>NC_138122.1:17596666-20423333 GCF_964146895.1 Miniopterus schreibersii
TTTTTTTTTTTTTTTTATTGTGATAAAATACACATAACGCAAAATGATCATTTTAAGCACTTTCAAGTGAACAATCAGTGTGGCATTTGTACATTCACCCTGTTGTGCAACCATCATCTCTAACTAGTTCCAGAGCATTTTCACACCAAAAGGAAACCCTGGGCCCATGAGCAGTCACTCCCCATTGAGTCAGCTCTCAAATCAGTAAACATCTAGAGTCTGTTCAGATGCTCACGATGCATAGGACCCTGATCCGATGAGAAAAGTCAGAAGCAACGGCCAGACCAGGCACAGGGTCTCAAGCCGTGGCTTGACTTTGTGCTAAGAAGATCATTGGATGGCTCCTGACAAAGTACCCAGCCAAGGGTAGGGAGCTGGCAGCAACTTTTAATTCGAGAATCCTCTTTTCAGGAGATGTCCTTTCTCTCGGGCGTGGACCCCGCTGAGGTCCAGACAGAGCTGGGTTTGAGGTGTGCCACAGCCCCTGCCCAATTGTGTGACTGGCCAAGTCACTTCACCTCTTGGCAACGAGGCTGGCAAGTGGTTTTCAGGATTAAGACAAAAAGAGCTGCCACCATTCACTTAGTGTCAGGCTTTAAAAATATGTCATCTTGTTGGGTTCTCACAATAGCTGTGCGAAGGTAGGGGAAACTGAGGCACAGAGAGATTAAAGTAAATTTTTATTGTGTTATAAAATTCACATAACAAAATTCACCATTTAAATTTTTTTGAATTTAAAATTTTTCAGCTTTATTGAGGTATAATTGACAAATTAAATTTTAAGAATTTAAAGTGTACATTGGGATGATTTGACATATATATGCATTGTGGAAGGATTCCTTCCATCTAGTTAACTATCGTGACTATCGCCTATCATATATACATATTATTTTTTGATAAGAAAATTTAAGTTCTATTCCCTCAGCAAATTTCAGTGATACAATAAAATCTTACCAACTGTTCTCATCATGTTATACATTAGAGCCTCAGGCCATAATCATCTTATAGCTGAAAGCTGTACCGTTTTACCAACCTCTCCCTATTTCCCGCTCCCAAACCCCCACCATTTTAACTGTTTCTAAGTATATAATCCAGTGACATTTAGCACATTCATAATGTTGTACAATCACAACCTTTATCTAGTTTCAAGATGTTTTCATCACCACAGAAGGAAACCCCGCACCCATTAGCAGTCACCCCCCATGTCCCTCTCCTCTGAGCACCGGGTGGCTGCGAATCTGCTTCCTGTCTCTGTGGATTTGCCTGTTCTGGACATTTCATGTGAATGGAAGACTACAATATGTCATCTTTTGTGTCTGGTTTTGCCACTTAGCATGTTTTCAAGGTTCATTTTGTAGTTTGTATCAGTATTTCATTTTTTCACTGCTGAATAATATTCCATCCTATGAATACACCGTATTTCCTTTATCCATTCATCTGTTGACGGGCATTTGGGTTGTTTCCACCTTTGGGCTCTTATAAATAATGCTGCTACAAGCATTCATGTCCAGGTTTTTGTTGGAATACTTGTACTCGATTCTCCTGGGTGTGTATGCCTAGGAGTGGAATCCCTGGGTCCTATGGCGATTCTAAGTTTGACTTTTTGAGGAATCTGAATGAACGCCAGCTTGCCCTTGGTCACACAGCTTGTGAAAAGCAAGGTAGAGCTGGTATTTCTGACTCAAGTCCAAGTTCTTTGCCACAGCTGATTCTGAGAGGTATAGAAGCATCTGGATGCTTCAGGCCACTGCACAGGCCTGAAGAACTGTCCCTGTCATTTATTAAAATCTCAAGTATAGGCATGGTCTGGGATCAATGAAGTTGCTTCAGAGGAGGGGAGACTAGTTGGCTGGAGAGGTTCTGGGGGAGGTGCTCACGTGGGCACTTGAATAGGGTGTGTGGGGTCACGTGGCCATCAGATTTCCTCCTGGGTGACCAATGGGGTAAAGGCCAGAGGTGAGAATGTGACTGTCAACAGCATGACAGACAGGAAGCAATTTAGAAGATACAGCAGACCCAGTTCAAGCCTGGCTCTACCACTTGGCACAAGGCTCCCGTAAACCTCAGTTTTCCCATCCACAGACTGGGACCATCCCATCTAAGTTTCTAAGTGCTGAGGACTGGAAATAACAAGCATCGGCGGGCCAGCACCTGTTAAGGGCTCTGTAAATCACAACTGGCATTGTTGTTATGAAGGCTGTTAGGGTTATTTTGCCTTAGAGACTTCCTAGCCCGGGCCTGAGGCCCAAGTCTTCCCTGAACTAATCTTGGTCCTGATAAAAAAGCATGGGGCAGATTTCATTTAAATGATCGCTCCCAAATTTAAAACATGTTCCTTAAACAATTTCTGAACCGTTTCACAGTGTGATCTCCCTTGCCCTGCTAATATCTTTAGGGATTTAAAAAATATATTTGCAACAAAGACGCCTTTGTCTGCTGAGCTGGGGCAGCCTGGCGGGGATATTACTCGAAACCTGATCATCAGACGCTGGCCACAAACCTGCTGCACTGTGCCCCAGCCGTGGCAGCGGTGACGGCTGCTGGATTAAATTGGGCCTTTTGTCAGGGTGGAAGGGCCACTAGCCGCATGACACGGTGGGACCTTAGCCCTGCACGGGTCAATGACCCCCCCTTCCCTGGAGTGTCCTGGCCATGGTGATCCATCACAGCAGCCCGGGGAAGGGGACCAGCTTCATACCTGCTTTCCAGATGGGGAGAGGACCAGGGACTTGGTCAAGGTCATCCAACATGTGAATGGCACAGCCGGGATTTGAACGTGGATCTGAACAAAAGCCCTGAGCCACTCTGCGAGACCAGGCATTGGGTTTTAGGTCCAGTCATTTAGCAAGTGTATGTTGAGCACCAACCACATAGAGCCCCTGTTCCAGGCACCTGGGATTCAGTAGTAAATAAGACAAAGACATTGGTTCATTCATTCATTCAGCTGATATTTATTGAACTCCTACTGTGTGCCAGGAGCTGGAGAAGCAAAGGGGGAACTGTCCAACAGGTAACCCACTTCATATTTCACACACCTCATCTCATGCTGTGTTGCACAAAACCAGAGCTCAAGGGAGCAGCCATATTTTTAGCTTTTTCCCTGTTGCTTTCCTAGGGCCCAGCACTATGCCCACCACATAGTAGGTTGCTTCAGAAAGGAGCAACTCTGTGTATACGTATGTTCCCAGCAGCACCATTCATAATAACCAAAACGTAGAAATAACCTGTGTCCATCAATAGATGAGTGGATACACAAATGTGGTCTGTCCACAGAATGGAATATTATTCAGCCGTGAAAAGGAATGATGCATGTTGCAATGTAGATGAACCTCAAAAACATTATGCCCAGTGAAAGAAGCCTGGCACAAAGGTCATATATTGTACGATTCCATTTATATGAAATGTCCCCAATAGGCAAGTCCAGAGACACAGAACTCAGATTGGTGGTTGCCAGAGGCTTAATGGGTACAGGATTTCCTTTTGAGGTGATGGAAATGTTTGGAAGTAGATAGAGGTGGTGGTTTCACAACATTATGCTGGTAGGCAAAAGTGTCAGGCTTGATCTAATAGGTCTTAGAAATGCTGCTCTGGACCTCAACCTTGCCATGTTGTCTGGCTGGCACAATGCCTGCTTCCCTCCCTCCCTCCCTCCCTCCCTCCCTCCCTCCCTCCCTCCCTCCCTCCCTCCCTCCCTCCCTCCCTCCCTCCTTCATCAAATGTATATTGAGGACCCACGTGGTGCCAGCAAATAGTGGGGACCCAGAAACAGGCAGAGCACCTGCCTACCTGGTTGGTGCTCACTATTGGGTGGGGCGGACAGAGATTCATTAAAGAATCCCATGAGATAATGCCCAGTCCTCAGGCCAGGTGGTCATCCTGATGTGGCAGGAGTGGCTGGGGAGGACTTCTCTAAGGATGTGGCGACTGAGGTGAGGGATGGCTATGCCTTAACTGAGCCAAGAGGGTGCGGACAGGAAGGAGCCCTCCAGCCACTGGTATAGCGCCTGCAAAGCCCTGTGAGAAGCGAAGGCCAGAAGGACCAAGTAAGGGCTCGTGTGGCGAGGCTGGGGAGCAGAGCGAAGTCTCCAGGGCCGGATGCGAAGGGCCTCTCAGGCGGTGGCGAACAATTTGATCTTTATTGCCAAATGATGAGATCCTTTGACTTGTTTTAAGGATGGGGGTAGGGTGGGGTGGGATGGGCGGGAGGAGGGACGTGTGTGACTTGCCTTGATCAGATTTAGATCCTGGGCTGCTGTCCAGGTGGGGAGGGTGGTGGCCAGGAGCAGGGGAGGGATGGAGCTGGGAGAGATTTCAACAGGACCTGGGGATGGACAGGATTAGCGTGTGCACGCGTGTGCATGTGAGTGTGTATGTGTGCACACATGCAAGCACCCTAGTGAGTGTCCAAGTCAGACCAGCACCTTTCTCCTTCCACCCGAGACTTTCCCCAAAGAAGGGCTGCCATGACAGCGATGGCAGGAGGAGGTCCAGTGCCTGGCCGTGGTCCCCCCTTAAGGCCCTACCTTTGAGGCATCAGGTTCCTGCCCCTCCTGCCCCTGCTGTCTCCTGGCTCCCTGTGATTTAAGAGGCATTTTCCTTTGGGGTGATATAGATTCCAAAACGCCACATCCATCTCCTCGGCCTGGTGAAGCCAGCCTGTCTGAGTTATAGCAGATTGCTTTGCTTTCTGCATGCGCGAGGGGGGCGGAGGGCACCCGCTTGCTCTCTCTGCTCCCTGCGCCTGGAACATTTGAGCAAACATTCCTGGCTGCTTTGGAAGTTACCAAACCCAGATGAGCTCATCCGAGCCAGAGGTGGGGGCAGCTGGCGCCTGGAGCCTGCCTGGAGCTCACCAGGTGGCCCAGTGGCAAAAGTCAGAGGCGGCTGGGCCTCAGCTGGGGAGGGTGGGCCCTGCACAGCTGGGCCTGGCCCAGAGAACCCTGGGTGGGGCCGTCTGCGCTCCTCAGACCTGGCAGTGTGTTGGTGTTGCAAGGTCTCTGGATGCAAGCTGGGAGCCTGGGACCGCACAGCCAGGGTCTGAGAGGGAGCAAACGTGTGATACAGGCACCTCATCAATTCTCAGGGCTGCCCTGTGGGAGCCCGGCCCGCCCTGCAGGGGCCTCACTCCATGTAGTAGCACTGCCATTTATTGAGTGTTAACTATGTGCTAAGTGCTCTGTGCCCAGCTCACCCGCCCCGACAACCCTAGGAGTGGCAGATGGGGAAACTGAGGCTCGGAAAGGTAAAGTGGCGACTAGGAGTGGCCGAGCTGAGGCTGACCCTATTTACCTCTAGACTGTACAGTACCGGTCTTCCTGTTACATGGAAAACAACGTTCAGAGGAAGAGCTGCCGGTACTGTCAGGGGCCAAACAGTGATCGTTCACGAACTGTTCCAAGGAGCTGACTCAAATAAGCACGATGCTCTCTCTCTCGGGCTCTGGGCCCTCATTGGGGTGGGAAAGGCTTTCACAGCCCACCAGGCCCTGGTGCACTTCCCAGCCTTAGTGGCAGGGGGCTGGAGGGGCTCCACTGAGCCTTCCCTGGGCAGTTCTGTTTATTTCCTACCTGGGTCTTTGGGCGACAGGAGCAGGCTCTTATTTTGAAGAAACTCTCCTAATGCTCCTTCTTTAAGCCGTGTGCCTTCCTCTAAGTTCCCTTCTGTAAAATGGCACATGCATAACCCTGCTGTAGGGTGGGTGTGAGAATTACAAATAACCTCTGGAGAGGACTCAGCACACGGGCGAGGGCTCAAAACCGGAGACCACTTCCCCCCTATTGTGAGTGGCCAGAGTCCCCTTCCCCCTCCCCGTTTCCTACAGGGCCCACACTTCCAGGAAGCCCTACAGAGGAAGCCTCTGTCTCCTCATAACCCCCCACTTACCGCCTAGGGAAGGTGCGAGACTGTGATACATGACGGCATCGTCTTGTTCCTTCCTCACAAGTGCCTTTTGGTGTAGGTACTGCTTTTACAGATGAGGAAACGGAGGCACAAAGGGGGGAATGGCCTGTTCGGGGTCAGAGATCTTAGACCTGTGTGACGCCTTGAGCCACTCGAGCCCGAACCTCTGTGGCGCACAGCGAAGGGGAACAGGGCAGTTCTGAGCACACTGGGACGGGCCTGGCAACTCCCGTCGCTGTCGCTGCTGCTCATACACAGAGGGTGGCTTCAGATTCCAGTGGCTCCTGGGTTCCTTCCTGGGAGACAAGTCCTCGGCTCTGGGCACTGAGGGGCCGAGTCTGGGTGACCTCCCCCTTGCTTTGGGGCAACTCTCCCAGTCTCTTTTCCCAGCCCCAATGGAGACACCACCCTGACAAGGCCTTCCCCATGGGGGGGGGGGGGAGGAACAACGAAGGATGGATTTGAAAGGCTTCGGCTAATGGCAGGTTGGTCCAGAGTTTTCCCATCATATATGCTTGTTTAGTTCTGTTTATGAGGCTGGTTTTCCAGCCAGATTCTCGATGGTAATGAGCCCCTATTGCTGATTGCTGCAGGGAGAGGAAAGGAAGAGGGGTGTGTGTGTGTGTGTGTGTGTGTGTGTGTGTGTGTCTGTGTAGGTCATGCTAAATAGGTTTGTTGAATAATTATGAACCCTGCTGAACTTTCACATTTTCTGACTAATTGTGTGGTGCATGACGCTTTATGTGTGATGCCTGGTTTTTGTTGCCGAGTGGGAACTTTTTCAAGTGGAGGCTGGACTGGGCCATGGAGTCGCCGAGGCCTCCGCTCCAGCCGTGGAGCTGGTTTGAGTTATTTTGGGACCGGGGCCTGGGTTCAGCGCACTCCACTTAGAAAATGGAAAATAGAAGCTCATAGCTGGATGCTGTCTGAGGAAGAGAAAGCCTTGTAGATGGAGAGGTTGGCTGAAGAGCTTTAGGATCCTACAGACCCGAGTTTGAGATGGGGCCCTGCCATGTACAAGCTGTGTGGCCTCCAGCAAGTTCTTAGGGATAAAGGAGGCTGATCTCCCAGATGTTTTTCAAGATCAAATGAGGTCTAGGGGTGCTTCTGTGCTCAGTGAAGGGGCAGCTTGCATCAATGTTGCTATTCACACTTTCAAGCAGTGGTCCAGTTTCTCATCCCCCAGGTCATAGCTGAGCATGTTGGTGCTGGCTCTGAGCTAGACTCTTGAGACGGGAGCGTGCCCAGGGGAAGGTTGGGTGGTCAAGGAGAGCTTGATGCTGGAAGCAGGTTTTGGAGCCCTGGCCCCTGTGTGTTGAGTCCCTGGGAAGCTGAAATGCCTTAAGTTGGCCAGAGCTCTTTTTCTGTGCAGGTTAGCCTCCTGGCCTGGCCAGGTGAGCTGGTAAATAGTTACTTCCCGTTCCAAGTATCATTCAAGGGGCATTCAGTGGTTCCCTCATATTGAAACCCTGTGGTCAGGCCCTGGAGGCCTCTGGGAAGCAGGGAGGGGGCCGAGTGTGCTGGGGGAGAGGGGCTTGCAAGGAGGAACAAAGAAAGAGATGATCCCTCCCCAGAGCGGGAGTCTTCAGGAGCAGCGGCTGGGGCTGGGGGAGGGTACGGTTGGTGGTGTCTTGGGCTCTGCAGTTGATTGCCCCTCCCCAACCCCCTCTCTGGGGCTCAGACCCAGGCCCAAGCTGCATAGGCTGTGGGCTGGTATGTGGGCCCATGGTGGGGTCAAGCAGGCCTGATGTGAGTCTGGTTCTGTCTCTACTTGCTGGATAACCTTGGGAAATCCCTCACTTCTCTGTGCTTCGGTTTTATCCTTTATACAATGGGAGAGGAAAACAACAACAGCTACCTCACAGGGTCAGTATAATAAATATAATAATATAATATAATATAAAATAAATAATATATATAACATATATAATATACAATATAATATCGATATGTTATATATATTACAAAATGTGGGCTGGGTGCGTCCCCACACTTGCAGCCTCCCTGACACCATTGGAGACAAGTGTTACTATAGATCCAGAAATGGAAGCTCCCATCTAGGTCTTACGAACTGTATGTGGTCAGGTGAGGGAGGATCTGGGCTTAGAACCTAAGACGTCCAGCTCTCTTGTGAATACCCCTTGGCCTCAGCTGAGGGACTGGTGGGAAGTCCTGCCCAGTACGGAGTAGCATCTGAATTCACTGAGGCAGGAGGGACCCTGTCGGTGCTAACAGCCCTGAGTGGGAGAGCCAGTGGGCACTGCCTTGCTCTGTGCTGGCTGCTTAGGGACAAACTCAGGACTTAAGCTCTCCCAAGCCGTTTCCAGAAAAACCAGTGAGGATAGCTTCTGGGACAACCTTGAAAGGCAAAGAAATGGGAAACCCTCAGGTCTCCGAGGACATTTTTAAACTCACCTCTGACTATATCACTTGACTTTGCTTAAAACCCTTTCATGGCTCCCCAGAAAAATGTCCAAACTTTCCCACCTGTCTTTGTGGTCCTCTTGATTTGGGCCCTGCTGACCTCTGGAGCTTCAGACCCTGCCCCCCCCACCCCCCACCCCATCTTACTCTAAAAAACAACAACTGTTGCTGGAACATTCCCATATCTCGTTCAACCTGATTCCTCTGCTTGACCCTGATTTGGTTATTAAACTCCTATTCCACCTACAGAACCCACCTCTGGAAACCCTTCCCTATTATTCCTCCCTCCCAGCACAGTTATTTTATCCCTATAGTGTATAATGTGTTCCTGTTAGAATAGAATACTAGGTTTACCAGACTCAGGGCTGGGATTGGGTCTTCCACTTTTTTCTTGAGTTCCCAGCCTGAGCTCTAGCACATAGTAGGCACTCAATGTGCATTTATTCAATGGACAGATGGAAGAGAGACCCCCAAAAGATAAAAATGCATTGTGCATAGAGAGAGGGAGGGGATGCTGTTGCTTAGCAACTGGCAGGTCCATGAGGGTCTCATCCTTTCCAACCTCTAGGCAGCTCCTATCCTCTGCCCCAGCAATAGCTAGACCTTCCCCAGAGGCTTCAGCCTTGGGTGCTCCCTAGACAGATGCCAACCAGCACCCATTTATACCAGCACAGTGTGGGGTAGGAGAGGTGGAGGTGACCACCTGAGAGAGTCATCCCATCCCTGGGGAGGCAGGGCTGACTTAATCAAGGAAACCCGATTTCTCTGGGATCATTGTTCTGCTCTCCACATCCCTGGGTCCAAACACAGAAGAAATAATGATAATAATGGTAATAAGAGAGGCTACCATTTAACCAAGGCCTGCCATCTGCCACGCTCTGTGCCACTTTTAAACATTGTCTCCAATCCTTCTGCTCCATATGAACTGGCTGTGATTCTCCTTTCCAATGAGGGAAACTGAGGCTCGGAGAAAGAAAGGATTTCATCCAAGGTGGAGCCAGATGGTAAACGGTGAAGACCAGATTTGAGTCTGGGTATGTCATGGCAGAGTTTATATCCTTTCTACCACTAATTCGTGAGAGGGAGTCATTCTGGGACCCTCTACCCCAGGCATCAGGGGAAGTAGGTTCCCCTCCAGGCCTCCTAGGGGAATCTGCCTGCGAGAGAGATTTGGTCTGTGGGTGTCCAAGCTCTAAAGGACATAGGATTAGGGGGCAGAAGGCTGAGGCTATAAGTGTGTGTGTGTGTGTGTGTGTGTGTGTGTGCGCGCGCGCGCGCCCTGGTGTTGGGGGCCTGCTGGGCCAGCATGAAGGCTGTGTGTCTGGTGGGTAAAAGGTGTGAGTGCAGGTTGTTTTGTGCCTTTGTTGAGCGGGGCTCCCCTTTTGGACTGGAGCTCCTGGGCTGGTTCAGGTATGTCAGGCTCTCAGCCCCAGGTAATTCACTCGGGGACGTCCCAGGAAGCTGGGAGCAACCCCCTTCAGCTCTGGGGCCCCAGTCCAGCTGTGTCTCCTCCTTCCCCTGCCAGGAGGCCCCTCGGACTGGGGCCAGCACACTCCGTGCCCCTAGAGGGGAGGGCCGAAGGAAGGGGCAGAGAAAGGAAAAGGCCCCGGGGCGCCTGCTGCTCCGGGCTCAGTGCCGGCGGGCGGGAATTGGAATTCGTCTGAGCGCTAGGGGGCAATGTGTCTGTTCCGAAGAAACGGCGGGCCCTCGCAGGCCTGGCGGGCACACAGGCACATGCAGGGGCGCCCACACCACGGGGGCTCGCACACCGCATGTCCATGGGCGCAGATGGGCGCAGGCAGTGGCACTGGCTCTCACACTCGCAGAGAAAACAGACACACGTGAGCAGAGATGCAGGCGCACACGGTTTGAGGCGGCTGCACACACAGGGACAAACACGGCGGCGTGCACACAGAGGCACAGGGTGGGGGGACAGACAGTGCTCCTCCCCCAGGGACACTCCCAGAGACACAGGAACACACGCACACACAGGCACGCACACAAACACATGCAGATGTCCTGCCACCCCCACACAGGCGAAGACACAAATGCAGGCACATGCCACAGACTCGCACAACATTTGTAGTGTTACGGAGAGGCGACCCAGACACACAGCCTGAACAGAAACACAGCCGGGACCAACCAAACACACCCTTCTTTCAGACACTCACACACCTTGTAGACTGAACTCTTGGAAACGACCCCAGAAACAAACTCCCACACACCCCTCCCTGGAGTGCACAGAATTATTCCACAGGAAACCTGCCCAGGTGTTCAGGGGACCCCCACCCAGCGCAGCGTGAAGTCATGCCTCAGTAGAGAGCACATCCCAACAGGGGTCTCCCCAGACTGCTGGTCTGTGGGCCATTCTTCCCACTGCCCTGGCCCACCCAGGGCTCTAGACAGGTCCCAACTTTCCCTCTTCCCTCTAGACACACAGCGGGACATAAGGCTCCTCACATAGGTGCCTCTTAAGATACTCCTAACCCAGAACCAACCACAGTGGACCAGTTAGGTGACCAGGTGTCATGCACTTTGCACAGGCTTTTGCCCATACAGGGGTCCTCCTCCTGGCAACCGGTCCCCCTACTGGTCCCCTTCCAGCCTAAGAGGCTTAGTGTCTCCCAGGCTGTGGCCTGGGGCCTTGTGGGTGGGAGGTGTTGCTGGAGGCCTACCCAGGCCCTTTATTTCTTTGTGCCTAAATCAGCCAAGCCTCACTCTTTTTTCAGTCTCTCACTTCCCTGTCACTTTGCTAAGTAATAATTTCCATGTCCAATTCCATTTCTTTTCTAGTTCTGAAACCTCTAAGCTATCAGCAAGAGGATAGTTCACATGAAAACTAATTACACAAAATCAATATTTAATCACAGACCAACAACCTGATCCTGCAGAAAAATCCTTTTAAAACTCCACCGCCCTGTACAAATACTTCTCCATGCTTATTTATGGACCCCATTTTTGGTGGGGGTAATTTTCATTTTTAATTTCAAAAAGAAAAAAAATATCTGTCGACATCCACAACAGGGAGGTCCCACGAAGGACCTTGGATCTGAGCTTGCTTCAGCTCTCTCAGTTTTAAAGTTGCACGTTTTTATTGTTTGGTTTTTATTTTTATTCTTCTTTTGGGGGGTGGGTGTCATTTTCTTCTGGAGTTCCCTGAGATTCCGTTTCCTGCATCCTCTCGCCCTAAGTCGAGCCCTTTCCCCAGCATTTCTGAAAAATCCAGCATCTGTCTTCCCAGCAGCAACTCCGGGGAGCAATGAATCCGCCTGCACGAAGTGGTAACTTTTTAACTCCCTCCCGCGTTCGTGGAGTGCTTAATCTGAGGTTTTTAAATAAAAAGGGCTCAGGGGTTGGTTTTATTATAACGTTTATTTCATTTCAGATTTCATGCGTAATTTAGCAAACGCTAGACAGACTCGGGCGATAAACACTTTCTTTTGTGGGGGGAAAAGGCATTTTTATACACCATGCTTAATTTTATTTAGATTTAATAGCGATATCAGGGGCACTTCAAAGAAAGTTCTTTTTCTCTCTCCCCTTCTCCTAAGAATGCTGGTCGGCTCACAAAATTGCCTCGCGCTATTTTACAGCAAGGAAAAAATTAAAGGCCCTCCCCCCCCTTCCTTCCCTACACACACTTCAGGGAGGAAAACACACACAGGCAGGCACACAGGATAAACACCCCCTCTACCCTCCATCACCTCGAACTTCCAACTTCCAATCGCAAGACAGACTTCAGCCTCAGTGGGGATCAGGAAGATCTAAACATTTTAACTAAGATTATTGGGATAAATATTTCATAAAGAGCAGGGCAGATATTAAATTACTCCTATTGATTTTAGTATCACAACCCAATTCCGTTCCTTGGCCTCTTCAGTTTAATTGATCTCTTCAAGGAGGTCAACCTCGCGCCCACCGAGGGCCTGGGCCCGGGCCGGGGTGCCAGAGCGGGGTGCTCCAGCTGGCCCGTGCGTCCTCGGCGCGCAGGTCTTCCCTGGGCTCCTGGCTGCTTCGCGGCTCTGCGCAGGACTTAGCCAAAGTGCCCCCCACAAATCGACCGAGTGGTCATGGCTCTCACCCGCGGAAGCCAGCGACTGAGAACTGGGAACCCCAAGCAGTGGGATTAGGGAACAATTGTGCGTGCCCTAGTGAGGGAGGAGCGAGCAAGAGCCCCGGCCTCTGGAGGAGATCCCTAACTTCGGGGTTCCCAGTCTGCTTTCACCTCCAGGAAAATCCGAGGGACGGATAAGTCGGGCGCCACTAGTAAGCAGACGGCGGTGGAGAGCCAAGGGCTCTCCTCAGGCTGAAGCACCGTGGATACTTAGTGACTTTACGTGGCGAGTCCAGGAGCTTTGCCTGGCGACCCCATTGTCTGAGCGCCCCGCACCGCTTACCGCCCACCTCCCCGCCCCCTGCCCACCCCGCAGGTCTCGCTTCAGTTGGGGGTGGGGAGTTGGTAACTGTGTGAATAGGAAAGGGGGTGAACAAAGCCAAGCTCCCGCCATTCTAAGCCTGCGCCCTCTCCACCCTGACGCGCCGGGAGGCCAGGGCGCGCCCCCAGCCCGCTGGCGCCGGACCCCCAGGCGAGACCCGCGCGGGGGACCCCGGAGTTGCCCAAGTGCGGGTACGGAGCGGGGGCCTCAGCAGCCAGCACCCAGGACCACCTTAAGAGCGAGCCCCGCCCCGGACCCGGAGCTCGGGCTGCGCTGATTGGTGCAAATGTAATGGCTGAAATTGATTGCTGAAATGCAAAACTTGTTGCTGCTTCTCTCGGCGCTGGGCTAGAGGCAGACACAGAGAGGGGAGCTGAGACCCTCGGAACGCCCCACGCAGAGCCCCCTCCCACTAGCCAGGAGAGGGGTGCGCGGACCCCCCAGAGCTGCCCCCGCCCCCCATTCCGGGCTCCGAGAGCTCAGCGGGAACGCCTTAGTCGGCTCGCCCGGCGTAGTCCCCCCAACCCGCGTACGCCCCCCTCCCCGGGTCCGAGGGGGACTTGCGAAGCACCTCGGCGCGGAGGCAGGGAACCCGAGCCTTGGAGAGACCCAACCTCTTGTCTCGCTGTCTGTCCGTGCCTGGAGCCGGGCGCAAGGACCCCAGCAAACTCAGAGACCAAACCGCGAAGGACCCAAGCGGCAGGCGGCTGACCTGGCAGCGAAGCGGCGCGCGGGGGTGCGGCGCGCCGGGGTGCAGCGCACCGGCCACGGAGCAGGGGAACCGTGTCTTCCCCCAAGCCCTCGGCTCCAACCCTGGGTGCCCGCCGCCTCCCCAGCTCCGCTGCGCTCTCGGCTCTGGGGCCAGCGCCGGTGATGTCGAGCGGAGCCTCCAGTCCTCCGACCCGCTGAAGAAACAGTAGCCGCTTGCTCGGGGCCGACGGGGACTGTGCGAGCGGATCGTGTTTGGCAGAGGCTCGAGCTACGGAGCGCGGGGACTCCGGGGGGAGGGGGGAGGGACCGCTCTGTCCGCGCCCGGTCGCCAGCCACGGCTTTAAAGGGTCTCCTTGCCCGGCCCCTTAGCAGCTCCGCTACGGACTCCGAGAGGCTTCGGGCGGCGTCCTGGGGCTCCCCACCCGACCCGATCGGACTTGAGAAGGTGATCGCTCTGCTTTCCCTGCCTCCTTCCCGCCTCCTAACCCCCACTTAACTTTTTGTCTCCACCCGCCTGCAGCTCTGTTCCCTCCCCGCAAACCCACCCGCGGCTGTGCCAACTGCCTGGGGCATGGGCCCTCCAACGCGGCTCCTGGAGGCCCCGCGGCGCAGCAAGATGTGAGAGGCCGGTGCGGGGCAGAGCCAAAGCTTCGGGAGAGGAGCTGATAGCCCCCAGCCTCCACAGGCCAGGAGAGGCGGCGGTGCGCGCTGCGCCCCCGCGGTGCTGAGCGTCCCGGAGCGCCCGACCCAGGGCCGGAGCGAGTAGCTGGCCGGCGGCGCGCGGCGGAGAGCAGGCTGTCATGCCCTACTGATTCCCCCACCCCCCGCCAAGTATGTTTGGGCTGGACCAATTCGAGCCCCAGATCAACAGCAGGAACGCTGGCCAGGGCGAGAGGAACTTTAACGAGGCCGGACTAAGCATGAACACCCACTTTAAGGCCCCGGCTTTCCATGCGGGGGGACCCCCTGGCCCCGTGGACCCCGCCATGAGCGCGCTGGGCGAGCCCCCGATCTTGGGCATGAACATGGAGCCTTACGGCTTCCACTCGCGCGGCCACTCGGAGTTGCACGCGGGGGGGCTGCAGGCGCAGCCGGTGCACGGATTCTTCGGAGGCCAGCAGCCGCACCACGGCCACCCGGGAGGCCACCACCCCCACCAACATCACCCTCACTTCGGGGGCAACTTTGGTGGCCCGGACCCAGGGGCCTCGTGCCTGCACGGGGGTCGCCTGCTCGGCTACGGCGGCGCCGGCGGCCTGGGCAGCCAGCCGCCCTTCGCCGAGGGTTATGATCACATGGCGGAAAGCCAGGGGCCTGAGAGCTTCGGTCCGCAGCGACCCGGGAACCTCCCGGACTTCCACAGTTCGGGCGCCTCAGGCCACGCCGTGCCTGCCCCATGCCTGCCGCTGGATCAGAGCCCTAACCGAGCCGCCTCCTTCCACGGCCTGCCCGCCTCCAGCGGCTCTGATTCCCACAGCCTGGAGAGCCGGAGGGTGGCGAACCAAGGAGCCGTCGACTCTCTGGAATACAATTACCCGGGCGAGGCGCCCTCGGGACATTTCGACATGTTTTCGCCTTCCGACTCCGAGGGGCAGCTGCCTCATTACGCGGCGGGTCGCCAGGTTCCCGGGGGCTCTTTCCCGGGTGCCTCGGCCATGCCCAGAGCCGCGGGCATGGTGGGTTTGTCCAAAATGCACGCTCAGCAGCAGCAGCAGCAGCAGCAACAGCAGCAGCAGCAGCAGCAGCAGCACGGCGTGTTCTTCGAGAGGTTCGGCGGGGCCCGCAAGATGCCCGTGGGCTTGGAGCCGGGCGTAGGCGCGAGGCACCCGCTGATGCAGCCTCCGCAGCAGGCCCCGCCGCCCCCGCAGCAGCCGCCCCCGCAGCAGACTCAGCCGCCGCCGCCGCCGCCGCAGCAGCCTCCGCCGCCCGGGCTTCTGGTCCGACAGAATTCTTGCCCGCCTGCGCTCCCGCGGCCCCAGCAGGGCGAGGCGGGCACGCCCAGCGGCAGCCTGCAGGACGGAGGCCCCATGCTGCCCAGCCAACACGCGCAGTTCGAGTACCCCATCCACAGGCTGGAGAACCGGAGCATGCACCCTTACCCCGAGCCCGTGTTCAACATGCAGCATCCCCCGCCGCAGCAGGCGCCCAACCAGCGGCTGCAGCATTTCGACGCGCCCCCCTACATGAATGTGGCCAAGAGGCCGCGCTTTGACTTCCCCGGCAGCGCGGGCGTGGAGCGCTGCGCTTCGTGGAACGGCAGCATGCACAACGGCGCTCTGGACAACCACCTCTCGCCCTCCGCCTATTCGGGGCTCCCCGGCGAGTTCACGCCGCCCGTCCCTGACAGCTTCCCCTCGGGGCCACCCCTGCAGCACCCGGCCCCGGACCACCAGTCCCTGCAGCAGCAGCAGCAACAGCAGCAGCAGCAGCAGCAGCAGCGCCAAAACGCGGCCCTCATGATCAAGCAGATGGCGTCGCGGAATCAGCAGCAGCGGCTGCGCCAACCCAACCTGGCCCAGCTAGGCCACCCCGGGGACGTAGGCCAGGGTGGCCTGGTGCACGGCGGTCCGGTGGGCGGCTTAGCCCAGCAGAACTTTGAGCGCGAAAGTGGCGGCGCGGGCGCGGGGCGCCTGGCTACCTTCGAGCAGCAAGCGCCGCACTTGGCGCAGGAGAGCGCGTGGTTCCCAGGTGCTCACCCGCCCCCGGGTGACCTGCTGCCCCGCAGGATGGGCGGCTCGGGCCTGCCGGCTGAGTGCGGCCCGCACGACCCCGGGCTGGCGCCACCCCCTCCGCCCGGTGGCTCTGGGGTGCTGTTCCGGGGCCCTCTGCAGGAGCCGCTGAGGATGCCCGGAGAAGGCCACGTGCCCGCGCTGCCCTCCCCTGGCCTGCAGTTCGGGGGCAGCCTGGCGGGCCTGGGCCAACTGCAGTCCCCCGGGGCCGGAGTGGGGCTGCCTAGCGCTTCCTCCGAGCGCCGCCCCCCGCCGCCGGATTTCGCGGCGCCCGCGCTCGGGGGCCAGCCGGGCTTCCCGTTCGGCACCGCGAGCCGGCAGGCCACGCCGCACAGCGGCCCCGGCGTGAACTCGCCCCCGAGCGCGGGCGGGGGCGGCGGCGGCCCTGGCGGGGGCGGCGGCGGCGGCGCGTACCCGCCGCAGCCCGACTTCCAGTCCAGCCAGCGCACCTCGGCCAGCAAACTGGGCGCGCTCTCGCTCGGCTCCTTCAACAAGCCCAGCTCCAAGGACAACCTGTTCGGCCAGAGCTGCCTGGCTGCGCTCTCCACCGCCTGCCAGAACATGATCGCCAGCCTCGGCGCCCCCAACCTCAACGTGACCTTCAACAAGAAGAACCCGCCTGAGGGGAAGAGAAAACTGAGCCAGAACGAGACCGACGGCGCGGCCGTGGCCGGCAACCCGGGCTCGGATTACTTCCCCGGAGGGACTGCTCCTGGGGCCCCAGGGCCCGGAGGCCCGTCGGGGACCAGTAGCAGTGGCTCCAAAACCTCGGGGCCGCCCAACCCTCCCAGCCAGGGGGACGGCACCAGCCTCTCCCCCAACTACACCCTGGAATCAACGTCGGGGAACGATGGCAAGCCGGTCCCCGGGGGCGGGGGCCGGGGCCGGGGTCGCAGAAAAAGGGACAGTGGTCACGTGAGCCCGGGGACTTTCTTCGACAAGTACTCGGCGGCGCCGGACAGCGGGGGCGCGCCCGGGGTGAGCCCGGGGCAGCAGCAGGCCCCGGGTGCAGCCGTCGGGGGAAGCTCGACGGGCGAGGCGCGCGGGGCGCCGACGCCGCACGAGAAGGCGCTCACCTCGCCGTCGTGGGGGAAGGGAGCCGAGCTGCTCCTGGGGGACCAGCCGGACCTCATGGCGTCCCTGGACGGCGGAGCCAAGTCGGATGGTAGTTCCCCGCACGTGGGGGAGTTCGCCTCAGACGAGGTGAGCACCAGCTACGCCAACGAGGACGAGGTGTCATCCAGCTCTGACAACCCCCCGGCCCTGGCCAAAGCGAGTAGGAGCCCCATGGTGACAGGCTCGCCCAAACTCCCTCCCCGGGGGGTGGGCGCAGGGGAACACGGACCGAAGGCGCCCCCGCCCCCGCTCGGCCTGGGCCTCATGTCTACCTCTACCTCCACCCCTGACAGCTACGGCAGCGGCGGGGGCACCGGCCACCCCGGCACGCCTGGCCTGGAGCAGGTCCGGACCCCTACGAGCAGCAGCGGCGCGCCGCCGCCCGACGAGATCCACCCCCTGGAGATCCTCCAGGCGCAGATCCAGCTGCAGAGGCAGCAGTTCAGCATCTCCGAGGACCAGCCTCTGGGGCTCAAGGGGGGCAAGAAGGGTGAGTGCGCCGTGGGGGCCTCCAGCGCGCAGAACGGCGACAGCGAGCTGGGCAGCTGCTGCTCCGAGGCTGTCAAGAGCGCCATGAGCACCATCGACCTGGACTCCCTGATGGCGGAGCACAGCGCCACCTGGTACATGCCGGCCGACAAGACCTTGGTGGACGGTGCAGATGACGACAAGACGCTGGCACCCTGGGAGAAGGCCAAACCCCAGAACCCCAACAGCAAAGAAGGTATTTGCGCGCTCGGTCTGGTCCCTTTCTTACCTCCCGCAGACCTGCCCCGCCCCCACTGCAGGCCTTACCCTCCGCCGCCTTGACGTCTCCATGAAAGGGGAGAGTCCTCTGGGATTAGGAGACCACAGGGCCTTCTTAATGCCCAGCTTAGAGCCGGATACCCTTCCTTTTACCTGCACCAAGGGCTCTGTGAGCCTGCCCCCCCCCCCCCTTAGGTGCTGCCAGGTAGATTCTAGTTCCACTGGGTGGTAAGAACTTAGGTGGTAGCCCTTTGGGGACTGCTGTAGAGTCCCCTCCCCCCTTAAGCACCCAGCTGTGTTGCTGGGTGCTCAGAGGTCTAGGCGCCTTTCCTTTCATACGAAGACCCCTCATCACCCTCAGCCTTCAGGCTGGTTCCACTTTTTAGGGATTGTGTGCCCCGCTCCTGGTAGGACACCTGAGAAGTTATGTTAATGCCTCCCCACCTTTTCCTAGTCAGCCAGCCTCTAGCTCCAGCTCCCTGCCCTGTGCCAGCATCTTTAGAAAAAAAAAGTTGCCAGCTCGGTCGCGGCAGCCTCACTCAGAGGCAACGCCTAATTTGACATTTGTTCCTAATGAGTAGCTGTTTTGTCTCTTCTTAACTGTGAGAGTTTCATTGAAAAACTGGATACCTGTAGGGGCTGTGGGAGGCCGGCAGCCTTTTCCAGGTGCATCTTCTTGACATTTGGTGGGGCCGGGGTGGGGTCTGCTTGGCTGAGGCCAGACCACTCAACCGGGGCATCATTTGTGTATGGGGACATGGATATATATTCTTAAGACACAAAGGACCCGCGTTTGTCAATATCTCCCTGGCTTTGGTGACAGATGTCCGGTCCCAGCTCTCCTTTGCATTCTAAACACTCCCTCCCCATCAGGCCTGGAGGCTTTTAAGGTGGGCGGGGTGGGGGCTAGTCAATGAACTGCCACTGCAGTTAAAGTAATAACAGTTTTTTAACCTAAAGAAGACTGGGCTGCTGTAGATATCAATTTTATTTTAATGGGACCTTTTCCCTGCCCCCACAGATAATGGCTTCTTAAAGTTGAGTAACATCATTTCTTTTTCCTTTCTTTCTTTCTTTTTTTTTTTTTTCCATTCCTACCTTTTTCTTTTAAACCCTCGTTGAATCCCCTTGGTTTCAGCAGGCTGAATATTATCACGAAGCCAGTGGCTGGCGATTTAAACCATGTCTTTCAAATTACATCCCTTGATTCTTGCCCTCTCTTAGAGTTCTTTCCCTCTGCCTTCGTTTTCGGAGTCCTCCCCACATCCTGCCATCTCTTGACCCTGGGTTTAAGGTGTGGGTAGGTCTTAGGTGAGTGGGATGGGCAGGAGGGGGAGGGGAAGTGCGCAGGAGTTGGGTGGCTCAGAACTCAGGGCTTTCAGGGCGCCAGCCCCGGGTAGCTTTCCCGCTTAGGTTTTCTAATTCATGAATGCGGCCTCCCTGCTTTTCTCTTTGTTCGCCTACTGCCCAGCCCGGGATGCCGCTCTCTCATTTGAAGCCGGGTGTTTAGCATGCACAGCAGACGCTGGAGCCAGCATCAGCATTCTCCAGGCTTCTCCCAGGCACGGCCATAAATTGGTTAGTTTGGGACCCTCTGCTTCTTCCCTTTTCTCCCCCCCCCCTCCTTTTAAAAATGGAGTTGGACACAGCATCCTGCTTGCTCGGCCCTTCTTCTCTTTTATTTTCTTGTATACAACATCTCGATCCCTGCCGATCGATAGCTGGTTAGCACAAATCCAGGCCCCTGTCACTTCTACCTGGCTTGGCCTGGCTGCCCCTCTTCCCCTCCCTTCTCTCATCCCCCCAGTAATTAAGAACATATTCACCAAAATGGGGTGAGAAAAGTTAAAAAAGAAATCCCGATTTAGTGAATTAATAAAGAAAAACCAGTAGCACTTTGCCTGCCAGTCTTCAGAAAGATCTTAGGTGGAGAGGAATTGAGTGATTTTAATGAGTTTTTTAAAGGTGTCCCACCACTCCCTTCCCAGTCCATGCCACTAATCTTCCTTCACAGAAAAAAAATAAATGAAAAGATGCAGGCTGTGAATGAAGAAATGCCATTGAAGAAACGTGTTATTTTGCTTGTTTCATTATCACAGTCAGACGAAGGAAAATGTTTTCTTGGAAACAGATGCTAGTCACTTTAGGCTTGATTTGCCCAGTACGCCCCACGCAGCCCTACCCTGCACCCCGGAGGACAGGGACTTCCTTACACCCACTTGACCTCCTTTGTTTTCCACTCTGTGATGTGGGAAGGACAGTTTCCTAGATAAAGCCCTGAACTGAGGTCACTTGCAGCTCCTGCAGCCTTGGGGCTGCTAGTTAAGGCTTTATAAGGCATTTGCGTCCGATTGCTGCTCCCTTACTGATAGTAAATAAAGATGATTAAACTTTTCATTATGATAACACCCTACAGTTCCATCTGCACATGTTGTATAAATAGGTACACGGAGACTTCAACAGGCCCCGGAGAGTCAGTCCCCTGGCTGAAAATCAGAGTGAAGTGTGCCACTTCGAAACAGAGTGAAAAAACACAAAAACACATTAAAGTAAAACGTTCCTCTTTTTCTTAAGCACATCCCCGTATGGTCCCGTCAGCCAGGAAGCAGCGGTGCCCAGCGGCTCTGAATGAGACCTTCTCTAGGTCCCAGCCCCAGCAAACACTTTCCTTCACCCACCCCACCCCCCTTTCAGGCAGAGCCCGTTTTTGTAATGATATTTTATTTTGTCACGCCGTAAAACACGCCAGTACTAATGTGATTAAATATTAACACCGTTTCTGAAACCCTTCGCTCCGATGACAAAATACTAGTAGGTATTTAGCAAAATGATCCGTGCTCCGATTGGAGAGCACGAATAAGTCTTCAGAACTGCACAAGCCGTGCAGCCACCGGGACGTGCCCAGATTGTCTTATGGGGTTTCGATGTCCTTCAGAGGGGAGGAAACTCGACTGGCAGGTCGCAGCTCTGGAAAAGTCGAGGCCAGCACGACATGTGATTATGATTTTTTTTTTTTTTTTTTACCAGGAAAGCGAGCTTCTCCTATTCATGCCTCCCCTGACTTCTTAATCAACCCACCAGACAACTTTTATATAATGAAACTCTGCGGCTCATCATGAGGTTCTGTTTGCACAAAGTTGGGGTGGGGGAAGGGTGAGGTTGTTGGAAGGAAAAAAAAAAAATATCCAGCCTGGGTTTGGGCCTATTCAGACATCTCTTAAATCAGTGAGGGTGACATACATTTGAAATCAGCTTGCAGAATTGTCCACCTATCTTTGTAATAGGTGTGTGGCTGTGGAGGAATTTCAAAACGGAGAGAGAAGGGAAAGTAATGGTAGATTGGAGATGAAGGATGGATGGAGCGCAGAAAAAGCGTGCTTCTCCCCCCTCTTGCCCCTTCCCCAGAATTTTCAAAGCTTAACTTCCTATTCAGTTACAAGTTTATCCTTGCCAAACTTCCATTCCGTTGGTTGCTCTCTATCTTAAAATCTGGAGCAGTCTAGAAACGCTCTTTCACATACATTGAAATGGGAGAGGTCTCGGTATTTGCTCTGCATGCAATGCTGCCCTTTTTGGAAGTCTGACATTTTTACAGTGATGCGGGAGAAATTTTTGGAATTTCATGCTCCCCTCAGTGTTCCAGTCGGAACACGGTAAGCCGTGCTGAGAAATAATAGGCAGGCAGGATTTGAACACCGACTTTTCTTAGACATGGGGCAGGCTGGGGGAAGGGGAGGGGTGGGGGTGGGGGTCCTGGTGCCGTTTTTTTTCCAAATCGCTTCCTTCCCCCACTCCCTGCACCTTGGAGCGAATTTTAAGGCTCACTCAAACTTGTTTGGGGGAGGCAAGGAGCCTTGCATTCCCGTTTCCCTGTGAAATCATCCAGCCAGGGTTGCATGCCTTCGTGTGACTTTTGCAGCCTCCGGAAGATGTAACCCAAAACTTCGCAGGTGTTAATCGGGGGTAATGTAAACAGGAGCCCCCTTTGTGCAGCTGACGTTAGGGCCTGCCTGCTCCCTGGCTAGTCTGGGACATACTACTACTGTTCCTGGTGCTTGTTTAATATTTCATGGCTGTAATAAACCTGTCTTCTTTGCCCGCCTCCCGACATAAAACCCCAACCTAGCACACATCTGCAATTATACATTTCTACTAAATATTAATAAAGCACAAGGATGTATTAAGGGGCTGAAAGCTTATCAGTGTTGAACTTGTCATGGTTTCTGCCACTGGATTTTTTCTGGCTGTTTTGATTTTAAATAGCCACTGCCTTCTAATATGTAATATATACTTACGTGTTCTCCTCTATATAAGTATATACAATTTTTGTAGTTTGAAGGGTTTTCCTCAAGGATAGCTTTCTTTGGTATAAATTCATGTAGATTTCTTGTGAGGCCCCTGCAGACCGGAAGTAAGAGACTGTTGAAATGTACTTCTATTTTATTGAGGTTTCTAGGAAAGGAGCGAGGGTTGGTTAATCTAATTTCTCTTTCTAGCAATGAAATTCTATGGTTCCTGATATGATTTTGTTTGCCTGACAGAGGTATTTAAATTTCCACAAAGAATCTTAATAGGTCCTGAAAATAGGGCTGCCCTCGCCAAGAAGTTACTTGATACTCTGTGCTGATATTAAATCTACATCTTTAATAAATATTCTGGGAGGACCAGGTGAAATTAGAGGAGGGAATTTCTTCCCACTGTGGAAAGGCAAACTTGAATATGTATCCTTGGAATTTCACAAGACCCCCTCAACCCACTGCATGCTGGAAGATTTAGCAAAATCACCTTCCTCTCCACTTGAGTGACAGTAACTTTGGGGTCGTGTTCTTTGCCCTGGGAGTGATCTCCTTTGCCCAAAGCATTTAGGAGATAAATACCCCTAGAAAAGAATACTGTATTTAGCTCTGTCTAGTTAATTTTAGAGATGAAAAGGCTATAGCTTTATGTCATAGGATCAAATGTTTTGGGAGTGTGTGAGGACAGGCAGGCCTCCCAAGCACATTGGAACGTAAAAAGCACCAAACCCTCTCACGCCAGAGGGGACCTGGGTTTACTGGGGGCCCCTGTAGCCAGTGGATGACCTCCTTATAGCGTTTCCCTGCTGCCCCCCTGCTTATTCCACCCACGGCTTCAGTCTGGAGGGGCTGGAATAGCCTCGCTTCATCATTTTGACTCAAGTCAGGATTTTGACTTGCCCAGCGATGTGTTTGTTTTAGGACGATGTCTATTTTTAGGCGCGTCTTAGGCCGACAGATTTGAGTGTGGGTTTTGATTGCTAGTGGCTGAGATGTTGATATATACATGAGTGCGTGATTGAGAAGAGAGACATTTGGGGGAACATTTTCAAGTTTCCTCACCTTCTCACGCACACTGGAGCCAAACGAAGTAGTCTGGGGGCCGGCTTGGAAGAGTACGGCCGCGATGGGTGTTGGGTCTGGGTCTGTCTGTCGTCCACAGAGGAAAGCAGGGCCCTGTGCAACTGCGCTGGTGGAGGAGCCCCCCCCCCAGCATACACACATATCCATATGCATGGCCAAGAGTATTTCCATCAAATCACCCAGCTACTCCCCCACTTTTCCCTCCTCCGCTTTCTGAAGGCGAGCGGGGAGGAAAGCTAAGTCTTCAGTCTCAATGGCCTTAACTGGCAGGTTCTGATTCTGTAAAGGACTGAATGAGTGCAAGTCCTATAAATAGAGGGAGGAATGTGAAGATCCCAATTATGAAATCTGGGCCTCCCGGCCCTCCTGGGCTATGGGTGACTCCGATCTGGAGTATTTCGTAGCAGACGTACATCGCCTCCCGCCGGGTTTTGTGCGTGAGCGCGCGTGGAGGTGTCCCTCCGGCTGAGCGCAGCTAACGCTACTCTTGGGCCAGGAGAGGAATCTTTGAATCGGTGCCCACCCGCCCAGCCCTCGGCTCCCCCTTCTCAGCTGTGAGAAGCGGACGCTGCTTCTCACTTATGGAAATTCTTCTCCTTTATTGTCATCTTTTGGTACCAACGACGTGGCACATTTGGCTCAATGGGTCGCCCAGCGCAGAGGTGGCCCTGATAATTTTCTGCCGTCTTCCGATGATAGGACAGCACGCATCCAACACGCAGCCCCACCCCTGGCAATCCGTTACTGGAGGGTGCGAGTCAGAAGGTACCTGTGGGTGTGCGCCTCAAGGGGCTCAAACTCCATACTTATTTGTGACCGGATTGAAAAGCAGAGTTAAGTTTAATTTACTTGAGCAAGGAGGGACGTTTGAGAGACACCGTTCTCACGGGGTGTAACCGTCACAGGCTCGCTTTGTTTGCTGGCCTGCATTTTAATCAGCGGCCTCTGAGGTTTGGGAAGCTAGCAGAGGATCTGCTCCCAACACCGTGTTTGCCCAGAAAGGACATGGGGGGGGGGCGGTAGAGAAAATGTTACAGGTTTCTTCCCATTTTGAAATCCAAGGGGCTGTTTCTAACCTGTTCCTGATAGCTTCAAATTTTCACTGAGCAAGTCCATGTTGGATCAGCACCCCTGGCATCTACTGAGTGGGGGGTCTGTCGTAGCCACAGTGCCCCAAACTCTCATTCCCCCACTTGGCTGAGAAAGCCGGTACATTTTCACAATCCCTGCTTTCTTGAGAAGCTGGCTCTGAGAGAGAAGTTTATAGCGATTGTGTGAGTATCCCTTCATGATTTTATACATCATCGTATGGACCCTAATGCCCTTTAAACATAAAGGCGATTGAATTTAATAGTTTGGAGGTCTGAGTGCATTCACGATAACAAATTGGCTCTTTCTGAATGTCCCAGAAGGAACATCATACATAGAATAGACTTGTCCAAAAGAGGGCAAAAACTCTCAATAAATATCCCAACACAAACTCACATTGTTGGGGTGGGGGGGCGATGCAGGTTTTTTATGTTCTGATCTTTAAATAAAAGCTAAGGGGTCCAACCACATCAGCTTGCCCCATGCCCCCCAGAGCTGGTAGAATCTGCTATGTGACTCAAAGCTGCCGTCTCCCTTCCCGTCTCCGATCTCTCCGTGGAAAGTCTTGAACTCCTCGTGAAATGTTTGGCTCTGGGATTCCGACCCCTGGAGCGGTCTCAGGTTTTCTGGGTTGCAGTCTGACTTACTTGTACTAGTGTCTGGTTTGGGTGAAATGAGGTGTGTTGGACAATGGTTTACGGAGGCAGGGAGACCCTGTGTCAAAGGCATATTTGGGCTTCATTGCCATGGATGGTCTTTAGAAAGTCGAGTGCTTTGAAGATACTGGGTGAGGGGAGGAGGGGGGTGCAGCTCTTGCTTTTATCCCGCACATCTCAAGAACTATCTCTGCGGTTTCTCAGAAATAGACAGCTTTCGGAGGAAATGTGGACTTTCTCCCCTGCTCTGTCCCAGCAGCCTGTCTTGTGAGAACTAAGTGGTCCGGAGATGCGTTCAATTCCGAGAGTTTAAAATGAGTTTTTCCTTTTCATTGCTAATAATAGTTTAAAGAGTAGTGTTGGGGTACAAAGATTTCATTTGATCTTAAAGCTTGGCTCAAGAATTTCGCTGGAGTGACACGGTCTCAGGCCCTCTGACGCAGTTGGCTTTGGGTGATGTGCCTGGGGAAGTCGTCTGCCCCAAGTTGAGGGCCCCAGTGCCGTGTTCCTGGCCATATTTGGGAGCTCCTGGAATGTTAGTAAGTGAACAGTTAATGAGTGACGGTTAGTGAGTGAACCCCTCTCCACACACACACACACACACACACACACTCACACACTCCCTGTTCATCCAGTCACCCAGGGCAGGGTGAGATGTCAAAAAATATGACCCTTTTCAGTTACCGTGAAGCAGTGTTTTCAGGCGCCCTTGGATCTTGGAACACAAGCATTGTCAAGTGATTGGCAACGACCACCAGGAATAAAATACTTCTGAGGGACCATCTTATGATTGGAGAGGGGGTGGGGGAGTTTGCAGAAAACATAGCAGCTTTGAATTCCCCAAGGCTCAGCCTTCCAGAGAAAGCGAGAGTTGGTTGAGATTTCGCTGAGAAGTTAGCGGGTTCTACCCTGTCTGGGGGGGGGGGGGGGGGAGGGTTGTTTAAAAAGTCCTTGAAAAATGTTAGGGCCCGAGTCCTGACATGGACACTCCGGCCTCCTTTCCTATGAGCCCGAAACACCCTCAGGAAGACTGGATGGAAATTGTGGTGCAGTTTATTTTTTTCAGGGGGTGATAGTTAAGGGGGGGAGAAGTGCATCCATATGAGTTGAAAGCTATTTACTGATACTTGTGGGGTTCAGGAGTGGAAAACAACTTATAGATGTGGAAGTCATTTATATAGCCCCTCCTGGGCAAGGCGAGGGTGAGTGAATTGTTTAGGGGCCAGTGTAGGCCATTGTAAAGGACAGAAAGTTCTTGGCCGAGCTCTCCCTGTTGGGCCTGGGGCTTCCACATGACCGCAGATGTTTCGGGGGAAATAGATGCGGAAGACCCAGTCGGAGACTGCTGACCGCGTCGTGGGTCTGTTAACAATCAGGGCCCGTTGCTGTTTAGTTAGTGGCCGAGGCAGACACAAGGGGCAGGGGGGATGAAGACCCAGATGGGGTGCGTTGAGCCCTGGTAACGTGCCTGTGGCTAACTTATCCTGCAGAAGAGCCGACCCCACGAGGCCTGCTGCAGACACATCAGGTTTCCCAGATGCGCCCAGATTGTTCCATAAGAGAGGGACGATGGGGGTGAGAAAAAGGAGTGACCTTTCCCCTGGTGACCCTGTTAAGTGACCACCGAGGTTTCCCGCCCAACCCTGAGCCTCTTCGGGGAAATCTTGCCTTTCACAGACTTTGCAGGCAAGGTCCCACTGCCTTGAAACGCAGGCAGTGCCCTCCCACACAATATACTGTATATATATATTTTTTCATTTTTCTGAATGGTAGGCTGAAAGAGAACGAAAGTAAGTGACGAATTCAGCAAGAGGAAGATTTCCCTGACTTGAGATAAGCCAAGTGTGGAAAGGAGCTGGAGAAATTAGAGTCTCTCCTTTCCTCCCCTTCAGGGGACCCACGGCCCAGCCATCAGCAGCCCTTAATGCTTTGGTAGCGAGGCTTAATTGGGGCTCAAAACAAATCGACCATTTTCATCCCCTGCAATGTAACTTTTGGTGGTTGTTTAGTATTTGAGGGGAGAGAGGCTGCCGACCAGAATTTGGTTTTTTTAAACAGGAGCAATTTCACGATCCTTATGCCGTGACTATTTCTAAATTGTCTGGGCATAAAGCTTTGGATGCCTTTTGCTGGTTTCGGCTCGTAGGCAAGCAGGCAAGCACACACCCACCCACCCAGCCATGTACACACATACACACACAGGCCTGGGAAGTCTTTTTTTAATTTCTCCTCTAAGAAGAAACTCATACCAAGTTTTGGCCTCGTTTAGTTTTAAGTAGAAGCTTATTGATCTCATTGTGGTCAATTTTTGCCGAATTTGTAATCCTGTTAGGCCTCCGGGAGAGGCATGATTAATTTACTTGTATGTTTCACTATTTTGGGTCAGTTGAGTTAATAAGCATTTATTTTGTGCTCAGTGTGTGTGAAGCATTTTGCTGGGATTGGAAGTACGTGTGTGCGTGTGTGTGTGTGTGTGTGTGCACACTAATGGAGCTGCTTACCCAACAGGGAATAAAGGCCCCCAGTCTTGGTTCCCATCACCTCCCCAGGAAGAGAGGGCGGGTGGCCCCTTCAACCATCACTCGGGGAGGAGGGAGGGAAAAGCCCGACGGTCAGGCAAACCTGGCCCCTCGGAGACTTGGAGACAGCCAGGGAACATGGACTTCCTTGTGGTGTCCTGGTCCCTGGAAAGTTTCTGAGCATGAATTCTTAATAGACTGGGAGCTGGGCGCCGACATGGAGAAGTGTTCGGAATCTTAAACCGCACTGGAGCACCTTCCATGCTGCTGGGTGCTGGGGGGGTGGGGGTGGGGGTGTAACTTTTAGAGAAACGCATGGTTTGACTTCCAAAGAAGGAAGAAAAAGTATGCACACTGCTCGAAAGCCGGGATAACGGAAAACAGAGCAAAACAGCCCGCAGCTCCCGCCTTCCCGAACACCCAGTCTCTCCGAAGGGGAGCGTGTGTCATTTTGATGGTGCGGGCCCTTCAGCTGGGGGTCTCTGGGTGCCCCCCTCTTCCTCCCTGGGCTCCCCACAGCCTTCCCGTCTCTCTGTTTCCAGATGATGGGCTAAAATCCCACTTTTATTAATATTATTTTTTTAAAACACAGGTTTTGGCCATCACAGTTTTAGAGCAAATGGTTTCCTGAGCACCCCTACCCCCCCATTTGCTTAATTCCTCGCACACATTTTCTACTGAGGTCCTGCCTTTGCAGAGTGAGGGCCGGACAGAGTATTTTCGGCACCTAGCCAGCCGGCCGTGAACTTGAGGCGCTGAGGAAACAGGCACTGGGAGAGATGAAGATACAATTTCTTTTTTTTTATGTTGGCCCATTAAAGTCTAATGGACATCGGTGCCTGACCTTAAGTTTGGAGAGGGTCTTCATTTAACCCTAAAACCAGAGTCGTTTCCGGTAATTATGACACCCCAGGCTAGACCACTAAATCTTCCAGAAGCTTGTCTGGAAGACCGTGGCGGCAGGGGTGGGAGGGGACCGAGGGGCACACCTGTTACCTGTATCTGCTATAATTATGACATTTCTGGACTCCTGGTTTGAAAGGAAGAATTTAGGCACCGAGCAGTGCCAGAAGAGAGTAGCCCGAGGCGTTCTGGCTCCTGGCAGCGAAATCACAGGGGCCCCCACGCCCGGTGCCCATCATAGCCTCTGCATTTCCTAAATGAATTAATTTAGCTCCCTGACATTTGGTATTAAGTAGTTATTTTGGGAATCCAAGAGAGAAAGAACTGGAAGACTTTTTTTAAAAAAAAACTTTTTGAAAAAAGAAGAAGTGTTGCATTTTGAAGTTTGAGACGACTGGGCCTTCAGGCGAGCGCTGTCACCGGGAGGACAAGTTCGGTGGCCTGTGGCCTGTGGCCTGGCCCCATCCCTGCCTGTGTGTTTTTGCTTCTCTGCGGAGGGGATTTTTCCGTTGTTAGGCACGGCGGAGGCCCCGACACCCCAACTCCCGGCAGTGTGTTTGGAAGTATTGTTTAGATTACTCTCGCTTTTCAAATTGAGAGAAACTTAGTTTAATGGGAAAATAGCAGTATTGCTATCTTGGTGTGTTTGCTTTAGTGTTTAAAAATAGTTTGTTTTCATATCCTGAATTTCATCCTTTCTTGTTTGCTTGTTTGATGGAGTGTGTGTGTGTGTGTGTGTGTGTGCTACCAGCACACACATCTCTACACAAGCAGGCAGCCAAATGGTTGCAATCCTGCACCCCTGAATCGGTTACAATTTCACAGCTGGCTAAAGGGATCCAGAGCATTTGCTTTTAACTTAAACCATCTTGTCCCTTCGTCTCCCATCAGCAGACCACTCCCAACACCCCCACCTCCACCTCCACCTCCCTCAGCAATATTTATTTCTTCCTTAAAAAAGGCATGCCGGCCTGTTTGCTGAGGTCCCTGTTGGAATCGATTTTCTGGGGTTATGTATTAAATGTGTTTGAGGGCGATTTCAGCCCTCAGCCCAGTCGCCCCAGTACTAATGGTAGCAGGGCCGATTATAGAGAGGCAAAGAATATTGTAAATGGCTTATGCAGAAAAACCATTTAGATAAAAATGCAATTTTCTCTTCTGCATAGAGTGTTAAGAATTAATAGCACATTCTTTCTAAATGGGTATTTTTATATTATATTTTCCTCCTAATGAAATTCTTTTCCCAAACAGGAGCATGTTTCATTTGAAACTTTAGAGTAAAATTGATCTGTTTTTAAGCCTGCAAAAACTGGTGTCCCTTCCCTCCCCCTGCGCCCACGATTTGTGAAGTTGGATCGTGCACAGGGTGGGGATGGTGGTTCTGTCATTTTCCTGTCCACGGTAAGGCTGAGGACAGGGAGAGGGGCTGGTTTGCCCACATTTTGTTTTTCCTTTCTTCCTTCCTGGGGTGGGTTTGCGGGTATTTGGCGGTTTCAACACATGGAGGAAAATGGTGTTGAAACTTGAGCTCTTTGTGCTTGGTGCCCCTCGGCCCTCTCACCTGCCCTGAGCAGGAGGCTCACCTCCCTTGTCCCAGGGAATTTCCCACCATCCTCTGGGTGCTTCCCCCTCTCCCTGGCTTCTCCACTACTTTGGGGAACACCCCTGCCCAGTGCCTGCTCCTCAGTCCATGGCAGCCGTGAGAGAGGGTGCTTTTAGCCCCAGGACCCTCCGAGGGGCCGCCCTCTGCCAGGGCCTATGTGGCCACTTGGGGAGGAGTGGAAACTCAGAACTTCTTAGAAGCCCGACTTCATGCATTCCAGCAGGAGCTTGCGGTGGCCTCGTTGTGGAAAGTCTTTGAGAGTTTATTGTGCTGGCTGCCACGGGCCAGTGTCTGCTGACCCAGTTTTCCTGCCTGGGTGTGTATATGTGGAGATATTGGGTAGACCTGTGTTGGCAGCTCAGACAGCCAGACGTGCAGCAGTCGAAGCTGCCGTGTCGTGGTCGATGACCATTCCCGAAGCGCGTACTTAGTTTTCACTACTGACATGGCACTAAGGGGAAAGTTTAGGTAAAACTTAAGAATGGGAAAGAACTTCTCCCATTTTCATGCCCCTTCTCCACAACGTTTTCCAGCTGAGAGGTCCAAGGCCCAGAGAGGGCAAGCAACTGGGCCCAGGTCACACAGTACAGCTGCAGAATAAGGATCGGACTGGAGCTGACCCTCAGCCTTGGCCTTCCCTGAGTGCCTCTTGACCCCCTTACCTGGGAGCTAGGATCTGATTTTCTTGGCTAAGCCTTGTGCAGATCGGGGCTGGGGGCTCCTTAAAGCAGAAGTTTCCAAACCTTTTGTAGAAAACACCACGACATACATCCCTGATGACAGCAGCACTGGTTCCCCTTCCTCTTACGGAGACGGACATTGTATAGCACACAATTCTTGACCTTGGAGAAACCGTGGTCATACCGGATCCTGCCAGACAAGTGGTCTAGGTTTCAGGCCTGGCCCTTTGACTGTTCTGAGCTGTGAGGCCTTAGCTACTTCTGTGCTCCCAGCTCGGTTTCCTCGTTGATAAAATTTTAAAAAGGGGAAAAATAAGTCCTTGCCTCATAGAAGTATTTTGAAGACTAAATAATATGATTTTAGCTAAAGTAGGATTAAAGAGGATGATCATAATGATGTGGTTAAGAGAATAGGCTCTGGAGCCAGACTACCTGGGTTCAAACCCCAGCAACTCTACTTCCCTTCTGTGTGACCTTGGACAGGTTGCTTAACCTTTCTGTGCCTCCCTTTCCTCATTGGTGAAAAGGGGACAATAGTTCCTACCTCATAGGGCTAGGTGAGTTAATGTATACATGAGCAGATACTCAGAAGGCTGCCTGACACAGAGGAAGCGCTATGTCAGGACCAGCTTTTATTGACCCCCTACTGTATGCCAGATGTTTCATATGGAGCGTCAGATGACTCTTCAAAGTCCATGATGGCTATTGTTTGTCCCATCTTGGGGATGAGAAAACGAACTGCAGAGAGGCTAGGTGGCTTGTCCTTGGGGACTGAGAGGCTGAGGCTGGCAGGGAACCACATCAGGCTGTGCATCAGTTAGCACAGGGCCTGGCACCTGGGACTTGCTCAGTAAATGTTATCATATCATAGGGCAGGGTTGGGCTGGGCTAGAACCCGCTGCTCCTTCGGCAACAGTCTCAGACCTCGCTGTTGGGTCCTCTCCTTGTTTGGGGCAGTCAGACTCTGTGCCGACCCTGGTGTGCTGGTCCCAGCCTGGTGCGGCCAGCCTTGGTCAGACACGGGTGGCTGGCAGCGGATGGCAGCGCCGAGGTCTTTAGGTATTTATCTTCCTCTTGACAGTTCTCCCTGTGCACTGAAGGAACAGTTCCCTGATATGAGTGAGTAATGGTCAGCCTTCTCGTTGAAGGAATTCATGAGATGAGCTGGTCCCCAGCCTCCGAGCACTTTGCTGGGAGCCCGCACCAACCATAAACAATCTGGGAGCTGGCAATAGAATATTAAACTCCTGTGTTGGAGCCTAACACAGGTGGGGCCTTGGGAACCTGGCAGGCTTGGGCTGAATAGGGAGAGTGAGAGCAAGAGAGAGAGTGAACTTGAGAGTGAGTGAGCATCCCAGCCCCAGGTGAGAATGGGAGGGTCTAGGACCCAGCAGGCCTGGGTTCAAAATGTGTGCTGTGTGACCTTGGGCAGGTGGTTCAGCTCTCTGAGCTTGGGTTTCCTCACTTGTAACACAGGTGTAATCCCTGGGCCCTCTCAGAGGGTCACTGTGGGGTTGATGAACCCTGTGCCCCGGATGCAGTGAGCAGCAGGATAGGTTGGTGACAGAAAGACCTTGGAATCAGCTGGAGGGGAGTCACTCTCTGCTCCCACTTGGGGCCGTTGGCCAAGTCTCAGCACCTCTGCCAGCCTCAGTGTCCTTACTGCAAACTGGGAGAGTAACACATTGTCCTGAGGGCTCTGGCTGTGGTTCTGACTCTGGGGACACTTGGCAGTGTCTGGAGATGTTTTCAGGGGTCGCAACTGCAAAGGAGGGAGGGTACTACTGACAACTAAAAGGCAGAGGCCAGGGATGCTGCTAGAATCCTCCCACGCACAGGACCATCTCTCAGCCCCCCTCCTCCCAGCAAAGAATTATCCAGCCCCAAATGTCACAAGTGCTGAGGTTGAGAAACCCTGAACTACAATGAGGGACTGAAGTTAGGTTCAAGATAATACTCAAAACAGGATAGTCAGGTCTGAATTTAAAGCGCTTGGCATATTTATTCATTCAACAAATGCATACCCAGCGCTTATCACGTGGCAATACTGTTCTAGGTGCTGGGATGCAGTGGGGAACCAGATAGAAAAAAGCCCCTCCCCTCACAGAGTTTACATTCTAGGGGAGGGGCCAGGTGGCCAGACAGGCAACAAACAAGATTAATGTCACAGAGCGAGCAGGGCTGGGAACAGAGAATTAGAAGGGGGTGTGCATGAGTTTCTAGACTGGGCCATCAGGGAAGCCTCTGTGAGGCAGTGACAGTGCCCCGAGACCTGAATGATGGGAAGGAGCCAGCCAGTGGTGTGCTGGCAACTGCTCAACAACCGGCTCTCTGGGGGGGCTTGAAGGGTTTGCTAATTCCCCTCGTGTAAATACCCCCACCATGGCCAATATCAAGCTCCCAATGTAATGTCAGTTGTCAACCTGCTTGCAGAATTCCTGGATATTTAACAATAGGTTCCCACAGCTGGAGCCAGCCCTGTCAAGCTTGCAGGAAGGGTGTTCCAGGCGAGGGGACAGCAAGTACAGGAGCCCTGAGCAGGACTGAGCTGGCTGTTGCAGAAACAAGGAGGGGCAGGTGTGGGGGTAGAGACGATCCAGGAGGAGTAGGACCTGACGGCACATAGTAGATGTGCAATTAATGCCGGTTGACTCAGCTCAAAGTATATGAGAAAATGTCTGTTTCCTTCTCTTTCTTCATACCTAGCCCCTTCTGAGGGGGCAGAAACTCTTCCAATAGTTTGTCGGTGCCTGGGCCACAGGTTAGGGCAGGGGGTATCCTCTCCTTCCCAGGACAGGGTGCTCAGGTCACAGGTGGGGGGCTTAGGGGATGTCTGTCATCTCCCTGATCTGGGCAGGCCACGATTTATGTCCCGGCCCAGGGAGACTCTGCTTCCTTCTTTTCCCAGGCATTGTTTTCCAGGCCCGACAGAGGTCACCGGACAGGAAGGTGCAGGCCCTGGTGGGGCCAGCCTGAGGAGGAGCAGGAGGCCAATCTCTGGGTGACCTGGCCTGGCATCCACCCTCTGGTAGCTTTTTTTTTTTTTTTTTTGCTTTCCTCCCTGACTCTCTTAGTTGCAAAGGAATCATAATAGTTTGTGGTCATGAGGGCCAGTCACACCAAGCCCCGTTTTATAGATGAGAAAACTGAGGCTCGGAGAGGCAAAGCGATTTGTTCAAGGTCTCCCAGCTGGGAGGTGGAGTGTAGATTCCCAGCTGGGCCTGTCTGACTTGGGAGCTGTGCTCAGAACCACTAAGGACCAGAAGGGAAGCTGATTTCCTACCAACAGATGCTCGAAATGAAAACCGACGCGCAGTCTCGCCCCCTCCCGGCGATTGCCAGCCATGTCATTGACTATTCAAAACTCTACCATCTGTTCCCCATGATTGAAGGGACAGCGGCCAGAGCCCTGGGCCTCGGCGCCTGGGAGGTGGCTTAGTGTGACTGGGGCAAGGCCGTGCACCCTCGCGGAGCCTCGATCTGCTTGTCTATCAAATGGGTCAGTTCAGGTCTCTTCTAGGATTCCTGTGAACAGGGAGTATCTGGTCCCTTCTTTCGGTCTGCCCTGCACCACGCCAGAACCATATCTGTGAGCAAAACGGACATCATGCCTGTTGGGGGAGGGAATTACCCTGAACACATGTAGATAAAAAGCACAATTGCATTAATGTCCCACAGGAAACTGGCCAGTGTAAGGAGAGAGGGTCTGGGGCGGGCCCGTTGACCAGGTGGCTCTGATGTAAAATGAAGACAAAGTGGCAGCTATCCCCAGCACCTGGAACTGGCTCAGCCAACAGTAGGTGCCTGATGGTTGAATGAATCAAGAAAGGGGCTTTGTCAGCTGCAGGGGTGCATACCTGCCTGGCCCCAGGGCTGGGGCTGAGTGTCCTGTCCAGAGACAGCGTGCAGCATGGCCACACCAAACCCCAGAGACCCGGGAGGGGTGATGGGTGTTTCTTCCAGAGGGGCAGGTGTGGGGGTGGTTCAGGGTCGAACATCCCAGCCCCATTTCTGCAGGGGTGAGTAGGGAAGGGAAGGGGCCTGGGCATTGGATTTCCTCCTTCCAGACCCTCTCTCCTCCTTTCTCCATTGCCAACACTGGTCCCTGCTAGCCCTTCCCTTCCATGGATTGTGCTTGCCCGAGACCCAGTGACCCTGGACACAGCCACTGTCCCACCCAAAGCATGCTACAGACATCAGGGTGGGCTATAAGAGGATGCCAGAATTTCCTTATTAGTCACCCAACTGCTGGCCTCTGGAGCTGGTTTATTACGTTCCAGACCTCAGGGAGGAAGACAGCACAGGAAGCCAGGGCCTCTGCTGTAACAGCTCTGCCTCCCCCTGGCCTGATCCCTTCACTGCCCTGGGCCTCAGTTTCCTCATCTGTTTTTTGGGTTAAATGGGGTCATGGTGAGGATCATGGGAGAAAATGAAAAGCACTCAGCCCTGTGGCTGGCATATCCTAGAGGTCACCAAACCTTGACACCATACAGAGGCTTTCTACCTCCTGGGCAGGAGGAATTGGGGACCCAGGACGGAGAGGGATGGTGTGCTGTAGAAACCGGGGGAGCGGGCGCCCCTCTACAGGATCCCTCTGCCTGTAGAGTTTTGGAGGCTGAGCTTGGGTGCCGTGGAGGGTAGAGAAGGTGGCCATTGTGGTTGGCAGAAATTCCCCAGATGGACTAGATGTTTTAGAATGTACGTCAGCGAGAACATGGATTTGAGGTTTTAAAAACTGCATTTTCTGGAACCCCTGAGAGTTTTCAATCCCCTGGCTCCATACACCCACTTCTTAGATTCTCTGTTTGTATAGGATTTGGAAAATCAATCCCTTGCTAGTGTTAGGAAGTTTTTCTAAAAATCATCACTCCTACTCTGTATGTGGATGGTGACGTGTTCTCCATGGGTCCCTGGGCAGTTAACGAGACAAAGCAGGTGTGGCCCTTAAAACTGTGCTGGCTGGTAGGAAGCCCCAGTAACTGTTGCCTGCGACTTCGTCATGGGCCTGGGTCACCCTCTTGGGACAGACCCCATAGGATTTTTCCTCTTGATTCTGTTTCTCCCCAAATCCACGCGACGGCATGCAAGCCCTGCTTGCTGGAGACCTCTTCTTGATTTTGCTTTTTGGAAAGAAATCTCGTCTGATTCTCCTTCAGCGTTAATTTACAGTTTAATCAAACAAAGGCGGGGTGGTGAAGAGGTTGCATAGGGAACGAAACCCTGCCTCTGCCTAGACTGGGGTAAATCCTCACGCCCCTTGAGTTTTAAGGACCCGGTGCATCCACTCTTTGCCTGCCCGTCCCTAGGGGACAGAAAAACATCTCCGGCTGTGGTTCCCCAGGTGTTGGCTCCGTCTCTCTCCCCCCCCCAGCCATCCCCCCTCCTCTTTTCCCTTCTCTCCCTTTCATTCCTGGAACAATTGTCCAGGCCAGTTCCTTTGGGCCCCTGCGCATTCCTGGCCAAAACCGAAAACCATTCTTAACCCCCATGACCAGGCCTGCAGTCGTTTTGTCTGGTATGTGGCGTCCGCCTGGGGTGGGGTGGGGGGCGTGCATGCTTCCAATTTATATCCCGGCCTGCCAGCCTCAAGGGGAGCAGGGGCTGGGGTGGGGGGAGGCCTGAAGGAGCAGGGAGTCCAGAACCACCAGATTTCAAGAGAAGAGAGAGGGCGAGGGAAGGACCACAGCTCAGAGGTCTCAGGCCAGGGGCACCAGGGGATTCTTGGTCAGGCCAGGCCCTGGCCCTTCACCTCCCCTCACCCCCACTTGTTAGCCATGTTGTGTAGATTTTGGATTTCACTCTGTATTTTATTTGGTTTATTATTATTTTTTAATGAGGTCAGACTGGAAATCCATCTGCCTGGGCTGGCCTGCCTAGGTTTGAAGGCAATTAAACTGGAGACTAACCTCTTAATTAGGGTTTCCCTGTGTAAATCTCATTTGATAAATTCCTATCATCCTTGGCTTTAACTCCAGCGAGGCCCTGAGAGAGGGGATTGGGCTCCCCCTGGGACCTCTAAATGAATTCCCCCAGAGAGGCCGCCCCTCTCTGCAAACGGGGCGCCGCCAGCCAGAGCCTCCCCCAGGAAAGGCTGGGAGAGAGGCCCCTTTCGGGGTTAATTAATCAGAAAACGTGGTGGTGCCTGGCGACTCCGCGAGCCTGTCTGCTACCTTTTCATTCTCCTGGTCCCCCGCCACCTCCCTTCCAGGTCTTTCATTTAAAAAAATTTTTTTTGGAGGGAGTGAACTGCACTCTGCTAAAGGAAATCTGCACCTCCCTTCTTTGCCATTCCCCGTCTACCCAACCTGTTTGTGTGGATGGTTAGATTTTTTTTTCCTTCCCTTTTTTAAATGCAAGTGCGGCTGGGAGTGGAAATGTCAGGGGTCAGGCTTCAGGCAGCAGGGAGCAGGGGGGCGGCCTCAGCCGCTCTCTTTGCCTTTCTGGAGAAATCAGAGCTGAGCTTAACCCCTTGGAGCCCAGCGCCTGCCTGTGGGTCCTGGGCACCTCCTACTCTCTTCACTAGAGTTCGTGGATTTTGTCACCAGGACGCCTTTTTTAGGAATGGGGTCGGGCAGTCACAGCAGCCTCCCTTAGGTGGACCTGTGGTCCCAGCGGCATGTGCTGAGCACCTAGGGTGGGCTGGGGACTGAGCTCAGGTGCTAGCCATTCGGCCAGGCCACTGTCAGCATCCCAGGAGACAGGCCATTTTACAGATGGGAAAACCAAGGCCCAGGAGGTGTGATGTGGTAAGGCCCAGCTGATAACAGGTAGGGGTGGGATTCTGGCCCAGCCCTTCCTGTTCCAAACCCTGGATTCCCTAGTACCAGAGCTTCCCGTCCCCCCCTCCCACCCCCCCCAACCTCTGGGAGCAAGAGGAGAGGCCCAACTCAAGGATGGTGTTTGGACTCCACACCACTCCGAAGCCATTAAAGGGGCAGGGGGCCCGTTTGAGAGCCGAACATGACTCAGCCGTGGCATCCTCATGCCCCTGTGAAGCAGCTGCTTCTATTAACCCATTTTACAGATGAGGTGGGTGAGGTTTGGAGAGGGAAAGGACCTGACTGTGGGTGTGGTTGGTGCCAGGTGGGAAAACCGGCTCTGCCCCCCATCTTTCTGCCCACTGGTTCAGGCTGTCCTTCCACCTGGGGATACCTCCAGGCCATGGAAACAGGAGAAGCAGTAGAGCTCAGGTCTACCTGGTTTCCTTCACCTGTGGAGTTACCCCAGGGCAATGGCATGTGGATGGTCTGAAATGGGGCTCAGGGCTCAGGGGAATGTGCAGGGGGCGGGTTGGTCAGGCTGGCACAGGGCCTGGTCTACCTGTGGCTTAGGTCAGCCCCTGGCTGCACTGCCCCCAGTCCACAGGGCCTATATGGTAGTGATCACAAATGTTATCGCCAAGCCTCAGTTTCCTCACCTGTGAAGAGAGGGTAATAGCAGTATCATCCTCGTGGGTTCCGTGGGGAAGGACTGCACTGTCCATACACATAAAACCTATGATCAGTGACTCACACCTGGTGAGTGTCAATACACCTTCACTGTTATTATTATTATTTTTTATTATTTATTCTTAAGTATGGAGAAAAAATGTAGGTCCCAATGAAGTCCCAAAGGGAACAAGCCCCAGGATATGACTGGTGCCTCCCCCTGCCCCTCAGATAGCCAGGAGTAGGAGGGTTTTCAGTGGGAGTCAATGAGGTCTGGGAGGTCTCGGAACCAGGGCTGTGTCACTCTGGGCAGCTCACCTCACCTCTCTGTGCTCTGGTAGCATGGAGCACATGCCACTTTCCTCAGTCGGAAGTGGGGTGGGTCTGGACCTGGAGTCAGCAGGGGGAGCAGAAGAGGGTTTGCTTCCTGCCCCTGCCCTTAACGGGTCAGTCAGTGGCTTTGGGACTCACTCTGCTGGCTGGGCCTCAGTTTCCCTGTCTGGAATGGGGAAGCTGCGGTGAAGCTGAGAGGAAGCCATACACCCAGACGTGTTTTGCAGCCTCCAAGAAAGCTGCTCAGATATGAGGGGTTATTATTAGAATAATTGAAAGTGGGATTGTTTCTCTGCAGAGAGGAGGGAAATCTGAGCACACGGCAGGCACAGCACCTGGGAGCTCCTGGTTTGTCCAGGGGTTCATTTGCTTGGTGTCTGCCCTGGAGAAGGCACCATGGGGGTGGTGAGAGAGTCATGTAGATAAAAGGACCAAGAGGATGTTTGGGGTTCTGGCTTTTAGTCTTGGCACCTCTTTTGTTGTGTGGCTTTGAGGGAGTCTGCACCTCAGTTTTCTCATCTCTAAAATGGGTATAATAGACTTCCTACCTTGTAGGGTGGTTGTTTGGACTAAGTGAAGTGAGTCATTCAAGGTGCCGGCCTGGGCTCCCAGGGGATAATGCATGTTCTTGGTCACTGGTCACCTGTCACCATGACAAAGACTCAGGCAGAGCTGAGCCTGGAAAGGTCTTTGGAGCCGCCTGAAGCGGAACTTGAATTCTCCCCTTGCCAGCCTGTGGCCTCCCTTCCTCCCTCCCTCTGAAACCAAAGCCCAGCATCTGTTTCCCCAGGAGCTGTTTAATATTCTGCCGCAGTAAAATGAACTCACTGGAGCCACCCGAAAACAGCTGAATGAACCCTGGGCGCCCGTCAGCCTTTCAGAGCTGCTCCAGACCCCCTCGGGCCTTGGGAGGCTGGCAACAACAGCAGCTGTGGGAGATGGGCCCCTCTCCTTCTTGATGCCCGGGGGAACCTGTGCCCCCAGATGGGGCTCCTGGAGCGCTGGGTGGGGAAGCTGGAGCCCGGGGAGGGGCGGCCTGGGTTTCCTGGCCTGTTCAGGGCCTCATCTGTACTTCTTGGCTCAGAGGTTCTGTGCGTGGGGCCTCCTTAGGGGGGCTGAGAAAGCTTGTCCTTCCCCCAGTTCTTTTCCTGATCCTCTCCTACTCCAGCCTCAAACTGGGCCCCCTAGAGGCAGGAGGCCCCGGCCTCAAGTAGCACTGTTTGATGACAATGATGACAGGGATGCTGATGGTATAGTGATAGCAGCATCCAGTGAGCGCTCGCTGAGTGCCAGACACTGCAAGCGTGTCATCTGTGCTGTCAATCGACCTCTCAAAACCACTGGGGCAGTTTACTATTCTTATTCCTATTTGACAGATGAAGAAACTGAGGCCTAAGAAGTGAACTGGCTTATCTAAGATCACGCAGCTAGGAAGTGGCCAAGCAGGGCTTCATCCAGAGCCCGGTTGTTTCCTTGATGGCACACAAATGTCTGCCCTTGGTCCTTTGGGACTCAATGACCTCATCTATAAATGGGGGGCAGGAGGGTCCTAATATGCTCATCTGCGGGGTTTTCTGAGGTTAAGTGATGTCATGCTGTGGAGCATTATTTTTTTTTAATTCTCCCCTGAGGATATTTTTTCCATTGCTATTCAGAGAGAGTGGAAGGGAGACAGAGAGAGAGAAACATCGATGTGAGAGAGACACATTGATTGGTTGCCTCCTGCACATGCCCTGGCCAGCGCCAGGGATCGATCCTGCAACTGAGGCACGTGCCCTTGGCCACAATGAACCTGGGACCCTTCTGTCCACAGGCTGATGCTCTAACCACTGAGCCAAACTGGCTAGGGCCTATGGGGCATTTTGAACAGGCATACAGTTGGTGCTCACTTAAGTGCTAGCTGTTATCATTACTTGATCACTGTATCACCCGTGGCTTGTTCGGTCCAAATCTCAGCTCACTGTCCCTGTTCCCATCCCCAGTTGCTCCTGTGTGCCTCGATTTTCACCCTAGCTCCCTCAGAAAGCCAATGGTAATAAAGTGCTTCCAGGTAGAAGCTGAATTAATTTTATGTAATTATCCCTGATAAAATTAAACATTACTTGCAATTAGTCTTGGGCAATTTCTCTATTGAGAGGCAGCAAAGCAGTAGGGTGAGACTGGGCTGAGTTGGAGCTCACTGGGCCTGGTACTGGGCCTGTGGGCATCTGCGTATGAGCTGCCCCATCAACGTCGCCTTCACCAGAACTTAAACCCACAGCGGTGATTTCCCCCCAGGCAGAGAATGCTGGGGAGGGCCAGGTGGGAGCTTGACACAGCCCCTTTCCACTGTCATTATGTCTGAGGAACCTCAGCTAGAGTACTGGGCTTGGTTTTTCCAGCAGGTGGCCTGACACGTGTCTTGTCCCACAACCTTTCTGGACTATCCCAACAGTGGATCTCCAGAAATAGAATCCAAGGTTTGCTGTTTTCTCTCCATTGTTCAAGTCCCAGCAACACCATTTTCCAGCTGTGAGATTTTTGGCCAAATCACTTCTTTTCTTTGAGCCTCAGTTTTTCTCATCTGTAAAATGGGGATAATGTTGGCCATCCAATGAGTTACTGAGGGGGTCAGCAAACTTTTTCTGTAAAGGATCAGATGATAAATATTTTGGGTTTTTCGGGCTATCAAGTCTCTGCCACATTTACTTAACTCTGCCCTTGTCATGGAAAAGCTTCTACGATGTACAAATGAACAAGTGTGGCTGTGTCCTGGTAAAACTTTATGGACCGTGGTATTTGGATTCCATATTTTCACTTGTTAAGAAATATTCTTTTGATTTTTTTCAACCATTAAAAATGTAAAAAAAAAATTCTTAGCTTGCAGGCTGCTAAAAAGAAAACCCCAAACCAAAACTCAGGTGGTAGGCTGTATGTAGTTTGCCAGCCAGTGAATTCATACATGGAAAGTGCTAAGCACAGTGCTGGGCACAGAGAACATACTCTGATTATTTTCTGGACTTGAAATACCTTTTATTGGTATATTTAAGAGTAAGTTCAAAACAGGTTTGTACTGTAGGGTTTGGGTGATGATGTTAATCACCCCTTTTTACTGTTTATACGGCATCTGTACATTTTTTTGGTATGTGTTCTTTGTCCAAGGCAGGACTTATTACCCTCATTGCAGGGAGACTGAGGCCCAGAAAGGGAAAGTGCCTTGTCCAAGGTCACACAGCTGGAAAGAGGCAAAGGTGGGACCTTTGCCTAGCGGAGGGCCTGTCTGGGAGGGCCCCGGGGTCACTTCTGGCCGTTTGTGTGCTGGAAAGCTTGCTGTCTGGGAGGCAGAGTTCTCCTCTGAGCCTCAGTTTCTCCACCTGGAAATGGCTGCCCTTCCAACCCCTGTCTGTCTACTAGAGTCCCTGACTGAGTACTTACTCAGCGGTGGGTGGTAAGGCTCTCTTCCCATCCTCTTTTTAGTGGTTCTGAAATCCAGGTTACACCCAACCGACATTTTCTCCACCTTGTGGCAAAGGACTGTGGGATCTGTCTACTGTGCTGGCCAGAGAGGACTTGGGGGGCGGGAGTCTTGTAGGCTGAGGCTAGGGATTGTGTTCCTGGGCTGGGGTGAGGACTGTGAAATCCTGAGTGGTCAGCAATGAGTGCCAGTTATCAATATCAGATTATGATTGCCACTTAGTGATTATGTGACCTTGGGTGGGTCCCCTCGGTTCTTTGAATTTCCTTTCACTCAATATCAAGAAAATGGGGCTATTCACGCATACATTGTAAGTTGTCACAAGAATAAAGGTGAAGGCTGAGGCTTGGGGCTGGTCACATAGCAGGTGATCATTACACAGACATGGTTGTTATTATTATTGCTATTATAATCACCATTCTCCCTACTTTTCCACCACTGCATTTCCAGGCCCCTTTTTTGAGGATTGTGAACTTTGACTATCCAGAGCTTTAATAGGGGGGATAAGACAGGAGAATAGGAGGCGGGAGGCTCGAGTTTTAATCTTGGCCTGGCCTGGACTCACCGTCTGACCTTGGGCAAGTCACTTGATTTCACTGGGCCTCAGGTTCCTCCTCTCCGTGGTTGGACGAGGCCAGATTTACAGATTCACTGTCACGTGCTAATCTGGATGGATTACTTCTGGCCACCGGGAGCATTGTGTTGAGCAAGACTCTGAGGCTGTGTCTGGGTTCCTCTGGACGGAGTCTGCAGTCGATAAGCAATGTCTGCTCAAGGGGAAACAAGTCTTGGTGGGAGCCCCAGGTGGTTGATAATCCTAACCAAGATGACCCTTGTGGCTCCTCCGGCCCCAAATTGACCTCAATCTATGGAGCCTTCTTATTTGAAAAATGACGGGGGCTTGCCTTTCGTGAGAAAATTGGTAGTCAGGGCAGTTGGGGTGAGACTTTGTAGATTATGAATCTAGACGAGCACTGTCAGATAGGACTTTCTGTGATGATGTCCCGTATCTGCACTGTCCAATACAGTGACCAGTAGCCACAGATGGTGTTGAACACTTGAAATGTGGTTAGTTGTGAAGGGGGAATTGATTTTTAAATTGTATTTCATTTTAAATTTAAATTTGAAAAGCCACTTGTGACCAGTTTTAGATTCCCAGAGCCCCTGAGCCTATAGGAAAAAGGAAGGTGTTTCCAGATGTAGAGTTGGTGGGCCAAGAGGGGAGACAGGATGACAGTCTTTAGGAGGGTAGGAATCAGTTTTTAGTCTTTCCTTCCCTCCTTTTCTCTCTCTTTCCCCAATCCCTCTCCCTTCCTCTCTGCCTGATGTGCAGCAAAAGTAGAAGAGTTTTTGGAAACTGCCTTGGCTTCATCCTGCCTGGTCGCTCACTAGCTGTGTGGCGTTGGGCAAGTCACCCTACCTCTCTGAAACCGTTTCTGCATTCTTTATAAAGGAACAACATGTGTACACACAACCAGCCAAACAAAAATGCAACGGCAAACACTTAAGGAAAAAACAAGGGACTAATAGTCCCTCCCTCTGAAGGTCAGCAGGAGGCCCTGATGCAGTTGTATAGATGAACCGCTTAGAAGGGAGTCTGGGATGTGGTTCCCTTCCCTGGAAAGATGGAAAAAAGATAAGACGGTGTCAGAGCTTTGGAGGGTAATCAAAGTGATTGCCATGCCTGGTGTCAACTTAAAACTCATCCCAGAGGTTACCCCAGTGGGTCCAGACTCGGGGTCACTAGGCAGGCACTGTGGGCTGGGTGGGGGTATTGGATGGGGGAGGGCCTCCCTGGGTCATATCCTTGGGGAGGAGAAAACTCCTGCATTCGTCAGCTGACCCTCCCCCCCCCCAAGGTTTTCTCTCTATTAAGGGCACTTGCATCTTAGAGTTTTCTCATATTGAGTTGGGGTTCTAGAGAGTCAGTGGATGTGATTTCTGGATGGTCTGTGGGAGCGTGTGGCCCCTCTCAGTACACTTTGAGGAGGAATTGTGAGCAAACCTCCCAATGAAGCCTTTTATTATTATTTTTTAATATATCTTTATTGATTTCAGAGAGAGGAAGGGAGAGAGAGAGATAGAAACATCAATGATGGGAGTCGTCATTGATCGGCTGCCTCCTGCACGCCCCCGACTGGGGATCGAGCCCGCAACCCTGGCATGTGCCCCTCCCTATGAAGTCTTGTTTCATTGGTGCCCAGGAAGCCTTGAGAAGCCCCTACTCAGGCTGGTGTGCAGGCCCAGGTGATGTGGTCTGAGTCTTCCTAATTTTAGTGATTTTTTTAGGGTTCGTTCCTGCTCCCAGGAATTGATGCAGTCAGCATATATTGGGTGAGAGCCTACTATGTGTCAGCTGCTGGCACCACAGTGGTGAATAGGAGAGACAAGGCCCCTGATTTCGTGGAACTCACATTCTGGAGGCTGTGGCGGAGAGCAGGAATGATTATGAGAAGTTGGGGTTAGCACCGGGCGTTGAGAGGTCTGGAGGGACCTACCTGGGGAAGGAGGCCGTGGAAGAGTCAGCTAGGTGAAGGAAGTCACCGTACTGGTCGAGCAGGAGGGGAGAGCCAGCCGGGGCAATGGTGCTGCCGCTTGGTGACTGTACTACAAAGTGTTGTCAAACCTTCTGAGTGAGGAGAGGACTGAGTGCTGGCTGGGCAGCCAGGCTTGAACCCTCTGATCCGGTCTTCTTCTGCCCCTGACTTAGCCTTCTCTGGCCTCAGTTTCCCCAACGTACAGCACCAGCCAGCCCAGTGTTTCTAGGGCCCAGTTCTGCCTTCCTCAGAGGACCCCAGGGACAAAGGGCTGTGATCTGTGCCATGGGAGGAGAGGTACTGGGTCTTAATCCTGCTTCTCTGTGCCTGAGACATAGGCCAAATCCGGAAAATCCTTCTAAGAAGTGGGGTGTGGGTGTTGCAAAATGTGTCATGTCTCGTGTTCTGGGGAAAATGTGACAGAAGGTGAGGCCAGGGCCGATTTAGTCATTTATCCCTCACCTGTGCCCATTTCTTCCTACGCGCCCTGCCTGGAAGCAAGGTGGTAGCCCCTGCCTTCCCTGGGAGCCCACACCCCACTTCCCAGATCCACCCCAGAGATGTATACTCAGGGCGCTAGCAGGCGCAGTGGGAACATTAGGGACAAGCCAATCCCCTCTCTTGCCTCCAGGGTACAGATTAGCCAACATTTCCCATCAGTTCACAGCATAATTTGGGGTAGGGACCACCAACCTGGATGGCCTCTTAGGGCAGAGTCACAGGCCTGGCATCTGGGACTCCCGCTGCTTACAAAGGGGATGGCAGACCAGAGAGGGCAAGTAATGCACCTGAAGTCACACAACCAGCTTCTGGCAAAGTTGGGCCTCAGTTTCCTGGAGTAGGGGAGGAGAGCCCAGCCTGGAGGGAAAGCAAATTGGGTGTTGTTTGTGGCAGACACACCTACCTCTCTGCAAAAAACCGAGGCCTGATCTGTTGGAACCCTTGGGCGATGGGGGCTGAGCTAATGGGCAACCCTGGAGCTTTGTTCCTTATTGTTTTGAAGGGAGTGACCAGTTCCTTCTAAGCCCAGACTAGCTTCTGCTGCCCCACCGAGATCAGGGGGACTCTACCCAGGCGTTAAGAAGGCACAGGCTCTGGATTTACACAGACCTGGTTTGAATCCTGGCTCTCCAGTCTCTAGCTCTGTGACCTTGGCCCCCGTAGGGCTGTGGCGGGGATAAGTGAGATCAGCCAGTGAGCAGACCCTGGGCAGCTCCGATCCTGCTTGCCCGGCCTGTCACTGTCCACTTTGCCCATCATTCTGTCCTTCCCTGGGTCAAGGCTGAGCGAGGCCGTGCAAGGAGTGAGCCCTGAGGCCACCCAGCTCCCCTGGCCTGACATGTCCAACTTTTTCTTCCTTAGAGAGTTTACCTTTTTCCCCTTTTGCTGCATTCATGGACACATTCTGAAATGATATTTCTTTTTTTTTTTTTACAACCCTCACGTTCCCCAATCAATGTTTTAATGATTTTAAAGTAGGGAGGCAGGGGGTTTCTGCTGTATTTGGAGAAGGGAGACCCGGGCCCCAGTGAACAGGGAGGACATTTCTGATTCCCTGAGGGTCACAGCGCGAGTGTTCGCAGATCAGCGGTGTGGTTTACACATAAACACATATCTAGGGAGCGTGTATTGAGTGCCTCCTGGGTTCCTGGCTTCTCCTTCCTACTTGTGTGAACTTGGACAAGTGATGCCACTTTTCTAGGCCTCAGGTTTAGGCAAACTATCAGGAAGGAGAAAACTGAGGCTTGGAGAAGTTCACGTCCCCAGAGCTGAGGCTAAAACCTGGGCGCTCCGGACTCCCTGCACAGTGCTCTCTCTGCACGGACACCACTGTGGACGCGGTCAGGAGGAAGGTGCAGGCTGAGGGGTCTGTCCGCGGCCCCCCTCAGCCTGTCACATCTCGGCAGCAGGCAGACCAGGAGAGGCCCGGGGGGTGCGCAGGGCTGCATCTGTCACAGGTCACTGGCCACGTGGCCGGAGGCACCAGGAGAAGGAGTCCAGCCGGGCTCAGGCTGGGGTTAGGGGCCTGCCCCGTCCGTCCTGTGGACTCCGGTCCTCGTGTGCCACCCTTCGTGTCACCTCCATCAGGGCTGGGGAAGGGCTCGGAATTCAGCCCCCCCCGCCCGCCCCCAGCGCTGGCCGCCTGCTCCCAGAGATGCTCTCGCTGCTCCGCCTCAGTGGAGCCCTCAGCCAGTTCTCAATCTAAATGACAGTCGCCCTCAGCCAAGTCAACTCCAATTAATTTCCGAGGGCGTCCAGGGGCCGGCCGAGCCTCTCGCAGACGGAGCAGCTCTAGCGCCTGGCGTGAGCTCCTCCACCCTTGTGGGGCCCGGGAAGGTGGGGTCCCAGGGGGCCCCTTCCAATCATTGGTGGGGAGCCCTCCCTGCCCCTCAGGAGCCCCCGTGCATGCCGTGTGTTGTCCCCTGTCAGATGGGGCTGATGTGGAACCTCTCAGGCAGCACCCATGGGGAAAGCATTGAACGGGCCTCGGGTTTTGTCTTTGGCTACTCTGTCACCTGGGTCATTTTTGTCCCATTGGTGAGCGTCAGGGCCCTTTCCAAAAGTTAGAGTGTTGACCTCAGAGAAGGAGAGGGGAGGAGAGGAAGGGAGATGACAAGAGACATAGAGAGATTGAGAGAGCGTGGGGGGGTGGGGACAAGACAGAGATGGAAAGAGGGAACAGGGAGGGGTAGGACCTACCACTTTGGTCCATGACATTTTACTTTTTCATGTGACTTTGATAAAAACCAGACACTTTGGCCTCAGACAGATCTGGGAATGACCCTGTCTCTGCCATGGGTCGGCTTTGTGACTGGACCAGTGACCTCAGTTTACTCTCCTGTAAAATGGGCTGGAGTGTGGGGCCCTCTCTCCCCGGGTGTTAGGGTGACCTGATGAGAGCAAACAAAGCCTGGCCTGTAGGGAGCCCAAGGTCAGGGTTCACTGTGACAGCCCTGGAGCTGACAGGCATAGAGACGTGGTCAGGTCCCTTTTTCTGTTTCTCAGTTGTCATGGTGACGTCATTGCTAGAAGTTGATGGGAGGACAGAGAAGGGGTGGGGGATACAGATAGAAAGCTGGGCTGAGGAGTGGCCAGTCCCCTGACCCCTATGAAATGCCCAGGTGGAGTGTCACTCAGGCTGCCAGCTCTCTGTCCCTGATCCCTGGTTCCCGGGGCTTAGGTTAAGGCATCTTAGTGTCTCTCATTTTGGGAGGGCCCCAACCTTCTGTCTACATTGAATGTAAAATCTCATTGCCCCAGTGGGATAGAGTCGGGGGGTTGTACATCCATCTACCACCCTTCATTTTGGAGAGGATCCTAGAGAGCCCTGGCTGGTTTGGCTCAGTGGTTAGAGCATCAGCCTTTGGACTGAAGGGTCCTGGGTTCAATTCTGGCCAAGGGCACATACCTCGGTTGCAGACTCAACCCCCAGCCCTGGTAGGGGTGCATGTAGGAGGCAATCAATCAATGTGTCTCTCTCACATCGATGTTTCTTTCTCTCTCTCTCTCCCTTCCACTCTCTACAAAAAAGCAATGGAAAAAATATCCTTGCGTGAGGATGAAAAAAAAAAGAAAGCCCAGAGAGGGGGAGTGACTTGCACAAGTCACACAGCTAGCAGGTGAAGAGCTGGGATGAAAATATATCATTTATTAAAACATGTAACAAATCTTTATCAGATGCCTCCTGTGTGTCAGGGACCAGAGAGACAGCTGGGAGCCACATGGGTGTCCAGGCCGGGCTCCTCTGATCTTCCCAGGAGGGAGTGTTATCCGCTTCTACAGATGGGGAAACTGAGGCTCAGCAGGTTGAACTTGCGCAAGGTCACAGAACTGGTGAAGAGTAGAGTGGGATTTAAATCTAGGCTTCTGAACGCAGACTAGGGGCTCCCCCAAAGCTGCCAAGTGTTGGGGAGGAGTCGAGTGGGAGTTTGGCTTTGCCGTTTTTCTGCTTGGTTGGTGGCTGTGTAGGCCCCCTTTGTGCTGCCTGACATTTAGCGTAGATTTTCTGTCTCTGCCCCTGAGCCTAGAGTCGGCGAGTCCCCGTCTACCACATGGCCCAGGATAGAGCATGGCCAGGCACTGGGGTGGGGTCCTCCTTGGTGTTGTGTGGCCCTGAAGAAGGATTCCAAATGGGTGTGGGGACCAGTTTCACTGGGGTTGGTTCCCCCACATCCCCAGCAGTGGGTTATTGGAGATGGGCCTCAGTGCTGTATAAAAAGCCTTGTGACTTCGTTTACCACTGGGCAGGACACTTCTCCTCTAACAGCTGGTGACCATTACCTGGTGTGATAGAACCTGGGGTGATTCAGCAAGGAGCTGGATGCTAGCGTTATCCCATTTTGTGGAGAAAGAAGCTGAGGCTCAGAGAGGGAACGTGACTTGACCAAGGTCAACCTGCTGGGAAAACGTCCTAGGCACCTAGATGCAGACCTTGGTCACCTGACTTCAAAGTCCCCCACGATGTTTTCCATCTTTGGCAGCCTATGGCCGAGGGGCTCTGAACTCAGGACCTCCCTCTGCCAGGGTGAGGTGTGTCAGTCTCATTACCATGATGGGGGCTGGGGGCGGGGGTGCCACCTGAGAGCAGGGAGTGGGGTTCGTGTATATACCTCAGAGTAGGGGCGTTGGAGAAACATCGACACAGGGCTGACAGCCAGGTGGGATGGTAGGAGTGAGCAGGGATAAGAGGGGAGGGTGTTCCAGGCAGAAGAAACATCAGGACCAGAGGTGCGGAGCTGGAAGGATCAGGGTTCCCACGAGGGACTGTATAGCTGGGGCACTGAGAGATGAGGCTGGAAAGAGACTAGGTCATGTGAAGCCAGGGACTTTATCCTGGGGGCACTGGGGAGCTATGGAAGGTTTAAGCAGTAGAGAAGGTCTGCTCTGGCTGGTGCTTCAGGAAGCTCACCTGGCTCACAGGGAAAATGGGCTTGGGGACCAGCATGGAAGCAGAGATAGTAGCAAGGCCACTGTTGCAGGCATGAGACAGTGGGGACCTTGACCAGGGTGGGGACAATAGAACAGGAAGCAGCCTCTTCCTTCCCTGGTACTTGGACTCTGGGGCATGGGAAAGAGTGAAGAGCAACATTCAAGGCCCAGGGCTTGCCTGGGTGCAACGCCCAGCCTTTTTTGGAGATGAGGGATAGCAACCACGAGAGTCTGGGGACACGATGCGTCTGAGGGACCTAAGGGACTCCCAGGCTGCAGGACAGAGGTGTCGAGAGGACGTGGTTCAGCCTTGTGGCTCCCAGGCCTGCCTGTGCTTCTAGGCCCAGTGGCCCAGCCCCCCAGCTGAGTGGCAGCTGTCACAGATACCAGCGTCTCCCCCGGTCAGGTCCAAATAAAGAAAAAACCAAAATACATTTCCCTTTGTCGGAATCCAGCGAGGGTGAGTGGGGCGAGAGTCATTTGCTATTGTGTTCTGGGGCCCACACTGCTCCTTACATAAGCTTGGAGTTAAAAATACACACGGAATTCTAATTCGCCTGCTCTGCCTGGGATCGCATCCCGGGTACCCAGCCCCCACCCACCAGTCTCGGAGGGCAGGGGTGGGGCGGGCCCCTGGGACCCATGGAGATGAAGAAACTGTCCCATAGCACAGAGCTGGCACATGGCAGCCCTAACTCTGGCTGCCTCCAAAGCCTGGGGCTGTTAGAGAATAGTAAGTAATAATCTTGAGAGCAGCACACCTTTTCTGCAGGTTCATCATGTGCTAAAGTCTTCACCTGCATTATCCGATTAATCCTCCAGTGGCCTGTGAAGTAAGTTCCCATTTACAGCCAGGTTCCCAGCTTGCCCAGGCCACACCCCACCGTGGATTAGCACCCAGGGACTCCTTGACCTGGGCACTAGTTGGAGCCCACTTTTGACTCCCACCGTCTCCACCCTTCCCTTTGGTGGTGGGAGGGGACAGGAGGAGGCCAGGCAGGAGTCCCCTTTCTGAGGGTTGGGGGACAGAGCAGTGGCTGCAAATCCCACAGAGGTAGTACTTCATGTGTGGGGAGGAGCAGCTGCCCCCAGCGAGTTCACCACACCTGAGCACGTGGCTCCCCCACATTGGAACCCAGTCCCAGGAACGTTGAATGCAGAGCAAGGTGGTGACAAGGCCTGTCTCGCTGACTTGAAAAAAGAAAGAAAAGTTGGCCTCCTGGGTGGGCTGCATCTCCAGAATTGAAATTAACCGTGAGATGTCCCCAGGTAAACAAATGCGTGTCTTTTCCCTTCTCCTTTCACCCTGGTCATGGCCAGCAAAAGGGTCACTGAGCTGACCCTATGGGTCCCTATTCGGGCCTGCAGGCTGGTCAACAGCACAGGGCTGTGCCAGGCTCCCAGCGTTGGCAGGAGCGCGCTCCATGCTCGGCGGCCTGCTAAGCCCTTTCCTTGGATCATTCCTCCTCACTGCCTCCGTGGCAGCCAGTTCTGTTATTTCCCCCATTTCTTGGACTGAAGTTCTGAGAGCCCAGATGATGTGAGCAGAGTCCTGTGCGCCACAAGCGGCAGGCGCTATCCCTGTCGGACCCCGTAAGAGAACTGGAATCACCTTCCTTAGTCACGCGCTCGCTTTTCTGGCCCTGCTGTGGCCCTCTCCTCCCTTTCATGGAAGTTACTGTCCCCGTTGCGGATGGAGAGGCGCTGAAGACAACGTATCCGAAGCAGGGCTCGTGATCTCAGGGGGGTGAGCAGGAGGCGGACGGTACCTCCATAGCGTGATGCAAAGCTGGTGGCAAAAACAATTGAGAAGAGAACTGTGGCATCCAGCGAGGGGGTGTTGGGAAGGGCTGGAAGGATCGGCAAGGACTTGTGCACATGAAGAAGGGGGGAGATTATGTGATGACTGATGTGGTCCCTTCTGGCCAACAGGAGGGTGTCCTTAAAACTACCCGAGTTCTTCCTTGCTGGGTACACGCTCTATCCTGTGAACTAGAAACCCCTCACCTCGGCCCCTGTGCCACCTGCTCGGGGTGAGGCACAGTCAGGGTGATACATTTTGAGTTGATGACACCCCTGCCTCCCTCTGGGACTGGCCCCTCCACCCCCGACATGCACGATATCATCAGCTTCTTTATGGTCTCCCCCAGCTTCTCTGCACAGGGAACAACAGGAATCACCACCCTAAGTTATAGATGGGGAAACTGAGGCCCTGCGGTTAGGGGCCAGCTGCCCAGGTATGGGGGATCCAGGAATCCACCTTGACCTGACCCACCGCTAAAAATCCTGGGCCGAAAGGAGAGGGCAGGCCTCATAGGTGGTAACCTGGCCCCAGGAGACCCCTGGACAGCTCCCTGCTCCGTGGAGCCTCAATCTTCCCATCTGTCAAGTGGGGGTGAGAGTCACTTCACTGTCAGCACGTAGGCCCCAGCTGAGTGCCTGCTGTGTGCTGGGTGCTGCTCTGAACATACCGAGCCTGCCCCTCCCCATGCAGCCACAGTCTTATGGGGGAGGCTGACAGCTAACAAGTGGAAAACATGACAACACCCATCAGGTTCCATGGTGTCTGCCTGTGCCAGCGCTGAGTAACTCCAGGGTCTCCCCCCAATCCTGGGAGGTAGGTGAGGGGGAGGTTTATCTCTGGGTCCTGGCGTGGGGGGCCAGCGTGCCTGCCGCCCCAGGAGCAGAGACTGAGGGCCTCTCGGGAGCTGGGGCAGGCCCTGACTTGAGGCGGCTTCCGCAGGACTGATTTATCGGCAGCCACTCAGCAGCCTGGGGGAGCCGCGGTCCTAGGGCGTGTTGGGTCCCCCCAGCTGGAATGAATCCGGTGGGAGGATGAGTTTGGTCATGCTTGGGTTGTCAAGAACTGAAGAATAATATTCTCTCTTAAAAATATTCCCCGTGGATACCAAACTCTTGCTTGTCCCAGGCAGAGGCTGGGGAATCCTGCACCAGTGCTCTGTGACGTCAGGCAAGCCCCTCACCTTCTCTGAGCCCCAGGGGCTTCCTTGAAAGTGGGGAAAAGGGTCACCCAACTGCTGGGCTTGTGAGGGGATGGAATTAGATAAGTGTTCAGCTGTGTGCTGATTAAATCCACCTTACGTAAGAAGAGCAACTGTCTTGGGTGTTGGCGTAGAACTTACTTCTGAGTCATCTATAACTTGGGAACAGAGTATCTTTAGGAAATCTGGCCGTTTCGGTCAGTCTGGCACCATCACTCAGCAAACCCAGGTCGCAGAAAGAGTCCCTAAGTCTCCTTGTAGCTCAGAAAATGCTGATGCCCCTTCACGACCCTGGTACTGCAGCCTCAGAGCAAGGGGACCAGATGGCAGGAGCTTGGGTCTGGGTCTTGTTTTTCTTTAGCGGTGCAAACATTAGCAAGAGGTTTCTTGTCTGTAAAATGGGCACACGTGTTGCTGTGTTGGTTCCTGAAGATCATGTGTGTAAAGTGACGTGAGGAACCCCTTTCAGAATTGCTCTCTTTGGCAGACGCCGTCCCTCTTGCCAATCCAGATCTTGCAAGGCTTGGAACAGAATGCCTTTGGGGGTGCTAAGCAGTGGAGTGTCACTGGGAGCAAGTCAAGCGTAGGTTTGAAAGCAGAGGTGTGAAGGCTGCGTCAGCATTGCTAGAATCCAGGGCTTGCTGTGCGCTCGGGACCCTGAGGCTGATGCCACTAGCTTCTGGGTCATCTTCTCCCCGGGGAGCCTGGCTGCGGTGTTTGTGGCATCCCAGCTTCACCACTGCTAACCAGCTTTGAGACCTCAGGTTTCTCCTGTAAAATGGGATGAAGACGCCAATTTGATGGACAGGAACGTGTCTGTCTGGCCATTCCCAAGAAGGGGAATGAGGCTTGGGGGCTTCTAGATGGCTGCAAGGACCCCTCACCTTCTGACCTCCCCAGATACTAACAACAGTCCCAGTGGCCCTCTCTGGGGATCTCTCTGTATACCAGGCCGTGACAAGGCCCCAAGGGAGATGACATCACCCTGACTTCAGTAATGAGGAACTGAGCCTAGAGAGGGAAAGTGGCAGACACCTAGCCACATAGTGGTGAGACTGGGATTCAAGCCCCAGTCTGAGACTCCAAAATGACTGTGCTATGACTGTCTCCTGGCCTCCTCAGCAGGAGGAAGACAGTGTCTGCCTTGTTTCCTGCTTGATCCGCGGGGCTAGCACCACACCTGGCACATGGTGGGGACTCCATAAAGGCTTATTAATTGAATGAATGAGGGAAGGAGCAAAGGAGAGAACCTTCCTCCCCAGCCCCAGCTCCTCTCAACATCCCAAAGCTGAGTGTCTCTAGGGCTCCAGGGTGGGGGCCCCAGACCCTGTTAGTCACAGCCCGGCTTTGGCTGCCTGGGCCCGTTCTTCTGGGAGGATTTTCTCAGCTCCTGAGGGAGGCCTTGCTCTTAATCCCAGAGGGTGAGATGGGTGAGGTAACTCCTGCCTGGCACAGGGCCCTGGCTGGGCCTGCGCAGCATACTGAGGAGGGTGGGCCAGTTTTGGAGTTCAGTATCTGGGTGTGCTCTCTTGGCCCAAGCTGAGCCCTCACCCCCAATTCCAGCTTTTCTCACATCTACTGAATCAGAAATTCACCATCAGCCCATCTTCAAACCCAACTGTGCCCCTTCCTGGCTATGTGACCTTGGGCAGGTCACCCCTCCTCTCTGAGAGTCAAGCTGTATAAAAGGAGGTTAATGAGAATATTCATCAATATACAGTGGGTCTAACAGCAGAACCATTGGTCACCAGCCGCAGTAAGTTAGCAATCCTCCAAAATGACACCTCCATTCCTTCCCTCCTCAGAACTCCCAGTTCTTGCTCGCATTGAGTCTAATTCATACTAAGGTGTGAATGGCTGTCAAACTACTTTCCCCTTCAAGTGTGTCTAACCCAGACATCACTATGATCTGTGGTGTTTCTGGTGCTGTGTGACTGAATGAGAAGGAAATGGAGGGGATTTTTCACTAAGGGGGTAGGGGAGGAATAGACTCCCTCACCCTTACCGCCCAAAGTCCCTTTATGCAGCAGTTGGGGATGGGCAAAGGGCAAAGGGGGAATCCGAACTTTTAGTCTTTACTGCTCTGAGCAATTTGGCTCCTTGTTAAGGAAGTTCCCAATACATAGTAGACCCTTAGCAAATGTTTTTCTGGAAGATGACAAGAGAATTGGCTGTGGTCTGGACCTGGACAGTTTTCCTGCCAGCCTTTCACTGCATCTAAAGAACTCCTACACATCCTTCAATGCCCAGTTCAGATGCTCCTTCTCCAGGAAACCTTTCCTACTTTGTTCAGGTCCAGTGAAACTTTTGGGAACTCTAGTTCATCAGAGATGGGCAAACCCTGTCCAACAATCCTATTTCCCAAGGGTGGAAAATTGTGACCCAGGAGGATGGCTTCCCTTGCCTGAGGTCTCACAGCCAAATCAAAGGCAACAGCAGGGGGATTTTACCTAAACACCTCTGGACCTCTTCAGGAAGCCTGTAGGCATGAAACGAGAACACAGACACTGCCTCTCTTCTCGTGCCTCTCCCACTCTGCCCCCAGTCGGGCCTCCTGCGGAGCCGAGCTTGCTGCTAACATCCTCTCTTCCTTCTTTCCCTGCAGCCCATGACCTCCCCGCGAACAAGGCCTCAGCAGCCCAGCCTGGCAGCCACTTGCAGTGCCTGTCTGTCCACTGCACAGACGACGTGGGCGATGCCAAGGCCCGAGCCTCCGTGCCCACCTGGCGGTCCCTGCATTCTGATATTTCCAACAGATTCGGGACATTCGTGGCCGCCCTAACTTGAATTGACGAGAATGCCCCCTCTCCCGCCAGGCCCTTCCCTCCCCCCTCTCTCTCCCTCCTCCCCACCCCCGGACCCCCACCCCTCTTGATAATTTGAAAGGGCCACTATTGCTGAGTGGATGAATTATTTTCTAGATTGGTACCTGCTTAGTGGCATATGGACCGGAAAGGGTTAATTTAAAGGGGAAAAAAAAAAAAACCTCAAAAAATTTTTTTAAAAGAGAAACTCTGTCTGCCACAGTATGTTACCAGTGTTAACCCTGCTGCAGTTAGCAAACTTTTGCTTAAGCCTTTCCCTGCTAGATAATTCCCGTTTTTCTGTCATCTTGGCATACGTTTTTTAGATGACCTCTCTCTTTGTTTTATTTCCACGCTGCTGTATGTCCAAGTATCGTTACTTCATAATCAGACAAGAGTTGCTTTCCTTTTTTAATCTCTTTTAGTCTTGCTCCTCTCCCCACCCCCGCCGTTTTTTTCGCTTTTTTTTTTCTTCCCCTTTTTTTCTTTTTGCTTTTTGCTTTGTTCACTGCTTATTAAAATGGAAATCCTGGAGCAGAGTAGTTCTGGAATATTGCCGGGTGAAAGTCAAATTGTCATCACAATATTATATATTGACATCCAACTGTCATCAGGCAGGCAGGAGCCAAACAATGAATGCCCCCCTTAGGTATTCCACCGGGGATTTTGTTTTGTCTGTTGCCTAAGAAAATAGAGAGAGAGAGAGAGAGAGAGATTTTCTTTCTGACAAACACACGCGCAGCCTCCAGCTCCCTTCTCTCTGCCGCTGGAAACTGCCCCTCTCTGCGATCGAGGTGATGACTGTGTGAAGGAGTCAGAGAATCTGACAGTGGTGTTTTCTCTCCTTTGCTGGGCCTCTCCTCAGATGCCGGGGCTCTGAATTTTCACGCTATGCTGAGCAGCCCCGGCCTGCGTGGGGGATGGTGGCCTTCCAGTTTGCAGAGTCCGTGGGGCTGGGGGCTCCAGACTCCAGCTCTGCTGCAGCCAGGCTGCTGGGTCTTGGGTGCTGGAGTCGGGAGCGCATCAGTTCTTAACCCTTGATCTTTCCTGACAAGCTGTTCCTAGCCCTGCATCCCTAGGGAAGGAGGGGGGACTTGGTGGATCTCCCCCACCTTTCCCAGTCGGTCCCTGCTCCCATCTATTTTATCACCCCCAACCTGGGCAACCCCCCGCCCTGGAAGGGATGAGGGAGCCCCAGGCTCAGCTGGCTGAACCCCCCTCTCCAAGCCTGGGAATAGCTCTTGGCCGGGTTTTGCAGACTGCTGAGGGCCAGAGCGGGGAGAAAGGGAACATAGCTCATGACTTTGATACCCGGGCCTTGTTTTTTGAACCCTGCAATTCCCCCCCCTCCCTTTTGATTTAATCTCACTCTATTGCAAAATTAGAGCCACATCCCATGTGTCTCATGAAGAAATGACTTCTCCTTTGAGAAGTGATGAGGGGCGGCTGGGTGAGCAGGGCTCCTGGACCCAGTGAGGCATGTTACCTGGTCCTCCCAGAGCGGTGGTTACCAGAGGCTCACGTTGACAGGAGCGGGCACCTTTGGGTGCTGTTGATGCCTACGAAGGGCTTGAATGATTTATGGGGGGATGGGGGGCACTGAGACTCCAGGGTGGGTCAGACAGGAAGTGGTGGATATCACTTCACCCAAATCGGCGACCCATATTTTATTTGTTTTTGTTAGTGACCACGTCTTAATAAATTCCCCAGTCTGAGCCTCCCCCCTTCCCCCCCAGGTCCTCAGTTTGCAGACCTGGCTTTTTTTTTTTTTAGCAGGTGACCTGAAGGCTTTGGGCTCACCATACAACACCCACATTGTTTATTTCAAAGAACTTTTCAGCCAAGGGAGAAGAGCGTCCAGAAAAATCTCGCTCTTTCCATAGCCCCCTCCTTCTTTCCTTCTGCCGGCCTTTTTGGCTCAGGTCAGAGTCTGGACAGTGTGAGGTTCTGGCCTGGACAGTCTGACCAGGGGCTGACCCCCGGCCGGCAGGAGCAGGCGGTGTGAACTGATCAGAAGGAGGTGTGAGCTGATTCAGTTCCTGAGCTCTGCCGCCAAAGGAGAGAAAAGGGGAGAGATGTCCCCCCTCCTGCCCCCCAACCCTGCCACCAGCTGCAGGAGAATCAGCCAGTCTGAGCAAAGCCCCACGCCCCCTCTGATTCTGCCATGTACAGCTGTCTGAGAGCTTCATCATTTTATTTTTTTAAAACAGGAACGATTTCTCCTTAATTGCTTAAGGCCGGGGAGCCAAGTGTCTTGACTTCTGTCTTTGACTTTCCCTGTGTTGAGTCCATCAGCACTTGGCCACCAGCTAGCTCATGGTCTTAGCAACCTCGGAAACCCCTGAAGTTTAAAACTTTCTCGCTCCCCATGACCCCAGAATGGAACAGCTTTAAAAATAGCCTTAAGCAAAAGGATGTTATTTCATTAAATTTGGTTAAATGGAAAGAATAAAAGCAAATTAAAAACACACCCAGCCCACGAGACTCCGAACACTGGTAATTGGTACTGCATAGCAAACTCTTTGGGAAAGAAAATGAAACGTTATTGCACATGTAAAATATGAAAACTTAACTCTGCTGTGTGTTAGGCAATCCTGTAATCTTTTTTGACTCTTAAAAGAAATTCATTTCTGAAATGCTTGGTTGGAAGACTGTGACAATAGCTCATGAAATTGAGTGTTATTTTTTTCTTTCTTTTTTAAAAAAATATGTAAAGTGCAGTCTTCTGTATTCATGCATATTGTATATACCTGTATATGTTTTCCTGAGCAGCTAAATAACAATAAATATGACGTTAATGGTGACTGTGGTACATTTGTGGGTGGGGCTCGCTTTGTTTTTCCCCACCCCTCCCCTTTGTGTGTAGGTCTTTTTTTAAAATCCACAGGGGATGGGAGTATAGGCCTGGATGCTGCAGTGTCTGTGTGTGAGTGTGTGTGTGTGTGTGTGTGTGTGTGTGAGAGTGAGTGTGCATGGGTGTGATGATGGTAGTCCAAGCGGGGTAATCCCAGGATTTCTCCACTCAGCATTATTGACATTTGGCCGGGTAACTGTGGTGGGGTCTGTCCCGTGCACTGTAGGATGTTGAACAGCATCCCCGGCCTGAAGATGCCAGTAGCATCTCTTCCCCTTACACCCCGTCTCATGACAATAAAAACATGGGGCAATGTTCCCTGGGAGGCATCTGAGAGCCACTGGTGTCTGATTAATGCAGGAGGGGAGACCCAGGTGGCTGTACTGTGTAATGGTTATTTTTTGGGTCTTAGAGTTCAGTTTCAGAAATCAGTAAGCTTTGTATCCTCCTGCACATTATGCCACTTCTCAGTTCCTCTTTTTTCCTGCCTGTGAAATGGGTCTAACTTGTGGAGTTGTTATAGAAGACAATACAGTATGTGTGGACACAGCACATAGGAGGGCTCCAAATGCATAAATGGTTAGTGTCGAGCCATGATCAGAGCATGGCGCAGCCGACAGCGTTTTGGAGTCTGTTTATCTTGGGTGGGTTGCTGCTTCCTCCGCTTATAGCCATGGGCTGTTGTAGACAAGTGGTTTTCACCCAGTCTCCATTTTCTTGTCTTGAAAATGGAGCAAATAATATCTAGCTTGAAGGTTTCTGTGAGCACCAACCAGCCCTGTTTCAGGCCCTGTAGAAGCTCTGGCTGTCCCATGGGCCACCCTGTAGGCAGTAGCTTCACTCTGCCACCTGCAGTCTTAGGCTTGAGGCCACTGCAGAACCTTAGTCTACAAAGGGGAGAATGGAGGGAAAAGGTAGACAGGTTAAAAGGGAGGGAAATATGCACAATAGCCCAGGGTACAAAGGATGGAAGATACTCTGAGAGATCCATGAACCCCATGTAGGAGGCTTGGGGAAGACTTCCTCCAGCAGGTCATGCCCAGGTGGGGTTTTGAAGGATGACTAGGAGTTCATCCTATTCATCCCAGTGTATACATTGACCCTAATTTGGCAGAAAATTTTGTTGTATTTCTTCTCTTCAGCTTTTAAAGTTTTCTTTATATGTACAATGACCTATTTGTCAGAATAGAAAGTTTTAAGGACAAGGCCTCTATATTCACTTTAATTTGGTGGAGCTTAAAACTCTCTTTAACCTTTAAAGGTCTCCTGCTCAAAGTGACAGTGGTATATGATCATGTTCGGTACCCAAGGAAGGGAAGAAACGTGAAAGAATGATGAGCCGTTGGTGTGGGCATTTGGGAGGCTAGAGGTTGGTGTGAAATGAATGGATGAGTGAGTGAATGAATTCACCTCTCAGAGGACCCAGGACCAAATGGGGCTCATGACATGGGGCTGTCACATCGGGATGGATATTGGTACTGGGGCTCCAGCAGCAGGCTGGTACATCTTGCAAGTTGGCCTTTTCATGTTGGTAGAGAAACTCCATCTTAACCAGACGTCCCACCTCAGAATGGCTGCCTCCTTCTCAGGCGCCCACAACTCCAGAGGGCTGAGAGGCTGTCTCATGGGGGGGGTGGAGGAGGAGTCAGGGGGCCCCTCAGCCCTTGGAGAGCTAGGGGCAGGTGTAAGAAGGGTGCCCCATCCCGCTTTCTTTGAACAAAGATTAGAAATATTCACAAGACCCGAGTGAAACACGGATTTCTGTAACTGACAAGGGGATCAGCAGGAAGGACCTCACCTGGAGCACCCCAATTGGGTGTTGTGGAGACCTGAGCTGGAAGTAATTGAGGGTGAGTACAAAACTCTGCAATCACATATTAACACAGTGCGATAGGATGGATTTAAGACCCCGATTCTGCCATTATGTCCTGTGGGCCTGACCCAGGAACCTTGGGAAATTTTTGTTATTGATATGAAATTTACACAACACAAAATTCTCCATTTTAATGATTTTAACATGCACAATTCAGTGGCTTTTAGTATAGTCACAGCGTTGTGCAAACACGATTCCTATCCAATTCCAGAACATTCTTATCGCTCAAAAAAAGAAACCTCATAGTCATTTTCCGTTCATCCCAATTATCCCCTTTTCTAGCCCCTGGCAACCACTGATTGACTTTCTGTGGCTTTGCCTATTCTGGACATTCCATATAAATGGAATCCTCCTGATTCGTGGCCTTTGGTGTCAGACTACTTTTATTCAGCATAATGCTTTCAAGGTCCATTCTTCTTTATGGCTAAATATGGCTCCACGTTTTGTTTATCCATTTCCCAGTTGATGGAAGTTAGGGCTGTTTCACCTCTTGACTATGACACCTAATGCTGCCACAGAACATTCGTGTACAGGTCTCTGCGTGAACACACGTTTTCAATTCTCTTGGGTATGTATACCTGGGAGTGGAATTACCTGGCTGCGTGGTAACTCTGTGTTTAACTTTTTGAGGAACTGCCAGCCTCTTTCCACAGCAGCTGCACCATTTTACCTCTCGGAAAGAGTTCTTTGTTTATATAACCCAATGGTCCCCAGCCCTTTTTCACATGTTAAAAATCGAGGGATAATTTTTATACAGTGAAATGCACAGTTTTTTAAAAAATTGACTTGAGAGAGACAGAAAGAGGGGAGAGAAACATCGATGTGAGAGGGAAACATGGATCGGCTGCCTCCTGTATGTGCCCCAACTGGGGATTGAACCTGAAACCTGGGTATGTGCCCTGACCAAGAATTGAACCCACCACCCTTTGGTGTATGGGATGATGCTCCAACCACTGAGCTACACTGGCCAGGGCTGAAATGCACAGCTCTTAAGTATATAATCTGCTATGTTGTCACCAATGTCTACACGTGTGCAACCGAAACCTCTGTATAATTTTAATATTATACAATAGGACAAGCTCCCAGAAAGTACCCGTCAGCTCCTTTCCAGTTAACAACCTACCCCTAAAGCAACAACTGATTGTATTTCTATCATCATTGATTAGTTTTGCCTTTGTTCTTGCATCTTGAACGTCATAAAAATGAAATCACACAGCCTATTGATGGTTTGGGGTTTCTGGTTCGATTTCCAGCTTGCTGGGATAGCGAGGGGACTGTGAATAACAGTGCTGACTGCCATTGATTGAACACATGCCCAGAGATGTCCCCTCATTTTCTGGAATTCGAACCCAGGCCTGACTCTCCATCCAAAACCCTGCCTGCTTGGTCATCTTTTATTTGTACCTATTGTAGGGATTTGAGCAAACAGGGATAACCTCCCAGCTCCCAGCAAGGCCCTGTGGCCTTGCTTTTCTAGGGAGAGTGGGAACCCAGGAGGAACTGGAACTGGGATCTGGCAGGATCCCCTTGCTTGTCCAGGGAGGGATATCAGCCTCATTCTATGATATGGGAGGTGCTGGGAGAAGATAGGGGCTGGGTGGCAGACAGTCCATTAGCTCTAAATCCTGCTCATTGAGTGGGTGGCTGCTCTCTGAGCCTCAGTTTCTTCATCTGGAAAATGGGGCCAATTTTAGCCCCCACCACATAGAGATGTAAGGATTCAACGTGGTAAGGACTTTGCACAGGAGCTGCTCTAAGCAAACATTCCATCCGCATCAGCTGCTGTGGTGGTAGAATTCACCATTACGTGCCTCAGTTTCTCCCTGTGCAAATGGAGGCACAATAATTAATAACAGGAAACACTTGTGTGATGAGTTACAACAGCAGAGGAGGCAGGCTCTCTGATGAACCCTATTTTCCAGAGAAGGAAGCTGAGACAGAGAGGTGAAGCCACGTGGCCAAGGTCACCTGGGCACCTGGTGGCAGCTCCTCTTCCGAGGACCGTGAGGATTCAATCATGCTAAGCACAGGGCCAGGCTGGGCCAGCTCCCAGTGAGTGACACAGATGAGGCTCACAGAGGCACCACCATCTACCTGAGGCCACACAACCTGCCAGTGGCAGAGCCCGGGACCAATTTGGGTCTTTCAGTTTCAAGGGGCCAGGTCTTTTTTGCTCTCCCTGCTCTGGTCTGTGCCCTGCGTAGAGTAATTGCTGGATAAGTACTCTGTTCCCTGCCCTGGGCAGAGCCCAGGCGAATCTTCTCCCATCCTTTCGGCTGCTGTTGGCTAAGGAGGCAGGGAGGGGGGCTGGGGAGGAAGAGGCTTTGATTTTCCTGCCTCCCTTCGCTTGACCACAGGTATGGGCTGTGGGCTGAGCCAGAAGGTGCCCCTGGCAGCTCCCCTCCAGCCCTCGGACAGGAGGGAAGATGATGGGAGGTGGCTCCAGCCCCTCCTCTTGGGGCTGCCGTCCTGCGAGGCTGGCTGGCGGTATGGAAGCTGGGGGGCCGCAGGGACCGCCCGGATCAATGCCACCGTGAGCTGTGGCTGCGGCCTTTGTTCTTTTCGTTACAGCCCCTCCCCATGGGCCGGAGGAGCCTGACCCCACGGGAATCTCACCCGCAAGATCGCATTCTTCCTGGTGGCTCCCGAGCCCCCTCCAGCTGCCCCAAGCAGCCCCCACTCCTCCAGCCTTTGTTCCCAGGAGGAACCCTCAGGAGTTCTGAGCCCCTCAGAGGACAAAGGGCCCATTGAGGCGCCAAGGCCGGGCAGGGGGGGAGGAGAAGGGTGTGGAGGCCGAGTGGCTGACAATAGCTGACAAGGCTGGAGCGCCCAGGGACCAGGTTCAAATCCTGCTCCTGCTGCACAAACCCCGCACGGCCTTGAGGACCTTGCCTCTGGGAGCCTTGATTTACCCATTTGTGAGATGGGGTGACTAGGGGATGGTGAGAGTCCACAGTGGCTGGACATTGCCTGCAACTGTTATTTTCATAATGCATGGGGTTGAATGTTGTTAATACAGACTCTAGATGTGGAGTCTGGAATTCTGATTTCTGGGCCAGGATAAGAACCCCAGCTGGCCTATCCTGGTGACTGCTGACCCTTTACAGTGGGGAGGCAGGTGGTGGCCAGGTCAGCTGCGGATGGGGGACCAAGGGCTGTGGGCCGCAAGCTCAGACTTGGCTTGGCCGGCCTTCTTGCCAATTCAGGGCAGGCCGGCTGCATAGTTGGCGGGGCCCAGTACAAAATTAAAATGTGGGCCCCTTGTTCAAAAAGCAGGACCCCCCCCCCACACACACACACAAAAAGGCACTAAAATATAAAGCTTTTCTCTTCCACAGTCTCTCCCTCAACTTATGGAGTTCCTTTTTGCTATTTAATGTGGCTCTAAGTAAAGAAATTAAATTTTAAAATTATTAGCATGAATTTCACCCTTCATCTGCATATTGCACAATACCAGCTTTAAGTACAAATATGAGAGCATTTAATTCGTGTGTGGAATCATCGAAATTACACAATTTGTATTTGTAGTTCATACATGTATTTTGTTTGAACCAGAACAGTGGAAACGCTGCTCATACAAACCCAAACATTTTTATCTCACGTCTTGATACACACACATTCTAGCAACACTCAACCTTCCACTTTCCTTCCCTTCTATGTCATCATTTCAGCATCAGTAAATACAAATCAGAAAGGATACCATAAAAAAAAGAAAGAAAGGATACCATAGAGTTTCTTGGTTGTTTGGGTTTCCTAGAGTATCTTCTTTCTGCATTAGAGGTAAGTTTGGGTGGAAAGGGGCGCCCCTTGGGGCTGACAGCACCCCCACTTAACCTTAGATGCAAACTGCCTACCTCGTACTTGATTTACATCTCACCAAACTCCCACGCATAGTGGGTCCACTGGCTTCTGTGCTCAGGAAACAGCAGTGGACACGAATATTGCATGTCCTTCATTGGCTCCCATGCATGCTCCAGGGCCCAGTGGGACTTCACTTACAAAACACCAAGTTCAAAGATAAAACTATCAAGACTTTTAGACGGTGACAGCAAAGCATGAACCCAAGTGTGGGGCCCTTGTGTGTGTTGGGTCCTGTGCACTGTATGAGTCACATGTCCATGAAGCTGGCAGCTACAGCGTTTATCACCACCCTTACAACACCTTGGCCATGCACACTTGCTTTGGCATTTATAGTCTAATGATGTTGGACTAAGGCTCAGAGAGGTTGAGTAATTGGCCCAAGACCACACAGCTGGGAAGTTCTAGAATTTAAATACTAAGGGTACTGCTTCCTTTTCAGATGGGGAAATTGAGGCCCAGAGAGGGGCAGGGTCCCTGATGAGGTCATAGGTGGCCAAACTAGGACCTCCCTGGACCACAGTTTCCTCGTGATTGGTTTAGAGGACATCAGATTTGTCTCATGGGGATGGAGTGCTGGTTAGGAACAGAAGTGGAATTGGGTTTACAGAGTTCAATTACTCCTCTCTCTTCTGCAATTTTAGCACTTGCTCATTCACTCATTCATTCATTCATTCAACAAATGTTAGCTAACTACTTACTATGTGCCAGGCAAGACTAACCTGGTTGAGGAAGTTCAAATCTAGTGCACAGGCCCTCTCTTCCAGGCCTAGATTCACTGTCTAGAAATTTCCAGATCCTGAAACCCTGAGACCCTGAGACCAGAGGCCATGACTCTGATCACTCCTTGATAAGTGGCCAGAGAGTGGGGCATGAGTGACAGCATCGAGCCGAGGTGTCACTGGAGAGAGGCTGTGGATGTGCTGAGAGTTTCAGTAGCTAGAGAAAGGGCATTCCAGGAAGACGGCGTGGCCTGGGCAAAGGCTGAGCAGTTAGAGAGGGTTTCACGGGAAAGCTGCCAAAGCCTAGAGCCTTGAGGGTGAGAGGGAAAAGCAAAGAGGGAGATTTGAGCCAGAGGCGATCCTCAGGGGTCATGTGACTCTAAATCCCATCCCCCACCTCGTCAATTCTTGGGCCAGGACCCCAGCCAAGATTTGTCCTTGGAACTTGGCTTTTGGCACAAAGCTGAAGGAGTCCTTGACAGCCCTGCCTCGTGGCCTAGATATGTCAGGTTCTCTCTCTCTTCACCTCTTTTCTTTTTTCTCTCCTTCCTTCCTTCCTTCCTTCCTTCCTTCCTTCCTTCCTTCCTTCCTTCCTTCCTTCCTTCCTTCCTTCCTTCCTTCCTTCCTTCCTTCCTTCCCTCCCTCCCTCCCTCCCTCCCTTCTTTTTTTCCCAGGCCTGGGGTCTAGAAGACCCTTGACTGAGTTTCTGCATGAATATATCGGCTACTCTGTTTATCCAGCTGACAGTGTGTCCAGCACTATATCAAGCCCGTGCATCTTCTCACCAAATTCTCCCCTAACCCTATCTTTTTAGAGATGAGGAAACTGAGCTCAGAGAGCTAAAGCGACTCCCCCAAAGTCATTGTGAATGAGGGAACTGGATTTAAACCCAGGCCATTTGAAGCTCACTTGTGGGCCCTGAACAACCAGGCCATACTGCCACAAGCCTACGTGCTCACATCTCCCTGTTCTTTCTGCCTCCATTACCTCTTGGGAACTCCTATTCATCCTTCAGAACCCTGATGAAATGGCCTTTTCTTTGTTTCTTCAAACCTCCAAGCAAACGACATTCTAGTTCTCCATCCCACAAATATTTGAGAGCCTCTGTGTTCCAGGCATGGGGATAGGTCCTGGAGAAACACCGATGATTGAACTAAACTGGTTCTGCCAATTAACAAGCAAACACAAACCAATACATTGTTACTAGTCGTGAAAACAGTATGAAGGACTTGAATTGGGTATTCTAATAAAGAATAGTGGGTTGGGATTCCTATGTATCGGGTGATCAGAGAAGTTCTTTTGAAGAGGTGAGATGTGACAGTGACTTTCAGGCAGAGGAACTGGAAAGTGCAAAGACCCTGAGACGGAAAAAGCTTGCTGTGTTCAAGGAACAGCAAGGAGGCCAGTGTGACTAGAGTGGAAGGAGAAAGGAAAGGGTGGAGAGTTGGCTCGCTCTGCCTCCCTCCTGGGGCTGAGGGATCAGATCAAATCCTCAGGGCATTCCCAGAGCAGGCCTGGCACCCAGGAGGTGAGCAGCTGAGGTGGTTTGCATCATTGGTGGGTCAGCAGGCAGGAGACAGACAGCTCTGCCCCTTCTCTCCTTTCCTCTGCTCAGGATGGTGGCTGGGCCCTCCCCACTTGGCTGGCTGCTTCGGGACACCCTCCTGAGGGGCACAGTGGGTCAGCTGGGCTGGGGGCACATGAGAGATGCTGTTGGAGGACCCAGGACGGGGCAAGGACAGCACTGGTCGGGAGTCAGGCACCATCTGTAGTTCATTTTCTCGTGTCATTTGCATTTTCTCTGAAATCATTTTTTTCAAAGGTTCCAGCCAAGCGCTCTGTCATGCGGGCTACAGCTTTAAAGGAGCATCCGAGGAGCTGGTGGGCATCAGGTGTGGCCCCTCCAGGCCTCAAGCCTCCCTGGGATCCCTTTCCAACCCCCTCTCCTGCCCGAGGCAGCTGGACTTCTGGAGCAGAGTGGGTAAGAGGCACAGATAATGCACAGCTAGTGTGTGTGGAGGCTTCCCTCGTGCCAGGCTCCGGGTTCAGAAGGCACCCTTCAGTCCCCTGCAAGAGCCCCATGCGAGGGGGAGGCCATCCTCCCCACAGAGGCTCAAAGCATGCTCACAGTGAGCAGAGTCGAAGCTTCCAGGGAAATTGCAGGGTCGCTCCGCTCTCCAGTTCAGGCTGGGCCGCTCTGCCAGATGGAACCCGGGTCCGCCAGGCCCGCAGGCTGCTGTCTCCCTGCGTTGGACAGGAAGGGTCCTCTGAGGGCCTTCAGTACAACCAACCATTGTGTAGTCGAGGAAACGGAGCCCTTCAAATAGACGGGAAAGGGTGGGGTTGGGATTTGAACTAGGAATGCTGGCTTCAGAGAAGGATTAATGATGTAACTTCAGCCATAAAAAAGGCAACCCCCCCGAAAGCGTAGGGCTGGCTCTGTGCATCTTAAATGGCAGGGTGTAGCTTTGAATTCCCTCGTGAGACGGTTATTTCCTCTCCGTTCCTCTCATGACATCAGAGCACGACTCCTGTTTATGCTAATGTGTCTTTAACACCCCTCTCCAGCTCTTGCCCATCTCCCTTTTAAACAAAGAAGCTCAGAGCCTTCTGCGGGCAATGGTCTCTATCAGAATTTACTGGAAGTTCTTTCAAGAAGGAGCCTTTTGAGCCGAGCCCTGGAGGGGCCCTGGGAGGTTGACAAGCAACAGGGGAGGGGCGTTCTGGGTGGAGAGAACATCAGGCACATAATCCTGGGGGCACGAGGGAGTGTGACGTATTTGGGAGAGTGGGGAACCATTTGATGGGACAGAGGCTGTAGGGTGTGGGTGACAAAGTGGGAAGGGGTCTGAAGGGGAAGGACCCCAGTGCCATATGAAAGATCATAGGATTTGTTCTACGGGTGACAGGCATCGTGAAAGGGCCCTGAGCAGGAGCAAGGGTTTGGAGGGAGCGAGACTGGAGACAGGCAGGTAGTTAAGAGATTCTACTAGTGCTCCGGGTAAAAGATGATGGTGGTGATGGTAATGATGATGGTGATGATGGTGATGATGACGGTGATGATGATGGTGGTGGTGATGGTGATGATGATGGTCATGTTAACGATGATGGTGGTGATGGTGATGGTCATGATAATGATGATGGTGGTGATGATGATGGTGGTGATGGTGATGATGATGGTCATGTTAACGATGATGGTGGTGATGGTGATGATAGTAATGGTGACAATGATGACTACTATGGTGATGGTGATTGTGGTGCTGTTGATGATGATGATGGTGGTAATTGTAATGATGTTGGTCATTGTGGTTCTGGTGGTGCTGCTGGTGGTGATGAAAGCAATGATATGGTGATAATGCTGCTGCTGGTGCTGATGATGATGGTAGGATGGTGATGATGATGGTGCTGGTGATGATTGTACTGATTTGATGGTGATTACAATGATGATGGTGATGGTGGTGCTCTTGATGAAGATGAAGGCGTGATCATTGAAACGGTGATGATTATGGTGGTGACAGTGGTAGTAACATCACGAGTAATACTATCAACTAACATTTAGTTTTATATTCCTCATTTCATTCTTACTATTAAAACAATATCCCGTAGGATCAGCACCATTTTTATGCCCATTTTTTTCAGACGAGGAAGCAGGCTTGCTCATGGCCACCCAGCTAAAGAACGGCAGCGTAGGGACTGGGTGCCGGGCTGGCCTGTTTCCTGAGCACCGTCCTCTGGACTCCGTGCCTCCTGTTTCCAGGCAGCAGATGGGAGAGGCTGTGCCCCAGTCTGCCCCCATGCCCAGGACACTGAGATAGCAGCTTTCTCTTGTCCCTGGTTTTTGTCCTGCCCTGACCCTACGGGTTTAGACTTTGAAGGCACTGGCTGCATCTTTGGCTGGGGACTTGTCATTCCCTTGGCCTCGGTGGCTGCACTCTGGTCCCCAGGGAAGGAGGAGAAGCATTTCCACAGCCCTCAGTCCTTTTGTGCCAAACCCTGGCCTATGTGAGATGAGCGCTGGAGGAATTTGGCTCCATATGGATCCAATTTCTTTTGGGATATCCAGCAAATGATGCTGGACAAAGGCAGGCTGCCTTGGCCAGACCTAAAAGATGTGGGTGATTGCTTCTGAGATGTTTGACAACTCCAAGACTCAGCAGAATGGGCCAGCCACCCTGGGCTGTGGCAACTGGTTCAGAAGTGAGTAACCAAATGCCATAGCTCATCTTGTGAGCGTGGCAGGGACACATGAGCAGGGATCAAGATGCAAGGGAATTCGGCCAGGTTGGGCAAAGTGCTGAGCAGGGCTGCCTGGGGCATGAGAAAGTCTTCCTTCCAGGAGACACAGTATCACATAGTGTTGGGAGTGATGTTTTATTTTCCTGCTGCGTGACCTGAGTGAGTCTCTTGACATTGCTTAGACCTAAGCTCCGCTCCCTGTCAAGTGGAGCAAGCAGACCAGCCAAAGCGGGCCTTTTGGTTTTATCTAATCTCCCTTTCCTTCAGGAATGTGCTTCTGGTGGGGACTGTCAATCATAATATCCCACCCTCTGACTACAGTGGTTGGTCTAAAGATGGGCATGTGAGTCCCACTGGACCAATTAGAGCCCTTCCCTGGGATTTCTGCTCCTGGGCTGGACATGAAGGTAGCTCCTTTTCCATAGAGGTGAGCCCTGAGCTGCCTATGACTGTCCCCCACTCTGTGAAGAGGTTGATCTGAGAGAAAGAAAGTGACCAATAATAAAAGAAGCAGGTGAAAACAAAGAAAAAGTCCAGGGGAGGTTGGCATCCTGGAGGCCTGCCTCACACCTGTCCTCCTCACAGATTTTTGGTGACAAGAGCTAAGAACATCTCCTGTTTTGCTCAAGCTAATTGGACTTGTGTTTCTGTGTCATGCGACTTAAACTGTGTGATAAATGCCGGCCTTTTCTGGCTTACGAGGCGCCTCCGTGGTTCATTACCCTCATTGTTCCTCAGAGCTGCTCTCTGAGATGGGTATTAATATTCCTATTTATAGGTATTAATAATCATAATCAACCCCATTTCCCGAGAACTCAGTGCTGTGCCGGCCACTGAGCTAAGCAGGCCTCTCGTAGGAATTATTTTATTGCCTCCTACAGTGCCCTTGGTGGTGGCGTTTATCAATGTCCCTATTTGACAGGTAAGGAAATGGAGATACAGAGGGGTCAAGGGACTCACTTCAGGTCATACAGCTGAAAAACGTGTGAGTCCAAACTCAAGCCGAGTTTTCAACCCCCCGTTACTGACCTGTGAGGGTGGTGTTGATGAGAAAAGATTTATTGAGCACCTACTGCGCGGCAATCACTTCCAATGCATTGTCTATTTTAATTCTCATGATGGCTCCGTGAGATAGATACCATTTCTATCCCCATTTTGCAGATGAGGAAAGAGAGGCTTAGAGAGGTCGACACTTACCAAATGCTACAAGGCTAGAAAATGACAGAGCCAGACTATTGCGCTATCCCAAAGCTGGTGCACGTAAATTCTACATATGCTTGGTGGAGCTGGACTGATTGAGAAAGGCCTCAGCTCCCTCTCCCTGTCCCTTCCCCCATCTCTGCCTCTGCGATATGGCTCTGTAGCCCGTTCCAACCAGAGGGAGAAGCTATTTCCCATCCCTTGAAGCAGTGTGGCCACGTGACTTGTGTTAGCCAATAGAATGTGGTGAAAATGACACTCTGTCCGTTTCAAGCCGATCTTCAAGGAGGGTTTGCAGGTTCTACGCCTTCTCGGACCCCTGCCCAGCTGCTATTGGGAATAAGCGTGAGCTGGCCGGCTGGGGGTGAGAGGCACGTGGAACAGAGCCAAGTCGACGAGGCCAACGGGAGGATCGGCCAACAGCCAGCCGAGCCCTGGACATGATCGTGAGCTCGGCCAAGGTGAGCGGGGCCGCCTGACCGGCCGCTCTCGATGTGGGAGCAAGAACGCTTGGCACTGGATGCCACGGAGGTTATGTCATTATTCTGTGACACAGATTTATTGTGACAAAGAGAACGGGCCGCGACAGTGGGGGAGGAAGGGAGGGTGTTTTCCTGGAGCCATCTCTGGCTGTGCCTGCTTCGCTAGATGCCATAACGAATGTCCGAGGGACAACATCTTTGTCCCCCCCCCCCGCCCCCACCTTTCAGCAGCTGCGAAGGTGTGACATAGGTTTCTGGAGCTGTGCTGAAGTGCCTGTAATTAATAGCAGGGCAGACTCAGAAGGGCCGTCCTGCCTGCCTACCCCTCCTGCCCACCCCACTCCGAGTGGAGTTTGCAGGAGTTGAGTAATTGTATTGTTTATTGCACTAAATGGGACATTAATCAAGCAGCTGGAAGGCGCTCGGGCTCCTTCCATGGGCCGTGCTCTCTGCTGAGCATCTTGATGGGAAGCAGGCACTCGCTGGACCAGCATGGTGGACACGGGGGCTTCCAGCTCCATCCTTCCAGGTGACCCTCCCCCCTGTGTCTCTCTGGTCTTCCTGTGTTATGGGTCCCATTTCACAGATGTGGAAACTGAGTTCCAGAGAGGTCAAATCACTCCGCTTAAGATCACCCAGCAGAGGGAAAGGATTTGAACCCAGGTGTACCCATGTCCAGAGCCAAGCTGTGAACAAGACCCCTGCAGGCTCCCCAACACCAGCTGACCCCCTGAGGGCTGCAGGCATTTTTTCTCAGCCCAGGAGGAGACAGAACAAAACTAGGAAATGTCACTGATCACAGAGATGATTTACCTAAAGTCCCAGAAAGCCCCACCCATCACGGGCACCAGTAATTCTCAAAGAAGTTTCCACAACTAGGCTCAGGGTGGTGAGGAGGGGGTGGTGTTGAGAAGTGTTGGTGACTTTTCACCTCACGCCTGTGGGGGGTGGTGGGTGTCTCTCTTCCCTACAACTCCTACAAAGTGACTATTTTTAAGCTCCCCTTTTTATAGTTGAAACTCATGTCATAGCCACCACGTAAGGGACACCTTGGGCATCCTGGGAAGTGACGTTCAGGAAGACAGGACCGGGAGAGGCCTCGGGCTGACGTGGGAGCAGCTGAGCTGGCAGCCGGATTGGGGCTCCGATGAGTCATCCCCTCTTCCTCAGGTCTCACGCTCCTCTGTCCCTGGGAGTTGCCTTATTGGAAGTTTCCCAGTGACAGGGAGAGTGGCCCCAGCCAGATCTGACCATCACCCCATCTCCTAACTGGAGCCCTAGGTGCCCATTCCTCACCTGCCCTGGTGACCGAGGGCTGAGGGTGCTGCCTTCCTCTCCAGCCCCAGGATGACTGAACCCCCTCCAGTCTAGCATCCTTCCCCACTCTTGTCCACACCACGGCCTGAGTGCTCCTTCTACCAACCACGTGTGGTCAGATTCTCCCCTTTCTGCTTCCCTCCCTCTCTTTCACTAATCTTCCCTGGAAGATTTTATTTGGAAGAAATGTTTGGAACCAAAAAAAAAAAAGAAAAGTTTGAAAATCTTAGATGTGTTCAAAGCTTAGCCACTTAGCTGCGTGACTTTGGGCAAACTACTTATCTTCCCTGAACTTCATTTTCCTAATCTGTAAAATGGGAACGATAATCGTACCCGTCTTGTTTTGAAGAGCATGACAACTTGTAGTTTCCAAAGACGGTCACGACACTCACTCCCTTGGAGAACCTCGCCTCTCCCACATTGAGAGGCCGAGTCGAAGCGCCCTCCCCTCGAACCTGGGTGGGCATCTGTGTTGCCTCAACCTATAGAATAGAGTGGAGGTGCTGCTATGACTTCCCAGGCTAGGTCATAAAAATGTCATGCACTTATGCCTGCTTCTTTTGGGGTGTCCCCTCTAGAAACCATGGGGTGAGGAAGCCAAAGCAGCCTGTGGAGAGAAATGGGGACCCCACCCATTATGTTTTGAGGTGATCTGTTATGTAGCAGTAGAGTACTGGAACCATTTTCGGGAAGATAGTGCACGTAGAGGACTTAGCGCAGGACCATATGCATTGTAAACACTTTTTACATGGGAAGAAATTGAGCACAGAGACGGTAGTGGCTTGACTCAAGGTCACACAGCTCTTGGGTATCCATCTGCTTCTGCTTTTTCTCTGAATGGAGGTGGTGAGGACACAACTGTTGGGTTCTGAGCCCATCCTACGGCTGGGGCTCTAACGTCTCTCCCCCAAGACTTACCTTGCAGCCGTTGCTCAGAGCAGGGTTTATCAACTGGACGTAGGTGCCTCAAGACGGGTTTTCTGCAAGCCATCTCCTCTCTGACTCTTCCCTCCCAGGCCCTCAGTGGCTGCCCTGGAAGATGGGGCCAAGCGGTCCAGCTGGGCATTGGCAAAGTGAAGGGCCTCGGCGGCGGGGAGGGGGGCATCTCCTGGCACCGGCCCCTGCTTCCTGTCTGCTGGCCGCTTGTACTCCCGGGCGTGAGTTGCTATGAGAAAGGATCTGGGTGACTCTTTCCTCTCGGCATTAATAATACTGTTAATTAAGCGGCCGAGAGAAGAGCACGGCTGGCGCCAATGAGAGGACAATGGTCTGAAAAGGGAACAGAGACACATCAACAGCTTCCCATGCAGGGCTTTCAAAAGAGCAGCTGTAGGGAGCAGGCGGCTGAGAACAGAAGGGACGTCGCCAGTGTGGCGATCACAATGTGGCCGGGCAGGGAAGTGCCGCGAGGAGCCCATGCCAGCCTCCCAGCTGTGCTCCTCCCTGGCACCCCCTGCCTGCCCAGCTGGACGAGGGCTTCTCTGGAGCTCCTGGAGAGGCCGGGCGAAGCAGGCACCAGCTGGTCCACAGAGCCTCCTCATGACACCTCCTTTGCTTCCATTTCCTCATCTACAAAACAGGTTGAAAGAAATCCCACTTCTTCTTATGTGTTGATATTGATTGGGGGTGCTGCCTCCATTGAGAACAGAGAAGCCAAATCCATGCTCCACTGAAAAGCACGCTGGAATTGATTAGTGATGTCTGCTGCGGGCACGGGATTGGCAATTTATGGCACGAGTGTTATCCACGGATTGGATCTCCAAGGCCCAGTTGTTTACCCAGTAAGTAGTTAAAAAAACACCCACTATATCAGTTATTGTGGGCTGGGCTATGCCCTAGTATTAAACATCCCCACATGCCCACACCTCACTCACACAAACACTGTCTCACTGACTCACTTCCATACACTCTCACATCCCCTCACTCAAACTGACATGTAGTCCCTGTATCAGTCAGTGTGGGCTAGGTTATGCCGCAGTAACAAACATCCCCAAATCTCAGCATTGCGTAGCATTAGAGGCCTGTTTCCTGCTAACACTCTTTCTCCATCATGGCTGAATGAAAGCTCCACTGCACCCCATCTTTCTCCCCATCAGGCTGAAGATGCAGGTTCTCTCTTCCAGTGGTCATAGCAGAGGAAAAGAAGACAGAGGGCCATGCACACATTCCCACACCCAGCCTTGCCCACACCTACATCTACCCACACTCACAATGACATCTAGCTCTCAGACACAAACATGCACACTCACACCTTCAAACATGCACCCCTCCCGTCACACCCCTGCCACACCTGCACACATGCGCTTGCAGTCATGTCTTCTACACACACACACACACACACACACACACACACACACACACACCTCATACTCTAATGCTCACATACAACAGCGCACACAGATATCAGGCCATCTGCTCCCTCCCAAGTGAAATGGTCTCACAACCTCCTGCTCTCTGGGTCTGAGTGTTCAAATCTGAATGTCTTGAGCCTGCTGGTACCACACCCTAAGGTCTGGCAGATGGGTCTGTGAGGAGCCTTGCTCCGTGGGAAGTCCCCAGAGCCAACCCCCATCTCCCACCACTGGAGCTGAAAGCTGTCACCTCCCTTTGCCACCCTCAGGAGCCTTGATGCGGAAGTGCCTTCGTAATTGGCAGCTGGGGGCAGATCGATCAGCTTCTGTGTACACTGACCATGGGAAACATAATTAACAGTGTTTGGGATCCATTCATTGCATCAGGTAGGAATTCCAAACAGTTTAACTTGGAACTTCACTTGTGAGTGTGTCTTCAGCTTGGTTGAGCACAGGAGGCTGAAAATAGCTGCAGAGGGCGAGTCATTGGGAGTGGGAGGCAGCAAACCCAGGCCCAGGTCTTAGCCTGGCAGACAGAAATCTGACTGTTGTCTTGGGGGGGAGTGGAGCTCACTGAGGCAGGGGGAGGAGAGACTGTCCTCGAGGAAGTCTTGCAAAAAGCTCGTCAAGCAGGCTTCCTCTGGGGCCCCCAGGAGAGGTGAGCATGGCCTGGCTGGGGTGCTGGCCGAAGACGAGCGTGTTCCAGCTGCATTTAGGGGCCCTGACTCCCATCAGGGCCCAGCATACACCCTGCACTTTTGCCTGCCTTGAGCCACCTATTTACACCTCTAGCCTTTGCTCCTGCTGTTTCCTCTCCAGGAATGCCCTTCCTCACTTTGTCTTCCAAGGACATTCCCACTCATTCCTTGAGCTCCAGCTCAAGTCTCTTTTTCTGGGAAGTCTCCCTGGTCCGCCTTCTCCCCACAGGCCAAGTTGATGCTCCTTCCAACCTGTCACTGTGCATGTTCATCTGTTATTATATCAATCAGACCACATTGAGACCCGGAGCTGAGGCCGAAGACTCCTTCCTCATCTCCACTTCCATTTCCACACGCAGGCGTCTGATCTGCACCTCGGACCTGGCTGTTGGTTAGTAAACATTTGCTGAATGGACGAATGCATGAAAGGAGCCTCAACCTGTCTTTCTCAGCTTCCTGAAATCCCCCCGTCAAGTATACATTTGGGAGCACGCACAGGTTGTGCACAGATAGGTGTATGAATGTGTGCTGTGTGTGGGCACCCGGAGTACGTGTCTCCATGCCAGTGGGAAATGGGGCGGGTGTGCACCCAGGTGGGGAGCAGAGTGTGGTGCGTCTCTGTGGGGGTAGGAGGGGGCTGCTGATCTGCAAGCCTGCTTTTAGTGTGAGTCTTCTACATTTTTAACCATCTCCTAGATTCTGCTGCTCCACATACCATACTTGGTGTCAACCAGGCTTCTGGCACCCAGGATGGGCAGCTGGCCCAGCCGGCCAGTGCTGGGATGGAAACCCAGGCCTCTGCCCCCAGCTCTGGAGGCTGTGGCCGTCCTGGGGGCTCTGCGGTTCCCAGGGAGGCCCCATTCTCTGCCACCTCCATTTTACAGGCTCTGTGAGGGTGGCTCTGGCATCGAGGGGTGTCAGTGGATGGGTTTAATGTGCCTGGTTAATTCTCGCAGCTAGGTGCCAGCAGCCATAATTCACCTGCTAAATTATAGCCATAAATTTCCTCTAAGAGATGGGTCCCCAGGCAGGTGGGTGGGGTGATGCTGGTATCATTGAGCAGAGTTCAGTCTTTTATTTTAATTAAACAAGAGCGTGGGCCTGGGCATGGCCAGGGTAGCCCTGATGGCTGGGCCCCACTACCCCCGGGCCCACTGTGCTGGGCATGAGGGTGGTGGGCCAGGCAGCCCATGGCGGCATGGGCAAGGGAGGGGAGCTCTGATGTGTGTGTGTGAGTGGAGAGTGGAGAGAACCAGGAGGCTGTGTTCTCAGCATCGATCCTGGTCCTGCTTGTCGTGGGTCGAATGGTGGTCCTCTGAAAAGATGTCCTAGAACCTGTGAATGTGACTATTTGGAAAAAGTCTTTGCAGATGAAACTAAGTGAAGAATCTCAAGATGAGATCAACTTGGATTAGGGGAAGGCCACATGAAGATGGAAGCAGAGACTGGAGTGACGCAGCCACAAGTCACCGACCACCTGGAGCCCTGGAAGCTGGAGAAACAAGGAACAGACCCTCTCATAGAGCCTTTGTCCCTGCTGACACCTTGGTTTCGGACTTGCAGCTTCCGGAGCTGTGAGAGAAGGAGTTTCTGCCGTTTTCGGCTACCATTTTTGTGGCAATTTGTTATAGCAGCCACAGGAAACACATACCTTGCTCTGTGACTTCGGGCAAGTCCCTCAGCCTCTCTGAGCCTTGGTCTCCTCTTCCAGCAGATGGGTTTGTGTCACACCCTCCTTGGGATGCGCATAAAGTGTAGTCTCATAATGCCTGTAAAATGCCCCTCACAGCCTGTGATCAGCAGTAGGACGCCTCACAGGACGTGGCCATTGGCGAGGCCCTGTAAAGTGGGGTCACTAGGCGTGGGATGCATGAACTGAGATGGTACTTGGAAAGGACTTTTGCAGATTGTGAAGTGTGGGGTTGTTGTTAATGGCCATGGAGCTGGTAGCCCCCATGTTCCCCAAGAGAGGCCCTTGGCAGAGGCCCTCCCACATCTAACATTCACCTTCGACTTTGCAAGTTTCCCCAATGTCATTTCCACCAACACTCACATTTATTCAAAGCTTTTCTTTATATCAGCTCATCCTTCCAAGCTGAAGGAGTATATTTGAAGAGGGCATTTTACGCTGCTATAGTAAATGAGATGTGCTTTTCACTCGCCCTATGTAGACGGTGCCCTTAAACCCAACTGCAATGAAAACAGAGCAGAGGGATATTATGAGAACCGGCCAGGTCCTGCTCTGAGCCCGAGGCCCTCTTGTTTTTTGTTAAACAGGGCGATTGCCAAAGGAGATGTCAGCAGCAGACGGAGACTTCCTTCTATTAGTAATCAGGAAAGTGATCAGAAAGAAGACAATGCTTTCATTAGGTAATTCTTAAAGCTGGGTCCATGAGTCCCCCTAAAATGATCTCTCAGGGCACATCCCCCTCACCGTGAGAAACCTGCTCTAGTCCCACCCCCTCCTGTCTCTCTCTGCTCCTGGGATACTGGGGCCAGGGCTGGAGTGGGATGGACTCAGTCAAGGTCATAGTTGAGAGCACAGCTACCACTAGAATCTGAGTCTTTTAGCTTCTAATCCAATGCTCTTTCTATTGTGCTAGACTCTCTTGCTGCTACTTTTAAGAGGCCTTCAGACAGTACATTGCTCTGTCCCAAATGGGTGAGACTAAGGGTGGGATTTTAGGCACTGGGTGGCAGACTAGTCACTCCTCACATGCAACAGCCTTGGAAGAGGTCCAACCCCTGATGGTGACCCTTCAGAGGTGGGGACCGGGGTGCTTAAGGCTGAGCCCAGTGCCTTTATCTCTTCGAACCTTAGTTTGTCTACCAGCTAAATGGTCACGATCATCCCATCCTTGAAGATTTTTGAGGGACTCAGTTGTGATAAATGGGCAGTGCCCCCTGAGGCACTTGCAGGGTAGCTGCTGTCAGCATGGCCCACAGATTCCAAGGCCGTTATTGCCATGGGCAGGGACCTGGACCTGCGACAGGGCAGCCTGTGTCATCTATTGTGGTTTAATGGTGAGCAGTGTTGGTTTGGTAGACTTGCGAGTTTCTGAGGTTGACGCAGAAGTAGGAAGCCCCTGCCCGTCCAGGTGGGCTCAGGGGGCTGGGTCCTCCGATGTGGGTGGTCTGTGTAGCTGCAGAAGAAGGAACACCGGGCAGGGGGCAGGGCAGCGTTCCAGTGCTTTAGCTCTGCTCCAGACTCCCTGGGGACTTGGGCTCGTCATTTCTCCTCTCGGGCCTTGCTTTGCTCATCTGTGAAATGGGGACTAATCATCAGATGTCCTGATTCTCACTCAGTCACCCGTTCAGGCAACTGACTGAGCCCCTCCTCTGTGCAGAGTCAGGTGTTGGAAGAGAAGTAGAATAATAACCCTGGGTCCAAATCACCGCGTTAGGTGACATGAGTGAGAAATGCCAGGAGCCATGAGGTGACCTGGCCTCGAAGCCAGGGCGATGTGCGGGGAGTGTGGAGGCCCCAGGAGATCCTGGGCCTGAGATCTGGGAATCCCAGGGGGCCAGGGTCAGTGCTGATCTGATGTCAGGCTTAGCAGCGGCTCTAAATGCCCCCACACGGGGAGAGGGGGTGGCACAAAGGATCTCGGGCCGTGAGACTGAACTTGATACCACTCCAGCCTGCTCCCCACAAACCACTCCTTAGGGTCCTTACTCTGTCATACGAACAATGGCTGTTCTCTCAACTTTCTGGGAAATGTGAAGAGCCCTGTCTCCTGTTACTGAGCTGAAACGCAGTGGGCTGGCGATGCACCTGGGCTTCCAGATGGGGCCACCGGCTCCCATCCCTGGCCTGGGTGCCACCCCAGCTGCTAAACAGAAGCCTCCGGGCGGCGTATGGGGCTGTGAGGTTCAACCGCAGAGACTGTCCAAGGAAGAAGGTGGTTCTTGAAACCCTCTTCCAGGCCCTCTGTCTACCCCAAGCAGAAAGCCTCCGCTCCAGCCCTGGCCGACCTCCCTTTACAACAAAGAGAGAGAGGAGGCTCAGGCTCGGAGCGTTAGGCAGACTGCAGCACTGGTTGGCTGGGATTTGGTGACATTCTCTTTTTTCTTTTATATTTATTTTTATTTCCTTTTCAGAGGTTATTTTACTACTTTTCCAGTTTTCTGTAATGATGATGTAAAGTTTCCTTTCAAAATAAAGTTATTTTTAAGTGAACCGATTTGAAGAAAACATAACACCCAGACACGATTCCTTCTGGCGCGGCGTGATAAAGCAGGACTCCGGAGATGGGCCTGGAGCTTGGGAACCACTGTCCTGGGTGGTGGGAGCCACTGCAGGTCTGAGTGCCCGGGAGGGACCACCCGTGACTGTCCCCCTGGAGGCTCAGGGTACCTCTAGGGGGACAGTCACGGGAGTCGGGCCCAGGCCTGTCCTGAGCCCACGAGGCCCCAGGCCCCGAACTTCTACAGTGATGGAGAAATATAGAGAGACAATAAGGCAGTGAACCGTGGCGGAGGGTTTATGAGGCGGCCATGCTCGAATGGTTGAAAGTTAGGGAAAATGTATTTATTACAACACTTTTCATGGGCAAGTTATCATTTTGTCAAACTTTATTAGAGGGACTAATTAATGGGTTGTAAAAAGTACTAGTGCGTGGCCAGAGAAAGAGCTGGTCCCAGGGACATTGGCAGCCCCAGGATTTATGACCCCTTGGTTCCCCATTTATTAACGCGAGAAGGCACGTGGGGTGGGTTATATATGGGTTGGTGCGGGGCTGCCTCCCCTCCCCAGAGGCTGAGGGCCCGGGAGGGGGTGGGCAGGGGTCCTCCAGCCACTGCCTTCTGGGGAAGGTGGAGAGGCAGGTGGGGAAGGGCAGGAGCCTGAGTTAGGAGAGGGACTCCCAGCTGTGTGACCTTGGATGACATTCTCCTTTCTCAGCCTCAGTTTCCTCATTGTGCACCTCTGGGAGGATGTGAGGAGCCAAGACAGTCCTGAGTAGGGTCGTGCCTTGTAAACTGTGAGGGCCCCTGCCATCCGAGACCAGCTGCTGCAGGATGGTGTGGCCAAATGGCCGGAGGTCAGGCAGACAACCATGACCTTGACGGAGCCCCACTCTCTGGCAGGGGCTGGGCAAATACTCTCTCGCTCCATTCCCCTAATCCATACTCTTCCCCCAGCCCTTCCCACGGTGGCTCCTACTCATCTCTAACTTCTCAGCTCAGGGGCCTCCTCCTCTGGGCAGCCCTCCGCCCGTGACTGTTCCCATTTGCTGCACTCTCTGCCCAGTGCTCAGCTCATTTCTCCCACACCTTGTGCAATCTTTACTTATTTAGTGATGGGTTTGCCTGCCTGTGTGTTGTTTCCACATGATAACAGAGCAGGGACTGTCCATATGTGCCTTGCCCTGTCCTGAAAGACAGGGGGGGCACAGTAGGGGCTCATGGAGTTTGCTGGGCGGGTGATGGAGGACCTGTGGGCATAAAGGCTGGGAGGTGGGACCCCAAGGGACACATGTAAGAAAGTGACAAACAGCCACTCCCTGAGCAGTGACCATAGTAGGCATTCAATAAATGCAGGTCATTGGGTGGGAGAGTGGATTTGGGAGGGTAGATTTGGGTGTGGGAGAGGGTGTCCCTGGGCTAAAAACACTGGCACCAGAGACTCACCTAGGTTTAGAGGCTGGCAGGATCAGAGTATCCTGCAGACATGGGTTTAAATCCTGGCTTCCCCACTTCCTAGCTGTGAAACCTTGGGCACGCCACGCAACACTCAGTCTCAGTTTCCCCATCTGTAGAGTGGGGATGCTAAAGGTATGCACCTCACCGGGCTGGTGTGGGGTTCAGAATGACGTCTGGAAGCTCCTGGCACCAGCTGGAGTGCCTTGCCCTGCTCTGTCCCAGTCTTGGCTGGGCTGAGGGCAGGAGGCAGGAGCCTCAGCTACTCTTGGGCTCAGCTTTCATCTGTGTGGAGCCTCGTGACTTCTGTGAAGACAGCTGGCCCCTGGCTGGGGACAAGTTCTCCTTTTGGTCTCTTGACTGGTGCTGTATGAGGTCAGCGAGTGTTAACCTGGCAGAGACCACTCCGAAGAGTCAGGGGCAGGACAGGAGGGGAAGGTGGCCTTGAGGAGTACATGACCCACGGTCTGCACTTCTACTTGTCACCTTTGTTTCCCCAGCAGGGGACTGATGCCCACAGGTGACGCTCTCACCCCTCTCCAGGTGGGGGCTGTCGCTGCTCTGGCCTCGCAGGCTACTGTGAAGGGCCGCTGGTTGCTTCTCCTGTCCCTGCATCTCCCGTGTGGAGTTTCCTGTCCCTCCTTCCCCCAATGCTGGGTGGTTGGTGTGATGATCCCATTCTTTAGCTGAGGAAACTGAGGCTCAGGAGTTTAAGGCATGTGGCATCGAAGGACCGCTGGTACCAGGCGCTGGCAGACTATGAGGGTGTAAGTCTTCCCTGCCCTGGAGGACTTCTTTGTCCAATGGCAAAGATAGACCCTGAATGACAGGCCCGGATCAGAGGCACACCCAAGGCAGAAGGGGGACATTTGAGCTGGGTACTGAGCATGAATTTTCTAGGGACAGAAAGTGGGGAATGGTGCTCCAGACAGAGGGGCCAGCATGGGCAAAGGTGCAGAGGATGGGGAGGAACTTGACTGCTTTGGTGAGGCCGGGGTGAGGAGGGAAAGTTGGGATATGGAAGGAGCTGAGGCAGAGAAGATCAGCAGGCAGAAGCCATGAAAAGCCGGGAAGGGTGGGCCAAGGGGTGTGGCTGAGAAGAGAAATCTGATGGAGGAGTCGACAGCCTCACCATTGACTCATCTGTGCCTAAGATTATTCTGGAAGGAGTGTGCCCATCTTCATCAGCTTCGATAGATTCAACTCTTCCAGGCTCTGTGGGCAAATCTTCTAATTCCTGGTGAGGGGAAGGCCTGGCAACAACTCACACATCCAAGTCTGGGGCCACAGGTGGAGGAAGAACAGGGCCCCCCGATATTTCCAAGTCACCCACAGATGGCTGGAAACGTGTCTCCAGGAGATCTCTGAATTTCGATCGCCCACCACTTTTGGTGACCAAGCTTCATCATGGCACGTTCTGGGCAGGTTTGGTCAGTGGCGAGGACCATCTTGTGTGAGAAGCCCGTAGGAAGTAAAGCCCAATGCCAAGTTCACCCAAAGAATTGGGCACCCACTAGAACGAGCCAGAGCTGTCCTTGGGAGTATGTAAGGGAACCGGGGTGGGCAGGGCAGGGCACTTTCCACCCACCAGATGCGTGATGTGACGGCTGCAAATTCTTTGTTCCACCGTGTTGTCATTCTCACCACCATCCCTGACTTGTTTAGTGTTGTTTTCAGCAATTTAATTCTTTCGAGAGGGCGGTCGAGGATTCTAGGTTTTGAGAGTGTGCCAGGAACAGTCAAAGATTGTGAGCAGCCGCCCGTAGGAAGGGTAGGCAGGATTATTTGGGGAGAAAGGGCCAGATGTCCACAGATGCCAAGACGAGCAGACACGCGCTTTAAGCATCTCTGATGGGGGGCTTCCTGTTGTCTTAGGAATCAAACCCCAAACTTCTGACCTATCTGCCAGGCTCTGGGGGACCCGAGCCTGCCCACCTCTCCCTCCTGCCCTCAGTCCAACTGTCCCAGCCTCTTGGATCTCCCTCCTCATCTCTCTTCTCTCCTTCTAGAGACATCTAGGAATCTTCCCAGCGCTTCGCTTTGGGCTGTCCGGGCTCCAGCTGTGGCCAGCTGCTGGACTCAGCACCCACCGTGGGGCAGAGGTGTGAGGTGAGCCTCCAGGCCTCCCAGGCTTACAGCCGAGGAGGGAAAACTGTATGCGTCAGCAAGCATTAGGCGCCTACTGTGTGCTAATGGAATGAATGGATAGGGTGGGGACTGTGGCACCAAAATTAGTGTCAGAGGAGCTGGATAGCGAGACTGGTGGGTTGTGCAAGAAAAATGCAGTAAGGAGGACCCAGAAGGGTCCTGCTCGACGTGCGTGTGGAAAGATATATCACTGTCACACCAGATGTGCAAAAGGCATTCCAGGTGGGCGCACGACCTGGACAGACACGGAGGCAAGAAACTACTCGCTGCCTCTAAGGGACTTTCCCGAGTACAAGGGGACCAGTGGCAGACGGCCTCTTTCTGGGGACCCACATCAGGAGTCGGGGTGACCCTCCCTGGGTACCTTTGTACTATCCACAGAGGTCAGGGAGCCTGGTCTTCACAAGCAGGAGCTGGTTGCAGGGGGCACATTTAATCCATTTAGGAGAAGAAACTCCCCAGGTATATTTTGATGCCTCCGTTATTTGCATGCAAACGGAGGCCGCTAATTGTAGCAGGAACTTGGGCTCCATGAAAGCAGCCCCCAAGGACTAGTTAGAAAGCTGTTGGCAGTGTGAACGCCTCGCACCTTCCGGAGGATGCCCTGCGTTCTCTAAAAAGCTGATTTATTCAGCCATCCACTCAACAAACATTTATCCAGTGTGCCCGGCACGCCAGGCTCCGTGCCAGGCTCCAGAGACACGTGGTGAACGGGATGAGCCCAGCCTTGCCTCCGTGGGGCTGACAGTCCCAGCGGGAAGACGCAGAATTACAGCTGTGACAGGCGCGGGGGACAGAGGAGAGCAGTGGTGAGAGAGAAAACGGGGCAGGAGGGGACTTGGTTTGGGCGCATGATTTGTTTGAGAGATGATTCTAGAAAGCACCTGAAGAGGACTGAGGCAGCGGGAAAGGGGGGGAAGGCAGCTCATACAGGGGCGTGAATCAGTTAGGTGGCAACTGGAGTTCCAGCCTGAGGGACCTCGGGGACCATGTCCAACATGCCTCTAGAGACGTGCCGGCCGCAGGGAGAGGGAGCTGGGGTGTTAGCCACCAGCTCCTAGAGCCATCAGCTCCCCAGCGCTTCCAGATCCTTCTGCTGTTCTGGAAAAACCCCCCGGTGAGCGATGCCGGGCTGGCAGCGGGACGTGCCCAGAGACACGGCGACGGGCAGGCCTGAGGAAGACGGGGCTGGGGGCACTGTGCTCATTTCTCGTTGTCGCTGTAACAAGTTACCGCAAACACAGCGCCTTGAAACAGCGCACATTTGTCCCCTTAGAGTTCTGCAGGCCAGAGGTTCGAAAATCGAGGTGTGGGCAGAGTGAAAAAACACAGTTCAGCTGAGTCCGTTTTAAAGATCTTAATGGTTAGCAGTGGCCTTCAGGCTCCCGAGGCGGGCCTCGTCCTGCCGCTCACTGAGGGTGTGACCCTGGCGCCCTCGCTGCTGAGCTTCTCTGAGCCTTGGTTTCCTCATCTGTAAACTGGGGATGACGGCAGATCCTGCATCACAGGGTTCCTGCCAGGGTTAAGGGAAGCAATGAATGGGATGCACCCGGCCCTGCCTCCGTGGGGCTGACAGTCCCAGCCGGAAGACACAGAATTACAGAATTGCCTGAAATAGAGCACACAAACTCACTGATAACAACTGGCTACGATAATAGGTGTCTTTTAGTTTTTCACAAATGGAAACTTAGGAGGTTCATTGTTCTGCAGCCTGCTTTTTTTGTGTGTGTGTAAATTGTTCCATATCAGCCCAAATGGCTCCAGGTCGTCCTTTTTAATGGCTGCATAGTACTCCCTCGCCGTGAATGCACCGCCGTTTATTTAACTCTTGCTTTCTCGGTGGGCATTTAAAATGTTTCCTATTTTTCACTATGACCAATAACACTATGATCAGCATCCTTCTATGTCCGTTTTCACCATACATTCATTCCAGCTCACCTCCAGATCAAGTCCACGAGGTGGGATTGCTGGGGGGAAAACAAAGCTTCTTTTAGAGACAGTTTCCCTCCATCATCATTTCTTTACCTCCTTCCCTGACCGAGACCCTGGGGATGCAATAGCTGAAGGAAAATGCACAAGGAAGGACCCAAAAGTTGGGTGCGTGAACATTTCACCCTCTCTCCAGTGTTGCTGTTTTACTGCAGTGAAAGATACCTTGATTAGACAGTAATTAAGAGTGCTTTGGACAGCACGAGGCACTAACAGCCTCCCAGGTGTTTTTAAGTGCCAAGGCTGCCAAGAAAAAAATTTATTTAGCATCATAACAGGCTCTGTGGGTGCCAAGTTTGCCTTCAGCCATGGCACTGTAACAGTGGTGAATGGAAACAGGGTCAGGATTAATGCCCACTGGAGAGGGCAACTGAGGCAGCAGGGTGGGTGAGGCAAGCCAACAGGTGGGAGCCGGGCAAACTGGGTTCTAAGCTAGTCACTGCCACTTACTAATTCTATTCCCATGGCTAAGTTATGGACCTCTTGTGAGTCTCGGTGTCCTCACTGGTAAATCAGGGCTTGTAGTATCTACCTCATTGGGCTCTGATATGCCGTGAAGGGGAGCAGTTAAGAATGTGAACTCTGGGTTCTAATCTAGCCACTTGCATTTATTAGCTGATGACTCTGAACAGGCTTCTGAATGTTTTTATCTTAGTTTCCTTGTCTATGATATGAGAATAATAATAACCCTATGAGCCCACCTTCTGGAATTGTGGTTAAGCTAAAAAAAAAAAAAAAATAGATGCAAAGGACTTAGCCCAGTGCTTAGCACAAATTATACGCTTAAAAAATTAATAGTTTGCATTATTGGTATCAGAAGCTGGCTAAGTAAAGGGGATAATGTATATGCACCTGAAAAAAATATGTATAATGTATATATAATAGTTAAGGCAATGCTGGTTGTATTAATAGATAAAATTGATACTTCTGTGGCTTAACAATAAAAGTTGATTTCTTACTAATGTCACAGCCACTGCCAGCATTCCTGTTTGGGTAGCCATCCTCCATGCAGTGACTCAGGCACTCAGGCACCTTCTATCTTGTAGCTCTTCCATCTTCAACATGTGGACTGGAGTCCACTCTGTTCAGTTGGTGGCTTTGGAAAGAAAGGACAGGGAGACACACCACTTGTTAACCACATCAGCCAGAAAGTGATCCCTCGCTTCCTCTCACAGCCCATTGACCAAAGCCTGTCACATCACACCACCTAGATTCAAGGGGTATTGGGAAATGTAGTCCCCGACTCATCAGTCATTTCCCAGAAACAAGTCTATTATATGGAAAAAGAGCAAGAATCCTTGGTAGTGACCTTGACTTAGCCCAGCACCCTCATTGCTAGGGGGTGACCTGGAAATGGCCCACGAATGGGATAGCCCTGCCCAAAGCCATCTAATGGGTTGGCGCTGGGTGCGTGTAGGGGTTGTCTCCCTTCCTTGAACTAGGGTGATTCCCCTTGGAGCCTTGTGATCACACTTAACCCTCTAAACAGTCCCAAGAGAGTGTTTTTATTATTACCACCACTCATGTCACAGATGAGGAAACGGGCACAGCACAGTTAAGTGCCCCTTCCAAGTCATCACAGCACAGCAGGGGCTGACCGGAGACTTGAACTCAGATCTTGAGATGGATATGATCATCTTGGGAGGCCAGGGTCATGGCAGAGGGTCCCACACTCGGGGCTGGGGAAGGGGACCCCTCACCTCCCTCAGCAGATTTCAGACACAAAGTCCTGCTGGATGAGGCCTGGCGCCTACAAAGCTGAATAAACAAACTGGTGGTGGAACAAAGAAGAGCAGTTGTTCTTTCTGGAACCTCTGGCCTGCTCTTTGAGCAGGTTAAACATGCCCTCGCTGACCTCTTCATTGGCTCTGTAAGCCGTTGGGTGGCTGCCGTGGGCATTTTTGGACACCCAGCACTTAACATGGAGCCAGACATGTGAAGAGGCTCAGCAGATACTTGTGGATGAAAGAAAAGAAAGCCTCAAGGGAAAGTTTATCTAAATGACAACTATTTCTACGTTTGTGTGTATAGCTGTGGACTGTGGAGGTTAGCCAGAGCTCCGGCTAGGTTCTGTGCCCTTCTCTGAATCCTCACATAGTCCTGCCCTGGCCGGTTCGCTCAGTGGTTAGAGCATCCTCTTGTGGACTGAAGGGTCTTGGGTTTGACTCTGGCCAAGGGCATGTACCTCGGTTGCAGGCTCGATTCCTGGCCCTGGACAGGGTGCGTGAGGGAGGCAACCAACTGATGTGTCTCTCTCACATCGATGTTTCTCTCTCTCTCTCTCTCTCTCCCTTCCATGCTCTCTGAAAAGCAATGGAAAAACCCCTCAGGTGAGGGTGAAAAAAAAAAAGACTCCTCACATAGTCCTGGGAGACAAGTCCCACTGATATCCACACTTAGCAGACAGGGAAACTGAGGCACTCCCTTGCATCTCCTCACTGGTCAGGCCAGCCTGACTCCTTTCCCTCACGCCATCTGCTGCCTGGGGCTGCCTCTTACTGGCCAGGTCCTTCGGAGCTAGGAGTGAACAGGGAGTGAGCCAGCCTGCAGGCATAGACCGTGTGACCACAGGGAGACCCTCCCTTTGGTGGGTGGCCCAAGCTTCCTTGGCCCAGTCCAGAGTCACAAGGGGCTGAAAAGTGACCTCTGGGTGTTTATAATTAGGCCTCGCTTGGCACCAGGGGTGCTGGATTTTCTGTCTGGGCTAATGTTGGCTGAGAGCTCACTACGTGGCAGGCACCATGCTAAGCCCTTTACACCCTTGCTCTGACCCTCACTGTAAGTCCCCGTCAGATACACTAACCTCTCCATTTTCCAGAGAGAAACTGAGGCCCAGGAGGGGCCTTGCCTGAGATGGCTCAGTTGGGGGAGGATTGAAGTAGGATTTAAACCCAGACCCAGCAGCTGCAGCCCCCAAACAGTAACCAGCAGGTTCTGTCATGAAAGTAGCTCCACGTGTTTAGAGCAATGCAGGGTTTCAACTGAGTAGGCAGGAAAGAGGCATGCTCAAGGCTGCTCAGCACTGACTGGTCTCATGGGCTTCCCCTCTGCCTAGAATGCCCCTTGTCCAGATCTACATGTGTCTGGTTCCTTCTCCTCTACTGGATTTCCGTGTAATTGTCACCTCCTCCAGGAAGCCTTCCCTGACCACATCCATTCCCAGTGTGCCTGGTTATTTTCTTCTTTGAACTGATCTCCAGGTGAAATGATTTTTACTTATTTATTGTTTGTTGCCCCAGCTAAATGCAAACTCCATGAGGGTAGACTGTGTTTCTCTTCTTTCCTGTGGAACCCAGACTGTCATATAGTAGGTGCCCTATAAATAGTTGTCAAGTGAGTAACTGACTGGGGGCGAGAGATCCCCAAGGGCAAGAGGCCACCAGGGTGGAGGGGCAGGTGATTGTCTGTGGAGACAGAGCCTCAGGCCATCTGTGTGCTTGGAGTGGGATCTCCTCCAGCTGTGGGGGGAGAGGGAGCAGGATCCAGCCCCCTGGGAGGGGGAGTCCGGGCTGTGTGCAACAGGATGCCAAGGGCAACTGGGCCCAGGTCTAGGATAGAGTGACCTCTCTTTGCCCCAGCTCACTTGGGAACATCGGACACTGGTAGCTCCTGGAGCAGAGCCGGTTCCTGAACTGAGGCCGGGGTGACCTGATGAGTCACTGGACGACTCACAGGTCTTTGTTAAGACTGGTCAAGGCTGGCTGCAGGGACCTGGAGTTTGGGCAGCTGGAAAGTTAAGATATGGCGGGACCTAGGGGTAAGGAAAGAGGGGCATTTGTTGTGACTTGGGCAAGCTTCCCCCTTTCCCAAGGCCTGGCATCTCCATCAGTAAAGATTGTTGAAGAAATGAATGAGGGGTTGGTCCTAGACAGAGCCCAAACTGCTCTTTCTTTTATTTTTATTTTTTTTAATACTCACTCAAGGGCATGCTTGGGGGGCGGGGAGAGAGAGCGGAGCATCAATATGAGAAACATCGATTGGTTGCCTTTCATACTCTCCCTGACTGGGGATCAAACCTGCAACCCAGGTATGTGCTCTGACCTCTTGGTTCCTGGGTCGGCGCGCAACCACTGAGCCACACTGGCCAGGCAGTATTGTAAATATTTCTAACCTTCTAAAGAACTCTCTAGAACAGGAGTCAGCAAACTATGGCCTGTGGGCCAAATCTGGCCCACTGCTTGTATTGTTAATAAAGTTTTATTGGGACATGGCCACACCCATTTGTTTACCTCACATCCATGCTGCTTTTCTGCTATAAGGGCAGGAGTTGAATAGCTGTGATGAGGCTGTATGGTCCACACAGCCCAAAATATCTGGCTCTGTATAGAAAACAATGTGTCTAACCTTGTCTTAAAGCAGCACTTTCTTCCATGATGGAATATTCTAGGCCCGTGCTATCCAATATGGTAACCAAGTGTGGTCACTGAGCACTTGAAACTGGCTTCTCTGACTGAGAAACTGAATTTAAAAATTTTTCCTAATGTAAATTAATCTACATTTCAACTGCTAGATGTATTTTCAGTGCTAATGGATTCTAACACGGGGACACTAAAGATTCCAACACCACACATCCTGAGGGCAGCTAGCATTCTGAGCAGGGCACCAGTGTGTCCCCAGGCTTGGGTCTCCTAGAAGTGGCCCCCTGCTCTCAGGCCAGCAGCTTTGGGGTTAATGAAGCAGTTTGGGACTGCTGGAATTTTCTTCAAAGATGTTGTTTGTATTGATAGATTTTTGGATGATGCTATAGCATTTTTTTAAAAAAGAGAGAGAGACAGAGAGAGAAGGGGGGGGGATAGGGAAAAGAAAAAAAAAAAATCAATGCTGGGCTGATTGTACCAGGAAGGGCAGTCGATTGGTGAGAAAGCTCCAGCCGCATATTGGGAAATAGATTTTTCTGCCCTCCAGACATTAGCTTGAAATTCTTTGAAATGAGGGACCACAATCTGTGTCAGAAATGAAAGATTAAGGAGGTTAATATGCTGGGCCTTCCCTCCTCCCTTTTAATTTCCACGTCCTGGGTGCCCTTGGCCTCCTGAGGAAGACACACAGGTTCCTGCCACACTCACCTGGGTGTCCCCTTCCCCCATTTCTCTGGGGGCTTGTGGAGGGGCAGATGACCCATCACTTGCTCCTGAGGCTGGATGCAGACCGAGGGAGAGGTCGGCCGGCCTTTGTTTAGGAGGAGGGTGGTACTCAGGGCCTCCAGATCTGGCGGCCTTCTCCCTGGAGGAGCTTTTCTGCGGGTTGGTGGCCGGGCCTTGGTCCCACTCTTGGCTCCTCACAGACCTTCGGGGTCCCTGGGCTGCAGGCATCCTCAGTGCAAACCCTGGGGAGGCCCTGTGCTGATAACACGGCTTCCCCCAACCCCCCAATTTCTCGAGTTACAGATTTGCATGCATGATATGAATTCACACGCGTGAAAACTGAGCACTAAGCTCATACATTATAAAGAAGCGAGGATTTTATTCCCAGACAACTGAACGGTATGAGTCAATCCCTGAGTAGACCGTGTTTAGGCGAAGTCGTTAATAATCTCTTTCTAGAATTTTGTACGTGTCCACTTAGCTCTGTCCTTTAACAGCTGAACATATAGTCAGGGGACTTTCTAGCCAACAGGCAGCTGATGGAGGTGAAAGATGGGCCACTTTGGGCCTGCTCCGTGGAGTTTCCCTCCTGGTCTGGAAAATACCAGGGTTACGAGACCCGCCCTCCTTGGCCCTCGGCTCAGGCCTTCCGCGTGCCTGCTTTCCACTCATTCTGCTCACACCGTAGTGAAATCAAGGGCAAGGTGATACTCGCCCAATTTTGCAGAAGGCTGTGCAGAGCACAGCAAATGGAGAGAGGGGGGCTTGAGGGACTGGGCTCAGGATCTGGACTCTTTGGGAGGACCCAGTACCCCAACCGGCCGCAGCAGCTGCCTGGCATGTGCAGATCTGCAGGAGGAAGAGACTCAGCTATCGGGGTGCACAGCGAGGAACAAACGGGGCCACTAGACATTTCCTCGGGTGGGTCTGGGCGCCTCTATCTTGGGATCCAGAAATAGGAACTGCCGAGGCCAGCCTTGCTGTCCACTCCATCCTGTCACCTGCAGCCACTGAGCACCCCTTGGGGTCGAGTCCTCCCAGTTCAGCGGGGATCCCATTCCAGGGCCACTGCAGCAACACTGGGGAGGGCTGGGGAGGGCCAGACTGCGGATGCTGGAATGGGCTGAACTCCCAGCTTCAGGCGGTTCTGGGCATCAGCCAGGAAGAAGGGTCCGTCCGGGGGCACATGCCCACTGCAGGCACACCCCAGGGCAGACCGAGGGTGCGTGTGAGATAATCAGGGAAGGGAGGCAGAGGGTGTCTCCTGACCCTTCCCCTCCACAGGCCAGGTCAAGCCCCGTCTCTCTCTAGCAGCCCCAGCACCTTGCACGTAGCAAATCCTACCAGCAGTTTTTTTCTGTGGTTTCGGTCGGTGCCATTCCTGGGTAGGGGGGTCTCCCCCCAAGACTGGACGCTCCCCGAGGGCAAGGCTGATGTCTCTCCTCACTCCCCACATTGGCCTCTCCCTCTCTCTCGTTTGTTGCCATGTTCTCGGAACCCAGCGAAGCGCAGGGACATGCAGTAGATGTCAGGCGGCTGAACCAATGCGTGGAATCGCTGTGAAGGGCCAGCAGTTCATCCAGTGCTCGCCGTGTGCCAGGCGCTGCTCCCAGCAGTGCCCTGGACTAACCCCAAGAGAAAGCACGAGGCACAGGAGAAGGTGCTCAAGGAATGCTTCCTGACGCCTGGGAGCTAAATTCTACTAAGGGCCCTGCAGAGACCCCAGAGCGCCCCCTCCCCCCAGACTGCTGTCTCCCAGATGGAGCCCCGTGTGAGGTCATCCAGAGCAAATGGATTCAATCCTCCCTTGCTCTGTAGGAGTGAGAGCTGCTTCACGCAGCACCTCTGGGGAAAGTAAGGCTCTCTGGGCTGCGTTGACCTGGGATCAGCAGGCCCCGGAAGCTCTGTCTGTCCCTCAAGCTGTACATTTCATCCCGGAGCCCTGACCTTCTGTCATTCCAGCAGCATGGAGGAAACAGGGCAGGCGGTGATCAGCATCAGGTTGCCTGGACCGGCAGGACTTGGAATTTTATAAGGGATCTTGAACAGAAGGTATGTGAAAGCTCATTTCATTCATTCATTCATTCATTCATTCATTCATTCATTCATTCATTCATTCATTCACTCTTGTGGCCAATTCTGGCCAGCTGCTCACTAAACCCATTTCCCATTCTCCAAGGCACACAGATAGCTCCCATTTCCAGCCTCCTTCACACTTCGGTGCAGCCATGTGGCTGGATTCTGCCTAATGGAATGTTGGCAGGAGTATCATAAACCACATTTAGGCCTGGCCCCATAACCTCCTGGCCCCTAAATCCTTTATTCTCTCTCTTTCACCATCTACCAATTAAATGTAGGAGACTCTGAGATCCTAGAGGAAGGAAGAGTCACAAAATGGAAGGAGCTTGGGTCCTTGGATGGCTGCCTACTAATTTAAAACACCATGTGGCCTTCAGGGGAAGAGAATAGAGTCATTGTGTAAAACCGATGAACTGTTGAAGCATCTAATGTTATCCAAACTAACAAAGCTCTTTGTGCAAATATTTACTGAGCATCTACTATGTGCCAGGCAGTGGGCTAAACGCTGAGACTTAGCAGTGAACAGGGCAGACAAGGTCCCTGCCCCTTGGGGGCTTCTGTTCTAGTTAGAAAGACAGAAAATAAACAAAAAGAATTATTTCAGACAGTGACAAAGGCAACAAAGCAAGAGAAGAGATAATGGCCTGAGGTTTGAAGTCTGGCCATGCAGGATCTGAAGGAAGGGCATTCTTGGCAGGGAGAACAGCATGAGCAAAGGCCCTGAGGTAGGAAAAGAAAGGAGGCCAGGGAGGCTGGAGGGAAGTGGGGATTGGGAGGAGATGGGTTTGAAGCCAGAGGTGGTAGTCAGAATGGCAGAAGCATGGAGTACGTAAAAAGAAATTTGGTTGCTTGTCAAGAGTTTGTTCCGTATCTTATGAGCCTTGTGTTTTGCTAAACACTAAAGTTAAAAGATGAGCAGAAATAGATGCCACCCAAGTCTCCTGGTGCTCAGATTCTAGGTGACCGACTGCCCATTTGAAACTTGAATCCTCTCAAGTGTCTCTGTCAAGTTGCCTTTGTTTGTTCGCCTCCAGTGACAGGGAGCTCATCACCTAACAAGGCAGGGCATAGCATCTCTGCACGGTTCTGATGGTTCAAAGTCCTTTCTTAAATTGCTTCCTGAGAATTTTCACTTTTACTCAGTGGCCCTAGGAATAAATAAGGAAGTCTCTGCCTGCTTTCTTATGGGAGCAGGGCAGCTACAGTGCCAGGCATTAGGGAACATACAGATTGGCTCAGGGTGAGTCCCAGCTCCGAGGGTGGGAACTGTGATCTGAGGGCGTCAGGGAGATGCTTCGATGTCCCGCCCCCCCATTCCCACCCCCATCCTTCCTCCATTTCTGGCAGCCACAGGGCCCTCGATATTTTCTGCCTCAGGGATGGTGGTAACAGCAAAAGAAGAATAAAAAAGAGTCAAGTTTGTGGTTTTTGGATCTCAAAAGTCAGGTTTAAATCACTAGAATCTGGCGTTTGAGCCTCAGTAGTGTCAGTCTTAAAAGACCCGGGGCACAAAATTTGGAATATTATAGACAGTGTGGAAGAGCGGTTATTGTCATCCTGGAAGAAAGGGTGTTATTTCCTGGGCTGGGGGCAGAGGGAGGGGCAGGGAGATGGGACATACCCCACGGAGGACAGTGGGAATCTCACCAGGTAAGCAGGAGGCTTGGGCCTGTTGATGAGCAAATTCTCTTTTGAGAGGCTGCCACGATTGGTGAGGGTAACAAAAGCAGAGGCTAATATCTCACAAATATCCTGCTATTTGAGCCTGGGCATTTCTTCCCACCTCCTGCTGGCCTTGTGGCTAATCAGAGTTTTCTCATGTCAGTCCAGGGCCTACTGGAGAGATCTCTCTTCTGCTGGGTCTTCTAAGCTACTCTGAGGGACAAGCCTGCAGAGAACAAGGCAACCAAGAGGAAAGTTGACTTGAAAAAGCCAGGCAGTAACTTATACAATGTCATATGTCAATTATATCTCAATAAAACTGAAACGTAAAGAAAAAAGAGACAGGCAGCTTCTTGTTGGCATTGTTGTGGCCCTGGATCCAGCCATACCTGAAGTTGTAGCTTCAAAATTTTTTCACATGTATGAGAAAATAAATTACTGCTCTTGTTTGCTTGTTTCTTAAGCGACTGAGTTGGGTTTCTGTCACTTGCAATCAGGAGCCCTAATCATGGTGTGTAGCAGTAAGGAGTGGGACACTGAGTCAGGCAGGATGTCTTCTTATTCAAGTCTCCCCTCAACTCTGTGAGCCGGGGAGCTCTCTCAGGTTACAGAAAAGGGGGCTGAAACTCAGAGGCTGCATGGCACCGCAGTGGTGTGCCCGAGGTTTGAACATGGCTCTGCTCTACAATCCAGGTCCGCTCCGTGCTCCGAAGTGCTCCTCCCGGGGGCTGCCCTGCTGCTGACACTGCAGAGAAAAGATGGGAGAAGGCGGGTGTCCGGAGCGTGCAGTCTCGGAAGTGAGCCATGAGGAGGCGGTGAGCCGCTGCGCGCATCTGGATCGGGGAGCAGAGCAGATGGCCCATCTGACTCCAGCACATCGTGTAAGTTTATGGCGTCGTCGGCAGGTTCTCCTCCCTGCTGCGTTTATAGGGATGTCTTCAGGATTTCCTTTTTGATATACGAGAGAGGCTCATCGGCTGGGGCCCCCTCCGTCAGAGGGTAATCTGTGAGTAAATCACTACAAACCAGCCGCAAGTGTTTGCGCGGGGCCCGCGGCCTGTGCGCGCTCTGGGATAAATCTTCCGAGTAACGTGCTTACACGTGTGACCCTGGGGACCAAACAGCATGGAAAGGTCAAGTACAAGGGGCAGAAGGGAACTTGTCCTTTGCTCCCGCTCTGGACCAGAAGACAGAGCAGAAAGGAGATTGTAGGAGGGTGTATTGGTTTCCTGTGGCTGATGTAACTAAGTACCACAAACTGGGGGGGGAGGGGGGTATAAAACAACAGAAATTTGTTCTCTCACAGTTCTGGAGGCCAGAAGCCCAAAATCAAGGTGTCCATAGGCCTGTGCTCCCTCCAGAGTCTCTACAGGAGAATCCTTCTTTGCTTCTTTTATCTCCTGGTGGTTGCCGGCAATCCTTGGTGTTCCTTGGCTTGTAGACGCATCACTCCAATCTCTGACTGTCATCCTTAGGTATTCTCCCCTGAGTGGGACTCTGTCTCTGTATCCAAATCTCCTCTTTTCTCTTGTAAAGACACTGGTCACCAAAGAAGGGCCCACTCTACCTGTACGACTTCATCTTAACTTGATCACATCTGCAGAGACCCTATTTCCAAACTGAGTTGCATTCTGAGGTCCTGGGTGGACATGAACTTTGGGGGGACACTATTCAACCCAGTACAGAGGCAGATAGGGCAGCTCTTGCATGAAGGAAGGGCTGGTCTGGAGGTGGGAAGGGCTTCAGAATGTGCACATCCCCCTCTTTGGGGGATTTTCCTAGGATAACAAATCTCCTAACAGCTTCTGTTCATCCTGAGAAATAGTTAGGCCCCTATGGGCCTATGTAGGCTAAGTAAAAGCATCCTCTGTAACCCAGCATGTGCAAAATGGATGACTGTTGTTTTAAAGCACAAAGCTTTGGGGAGCTTTGTTACTCAGCAATAGCTAACCAGTGCATCACCAAGAGTAAAATGGATACATTGTGGTATAGTCACACAATGGAGTAACACACAGCAAGGAGAATGAATGAGCTATTGCCACATACAACATGAATGAATCTGATATACTGAGCCAAAGAAGCTCAACACAGCGGAGGGTGTACTATATGATTCCATTTAGGCAAAAAGTATAGAAATAAGTGAAAATAGTCTATGGTGAGGTATGTCAGAATAGTGGTTACCTTGGGAGATAGTGACTAGTAATGGGGGCGGGGGTACTTCTTGGGGCTGGTTATACCAGTATATCCACTTGGCGAACCTTCACTGAGCTGTATACTTGTGATGTGTGCATTTTCGTGCACATAGGTTATGCCTTGGTAGAGATTTAAAACTCCAGATCTTTTGTTTCTTTTCTAATTGTCAGAAAGTCAATGGGATTGTGTCTTATGTGGAGATCAGGTGCATATGGGAAAACCACATACTATAGTCAGAATGCCCTTGAATATACCTTGGGACGCTGTCATATAGGAGCCAACTGTCATCTCTCAGTAAATCCAGCATGGCCAGTTTTTCCTCCTGTGTCGGGACAGATTGCTGTTTCTCTGTCAGACTCCAGACAGAGTAGACATTTGTGTTTAGGGGTCACGTGTTGTGACTCTCACGGGGACCCAGAGCAGCCAGGTGCTCACACCCAGAGGCATGTGGGACCAGAAGAAAGGGCTTGGCTCAGGACAGGGACCCTTCAAAGACAGAGGTTTGGGGAATTCCCCCATCCTACAATCTCCCCTCTTTGGAGGGGGAATAAATGTGTTTAGTTGAGTTGACCTTAACCAAAATTAGCTAAATTAAGTTAGATTCATGTATGTTATGAGGCCAGCGTATTACGGACTTAACTATTGATTAGCCTACTATTCTTCACCTATCACCCCAACACCCGCTGCGTCATCCTGAACTTCAGGATTTGCCAGAAAACCTGAACTGTGGTCCTCATGGGATCCTAGGCAGGGTCACCTCATCTGTCTGGGACTTGGAGTGGAGGGTGTGGACTTGGACAAAATGGGCACCCTTTGTCATTTTAAGAGCCTGGGATTCTCAGCTGTCCTTTGGGAGATAAAAACATCCCATGACCCAAGTCCTAAGGGCTGTCATGGACTTTCTAGGTGACTCTGGGCCAGTACTTCCTTTCCTGCTTTATTTTTTATTTATTTTTATTGCTGGCCAGGGCTGCAAAGAAGGCTGTGATGGCCACGTGCAGGAAGGAGGGGTTGCTTGAAATAAAGACAGTGGCCACACTCTGCAGGAGGGATGCTCCAGGTGCAGGCAACGGGCTGGGGGCTCTGGGGTGGGATCAGAGATGGGCGGCTTCCTCAGCAGGTCGCCTTTCTTCATTCCTTTCTGGACTCAGCCCTGGCTGGAGAATGGGCGGTTCCAGCTGCTGGGGGTGGCCCTGGGGGAGCCAGAGACACAGAGAGCAGGGATGGAGGGGAGAGAGGGAGTGGGAACAGACAGACAAAGGCGACAGAGAAAGCAGAGGAAGACCACCACACAGAGGCTTTCTTCCAGTCAACAAATACTTACTGAGCACTTCCTCAGTGCCTGTTGTGCTTGAGGCAGACGGAGAGCTGGAGGGAGGGAGAGAGAGAGAGAGAAATGAGATTAGACCGAGAATAGATGAAAAGACAGAAAAAGTGGCCAAGAGCAAAATGGAGATGTGATTCACGCATTTATTTCACAGTATTTTTTGAGCACCTACTATGTGTTAGAAGCAGATAGAGGCAGAGTCAGAGAGAGAGAGAGAGAGACCAGGGAGCCTGGAGGGCTGAGTGTGTAGCTGGGCGGTGCCTTCTGGGTCCCGCAGAGTGTCACAGAGACACGCACAGAGCCGGGTCTGAATGCCAAGCTCCCCGAGCTCCTCACCCCTCATCTTCGGCCCTCAGGACCTTACCCAGGCCTGGGTGGGTAGCACAGGGGTCCCCAAGCCTGGCTGCTCCCCAGGAGTGTCTGAGAGACCCTCAAGGGAACTCTGGACTCGTGGGCCCCGACTCGGGCCTTGTGGCTGCGGGGTCCCGGGCTGGGGCTGGGAGCCCAGGTGGTGGACACGTGTCCCTAGGGGGCCTCCCCCGGGGCTCCGGCTGCTGTCACAGCCACACACGTCCTTTGGCAAACACACACGGCCCGTGATTGATTCTCTGCCATCCCCCTCCCAGCCCAGCGGGCCTGATTGAATGGCCAACGTGCCGCCCAAACACCCTGCTGGAACCACTTCTCTGCCCTCTGCCCCGGAAGTCGTTTGTTTGTTTTTAGACACAGCCTTTATATCCAGCTGAAAGGCCACCGGCCTCCCGGAGCCCGCGTCCCAGCCGGAGCCGCGCGACCGGGCCCGGGGCCGGGGGTGCTGTGGGGGACCCTGACTCCAAGCCTGGGGCTGGCTGGGCGTGGGGCCCGGGGGAGCCACTCACACTTGAGGGTGGCCATGCGGTCACCCTGAGTCCAGAAAGGACACCCCGTGCCTCCTAGATGAAGGCGGCCCTAGACTTACCCGGGTACTTGTCCTGGATGAAGATACTTTCATCCACCGTTAAGCTGGGTGGCTCTTGGACAGCCGCGCTCCCCCCATCTCGGGCCTCTCCTCCCGAAACCCCTATTTATGAAGCGCCCACCGTGAGCCTGGGCAGGCAGGTCCAGTCCCTTCGTCTCCCTGTCCCTGTGAAGGAGTCCGTGGGCGACCTGTTGTTAAAACTCCAGGCCGCAGGCAATTCAGAAGCGGGCTTGAATCTCAGTCCAGCCCTCCCCCCATGCCTCAGGTTCCTCACCCACTAAATGGAGGTGATAAAGCCAGCCTTGGAGGGCCCCCAAGATCCTGGGTGAGAGACAAATGCCTGGCACCAGCCTGGCACACAGCGGGTGCTCAGAATGTCTTCCTTTCCCCACCCCTCCTGTCCCCATCTCTCTTGGTCTCTGTCACTGGCCTCCTGCCCACCTGGACATGAAGCTCCCTGTTGTAGAGAAGGGAGCCCCAGGCCAGGCATCTAGGACCCCCGGTCCTGATTCTCTGCTGTGAGACCTTGGGCAAACATCTGCTCTTCTCTGGCCTGGCCACATCATCTCAAAGGCTCTTTCTTGGGCTGTGTGTCCTGGTTGTGGGTTTATGGGGACACTGGGCTCAGTTTCCCCTTTCTGTGCCCTTTCTATCTTTTCTGGTACACAGTGGGTGTCCAGGAAGGAACACGGGGATGAGATGCGTGGGCCATTAGCCATGTGCAGGCACCAAATAGTGCCCATCTCGTTGGAGGGCTCTGGCTGTGGGATTGTGGTTGTTCTCCTGGGAGAGCTGGGCCGGGGTGAGTGGAGCGGCATTCTCTGCTGCATATTTTCATGGAAACACCGCAGCCTCGGCCTCCACCACTGCTGAGGCAAAATGGGGATGGGCCTGCTCTGGCTTCAGAGACACCCCAACCACCTGGTGGCTGGATAGACATCCGGATGGTCCAGCCCTTCCCTCCCCTCTCAGGGGCTTCATCCCACCGCTTTACTCTCTCCCTTCCTGGGTCTAGCAGGTCCAGGGAAACAGGGCCCCACAAACTCACCTGCTACTCCATCCATCCATCCATCCATCCATCCATCCATCCATCCATCCACCCACCCACACATCTGCCCATCCCACAAGCACTGGCCGAGCCAGGCAAGGCCTGCGCCAGGCTCTGGGGATGCAGGGGGAACAAAACAGCAGAGGTTTTGCCCTTTAAGGTCACTGAGCCTGGGTGGGGGGGGTGGCGGTAGGTGGTGATAATTCAGGGTTTGGGGGGCTGTGATGGGGATGCACAGGGCACGTGGGAACCCACAGTAGACCCCTAAATCAGCCAGGGTGGTGGCTTTCAGGGAAGGCTGCCTGGAGGAGGGGATGTTTGAGGAAACATCTGTAGGAGTTAACCAAGGGAGGACTTGAGAGGTGGAAGCGCTCGGGACAGAGGGAACAGAAAGTTCAAAGCTCTGAGAGTGGCACTTGCAGCCCAGAAATAACCACCTTCCCCATGTGCATTATCTCACTGAGTCTGCCCAGGCATCCACCCCCATTTTACAGACAAGGAAACAGAGGCTAGAGAGGTGGAGACTTGCCCAAGGTCCCTAGTGTGAAGGGACTCAGGTCGCAGCTGCATGAGTCCTCCTCGTCCCTGGGACAAACAGCCCAGCTCCAAAGGGGGCTGGAGAGGCAGGGTAGACAGGCTCCCTTCCAGAGCTACCTTGGGTTGGGCTGGAGGTCCCAGGAGGCCCCAAGGGTGGGGGTGGGGCGTGGGAAGGCTGTAAACTGGTTTGGGGCGGTAGGGCTTTCCTGTCGCTGCCGGTGGCCCCTGCCTTTGTCCTCATGTGTCACTGAGGAATGCAGCTCCAGTCTGGATAAAGGCAGCTTTGTTTGGAGGCCTCCGGAGGGGGTAGGGGGAGGGTGATGGGAGGGAGGAACATGGCCAGGAAAGGGTTACTGCCCTTCCCTCTGGCTGGCTCTGTCTCAGCTCTGGGCAGGAAGCACCTATGCCCTATGGACACCCACATCCTCTGTTGTGCCCTTAATGTACTTCCTGACCTTGGGAGTAGCTTCCCTTTTTCTGAGCCTCAGTTTCTACATCTGGAAAATGGGGATCATTTGCCAGCCTCTCTGATGGTTTTGAGGTTCCAGCCAAATAAGCCACATGGTTAACTGTGTCTGCAAGGTGTACTGATGAAAGAGAAAAAGGCAGCCCAGAGAGATGCAGTGTCTTGTCCAAGGTCACACAGCTTGACCTTGAAGGGGAATGAAGTCAGGTACTTGCCAAGGGTGGTGGGCAGCGAGATGAACACCTGTTTGTCTCTACCTGCAAGTGACCAGAAGCCAGGTGGCACCTTTTGCCTTGGTGAGGAAGGGTGACAGGAGTTACTGCATACATCCACTTGGTCACAGCAGCCTCCTGAGGGTGCGCACTGAGCTTGCCCTTGGTCACTGCTGCCCCCCAGTGCTGGCACAAGGTGGGCAGGAAAGCCCAGTGGTTCAAGCCTAGGGGCTGTGTGACCTCAGGCTGGTGTCAGCCCTCTCTCTGTCTCAGTTTCCCCCTCTGCAAAATGGATCTACCAGGAGCACACACTCGACAGGGTTGTGGGCAAGTTCAAGGAGATAATGTGTAGTCTGCTCAGAACCCTGCAGTGGTTGGTAGGATTAGTGAGACAATGACGATCTGCTTGTTGGCTGCACAATTTTCTCAAGGTCACAGTGGAGGGTGAGCTGGGATCAGCCCAGGGCTCCTCCTGGCTCTTCCTGCGCAGGAAGGAAGGGTGTGAGCCCTGGAGGGGCCATAGGCCTGGGGTGGGACCATTGAATGGAGGAAAAGTAGGTGCCTCTGCCACTTGTGTGGAGGTGTCATGTGGGCTGGAGCTCTGGGACAAGGCCCCCCGCATGTTCCCCATGGTGACGGATGTGGACAGACAGATGGGGCAGGGCTGAGTGTGCTTAGTCATAGCCCTGATATAACCTTGGTCCCGGGGGGCGGCTACCTCTGTTCCCTTCTAGCAGCTTTAGTCAATCCCAGTGAGTCTGAGGCCTCACTTTTCTCAGTGAGTGGGTCTGAGCTCACTCCCTTTGGGTGCAAGAGGAGCCCAGAGAGGGGGAGTGATTTACCCAAAGCCACACAGCAAACAAGGGCAAAATCATTCTCTCTCTCCCTCACTCACCCACTTGGCAATACTTTTGGGGTACTGAGGGAGGGCAAGTCCTTCAGGGAAGGCATTCCTGGGGAAGTCTTGCCTGTGCAAAGGTATGGAGGAGAAGTCCTAGGATCGTTAAGGGTGTGGCTGCTGGAGCTGGTCTGCAGGGTCAAATCCTGGCTCTGCCACTTGCTGTGTGACCGCGAGCAAGTGAGTGAACTGCTCGGGCCTCCATTTCCTCACTTATAGGTTGAAGATATTCATGGTGTTTATGTCATGGGATTGGTTCGAAGACAGCAGTGAGAAATCCGTGTAAGGTGCTTACAGTGAGGCATGGGACACAGTAGGTGCTCAGTAAACAGGAGCTGTTAAGAGGGTGTGGGAAATAAAAGACAAGTGGAGCTTGGGAACTGCCAGCCAGTGGTTGGCAGGGAGTGTCTGGAGCTCAGAGTGGGAGGCTGTGGACCAGTCTGGAGGTTTGGGGAACCACAGAAGGAACAGAGTGGGTCAGGTGGGTGGACTTGCCACTGTAAGGCGAGCGGGTGAGGGTAGGAGAGACTAGAGGCCTAAAGGTCGGGGGTGGGGGGGAGGCAACCCAGGGGGATAATAATAAGGGACAGGGTCCAAGCAGAGGCAGGGGTAGGGCAGGGAAGAGAGGGTGGCATCATCCAGGATAACACCCTGGGTTCTGATGGAGGTGAGATGCCCACGGAAGGAAAGGGGAGATGGAACTCTTGACCGGAGCAGGGGCCACTCCAGGGAGTCTCCTAGGTGCCCAGCTAGGCCTCGAAGGGATCATTATGCCCATGGCTGGCTACATAATTTTTGGGGCCCAGTACAAAATAAAAATTTTGTGCCAATAAAGGTGCTAAACTATAAAACTTTTTTCTTCTATTATCTCGCTTGCTCACACACAAGCTTTATTGTCCCATCTGACTTCACTTACAAAACACAAGTTCAAAGATAAAATTAAGAATTTCAAGACCGCAACAGCAAAACGTTAAAGCAGGTGCGGAGCCCTTCGGAGTGCAGGACGCTGTGCGACTGCAGAGATCACAGGTCCATACATACAGCTGACCTTGACCATGCCCATTTCACAGATGACAAAACTGAGGCTCTGGGGAGGGAAATGCCTGGGACTATTTCTGATTTCAGAGTGTACTATAATTTTCCCCATCTGTGTCTACTCATGTCCAGTTTCTATTTACCAAACTCCAAAGAAAGGTCTGAGGCAATTTGTGTAGAACACAGGAGCTTTTAACCTGGGCGCAAAGAGAGAGGCAAAGAGCCCTGTGGGAGGACCTGGCCTAGGAGCTGTGTGACCTTGGACAGGCCACGGGAACTCTGTGCACACAGTCTCTTGACAGAGACAGGCTTCGAGCCCAGAACCCCTGCCTGCAGCCCCTGCCCCCACAAGGCTTGTCCACCTCCACCCGCATCCCCCTCAGCGTCTGAGGCTTGAAACAGACATAAAAAATGAAACCACAGCCCCCCAATGTGCTTGCCGGCTTCTCAGGCCTTATTTTTTTTGGCCGCTAAGGAGACTAATAAATGGTTTGCCACTTGACGTAATCATTAAGAGCTCCACTGAGCTGTGGGCAGCGTTTCCTCCCCTCCTTGGCCGGGCCTGGGGCACCCAGCCACCGAGGGTGGCAGTGATGGATGGTGTCATCACGGGGCTTGCCCAGTGGGGAGTGCGGGCGGTGGGCGGGCACGGCTCCCTCTCCTGCGGGCTCCCGAGCTATTCATTATGGGAAGGGGGAGTTGATGTGTGGGGACGACGGCCAGCTTCCAGACCGGGGGACTGTGGGCCAGGGTGGATCGCAGGACTAGTTTTTAGGTGCAAAGAGTCAATTGACAAATGGCCAAAAAGCAGATGGAAGGAAAAAAGAATGATCTCTTTTAGGTAATCCAAAAATACACCTTAAAACATATTTTTTAAAGCTATAAAACTTCTAAAAATTTTTTAAATTTTAATTTAAAAATATATGATAAATTGAATGCAAAAACATTCTCAATTCTCTAGTTCTTCCTGTATATATTTTTTTTTTTCCCCCAATGTGGCTTTGCAGGTCTTCATATCAAGAGATGGTGTCTATTTCCCATCCTTGAATCAGGGCTCAGTTTTTTATTTTTTTAAAATATATCTTCATTGATTTCAGAGAGATAAAGGAAGAGAGAGAGAAAAAAACATCAATGATGAGAGAGTCATTGATCAGCTGCCTTCTGCACGCCCCCCACTGGGGATGGAGCCCACAACCCCGGGCATGTGCCCTGACCGGGAATCGAACCCCAATCTTCTGGATCCTAGGTCAATGCTCAACCCCTGAGCCACACTTGCCTGGTGGTGGTGTGGGGGTAAATGGGCTTTCTCACACATAACCAGCAGGAAGGCAATTTGCTAAAAGTTTGCATATCCATTGAAGTAACTAAACGATGAAAATGTCTATAAAGCAAAATGATATTATAATTTTGTGGGCCTCAGTTTCCTTGTCCAGAAAATGGGCATAATAGTACCTATCTCATGGAGTTATTGTGAAGATTCAATGAGTGGGTCAAATGCTTAAAAAAATGTCCCAAACATACTGTTCTTTTCTGGAAGCTTATCTCGGGGGCAAGAACGCTCAGGGCAGCTTATTTATGGTCTCAGTTTGGGGGATTAATTCCTTTTTAAAAAATTGATTTTATTGGGGGCGGGGTTAATTCCTTTAAAAATCCTGGAGCATGTGTTTCTTGTGGACAAAGATCTATCCTCAAGGATGCCCGTCACAGTGTTGTTTACAGGGAGCAAATGGAAACCGAATGATCAGCACTGAAGAAACCATTGTTGCTTAGGTTCTGTTGAGGGTGCTTATTGCTCACTAATTTTACCTAATATTGCTTGAATAAATGAAGATAAGGCCATAGCTCAACCACAGTTCAGCCATGAAAATCAGGTTTTAGAAGAGCACTTACTGACATGAAAATAGTCAGGCTGTTAAATTGTAAAAAAGATCATGTTACAAAATAAAATTGTGTGCTCCCCCCAATTCTTGTAAAAAATCGTGCTCTCTCTTTCCCTCTCCCTCTCACTCAATCTGTGCAGATAAAAATATCCTGAAAGATAGAACCCCCAGTGTTGTCTGGGTTTGTCCCTGATGGCGAGGCTCTGTGCTTTTTGTTTTTTTTTGTCTTTTTCATATGAACACATTTATTTTGAGTTTCTCTCATGCCAGGTACTTTATTAAATGCATCCATCTGTGGTCTAGTTCTTGCAGTGAACCTTAGAGCTGGGTACTAGAAACTGTCCCCATTTCTCAGATGGGAACATTAAGGTTGAGAGGAGCTCAAGGAATGTGAGTTAAATTAGAGAACAAGTGAGTGAATGAATGAATGAATGAATGAATGAAACCAGAAACCTATGGCCAAGATGAGGGGGCTCAGGAGGCCTCAAATGAGAAATAGTGAAGATGCAGGTGGTGGTGTCTCCCCCGTGAGTCTGCTGTACTCTCTGACACCCCCCAGTTTGTGTTTCCTTCTTCCTTTCTTTGGAAATGGACCAGGATCCTCCTGCCCTCTTTTGCTCAAACCCCAAGCTGCATTTTTCAGACCTGGAGGAACCCTGAGAAATATCTAGCTCTACATTCTCGGTTAATTTTTAGAGTATTTTTAAAAATAACCTTTTCACTCTGATGAACAAAGACCTATTCATTGTGGAAAAGTTGAAAAATGATAAAAGTATGAAGCACCAGGACTCCCCTCCCCCACCCCATATTTCCACCACTAGAACAATCGAGGTTGACGTTTGGCTGTATTTCCTCCCAGGATTTTTGCCTCCTGCGTTTCTCTTTACATGGTTGGCATCATGCTGGATGGACGATCTGTAACATGCTAGTTTTACATCATGTCAATAAAAGGCCACATGAACAAAAAACAGCAGTGGGATATTTCAGTGTGTGGGAATCTCGGATCAACATGTCCCCGGGGTCTGAGGACCCCACAGTTTTGTAGGGAAGGGTGGCCAAGGAGGGACTGGGCATGTGGGGCCCCAGATCTCCACTCTGAGCCCAAACAGCTCTTGTCTTTGCTTAAAATACTGTGTGTGGGGGGGATCCACAGTTTTTATCAGAAAGGAGAATCCTTTGTTTCAAAAAGGTCCAACCCTTTCATCTAGAGAGAAGGTGAGATTGGTGCCCAAGCAAATCAGAGGCAGGCAGACCCAGGACTGGGACCCAGACCTCTTGCGTGTTCATGGGAAGATCATTAGCGGGCACCATCTGTATGCCAGGAACTGTGCTAGGCCCCGGGAATCGGTGCTAAACCAGCCTCAGACCCTGCTCTCCTGCAGCTTCTGCTCTACCAGGGAAGCTGCAGGTTCCCGGTCATCACACAAGTGATCACACAGTGGTACTGTGATTAGAGCTGTGGGAGAGGAAGCTGGAGTGAAGCTGGGGAAGAACAGAGCAGGAGGGACGGAGGGAGGGTCTCTGGGAGGTGACCTCTGGGCTGGAGCGGTGGGAAGGCCAGAGGGACCGGCAAGGGGAAAAGCCTGAGACTGGCTAAGTGTAAGCCAGGGAAGGAGCTGGAGGAGACCGGGTCAGCGAGCTGGGCCCTGGTGAGAGGTGAGCAGAGGGTTTCAGCAGGGAGGGTGTGACCAGATTCACGTTCAGAAAGGTCACTAACTGCCACGGGGCCGTGGCTGGAAGTCTGCCTGGGCCCTGAAGTCCAGCCCCCTGGTAAATGGCTCTGAAGGGACCCTCCCCTCGCCATCCCTCTGGCATCCCTCCTGGGTGGAGTGCCCAGTGAGTGGGTCCATCAGCTCAGCCGCAGGCCAACTGTGCCCCACCCTGCACCTGTGAGGGTTGGGGATCGCCTGCCCCCACTGCAGGGAGACGGGAACAGCAAATCCCGTCCCTGGCCTGGCCTAAGGCCTGACTGTCCTATAAGGCCCTGGTGTCACCCCTTGTTCTGGGGCATCAGCCAGAGCCAGGCTGGCTGTCTCTTGCTTTGCCCAACCTCCCAGTGACCCTCTGACCTCAGTGATATGGCAGGATGTGCCTGATGACGAGAACTCACCAGGCATGCAGGTTGGGACAGAGCCTGAACCATGTGCCTCCCTTCAGCCCCACCAGCTCACACTTGCCCCACATGCTTGGACTCTACAGACAATCAGGGTCATGCAGCCCATCAGGGGAACAGCTGGCCCGTAGGACAGGTCTTGGCAGACCCCATGTGCCCCATCCTAGTCTCTGCTTCTCGGTCCCTAAGGGGTGCCTGCCATTGGTCAGAGGAAGGGAGATGGGGAAGGGTGTTTCTCCAGTGGGAACAGCATATGCAAAGTCCTAGATGCCACAGTGTGTAAATATGTGGGTTTTTTTTTAGAACTTCTTTATTGAGATACAATTCACATACCATACCATCTATTTGAAGTGTACAAGTCAATAGTTTTTAGTATATTCACGAATTCTGTAGCCATCACCACAATGAATTTTATAACATTTCATCACCTCAAAAAGAAACCCTGTTCCTTTAGCTCTCATCTCCCTCCCCCCCCCCACACACCCCGTTCCTTCATCCTTTCAGCCCCTGGCAACCACTAATCTACTTTCTGTCTCTGTAGCTTTGCCTATTCTGGATATTTCATATAAATGAAACCATCCACGATGGAATCTTTTGTGACTGGCTTGCTTCTTTCACTCAGCGTGTTTTCAGGGTTCACCCAAATTAGAGCATGTGCTAGGGCCTCATTCTCTTTCATGGCTGAATACTATTTCATTTACGAATACACCACATTTTGTTTACCGTTCATTAGTTGAGGGACATTTGGATCCTTTCCGCCCTTTGACTGTTAGAAATAACACTGCTATACACATTCATGTACATTATTGTGTGTTCATGTGTTTTTATCTCACTTGGGTATATTGCTAGGAGAGAAATTGCTGGCTCAGATGGTAACTCTGAGTTTAAGTTTTGAGCAACTGTCAGATGGATTTCTGAAATAAGTGCTTTTAAAAATAACGAATTTGTGGGCATGGACACTTGAATTTGTACATGCTTGTTAGGAATGTAAACAAATTTGTACATGTGTCTGAGTGTTAAATTGCCCTCTTAAATCGTAGCTATTGTGATTGTTTTTGCCCTACATATAGAGCTCGGTGGGTCAGGCCTTCCTGGCAGGGGGATCAGTGTGGACAAAAGCTGGGTGGTGGGAGTGAGAGAAGTGAGCTCTCTCTTTCGAAAGTACTGGAAAGTGACTGGGTTCACAGCAGACCCCCACCTTTGAGGCCATGTCTTCCTTCCACCCTCCCAGCCTGGGCCACCAAACCCACCAGGCATCTCATGCAAATCATATGCAAATCTACCCCCTCCCATCAGCCCTGCGGCACCCGGAAGAGTGGGAAATATTCTCGGTTGTGTCCTTCCCTTCATTAATTTCCGAGCCGTAGTACATTACTCATGGATAATTAAGAGTGAGCTATTAATACAACATTTAATATTCAAGTGCAGCGAAGAGGAGAGACCCGTAAGTCAAAGAAGCCTATTCCACAGGATGCTGCGGTTTAGCAACGAGAGATTTTTTTCGGCTTGCAGATGCTCAGGACTGCCTGGGTGGAAACGTGGGCCAGAGAACTTCATTTATTGACAGAATGCGAAGAAGGACCTTAAATCACCAGGAAATCCATCCGAAGGGCCCAGTGGAAACTGCCGGGCAATAATTACACCCAGGATTGTAACTGTCTCCACGGGCCATGGCCAGGGCCAGGAGATGGCCCAGTCAGTCATCCCACGGTTGGCAGGGGGACTGATGGCAAGGAGGTGGGGCAAAGGTAGAGACAAAGGGAGAAACGTGGAGATGTCACTGTGCTCAGCCACACCTGGGCCAGGGGAGGGGATGGAGTGTGGCGCAGCTGGATTCTCACCACCCGCATACAGTGTTCTTCCTGGCCAGAGGCTGAGGCAGTCTAGACTGGCCAGCCCCCTCCCCATGTGACCCTGAAAATAAGGATGCTCCTGTGGTGCAGCCTCATTGATCCCCAACACCTGACACAGGAAAGGAGCTCAACTAAAATGGGGCCGCAGGTGAGATGACTCAGAGCACTTTAAGGCCTCAGTCTCCAAAGCCGTGAAATAGGCTCTCTGTGGGACAATCTCTAAGAACTAGTTTCTACCATCCTCTGCCTTGAGGGGGGTCACTGTGTGTGGTATGTGGGGGGGGGGGGTGACTTAAATGCCAACGGCTGTCAGTCATGGAGGCCAGGTGGCGCGTGTGGGTGGCAGACCTGGGTCACTTCTTGGGCCTGCTGCTCACTGGTTGTGAGTGAAATCCTGTCCATCTCAATGGGGTTCCCAACTCCCCACCTGTAAGGTGGGGATAAGTTGTCCGCAGTTAACACACACACGCAGAGAGCTTGGTGAGTAGGTGGTATGTGCTGCTGGTAGTAGATGGTTTGGTTCTTTTGGCAGTGGTTTTGGCTGTGGGCTGATTGAGAGGCCCAGGGAATGCGGGGGTGGGGTGGCCAGTGGAGGGAGGTGGGCCTGCAGGCAGGGATGGGGAGATGGAAGGAAAGCCACTCTTTGCCAGGTGTGAGCTGGGTGCTTCCATGCGGATGGTCTAACTCTCACATCCAATCTGCAAGGCACGTCACCTTCCTTCATTTTATGGGTGAAGCTGAGGAAGCCCAGAGACACTGAAGAAGTTGCCCAAAGCTGCCCAGCAGAGCCCAATTTGGGGACTCTTAGATCTATGTCTCTGGGACCTGTGCTACGTGCTCTCACTTGGGATCCAGGGGAGCGCTTGGTGGGTGGCAGGGGCTCAAAGTCAGACTAATCGGGTTCAAATCTCAGCTTTGCCCTGTTAGATCCCGGTCACATTTATTTCTTATCTCACCACTCAGGGCCCTCGTCTTGAAGTGGGAATAACTGAGTGAGAGCCAACCGGCTGGGGTTGTTCTGGAGGTCAAACGAAGCAGCGCTCTCTAGGCTGTGTGGGGGCCCAAGGGAATTGCCCAACGCACCTCAGCATTGTGAATTATCCCTCTACCCATTTCACAGATGGGAAAACTGAGCCTCACAGAGGCAAAGCAACCCTTAAAGTCATGAAGTAGCAGATCTGAGTCCAAAGTGAGCCTTATTACACACTGGCCATTATTCTATTAGCTGAGCTAATAATAACAGTGATTTCATTATTGATTTTTCTCTCCTGCTGACCCCTAGGGAAGCTCCTCCTCCTCCTCTGCACCCTCAGAATTTGTTGCTGATAAGCCTCTGGGGGTTGTCCAGGGTGGGAATCCTGCGGAAGCCAAATCTTGAGGGACAGAAACCCAGGTGGACAAAGCAGGCCTCTCTCTAGCCCCACCCTGGTCCTACCCTCCCCCGGCCAGAGCAGGAAGAGGGATCTGTCACTGGTCCCCCTTTCTTTGCCCGCCAGGCCTAACAAATGGCCTGTCACGTGTTTCCTCCCTTTCCCAGGCTTCCTGGGCCTCTTCAGGCCTCACTGCCTGCCTTGGCCACTGCAGGAGGGTGAGAAGAGAAACTGTTTTTCTCTCTGTTCCAACTCCAGAGAAATGGTTTTGGATGCAACAGGAATTTAGCAGAGGGAATGGAGCCTTCGGCAGTGCGGCCTAATAATCTTAGAGTGCATATTGAATCTCTGAGTCAGAGATGAGCCACCGATCAGTCCAGGAGATCCTCACCCCACCTCGAGTTAGTATTTGGAACCTATCTGATGTTGGCTCAATTGACTTCAAAACATCTGCAACCCCTTGGTTCAGTGATGAAACAGCCCCAGAGCCTGACATGGTTGCCCAGGCTGCAGGGCACGTTGGCTGCACAGTTAGAGCATGTGAGCCCAGATGGGGAGTGTCTGCAGCCCAGTTGCAGAGCTGGGACTGTATCTCAGGGTGCCCTACTCCCTGTCCAGTGCTCCTTGCTTCCTTGGATGGCTCACTTTGTAGAAAGTTGGGGGAAATTGATTTTCAAGTGGGGTACTGAAGCCTGGCAATGTAGTAATCGGGATATAAATGGACCCCCTACCTAGGGTGTGCACAGGGTGAATTTGCATCCATATGTTAAACGAGAAGCTCTTTGCACAGGTCACGAGCTCAGGGACACTCACTGGAGGTGATGGGGAGGGAGCTTCCCAGGACCCGTTAGATCCACCCCAGGGACCCTCTGGCTCTTTGGAAGGTGGAGAATTAAAATTAAATAACTCTTGCCCTGGCCCATGTGCTCACTAGTTAGAGCATTGGCCTGCTGAAACAGCCTCAACCCGCACCACAGCACTGCTTAGGGCACATCTCAGCCTGCTCTTGGGACTCAACCCAGGGCTAGGATGGGACACTTCTGTAGACTCCCCACCCATGGCACCTTACCATGGTAATCTCTCTTACTCAGATGTCCCGCAGGGATATCCCGTTAAGTCATCCCAAACTTACCCTCCAAATTTGATTAAAAAAAAAAATCCAACCAGCCGTTGCACCATGAGGTACCAAATAGAAGATTAATTTTATTTACATAAATAGGACTGATTAAAGCCCAACAGCTGTCCAGGTAGCTCATGCTGCAGAGGCCAGGCTGGCCTGGAGGAGCGGGCACCTGGGGCTGGCAGAGGCTCCCAGCAGCCTCTCCCACCTGCTCCGCCTCGGCCTTCCCAGGCCTGCTCGGGGCAAATCGCGCAGGAGCCTCATTTGCATACACACCAGCTCATTTGCATACCCCCAGCCCTGGGTGGCTGGGCTGCCACAGGCCTGGCTGACAGCAGCCCCTTTTGTTTTCGCACGCCATCCAGGGAGTTGCTCCTTCATTCTTCGAACTGGGGAGGGAAGAAAGCGAGGAAAAAGAAAAAGGAAGGGAGAAAAACCCTCAAGACAAAGAGACAGGCACCATCTGGGCAACAGGAAGAAAATGCCACTGTCTGGAGTTTGGGCCCTGGGGGAAGCAGGCGATGGAGGGACAGGCCTGGGGGCTGGCGGGAGCAGAGCTTAGACTTGCCAGAATTGGCTCCAGTCCCGGCCTCGTCATTTACTTGGCTCTGGCATCCTGGGCAGGTGACTGTGAGGCTGGTGCCTCTGTTTCCCCATTTGGGAAATGGGTCCCTCACCCCAGCGTGAGCTTGTTGCCTGGCATGTGACAGCCCCCAGCCTCTGCTCCCATGTTAATTCCCGCTGCTGCAGACCCTGGGCAGGGCAGGGACTGTGAAGTACGTGCAGACAGAGCTGCCCCTCACACCCCCTTCTGTGGGGCAGGCAGTGTCCAGCTCTGCCCTGCCCCTTCGTCTCTCTGCGCCTCAGTTTCCCCCAGGGTGGTAGGACCTCCAAGGGCTGGTTCCCTTGAGTTCTTCCCTCCTATGACTGTTCAAAGAGTAGCAACAGAACCCAATGTGTATGGTGGTCACCATAATGATGTGTGACGATGATGATAATATGAATATTAATAGCATATCTAAGTGGAAATCTGGCCCTGGCCAAGCCCTGTACTTAGATTTTCTCATTTCACCCTCGTAACTACCCAGTGGCCCAGGTTTTACTGTGATCTTCATTTTATAGATGAGGGCACGGAGGCCCAAACCGAGGCCTCAGCTTGTGCTTCCTGCAGGCTTCAGGGAGCCAAAGCTCTCCCCTCCTAGAGGAATTTGCCTGCCCTCCACTCCCACCCCCTCTATTTGCCTCCCCACCCAGAGGGCGAGCCAGGTCCTTGCCTGAGGAGCAGAAAACAGACCCCCTGCAGTCCATGAGTGGGGTGGTGTACCACTCTAGCTGTGCCAGGGTGCTGGTGGATTGGGCCTGGGGCATAGGTAGGCAAGAAGTTGAGGTCCCTTGGGGTGGGGGAAGGAAACCAATGTTTGATCCTGTGCTTTGTCCCAGACCCCAACTCTGAAACTGTCTGCCCCCCACATTTCTCCCTTCCTCCAGGTTCCCGGATGGGTGAATGTTGTGCAGATGCCCTGTGGTCCACACCCCTGGGTCCTTTCTGTCTCCTGTTCTCACACAGTAGTTGCCTTGTGTGTTTGCATGTGTGTCCGTCTCATGAGCAGAAAAAACATGCTTCGGTGCATGTGTGGTCATGTATATGCAAGAGCCCTTGTGTCTCCATGGTGATGAAGAACACGGATTCTGTTGCGAGCCTTCCTGGGTTCAAATCCCAACTCTGCTAGTTGCCAGATGTGTGACTTCAAGCAAGCTGCTTAGTCTCTCTGAGCCTTGGCTGCCTCATCTGTAAGAGGGGATAATATACTTACTGAGCCTTGTGTTGAGAATTGAATGAGCGACATATTTAACTATGGAGAACGGTATTTGGCCCATAGTAAGCTATGAGTTAGCTATGAAGACGGTGGAGTGTGTGTGCGTGCACCCACTGCAAGCTGGGTCCAGACTCTTACACGAGTGCACACATATGTTATGCTCATCAGTGCATATTCACACATGCCCACATGGGCAAGTGTCTGTACACACATATGCAGGCACACATGGGGCACCCGGACCTGCGTGCGTTGTAGGTGAAATGTGCATTCCTGATGAGCCAAACCTAGTAGACAAGAGACACTTGTAAGGTATGGATTTGAGGTTGTTTTGAACATTTCATATTAGTGTTCATTAACTTGATTAATACCTTAATTTGTGTCAAGGGTTTGTAGGGAAATATACCTTCTCCTTCTGCAGGAAGTACTAGTATTTGCCTCAAGGGCTGCTAAAGAGGGTCTCTCTCTCTCTCTCTCTCTCTGGCCCTCCTGCTCTCCTTCTCTCTCTCCCTCTCCCTCTTTCCTTCTATCCTGGAATCAGGAAAAATGCCCCCCAAGGCAGAAACCAGAGAGTCGATCACATGACCAGGGCGGGCTGGCAAAGCCCTTTGGGCGGGCTGGTAACTCTCCTGCTATCTGCAAGGCTGGCTTCGGGAGTCTCTCTCCGGGTCCACCTGGGAACTACCTCCCTCTGCTGCACTCAGAGGGCCTGGAGAGATGTCCGAAGCTCTCCATTTGGCCCCAGCCCTCCCCGCAAGTGATTTCACTCTGTCCCCAGGTTCACATTGCAATTTTAAATTTAGCAACATGCAAAGCCTTGTGTAACCCTGGCTGATTTATCTTTTCAACCCTGGCTCCTATGTGGGATCTAGGGATCTCTCAGAACCTTTTTGGAAGGGGTAGAATTGGAATGATCAGGAGGGGGATGAGAGGAGCAAGAGACCCTCACGTCCCTCTCAGGTCCCCACGAACACGCCCCACTTCCTAATCATTCCTCCTTTTTCAAGAGCCTCGGGGCCACCTGACCACTTGCTTCTCTTTTGGTCAGATGAAGCTGGGTACCAGGACAGGAGCACTGAGCCAGAGGTCAGAAGATGTGGCTTTGAGGTCTGGCTGACTTCAGAGTCTCTCTGAAACCTGTTCAAGACCCTTCAGCTCTGCGGACCTCAATTTTCCCACCTATCCAGTGGGATTTTCCTTCCTCTTCTGGTTGCCTTAAAGGTGGTATGAAGATGAAATGGATGGGAGGGTATCTGTGATCTATGATTAACTGTGTCTTCTCTTGAGTTGCCTCAGAAGCCCTAGCTCTAGAAATCTGTGTTGATTCATCTGTTGCTGGGGAGGGGAATGGGGTGGCAATAGGGGACCCTGAGGGGTACATAGAAGGTGCCACGCAAGTGGTGGTCCAATGGATGACGCCTTCCAGGGCTGATAATTTTCTGGGGTGTGGCCCGCCCAAGGTCACTCAGCCGACGAAGGCCAGCTGATCACTGTTGTCTCTGCTGTAAGCCCTGGGAGTGACACAGGCCACCGTTGTGCAAGTCCTGTGTGTGCCTGTCCGGGAGGAGGAGGGAGAGGGATTAGCACCCAAGGGCACATGGCCACTTGAGGAGGCCTCCTGCTCCCTGGGAGCCAGCTGGTCTCAGAGGGAGGGAGGAGGGAGAACATGACACCCCCGCACACTTGGTCCTGTCACTCCCAGGGGATTTGGTGAGCTTTGGGGGAAGCTCGCGGGTACATGCCGTGCTGGGTGGCTGGGAGGTGGGGGAGTTGGTACATTTTTTGTGAGTCCAGCACAGTGCCAGGCACATAGTAGGCATCCATACATACTTTTATATGAATAAATAAACAGAAGAATTCTTCACTTCCACCTGAAACCTCAACCATTCTTTCCCAATCAATATATGTTCCTACCATGATCTCAAACCCTAAATGCAGAATCCTGGGGTCACCCTCACTTCCTCTCATTGGCTCACTCTCCACATGCCCTGTCTCCAAGACGTGGCAATTCTACCTCCAAGCGTATGGAAACCCCCCTTCGCCCCTCTCCCCTCCCTGCCATCTCTCGCCTTGCTCCCTCTCTTGCCCCCACCACCCTCTCCTCTACCAGGAGCGACGCTGATCCTGGCAGTGTAAGTGGTCACGTCAGTCCTCTGCTCAGAACCTGTGCTTTTAAAACCCAATGCAAACTTCACCTGGAACACCCCCTCCTCTCCTTACTCACAAGGCCTCACAGCCCCACCACTCTTGGTTCTGCTTCTTAAATGTGCCAAGTGCAACCAAGTCCCCACTCCAGGGCATTGCTACAACTGTTCACTCATCTTTACGGTCCCAGGGTGGGTTTCTTCTCGTCTGGCAGGGGCCACCAGTGTTTGAAGCTTTGTTTTCCCTTGTTTCCTTATGGTTCCTTCTTATAGTCATTATCTTCATATTAAGTTGTACGGACATGCCTTGATATTAAGGATTGGGATGAAGAAAGTGGAGGAAGGTTGTAATGATTTGGAAGGAGGAGAGAGGTATCCTTTCCTAGAGCAGGCTGTTTGCCATGTAGTCATTCATTAAACCATCCCCCTCTCTCCTTCCCTTCCATTTACTCATCCGTCCATCCATCCATCCATCCATCCATCCATCCATCCATCCATCCATCCATCTGTCCATCCATCCATCCATCTGTCCATCCATCCTTCCATCTATCCAACCATCTATCTGTCCACCCATCCAGTCTTTATCAAGCTCTTTTACTGACCCAGCCAAGATAGACAGTCTTGCTGGACCTCAGCTCTCTTGTCTTTAGGGTGCTGTTCCTTGCCTCTTTTCTGAGACTTCAGGAGGTCCACACCCCCTTCGCTGTGAAGGGGAATTGGCAGGTGTTGGAAGCACCAGACAGGTAGTCGTAAGGATATGAAGAGGGTGGAAAAGAAAAAGATATTTAAACATGTCCTCCATGTACACCTGAAATCCTCAGGTCTGGCCTCAGCCTGCCTTTCCGGGCCCCTAGTTAGCTGTGTGACATTGGGCACCTGGTCTAACCTCTCTGAGCTTCAGTTTGCCCATCTAGAAATAGGGGCATGGTGGACATACTTCCCTCCTGGGCTGCTGTAAGGATTAAAGTAGCTGGTTAAGGTGGGCTGAAGGCTTTGAAAGGTTAGTAGTTCCTCCCGACCTCCATGCTCCAGGCCATTTGGACAGCTGTTCCAGGCTGCATGGGGGAGGTCCCCAGGCCCAGGCCCACCCAGGCCTCCCACACCACTGGCGCCCTCTCCTCCCCCTGCTCAACCTGGCCCAGGTGGGAGCCACTCAGGAAGCCTCCCCTGGGCTGAGCCCTGTGGGGCAGAGGCTCAGGGAAATTTATGGGCCTGCAGTTCCCTCCTCCCTGATTCCTCCAGCAGCTGGGCTCTCACCTATCCCTGGCTGTATTTCATGCCCACTGAGATTTAGGGTCTCACCATCTTCCTGTAGGGAAATCAGGCCGAGGGGAATTTTAATGCAGTTTTATCAGCTATATCACGCTCACTTGCAGGGGGAATTACAGGTGGCGTTGGACAAGTGCTTGGAATAGGCAGTTAACTTCCCATGCCTTTATTCCCTGCAAAGAGCCGTGGGCCCTGCGGACCTCGAGGAGGCTGAGACTTCAGGTGGTTTTGAGTATCTGCGTGTAGACCTTGCAAAGGATCCTGGGACTTATCCAGATGTGACAGGTGTGGTTCATTCATTCATTCATTCATTTATTCATTCATTCATTCAACCTGTCTTTAACCAGTGCTTGCCCTGGGCCAACAAAACACTGTTCCTGCCCTCCTGCAGCCCACATGTGCAACAGGCTTTGTCTTGGGAAGCCCAGGGTGCACTGAGAGCCCTCAGGAGGCACCTGGCCCAGGCTGGGAAGTCCAGGAAGGCTTCCTGGTGGTCAGGTGCTAAGAGAGCATGTAGGCTGAGTTACTGAAGGGCGAGGAGGAGCTGTCCAGGCCTGATGGCTGGGAGTTGGGAAGGGGTGAGAGAGAGAAGGAGGAGTGGAGGGAACAGCATATGCAGAAGCCCAGAGTGGGGAGAGTGAAGGGGGATCCTTGAGGAAGCGGTCGGAGCAGAGTGTGAGTGGGAGATTGTGGGGCATGACCCTGGGGAGCAGGAGGCAGGGCTTTTGGCCATGGCAGGGACTGGGTCCAGAGGGCCATGGCACCATGGAGGCAAGGCAATGACCAGGAGAAGGGCCTAGTCAGCTGTGAGAATGGGGTTTGGAGGGGTCAGGATAGTCATAGGGGGACAAAGTGTCCAGGAGAAAAGGGGGCTGGGGTTGGAGGGACACACTTGGAAAAAATTGTGGGGGGAAATCCACAGGACCTGGGCATGGGATCAGAGGGTGTGTGGCTTGACAGGTACAAGCAGAGCAGAAGGCCTAGACCTCAGACCATTGGGGAGCTTGGGGCACGGGAAAGAGCATGGTGGGAAAGAACCTAATTCTTCTCGGCCACGTCTCATTGAATTTTTATATCTAGGGTTACCCTGACTCAGATATGAAAAATCTCTTTTATACCAGGCAAGCAGGCTCACCATGGCCCTCGTGGACCCCACCTCCTGCCTTCTTTCCCAGCTGACTGGGAGCAGGGCTGTCCTTGAAGCATGGGCCTCTCTCCCAGCTCCAGGGAGGGTGTTGGCGTGGGTGGTAGGCGTCCTCAAGCCACAGGATGGGGCAGAGGTGATGGAGGAGGTGGCCTTTCTCCATCCTCTCGGGCTGCCGTCTGATTCCGTCTGGGGCTCTATGGTATTGTATTGTGTGTCTCTCAGCTATGCTAACTTGTTCCTTCTCATGCATTGTTTCTCTTCTCCCTCCTTTCTTTCCTCTCTTCCTTCTTTCCATTCAATCTGTATTTATTGAGAGCCCATGATGTTCCAGGCACTGTTCCAGGCACTGGGGATACAGTCAGATCCAGATCCCTGACCTCATGGAGCTTACAGTCTAGGAGAAGAAAGGCCAATGATAAACCAAAGGGTTAACATATAAAATCTGTCCGACGGTGATAAAAATCAAGCAGAGGAGGCTGACAGGGAGCCCCAGTTCCCCGAGAGAGCCGCTGTCCTGAGCTGGTTCCTGTCCTGCGCATGCCTGGTCTTTACTCCCACTACCTGTGTGCAAACCTCCAGATGCGATAGGCGTGGGGGACATGTCCTAAGCTTCCTATAAGTGCAGGCCTGCCGCGTGCATCTTCCGTGTTGCTTTCTTGGCTCACCATCTTCGTTTGAGACTGATCCTTGTTGATACGTGACGCTCCAGTTGCCACACTGTCACCACGATAGGCTATTCCGCAGTATGAATATGTCATTACTCATTGAGTCATCCTCCTGGTGATGGACGTTTAGGTTGTTTCCAATTTTTTTTCTCTTACCACCCAAGCTGGAGGAACTTTTGTGTACCAGTCGACATTCCCAGCCCCCCATGTTTCCTAAATAAAAAGCACCTGGCGACAGAAGGCCAATCACATCTCTCAAACTGGTTAACATCCTGCATAATCGTGAGAGTGAAGATGATTATAAAAAAAAAAAAAGCTCCTGGTCCCAAGGCTGACTTCATCCAGGGCTGTTCCCAGCACATCCAAACCCAATCTCACACTCCACGAGGGAGATCTCAGCATTGATCTCCTGTGACAGAGACCAGAGAGGCTGAGCAGCTCCCCCAAGGCTCCCCAGCCCAATACAAACCCAGACCCTCTGAGCTTAACCACTGCCCTGCGCCGCCTGGGCCCTTTCCCCACATCACTCTGCTCCATCCAGAGTGGCCTGCATCATATCCCTCAATCACCCCCAGCTTGGTCCTAACTCTGAGCATTCACACCAGCTGTTCCCTCTGCCCAGAATGCTCTTCCAGTCTCATCTCCAATGCTGTCTCTCAGGACCCTTCCCGGACCCTCTGCTCTTTCTCTTTTCACATCAGTATTGACGACATGTGTCATTGGGTGATAGTTTAAGGTCTGTGAGTTCCATCGGGGCAGGCCCTCGATCCTGTCCATCTCTCTCTTTAGTGCTTAGCGCTGCAATGGCATGTAGTAGATGCTCAGTAAGTGATGCTTCCACAGAGCGCTTGCTCCATGCCAGGCCCTGGGCTGGCTGCTTTACCGATATGATCCCGGTTTATCGTCACAATTATCTCTTGAAGTGGGGGAATGGTCCTCATTTTGCAGGCAAGGAGGAGCTGAGGTGCAGAGACATTAGTAACTTGTGCCGGCTCACCCATCAAAGGCAAGTAGAGAGGGGATTTGAAACCAGGCCTGCCTATGTTACCACTGCCTTCACGTGTCCCCCTGGACACATGAGCGTCACAGGATTCACACATCACAATTTAGAGATGACATCACTTCACACGAGGGGAAACGGAGGCCCAGAGAGGAACCAAGACTTATCCAGTGTCACACACAGGGTTGGCAGTAGGCAAGGCCAAACTGCCATCATCTCCTGACTCCTAAGCCCTGGGCCACTCTGCCCCAGGCTCGCCCATCCCATCAGAAGGAGAATAACTCGTGCCACATCTCTCTTTACACACTGGGGGCCGGTGGCTGGAGACATGGCTGAGAAGGCAAAGCTTGGTGGCGGAGTGCGAGAGGCACGGATCAGAGATGTGCCTGTCACTGCGGCCGGATGTTCAGGGCAGCTCCATTATTCAGGTCACCAGGCTGGAGCCACCAGGCGGGGGAGGGAGGCCCGCTGCAGCCTGGACGGTCAGCTGGCCTGGCTGCGGGGGGCCGCAGGGCCCTGGGAGCTGTCACCGCTGACTGATGGATGGGGACAGCTTCCAGTCGCCGGCCATCCCAGCCACGAGCCCCGTGGCCATCTTTGTGGCCGCCTACGCGGGCCTCCCGCCCCGCGCCTTGCTTTGAACATCTACAAGGCCTTTTGTTCCCACAGCAGGGGCTAGGCAGGCGGTGCAGAGGGCCCCCTCTCAGAGGAAGGAGCCGCCTGCTGGGGTTCCCCCTGCCCTCGACCCCTACTGCTTTCCTCTAATTACCTGTGGGCAGGAGGGGCCTGCCAAGGGGTCCAGCTGTGGGGGATGGTGGTGGCTGGAGTAGCCTGGAATTCTGGCCCCCAGGTCACAGATGGGAAATGGGGCCCAGAGAGTGCAACAGCCTTACTCAAGGTCACACAGCAAGTTATAGGTAGGGCTGGAGCTGGACCCAGGGGTGTTTAGATTCCCCAGGGTAAAGGTCAAGAAGAAAACTGGTACTTATGTTTTGGACACCAATTATGTGCCAGGCACTTGAGCCCCACTGCATTCTTGAATTAGACAGACCTGTTTCAGGCGACCCTTGCTTCCCAGCTCTGTGCCTTCAGGCAGACTGATTTCCTTCTCTGAGCCCTGTTTCGTCATCTATGAAATATACTTATTTATTGAGTGCCTTCTATGTTCAGGATCACGCAGAGACATAAATCAGACACAATCTCTAACCTCAAGGATCTCTCTGCCAAGTAGGGGGACAGATGAGTCAGTAAAAAGCTTGGCACGCAACGTAAGTGCTGTGGTGGTGGTGGGTGCAGAGGCAGTAATGGGACCCCAAGGGAGACCCCTACCCAGCTTGGAGTCGAAGAGGGCTCCATGGAGGGAACCACACAGGAGCAGTTTATCCAGAGAACAATGGGGAGCCATGCATGGTTCTAAGAGTTTGGAGATGATCTCCTCAGGCTGGAGGAGATGAGACAGAGCCAGGGGGTGGCAAGGGGCCTCCTAGGAAGGTCCAGGTGAGAGGTGACCAGCACTGGGCCCCAGACCCTACACCTTCACACAGAATGGGCTCTGAGCTGGGGGAACGAGGGCTCTTGATGCAATTGCAGTTTGGTGGTTCCTCAAAAAGCTAAACAATCCTTGTACCTCAGCAATCCCACTCCTAGGTTCATACCTAAATTAATTGTAAACAGAGACTCCCATGTTCATAACAGCATTATTTACAGCAGCAAAAAATGGAAACAGCCCAAGTGCCCATCTCAGACGAATAGACAAACTAAATGTGGTCTATCCATACAATGGAATATTACTCAGCCATGAAAAGGAATGAAGCACTGACACAAGCTACAACACAGGTGAGCCTTGAAAACATTAAGGGCTTTCCAGATGCGAAAAGCCAAAGAAGTGTGATTCTACTTTTATGAAATATCTACTACAGTAGACAAATTCATAGACACAGAAAGTAGAAGAGAGGTTAACAGGGGTTGGGGAGAGGGGAGAATGGGGACTCTGCTTAATGGTGCAGAATTTCTTTTTGGGGTGATAGAAAAGTGCTGGAAATAGATAGTGGTGATGGTTGCATGACATTGTGACATTATGAATGTGCTTAATGCTACTTAATTGTCCACTTAAAATGCTTAAAGTGGCAAATTTTATATTATATATATTTTACCACAATTTAAAAAATTAATCATGCAATATATCAAAAGCCACTGAATTTACACTTTAAATGGGTAAATTGTGTAGTATGTGAGTTATATTGCAATAAAGCTATTAGAAACCAAACAAAACAAGTGGGAGCCATGCTGAGGGTCCTCCGGATCCCAGTGAAATGAGAAGGGGAAGTCACATTTAGGGAGAAGAAGGTCACGATGTGCTCAATTTGGCAAATGATGGCTGGCTGCCTCTGACCCCTCCCTGAGGATGTACAACTTTCCCAGAGCCTTTAAGACATCCTAGCCCTGCTCCTACACTGGCTTGCTGTGTGCCCTTTGGCAAGTCACATAACCTCTCTGGCCTTCAGTTGCCTCATCTATGCATAAACTCAGTTTGCTGAGGGCTGACTGTGTGCTGGGCACAGGGTCAGAATTGTCTCTTTCAGTCCTCACCATATTCCACAGTTGGACCTGGAGGCCCAGAGAGGCTCAGAGCCTTGCCCTAGTATCCCAGGGGCGCAGTGGCCGAGCTGCCTCAGAGCCCAGAGTCCTCCTCTCGCATTGGCCCAGGTGTTCCCCGATCAGCTTCCCTTCCTCCCCTCTGTGTCCGTTTGGAGCCGGTCACGGATTTTGTTCCTCCTGCAAATGATCTCCATGTGTCAGGGATTGGGTTTCCCCTTGTCTGGCCCTGTCCCCCTGGGGACCTGAGGCCCCCCACGGTCTGATGCTGCCGGGCGGGGCCTCCCCAGCAGCTCCATTGCTCATTCTGACCTGAGATGGGGCCCAGGCGGGATGGGGCCTGGGCATCTGGTTTAACGATCAGAGCAGGGGCTTGTTTCGGTTTCAGTGACCCATGGAGCCCCCGGGAGAAGGAGAGAGAACAGACTGGCAAATGGGGGGCAGTGAGGCAGCAGGGGGGTGGGGAGGGCTGGAACTGAGCAAACAAATACCAGAGCATTAATGGGGGATCTGTGGCGGAGAAAACACACACACACACACACACACACACACACACACACACACACACGCCTGATGAAAAGCCACCTTTCACACACCTATTTGCAGACCTTCACGCACCCTTAGCTCTAGCCGTCCAGATGGCTTGCTATTTTCCACGCATGCTCCGTGCTGGCCGACCTCTCGCCTAGGCTGGTTCCTCCACCCGGACTGTCCTCTGGGCCATTCTTGCAAATGCCAGTTTTGCGATTTCTCACGCCCAGGCTTCTGGGGACTCTCCCAATACCCATCGTGCCCCCCAGTGGCATCCCCGCCTCCCTTCCTCAGACCCTTTAGTGGGAAGGGGCAGCCGCTCGCCTCTGCTCAGCCAGTGCTCTCTGATTTTGAGCAAGTCCCTTGACCTCGAGTGTCCGGTGCCTCACCTATAGAAAGGTAGCTCCACACGTCCTGTGTCACTGGGTTCGTCACAAAGCTCCTATGAGTGTCTGTGTTTTGAAGATGAGAAAAGAGAGTTCAGAAAGGTTTAGTGCCAGGTTAGCAGGAGCCTGGGTTAAACTCCAGCACCCACTTCTGATGCTGAGAATGGCCAGCCCAGGAGTCAGAGAGGCCTGTGTCTACTGCCCCTTGGCTCTGCCAGCTGGTCCCTCACTGCTCCCTGGCTCCCAGAGTTGTCATCCTGACAGTGGCCTATGCTTTACAAGGGCCCACTGGGTCCCTGCCCAAAAAAGGGGGCTTGGGTATCCTCTAGCCCCTCCAGGTCTGAGCTTCCCAGTCTGCAGGCAGGGCCTTGCGTTCCTGCTCTCTTGACCCTCTGTGCTGGGAGAGAAGGGGTGTCCAACTTCTCAGAAGGGGAAACTGAGACTCAAAAGGCCACGGGACTTTCTAAGGAGCCACAACCCAGCCTGGGGAGAGCTGGGATGCAAACTCAGGGTTTTGGCTTTGCCTGTCAACCCCAGGCCGCCTGCTTCCACTCTGCAGGTGTGAACCAAGCCACAGGGGGTGGGGGCTGTGCATCTTGCTAAGCTCGATGATCCAGGCCTGGGCCGGGGTCGGCGGTGCAGCAGAGCAGGCGTTAGAGCTGGGAGGGTCTCGGGAGGGAAAGGTTCACAGGGGCCTCAGGGCTCCATGGCCCCTTCTGCGCAGATCTCAAGTCGGGTGGCAGCTCTACTTCATCTAGCAAATGGGGGACTATTAGGACCTGCTTTGCTGGTGCTCCTGAAGGTGGAATGAGATAGTGGTAAAAACCAGCCATGCTCCCCCTGTTCTTGTTCTCAACGGATGCGCTTGTTTTATGTAAGTGTTGCCATTACTATCGGTCATCCGCTTGGTATGGCATGGGTTAGGTACTGAGGCTGCCTTTCTAGCAAAAGTCTAGTTCACGGTCATGAGGCTATGATACTGGCCTTGGCCTCTCCAAGCCTCAGTTTCTGCATCTATGAAATGGGACGAAGCCCTCAGCTTCATCATTCTTTTGTGATCACAGGGTCTCAGGCTATTCTGAACCACACGATGACAGGTCTGATGAAGCCCACACAGGCCCCTCTGCCCCTAGCCCAAGGCCCAGTGGGACCAGCTTCTCCAGAGTGGGTGGTGGTTGGTAGTGGGATTATGTTTCAGCACCTGAGTTCTCTGCCAGCCTGACCCTCCATCCATACCGAAAATGCCAGTGGAAATTCCCTGGGCCTCCCGGGGACACATCAGAGGCTAAAATAAGACCTGAAGTCAGCAGGAGCCTGTCCCTGGCTGCCACCCGATTGAGCCAACCCCTTGGGAGCTGAACTCTCCTGGCACAGCCAGATTCTGAAAGGACAGTCAGCACGTGGGGGCCAGGCTGAGCCATCTCCAACCTCTGAGAGGTTTTAGGATACAATTCCTGCCCTGACCCCAAGAGGCAGCCAGTTGTCTGAGTAGGGCCTGGAAGCCTGTTTTCTACGAGGCTCCCAGATGCTGCTGCTGCCAGTGAGCACTGGCTGCCTGCCTTCCACTACCCTGGACAGTGATTTGCACTATTGTATTCACACCTCTATCTCATTTGCAGCGGCACTGGGGGTCGCAGAGGGCGGGGGTGGGGGGGTGGTCTGAGTTACTTCTGTCTGTCTGAACAAATGCTGTGTGGGATGAACGAATGCATGAATGAATGAATGAAGGAAGGAAGGAATGAATGAAGGAATGAGTGAATGAGCGGATATGCAGCTCACTGGAGAATTACGGACTTTCTTCACCACTGACAGCAGGAAAGACTTTGGGACCGATATTTTCCTTGACACCTAAGCTCAGTTTGGAGGCATTTTCGAGATTGCTGGGGCTCCCCTCCTCCAGGCAGTCTTCCCTGATGCCCATGACCCCTGGGCTTCCCTCACCCATCTCATGTCTTTCCCTTATCTGTCTCTGTCCCCCAGCACCCACCTCGGGCCTGGCACAGAGTAGGTCATCAGAAACTGTTGGTGAACCAGGTGAATGAATGAAGGACCCACAGGACTGAATGCCTCTCTGGCTTCACCTTACAATGGTGGGAAGTCACGGAAAAGGCTGCCTGCCTCTTCCCAAGCTCCTTCCTTTATCTTTGCTTAAGTCCTGTTGCATTTCTTTGAGTTCCTGGCACTTTGTCCAGCCTCCATGCCTTCGCAAGTGCTATTCCTTCTACCTGAAACTCCCTTCCTTCTAGCTAATTCCCCCTCCTCCTGCTCTTCCACATCTTGACTTTAATGCCTCAGCTGTGAGGGTCTCTGATTGTCACTCAGAGCCCCACGTTCTAATTGAAGCCACCATCTTCCCACTTGAGACCCAGTCCTGGCTTCCACCTCACTGACCTCAGTTGTCCCCGTCTCTGCAGTGGGCACTGATGACAGACTGGGCCCCTGTCCCTACCCTGGTTGTCCTGCTCCCCGGGCCCAGACCCTCAGGCCTGATGACATCTTCATCACCAATCTGGCCTCAGCATCTTCTCCTGGAGCTCAGCTGGCTGGCGGCTGGGGGGCCGTTATCTGGCTCGAAGCAGGTGGAGGGCCCGCTAGCTCAGGGCCTGCCGGCCGCCTGGTTTATATTTTTAACACCCGGCTCTCGGGCGGTGACAAGGTGTCTGCTAAGTGAGGTAATAGGCAATTGAGTGGGTTCCGCTTTGCCGAGGGCCCTCATAAATCACGTCTGTCAGGGGCCTGTGTCACGGTCCAGGGCAGCGGCCGCGCGTCGGCAATTAGCCAGCCTGCACCCGGAGCTGGACCACAGCCCACTTGCCCAGCACCGGGGCCTCGGCAGGGCCCGGGGGCGCTTTGCAGCCACCTCCTTCTCTGTCCTCCCAGCTTGGCCTGGCCTCAGACCAACAAGGAGGGGCTGACACGGTGCAGGACCTGCCCTCAGGATGGTGCAGCCTCTCTGCTCAGGAGGCCGTGGCATGACCTCCGCAAGTGTCTTCTCTCTGGGCCTCAGTTTCATCATCTGTAAAGTGGGTAGGATCATTCCTGCTTGAGGACTGATGGGTGGAAATGACAAGGAGGCAGGTGCCTCTTACCAGAGGAAGTGTTCCATTCTTTGAGTGATGATGTTACAATAATAATGATGACAGTGAACACTTTAATGGCACTGCCTCTCTCCAACCCACCTTGCCTAGTTCCAAAATTTGGGGCAGGGGGGGCTCAGGAGGGATGGACAGCAGCTCAAATAGTGTTACTGGCAGCTATTAAGGCAGAACACTGCTCCTGTAATCACCCCAAATCCTTTGCACTAGACACCCCCATTTTACAGAAGGAAAAACTGAGGCCCTGTTAAGTTAGTAACACAGCTGGGATGATAAAAGGCAAGTCTTGAACTCAAGCAGTCTGGCTTCCCAGTCTGTGTACATCTCCCATGTGGCTCAGTGGGCCAATAGTGCAACCTGCTGCTTTGGGAGGGAGGGAGCACCCGTCTGGAGAGCAGCGTGAGCAGCAGCTGGGCAGATCTCTCGTTGGATATCGGGGGAAGTGGTGAGTCCTGTACTAGGAGGGAGTGGGATAGACCCTCTCTGAGAGCTAAGCTGTTGGCAGAGGGTGCCGACAGGGAAACTGGGGCCAGAGAGGGTGAGGAACTTGCCCAAGGTCACACAGCCAGTTGGTGGCAGGTATGAGACGTAAAGCCTGCTGTAGTCTTTTGGGTTGGGTTCGATTTGATTCCACAACATTGCATCTGATATATAAAATTCAGCCCCAAAGGGTACCAGCCCCTCAGAGAACCTAAATTTCTTTCTGTCTGCAAGGCAGTGTTCTCCTCAGGGCCTGGCTTTAATCTGGTCCTGGCATCCCCACTCAGCAGCCCAGCCCTGAACCTTGGCTTCTCCCAGACTCACTCTGCTCATCTGTAAAATGGGCTCATGTCAGTAACTGCCCCACAGGATTGTGAGGACAAGGAGGTACATGGTGAGGGCTCAGGCTCAGGCTCAGGCTCAGGCTCAGGCTCAGGCTCAGGCTCAGGCTCAGAAGTACTAAGTGAGGTCACTATAGGTGACTTCTGTTTTATTCTTTTTACATCACTTTGTTTTTCCAAATTTATATTTCACCAGGCCTGGGGCAGGTGGCAGAGGCCTGAGGCCTGCACAGGGTGGGTGCTCCTGGGCCTGGTCTCCAAGGTAGGAAACAAAGTCCTGAGGTTCCTTCTTAGAAACACACGCTTGCCCAGAGGGAGAAAAGTGCCACACACACACACACACACACACACACACACACACTCCCTCACAGGCCCACTTCCACGAGCTTAGAAACACAGATCCCACACAACACCCATTCTGCACATAGTTCTTGGTACTACTGTGTGCTCCACACGGGGGCTTCAGGATAATCCAGACCCAGAGAAATTCCTGCCCTCTGGCAGTGTACCCCTGAACCCCACACAGTTGCATACACAACCTTACACCCCAACCCCCACACACTCCCACAAGTGCAGGAGGCCCCTGTCAGTCTCCATGCCCCACTTCCCTCCAGGCACCCTCCTTGGTCCCAAAGCTTCCATCCCTGCTTCCTGGGGGCTCGGACAGCAAACAAGGCAGAGTGGAGATCCTGCCCTCCCCCTGGACCCCCATGTCCCCAGGTGGAATCCTGTGACTGCTGCCAGGCCCCTTCCCGTCCCCCCTGCTAGCCTGACCAGGCTTTGTGATGGGGAAGGGAGCCTGGGGAGGCCCCAGGAAAACATTCTTCAAAGGAAGCTTGGGGCCCGTCCTCTGCCAGCTGCATTCAGAGCCTCTGGAGCGACTGCCCCTGGGGGTCCAGGCCAGTTACAATAGGGACCAGAGGGGGCATCGGGTGGTTTGGAGGGATTAAAGATGCTCTGGTTGGGGAGCACTAGGACCCCAGCAGGACAGTGCTTCCTGAATATTTCTGCCTCTTCTTGGGGACCAAAAAGGGCTCACACGGGGCCCACCAGGTGCACAGGCCTCTGTCCCTCTGGCCTCCATCGGTCCACTGGCAGACAGCCCTGGGTGGGGATGGGGACCGAGGGCCCCGGAGACCGCCATCTGCATGGCCGTCTTGGCTGCCTCTCCTCTCTGGGGGGTCACTGGGGGCCGGGATCGATGCCGGGCCCAGCTGCCCAGCGGCGCCCCATTAAGAGCCCGGCCTGGCCTGGCTCTAATTGATTACACTGGGGCGTCTGCACGGGCCCAGGTGGCAGGGCCTGGGCAGCCTCTGGCTCCCTCAAGGCACGGCCCGGCTGGGGACAGGGGAGTGGGAAAGAAAGAAGGCATGGGGCGGGGGCGTCTGTGAGCCCCAATTAAGCCATGAGCGGTGCAGCTTGGGCTGCTCCTAATTTGGTTTGGGCTAATGAGCTGGGAAAATTAGCTCCTGTCTGACTGGAGTTTAAACCCCATCTGGACTGGGCCCTGGGAATAGCCTCTTCCATCCCTGCCCTGTGCATTGGGGGGCGGGGGGCGAGGGCTGGAGGTAGAGCAGGCTCCTTTGGTGGGCACAGCACTCTACAGGGTGCTCTCAAGGGCATCATCTTGGGGAGTGTGTGTATGTGTGGGGGGTATCATTACCGCCTCATTTTACAGATGGACAAACTGAGGCCCAGGGAGGAGACATAAAGAAGTCCCAGTTGGCTCCTGGCTGGCTCTAAGACTTGGACCCTGATTTTCACACACAGGTGCTTCTTTTTCTTCCTGAGATGTATTTTTAAAGGCTTTTAGGGTTGGCAGATTTAACAAATAGAAACACTGAATGCCCAGTTAAAATTTAATTTCAGATAAACAATGAGTAGAAATTACATATGTTAAAAAAATGATTTGTTCTGTATTTTATCTGGCAACACAGTTCACTACTTTTAAGGGCCTTGGGGGACTCTGGGTGGAGTGGAAACAGACTTTGGAGCCAGTCAGACTTGGTTCCAATTGATTTTGGCACTTTCTTCTTGTATGGTTGTAGTGGGCAGAATAATCTCCCTACACCACCTCCCAAGATGCCCTTGTCCTAATTCCTGGAAATTGTGGTATGTTGCCCTATGTGGCAAAAGAGAATTTGAGGTTAGGACCTTGAGATTGGGAGATTATCCTGGATTATCTGGGTGGGGGGTGGGGAGCAGTGTACACACAAGGGGCCTTATGAGAGGAAGACAGGAGGGTAAGTCAAAGAAGATGTCCTATGAGGGAAGCAGAGGTCAGAGTGACTTGTTCTGAAGATGGGAGAAGGGGCCAAGAGCCAAGGAACCCAGGAGGCCTCTAGAAGCTGGAAAAGGCAAGGAAACAGATTCTCTCCTAGAGGTCCCAGGAGGAACATGACCCTGCTAACACCTTGACTTTAGCCCCATCAGATTCTTGGAATTCTGACCTCCAGAACCCGAATAAATTCGTGTTGTTTTCAGTCACTAAATTAGTGGTGATTTGTTATAGCAGCAACAGTGAGCTAATACAGTGGCCTTGGGTGAGTCACTTAAAATCTCTGGGCCTGTTTTCTCATCTGTAGAATGGGCATGGTCCTCCTTTTCGCACAGGGAGATGTGAGGTGTGCCCAGGACAGAACAGCCAGATGTCCCCCTTGGCTGTGGTTAGGGTAAACCTTCAGGGGGGTTCTCAGGGCCCAGCTGCAGCCTCCTTCCCCAGGCACCTCATTCAGCCCAGCCTGAAGCGTCTTCGGTGATTTCTCTGTGAAACTGTGAAATGCATGTGGGATCGTGATGATGCAGCCCCTCCTACCCTTAGGTGAAAAGGTCTCCAATTTAAAGTTCTCTCATTTGAAGAGCTCACATCTCTCAGGACTCTGAGATCACAGCTCCTGAGAACACATAGTTTCAAGTCCCAGGAGCCACAGGTCCACGCTGTCCAGTTCTGAGTTTATGCTCTGACAGTCAGTTCAAAGCTCCATGACCAAGACGTCAAGTCTGGAATTTTAATCCATGACAAAGCAGGAGGTTTTCTCAGGTTTCACTGTGAAAATCCTGGACTCTGAGCACCCAGGGCACCCCCAGCCACCCCAGTCTGGAAGGAGCATCCAGGATCCAAGTGGATGGGGTGGTCTGGCCTGCGTGGCTTCCATGTGCCACCTACCCTTGATTTCCCGAAGGACAGGGTACGGGCAAAGACCCTTAATGTCCTGATGTCCTTGAAGGCCTCCAGGACCCCTAGGAGAAGATGCTCGGGGGTGGGGTTAAGCCTGATAGTGGCTGAGAGCACTTTATAAACAAACAAACAATGTTAGTTAAAGAAATCTCAGACATCAGGGCATAAAGGGAGGAGAGGTGGGGAGGTTTTGGAGGTGGGGGACTGAGGGAGAGAGGGGAGCCCCCTCTGACCTTACTCCATGTAAAGGGAGCTTTCTCTTCGGATATAATCAGCTACACCTGACACACTAGACATTGTTAAGAAATGGGGAAAATCAGTCATTGCCTTTTTTTATTTTCTTTATGTTTTTCTCCTGTCTTGAGATTTGAATGTACTAAGAAAAAAAAATCACGGTGTCTCATCAAACTCATGTTTAACTAGACTATGTGTGGAGCCCATCACAGGATATCCTTGAGGCAATCTTCACTGTACTCGATGTTAGAACCAGCCTGTTTCTAATGGGACGGGCCCCAGGACACCTCCCCATGCCCACACCACGTCCTTGTGGTGAGTCTCCGGGCTGACCCTTGATGAGCCTGTGTGTCCTCAGTCACAGAGGGCGACATCATTAATCACAGTGCAGCTGTTTGAATTTAGGGCCAAGTGCCTTGTTGCCACGATAAGAGAGTGCATTGGGGTTGGAACAATGAACTTGAGGAAGGCTGCTGGGCACTCCCGGGGGGTCGCCTGCTGCCAGTGGGACACCTGGTACCCCTCCTGGCATCCCTGGCAGTTCCAGAATCCCAGGCACATCGTGGGTTCCAGAATCAGCAAGCATGCTCAGATGGTGTCTGCTCCCTTCTGCCAGGGTTCCCTTCCAGAGCTGGGACCCCACTGCCCCTCAGGGTCAGGGCAGGAGGCAGCACCCAAACTTGCTTCTCAAGTTTCCATAGCATTCGGGTTGGGGAGCCCATGTTTTGGGGGAGACACCCATATCATGGAAGAAAACTATTCCTGATTTCAGGAGCCAGGAAATTCATCCTTAATTCATTAAGACACCAGACTCGGGGAAGATGGGCCTCCACTTGTTTCCTCTCTCCTTCCACTCTGCCTGGTTTGGTCCTGTAGATCCCAATGTTTTCTTTATTCTTTTACTTTTAGCTGTGGCATGGTTGGTTCAAGCCAAATCTTCGAGAACCCCAGAGATGAAGCAGGCGAGAAGGGCTGCCCTGGCTGTGGAGGAATGGGGAGCTGGATACCCCACTCTGCTTTCTCCCATCCACACCCCACAAGGCTGCTTGAACAGTTTGAAAAGCACCAGTGGGAACTCTGGCTCCTCTGTCTGAGATTCAGAACTGGTCTGAGTGCCAGCGCTACCCTGGCCTTGCTGTGCGGACCAGTTCCTTTCCTCTCTGGGCCTCAGTTTTCCCGCTTTTTAGGGAACCTCAATGCTCACAGGAGCCAAGTCGAAAAATAAGCTCCTTACCCAACAGTAAGAAAGACAGGAGGCCCAGAGAGGGCACTGTACTTGACGCAGGGCACACAGCTTTGTCCTGAGGCACAAATGGTCCAGGCAACTCCCCGAAAGAAGGGGTGTTCCCATCTTGTTCCAGGTGGGTGCTCTCAAGGCTGTGTCACCCAGCAGGATGGGGGTGGGCAGGATGTCCACACGCCAGCCCTGCTCCCCGGAGCTCGGAGGCCCTTTCCCATCTGGAAGGAGGGCCCTTTTGGGGTATTTATTTTATTTCTGCTGAAGTGGGAAGCGGCTCTCCAGGGCTGTGCGGATGACCTGGCAGGCTGGAATGCCTTCCCTGCTATTTCAGGATTAAGACAGTAAATTCCTTCTCTGGGGTGTAATGATGCAAATACCGGGCTCGTGGGGGAAGGTGGAGCAGCCCCTGGGCCCCTAACTGTGAGTCTGCGGCTGGCCGAGGTGGGGACCCGGGAAGGGGCTGCAGGCCTTGGGATGACAGTTCCTCCTGCCTGCCAGGGTTCGAGTGGGCTGGGGCTCTCCTCTTCCTCACTGGGGTTGGAAGCAGAAGACAGCTTCATTTTCCTGGTGATAACAAAGGGTTGGGAGCCCTCACTCTGTGGACCATGAGTGCCTTTCGTTCTTCATATCCTAAAACAGGAGTAATTGTAAAGGGCTTAGCACCTTGCTAGGCACATAGTAGGTGCTCAGTGCATCGCAGCTACAATGACTACTGTAATCATTACTATTATTAGTATGAAGTGTGGTTGAATAGGACACACTCGCTGCCCCAAATATTCATGGAAGAACGGGATAGAGAGGAGGGAGGATTCACAGGCTGAGTGATAAGGGACGGGTGGGCCAGGCGAAGGAGCAGGGAGAGAAGAAGCGGTGTTCCAGGCAGAGGGAACGGCATGGGCAAAGGCCTGGCAGGGAAGCAGATCGCTGCATCTTTGAGGGCAGAAGGCAGTTCAACGAGGCTGGGGCATGGTGCGTGGGGGGCGAGACTAGGACATCCTCAGAGACCCCATCGCGCGTGACCCCGGGAGCCAGGGCAAGGAGTCTGCAGTTTCCCTTAAGATTCGCGTGTTAAGCACCAGATGGGACATTTACTCCAAAGGACAGTTGTCAACGGTGGGCTTACTGGCATGGATGAGAGACAGAGGGTTGTTCTTTGGGAACATTGGGGCCAGAGCAAGGGCCAGTGACACAGTGAGTGACTACGTGGGGCCTTCCAGCAGCCTCCATGGTTAGGGGTACAGGCGGCCAAAGGAGAGGCTGAAAAATTCAGGTCAAATGATGCGGTTATTGTTACGTGGGGAACAGAGTGTGGCTCCTCATTTCCGACTCTGTGGTCACTGTGACACTTAAGTAGCTGTAATTGGTAGCAGCTGTGAAGGGGATCTTCAGACTCCTTTGAGTGTGACAACTGGAGATCCTGCTCAGTGGGGTGGCTGGCATTCAGATTTCATCATGGCTGGGGGTGGGTGAGAGGGCAGGAATCAGCCCCGGGGGGACAGCTCTGCTGGGATCTAGAGAGGGAGGGTGGGGCTGCCCCAAGGGGCAGGGATCTGGCCCTGGGAAGCCAAATATAGCCCCTAGCTCTGCAGTCTAGAGGCCTTAGTGGTAAGGACCCTCATGCATGCACGGGGATTTTTACTTTATAGTGTTTCCTGGGTCCTCTAGCAGAGCATGGTGGTGGTGTCTCTGGGTTCTAAAGCCAGAAATTTTGGGTTCAGATCTTCTGCCCCAACCCCCTGAGAGCCAGGGGACTTTGGAAAAGTCATCCTTTCCTCTGAGTATATTTTCTCACCTGTAAAATGGGTTTGTCACATTCCCAACTCCTGCTATTATTGGCAAGGGTACGTGATAGGAGGCATGCAGAGGGCCCTCAGGGCTGGTGCACATGTCAGCAGCAGGGTAAAAGGATGATGATGATTCTATGGTGATGTCTCTGCTCTACGCCTGGTCCAGAAAGTTGTGGCTCTGGGGCTCAGATGCCACCGCCAAGGAGAATCTGTAAATGGATTTGTTCTACCAATAACCACGGGGGCTGAGGAGGGACAGGCCCTGTGTCCACTGGGGCACAGGCAAGACAGAGCTCTGTCTTGGCTCTGCCCAGGGCTCAGCCCAGGCTTTCTTCTTTTTCCCTCTTGCCTACCTCATCTCCCACTCTCCACTCCTCACCTCCACTGCCCCTTCTGTTCTTCCAAAGGGGCAGCCTTTTTCTGCCCCAGGGCCTTTGCATCTGCTGCTCACTCCCAGTGCTTGATGCCTGTTTTCTGCTAACTTCCAATCTCCATTTCCATCCGGACTCACTCATTCATTCATTCGCTCATTCACTCATTCGTTAGCTCACAACTACAGATGTTCCTTGACTTACGATGGGTTGCATCCTAATAAACCATCATAAATTGAAAAAATCATAAGTCAAAATGCATTTAACACACCTAACCTACTGAACGTCGTAGCTTAGCCTAGTTTACCTTAACCGTGCTCAGGACACTTACATTAGTCCACAGCCGGGTAAAATCATCTCTCCGTGGCTGCCCATTGTCACAAGACAGTATTGTACCCCATATTGCTAACCCAGGAAAAGACCAAAATTTAACATTTGAATACAGTTCCTACTGCAGGGCCAATGTGTACAGCTTTCGCATCCTAGTAAAGTGAAAAAACTATAAGTTGAACGATGCTAAGTCAGGGACTGTCTGTATTTGTTGTGGAAATATTGTCGCTGTAATGCAAACTCCATCGTGGGGAGCTTGGTCTTGCTCCCCATACTCTCCCCAGTCCCAGAAACAGGGCTGGCAGATGGGAGACCAGCACCCCGTTTGCTAAACGAATGAATGATTGGTGAGCCTCCTAGGGGAAGACTCACTTTTTCAAACTTTGACAGAAACAACCTTCACCCCCTGGAATGAAGAGGCCTAGGAGGAGACCAGCCTTCTCATCTGAGTCCCAAATCTCATGCAGGAGAGTTGGAAAGGTCCCCCAAAGCTCATCCAGCTCATCTCTTCCAACCCCATTTAGCAGATGGGCAAACTGAAACCCCGAACAACAAAGCGAGTTGCCCAAAGTCACACTGCAACTCAGTGGCTGAGCAAGAACCTGGCGCACAGGACGGTGCTCTTGCCTCTTGTCCAGGAGACCGCGGAGTCGGGGTGGCCCCGGAGGCCTTGCAGCAGCAGCGAGCCCTGTCGTATTTCTGCCACGTTATGTAACGGTGGGCAGGTAATAACCACTCCGTCGCTGTCGTCTCCGCGCATAATAGGTAGAAAAACGAATTCAAACGTCATTCACAACAATAAAAGAAAGTATTCTTGGTGCTCGCAGCGATCAGCGGGGCCAAGGCGAGGGCGAGGCGCCTTCTCAATGAGTCACCGGGCGAAGCAGGAGCGAGGGGGTCTCAATTATTCCCTGACAACGTCAGCCGGCCACGTGTAAGCACCCAGGTTATTTTTACGAGCGAAGCCGATGATTACGTGTGTGCAAAGGCTAGCGAGGCCAGGGCACATGCATGTGTGCGTGTGCATGTGTTCCCCGGGAGAGGGCCAGAGTGGGCTTGTGCAGGTGTGCATGAGTGTGCTCACATACACACATGTGACACATGTTTCGGCATATAGTGTGACTGTGCAGCCCCTGGACTGTCGGCCCCACCAGGACAGGATTCCTTGTCTCCCTGGTGCCCAGCCTGGTGGATGGTGCAGAGCAGACACTTCATAAAAATCTGTCACCGCATAAGCAGATCACCCAGCCCTCTCAGATGGGACCACTTTTCTGCACCTGTCTTTCCCCGCCCCGGTCAAAGCCACTATCTCTTCCACCGCCTCTCTTCATTGTGACCCCATCAGTCCATGGTCCAAGCAGTGGCCAGGGGTGTCTTCCTAAAACTCAAATTGGAGCAAGTCACTCTCCTGATTAAAAAAACACCACCACAAAACAAAATAAAAACAACCTCGTGGTTGCCCCACGGCGCCCAGAACAAAATCCCAAATCCTTCTCAGGACCTTCAAGATCCTGAGCGGGCTGGGGCCTGCCTGCCTCGTCTCCCACTGTCCCACCCTTGTCCTCGTCACGTCTTCCAAGGGGGTGGCCTTTTACTGCCTCAGCTGTCCCCTCTGCTGTCAATGTGGCCAGCTTAAATAAGGCACCTCCCCCGGGAGGCCTTCGATCTGCATTCCTGTCCCTAGGTTTTCTCACCCCTTGGTTTCCCTGTGAGACTGTAAGCTCCGGAGCGCAGAGCCACCTCTGCTTGATTGCAGAGTGTCACGAGCTGGCAGCCCAGCACCGGGCGCGGACGGGCACCTCCTGAGTGTTAGCCCGTGGCTGCTGTGGGTCATCCTCCTGGGCGAGGTGGGGCCCAGAAGCTACCAGTGTGTTGAGCTGGGAAAAACCCACTTCCCAAACTTCGCATGTTGCCCTATCCACACCTCGTCTGCACTGTTTTAAGAGATTCCCTTTCCATTTCAATAGGAAATGTTCTATCGCTATTTTGAATTGAAAAAGTGCCGTAAATGAGAAATAACCACTGAATTAGAAATGCAAGTGTGTAGCGGCCGCGGTGGCCTGCCCTGGGCTCCTGGGCTCACGTCAGCTCCCTCCCTGTTAGGTGTTTAGGACGCGGTGGCACCCGGGTGAGGCTTTCGTGCTGTGATCAGGAGAGATGGAAGAGAACCGGGAGCCTTTGTGTCGCCCTGACGTTCAATGCCGTTTGTCTCGCTGTCAGGGAACAGCCCCCAGCCCACTCGGTAGCATCTGCTTTTCTGCCCAGAACTTTCCAGTCCAGAAGGAGCTAAACACTTTTCCATCCCTTCCTGGTCACCCCTTGTCATCCCTCAGCATCTTTACGCTCCAGGAGGCAATTCAGGTGCAGAGGACTGGAGCGGTGGCCACTGGCCTCTGCTCTTGGGGGCCTCAGTTTTCTCTTCTAGCAAATGGGGACCCTGCTCCGGGCACGACTGCCTGGCTCTGGAGCAGCTGTGAGGATGAACCGGGATCCCAGAGCGCCTTGGCTGCAGTCTTTCCTGAGCCTCTAGCCGCCTCCTGGGACAGTTTGGAATTTTTATTTTTCGGTCTTTGTCTGCAAGAGAGAAGCGTGGGCCTCTTCACATAATTTTCATTCCATGAGGCCGGAAAGGGAGTCTGCACAGGTGTTTTCGGGAGGGAGGAGGGGGAGCCGAGGGCCCGGGGGCAGCTGTCTTTGGCAGGAGGCCAGACGTGCCTGCTTTTCAGAAGGACAGAGGGAAAGGAGCACAGCAGCATGGCTGAGCGCCTACTGTCTACTCATTCGGGTGCTAGCTGCCACACGCTCCCTAACTTCTTAACTCCTTAAGGAACCCCTTGTAGTCACCCATTTTACAGATGCAGAAACTGAGGCTCAGAGAGAGAAGGCACTTGCCCAAGGCCACACAGCAGGGAAGTAGCAGAGCCAGGTTTTGAACCCAGGTCTTCGTGGTTCCAAATCTGTGACCTTAACCACTGTGCTTTTAGTCTCCTTTCCAAACAACAAAGATGCTACCCATAGGAATAATAATACCCCTTCCCTTTGCAAAGCGCATCCTGGCTCGCAGAGGGCTTAGGGGACACAGGGGAGGCCCAGAGAGAGGAGGTGACATATTGGGGATCACACAGCACCCCCCAGTCCCACAGTGGCTGGTGTCACTGCCCTGTTGCTTCTCTGTCTTTTCGGGAAGAATCCAGCCATGATCTGAAGAGCCTGTGCCCCTGGCCCCAGCAGGACTGGTGGGCGGTAATTCCTCAGCACCCAGGAACTTGGGAAACACTTATTTCCGAGTCCCCCGTCCACCCCATGGTGTCAAGAGCCCGGTTGACTGAGCGGGGCTTGAGAAGTTATTTTGCCCAGAGGAAGCGTCTGGCAGGGAAATCCTTGCTCTGATCCTGGGCTCCATTTTCCACTGTCTCTATAGTGACTCAGCTCTAGGGAGGGAGGCCGCAGAATTTATAATAAAGTCCAGAGGGGTTCCCTAAAACCAAGGATTCCACCGGCTTCGCTGACCAGTGGCCGCTTAGGCCTTCAGGGCCCTGCTGGGGCAGCCAGGCCCCGGCTTCTCTGCTCTCAGGGATGAGAGATCCAACCCTAACCCTGTCCTTGCTCTCAGCTCTCCTGGGCTCCATCCCCTCTCTGTCCCTCGGTGCCCCTCCTCTGGCTCTGCCAGTCTCTCTTGGTCTGGGTCTCCATCTCTCTCACTTTCTGTTTCTGCTTCTTTCTATTTTCCTGTCTCCTCCTTTCTCTCTGTCTGTCTCTTTGCTTCACTTCCATTTTATTTCAGATCCTGAGTGTTTTATCCTAAATGGTGAAATAGGAAAACAGCTATAAAAGAACACGAACCATAGCTACACAAATAACCCAGCATCTTTTTTTTTGAAAGGGGCCTCAAAGGGAAGCAATCTATAACACACAAAATGAACATTGTACGAACTGAGTAAAAGATAAGAAAAAGGAAACCTCTTAAGACAATTAAAAACTGAAATTCAGCTCCCTCTTTCCTCTCAAGCCAGCTCTGACTCCAGTGGCCTGGGCTCCCCCGAGCCTAGTTCCTTGTCTGAGAGATTGGAGAAAGACCACTCCACCCCCCAGTGGCCATTAGGTGAGATGCTCAGGAGTAAGTCCATGCGGAAGAGGGAGGGTTTGTCCCCCTGCCTTGTGCCTACCCAGAGTAGGTGCTCATGGGACGGTTTTAGCTGTGTGTCCTTGGACAGGTTGCTTGCCCTCTCTGGGCCTTAGTTTCATCATTTGCAAAATGAGGACAGGTTTGGTGGCCTGGCCTTATCCCCCAGGAGTGTCTCTCTCCTGACTCAGGAACCTGGGAGAGATGGGGGAAGGGAGAGGGGATAAATAAAGCCAAGCTGGGGTAGGGAGCCAGGAAGAGGGAAGAGACAGATGTTGAGCCATCCTGGCCAGGTGTGGGGCAGGGACTCCTGACAGCATCTCCGGGCACCTTTCCCCATGTGCCAGTCCTGGGTTCAAATCCCGACCCCTCTATGGACTCTCGTATCTGGCTCCCTTGCCCTCCCTGGAGTGGGCTCCGCTCCAGTCACCTGTGCATCTGCTCCTTGCTCGCCTTCCAAACCTGCCCACCTCCTTCCTACCGCTTTGCCCCAGTTGTTCCCTCTGCCGGGAACATTCCACCCGCTTCCAGCCTGATGCTTCCAGCCTCACTATGGCCGCCTCCAGGAATCCTTCCCCGGCCTCCCAACCTAAGAAGGTTCCCCCACCTCTCGTCGCTGCGTTTCTTCCAGCGGGAGCCTTTACCTGGGTTCTGACTGTGCTGCCCATATAACACCTGGGGCTCCGTGAACAGTCCTGAAAGCCTGATGCCCTCCTCTGGGTGCCCACCAGGCCTGGGCTCAACCCTGAAGAAGGAGAACAGAAAGTGATGAACCCCCACAAATCCCAGAGGAGACCAGGCAGGGGGTGCAGAAGGTTGCTGCTCAGGGCTCCCTCCTCCCTGCAATACGCCTGCGCCACGCAGGACCCTGTGCAGCCCAGGGAGCAGTTTGAGTTCTCACCTCAACTCCACCAGCCAGATTTTATTGCACTTTTCCGGTGAAAAAAGGGACATGCCAAGGGCAGAGTGGGGATGGGGGAGGTCAAATCCCTGATCCAGGCTACCCAGCCAGGAGGTGACAAAGCAGGGACTGGAACTCAGGCCCTATGGATGAACCAATTTGGGGATGTTCATCCTACCTGCTACCTTCCAAGTTTGTCAGGGGAGTCACCTGGGCCAGTCTAGTTCGCTGCAGGGGTATTCTAGGTAATACTGAGGCACAGAGAGATTAAGCAACTGGCCCAAGGTCACACAGCAGGTTGCTAGGGGTCCTGGCTAGAGCCCATTAGGTCCCACACAGGAGTTGGGACTGAAGTTGAGATTCTGCCAGGCAGCGCCCTGCCCACTCTCTCCTCTCTGACCCATAAGGGAGTGCGGCACCCTCCCTTGACATCGGTGGGGGGGGTGGCAACCAGGCCTGTATTCCAGCTGGCACTGCTGAGCGCTGCCGTGGGTGCCTGCAGCTAATTATCGGGGCTCGGAAAGTTCATCAATAACAGATCTGGTGGTGGTGGCTGGTTGCTTGCACGCAGAGGGCAGAGAGCACCCATAAATCAGCCAGACGGGGGGGTTGACCACGCTGGCCACAGAGCCACCAAAGCGCTGCCCTCAGAAGCCAACTGGGTCTGAGGCCATGGTTCCCAGCCTGGCCCCAGGATGGGGGTGCCACACAGCTCTGCCTGCCAGATCTCTTAGTCCCTGGCTCTTCTCTCTCTCCCTGACCCCTGGCCCCCCCCTCTGTATCTCCCCACTGTCACCTGGTCCACCGGGTCCCCCAACACTGTGCTTGCTCTTGGTGCTCCCTGAGCACGCTCAGTGCTCCCTCCCAGCCAGCCCCCTCCACTTCCCTGATAGTTACAGGCCCTCTTGGGTCAGGGTTCAGATTCTCCAGAGAGTTCTTGCTGCCTCAGTTTCTGCCTCTATGAAATGAGGATAATATAAGTAATGCCCACATGTGTGCCAGGTACATGTTAGTCACAAACACAATCATTTACATATGCATCACGCACACACATGTCTACATGTGTCAGATCCTCACATGCATCTTGGTTAACTAAGCAAATCATAACTTGGGGAGAAGGTGCACCTGGCAGAGGAAACAGCATGTGCCAAGGCCCTGTGGTGAGAAAGACTAGATGTGTTCAGGGACTGAAAGAGGCAACTGTGGTTACGGTAGCCACATTCCCATTTTCCCCAAAGGGACCTCAGATACCAGGCAATTTTGTAACCTAACGCAGAGTGTGACTCAGTCTCTTGCACAACCTGGCCAAGCAAATGTTTCTCAGACCTAAGTCTTTCAACTCGCTGCCACCCCCCCTGAGTTTTTCTCTAGCCCCTCCTACCCTGTCCCACAGAGGGGCTCAGATCTCCATGGCCAAGCCCAGGGACCCCAGCTTAGTGAGAGTGGGGTAGAGAAAGGGAGGGCTAGGAGGAAAAAGGCCAGCCATAAATTTCCAGTGAGTAGCCGCTGGCAGCTCTCTGCCTGCTCTCAGGCTGTAAAATTTTACTAGAGGGGCAGCCACACAGGATTAGAGCCAGCCAGGGTGTCACCCTCCACACCTCCATCGCCTTCCAGGCTGCCCTGCCCAAGGGCTCACCCATTCTTCCTGCCTCCCCACGAAACTCAGGACTGGCCTCCACTTGCCCCAAGGCAGGGACTTTACAGTTCAGGAAGAAATGCCCACTGGCCTCAAGGGGCCTCTCAGGGAACCGGCAGGGCAGAGTCGCAATGCTCATTTGACAAATGAGGAAACCAGCTCAGAGAGGGTGACCCCACCAACCAAGGCTGCACAATGGACTACGTTGAGGTGGCAAACTTGAATCCAAGACTCCTGAGTCCCATAGCAGAAAAATATTTTTTCACCCTTGGTTTCTCCCTTTATATCCATCCATCCATCCATCCACCCATCCATCCATCCATCCATCCATCCATCCATCCATCCATCCATCCATCCATCCATCCTTCCATCCTTCCTTCCATCCATCCATCCATCCATCCATCCATCCATCCATCCATCCATCCATCCTTCCATCCTTCCTTCCATCCATCCTTCCATCCACCCATCCAATAAATATTTGTGAAGCATAGACTACATGCAAGGCAAGAGGTAAATAAAACACAGCCCTGCCCTCGAGGAAACAAACAAATGATGACAAGAGAGAGGTCAGCACACACCCCTAAGGCACCCACTGTGTGTAGAGCGGTGTGCTGAGTTCAAGGCTGAGAGCATATATAATGACTATGGGGCAATCGCCACCCACCGTCGCTCTAATCCTTCCTTTTGTCCAGGGCTTGTTGTGTGTCAGACTGTGAGAAGTATCCTGCAGTGATGCCCCGGATTTGCATCAGGAACCTACCATGTGCCAGGCCTTACACAGTGGGTCTAATTTATTGGCAGCCTCAGTCTTGTGACGTCTGGGTGTTTTGACTCTTGTTTGGGCAGTAGGGAGCCGAGGATGGTGGATGGGGCAGCGGGGGAGAGCAGCGGGGGCCGGGTGGAATGTGCAGGGGCTCCGTCCCTCGGCGACTGACGAGCGGAGGCTTCTGGGAATGGCTTGCGGTGGCACTGGGTGGGCTCAGCCTGGCTGCACAGGAAACATCTTTGCCTGGCAAACAGGATGGTCGTTTGACATCTGGGCCTTGGGGTGCATGGGTGTGAGGGGAGAGGGGCCCAGAATAGTTTCTGCCCTCCCTCTGCCCTCTGCCTCCTGCCAGGCCCCTGTAGACCCAATTCCCCCCACCCCCCAGTGCCCACAGCTGGGAACCTTTACCAGTGAGGCTGCTTCCTCTGAGCCTCCCACAGTCCTGTGCCCACAGAAGGGAAGTAGAGTCTCAGAGAGGGAAGTGGCTGGCCCTACGTGACCCTGCCAGTGCCTGGCGACCCCTTGATTAGACCCAGCCTTCAGCTCCAGCTCCAGGCCCAGGGCTGTTTCAGGGGCTGGGGATGGAGAAGAAGGGGCTGCATTTGGGGGTCTTCCTTCCTCTGGCAAAACTGCCATCTGAGCAGATCTAGGTCCCCCTTTTTTTGGGCCCCCCAGGGCACTGCTCTGAGCAAGCTCTCACCATTGGGAGCAGCTGGTGACAGACCCTTCTCAGGTAATTTAAAGGCAGCTCTGATGGTGGATCTCTGTCCCCTGGCACCCTGTTGACACAGGGGTATATGTGTGTGGTGACCCCACGTCTGACAAACTCTGAGTCTAACCCATCCTGACTGCTTTTCCCTCCATGACAGTGTGGGGATTAGAGGAAGAGTGGCAGCTTTTCCCAAACCTGGGAGGGGGGGCACATGGACCACCCCACCCCCTAGGCTGCCTCTACGGTGCTGGGAACCCAACCTTACCTGCTGTGCAACCTTGGGCAGAGCACAGACCCTCTCTGGGCCTCAGGATGGCACTGGAAAGGATACCAGCTAGGAGTCTCTGCTTGCTCTTGAAGTTTTGGATTTGATGATTTTAAGATTCCATTACCCTCAGCATCTATGAGTTTATTACATGAATATTTCGATTCTAAGATTATTTGATTCCCAGACTCAGTCTTTCCAGAATTTTCTCACACGTTTTGTCAAGTGAGTATTCTGAGAAGTACTGCGCAGTGAGCTAAGGCTCTGAGAGGGCCCATGACACTTCACAGGAGTCCCTCCACTTTGGCCCTGCTCTTTTTTTTTTTTTTTAAATATATCTTTATTGATTTCAGAGAGAGGAAAGGAGAGGGAGAGAGAGAGATAGAAACATCAATGATGAGAGAGTCATTGATCAAGCCCATAACCAGGGCATGTGCCCTGACCGGGAATTGAACCCCGATCGCCTGGATCCTAGGTCGACGCTCAACCGCTGAGCCATGCCCGGCCGGGCTGGCCCTGCTCTTGTCCCCAAAGTTATGTGCAAGGTAGCTCGTCCGTCAGCAGAGCTCCTGGGAGAAAAGGACACTGCTGCTATGACTGAGGGGAACCCAGATTCCTTCCCCCCTTCCTCTTCCCACCCTCCCTTCCTTCCTTTCACATCCACTTTCTCATGCTTTCTCCTTTATTCAGTCGCTTATTCATTCAACAAACAACACAGAAACAATCTCACATGCGGTTTGTAGACCTTCACATCAGACAACATGAAAATGACCCAGAACCCCTTTTCAGCGAGGTATTGATATATCAGAAAAGGCAGGTTCTTTGGAATTAATCAGATTAGTTAAAACTTCTGCCCAACCACTTCGGGGCTGTATGAGCTTGGGCAAATCACTTCACCTTTTTGGACCTCAGTTTCCTCATCTAACAAGTGGAGATAATAATGCCCACCCTGTTCCCTTTCCTGCTTGCTGGGGTGGTGGTGGGGTGAGTATTGCTCCTCAGGGGGAAGAATGGGCCCTGGTGAGACACTGCCACAAGGGCTACTATTTTGGTGGGGAGACAAGGCATCACTCAGGAATGGGACCATCCTGGGAGCTCAGCAAGAGGCCTGAGAGCCGAGGAGGCACCTTGGCCCCCTGGCCCAGCCTCAAAGACCCATCTGGGCCTGAGCCTTGGAGCTCCTGGGCCACAGACGCCGAGAAGCTGGGCGTGAAATCTGGGCGCATGCGGCGCACCGAAGCCAGGCTGGGCAGACGCAGACCATGCTTTTGATGTGCTTTTGGGGTGTGTAATTAACTGTAACTGAAATATTATTTGATCTTTTATGTGGAAAATCAAATTGTGTTGTGTCAGACATGAATAAATACACACCGTCCGCTTCTGCGGAGGCGGCAGCTCCTCCCAGCCCGCCCCCACCTCGGACTCCTGCCCCACCCCCTTTGCCATGGTGGAAACATAATTCTCGCCTTTTAAACTTTTTCCTTTTGTCTGGTTCTGAAAGGCTCCATTGTCCTGGGGGAAGGGCCTGGAGGGGGCTGGGGCCGAGCTGAGGGGCTGGGGAGGGGGTGTCTTGCCCGCAGACAAGACTGGGGCTCAGGGACTCAGGGGCTCAGCCTCGGGAGCTGCATGTCTCTGTCCCGGGCACCGGGTGACCTTGGGCAAAGTGCTTCAGGTGCCTGAGCCTCAGTTTCCCCGCCTGGGTTCCTCCAGCCCCTGGGGGAGTCACATTTTATAGGTTACTGGCCATCCTACCTCTGATGGTGGAATTTGAGGCCCTAACATTTCCCTTTACACGGAGGTAACAGCCTCTTTGGACCCTAAAACCACTCCCAGTGGATGATCTGGGTTCTGACCTTTTCCTCCAGTGAAGCCAGTGAGAGAGGCGGTGGGGTGTTTTGGGAGGGGAGGGGCACAGTGTAGTGATTATGGACCAACTCTGAAACCAGGCCTGGGTTCAAGTCCTGCCTCTGCTATTACCAGCTACGTGACCTCTCTGAGCCTCAGTTTCCTCACCTGGAAAACGAGGATGACCTTCCTCTTCACGCATTCTGTTCCTCCTGCACAGGATGCCCTTCCCTCGCCTCAACTCCTAGTTAACGCCTCTCCATTCGACAGGGCTCAGCTTAGACAGGGCTCACTCATCTTTAGGGGGGACCTTTGCTGATCCATCTGGACTTGCTTGCTTAGGGGTTTCCTTGCCCCTTCCCCCTGCTTTTCCTAGCTACCCTCCCATTACACCCGTGGCCCCTGGGCACACACTTATTCTGCGTCTGCCTCATGCTCTGCACTGTGAATGGATGAATGAAAGATGCCTCTTATCTTTTCAGCAGAGTCCCGAGGCCTGGAACAGCCTCTGGCACAGATCAGGCCCTCAGGAAGCAGCAGGTGAGATTATGCCTGGCAGTCTCTGGCTTCAGGAGGCTTCCCTGGCCCAGGCTGTGCCCAGGAACCCCCTGGGAGAAGTTTTACCGGTGTCTACAGGGCACTCTGGTGCCGAGAGCAGGGATCAGAGATGACCAAGCGAAAACACTGGGAGCTGGGCCCGGGCCAGATCAAACATCCGGCAATTAAAAGAATAAACAAAAAGAGAGAAGCCACAATCATTGTCTGAGCCGTAATATTTACCTGACTGGGAGACGAGCTGGGTTTGAAGAGTGCGCTGTCTTGCTGCTGCTGCTGGGCTGCCCACCAAGGGCCACGTGAGGCTTCTCGCTTCCCTGGGGGGCAGGCGGAGAAAGAGCTGGAAGAGAACCCAGACTCCAGCACTCACACTGCACAGCTGGGGAAACTGAGGCCAGCTTGGGACAGCTTCCAGAGGTCACAGGAACAGGACAGAGCCCAGAACAGTTTCCATGTCCTGACTTCCAATCAGTGGCCTTGCTCCTCTAAGAACAACACTGACAACGGCAGCAATAGAAGTGTTTGCTGAGCACATACGAGGTGCCAGGTCTCGGGCCAAAGGCTTTCCACGCAGGTAACTCCATCATCCCCGTGTTATAGGGGCCACAGTATGGCTTCTGGGCATCCCTTCCCCCATTAAAAATTTTTTTAAATTATATATTATGACTCTGTTGGTATACTTTTATGTATTAAAACATTGCCTTCAAAAAGTCCCCCCCCCCTTATTTTAAAAGAAATGAAGATATTCTTAAAGCCCATAAAACTACTGTGGGCCCTAGTCTCTGTGACTACGGTGCCTGATGGATAAGTTGGTTCTGTACAGAGGGGAAACTGAGGCATAGGGGATAAACTCAGGCTCAAAGAGGGGAGGCCACTAGCTCAGGGACAGACGACCTATTAACAAAGGAGCTGGAAAAATCAAGATCTAGTGTGCATGTGTGTGTGTATGTGGAGGGGGTGCCCTCTGGGTTCCCCTTGCAAAGAATGGGCAGCTCTGCTGGGTCCCCAGGCTTGCCCCTCCCCAGGGTCTTGGCTGCCCCTGTGTTCTTTTGGGCTGCCTGTAGCCATGCTGCCTGGCGTCCTGTGTCTTTGAGGCCTATGGTGATCCACAGGGCGACACATTCCCACTGTCCCCAGGAAGCCAGTTCAGAGGCCCCCCCTTTTCTCTTCTTTGCTTACTGTCTGTCTGATGAACACAGGGACGTTGTCTTGCTCACTGCTGTATCCTCAGCTTCTGGAAAGTGCCTGGCCAATAGTAGGTGCTCAATAAATATTTGTTAATTACGCACACGGAGGAGATGAATGAGAAAATAGGCAGATAGAGAAAAAGACAGAAAAGTAGGAGAAAGATATTGATGGACGCATAGGAGGCAGAGATAGAGAGGGACCAGGAGGGGGACACACAGGCTTGGTGAGACAAGGTCAGGGCCTGGCAGGGGGCCGTTGATGGTCAGCTGGCCCAAAGGCAGAAAGGCCTGGAGGCTCCGGCTGGGTACCGCAGGGAGGGGGCAGTGGGGCGGATCCTGGGCCCTGCAGCCCGAGGGCCGAGGTGGCACCAGCCCATGGTCAAGGTGACCGAGGGCTGCGTCCAGCGCCGGCTGGCTCGGCAGCCAGGGCCCGCGGCCAGCTGGGGCCTGAGGTGGCCGCGGTGGCGGTTGCAGGAAGCTCCCTCCACCGGCAATTTCCCTCCGGCCGGAGCGGCGGCGACCAAGAGTAATGAAACAGAGGAATGTGGGTGACATTTTGCTACAGAGGAAAAATGTGGCGTTTCGAGTCAAACTGAAAGACTTATTGGGTTCGCAGCGAGGGTAGAGCTCACTTTTGAGAACAAACTGCTAGATAAGGGACACGATTGAGTCCCTGGTAATGTTCACTCCCGGCTGGCGGGACGCCCGCCGACACTGTTTTGACTACACGGTTCACATTGATTTTCCTCCAATTCCTCAGAAATGGAGACTCGAACATCCCTGGGGATCTCCGTGGGGGGGGGCTGGGCAGGTTCTTCACAGAGCAGCGCGATTTGCCCGGCATTTCCTATTATCTCACCCAGAAAGTTCTCTCTCTCTCTCTGCCTTATTTCTGATCCTCGTATCAACCCCAGGAGGCTCAGAGGTCTGAAAGGACTCACCCAAGGTGACACCACCAGCCAGTGGCAGAGGCTCGACACAGGCCCAAGTGTCCTGGGTCTCAGGCTACTGGACCTGGAATGGGGCCTCCCGGTGAGCAGAGTCTCTGGTTAAGTGAGGTGCCCTGGTCAGTCTTCTGGATTTAGGCCCCAGCTTTCAGAATCTGCACTCAACACCCCAAGACACCTTTTCGGCCTCACGTATCCATTCTGTGGGCCCTCGTTACTCCGTCATCTGCCCAACATGATGTCCACGTCCTGGGTTTAGTTCCGGAGCAGCTGCTGTGTTTAACTGTGGACTGTTGATGTCTTTTTGAACTCAACGTGTCTCGAACTGAAGCCACCATTCCCTCTCTTTCCCTCGCTTTCCCTCCTCTGGGGTCACTTGTCTCATGAAGAACAGAGCCACCTCCGTCTTTCCTGAAGGACCCTCGACTTCTCTCTCCCTCACCCTCAGACACAACCATCCCCAAGGCCTTGAGAATGTTCCTTCCGAATCTCTCTTGCAACCACCTGCCTCTCCACATGCCCACAGCTGCCAACCCACTGGGGCTACCCCTTCTCTCTCTTTGAGGATTTCATGGCCTTCCCCAGGCCATTCTTGCCCCCATGGCCCATCTTCCATAGCCCCCCACATAGCAACCCAGGCCCCTCTCTAAAACACAACTCACTCCTTTCCTTAAAATCCTCTGCTAGGTTCCCAGGCAATTTGGGGTCTGGACCCCGCCTACCCACCGGCCCCACGTCTCCAGCACCACCTCTCCCCTCTCCAAGTCCCACCCTTCAGTTTCCCAAGTACTCTCCTCTGTCTCCTGCCTCAACCTGCACACACTTCACGGCCCTTTCTGCTCAGAAAGCCACACATTGAAATGCTTTCCTGTTCTCCTGTCCCAGGCTGAGCACTCCTTGGAGACAGGCCTGGGCTTTATCCATTTTTTTGCCCCTGGCACCCAGCACCCAGCTTAGCCCATCACAGGGGCTGGGTGCATGACTCCAGACTGTTGGTCATGACTCCAAGCCCTCAGGAGAAGTTGTCTCAAGCACTGGGGACTGGCCCAGGTGCATGTTGGGTCCCAGGGATCTGGAGATCCAGCCCAGCCGTGTCATGGGGCCCAACCACGTGGAGACAGCTTTAGGGGCTGGGGATGAAGTGGGGGTTGGCATCTGGGAATTGGGAATGCATGATTGTTCAGGGGAGACTTTCAGGCAAAGGAGTTTTGAGTCTTGTTTGAGGGACAGGGAAGGGGAGTTTGAGGGGGAAAAGCATCCTTTGGAAAGTGTAATGACTAGTGCAGAGGTGTGGAGTCTTGACAAGGAAACTGGTAACAATACTAACAGTCTGGGAGGAGGGAGGTATTTAGCTTTGGGGTTGTCTGAAGCCAAGGCCATGCAGTGTCAGAAAGTCAGGCTCAGAGAAGGAAAGACCTGTAGAAACATCAACCCCAATCCTCATTTACAGATGGGGAAACTGAGGCCAGGGAGCCAAGAGTGGGGGGATTATCTCACCATCATATAATGGAGCCAGAATTGAAAGTCAGGACTCTGAGTCCAGCTCCTTTCCTCCAGGAATGAGCTTGCAATGCATCCTGAGGAAGAAAAGGAAGGTTCTTGGCTGCCAAGGCAGCATTCGGGGCCAAGGAGGGAAACGCCAGTGTTCAGGCCTGTCCAGATCACCTCGATGTTACTTGAAGGGTGGGGGTCACAGATGCACGGACTGCAATTTCCTCTGAGGAAATGAGCTGCCATCTATGGGGAAAAATGCCTGGGGATGAACACTTGGAGACTGGACGGGTTGAAAAAGGGGAGCAAAGGGAGGCGAACCTTGCAAATATCTAGGTCACTTCCTCTGCCAGCAGCTGCCCAAGCCAGGGGTAACGGGAGTCGCTAGGTTGGAAGAGTGTTTTCTTTCCGATCGCCGTACAGCCCGATCTAGAAAGGCTGGGCGGGGCTGTTGTCTGGCCCCTTCATCAGCCGAGGTCCAGAAATAATAATAGAAACAATAAATAATCAATGCTACCATTGATAGAACACTTCCTCCAAGCCTGGCATTACACATCATTGCCAGTCTTACTATATTTAATCCTCAGGAGTTAGGAACTCATGATTCTGCCCATTTCACAGATGAGAAAACTGAGTTTCAGTTGTTTTCTGGATTCAAACCCAAATCTGCGGGTTCCGGTGCTCTGAGGGATTAAATGTGGGGTGTCACAGACAGTCCCATGACCATGGCTCAGTGTTCTACCTGCAGGTGCGTGTTAGAAGCTGGCTAGTGCCAGCCTCTGTTGGAGTCTGTCTGGGTGTCTCAGTTCCATGGTCTAAGAATGTTGACAAGGCACATGCTTGGTCTAGTGGGAAGGCAAGGCTGCCCTGTAATGAGCCTCACGAAGCACCCCCAGGATGTGCTCCCAGAGCCTCCCCCACTGCAGAGCAGGACAGCACGCTCGACCCCTCCCTCACAGCTCCGGCCCACCGTGGTGTGCAAGGCACCTGCTTGATGTCTGTCCCTCCCATTAGATTAGAGACTCATGAAAACGGAGACTGCGACCCTCGCACAATGCCCGGTCCTCATAGGTCCTCCATCAATGCTTATTTAATACTGTAAAATACCCCTCACCCCCACCCCAGAGTAAGCCCAGACATGTAATGAGAAAAGCCAGAATATGTAATGAGTGGATTACAAGCAGGAAAGTGCTTTGAAAGGGCTATTTTATATGTTCTACATAAATGAACCATGTTCATTACAGAAATACTAGAAAATCAAGACAAGGGGAAAAAATCATCCTCCCCAATAGCTGTTATTATTATTTTGGTAAATAACCTTTCATACTTTTTAAGCTCTATGCAGGGATGTCTCATTGCCCAACCCCAGCGGGCACCCTTGATAGTGAATTCTAGGTGCCTGTAGTTGTCCATGGCAACCTTGGGTATAGATATGTCTGCCAGTGTTTATTCTTTATAGAAAACTACATATACTATTTGAAAAGTTGCATTTTTTTTCATTAAAAAACACTATGATCATCTTATGTGTTAATATCTAATTTTTATGAGGTTATTTTCAAATTTTTATTCCACTTAAAACAATACCACAGTGAATATGCTTTTTGGGCATTTGCCCTTTTAAGTTCTTGGGATAATTTCTAGGAATTCCAAGCATGAGGCTATTTGATGTTTAGGGCTCATGATTATAAACGGCCAAACTGTTCTCCAGAAAATTACACCAATAATGCAGGAAACCAAAGGGCTGGGAGAAGTTAGATAAAATTGGGAGTGCTTGACCCGCTAGGGGTCTGCACAGAAGGCTCCTGCTTTCTTTAGGAGGTTCAAAGAGGAGCAACCTGTTAGTGAGGGCTCAGCCTCCCGGCCTGTGGTAGTAAAACCTCAGCAGCTCAGCTTCTACCTTAGACTCTGTCCTGAATCTCAATTTGACGGTTGAGCAAGGCATTTCCCTCTCTGCAGCCTAGTTTCTTTCCCTGTAAACTAGAATTGGGCTACATTTGGAATGGTATGAAAGACCTTCCTGGGATTGATTGTTAATGCCTGCCTTGGAGGGCCCTGTTGAGCCGGCCAAGCTCAGGCAGGAAAGGGCTCTGTGATCAGTTAGTAATGTCTGCCATGGGTATGGGAAGCGAGGGGGTGGCACCTTTGCCACGTATTTGCTATTCCGTGACTAGACACTCTCAGAGGCCGTCAAAGCTCTGAAAAGGCAAGGAATTTTTCCTGATATCTTGCTTCTTACAGATGTCCAGATTCGAAGGAACCATTCTTTGCGTTAGCCAAGCACTCCCACGCTGGTCTATCTCGTTCTGGGTGGACTGCCATGGAGCTAAGAGGCAAATGACATCCAATCTCTGTCTCGCGACCCTCGCCTGCATCTCACGGCATCGTTTGCAGCCTGCAGAGGGAGGACTGGGGATTTCCTGCGATTTCAGTATTCCATTCAGTTTTTATCATTTTAAGGTTCATGCGTTTCTAATTGTTATGAATACCAGGGCAAAATTAATAGTTCTATGGTTGGTTTATTACATTTAGTAAAATTATGTGCATGCAGTGTTTGCCAAGAGAAGACGCGGCAGGCTCCTTAATCATGTAAAGATGATAATTTAGTTGTTACACTTGTTGAAATGATGGGATTAATTTTTTAAAAGTTTGCAAACTGGAGGAGAAATGTAAAACATTAATTTAGTTAGACAAGCCAAGCCGACAACTGACAAATCCTTTTCAGCCAAACCCGGTAATGAAGATGCTGTGGACCCAACAGGGAGGAGGCTCGTCAAGGAGGCGTAGGCACTCTCAAGGAATTGGGAGTGTGGTGATGGAGTGTGCTGTGTGACTTCTGGGGAGCCACGTTCCCTCTCTGCGCCTTCATTTTTCTTCTTTTGTAAAATGGGACTAGATGTGTGGTTTTCAAATCAGGGCCAGGGTTTCAGAAAATGTCCTGGGGGCTAAAGAAAGGGGCTAAAGATGGGGTGAGCATTCAGTGGCGAGAACATCAATTTTGGGGAGCTTGTCCAGATACCTTTTTGGGTACTAGCATCCTGATTTTACCTTGGGGAATCTCTCTTCCCTTCTTGTCATTAGTCCATGCTGTTCTGGAGGCCACCCCTGGCCCTAGAGGGTGGCTCTGACTAAGGACTGGCCAGTGAGATCAGCATTTTGCTCTGGCTACGGTGACTGGTATAGAACAATCACAGGACTCCCGTCTGGCCAGTCAGAGCCAATGAACCTTTTTTCCTAGCGCCATTGCTGGAACTATCTAGACTGAATCTCTCTCTTTCCTTCAGGTGTGGCTGAGCCAGGGGGATGGGAAACTAGAGCTTTGGGGGACATCTTGGTCATGGTTTGGGAAGAGCCTGTCTGAGAATGAAGCCAATGCAAAGGAAAGTAAACAAAAATACGAAACAGATTTTCAGTATCATCTTTCCAGTGATACCTGATGTCTTGGACTTTTCAGTTCAAAGAGCGTCTATGTTCCTTTTGTGGCTTCAGCAATCATGAGCTGAGTTTCTGTAATTTACGACTCAGAGTCCCAACTAATGCGGTCTCATGGCGCTTCGACTGAAGCCGACCTACATTTACCCATTTTATACTTTGGAATTCCATTTGAAAATTTTGTTTGAACAAAAGATTCTCCTACTGAAAAGAACTGCACTAGGACTGGATGATTTCTAAGGTCCCTTTCAGATGTGACCTTCTGGGCATCCGTGGGTGAGGACATAGGCGTGTGTGTCCACAGTGTGGAGGAGGCTGGAGGAGGAAGGAGGCTGATTCTGGGTCGATTTCACTGAGGAGGCACCATCTAAAGGGGTCTTGAAGGATTAGTAGGAGTTTTCCAGAGGGAAGGAGGAAGCAATGAGGTTCCAGGCAGAGGAACAGCATGTACAAATGATCTGGAGTGATAAAGACTAGAAGGCATTTGGGGAAGGCTGCACAATCTGGCGTGGCTGAAATAGGGGATTTGTGGGTAGTACAGGGTGGAGATCCAGAAGATGAGTTAGAAAAGCAAGTGGGGACCCACTGCGAAGGGCCTCGAGTGTCAACACGAGGAGTTGGACTGTGGCAGGCAGGGAGTGGGCAGCCATGGGAAGTTCTTGAGCAGGAGAGAAGCAGGGCCCATCGAAGGCTGGTTGCTGGGAACGGGACAGACTATTGAAGGGAAACAGTCTCCCTGGGCTGCCCTGCCCGAGACTTCTGGTCCTTTGCAGGAGGCAGGAGGTGAGGAGGACCAGACATTCAGCTCCAGAGGGATCCCAGGTCCCTGTGGCCTGCATTCCAGAGCTGGCTGGGCCTCACCATTCCCAGGCCTGGAATCTGAGCACTATTTTGAGGAGGGGGCCTGGGAGGCTGAGTGGTGGAAACTGGGAGGAAGGGGAAGGAATTCTCGACTCTGCTGGCTCCATTTAACTGGGTGTGATTTACGGGGATGCTTCCCTCGTTCCCAGGGGAAACCAATCTTTTCCCACCACATTGGGGACTTTGAAGCTAAGGATATTATAAAAAATTTTATAAGCTTTGCAGGGCCTTGATGGTCCCTTCCTCTAAATTGGCCATATGGGCCATGCTACATTATACTTCAGGGGCTTTTACTCATGCTGTTCCATTCTCCTGGATCACCCTTCCCAGCTTTTTCTCACCCGAGGGTGATAGTGACAATAATAACAACAGGAGCCCCAGCAGCCTGGACAATAGCCGTGAATGTGTATTGCATGCCTACTAGGCGCAACACTGAGTGCTTTTGTGCATTTTCTCACAAAATCCTCTCAACAATCTGATGAGGTAAAAAGACTTTGTTATAAGGAAGTCCAGAGAGGTGAAATAATTTGCCTAAGGATTGTAGCCGGGAAAAAGAGGGGGTGGAATTTGAACCCAGGCTTCCCACCCTTTGTCTCATCTCTCCCTTTCTCTCACTCCTCCCCTTTCTCAGATTCCTGGCCACAGATTCCCAGCCTCGGTGCACGTGCATGTTTGCGCAAACACACACAAGCACACACAGCAGGCATGCCTATATGTACACACGCATATACACATACACCCAAACGCACTTGTTCCCTCATACATGTGTGTCCACACTGTAGGCACGCCCACACACACACTCACAGGTACTCATATTTGCACACACACATATGCCTCTCTAATCCGTGTACACACTCATATACAGTTTTGTGCCACACACACTGTCCCTGGCCCAGGCCTGTGGGTGTGGAGAGGGCCTGAGTGAGCAAACACAGGGATCTGGGTTTGAATCCTGACTCTTTCCGCTCCTAGCTGTGTGGCTTTGGGTAGACTTTACCTCTCTGGGACATGAGAGCCAGCTCTCAGAGTGGGCTCATAGTAGGGCGTAGGAAATGGTGGCTCTTAGAACCAGCGGCTGGATCACCAGGAGCCATGACTCTGGATGGTGTCCCTGCTTCTCAGCTGTGTTGTTCAGGCCTTTTCTGAACAGGCCTAAGCAGTCACCTCCTCTGTGTTTCCCCATGCACCCACCCTCTGGCTATCTAGAACTATTTATAGTTCCCCGAGCCCAGTCAGCCTTCAGACCTGCAGAGTTTTAACCATGCTGTTCTCACTGCTTGGAATGCCCTTTCCTACATCTCTGGAAAACTCCTACTCATTCTGCAAAACCCAGCCTAGGAGTCATCTCCTCAAGGAGGTCCTCCATGAATACATGCACCCCTCCATGCACTCCTGTAGGCGTGTATTTATTTGCCTGTCTCTCCCCTTCAGTCTTCAGTACCTGGTATGCAGTAATTACCCAGTCACCCCCTTTAATAAGAGATTAGCAAATGAATTGGCTGAGGGAACTCAGCCGGTTGATGTCTTGGGCCTCCTATCCTCAGGTCAGGGCCCTTGTCCCATCACTGAATTGTAGGACTGGTGATAATAGTAGTGGCTGACACCAGCTGCTTCAAGCTGGGCCCTGTGCTAGACACAATACCTTCACCACCTCCATGAGGAAGGGACTCTTACTGTCCCATTTTACAGATAAGCAGGGCAAGGCAGGAGAGGTTAAGTGGTGGGCCTGAGGTTGCCTGACAGTGAGGAGCTGAGCCTGATACCTGCTGGACTCCAGCGTCTGAGTCTTAGCTGAATTTCATGGGGGGCAAGGAGACGATTGGCTGAGTGAATGAATGAGTGGCAGGCTGAATGAATGAATGAATGAATGAATGAATGAATGAATGAATGAAATGGTGAGTAGGCAGATGAAAAAATCAGTGGCTGCTTTATCTCTCAAACCAGGTGTGACTTGCTCCACAACAAGCCCCCTCCATGCCACCAACCCAGGGACAAATGCTGTAGCCCCCTCCCAGGCCAGGTGGCCCTAGGGGTTCTGGGCAGCCTCCGTTTCCTGACAGGCCCCATCTATCCCCCAACTCACCACTCCTTTCATTTGGTCTAGACTCCAGTGGACTCTGGGCCACTCTGTCTGTGGGATGTGGACCCTGGGACCTGAGCCCTGGCAGGTACATTTGGCCAGGTTGCCAGGGCCTCATGAGCAGGCACAGGGCAGGCATCACCCCAGTGCCCAGCGCTCCTGTAACCGAGGGACAGGAATCCCTGCCTAGTGAGTTAAGACCCCCTCGGCCACTGCCTGCAACCTCCTGATCTGTCACGAGAGGGAAGTAGGTCAGGGGGGGCCTCTCGCCTGTGACAGGGGCCCATAATTCATATGGGGAAGGTGTCAGGGGTGTATTTTGACTACAGAGTCATAAGCTCCAGGATTCGGGTCTGTGAGTGCCATCCTGACAGTTAAATTGGTTGGAATTCAATTGTCTGTGACAAGAGGGCCAATTTCCCCAACCGCTTTCCTCCCGGGACTGTGTGGCTCACGGCAGGGAGAGTTGGGAGTCCTGGGCTCGCATTAGTCCAGCTTCTGGCCGGCTGCCTGTCACGGTGCCTTGCCCAGCTCCTGGCACGCCAATTGCCAGCGCCAGCTCAGGCCCCCCTGGTGTGTGCACCAAAGATGGGAGGGAGGGTAGAGAAACGGGGCTGTGTTGAGACACTCGATACTTGGTGACTTGGTTGCTGTCTTGCTGTGTGACCTTGGACAAATCTTTTTCCCTCTCTGGGCTTCAGCCTCCCTTATTTTAAAATGTGAGGTTTCATTGTCTCTCCCTTCTTTCTTCCCTTCCTCCCTCCCTCCATCCCCCCTCTCCGAACGATAAGGCCTTGTTGAGACAACCTCTGTCCCCAAGCTCTGAGGAAACTTCTGGTGTAAACAGCCAGGCAGGGCCCAACAGCAGCAGCATCTGATTAAAACCTGGCAGGGCCTGGCCTCTGCCTCGTGGCCAGGGTGATGTGGACACAGAGGTGCTTTTGCCAAACCTGGGTGATTTATGTTCCTGTCCCGAAGTCCTCGATGTTTGCACTTTCTCAGCATGGGAAGCAGAGGGGCCAGGAGGGGCCCGGAAAGAGGGTGTTTAATGAGGCAGGTAAATATTAGGTGAGCGGAGGTGATGGCCACAGGCTAGGAAGGCCTCTCCCTGCTGGGAAGCATGAGGGGTCCTGACTGTGTCTGGAGCCTGTGGTGTCTGCCGGCCACCAACTCCAGAGCATGTGTCTGAGATAAGAGAGTCTAACCCTCAAATGGCTTTCTCTGAACCAAATTCATGCCTTGTTCTCGATGGGAAGGAAGGAGGCTGGGCCTACGGGTCAGAGTATTGGATTCAAATCTTGTCTCACTACCCATGTGATGGTGGGCACTGTACCTGCCACTCTGAACGTCAGTTTCCTCCTCTGTAAACTGGAATGAGTCAAATGCAGCTGAGAGCTCAGCAGGGGAGCCAGCTGTGGGTGGAGGGACTGTATTTGGTACAAACCATGTGCATCAGAGCCTGGGAGAGCAAATCCGGGGAGGTGGGAAGACTAAGCCTGTGAGTCGGCTCCCAAAATCCACTTGTACTTGGTCTGGAGGCTCGAGAAATATCTCTCAGAGATTTTCAAAAAGAGGCTGCGATGTGATTGATACAGCCGCAAGGAAGGGCATCCTGGGCAGAGGGAACAGCATGTGCAAAGGCCTGGAGGTGGGGCAGACCTGGGCTTGGTCAGGACACCATGACATGTCCTGGGTGACAGGAGAGAAGGGGAGCAGGGCAGGCAGCGAGGCTGGGAGATCAAAGACAGAGGGTGAGGTGGGATGGTGGGGGCAGGGTCAGATCTGGGTTTTCCTTCTGTCCGATTTTTTTGTTTGATTCCTTTATACGCTACCCACTTATATAATTTTATATACCCACGTCCATGCCATGTCACCCGTGTGTTTCTTTAGTGCTGACAGTTTCCTTTTCCCTCGGCTTCCTCCAGCCTCTGCTCCTCCCTCAGACAACCCTCCCAACCAGGTCCCCCACGTCAACAACCCAGTCTTACTTCTCCCCCAATTGTCACACGCGTCCCCATGTTCCTATCATCGTAATCAGGCGCACACGAGTCCCCGTGTGAACTTAGGCGATTGGTTTCCTTTTATAGCTCCAGGCGCAATCACGTTTCTCTGCCTCGCTCTCCTCATCAGAGCATCTCCCGGCCACCTCTCGAGCCGATCGGCACAGCTCCGCTCCCTCCGCCGAGGACCGTGTATAATTCCCCCGCGTGATGCGCCCCACGCGTTCTCCGGTCCCCGACTCAGGTCATTGCTTTGGTTTTGCCTTTCTGATTTTTTGCCACTACAAATGATGCTGCAGGGAACATTCTCGAGCACACGGCCTTAAGTGTTATGCGTTTGTTTCTGGGGGAGAGAATCCCAGGAGGGGGATTTGCTGGGCCCTAAGGTAGATTTTACATTTTCAGGGATGTAGCGCAATCGCTTTTCTAAGAGGCTGTAGCACTTCACATCTCCAGCGGTGATGATCGAGAGGGTATTTTCCTCGATCAGGGGTTTGGGTTTTCCAAGGATCTCGCAGGCTGCAGAGGGGGGCGTGGGTTAGAGAGTGAGACGCACTGATTTGGTTGATCAATGATTAATATCCGCCAGACCATGAACTCCATGAGGGGACAGTCTGGTTGCCTTGTTCAGCCCTTCCAGTAGTGGGAGGAACAGAGAAGGTGCTCAGGGGACACTGGTTGAAAGAGAGGAGGGATGGGAGGGTGGGTGGGTGGGTGGGCAGAGAGCTGGGTGAGCAGAAGGGAGGGAAGGTGAAGGAATGAGGGGTAGAGGGGTGGATGGAAAGGTCAGTATATGGGAGGGTGGGTAGATGTGTGGATGGATGGGTGGATGGATGGGTAGATGGGTGGGTGGGTGGGTGGATGGATGGATGGATAGATAGATGGGTGGATGGATGGATGGATGGATGGATGGATGGATGGATGGATGGATGGATGGATGGATGGATGGGTAGATGGATAGATGGGTGGGTGGGTGGGTGGGTGGGTGGATGGATAGATGGGTGGATGGGTAGATGGATACATTCTGAGAACAAACCATGATTTATAGGGGGTTTCATCCTTCTCCAGTCCTAGGTATCAACAAATAAAAAATTAGTAGATTATCGGCTCCTCCCTTCACACTGAGGAAATAAGAGCAGGACAGGTCAGGGAGATGGAAAAATGTGTCTTTGAGAGGAGAATCAATGGGAGTCATGAGATGATGGACAGAGGATTTGGTTCACTTTGCCCTCTGGTGCTGGCTTGAGGCTTGTTGGGTGCAACACCAAGGCAGCCACACCCCCAAGGGCATGCCAGTGCCCCGCGGCAGAGGAAGGCCTGTCAAGTGTTGGAGATGAGGCTCCTGGTGGAGGGTCCAGCAGTGTGATGAGACGCTGAAGAGATGGCTCTTCTCAAGACTTGATAATAACCAATATTTATTGAGCACTTACTGTGTGCAAGGGGCTGTGCATTACACATATCTTATCATGTCCACAACAACCCTACAGGCGGCTCTCTCTTATTATTGCCTTGTCACAGATGAGGAAATAGGGGCTCAGGGATGGTGGGTCACTGGCCTGAGGTCACACAGCAAAGACATGAGGAGCTGACCAAGTCTCAGCTACTTTTCTCTCCACCATTCTTTGTTCCTTGTCTAAGGCTCGCCCAGTGGCATCCAGTCTCTGCAGGAGCAAGTCCAAACTCCTCCCCTGCACATTCTGGTCTTAACCTACCTGCTTGATAGCCCCAAGTGATCTTTCTCCAAAGGCCAGGCAGTGTCTAGTCTCTTCCTGCCTCCTCTAGAACTATGGGAAATGTGGCTGTGGAATGTGGCTGTGGAATGAGCTACTTCCTAGCCTCACTGTCCCCATCTGCAAACTGGGTTTATAGCTGCCCTTGCAAGGATGCTGTGAGGAGCTGCAGAGTTACTGTGTTCTTGCAAGGAATATTGTCATCCCTGACCAGGGGATCTTCCTCACCCACCCTGGTGGATTTTGAATCTGGCTCTGTGAAGCTCTCGGGGTCACCTCTACTATGACCTCATGGGCTATAGCAGTGAGACCATGATTCCCCAGTTTACCCCCCGCTTTTCTCCTGGACCATGCCCTCAGTCCTTCTTGCCTCTACCTGCTCTGATCATCCAGACCTCAGACTTTATCTCTTGTTTTTTGGCTTTTGCCATTGTCTTACCTTGAACTCAATATCAGGTATTCCTTCTTCGACTGCTATTGCTATTCTGGGTAAGGACTCTTTCCTGAACCAGCTCAGCCTGGGAACTTTGGCTTAAACATCTATGGAGAAACACTTTCCTGTGTGTTTACCCCAGCATCATTCATTCATTCATTCATTCATTCATCAATCGATAAACATCTATTGAGGGTCTCCTGTGTGCCAAGCACTGTGTTAGGAACTAGGGATATAGTGATAAAAACACTCAGGTAATGTGCATGGAATTTATATTTTTCAACAAAGGCATAAAAAAACAAAAATGTTGTAAATGGGACCTGGGCATTTTTCAGCCTTGTTCAGTGTGGTCCAAGGGGTGTGAGTAGGGGCTGATTAAGTTTAATATTAAACAGATTTGTCTGCACCTGAAATGGGGCATGAGCTCCCTGTCATTGGAGGCATGCAAGCAGATCCTAGACAACTTATTGACATGGCTCCTGGCATCAGGGAGGGGGTTGGGTCCGATGACTTTAAGGCCCCTCCCAGCTTTGGGCGTCTGTGATTTGGCCTAGACCTTGGCCAGGATCCCCTCCCACGGAATGGCCCCAAGCCTGATGGCTCCGAGCCCGTTTGCGCTCAGGCTTCCTGGCTCCCAGCGTCACACTGGCTTCTGGCACCTCAAACCTGTATGGTGCTGCCAGGCACCCACCCCCCATCCTCAGGCTAGAGGGGGCCCTCCTGCCTGCCTCCTCCTGGGCCTGTCCTGTTTATGAGGCCACTGTCCTGGGTTGCTGGGGCAACATTGGATCAGTGCCGCACTCCGAGCCCACCGACTTCTGGCCCTTTCCATGCTCTGGACAAAGCAGCTGCTCCTGTCTCCTGTCTGGGAGGGGCCCCTTGGGTGGAAACCCATTGATGTGGATGTTTGCAAGCACCCTGAGCCCATAAGATTCCAGGTTTTCCCCTCCAGCTGGGGGACCCTCTTCCTGGCTGCGTAGGACGGAGTAAAAACCCAGGCCATGCAGCCGGGGTGCCTGGGTTCAAATCCTGCCCCATCGACTGCTGCCTTAACCCTCCCTGTGGAGATACTCGGCCCCAAAGTGTCTGGATCCTTTGTGTGTCCAGAGAAGAGCCCACCACGCCTGTCCCAACATTTCCACCCTAGTGTGTTCCTCTCTGATTCCTGGCAGAAGGCTGGGTGTCCGTGGTGACTGATGAGCCCACTTATTCCCTGAGACTCCCCCAACATCCTTGCCTTTCTCTCCAGCCTGTCACCTGACCCTGTGCTTGAGGTAGGGCTGGTGTCCAGGGGGCCTTGTCCTCCTAAAGCCCCTCTCCCTCCAGGACCCCGTGGCCCCACCCTCAGCAGGACAGAGATTTACAAGGAGCTCTGGACCGGGACCCTGACCACCACCCACTGAACTAAAAATTCACCGTTCAGCTTCCGACGGGTCACATCCCATCTCCGCACCTTAGTTTCCTGTCCACCGTCTGGGTTCGGGCAACCCGGCGATCTTCGAGGTTCTCTTTGTTTTTCTCCATTTATTTGCGGCAACATTCTTCCTTTGAATGAAATCTTACGTGGAACAATATGAGCAAGACTGGGGCCGATCAGGATGCCGATGGGGATCTGGAAAATTCTGCCCAGGAGACAGGCAGAATTAGGGGCTGGACAGACAAGATTTAGTCACCTCACCAGGCCCCCCTCGTCCTACCCAAGCTCTCCTCTCCCTGGCCCCATTCCCTCGGGTCCCTGTTACTTTGTTTAGAGCAACCGGTCCCATGGAGCTGAACGGCTTCCCATTTGAACTAAAGCTTCCCAGAGCCTTTTATCTGAGAGTCGCCACCGAGAGGGCCTCCCAGGTGGGGCGAGAGGCCGGTGAGCTCTTTGGGGCAGGTGGACTCTCGGCAGAGATGTGAGCAGCTCGTTTTGTTTATACCCGGAGGGTTTCTGACTTCACAGGGAGAGTATTTTGGGAGAGATCGTCTCTCCAACATCTGGATTAGGGTAGGGACCAGCTGTTGCTGCCGTCTCTGCTGTCACATGCTGGGACGGGCCGCCAAGCGCTGGCACGGAGGCTGAGCAGGAGGAATTCATTCTCTCTCTCTCTCCCGCCGCTTTCTGTGTGTCCCCTGGTGTCCTTGGAAGATTCTGGCTGGGCAGCAGGACTCGGAGGCCCAGGTTTGGATCCCGACTCCCGCTGGCTTGCTGCGGGGCCCTGGGTAAAGGGCTTCTGCTGAGGGGCCCTGGGTTCTCGTCTGTAAGATGGAGTGATGTGTGGGACTTGCCTGGCATGGAGCAGGGGAGGTGAATGGAGACCATGCACCAGGACTTCAGGGGTCGACGATGTGACTGCCGTTTCTCCCTGCACCTGGGCTTCTGCGCATGTTGGAACCGGGGAACCACACGGGGAGGCCCCTCCTGGGCTCTTGCCAGGGGATTTAGTTGTGGGGCTTCCCTCGGTACACACTCACTCTCTCAGACACACATGACATGAACACACATCCATGTTGGGATGGACTGAGACACCGATGTATTTACATACACTAGCACATGAGCCCATATACTTGCCCTAACACACACACACACGGAACTCTGCAAGGTTGATAAGATTACTCCCATTTGACAGATGAGAAAATCGAGGCTCAAGTCTCATGGCCAAAGTCAAAGAGCTAGGAAGTGGGAGCCGAGTTAGGAATGCCAAGTCTACTGCCAGATTTGCAGGAGCCCTCATGGGGTCCCCATCCCCAGCAGACGCCTCTCTCATCCTTCCCATCTCAAGCCCCACCTCGTTCAGTCCAGCCCTGAGCACTGTGTAGGTGACAGCCTGACTCCCTTTGAATGACAGGGTTAGAGTCATGGACACAATTAGAGCCCAGGATCCTCTGGAAGGAGTCGGATCCCCAGTGTTCCTGTCAAGTTCAGCCCCAGTGAGTCCTTCCATCTCACGGAGGTGCCCCTTGCATGGGCAAGGGGAGAGCAGTAACCCCATCTGTGTTCTCAGATGAGGGCAGTTGGGGCTCCCTCAGCCTCCTGGACAGCTGTGTCTCCCAGCAGGGGCAATGGCGGGAGCCTCAAGGGTGACAGTCACTGTGAGAGCCTGAGCGCTGGACTCAGACTTGGGCTCACATCCCACCCCTATCTAGTTTTAGAGCCTCTCGGCTGTGACTCGAGGATGTGGAACAGCATCGGCCTCACTGCAGGGCTTTGCCTGCAGGTCCCTCCGGCACCTCCTGTGTATGGAATCAAGTAAGTGCTCAATAAACATCTGCTACAAATATGAACCCGAGAACTGCTGTGAGGGTTAAATAAGATAAAGCATGTAAAGGGCCCGTTACACAGTAGGCATTTAGCAAATGACCACCACTATATTCACGTAAAACGCTTGGAACAGTGTCTGGAAAATGATAATACAATTAATAGTAATATGAATTATTACTATTAGTTATTTGACTATGATTTGAGTTTTACAATGAAAATTATTACACTGGGCGTCAGTTGTGTGCCAGGCATCATGCCAAGCACTTTATAAGTCTCATTCTCATTAAATCTCCCCCGCCCCCCAGACTGGGAAGGACAGGGACATTTTATCACCTCCATTTAACTCAGGAGCACACTGAAGCTCAGAGAGGCCAGAACTTCTCCCAGTTTTGAAGCTAGGAAAGGGAGAAGCCAGGATTTGAACCGAGCTCCTCTACAGAATGCCCAGGGACAGTTTCCCCTGCCTTGGTCCTTCCTGGGCCTCTTAACCACTTTGGCCCCATTACTTAGCCAAGGTCATTGTTCAAATCAACTTTACACTAACTCACTTAAAAAAGATCTCAACCTCAGCCTTAGCAACAATATCCATGACTTCCCAGGTTGGAAGTGGTGATATATTTAGTACGTACTAAAATAAATATTTAAGAACTACCCCAAAAAATGTTGTTGTTGTTTTTTTGCCTGTGTGTCACCTGCCACCATCTCTTGGCCACAGGGGTGTTTAAAACTCATGTTGGGACTCATCTATCTCAACTGTCTTACTTCATGGGAGGAGGCACAGAGAAATTCAGTAATTCACCCAACGCCACACAGCAAGCCCAACTCATACCTCCTGACTCTCAGGCTTGGGGGAATCCCCTGCCCCTCAAACAGCTGTATCAGGGGAGGCAAAGCTCCCCAGGGAAGATCACTGCCTGACTCTGGAAGGAGAGCAGGGGGAGCTTTTTGGACCTCATCATTTTGGGCATGCTTTCTTGTTCCCATTTTAAAGTTGAGGGAACTGAGGCTCAGAGAGGTAAAGCAACTCTTCAGATGACACACAGCAAGTAAGGGGTGGAGCTGGGATTCGAACCCCAGATCTGGGTGTTGTGCTGTAGAGAATGCAGCTGAGGACATGTGGACCCAGGAAGAGGGACGATGCTGCCTGGGGGACAATGTTGTGGACACTGGCCAGCTGGGGGGGTTTTAACTCTTGGGTCCACCCACCCCCTTGGCTTCCCAGCCTGAAACCTAGGTGTGTGTGCCTTCCTGCTTTCTGGAATAGGTTTAGGTGGTAGAGGCCCGAGCCGAAGCTGACGTGCTGCATCTTCTGAACTCGGAGAGGAATGTCCCAGCCCTCGAGCCCCCTGCCAGCCAGACCTCCTTGGGCCCAGGAATGCAGCTCGCTTCCTGCCTTCGGTAGCCTCTCCTTTTCTCCCCGGCCCCAGCAGCCCTGGCTTCTCAAGTCGAGACGGCAAAAGGTCTTGGGAATTTTCGTAAAACTCTTAAACCTGGCTGCGAGCCAAAGGGAAACGGCTCTGAAAGGGGCTGATGCTGTCTGGGAGACGATAGAAATATGGCATTCCTGCGGCAGGCGGGTGCTGAGCTTACGGGGACGGCAGGCGGGCCGCGAGCGAGCGGGCCGCCCCGACGGCCGGGTCTCCGCAGCCCCGGGGCCACGGCAGGCAGGAAAATGGGAATTACTGTGGTCACTTAGGCAGCTTCCGCCGTGGGCCGGTGTTAATCGGCCTCGGGAGCTGGGTGAGGTAGGCGTTATCCTCAGCTGCCCATCATCTCCGATGAAGAGACGGAGGCTCAGAGAGAGGTAGTCACTGGCCTAAGGTCACACAGCCAGGCAGTGGTGGAGCTGAAATTTGAGCCCAGACTTTACCATTGTATCACCTTCACGCACACCTAGACATCCTCACACACCACGTGTGCACATACCAACTCACGCAGACACAGGACATGCACACACACAATCACAAGTACACATACCTACACACACGCGCGCATAGACATACTGCATTCACATACAATGCACACATATCTACATTTACACACACACGGGCACAATACATGCGCACACACAAGCACACTGGTCACAATAATGGTGACGCAAATAAATGCACACACATGTACACATACGTTCACACATGTGCACACACACTCTAACTCGTGCACACATTCTGAGACCTGAAACCAAAGTGCTCACCTGGCTCCCTGGAGCAGGGCCAGGACTCTGTCCCTGGGACCCTGTGAGCATCAGCTTCCTTCCGCCCCTCCCGCCTTCCCTCCCCCAGATGTTTGCCGTGGCTCCCGCCAGCCGGCCAGATGTGCTGGACGCCTTGGGATGTCTCAGAGACCCAGAGGCTGGGGGGGTTTCCAGATTGCCCCCAGATGTCTCCACGACACAGCGACACTGGGCTGAGAGGAGCCAGACACTTGAAAGGGACCCATCACCCTGCAAGGTCACCGGGCTTTCATCACTCAGGGGCAGCAGGCCAGGGAGGCTAAGTGTTGTGCTCCATGTGGGACCCTTGAGTCTGAGTTCACCTCGAAGCCACTGTGAGACTTGGGCCTGACCCTCTGCCTTCTCTGAGCCTCAGTTTCCACATCAGAGCATAAGGGACAGAGTGGCCAGCTTGGCTTCATGAGGGTGCCATGGGGACCGTTGACACTTAGAATTGAAAGGAATCCCAGATCTCTTGGGTCCCTGTTGGCAGATGGGATCACTGAAGCCTGAGACCACTCTGCAAGACAGCGGCAAAGCTCGGCTCAGAAAGCAGGTCCTGCAAATCTCGGGTGGATCACATTTTATGTTACACCTACCCAGCTCCTTCCACAGCAACGTGTAACAGCAGGAATGAAAAGATTGTTCTTTTGGTAGCAGGCCTGTTCTGACATTTCCTTTTTTTCCCAAGACATTTTTCTCAGGGATTACTGACCAGCAAGATGGAATGTCTCCGAGAAGGGTCCAGTTGGCCCCAGTGCTGACGCCGTCTATATAACACCTGTCTCTCCCAGACCCTGGGCTTTGCTGTCTCCCCGCAGGCTCTCCAAGCCAGTCTTGGGGTTTCAGAGGCTTGGGACCAAGCAAAGAACATCACAGCACCGTGCATTGACCTGGCTGTGTGGCCCTTTTTTCTCTGGGAGGCATGTAGATCACAGCATCAGGGATATGGGCTCCCGAAGAAGAAAATATGAGTTAAATTCCTGGGCAAGTCTCTTACCAGCTGGCTGACCTTGGGCACATCACGGGAACTCCCGAGCCTCAGTTTTCTCATCTGTAAAATGGGAAGACCACATGTCGTGAGGCTTGAAAGAAATAACATGCGTGGTGCTCAGTGGGGCTGGCCCGGGAAGCTCTTGTTCGTCATTAGTGACCTTGGACATTAAGCCGGTTTCCAGTGAGGCAAAGACACGCCCGAGGGAGCCCAGTTTCGGAAGGCAAGCGGCCAGGGCGGGCTGACCCGCAGCTGGGCTTGGGCTGCGGGCCAGCCCGCTGGGTGATGTGCGATGTCGTTTTTCCGGGCCTTCCCTCTGGAACAGACCTCAGGTTCTCTGCAGACACTCTGATTGTCTGTCCTGACTTCCCTTCTCAGACAGAAATCCCTGTAACTCACCCTGGTGCCACTCGCTCGGGCTTGGGCCTATAAAAAGCTGACCGGGGCTGTTATTTTAAGGGCTGTCACTGTGATACCCTCGGCGGGTTCCTGCTGGAAATGGCCTCTGGTTCCCATGGCTGGTGGCAGAGGTCCGAGCTGGCTTTCAAGGGCAAGGTACACACAGAGGGAGGCAGCTGCTCCCAGGTGGCGGGAAGGGCTAAATTTACACCCTAAGGAGGGGCAGCCCTTCCTCTTCTCCCTCCAGCCTCCTTCAGCAGTGTGAGCACCTACTGTGTACTTACTTTTACAGAGAAAGGAGCCATGGCTCAGAGAGGGACAGGGCTTTCTCCAAGGCTGCACAGCGCAGTTCTCTCAGATTTCTATTATAGGGCAGGGGCAGGGGAACCCTGTCCAAGGTTACACACACCCACAGCAAGTGGGGCTCACTGTCAGTATTATTAATATACCAGAGCCTCAGCTGCCCCCCACTCCCGGGAGCCTTGGAGGCTGATGTCACCCATCGGTCCCCAGTCCCTCCCTGAGTCCCCAGCCCCAGCCTGAGACGCCCCCATAGCCGGGCCTGCTTCTCCGGGGAAAGGAGGCACGCAGCCCCTGACCCTAGCCGTTTGCCTGACCCTCCGACCACAGCCTGCAAGAGGCTAACCCGCTCCCCACTGCCTGGGGCCCCCCTTGGTTGACGGGGCTGCGCCTGCCTGCTCCCATTCATGTATTTTGTATTATAAAATGACTGCCGTCGCCATGGCAACATAAAAGGAGCCGATCTCATTACTGAGGCCCCGACACATTATTTTCTCCAAGGAATTTCTTCTCTTCTTTTCATTATTTCCCTCCAAAGGTCAGTTATCCTCTCAGGCGGGGCGGGGGCGGCGGGGGGGTCCGCGAAAGGTGAGCCGGATTCATGGCAGAATTCCCCTGGCGGAATTTACAATCATTTTGCCTTTTCCCTGCTCTAACGCCATTGGAGAGATTTTCTTGCAGCCAAGAGGTTCTCTTTAACCCCTGCAGCCCTGGCAGGCAGGCCTTGCAGGCGGCAGATGGGGCTGGCCCTGCCCAGCCACCCTGGGAGTTCCCGCCCGTGTCTGTGCCTCCAGCAGATGGTCACCTGAGGCCACCTGACTTTTTGTCCTGAGGGTAGGGGAGTCTGGGGTTGGTCCCATTGGCCATGGAAAACTGGGGGGCTCCAAGACAACTAAATTTCTTAGTCTTCCCACTGAGGAAAGCACTCCTTCAAAAGTCAGTACTAGTGATTATAATAATTCATATTAATCTATGGAATGCAGTGAGGTATAGTGGTTGAGAATTTGGCTCTTGCCCAGCCAGGCGTGGCTCAGCAGAGTACCTGGTACACAAAAAACAATAAATATCAGCGATTGCTTATCTTTAGGTCCACATATGTGCCAGTTACTGTGTGTATCAGTTATCTATTGCTGTGTAACCAATCACCCCAGGGTTAGTAGCTTAAAACAACATAATCACTTATTGTCTCTCATGGTTTCTATGGATCAAGAATTTGGGAGAAGCCGGGTGAGTGCTTCTGGCTCAGGATTACTCCTGCTGTTGCAGTCAGATGTCTGGGACTGTAGTCTTCTGAAATCTCGACCAGGACTGGAAGATCTCCTTGCAAGAGGGCACACTTATGGCTAGCTGTTTCTCTGGCTGTCCACATGGGTCTAGCCTCAAGGCTGCTTGAGCATCCTCACAATGTGGCGGCTGGCTTTCCCCAGAATGAGCAATTCAAGAGAACACGGTGGAAGCTATGATGGCATTTATGACCTAGCCTCAGAAGTCACACACCACCATGTCCACCAGCTTCTATTGGTCACACAGGCTAGCTCTGATTCCGTGTGAGAGGGTTCCACACAAGGGCATGACTAGCAGACTCCAAGGATTATAGGGGACCATCTTGGAGGCTGGCTACCACACAACACTACCTCCTTTATGTAGATGATCTCATTTAATCTTCACAATGAAGGTTTGAGGCCGGTTCCCCATTTTACGGAGGAGAAAACTGAGGCTCAGAGAAGGCAAGCCCAAGGCTTGAAGACTATCCAGTCTGATTCCAGGCCCAGATTCTTTCTCCCCCACCCATTTCTCATGGACCCATCCTGGTCAGCTTCTGCTGGTCTGAAGGGAGAGAGATCTGCTGGGAAAAGAAAACTTCGGGCAGCCTGAGTCTGCATTGCAGCTGGTCGGGGCAGAGCAGTGCACAGACACTCAACAAGTGGAGCCAGTCAAAACACTCCCCCCGACGAAGCCAGTGGAATAAGTGTGTTTGTAAAACTGACGGCGTTTTTGTTGACAGGCAAATGTCTATATTACATGGCAACAAATGGCTGGAAGATGCAAAAACGCAGTCAATCATCAGGGATATTTTTCCTCTTTAAAAAAGAAAAGCGCTCCCACTGCTAAGCAGGATGAGTGATGTCTGCAGATCTTCCGCCCTAATCGGGCGCGTTCCTGGGGTGCAGCGTGAAGACCCAGGAGGCGGCACAAACCCATTTCAACCAAACAGAGAAGCATTGTCAGGGTCTTTTCAGGAAGTGGGGAGTTACTGACCCGAGGGAGGAAGGGCTGTCCTGAGGCGTCCTGAGGAGCCCTGGGGACGGGAGGTGCCAGAACACCAGATCGGTTGTCAGCAACTTGCCTCTTGGCTCTGAGTTTCTGGCTGACCTCGAGAAATGCAGCATTCCTCAAACTCGGAGCTTCCTAGGGTACTTGGTGAGAATGCAGATACCCAGGCCCTGGATCTGACGATTCTGATTTCTCTAGCTGGGGAGGGGAGGGTGGCCCAGGTATCTGTATTTTTAATACCTGTCTGCCTCTTCCAGGAAACACTGATGCAGGCTTTCCTGGGGCCACTCTGATAAGCACAGGGGTGCCTGCTGTTTCCTTGACCTGGCGCTCTCCTGGTCATGCTTCAGGTCTGCCTGATATCGTTCTTTCAAATTTGGAAGTCAGTGGTTCACTGGTTTGTTCGTTCATGCATTCATTTGATGTCTCAGGGAGCATCTACTATAGGAAAAGGGATCAGCAGTATCTCAGACAGGCTGTTCACCCCTGCCCCCACGGAATCGATAGTCCAGAGGCGAGAAGAGTCAAACAGGCCCAAACAAGTGAAATATCTGTAAGTTTAAGTGTCCCTGAGAAAATAAACAAGGGGTTAGATGGCGAATGAGAGGGCAGCTGCTTGACACTCGAGGGCTAGTCTGGGAAGACCTCTCTGAAGATAGGATTTTTGGTTTGAGATCCAAAGATGAGAGGAGGCTGGTTACATAAAAAGTTGAGGAATGCCATTTCAGGCAGGCAGAACAGCATGTACAAAGGTCCTGGGGCAGGCTTACGCTAGGAGTGTTCAAAGCATGGGCAGAAGGCCAGTGTGGCTGCAGTGGAGTGGGTGAAACACAGAGAGCATGAGATAGTGGGGGACTTGACCACACATGGGCCACAGCAGAGTTTGGATTGTATTCTGAGTCTGATGGAAAGTCTTTGGCAAGTTAGGGGTTAAAGAGCTCACAAGAGACTATTCTTTGGGCCAGAACTCCATCCTTTGGCAGGTGTAGTATTATCCCTTTACCGGTTGAGTAAGGTTTGGGGACAGTCCCCCACAGCCTCTACTGCTCCCATTGCCCCACGCTTGATGGGAGTTTGGCTCATCAAACCCTCCCGCATTGGCCAGGGATGGGTTTGGGTTTGCTATCTGGCTGTTCTTTTAATTTCTCGGATTTAATGTTGGCAGGATACACTCATACATATACACTCATACACTTTGGAAATCTGCATGAGGATTTATGGTATTCTGGCCCCGTTATGGTAAAACAGCTGGAAGGAGCCGGGAGAGGGTCTGGGGCTGGGGAAGCCAACGACTCCTGGGTCTTGATTCCCTGGTATCTCCTCCTTCTCTTCTCCCCCCTCCCCTAACAAGCAAATATTAATTAGGCGCCTACTAGGGTAAACTCTGCAGTGACTAAGGGTATAATATCTGGGTTAGGAGAGTCTGGGTTTGAACCCATCTCTGCTACTGAGTGTGTGGCCCTGGGCAAGTCCCTTTACTGCCCTGAGTATCAGTTTCTGCATTTCTAATGCGAAAAGGTTATTTTGATGATTCAATAAGATAGAATATAGAAATTTCTTCCCTTGTAATTATTAAGGGGTGAGTCAGGGAGACTTTAGAATCTAGGAAGAAAATTGCTCTCCTTAGTAGAGCTCCCGATGACTTGCTAAGAGCAGACAAAGAGCTGTGAACAGTAACTGAACTCCTCTTATTTTATTTAGCCGTCAGAGGAACTTTGGAAGGATGCCTATCACATATTTATTGCTGAGAACCAATCCAGGGACAGGAAGAGACGATTTCATGAGGTGAATGTCTGAGCCTCACCTCCAGAGCCAAAGCTCTTCTCCCTGGAACTGCAGGATATTCTGCAGCTTGGGACACAAACCTCAGGTTCCCAAGAACTTCTGTTGTGTGGATCTTATTAACCCTCCTCTGTTCTTTAGTACTCCTGCCAGGCCTGCCCATCTGAGAAGCCCCATTCATTAGGCAGATGTATCAATAATCAGATACATCTCTTTTTAAGTGATTTTTTGTTTTTTTCTAATGGATGTTGAGCATTTGTCTCATTAGGGCCCTGGAAAACACGAGCTTCGGTGCTGGCTCGTTCAGCTTACGCAAAATACCACGCGTGCTAAAATTTGCTTCCCTTTGATTTAGCCTCTTGCTAGCTTGAAGGACTGGATTTTATAACAGGTCAATTTCAGACCATTTGATATTGATATATGAAGATCCTTAGGGATTATGGAATGCATTTTTCATCCAGCTGCGATAGTATCATATAAGGAAAATGGGATTGACTGTTAAGTACAAATTGAAAAAGACATGGTCATTTAAGATAACTCCTTATCTGTATACAAGGAAATAGTATCAGGGAAATAGACCACCAGTTGACAGAAATAAATTTCACCTTGGGTGCCTCCTCCACACGCCTCCTCCACTTCTGTTCCCACTCGTCTGGGATTATTCAATTATTCTGAGAGCCCTTTCCTGGGGCCCCGTTTAGAGGATGCATCTGCGGAAAGAAGAATATTCTCTGCTGCTTTACTCTGGAAGGAGAGATTAGATAGGAGGAGCTGGGACCATTAATGGAGCAACCTTTGGGGAATTTGGAGTGGGGAAGCTCTGGCTCCCTCGCAGAGCCCCTGACAGCTTGCTAAGAGCAGGTGAAGAGCTGGGAACAATGGGCACATGCCTCTCCTTGCATCCATTAGGCTCACTCACATGCACTCAGCCGCGTACACTACGACCGCTGGAGTGGTCTCAGCCAGGCAGGGTCCCTCTCCAGGTGACACGCGGGCCTGGGAAGCAGTGTGGCCACCGAGGGGCCTGCGGCCTGGATGCCGGGTTGAGCGTTTCCGCTCAGGCACAGTCGACCCCTCTGCCCGGCTCACATCTCTTTGGCGTGATACGGGTCACACGATCTTTAGGAGTGACGTGTCAGCCCCGTGAGGTGGGCGCTGCTCCTCTCTCTGCCCAAGTCACAGTCGAGGGACTGGAACTGACTGGATCAAGCAAATGTAAGCTCTGCCTGATTCCACAGCCTGTACCATTTCCTGAGTTTTACATAAGCAGAGTGGATTGAAGGGTCACTTAGAAAATCTCTCAGATTCCCAAAGATCCCCTTCACTGGTCTGTGGGGAGGCTGGGGACTTGTGTCTGGTGCCCCTTCTCCAGTTCCTGGGGCGCAGGGTGGAGGAAAAGCCTGCTGCTTCTACTTCCTCCTCAGGTCCCACCTGCAGAGAGATCGGCTGGGAGGTGTGCGCTGGGGACCCTCCAGGCCTATGCAGTCCTGAAGAGGACAATTCTTGGGGTGGGTGTCTGCCTCGGCCTTTGGGTGAGCAAGACTCATGGCCCAGCCTGGCTCCTCTTACCCCCTAGTGGGAGTTGACATCAGAAATCCCCTCTGATTCCACTGAGGAAAGGGCACTCAGAGCCCCAAAGAGAGCCAGGTGGTCTGGGGCTTACAAGTCAGGTAGCCCCTAAGGCTTCCTGAGGACCTACTATGTGTCAGATGTGCCACCTCTAGGAGACTCTGAGAGGGGGTGAGGAAGATTGGATCAGTCCCTTTACATCATGACTTTGTTAGAACTCACAGCAAACTAAGCATCATCACCCCCATTTTACAGCTGAGGAAACTGAGGCTCAGAGACATAAAGTGAACAAATCACACAGGTAAGTTAATGGAGGAATAAGAATTTGAATCTGGGTTTGTTCGACTCAAAAAGAATTCATGCATGCATCCATCCGTCTATTCATTTATCTATCCATTCATTCATTTTTTATCCATCCATTCCCTATCCACTCATCCATCTATCCATCCATCCATCCATCCATCCATCCATCCATCCATCCATCCATCCATCCAGTGTTAATCAAGCATGTACCAGGCAATTACCATCCTTCATCATTATGAGCGATGTCTTAGGGACCTGAGGGGACCCCAGGGCAGTTCCTAGGGCCACCACATCTGGGGTCTGACCATCAGACTTGGACCATGTTGGAGTCCTTGGTCTAAGCCAGGAGGAGGCAGAAGGCAATGGGCTGCAGGTGTCTCCCATCCAGCCTGGGCACCGGGGTTGGGCATCAGAGGTACCACCTGGAAGATGATGTGTGTGGGGATTGGGGTGGGGTGAGGCTGGCAAAGGAGTTCACTTCCCCCCAGAAACCCACAGGCAGCAAATCTGTCCGTCAGCCTATAATTCCAGCCCACCTGTCAGTATACATGGGGCACCGAGCCAGTTCTTCCTGCGGCCCATGAATCATAGCACTTGAGTCTCTAATACTAATAAAATGCAGCCCCTCTCCAAGACTCCACTAAATGAACCAGGGTCCGTAGAGATCGAGGTATCTCCCCCCCCAATTTCTCTTTCTCTCCCCCCCCCCCCCGACTCTTCACTCGGGCAAGGACTGAAGTGCTGGCTGAAAGGGTAGCATATTCTCTTGGCAGGAGCTGTCACAGGTTTAGAAGAACCTTGATGAGGTCCAAGGCTCTGAGTTCAAGTTCTGCCAGTGGCACTTAGGCAAGGCTCTGCCAGTGAATTAAGGAGATTGTTCCTAATGCTTCTGAAGTCAGCATGAGCCAGCAGGGACCGACTTTCTCGAACGCAGGATGGCGAGGGGACCCTATTTGTCTGAAGCCCCCAAAGCTTGGTCCTTGCATTCCAGGAATTCATAGTCTATAGGAGAGGGCAGACGTGTGGGCAATTGCAATTCATAATCATAGTGATGCAAGAATAGTATTAAGAGAAGCAATTCGGTATTAGTTTCCTGTTGCTGCTGTAACAAATGACCATGAACTCGGTGGCTTAAAGCAATAGGAATGCATTTTCTCACAGTTCTGGAGGGGGAAAGTCAAAATGGAGGTGTCAGTTGGACCAGGCAAGCTTCTTCTGAAGGCTCTAAGGAGGATCCTTCTTTGCCTCTTTTAGCTTCTGGTGGCTCCAGGAGCTTCCCGGTTGTGGCCACGTCACTCCAGCCCCTGCCTCTGACTTCACGTGGTCTTCCAGGCATTCCATTAGTCGAGTCCCCATCTCAGGCTCAGTATGAGGCATTTCACACTCATCCTCCCCATGACTCACCGAAGACTGCTCTGGGATAAATGTCTAGGAGTACAATTCCTGGGCTGTTAGGAAAAGTGTTTACTTTTTGGAGAAACTGCCAACCCGTTTCCACCTTTTACATTTCTACTGGCAGTGTATGAGCGATCATTTCCCTCCATCTTCACCAGCATTGGACGTTCTCACTATTTTTTATTTTAGTCCTCCTGCTAGGTGAGTGGTGATATCTCATGTGGTTTTAATTTCCATTTCCCTAATGGCTAATAATCTCCTGATCTGTGGTTTAAAAAAAATGTTTGAACCACTCCTGGGTTCCCACTGGCCCATTTCCCAGGTGAGAGAAACTGAGACCCAGGGACTGAAATGGGCTTGCCCAGCTGCAGCTGGACCCCTGACTCCTGGCCACATGCTCTTCTGAGAAGGGAGGAAGAAAGGAACTCTTCTAAAGGATGCTGACTTTTACTCGGAGGCGTGGAAGGCACTATTTTGATGTGATATATCCCATCACTCTGTCTTCTCGCCCACAGAGAAAGCTGGCTTCAAGATGTCTACAAGAAATAAGTTGTCACAACAGAACTTTGCTGGATGGCCATCGGACCACGCTATGTGACACACTCTCTTTACAGACTTGGAGCTCTGGTAAGCTGCCCTGAGAATGACAGTGGGGCCTGGCCGGTGATGGGGCTGCTGGGCCCTGGCTCTTCAGAGGGACAGAGGAGATGCACCCTCATGCTAAGGACGAGTCACTCGTTTCCACCCTGAGAGACAAAGGTGGCCATCTGTGAGGTTTGAGGCCAGAGCAGGCCAGGCTGAGCCCTAGGTCAGCATTTAAGCCCCTTAGCCGGCAACCCCCCCCTTTCTGCCCGCCCCTTGCCCTCCGTGTCTCACCTCCAAGCTATCTGCTCCTCACAAAACATCTTCTCTCCTTGGCCCCCTCAGTTATTTTGTCTTATTTTATCTTTGGAGCAAGCTGCCTCCAGGAGACCCGGGACGGGGCGGGGGAAGGGGGGACACAGCATCTGTGAAAGAAGGGCGGCTGCAAAGAGACAACACACACAAAAATTTTTAAAGCTTGGTAATAAATGCTATTCAAAAAAAAGAGAAAAAGAAAAACCCAGCCCACAATCTCTGAAAAACACAGCCCATTGAAATGACAAGCCGAAAATCATTTGCTAAGCGCCGAAACCGTTCCCTTTGTCACCCAAATCCTTCTGTTGACAGTTACCTTTCAATCCCGCAATTGTGCGGAGAAGGCTGATTTTTATTCAGTGTTCTGTTCACCCTGCGAATTAATGAAAAGGGGGGAGGCAGAAAAAAACTTGTAAGAATGGTGTTTAATGGGCTGATAGACAAGCTGTCTGGCTTCCCTGGCCGAGCCCCTCTTATCAGTGGCTCGCACGGTGGCTGACTGGGTCGCCCTGTCCCAGCTCAACTTGGAGCACCCGCCCGGTTCCTTGGCCCCTGCAGTGGAGATGCTGTGATTGATTGATTGATTGATTTTTATTATGATTTTTTTTAAAGGCTTGATGAACTTTTCTCTTTACCAGGAGAAGGGGACAGGTGCAGGTCCTGACTTGACCCTGGGATTCATTCATGCACCAAAACATTTATTGAGCACCTACTGTGTTCCGAGGGGCTGTACTGGGTGCCGGGGTCAGGCACAGCTGAGACAGACCACATCCCATGCAGGGGGTCTCCAACCCGGGCAGAGATCAGCAAACCAGGGATTTTGCCCTTGTTGGACCAGGTGTCAGAAAAGGTCAGCGTGAGCCCCACTGACTCCAGGGAGACTGTGAGCCCCAAATTATTTCCTCTACGTATCCCCTAAGAAAGAGGACCCTGAGAACCATCTGGCCCCATCTTCACACCAATGGGCTGTGTTTTGGCATCTTCATGCCGGTTGGGATGCGGGAAGCTGGACCAAGTGACCTCCCTGGTCAGTTCTGTTCACAGGCTGCTGGGATCATGAGGCTGTGCTAAAAGTGGGGCCCAGATCTGGGTTTGAATCTTGCCCCTGTGGGGGACTTTGGGCAAGTCCGTTCACCTCTTTGGGCCACAGTCTCCTTGACTGTCACATGGGAATGGCGACATCACTGTACAGGAGCAGCTGGGAGGATGTTACAGACAGAATGTGTTGTGTGTCCTTCCTACATTCGTATGTTGAAGCCCTATCCTCCAAGGGGATGCTCTTTGGGGCCTTTGGGAGGTGATGAGGTCATGGGGCTGGGCATGTAGTCTGGTGAGATTAGTGCCCTTAAAAGAAGAGGTACCAGTAAGTATTTCTCTCCCCTCTCCCGCCACCACGTGAGGACACAGTGAGAAGGCGGCTGTCTGTAAGCCAGGAGGAGAGCCCTCACCAGAACTTGACCACACTGGCCCCTGATCTCAGACTTTGAGAACTGGGAGGAAATAAAATGCTGTTGTTTAAACCACCGGTCAATAGTATTTTGTGATTACAGCCCAAGTTGACTAGGACAGAGGAGAAAGTGAGGTTTGCAAGCCAAAGTCCTGGCCTGGCCCCTTTTCCTCTCTCCCTCTTTCCATCCCTCTCTCCCTCCCTTTCTTTCCTTATTTTCTTGATGGATTCTAGAAACCCAAGAGGGGTGCTGTGCTGGGGTGGGGTGGAGAAAGCTCAGGAAAGCAGAGGGTTTTCATTTAAAGGATATATTTGTGACACTGAAAGCCGCTCCCAGGCTCCCCAGCATCGCAGGGCAGTAAGAGGAAGCTGGGCGACAGCTCGGTGAGGATGTGATGGCAGACGCAGACACGGACACTGTGGCCTGGGGGGACCTGTACCTGCTTGCCAAGCCAGCCAGCTTGTCTGGCGTGATCATCGGGTCTGGACTTGCCCAGCCTGTTCTGTCCCTCCGTGACACACCTGTTGGCATCAGTCATTTTGCCTCCAGCCCTCAGGCCCCGCACCCAGGAGGCATCTTGGAATCTGCTCCTTCCCTCCACCCCACACCCAGTCTTTGACGAGCCCTGACAACTCTGCCTTTAACTGATTTTTTTTTTTTTTTTGAGAGAGAGGAATGGAGAGGGGGAGAGAGAGAGAGAAACATCGATCGGTTGCCTCCCATATGCACCCCGGCTGGGGATCGAACCCAAAACCTCAGCATGTGTCCTGACCGGGAATTAAACCCGTGACCTTCTGGTGCACAGGATGACGCTCAACCACCTGAGCCCCAGCGGCCAGGGCCCGGCAACTCTGCCTTTAACACACCCCGAGCTCTCACCCCCTTTATCACCGTTCTTACCTGACACCTGCAGTGGCCCTGTCCCTGGGCTCCCTGCTGCCCTCGTTTATCCACCCCCCAAATCAGTCCCACCTGGCAGGTGACCCCCCTTTGAAAGATACTTTCTCAGACCTCCGCCTTCTCCTGGGCCTCAGCTCCACAGCCAGGATAAGTCCAGCCCCAGTGGTGATCATTCGGGGGGGAGCTAAGCAGGAAACCCTCCCAGCACACAATGAGGTGCCTGCCCCCCAGTCTCTTGGGGACGGAGTGATAGATAATCCAGATAGTCATTCGTGTTTCGGGTCCCACATGGCCCCCTCCTTTCCCCTCCCCTCTGTGGTGATTGCTGACAAGGCGGATTTTAATATATTCACATTGGCAGAGCTATTTGCATTCAGACGCAATTATGAGGCAAGACACCGCTTCCTCAGAGCGGCCCCCGGGAACGTGGGGAAGACATGGTATACTTTTGAGGGATGCGGGGGGCTCTGAGGCTGGGCAGAGTGGCCCAGGCAGGGCTGAGCCCCATCTGCCTCCTTTCCAGAGAAAATGTCCGGACTGGTACAGCCCCCAGCCTCCGAGCTTGGGTGGATCTGCTTTATGTTCAGCCCAGGGTGGGGAGCAGTGAGGCTGCTCATGGAACTGTGGTCGGGGCAGTGTCCTCTCAGTCTCTACCTTGGCGTCAGGCACTGTGCTTGTCTGGGTCTTGGCCCCCAGGAGCTTACATTTTCATAGGGACACAGACAAGGAGAAGTTAACAACTAAGTAAACAAGATAACACATCGAAATAAGTGCAGCGAGGGAGGCCACGGGTGAAGTGACACTGTCTCGGGGTGTTTCTCTGGATAGAGGTAGGCTGATGGCAAAAGTGTGCCCAGCGTTTCATTCTCCCTGAAGCCACCCCCCTTGCCTTCGCAGCTCACTCCATCAAGTGGGGTCTGTTTCCTGACCCTGGGATCTGGGCTTGGCCATGTGACTTGGCCTATAGGGTGTGGTGTAAGTGATATAGGCCCAGCTCCAGCCTGAGGCCACAAGGGATCTTGTGCATTTCTGCTTGCTCTTTTGGAACCTGCCACCACCTTGCAGATAAGCCCAGACTTTCCTGCTGGAGGACGAGAGGCACACCGAACTGAGACGAGCCATCCAGTCAAAGTCAACCTAGACCAGGTAGAACCCAGCTCACCTGTCAGCTAACCTCGAATGCAGTGATCTTTTGATTAGCCCAGATCAGAAGAACTGCCCACCCGACCTGCAGATTTGTGAGCTAAGCAAATGCATGTGGTTTTAAGCCATGATGTTTTGGGGTGTTTTGTTATGCAGCAGAAGCTAACAGATACAAAGGATCAGTCTGAGCAAATGACATGTCATCTGAGACTCAAAGGATGAGAAAATTAGAGTGGTGAGAAAAGCTGCAGGAAGAATTCCAAGGGGAGGGAACAGTAAGCACAAAGGCCCTGAGGTGGGAAATGTGGAGGCCTGTTTCGGGCACAGAAAGGAGGCTTCTGTGGCTGAGGTGTTGCGAGTAAGCCGGGTGGAATGGGACGTGGGTCAGAGATGGGCAGGGGCTAAATCACAAGGGACCATGGAGATGTCCCCAGTGCTTGAAGAGTAGTAGTCACGGATCTGATTTCTCATCCTAGGAATCTAGAATAAGGCCAGGGACGCTATTGCTGATTTTAACCACGCCGGTGATGGGATGCAGGAGAATGGGTGGCATTTGTAAAAATGTGGACTTGGTCTGAATGGGTTCCAAGAATGGGTGTCTGTACTGCATGTGTGCAGACAGGGGACATATAGCTTTTGAACTTGCTGTTCTTTCCACCTGGGACTCTAGCTGTCTTCCTGATGGCTGGGTCAGCCCTGTGAATTACTTTTTAATTCAGTTTTTGAATCAGTATCACATTCAGATGGATCAAAATTCATCAAGGTACAGAAAGGCAGGTACTGAAAGGATCCCTCCCACTCCTGTCTTCCAGCCTCCAAAGCCCCTTCCCACCTGCAAACCCTGCATTCAATTTGCATGAGTCCTTTCAAAGACATTTTATACAAATGTAAGCAAATACTTAAAAAGAGTATCCACCTGCTCCCTTTTACACTAATTGTACCATACTCGATCCATCTTTATTCACTCACCCTAATTGGAGATCTTCCATCTTGGTGAAAATAAAGCACTTCCTTGTTTATTTTACATAGCTGCATAGTATTCCACTGTGCAGAAGCATCAGCACTCACTTATCTAGTCTCCCATTGATGGCTATCCAGGTGGTTTACAGTTTTTTTGCTATTACTTAAATGCTTTGCATAACTTAAACATGTATCTGCATGTATGGGAGAAACTCTATAGCATAAATTCCTAGACCTCAAAGTATCAATTTGTTATATTGATAGGTTTTTTTTCCTCAGTTATCCCCCATCCAGGATACTGATGGATACTCTCAACAGCAGAATATGAGAGTGACCTGGCTGAAACTTCATAATTTTAAAGACCATAAACAGCTGTCACCTCCTCCAGGAAGCCTTCCCAGACCTTCCAGCTGGCTTAGGAGTCTTGTCTGGGCCTCCACCTCAGCACTGAACATGTGGCACCTGGTATTGCAATGGCCTATTTTCTTTTCTGTCCCTGTCATCAGATTGGGAGCTCCCTCAGACCAACCTTTCTTTATTTAGGAGTCTTCAAGCCTACCCAGTCTTTAGCACAGGGCTTAGGGCTGAGTAAACACCAGTTCCCTTTCTGCATGTCCCCAGGGCTGGGGTCCCCCGGGGTAGGCAGCCTCTACTTACATACTGAGCCCCTTGCCCCAGGGAAAGGGCTTTGGCCTCTGCCCCGACACCTGCAGGCCATCTCATGTGCCAGCTCCAAGCCCCTTCTCCCAGCCGCCAGGGCCTCCACCCTCTCCCTTGAACAAATAATAATTGTTAGAAAAAGGCCTGTGGATAAATTATTATCGTGACCCTCATTCCAGTGCAAAAAACTTTTGCTAGCTGCCAAGTGAAAAGTCAAAATTTGCATTTAAATAGAAAACGTTAGGCCAGCTGAGCAGGGAGGCCAGTGCCCCCAGAGGCCTGTCCCTGGCGGGGAGCACCAGCCCAAGCACCCTCCCCAGGAACCCAGCGAGCGCAGGGGGAACATTCAGAGCCTGAGCTGAACTGATGTTTATTGTGGTTGGTGGCCCCTTGGGGCCTACAATTTCCAGTCCCTGCCACAGTTTTGCAAGGGCCCTGGGATCCAGTCAGATACATCTCTTAGATGCCCTGTATTCAATCCACCTTGAACCTCAGTCTACCTTCTCCCGCCCCACAGCGAGCAGATAATCACAAACATTAAAGGTGGGCAGAAACTGCAAAGCTCACGTCAAGCGGAATGTTTAGAGCATGGTTTTAGCACTAGACAGACAGGGTTTGGGGCTCCGCTACTTGCTAAGTCACTTGACCTCCCAAAGCCTCAGTTCCCTGTTTGTAAATGAGAGATTATAATACCTTTTTGGCTAGGTGTCATTATATTATCAATACAATTTATTCTCATTAATACATGTCGTTATTTCTGATGTTCGATTCATAATGCTGGAATTCCACTCTGGCACCCTGACAAGAGCTTGGATACAGGGTGCTCACTTCCACACAGACCAGTGTGTCACACACGTTGGCTTCTCCTTTTCCAGGAAGGTCCCTGTAATTGTGAGAAGACCTAGGTGCTACATTGTCATGTTCTCTCACCCCCTTTTCTGGAGAAACCCCAAACTTCTCTTCACCAGAGAATCTGTCCCAACACCCAGGAGGTTCGCTCCCCTGGGCAGCCAGGAAGTTGATAGCAACTTCCCAATACAGAAAGTAAGAATCACAACTGATGTGTGGTGAGGAGCCTAGACTCAGAAGGACTTGATGTTGTGTCTCACTTCTACCTGGGTCAACTTGGGTGACCTAGCTTCTTTGAGTCTCAGTTTTCTCCTTTAAACCTGGCCAGCATGGCTCAGCGGTTGAGCATCGACCTGGGATCCAGGAGATCGCTGTATGATTCCCAGTCAGGGCACATGCCCGGGTTGCGGGCTCGATCCCCAGTGGCAAGCGGGCAAGAAGCAGCTGATCAATGACTCTCATCACTGATGTTTCCATCTCTCTTTTTCCCCTCTCCCTTCCTCTTTCTGAAATCAAATAAAGATATATTTAAAACAGAAATAAATAAAAATAAAGTGGGTCTGTTCCGAAGATGGACTGAGATCACTCATGTCCAGGGTACAACATAGCCACACAAATCAGTTGGGGCTCAATGAAAACTCACAACCAGCTTGCAGTGATTTAAATATAATTTGCATAAGGTCAAAAATAAGTTATTTCTATTCAATTCAGCAATTGTATTTTTAACTCCCACTCTGCCCAATGCCAGCATATGGGCTTCTCTCACAGATGTGATTGAATGCATCTAGAAGAGGGCAGGAACCATGTCTGCATTGCAACCATTGCAACCACACTACCTGGCACATAGTAGGTGCTCCATAAACACCCAGCAGGCAGGAGGAGGGAATGCACTCCTTGTAAACTCCAGGTGTACATGGTCATCCCATTTAAAACCCCAGCAACTGAACCACATGGGCATTCTTGCCCCCATTTTCCAGCTGAGGAACTGATGCTCAAAGAGGTCAAGAACACACAGCAAAGAAGCATTGGAGTGGGGCATCAAACACAGTGTCTGTTGGAATCTCAAGGTGTCCTTAAAAAGAAAAAAAAAGGATATATAATATTTTTATGTAGTTAAAATTGAAATAGCAGAATGTGTAATATACACAATACTCAGGAATAGAGCTAAGAGACAGCTGAAAATGTTGAAAGTAACTGCCTCTGGGGAGCTGTGTGGGGAGTGAGCAGGTGGGGGCAGGAAATCACTCTTGGCTAAAAAGCCGTTTAGTTCCATCAGATTTAAAAAAAACAATGTGCCTGCATTCCTTTTACAGAAAATAAAAGATTAATTTTAAAACGGACAACTGCCTATAATTTGCTCTTCTAAATCGTCTTCAGGGTCCTTAGGTGGAAACGAGCCCAGGTGAGTGGCATTTGACATCAGCCCATGGAGGGTTGCCCTCTAGTTTCAATGGTTACCTGGCATCCACCAGAAGTGGGGACATCGTGACTCCTAGAGCCAACCCACTGTTACTAGACCGGGCAAGTATGTCCACAGGTTTGCAGGAAGCAGCCAGTTTGGGACCCTCACTAGCGAGCACTAGACCTGGGTTCTCGGCCACCTGCTCCCTGGTGCCCACTGTAGGCTCATTGACCCCAAGCACAAGGCTGGGCCACACTGGCTCTCTGTTCCAGTGCCTAGCCCCCAGCCTGGCACAATGACCTTCCATCTGGCACAGTGACTGGGCAGACCTGTGCCTGCCTTCTGAGGGCCCTCAGTTGAATTCAGGGAGACAGATAATTACCTGGATCAACTTCCCAAGTTACAGATGGTGACCTTTGAAGGAGATTGCTTGTGGTAAGAGTGTGGGTGACAGGGACAGCTTCCCTGCGGAAGGGATGTTTGAGCTGAGCTCAGAGGGATGGAGGAGCATTAAGCTGGCAGAGAGACCAGGAACAGATTTCTAAGGCGAGGAAACAACGTGGGTGAGGGCTACAAGGAGGGAAAGACATGGGCTGTCCAAGGAAAGGCCTGGACGCTAGAGGGGCTGGACAAGGTGGAGAGGGGAGGGAGAGGAGGGAGGAGGGAGGTAAGGATGTGAGGAGGAGGGAGGAGGGATGCAGGGAGGAAGGCAGGAGGGCAGGGCCGGATCAGGGAGGCCTGTGGGACTTCATCTCAGGAGGATGATATGGGAGCTCAGGGCAGCCAGGGGGGCCTGGTCCAGGGACATTCTACTCTGGGACAGGAGCAGGGAGCTCTGGGGGTTGCAGTCCCCTTTGTAAGCAAGGCGAAGTATCTCTGTGGTGGGCCAGACCTTGTGAGAGACACACAAACCCAAGTCCCATGAAAAGGTTAATGAGGTCCCCACTGTCCCTCGCTAAAGTCACTTCACACGTTTACAATGTACCCGTCAAACCAATTAGCTGTGAAAGTGTTGTAGGGCCTGCATTTTATTGGATTCTGGTCATCTCGGAATTGGTTAAACACTGTCAGCTAAGAAACATAAAAGAGCTCTGCATGGGGGGAGATGGGGGCGGCTCTGGGCATTCCCGAGAGGCCTGCAGCACAGACAGGGGAATGGGCCTGGACTTGGGGGGGCTGCGAAAGGCTTGGCCAACTTCCCCAGTGAAGGTCTGCACCCAGCAAGGGGATTTCCTCAAGACCCACAGTGGGTGTCGACCCTACCCTATCATTGGAATCACTGCGAACTTAAAAAAATACAGCCCTGGTGCCCAGTGCCCTCCCCCGATCAGTTGCACCCCGTGAAGGTGGGCAGAACATCATCGCCTTTTCCAAGTCCCTCAGGAATTCTGATGTGCAGCTAGTGGGGAGAACAGACCTATTCCAGGGTGCCAACTGATAGATGTCCTCCCCCACCCCCAAAGGGGACATTTGGCAATGTCTGGCGACAGTTTTGGTTGTCTGGAGGAGGCAGCGGCTGGCATGTGGGGGATAGAGACCAGAGATACTATTCAACATCCTACAACACACAGGATGGTCCCTTCCGCAAAGGGATCCAGCTCCAAATGCCAACAGTGCCGAGGTTAAGAAATCCTGCTCTAGCCTAATCCACCCATTTGACAGATAAGAAAACCGAGGCCCAGGCTGGCTGATAGGGAGTATATGAAGGCAAGCAGGACTCATGAGCTCCTGTTCTTGGACTGTGTGCCTAGTTCTGGGTCAGGGGCCGTGCGTTTAGAGATCACTTTATGAGATTCCGTAGGCCAACTAGCTCAAGTTGAATTTGGGGGCTGTGGCCTGACTCAGGCGGGGGTTTTTCTGAGGGTTTGGGGACTGAACAACCGCTAGAAGCTGCTCATCCTTCCCTGTGGAAACCCCAGATAGGTCCTGTCTCTTTAGCAACAGGCTTGACCCCAAAAGATGGTTCCAGAGAAAGAAAGAGGCCTGTTTTGATGTGGCTGATGGGGCGGGTCAGCCCCACGCCGCTGGTCTTGGACCACCGAGGGACCGTCTTTTTGTGTGTTGGTCCATCCTGTGGCAGTAACCTGAGTCGCGTGCAGGGCTGGGGAGCCCTGCTAATTGCAGGCTCGGGAAAGCCAAGCAGAGGTTAGCCCACAGTGAGGAGCGACAGCGGGCGGGGGTCCGGGGCAGGACGGTACCTGATTAGTTAAATTGCCAGCACCTGCTTGCTTTTATTGCAAACATAAACACGCCGCGCAGGCGACAGCCAGCGACCCTAATGCTTTCCGCGTTTGCCGCATCTGCAAGGCCCAGGGCCGGGCAGGGGAGGCTCAGCCCTGGACGAAACAGGGAGGCAGAGGGGTTAGGGTGAAAGGCCCTGGATTAGGAATCAGGGGAGGGAATTTACACTTGGCGACGTCTCCTCTGTGACAGGCACTGAGTGAGGCCTTCCTGTCCCCGTGCAAAGCCACCTGACCCTCACAGCCTTCCTGTGAAATATTGGTTTGGTTGTCGTCGAGACTCCTAACAGTTAAGCAAAGTCCTCCAAGTGATCCAGCCCAGGAGGCAGCCAGTACAGGATATGAACTCGGGTCTTTCATCTCCAAAGCCCCTGCTCTCTACTAACTGGGTGTTGGGAACCCTGGGGGTTCCTACTGAGCTTTAGTGACCTTGGCATTTGTACGACCCATCCTTTGGCTGACAATTGCATGGGTGCTCAGGACAGGGAGACAGTTTCTGGCCCTCCTGACAATTTGCTAGGTGACTGCAGGCTCTCCGTTTCCTCTTCCCGTGCCTTAGTTTCTCCATCTGTAAAATGGTCATCTAGTCATCCACCCCCTGCTCTTGAACCCCAAGAAAAGAGATTGGAGTGTGGAAGCTTGGATCTCAAATGGGTCTGAGGTCAAGTCCAGTGCTGGCTGAAATTACCCAGAGTTCTCAGAGGTTCTCTAAACGGAGCCATGCTGCCCGTCACACGGGCATGAATCCGAGGCCTGCAGGTCCCCACCACGCATGGGCAGAATTTACTTCAGCCAGCGCCCAGCAATTGGCCAACAAGACAAACAGCCAAGGAAACCATTTCAAATTAACTCCGTCTCCATTACAGGCTCTTTTATTAGGATAAACTATTTGGGGGATGTTTACAGGAGAGAGCCCTTCGGTACCGACAGAAGGTCAGAGGGAAAGTCCCCGGGACTGCACAACTGTCACTCAAAGCTTGCGGCGCTTCGCCCGCATTCAGATGTGCGTCTCTCCCCTCAGTGACAGATGCGTCAAACCCGTGACAGGCTTTGTCAGAATTTCATTTGTCCCAGCAGCTTCTGGCTCATTCTTGGCAGATGCGGGTGATAGGGGAGAGTGTGTGTTTAAATTCCCTTCTGTGGTCCTTGGGAATGAAGTAGGGGCACTTCTCCATCACAAAGAGAAAAAAACAAAATGTGCCTCAAACTTGGAAGCAGGGAAAATTTCATACATTCATTCATTCACTCACTCATTCACTCATCCATCCATCCATCCATCCATCCATCCATCCATCCATCCATCCATCCATCCATCCATCTTTCCTCTTACTTATTAATTCATTGTTTTATTAAATAATTCAAATAATCTTTTATTCATTTCTCCAATCAGGTTTTTTCATTGGAATCCTGATTTCTTATGTGTCCTTATGTACATCAGAGCCTCAGTTTCTGCATCTGGGAAATGGGACGATGCTAATCCAGAGTTGTGCTAGGGCTAACTGGGTTAATTCGAGTGAAACGCTTGGCTTACTGCCTGGTACAAGGCAAACATCCACACAATAGGACCGGCACTCCGGGCGCGGTGGTGGAATTGAACTCCTTCCCGAGAGGTTAGGTTGTTGTTTACTGCCACACAATGAGTGTGTGAGGCAGGTGGATTGAGCCCAGGGCATCGGGTTCCAGGTCCTCTGCCCTGCTCTTCGGCTAAATCTCAGCACGCGTGTTACAGGGCCAGCTGACCCAGCCCTCGGCCATCAGTCCGCGGCTGAACATTGTTTGTTGAATGCAGATCCAAACCCAGATTCTTGTGTGTCTCCTCTTGGACTTGTCCAGGGTGGGGCTGCCTTCTCTCAGCACAGGCCACCAGTGGGGCTCAATGCCTTCTTTCCAACAGGCAGTGCCGGGCAAAAACCCTCCTGGGCCTGAAGGACCCCCTTTCTCTTCACCTTTGGGTGAGCCCTGCTCTTTTCTCTCAGCCTCAGTTTTCTCCTCTGCACAGTGGGCACTTAGGTGGTCTCTGGACCTCCTCCAGGCTTTGAAACCCTGATGTTTTGAAGAGAAAGGATAGGTGTCACTACAACTCAAGGACCCCCTTTTTGGAATGCTCTGGGGGCGTTGGTCACACACAGTTGGCATTAACCAGTACCCAGAAACCATCTCACCTCACCTTTCTGTCCCCAGGGATCTTTCCAGGGAGCCTTAGGTAGCTTGGGTCACCTATCCCCAGCTCTGAGTTGCTTTCAGAACCTGAAGATTCCCCCTAGGTCCCCACCTTCTCTGTCCCAAACAAGTCAGCAGCAAACGCCAAAGATACTTACTTCTGGAATTCTCCGAGGGTAGCAAACACCCCCATTTCTCCTGCATTGAATTCTTTCTCGGGGAGCCCTATTGAGCTGGACCATTTCCCCTTTGCTGTAGGTGGTGTGTCACTGACACAATCTGGACCTGGGGAGGGCTGAGGGTGAGGTGGGTATCTCAATGCACCCCAATGGGCTACAGCACACTCATAATGTGTTCGGTTCGAGAGTGGGCTGTGGCTGGCAGGCAGAGGGAGAGAGTAAGGATGGCTTTCCCCTGACTGCTGGAGCTTCACTGTCCACATAGGGCCCAGAAAAGCGGGGAATTCACAGGGTAGTCGTGGCAATGACAAAGCCAATGGCAAGGGAAAGAAAAGCACATTTCTCTCCATAGATATTTAGGAGGCTGGAGAAGGGAAGAGAGAGATCAAGTTAGATTCGAAGAGTTCACAGCCTGAGCAGGTCTCCTGGGCCTCCGGGAGAGGTTGTGGGATCCAGATGTGGCTGGGGGAAGGCGGAGGGGGGAAGGGAGGCGGGGCAGGGGGTGGGGTGGGGGAGGTCTGTTCACAATTAGCCTTGATTTTGTGTGATGACATTGAAATTGTGGGCAAACATGAAAGCGGAGTTGTGAGGACATGTCTGTCCGAGCAGCCCCGGGATTAATCCAACGTGAAGGACACGGGCCCAGGCTGGCACCACATGGAAGCATTTTGTGTGGGTTTTGATGTCCCGCCAGCTGAAGGGGCTTCGCAGCCCAGGCTGAACGGGCCCTCCGCCCCCATCCTGGCCTTGCAGCCCCCTCCCCACCCAGGACTGGCTGACTCTGGGCCAGGGGGTTAAGTCAAGAGCACCAGAAGATTCTGCCTCCTGCAGGCCTGCCCTCTGGCCTACCCAGCCCTGAGACCAGCATGGCGGGTCTGAATGTCCACACAAAGCCACGCGTTGGGGGTCCCCTGCCGGCCCCCTAGGCAGCAATGGTGGGGGTCATGGAAGGAAGAATCTGTGAGCCATTTTCAGTATTTCTGATATTACAAGGGCTGGGCTCATCCACACACTGGGCCTTTGGCAGGCAACAGCTGTCTACCAGGGCTCGCTGGGATGGGCACCGATTGGGAATCTTGGAATTTTATGAGGACAGTGGGGGTCGGGAGGGCATGTGGGGGCCCCAGGGTCACCTCCCAAGGGCTCCAGCTCGGGGAGAGCCTTCTTTTGGAGCTCAATCCGGGAAGAAACATCACCTTGACATCACCAGGTTGTGCTGAATGTTGGGAGTAGGTGCTACCTTTTCCCACCCCCTCTGAGCCTCAGTTTCCTCGCATCTGTAAAATGGGGAGAACAGTTAGCCCCCCAACTTCACAAGATAGCCGTGATAACGAATACACTAATGTTGATAAAATGTTAGCATCGGATAAACACCCGATAAATAGCAGTCACGGTTTCCAGCTCTCCTGGAGGCAGCGAGCACTCCAACAGAGCCGGTATGAGTATCAGCTTTATTACCGCTATTCTGTTAGTATTTCGAAACAATGCACAATGTGCCTGTTGCTGAAATCAGGGCCAGGATTTCTTTCTGTCAGTTCAGGCGGTGGCTCAGCCCGAGCCCCGGGCCCCGCCGATCGTGACCTGGGGCCCCATCCCGTGCCGGCGGGCGCACTGCCAGGCAACCGAAGCCGTCTGGAAGCCCGGGGCTCCGCGATCAGAGCGGGGGAGCGCATTTCACGCAGTCCCCGTGACCCCTGGAGGTCCTTGGGGAGACAGGAAGGAAGGGGCTCTGTTTGGGTGGGGGAGGGGTCAGGAGAGGCTCTTTGGGGGAGAAAAGGAGTTGATGAAATTTCAGGATGTACGGAGGTCAGCTTCCAGCCGGCTTGTCTAGGTTAGAGAAAAGTGATCGCCACCCCAAACAGGCTTCTTAATGAAGCACAGCCTGTGCGGACAAGCCTTTCCCTTCCTGCCTTTTCCCTTTAGGAGGAGATTCTAAATCCTGAGCACAGACGACCACAGAATTATATTTACATATATTTATATTTTTCTAGCCACACGTATTTAGAGAGCTGGAAGCCAGGGAAGAAGAGGCAGCTTATCCTAAATGGAAGTAATGTTTCACCACTGAGCCCCTGACCGTGTGGTCAGGGCAGGTGAAGAGAGGTGAACAGTCAGACTTGTCATGTTTGGTGCTTGGGCTTTAAATCAACAAAGAGCCTAGTCTGTCCTGAGGAGTAGAATTAAATTGTATGCAGCAATAAACATGACAAGATTTTCCAAGGAGATATGGATGGGTGGGGGGGGGGGGAGTTGGAAGGCGAACTTTATACGGTTGTTAGTGAGGTTTGCTCCAGCTGGGCTGGGATACTGGATCCGGGTGTGAGGTCTAAGGGGCTCAGTGCCCGACCAAGCCAAACGCTGGAGCCTGCCTCCCTCTGGCTTGCTGTGGAGGAGGCAGACCCACGAGGGAGAGCCAGCGAAGTCCGTTCCTACGTGGGTAAATCACAGAAGAGAGAGAAAGCAAGGCTGCTTGGCCTTCTCCACGCAGGAGGCCCCGGCCCTTCCACCAGGAGGGGAAATGCAGGAGTTCCCAGGGAATCTGCCCATTAGCAAATCGGGCCCAGTCTCCGCTCCAGGTGTAAGCAGCTCAGGGTGCCTCCCTCTCCCCGGGGGAGGAGACAAGCTGGGGAGGGTGGTGTCGAGGGAGCAGGCACACCCGCTCTTCTAGAATAAAACTTCGGAAGCAATGGGCGGTGCCCTCACAGAGCCGAGCAATTGGAGAAAGTGGCCACTGCAGAGTCCCTATAGCAAAGGGGGGTCCAAACACCCAAAGGCCCTGGGAGGGCATTTCCCAGGGGAAGGCACCCCAGGATACGGGGTTCCCTGCCCATCAGTCTCCATATGGAAGACCCCAAGGCTCAGGCATTTGGAATCGAATTGGACTTGCTGGCCTGTGCAAGTGGCCACTAGGTGCCCTCCTGTGCTCCGGGGCTGCTCTAGGCCGTGATGCATGTATCTGTTTTGATTCCTCCCCCAAGCGCTATGGGATGTCAGGAGGTTCTGGGAGGGCAGGTGACTTGACCAAGGTACTTGGCTGCTGAGGGTCAACGCTAGCCCTTAACCCAGGCCTTTCTGACTCCAAAGACCAAACCCTTTTTAAAAAATTTATTTTTACAGAGATATTGTATACACATAAAATAAAATGCACAATGTCAGCGGAAGACAGGAAACAGAAGAAAACAAATGACAGCCTCCCCACCACCACCGAGCCTGGAAAATGAAACGTCACCCTCGCGGCCGAGCCTCAGGGCCCCTCCCCGGTCGCCTCACTGCTGCCCAGGTGAGCGCCTCCCCTGAGTCCAGGTCTGACTCTTTGCAAGTCTGACTTGAAACACGTGTAAGATTCCCGCCCGTGTCTTTAACTCAATGTAAATGGACTCACAGCACGTGCTTCTTTTTTTCTTGTTTTGCGCCTGCGAGTCCTTCAGGCCGCTGCGTGAGTTGTGATGAATTAATGAATCATTTTCCGTTTTTGTTTTGAAATAGTTGAACACTCACAAGACGTTGGAAAAATAATACACAGTGTTTCTGTACCCTTCCCCCAGATAATCATACCTTACATGGTCTCAGGACAGTGAGCGAACCCAGGAAATTAACGTGGGGACCATACTGTTAACTCAGGCGAGGCCTTATCTGGAGATTTTTACGTGCACACTCTGGGGGATGGCTCTATGAAATTTTGTGTATATTTGAATTACCATCATAATGATCAGGGTACAGAACTACCCCCCCCCCCAAATACTCTGTGATGTTACTGCTTCGTAGAGTATTTCTTTTCACTGCTGTGGGGAATTCATCCCTTGACCATCCCACAGCTGATCTCCCACAGCTGATCTGTCCATTCTCCGGTCCATGGGTGTCGAAGGCAAGGTTGTTTCCACCTTGGAGCTCTCTTTTAAAAAAATTTTTAAATTTTGTTTCTAGTTTTATCGAGATACCATTGACATATATCACTGTATAAGTTTCAGGTGTACAGCATGGTGGCTTGACTTACATATGTTATAAAATGATTCCCACAATAGGTTTAGTTAACCTCCATCATCTCATATAGACCTAATAAAAAGTAAAGAAACAATTTCTCCCTGTGATGAGAACTCCTAGATCCACTTACTCTCTAAACAACTTTCCTATACACCGTACAGCAGAGGTAACTGTAGTCAGCCTTCCCTGGGCCTGGGCTAGGTGTCTGGTGGGAACCCAGAGCTTGGAGCGCGGCCCTGGCCCCGAGGAGGCCACGGGGAAGTGGGGAGCGCGCAGAAAGCTCAATCCTATTATGCTCTTAGCTGGGGCGTTCTGAGGTTGCGCTCCGCGTCTACTTGACAGAACGCAGCCCCCGAGCGGAGTCCTGATCTCTTTAACCAGGCGGAATTGAGCTTGCACTTCAAGCGGCTTCTCTGTTATTACTGGCTTAGTGCGGCTGAAGACCAACAGCTACAAACACGCCACCAATTTGCTCTCTCGGTGCTCTTATTTGCAGCACGCCATGCAGAAAAAATATTAACAAAAAACAAACTCCTCGCTTATAACCGGCCTCTTTAGAGTGGCAGTGTTTGCCTCCATCTCCTCGCCCCTTGTCTTGCTTTTAAAAGCAGCTATAATATTAGAGACAGGCAGTGCTAGTAACGCTCTCCTGGGGCACGGAGCTAAGAGAGGCGGATGACTTGGGAAAAGACGGGCCTGTAAGGAGAGCAATGAAAAGTGGAGAATCCTCCTTAGGGGGCCTGAGGCAGGGAGAATGGGGGAAGCTGTCAGCTGAATGGGAAGAGCCCAGGGTCCAGAGAATTGTCCTCAGGGGTGAAGGGGGACCCTGGGGTCCTGGATACAAGGAAAGTCACTACTGCTCTCAGGGTCTCAATTTCCACATCTGTAAAATGGGTTGATTCAATGACCTTTTCCAGCTCCAACACTCTGTATTTGCCAAAGCTATTTTTATTTTTTTCCTGATCTTCTGGGTCCTGATCCAGCAAGGATATGAGGGCGTGGATACTGTTCTGTGATTCTGGGATTGCCAAGATCCTCAGACTCCAGAATTCTGTCATTCTCTTGTTCTCTGATCTGAAGCCTCCAGGAGTAGAAGAGTATGAAATTGTAGTAAGAATAACAGCAACTAACATTGCCTGTGTAGCCAGGGCCAGTGCCGTGGGCGTGTGATCTGTGCAGTCAGGGCCCTGTGCTCCATAATGCTCTGCTGTCACTGACGTGAGCAGGGGACCCTGCGTTTTCATTTTGCACTGGGCCCCCCAAATTAGGTAGCCAGCCCTGGGTGTACCATTTAAGAAAAAAAGACTCTGAGGCAAAAGGACTTGGTTCAAATCCTGGCTCAGTCCCTTCCCAGCTGTGGGCAAGTCATAGCCCCTCTCTGAGCCTCAATGGCCTCATCTGTAAAATGGAGCTAAAACCTCACGAAGGTCATAACTATGGAGCCCCAGCCCCAAATTGAGCTCCCTAGAAAGGCTCAAAGATGGGACAACTTATCCTGGCTGTTGAGTACTCTGGTCTGGCCCCTTGGCCAACCAATTCACCTACGTGTTACAGATGAGAAAAGTGAGGTGTAGAGAGGGCATGACTCATTTCCACAGCTGAAAACAACCGAGGTTCAGAGGCTCCGTGATGAGCCTTAAGTGCTTTATCTTGGGTGAGCCAGGGCTTACCCCAATAGCTATGGCCCTAACCATGAAGCCGCACGGCCTCCCCTCTGACATAACTTTTCAGGACGGGAAACCTCAAACACATGGAAGTCAAAAGGTCAACTCCAAGAACCCCCAGGTCCCCAGCACCTGCCCCAACATCTATCAACTCACTGTCAATTGTGTTCGTTTCGCCCCCACCTCCCAGGCTGGATTATCCAGAAATAAATCGGCTGTTGGAATGAACGTGCCGGTTGCCGCAGTCCGTGCCTCTGCGCCTAAAGAGGCCTGGCTTTTCGTGGCTCCTCCGCTCAAGCTGCCGACCCCTGGGACACTCTGACCTTTAGAGAATCCATATGGTAACCTCGCGGCCACAGCAGCCTTTCCCCGGGCTGAACCTGGCTCTCCGGCTCGGCGCTGTGTCTGGCTGAGCCACAGAAAACCGAGCGAATGCCACCCTAGGGAACCTGAGATCGGGGTTCACGGTCCAGCGGCGTGCGGCTGCACTGGTTACATGAGATGACCTCAAGTGCAAATGTTTCCCTTTCGTGGATTCTCATAAGACAATTAAGGTAGGTCCCATTGCCAAGCCGGTGCTAGGAGGAAAGTGTCCTCATGGTCCACCGCGTCTGAGCTCCTGAGGACGGTTTTAAGAGCTTCCCTCTTTCCCTCGACTCCCAGCCCCAAAGAGTTTTCGAACTTTTTATCTTAATATTCCTGGATGAAATTACGGAAGGGGAATTGGTTTGTGAATGAGCCAAACTGGGAACTGCGGATGTTGATGGCTGTGTATTAGTTGTCTACTGCTGAGTAACAAATGATCACTCATTTAGTGGCTTAAAAAAGACATTTATCATCAATTTCTGTGGGTCAGGAGTCCAGGCCTGGCTCAGTTGAATTCTCTGCTTAGGGTCTCAGAAGGTGGCCATTAGAGTGTCAGCCTCTGGCTGTGGTCCCATCTAAGGCTGGACTGGGAAGGGACCTGCTTCCAAAATCACTCAGGCTTTGGCAGAATTTAGTTCCTGTGGTTGTGGAACCGAGGGCTTAGGTTTTTTGCTGGCTGACTGTCAGAGGCCACCTCGGGCTCCTATTGACCGCCCACATTCCCGTGCCATTTGGGTCTCCCCACATGGGTAGCCCATGAAGAAGGGCAGCTTCCTTCTTCAAAGTCAATCAGTGAGCAGAAGATTCCAGCAAAATGGGCCCTATATAATCTTGTGTATGTAATCACATCTATCCTGTCATGTTTGCCATATTTTATGGGAGAGAAACAAATCACAGGTCCTACTCACACTCCAAGGGAGGGGACTATGCAAGAGCATAAAATCAGGAGCTGAGGATCATGGAGGGGCCACCCTCGGGTCTGTCCACCACAATGGCTCATTCATTCATTCAACTAATTCTTATCAATAGCTTGTTCTGTACAGGCATGGATGCAAAAACTGTGAGCAAGACAGATACAATCCCTGGCCTCTGGAGACTTCTATGGAAGAAGTCACCCAGGTATTTAATCAGGATCCCAGGGTAGGGGAGATGGAAGACCCGGCTCTGGCCCTTCTGTGTCTTCTCTTCTGACTTGACCTTAGCCTTTCTGGGCCTCCCTTGGCCCATCTGTCCAGAGGAGTACACGCCATGGAGCCCTCCTTGACTCAGTGGTGATGCAAGGGTCCAGTCATCCTGGTGAGCGTCTATTGAGCAGGTATGACGTGTCACACGCTAGCCAGGCTGTTCTCAGCTGTAACTGCGATCCCATTCTGCCATCCATGAAAAGATGTATGCAAATGGCCTCTGGAAAGAGATCAAAGGAATGAATGTTGGGTGTCTTGTGTGTGTAAAGAGGTGGGGGGGAGAAGGAATTGGAAGAGAGTTCTCGTGGTGGAGGCGCTCTCTGGAGCCCAACTCCAACTCTTTGAGACCTTGGTCTTGAGCGTAAACATCTCTATGGGGCAGTGTTTTCATCTCTAAAATGAAGGGGATGCTGTGCCTTCCTCAGGGATCAATAGGACGGTGATCCGTGATGAGAGAGTCTCAGCATCATGCTGGGAACGCGCTAACTGCTCAGTGAATAGTCTCTGATCATGAAGCGCTTACTATGTGCCGGCTGCATACTGGGATGTTACAGGCCAAGTCCACACTGGGTGGGAGGTCTGAGGTGGGATTTAGCATGGGTGGTGAAGCAGAGTATGCTCAACAGCTCACGTACACGAATAATCACTATACTTTGCATTTTCTGAGCATGTGAGGGTTTCTGGCACTGTGCTGAGTTCTTGTGTTATCTCACTAACTGCCCCAGTTATCCTGTGAGGGAGGAACTATGGTCATGCCCATTTTATAGATGAGAAAATTGAGACTCAGAGTGGCAAAGAAGTTGCTTTCAAGAAGTCAGTGCTGGAGCCATGAATGCAACATAACTGGGGTCTCCTCTGACCCCCAGCTCAGGTTGCTGCTTGCCCACAGGGCCTGCAGAGCCCAGTAGGTGCCAGTCATCCTTCCTGGGACACAAACATCCACAAGTAATGTTTCTACCATGGAGCTTCTCCCCTCCTTCCTTTCTGAGCCTGGAGCATGAAAGCCTCATATTTTCAACAGCTTTGAGGGAGCAAACAGTCTCTAAGGAGGAAGGCTTTGTTTCTCCCCTCCCCTTCCCCAGCGCTGCCCCCAACCCCCAGGTTCCCCAACAGGCGGGAGCCAAGATCTGAACGATTTCAGCTGCTTTGGCAAAGAGAGCCTGTGAGATCATGGGTGGATCCCCTGTGTGCAGAGTGGGGGTGGGAGGCAGGGTCTATGGGGGCAGAAAGGGACAGCGTTCTCCCTGGAGACTCCGGGAGGACCACCTGAGGCAGGTGGCTGTGATGGGGTGACGGGGCCCTGAGATTAGGGGAGGTGCAGCAAGTCGCCCCTGCCCAGCTCGCCAGCTGAGAGGCATGGAGTAGGACACCCCACTCCCAAGCCCCACATCTTCTAAGAAGTTGCTGAGTGACATTACAGAAGGTGCTCCCCTTGTTGGGCCTCAGTTTTCTGTTTATAAAATGGGGGCATAGCTTTCTGCTCCCTCAGAGGGTTGGGGTGAAGACACAAGAGGAAAACAAAGAAGCCATGTTACCAGCAAATCAACAGCTTCCACCAGCCACCTCTGCCTGCTGGTCTCTGCACTGGCTGTCCCCTCAGCCTGGAACACCGTCCCCCAGATAACCACCCACTTAAAGTCTTTGCTCAAATGTCACCTTAACCCTGAGACCCACCTCCACCCGCCTATTTAAAATGCAGCCTGTCTCACCCGCCCTGGGACCTACTTGCCATGCCATCCCTTAGCTCTGTTCCTTGTTTTGTTTGTTTGTGTGGTTTTTTTTGTTTTGTTTTTTTTTACACAGCACCTATCACTTCCTAACTTTTAATATATTTTTAAAACACTTATTGGAGTAGACTTGTAACCTGCATTTAGAAAGTGCCTGCTCCTTAAGTGCGGCTTGGTGCACTTTGACAAACCAAACACAACCCTGTAACCAGCACTCAGATGACGAAAGGAAACGTCCCAGCCCCCAGGTCCCCTTTCATGCTCCCTTCCTCCCACACTCTAATGTTCACTTATTTACCATTCACATTGTTTGCTCCTTCTGCTAGGGCGTCAGCCCTGGGACGGCAGGCATCCGGATTGTTTGCAGGTGTATCCTCAGCACTTAGAACAGCGCCTGGTCGCACACTAAGTGTTTTACGAGGTAGGTGCTATTATGCTCCCATTGTATAGATGAGAAAAACTGAGGCCGAGAGAGGTGAAGTTAGGAAGGATTTGCAAATTGTAAGGCTCCGTGCCCGTGTAAGGATGTGATCAGAAGTGCGGCCCCTGCTGAGACACAACTCAAGGCCGATTTCTGGGAAATGGTGCTGTGGGGCCGTACAAGGTCTTCATGACCTGCAGCGGTGGAACCACCATCTCTTCTTTGTGGAGAGGCCCTAAGTTGAGTGGCCATGCTGGGGCAGGGAAGGCTCAGGAAGTGGGGGTGCCCAGGGCTGCTCCAAGCAGTCTCTGCCCTGAAAATTCAGGAGAGACTCTGAGGGCCTGGCGTGTGTTCCTGCCAACCCAGCCCCTGGGAGAGAGGGGGGGGGCTTGGAACCCAGGGATAGGGAGTGGAGGGATCAGCCAGGATGCAGTGTGGATTTAGCTGTAGAGCCAATGATGTCACATTTGGAAGAAGCCAAGACCAATGGAATGAGCCACAAGAGAGTGGTTGGAATGAGACCCTCTGGGTGAGGTTGACATGACAGGCCCGGTCCAGCAAGGGTGCTTGCGGGCATTCCTGTCCCCTGGCCATGTTAGCAAGGAGGGGCTTCCCCTGTGCTTGTAGGAAGAATGGTGGAAGTGGGGGCTTTGACAGGGGAGCAAAGGATCTAGAGGGTCCCCCCAAAGGAGCTTAGATAATCAGGGTGGACCAGGGAGGCACTGGAAGAAAAATGTGGATTATTTCCATAGGCTTATCGCCATTTCCCCAAGAGTTGGCCAAAGAGAACCTTTGCGAGTATGTAGGTCAGGTCTCCCAGAGCTGATGGGGTTACTCTAAGATGCCTCTTTGTTTTTCTTCCTTCTGCCAGATCCACTTTCTGGAAACACGTCTTACATCATGCCATTCCCCTAGCCCTGGGCCCTCAGGGGTGCCCCATTATCTGTACTCTTGTTTTCAAGTTTTAGTCAGCAAAAGAACCTCCTGGGATGCTTGTTAGAATGCAAATGTCCAAGTTCCAAGCCCCAAGCCCTTTCTGTAACAACTTTATTGAGATATAATTCACACACCCGGCAATTCATCCATTTAAAGTGTACAGTTCAATAGCATTTAGTATAGTCACATCACCATAATCAATTTTAGAATGCTTTAACCACTCCCAAAAGAAACTGCTTTTTTTAGCTATTTTCCCCCAAACCCCATTGCACTTCAGCCCCTGGCAACCACTAATCTACTCTCTGTGTCTATAGATTGGCCTATTTTGGGTATTTTGTAGAAATAGAATCTTTCATTGGGTGCAGTGTTTTCAAGGTTCATCTATATTGTAGCATGTATCAGTGCTTCATTCCTTTTCATGGCTGAATAATATTCCATTGCATGGACATACCACCTTTGTTTTCCATCCATCCATTGATGGACACGGGCTAGCCCCACTTTTTGACTGTTATGAATAAGGCTGCTATGAACATTGGTGTACAAGTTTCTCTTCAGCTCTTTTGGGTATATACCGAGGAGCAGAATTGCCGTATCATATGGTAACTCCATGCTTTACCTTTTGAGGAGCTTCCAGGGAGGTCCCAGGCATTTTGACTTAATAACTCTGGAGTAGGGGTGAGGATTCACATTTTCAACCATTCTCCCCTTGTGCCACAGAATAAAGAATAACCTCATCTGACTTTGAACTCCTTGTAGGGCCTGATCCCAAGCTGCTGTCCCATATCTTCTGCTCCCACCAGTGAGGCCATTTGCTATTTCTTTAACAGCATCTTCACAGTCCCACTTTTGCCCCTTGGCTCATAACCAGTTCTCCCCTTTAAAATGTCTTCTCCCCCATATCACCCCTCTACCCAAATCCTCATGGCCTCCAGACCCACATCAAAGGCCACATTTTCTAAGAGGCCCTACTTAGCCTTCCCGGGCTCTGCAGCACTGTGTCTGTTTTAACGTGAAGCACTCACTTCCTTCAATTTGTAATTATTTATGTACATGCCATATGTGACTGGATGGACTTTCTAGGACCCGGAACTGTGACTTCTTCACCTTCTCATTCCCAGCCTCGAGGCTGCACCTGGCATGCAGGAAGAGCTCAGTAAATGTCTACGAGGTGCTGAGGTGGCTGCAAATCCTGTTGCCCTGAACTGTAAGCTCCCCGAGAATAGGGAAGACGCCTGGGCTTGCTCTTGGCTCTCTTCCTGAACCCCAGCATGGAGCCTGGTGCATAGTAGGGGCTCAGTGACATTTGTGAACAAATGAGTGACTCAAAGACCCTCTAGGTAGGACAATGAGAACTTTGGCTAAGAGAGAACCAACCTGGGATTCAAGGGACATGGGTTTGAATCCTGGCTCTGACTCTAACTCTCATCCTTTGACCTTGGGCAAGGCCATTTCTCCTTCTGGGCCTCAGTGTCCTCATCTGTAGAATGGAGGCATTGGACTATATAAAGTTGGGGCAATTTGCAGCTCTGCCAAGCCTAGGCCTGCCTTTGCCAGTGTGAGGAACTGGCCTTGGCAGGGGGCACTGGGTGGCCCATTCCTGCCTGTTCCAGGAGAGGTAATCAAGGCGCTCTCAATTTTTATTTAAGAAATTCCTAGGGACATATGGGCGTGCACGGAATACTCACTGTCCCTGGAGCCTGACCTCCAGCCTCTGATCGATCAGGACATATTTTCTATGCGCATTTCACAGTGGAGTAGCTCAGAGCACACTAAACACCCGCTCCAACTCTTTCTGACTCGGACCTGGACTGGACCATGCAGGTTGGTCTAGTTTGTCAAGAAGGACTTGGAAGGGCCAGGGCCCAAAGGCTTTGGGAAGTCAGGCCCCAGGGGTCTGGGCTCTGGTGTGTGGAGGTTCCCAAGCAGTGGGTCTCTCCCCACATCTAATGACATGTCTGCTTCCTAGTGAGGCTGTGCTCTTTTGTCCTACACCTCCTACCACTATTATTGTTGATCATAATAACCAACCTGGATTGAACTCCTGCTGGGCAGCAGCAACTCCATTTTCCAGGAGAACCACAGTCCCAGACAGGGGCTGCTGTGGCCCACACAGGAGGTGCAGGCCCTGGTCCTGATCCTGTCAGCCCAACCTCTGCCACAGATTCCCTGGGCTGGGGGGTTACTGGTGGCTGGATGTGTGCATCCAACCTCAGAGTCATGGAGGCTGCGAGTGGGGGAGGGGGTGGGGGAGGAGGACCTTCTGTCGCCCCATGTGTTTTGAGTTCAGGACTGGCTGAGGCTCTGGGCCCTGTTTGCTTTGGAAGGGCCTCCAGTTAACTCCTTCCTGCCTGGCAGACTGTCCGTGGCTGGCTGGAGATGGAGGGGCTTGGGAGCTGGGAGGTGGTGGCCAGGTTGGGGAGGCTCTGGCTTCATTTCCTTACCTGGTACCCCAAGAGGTGTTGGAGTGAAAACAAGGACCTTGACAAGGGCTGGGGTTAGATGCCTCCTTCAAGGATGTGCCCTGGGCACTTCGCTGGCCTCACTCTGGCCCAGCTGTGGCACTCAGGCCTGCTCAGATACTCACTCTGACTCAGGTCCCTGCATGTGGTTTGCACACTCATGCACACACACTCACACTACTAACAAATTCTGCACACACATTTCCCTCCTAGCCTTCACCATGACCCAGCCGGCCAGGTGTCCCGCAACCTACACAATGGGGAAACAGGCTCAGAGAGGGTCAGTGACTTGCCCGTGGTCACACAGTAAGTGGCTGAGCCAGAATTCAAACTGGGGTCTCTTGGGCAAAAGGGGCTGATTTAAATACGCCCCCTTCTCTACTCTAAGGTGAGGCCCTGGGTCTGGGGTGTGCACCAGCACTGGCTTTGCTCTAGAGTAGGTGTGTGCTATTGTTATTGCTGTTGTAGAGGGAAGGCAACTGAGGCTTGGAGACCTGGAGTGGAGGAACAGCTAGGTTGTGGGTGCAATGCCTGCAGGAGGTCAGCTGCAGCTCTCTGGCTTTCTCTCCCCCTGGATAAAGTCCATCGGAAGGCGAGAGGGTGAGGAGATGTCATTAGACTCCACGCTGAGTAAGATGAAAATGGAACTAAGTCATCCACTAGTGTCAGCACTTGGACTGCTATTGGCAGCAAGTGACTTGGGCCATAGTTCACAGCCAAGGGTACCAGGATGGCCTTAGTCATTGTCTGCTTGAAATCAGAAGTGATGCTTAAAACCAGGTACATGTGGAGGGGGGTTCTGTGGAAATATTGGGCATATGTAGCCAGGAAAGTAGGCTTTGAGATGGGCTGCTGTGTGACTTCAGAGGAGCGACTCACCTTCCCTGGTCTCAGTTTCCTCATTTGTGAAATGAAAGAGTTTGAATCAAACCATATCTAAGGTCCCTTCTGTCTATGTGTTTAAGAGGGTGGGCACAGGAATGTGGCCAAGCTGGCTTAAGCCCCGATGAAAAACCCTCTAAGGAGCTTCAACAAAGCAAGACAGAAAATAAGCAATAAAAAAAGTGAAAGTTGGAGGAGTAAGAATACATTGGCCGAAGTACTTGCAGCAGCTTTCAGGAATGGATTGATCCAGGTGCTCAAATGAGGTCAGCAGGGCTCCCATTCTCTGTCATGCCAGCATTCAGCCATTGGGGCATCATTTTACAACCCATGGTGTACATCATGGTGCAAGACAGCGCTGAGGCTCCGCGATATAATTTCCTCCCCCCACAGCTCCGCAGGACAGGAAGAGCTCCTGTAAATGTGTCCTGTTTCATTGGCTCTGATTGGATTGCATGCACCTCCTAGGACTTATCACTGGGGCCAAAAGGATGGAGAGGCCATCCTGAGCCCATCAGGAACCACCTACGCCGCGTGGCTAATAGGACAGGCCTTTCCAAAGGGAAAGAGTGATGCTGTTGGCTGGAGAAGAGGCGAATGGATGCTGGGGCGCTAGAAATATTCACCACAGCAAGTAACAGCCTGTCTGAGACGTCATTATTTTTTCATATATAAAGGGAGCTAATTCTTGCATTTACCTGGTGAGAGTGTGATGGGAAGATATACGTAAATATCTAGCTCAGTGCCTAGCACAGAGAGAAACCCCTTGTCTGTAGAAGGAGATGGTTACAAAACCCACATAGGGCGCTGGCATTCTGAGTCTATAGTCATTGGCAGGGGCCCGCAAATGTGCGCCGTGATAAAATACAAAGGCGTTATAGTCAAATGGCTTGAGAAACACGGGATTGCATAACATTTAGTGTGTGTTTTTCCTGCAGGACTTGTCAATGCCTTTAGCATATTAGTTGACTTTGGGGAACGATAAGAGGGGGTCACGGCAGGCAGAGATAGACACTAGACGCTAGACACACACACATACACGGACAAGAAAGTGAGACAGAGAGGGAGGTAACAACAGATACTGAGGACAGGAATAAAGGTGGACTCATAGACCCCGCATGGTGGAGCTGGAGAGACCCAGGGATACCAGGAGAAGAAAAAGGGAAGGGAAGGGAAGGGAAGGGAAGGGAAGGGAAGGGAAGGGAAGGGAAGGGAAGGGAAGGGAAGGGAAGGGAAGGGAAGGGAAGGGAAGGGAAGGGAAGGGAAGGGAAGGGAAGGGAAGGGAAGGGAAGGGAAGGGAAGGGAAGGGAAGGGAAGGGAAGGGAAGGAACACCCCCATATCTCTGTGGCCAATAGCTGGGGGATCAGCTAGCATTTGGGTAGGGCTGGGGGCTGGGGAGGGCTCTTGGCTTGGTTCCTGCTGGTCTGAAGCCATGAGCCTGGCTTGTTTGTATAGTTCTTCAGGCTTCTTTCCCCTATCTTGGTGTTTTTGGCTCCAAACTAGCCCCCTCCCAGCCAGGGAGGAGATAACTGCGCTCAGCCCAGGCCTCTGGGCCCTGGGAAGGACGTCAGGAAATAGCCGGAGCATTACGCACCTCCCGCTCCCCCAGTCCCATCTCACTTTCCTGAAGGGCGGGGAAAGAGCGGCTGCTGGGGAGGCTTCAGCATGCGGAGTGGCTTCCTGTTTGCCCTCAAATCGCTCCTTTTCCGAGACGCTGTCTCTGGGCCTGTCGAACCCTGCCTTCTGGTGGGTGTGTGCCCCGCATGTCTACACAGGCCCGTGCTGGTGTGTGCACACTTGTGTGCCCTGTACTCAGTGAGCCAGTTGACAAAGAGCCCTAGCAGAACCCTGGAGGTGGATTCCTTTTCTCTTGCAACTTCCCAAAAAAAGAAAGAAAGGAGTCAGCCTAGATGGCTCTTCTTCCAGGAAGCCTTCCCAGATGCCCCAGCAATCCTCTTTGTCTCATTCACATCTGCGCCTACCATGTTAATCACAGAATCCAGTATCCAGTAAGAATAAATGAACGAATTGCGGCTACACTTTTATGATAGAACTGAGAACAATTGTGGTCCAGGGGGGACAACAATTTGCCCAAAGTCATGAGTGCTCTAGGGGCTCCCTGAAAACTGGAACTTAAGTGTTCTTGATCCTTAGCACAAAGTTTATTTTAGGTCATCCTGTAAGATGCTCAAGAAGCTGACTGTTACTGAGCAATGACTTTATATTTTTATTTCTTTGGAACGAACTACAAAGAAGGAAGCTTTCCTTCTCAGACATTACTGATGAAGAAACCGAGGTTCTATGAGGCCGGAGCTGCTCAGGGACATTCCGTGGGAGCCCCTGGACTGGGCCTCCGGGGCCGCTTCCAAAGCCTGATTCCTTGTTCAGTAGCAAACAGAGAGCCGGCCAGTAGCTGGTGAGGGCAGAGCCTTACCTAACCTTGACCAAAACGCAGACTAGGACTCACATGCTATTTTCGGCTTTTTTAGCAAGAGATCAATGGCATTCAACTGAGTCAGACTTAAAAATCTACTCTTTGGGGGACTTTCTGCCAAGCCAGCCTGCTCCTTCCGGAACTCACAGAGACGCCTTGTGTTGGCCCTGGGAAGAGCCACCAGGCCACAGGGCCTGGGAAGTCAAAGGCCCTTTCTGTCCTGGTGTCAACAACCATTTCCAGCTGAGCTCCGGTGGAGCTGTTGTTGGAAAGCGGGAGAAACGTGGAGAGGTTCCCGGAGAGGTGGGGCACCCCTTGCAGCTGCACTCACTGAAGGTCACCTGTTCTGCATCCCCAGTCCTTGCTCTCCTGCGGTATGGCACCCACATCCGCGCACGCCCACACTTAGCTCACTCACAGGCACGCACATGCCCCCAGAAACCTGCACACGCGTGTGAACGGGCGCCCACGCACACGTGCGCACGCTAGGCTGAAGACCTTGGAGCCCCGGGCCTGGTCTTCCTTGCTCTCTGGAGTCCCTCAGTGACCTCTCGAATCAGCTGTTACTTTTATCTGTTAAAGGGGGTGAAATTCCTAATGACAAGTTCAGGACGCACTGTGATTTGCCTAACTGCTCCCTAACATCACCTGAAGTCATATGTGACCTTGTGGCTCTGCACTGTTGACCCCACCCCACCCCTCTCTCTCCTTGATAGCATCTGCCCCGTCCTGTCCTCTTAGGAGACTTACTGGCCGTTCTCCTAGGAGACATCTGAGTCGTCCAGTGAAGTCTTTCCAGCCAGACCCCCACCGTCGGGCAGCTCGCCCTAGGCAAAATGCCCATCCCTTTGTCCATTCAGTGTGCCAGGTACAGGTCACATGACCCAAGCAAAGGCTACTTAGGGAGGTAGGGTTGGTGGATGGGGGTCCTACCAGAAATGGGCGAGGGTGGTCTGGCTGCCTGAATCGAACCGGGAAGAGGGGCTCGAACCCTGCTCTGTCCCCCGTCAGCAGGGTGCCTTTGACGAGTCCCTGGAATGGACCTCTGTGGTGTCCTTTGCAAGGTGGCATAGTAATAATAACAGTACTGTTTTCCCAGCACCACTGTGCCCATCCAGCTGTCTGATTCTAGCCAGGCTCTTGGCGCAGAGCCTGGCACCAGGTATATTTTCAGTAGGTTGCCCCTCGGTGTCACGGGGGATTGGTTCCAGGGTCCCTGTGGATACGACAATCTATGGATGCTCAAGGCCCTTAAATAAAATAGGGTAGTGTTTGCATCTAACCTATGCACATCCTCCCACATATTTTAAACCTCCAGATTACTAACAGTACCTAATACAATGTAAATGCTCTGTAAATAGTGTATTTGCTATTGTTTAGGAAACAACAACAGGGAAAAAGTCTGTCCATATTCAGTACAGATGCAACCCTCATAGGTCTAACTACACAGTGCACATTACCAACAATGTAACATTGTTTTTCTGAGTATTTTTGACCCGTGGTTAGTTGAACCCACGGGGGCAGAACCCGCGGATACGGAGGGCCCACCTTCCTGCGGATTCCATTTGATTCCTGAATTCAGACACTGAGCGGCTTGGGCTTCCTCCCCTCACCCCTTTACTGAAGACAACTTGCCCAACGCTGACAACAGTTTGAACCGAGAGGGTTCATCTAATTTTAAGTCCTAGTGTGCCACCGATTTATTTTGGTCCATGAACTGTTGCTCGGCACCTGTTGGCATCCTGGAATGCAAAGTCCTTCTATTTTTAAGCACCAGCAGGGGCAGGACTAATTTTAGAGGGCTCCTGTGCTGGGGCTCCCAAGGGAACGCAGGCTCTGTCATTTAGAAGGCCCGGGGCGAGGCGGGTACAGATCGAGGCGGTGATGCGTTCCAGAGGGACTCACGCAGCTTATGCCCGCATATTAAATCACCATTTCTCCAGGACTTTCATTTCGGCAGGCGTTTTTCATGTGTGATCAGATTTGCTTTTACCTTGAAGTTTCCATCAGTCAACACTTACGGAGTGTTTACTATGTGCCAGGCGCTGGGGTTGCAGAAGAAATGAGCCCCACACGGCCCCTGCTGCAGAGAACCCGCGGTCCGGTGCTCACGGGCAAGTAAAAAAAACGGTTATAGTGCAGTGTGACCGAGGCCCGAACAGTGCCTGGCGCCCGGTTGTCTTTGAGGAAACCTCTGGCAAATGAATGAAAGCGATGCTCATGACAGAGGCAAGATAAAGTTGTTTCAAGAAGGCACATTCTGATTTTTCTTGGGGGCCTGGGAGACTGTTTCACAGAGGAAGTTGTACTCTGAGCTGGTCTTGAAGAAGAGTGTTTCCCCACATGGAGAAAAAAGGAGAGTGTGACTCGTTGTCGGGGCCCCACCTGCGTTCCCTCGGCACCAGGCGTTTCTGTGCGCGCCAGCCCCATCCGACGGCCAGCACCAAAGGCTCTTTGTCTGTCGGTTGGTCTGTCCTCTTGAGGGCGGCAGGAATGGGCTGGGAGTGAACCCTCCCGGGAAGCCCTCAGCCACTCCCAGATGAGAGCTGGTGTATCAACACCCCAGGGCCCTCCCTTCTCAGGCCTGATAACTCCGAGGTGTGTGTTCTGTAGAATTTCCCAGCGTTCCCCAGTGGGATTGAGCCCCAGTTGCAAATAGTTTTTATTTTGTTGTTGTTGTTTTTTGGGGGGGGGTGTTAAATTATTTTTTAGGAGAGGGGTTAGGTTTATTGAGGTGTAACTTACTTACAGTAAAATTCACATTCTTTAGTGTCCATTCCATGCATTTTCCCAAACACACAGTCATGTAACCTCTATCACAATCAGGATATATAACATTTCCATCAGCCCCCTCTCCCCAATTCCCTTGTATATTCCTTCTCTGTCCTTTCTAAAAGGCCAATTGGAATTTGGTTTTCTGTAATGCCCGTAGCAAGAGTCCTAACTGATAAAGGGGGTCACGGCCATCCCCAGGATGAAGTTCCCAAGGTCACGGTCACCCCCTCCCCCCCTTCCTTCCCCCCCTTCCCGCACAGACTGGCTAAATGCTGGCCATGCACCGTGCTCCTCGCCAGCCCACACCCCCACCCTCCATCCAGCAGTCAGGTTGCATACCCCCATTTGGGTTTGGAGGAGACAGTCGCCATGCAAACAAGGTTTGCTCGTGTGGGGCTGTTGGCAGAAATCCGGTCCATCTCAGCCCCCACTCAAGGGGCTCCCGGGAGGGCTGGGCCTTTCCCAAGCCTGGGAACCGGGAGCAGGAGCCCGGAGAGCTCGGATCGTTAAGATCCTGCAGCTGGTGAAATGTCGGCATTTTGCAGCCACTTTCTCCACTGGGCGAGGAGGGAGCTGACCTTTCCCAGCTCAATACGCCAATTGCTGCTAAAGAGGAGGCTGCCTGGTGAGTGGGGACCAAAGCGGTGATGTAGGTGGCACTTCTGGCAGGAGGCAGCAGGGGGGAGGTGGAGAGAAAAAATAGGCGTAAGGGGCTGGGGGTTGGTAGCCCTGCTCCACCTGTGGCGTGGGGCAGCCACTCCCTGAGCGTTTCAGCTATGTGCCTGGCACTCGGCAGATGGGTAATGGGTTGTTGTCATCTTACAAAAGGTCTCATGGGCCCAGGGCTGGAGAAGACCTGCAGGATGGCTTTGTCCAACCCCCTGCCTGCACAACTGGGGAAACTGAGCCCCAGAGGGAGAGTCACCCCCTTAAGGCTGCCTGGAGCCAACTCCTTCCACAGGCTTGCAAAGCTCTCAGTGATCCACCCTGACCATGGTCTCCCGAGATCAGACCTCACAGAGGATGGTTCTTGGACCGGTCACCTGGCAAAGACCGAATTCAGCCTCTACCTCTCTCCCTCCTCCCGCAGTCCCAGTTTCAGGGTCTGACAGTGCCGGGGACACCTTCCTTCTCCTCGGAGGAGACCTGTTCTAATCTATCTTTAGCTCTTTGACAGAAAGAGCCCCGGATGTCAGGGAGTCAGACAGACCTGGGGTCCAGTCCCGGCCCTGGCGCCAATGGGCTGTGGAATCTTGCCCTTCCCCTCAGGATGGGGTAGGGGCCACAGAGATGACGACTGTGAAGATAAGCCTGTGTGGCCCTGCGTGTCTGCAGTGCTGTGAGCCAAGACTGCCAGGGCTCCAGAGTGTCCCCCGGAGGTGCCTGCGATGTGCCCAGCCTTCCTTCTAGTTTCTGGTCTCTGCACTTCTGGAAGCCTCTTCTCGCAGTTGAAGCCACCCCTCAACCCTGGAACCTCCCAATTTCTGCAGCTCAGGAATGAGATTAGAGGATGCGTGGGAAGAGAGACCCTTCCCTACTTTCGAGTCACCTGGAACAAGCCAAGCCCCCTTCTCTAGAGCCAATGGCCCAGAGGCAGAGATGGAGGCTGAGAGTGAACTAATCAGAGGCTCTCAAACTTGAATATGCATCAGAGTCCCCTGGAGGGCTTGTTAAAACAGATCGCTGGATCCACTCCGGGCAATCAATCGCTGGCTCATTAGCTCAGGGATGGGGCCCAGAATGTGCATTTCTAACTAGTGGCAGGCGGAGGCTGAGGCTGCTGATCTGGGGACCACACTTGGAGAGCCAGAGGGCTAGAGGAACCCAGGTCCCTGGGAGCAGGGACATTGAGTGGTTTCACCCCTGTACTGCTGAGCCCACCTGCTTGCAGCCCCTGTGACCCGTGAGCCCCAGCGAGGTTTGGAGGGGCTGGCACCCCCAGAGCCTCTATCAGCTTTCAGCAAATTCAAATGCGGCGCTGCCGAGAAGATGACATAGAGCTTCGGGATCAATATTCCCGCAAAGACCTGGAGAGCGGGGCTGGGTGGCATTTGGTCGAGGTGTCAGCTGCCCAGAAGCCGCTGGCCCCCCATCAGGCCGCAGGATTGGCACCGCCTCTGCCAGGTCGCTCTGATCTATCGGCTCTCTCCTGGGAACCTCCCAACTTGCCGTTGGTAAACAAAGCCTTTATTTCCCAGGCCGGTGGGGGAAAATTTCAGGCCTTTATAATTAAGTGTCCCCGTGAAGGGCAGCTGCTGAAGTCTGGCGCTGGGTGCCCGTCAGGCGGGTGATGGATGGTAACAACACATCATCCCAGTGGCGGCCTGGCTGTGAGCTATGGGGGTCATATATCACCGAGGGGCCGCTGGTCTTCCCTGTACATGGGTGCAGGATGCTTGGGCTCTCTCGGGTGGGGGTGAAGAGGGGTCTGGGCTAGTCGGGGTTGGGGGTCCTCTCACTTCCCATGGTGGAGATGAAGAAACGAAGGCCAGAGCAGGCTGGGGTGAGCCCCCAGGCCTAGTCACTCCTGCCTCCCACACTGCTACTCATCCACCATCACTCCAGGAGAAATTCAGAAGCCAGACTCCATCCTGCCCTTTTCCTTACTCCTTATACTCAATCCATTGACAACATTCCTGTTGATTCTGCCCCTAAACAGCTCTGGAATTCATCTACCTTTCTCCACCACATGGTCACCATCCTCATGCAGGCCACCGTCTCTCTCTCTCTCTTGTTCTGCTCTCCCACTGTTGGTGGGATGTCTTTCCCACCCTTGAAGGTAGCCACGTGGCTTGCTTTGGGCAATAGGAGGAAGCAGAAGTGTAGCAGTGTGTCAATGCCAAGTCTAGGCCTCAAGAAGCAACTCCCACTCACTCCCTTGTGCTTCCACTATCACTATGAGAAGGACATGCCTAGGCTAACGCTCTGTCCCAGGAGGACCAGACACATGGAACCAAGACCAATGTAGAGCAGAGCACCCTCCAGCTGACCCTCAGAAGTGTGAGCTATAATAATAGATGGCAGTTCTTATACAAGTTTTTACAGCCAGCTTGGGGGCTGTTTGTTAGGCAGCACTAGCTAACTGATACATACAGCCTACAGTCACTGCCTGATGTGAGCCCTTCTGACCTCTTCAATCTCATCTTATGCCACTCTCCTCTCTGTGATTATTGCCTTTTCCTGCCTCAGGGCATTGGCCCATGAGGTGCCCTCCACCTGGAAACCTTTTTAAAGTTTTCCCAACTCATTATATTTTCTACTTCAGTCTTTTATATCCATCATGAAACTTAAAAATCACACCATGCCTGGCCCAGAACAATCTCTATAACTATTGTTGGCTCAGTAGATGAAAGAAGGTCCTCAGCTTAGGGCTTAGATGAACCTCAAGGGGTCCATGAACCTTTGAAATGACAAGCGCATGGTAGAGGTCACAGCTCTATGAAGGGCTATGTCTCAAGACAGTGTGGAACAGTAATGTCCTCCTGGGTTTCACAGAGTTAATCAGGTCTCTCTCCTGCAAACCTTTTCAGAGCCTTTAATATGCTAATATTCACTGGGACTCCCAGAGGGTATTAAAAATGCCTTGTTGCTCAACAGTATTGACTATGGGATCCTTTAACCAGAGACTATTTTGTGGGATTACTGGTCTTTAGGACACACTACTTTGGAATAGTCACAAACAACTGCCTTACTGGCCAAATCCAGTTGTCAGATATTTTTCATTTGGCTCTTGCGGGGTTTGGAAAGTTAGCAACTTTTTTAAAAAAAATCTAAATTTCTAGCCTGGCTCAAAGAACTAAGAAGAAACGGGCAGTCTGGCTGCACATTCCTGCATAGCAATAACCAACTAGAGCTGCATAGCCTCTTATAGGCAGGGCCATAAGTTTGCCATAGTCCCCACCACTCCCTACTGTATTATACTCTGTTCTCTTTATGCATTTCCTTTCCTGGTTCGGCCCTGAGCCTCCTGAGATTGTTACCTGGGACCCAGAATGTCATGTGCAGCCCCAGCAAGCTGGCCTTTGTCCTGGAGGAGAGTACCAATGTCCGAATCTCCTTACTGGTTGGCACGTGCCCTAGGGAAAGGAGGGAGCTCAAGGGATGGCCCAGGGGAAGAGCCTGTGAGCCTGTCTGGGCACAAGAGATGGCCCCAGTGACAGCCCAACCAGGGGCAGGACAAAGTGAAAGAGAGATAAAAGGACAGCTCAGATTTCTTTTCAGACGTCTTTGGGGGAGTAGGGGTTTGAAGGCAAGAATGGGGGGATGGGGCTGCAGGTGGGAGGGCCTGGGGCCTGAGACCAACTCATATCTTCCCAGCAGCTAATTGCTTTGCCTGCTTCTTGCCAGCAAGGTCAGAACTGGGGGTGCTAACTGGTCAGCTTGTGGGAGCCTTGGGGAGGCCAGGGACTGCCTTTGCTGACCCAGGGCTATGACACCAGCCAGGGGCTTGGGGCTAGCAAAGCACTGGGCACAAGTGTTTGAATCAAACTCCAGGGCCTATGTCCGTCTTCCCCTTCTTTGTCTGATGGGTCAACTCCTCTCTGTCCTTCAAGAGCCAGGGAAAATGTCCCTTTTGACTTCTTTGATCCTCGCCAAAGCTGGACAGGCTCCTAAATGAGATCAGCCTCATGCCCCCCGAAGGCCTTCACCGAACACCTCTTCCCCAGGGCTCGGGTGAGGGACATGCAGTTCCTGCTGGCGATCCACTCTGGGCCTCATACCCCCCATTACAGCATATTTCCCTCTGGGCCGTGAGCTCTGTGGGGCACCCGCCGGGTTGTCCTGTCCTCCCCACCCCGCCCCCAGCAAATCAGGGATCCTGCACGCCTGGCACCCATGGCCGCTGAATGAATGGACCAGGGAGAGGAGTCCCTGCTGCAGGCCCGCTCAGGGCTGTGTCTGAGCTGGGCTGGGGGTGGCCCCGTGAATGGCCGCCCTGTCTGAGCTGCTTACTGCTCCTCACTCCCAGGCCATGCAGTCATGTCTTGTATGGGGCTTAGGTAATGGGGTAGCGGGTGGTGGAGCGGGGTCCCCAGCAAGGCCTGCCTGGCCGGGCTGCAGGATGAGCCGACTTTTCCAGGCTCTGCCGAGCGCCGATTCCTCCCACCGTCTGGCCCAGCTGCCAATGCAAACATGGGGTCCCTTCTCTTCAGGGCTCTGGCTGCTGCAACTGGGGTCAGGACACAGCACACAGGGTTCCCTTTACCTGGTTTGTGAGGAGTTAACCCTTTGCATCCCTTCCTGGCCTCGGGCCTGGGACACCAACAGAAGGACAGTTAAAGCGGTGACTCAGTTTCCCCCGGAGTTCCACAAAGTGTCTGGGCCCCCGCGTGCAAAGATTGGGCTTTGTGCCTCTAAGAGCATTTCTTGTCCCACCTCCTCACCTGACAGATGGGGAAACTGAGACCCAGAAAGAAAGATGGGCTTCTGCGGGATTCTGGGAATCCCAGATTCTATCCACATTCTGGCCTGCGAGCAGGAATTCTAGATGCACAGAGCTGTGAGAGACCATCAGGGATTATTCTGACCATGGAGACACTGAGGCTCAGAGAGGCAAAGGGCCTTACCTAAGGCCCCAGTGCTGGTTGGCTGCAGGGCTGGGATGATTATGGTGATGATGATGATGATGGTGATGCTAATAAGAGCCAACAGTTCTCCTGCTTGCCTCAAGCCAGGGTCTGTCCTAAGTGCTTTATGTTTATCAATTCATTGAATCCCTATAATAGCCCCCAAGATGTAGGAATTCATTAGTCTCCCAATTTGACAGATAAGGAAACCGAGGTACTGGCTGAAGGTCACATAGCTGATCTGGAGCAGAGTCTGGATCTGCTCCCCACCAGCCTGACCTATGAATTGCTGCTTCCACCAGTTGCCTCTGTCTTCTGCCCAACCCTCTTCCCAGCTTAGTCCTGGTCCACTCTGAACTCAGGACCCTCATCTGTTGAGTGTAGATAAGAACCTCTGCCCTCCCCACCTTGCCAGGCTGCTCGGAAGAGCCAGGAAGCTCTCCCGAAGGGAAAGCATCTTACCAACTATGAAGGCTGTGGACTTGCCTCTAATTTGCATGTGCCGATGAAGCTGTTTTTTAGGGTGTTACTTCCACACTCCCTTTAGAGCTCTGCCATCATCAGGATCTCCTGGAGGCCCTTTACCCAAGACTGATCCCCAGAGCCATCCAGAAGCAGGTTCCACTTTGCCGTCATGGGACCCTCCCTCCAGCCCAATGTGTGGAGCTGAGACTTCATGGACTCTCCCAACCCAGGTGAGCCCACCACAGTTTCACTGTCGGTGAGTTTATTCTGCACAACAGATTATCATCTTCTGCCCGATTTCCCACACATTCCATGAGCCCCAGCTGAGGCCACAACACTAGACTATGAGTCCTTCTCTTTGGGCAGAAAAGCAAGCTTTCCTTCCCCATTTCTTAAATGTTAGGGGCCCCCTTTTCTATAGCCAAAGAGTGTGCCTAACACCTTTAAAGGAATGGACCAAGGCATTTGGCCAAAGTGCCTCCAAGAGAAAGTGAGGAGCAAAAACTGCTGGCTGGGTACTAGGTGACCCCAGGAGTCCATTCACCAACTTGCCCTGTGTGCCCCCTGCCTCAGTTTTCCCTCTAGAGAGGGGATTTCGACAAAATGCTCTCTCTCTGAGTTTCTTTCTATCGGTGCCACTTCATGGCTCAGGGTCGACCATGACCTCTTTCCAGGTCCGGGCCCCTCCCGTATTCTCACTGCCCATCAGTGCGCATGCCCAGCCCCACAGGCTCCTGGGAGCTTCCCTGCAGACCCCCCACCCACCTCTCCCTTCAGCATTTCGGCCCACCTGCTCTGTGCGTCACCACACACGTGTTTGTCACCCTTTGTCACCATCTTAGTGCATCGTCCAAACCCAGGGATTGGGTCCCAGTCGAAGCCAAAGAAACTGAGTGTCAGAGAGGTGTAGACAGCTGTCCAAGTTCACCCAGCCCTCGACAGCCAAGCCGGGCCTCACACCAGGACCCCCCAGTCCACGCCTGCTCGAAAAACTCCCCTTTTTCCCATTGTTCCTTGCTCCCCCCCAACTCCCCGTTTCCAACTTCAGGGCAAAACTCAACTCACCAAACCAGCCAAAAAGGGAAAAAAAAAAAAAAAGGCTCTTGGCTAAACATCCCTGCTCTGTTCCTTCCAGAGACCTGGGATTCTTTTTTGGCAAATGTTCAGGAGGTGGGGGCCCAGCAAAGGAGGAGGGTTCCCCTTCCATCCACTCTTTGTGGCCAACCTCGGGGAGCGGGAGCGGAGAGAGGCCTCTGCGCCCCCTCCCCTTCCCCAGGCAGGGCCCAGGGGGGCCTGGGCGCTTGTCAATGCATCTTAGCAATAGGAATGTGCCCTCTGACCCCGCCTTCGCCTCCCCGTGAGTTTCAGAGAAGGTTCTTTTTTTCCACGCCGCTGCCCCTCGGCCTTCTGGAAACAAATGGAGCTTGATTCAGTCTGTGTGTGGCTTGAAAAGCCGCTGGATGGAGGGTTCCTTTAAAAAAAAGAAGTCTTCGGAACCCCCGCACCGCGTGAAGGACTTTTATTTTCCGCTGGGCTGGGGGGATCCAACTGGTGCCAGGAATGCGCTGGGATGGGAGGAAAGGGATCTGGCCCATCTGGGGAGAAGGGACCTCGGCCGGGCCGCCCACCTGATAGGCCCCGATTGGGTTTCTCACCGGCTTTTCATTATATTCCCAGTCACAGCAAACGGGGCTCCCTTGGGGACCAGAGGGCCCCGGTGACTTAGAAGGTCAGGGGCTACATTTTTCTAGAACATGCTGAAGCCTCGGGAGGAGCTGGATGGAAAAGTCGGAGCAGGCGGCATCTCCTGGCTTTGCCTCGCCCCAGCTAGTCGAGAAGTTTCTTCAGCAGAGGGGGAGACGCGCTCAGCCTCCCTCGCCTGGCCATCAGGGCGTCCCTGCCCTGGGTGCCACCTCGCAGCATCCTGTATCTTGAAGGCTCCGCCAGCTAACCGGGTTAGGGGCTGAGTCATGGGGCCTCAGCGAAGGAGGTCCCCCCCTTTGGGCACCTTCCTCGTTTTCATAATGAGCAGCCGGGATCAGACCGTCTTTACTCTGGATCAAACTTTGTAAAGGGCCCGATAGTAAATGTTTTAGGTTTTGCAGCGTCTGCGCTACTCAACTCTGCCATCGGGACATGGAATCAAGCAGACAGTGTGTAACAAATGGGAGGCTGTGTTCCAATAAAACTCTATTTCCAAAACAGACAGTGGCATGGATTTGGCCCGTCACGGGCTGTGCTTTGCCAGCCTCTAGTGTAGATCCCGGGATAAAGGTCCTTGGGGTTGTCATGTTACGAGTCCAAGATGAGAGCATCGTTGTGTCAAAGATGGTGATGGAACAGTTGAAAGCTGGGCTTTGGGAGGCTTGGCTTCTAGTCCTATCTCTGAAGCTTGACTGCTGTGTGACCTTGGGCCAGTCACTTCCCCTCTCTGAGCCCCAGGTCTCTCCAGGCTCACAGGGTTGGTTGTTGGGATGAAAACTGAACAACGCCTGGTGCACGGTGAGCCCTCAACCAACACCAGCCATGTTCCTATTTGTAATGGAAAGGCAACGTTTCCTGGCTAGCCCCTTAGGTCCCTGGTGAGCAAGGGGGAGATTCCTGTTTCTCAACCAAGGCTCGAATCCCAACTGAGACTAAATTGCTGTGTAACAGCAGGTGAAAGCACTTCACCTCTCTGAGGTTCACACTCTTCCATCTCTAGAGTGGGGCTAATCACACCCAACTCTGGGCATCATTGCACATGGGGGGCGCTAAAAGGAGGGGCCCCTTCCCCTCCCCCACGCAGCCCCGTTGTTAAGGTGGCTGTCCAGGGGCAGCTCCGCATCCGCAGAGCCCAGGCAGAGCTCGCCATTCTCCTGTCCACCACTCGCCTGTTTCTCCCTCGGTCTCCCTCAGCTCCACTAACGGCCCCAGTCTGCCCAGCGGTTCCGTCGACCCTCTGGGAGCTTTCCTGAGCCGTTCTCCAGTCCACCCACACCCCATCTGTGCCAGTTGTTGGCAAACATGGTTGCTGTGAATTCTTCCCCTGCCTGCCGTCCCCCCCATCAGCAGGTGGGGCCTATTGTAGCCAATGGAATGCGGTGGACGTGGCTCTGGGCAGGCGGACGGCTCTGGGTTTAGGCCTCAAGAGGCCTTGCAGCTTTTGCTTTCACTCTGTGCTGCCCTGAGCTTCCAGGGAAGGAAGCCCAGGCTATCCTGCTGCAGAGACAGGCCACCTCCTGGGACTGAGATGCCCCAGCCCACGGCCAGCCCCAAAGCCTCAGGCATATGGGTGGAGCCTGCTCCAGGCTGAAAGCTGCCCTATGAGTGGGTTCCTGTGACACCGCGTGGAACAGAGACGAGCCATCCCCGCTGACACTGCCCGAACCTCTGACCCGCAGAATCGTGAGAGATGAGAGGATTGCTGCTTTTAGCCGCTGAGGTTTGGGTGGTTTGTTGCACAATGGACACCGGAGCACCGCCCACCAGCACATCTTGTCAAAGGTCCTCCGTCATGTCCCTGGAAACTGCCTTTCTTCCCAAGTCCAGGTGCCTTCATTTGTCACCGGCACGATGGCACCAGCTTTCTCCCCAGCCTCCCAGATTCCATGCTGGTGCCTTCCACACTCTCCTCCTTAGGATCAAATCTCCTTTAAAGCAGATCTCAGGCTTTCGCATCTGTCCAATAACCCCCCTTGCACTCGGAACAGAGTCTGCCCCACCCCAGCCTCCAAGTCCCTCATGACCTCGCCTCTGGGTAACTCCCTGACCTCAGCCTGCACCAGCCCTGCCCCATCTACTCTGCTGCAGCCGCACTGACCTTCCTGCTGTTCTTTGGAGACACCTATCACTTCCTCACCTCAGGGCCTTTGACCCAGCTGTTCCCTCTGCTGGGTCACGTTGCCCTCACACTGGCTCCTTTTTGCGATTCAGATCTCAATTCAAGGCTTCTCTGGCCAACAAAGGTGCCACTGTCCTCACTGCCTTAGTCACTATCATCTCCCTCTTTTATTTTCTTCATAGCACTTGAGGTCCTTTTTATAAACTCCTGTATTACCCTCCTGAGCCCCTTCAGAGATGGCCATCTCCATCATAGGCCAGGATAGCTAATTGTCCTCAGACCTGGTGAACAGGTGAGAAAGAGCTTTGCCTTTTCATTAAAACGATAAACAACCTGCCTCTTACTAACCCCTGGTGTATTCTGGGCCTCTGGCTGAGCACATGCCCATCTAGGTCCTGATTCAGTCTTACCAAGGGATGGCTAATATGGACCCCATTTCACAAATGAGGAAACTGAGGCTCAGAGAGGGAAATGGTTTGCCTGAGGCCACCCAGCAAGTAAGCAAAGCCGGGATGAGCCTGGGTTTGTGGGACCTGTGCATGGGCACTCACCACCACACTGCATGGTTTCCTGGCTATGTCCAGTCCACTGCAGAGAATGAATCGGGGCCTTGGGGGCATTCGAGGGAGGGGAAAACCTCGCCTCTTCTTCCTTCCCATGCGCTCTGCTCTCTTTAGACCTTCTTGTCGCCTTTTTGCCTGAGAGCTCTTTTTATAGTTGGGCCTATCCCCTTCCCTGTCCCCTCCCCCAGGCAACCACTCTCCTACCCTCCAACTCTGTAGTTTTGTCCTTTCAAGAATGCTTTATAAATTGCCCTCTCTGAACTTCTGATTCCCACTTGAGACAGAGCTCTCAGATATTCCTTTTCAAAAATGCCACCATCCTCTGGGAGGCTGCAGGATACCATCAACTGGGCTTTCATCTCTGTCTGCAGAAGAGAGGGGTATAAGGCAGATGAGGAAACTGAGGCCCAACAGGGGAGCCTGACTGGCCTCAAGCCACATAGCCAGTGGACCCACGAGCCCCGCTTGCTCCCTCCTGGGCCCCTAGGATTCCCTCAGCCCAGTGAAAACATAAACAGACAGCTTGACCAGGTGACAAGTCTTCAAACAACTGGTCGATCTCCCAGCCGCCCAGCTCTGTGGGTGGCATCTGGCTTCTGGGCTCTCCTGGGCATGGGGTGTGGGTCCCTCCCAGCTGAGGACAGTCCTCCGAAATGCACACACCCTTGGACCCCCAGCAGTGCGGGTGGAAAAACGGATACCCTGGAGCCAGTTTGGAGAGAGCCCGCAGGTAGGCCCGGCCCCCGGCCAGGTGAGCGGGCCGCCAGCTCCCCGCACAGACGGGCCCCTCAGAGTCGAGCACCGGGCAGGGGCTCAGACACGAATGTCAATAAACGCCGCTGTCAGAGAGCTGACCCACGCCCTCGCTGGAATTAAGAGCTTATTCATAACTCTCTCCCGCCACCAAAATACACTTTGGAGAAGACTAAAGTAAACAGTGCCGTTTAACCTGACCTCCTTGGGGCTCGTGGTCCTGCCCAGGCCCTGCCACTCAGAGGGGAAATTTGGCACCTTTCCCCCCAGACCACTTGGACCACCCCCAAAGTCTCCCCCTTAGAGAAATAATCAGATCATCTTCACAGTCCAGCGAGGGGGGCAGGGAGTGGGGCGGGTGGTGATGGATGGGTTTGGGGAGGAGGTGACAGCCCACTATTGATTGAGGGCACGTTGCGGAATCTGGATCCCATTCCAAGAGCAGTGGGAAGCCATGGAAAGGATCTTAAGTGGGGGGGTGATGTGAAATGATTTATGTTTTTGAAAATATTGCTCTGACCGCCGTGTGGAGAATTGACTGTAGGGGGCAGGCGTGGAAGTTGGGAGGCTACTGGAGACACTCAAATGAGAGGTGACAGTGGCTGGGGCAGGGTGGGAGCTGAGAAGTTAGAGGGAGGTGGTCAGACCCGTGGTGGATTTCACCTGGATGAGAGGATAGCCGGAGGGGATGGAGGACCCATCTTTAGCTAGAGGAAGATGAGGGGTGGAGGCTTTTGTGGAGGGGGCTGGAGGTTGGGTAGAATTCAGCTGCAATTCTGTGTGGACTTGATGAGCCTGAGATGCTCAGGAATCTTCCAGGTGGAGTTTAACAGGCCACCAGCTACACATACGTGGACTTCATCCTGGGATGGGGATTGAGCATCTCAACCCAAAGGTGGGATTTAGTCCCATGAGTAGAGATGACCTAGGCTATGAAAATAGAGTTAGAAACTCCAGGACCCCCGTATGTCCGGTAGGAGGGACACCTGGCTTAGGAGACCCATGACAAGGGGCCTCAAGTCTGGAGAGAATGATAGGAGAGAAGGAGGTGTCTACAGGATCTGATACCTCTGAGGGGTCTAATGGACTGAGGCCTGGAATGAGCCGATGGAATTGGGCAACAAGGAAAACACTGGTGACCCCTAACTGGAGCATATTCAGTGGTGGGACCACTGGAACAGCGACCATAACAAAAGAGCCCAGAGACAGGCTTCGGCGTCTATGAAAACTTCATACATGATGCAGGAGGCATTACCAGGCAGCAGAGAAGGGGTGGACCATCCACGACAGAGCGGGTGGAGATTATCCAGCACTGAAATGAAATGAGCTATCAACCCATGAAAAGACACGGAGGAACTGTCAATGTTGTCACAGAGTGAAAGAAGCCAATCTGAAAAGGCTACATGCTATACGATTCCAACTTTATGACATTCTGGAAAAGTCAAAACCATGGAGACGATATAAAGATCAGTGGTTGCCAAGAACTGGGGACGGGGGGGAATAGGATGAACAGGCAGAGTGTGGAGGATTTTTAGGGCAGTGAAAGTACTCTGTGTGGTAACATAATGACCGGTACATGTCATTGCACATTTGTCCAAACAAATAGAATGTTCAGCGCCCAGGGTGACCCCTAAGGCAAGCTATGGGCTTTGATAGATAATGATGTGTTGTGGGTTCATCAATTGTAACAAATGTCCCGCCTGGGTGGGGGGTGTTGATTCTGGGGGAGGCTGTGCATGTTTGAGGGCAGGGGGTATGTGGGAAATCTCAGTACTTTCCTCTAAGTTTTGCTGTGAGCCTAAACTGCTCTAAAAATATAAAGTCTTAAAAAAAGAATACTGAAAAGTGATGATCCATGTGCACAGTATGAGGTGCCTCATGATCCCACCTCCTGATGTTCAAGCCTTTGTGTAGCCCCTTCCCTTGAGTGTGGGCGGGACAAGTGACTTGCTCTATCCAGTAGAATATGACAATGGGGATGGGCTGTCACCCCCTTGACTATCTTACATTACATAAAGCTCCACCTTGCTTGCAGACCCTCTCTCTCTCTCTCTCTTTCTCTCTCTTTTTCTCTCTGTTCCTCAATTGCTATCTTTGAAGAAACAAACTTCCATAAATACTATAGATTCAAGGAAATAAATTCTGCCAACAACCGGAGGCACTTGAATGTGGATCCTTCCCCAGTCAAGCCTCTGATGAGAACGCAGCCCCAGCTAATACCTAGATTGTAGCATTTTGTCACAGTAAGCAGAAGCTCAAGCTAAGCTGTGTCCAGACTCCTGACCCACAGAAACTGTGAGATAATAAATGTGGGTTGTTTTAAACAATCAACTCTGTGTATAACTTTGTTATGCAGCATAGATGAGTAAAATTAACAACACTATGTTATATTCTAAGCTATACAACACACATCACTCAAACAAATAAATTCAAAATGTATTAAAGATCTAAATACAAAAAGAAAACTTTTAAAAAAATTTCTTGATGGAAGTATAAGATGTCTATAACACTGGGGTAAAGGAAGATTTCTTAATCATAGCACCTAAAACATAAACCCTAAAGGAAAAAATTGACACATTTGACTGCGTTGAAATTAAAAAACTTCTTTTCAACCCAAATCATCAAAATTAAGTTAGAAGAAAAGACAAAAAACTAGAAAAAGATATCTGAACACATATAGAGAGGTTGAAATCTATAATATGAAAAGAGCTTTTGAAAATCGACGGGTGACACTAACCACCCAGTAGAAAAATAGACCAGATAGTTTTCAAAAGAGAAAACCCAAGTGGCTGATAGTCACAAACGAGGTTTAACTTCGCTAGTAACCAGGAAACACAGGTTGCAACAACCACAAGATAGCACCCCATTCTCTGCTGCTGATGGGAATGTAAGTTGGTACAACCATATTGGAGAGCCATCTGGGAGCAGCTAGTAAAGTTAGAGCTACGTGACCCACCTAACTATTGCTTCTCGGTGAAAATCCTCTAGAAATTAACCTGTTGCCCAAAGGGACATGTTCTGAGATGTCCAAGTGCTGTTAGCAACAAATGATCCTCAATAGATGGATAAAAAAGAAATGGAAGTATGCTCACACTGTGGAATACTATACAGCAGTGAAAATGAACCAGTGCTCTGTCAGTTGGGGAAACAAAACTGCAACAAAAAAGCAAGTTGCAGAAAAATGTGTAGACTAGGATTCAGTGCATCTAAAGTATTAAAATGTCGTATACATCGCTGGCGGATCCATCTCTACCCAGCAAAAGCATGAAAACATAAATGGAAAAGGTAAATCCCAACTTCAAGACAGTGGTTAACTCGGCAGAAGAGAAAGGGGATCAGAGCCATAATGTTTAATTACTTAACAAATTTGAGGCAAGTTTGGCCAAATGTAGACATTTGGTAAAGCTGATGGGCGGTGGGTAAGCAGGTGTTCATTGTATTATTTTCTAGTGCTGAGTGATTCCCTGCAGTAGCCACTAGCCATATATGGTTACTTAAATGTAAATGTAAATGAATGAAAATGAAATAAAATGAAAAGGTTGGTTCCTCAGTCACAGGAGCCACACTTCAAGTGCTCAGTGGCCGCATTTAGCTATGGGACAATGCGGATGGAGAATATTCCCAATATTGTAGAAAGTTCTTTGCGGTTCTGGAAGGTTCTGTGTATGCTTTTGCTATTTCATAATTAAGGCTTAGAAGCAGGGACTGGAAGGTGAACACAGTGGCAGGGAGGGTAAAGAGTTCATTTGCAAAGTTGGGCTTTGGAGGGAAGAAGCGAGGTCTTAGGAGAGCTGTAGGGGGGAATCTTCGAGGCAGGAGCAGTAGAGAAGGGACGCCGGGTGTGCGTTGGTTTGGCGGGAGATGTCCTTGATGCCGATGGGAATGGTCAGTAGAGGGAAAAGTTGACAGTGGAGCACACAGGGGACCATGGGAGGCTCCAGGCCCGAGCGGGGGAGGGAGGACGCCGTCCCCAGCAGCCCCTGAGGCCCGATGTGGTGCCCTCGGTGAGTGGCTCCCACCCCTCACCCCTGCAGGCACCCGCGGTGGAGATAAATAATGCCTGCCACACCTGTCACAGACATCTGAACAACATATTAATCACTTTAACAAATATTAGCTCAGAACAGCAATAAACAGTCTCTAGAATCTCCTCTTTCCGGCTGTATTACAATGAAAAATATGCTAATATGGGCGCCTAATTGATTGTGTTTGAATAACTTCCTTTATGACAGTAAGTGTTTGAGGGGGCATCGCTCAGAGTCATAACTGGTGTCTCCCAAACCGGGGAATGCCTCCCTCTATTCCTGCAGAATTATACCCTTTGGACAGAAACTCTCCAAATCGACCAAATCCCAGGCCTCGTGGCTGCCCTTTTAGGGAGACTTTGTGGGGGCCCACGAGGGGGCTGGCACTTGGGCTGTGGCTCCTACTGGCTGGCACCTCACACACCATATCTCCTTTAATCTTTCTAGCAGTTCTAAAAGGGCAGAGTTGTGGTCCCATTTCACAGATGGGAAAATCGAGGCTGCGAGGCATGAAGAGACTCGCTCGGGGCTCCTGAGTGGTCCTGGTGCTGGTGTGACCCTAAGACTTGCTCAAGTTCCCTGTCTCTTCTCCACCCTGGCTGCCTTGCCCAAGCCCAGGCTGCAGCCTGTCCTACCGGGCTCCTGCCGTAGCCCCCACAACCCCCCTGTGGGCCCGGAGGCTGTCCCAAGCCTCGCAGGGGAGGTACACTGAGCCCCATGGAAAAGCAAAAAAAAAAAAGCACAGCTCATATGACCCAATGATGTCATCCATCAGAATGGACCCACAGCACATTCGCACACTCGTGTGCAAAGATGTGTGTGCAAGACAGCATTTCAGCATTGTCTGGAGTAGGAGAGACTGAGAAAAGGTAAACACAGACTAACCCAATAAAGGACGCTGCTTCCAGAGATGAAACACGCAGTCACTGGGAAGGACGACCTGCTCCTTGAGCTCATGTGGAATGTTCTGGTGCATCAAGCAGTGAAAACAGAAAAAAAAGAGTGCATATTGAAACTAAAAGAGTGCCATTAGTATACGAAAAAGGAACACACATGCGCGCTCGCAGTTGTGTACATAAGCAAGAAAACCTTGCTGGAAAGATAGACAAGGGGTATGGACTTGGCTGCGGGCTCAGGGTGGGAGCTGGGGCTGTTTCAATTCCTTTTTGCCACATGCCTGGTGACTTGACTTTAAGGACAAAAGAAAAGTAAAATAAATCAGGGGCATGGTTCCCATACACTGAGTACCTACTAAGCCCCCAATATTTCCCACCCCTCAAATGAATCCTCTGGTCCATCCCAGGAGGCCCCTCATAGAACTTGAGACAGCCCAGCTGCTCCGCAGGCCCAGCGTGCTCCTTGCTGGACCGAGGGGCGCAGCAAGGCCGGCTGCAAGTCGAACAATGGGCAGGACAAAGGACCCTTTGTGTTTTTCTCCTGCCCCAGCAGAGCCCCAAGGCCCCGGCCTCTCCAGTTACAGCCCCAGAGGGCTTTCCTGCTCAGCCCACAGAGCCCCAGGGCAAATGCTCTTCCAGGATCACCTGTCAGGCGCTGGGGGAGGGTCCCCTTGGTGTAAGAGTTACCACAGCAAAAACATCAGGTCCCTGGTGGTGTGGTTTGAGACCAGGAAGTCGGTTGGAATCCTGGGACTCAGGCTGAGTGACCCGGGCCAGCAGCTTCACCTCTCTGAGCCTCAGTTTCCTCATCTGGAAGATGGGGTGATAGTCGTGCCCACCTACTCTCTAAGTTGTGGTGAGAACTCAATGAGATGATGTGTGTGAGCCAGTGGCTCAAGCAATGGTACCTCTGAAAACTGGGAGAGAGTGGGAATGAAAAAACAGGTGCAACTGCTTTGGGAAAAGGCCCAGCAGTTGCTCAAATGATTGTACCGAGAGTTACCATGTGACCCAGCAATGCCACTCCTTGGTATCTACCCAAGAAGAATGAAAGCATACATTCACACAAAAACTTATACATTAATGTTCACAGTAGCATTACTCACAGTAGCTGAGAGGTGGAAACAACCTACATATCCATTAACGGACGAATGGATACACCAGTTGTGGTATATCCATACGATGGACTATTATTCAGTCATGAAAAAGAATGGAGTGCTCACACATGCTACAACATGGATGAACCTTGAAAACATCATGCTGAGTGAAAGAAGCCAGGCACAGAAGGCCACATAGTGTGTGATTCTATTGATATAAAATGTCCAGAATAGGGGAATCTATAGAGACAGAAAGCAAATTAGTGGTTGTCAAGGGCTGGATAGGAAGGTGATAGCGAAGTGGCATGAAGTTTCTTTTGGGCTGATAAAAATCTTCTAAAATTGGCTGTGGTGATGGTGGCACATATCTGTGAACATACTGAAGATGATTCAATTCTGCTGCTTAGACTAGGGCTATGGAAGGACTTCAGAGTAGCAAGGGTGCCTGCTGTCACCAGGACTTGTCGCTGATGCTACCTTTGATCACCTGGCTGAACTACCATTGCCAGGGGTCTCTACTGTAAGACCACTTCTCTCCCTCTTTTTCAAGCTGTACTCTTTGAAAGCAAATCACCCTGTGTACCCCGTGTTGAAGTTTTGGGGTTACGTTCCCCCTCCTTGGGGCAGAGGAGCTCCATATATATTTTTGGAATTCCTCTGAGTGGGAGATTTGTGTTTTCTCTCTCATCTTTTAATGTACTCAAGCATCAATAAAACTTTTTTTTGAGCTTACAAAAATAAGCTGTCAGGGGTTTATGGGAGAGTGCTGGGTAACTCGTGAAGCTCTGTGGACAGGCCAGGAGCTGTTAGCTATGATTATTAGTGGTGTGAAGGTAGCAGACACTCTTGGTGCTCACCCATTACCCTGTGGCTCTCACCATCCCCATGGAGCCCAGCCCATGGCCCTGACTGCCAGTTTCTACCCAATGAAGTGCCAGGGAGCAAACGTACCTGGGGAGTACCCCTTGGCCAATGGCAGACCCTATAGGAGTTGGAAGATAAACGCCCCAGCTCCCTCCCTCCTTGGGTGGGACTCTGCCAGTCATGGTTCACAGGGCTCCCCAAGCCCCCAGCAGGATGGAGCCCCGGTTGCCCCAAAGGGGAATTTTGATGGTCCCCCCCACCCTTGCTCTGCAGTTCTAGTCTCGGTGTGAGCCTGGGGCAGTCGGGAAGGGGATGCTCCTCTGAAACTAGCGTCCCTGTAACCCCTTTCCCTCCCCCACCGGGGCAGGGATGCATTCCAAATTTATCACCTCGATGAGGAAATGACAATTCAGGGGAAGGTCACTTTGAAAGTCAGAACCTGGGATATAAACAATAGATTGGAAACAACTGGTAACCAGTGACCCCCGCCCTCTCCTCAAGCCCCAAACTAGACAGAGGCTCCCCCGTGGGAGGAGCAGCCAGAAGAGAAGCGGAGTGGAAACTGGGTGCCATGGTCACCACCGCCCCAGGATGTGAGCTGAGTGGCAGGCGGGTCAGAACGGAGCTCGCGCAGCTTCAGTCCTGCAAGTTCAGTTACAGGAAACTAACGTTCGTGTCCTGCATACTTGAGCTCAGGCCAAGAGATTCTTGATAGTATTTGGAGAGAAACTTGTTTTCCTGACGCACAAAGAACTCCCCCCACTTGCACCCCCGGCCTTCTCCCCACCTGGCCCTGAGTCACCTCGCTCCTTCCGGCCTGGAGGCCCCAGGATATTTACTGATGAGGCCCAGCCTGTTTGGGGAAGGAGACACCTGGGGGAGCACCTGGTTTGGGGGCGCTGCCTTCCTCAGACAGGAAGGAGCACCCTGTTAGGATTGGCCCCAGGGGCAGAGGAGACTGGGAGGGGGCTGGGTGGGGCGGGAGGCAGGATACCTGGGAACTGGAGTAAAGCTGGGGGTTCAGGGGAGGCACTGTCTCCTGAGGTCTTTTTAGCCATGATCTGCTGTGTGACCCTGGGGAAATCACAGCCCCTCTCTGGGCTCTGTCCCTACAGAGTAAATTGCTTGAGGCTGGTCTTCTGCCTCCCATATTGAACACTCATTGAGTTTGGAGCAGTGTCATAAAGAGACACATGCTTTTCTCTGTCTCTCTCCCTTCCTCCAGCCGTTCTCCCTCCCTCCTCTGTTCGTTCATTCGTTCCCTCCCACCCTGTGCCCAGCTTTGCAGTGTGCCGAGGGTGCAATGATCATGAACACGGGCCCAGCCTGGCAGCAGACAGACATTTAACAGCCAGGTACAAGAGAAGGTGGTACTGGGCATGTTATCAATGGCTGGCATCTCTTCTGGAGTCCCGCCTGGGTGCCAGGCCCTGGGTGTGTCTGGCTTCATTGAATTCCCAGAACTTTCCCAGGGTCAGATCCTTGGTCATTTCCATTTTCCAGGTGAAGAAACTTAGGGGTGAGGGATTAAGGGGCCAGCTAGACCAGGAAGGGAAGATTGGGATTGGAATTTGAACCAAGCTCAAGGCCCAAGTTCAGAATCACTTGTTTGTTTAACTTTATCTTAGGACAGGAGGGAGCAGCGAGCATTTGAGGAGCCCAAAGAGAAGGCATCTAACTGGGCCCCGCTGGTAGGGTAGCGGGGGAAAGGCATGGTCTCCTCTGCCTAAGGAGCGCAGACCTTTTCAGTACATTGTCTCTTCGGCACCTTAGTGGGACTCAGCTTGGGGAGTCAACATTTGTCACAATAGTATAACTAGTGCTGGCTAATGTTTGTGGATGCTGACCCTCCTGAGCTCTGACTGGTTGGCTTGAGTCAAGGGCTTGACCTTAACAAGTCATTACAGCTGGACTAGTGGGTTCTGCTGACTGGCTAGTTGTGGGGAACATGCCCAAGTTCTTGCACCGCTGGGCGTGGCCAGAGCCATCCAATCCACGTTGAAAATCAAGGAGGGTGCTGCAAAATCAAGGTGCTCTTAGCAGAGAAGGTAAGAACAGAGACACCCCCTCATCCAGGCCTTTATGGAAATCAGCTCATTAATTTCCCTCAAGGAGGCTGGGGCGCAGAGAGGCTAAGAGACTTGCCCAACAGCCTGCAGTTTGTAAGTAGCCACCCTGGAGTTTGAACCCGAAAAGTCTGGCTCTAGAATCTGTGTTTTTAACTGCAGGGTTCATCTAAGCTGCCTGTCAGGTTAAAGTCAGAGTGGAGTGGGGGAGGAAGGGGGCAGGGAGAGGAGGCCATGAGGCTATAACTTCACCAAGCTCCTCCCTTTCTTAGCCTCCCCTGAACCCCAGAGTTGACTCAGAGATGGCAAAGACGGCCCAGCCCGGCTGGCACCTGCCGCTTGACCTTGGCTCCGTGGTTACCGGCGGTGGGACCACTGCAGGGTCTGAAGAAACAGATCATAACCGCACCGGTTCCAGCCCCAGCTGCCGCCTGTCAGCTCCGCGCGGGGGTCCCATTTGGGGCAGTGTCTGAGACAAGTTCAAGTGCCTTCTTGAGGACACATCTTAGAGAAGGACCTCAGGGTCAATAGCCCAGGCTTCCTTTCTCCACTCGGTGTGTGCGTGTGTGTGATGGTTTAGAATCTACCTATCTTCCCTCATTAACATTCTTTACCCCCCTGAGGATATTTCTCTTGCTTTCATGTATCCGATTTTATTGTTGCTTACTTAGCCACGGAGGTGTCCCTAAACTAGCCCTTTTAGCCCAAATGTCCTTTTGGTGGCCTTGGTTAAACATTCTGGAAATAACTCCAGAACCAACCTTCCTTGTTTATTTCCCTTCCTCCCTCTCTTCTCTCTCTCCTTCCACCATCTGGCCTTGAGTAAACCTGTATTGTGCATTTACAGTCTGTCAGGTCCTGTGTTAACATCCCGGGGAGACAAAATGAACTTGTCCTTGGTTTAAAGGAGCTCCCAGTCTTTTAGGGGACACAGATGAACAAGCCTCATGTGGTGGGGGCCCTTGAGGGCAGGAGGGAGGGAGGACATCCCTGATGGGAGGGCTTTGCCAGGCAGATACCAGAGGTTGGGGTGGGGAGGGGAAGGCATCCTTTGCAGAGGGCTCAGCACAGGTAAAGGCAGAGAGGTGTGAAGTCCAAGTTCAATTCGCAGTGGGAGTCACAGGGGTCGAGACAGGAGGCATGGCCAGGGCTCAGGCAGACCACTAAGGACTTCGTCATGGCAAAAGGAGGACATGTGAGTGATCCAGGGCCAAGAGAGCACTGGACAAGGAGTCCAGAGATGCTGTCCAGGCTCTTTATTTTGAGGCCGACTCAGCAGGTCATGGTTGCTGTGTGAACTTCGGTCTTCTCATGTATAAAAACAGAGGCTTCTTCTGTTGGCCTTTAAGGCACTTTCTGACTCCAACATCTGATGTATTTCAGTGAGATCCCTTTCCTCCACTTCCCTGGAATCCCTCCCCAGCTCTATAATCCTGCGAAGGTCTTGACCCCCAGACTTCAGCTGGCTCAGAGGTGAATTGATCTTGCTGATCCTGGTGGGTCTATCCATCGAAGCTTCGAGGGGGCGCTCCTGGGGTGTCGTGGAACACCACCTAATTGATTTTTACTTTATTTTCACAGGCCTGGTGTAATTATGAAAGCCTGCTGTAATTATCAAAACATAACTCCAAGTATTTCATTATTAAAATATCCCTATGGCCTATTATTAATTCATTAGATAAATTTGGGTTATATCATTCAATAATTAATGTGCAGGCATGGATCCGGGGAGCCGGGCCACTGTGAGTCACGTGGCAACTGCAGCAGGCAGTGGGAGGCTGGGGGTCGAGGGGATAGAAGGGGGAGAAGATAAAATAAATAAGAGGAAAGCAGGCGCTCGTGGAGGGTTGATGACCAGCTGCTGTCTGACATTTATGTAACCATTAATTCAATACACATTTATTGCCTGCCTACTATGTGCTAAGAACTTTGAGAACATTACCATCGGAATATTAACTATTACAAGATGGTTCCTGGGGTTTTCTTTCATTTACCTATGCATTTGTCAACCCATCTAGCTATCCATCTAGCCACCCACCCACCAACCCATCCGTTTATTACCCACTCAGTTCATCCATCATCCATCCGTTCATCAATCCAGCCAGCCAGCCACCCGCTCATCCATCCATCTACCAAACCACCCATCCCCTACTCAACCATTCATTTATCACCCACTCAATTCATCCAACCATCCATCTATCCATTTATTTATCTATCCATCCATCCATCCCTCCATCCCTCCATCCCTCCATCCCTCCATCCCTCCATCCCTCCATCCCTCCATCCCTCCATTCACCCACCCATCTACCCATCTACTATCCCTCCATTTGTTGATTGAACACCTTCTAGGTTCCAAGCATGGGATGTATATCAAGAAACAACATATAGCCTCTGCTCTCAAGAAGCTCACCTTCAATGTGGGGGACAGGGGACAGCCATGTAGACCAGTGTTTTGATGGGGAACAAGGGGGGGGGGCTGTGGGAGCCCAGGCTTTGCTTTGAGGGGAGGGGAGTGGTCAGGGAAAGCCTCCAGAGGCAGAGCTGAGGCAGACGGGGAAGGGCAGGGTTGGGGCAGCCAAGCCAGGAAGAACGGTGTATGGAGCCATAGGCCTGAAATGGCTCAGTGTGCACGGGGTGGTGGGAGGTGTGGAGCGACGGCTGGTGAGGTCAACAGGGTCAGATATGGAGGCCTCGCAGCCTTATTAGCTTTTTAGATTTCATTTGGAGAGTGATGGGTGTTAAGCAGAGAGTAAAGTGGTTCGATCTGTGTTTTTAAGATGTTTCTCCAGCTGGAGTTTGTGGAATTGGTTGGAAGGGGCATGACCAGAGACAGAGAAGTTGGGGAGAAGGTGGGGCAGGCATCTCTGTGAGTAATACCGGTGGCCTTGCTAGGGTGCTGGCAGGGTACAGAGAGAAGAAACTGTATTAGAGGGACACTGAGGAGTTAGCATCCTGGCTATGGGGGTAAAGAAGGGGGAGCACCAAGGATGTCACTTAGATGGCCTGGGCTCTGTCCAGATGGACTCCAGCTGGACAGGTTGGTTCAGTCCAGCAAGCTTTTCTAGAGGGCCTGTGTGTCAGGCTCCGTGTAAAGAATCAGTGGCCCCTAATGTGATAATTCAAGAAGCAGCTTGGTATGTGCAGAAATTTAACTAAGAACAGTCTGGAGGGCAGAAGTACCACGTGCCAAGAGCGAGACGGACAGTGAGGCTGTGGAGGTCAGCAGAGGTCATATCATTGAGGGTCTCAATGGTAAGGCTAAGGAGGTTAGATACTTCTTGAGAACACTGTGAGCCATGGGAAGATTTGTAGCCAGAAACTGCCATGACTAGAAGTCAGGTTAAGTGAGATGGACGGTGCGGCTGACATGCTAAAGATGGGCCTGAAGGGTCCAGAGGCCAGGACATGTTGAGAAAGCTGCTGCTGGCATTTAGGGAAGAGACTGAATAGGCCTCTCAGGAAAGCATGGCTCCTACACTTGCTTGCTGTGTGCTCTTGAGCAAGTGACTTATCCTCTCTGTGCCTCTGGAAAAGGAGAATCATAATAGTTTCCCTCTCACAGGGCTATCAAGAAGATTAGATGCAATAACACAGGTAAAGTGTTAAGGGTTGGATCAGGGCCTAATGCTTAGCAGCTTGTATTGGGACCATGGGGATGACAATGACCTTAGACCTTTTGGGACTCAGTTTCCTCACCTGTTAAACAGAGATCACAGCAGTGCCTGCTTCAGAGGATGGTCTGGGATTCCAGATGCACACAGCACACTGGAATAGAGACTGGCCCAATCGCTATGGGATAAATTGTAAAATGAAAACACGGGGGGGCGTCTTGTTCAAAAACAATTTCAAGACGGCAACAGTACAGCAGTAAACCAAGCACAGGCCCTTACATGTCAGCTTGACAGGTTGACAAGGGAAATTCTAGGCAAAGGGAACAGCTTGTACGGAGGCTTCCAAGGAGCCTGGAACAGAAAATCTTGAAACAGAGATTGTGTCTGAAAATCCAAGCCTGCCCTGACCCAGGACATTTGCAGGGTGCCTCAGGCTCTGGGTCCCTGCCTTGGAGATGTCCACTCCCAATTTTGAGTGGGGTCCAGCTGGGCCACATGTGTCCCTTCCCAAGCCATAGATCTTCATTGGCTTCCCAGGGACACAGCCCATTAGGGGCAGAGCCGGAGCTGGCACTGGTGCTCAGGACTCCTCACCAGGACCCCTGCTGACTCCGGACACTACACAGATGACCAGGAGTGGAAACAATTCAATGAAGTTGAAAAAAAGTCCAGCTGGCCAGTCATATTGTCATGATCACGCTCCAGAAAGTATCTGCTGGGAGCAATGAGAGAGGAACAGTCTATAAAACGTGGTGCTTCCCTGTTAGCTTTTAAAAGTTTTGCACAACATATTTTATGTGTGTTTATAGAAAAAAAATCCCAGACTCAAATTGATTGAAAAAATGTGTTGTTATTGAAAGGGCTGAGCTGAACTCTCCACAGAGCGCGGTGCTCGCTAAGACTTGGAAGGCAGACTCTTCACATAAATAGTTGTGCCGAGTTGTTATGGCAACTGAAATTTGAAAAGTAAATAGGTTTGGGGGAAATATTTCTCCTTGTCTCTGGAGGAATTTTCTGTTGGGGATCATTTGCAAAAGGCGGAGTTAATTCAATGCCCAGCGGGCTTGATGTAGTTTGTGGAGGGACAGAAATGGGGTGCTCCCTGTGCAGGGTTCTCCATATCGATGGGAAAGGTTCTGTCCTTTCTCTGAGTATAGGTTTATGCTAGGTGACATGGGCTAGGTTTTGCATGCTGTGTGGCCTTGGGCCAGTGACCTGCCCTCTCTGGGCCTGCCCTTTCCTGTCTATAGAATGGTATGGGTTGAAATGAACAATCATGCTGTTTAAAGATTCTCTTTTGGGGACAGGCCCCTACTTGTAGATTACACCCTCTCAACAGCCTGCTGAGGTTGGCATGCTCATGCCCATTGGAAAAATGGGGAGACTGAGGCCCAGGTTAGAATGGAGGCTTGATGGCGGTAACACAGGAGTGAATGGCGACATCAGAAATCCACTTGAGTTCTTGGCCCAGGTTTTTCCTGCCACATTCCTATGTGCTGTTGCTCATGTGTGCTGGCAGCCCGCCCATTGCAGGGAGGCCCCAGTGACCCCGGTCCCAGTGCTCCCTGGGGGCTCCTGGCCAGGGACCACTCACCTGTGGGAGGCCAGCAGGGCCATGTGAGGGCTGGAGACCCTGGGGGTGGAAACGGGGCAGCTGTCGCCCAGGCCTTGTTCCAGCTCCAGCGTCCCGGGGTACAAGGCTCTCCCTCTACACAGAGAGGCCCCGCGGCCCTGTGGGTCCCTGCTTCTCCCCTCTCTGCAGCGGGGACACTGCTCCAGGCGGGAAGGGCTGTTCCGGAATGAAAGGCCATCGTGAGAACCAGTGACTCACGTGTTCACCTCTTTTGGGAAAGAGCTGTACATCCTGGTTGAGCCTCACAGTGGCACAGACCAGGTGAGTGGGTGGTGGGGGCTACGACCCTGTTCGTGGTTGTGTAAACTGAGGCATGGAGAGGTGGTTTGCCAAAGAGGATCCTGCTCATATTGCGAGCTGCCTGGCACTGGGGCGGATGCCCAGGAAGGTAAGGCTCCCCGCCCCTCGGGGCTTTCAAGTTCATATGTAGACTTGGGAGAAAGTTCTTTAAGATGGAGGCTGAGCTGGGTGACTCCAAAATACTCCAAAGACCCCCACCTGGTGGCCTGAAGTGTTGAGGTCGAATCAAGAGATTCGGGTCTTGGGGATTGACCTTGGTTCTGGGCTGTTTGCTTTCTCCATCCTCGGTGGAATCTCCAATGTGACAGGCCACAGAAAGAAGGGTCTACGAGCCGTCCCCTACCTCATCCTGGGGTCAGAGAGACTGTGTGCCTGCTTGGGACATAGAGTGTGTGCGCATGTGTGCATCAGTGAGCATATGTTTATGCCCGTGTGTGCCCGTGTGCATGTGTGTGTTTGTGTATATGTGTGTGCATATACACACGCATATCTCTGTGTGTGTGCCTGCATGTGTGCACACATGCTTGCACGTGTCCCTATACATGCTTTCATTCCCATGTGCGTGCTTTTGTGTGTCCAGGTGGGTGTGTGCGCGACTGTGTGGCAACTACACTCCTTCTTCCACTTCCGTCTGGCTCACCTGGGCCTTTGCTGGGCCGACAGGTCACTGTGGATTTGAAGACCCAGCAGCACCTTGGGATGGACTGGGATGAGGTCATGAGGGTAGTGATTAAGAGCTGGAACTCTGGAGCCACCTAGTTGGAACCCGGCTTTGCCCCTTTCTGTCACAGAGGCTGTGGCTCTGGCTGGGTAGCCCCTAAATCTCAGTTCCTTACTACAAGACGGAGCGTCCTATGCTTCAGGCCACCAGCTGGGCTATTGCAAAGGGTCAGTGATGTCTGGCTACGGGGTCCCCCCACCTCTCTTCCCAGGCTGGTGCCCTAGACATGTTTGCCTCCGCAGCAGGCCCTGATGGCTGGGGGAAGGGCACCGCGGCGCCAGGTCCTCGGGGCAGGTGTGGACATGCTCCCCCAAGGCCCGGGACATCCGGCTCCCAGCTCCTCCCAGCAGAGCCCGGCCCCATGCCCAGCCGCCCGTTCCCACCTTCCTGTTGCTTCCTGGGCACGGATGGGGAGACACACAGTGGGTGGCGGCCCTACTTGGGGAGAGAGGAGGCAGGGCGCCTGTGCTCATCAGGGGCACCTTGTCTGAGAAGGGTCAGCCTTGGTAAACTGAATTTGTGAATTATTGTTCAAGGGGAGAGGAGAAAGAAGGGAGAGAGAGAGAGAGACGGAAAGAGACACACACAGAGCGCTATTTCTATGTGTGTACGGATGTGTGTGTTTGTCTTTCCATCTGTTTCTCTCCTTTCCTTGTTCTCTCCTGAAAAACTATCTATTATCTATCTATCTATCTATCTATCTATCTATCTATCTATCTATCTATCATCTATCTATCTATCATCTATCTATCTATCTATCTATCTATCTATCTATCATCTATCTATATCTATCTATTGTCTATCATCTGTCTATTTATATCTATCTATCTATATCTATCTATCTATCATCTATCTATCTATCTATCTATCTATCTATCTATCTATCTATCTATCATCTATCATCTATCTATCTATATCTATCGAAAGACAGAGAGAAACATACAAGGAATCAAAACATAATTTCAATAGCTCAGGCTGAGCTATATTGGAAAGTGGCCTGAGCTTGGTCTCCCAGAACCCCAGCCCCAGCCCTGTCCTTGGCCAGCTGGGTGACCTTGAGGAGGCTCTCGCCTCTGAGCCTGGACTCCCCCATCTCCTCCTTTACAGCATGGGGATGGAGGGCCCTCTGAAGACCATGCTCCAGTAGGTGGGTCCCAGGCTGCCCTGGGAGGCCACCTTTTAAATAATGGGGGCAGCAGAGATTCTGAGTTGCCTGCTCGAATGTGTTTGCTCCCTCTTATTAATAGAACCTGCGGTTTTTGGCTAGGTGCATGGCCTCCCAAAATAAATACTATATTTCTCAACTTCCCTTGTTGCTAGGTGTGGCCAGGTGACTAAATTTTGGTCAAGAAGATGCAAAGAGAGTGATGTGGAACAGCTTTAAGGAAATCTCTTTAAAACACAGCTGGTGGTTGCCCCTTTGCCTTTTCTTCCTCCTTGCCAACTTCCTGATGGCTGGCACTCAAGCAGCCATGTTGGACCATGAGGAAAAAGTTCCCTATAGAGCGTGGACTGCCTCCCCCTGGACTTCTGTTATGTCAGTGAGAAATAACCTTCTGTCTCGTTGAAATCACTGATATTTGGCTTCTCCCTCGGTCAGTCTTAACCCTAATGGATAAAGTAGGGAAAAGATAATTTTTCTGGCCTTCTATCCGAGCTGCTCAGAGTTGGCAGAAACATGGGAAAGTCTACTTATCTTGAAGTGGCTAGTCTGGCAGAAAAATACCATCAACAGCAATGATAGTACTGTAATAATCATAATGACAAAAACAGCAGAATTATCTATTGAGCACATACTCTGGTCCAAAGCTATACAACCTTGCAAGAGGCAGGACCCAGATCCAAACCCACATGGTGCCAGGCTGATGCCAAGACTTACATGGCATTTTGGACATGGCATTCATGGCCTTTCCTATGCTGGCATGTCCCTCCCTCCACTGCCTGTTAGAACCCTGCCCAGGGCCACGGCCACCTCCTCCAGGATGCCCAGGCACCCTCCGCCTCTGTCACGCTGACCACAGCCTCCCCTGCCTGGCCCACAGTGGGTGCCCAGGGGAGGCCTGACAATGAGTCATGGGTCTTGTGCCCGGCTGGAGCTTAGGCCGGAGCTTGGCAAACTACAGCCCACGGGCCAAATCCTACCTGCCGCCCACTTTGTAAAAGAAGTTCCATCGGAACCAGCGCGCGTGGATTCATGTGTTGTCTACGGCTGCCGCATTGATGCTGCGATGACAGTGAGCAGCTGCGACAGACACCGCGTGGCCTGCGGTGCTGAAAATATTTACCCTCTGGTCCTTTCGGGCTTCCAGTTGCCAGCCCCCGATACTGAAAGGAGGGACAGAGGAGCTGGCCTGGAGGCCTCGGGGCCCAGAGGAAGTGCTGCGTCCCCAGTGCGGACTACCCGGCCGCCCGGCTGCCCTCAGTGGGCAACTAGCCTCCCCCAGGAAGGTCCCCGCCTAACACTCAGCCAGAGGATGGAGGCCAGGCCAGGCAGAAGGCCGCAGAGAGAGGAGAGAGCAAGAAGACAAAGTCACTGCAGAAAAACCCAGCCCCCACTCACCCAGGCCCCAGCCCTCAGCCCCAGCCCCCAGGCCCCAGCCCTCAGGCCCCAGGCCCCAGGCCCCAGCCCCCAGGCCCCAGCCCTCAGGCCCCAGCCCCCAGGCCCCAGCCCTCAGGCCCCAGGCCCCAGGCCCCAGCCCCCAGCCCTCAGCCCCCAGCCCCCAGCCCCCAGGCCCCAGCCCCCAGCCCTCAGCCCCCAGCCCCCAGCCCCCAGCCCTCAGCCCCCAGCCCCCAGCCCCCAGGCCCCAGCCCCCAGCCCTCAGCCCCCAGCCCCCAGGCCCCAGCCCCCAGCCCCAGCCCCCAGGCCCCAGCCCCCAGCCCTCAGCCCCCAGCCCCCAGGCCCCAGCCCTCAGCCCCAGCCCCCAGGCCCCAGCCCCCAGCCCTCAGCCCCCAGCCCCCAGGCCCCAGGCCCCAGCCCCCAGCCCTCAGCCCCCAGGCCCCAGCCCCCAGGCCCCCAGCATCCCAGCCCCCAGCCCCTAGCCCCCAGCATCCCAGACCTCGAGGGCCGGGCGGGCTGTCACCCTGGCGGCCCGGCTGGAGGATCCTCAGCAGAGGCCGGTCGGGCTGCACCCAATTTCCCCGGGCTCCTCATCGAAATGAGAAATCTGAGGCCCGGGCGGCCACGGGGAGCTGATAACACGCTCCCAGGTGAAAATCCTCACTTATCGCCGCCGGGGTCACCTCTGTCTCCAAAGACTTGTTTTCCTTTTTCTTTTTTTTTTTAAAAAATAGCCTGGGACATGTGATGGGTTTGGCTGTGATAGGAAAGGGCAAGGGCAAGAGGCAGAAGAACACTTTCTTTTTCCAGACTCGGGGGGGGGTGGGGGGGGAGTGCTGCACCCCTCCTTGCGCCCTTCCCCCTCCGGGAGGCGCGCCCCGCTCACATGGGCCCCAGCTTGCCAAGGGGGAGCCGGGGGAGGAGGGAAAATGTGGAATTATTTAGATGGGGTGTCTCTCCACATGGCAACAGTTGCCACACGAAAGAGATCGCAGCCCAGGCCCCGCCCAGGGTGGTTTGGCCAACAGAGGCGTGTTTGCGCAGGAGGCGGCGGGGTGGGTGACAGGAGCGGGCACAGGCGTCCGCCAGCCGGGTCCCCCGTGCCTCTGCCCCTCGTGGGACCGCCCCCTCCTGTGGATCTTCATCTGCCTCTGAGCCACTGGGCTCTCTTCCCTTCAGGGTCCTTGGCCCCCCGTTTTTCTCTCCCTGAGTCTCTCTGTCTCCCTCCTCTGCCATTTCTCTCTGCCTTGGTCTCTCTCTGTCTCCCCGTTGCCGCCTCTCTCTTCATTTCTGTCCTTTGTCCCCTGTGGTATGTGTCCCTTTCCATCTGTCCTCCCCCACACTGTCTGTCTGTCTCCCCTGGCTCTCACCTTGCCCATGTCTCATCTTTCTCTCCCTCTCTGTCTCTCTGCCTCTGTCTCTGTCTCTCCCTGGACATTTCTCTCTTCCTCGGTGTCTCTGTCTTTCTCAATATTTCCCTCTCTCTCCCCACCCTATGTCTGTCCCTACGTGTCTCTCCTGCAGTGTTTCTCCCCGTGTCTCTGTCTCAACCTTCCCACTCAGAGGAAACTTTCCCTGCCGCTGGCCTTGCTGCCTCCCCAGGCCGAGGGGCTGGTCCCTGCAGACCCCTGTGGACTCTCTCCTCGGTGCTCGGCTCCCACCTGGTGCCCTCAAGGGTCTGAGGAGTGGCTCCAAGTGTCAGAACTGCCCACCTTTCAGGGTGACCCCGCTCCAGGACCCTGCCCGATGAAGGGTGAAGTGTGACAAATGGGACCAGAGTCTCTGAGAGTGAGGGCGGGTCCCAGGGGCAGGGGGAGAGACTCAGGGGAGACTCTGTGAAGCTCAGCATTAAATCAGGCCAGCCTCACTCTCTCTCCATGAGCTCAGGGTCCCACAGAGCACACCCGGTCCCACGTACCAACCAAGTGTCAACCAAAGACCAGGCCTTGTCAAAACCAGAGCAAGGCTCAAACCCTGTCCATGCCACTTACTAGCTGGGTCACCCTGGGCAAGTCTTTTCATCTCATTTCTTCATCTACAAAATGGAGGTCACAATAATATCTGTCTCATGGGTCAAAGTGAGGATTAAATTACTTAAATTATGTAATGCTCTTAGTATACCACCTGCCATATAGTAGAAATGCAGCAAATATTAGCTTTTATTATGACAATGGGGAAATCACAAGACATGAGAGCTACTACATTTTATGGGAGGTCAGAGGGGAAAAGCAAAAAGCACATTTTAGTTGGGGTCTTGAGGGTTGAGTAGGAGTTTGCTAAGCTTACAGAGGACCCTCCAGGTTGATGGTATGGCATGAGTCAATAATATTTCATACAATAAGAAATAGAAGTCCAGAGAGTGGAATGGGCCTTAGTCATAATTATAAATACCAAAGAAGGGAGTGTGGCCAGTCCACAGGTCGATGCTGACGTTCACTCTGGGTCTTGCGTGGAGGCCTCAAGAACAAAAGGCTGAGTGGGCTGCCCCATCTGAAAATGACCACTACTCTTCATGCCTCTTGCCTCCATCCCATCCGATGCCATTCGTTCCCTACACTGAGAGCAAGCTCACAGCTAGCTATCCCAAAGGCCGGGAGAGGGGCAGACCCAGAGGAGTGGGAGCAGCCAGCCGTTGGCAGGTCTACACAGCCGTTTCTCCAACTGGAGCATTCTTGGCCCTGAGCAGCATGCAGATGCTGGAAGAAATGAGAAATGTGTCTCAGATCAGCTGATTGGTATTTAGAGCTCTCCAGCGCTAAAGCTGCAGCCCCTCGCCGGCCCAGAAAGCTGCTGGGGTGCGTGGAGGAGCTAGTAACTTACTGTTTTCTCTGTCCCTACCTTGGTCTTTTCTTTTCACTGTTTCCATGCAGTGAGGGGAGCTCAAGGCAATAGGAAATAGCTCCCCCTTCTCCTCGCTGCCTGGGGTGCCTCCTTGCCCCTGAGGTCTGCCCACACGCTCTTTCTTCAGAGAGCCTGTGGCATTGAGAAAAAACACGCTAAGTTTCCAGTCCTTACATCTGGGTGACCGTGGCGCGCAGTTTCTGATGTGGCTCTGGGGGTCCGCCTTCTGGCATTCACACCCCAGAATCCCTCCCCTTGGCTTGGGCTGCGCCCAGTGACTCACTTCTAAAGAAGAGAGAGTTGATGAGAAGTCATTTCTGAGATGAGCCTCGGAGAGACGATGGCTTCCTTCTTGCCGGCTTGGCCTCTCTCTCCTCAGCTTGCACGCTTTGATGATGCAAGCTGCCACGCTGGAAGGTGCCCACCGGGCAATGAACTGAAGGTGGGCGACCTCTGGCCAAAAGCCAGTGAGGAAACAAGACCCCCAGTCCAGCAACCTGCAAGGAACTGAATTCTGCCAACTGTCACGCGAATGAGCTTGAAAGCACACTAGACCCAGTCGAGCCTTGAAATGAGACTATAGCCTCTGTCCACCTGTCCCCAGCACTGCTCATCTCTAGTTGGCATCAGTCCGCAGACTGGCTGTGTCCAGGAGGCCGGGAGCATGGGTGCCCAGAGTCCCCACACGACATCCCCTCAGCTTAGCACCCTGCTCTGTTCTTCTATTGGTGCATAACAAACAACCCCAACACTAAATGTCTTAAAACAACATCATTTATTTTGTTCACAAATCTGCAATTCCGGCAAGCCTCACTGGGACAGCTTGTCCCCGCTTCACTTGGCATCACCCACAGTAACTCAAAGGCTGGGGTGGGAATCATCCGAAGGCTCCTTTGCTGACGTGTGTGACAGTTCATGCTGAGCTGTGGCTGGAACCTCAGCTGGGCTGCAACACCAAACATGTGGCCTCCCCATGTGGCTTGGGCTTCCTCACAGCATGGTGGCTGGGTTTCAAAGATGAGTGTCCTGAGAGGGAGAGCCAGGTGCAAGCTGTGTCCTTTTGTCACCAAGCCTTCGAGGTCATACAGAGTCTTCTGCTGTAATCTGTTCACTGGGGCAGTCACAAAAGGCCGTTCACATCCACAGGGAGAGGAATTAGATTCCACCTTTCGTTGGGAGTGAACAAAGAATTGGGTGACATGTGTAAAACTATGGTACAGCCTCTGCTCTGTGGATACCGGTTGTCCTTGCTTGGCTCCCATGTGCACTCCTTGGACCAGTCCCTCTTATTGAGATGGGCTGTTGTGATTAACCAGGCCTGGGTCGAACCTCCATTCCAGGGGCTCAGTGTGCATGTGGGGGGGGGGGGAGCAGAGTCTGTAACTGGCAGCCAGACTGGAACCGCGTGCAACAAGAGACTTGAGATTCCTCCAAAGAAGGGAGGATGGGAAGACAAAAGCAACATATGTCTTGTCCAGACAGTAAACAAATAAACAAACACTCAAGTACATAATTACCCAGGATAATAAACGTTCTGTTGGCACAGGACAGGATGCTTGAAAGAGTGACGAATGGTGGGGTGGGCGGTGGGGATAGAGCCTTGAACTGACTGATCAGGGATGGCCTTTGGATGAGTGATTTACCCTGAGCCAGCTGGGGAGGGCACTTCTGGGTTTAGCCTGTGCAAAGGCCCTGTGGTATGAAAGCTTGGCATATTCAAGGACTTGAGGCTGGAGCAGAGTAAGCGAGATGGGGACCTGGCAGAGGTGAGGCTGGATTACATGGTGTCTCCAAGGCCATGGTCAAGAGTTTGGCTTTGAGTCTATGAGCAAGGGGAAGCCCCTGGTCCGTTCCAGCTCATGTACCCCAATGCCTGGCAGGAAGTTATCTTACACACATTTTCAAGTCCTGTTGGTTCCTTTCCTTACTGCCTTTTGGCCACTCCTGACTCCCCTTCAAAACCACTCCCAGCTTGGATGTGACACCCCCCCCCCCATATTCCTATCATCTTTCCCATGACTCCCTCTTACCCCAGCTCCCAGCAGCTGCTCTGCCCCCCTGCATCAGGCATGCTCCATCTTCCACAAGTTACCGGGGCACGTCCCACTGAACCAGAGACACGCACGACGTCAACAGGTGGCGGCGTGAAGGTGACATTTCCTTCACCCAGCTGCCACCCACGGTGCCAGCCCATCCATCACTTCCTGGCGCACCCAGTCCATCCAATTTAAATAAACAGAACCCCAAACACGGCCCAGTAATGGAAGCGCTGACAGAGCCTTATCTACAGCGCGTCTGGGCGTGCACAGGTCTGCGGTAATTGGGCCGCGCCGAGCGGAAGAGTTATTGCGATGGCGCCTGGCCTATGACAGTTTAATCAGGCCTCGGAAATCGGGGCGTGCATGGCGCACCTGCTCGTGGGGTCAAAAGGGGGGAAATGGCTGGTGGGGTTTCTATCGTGCGCTTTAAGCAAATACTCAGGCAGGACCTTCTGAATATATGATTCATAGAGCGGGGGGGGGGGGGGGGTGAGTGGGGGAAGTGGGAGCTAAAAGTATACTGAATGGCCACTTGACAAGAATGAGGGAAGATGTCCAGGAAGGGGCTTCTGTCCACACAGGCTGTACCTGGGGAGGACACTGATGTCTCGGATATGAAGCAAAACACAGCAGGGTTCAAGACCCGCACAGTTCTCCCCTCCCCTCCCCTCCCCTCCCCTCCCCTCCCCTCCCCTCCCCTCCCCTCCCCTCCCCTCCCCTCCCCTCCCCTCCCCTCCCCTCCCCTCCCCTCCCCTTCTGTTCCCCTCTCTCCCTCTCTTCTTTTTGTTAGTCCAGCACTAGGCACTGGGATGATGTAATCACCCTAATGTGTCCAGGCTCTTTCTTCAAACAACCGGCGAGTATGGCCAGGGAGGGAAATGGCTCACAGAATGTCTTAGCTTGGGCCCCACCAAAGCAGGACCCGAGACACAGATATAGGGGCAGGAAATTTATTTAGATGTGATTGCAAGAAGCAGAAGTGAGGAGAGAGAGAGAAGGAAATTCTAATAAAGGTGTGTTTTGTTGATTTGGTCACCACTGTGGGCAGCTAGGGTGCAACACTGCTGGGGACTTTCTGAGAAAGCACATAGAACGTACCTCAGCTTCTAGAAAATCCTGAGGCAGGAAAACATTGATGCCTACGTATGGGATGCTGTCTACAGGCAAGAGAGTGTTCACTTCTGATGCGCTGGGATCAGCGGGTCCAGAGGGTGTGGGATGGCACACCATGGACAGCTCCTACGTGTGCACAGCTGGGGAGCCTGGGCATCCGGGTGGTCAGGGTAGGCTTCCTGGAGGAAGTGACACAGGAGATGAAATCTGACCACTGAGAAGCAGTTAAATAAGCAATAGGATGGCGTGGGGTGGGGAGGAAGAAAGAGCATTCCAGGAAGGTGGAATAGCATGTGCAAAGACCCAGAGGCAGGAAGGAGTGTGGTGCATTTGAGGACTGAAGCCACATGGCTGGGGCAAGGAAAATGCGGGGAGGAGAAGCCGGACATGGGACAGATGGGGGTAGGACCCAGGCCCTATGGGCTCTGTGGCCCTCAGTAGGGCATTGGTTGGAGGGCATCCGAGACACCATCCTGGCCTGTGTGGGGAATGGATGCATGTGGGGGTGGGAAGATGATACAGGGAGAGCAGAGATGCTGCTGCTGAGGTTGTGTGGGTGGGAGATGAGGGTGTTCTGGCCTGAGCTGGTCGCCACTGACTCACTGTGATACCTGGATCGAGTGGCTTCACACCCCAGACTCCAGTCTCTTCATAGCCTGAGAGCTGGCACAAGGCATTGGCCAGCACAAAGCTGTACGCATAGTGGGCGCTCAGAGCCAGGCTCTTATGCAAAGGGCCTTCCCAGAGCCCACTGCCCCTCCGTGCCACCCCCACTGAGATCTTGTCTAGGATTCTCCCTTAATGGGGTTTCTCCGTCTGAAATCCTAAAGGGCTCTGCCACAGAGAGGCCCAGGGTTCAGCGCTTTCACTCTCAATGGCAAACACCCCAGGGGTTCGGAGTACTCAGTCATCCACACCTTGGTGTGAACTGGGCTGAAAGACTGTGAATGTGCTAAATGCTAAAGGCAAGTGGCCAAGTCAGCGGCCAATCAGCCAAGCTAGCTGGATGGGCCCCTGCTAGGCTGGAGGGGGAGGGATGCTGAGGGCGAGGGGACGGGAGAACCAGAGATCCCCGCTTCTTTTCTCTTTCTGGGCCTCCTGTTCCCATTTTGTATAATTGGCAAGTTGGGCTATGGGCCCCTAAGGCCTTGGCATCTTGGGGTTTCAAATGGTATTTCTATGGCACTCAGTACCTGGCATAGTACCTGGCAGGGGTCAGGCACCAAATACACATCGGATGGATGGATGGATGGATGGATGGATGGATGGATGGATGGATGGACAGGTAGACAGACAGGCACCTGATTGAATGAGTGACTCAGTGGTTGGGTGAGCAGCTGCTCCAGAGCATCACTGATCAAACTCTGGTGAAACCTATTTGGGCTGGTAGTTTGCATCCCAGAAGCCAAGGCCAGGCCTCTTGTGTTTGCAGCCTGTTTCCCAAGAGGGCTCCCTTACCCCGGGCTCTGCAGAATACCTCGTTTTGCCTTGGCAGTGCTTCTGAGAGATTACCCTCTAGATGGTTTTCTCTCCCAGGATTAAAAAAAATTTTTTTTTAAACCTCATTTGAGTACATTTTTTTCATTGATTTTTAGAGAGAGTGGAAGGGAGGGAGCGAAGGAGGGAGGAGGGGGAGAGATGCTAGAAATACCTGCTACAGTGGATAAATCCAGTGTTGCCCAGGGTCTAGGGACCAAAGTAGCTGTTCAAGCGTCTGGGATTCCATAATATTCATGACACCTTCTGATTCCTGAGCACTCGTGTGTGCCCAGCAAGACCGACGGCAACCACCATTTTACAGATGAGCAAACTGAGGCTAAGAGAGGGGCAGCCACTTGGCAGGAGGAGGCAAAGGCAGGATCTGAACTTACACCCGAGGTTCCCACGTTCTTCCTGGACAGTCTTGATGGAGACCCTTGCGCCCAGGGCCATAAACAACAGTGCCTGCCTGTTCCTAAGTTTTCTCTTGCTGGGATCTAGGAAGCCTAGAGCGGGAGACAGCTGGGCAGGGATGCAGCTCTGAGACTGAAGTGAGCCATTACTGGTTTCACGGTGCTAATGACCGTGCTGGCACGTGGGGCAGGCTCGGAAGATGGATAGTGTCTCCGGCCTCCCTCGCCGTGCCCAGACCTGTCTCCGACCTTCCTTAAGGAATGTGGTCCTTGCCACGAGGCTGCCTCTGGCTCCTCTGCCCTTTCCCGAGAGGACATGTGGGGGCTGGGCACACTGACCTCGGCCAAAGCATTCTCCCATTTTACAGTGGAGGAAACTGAGTCCAGGCTACATTGGAAGGGCCTCGCCAAGGACAAGAGTCGACTCTGATGCACCTTCATAGTCCAGCAGTCAGCTGAGGGCCTGTTTTGAACAACACAATGTGATCTGGCAACCTTGTGAGGCTGGTTCTCTTCCATCTTATAAATGTGAAAGCCCAGGCTCAGTCCACAGGGATTTGCCAGAGTTCACGAGATTGCAAGAGGTGGGGCTGGGATTTGAACCCAGGCCCTCGTATTTTCATCATTCCTAGTGCTTTGGTCTCCACTGATCTCCTGGTCCTTGAATTCTCCGTGTTAGACATGGAACTAGGAGCCTGTGCCGTGGGGTGGATATTTCTCGTTAAAAGTCGGAACACTGGAGTGACCACTCCCTGAACACTTTCCCTGAAGCAGGCATCCTTAGCGCGACCTGAAACTGTGCCTAGAGCCTTATTGCCTCCAAACTGCAGATGAGGGAAACTGAAGCTGCCCCGTGATTTCCCTCCAGGCCACACCTCTCGTAAGGACAGGGTCAGCCCCACCCTGCCTCCCAAGGGAAACACTGCTCATTTCACTTTTCTTCCTGGCATGTGAGGGCGGATCTAGGCTTGGGGCCTCCTGGGGGACAGCCGACCTAGGCGTTCCCAAGGGGCCTCTCTCCCCAGGGCCCGTCTATGGCTCCGGAAGCCAGCAGCCAGATGTTTGGTGTCCACGGAGCAGGCCCCAGCTGTGGCCCTGGATGCTGCAGGCCTCCTTGGCTGACCTGGCAGAGCCGGGAGGGCCACATTTGGTGACAGGGTTCAGCCTGAGGTCGGGCGTGGGCTGGGGAAGCACTTGTGCAGGGGTGAGGGTTTGCAGGAGCCTTCTGGATCCATCCGCCTGGCTTCAGCCGGCCTGGCTACCTGATTCGCGGGGCCCAGTGCAAATTGACCACGCAGGCCCCTTGTTCAAAAATTGCTCAAAAGAATTTGAAGACATGGATAGCATAGCACTGGGCCCTTCTGAGCACGGGGCCCCAAGGGACTGACTGCCCAAGTCTCACGCCCATAAAACTGTCCTGAGATCCTGCATTTCTGATCAACTCCAGGCGAGCTGCTGCTGCTAGCCAAGGGCCACACTCTGAGGACCTGGGTTTTGGGGTTTCAGTGGCAGCCCAGGGGAAGCATTAAATGCTCAGTTGTATCGGGAGACACCCACCGGATCTAGTCCTCTGTCTGCTGTGAACTTGGACAACCACCTCGGCCTCTCTGAGCCTCATCTGTCCAACAGGAAGGTGGGAGGCTCAGAGACAATGGCCTCGAAGCCACCTCCCCTCTGGCACCCTGTCCCCCCATGAAGCCCACAACCTCTGGCCAAGATCAAATTGCCAGCCACTTCCTCCCCCCTGCCCTGCTGGAAATGATTTTTAAACAAAGCCCACGTCCCTTTCAAGCCTATTGACTTTCTGCGTTCCCAAGCCCACCACTGCGCCTGCAATTTCCTTGCCAAGCCACCGTCTCAGATAAACAAATGGCGAAAGCCCAGCAAATAAATAAATAAGCAAATCCCCACTCCACCCCACCAAGCCGCCTCCCTCGGCATCTTTTCAGAACAAGTGTCCTGGTGACAATGTCGAGACAACAGGGGCCCTGCAGGGGGAGGGGGCAGCTGGGGGGCTGGGGAGGACAATTGGAATAAAATGAGGTCAGACCCCCAGGAAGGGCCAGCCGCTTTAATCCCATAATGGAAGTCGGGGAGGATTTTGCCTTCGAGGGCTCCCAATGGACTTTTGTCGTGAAAACAACAACGCTGTACACGGATAAAGTGGCTTTTAGGACTATTAGAAAGTGGGTGTGCGGGAAGGGGGGGGGCAGGATGGGAAAATTAAAATTCTGCTCCTGCCCAAGGTTTCTGGGCTCCAGCTCGCCGCGCAGGCATCGATCTGTTCCAGCATTTGACTTTCAACCATGACAAAACTGTGGGCAAATTAATTGTTCTCGAGGATATTAAGCATCAGACTCCATTAATCCTTTCTGAGCGAAATGCCTGCTGCATACTAATTGGGAGGGCTCCGGGCCGCCATGGGGTGTTTTTCCTGCCCACGGAGGCCCCCCGGGTCCCACTTTCTCTGTCCCCCCTGGGTGTGGGTGCTAAGGGCTGAGGACCCCTCCCTCGCCTTGTGCTCGCTTTATTGCCCTTTGTGGCCAAGGACGGAGAGGGGACAGGTGGGCCCGACCTGAAGCCCTCCTCCCCCGCCTGGCCGCCTTCCTCGGGAGAAGCCGTGGGACTGGTGGCAAGATTGTTTTATGCAAATTCCAATATCTGTATGCAGGCGCGGCCCGGAGGATGAACGTGAGAAATAATTACCAAATTATGCACGGAGTTGAGTTGGTTTTCCTGAATCCCAAGCCCTTAAGAGGAAAAGCAAAAACACAGCGGCGCGAGTGTATCAAACAGAAACAACCCTATCGCTCTGGTCACCCAGGAGTGGGGGTGGGGGCTGCTGCCCTGGCTGAGGGTCTCCTTGGGGATTTTGAGACGGATGAAGCAGAAGGTCCAGGGCAGGCGTCAGGGATTCCAGGCTCTGGGCTGTCACCAAATGGCAAGGTGTCCTAGAGCAAGTCACGTCCCTGCCTGGGGCCTCAGTTTCCCCATCTGCAGAAGGAGAGGAAGGCAAGAGGTCTGATGATGCCATGTCTTGAAATGTGGGTGGAGGTGTTGGGGGGGCACTGAGCTCTGTCTGGGCTGGCCAGATGCGCCCAGTAGGGCTCCATGGGGACAGGGAGGACCCCTGGGGTGTTCCCCTGTCTCATGTTCAATGCCAACATCCTTCTTATATCCACAGGGTTTCATCCCATCAGCTCATCTCAGGGTGGTCTGAGGTTATGATCCCGTTTTGCAGACAGCAGCGAGGAGCAGGAGAGGGACCATGCCCTGGAAGAGGCAGGAAGACTCGATGATTTATCTGTTCCCGCATCCTGGGACATCTCCACCCCCTTTAATCCCAGGATACCTTTCCTGGTTAGCTGCTGCTTGCTTTCCTCCTACGTGGGGAGGGCTCAGTACTGCAGGGAACAGGGTGCAGTTCTTACCTCCTACGGTCTCAGCTATGCCTAGAGCATCCTGCACACCTGGGGTCAGGCCCCAGCTTAGAGGATCAGATATAATCATGACAGGAGGCTAAATCCACCACCATGGCCACCGGCATCCACACACATCGTGAAGCAATTTGTGCAAAGCTCTTTCTCCGTGGCATCTCATCAACCTCTCACAACCACCCCATAAGGTGGATCCTACCGTGATCACTGTTTTCCAAATAAGGAAACTGAGGCTCAGAGAGGCCACACCACTGGCCCAAGGGCACACAGCAAGTCAGTGACTATCAGAATTCAAACTGCCTCTGTCTGACTTCCCAGCCCACTAGCTCTGTTCTATCTTCAATTCCTCTTTCCCCCTGTCCTGAGCAGGTAGGGCCTGGGGACCACAGAGAGGGGGAGTCTGATGCTTAATATCCGGGATAACAGCCCTTCTTTCCCCACCCCCACACTGGCCCTGCTGCTCCCCATTTCTCCCACGATGCCTTCTCAGGCCGCAGTGGGCAGCGACGAAAGCCGGGCAGCGAGGAAAGCGTGCCAGTCACTTGCTAACTGAGCGGATATTTATGCCTGTGCAAACACCACACACGCCTTCTGCATGATTTGGAGCTAAATGCAGTGTTACTTAATTAATGCGCATGTAACACACGAGAATATTACACCTATTAGAACTCACAGACAATTAACACTCCCAGGGCTGCCGCCGCCACCATGTCCAATAGACAAAGGCTCCGGAATCGCCCCTGTGCTGGGTTAGTTGCCCAGGAAAATGCTCTGTCCCTTTTGTATTTTGTGCATAAAAGTTTCTACGTGCTATGCTACCAGGGCCAAAGGGTCATCAAATGTTTTTCAATTTCCAGCTTCCCCAGACCTCAAGGGACTCATTGTCTATCTTGTTTTGACTGTTTATAAAAAAACAGAACAAAAATCACCTCTTCCAGGGAGCACCCTCCACCGATATCCTACAGCACCTGATATAATAGGCTCCTCGAAGGCAGGGGCCCCATCTGTCCTCTCTCCACACACCTGGGATATCCCAGAGGGCTCAGCTCTCACAGCTGTGAAATGAGCCCCAGAAAACCTTTTCACTCTTTGGGGCGGCGGGGAGAAGGGTGCAGGGTGTGGGTTTTGTGCAAACCTGCAGTGAGTTTGATGCACCATCTTCTCCGTGCATTCATCTTTCCATCTGTCTAATGGGCACGCCGATACCTTCCTGGGAAGCCTGGTGTGGGTGCTGAAGGAGCTGTCCTCACATGGAAAGAGCCCAGCCTGGTGCCAGTTCTGGGGCGCATGACCCAGGGCCTGGAAGAGTACGTAAGTCAGGCATCTCCCACCCATTTGAAAAAACATTTGCTGGGCACCTACTTTGTGCAGGGGCTGTATTGGAAACTTAGACAGACATGACCTCCTGCTTCAGGAAGCTTCCAGTCTAGTTGGGGACCGGGTTATGGGCAATAATCCCGCGAACAAGTACATGGATCATCCTGGCTCATGACATATGTTAGGAAAGAAATAATCTGAATGACAAGTGATGGGTAAGGTCTCTTTTGGGGGGTAGTCAAGGAGGGCTTCCAGGAGGAGATACCCTTTGACCAGAGACCTGAAGGAAGAGGAGAAGTTGACAGGTGACAAGGATGAGGAGCAGCCTCGTGAAGTTGGCCTTTGAGCCCATGTCCCCTTGTCACTCATTGTTCCCCGAAAGCAGATGGGATGGCTGCAGGTGCATGTTTGGTCTCTGCTATGGGTGCTGCTTGGGATCTACTGCCAGATAAACTGACCCTGGGGTGCTTATTGCAGGGCCTACCGCTCACCCCTCCCAAGCAAAGACTCTCAGGGGTCAGGGAGTAGAAGATTGCTCTGGGGTCCCAGCTTGGGGCACCCCTAGAATCCTCCCAAGTCGAGCCTCCTCTCAGTGATCCCCAGGCCACGGGGATTAGGAGGGTCCCCAGAGCTGCCTGTCAGGTCCCTCCCCAGACACTGTTTTCAAAAAGGATTAAATAAATACGTCCAGCAGGAGGGGGAGCCCCGGCTTTCACTGCCCGCTGGCGGGAAATTAAATAATGTTCATTTCTGCCGCTGTGAGCCGGAACAAGGCCGGCCGAGCGCTGCGGGGCCAGGCCGGGAGGCGGCCGCGATTGGCAGCTCGTGGCAAGTCCTAAATCAGAGGAGCCGATGAAATTTCTAATAGCAGGAGCGCGACTGGCATCGGCGAATAAATAAAGTTGCCCTCTTGAAAGGCAGCTTATTCCAGCCTGGCCGCCAAGGATATTAAGCTGGGAGGACTGGCAGCCGCGGCCAGGCTGCATATCTGCCAGAAGCCAGCTGGGCCCAGGGGCTGGGCCTTTCCCCAGGGGACACCCTGCTGCCCCTGAAATCATCCTTGGCGGGGGGAGCCCCCAGGTGTGCCCAGCCCTGAGTTGGGTGCGTGTGCATTTGCAGCAGGAGGGCGTTCATTTCTAGGGCAGGTTTCGTGATGCCCATTGCCCAGGTGAGTGAAGGCTCAGAGAGGTGAGCTGGCCTGACCAAGGTCACACAGCTGGGAAATGGTCCCTTCCTGTATGTAGGGCTGAAGAGAGGGGGACTCAAAGCAGGGCCTGGTTCTACAACTCCTCGCAGCTGTAAAATGGGCCCAACCACTCCTGGCAGACCCTGCAGCCAGTTTCTTGGCTGCTCCTTGCAGAGATGAGCCTCTCAGGGACCCACAGTCCAGTGGGGGTGGGGAGACAGTTCCACAAATCACTCTCATGACCCCTTTCACATTAGCTCCAGTCTAACCGAGTAAGTGAGCCCTTGGACTCTGGAACCAGACAGCCTGGGACTGAATCCCGTCTCCACCACCCTGGCTGTGTGGCCTTGGAGAAGTTACCTAACTTCTCTGGGCCTCAGCTTCCTCATCTTAGAATGGGGTAATAACAGAGCCCGCCTGCCTTCTAGGGTGGATGTGAGACTCCAATGCGGTGATTTGTGTAGAGGGCTGGCATAGGGCCGGAGCGAGTGCTTTGTAAGCATGTGCTTTCATTTCTTCCTGTCCATTCATTCATCCATCTATCCATCCATTCATTCTCTGCTGGCCACAGTGCCTGGCACGTGACTGGTGCTCTGCACATATTTAATGTCCTATCATTAGACTTACCACTGTGGTGCTGGGGTCACCGGCAGGTTGGGGTCCCAGTCCTCAAGATCCTATCCAGAAGGTCTATATTAAACAAGTTTTCATAGAAAATATAGGGCTGAGAAAGGGAATGTTTGGGGCTATGTGAGTGCAATCTGAGGCCCCTGGCCCGGGGGGATTTCCTTAGGAGGAATCCTATCCCCTAGGGCCTGTGAATGAGGGGAAAGGCCCTCCAGGTAGGAGGGACAGCCTGGGCCAAGGGAGGAACAGCAGGGTAAGTCCTGTGAGCCCCTCTGTGGGCCAGGCTCTAGGGCAGGTGAGGAGACTAGGAGGGTGTGAGAGGGCTCAGAGTCCTGCCTGCCCATTTTGCTTATGGGCAAACTGAGACCCCGAGGTCACCCAGGAGAGAGATGAAAGCCAGAGCCAGGATGGATTCCGGGTGTGTGCCCTTGTAGCAGGAAGAGCTCACCCCAGCCAGGAGGTGTTCAAGCCACCAGCCAAGTGGCGCGCATGTCCCTGCTCAGCGAATTCTGCCAACAGCCCAGGAAGGAGGCATGCGGGTCCATGTAACAGAGGAGGAGGCAGGGGCTTGGTGGTCCCTCACAGCTGTCAGCGAGGGAGCTGGGATTCGAACCAGGAACCAAATGCTGGAATCTGGGCTCAGGCCCCAGGGGGGAGGGTGGACATAGAAGGGGGTGCGGGTGGCACTTAAGGGATGTCCAGGGGGGAGCCGATCCTTCAGTCCCTTCAGGCCTGGCCACTGCCTGGAACAGACACTCAGGTCCCTCCCCCTTTTTCCCTTCTTCCCCATTGTCTCTGGATTCTGGTTCCATTTCAGAATCTGACTTCACATGGCCCAGGCCCTTTTGTGCAAACCGCAAAGCCCTTCTCTTTGTGATTATAATTTTTTTTTTTTTTTTTTGGAATCCAAAATCTCTTGACAGGAAAATCGGTGCTGGAGGTTGGAGAGGCTTATTTCCTTCTCCATGCGAAAGCCATTACGGGGCTGTCCGGGACGGAGCCCACGCATGTGTGCGCACAGACGGTCCAACTCCCTTCCCTGCGCCCTGGAAAAGTGCGTCCAGCTGTCAGCCTGGAGCCGGCCCGGCGGCCGTAATGCAAACCAGGCCGCGCTGGGAAGCATTCTTTAATCAGGGCTCATGTCCGCCCGGCCTGGCCCCAGCCCCGCTTCCATCAGGTGCCTGCTCTTTCACTGGGGGGGCTCCTTCCTGGTGGCTGCAAATCCAGTGGGCCCTGGGCCTGGTGGTCTCTGGGGGACGTGGGGAGCTTCCTGGCCGGTCCGGGTCCCCTCTGGGCTGGCATGGCCATGGAGCTAGGGCTGGGGCATTTGGCAGAGGCAGAGGGCACCCTCTGAAGGTGGCTGTGGGGACAGGGTGGATGGGTATGAAAGGAAGGTGCAGAGGGGAGGGAAGGGGGTCTCAGGAGAGAAAGGGAAGACATGGCTAGAATTGAGGGTGAAGGAGGGGGAGTGGGGGGCAAGGAGGTGGAGAAATGCAGAGAGACGCACAGAGAGAGAGGTAAAGAGGGAGAGAGGGAAGGAAGGAACAGGGAGGGACCTAGGAGGAGCGGTAAATTGAGGCAGGATTGAAAGAGGGAGTGGAAAAAAATGGAGAGAGATAAACAAAGAAGAGCCAAGTCAGAGTGAGAGGAGAGAAAAGTGAAACAGATCCTGAGATTACTCTCCAGAAGTCTGACTGGAGCCTGGGGTGGCTGGAATCTGGGGCCCGGGTTTGACTCACACACCGGCTGCGTGACCTTGGACAGGTCCTTCCCCGCCCAGACCCAGTCTCCATATCGCGGGTGAAAGGAGTGTGCCAGGCTGTGAAAGGAGTGTGCCAGGCTTGTGGTCTCTGAGGCTTCTCCAGGGCAGACCACGGAGGGCCGAAAGCGAGTGGGAAGAGAGGCTGGCTGGGCACGAGCCCTGGTGCCTGCCTGAGAAAGTGCATAATTTTGTCACAGTGTCAGGGTCTTTCATGGCCCTGACGTGGAAGGTTCCTCAGCCCCGCAGGAGGGTGTTGCAAGTGCTTCTGGGAAAATTTGGTTTCTGTCTTTACTTTGGTGCTGGTCCTGGTGTCCCGTAGCATGAGCCGCGCTGCTCCCAAGGGCAATGAGATTGCGTGTGGGCGCGTGTACGTGTGTGCGTGTCGTCACACTCACCAGAGTAACACGCCCATCCCCGAGGCTTCCCGGAGCACCCGGAGTCCCCCACTGCCCCAGGGACTGGGTTCTGGTCCTGACTGGGGAGACCCTTTGAGAGCTGCTAAGGCTGCTGGGGCCTTTGGTTATGCTGTGAGCTGGGGTGGCCCAGCCAGGGCTCTGCCATCTCCCATGGGCCAGCCTTCAGGACCTAGGGAATCCAAGTCTGGGCTTTTACTGAGGATGAAGAGGGCAGCGAAGCGTGGAAGAGGGAGTCCGAGGTGGGGGCCCCAGTTTCTCCATCTGTAAAATGGGTCTAGGCGTGCCTGTGTTGGCCACCCATCCCGGCTGTGGAGAGGACAGGGGAAAGGTGGTGCTCCATCTGAGGTCCAGGGGGCTTGCTCTCGCTGCATCAGGAGGCTGTAGGTCGGGGTCTGTGCCCAGACTGGCCCGAGGGCCAGTGGGATATGGGACTGGTCCGTTTCCCACAAGGGCCTCAGATTTCCCATTTGAGATTAGTCCATCTAATGGTGTCTCCTGGTTCCCAGCTCCCCGTTGTCCGCTGGCTCCTGACTCTGGCCCCACCACCCCAGCTGCCTTTTATGTTCTTATCTCCCCCCCTGTTCGGCCGCCTTGTCTCCCACCCCCGAATTCATCTCTGGGTGGAGGTCATGTGTGGGGGAAGGATCGCCCCTGCCTGCCTGCCTGGCGGGGCCTTATCTGTAATCTAATGCTGGCCCCAGGGACAAGGGGTCAGGGCACTGCTGGAATGAAACAGGAGGCTATCTAGTGGAGCCCTGGAAGAGGGAACTGGGGGAAGGGGACCTTGTTAGAATAGAAGGAAAGAGAGTGGTAGGAGGTTGGGGCCGATTTGTCTTTGCTCCCAAAAGGGGGAGGTGCAGCTCCAACTCCAGGCCTGTCTGCATGAAAGTCACATGGCTTTGGGCAAGTTGTTCCACTTCTTGAAGCCTCAGTTTTCTCCCCAGCAAATTGGAGTGAGGGGAGGGTCTAATGAGTCCTTGTATTTCTCATGTGGCTTGATGAATTATTTCCCACTCACAGACAAGGGGCTCTCCTCTGGGCTGCTGCACCCCTTCCTTTGGCAGCTTGCAGCTTTCCTGAGAATGTGGCACTTGCAATCATTTATAAAGGAGTTTTATAAAAATTACCAACATCAGAGAGTTAGGGAAGAGCATTTTGGCAGTGGGAACAGCATATGCAAAGGCACAGAGTCATGCCACAGGACAGTGTTTGCAGAGAAGGGTGTGGTAGTTCTGTGTGTTGGAGTGAAGGCTACTTGAGGCAGTAAAATATGAACATGTATCCGGGGAGGCAGGCCAGGCTGGAGTGCATTTCTGGCTGTTGGTGGATAGTTTGAAACAGATTCCCTTTTAGAAATTTCTTCCCAGGGTCCTGGGTGGATATGCAATTGGCAGGGACAAGTCTGGCTTGAGAAGTCTAGTTCAGAGGAAATAATCCAAGTGTGAGCGCCTAGTGTTCAGGCGAGACAAGTCCAAGTCCAGGGACATTCATGAGTGGAAATACGGCACAGCACCTGTAAGAGGGAAGGGTGATGGAGAGAAAGAAGTGGAGGGCAATGCCCAAATTTTTGGCTGGAGTCACTGGGTGGAAGGTGGAAGCGTTCAACCAGGTGGGGCTTCAGTGGCCAGAATGAGGACAAAGAAAGTGAGTTTAGCTGAGCACATGCCAAGCCCGAGGAGTTGGCGAGTTATCAGTTATCTATGATCATGATAATGCTGAGTAACAGCCAGCCACTAACGCTCAGCTGCTTTCACTTCCCAACCCTCCTCTATCTCACGGGAGACAAAACCTCAGAGCTCAGGCCAGTGGAGCCCTCACCTGGCATGAGCATAGTAGTAGGTGCTCAACAAAACATCGGTGGGAGGAACACAGCTGGGCAGGCTGGGACATTAACCCCTTGTGGGTCAGCAGGTAAACTCCGGTGCCAGCGTGCACGGGGGGAGGCTACGGAAACTGGTAGGACCCTCCCAGGGAAGTGCCCACCCCAGGCCCTGCTTTGAACAGCAATGAAGCCACCTTTTCAGACCAGAACGGTCTTTGACCTGAATGAGCTCCTAGTTGTTTCCAAGGTTCCAGAACCTTCTGATAGACCTCATTCCACCCTTCCAATGGCCCCGTGAGGCTTGAGACACTGTCCCCCATTTTGCAGATGGAGAGCCTGGAGGTGCAGCCAAGCCCAAGGTCGCCTGGCTGGTGACACTGCAGAGCTCGGAGTCGAGTCCAAGAGGCCTGCACTGTGGCCCCGCTCTGGGTGGCTCCCTCCGTCGCTGTACAGCACGAAGCCTGTGTTTCACGGGGGAGTGTTTAGTCAGGCTGCTGGCCTGGACGGCGGCCCCCCACAGAGCCCCCCAGCCCTCCCCCTCCGCCAAGATGTATTTCCTTGGAGGGTATTTTTTTTTTTTTTAAGGCAACAGACAGCAGGAAGCTCTCTCTCCTGCTGCTTCTTGTCTTTCCTTTATAGTTTCCTTTGTTCTATATTTAATTTTTTGTTTTAAACCCAGTTGAAGAGAGATGGGCGCACCACCGGTGGCTATGGATTTATTATTTATGGCGAATCATACGTCGCTTTAATCCCGCCTGCTGTCCTTTTCTTATCCTACGTAGTTAAAGGACAACCCAAGGAAATCGTCCCAGATGTCAGAGGCTCTTGGCGACGTTTCTGTTTATTTCTACATGGCAACCTGTTGGAATGGAACGAGACTCACTTTTTGGGGTGTGCGCTCTCTAGTTTTTCTCACAAGGGCAGAGATGTGACTCTGGGCCTCGGCCGAGTGCGTGGAATGAGCCCGGGTGGCCTCTCCTTAGCGATGTGGTGTGGCCCTTGGGTCATGCTGAAGGGCGCCAGGAGGCTGCTTGTTAGCCCTGTCGCCAAGTGGCCCCCAACCTCTGCGTCTTCTTACTCTGCCTTCTCCTTCCACGTCAGAGGAACCTCAAAACTTGCTTTGAGGAGCAGCTCCCTGCCTCAACCCTCTCCACGATACTCACTGCAAAAGAGCAGCCATCTCCCAAAATAATTATACAAATAATAATAATACCGATTCACTACTCCTAAGATCTGACATTTATTGAGAGCTTTTCTGTAGACAAATGCCAACTGCTTTACTGACTCATCTTAATCAGACTCAGTCCCTTGGCGTGGGTTCTTTGATTGTTCCGATTTCACAAGGGAAGATGCTGAGGCCCCTGGAGGTGAGGAGCTCTCCCAGGGAAGTGGCAGAGCTGGGCTGGAACCTGGCTCTGTATGGTCAATGAGTATGGACCTAATAAAGGCACTGACAAGTTCTGGAGGAGTGAGATCAACTTTTAGTGAGCTTACATTCTCTCACATTAAAATGAGAGCGTAAACACATAAACCCTAAAAGCTGACAGTGAGAATTACAACTATGGGCATGTATTGGGGATTTACCATGGGGTGGGCCCTTTCTAAGCTCTTTGTATGCATTTACCTCATTTAAATTACACGAGATGAGGTAATGAATGTGAAACCTTTTCACAGCAACATGTAACACGACTTTCCATCGCTAGGGTGGTGGCTGAAATCCTGGCTGTTGGCGGTGAGCACGTCCTTCGGGGATACTGGGAAAAATGCTCTGGGTATGGTGCTCAGGGGAGGAGATGTTGGGGTGGGGGGAGAAGTAAAGAAAGGCAGAACAAAAACCAAAAAAGGTTTTGCTGAGATTAGCAGAGGGTGCGCCAGCCCTTCCTCTATAACAGAGTTCCCAAATCTTCCGTGCTCAGACCTTTTATTAGATGCATTTCACCAGAAGCTAGGAAGTGAAATTTCCCTGTGTGTCAGGAGTCTTTGGTTGTAAAAAAACCACAGTAAGCCTAGCTCAAAGTGCTTCAAACCAAAAAAATAAAAATAAAAAGGATTCACTGACTTCCATCGCTGAAAAGTTGTGCAGGACAGGATTCAGGTCCAGTGTGATCCAGCAGCTTCCTTCATGGTGGCGGATATGGCCTCAGAGGCCTCACAGCCTCACTCTGCACCAACTAAAAGGCAATGAGTGGCCCTCTGGTAACCCTCACTTAAGGGAGAAAGATTTTTTCCCCAAGCCTCACCTTTTTTTTTCATGCCAGGGGCCTGATCAGGTACCTTAACTTTCTCTGCGCCAATCTCTGTGCTCAGGAGAATGAGAACGGTTATAGATTTAATCCAATCAGGCCTCCACCCCTTGAGTGGAGGGTGGAGCTGTTTCCACCTAAGCACACGGGGCTGCCAACGGTGAGTGTGTGCTGGGGGGGAAGGGTAAGGGGGGGGGAGCTGCACCATCAGCTTCAGGAGGTCAGAGACCATTTGGAAAAGAAAACAGCAGAGATGTTGGAATCAACAGACTGGTTGGAATCCTGGCTCCCCTATTTATTAGCTGTGGGACCCTGAGCAAAATACCCTCTAGGAACCATTCTTTCTGTATATGCGAAATGGGGATAATTACACTCCCTCGGAGGATGGCAAGACACCTGCTCCACGCTGGCTCAATATTGGTGCCCATCGACGGACAAGAGCCCACGGGCGCCTTACCTGGAACAAGGAGAGAAGTTTCCAGTGCAGGGGTGTGTGTCTTTGAACCCACAAGGCACAGGCTCCTCCTTGCCAGGCCTAGTTTACACATGTGCCGGAGACGACAGTGTTGAATATGGTGATTGCAGGCAGCCAATCAATTAGCCTGTGTTCAAGAATCTGATCATAGCAGTCAATGGGTGATTGCCAATCTGCATATTTATTCAGTGTCATTAATTATGCATCCTGTGGCATTAATCCCCCTAATATGCATGTGTTCATGCTCTGGAACAGGGCTTTGGGCCCTGTCTAAGGGAGGATGCTTGAGGAAGCCCCTGGAATGGAGTTTGGGGGGGGGGAAGGAGGGGGCCACACCTCACATGGTGGCAGCCAGTTGACATTGACCCATTGCCTGCTGCCTTTGCGTTGGTGACAGAAACAGGGCTTGGTCTGGTTCTTTAAATCCGGGGTTGCAAACGGGTGGATGGCAGGAATGATCCAGCCTGCAGATGTGTTTTCTTAGGCCAGAACAATTTTAAAAAAATGGGCATAATCTATTATTTATACAATGTGGGCATGCCAGTTTGCCACAGTCCCCACTCCTCCTTATTGTCTCGTACACGTAACTTCACTCCTTACATATCCTGCCAGGTCCCTGTGGGTATTTGAATTGGCAACCTGTACATCAGGGTTCCCTAGGGTTTTTAAAAATTATTGTCTCCCTAAGGAGTCCTTTTAGACATTTTCCCCTACTTGCTCTCACCCCCTAGTGAAACTTTAATCCCACAGACGTATTGCGTATTTGTTTATGTACATCTGTAAGACTTCTTTGGCCCCCAAGGAACAAACTTTACCCCTGTTGAGAATGTATGTGTATGTTATAAGGCCTCTGCCTGTCTCCAGTGGTCCCCATGGTGGGGTAGGGGTAGGAAGGGAACTGGCAATGAGGTGATTTGATCTCTATAATTATTTCTCTCTTGTATTCCATCGGATATCTCCCTATTGGGCCCACTGTTCTCTTTATTTTTCCTTAAACTAGCTCTAGGGGATCCAGATTCCATTCAACACTCCCCTCACCCCCATAGGACTGCCCAAATCCTCAAGACCCAGGTCCGATGTCCCCCCTTCAGAATCTTCCTGACCAATTAAAACAATCGTACATGAGTATTTTAGTGTCAGAGACGGAAGCCTCTTAGGGAGTCGCAGTTTCTCAACTTGCATTTATGCAGATGAGAAGAGGAGAGCTCAGAGAGGGCGAGGGACTTGCCCAGGCCGACACAGCAAGTCAGCAAGAGGTAAAAGCCATGAGCAGATTTTAAGGCCAATACCTTGTACCCACCTCACTCACTCCCTAAAGTACATGTATTCATTCTCACACCACCTGGGCCTGGCACAGAGGAGGGGCTTGTGGAGAGCCACAGTGCACAGCAACATATGAAAGCAGTAAAGGCTCTGAGAAGTCCCGAAGGGAATCAAGTAACTTCAGTTTTGTGTAATGCTGCTTTTCTTAAATTTGTTTGGTCACAGAACGTGTTTGTGACTCTAAAACTTACCATGCATTTGGGCACCAGAAGACTATTTATAATCTTAAAATAGCCTCAAACTGGAAACAACCAAAACTCCATCAACACTATAATAGATTTTTAAAAAACTTTGGTATGTTCAAACTATGGAATATTATACAACAGTGAAAAATAGATAAGCTATAGCTCTTCATGACCAGATAGATTAATCTCACCAGGCAATGTTGAAGGGATGGAGCCAGACACAAAATAATGACATGACTGCTATTATTACTATTATTATTTTATTTATATAAAGCCCAGATATAGGCAAAACTAAATCACATTGTTCTCACATCTGAAATAAACCTCAAGAAGATGGTAATCACCCAAATCAGGAGAGCAGTGGAGTCTCACGGCAGGAGGGTGGCGAGGGGCCTGGAGGGGGGACAAGCGGGTGCTTCTGAGTCTCTGTTTCTTGTCTGATGGTTACACAGGTATTTACTTGACATTAATCACCAAATTGTGTAAAACGAGATCGTCTGCACTTTGCTGTATGTTAGTCATATTTCACAACTGAGGGAATAAAAAAGGTTGTGCTGCCTTTGGCTCAAAGAGTGGTCTCTGGGGGCAGGAGTGGAGGCTGGGAGGCCGGAGAGGAGCCTGCTGCAGCCACCAGGCACGAGGGGATGGTGGCCTGGCCTGCAGCGGGGGCGACCGGGACACAGGAGCGGAGGGACTTGAGAGGGGCTTAGCAGATAACTTGGCGACCCCCAGCATGCTCATCGATGCATGTGGGCTCCTGGCTTTTAACCCCACCCTCGGGGACCCCTTCCCCATGGTCCTTGGTCATCAAAACCTGGAGGCGCAGGCTGCCCGTCTAGGGTGCCCGTCGGGAGAGGATGCGGAGAGCCTCGGGGAGCCCTGTGGAAAGGCTGCCAGGGAGAGCGACGGGGACTGAGTGCCAAGAGTGGCGAAGACACCGACCCTCGCAGCTGTCAGCGGGGGGCCCCAGGCCCCCCAGTTCCATCAGCTGTTTCTTGGGCTCGTTTTATTGACCAGCGAGCACAGGTGGGCTGGCCAGGGTGACCTGTGCAGATGTGGCCAGGGTCGGAGGTGGTGATCAGTGGGTGCCCCGAGCCCCAGCCCCCAGCCCCCAGCCCCCTGAGCCCCCAGCCCCCAGCCCCCCGAGCCTCCCTTCCTTTCCAGGGCCTTGTCCCCCGCCTCCCGGGATGACCGCAGTGTTTTCTGTCTGGCCGGCCAGGCCTGGCCGTGCTCGGGAACACAGGCCCCTTCAGAGGTGCCCCCCAGCCCGCCGAGCTGTCCGGACCCTGACAAACTCTTGAGGGAAGCGGGCGTCGCGGCCCCAGCTGTGTAAATGTTTTTGGTTTTCCTGCTGGGGCTGGGGCTTGAGCCGGTGCCAAGACAAGCCTCGCCGGAGTTTTCTTTGGCAAGGCGGCCGGCTCAGGAATGTCAGGCGAGCTTTCCAAATGGGATGCTTGTCGGTGGGACCCGGGGCTGAAAGCTGAGCCCTGGGCACACTCTGCCATCATCTGATTACTGCGTCCCCAATTAGAGTCAGGACGCCGCGGCCCAGGCCGCTCAGAGGGGAGCCATTTTCTCTGGTCACTTTTTAGAGGGGCTGGGGCTGCTCGGGGGGCGCTCTGTGGGCTCCTCAAGTGGGCATGGGAGGGAGATGGGGCTTTCGGGGAAGGGGGCGGGGGCTGAGCTCCATTCTGGGCCCTGGCTGTGAAGTTGGGAAAAGAGTCCACGGAACCACTGCAAGCTGAGCGGTTTGCTTCTTGCTGAGCTCCATTTGGTTGACTGGGACTTGGACCCTTTCTCAGTGGATCTCATAGAACAGAAACTCTAGAGTTGGGTTTCCACATGCAGAATCCTCCAGGGGAGAGTAAACTACCTAAGTGAGCGAAACTGGCCAAGAGTGAGGCAATACGGAGGGGTGGGGCCTGGGGCAGCCTGGGGAGCTAAGGCCTCATCTAAAGGGGTTAAAACGCTCGTCCATTCCAGCTGACCTTGGCTCTGGATAGGTGAATGTCGTTCTCATGTGGCCGAAACTTCCGAAGTTCCAAGAAAGAGCCCAAATCTCTCAATCTTTAAATGTTGGCAACTCATTCGGTTTAAAAAAATGGACGAGGCACTATATTAGCCAAACAAAACACATCTGGGAGCCGGATGGGGCCTCCAGACCATGCATGTGTGACCTCTGGTTCCTGACTTCCTGACTGATGACTGCAAGCGAGTGGACAGATGGAAACGAAGACACCATTCAAGACAATAGCAATAACACAAACCTTTTGTCTGCGCTCTGGGCTGACCCGGGCTTTGTGCTGAGCACTTATATACTGAGCTTTGTGATGCACAGATATTATTAGGCCCACTTCACAGATGGGAAGACTAAAGTCTCAGAGAAGGGATGCAACTTGGCCAAGATCACATGGTTAATAGGCGGCAGAGCAAGGGTGTGATCCCAGGTCTGCCTGACTCTTAGCACTGAGCTGCAGTCAAGAGACTTGGTTTTGCTGTTGTTGTTTAATTCATTCATATGTTCAACAAACGTTTATTGAGCTATCGCTCTGTGCCAGGCACTAGGCGAAGTGCTTTGCAAAGATTAAATGAGGGAATATATGCAAAGTGCAAAGAGTATATAGTAAGTGTTCAGTGTGTTGGCTCCTATTATTATTACTAGTATCATGCACCTACTACAAGGGATGTGTCCCATGCAGGCCATGGGGTGTGTGGGTGGGGCGAGGTTGAAAATATATAAACAGTATGTAGCCTCATGTTCTGAGGATGCCCAGCCTGGTGGGTCTCAGCTAGATGCTTCCAGTGACTCTCTTCATGACCCTGACATTGAACTTCCCATCTCCAATCTGGGAAAGGGACAGCAGTGTGGCCTGATCAGAGTCACTGGGCAAAGAAGCTCAGCTAGGAGGAGGTGGCCTTGACCATCTTGACTCCCTGAGGGGCAACAGTGATACTTGTGAAGGTGTCCAGCCATTTCAGGGGGTTAGTAGACTTGGGGAGAGGCCAGTTAGCCCTGCAGTGCTGGGGAGGCAAAGCCAGGCAGGTACAAGGATGGCACCAGCTGAGGCCCTGAAACCTTCTTTGTGGGATCAGAGAGGGTCTGTACAAAGGTCTCCACAACAACCTGACATTTATAGTTTGCAAAGCACTTGACAGTCTGCAAAGCCAGAACTGAATCCAGCCCTCCCCTGCTCATAAGCATTCACTGGCTCCCCATTGCCTCTCACATTGCTCACAGTGAGACCTGGATGAAATTCTGAAGGAGTGAGCATGTGTGAACCAATGAACACCACACATGCGCAGGGCTGGTTCTTCCCAGCCCTCCTGGCTACAGTTTCAGCTCCATGGGGAAGGCAGTTTGAATGGGATTGGGTGGGGAAAGTCAGAACTTGCTCCAACAGAATTCCAGGGAGACCTAGGAGCGGGATACCCAGGAGAGAGGCAAGGCAAACCCAAACGCTGACTTCTTGGGTTTATTTGGCTCCCATTTCATAAGCAGAATTCCTGCTAGGAGAGTGCCTTCATCAGCTCAGACTCCTCAACAAAAAATCACACACAGTGATTGTGTGGCTTAGAAACAGTCCTGGAAGCTGCAAGTCCAAGATCAGGGTGCTGACACAGTCAAGGTCTGGGGAGGGCCCTCTTCTGGGTCTCAGACTATGGACTTGTTGTATGTTCATATGACAGAGAGCTGAGAGGAGATGCCTGCTCTCCCCTGACGCTTAGAGGGACAGTAATCCCGTTTATGAAGACTCCATCCTCAGGGCTTCATCTAACCCTCATCACCTCCCAAACGCTCCACCTCCTCATAACATCACATGGGTGGGATAGGCTTTCATCACATGGATTTTGAGGGGATACAAACATTTAGTCCATAACAGAGAGTGAGCTCATCTCAGACCTGGAGCTAACGCCAATCTTGACAATGACAACACCGACTTGCATTTATTGAGCACTTATTGTGTGCTGGACGCAATGGAACGTCATTGGATCCTTATGCTTGCCCTGTTAGTCTCATGCTACAGAAGGGAAGACTGAGGCTCAGAGAGAGTCATGCAGCAAATGAATGGGGAAGCCGGGACTCGAACCCAAGCCTGTTTGCATCCTGACACTGTTCTTACCAGCACATCCTGTATACCCACAATCCTCAACAGTGCAGATGTCATTGTCATCCCCAATTCATAGGTCGAGGAGGCCCCAGAGAGACTGGTCCGCAGGCCCCCAGCAGTGTGCAGTGGACTCAGGGCTCAGGTCCACAGCCCAGCATCACTGTCCCCCAACCTCGCCCCCAGCCATGGCAGGTCCAACCAATGGCCCCCACCCACCCATCAGATGTGGGTAAAAGCTGATCAGGCTTGGGCTCCCCCCCGCAGGGCTCCAGGCGCTCCTAGGCCGAGGGTGGCAGGGGGCGGGTGCCCAGCTCCTCCCGGGGCTGTTCCGGAGCCTAGGGCCCAGTGAGCCTCCAGAGGTGGGCGATTTGGAATCGGAGCCCCTGGCTCTTCCAGGTATGTAATGAGCAGGGAGTGAGCTGCTAGATATGCTAATTTCATTATTCATGTACATAATTACAATCTAGACGTTGGCAGCTTTCTAGGTAATGACAGGAGGGAAGGGGAAATTTACCTAACTTTTATAATATATGCGTGGTATTATTTAACTCTTAAATTAGGACCGGGGACCTAATTCATTTCACAAGGCTCGTGGAAGTGAGGCACGGGAGTCGAGCTTCACGGCACCTCTGCTGGGTAGTCCTCCCTTCAGCAAAGATCTACGGGTGCCAGGCTTTGGGCCAGTCTGGAGGTTGCCGTGGAGATGGAAGCCCACCCTGCCCTGGCAGCTCATGGTCCAGGACACAAATAAGTAAAGCAAGAAGTTGACAGTGTGAGAGTGGGCGAGGTAGAAGAAAAACAAGCAGCAGGAGAGGCGGGGAGCACAGGATGAGGCAGAGCGGGAGGCAGAGAGGGCTTCCTGGAGGAGGGGGCATCTGCACTGAACTTGAAAGGTGATGGGTAAGAGTTGTCCATTTTGAAAGGGGAAAGGCATTTGTGAGATGGATGATGGGGGGAACAGCTTGGACAAAGGCCAGGAGGTGAGACCATGTGGCATTTTTGAGGATGCTGGGCTAGAAAAATGGGAGTGGGGAGTTGGCATGTAGTTCTGAGAACAGGACTCTCCAGATTCAAATCTGAAAATCATATGCGCTCAGTCTCACCAGGCAGCCCGGCGTGCAGAGCGGCAGCGTCTGGGCCCGCAGCCCTTCCCAACCTCCCACCGATAAGGCCTGGGAAAGGGCAATGGGAGGGCTCTTTGAGGCCCATTTGGTGCCTGCTGGCCCTTGGGGGAGCACCCAGCTGGGGCAAGCAGAACCCAGGCACAGAAAAGCCCTCCAAAGATAGTTTGGAGCCCAACCCTCTGCATGGGGAGGGGCACGGTCTGGAGTGGGGCCCCTGACTTCCCCAGCAGCCTGTGAACAAAGCCAGCTTTGGGCTTTCACCCAGCTGGAGCTGGGGGCTTTGCAGAGGGGCCCGTCCCGTTGGGGGTGTGAAATTCTTGATTAGGGCCACTGTGCCCTGCCCCCTCCCCCAGGTTGCTCTTCCTGCCCCCTCCCTACACTTGGGAGAGAGGGAACAGCTGCACAAACACAGGCCCAGGCGGGGGGGCAGCTGAGATGTGAGCCGCAGGCTGTCCAGCAGCCCAACACCCCAACTTGCGCCCCATGGACACTTTCCTGGGACAATGTGTGTGTGTGCGGCCCGTGTGAGTGCAGCGAGCTGGCCAGTGGAGGGCGGGAAGGTTGCTGCGGGAGTGTGTGTGCGCACGCATGTGTTGGCACATGCACACGCCGTGAGTGCACACAGGTGTGTAAACACAAACGACCGGGAGTGTGCGTGCATGTGGGTGCGTACACTGAGCATGCACACATATAGGTGTGTGGGCACATGGCAATTGCATGACACGAACGTGCAGACACGTGTGGGGTGTGGCTTGCGTGTATATGCATGATTATGTTGGCACATGTGTATCAGAATGGACATGTGTGTGCCACTTGTGTGTCTGCGTTGGGGTGTGTGATTGTGTTTTCCATGTGTGTGAGGGGTGGGTGCTTGTGTGCACATGTGTGAGATTGTGCTGGCGTGTGTGTGTGTGTGTGTGTGTGTGAGGTACGCTGGAAGGAGAAGGGGTTTATTGGTGATGTCGTGGCAGGTGAAGGTCTGAGTCAGGGCTCAGCCCTTGCCCAAGCCCCCGAGTGACAACCACATGGCATGTACCCAGCTCCCAGGGTACCCCCTGCCCAACCGCCTGGCACGTCCCCCACGGCTGACCCCATCCCTCCCCCTGGCTAGGCTTGTGCGGCTGCGTTCCTGGGAGGGAACGGCTTGTTTTCCTTCAAGTCCATCTTTCCGTAATTGTTTCCATGTATTTCCCTTGATGTGTAGTTTGAAATCCAGCCCCACCGCGCTCTGCTCCCCCACCCCGGGCCCAGCTCCCTCCACTGGCGAGGGAGGCTCGGGGAGGACCCTGGTGGAGGCCCCGCCACCCCGCCAGCCACTGGACCCTCCCAGGTCTTGCTCAAAAGCCAAGACTCTTATAAAACAAGAGGCCCTAGGATGTATTTGGTCATCGATTAGACGACTCGCCCGAGGCTCGCAGAAGTTGGGGGGCCTGCAGAACAAGCCAGGATGGGAACCGAGATCCGGCTTCGGAGCCCAGGCCCCCCGTGTCCCTTGCCTCACAAAGCCACCGCACTGCCCCTTCACGCCCCCCGTTCTCAGTCCAGCCTCCTTCAGGACAGGGGCAAAAGTGAGCACACGGCTGTTAGAGGTTCAGGGCGATTCTGCAGTAATCCGGGTTAAAATAGAGAACGAAGGAAATTTATAGATTCCACTTTCCCCATCTCTCTGGATCCCTCATCGAGCCAGTAATATATTCACCCTTCTTGCTAACACACTTTTTAAAATGTTAATAGACTGTAAATTACTTTTCTTTTTATACTTCTTAAAATAAGCGTTTCCTCTTGTAGATGGAAGACCACGCTGAGAGTTACGGGCTTGGTTTTATTACTGTCGAGATGAGATGGACTGTACAGAGCTCATACAGCTTTTATAGGAACTATTTTATTTATAAGAATTTGCCTAATGTCAGATGGATGGGACATGCCTGGCTTCTCTCTGCCCAGTCTGGAGAGAAGAGGCAAATTCAGCATGGCTGGCTCTGGGTTGCATTTCTTCACCCTGTGGAACTCCAGAATTGTAGAAGGAATTCATTCTTTAGCTGCCCTAATACAATAGTTTTCCAGTTTCTACTTGCATACTTCTGGTGACGGGGAACTCACTTCCTACCAAGACAGTCAGTCTCTAGTGAAAGCTTCAACTCCTTTCCTACAGTAACATCCGCTTATTGGTCTTAACTTGGCTCTCTGAAATGAGAGAGCAAACCTCCCCACAGATCACCTTGGCAGCCTCCCAGAGACTTGAAGGCAGCCATCAAGACCTATTCTGGGTCTTATTTTCTCTGCATGAAAATAGCCCCCTGCTTCTTTACATATTTCTCCATCACTTTCTTATCTCACCCACCTTCCAAAATGTATTCAGAGTTCTTTTCTCCAAGGTCAGAAGGATCATCTTAGCTTCTCTAAGTTACTGAGACCATTATATCCCATTAGCACTCCTGAAAAATCTCGATTCTGGTCATGTTTGTAAGGATATCGTGCTCAAATAAATTTTAGAAAAGCTGGGCTAAGGAAATAGAAGCAGGTTCCTTTGCAGCAAGACTTATCAGAGCCTTTAAATGATTCATGCACACCACGACTCTTCAAAGGGGCTACTGTAGGCAGAATTTTACAAACTCAAGTGGTTGGAGCCATGGATTTTCAAAGGGCATCCTAGAGGGTATGTGTACTCCACACGGTTTAGAAATGCTGTGTTGGCACGGCTCGGGAGTGGTAAGTGTGAAACAAAAGGATGCTGCCCCTTAACTCAGAGAGAAGCAGCATGTTGGCTCTGCCACAGCCGTTACTCCGGTGGTGTTTGTGTCCTGCGGGTGTGTCAAATGATGCCTGCGGAGGCCAGGGCAGGGATGCATTCCTACCTGATTCTCAGGGCAGTGGTGTGCCCTTGGCCTCCTTGCTCCAGGCTCAATTTTTCCCGTATGTGCAATGAACAAGGTGATTCAGAAAGCCTTTCAAGGTCACCTCCGGCCCTGATCTGCTGGAAAGCTGTGGTATGAGGAAGGTGGGTTTGGGCTCATGGGACAGTCATATTAGAAAAAGAAGCCAACTCTGCCATGTATTACCTACTGGACCTTGGTAATGACTTCACCTCTCTGACCTTCAGACGCCTCATCTGTGATCTGATCCATCTCAGCGCCTTCTTCACAGGGCAGATGGGGCTCAAGGTCTGGCACAGAGAAGACACTTGAGAAATTCAAAGCTTTCAGAAGGCACCATCTGATGCCATCTTCCTTGGGCATCCTAGGTCCAGCCAGGCTGTTCTTCCTACCTGGCCTCAAATGTGCCATACCTGCCCTTGCCTCAGGGCCTTTGCACACACTTCCCTTTCTGCCTGCAACACACGTCCAGGCTGGGATACAGTGGCACATAGTAGATGCTCAATAAACACTGAGCTGTTGTTAAATGAAGGTCCTAACATGTCTTCTTCTGAAGCCACCAGGTCATGTCCAAGGTCTAGCAAAGCCTCAAATCCAGTCCCAAATTCCCATTAGAGCAGTTCCCTGCAGCCTTTGGGGCCTGGAGGATGTCAGCTATGGGGTTGTCAGTCATGCACCCTGGCTACCCAGCCCAGTCATGACCCCTGGTCGAAGCCACCTCTGCAAAATGCAGGCGATGTGATCAGGGCAGACTGCTGTCCCCTTTCCCAGTTGCCTGTGCTGGCCACCAATGTAATCAATCCTGAACAATTGGCCACAGGCTTATTTCCTTTAAAATGATGTTCCCTCTAATTATCTCTGACAGGACGTGATGCCGGCTTTTTGTTCTTTCTTTTCAACTCATCAGAGCACGTGTGAGCATCGTGGCTGAGATCATTGAGCATCTTCTTTGAACCAATAGGCTGACAGGGGGGTCTGGCCTCCCCTGGGCTAAGCAGACTTAACATGGTTCCACGAGGCCAATCTGGGGCATCCCCTGAGAAGAGGGCAAAGTCTATATCCCTGGAGGGCTCTGCTCACCCAAACATTACCTGCCATCAATTTGTTGCATGACTGATAATCCACTGTTAGTTGGACCTTTTGGTTGAGGGGCATTGGGGCTCAGAGCCTGATGGCCTGGATTCAAATTCCAGCTGGGCCACTTTTGAGCTGTGTGATCCTGGGCCAGTTGCTTAACTTCAGCTTAGAGAATGAATTTAGAAGTCTGCCCCATTCATTCGTTCAACAAATATTTATCAAGAATCTATACGTACCCAGCACTGCTAGGTGTTGGGTGGTGGCAGTGACTTAAGAAGACAAGATCCCTGCACTCATAGTTCTCATGCTCTCATGGAGGAGACAAGCATGAACTAAGGTACTGCGTCCATAAAAAATTCCAGCCACCTGAGGGTTGGTCTGTGGGGAACTGAGAATATCTACTGGCAGGATGAGGTTGGAGATGACAGGAGGGCTTCCCTGAGGAAGTGGTACTCCACCTGGAATCTGAAGGATGAACCAGATGTAAATAAGTGAAGAAAGGGAGAGGAAAGCATTGCAGTCAGTGATAACAGCATATGCAAAGGCCCTGTGGTGAGCAGAAGCCTGGTGATGGAGATCCCTGAGAAAAGCAAATTCTGTGTCTAGAAGGGGTAGTGTGGCTTAGAGGGGCTGGCAGGGCCTAGTTCTTGTGGTTCCTCTGGGATTTTGGCCTTTATTCAAAGAACCCAAAAGCCACGAAAGATTTGAAAGATTTGAAGAAGTACGTGACAGGCTCATATCAGTAAGTTCCCTCTGGCTCCCCCAAAACTGGGTGGACAGTGGCCTTGGGATGACATATACAGCTGATCCTTCCATGTCAATGGGTCCTTCCCAGGGCACCCCCAGGAGAAAACAGGCTGCACAGACTGTTGGGAGGCAGGGAGCCAGGAGCCCCCCTCACCCCCAAGCTGGTGGGCTCATTTACATGATCCCAGCTTAATTCTCCCAGGGTATGCAAATATATGCAAACCACAATCCAGGAGAGGCAAAAATAGCAGGGCGCATTAGCATCCCCCACAGGAATATTGCTTTATGCAAACGAGGAGCTTGGGGCTTGCGGAGTGGGTGGAAGCGAAAGCTGCGAGGCCTGGGGGCTCCAGTGAGCGCACCCTCCTGGCCTTTGCCCTTCTGGACCCTGGCCAGACCCCTGCTGCTTGGGGAGGGCTCCACAGGGCTGGGGCAAGTGGTGGATGGAGGGCCTTGGCGGCCCAGTGCTCAGGGACCAGGTAGGATCTCCAGGGGGAGGCCCCTGACCCCACTGCTGCCCTGCCCTGCCCTGGCCTCCTCCCTCTGACTATCTTTTCCCTCCTCTTCCTCGCTCCAGCCCCCCTGCCTCTGCTCTTAAGTCTTAGCTCCCTCTCTTCCAGGCCTGCCTTTTCTGTGACTTCTCTCCCCCTGACCCCTGGTGACTCTCCCCCGAGAGTTTGCTCTGGGTCCTCTGGGTGCTTGTCTCACTCTGGGCCTCCACCTCCAACACGTCTCTCTCTCAGCTCCCTGACTCCGCATCGCTTTGTTCCTGTCTGTCCCACAGATTTCCTGGCTCTCCCTGTCTCGGTCGCTCAGTCTTTCTCCCCTTCTGTCTGTCTCTCTCTTGATCTGCCCCTTTCCTTGCCCCCGTCCTTCTGGCTCTGTGGGTCCCTCTCTGTTTTGTTTTAATTTGGTTTTCTCTCTGTGTGTTTCTGTCTGTCTCTCTCTGTGTTTCTCTCACTGTCTCTCTTCTCTCTACTTCACTGTCTTCCTGTGGTTTTTCTCTGTAGTGACTCTCCCGGCCTCCTCCTTGCCTCGTTCCTGTAGCTTCTCCCTTCAGGGACCTGGAGACCTTCCCAGACCCACATCAGCACCCCCTTGCTCATGTCTGGACCAGGGGGTGTTGAGAGGTGCAGGGACCACTCCACCACGAATGCCAGTTACACCCAGACCCCTGCCTGCAGCCCTGTCCAGCCAGCGCTGGGTTTGTGGGTTCCCAGGTCACTGGAAGCCTAGGTCCAGCCCAGATCTGGCCATGCTGGCCTGGGGTTGCCTGAGGCTGGGGTACTGGGGAGAGGGCACAAATAAGACAAATCCTCTCTGGGCAGGAACATGTCCTGGCAGCAGATACTTCCTGGCTGTGTGACCTCTGCAAATGGCTATCTCTCTCTGAGCCTCAGTTTCCATCTCTGTAAAATGGGCTTGTGGGACTGGCCTGATGCTCTGACACTGTTTATTTGCGTTTAGTGAACATCCTCCACGAATGTTATTTTCACCGTCACTGCTTTATTTCCACTTAAGCTCTCTGTGACTCAGTGTCCTCATCTGGAAAATGGGGAGAACATTTCTCATGTGATTGGGTGTTTGTGGGGTAACTGCATACGTGGCACATAGTAGGTGTTCAATAAAAAGCCATAATAGGTGTTGAATAAAAGGCCTTTTTTCCTTCCTTCTGACACTAGCTGTGTGACTTTGGTAAGGTGTGCCGCCCCTCTCTGGGCCTGAGTTTTCTCATCTGGAAGCAGATTCGCACAGAGCAGCATCCTTTCAGTCCCCTTCTGTCTCCTCCCCGAGGTCTCTTGGCTGAGTCAGACTGGACTGGGGCTCCTGGAGTGGCTGCCACTTGGTGGCGACTCCACAGTGCCACCAAGTGGCCACCCAGGTCACCACGGGGCAGGCTTGGGGGCTGGGGCTGGGGGCAGGGGTGGGCCTGACCTCTGTGACCTTGCCAGAGCACCAGGACCGTTATACAGAGGGAAAGAGATCTGCCTAAGGCACACTGCCCAGAGAGGAAGGAAAAGTCGCCAGTTCTGGGCTGTGGTCCTGGACCTGCCTCAGACTCGCTGGGTGATCTTGGGCCAGCGCATCCCCCCTCTCTAGACCTTGCTTTCCTTCCACATCACAGCAGCACAGAGGCTTCCTCCGGTGGCCAAATCCTCCATGCCTGTGGCGGGCCCAAGGCTACATTACACTGATAGCTCACAATTTTATTAGCTCCTACTCTTCTGTGCTGTATACAGGATAAACAACAACAACGGCAATGATAATAATAGTCATTATTCACTGATGATGAGAGCTTATTCCAGGCCTGGCCTTGTGCTAAGCATTTGATGTGCGCCAGTTCATTTATTTAACATGAGGTAGAATTTCCCAAGCTCTTTACAGAAATTAATTTGTTTAATTAACAGCAAAGTGAGGCTTAGGAAGGAGAACTGAACTTTTTGGTCATTAAATTTATTCATTATATATTTGTTGAGCACCTACTATGTGCTAGGCGCTCTGCTCAGCACTGGGGCCCAATAGCAAGTGACACAGATACAGTTGCAGCTCAGGTAGGTTCGCAGCTTAGTGGTGGCAGTGGTGGCGGTGGTGGGGACGCACAGTAAGCCGAAGAACACACGGATGAGTGCAAGATTGCAAGATGTGCGATCTAAAGGCAAAGAAGAGGGAACGGCATCGGTCGCCCTCCCTCCAAATGCTCCGGAGAGCCCCTCGGAGTGTGTCCACTCCCTAGTGGGGGCTGGTGCGGGGCCTTCTTTCCCAAGGCCCGGGCACAGCCTCCATCTGCTTGCAGGATGGATCTGTCACCCGGAGTGAAAGGACTGATTTTCGGCTTATTTTCCCTCAGCTCCTTATTCACACGTTGCCCAGCAGGGAGCAATCAGGGCTCCTGGTCCTCCTGACTCGCTCAATTCATCCAAGACCCCTCCCTCCTCTCCCCTTCCACCTCTCCCCTCTCCCCTCCTTTTCCCTCCCACCTGTTCTCCCCTCCCTCCTCTCCCCTCCCTGCTCTCCCCCACCTCCTCTCCCCTCCCTCCTCTCCCCCCCACCTCCTCTCCCCTCCCTCCTCTCCCCTCTCCCTTATTTCTTCCTCCTTGATTTCTCTCTTTTTCTCTTTGCTCCTCCTTCGCTTCAGGTTTCTCCATCTCTGTCCCTGTCTCTGTGCCCGTCTCTCCCTCTTCCACCTCTCTCTAGTATTTGCACCCCACCGACACCCCGCATTTCACTTCCTTCCCCTCGATGGCTTACCCCCAGGGAGAACAGGCTGCTCAGTGCCTGGGCACCATTGCTCAGGGCGTCTGCCTTGCCCTGCTGCATGTAGGAGGGAGCCTGGGAGGGATGTGCCAGCTGCCTTACTTGCTTATTTTACTTAAAAAAGTTAAATCGAGGTGAAATCCACATGAAATTGAATTAACCATTTTAAAGCGAACACGTCTGTCGCTTTTAGCGCTTTCACAATTTGTGCGACCATCACCCCCATCCAGTTCCTAGGCATTCCCATCACATAGGGGAATCTACAGTTATTGTGAGTCTTAGGTGTGGGACACAAGGTCAATCTGGTGGAAATAATACTAAAATGGTTGGTATGTTTCTTATAAAGTAACCAAAGCCTATTAATAATATGCTAAGTAACCTGAGTTCTCATTTTTGGGTGGTGAGAGCCATCGAAAGATTTAAACTGAGTGATTAGAGGACATAAATGTAGCCTTCACTTCCCTGTTTATAAAATGGAAGAACTGTAGAAGCTTGTATCAGTCAGGATAAACCCGGTTTTGGTGCAGTAACAACTAATCCCACAATCTCAATGGTGTGAAACAACAGGTTTGTTTCAGGCTTACCCTGCATGCCCCTTGCAGGTTGGCTGGGGATCTGCTGTGCAAGTCTATTACCTGTAGCTTAGAACTCTGGTGGGTGGGGCAGTCACTTTCTGGAGCACGGCTGGTCACTGAGGCAGAAGGAAAAAAGAGAGGAGATCAGCAGTCCTGAAGCTTCCATGCATGAAGGATATGACAGATGACACTGAAGCCAGTCCCGTGGCCACACCTACCTCTGAGTGGGCAAGGGAGTGCAGTTCCACCGTGAGCCCTGGGGGCCAACAAGACATAGGAGGTCAGCAACATGGGTGGCTGCCACGGAGGTCCTCTCTGAGTCCCTTCCACGTTTATGAAAGCAGGACTTTCGTTCACTGCAGCATTGGTTGCAATGCTAAAGCTGGAAGCAATCGATATGTCCATCAATCGGGGATTAATTACGTTGTGGCTACGGGCACACTCTAGAATATTACGCAGCTATTTAGAACAAGACCAGGCAGATTATTATTTGTTAAAAATGGAAAAAATGCCCCACATATATTGTTAAATTTAAAAACATCATTCCAAGGTGCAGGACATAGTGCCCAGTATGATCTAATTCATTAAAAAAAACATCATTGTGTATGCAAGATATATGTCTGTAAGTATGACAAGCATGTATGTGTGTCTCTATGTGTGTATATATATAATGCATAATTAACAATTTCTGGAAAGATAATGCAATAACAATCAACATTAAGTATTAATTACCTCTGGGGATAGGGATTGGGTCAGGGACTTTGCTGTTTGTTCATATCTATATTGCCAGAGTCCAGCACACAGTAGGTGCAAAGTATTGCACATAGTAGGGGCTCAAAAATACCTGTCAGACGGAGAAATATTTTTAAGAAGAGCAATTAACCTTTTAATTGTTTGCCCTTCTGTGCAGTTAGAATTTGCTTTCATCGTATGTGACTCTATAAAACACAAAATTTGATTTTTTTAAAAAAAAGACCTCGTAATAATTCCATTTTCTGATCTTGGTCTCCCATCGCCTCTCGTAGAAGCCAAGACTCGGGTTCCCTTTTTTCTGAAGCGGCACAAAGAGCAGTAAATAAGTGTAGCTTTGAAAAATCAGGGGGAAAACTGCCACGTCAGTCCTATTAAAAAAAAAAAATCCCGAAAAATAAACGAGGGCGCACGGGCCGGCTTGCCTGCGCCGCGGGGACATCAGTCTTGCGGGTGCCGGGCCGGCCGCCCCTGCTCGCGCCCGGAATGAGCTGCCAGGGGAGATGGATCACCCCCGAGCTCCCCCCGCTCCCCCGCTACATGGGGGTTCAATTAGCAGAACTTGTCCCCGCGACCGAGCAGCGCCCAGCATCTGCGCAGCCCTCCGCCTCCATTGCGCGGGAAGCAATATATATATTTTTAAAAATCGTATTTGTTTTAATTGCTGGTGCGCTGATTTCTTGCCTGCCCCCCCCCCCCCAGCCCTCCCAACCTCAGAACCTCGCTTTTCAGGCAGAATGATGTTTTTGCTGGGAAAACAGCTCAGCTTCACTGAATCATGGGGCCCGGTGTGACTGTGAGGGGCAGGGAGGGGGGGCTGTCTGGGTGGGGAGGGATGTTGGAAAATTGAGGGTGACGGCCTATGGCGCTGGGACCTCCACCCTGGCCGAGGTGGGAAGACCTTGCTTGGTACCACGGGCATCCTGGGTTCAAATCTCGGCTCCGCTCAGGCCCTGAAGTGCAAGCCTTGGCCGAATGACTCCGAGGTTCTGGCCTCACTTGTCCCATCTGAAAAATGGGGGGAGGGGGGATAATGACAACTTCATAGAGAGTTGTCAACACTTAAGAAGGTAAGGATTGCAAAACAAGCATTTGTATGTGTTCCCTATAATAGTTAATATTTTTATTTCATTGAAAAACGACTTCCTGATAGACTGGCCACATATGGAAGAGTGATTTGGGGGCGAATGCAAGTATCTCATCTTAGAAGATTTATATTCGGAAAGCCAGCAGCCAGCTCTCCAGGGTCTCATGGTTGTGGACATGATATTGGACAAAGGACTCAGGAGTTCCTTCTAAAACGTTAAGCAGAAATCAAGAGAATGAACGGTCACTGGGGGCCCGCCGTGCGCAGGTACAGTGCAACTCTGTGTATCAGAAGCTGACACACAAAGAGCCAAAAGTAATTTTTACATTTGTAGGTCGCTGAAAAAAATTAAAGGAAAGAATACTATTCCGTGACACCTGAAAATTATATGACATTCATATTTGTGTCCATAATAAAGTTTTATTGACACACAGCCACACTTACTCATTTACATCTTGTCTAAAGCTGCTTTGGTGCTACTGGGTTGAGTCGAGTAGTTGCAACTGAGACGACCTGGCCTGCAAAGCTGAAAGTATTTAATATCTGGCCCTTGACCGAAAAAGTTTCCTGAATTATTCTAGCTTTTACTGCATTGAAGACTCAGAGCAAATCTGTGAGACTTGTTATCATTATGGACCCATTTGAGAGGTGAATAAACTGAGGCTTTGAGAAGCTAAGTTATTTGGCCCCAGGGTTGCAGGGAAAGTGGTTATTGAACATTGATGTTATACCCATTTTACAGATGAAGAGACTGAGGCCTGAAGAGAATATAGTGACTTGCCAAAGGTCTTCTGATGAGTGGAGCAATAGTGGTGTGGGCACCGGAATCCTGCTCTTAGGACAGAGGATATTTTCTTTGCTTTTGCCTCTTCCCATGGGACTTAGAGGTGAATATCCCAGGGTAATTGGAAGGGGCTGTCACTGCTGGCTGGCTGATTCCTGCTCAGGGAGACCAGATGCCCCTGTAAACTGGGCCATTAATGGATTGGGGGGGGGGGGGGCTGGGCCAGACTTCCAGGAGAGGGAGTGGGGAAAAGAGAGTTGGAGGAAGAGGATCGGAATGCTTATGTCGTCTGCTTTCTGTCTTCTCCATGGACTCACCCTCTGTCTTTCACCCCCATATCTGCCCACCATTCCAAAGAGCGCAGCGGGTGCCACTGGAGCGCATAGCACACGTGTTCTTGTCACCGCTTGGTAAATACTTAATCGCTTGTGTCATAAGTTACATTCTCCAAACACAGGCTCTAAAAAGACAAGTCCTTCCGCTGGAGGGAGTACACCGTATTTTTTGGCCTTAAAATGATTTTGATTCAGAGTCAGCCTAAAAGCCCATGGAGGGGGGCTTGTCCGGGGCCCTGCACGTAGAGTTGACCAATGCTGCTGTTGATGCCTGGGGACATAGAATCGTGAATGACGCGGGAAGTGCTACTATGTTAAAGAACATAGGAGCAAGTTGTAAAACTGCATTCGAGGGCAATCACGTCGCTGTGGCAAACACACTCACGAGCACGCATGCCACAAAAGGAATACGTTAGGGGTACGGGCCTGGTGACAGCAGACAGGGTCTGAGTGTGGACACTGCCTACAAGCCATTAACCTTCACCCCTTGGGCCTCCTAGTTTTGTGACCTGTAAAATGGGGATATTGAGAGTACCATCTCTCAGGGTCACACAGCTGGTTTCAAGCCTGTCTGACTCCAGAGAAAATTGCAATGAGATCCCCCAGGTTGGGGACATCCGGACACCTAGGCCTGGAGAGGCGATGGGCAGCCACTGGAGCGCCCCTTCCAATGGGGAAGGACTTTGGAAAACAGCAAGAGGTGCTCAGGGCAGACACGTTTTTGACACAAAGCACAGAAAAGAGAATGTAATTTCCCCCTTTTTAGGTTGGTTTGGGGGAGGTCCCACTATGGAAGGAATAATTTGCTTTGCAAAATCCAAGTCTCCCAGTCCCTCTGCTCTGGGGCCTGCATTGATATGCTAATATGAGAAGCCCCAGGGACCAACTCCTGGGTCTCTTTGTTCCCAGAGCATTTGTGGAGGAGCCTTTGTGCTGCTCTGTGGTGTGTGTGTGTGTGTGTGTGTGTGTGTGTGAGAGAGAGAGACAGAGACCAAGAGAGAACAGAGAGGTGTGCACAGGTGGGAGCCCCTGGCAGGAGCCCTGAGAACCTGAGCGTATGTAATATGCCTATACGGGATGGAGAGAAACAGTAGTCATGCAGAGATAGGAATGGCCTTTTGTGGAGAAACAACACTTGTGGCATGCAGGGGTTATTTAAAGGTTCAGCTACCCTTCCTTCCTCACTTCCTTCCTTCCACCCACCCATCTACTCACCTAGCTATCCACCCTCCTACTCACTCAACTGGCCATCCTTCCACTCCTCCACCTATGTGTCTACCTATCCACACATCTACTTACTCACCAATGCACGTACCCTCCCTCCCATCCATCCATCCATCCATCCATCCATCCATCCATCCATCCACCATCCCATCCATTCATCCATGCATCCATGCATCCATGCATGCATCCATCCATCCACATCCATCCATCCATCCATCATCCGTCATTCATCCATCTGTTATCATCATAATTAGCTAGTTTAATAATAGGAAGCGAGAAAAGAGGAGGCCAGATATTATAGGCATGGTCATGTGGGCATCTTCACCAGGAAGCTACAGCTTCATACTCCCCAGGAAACCAGCAGTCCATTTCCTGCAGATCACTGGGGGGAGGGATCAAACAAAGGGGGAGATGGGGGCATGCGCAGTGAAGTTGGGGTGACATATGGAAGGTACTTGCCTGGGATAAAGATCCTTGGCTAGGAGGGTGGAGCCAAAATCTTGGAAAGTTAAAATCCCCAGACAAAGAGTTCCTTTGCTCTTATTTGCTTTTGCCCCTGCTCTCTCTTGCTCTGTGACCCGCACTCGCCCATATGCATGCCTGTTGTCTCTCCATAGCCATGTGGCCTTGAGCAGCCACATGGCCCATGGCCCTGTGGACTCCACACACAATGGACTGCAGCTGGGAACACAAGCTAAGCTGAGCTAGCCAGATGCTGGACTGGACTTTAATGTGGAGCAGAAACTATGGGCAGTGGCCTTTATTCTGGCCTTCCTGAAGACAAGATTGGACTTCCTCCATGGCGAGACAGAGATGGGTGGGACCTTGGAGGGGAACCCCCTTAATTTTGCATCATCAGTAAAGCTTTCCACGAAACCCATCCTTCCCCAGGGGCCTCAGGAAATTCTTTTCCTTGTGGCACCTCAAGAACTCGATTTCCACTGATAACACCTCCATCCACCCATTCATATTCTCCATGCATCCAGCATCCATCCATCCATCCATCCATCCATCCATCCATCCATCCATCCATCCATCCATCCACTCATCTGTCCACTCACACATTTCCTCTGGGGATCAAGGGCCTTGCTGATCCCCCCTTTGGGGCATCTTCAAGTGGCTTCCATCATGTTCCATCCAGAAACTAATTCCCAGTGGCATCTTTTCTGCCAGCTGGAGAACAGGAGCCTGCTCCATTTCTTAGAATTCTCCCTTATTTTAATGATCTGCATTTCAAAATTATGTCCCCACATCCCAAGGCCCTTGGGTACCAGGAATATTTCTCCAAATCCCAATAAATAAATACAGTAAATCCATGTGCTTTCAGCGATTTTTATGAGCCGGTCTGCCAGGGAAATGGGCTGACTGCCTCGGAGGGCCGAGCCGGTGGAGCTGGTGAGGTAATTAGCTACTGAGTTATGGGGGCCACTTGAAGTCTAATTATTGAGAGATCCGAGGCGCCCGCCTCATTTGGGCCTAGATTTACATGGCGCTGGGCGGGCTCCTCGGGTGGGTGTCTCCGTGTGGATGCACATGGAAGGGAAGTTGGTGGGGCTCAGAGAGGAGGAATCTGGAGGTAAGTGGCCAAAGGGGCACCTAGCATGGGTTGTGTCTGGGCCAGGGGGGCAGTGTCTCCTCCAGGAGCCATCTCCATTCTTCCAGTAGGTTCCTGCCGCCCTTCCACTGTGCCTGTGGTTTAGGGCTAGCCCATGATATCTATTCATTCACAAGCCTCTCTGTTCTACTAGGCCCATTCACATTCATTCATTCATTTAATAAAGAGATCATTGAAGACTGTATAGGTCTAGATTGTGTGTGTGTATGTATGTGTGTACGTGTGTGTGTGCACATGCATGTGCTCAGGCACACACCATGGGCTCAGGACAATCAGTGTCCCCTAGAAGTCACCGTCACCTCTGTCCTAGGAGAGTGTGACAGCCTCCTTCCTGGTCTCTCACTTTCTCCCCTCCCCACTCAAATCTACCCCCATATACAACATCCAGGATGAACTGCTGAAAGTGAGGCAGACTGTGTCACCCCTTGTCCCTACCCTTCAGTGGCTCCTCCCCAGGGAGAAGTCAGAGTCCCTGGATGGCTTACAGGGACCTCCTACTACCCACCCTCCCTGACCTGCTCTAGCGACACCCTAGACTCAGTCCCACCTCCAGGCCTTTGCACTCAGAGTCCTCTGCCAGGGGTGCCAGGCCCCCACTTACACGCCTGCTCCTTCCCTCCTCTCTCTCATGTCTCCGCTCGACTCTCTTTATTTCTTCTCTGCTTTATTTTTCTTCTTAGCTCTTATTACTGTCTTTCATATTTATTTCTTCCTGGGTTGTTGTCTGTCGCCTCCCCCTCTCCTCCTAGAATTTCAGCTTCACAAGAACAGGGGTTTTGGATCTTTATTTCACTGATACATTTTTCAGCACCTGGAACAGCGACTGGAACATACTAGGTGCTCAATACATAATTTTTGAATGAATGAATGTGCCACTTAATCTATAACAACTAGTGCAGTAGCTGGCACATAACAGGGGCTAAATACTTGTCCAACTAAATGTGAGGACAAGTGAATGGAAAATATGCTAAAATGAAATAAGAATTATTCTGCCTGGGTGACCAAAGAGCACAGGCGTGTAGGAGTGCCCATGGAGGTCCTGGGGGTGGGGCCTGTCAGGGGCATTTTCCAAGTGCTCATCACACTTGAGCCGACTGAGGAAGGCTGAGCGGGAGTTTGGCAGATGGCTTGTGTGGCCAAAGGGTCCAGAGGAGAGAAACACCCCAGCATTTAAGAGACCTGGTGGTGCTCAGTGTCAATATTGTAAGAAGGGCGAGGGGCCCAGAGCTGAGACTGGGTCCCAATCTCCAAAAACCTTGAATGCCACACTAGGATTTAATCCTGAGGGCTCTGGAGAGACCCCAGATAGAGGCACCCAGGACAGGGACTCTAGAGCAACTTCTTCAGCGCTCACGGAAACGCACAGCGGCAGCAAGACAGCCCAGGAAGGAGAAAACAGAGGCTGACTCAAGTTGGTGACACTGGGGACCAAGGAGAGGGACAGGCCTGCCAGGGGGCATCATCCTAAACCGCTAGGTGCAAAGGGAGCCTGGGCACCTGGCTCCTAACTCAATTAACCAGATTTTTAAAAATTGTAATTGCGGCTCCCGTCCTTCTTCCCTCCCTCCTTTGCTCTTAAAATTTTTTATTGTATATGTTTTTCGACAGCCGAAGACGTGATGTGCTGTATATTAAACAGAGTGGCAGCTGCGACATTGCCAAGCGAAACAAAATACAAAATTTACAGCAGTAAATCCCTCTCTCTTCGGGGTGGTTAATTATCTTAATTACTTTTATTATCTTTTATCTTTTAAGATCCTAAATTGCTTATTTCTGCCTCTCCCGCCAAAGGCGACCACATATCTTTTATTGGTGCCTGCTGAGTAAAGACAGTCATATGTATATCTTCCCGGTGAAATGTAAAGGAACTTTGATTTATACCTGCCTCTGCCTTGTGACTTTAATTGTGGCAACTGGCGAAAACAAAGTTCCGTGCAACACCGACGCACACGCGCACTCACGCGCTCGCGTGTTTTCACACGTGCACGCGCGCACACTCCAAATCTGACAGGTGCTGTCTTTAATTTTTATTTTTTTTATATATCTCCCCCTCTCTCTCCTGCATTCTTCATGCGACGTGGGGAAACCATTTCTCTCGAGCAAATCTTAACTCGGGAGAAAAGAATTACAGGCCCCGCAAACCATCACACTTTCCTGGGAAACGGGGATGGTGATTTGGTTGGAAATGGGTCCGTTCCTGGTTAACATTTTAAAGCAAAGGGGAAAAGGGGGGGCGGGAATCGCCAGGCCGCTAGAACTGGGGATACCTCAGCCTGGGGATTTTGAGAGAGTTCAACCCTGAGGATGGACAGTGGTGCAGTCTGAGCTGGCAGAGTGATGGTGGTGAAGAGTTCATGAAACCTCCACCTGGAATGGCAGTTTCAAGCCCCCCCACCCCCTTCCACCCAGCTGCACCTCACTCTATTCCTGCTACTCTGTGGGGTCTGGGCATTAGGAGGGGGAGTGATGTTTAGACCCCTCCTCTGGTTGCTGGTTGGTGGCTCATCCTCAGAGAGCTGGTAAGTAAAGGCCCAGGAGAAAAGGGACTTTGCCTCTTGGCTCCCAGGCTAGTGTGTCTTTGTTAGGACAGCTGCAGTGCCCCGAGGAAGCAGAAGGAACTGGCAGGCGCCCAGAGAGATGCCCTAAGCCAGGCAAGAAGCTGATGGTCAACAAATGCACTCTGAGTGTCTCCTGCGTGCCAGGCACCAACTGGGCCGACAGGGCCTCTGCCACACTCACTGTCGATGGGGAGACAGATACTGAACAAACACGTGCACCGCTAAGCAACGCTGTTCCGGTTGGTGACACGCATTATCTCATCTAATTGCCATAAGGTGAGGCCTGCGGTGTTCCCTGTTTCACAGAAGAGAAGCCTGCGGTCAGAGGGGTGGGGAGCTTTGCCCAGAATGTGCACACTCCTGCAGCTGAGGCTCCAACCCTGGCCCGTGTGGCTCCAAAGCCCCATAAGCCCCTCCCCTGAGCCTTCTCCTGAGTGCTCTCAAAGGGGCTGGGACTGGAGGCGACCCTGCCCTCGTGGCCTCGCCTCTGTCTAGGCCTGCACCTCGCCTGGCTTCCCCCCAGCGCTCTTGGAATCCACTGTGCCTGCTTTTCGTCGGAGCCCTCCGTGAACCAACGTGTATTTTTAGCCGGCACCACCTCTTGGGCTAATGAGCCTCAGACGTTTCCTTCCCACTGAGCAAAGCGCTGCAGCACTTTAATTTTTCCTAAAATGCCTTTGAGTGTCCCTGGGAGATGGAGGTAAGAGGAGAGGCGAAGTCGATTGGGCTTCTCCTTACCTTGCAGCCTGTCTCCTTGAGGGCGGGCCCTGCAGTGGAGCCTGCCCCCTCTCCTGGGTCCCCTGTGGGGGGCTGTGGGCAGGAGACTCCAGCTCTCCAGGTATTGCTTTGCTCCTCTGCAAAGGAAGGACAAGGCAACCATCCTGCAGGGGGCAGGGCTACTGGGGTTCCTCTTGAAGGGTTGAGTGAGGGAGAAGGGGAAGCCTTCCCGCCCCCCTCAGGTTTGGCATGGCGGGGCTTCCCGGGTACATGTAAGGTAAGAAAGGGGGGGAGTTGTACGATTTCTAGCCCTCACTCTGCCCCAGCTCCACTTATGGGCTAGGCATACTCCTGCCCCAGGGCCTTTGCACTGGCTGGATCCCCTGCCTCAAGCACTCTTCCCTCCAGAGGCCTGAAAGGTACTAATGCACTGTGGTGAGCGCTGGGTTTAGGGTGGGGCAGAGGTTGGGAAGACAGAAATGTGAGCAGGGGTCCCCACACAGAGATGGCCGTTAAGTTGGGGCCAATAGTACGGCTCATCAAGGGATGTGACCCACCGCCATCCACAATTTAGCCCCCTCCCCATTCAGGTATAGACACAGGCAATGAGGCTCTGCTGTGCTCTGGTCTGCTGTGTTCTGGGTTGCGATGGGCTCCCCCCAGGGCAGTTCCTGATCCAGCCTCCAGGGTTGGGGCTGTGGGGACACAGCCAGCTGAGGAAGCACCTTTTTGTCCCCTCCCCTACCAGCAAGAACACCCACTTTCCTGTCCCTCAGACACACTCAGTGCACCCCCCTTGAAAAGCCTTTGCATATGCTATTCCCTCTGCTTGGAACATGCTTCCCCAGATCTGCACAGGGCCATCTTCTCCTCATCATGGAGATCTTGGCCCGGATGTCACCACCTCAAGGAGGCCAGCCCTGATTGCTCCTCAGAATTGCCCTCCTGAGACCCTGCTTTCTTCCCTTCATGGCACGAGCTGTGGTAGAAATGTCCAGGAGTCCTATGCCTGCATCCTACGCCATGATTCTCCACCCTGGCGGCAGGAAGGATCCCCTGGGGGCTTTCAAGAGTACTGATGCCTGGACTCTGCCCCAGGATAATGAAATCCGGACCTCTGAGGGGTGGGTGGGGGCCTGGGTTTGTATTAAAAGCTCCCAGGGGGTTCTAACATGCAGCCGGGGCTGGAAACGTGGCTGCAGAAGGTCACTCATTTATTGCACATTTAGGGCCTGTCCCCAACCCCCAATGTGAGGGCACCAAGGGCAGACACCATGCAGCGTGCCCACTGTTTGCCCCATCCAGACCCTGCCCGGTTTAGGCTTATCCAGCCTGCTTCGTTTGCATTTGGAAGTGACTTTTCAACAAGAGGCCCCGACTTGCACAGCTCAGCCACCATTTAGCAGTGTTCCCATTTCCCAGATTAGGAATCTGAGGGTTGGAAATAGGGAGCCACCTGGCCACAACTCCTCCTTCAATTGGAGGCGAGTATTAAATAAACCTCTGGGTAGGGAGGGGCATCCCTTTGTGGATTGAAAGACTGACAGTCAAGATTTGAAAAAATGGAAGAGAAATGAGCCAGCTTTGCTTCTCTCTCTTTGGAAAAAAGAAATAAAAAAAAGGCGCGCCCGTCCTGAAGGCCTCGGACGTGGGAAAGAAATAAAGGCTCCGAGTCCTGAGCGCGCCCTGGGCTCGTCTGCATTCTGCCGGCGGCCCGGCCGCATAAACATGCGGCACACAGCACTTGCAGACACTTTTTAATAGAATCGCTTAAAACAATTAATTACCAGAGTTTTCATTCAAGCTGCAGTGCAAAAGATACGCAGGCAATAAAAGGCATTTATCCGCGGGTTTCTCGAGGCCTGTTTGTTATTAAGATGTAAATTAAATCATCACAGATGTTCCATTTTTTAATCTAGGCCTGGGAAGATCAGGGCCAAGCGTGGCCTAAACGGGTTTATTTCATTACCCACACATTCATTAGAAACCCACCGCCTTATTGGATATCATTTTTCTCGGGTGCCTTATCCCCCCCCTTTTCTTAAACAAATTATCAGGATAATTTGTTCATTTCCCTTTCTATTTGTTCTTGATGTGTGCCAGCCCCTGGGGGTGGGGTTCCAGGGCTCCCGGGCGAGGGGCTCTGTTTGTTTGGGGTCCTCTGCCCTCCTGGAGGTGGGGGAGACTCAGCATCTACTCCAGGAATGGACTTGGGGAGAATCGTCTGGAAATTTCTAGAAAACCATTTCCTTCCCTAATAGTGGGGTGAGGTTGAAATCCTTGGCTCTAGCTCATGAAGTTTAATTTCTGAGTTGCAAGAAACTGTCACATAATTAATAAACTCCACCCCCCCCCCCAAAGAGCCCACACTCTCTCCCCCGGTCTCTACCTGAAGTTACCCAGAAGCCTTTGCTCGCTCGTTTCTGCCTTCCTGTCTGGGTTGTGGGCCCTAGGAGGGCTGTATTTGTCCTGGTCACCACTGTATGCTCAGAGCCTAGCGCCGTACTTGGCATATAGTAGGTGCTCAACTAATAAACAAATGTATTTTAACAGTTATCATTAAAGTGCCTGGCCTGGTGCTCAATACATGCAATCTTATTTAATTCCCCAACAACCTAGAAAGGAGGTACCATTATCACCCCCATTTAACTATGGAGCCACCACTCAGCCCATGGTCCTGACTGGCAAGTGGAAGGGTTAGGATTTGAACACGGGACTGGATGGCTCCAAATCACTGTGATTCAACCCCTCACCGTCCTACAGGTGGGCATTGGGTGTTGAGTCCGGAACTTACTAGCGTGTTTAAACACATGCTTATTTAGTGCCAAGCACCGTGCTAGGCATAGGAAAGTGCTCAGCGCAGCCCAGGAAGGAAGGACCCCAGGAGAGCGCAGGCTTCGCCATGAGCACCATTTGGGCCACCACCCAACGAGCCTGCTTTGTAGATGTGGAAGCTGGACACTGGCGGCCTGTGTAGGCTGAGGCTCAGGGCTGGCCGCATAAATTTGCAGAGCCCAGTGCAAACGGACAATGCGGGGATCCTTGTTCAAAAATTATATGAATTTCGCCTGGCCGGTGTGGCTCAGTGCTTGAGCGTCAACCCAGGGACCAAGAGGTCACGGTTTGATTCCCGGTCAGGTTGCCGCCGGACCCCAGGAGGGGGCGTGCAGGAGGCAGCCGATCCATGATATTCCTCCCTCCTCCGTGTTTCCATCTCGCTACCCCGAGTCTTCCCCTTCATCCCCTGGAGCGTCAGATCGAGGAGGAATGTTCTCACCTAGAGGTTTGTTCTTTGCCAAGTTCAAACGGTTAGTAAGAGGCACTTGAGCTTGGATGTGCCAGTGCCTCTGGACATCTTCTCTGCTCAGGAGTCCTGCGTGCTGGGCCTTTTCCACCCCTAAGGCCTCCCTGCGGGGGGGGGGGGGGGGCTGCAGCGAAGAGCCAGGCCCTGCAAACTTTACCCAGGGAACTTGGAGCATCTGAGACCATCCGAGGAGGAGGGTGGGAAGGACAGCAGCGCCGGGGACTCAGAGAGGGGAAGGGACCCCACCGGGCTGAGCAAAGACGACCATCCTTCAGAGGCACCGGCCCAGAGACCCCCCTCCCGCTCCGCGGCGCGCTGCGTGCAGGCGCGGCTGCCGCCTGCTGCGAAATGATCATTTTCTGCTTCCCGCCTGTGCATGGGCTCATGTTTTCATCAAGTTCTGGGGAGAAAGAATGGAAAAATATCGCGGCTTTTATCCCCCCCTGCGTGCTGCAGAAATTGCCTTTTTATGAAAGTCCTTGCGGTTTCACAGACTCTCAAGGCCGGGAGATCCCTTAAGCATCGAGCCTCACGTCCCCCAAACTCCCTGCCTTCGGGGATCCAGAAAACAGGGTTGGAGTTCCGAGCGAGAGCAGGGCACGTGGGAGACATGGCGGGGGGGGGGGGCTGCCTTTGGAGAAGACGGTTGAATTCAGACGCATGATGTCAGCTGTTAGAATGAGGTGGTCCCACTGCCCTTGGCACTCGGGGAAAACCTGGTGTCATGCAAAAAGCCACAGGCCTTGTGAGCACGCGGACCAGGCTTCCCATCGGCTCTGCGCGGGCTGAGTGACCTTGGGCGATTGCCAGGCCCTCTCTGAGCCTGGCTCCCCATCCGTGAAATGTTATGCTGATCCCCACCACGGAGGGGGTGATGCGGGCTAAATGAGGGGCTGCTTAGAAAGACCCCAGTGTGGTGCCTGGCACACAGCATGCTCTCAATACAGGACAATTTGCCACCAACCCACCCCATTTCCCTTTAAATCAAGTAAGGGCGAAAAATAGTCTCATGAGATGAAAATCTCTCTTTTTACCTGCCCCGCCCTTACCTCCCCCGACGGGGTAAATGCCGAGAGTATAAATAGTCTGGGAAAGGCTTGGACACATTCCTGCATAATCGCGCTGCGCAGCTATGAAGGTAAAACACCTGCAGGAGCCGCTCAGCGGGCCGCGCACGTGGCCCTGGCTGCGGGGGTGGCCTCCTGCGTGGCTGGCACCGGGAGAGGCCGGCCCTGGCGTGTGGGCTGCCCAGCAAAGCCTTTATCAGTATGCAGAGTTAATTGAAGGATTAATATGTTTTCTCATTGAATTTCCTTTTTTTTTTTTTTTCAAAATTGAGGTCTTCACAGTGAGTGGGTAGTCATGCTTAGATTATTTCCTTGCATTCATCCCTCCAACAGGCAAATGAAGCTTAATGAATAAAGTGTAAACACAGGCACACATCCACACGCCTGCAAGTCCATATATGTGCACACATGTATTTTATTAGGCATCCTATATTTTATTACATATGTGATAAAATACAGTTTAAATCCTATATACATATATGAGCACACATGTATTTTATTAGGCTTCTTATATTTTATTACATGTGATAAAATACAGTTTAAATCCTATATACATACATATATGAGCACACATATATTTTATTATATACCCTATTAAACATATATGATAAAATGTATTTTAAATCCTTCAGTAAGACTTTGGTACCAACTGGGGTCTTTCTCACTGTTCTTGTCTCTTTAGCTCCAGGTTCCTCTCAAATCACACAACCAGGACTGTTCAGCAGCTAAAAATGAAGCGGCAAGAAAAAAGGAAATTAGAAGGAGCAGTAAGAGAGAGAAATAGCCCACAGACCCTTTGGCAGAATTGTCTGTATTGAGGTGACGTCATTATAAAATATTACTACGAATTTTGCTCCTTGGAGGGGACTGGACATGAATTCATTCCTTGGGTCTGTAAAGCCCCACACGATAAATTGCTTTCAGAGTTCAGAATATTTGGTCAACATTAAGATTACATTCTTACAAGAGTGTTGCAACTTGTTTTTTAATCCATTCATTTTATTTTTGCCCAGGCCTCTAGGAAGTTCCAAGCAAGATTTTATTTCCGATGCCAGAAAATGCTTAAAAAACAAACAAAACGTTTTTCTTTTGAAATCGCATAGTATTAGTCCAAAAATACGATTCTTTTTACTTTTTAAAAGAAGTTTCTGAAATCTTTTCCCCCCAAATTAATGGGGGTACAAATATTCCTCTTTGTGTTTTTAATGTTCAGTTTAATTGGTGTTTTGTACAATTATGATGTTCCCTGCTCTGCGCACATGTTGTCCTAAGAGATTCATGTAACAGAGACTAAGCTGGAGTCTCTTACTTTGGGGAGATCATCCAAATGGGAATATAATACACCTCTGTAATAGTTTAAAGTCCACATGTGGCAAATATAAGTGGCATCAGAATCCCTGAGAAGCTGGAGGATGCCCTCACCCACGGGCGAGGTGTCCTTCCACTCTAGTCCGGGCCTTGGAATGGGGGCCGGGAGGCACAGGAGGATTGGTGAGGCCCTGGGCCATCCGTGGTGGGTGTAGACCTGGCCCACTGGCAGACACTTACGATCTCGTAGAAAGGCAAAGACCCAAGTTCTTTTTGCTGCTGGGCCGCTGCTTTAACTCTTTCCTAGGGCCGCCAGGGAGCTCATTGTGGATTTGCAGCCACATTTAAGTCCTAATTCCATGCTGAAGGGCAGAGAGGGCAAATTCACTGGGACCTGGGCACCTTCCCTTCTGATTGGGCCTCAGGGTGTCCCCTGGATCAGTCCGACAGGTGCCAGCACTAGTTGGGCACAAAGGCACTTGAGGGTCTCTGAGACCCCTGGGCAGAGCTCTGGAAGCTCCTCCCCTCGCTCTCATCTTTCTCTTTCCCCTTTTCTCTCCCAAATCGCTTCTCTATTTTATTTCCTTCCCCCGCCTACCTTTTCCCGCTTCTCTCTCCATCATTTTTTTCCCATTTCTCTTTTTCTCTGGCAGTTTTGCTCATTTCCCTCCTGTTTCCTCCTTCAATTCTCTGTCCCTCTCCTCCCTGCTCTGCCTTCTCACCTCCTATCACCTCCTCTACTTCCTTTCTCATTCATTCATTCTGGTCATTCATTCATTCATTCATTCTGGTCATCCATCCATCCATCCATCCATCCCTCTCTCTTGTCTTTCTCATTCCAGGTTCTTCTTTGCCCGCCTGTCTGCACCCGCCTCCCGCACCTCCCGGTCTCCCCGCCACCCCCCTTTCCTTGAGAACGCGGCAGACTGGCAGAGGGCTCAGGATCCAAACGTTTTGTGACTTTGGTATGTACCGAAGGCACAGCATCCTTACCAGCCTGACAGACCCCAAGGGAAAAAAATAACAGAAAAGGGAAAAAGTCCTCCAAGTCTCGCGAGCCTCCGGGGCTGAGCTGCGTGTGTTTGACACGCGCACGAGGCAGGTGAGCTCTCCTATTGATTAGCTCGGAGGGGAATTAGCTCGTCTCCCAGGCCTGTCAGCCTTTCCACCGCTCTGAAAACGACAGGCAACAAAAACACCTCCCCAGGCTGCCTGACATCCTGCTTCAAGCAAAGGGACACGTCTGGTTGGGTTCTGGAGGCCCAGACCACTTGGTGGCTGAAGGTCATGCGTTTTGTGACTTTAACAGGTGGGAGTGGCTGAGGCGGGCATGGGGTGGCCCTTTGGAAAGGGGAGGGGCCTGTGAGTTCTGTATGGTCTGGCCTTTGCTCACCTCCGCACCCTGAGCACATCTCCTCTCACTGCCCCTCAGCACACACATACACATACACACACACACATATCCAGCCACAATAGCTTCTTTCCAGTTTCTTACACATGCCAAACACTTCCCTGCCTCAGGACCCTTGCACGTGCTGCTGCAGCTTCTTGGAACTGGAACTCCTTTTCTCTCTCTTTCAACTCCCCCATTTCTCTTCAAATGGTTGTGACTTGTCATTCATCAGGTCTCAGGGAAGCTTCCTGGGCCACCTTACTGCGGTTACTTTTCTTTGTTTCCAAAATCACACTTGTTATTACTTGTTATTGTTTGCTCATTTGTTCCTTTCTCTCCATTACACCCTCAGCTCCATGAGCACAGTACCTTGAGCCTTTGCTCATGCACTTGCATTCCCAGCGCCTGGAACCAGGGCCAGGCCCAGAGCTGTTAGTAGGGTGATCAACTGTCTTGGTTTCCCTGGGACTGTCCTGATGTTGGCACTGAAAGTCCTGAGTCCCAGGAAATCCCTGAGTCTCAGGCAAATGGAATGGTGGACGCCCGAGCTGTTGGGGTGTGTCTGTTGTCCCCGTTAACTTTCAGATATCTAGTCTAAGAAAATAACCACTATCGTTGAAATAGTTTACATTTTATTAAGCCTCTTACATATATGACCTTATTTAAATTCATTCTTGGGATAACCTACAAAATATGTGCAATTATTCACACACCCTGTTGGATATCCAGACCCTTCAAGAGCAGGGAGGCCCTCGCCTTTCCCAGATGCCCGTCACTGCACTGGCCTTGACTCTGGCCTGGCAACGTGGAGGAGCCCCAGTCGCTTATCATAGTAGTTGAACTGCAGTAATCGGGCTTTGTATGACTTTAGCACTTTGTAAAACCTCTGTCGACCAAGAAATCACAACAAGAAGACAAAAAAGCCGGGCAAATTGCTTTATTAACTGAGCTAAAAGGCCCAGTAGGTGCGAGCCTTGCTACCTATCGGGTAATTAGCTGCCTGGAAGCCTTCTTTGTCCAGGGTCTCAGAGAAGAGAAGCCCTCCTTTGTGGCAGGTAAGCAGCCCATTTTCCAATCAGCGCTCTAATGGCCCCATCCCGGGCTCACACATTAGCTGCAGGCAGACCTGCTGGGTCCGGGAGGTGTGTAGACACACAGTCCCCAGGCACCTGGTTACCGGGGGCAGTGGGGGTTGAGTGGGTGGGCGTCCTGGGCTGAGTGCTCAAAAGTGTTTGCAGCCAGGGTAGAGAGAGGGGGACTCAGTCCCTCGAGAGGTGCCGCCTCTGTGCTCACAGCTCTCCCTGGCTCCCCATGTCCTTCTGAAACATCCAGACCCTCACTTTCCCAGCATGAAAACGCTTTCCCAGGGGGTCTGGTCAAATGCTGATGCTGATGCAGTGGGTCTGGGTGGGATTACAATTCCTCATTTTCAGGGAACTCCAATGTGACACTAGCTGCTGGCCTGTGCACCACGCTTTAAGGAGCAGAGTTTATTGACTTCCCTGGGTGGCCTGGAGAGCAGGTCCAAATGCAGACTCCATCTAGCCACCCGTCACATTTCAGCTCCGAAGCCCCATCTTCCTGGCATCCCGGGCTGCGAGGTGGCCCTTTGGTGCTCTTATGTCCTCACTGAGGCCCATCAAGTGTGATGGGACCACATGGTGTTGTAAATACCCACTTACTTGTCAGGCCTGGGCTCCTTCTGCAGGGCCACCTGGGCCCTGCACGTCACATCACGGTGCCACGGTCCAGCACAGGGCTCGGCAGAGGCGCCCATCTGGGCACAATCAGCCAAGTGGGCGCAGTAACAGGCACCCCTCCTCCCCAGCCATCAGCTGGAGGTCCCAAATGAAGTCACACTGCTCCTTTCTCTTTCCTTTCCTGCTTTAGTTTGAGGCTTAACTGATGTAGAGTAAAAGGCACAAATTACCGGATGCGATCTCACATATGTACCTGTCTCAGCTCAGACTGCCGAAACCATAGCACAGACCGGGTGCCTTAAACACAGAGGCCATTTTCTCATAGACCTGGAGGCTGGAAGCCCAAGATCAAGGCGCTGGCTGAGTTGGTTCCTGGGGAGAACCCTCTTCCTGGCCTCAGGAGTTCTCCTTCTCACTGTGTCCTCACATGGCCTTCCCTTGGTGCCCGTGTGTGGGGGAGAGAGCTCTGTGGCCTCTCTTCTTACAAGGACACTAGTCCTATTATGACCTCACCACTCTATGACCTCATCTAACCTTAGTGACCCCCTAAAGGCCTTATTTCCAAACACAGTCCCACTGGAGGCTGGAGCTTCAATATGTGAATTTTGGACAACGCTACTCAGTCCATAGCAATTTCCAGATAAGGCAGCGGAGGTGGAGAAGGGACTCGTACCTCACAGGCCTCCAGGACGCAGGGAAGTGGCAGATGTCAGGGCAGCGAGGGCTGGGCGAAGGAAGAGAGGGGTGTTGGAGCAGTGATAGGGACGCACAGTCAGATGTGCAAGAGGGGTGCAGGCAGACAGCTGGGGGCTGCAGTGGGGTCTAGGGAGGAGATGAGGGGACTTTGGACTTGGGGTTGTGGTGTTTGGGTCCTCAGATCCTTGGGGGGAGTTGGAGGTGGTTGGGAGCAGGAGGTGAGGGAGCAACAGCAACCCCAGCCTCCGTCTGTGTTGGTGGCCCTCGGCCAGCTGGGGAAGACGGAAGACAGAAGGGAACTGGGGGGCTGGGCAGAGGTGCAAAGTCGTAGGCTGGGTTTGGCCGTGTTGTGGTTCAGGAGACGTGGACTTGGAGTTTGCCAAGTGGAGATTCTGTTTGGGCATGACTCATGTCCCTCCACAATTCATATGTTGAAGTCCTAACCCATAATACTTCAGAATGTAACTGTATTTGGAGGTAGGGCCTTTAAAGGGGTGCTTAATTTAAGACGAGGCCCGCAGGGTGGGCCCTGGTCCAATGTGACCAGTGTCCCTATAAGAAGAGGAAAATTGGGCCCACAGAGAGACAACAGGTGTGTGTGCACAGAGGAAAGGCCGCCTGGGCGGCAGCCAGGAGGTGGCTGCCTGTAAGCCAGGGAGAGAGGCCGAGCCTGCAACACTGTGGCCTTGGACATCCAGCCTCCAGAACTGTGAGCAAATAAATATCTGTGGCTTCGGCCACCCAGCCCGTGCTTATGGCGTGACAAATACAGGCGAACAGGAGGCCTCAGCCCTGGCTCGGAGACGCTGTGACCGGCAGTGAGGAGCACCAGGCTGCGGCCCACCCTCATCACTCCCAGCCCGGAGCATCGGCCTCAGCTCTGCCAGCATCGGGGGCCTTCCACTCAGACCACCCCGAAGGAGAAGCCTGGAGGAGCAGGCTGGAGCCAGAGCCCTGATTTGGAGGCATCTCACTGCCTCCTTCGTTCATCCTTCGGCACTAGAGATGCCAAATTCCCGTCCCCTCCCAGGGCCCACGTCTGTGCTGCTCAGGGACCCCAAGGTGGCCTCTCATGAATATCCGCTGAGCTGCTCAGGTTATGCAGCAGCGAGAACAAATAGCGGGGAGAGGGAGAGAGGACCCGCCCTTCCATTTGCATCTCCCGCAGACAGGATGGAGTGCGGGATGCTGGAGCTCGGGGAGTCTGGTTGGAGAGCTTGAGCTTATCCAGGGGGGTGAAGGAACAGCTCTGGTATAATGAGATTGACTCTTAAATTGAAAGTGCCAGCTCTGCGCTCAGTTCAGGCTCCCTGCTGTGCACTTATTCCCAGGGCTCTAACATTAAAACATCGCACATACAAGCTGGGAGCGTTCAATTAGGTTTTCTGTTATTAATCAGTCAATTAAGCCGCAATCTCTGGGATATACATTTTCACTCTCAAGGAGGTGAGAAGCGTGGGGGGTGGGCAGTCAGGTTTGGAGGGAGAGTCCAGGGACCTGGGGACTGGGAAGGAGAGAGGGGATGGGATGGGGAAGCAGGAGAGCGTGGGGCCTGTGGGCAGCAGGGTGTTTTGATTCTGGAAGCTTCCAAGAGGATGACAGTTTGAGGTTTTCTTGTGGAGGAAACTAGGCAGGAGGAGGCCCAGGAGCTGTGGGGTCTGGCGGGCTTTGGAACTAGGTCTGGCAGGGGTAATATGGTTTCACTACCCCAGGCCTCAGTTTTCCCATCTGCAAAACGGGAAATTCCAAATCCTTTTCTTGATTTCTCCCTCTTTTGTGAGAAGCACGTCCAGTAAGATAAGGAATTTGGAAACCTGTGTAAGCTGTGACAGGCTGGAGGGGACATGAAGAGGTGGTAGTGGCCGCGATGGACAAAACGGTGACATTGATTGTAAATAAACTGAGCACAATGGCCCCTTGAATGAGCAAAATGACTGCATAGACTGAGTGCCTAAGAAGCAGCTGTACTTGATTTATTAATTTCTTTGGATGCTTCTAGACAGACAAAGGCAAGAGAATATTCTTAGCCTGGAAAATGCTTCTGAGCTGCTCTAAGAGATGGTTCCTGAGGTCCACAGCACCCCAAAATGGGATCTATAATCGGCATAACCAATAATTGGGCAGGAGTGAGGGAGCAGGGGAGGGTAAGGAGAGGGCCCTAGAACCTTTCCAGTGTGGACTAAAACTTCATTTATGTTCATAATGAACTTCAACCAGAAGAAAGCTGTCAATCTGTCGATGACAGTGGATCCTTAAAGGAAACAGATAAGAACAACTAATAATTAGTCCATAAATCAATTGCAAATAAGTGTTCAGATTTGTGATTAGCATACAAGTAATTTGTTGTTTGACATTTTTGAAATTAAGTATTGGTGTAATTAGCACATAAATCACTTGCACATGGGTGTTTCCGAAGTGTCTGGTATGTAATTAGACATAAATCATTCGTATTTGGGGGCTCCTAAGGTGCTTTATACGTCATTAACACATCATCTATACATTAGTTTTTTTAAAGTGTTTATTGTGTAATTAGCACATGAATTATTCGCAAACAGGGTGGGGCAAAAATAGGTTTACAGTGGTCCATATGGAAAATAGAATAATTAATAAATAATAATACAAGAATAAATTCTGTGTTTCGTGTACTCACGACTGCAAACCTACTTTTGCTACACCCTGTATGTGTTTCAAATTATTTGCTGTGTAATTAGCATAGGGATCATTGGTGCATAAAATTTTCTAAAGTATTTAGTGGGCAGTGAGCACATTTAATTTGTAAATGAAAGTTGATAAAGTGTCTTTTGTAATTAGCACATATATTGTATATTATACAATATACCAGTCGTATACGTGTGAATTTAGGTTGCTTGATTTGTAACTTGTGCACAGATAGTTTTGTGAATGAGCTCTCTTATGTGATTTATAATTTACACAGAAATCATTTATCAATGGGTGTTTCTAGAGTACTTGATTTATAATTAACATATATGCAATTTGTAGATGGGTCTTTAATAACTGCTTGAAAAAGGTTTTTCCTCCCTTAAGAGATACTCTTTTATCCTGTTTACATTGGCTTAGTCAGCTTAATTGCACTTGTAGAAAGATTTTTATCAGTTGCTGAATTTTTATGCCTTTTCATTCACTGAAAGTTCAGAATGCACATCTCTATGTTCAAAATGTTTCATGAGACTCTGCTGTTGGTTTGATGGGACCTAAAGCCTGGTGCTTCCCTAGAGATTCAGGTTAAATCTCAAAACCTCTTTCATTGAGGTGGAGCTATCTCATGTGTTTCAGAAGATAATAAAATGTCCTGTCTTGGACATAATACCAGGGATCTGATTAATATAATCAGGGACAACACCAATTCATGAATTAATATGACCTTTCCCTAAATAAGAAGCCAAACTACCCAAAAAATGACTATGAAGGAAACTGAAAGGGGGGGGTAAAATTTTGAGCACTTAGTGGATGCCTGGAATCATTCTAATTTTACTATGAAAATTAAAATCTCAACTAATAATAACCATTCTGAGAGGTAGTCATTGTAGCTCCAGCATTAATCAAAGATACCAAAGAAAGAAACATTCCAGAGTTTAAAAGATCTTCAGAATGTATCTTGAAGAACACAACCATATATATATATAATAATGAAAAAATGGCTATGACTAGCTGAATTCTGGATCTGAATCCAAAAAGTAAATAAAAAATCTTATATGACCCTAGAAGAAAAATTAAACATTAAAAGAATCCTTTTACCTTCAAAAGACTAATATTTCTTGTCTGCAATAATAAACACCTCCCAAAAAAAGAATAGTAAAAGAATAAAAGTTGTGAACCATGATTTTTATACCCAGCCAAACTGTTTTTAATTTATAAAGTAACAAAAGAAAACATTCTTATACATTTAAGGATTTGAAAACAAAACATATTCTCATGTATCCTTCTTGAAAAAAGTTACTTTCTAAATATGGATTGAATGACCTGAGTCACTGGGGTTTGTTTAAATCAAGAAAGAAAAAGGGTTGCCTGGTGGTAGACATTAGGTGACATCAAACTGCTAAATCTCCTGCCTGGGATTCCTAAATGATCACATATATATATACACATACACATACACACACACACACATACACATATATATAATCTCGGGAATCGAACCGTGATCTCCTGGATCATAGGTCAATGCTCAATTGCTGAGCCACACTGGCTGGGCTTTCCCCCAATATTAAGAAAGGCTTGGAAAATACAGCATGCCTGAGCTTTGCCAAATCATTTGTCATGGGGTTTCCCATCCTTAGTGGTTCATATACCAGCTTGCAGCATTTGTATCAGTAACGCCATCATTCCCTTAAGATTTTTCTTCAATAAGTATATAAATTTATTTAATACACATACTTATTAAATATTTAATTAACAGCAGTTTATATTAAATAAACAAATTTAATTATTAAAATTTTAATTTAATAAACAAATATTTTAATTTAATGTTACTATTTTATTTAATAAGCCTTTACTTCTAAAGCTAATTGATGTAACCAGTTTAAATGGAAATTCCTCATCACCAGTCATAAATAGAAGGCAGCCACAAACATAAAAACAATGGCAATATTGAATTTATTGAATCTTGTGATTAACAGGATATGTAGGAGGGTTTTTGTTGTTAGCTTGTATTTGTTTTATTTGTCTCCCCATTTTCTTGTACATGTTAGCAACTTTGAAATTGGGATGTCACTTACAACGAATGGTCTTTCACAATTAATTGGAATATTTTTCTTCTTTCTTAGAGGCACGCAAATAATAACAGGGCATCTTACCATCATGGCACCTTAGAGTGGGTGAAACACTGTCATGCTTAGTCCCTTTGGCTGGCAGATACCACCTCTTGCTGAAAGTTTTGTTCGAAGGCTGCTTGCTGCTAAAAAAGGGAGATTAGTGAGTTCTGGAGAGGTGTTAAAAACAGTAGTAACAAGGGGGAGCTTCCCATACAGTCAGAAAGACGGAAGGGGCTTGTGGCTGGCCCCCCCCATCCCATCCCAAGGGCCGGCTACTGGAAGCTCCCCCGCCTGTGCCCAGACGCAGCTCTTCGCGTGCCCAGCGGGGAGCCCCGGTGCCCACCCTCCCTGCCACCGCTCCTGCAGCGCAGGCTTCCCGGCCACAGCCCGGCCTCACCGCCAGGACAGCTCGTCCAAACCAAGCGGAGGGCTCCAAGCCCTACCTTTAAAATAAAACAATTGGGGCTCAACGAGCTCTTTGGTGGTGTCAGTGGAGAGGCCCAGCTCAAGGAGGTTTTCTGGGCTGTTGCTTAGCGCTGGGTGGTTAACTCCTGCTTAACCCTGTGCTCACCCCTTCCCCGGGCGCGGGGATAGCTGGTGGAACACGACCGTCCGTCCCAGCGCTTGTGGCAACAGTGGAAACGTTTACAGGGGTGGGGTGGGGGCAGGGCCCTCACTGGGACAGAGAGGCGCAAAATGACATGGCCCGTGCTGTGTCTGCAAAAGCAGGGCTTCAGAGAGAGGCAGAGGAGCTGCGCTTACTACTCGGGAAGTTATTTTCTAAACATCTAAGGGCATTGAATGACCCGAGTCACTGGGCTTCATTTAAATCAAGAAAGAGAGAGGGTTTTCTAGTGGTAGATATTAGGTGACATCAGACTATTAAACCTGTCGCCTTCTGCCTGAGATCCCTAAATGACCCAGTGTTGATGTATATATAGTATATATGTATATATAGTGTATATGTATATATCGTATGTATAGTATATATGTATTCAGTATATATGTCAAATATATATTCAAGCTAATATATGTTGGATAATTAAGTATAAATGGAATATACTAAATAACATTGAATATTTAGGCTAATTGAATATAAATAATTATACATTTATAAATTATAACACATTTATAGTATAATGATGGATGATATGCAGTATAGATCATGCACACAAAAAGGTATTGGAAAGTTAAAAAAAAGTCCCACCAAGTTTACAGAACGAGGCCCTTGGTGGTTGGATTCTGATCAATTACTTCCACTTCGTACTTTTCTCTCTTTCCCAAATGTTTGGCCATGAGTATATATTGATTTCAGAATCAGAAAAAATATATAAGGCAAACATAAGAATTCACAATATTCGCCTATCAATCTTGAGGATATTTTTTTAAAGGCTCAGCAACAAAAGCAGGTTTGGGTGATTTTATTCCCCCCCCCCCCACTTTTTAAATATATTCTTAACATTATTCTAAAACCTTTTGTAATGGCAACAATAATGCCATTTTAAAAGGGAACAGACACAGGGGAGTTCATCTTATGTCAACATATAACATATATAACACATAACACATGGTATATAATATATAAACGTGTATAAACACACACATATTTATTGATCTAGTCGAAATTAGATTTTATCATTTACAACAGAAAGAGTCCTAATTAATACACCCCTGGACACGGATCACACTTTATCTCGCTCCAAACTCATGTTTGTTTCTAGGTCCCTCTCCGCCTGAACCGAAAGGTCCCTTAACGTGAGTCATTTTTAATGGTTTTGCTTCCAAACGGGCTCTCTAAGAAAACAGTCCTGGCAGGTCAGCGAGGGAGAGCGGCCCGGAGCCTGGGAGGAGAGCCTTGCAGATTAAGTTACAGCTGCAGGGGAAAGCGGCCCGAGCGTGTTCTCTAAATAAGTCCCGACACAGCCTAACTGGATATCCCGGCTTTATTTCTCCTCGTTAGCTCTGACCTCTCTCCCCTCGCCCGGAGCTCCACTGCACGCTCCGGCCTAATTTGTCCAAATAGAACCCGACTGTTTTGCAAGCCCAGGTGAGAGAGGCATACTTGAATACATCTTTAAAGCCAAATATTATACACACACATAGACATTATTGGAATGCTGTTCTCGCTTTATGAGCCTCAATTGAGTAAGAAGAGCGAGAGAGTAGAATTTATTTCAGGGCTGATTCCCCGCCTGTGGGCTTTAGGTAGATTCGTTGCCTTCCCAAGCCCCTGAAATGGGACAAGATGGGGTCCAGGTGTTCCCTTCCGGCCCTGGCATATTTTATTTTTTATGAGAAATTAGGAGGCCTGCATGCTAAACACTCTTGCATGGGTTCACTCATTTCATCCTATTCATTCATTCATTCATTCATTCATTCATTCATTCATTCTGGCCCTGGAGTGAACTAGCAAGGTGGTGAGGTAGGAGTGCAAGTATAATCGGACAGACCTGCATTCAAATTCTTGTTCTGTGACCTAGGACAGCTCCGTCAAAGTCCTACGCAGTAAAGTGGGGGTAGCGACACCACCCTTGAGTGTTGGAGAGAGATGATCCATGCAAAGGGCAGGTTGAAGGTGCTGGCACCAAATAAATGCCTAGATTACACCAATTTCAGAGCCCCTCTTTGCATTCTTTGTTTCATCAAAGCTTGGTTATACGAGGACTTTTGCTTCCAGCCAAGACGGAATAACAGAACCTAGATTTATTCTCCCATCTGAAAACAAAATAAAAGTACATGAAACAATGGTTTTTAAGACATTAGACATTAGACAACAATGAGCAGTATTCATGGAGAGGTGGCAAACCAATGGAGTGAGCCCTACAATGACCTCAGTTTGCTGCTCAGAGAGAGATTCCATGCCACGGGATTGAGTGGGGTAACCCAGACAGTTTGGGGTGTTCTTGAGTTGAGATGAAGCCGGGTGTCCAGGGAGATCAAGAAAGCTACAATTTGCAGAGCAGAGGACCAGAGAGGAGAGGACGGCACATAAAAAGAGCTCCGGAGATTTGCAGAGGGTTATCGTTGAGTATTTGGCAGGAAACATGAGGCGAGGTAGAGAGTACCTAGAAGGGATAGAACATTATTCAAAACAACCTCTGTTCTCTCAGGTGGAGCTCTGAGAAGGGCATTGCCTCAGCAGTGGGGGGCAATTAATCTTAGACCAAACCCTGCTGTGGTCCCACCTGACAAAGCTGAAAAGCAAGACATGAGAGAACCAAACTGTTTCCAAGTAATTTGCATCCAGGAACAAAGCTCAAAAATATGTATAGAAATGCAAAAGTATCCAGCAACTGCAAGGGTAAAATTCACAATGGCTGGCATGCAATCAAAATATTACCAAAGAAGCAGGTACACATAACCCATAGTAAGAAGGAAAAAAAATCAATTGAAATGAACTCCAAAATGATAAGAACAGCGAAAGAGCTTTTATAATTATATTTCATATGTTCAGGAACCTAGAGAAAAGAAGGAGCACATTAAATGGAGCAGTGGAAGATATATAAAAACAAATTCCAGAAATGAAAACTCCAATATCTGAGATGAAAAATATGCTGATTGACATGAACGGCAGATTAGACATCACAGGAGAAAAGATTAGTGAACTTGAAGATGTAGAAATGGAAACGATCCAAATGAAACACACACAAAAAGAGAGCTCAAGAATTGAACAGAGCATCAGTAAGCTATGGGAAAACTTCAAGCAGCCTAACACACATACAATTGGAGGCTCTGAAGGATGGGGCAGAGCCAGATAAATCCTTTGAAGAAACCGTGACCAAAAAAATTCCAAATTTGATGAAAATGCGAATTCAAGAAGCTCAACAAATCCCAAGCACAAGAAACAAAAAGGAACTACCCCAAGGCAAATAATAAATGCCTAAAAGCAGTGATCAAGGTAAAATAATCTTAAAAGCATCCAGAGGAAAAAAGACACATTACGTACAGATGAAAAAAAGGTCAGAATTATAGCAGATTTCTTGTCAGAAAGGGCAAACCAGAAGCAAGTGAAGCAGTTGCTCTAAAGTATGGAAAGAGAAACGTGTCTAGAATTCTACATCCAGACAACATATTTTTCAAAAGCAAAGGTGAAATAAATGTTTTCTAAAAAAGGACACATAAAAGTTGAAAAACAGATCTATGAGAACTGTTAAGGAAGCACTTTAGGTCAAAGAAAATGATACCAGAGGGGAGTATGGGTGCATAAAGCAATAAAGAATACTGGAAAAAATGACTGCCTAGGAGAAAATCTTTGCAATCTTTGGTTGGGTTAAACATTTTTTGATACAACACTCAAATCATGATCCATTAAAGAAAATTCTGATAAATTTGACTTCATAAAAATTAAGAACTTCTACTCTTTGAAAGGCATTGCTAAGCGAATGTAAATATACAGAGACTGGCAGAAAATATTTGCACATCACAGATCTGAAAAAATTCCTTTATCTCTAAGGAGAGACCCACATGGCAAGGAACTGAGGACGGCCTCTAGTTAGTAGCCAGCAAGAGCCTGAGGCCTTGTTCCCGAGCCTTCAAGGAACAGAATGCTGACAACAAGCGGGCGAGTTTGGAAGGGGGTCCTTCCCCAGTCAGCCCTTGAGATGAGACCACAGCCCCTTGATTACAGCCTCATGGGAGATCCTGAAGCAGGGAATTCAGCCCAGCTGGACTCCTGGCCCACAGCAACTGTGGGATATTTGTTACACGGCACTAGGTCACTAATATAGGCAACGACCCTCTCTATTCTGTTGGCGTTTCTAACGCAGGTGTCTCTCCTGTAGTAGGTACATAGTGAACACCTGTTGGCTGAATGACTGAATGCATGGTGCTCATCCCAGGCAGGGTGTGTGTGTGTGTGTGTGTGTGTGTGTGTGTGTACTCTACCTATCAATTTATCTATCAAGTTAGACTTTATTAGACTTTCCAAAATATGAGCAAGATAGGTAGAACGAGATTTGACTTGGCCTCATGGGTGATTAGCTCCCATAATTCTCCCCCACGGCCTTCACTTCTTATTTATTTTGTAACAACTGTAAAGTGATGGGTTGAATTAGACCATCTCTAAGGTGTCTTGCAGTTTTACTTTCTAGTCTACCCTTTGACTGAGAGTCAAATAAATGCTTTGTTTTCTGTATTTCTTTCTTTGGCTGGCCTCAAAAAATGTAAGATTGTTCAACTTAAAATAACTGAGAAGGGGGGGGGGCAGGCAAGTCCTCCGGGCTGAAGCCTAGCGAGATGCTTATTTAATATTAGGAGAAGGGTGAGCAATTAGGACATCCTCTCCTTGTGCCTGCAGACTCCATCCCGGAGACTAATAGGTATTTACTTAGTCTCGTCGGTCGTGCTGTGTTTAATATTTATCCATCACAGGAAGCTGCTACATGTTAAATGTCAGCCTCTTGATTTTGACAGCTCACAGCGACGTGCAGCCAGGATTTCACAAATAGCCCCCGTGGTCCCTGGCCTCCAGAGCCCGCCCAGCTTCCTGGAGAAGCCATCCCCGTGGCTACGTGGCGCTCAGGACTGGCCACTTGCTGGGTCCCTTCTGGCCCTGGTGGGCCTGACCCAAAGTGCCTCCAGTCGGGTATTCTGTTTGGGGTGTTGGTCAATGTCAAGGAGGGCAGACGAGGGAAAGAGGGAGAGGCCTTACCTTCAGTGGCTGAACTTGCACTCGGGACTGTGCCGCCTTCTGAGCTCCGCTTTCTCATTAAATCTTCAGCAGAGATGTGCTCTGTCTTGAGCATTTGCCCCTTTGGATCCCCTCTGGACCCTTCCTTTTGCTACGTACCCCGGGAGCTGTCTTTTATGGGCTTTATCGAGCGCCCCTTGACCTCCAGCTTCTGGCTGGGTCAGCCAGTAGGGAGCCTCAGCCAGAGATCTGAGGGCGGGACGAGAGAGAGGTGGGGGATTTAATTCCCGGTCCTGTCCTTTCTCCCTGCAGTGTCGCCACAGGCTGGCTTCTTCCCGTGTCTGAAGGCCTCACTCCTACTGCTGGACAGCCCTCCTACTTAGCATTTTGTCTCTCTGTCTGTCTTTGTCTGTCTCCCCCCCCCCCCCCCAGGTACCAGCAATCCCTCCCTGCTCCAGCCTCTGGGGGTGGAAATAGCTCGCCACAATTACTAACCCTGGGATGCCGCACCATTTCTTGTGGTCCCTCCATACCCTGCCCCATCTTGGTGAGTCCTTCCTTAAATGGACAGTCCAAATCTGAAGCAGGCCACCTCTTTCCTGCAGGGATTCTGTCTATATATCCCTGAGCGGTAGCTGTTTGTTACCTTTTACAAAACAGGAGACTCAGGCTCAGAGAGCTCGGGGGAATTGCATGAGGTCACAAAGAAGTTATGGGCAGAGCTGGAATCTCCTGACCATCCATTCAGTGAACTATGCCTGAGGCCATCTGACCCACTGGCCACAGGTAGGGATGGGGCAGGGCATGCTTTGTGTGAAGCTCCATTACCATCCTTCACCTGAAAAATTTACAACTGCATTGGAGTGAGTGAGCTCCCTATCACTAGAGGTATGCAAATAAAATAGAAGTATGGCCCCAGCCACCTCTCCAACCCCTGTTTACACACAGACACACGTTAATCCGCCCCCATTCAAGTTAACCTGTGCAAGAGCCCCTTCTACAAGGCCCCAGAGACCAGCATTGGGTGTTTCCTAAGTTTCAGGTTTGAGCTTAATGGCTATGAAAGTGAGTGAGGTCCCTGTCATTAGAGGTATGCAAATACAAATAGGCCAAAGATCTCTCTGTCAGGGAGGCTGGATAGAAGCTTCATACAACAGGTGAAGTTAAAGGAGCCAAAAAAATGACCAAGCCCCAGAATGCCAGCCTGGGATCTGAGCTGCTCATGATGGAGTAGGCAATATTGAAAATACAGATTCCTGGGCCACGCCCCTGCAGATTCTGATTCCACAGGTCTGGGTAGGGCTCAGACACCTGCATTTTATATGAAAACTTCCTCAAGGTTTTAATGGCAGGTTCCATCATGTCTGAGGTCCCCTTCAGCTCAGTAATGAGGTAACTCTAATCCCAGCCTATAGGGTGAAAGTTGTGAGGTCCTTTAGCCAGTCAACAAACAGTCTGGTCAGTTAACTGATCAGGGACAGGGATGGGGCAATAGAACAGAGACCTGGGTTCTAGTCCTCCTCAGGACACTCAACCTTGCACCGGGCCCGAGGGGGAAGAAATGAACATGTGTGGGGTGACCGGGGCTGCTGTTTTGATGTAACAGACAGATGTGGGCTCACATCCACACCCGTGAGCTGTATGACCCTGGGGTGACTTATTTCCCTGCCCAACCTGTTTTCCACCTGTGCAATGGTAGAATTGGAACACAGGTCCACAACCCCTCATCCAAACCTCCCAGGGCCCGGTCTCTTTCAGAGTTTAGAGATTTCGCCACGGTTGAGCCAGCAGCGCCTGTGACCATCCCAGCAGCATTTTGGCAGCAGACTGTGCAGGTTCCCACCACGCAGGATCCTTAAAGACCCCGGAGAGTCTCAAGTCAGTTTAGGTCAGGATTTGCCGACTAATGTGTTACTTCAAGACTTGACGTTTTCAGAGCCTTTTGGATTATAGACTTGAGGACGAGGGATTAAATCTACCTAAAAATGTTTCTTGTGAAGATTAAAGCAAATCCTGCCCACAAAGTGCCTGGCACATGGCACTGCTCAGCAAAGGTTGGCTGGCTCTGATCCTCATTGGCAGTGGTGTTTCGAGCAGTAAAATGCTTAGTGTAAGTGTTTTAGAAATAAGCGCTAAAAAGGGGAAAGTTTGCAGTCATTACTATTATAACTTGAGACTAGCTTCCAGTTCTGCCTTCCCTCCGTTGCTGCTTTGATGACTAATAACAAAGGCGGGGGAGATGCTGGCCCGGAGCTGTGAGATTTTGTCTGGGGGCGGGGGGGGGGGGGTTCTGATCTGTGCAGAGCCTCAGACCCCCCCTCCCGATCACGTGATGCAACCAGCAAGGCCCCCTCCTGTTTCTCATTCATTAGAGCGGGGGGCCTTCTGTTCCGTTAACTGGATATTAAAAAACAAATGCACCTAATTAGAAAGAAAATGTTTCCCACTAGCTCAAAATAAAATAAAGTGTAATTACTAATGCTAGTTAAATGTTGTAGATATTTTATTTTTTAAAAAATCCCTTTAATTTAAAAAGAGGTATGACTTTAATTTAGTGGGGAACGAATTAACTTGAGGCCAAAGTGGCCTGGCTCTTGGCCCAGGATCTTCTGTCTTGTCAAAAGGAAGACCAGGGCTCCCTAGAGCAGCCGGGGGACCTGGCAAATTGGCACGAAGGTTTATGGGGGGGCGGGGGGAGTGCCTTCCGAGGAGCTCTGTGTTTCCTATAAAGATCTTAGTACGGAGGAAGTTTCTGTGAAGACTTTAGCTGATCAAAGTTTATGTCCTGGCTCTGTCATTAACCCACCATTTGGGCATGTCCCCGCACATCTCTGTGCCTCAGTTTCCTCCTATGCAAAAGGAAAATGCCAATAATTTTTTTAAGAAGGTTTAATGAAGTTAAAGGATATGAATAACTCTGGACCACAGGCAACACTTTTCATAAGAGAGAAAATGCTACCAAAATGTATCTGATGTCACTTTCACTTCATGAGGACATGAACCATGTTGATATTTCTCTCTTTTGTGTCCCAGCATTTAGCCCAAGCCTGGTGCATAGTAGATTATTATTCAATAATCAATGAATGCATGTATAGATGAATGAGTGAGTCATGCATAGGATATTAAGGTTGGAAAATGTAATACAGGACAGCTGGTATAGTCCCTACTGAAAGCTTAAAGCCTATATATATGCAGTGATTGATTTGTTTCTGTTTGTTTGCCTCCAGGGACGGGGAGCTCCCTACCACATGCCCACAGCCAATTTCAACTTTGAAGCACTTGACTGCTAAATACATTCGTCACACGGGCTCCTATAAGTTTCGTCAGTTGGCCTCTCTTTGCCTTCTGGGGTCACATGGGACAAGACAGGGCCTCAGGAAAGTGGTTCATAGATTTGTCATTTTATGAGATAGTTGCTCATCAATTGGATGGCCGAGTAACATAGCGGTGACTATAACATAAGCCAGGGATTAAGCTGTCACAAGATTTCAAACCCAGTACCAGCTGTGTGATACTGGATAATTCACTGTGTGGCTTTGGGCAGGTTACCTGGCCTCTCTGAGCCTCTATTTTCTCATCTTTGAAAGACAGGCAGCGCTTATGTCACAGAGCTGGACCGAGGTTAGTCTCCATGATGCATGTTGACCCCCGAGCGTGAGTAAGGACTTCCTTTGCCATTATAACTAAAGCCACCATAACACCTTGTCCTGAGGGCTTCCCTGCAGCCCCGATTACTCTCCAGGCTGGTAGGTGATCAGACAAAAGAACCTCAAAATGTTTAAGATCCTTGCTTGATTATGCTCTCAGCCATATTTAAGTCATTTATTCATTCAACATGTAATTAAACATTTACTATGTGCAGGGAAGTTTTCACCTTCAAGGAGTAAAGGAAATTCTCCACGCACCCGCCCGCCCATCCACCACCGTTCCCCCGCTTCCATTTGTCGTGCGGCCTTTCTGTTGTGTGATTCCGCCTTCGGTCTGTGTCTCCGTGTCTGTCCCATCCCGCCCATCTGATGCTCTTGGCAAATGTCTCCCCTCTCCTCTGCTCCAGGCCCTCCCTCCCCTTCGACCGGGGCCCTCCTGTCGTTTTGTGGTGACGCCCGCCTGTGTGCACCTGTCTCCAGGCCTGGCTGTGAGTTCCCCTCCGGCCCCCAAACCAGCACTGGGCCCCTCACGCACCATGTCTGTAAACACCCACTGAATGAGCGTCTGTCCTTGGTCCATCTGTCCTTCCCTCTATTTTCTGTCATATTATCTACTTAAAATGATTACGTTAAAAAATTTACACACGGGTCCTGGACTGGGACCTCAGCGGTTAGAGCGTTGTCCCGATACACCAAGGCTGTGGGTTCAGTCCCCGGTCAGGGCACATACAAGAATCAGCCACCGGTGCATAAATAACTGGAACAACAAATCCATGTTTCTCACTCTCTCTCTCTCTCAAATCAATTTTTTAAATTTACACACAGGAAAGTGTATTCCTAAGTACACAAATCTTCAGGTTATTACTTGATGGACTTTCACATACGTGGGCGCCCATGGGACCATGGGCTAGATCAAGATTTAGAACATGTCCGGCCTGGCCAGTGTGGCTCAGTTAGATTCCTGGTCAGGCCACATGCCCGGGTTGCGGGCTTGACCCCTGGTAGGGGGCGTGCTGGAGGCAGCCGATCGATGTCTCCTTGTCACATTGATGTTCCTCTCTCTCTCCCTCTCCCTTTCTCTCTCTCTAAAAATCAAACAAATATATATTTTTAAAAGATTTAGAACATTTTCAAAGGCAGAAGGCACCCTCCCGTCCGCCCAGGCTTAATGCCCCCAGAGGTAACAGGTCTCCGAGGCCTACTGCACGGTTTAGTTTTGCCTGGCTTCCAAATCACGCACATGCGATGGTGCAGTTTCTCTTCTCCTGTGTCTGGCGTCCTTTGCTTATGTGTCTTTCTGCGAGATCCAGGCCTGGAGGTAGCGGGAGACGGTCCTTCTTTGTTGTGTGAGATGTTATGGGGTTTATACAAACTCCCCTCGCTTCCCGTTCTCCCTTCTCTCTCTCCTCCTTCCCTCCTGACGTGGGTCATCTACTCCACACCAGACCCTGTGCCCGGCCCCAGCCCCACTGGGCTTGGTAAGGCTCAGGCCCTAGGACACGGACAGGGACAGGGACCTTCACCGTCCAGAGAGGTGAGTGTGATGACAAAGGTGCTGTGTGTCACAAGGGCCCAGGGAGAAAGGGAGCCTCGAGGATGGGTCCTGGTCTCATCCGGTCCAGACTGCCTGCTCGGTGTTTGTCCTGTCTCTGTCCCTCTGTCCATTCATTCCCTGACTCGCCCCACACCGATGACCCTACCCAAGGTGGCAACAGGGACCATCTCCCTCCCTCGCCTCCCCTCCCCTCCCCTCCCCTCCCCTCCCCTCCCCTCCCCTCCCCTCCCCTCCCCTCCCCTCCCCTCCCCTCCCCTCCCCTCCCCTCCCCTCCCCTCCCCTCCCGTGTTTCCCTCCTGAATCCCCCCTCCCTGTGTGAGCAGCCACTCTCCCTGCGCAAAACAGCCAACTGCACCCCAGCCAGGAACCTGCGTTGGAGCTGGATCTGCTTTGGGGTAAGAAATAAAAAATATGGCCAAATGTTGGGAATCGGGCGTTTGAAGTTCGCACTCCAGGACGCCGAGCCTGGGGAGATCACACCTCCCTTGGCTGGGAGCCCCTCAGTCTGCCCATCCGGCTGCTGAGCCCCAGCCTTCCTCTTGGGCCCCCATCCCCTGCACATCTCGCCTCCCCCAGAAGGAGGGTGGGCTTGGCTGCGGCGCCTCAGCTGTCGGAGCTGACACCCCAGGTTTGGGAGCCACGTGGGGACCTTCTGCTGGGGAGTGTGGGCGTCGCTCCCACCCCATGTGGGCTGGTCCCCCAGGGGGTGCCAGGGGGAGAATGGGTAGAAGGAATGCCAAGGTCACAGCTTCCCAAGCCAGGGGAGACCCGACCTGCTTGAGGTCCGGCCAGATGACAAAGACTCACCCCCTGAAGCCATTCGGACATGCCCAGGCGGTCCCCTGCAAGCCATTCCTCCCTGAGCCTCTGTTTGCTCTTCTTTAATGAGGGGCTAGGGAGGGGGCAAAGCTCTCAGCCGAGGGACAGCCCCCAGTACGCCCCTCAAAAACATTATTACAGTGGCTTTGAGCAGAAAGCGACGTGCTGGTGGCTCTGTGACGAGCCTTGTCACTGCTTCGAACCTCAGTTTCCCCATGTGCCCCGTCTGCGGCTCCTGGCCTTCGGGAAGAAAGGCCGCAGGCACCATCCCGAATCCCGGGTGCGTGGGAGCCGCGTGGCCCGGGTTCCGTTTCCCTAACCGCACGGTGGAGAGATCTGCCAGCGCTCCTGAAGGGCATCCTAACCATGGCAACCAGGTTCATTTTAAATTCATGATATCAGAGGGTCTTTATTTATGAATCTCAAATATAGACATTTTGCATATGTGCAAACTCCCATCTTTCACCAGCAGAAAGCTCCTTGCTGCTCAGGGGGTCCCGGGCGAGCAGCGTCTGGTGGCTGCGTGCGTCCCCAGCAAGCCGTAGCGTGTTCAAGCGTCGCCGGGTCACAAGCGCAGCTGGCCCCCTCCTCTCTTCTGTCATTATTTTGCAGTAGGTTCTCCTCTCTCATATTTTTCACTTGCTACTCTGGTCTCTCTTCATTGTCCTTTCATTCTGTCTGCGTTATAGACTGAATTGTGTCCCCGCTGAAATTCATCGGCCGAAGCCCTGTCCCTCGGAAGGACTGTGTCTGGAGATGGGGCCTTTAGGGGGTAATGAAGGTTAAACGAGGTCATAAGGGTGGGGCTTCGGTCCAGCTTGGAGCTCGGGGTGCGAGCTGCATTCATCGCCTCAATCAGCCCTCGTGGCAACCCTGGGAGGCCCAGCCTGGCCCTGGTCATATTGTCACAGTTCCAACCCAGCCACCAAACTCCAAGTCCCCACTCTGAAATGACACTTGCTCTTATTTGCAAGATGTTCCCATCTTCCTGACATCCCTGTTGCCTTAACGATGAAATCCAAATTCTCCTCGGGTCGCTTAGATTTCTTCAAGGTGTTGTTGTGGCCACGTCCTCTCCAGCCTCACCTCGTGCCCTTCCCTTTGATGCCCCCGCCAGATCTCAAAATGACTTTCCATTCTGGAACCTGCCACCTCTTTCCTGCCTCCAAGCCAATGGCTTTTCTGGTACTCATCCTTCAAGGCCAAATTTAAATATCACCTCCTCAAGGAAGCCTCCCAGGCATTCTCATTGTTCCCACAACCTCCCCACTTGCATCCCTGGTCACCCGATGCCTGCTAACATGCCCACTTGCCCATTCCCCTCCAGGTGTGAGCTCCTTGAAGACACTGATTTTCCAGGGGCTTCCATGGTTCCTGATACTTGTGTGTGCTGAATAAATACCTACGGAATGGATGAATAAATAAAGAGCTAACTGGGAAAATGGGCTAGAACCATGTTATAGTGTTCCAAAGTCCCAAGAACATTGTCATATTTTATTACTACAACTGAAAACTTTTTTAAAAAAATTTATTATTTTTTTATTAGCACCTGGGGAGCTTATTAAAATGCTGATTGCTGGGCTTCACCCTATCCATTGACTCAGGACTAAAGGGGAGGCCTGGAATGTGTATTTTTAATTTTTTCCCATACCTACTCCTCTCTCCTTTGGCAACTATCAACTTGTTCTCTATATCTAAGGATCTGTTTCCATTTGGTTTTCTTTTTCCTTTGCTTTGTTTTTTAGATTCCACATATAAGTGAAATCATACTCTAATTGTCTTTATCTGTTCGACTTATTTCACTCAGCATAATACCCTCTAGGTCCATTCATGTTGTTGCAAATGGCAAGATTTCATTTTTTTTATGGCTGAATAATATTCCATTGTATATATGTACACAGCTTTTTAATTCAGTTGTCTATTATTGGACACTTAGGTTGCTTCCATATCTTGGCTATTGTAAATAACACTGCAATGAAGATAAGGGTGGACATATCTTTTTAAATTAGTGTTTTTATTTTTTTTGGATAAATACCCAGAAGTGGAATTGCTGGGTCATAAGGCAGCTCCATTTTTAATTTTTTGAGAAACCTTCATACTGTTTTCCATGGTGGCTGCACCAGTCTGCATTCCCACCAACAGTGCATGGGGGCTTCTCCGCATCCTCACCAATGCTTGTTATTTGTTAACTTTTTGACAATAGCCATTCTGACAGGTGTGAGGTGGCATTTCATTGTGGCTTTAATTTGCATTTCTTAGGGACACTGAATGTCCTTTTGTATGTCTCTTGGCCATCTGTAAGTCATGTTGGAGAAATGTCTATTCAGGTCCTTTGCCTGCTTTTTAGTTAGATTGTGTTTTTTTTTTTTTGGTGTTAAGTTGTATGAGCTTCTTACATATTTTAGACATTAACTCCTTATCAGATACATTATTTGAACATTTCTTCCCCCATTCAGTAGGTTGTTTTTTCATTTTGTTGATGATTATCATTGTAACTTTTTACAGCCTTTCTGAGCAGTATCTTTTGTAAAACAAAATATTTTTAATTTTGATGAAGTCCAATATATTGATTTTTCTTTCTTTTATAGTTTGCATTTTTGTTCTTTCCGTCTCTTATTTAAGAAAGCTTTACCAACTCAAGGTCACTAAGAATTTTCTCCTATGTTTCCTTCTAGGAGTTTTTTATTTCTTGAGCTCATGAGCTATGTCTGTATATGCGTCTGTGTGAAATCTAGTCCTTAGCACAGTGCCTGGCATAAAAGTCTCAATAAATGAATAAATGGATGGATGGATAAGCAATGAATGAATCATTCACCCCACTCCCCGCCTGCCAAATCCATGGGCATCAAGTTTCAGGAGGCAAACAAGTGAGCAAAACACAAAAATAAAGACAAAACCAAAACTGCCCAACCAATTTGTTTGGAAGCTTAACTGAGACCCATCTTGAGCAGATTCCCTTTTTAAAAAGATGATCAAAATTCTTTATTTCCCAGAAAAAGCATTAACCGTAAAAGCAGTTTTGCAAATTGAACTTTTTCAAAATTTGAAAATATGTCTTCATCAAAAGACAATAAGAGAGTGAAAAGACAAGCAGCAGAGCAGGAGGAGACCTTTGTAATGCATACAAATGGCAAGGATCTGTATCTAGAGTCGGAAAGGTACAAACAACCCAATAGCAAAATAGTCAAAATATTTGAACAAACCCTTCACCTCAGAGGACATACAAATGGCCAATGAACATAGAAAGAGGTATGCGACCTCATTAGTTACTTGGAAAATGCAAGTAAACATACACCGTGATCCCATTACACATCCACCAGAATGACAAAAATCAATAAAACAGATACTATCAAGTGTTGACAAGGATGTGGAGCACCCGGAACTCTTGTAGACTGCTGGTGGGAACCTAGAACGGCACAGCAAATTTTGGACATCTGTTTGGAAGCTTCTACTAAAGCCAAACAGCTCACCTGTGGCCCATACTCCAAAGTACACACCGAGGATCTTATGCTCACCAAAGATGTGCACAAGAATGTTCATAGTAGCATTATTTCCAAGAGACCCGCACCCGAAACTGCCTACATGTCCCCCAACTATAGAACGAACAAACGAATTGTGGCATATTCCCACAGTTCAATATTATCTAGAAACAAAAATGAACGAATCACTTCTACAAGCCACAGATATGGATGACACTCACAAATTAATATTGAGCAAAAGAAGCCAGACACGAAAGAACGTATTGTATGATTCCATTTATGTAAAGTTCAAAAATAAGTTAAAGTCATCTATGGAGGTAGAAGTGGAGATAGTGGTTTTCTCTGGGGTGCAAGGAGGGGTTGGTGCTGGGAAAGGGACATGAGGAGAACTTCTGGGGTGCTGGTCATTTCTGTTTATTTATCTCGATGCTGGATCCTGGGGTGTCCACTTTGTAAAAGCCCATCAAGCTTCATACTCATATATTCACTTTTTTGTATACTGGTGGCACATCAAAAAAAAAATTATTTAAAAAAATGCTGCCTGTCAAGTTAAGTTTAGGACAATTTCGCCTGCCGCCCTGGGACGCCTTAGCGCCCTCTGGGCCAGGGGGGCATCACCTTCACTTGCCATTCCTCCGAGCCTGTGCTGCGAGGGAGAGGAAATCTTTTTTTTCCCTTCTTATGCTTTCCTCTGCCTTGGCCTGAAGCTATTGTACATATGCAAATGCGGGGATGTCAGCTATTGAGGCAAGCTCAGCTATTTATAGCTGGAGTCTTGCAACACTTATCACAGCTACTGCAGACTTTAGAAAGCCGAAACACACACACACACACACACACACACACGCGCGCGCGCACACACACACGCATGCATACACACGCACTACACAGAGTATATTTTTTTCCCCCCAGGATATAAATTTCCCATCCCATTGCAGTCTGGGCCGTCGCATGCAACATTGATTGTCTGTTATATTACATTTATTAAGAAGTGATAACTTGTAATAATTGGATGTTAAATTAAAGAACTCTCTCCTAGTTATTGCCGTCTCAATTATAACTGTCGTTGGCTGGCAGTTATAATGATATATGAGGGCTGTATTTTACGCAGCCGACCATGACCTGGTGAGTAATATTCCCCCAGCTATGGGGGCACTCATGCACTCCTTGGCTCCTAATGCCTTGCTTGGGTGCTGATTGGAATATTAAGTTTCTGCAAGACTGCGGCGCCGAAATCCACACGGGAAACCACGGCTCGGCAGCTGAGAGCCCCCTCCGGCGCTTTCCGCCCACCTCCTGCTTCTCCGCGCTGGTACATGTCCAACTCGTTCGGCTTTGTTTTATGGTTATAGGAATCAGGTTTATTTGGTGAGTTATAAAGTCGTAAAACGTGAGCGAGAGCGTGTTTGTGGTTTCCTTTTAAATGAAGCCGCTGCAATTAGCTCTGAGGTCCAAGTGTCAGCGGATGGGGGGGCAGTCAGGGGTAGGATGCGGTGGGGGTGGGGTGGACGGGCTGGATTTATTTAGAGGCCCCCAAGGGAGACTTTGGCTGTGTTTCTGCAGGGATGTCAGGGAGAAGTGACTCCGTGGTCTCTGGATGGTTGTAGCTTCTTCAAGAGTTCTGGCCAGTCCACAGGTGAGAGGGATTGACCACAAAGCCCAGTGGGTCCCTCTTGTGCCCAGATCTTGGGGACAAGTCCTTCTAAAGTCTGTAAGGGAGGATTCTTCCTTGCCTCTTCCAGATTCTGGCAGCGGCAGATGTCCCTTGGCTTGTGACACATCCTTCTATCCTGCCTCTGTCTTCCCATGCTCTCTTCTCTCTGTGCCTGTCTTGTGTGAGAAATTTCCCTTGACTTAGAGAGACATCATGAGTCACTGGATTTAGAGCCCACCCAAATCCATTGTGACCTCATCTTAGCTAGTTACATCCACAAAGACTCAATTTCCAAATAAGATCATGTTCCCCGGGGTTAAGACATGAACATATCTTTTGGGGACACACAATTCAACCGATAACATGTCCCAATTTTATGGGCAAGAAAACTGACTATCAGGTCCCCGGGGTGAGGGCCCAAGTTCATACAACCAGCCGATGGCAGAGATGGGATTCGAGGGGGTCCTGTCAAGCATGATCAGTTTGCTATTTCTTTTGCTCTGGACGCCCTCTAGACATCCGGGCCAAGGGGCATCCCTAGCTCAAGGGGTCATACCTCACAGGTGGGATGCTGGACGTGGGAGGCTGAAGTTCAGGAGAGAGACCCGGTCTGGGATACACCCTGGGAGATGCCACACCAGCAAAGGCCGAGAGCCCTGTGATGTGTGCTCAGAAGGAGTGCAGACAGAGAGAGAAAAGGCCCACAGGATGATACTGGAGTCAGGGGTCAGGAGCAGCGTCAAAGCGACCGAAGGCACAGCCAGCGACGGAGCATAAAGCAATAGGCTCTGCCCCCTCCGCCACCCGCCACCCCGCCACCCAGCACAGCCCACCAGGACCTTCTACATCTCTTACCTTGTTGTACTTCAAGCTTTTATCACGACGGGACATGCTACACCTCCAGATGTTTGCTTCCTGTCCCCCACCACTGGGTCACCTCTCCATGGCAGGACCCGACCGTCTTCCTCACCGCTGTAGCCTCGGAACCCAGCCCGCGGCCTCGCCCAGACGAGGTCCTCCATACACACGTGAATGAGTGGGGACTGGGTAACTCTTCTATGCCTCCCCTTTGCCAGGCCCCTAACTGAGCCCTTGATACATATTTTCTCTTGAATCCTGACAGCCATCCTTGGGGGTTCAGCCTCCTGTTTTGCAGATGAGTAAACTGAGGCTCAGAGGCAGTAGGTGACTTATCCGGAGCTGGGACCGATGTCCACCCACACTTTGAGCTTCCTGTAGAGACCAGCCCAGAATCGGGCCTATAATAACGGTTGACACCTAGCCGTCTAACGACCGTGTAGCTGCCAGACAACCTTTTTTATTTTTTATTTTTTATTTTTTTTGTTGTTGATTTTTAGGGAGAGTGGAAGAGAGAGGGAGAGAGAGAGAAACATCGATGAGAGAGAAACATCAACATCGACTGGCTGCCTCCTGCACGCCCCCTACTGGGGATCGAGCCTGCAGCCTGGGCATGTGCCCTGACCTGGAATCGAGCCGGTGACCTCTTGGTTCCTAGGTCGATGCTCAACCACTGAGCCTCACTGGCTGGACCAGACATCCTTTTCCACAGACATTTGTGTTTCCACCTTTCCCCAAGAGCTTACAGGAGACATCACTGTCCTGTGAGGATACCTCTTAGAAAGATCTGTTTTCTTTCGGGCTTTTCTGTAAACAGAGCATCCATTCTCTCCCACTCTTGAATTTTTATTTTTTTTAAAGAATTAATTGCCCTTTTTATGGCTTTGGTGTGTTTGTACTTGCGAGCACCCTGGCACCCTTAATCACAACAACAACATTTTCTATGAAGAGAGCAAATCTGAGTCATTAAGCACCAGCGAATGTGGAGCGTATTAATGGGCAAACAGTAAGTCGGGGAGAGGAAAATGTTTTTCTCTTGCAAAGTACATACGAAAAGTTGATCCAAACCAAAGCGCTGCCATAAATCTGTTAATTTTGGCAAATTATGGCGAGGTAGCAGGGGCGGCGAGAGAGAGAGAGAGAGAGAGAGAGAGAGAGAGAGAGAGAGAGAGAGGCAAAAGGTTGCCGGAATGCTGCCCGACACCCGTTTCAGAAGGGAGACTCTGCCAGCCGGAGGGAGCTGGGCTCTTGGCCGGGAGGCTGGCCCCTCTTTGCAGGGGTTCTTCCCTCTTGAAGCCTGTGATCCACAGTCTCTCTAGGTAAGAGGGGGGACGGGTGGGCTGTGAAGGGTTACGATTGGACCCTGGTGCTGGGATGAAGGGGAGGCCCAGATCTGGGGGGCCGCAGCCCACAGAGGGCCTCCAGGGTTCCTCCCGTTCCAGTTGCATTGCGGTCCCGTCTGGGCCCCTGACCTGGACCGCTCCTCCTCTCCTTCCCCTCCCCTCCCCCTCCCCTCCTCTCCCCCTCCCCTCCCTCTCCCCCACGCCCAGCCCCGGTCTGGTTTTGGCCCGTTTCCTTTGGCGTGGACCACTTATTGCTCCATCTATTCTGGGACTGAATTGTGCGCAGGGCTGGAGGTGGGGAGGGGATTGACAGCAGGCTGCGTGTCAGCGTGTGTGTGCGTGTGTGTGCGTGCGTGTGTGCGCCCGTGTGAGCGTGGCAGGGGATGTGTGTGTGCCCGCTCCCGCTCCCACTGGCCTGGGTGCTGGCGTGTTGGCGAGGGCCTCTGGGAGTCTGCTGGTGTCACTCAAGGCTTTTGATAACAAAGAACATTTTTTCTTCGGGGTGGAAACAAAACCCAGCCTTGCAAAGGCAGGCTCGTGCCCTGTGGATCCCCGCCTCCCTCCTCCCCTCCTCCGTCTCCTTCAGAGTGTTTTCTGTCTCCCCTGCTCTTTTCTTCTCATCTGGGAGTCTTCTCTCTTTCAGTTTCCAAATCATTTCCATTTCTTTTCTGTTTCTCATTCATATTTCTGTCTCCCGCGATCACTTTTCTCTCCCCCTCCTCTCCCTCTGTCTCTCTCTCTCCCCCCCCACTTTCCTCCCCTGGTTCCCCCAAACACACGCGTCCTGTGGAGTCTGGAGTTGCCACGCCACGGATTTCCACTGGAGCTGGAAGAAACACAGACTCCTCGCTCCTGTCACCCAGTCTTAATTCACAGATCCCGTGGGGGCACAGAGGCGACAGGGAGACGCAGAGCGCCAAATCCCCTTCCAGCCCCGTCTCCCTGGGATGGGGCCGCGGGCCCAGCCGCGGGCTCGTCTGTCCCCAGCCCTTCCGCTCCCCTCTCCCTTTGCCCGCAGAGGAAAGTGCTCACCCCCTGCTCGCTCCTTCCCAGGCCGGCTGGGATTTGCGCTCCGCTGCCTGCGAAGCGGCGGGCTCCGGGGCCATGTGCTGCGGCACGAATAGGTTAATGTATTTACAGTAAATCCCTTCTTGGTTACGCGGCGGAAGGGGCCACTTTGGTTAACCATTTATTACGGAGGCGGCTATTTTCCGATGTGTTCCACATGATTATTCGGCAAAGCTGCAATTTGGCACTTGTTCTGGGCTTGAAGGAATCGCTTCCCCAGAGGTGACCCTCGGCGGGAGATTGCATGTCACCGCGTGAGGAATGGCCGCAGCGGGGCGTGATGGGTAGGCCGGCTGCCTCCCCTGACCTCAATCGCTTTCCCGTGGCGTGGCTGCTGGGGCGGGTGGGGGTCGACACCGAGTGCGTATAGTTTCTGTTGGAAGGTGGTGGAATGACAATGGGGTGCCAAGCCCCTACTGGCTGGCCAAGGGCCTGGCCTGCGCTGGCCCGGGCCTCCTCCTGGCAGTGGCCGCCCTGGCAGGGGCGGGCAAGGCTGTGGTCAGGTGAAGAGACGCCCAGGAGGAGGAGAGGGGGGCTGTGGATTCAGAAGGCTGGCTCTAAGGGCACTGAAGCAAGCAGGCCAGGCAAGGACTGAGTGTGTTCCGAGCACCTACTGTGTGCTCCGCACCTGGCCAGGCTCTCGCACAAACGTCCTCCCATCCAGGTGCCTATGGCCCCATCAGCACGCTGCCGGGTCAGGGAGCAACCCCAGCCCTGAGCTCACATTTCAGGGCTGCTGCTCCCTAGCCCTGTGGCCCTGCCCATGTGACTCGATTTCTCATCTCTAAGAGGGGCAAGGATCACTGTCCTCTCAGGGGGCTTTATGAGCATCCAGTGAGCCAAGGTCGTAAAGTCCTTAGAACAGAGCCAGGCCTGGAGCGAGCCCTGTGGGAGTGTTATCATTATTGCTGTAGATGTGGCTACTGTTGTTTGTGAATGGATTAAGCGGACTTCCAGCAGATGAATGGGAAAACTGAGGCACCGAGGCAGCAAGAAACCTGCTGACAGATGGAAAACTCTCAGGAGCTGGAACCAGGGACAGAAATCAGCTCTTTCACATTCAAGTTCACCTCCCTGGGGGACTGTCCTTCTGAGGCTAGTCTCCCTCCTTCCTTCCTCCCTTCCTCCCTCCCTCTCTTCTTTCTTCCTTTCTATTAACTTTCTATGTTTCTCCTTTCAAATCATGAGACACACCGGGGACTTGGTCATGTAAAAGACACTTGTGGGGAACTGCTGATTACTTTGGAGAACCCAGCAGACAGGGGTGTCCACAATCCCCCCTTGGCTTGACTGCATGACAGAGCGGGTGTCATCGGCTGCCAAGGTCGCAGTAGTCCTGGGTCCGGAAGTCTCCCTGACTTCTCTGGGCCTCGACACTCCCCTCTCTGGGTCTCAGTTCCCTCCTGACAATATGCCAAACCAGGTGGCTGGGAGCTGGGACCTCCTGACCCCAATCCTGCCTCTACCCTGTGACAGCAGAGTGACTGTGGGCAAGTCACATGCCCCCGGGACTTCAGGGTTTTCATCTGTAGAAATGCCTCGTGGGAGTCATGAGGCTCACAGGAGGAGAGGAACGCTGTCCGGGATCCAGAGGGGCTAGCGCATCCTGACCTCATCCTTCCAGCAGAGGTGGGCCTGGCTGTACCCAGCATCTATACGCATTGGTCTCTCCTTGAACTTAAAAAAAGTTAGCAACTGTGGCTGCCCAAAGTAGAGCCTGAAAATATTTGAGTTCTACAAGGTGTGTTAGGGAAGGGGCCTGAAAGGAAGGTTAAGCTAATTTATGCTAATTTGTGAAATTCACTCTCTGCAGTAGCTCATATCCCCCCCTGATTCATGCATGAGGCAGCATGGGGAGCCGGGGCGTGTGGCCTTCAGCTGGGTTCATTCTCAGTGCAGATGTTCCATTGTGTGTAACCTAAAGGTTGCGTTAAGCCGACCAGGACCATGGTCACGGAGTGTCGTTAGTGCTTCCAGGTCTAGAAGGTCAGGCTGTGTCCCAGTGGCCAGGCAGACCATACCTGGCTTTCTTATCTCACCTGTCCACTTTGAGAAGTTGAACTTCAACTCTGAGATTCCTCCCAACCACAAGGGAACCTGAAAGCATCACTGTGCTCCCTGCAGACTATCTTAGTTTGAATTTCCCCAGAAGCAGACTCCGAGCTAAGAATTCAAGGACAAGTAGTATTTGGGGGAGGGGATCCCAGGATGGGAGAGTGGGGAAATGAAGCGGGTAAGAAAGGGTATGTTATAAAGCCAGTTAGCACCGAGGGTGACTGGAGCTTAATCCTGCAGAGAAATTCTGGGAAACACCATAAAACTGAACGTCAGCATCATCCCACCAGAAGAGTGAGGGAACTGGGGTGTCGATACACCATCTCCCCAGAGGCGCTGGGTGAGGTCTGCTCTGCGCTGGGGCTGGTGAATTCCCTGGCACTCTGATCTCTGGAACAGTCCCTAAGACTCAAAGACACCTATGGCTGAGCACAATGAATCCGTAAGGTCCGAGGGATGCAGGGAGGGCCTGCCAGAGGTGTACACAAACCTCCCTCAGTCTGGATCCCCTCGGCCCCTAGAAGGTCCCTAATTTTCCAGGCTGTGTTCATGCCTCTCCCCATATTTTTGTGCGCCCCATCTGCGGTGCCTGCTCCCTACAACCGTGTTTAACTGCTGGATTATTCGTCTACTTGCCCCCATCCTGGGTTCCAGCTGCGAGCTCCACGAGACAGAGCTGCATCTCATCCAACTCTGCATTCCCAGAGTAAATGTTCAACCGTAAAAAAAATAAATAAATGAGTCCATGGAGATGGGGAGGGCAGAGGCCTTGCGGAGAGAGCAGAGCTGCGAGGAGAGATGCCAAAATCCTTGTAGGTAGCAGACATCTCCGGCGGCCAAGATGAGGACACTTTCCTCTGGATTCGCCCCAGTTCTGACCATCAACGTCCCCACCCAGCCCAATTTCAGGAACAGGAGAGGGGGAAAGGGAGCCGCACCCTTGTTCAAATCCAGGCCTTTGCTCACTGTGATTGGGAACAGATGAATCTGAGATCATCCTTGGCAAGAAACGCTGGGAAGCAGAATGCTCCTTTTTTGGATCTTGACGGCCGAGGCTCAGCTCGGCTCCTGGCTTCATTTCCATGCTGTTGACACCTGTAATCACTGGGAAAAGCTTGAGATCCTCGTTGGGCCCTGACACCCCCAGGTGGGGGAGAGGCAGTGACAGTGACGGGGAGAGGCAGTGACGGGGAGCCCATGCCCAGGCCTCTGCTGAGCTCACCTTTAGGGTTAGAGCACCTTGGCTAAGATGCCCAGAAGATGGGAGGGGGCCACCTTCTGTTTCAATACTTCTTGCAAAACAGGAAATAAAGAGAAATAGGCAGGAAGTGGGAAGAAAAAATACAGGGGAGCCGATGTTCAGACCAGGGCTTGTTTGTGGGTCCATAGAAGCTCTTGACAGTTTTCACCCTGAGACGTTAGGAAGACAGGACATGGTGACCTACTAGCTCCAGGTCAAAGCACTTCTTCATCTCCCAGTGCTGGGAGCACTTTCTGGGCAAGGAAGGGAGGAAGACAGATGGGCAGAGGGGCCGTATCGGGGAGCTCGAGGGGCTTTCAGATCCTTTGGAGGTGGCTGTTTCACAACAACCCTGCCACACTTCCTAGCAAAACTCCCTTCCTGCCCCTGTCAGACGCCGGCGAGAGGCCTGCCCCACTTTAAGCAAATTCAACATATGGATACGCAAGTTATTTCCTTTATAAAATGAATTCCCTACGGTAATCATTGAACAAGCAATGTAAGTCCTCAGTACCTCCGAGAAAGCAATCTGGTTTCAAAATGGATTTTATTTTTGAGCAATTTTCTCAGAACTAATGTCTGTGATGTAGCTAACAGAGATTTAACAGTACTGGTGTGACAGGCGTTTCTTCAAGGACTTTGCCAACCCTCGTTCGGCTCTTGTAACAATCCAATGAGGCAGATGCTGCTTTTAGTCCCATTTTACAGATCAAGAAACCGAGGCATGCAGAAATAAGGTAACTTGCTCAAGGCTATCCAGCTCATAAGCCTAAAAGCCAGGTGCAAACCCAGGCTGTTGGGAACGGCGTCCACAGTCTTGACTGAGGCATTTTTTTGGCGTCTAGGAGTAGGAAGGAAACTGGCTGGTACCTGGGTCTAGCCAGGTTGGGAAGAATCAGGCTGCCATTTGTCATGTGTGAGCTTCCCAAAAGAATGAGACACTCTGGGTCCTTCACCCTTCTCTGTGTCCTGCTCGCCTCTGGAGCTTTTAATTTGGAAGATTTAAGTCCCTCTGAATCTCTAGCCTCTAGCATGGAGCCTGGTACCCTGTAGAAGCTCAGTGAAGTATTTGCTGAAGGAATATCGGGTGAGAGAACACAGACATGGATTTCTCAGCCGTGGTGCTAGCTACTCAAATGATGCACACAAAGAAACGAGGGAAACTGAGGCTGTTCTTGAAAGGTTCAGTCCAAACCCTTCCCCGACTTTGATGACTTTCACCTTTCCCGCTATTACCTGGGGAATTCCATATGGAGATTGCAAGTTTCCTTGAGTGCAAACTCCACAGCTGACTGCCATTGGGTGCCCAAGACATGGCACAGTGCTAGGCTCTTAGTAGGGATAGTCTACATGCTGAATACATGGACACCTGGGGAAGTGAGTGAATGAATAAATGAGTGAGTGTGTGAATGGCTGAGAGAACGGATATACATTCCCTGGCCTGGTAAGGTCTAGCTCAGTGGCTCCCAAACTTGTAGAAACACCAGAGTCTCTTGGAGAGCAGTGCCCATGGCTGGGTTCGCCCCAGGAGTGTTTGACTCAGCACATCTGGGGTGGGGCCTGGGAACCTGCATTTCTAACAAGGTCCCGGGTCATGCTGCTGGCCCAGGTCCCTACTTTAAGAACCACTGGTCCAGCAGTCACCGGTTCTCAATCTCTGTTGCACATTGGAATCACCTGCAGGGATTTAAAAGCAATCGTTTCCCAAGATCCTCTGGCAGATGGCCTGATGGAATTATCTGGGGTGTGGCCCGGGTTTGTAAAAGCTCTCCCCATGCTTCCAACGTGCGGCAAGGTAACGTCCTCTGGCTGGGCTCAGCGTTTATCTTTCGGCTCCTTCCCTTGACTTTCTTTGTGGCTCACATGTAGCTTCGCTCACCTGGGGGTTCCCCCTTTAGTGTCTTCTTACCCCACCCCCAAACCTGACTCCCCCGCCCTGCCCTGTGGTTGTTTCAAGCAGCATCTCAGGCCGCCGCTTGCCCGGGATCTGAGGTCTGATGGTTGCTCCCAGACGGGTCCCCATCCCAGGCCTGGGCCCGCCTGTCCGCTGCGGTGTCTATTAGGAGCAGATGCTAAACCATTTGCAACAGGCCTCGGAGCTAATGCGCGGCGGAATGGATTCGGAAGGGCCTATTGCTTCGCGGGCCGAGGGAGGGAGTGAATTAATGCGGGGCGAGAACCTCCAGAGAGCCCGAGTCGGGGCTGGGGGGGGCGCGGTGGCTAAATCAACGCTTATAAACTCGGCCCGTCATTTTTCATTATTTGCTACATCGGAAAGATATTTTCCTTTTCAAATGCACTTGGAAATCCGTTTGGTCAAAAGTCGGTCGGCAACCTTTTCAGTTCCCCCTGAAAACTCGCAGCCTCTGGCAGGGGGTGGAAGGGAAATGGCCCAGGTCCTTAGCCCAAGTCCAGGCGATGGGGCCACGATGGGGTGTCACGGGGCCTGCTTTGGGCAGAGGCTCCATGGTTTTTCAAATATGTTGCCCGTGAGCCCAAACAAGGACGCGAACAGGGTGGTTTAAGCTGCGGCTTTGAGAGAACGAACCTGGGCTCTGGCTGCTCAGCTCCAGCCTCGTGGGCGCCTTTTTTCTGGCCAGGGTATGAGAGAGCATCCTAAAGGGGCACTCCCAGGAGCTCATAGGAACCGGAGGTGGGCCCCCCTCTCTTAGATAGCTCAAGGCCATGCCTCCGGGGTGGTGTTTGAATTGGTGGCGTCAGCCACTGTGATGGAGAGGAGGGAAAACCCTGGATGGGGCAAATGACCCTGGTCTGAGCCATGGCTCTGCCTCCACTCCAGGCTGTGCGACCTCAGATGAGTCCCTGGGTCTCTCTTGTGAAAATGAAAGAAATGCGGCGAGGAGTCCCTGAGGGCGAGAGTGTCGGCCGATGTGTGGGAAGCCGAGCCTGAGTCTGGGAAGGTTATATTGTTAGGGATCCCGGCCAGGAAAAGGTTGAGGTTGGGGGAGAGACAGAGAGAGTTTCGGGGGGATGATGGATCTTAGGGCCAGCATGCTTATCTTATATGACAACTGAGACGCTCCAGGGGACAAAGCTATGAGTCATCCAAAAGGCTGCGTACAGAGGAGATGCCAAAGGGGGGCTGCCTCCTGGAGAGAGGGGAGGCCGCCTCATCTCGGAGTTCAGCCCCGATGGGCTCAGTGTATCTGTGTAGTCACTTGTTACTGTGTTAGGTTCAGGCCTTGGGGGTGGGGATGAGAGGCACGGGCTGCCTCCTGTCATCGCAGACACAGCCCATACGGCATTTCTGGAAAAAGAGACCCCTCTTCAGACGGACCTGGCCCTGCCCCGGAGTCTATTGCTCTGACCGGCCCTAATGCAGTCAGCAACCTGAACAGCTGTACTTGACACCCATCGTTTGCCCCTCCTTTTATTTATTCCTCTGGGCCAGGAAGGAAAGGCCTCCTAATTCATCTCTTTGTTTCCATGCATAGCCCCCTCCAACGCTTTCCCTACATGAATTTGCTCAGGCAGCCCTCCCTCCAAATTAAACTTTCCGTCACTGTTGGAATGAAGACCAAACTATAGGCTCCTGGAATGAAGACCAAGGACTATAGGCTCCTGGATGGCCCAGCCCCTGCCCACTGCCCCCACCTTGCCCTGCACTAGTTCCCCCACTACATCTGGGATCCAGCCACACTGGCCTTTTCTTGGGCTCCCCCTGCCCCAGGACCTTTGCATGTGCCATCCCCACTGCCTGGAACATTTCCTTCTGCCTCCTCTTCCTTGGCCTATTTATCCTTCTTTGGGTCTCAGTTCCAGTGTCACTTCCTCAGGTAGGCGTTTCCTGATCCCCAGCTATGTCCAGTCCCCCTCTCATGATACCATGTCCTTGTCACTTGACCTCTTATCACAGGTGCAATTGAACATTTATCTGGCAATGATCAGAATAGTGCCCATCTCCCCACCAGACAGGAGTGAACCCCAAGGCAGAGAACATGCCTGCTCAGCTCACCAGTATCTAGCACATAACAAGTGCTCAATAAATATTTGTTTAATTACTTAATATACAACCAGTTGCCAGCTCCCTGCCTTTTGTAATGTGGGGGACACTGTTCAACCCACTACCATAGGGCAAGTCAGCCAGTTCTAGATTTTATCTGCTAATACTCTAGTAATTAGAGTAATCAGGGAGATAAGAACATGTATAAAGCACCTACCATGTGCCTGGCAGTGTTCTACGCTTTTATATATATCTCATTAACTGTTAAAATAACTCCATTAAGTGGCACTTAATCCCATTTTACAGATGAGAAAATTGAGTTCCTGAGCATTTCCCAGCATCTGTCAGTACTGACCATAGGCCCTGGTGTTCATGCAAAGGCCGAGTCTTACTCTCTAGAGCCCTGCTAGGGACAGGCAGGACTGTCTCCTGTCCAGTGGCCCTTGGGGAGGGGGCATTGCCACCAGGTGGCCTCCTGCCCAAGCTAGGCCGAAGCGAGGCCGCACTCCCAGGCACGTCACTCTTGTCACCGGCCAGGCACAGGCAGCCCGCAAGTAAACAGTGTCTGAAACCTATTCTCATTAGGCTAATTTACGAATAAATTACCATATTCAATGGCCTTATTTTTACTGCTCGTTAACAGGCCCATGATAGGATGATAATTACGGGATTTTAAGTGGCTAATGGCAGCTGGGGCGTCAAAAGCAGTTTTTACGAATCTGTTTATGGCAGTGAAGGTGACAGGAGGGGAGGGACATTGAAATGTTGAAATCACACTTTGGGAAAAAAAGCTTTAATTGTTGAGTATTTATTAGAGAGGAGGGAAGGCTGTAATTTAAAAAATGAAACTCCAAAAAACAAAAGAAATTAATTAGTCTTCCTCCGGCGCTGTGACCTTCAGGGAGTGGGCCAGGGGTGGGCAAGATCCCAGGAGCGAGGCGTCAAGTTCAGGGGCACACCTGGGCTTGTCCTCTCTCTGCTTGGCTTCTGCAGCCCCTGCCGAGAAGGCCTGTGAACTTCCTGGAAGCCTGTCCCCCTCTGCCTGGGCTGGAGAGGCCACAGGCTGGGGGTCCAGGGGGGAGCCCCGAGAGAGGAAAGAGCCTAGCAACCTTAAAACCTTAAAACAATGTCAGTGTTAGGCACCTGACTCACCCTTTCTTCCTGATCCCTGTCACGTCCATCAGGTCCCATCTATTTCCGGTCTCTGCTAAATTCCATGCGCATTATTCCACCCAAAATTGCAATAATAAAAGATAATAACTCTTAACATATATTGAATGCTCCATGTATTTTTGTGTGTAAGAACTCCCTTCAATGCTGTGCCAGATAATCCCATGGGATTTGTACGATTATTATTATTATTCCTATTTGATAAAGGAGGAAACAGTCACAGAGAGGTTCAGTAACTTGTGCAAAGTCACACAGCCAAGACTTGGAGTTGCATCCACTTGAACTGCCCAAGTCCACTCTCCTCTCATCGAATCCACAGCAAGCTGATGGGATGGCTATAGGGCCCTGTGCTTCAGAGGAGAAAACAGACGCTCAGAGAGGGCGAGCCACCTGCCAAGGGTCACACAGAGCATGAGTTTAAAGGCAGGTCTCTCCTGAGTACACACCGGAGGCTGACATGCCCTTGGAATGGGACTCTTAAGAGCAGAGAGGAGCAAAAGGCAGCTCAGGAAAGGGTCCTGGACTTGTTAGTCTGTGTCTAGGAGGAGCTACCTAGGGGCCATTGCCCTGCTCTCTTTAGGTGTCTCCCGGTCCCTGTCTCTCCGGCCCACCCGGCCCCGCATGCCCCCGCACTGGCCCACCGGCCTGGCTCCTGGCGGGCCTGGTTTAGTATGCAGGCCTCGGAAAACAAACTCGCTGCAGCCTGACAGTGGGAATAAATATCCGGGCTCCGTTGATTAGCATTTGATCCCAGCTGGGTCTCTGGAAGCTGAAGTACTGGAATGTCTTGGCAGTTTTTTAATGCTGAATAATTTGATTAGATCAGTGACTGAGCCTGCTGCTCCTGGTGAGATAAACCCTCCCCACGTTACAGGGGAGAGAGGCAGGGGGGAGCGAGTGAACGGAGCCCCCCCACCCCGCTCCTCCCCCAGCCCTCTGGCTCCCTGCTCTGCCTGCCTCGGAGCCCAATCAGCCCCTTTCCCTCTGCCCTCGCCTCTCTTTTTAATCTTTTTCTCTGCACTTCCTTCCCCTACCCTTCTTCTCTGCTCCTGGTTCTGTCTCTCCCTTTATTTCCTTTCCTTCATTTCTTGCCCCCCCCCCCCATGTCTCATCTGCCTTCTCTCACCTCCCTGGAGGTGAGAGAAGGCAGATGAGACATGATTTTCGTTTTGATTCCCCCTTGCCCCTTCCTCTCCCTCTGTCTCTCCCATTTTTCCTCTCCCTTCCATCCCCCCTCCTAGCTCTCTCCATCTCTCCAACTCCCCCCCCCACTCCCCCAAACCCCAAACCCACCTCCTCTTTTTATGAAGCTTTAAATACATCATTTAATCAACTCCACAATTTCAATTTCACGCGGTTGTCAGCTCGAATGCCTGATGAGGTGGTGAAGACCTCACAGATTGCAGGCAGGGGTGACAGGGCCACCAGGCCTCCCCCTACACACTCCCCCCCCAGCGGCTCCCAGGCCAGCCTCAGCCCTGCCCCCACCCAGCCCTCCCCAGCCAGCCTGGGAGGAATTCCAGAGGGTTCTGTTTCCTCCTGGCAACTGTCAGTCAGTCCTGTAGATGTTTCTCTTGTTATCAGCGTGAAATTACCGGAGTGGCCTCATTACGGCCTCACTCCAAATTCGGAGGCAATATTTCTGTTTGAAGGGTAATAATCTCCATTTAAAATGAAAATAACCTCTCCTCAGGTAGAAGTGGAGTCAGGGAAAGGAAGATGACATGTGGGGACAATCCGAGATGAAAGGAGTTACCTGGGTTTTTCGATGGAGACGTATACAGGGTGTCCCCCAAAACGTACACACATTCTATAGCTGGCAGCTCAATGGATGTTTCTTTCTTTTCAGATGTAACCCCCTGGAATGAATAATTATTCAAAGTGTGTATACATTTTGGGGGGACACCCTATATATACAAAGTCCTTTGCTGACCTAACACAGAACATACCGTTCCTGAAAACCAATTGTTTTTCCAGTTGGGGGACACGGGGAAGGAAGCCCCGTGTGACTTTGAAACAAGCCGCCCCCCATTCCTGTCTTCTTAATCTTATCTGAACCACATACTGGAGGCCTTGCTGCTATAACACAGAAGTAATCAGCTCAAATGGACAGGAAGGAGCGGCGAAGGTTTAGGTTTTTATGCAGATTCAGTTACCAGCTCCCCCCCCCGGCTTGCGTGGGGTGCTGCCTGAACCCCGTCAGCGGTGGGGAACGTGGTCTGTTCTCACCAGTGGCATTGCAACGCCATCTGACCTCGCTCTCCATCCGCCCCTGTCATCTCATCACCGGAGAGTCAGGCCCCAGCCTTATTTATTTTTCTCAAATGGATCTAGAAATAGCTAGGAGAGGCACTTCCCAATAATTGAGCGCTGGCTTTGTCGGGAAAAGCCACACTCAGGGCTCCAAGTGTCCTCAGGCTGCTGTGGATGGAATGTGCGTGTGTGTGTGTGTGTGTGTGTGTGTGTGAGAGAGAGAGAGAGAGAGAGAGAGACAGAGACAGAGAGAGACAAAGAGAGAGAGAAACACCTTGGGGGAGTGGGGAGGGCGTTGACACCCATCCTGGAGCATGTTTCCTTGCTGCTGTGTGACCTTAAGTAAATCTGCAGCCTCTCTGAGCCTAGTTTTCCTCATCTGCAAAATGAGGACACTAGGAAAACCTTCCCCACCCTCCTCGCGGGGACTGTATTACTACAGTCCTTATGGGTAAAATGAAATGAATCAGTGGCCCCTTAACCCCCCTGCCACCCTGCTGTGAGAGGGGCATCATCATTATGGTCTTGGCCATTTACTGACCACACAGGCACCCGTGCCCATCTTCCTGCTGCGTGAGCTTAATCCCGCCTCTTCATCTCTCCGGGCCTCAGTTTTCCCATCAGCAAATGCTGTAAAATGGGGATATTCATGCCTAGTTACAGGGTGCAGGTGAGGCCCGCATGAAATGTGTCTGGTGCTCCTCACTCGCATCTCCTCTAATTTAACCTCCAGGCCCTGAAGCCTCTCTGTGAAATGGCCCTTGCTAACTTCGCCCTCCAACTGGCTTTCCTGCTATAAGTAAACTGAGGCTGGCATCTGCAAATTGAAGTGTGGCCTCTTTGAAACGGGCTGCTCTGAAGCTTGCATCTGTGGTCCTGGTGCCCAGCGTGGTGCAGGGCGCACAGAAACCCATGAACAAACGAATGAATGAATGAATGAATGAATGAGTGAAAGTTCCTAGGCAGATGCATGCTCCAGGCTTACTATGTGAATGAGTGAGTGAGTGAGTGAGTGAGTGAGTGAGTGAGTGAGTGAGTGAATGAAAGCCCCACTCTCTGCAAGCCAGCCCTCACCTTGTTTCCCCGGGGCTGGCTTCGCCCCCCGCGGCATCCTGAATTTCCAGAGACAAGAAACCGGGACTCACGGGGTTTGATCTGCACGCCGCAAACACCTCTTGCAAAGAGAGGAAGAAAAAAAGTGCCAGCTCCTTTTCGGGGGAAGAGAAGGCGCCGGGACCTGTTAAATGGTTGGGAGGCGGGCGCTTGCCTCCGCCTTCTGCGAGCTGGGGGCGGCGCGGGGGGAGCATCATTATTTTGTGGTTCTCTGAAGGCAGGTGAACCGGGAAAGGCAAACTGCAGCCCGGCACCGTGCGCGCGGCTTTGAAAAATGTGGAGCTCTCGAGGCAAGGGAAGGGTTTGACGCAGTTTAAAAAAGACAGGCTCCCACACCTCTCGATCCGCAGGTTTCCATCGGATCGGGGTCCCCTGGAGGCGGGCTCTGCAGCCTGGCCAGGCTGTGCCGCGGCCGCTCCAAGGCCCTGTGGCCCCCAGAGGAGGCCGGCGGGCCCAGCAACCGCACGGGTGGGAGCGAGGTGACGACAGCAGACTCTGGGCCTGGAGTTGGCAGCAAAGTGGCCACGCGGCTCCACTGGGTGCCAGGCGCGTGTGCAATCAGGTGGTCGCTCTCTGGGGAAGGTAAGACGCTGGGGAAATTCGGGGTAAATCGATGAAATGGTGTAGGCACATGGCCGGGCATGTGGCCGCCTGTCCCTCCTCTCTCTAACGGGGTCAGCTCTCCGGTAGGTTTTCTTTCCCAAGATGCATTTTTTGTGTTATAAACAAGTGTGTCTGGCAAAAGTTTTGTGACTAAATGAGTTCACCTAATCATGACCCTTCCCCCCTCCCTCCTTTCCACCCCTTCACTGAACCAATAATTATTAAGAGCTCAGTTGTTCAGACAGACCCTGCCCCTGCCCCTGCCCGCATGGTGCTTACCTTCTAATGGAGAAGGCAGGAAACCAGGAAACAAACGACCAAGCAGGTAAGTTCACCTAGTGACAAAAGCTATGAAGGAGAACCCCTGGGCGATGGACCAGGGCATGACCGGTCGCGGTTGGGGAAGACAGCATTGCCTCTGCCTCCTTCATGGGCAAGTGGAGCTAGCCCTGCTCTAGTGAGTTTGAACCGATTCAGTAAAGCTCTTGACTGCAGGACTTGTCAGAGCCTTCAGTGCATGGACATGCCCCTCACTTTGAACAATGGGGAAGCAGTGGTGTCTTTGGAAGCCCTGGACTTGAGGAGCAGCTGGAGGGGCACGTCTTCTATGGGGTGCATGTGGTACATGCCAAAAAAGGGCTGGCAGCTCGGATCCCCGAGCAAGAGGGTGGTAGCTGCTGCTTTTCAGGGGCATGACCCTCACAGGCCCTGAGCAAAAGGCCCCCTCACAGTGCAGGCTGAGTCCCTTGTGTCACCCCCGCCTATGACCTGCGAGCCCCCTGCATTTGCCTCCTCTGGGGCTGACCTCATTCTCGCACCTGAATCTCTGAGTCTCAAATTCTCATAGTGGCTGAGGGAAGAACCCTTGTCAGCCCATTTTACTAACAATGCAACTGAGGCACGCTGGTCTTGTGGGCGGCCTGAGAGTGAAATTATTTTCTCCCCTCCCGCCTGTGCGCTCGCGGGGCCCACCCTGAGCCCTCCCCCCTTGCTCAGTTTGCTTCACCCTGCCACTCTCTTTCCTGTTCTGAGCAGGACAAACCTCTGTCACTTTGGAAACTTTTACATCTGCTTCCCCTGCCTGAGATTTTTGTCCCTGAAACCGAAATCGCTAGTTCTCACACACGAGGGCTTTTTAAAAGGCTGATGGTGCCCAGGCCCTGCCCCAGAGCAACAACATCAGATTCCCTGGGATGGGGCCTGGACACGAGTATTTCCAAGCTCCCCAGTTGGTTCTAAGGTGTCACCAGGATGGAAAATACCTGCTCTTTATTCCTGTCACTTATCACAGGTTCATCTCCAACATGGTGGCCTGAGAGAGATCCATATCTAAAGCTACCCCACCTCCAATTCTCATCACGTCACTGGGTTTAAGTTCTGAGCACTTATCACCATTGCCAATTACCTCGCCTAGTCATTGGGTAGCAGCCGTCTATTGTCTGACTCCCCCAAATGGGACGTGAGTCCCTAGGGACAGGTGGCCTGAGCTACTGAATTTACTTCTGCATCCGCAGCCTCAGGAGCGGGGTCCATCTGGCACATGGCAGGAGGGGCGGGTGCTCAAATCTCTGTTGACCTAAAGGAGGCTCAGAGAGGTTTAGCTACTTCCCTAAGCTCTCCCAGCTGAGACTGGGACCCAGGCCGGGAAAGCTGCACCCCCCAGACTTCCCAGCCACCACACAACACACTCAGTCTGTATTTCTTGTTGCACAGATGGGAAAAGTGAAGCCTGGGGCAGGAGCACACTCCCACCCCCAGGCAAGGCCTCAGGTGCTGTTTGGGACCGAGCCTTCTGCCTGCCAGCTGCCCCTCATCCTGGCACTGCCATCAGCAGAAGCCCGATTGCCTGAGCAGACCAGGCTTTGTGTCTGGCAAGGGGAGTTCTGGTGACACCCTCTAATTGACAGGAGACCTCCATGCGGGGAGGGGGCGGGTGAGACGCCGCATGGGCATGCCTCCTTTTGGATGAGCTCTCTGTGTCTGCCTCTCCAAGCCCATGCACAAGATCAGAATGGAAAAAAGAAAAACCGCTCCGCATCAATATGTATTTCCTTCTATCTCTGCCTAATCCCCCCCTTTTCTATAGGATTCTGGGGGATATCCAGTTGATTTTCTCTGATGGTAGAAGACCCAGGTGGACCATGTGGGAGGGAGAAGTTTTGGGGTTCACAGGCAGGACACCTTGCTCAGTTTCCGGGCACCTAGGCTAGTGGTTTTTTCTCTTGTAAAATGGGATCCACGCCTCCTGCCTGCAGAGTTTTACACTTTGCCCATTATTTGACACAATGGTCTTACTTAGTGGGAGAAAATGAACATGAACATGTACAACAAAGATGTAGCTACAAGGATGTTCGACACAGTATTACTTACCTTAGGAGAAAGCGATTGGAAACAACCTAGCTGTCCAACACTAGGCGATGGGTTTCATAAAATAAGCACATGAATGGCGAAGCTTAGAGACATTTAAAGACCTGCTGTAGAAAATGCTGAATTTTGTGGAACTGGTTGCAAATCATGAAACCACAAGCTATTTTTTTTTCAAATGATACACACTTACCAAAAAAAAAAAAAAAAAGAACCAGAAGGATATAGGTTAAACTATTAATCTTAGATATGTTGGGGGTAGGAATTACAGATCTATTCATGTCTTGCTTGCCTGTATTTGTATAATATGCACACTTCTCTTTTGTAATAAAATAACACAAAAAGAGAGTTACATGCCATTGTCATCTCACCATATTGTTTTGCGAATCAACTAAGAGAATATGTGAAAATATTCGCAAAAGTTCCAACTGTGACATCAATGTAAGACATGACCACACTTGCCTAGAAATGGTATTGCATATGGAATTTAATGATATTAACTTATCTATCTATCTATCTATCTATCTATCTATCTATCTATCTATCATCTGTCTATTCAATGTCCTAATCCTAATTGTTCATTACTAAGGGAATTGATAAGTGGTGAACTCCTACTCATCTCACAAGGCCCAGCTCACATTGCCCTTTTTCATGGAAGTCTCCCTTCCTATAGAGAGGGCAGTGGGCTCCTTTGTTGGAGCCCAACAAAGCATCGATTCATTCTGAAAGCATGACCCATTCTTAAATTAAAAACTTCATCTGTTTATCTCTCTGCCTTTCCCAGCAGACTTGGTACCCCTTGAGAGCTATGGCCACGACGCTTGTCTCTGAATCCCTAGTTCTTTATACAGCACTCAGTACTTAGTAGGTCTCAATAACTGCTTGCTGAGAAGTTAGATGAATGAATGACGTTCACACCAGCTTCTTCTACTGAAATGAGGGCTTCTGAAGGCATGTGTGTAATCCCGAGCTATAAATTGAATTGTATTTTTAAATGCACTGGGATTTGCTATTTAAAGGAACTCTGATGTAAATCCTTTTTATAAAATGAAGACATCTTGAGCAATGTGAATAATTGCTCCCTGACATGTCTGTTTATAAGTTGAGATTTTTACGGATCAGGAGACGGGTACGCTTTTAAAAATTTATTTGACAAACATTTGCAAATTGCGTGCTCTGTGCCAGGCTCTGGGTTCGATGTGGGCATGATGACAGAGCAGCCCCAACCCTTGAAAACGTAGAGGTCTGGCTCCGCTCATCGATAATGTCTCGGGAGCTCAGAGGCCAGCCTCGAGCTGCTGTATTTGAATTCTGCCTTCCCCATTTGCCCGCTGTGTGTCCTTTGGCTACTTACTTAACCTCTCTGAACCTCAGCTGCCATGTGTATAAGCTGAGTATAATAGAAGTGTGCATCTTTCAGCTATCATGAAGATAAAATGAGACAGTGCCTATAAACTGCTGGGAAAATGCCCGGCATGATACATATTCACTGTTATCATTAGGAGGCAAGGTGGAAAACATCCACGTGGGTGCCTTTCATGGGAAACCCCTGGCCACTGGAGAGTCGCAGATGTGTGTGGCTTTGCTTTTTTGTTAGGGCTATTGGACCTCATGCCTCAGTTTCTCAGACCTGCCAAATGAGGGGAATAACACCTATGAAATGAAGATAGCTGAGTTGTAAGAAAAAAAGGCATGTAAGGTGTTTCAGAGATAATTAAACTAATATCAATGTTTTAGTTGGACAAAAGATTATTAATTTAAGCCTGTTCCTATCTCCCCGTCACTCCCCTGTCCCCTGCTCATGGAAGAGTTTCTTACCTTAGGAGGGGAACGTTTCTCTCCCCCCCACCATGGGTGCTTTTAGACAGAGCTTTCCCAGATGTGCTCAGATCTGAGGCTGAGCTCTGTGAGCACCTGCGTCAATGGGGTCACAGGCACAGTGCCTACTATGTGCCCAGGCTGGGCATGCAGGGAAAGACGGCTGTTCATTAGTTCTAGGAACCACAGGAGACAAAAGGGCTCTGGTTTTAGATAGATAGAGGATAACCGTGTTAGATAGAGGTAATCATCTTTTGCCCCCATTTTGCAGATGGGGAGACTGAGGCTTGAGGTCTCATAGCTGTTCAAAAGCTGCAGAGCCACAGCGATCTGTGATACAGGAAAGGTCCAGTTTGGAAAACGGCTTTGACAGTGGTCACAAAACCACAGCTGTGTCTGAAGAAGTTTCCTTACCGGCCACCATGAGGCCTTTGTTTCCCAAGTACTGCTCTCCGAGAGCAGAGCACCAGGCTGGGGCTTGCAGATGGGCTGGGGTGACAGACAGCAGGAGGTAGGCTGCAGGCTGGTGTCTCATTGCGAGTCCCACCCCAGGCAGCTCTCCAAACAGCCCTGCTGCGCACCATAAACCAGGGAATGTCACCTGCCCAGTCTCTGATCCCAGGCTGCTGGGCAGACCCTATAACATAGAGGTCCCTGAGGTCATCTAGCCTAACTCTGCCCCCCAAACCCTCCTTCTGTCCTAGAAGGGGGCAAAGAGACTGCCAGGCCCATCCATTCCGTGAGATTAGATGCCCAGGGACCACGCCTCACTGGCTCTCTTTGTAGCCTCATAATGGCTTGATAGTCCTTGGGCTGCATTTAGCCCCTGATCGTGTATTTGTTTAACAAACACAGAACATGTATCATCTTTCAGCTCTAGTGCTTTCTAGACATTAGCTCATTTCTTCCTGGTCAGAGCAATGCCTTAAAGTAAGTATCATAACCCCCATTTCGCAGATGCAGTAACTGAGGCATAGAGAGTTACGTCCTTGGTCAAGGTCATGCATGGCTGGTGAGTTGCAAGCAGCTGGGCCCCCAGGTCTCCACCCCAACCAACCCCATGCTACACAGTTTGGCCTCTTGGGAGCAAAAGAAACCTCACTCCGTTTTGACTTCTCTTTTTAATTTTTTTTTATGGCTTCGTCAAGAAGAAAGTCTCAACTTGGTGTGACTCCATCTTCAACACCTTTCCAATGCTTACTAATATTTTTTAACAGAGAGGTCGGGCCTCGGGCTCAGTTTCTATTTAACGGAAAGTGTTAAGGTGGCTCCGTCCGGGACCAAATTTGCAAAACACGACTCTGTAGAGACAGATTCCGAGAGATCCCGAGACTCGCTCAAGATCTCAGAAGAGGCAGGTCACTCAACAAGGACTGCAAAAAAATTGATCTTCTGACCACCTGCCATCCTGAGCTCTTTCAATCCAATTCAGATAAAAAACGACTCAACAAACAGCTTCAGAACGGCTGGCCAGGGGCACAGTGATACATGAACACGGCGAGAATCTTAAACATCCCCCAAATTCATCATGATTTCATTACTATTTTCTGTGGAGGGGATGATTCCTTTCACAATCCTTCTTTTCCCTCGGATGCTTTCTCCCGAAAGGGTTACAATCCCGAGGCAGGCTTTTTTTTTTTTTTTTTTCTGAGCACAAAGAACTAATATTAGCAGATTGGGCTTTCTGTAAATATTCATTGTAATCTGTGACTTGGTGAGCGTCAGATCCCACCCTCCCGAAAGCTGCACATTTATAACTTGTGAATTCATAAATATTTACGAATTCACACAATCATCGCTGACAAATTATTTCATCTGACAGCTCCACCCGGGCTCGGCCTGCTTTCGTGCGATTCCGATCAAATCTCGCGTAAACTTCCCCGGTGACAAGCGGAGCCCGAGAACGGCGAAAGTCGCAACCAGATTCTACAGATGCGAATGGGTCAGTAACTGATATTCGCGACGACGACATCCCGGCTGGAGGGATTTTGTTGTGTGATGGGGCTGCCGGTGTTCGCAACGACCCTGCGCGTGTTCATAGCGATGCGCCTTTGCGGGTGTCGGACGTGAGGCCTTGTCAAGAGGAGGCGCGAGCACGTGCTGTGCAGAGATGACACTGGGGGCCGGGCGGGCTGGGTTTGCATCGGGGCTCGGCTGCTGGGGTCCGTGTGATCTTCAACAAGTTTCCCATCCTTGCTCAACTCAGCTTCTTAGCTTTGAATTCGGAATTATAAAAACAGCACAACAAACAGGGCTGTCATACTAAGGACAGGTGTGGCTCGTGAAGCCCCCAGTCCGGGGTCTGCCCCGGAGCAGGGGACTCAATAAATCTTGGTTTTATTATTTTACTGGTGCAAACGGTCGTTTGAACAATCACGGTTTCTGGCATGACCATGTTTCCCGTGATTTTTGGCACACACGCAGAGGACGCCCTGCTCCAAAGTCCTTTTCCCGTATTGTTGTTAAAAACATTTCAGAGGGCCGCTCCTTGTGTGTGGTTTCCATTTTTTGTGCCCCAGAAAGCAATCACGTGCCTGCCACATACGGACTGCAGGTCACCCCAAGTCTCCATCTCCCCACTGGAGTCTTTCTTCCACCCACCCCCACCTGCAAGGGCAAGAAATAACCTGCCTTCTGTTTTCCCTCCCTCTCGAATTTGGTGATCGAATGTCATCCTGGTAAATCCGAGTTTTCTTGCAGATGAGTGGGAATAACCTAGGCTCCCTCCGGTGCCCTTGACCCCTTCTGCTGTTGGCTAAACAACTTATTCTCACCTCTGGGCTCTTGCACTTGCTGTTCCCTCTGCCCGGAACGTCCTTCCCTCTCAGTCTTCAGGGATCTGCCATCTTCTTGTCACCTAGGTCCCCTGCCAAGGGCAGCCTCTTCAGAGAGGCCTTCCTGACCCCCTATCGAGAATTATCAGGCTTTACCAAATCACTCTTTTTATTACCCCCATTTAACTTTCTCTGTAGCACTTACTAATTTCTTTCTTTTCCTTACTTTCCTTCTTCCTCCACTCGCTGTGAGCTCCATCCACCAGGCCAGGATCTCCTCTCTTGGTCACAGCTGTACCCCTACTGCCTAGAGCAACATCTGGCATATATTAGGTGCTCAATAAATGTGTGTTGGACTGAACACATAAACAAGTGAGCATGGTTACAAACAGGACAGGCGCAGGATTCAAATGAATGACGGGTGAGCCCTCGGCTCTACCACATGGAGGTTTTGTGATCTTGGGCAACTTAAACCCCAGTGAGCCTCAATTTTTCCATCTGTAAAGTGGACATAGTAGCTGGACTTCTCTCTAGCACTGTGGGACTTTAGAGGCCCCAGACATGGAAAGGGTCTGGCCCAGCACTCGACACGGGGAAGAGTCATATACAGCTGATGACTCAATTTAGTGGTGAAAATTAATACTACGTCACTGACAAGAGTCCCAGATTTGGGGGCAAATAGTGTGGGGGCTTAAAGACTTTGCATTTGTGTTAGCCCCTCTGACCTTTCCCGCCACATCAGGCTTCTGCCATCTTCCAAGTGTGTTTCTGGGGAAAACCATGGCAATTTGGGGAAAACAAGCTTGCAAGGATATTGCAGTCGCGGGGCTCCCACGGGTACCGCGGTCGGGGCAGAAGGACGTCCCCGAGGAGATGCTGACAACAGGATTGACGACAAGCCAACATTCCGCAGGAGAACCGACTGTTGAGTGGAAGTTTTGCGACGTGAACTTTTCCAGCTGCAAAGTCTCTGGTCGAGGGCGTGTGTGTCCAACTCCACATTTAAGCACACGTGGGGGGGGGGGGTGTGCACACAGGCTTGCGCACACACACGCATTTTCCAAAGTTCCTTTCAGCCAAAACGAAGGAAAAAGATTTGTTTCTTCCTAAACCTCTGCAATTTCAGCATCTGCCTGTTGGGGTAAATTTGACAAGGATTATCTCTTTTGTCTTCTCTCTCCTTTATTTATTTTTTCCCTCCCAAACCCAGAAAAGTCCTGAGAAGTGCTCCTGAGAGTGCTGGCTGACAGGAGCACACAGCCGGCCGCAGCCAGGGAGCGAGCCGCCGAGTAGCGAACTTGTTAGACAGCAGCTAGATTACGATCATAAATAAATGATTTGCTGTCTCCTCGCATTCAGACTTGTAGCTTTTAAAGTGTGCCTGTCATCGCGGAATCAGATTTAGTCAAATGCTGTGTAACTGCAAAATTATCCTATCCTTACCTTTTTTCTTCTCCTGATAATGGACAGTTAAATTGGATTTTCAAATTCGAAGTGCATATGTTTTTCAAATCCCCAGAGGCTGTCTATTTTTTCATTTCTAAAGCAACTCACTAATGTTTATCATTACCACACAGAAATATTACAATTCTTAAGGGGCGCCTTACAAAATCAGCGCGGGAGAAATGTGCTTTATCGTCTCAAAATGAAACCAATTTCTCAGCTGATTTGCAATTTATTTACATGTTAGCATTTGATTTCCGGCTGATTTATAACCCCACATGGCTCTGTCTCATGGTTTATTTAGAAAGCAGACAGCGGTGGTCGGGGAAGGCTGCGGAGAGCTGCGTGGCGTGGGCTGGGCGCGCTCCCAGGGCCGGGCCCGGGAGGCCAGCCGGGGCCGCCTGCTTTGCCTCCAGTGCCCCAGCCTGTGCGGATCCGCGGGGTGCTAGGCCCAGGACCCCGCCGAGGTGAGCTGCCGCAAGCCAGCCCTTCCCGAGGAACGCCTTCCCTCCTCTCAGTGAGCGGGACTCAGGGGAAGGGGGGCGACGGCTGAGTTGGCGGGGGCTCGCCTTCCTTGGCTCACTCACGTAACTCCAGCGGCTATACTGGAATTGTCGGTGGGGCTTTTACTGGGGCTTATTGCTTTATCCGCCTGACCACTTATGCATTGATCCATTCTTCTAGCCACCCATCTGGCCATCCCTCCATCTTCTGAACCATTCACACATCCATTCTCTTATACCTTCTACCCCTGCTCCATCCATCCATCCATCCATCCATCCATCCATCCTCCATCAATCATCCATCCATCTGTTCATCCATCCTTCCTTCCATCCATCCATCCATCCATCCATCCATCCATCCATCATCCATCCATCTGTCCATCCATCTGTCCATCCATCCATCATCCATCCATCATCCATCCATCTGTTCATCCATCCATCCTTCCATCCATCCATCCATCCATCCATCCATCCATCCATCCATCCATCCTTCCTTCCTTCCATCCATCCATCCATTCACCTATCTACTCATCCAACCTCCTACCAATCTAGTTACCTACCCTTATAATTACCCATCCATCCATCTATCTATCCCAGCAATTTTCAACCAGTGTGCTGTAAGAATTTTAAAACCTGCAATTCCTGACTATTTAGTCAGGGCCACTAACATCTTTTCCCTTAGATTACCAAATGGGAAAAAAAAAAGACAACAGCCAATATCACAATAGCCTTCCAGTGTGAGTGAATCAAACTTATACCTATTTTTCTGTGAGGTCGGCAAAAAATAGAATGTGTTTTTGGGTGTGCTGCAGAATTTCAGCAATTAGTTTATGTGTGCCATGAGATGAGAAGGTTGAGAATCGCTGATGCGTCCAACCATCTATCCATCCAATACGCAGTTACCAATATAGGCCTTCAAGTTGAGAGCTAGGGTTACAAAGACGGCTAAGAAACGGACATGGTCTTCACAAGTCTCCTGGTTAAATGAAGGAGACACATACGTATCTCTCAGGGTCATTGTGAAGCTCAAATTACTTAATGCATGTAAAAGTGCTTAATAAACTGAAAGTCAGCTTTAAAAATACAGCCCACACGTGGAATGATGTAATGGGTTAGAGTGTGGGCTCCCGTCAGCCTGCTTCCTTCTAGCAGTGGAAACGCGGGCAAACAACTTTATCTCGCCAATCCTTGGTTTTCTCATCTATCAAATGGGAGGAGGGGGTAATAATAATAATAATAAATAATAATAATAAATAATAATGTCTACTTGGCCGGGAAGGTTGGGAGGATTTGATGAGATAAGCCATATAAAGTGCTTAGCATAGTGCTGGGGCCGTAGTTAGCACTTCATAAATGTTCCTCTTACTGTTATTATGATTATTGCATATTATTATATTACATTATTACATTTTATTGTAGATTATTACATACGAAGTAGGGTAATTATGTCTAACTGAGAAGATGAGGGGAAATGTTACAGAAAAAATGGCTTCTGAGTTGGGTTTATAGAAGAGGAAAGTTTGTCTCCAGTGCCAGAGGAAACGGTATTTCCATCTGCGAGAACCGTGTGCACTAAAGTCTTGCTGTCCTGAGGGTGCGAGTGGAGACTCACCGAAAGGAGAGGGGTGTGTGGCTGGAGCTTGGAACCCAGGGGGCAGAAGGGAGAAAGCAAGTCTGTTGAACTAGACCTCAAAGCCCTCGCCTACCAGGATGTGGAACTTGGGCTCTGTCCTGGGGATAACAGGCGGCCGTCGGAAGGGCTTAATCAAGGCCGTGGCCCAATCCGATTGGCTCCCTAGGAAGGTCTGCCAAGCGGAGAGCAAATTTGGAGCCAGGGAGCCCTGGGGCAGGGAGTGAAGAAATAGCTCCCTGGAGAGCAAATAAGACAGGACCCAGGGAACCGGCGACAAGGGGCAGATTCAAGAGATGGGTTTTTAAGTAGAATCAGCTGGGACCTGGGGGACCAATTGGAGAAGAGAAGAGTTATAATGAGGGTTTCACAGGCACCTCCAGGAGCACCCTATCAGAGGCAAAATCCCTGGGACTGAGATGAATTTTCCTCCTCACTTTGCTTCTATCTGCCCATGCCGTGCAGAGCTAACGGCTCTGAATAAATTTGCATGCATTTATGCTCCAGGCAGCCAGCACGCACTCCTGCGAAAGGAGCATCTCTCTCTCTCTCCCCCTCTCTCTCTTCCCCCCTCAATCGCTTTCTGAATATGTATGCACATCCAGCACCATTCCCCGTCTGGGCAAATAGTCAGGAGCCAGGAGCCTCCAGGGACTTCCCGAGTGAACTTGGGCGCACCCCTCACCTCTTCCGGCCTCAAACAAGATCATCTCCGTCTCATGCCCCTGCGGTCTCTAACTCTAGGAAACTGGGAGGAGAGCAGGCTGGCAGAAGGCCTAGTCCCCTCCCTGATTTCTAAGTGGTGTACCAATTAGGACAATTGATGTTATGAGTAATAGGAAACTTGATTCGAATCACCTTAAAAAATGAAAGCTCCTGTGAATGTAACAGAAAAGTTAGAGGTTTCATGTATTAGTCAGGACAGAAGATGTTACACTACAGTAACAAGCAGCTCCCACCCCTCAGCGGCATGAAACAATGGTCTGTTTTGCCACCTTACTTGCATAGAGAATGGCTCTGTGAAAACTGTCTGGTAACTTGTAAGTGTAAGTTGTTGTTGGGTTCATCTTCTGGAAAAGCACCCTTTGTAAAGGAGGCAATCTGAGCTATGACTTACTTTTCATCATCAGACTCTCCCTTACTTCTAGCTTGGATGGAAGATGCAATTGCTGGAGCCCCAGCAGTCATTCTGAAAGCAATAGGAAGCAGGTCACACTTTAAGGAGGGCAGGTAGCACAACTGCTCAAAAGATCCTGGATCTCTAAAAAGATCATGGAGCTGCCATTCTTCCAACTTCCTTTACATGAGGAAAAAGTCATCCCGTCATATTTACGGCAGTTATTTTAGATTTTTGGATCATGTGTGTTCAGTCCCTGATGATAAAACATTTCAGAAACCTGTTGCCCTGTTGGTGACCAAAAAGCGGCTCTCTTCAAGGGGCGATGAGGAAAATACACTGGAATCACATAGACCTGAGTTCCCATTCTGATGTTCGCCAGCTGTGTGACCTCAGGCGGGAGACTCAGCCCCTCTGAGCTCCTGTTTCCCCATCTGCAAACGAGGACAATAATGAAGCACACTCCTGCCCTGTCCCCACATTATATTTGTATGAACTCAGTGAAATGACACCCACAGCATCTGGCACATAGTAGGTGTTCAAGTCACAACACCACCAGCAGTAGCTCACATCATTTCCCACTGACTCTGTGCCATGAGTTGTTCTCATTTAATCCTCAATAAGTCTCAGGAGGGGGTGCTTTATCACCCCATTTTACAGATAAGGGAACTGAGACAGTGAAGTATGTGTTGAATAATGATTTGAATAACATGTTGAGTGAATGATTTAGTGCTCCAGGGGGCCCTATCTGCCATTTTGCACATCGCCTCCATGCCTTCGTCACATCTGACCATTACCTTGTCACCAGTGCTATTATTACTAACAATATTTTTCTTTGACGTAATTTTAGATAGTATCCATTCAAAAAAATATATATTCTCATTGTAAGCAATAAAATATGCCTGGAACCACTGCAGATATATATATATATATATATATATATATATATATATATATATATATATATATATATCTCCACAAAACCATATGGCACTACCTTCCAGAACTAAACATACATTTATGCTACATGCTCATATGCTGTTCTTGGGCCCAGCTATTCCAGTCCCTGGTGTATAAACTATAGAAAGAATGCTCGTAACCATCAAAAGACATAAGATGGAATTTTATAGCAGCTCTTTACCTGGACAGCTCAGATGCCCATCCGTAGTGCAATGGACGCATAAATCGGGATCCACTCACGCAATGGAATATTACTCAGCAGCAAAAAAATACGATACAAGCTACGGGCTCCGGGAGCAGCACCACGAAGATGTTAAGTGCAAGTTTCATACCAAGCGGCCTATGCTGGGTAAATGCACTCAGAGCACCTTCAGGACGGCGTAGAAGCAATTCAGGGCAGCCAGTGGTTGCATCGGGTGGCTATTAACAGGAAGGGGCACGAGGGAGTTGCCAGGGGGCCTGGGGCCTTGATCTGGGTTGTGGGGGTGCACGTGCGAAAAGTAACTGAGTAGTTCCCTTGATATTGGTGCCCTTCACTACAATTAAATTGCACCTCAATAAAAAAGTCTATTAAATTTTTTAAAAAGGATCAAAGGAGTTATAGGGCCACACAAAGTCACCCCACACTCCGGGCAGCAGAGAGCCCCGCACACGGCTGGGCACGCAAGATACTCTTGGTGAATGCCAATTGAACAGGAGATGCGGTGGCCCCCGGGACCAATATCCCGTAGGAGGACCGGCCACGTCGGGGCCCTGTCCCAGGTCATCCCAAGGCATCCCAGGTTCCAGGGGGAGGGCTGGGCTCCCCGGCTGCTGGGTCCTCGGTGCCAAGGCTCTGCCAGTTAGAACCAAGCCCTTGACCTACAGCGGCCCGCCCGCTCGCTGCACCCGTCACGCCTGCCCCTGCTTGACCTGCCTCCCCCCCCCCCCCCCCCCCCCGTCCCCTCCTCCCGCAGCTCCCTTCTGATGACGGCGTTGGGGCGGCCGCCTGTTCAGCCTTAGGCAGACCGCGGTGCTTGAGGAAACGCTTTTCTTCTTCACTGAGCTCAGTGGGTGAAGAGGAAAGTTTAAATGGGGGGATGTGATGCTGAGGCACGTGCGCCAGTTTAGGGAGCATCTGCGTCGGAAGATGGAAGGGCTGTCGAGGAGGGGAGTGTCCGGAGTAAAGGCATCTTCATCGTTGACCTTTACAGTCCGTGCGTGTGCACGCGGGTGTGGGGTGGGGCGGAAAGAGGCAGACAGGGGAGACAGCAATAGAGAGGCAGGCAGGAGAGGCTGGCTGCTGGGGACAGACAAGGGACAAACATCCCAAACCAGCCCCTGGACTTCCAAACCTGGTAAGGAAGAGAGAGCGAGCAAATTAAATTGGTCGTTCATTTCTGAACACGCACTGCAAAGATAGGACAGAGAGGAGGCCCGAGCAGAGACCTGCAGTGACCCAAGAGGGTTAGCTTCTGAAGGCTTCAAGGGGGAGGCAGCATTCGGATTGCATAGGTGTTAGCCAGGGGAGAAGGGACGTGCCAGGCTGAAGGAACAGCATGTGTAAAGGAGGCACGGAGTCTGAAAGGATTGGGTGAGCTGAGAAGGCTCAAATGGCATGGAGCTCTGTTTGGTGGGCTGGGGCTCGTTGGACCCTGCTCAATGAGTTAATGTGATTATATCCATTTACCAGCTGTCAACACTGAGGCCCCAGCCATGAGAAACTTGTCTGAGATCACACACCTACCAAGTGCCCCACTAGGGTCTACACTTCCTTTTCTCCAGAGAAAAGAAAGATTCTAAAAGGTTAGAATCCTCTCTAATCTTTTAGAGCAAGGTTTGACTCCATAAGTTTTGACATTCTGCCTTTTCCCCTTAAGGATCCACCCCTTCCCCATATGTAGGAGTGCCAGGAAGAGTCCTCATTGCTCCAGTTCCAGTGGCAACTCTGACTGCATGCTAGTGGCTACATGGGACACTTAGGTGGCTGACCTGGGTTGAATGTTCTGAGATTGATTAGCAATGTCTGCCCTGGGCACTGTGCATAGAACCAGTGGTATGTACACCATGGATTTGCTAAGTCCAGGCTAGTGGCTTAGTGAAAGAATTTCATTTTCTCTGGGCTTTCAGGACGAAAATCTCCAACCTTAAGGGGGACCTTCATTAAGCAATAAGCAAGCCAAGAGATTTTCATGAAGAAGAGTGACTTGTTTTCCAGCTGGGAGTTGTACCAAGACAACCTTGCCTGCTCCCCACTGGAGATTTGGAGAGTCCCTCGGTGTCATCTAGCCTTATGCCCCTTCTCAAGCCCCGCTTTCTCCTGTGAGCTCTTTCTGACTCTTATACAAAGCATTTCCCCCATTCCATCAGGTCGAGTTTCTCAGCAGCCAGAACCGCAGCCATTCCACCCAAAGTAACCTGCTCTTTTCTAGCGGCAAGCAGAGGCAGGGAGCCAACAAGCAGATATTCTCAACCCTCCCCCCTTCCCACCACCGTTTTTGCTATTTTTCCAAAGGAAAAGGGAGGTTGAGTCTTTGAGAACACTGGCCTCGCCATCAGCACATCTCAGACCCCCACATGTCTAGCTCGACACCCCAAGTGGCAAACAGCATGCACCACCAAGAAAAAATTCTAACAAGACATTAATAGATAAATAAAAATAGCTTCGGCAAGGAACGATGAGGAGTCACGCAACAAAATTATTTCTTTCTGTGCGCGTAAACTCATAAATAATTAAATTGCACGGTCCCCAAAGGAGCCCAGTGCAGCTCCTGTCAACCTCATTCCAGACTCCTCCTGGAAGGTCACCTCAAAAACCTTTGCAGGCTTGGGTGGCTCTGCCCCTCGTGTCTCCTCCCCCCACCCCCTCCCAGCAGCCCCCCTCCTCTTTAGAGGGGAGAAATTAATTCCCAGTGCTATGGAAACGTGCAGAAAATCTGAATGAAAGGCTGGGTAGTGCTCATGAATCATCAAGCAGAAAGGGGAGTTCGATAAAATATCGGGGGCGGGGGGTCCTCAGGCCATGGCTTTTGTGAGCTGAACCAGAGCCCTTGCTTCCAGCTTCTTTCGTGTCACATTTTAACCTACCAGCTGCCTCGAGAAGCAAGATGATCTTCCCTGCCTTTTTTTTTTTTTTTTGCCTTTTGCCTTTAAAAAAAAAATTATTTTTTTATTTTTCCTCATGTGTTAAGGGAGGAAACAGTGACAGGGACAAGTGACAGCTCGCTAATTATTCCCTTACTGCCACTGCTGTTCTGGCTTTGGACGCATTGCTCATTTCTCCCCGACTTCGCACTGAATAATGCATGGGTCCCTATCTGTATGCAGGCGGCACCTCCGGGGACCGCCAGCCTAACTAGCTGATAACTGATTCAGTTTGTAAGCAGGGCCTCTGGGAGTTGCAAGGAAAAGTAGCCAAGAACAAATTTAACACTTCTTTCTCATTTCTTCAGAACATCAAGGAGAGGCAGGTGGGGAAGCGGCCTGGGGTACGTGCTGGGCCCTTGGAGGGCACTTGACCTCAAGTTAGGAGAGAAGACCTTGGCTCCAGCTGTGGGGAGAGGCTATAATCATGATGATGATGATGATGATAAAGATAGTTAAGGTTAGTTGAAGGCTTATTGTGTGTCCACCATTGTACTGAACTCTTTGCATGCATTAACTCTTTTAATCATCAGCAGAACCCTTTGACCGATGTATCAGTTACCTGTTACCATGATAATGCTGTGTAACAAATGGCCTCCACATTTCCATAGCTGTCAATAACACGTAGTTATTTTTCTTGCTCAGAGGTCTGCAGGAAGGTCAGTCTTGCACTGATTGGCTGGGTCAGATCTATTCCACGTACCTCCTTCTGGGGCCAGGGCTGGAAGGGGAGGGAGGCTACCCGATGGCAGAGGTGAAACACATATCCAGCCTCTGCCTGCATCACGTCTGCTAACAGCCCATTCGCCAAAGCAGATCACACGGGCAAGTCCAGTGTCAAGGAGGGGGCTGGTGAGCACTGCCCACCATGAGTCACAGCCAGGGTGTGCATGTCTAACAGCTACAGGGGAGTGAAGAGTTAGGTTCCAAGAAGGAATCCCCGGGACAATCCCTTTTAGGAATCAGCAAATACAATTTTTGCAACAAGACTTATTATACCCTTTGGTCTCCAGACTGGGCTCTTCATTACATGATGCCAGGAGTCTACAATCAAATAATAATCAGAATCAGAATGGCAATTCCTCATGCAGTGTCTAAAGTACCAAGTACTATTCTAAGAGCTGTAGATGTATCATTTCATTCTCTCCTCCTAATAACCCAGTAAGGTAGGTACTATTATCTCTTTTACAGATGAAGAAATAGGCCCAGAGAGGTTAGCTAATTTGCCTGAGGTCACACAGCTGGTAAAGAGCAGAGTCAGGATTTGAACCCGGGCTGGTTGCACAGAGGCTCTGATCCACTGTAGGTGAAAATGGATTGTCATACATCAGTCTGAATTTTGAATGCAGATGCTCTATTTGAAATGTCAGAATGCAGTTGGGTTTGAGAAATATAATTGGACAGGGTCAGGGTGGTGTTGAGTCAGGGCCAACCAGTTTCAGAGGGGTCTGGATACCCTTGAGAAGAGTCACCCCCACTTGGCTCCAACCTGTGGGCAGAGCTATACCTGCCCACCTCCCTCTCTGGATCAACCTGAGTTTTCAGAACACACACGCTGGTCCCCGCCAATGGGTGGCACACCCTGGAGGCTGCTGGTAGAATCGCTGGCCTTCTCCCAACAGGCCAGGTGCACCCCGGTTTCTCTGGAAACCACAGGCACTGGGACAACACCTAACTTTCCACTTTAAATGCACCCTTCCCCATTTGGACTGGGGATCACAACCCTCCCTCCTTCCTTTCCTCTGGGACTAGATCTGACGGTGGCAGGCAGCGGCAATAAAGCCAGCTCTTGTTTTATGAATGACAATGGCTCTAAGGAAAAATCCACCTGTTCTGAGGTCAAATAACCAACAATTTGGTCCACTTTTACACTTCAGAATTTCATCCCGCGCCAGATGAAAACAGGCCCAGTCATGCTCCAACAGGGGTTGTACATGTTTGCAGAACTTTGAGTTTGTAGAGCCTCAAACAGTGCTCGGTGCGTAGTAGGAGCTCAGTGACTCATGGGTGAATGAATGCAAGAACGAACGAATGAATGAGTGAATGCATGAATGCTCACCCGTTTGAACAAATGCCTTACAGATGAGAAACTGAAACTTAGGGGAGTGGGACTATTTAACAAGGACCATCCCTCTTATTTGCTCTCTACTTATTGAGCACCTACTATGTGTCAGACACTGTAAAAGATGCTAGGGATCTGCTGTCCTGGGCCAACAAATAGCTAATACAATGTCAGGAGGTGAGGAATACAGCAGGAGAAGGGTGCTGGGGGGTGAGGACGATTAGTACAGATGCTCTCCCTTCCCTCAGGTACCTGCTCTGTGCCAGGCTCTGTGCCAGGCATCTGACATACGTGATCTCATGGAGAGCTCCCCAATCACCCTGTGAGGTAGACTCCCTTTCGTTCATCACTATGCCTACTTTACAGATGAGAAACTGAGGCTGTGACAGGAGAGGTGCCTTACCACAGTCACCCTGCGAGGGTGGGTGAGACCTGAGACTGGCACCCAGGTCTGCCTGCCCGGTGGCTGAGCCTAGCAGGATGGTGGGTTTCCTTCAGCCCCGACCCAGAGGCTTCTGGGCCAAGGACACTGGGCACTAGGGGTGGGAAGGGCAAACGGGGTCCCCACAGCTGTCACCCGCCTGGGTGTGTGTCTGCCTCCAGCCGCCCAGCGCTGTCTGCTGGGGCGACACCAGGCTGGCTGTCAGGAGCCGCATGTCAAGGAAGCAGCGGGGGAGGCAGGCAGGCTGTTGGCAGGTGGCTTAAAATAGCAGTGCGTCCTCAGGGCTGCAGGAGCTCAGTAAGCCCAGCCCAGAACACTCCAGGAGAAGATTCCTTAGCCTGGCAGCTGCCCCCTCGCTGGTGCCCCCCTGCAAGGAGCCAGAGAAACTGTGGAAGCTGCCCCATTGCTTCCGTGCGATTACAACCAAACTGCAACCTCTAGAACCTTCCTGAGCTTCGCTCTGTTCTCCTCACACTCTTTCTCTGGTCACGCTCACCATGCGGCACTCACGCTGTCCCTTGTCCCTTTGCTTCGACTGATCTGGCTGCCTGCAGGGCCTTCCTTGCTATCTTCTCCACCTGGAAAATTTAAGGAATGTCGTAGGTGCTCAATAAATGCCAATGAGATCCACATGCAGACGTTGAAATCTTACCTCGTCTTCAAGCTCAACTCACTTGTCAGAACCACTGGGGAGCCTTCTAGGTTCTCCCAGGAGCAGGAATCCCTTCTCCCCCCGAAACACAGCCCATACTCAGATCGAGATGGGAGACATCCATGACTCTCCCCAACCTTGCTCACTGGGTAGGCTGCCACAATTCATGAGAGTGGCATTTGCTCAAGCAGGGGTGGCAGATAATTGGCACACAGGCCAGAACCCTCCAAGCCGTGCACATGGCAGACATTGCTAATCAATCATAGCATCCTTCCTTTCTGAGCCCCGGAGCCTCCAGGAAGCTCTGAGCAATTGACTGGAATTGGTACCAAGATGATGTCTTAATGGGTTCTCACTCTCAAGTGTCATTAACTACAGTCTTTAGATAAATGGCCTCCAGAAGCTTGTCTTCATGGCTGCCTCAGCCATCAGACTGGGAGGCTCTTGAGGGCACAGCAATGCCATTTATTTCAGCAGCTCCTCCTCTTGGCACAGAGCCTGGTCAAACACTAGGTGCTGAAGAAATGCCCTTCAAGTGCGGGAATCTGGGAAGTGTGGTGAACCCTTCAGACTGTGCTGACATGTATAGAAGCATCTCACCACGTCTACTCTAAGCCCCAGGAGCTCTCCTGGATCCTGATTCCACTCTCTCCTCTCTGGTCCCCAGGGAGCAGAGCCGGGAGCCTGGGAAACCCGAAGCACAGGCTCGTTGAGATCAGTTCAAAACATGGTCTCCCCATGACTGATTGCACAGAGATTCAGGGCCGAAGATAAAAGATCCTCAGACCAAGAAGAGAACAGTGAGAGGGACAGGGGGCCCAGGAAAGCCATCTCACCAGGTCCCATCACCTCCCTGGGCCTCAGTGTCCTCATCTTTAAAATGGGAATACTGGGCATATCTACCCTACAGGACTGTTGTGAGATAATGAATGGAGAGTCCCAATTGGTATCCGATAAATGGGAGTTATTAGTATTAATAGGACGGTGTTGTCGCACTTCTCACTGAGATCTTCTCTGGGAGGAAAATTGCCTTCAGAGACCCATGAGCTGGAGCCTTTCCCTGATTCCCATCCTCCTGGGCCCTCTCACTACTGGGAGAGGTGCCAGGGAGGGGGTCAAGGAGGCAGGGCCCTGTAGAAAAGGGACAGGAGAGAGCCCTTCCCCTGGAGATGGTCTGTCATTACATGGGACACTCTGTGGTCCCATTTTATAGATGGGGAAACTGAGGCCTGAAAAATAACAGAACTAGCCTACATGAGTAACAGCTGTCTGAATCTGAACCCAGGATCCGTTAATTCCAGCGCTCATGGTATTTATCTGGAACAATCATACCTCGTTGAAAAGGTACCTGTTTGATTGCTCATTCACTCACTCATCTTCTCTCTTCAGTTTTATTGAGCATGCTCTGAAGGAGTTCACAGTCTAGTTGGGAAAATGGGGTATGGTTGACATGCTGTAAAATTATTTTGGTATTATAGGAAGAATGTTGGAGATGAGTTGGGGGGAAATTCCACAGAAGGACTATGTTGACTGGGTTTTGCAGTGCGAGTAGGAGTTCACTAAGTGGTTAAATAAAGGAAGGGCATAACAGATAGAGGAGATGACAGGAGCAAAGGCAGGGATCCATGAAAAAGCATGGTGTGTTTGGAGACAATTTAGCAGAACTGTGTGCCTCATCTTAGGGAGTGTGGTGGTGGAGATGCAGGAGATGATGCCTTGAGGTAAATAAAGCCAGAGCCTGGAGGTCCTTCCAGGACACTTAGGATTTTTCCTGTAGGCAGGGAAGTCATGAAGGTGTGTTATAGTTCAGCTGTTCACACCACAGCTTCCACTTCCCCTCACGCTTAGCTGCCTGGTGCCACGTTGCTCTCACCAAGGCCAAAGAGAAACTAGGGATGGCTCTAAGACCACCATGGATTTTTCTGCGTAGACCGTGCTACTCCCCCAGACAGAATTATGCCCAATTTCTGCTCCAGGAACTTAAACCAGAGAGACACAGAAGCACAGAATCCCACCATTAAGTTTTCTCCAACTCACGGGCCCAACAATCTAAAGAACTGCATCATTCATCTATTCCTCAGTCATTGGGTTAACAAAGTTGAAAAAATCCCAGTAGAGAATGTATCAGTTGGTTATTGCTGCAAAACAAACCATCTCAAATCAGTGAGTAAATAATTTCTTCTTTTTAAAAATCCTCACCTGAGGATGTTTTTATTGATTTTTTTTAGAGAGAGAGAGAGAAAAAAACATTGATGTGAGAAACACTGATCAGTTGCCTCCCATCCATACCCCAACTGGGGATCAAACCCACAATGTAGGTATGCACCCTGACTTGGAATCGAACCCACAACCTTTTGGTGTCCAGGATGATGCTCCAAGCAACTGAGCCACCCGGCCAGGGCAACAACAACTTCTTGATCGGTTACTTGCCTGCCGAGGCTCACTCTCGCATCTGCTGGTCAGCAGGGGGCTCTGCTCTAAACTGAGTTGGGGGTTGGGGTTCTGTTCCATGTGTCTCTCATCCTTTGCTTGGGGCCAGCAGGGAGCCACTTAGCAGTGGCTTGGGACCTGAGGGAGGTGAGGGAGTGATGAGGGGAGATGAGGGAGTGACGAAGGGAGAGTGGATGCCCCTCTTGAGAAATTTGGCTACGAGGACTGATAGAATCCGTGGCCCAGAGCCTCTCTGATCGCTCTTATAGGTTCCTGAGGGGTGAGCCAAGGCCTGTGCCAGTGACACCCCCAGCCCTGGCTGTGGTGCGACAATCAGGAGCACGCAGGCACGGTCATGTCTGGACTAGAGAAGTCCTCATTTGGATTGGCGGGTCCCTGTTGTCCAGTTGACGCTTGAGACCGAGTCGGCCTTATCCAGTGGTCAAGACCCCACCCCAGATCCACTTCGCCCAGCATCCCAGCCCTCCGAGCACCCCCACGGGCCGCCCGACCAGCTGCAAGAGCAAGCGAGCTCCCCGTCTTTCCTCAGTGGCAACCCCCTCGGGGAGGAAGGAGCAGATAGCAGAACCGTGCTATTTACAAGCTTTCAAATGGGTTATTGAATCATAAACCGAAATCACAGGCTATAACCAAATCAGCAAGGACCAGATTCAATAAAGTGAAAAGGGAGGGGAAGAAAAATCCCACCTAGAAGCTTGTTAAAGCCTCTGCCTCTCCTGGCCCCGCGTTCTCCGCGTCTCATTGTTCCTGGCAGTCACCCAGCGGGGCCGGGTGTGATGCCAGCGCTGTGAAACCCACGTGCGGTTTAGGAGCGGAGGGGAGGACCATCGCTGCGGGCCTTTGGAACTTGAAAAGAACCCGACAGGCGCTTCCTCTCTGCTCTTCTGGGGCGGCCCATGCCCTTGCTGAGTTGTGAGTGTCTCGAATTCCGACAAAGGAAAGCTTTCAGGGTGGGGGCATGAACCCCACCATCGTGTGGTGACTGGGATCTCCATCCCCTGCTGCCTCCCTTGGGCCGGCCACCGTCACCTCTCAGCTGGATGCCGCCTGAGCCTGTAACACACCCCCCTTCTGCTTTCCAGCTCCCTCAACCCATTGCACGCTCAGCAATAAGTGTGATCCTTTCCAAACCCACTCAATCACTTCCCACCCCTGGTGAGTCCCTCCCATGCCTCCTCTGGCCCCCAGGGAAGGACCAGAGGGGCCCAGAGTCCCTCCCACTGGGGAATGGCGGGCCCTCCCTACCAGCACCCTCCCCCGCATGCCCCTTCCGTGGCTGCCACGACACAGGTCGCATTGACCTTCTTTCTGTGATCTGTGCTTCTCTCGCTTGGTCCACCCTACCAGCCTGCCCACATGCTGTGTCCTGAAACTAAGTCCCCCTCCCCCCTCCCCTCAGCCCTGGCACCCACCACTCCCCCTTCTGTCTCTGCGGCTTTGACGGCTCTAAGTACCTCGTCTAAGTGGAATCACACAGTATTTGTTCTTCGGTGTCTGGCTTATTTCACTCAGCTCATTGTCCTTACGTTTCACCCTTGTTGTACCGTGTGGCACAATTTCCTTCCTCTTTGAGCCTGAATAATTTTCCGTTGTGGGCACACTGCACACTTTGCTTCCCCATCCATCCTTCGCTGGGCACCTGGGTTGCCCCCACCTCCCGGCTACTGTGAATAGCATCGCTGTGAACATAAGCAGCGATGTTTACCCTGCAGCCCGCGCATTAGACAGAAATGCTCGCCTTCATCACCAGCCCGTGAGGGGCTGCGGAAAGGGCTTTAGGATTAGGCTGTGCTCAAATCCCGGTGCTGTCACTTACTGGCTAGTGACCTTGGCCGAGCCACTTGATCTCGAGCGTCTATTTCCACATGCCTAAGAGAAGAAAGAATGCCCGTCCTGTGTGGGTGGGAGGGTCAGAGCACTGGCCATGGCGCGGGGCGCAGAGCAGGCGTCAGCAGTGCGCCAGGCCTCACGCGTTTCCTGCTGCCCCCAGGTCTGCCCCGTGCAATTTTGTACCCTGTTCACTGCCCCAGGGCACCTGGCCCGGGTGCTCAGATTGCCAGCCTGGATTCAGAGGACAGCTTCCGACTGGAGTGGGACCTTTTCTCCCACCCACACAAAGGCACACATGTGCTAGCGTGGCCCCAGCCTCAATCAACATAGACACATAGGCTATGCCTGCTTGGCGCATGAGCGCTGGTAGGACACAGAGAGGCTCACTCACCAGCCCAAGGCCACACAGAGGCTCTTGAACCCCTCTCGGTGTGAGGATTTGGCTCCACGCCTGCAGAACGGAGCAAAGTGTGCAGCCAGGAGCTTGTACAGGCGAGCAGAGGAGAACCCCAGGCTGCCCCTCAGCTCCCCCTCTTCCTCCCCCTCTCCCATTAAGAAGCGGAAACTGAAATGAAAAATAAAAAACGCTGTCTCTTTCATGGTCAGGCTCCGTGTTAGGGAGGTGGCCTTAGGGTGGCTGCTGATACAGGGCTCTGTGTGGCTGACTGTGTCCCCCCCTCCTGGCCCCCTCCCTCCCTGACTTGTTCCTTCCATCCTGGGATCATTTTCCAGACAGCCCCGAGCCCAACCCGCCAGACTATTTAGTCTGGCTTTGGTGACCCCCGTCTGACTGCAGGCAGGACGCGCTCAGGTTTCCCGGCCTCCTCGGTATAATCACGGCAGCCCCCTCTTGGCCCCCACCCTGCTTCTTACACAAACACTTACCTTCAGGCGCAGGACTTCCTGGCAGCTGACTTTAGACCCAACCACCGGCTTCTAGAAGGGAGCTCCGATGCTCTACAACACAGCTCTGTCCAGAGCTCTGTGGGTCCCTGTTTGTCACTCTCATGCATTCAAACCTAGCTGTGTGACATTCCCATCTTGGCTACCTCTCTCTCCTCGACCCCCTGGGGTCCTGACTACTGGATATGCAAGTTCATTAAGAAGAAAAAAAAAAGATGGTAATTTACAGTATTTTTCCATCAGTTAATGGATAAGCTATTTGTTCTTGCTTTATGTCTCAGGTGGGGAAACTGAGGCCTCAGACAGAAAGGAATGGGCCCAAGCCCATGAGGTGGGATGTGCCAAAGCCGGGAATTGAACTCATATCTTTGGGCATCCCATATCATCTCAGCCTTGATGTAATTCAATTGTAGGACTTCCTCCCTTGTCACCACCTCCTCTCCGTTCTGGGTGTTGAACTATCTTTTAACAACTCTTTCTGAGAATCTCCTGACACCTCCTTAGGCATCAGGAAATTTGGTACCTTATTTTTGTTGTCTTTCTTGGGAGCAGTGGAGGAGGGAGGGAAATGGTGGTGGCTCCTGCATCCCTGGGGGCTTTAATTCAGCAAGTCAAGTTCCTTTAAAGACCTGTGTGCCTGGCACCTAGCCAGAAAGGGTGAGCAGTAACCAATATTAATGGCTCCAATTTGTTAAGCACTCACCATGTGCCAGGAACTGTGGGAAGTTCTTTATGTGCAATTCTTTCTGTCTGTACTATGTCTACCCCCATTTTACAGATAATGAAACTGAGGTCCAGAGTGGGCAAGTGACTTGGAGAAGGTCACACAGCCAGCAGGCAGAGCCTGGATTCTAACCCAGGAGCCACGCTCATCCCCACCAGGCTATTTCATTTCAGGGTCACTAGTCCAAGGTGGGAATGGGAGGCTGGAGTTCAGGAGTCTTTTCCATATTTCTGCATTTTTCCCCTTAACCATGAATATGCTTGGTTTTCATAATACTCAAAAAGACGTAATTCACAATAACAACAACATGACCCACCTTGATGCCCATTCAACTTTTCTTCGAGTGTGTTACACGTAACCAGGCTTCCTTTAATTTTCCCCTTCACGCACACGCACACACACACACACACACACATGCCTTGGCTAGCTGTTGTTGACAATTTATTGTATGTGGCTGCAGATCTCCCCCTTATCAAATGCTAACATATATGCAGATGTATCATTTTACCGGGCTTTCTAAACAAAATTTGCAAAATTTGGTTTTTCAAAATCGATAGGAAATGTATTGCTTTTGCTACTGGGAAGAGAAAAAAGATACTAAAAATTAAATCAAATTTCAAAACATCCCTGGGTTGGGCGTTTCAAAGTTGCAAAGGCAAAGTTCTATTCCAGAAAATTCCACATCAGCGCCGCTGCATTCCCCGCAGAGATGCTCAGATCCCTACGGCTGGCCTTCGCGAGAGGCGGGGGTGGGAAGGGAGCAGAGGATGCCTCTGCTCCCATCAGCCTGCCTAGCACCCCTCCCCACTGCCCCTGGTCGATTCGCATTGTGTTCAGTTTGTCAACTCAGCAAAACACACCGCCCCACTCGCTCCCTGCTCGGATTGGAAGGTGATTGCCTACTAGCCAATTAATTCTGCTTTAATTGCTCAGGCTCTAAAACGCAGGCTTGAGCAGCTAATCTGGTTGCGGGGGAGGTGGAGGTTCGCCTGGCAGATGCTGCTCTACCAGCTCTGGGGAGATCCTCAAAGGGTCTGAGAACAAAACAGCAATTCTCTGCAGGGCCCTCCGGGCAGCCTGGAAAGTGAGGTGCCACTAGCCAGTGCGGGTGTGACCCAGAAAATAGGCCCAAGAGAAGGCCTAAGAGAGCAATAGAAAGAGGCATGGTGAGGTCTAGTCACTGTCCATCTCCCCACTTCTGGCATTTATGGCCACCTGGAGGGATCTGGTTGCTTTCCTTCCTGTGGTCTGCCTTCTCCATTCAAGGGTCAGCGGCCGGTGGGCAGGGGCCTCGTCTTGCTCACATTTGTCTCAGTGCTCCTCCAGTGTCTGGCATATAGTAGGTGCTTAATAAAGAGTGGTTGAGCCCTAGCTGGTTTGGCTCAGTAGTTAGAGTGGGCTGAAGGGTCCTGGGTTTGATTCCAGCCAAGGGCATGTACCTCGGTTACAGGCTCGATCTCTGGCCCCTGTTGGGGCACAAGGTAGAAGCAACCGAAGTTTCTTTCTCTCTCACTCTCTCTCCCCCTTCTACTCTCTGAGAAGCAATGGAAAAAATAGCCTCAGGTGAGGATTTAAAAAAAAAAAAAAAAGAGTGGTTGATGTAATGAACATAGTCTGCCCTTTTAAAATCCTCTCCTACCTGCAATAGTTAGGGAAGAAACCCAAAAGATAGATGGGGAAACTGAGGCCCGGAGAAAAGATTTGGTTTGTCCAGGCCAAGGCCTGGCTCAGGCTATCTTCCAAGTCTGCTCTGTACGAATGGCCCTTTTCCAAATCGCCCTCACTCATCTTTTCGGGAGTGGGGTGACCTGTGTCACCGGCTGCGGGAAAGGCGGTGGGGGCGGAGCCTCCGTGCTACTTTTTTGGTGACAGTGGTGACTGTATCAAACCCCTCCTCGATGTGGCGATGTGGGCGCCTCTCCTCCGTCTGCGCCTGGGAGGGGGCGGGGGGCTCGGACCTGATCTCCTGGGGACCCTCAGCGCAGGCCCTGGAGGAGGAGAGGATATGTACCTAATCTCCGACCTTCGCACGAGGGCGGGGACGCTTCAAGGACTTCCGACGGCGGGGCCCGGCCGTGCACCAGTCCCGGCTGCTGCCCCTGCCCCCGGGCTGGCGGGGCGCGGGGAAGGGGGGCTGGGCAGGAGGCAGCGAGGCGGCAGAAAGGCGAGGAGGGAAGGGGGCCAGCGAGGCAGGGAACAAAGGGGGCAGGAAGCGGGGGGGGGGGGGGTAAGAAAAAAGACAAGACGATGGACAAGAAGGCAGCGCACTCGGGGTGGAAGGAGGCGCAGGAGGAACGGTGCACGGGAAATAAGGGGTACGGGGGGCCCTCGGCGGGCTGCAAACAAAGCCACGGAGAACACAAAGGGAAACGGGGAAGCAGGCTGAGGAAGGCGCGTCACAAGCCAGGGGACAAGGCCGCGGAGGCCTCCCGAGCGTCACCTGTCCGTGTGGAGGGCGCGCCTGGGCCGGCAGCGTGGCCGCAGCCGCGCGGGCCCCGCCCCCCGGCGCCCAGGAGCCTCCGCGCGGGCAGCCGGCCCTCCTCCCGCCCCCAGCCCGGCCGCTCCGATTGGCCAGGCCCCTAGGGCAGGGAGCAGGCCACGCCCACCCACCTTTGTCCCCGGAGGCCGAGGCCCCGGCCACGCGGGCTCCTCGAAGGGGCGCGGAGCCACCCCAGGCCCGCCCTCCCCCTCCTCCCCCACCACCTCCAAAGCTGTCCAAGTGGAACAGCCTGCAGCTATTACAATAAACACCTCAGCCGCAACCTGTCTCTCATTTGCATATTAGCAGCCTTAATTCTGATGAAGTATGCAAATGTATGCAAAATGAAATTCATCTCATAATGACACAAGGCGATTAAACAATTTTTATGCTTAAATATTCTGTTTAATGAAATCAAACAGACCTGCGGGTGTGACAAATTCTCCACAGCATGGAGAAATTAGTGGGGATTAAAAAAAATGAAAAGGGAAAAAAAAAAAAAAGAATGCCTACCCACTAGCACCCCCCATTCCCACCCCCCCAGCACGGCCCGGATCTGCTCCACCTTTTTTTTTTTTTTTTTTGGTAAGAAGAAAGGGGGGAAAAGTGTGTTTTTGATAACCAAATGAACTGAAAATTATATTACTGAAAACTGCTAAAATAAGTTAGAAGCAATATGCCTTTGTTTTCCGTTCTTGAGGAAGCCCCGAGCCCCGCCCCTACTGCGACAATGTGGCCATGGTGCATTTCTGCTCTCCACGCGTGGGGTGAAGGGCGGCCCACGCGGGCAGCTGGGAGAGGGACCCAGCCGCAACCTCGGTGCCCAGGAGAGGGAGGGAGGCAGCAGCCCTCTGCCCACCTCCCACCAGGAGGCTGGCCCGCAGCAGCCCGCAGCCAGGCTCGCGGGGTCTGCTCACCCGGGCAGAACGAGCTCTTGCTTTGGCCTCGGGGACATGGCTTGAGGGCATCTGTGTCCTCAGTCCTGCCCAGGAAAATCTAATGGGAGGAGAGGGAGACAGGAAAGAGGAAAAGGAAAGGAAGTGGGTGGCAAAGAAAGGAAACAGATGAAGATAAAGGCGACGATGACGCCGGTGGAGGGAAGGGGCAGTGTAGGGAAAAAGTGGACGGGACAGGAGATGAGATGATAAAAGCCAAAGAAATGCCGGCCGACACTTCTGAGCTGCGGCTATGTATTTTCTTCTGTACGATCTCACTGACTCCTCCTACCAGCCCTGCGGGTTTGGTGTTCTTATTGGAACCGCCTTGTACCGGCGATGGGAAAGTCAAAGTTCAGAGCGGTTGGGTATGTTGTCTGAAGTCACGCCGCAGACACAGGTGGAGGGAAGATTCGGGATTTGAATGCAATGCAGACGCACTGAACTACGGAAGCGTTCTCCTGGGGTCTTGGGGATGGGGAGCTAGTCTACGGGCTCACCTTAGGGGCTGCGGGATATCTGGGCAAATCCCCAGAAGTTAATTTGCATGTTGACCGATAGGTTTCCTGGGGAAAATCCATTTGAGGACTGAGTGAGGGCCCGAGGCGCTGTGTGCGAGCCTCAGTGGTACAGCCTTCTCCGGTCTCCTCTTCTAAAGGGCCCAGTTCCCGCTATTTCATCACCATTTTGATGTCGGTTTGTTCCTTGCCATGTCCCGAAGAGAATGTGCTTTCCAGAAGGGCAGGGGCTGTGCCTGGTTCCCGGTGTGAGCTGCACTCAGGAATTGCTCCTTCCTTTTGTGTCTTGACCTTTTTTCCAGAGTGAACACTGCCTTCGAAGTGGCTGGCAGTGCTCCCCTAGGACCCTCCTCCCTCCCCCTGGTCCTGGAGGTGGAAGAGCAGCTCTTTCTAGAACCCTAGGTTTTGGGGGAGGGGAGGACAGTGATGATACCAGGAGGAGGGGGCAGCTTTCCCAGATGAAAGTCCTTGTTGCCAGGTAACTGATGACAACCCCTGGCTCCTAAGGGGCAGAAAGGTGTGGGAGGAGGGCTCTAGTGAAGAGTCAAAAGCGGGTCCCCTATCAGTACCAGTCCCCACCCAGCAGCCTCCCATTGAGGGGTTCAGAATGGGGAGGCCAGGGCCAGGGAGCCTGTGCTTTTATTTGGGAGTTGTGATCTCTGGCAATTGATCTAACCACTCTAGGCCTCTGTTTGGCCAGCCAAGAAATGGAAAGAATCTCTTCTCATGATTCCTAAGATTTCTTTTGGCTGTAATCTCTTAGAATTTAGATTCTAAATCCAGAACAAATAGGCAAATTTTAAAAAGGCAATAAAGGCAACAATTACCCCAGCATGCCTGTGATTTCCTGAGCACTCCCTGTGTGCCTGCCACTATTCTAAGTGCTAGTCTACGTTTATTATCTCATTTAATTCTCACAACAATCTTGTGAGGCAAGAACTGTTAGCATCCCCTCTGGCAAATGAGAACATAGAGACACAGAAACGTGGAGTTACTTATCTGGGGTGGCCCAGCTGGTTAAGAGGCAAGGCCAGAATTGAAACCCAGCAGTCAGTCTTCAGCTGCTCTGCTATTAACAAGAACAACCACAATAATAACTATTGTCACCTGGTGCGTGCCTGACTCGACATGTAGCCCCCTCGTAGCAGCTCTGTAAGATAGATAGCGCATTTATTTCCATGTTATCATGGGGAGATGGAGGCTCAGTGGAGGTCATTGATGTGTCCAAGGCCATATGGCAGGTCACTGGCTGTGGAGACAAGTGTACAGACATCCAGGCTTGAGACCAACGATGGTGATGGCAAGGAAGCTACCTGGATTCTAGGGATTCTTGGTCATTTATCATCTCCATCTCTTCCTGGTTCTAAGGTTGATGGATTTTGAGTCAAGGACGTTTCCTTAGAAAATTAGGAAAAATATTTATAATTAATATTTCAATTATAAATATATATAATTGAGGAGCTATCAGCTTCATCACGCTGCTGGTGACAGCCCAAGGAACAGAGGACATGTTGCTTCCCTGGAAGTGGGGGAGTGGGGTGGGCTCTTTCCATCTATTTAATGGGGAGGTCACATTGCACTGGAACAGAGTAAAGAGCATTGTTAAATCCAGCTGAGCACCATTGTGATAAGACATTGACACTCACATGTCTCTATTTCTTTGCCTGGTGCCGAAGGAGGCCGCTTAGCATAATCGTTGCCATTTTAACAGAGAGTTAGGAAAAGAATATTCACACATTCAAATTCACTCATTCATTCAACAAATATTTATCTAAGGAAGCAGAGCTAAATAGGACATAGCTGCTTCCTTCAAGAACACCCATGTAGTTGGGGAGACACATTAGAACATTACAACACTAAATATAAATGGTACAAATACGGCACAGGAACAGGGGAGGCATTTCTTCGCTGTGAAATCTCAGGGAAGGTAGTCTGGAAGAAAACTGAACTCAGTCTCCAAATACAACTTGGAGGTTGCCAGAAAGGGAAATGGACTTACCAAGGGAGGAAAAGCATGGGCAACAATGTGGAGACGAGGAACTGCAGGGTTGGAGGTGTGCACGGTGTACAACTGGTGCTGGCTGGGCAAAGCTCTCTGTGGAGGAAAATGGTGACAAAATGAAGGCAGAGAAATAATAGGGATGGCCCATGTGAGGAGGCCTGCACATTTATCTTTCTTCTGCCACTGAGTAACCATGTGGCCTTGAGGAGGACACGTCAACTCCCAGAGCCTCAGTTCTCCCGGTTTGGAGAACAGGGAAAGGAAAAACGCTCAGCCTGTTGTGAGCATCAAGCGTGCCTGGGAGTTCTCTGCCATTGGATGTTTTCGCCCTGTATAATTGAACATCTCAGATTCTAATTAGGAGATTATCATCAGAGACAAAAACAGCGAGGAGAAAATTATCCCCTATTTGGGCATCCAGATGCCACTTTCTTTTTCATGTACCAAAAACAAGTGGCACCGGCTTGCCCAGGACATGAATGAAAATCAGCCCTGTGCCCTCATCACCCACCCCTGTCCACCCTCCTCTTGGTTTCTTCTGTGTATCCTAGAAACCACACCCTGCCTGTCCCTTCCCTCCCTGGTACCTTCCAAGACTACATAAAAAGGACTCTGGCACAATCAGCAGAGCCTGTCCCCTTCAGGGACATAGCACCAGATCCTGCAGAGGCAGGAATATGTGCACAGGGAGGGTCCTGCCTCCCTCTCTATGCTGGGCCTGGTTTCCAACCGAGTGGATGTAAATGGTTTTCCTAGAGGAATCCCCAAGGTTCCCATGTTTTTCTCCGCAGGAGCGCCTTTCCCCCTGCAACCTGGGGGTACAGCTCTGACAAGACACAATGCCCCCAACCCTCAAGGGGCTTGCCGTCTACAGGGATTAGTCCAGAGCCTCTAAAGGACAGCTCCCCTTTTCTCTTTGCACTTGTCAATGTCTGTCCCTCCTCCGCTCTCCATCTCTTTCTTCTTCTCTCCCTCCCTTTTGTTTTTTTACACAACTGGAAAGTGTCAATTTTACAAAAACAATAAAACTATTTCCAAAAGCAATATTAATGGTCACCAACCCTGGGACAATTTTTTTGCCCAACTTCCCATGTCCTGCCAGTGGAAGGCTGTCAGGACCATGGGCCCCCTGGCCGGACAGCGCGTCATTGCAACACCCAGCTCTCCCTCCTGAACTTGGACTCTTAGCAGTTGCTCTCAACACCTCCCATCCACTCAGGCTCTTCTTTGAACTCTGTGCCTTTGAGGTGACCACACAATGGAACCAAGTGTTCAGAACATCCATCGTCCTTCTGTCCCAGAGGGGACTCGCCTGTTCTCCAGGGAAAAGATGCAAAGAAATCCAAATGGATTCTTACTTTGATTGGAGCCCACCCTGTCTTTCCATCAGGTTGGCTGAAAGTCAATGTTTCCTTTGGAGCCGACAGAAAAAATTGCGACTAAAATCCCCAGCAAACCCCAAACTCCCAACCACTACTGCGTCTCTGCTTTTCCATGGCAAGGACGAGCGGAGAAATCCGATCTCTGTGCTTCGTGGGGCCAAACGAACTCCGTGCGGATTGTGAGTAAGAAGGGCTGGGCCCTGGCTGAGCCTCCTGCCTGGTGAGGGGGCTTAATGATTTGTGCAGACCCGCCATGCTCCAGCCGGGGTCCAGAGCACTGAGCATCGATTGCAGGGAATGAAAGCCCCCATTGCTGTCCCCTGGGCCTTCTTGCATTCTTGGTTCTTACATGCTCCCCTTTCTCCCCCAGTGACATCCAAGACGCGTGAGAAAGCCTGAGGTAGACATAATCACTTTCCCAGACCTTAATTAATTTAGTGTCACTGGCTAATTAGCTGGAGGTGTCATTCAGTCCATCAGAGGGGTTGCTCAAGCTAGAATGGTCCTCAGGGTCATCAGACTTGATCCCCTTCAGTTCACAGAAGGGTGCACGAAGCCAAGGAAGAGAGGGAAAAGCCCGGAGTTACCCTGAAAATGAGGGGCTGGCCTAGAGTTTGAGGTTGGGTTTCCTGGTTCCCAGTCCTGCAGGTCTAGCTCTAATTTTCACTCATTTAACTGCATTGCCTTGTGCACTGCATTTGTTCATTATATGGAGAAGTTCTATTATATCATCCCACCCCCTTTCTATTCAATATATTCCCGTTACCCCAACTTTTAAAGTTTTCTGCAAACTCATGACCACCTTGGGGGCTTTGCACTTGATGTTCCCTCTGCCGGGAAAGCTGTTTCCTTGTGTCTTTGCGTGGTTGTCACCTTGTGGTTATAACCATCAGGTGTGGTTATAAACCACCACGCCTCAGGTCTGCAGAGGGGGGGATGTTGGCATGTGCAGTGGAGAAATGAGATCTTCCAGTGGAAGAGGCAAGACGTTCCTCAAAGGGTGGGATCCATTACAGTGGGAGCCAGAGGATACAGAGCTGGAGCCCACAATCGCGGTCTAATCGTGGCTTTGCAACTAACCAGCAGTGCGACTAGCCAGTGAGCAAGGGGCCCTGCCCTCACCAATGCTCAGCTCTGTATGAAACGGGAACATCAGACTTGGGGCTTTCTGAGGCTCCTTCCAGCTGGGACGATTCTGTGGTTATCTGGGGAGCATTCAGAGTTCACTCTGGGCCCCTCGGTCTCAGACAGATTTAGACAAGTTTGAATGGGGCCCGTGCAAGTCAGCTGCCATGATTAAGGGGAAGGGGAGACTGGCTCCAGGGAAGATGAAAGGCCCTGAAGCATCTCTGCCCAGCCAGCTGCAGTAAAGGGATGGCTCACAAATGTCTGAGAAGACATAACTGGCTGGGAGCTGGGGGCAGTAACCGGGAGAAAGCTCCTACTGTGAGCCTGGAGCACGCTGACTTGTGTGATGGCTGGTAAGCCAGGCAATGAAGATAGTCACCCTCCCAACAGCCACCACCCTCACCTCTTGTCTGGACCATGGCCTCCTAACCGTGTCCCTGTGTCCAACTTTGCCTCTTTCGCGTGCACTCAACACATCAAAGTGCTCCCAGCACCGGGCGTCCCCAGAACACGACCCCCTCGGCAGAGCTCACAGCCGGGACAGAGTCTCCACCAGCAGCAGCAGTGAACAGAGTCTGGCTCTCCCAGGCCACCGCGCAGTCATGTTATTTTCCATAAAGGCCATTTGAGAAATGAATAACTAAATGCGATGTCAGTTTTATACCAATGTAAGATGTTACACATAAAGAAATTCACAAATCAGGGAAATAGCCCTCGTCTTTATTTCTCTATCATAAAATGTGTTCTCGGTAGGCATCCCTCCTTCCCTCCAGGGCTATTTCCAGCTGCTCACAGCTAGCGGGCCGTCCCCGGACCCAGGGACACTGGTTCATGGGACAACACTCACATGGCTGGAGGGGCTTCGATGTGTCCTTTCTGGTAGAACCAGCTGCACCCGTCTCACCGTCTCCAATCCTCATAACTACACTTGTAAACCCCCTCAACCAACCTTGGGCGCACCCCTTTGGTGCCAGGCGCCGCGAGAGACAGCCGTCCATGCCTGGTCATTCTACGTCGCGGGGACACTGAAACGGAGGCCTGGAGGAGTGAGTGCGACCTGTTCAGTCTGGATCCAACCCAGGTCCGTGCGACTCCCATATCCAGGCGTGTAGCCACTTTCCCCAACTTGTCACCTGAGTTCAGAGCAGGCTGCCTCCTTTCTTTGTATCAGGCAGCTGTGGGGCCCTGAGATAATATGGAACAGATGGGGCGATTTGCTCCCCAGACCTGATGGAACTTCCTGAGCACAAAAGGAGATTGCGTTTCCCAGGCTCCTTGTAGGTAGGTGGGGCCACGTGACCAGCTCGGGCCAATGGGATGCGAGAGGAGGTGATGGATCGCTTCCCGGGGAGGCAGCTAAGAGCCAGGTGCATCTGGCAGCCCCCCGGCTCCCCCCACTTACTCGAGACGGTGCAGTCCCAGCAAGGGGGGGGGCTGCTTCCTCGAGTCACCACTTGCTGGACAGCCGCCAGCTCGCACTGGACTGAGACATGGCTGAGAAAGAGATGCCCATTATGTTGTTATTAGGATTTAGCTTTATTTAAGTTTGCAATTATGTTCACTTCCCTTGATTAATAAGAATAATATTTACAAGGAGGCTTGTGACCTGAGAAGGAACATCTGCCTGTCACAGAGACTTCTCTGCTGATTTAGCAACTTCCAGGCTGCTTTGCTCATTGATTCATCTACCCATCAGGGTTGGCCATTTTCCTCCATGGCCGGATCTCACTCTACCCCTCCTTGGCTCTGTTCCTGCGAGGTTTACCCCTGTGGATTGCATGGCCTGGGCTCCCTTAGGCAGGTGACAGCGGGTCAGAGAGTGGAGGGGAGCGAGAGTCAGTATTTACTATCTCCCAGGCCCTTGTTTTGGCAGTGGCTCAGGTTTTCCACCTATAGTCATAGCTCCTGTCAGGCCACCGTGCAGGTTCTGGGACAATTCTCCCTCCCTCTGCCCTCCGAGACCAGGATACTTTACCCTGCTAGTCCTTTTTGGTTCCCTAAACCCTGCCAACATCTCTGTGCATAGTTCTCTCATTAATATCTCTTCAGGGAGACCATTTATTTCCCACTGGGTCTCTGACTGATATGCCATGCGTAAGGGGCAGATCCATCCAGCACCTGAGCCCTGGGGTCTATGATTCTTGCCTCCCTCTCTGGTCAGCTGTAACTATTGGCACATATTATGGGATGGTTAATTTTACAGGCCAACTTGACTGGGCCCGGGGTGTCCAGGTATTTGGTTAAACATTGGGCCTCATCCGTGTTTGGGTTGGTGGTGGCCTTCACTTTCAGGATGATCTCAGGGAATATCCCTGGAGTGGGGAGTGGGTCCTCATATTCCTAAGTAAGGGGTTGTATCCCTAAAGCTTAGGTTCTCCCGTGAGTATCCTCCAAGCCCACTCTCCAGGCCACCAGCCCTTGCAGCCAGTGTGGGAGGAATCAGAGCTCCCTAACTAAGGGTCACCACTGATTTTGGGGGTCCTCAGGAGGCCACAGGCAGCAGGGAAGGGTGGAGAAAGAGGGAGACCTACCAAGGCTCTCCACATAGCCGCTTCCCCCACAGCAGCCTCACTGGCCAGGAATGCAGGGGCACCCGGAGGCCAAGCTTATCACCCTCCTCGAGCCGTCTGGAGCAGCCTGGTTCCTGTCGGCCATCCATCCAGATGGGCACTAAATCAGTGAGTTCTCTGCTCCTCCAGCTGCAGTCGGCACAGGGCCTGGAGCCCGGCCAACACCACAGCCCAGAAGCCCAAACTCCAACATATCTTCCTCCCAGACGCATGGACAACCCCAAGACGCGCCCTCCCAGGGCAGCCAGGGGTGGCTGGGCATCTGGCCTGGCTCACGTCAGCCAAGAGATGTCGCAACACAGGGAACAGCATGCGATCCGACAGGCCTGGGTTGGCAGCCAGGCTCTGCCTGCCTGGATGCCTTGCCTCAGTTTCATCATCTCTTAAATGGGAACATTAACCAGATCCATACCCCTTGTTTTATGGACTCAATGCAATTAGCTATACACAGCTTTGCACAGAATCCACTTCTGTGTCAGCGCCCCCAGATTTTTCCATAAATGGCTCGAATACCTTCTCTTAATGTATTTGCACATGTTTCCCATTTTACAAGAACCTGCTTATTTGGAAACCGCTTCTTGAGAAGGAACCCCAGTCCTGGAGGGGCAGCACCTCATCTCCCCATCCTCTAGTCTGACTTCATGGTTCTGGAGAATGCATAAGTTATAAATCACAAATTATAGGATCTGTTTGAAGGCGATAAGTGCTATAGGAAGGAAGCAAGTAGCCCAGGGCAAGGGAGACTGGCTTCCTGGGGCAGGTGGGGTGCTAGAATCTTAATAGAACTTCTCCATACAGTTGTTTTTCTTTTTCAAATTTCCATTTTTGCATCTGTTGTATAATGTACATCATCTGTGAATACAGTGGTGGGTGATCATAATATATAAACGTGTACATATGTTTATATATGTATATGTGTGTGTATATGTATATATTTATTGGGGTTCAATTCCAGGAGTTTGGACACCCTGAGTTATACAGACACAGCAGCAGGGCCTTGGCGGGTAGGAGAGCTGGTAGACCTGGGTTTCACCTCTAGGACAGATTTCTCCCCAAGGTGGTCTTAGAAATCAGCCCCCTCCCCCCAAATTCTAGATCATTTTCCAAGTCCACTTTGAAGGCACTGACCCTCTCCATTTCACAGATGGAGAAAGTGAGGCTCAGAGAGGAACCACAGCCTACCCAAGGATACACAGCCAGTGAGTGACATAGCCTGGGTCTTTGGATTTCCAGGGTGGGGTGGGGGAGCCTTTCCCCTGCGACAGAACTGTGTGACACTCCCTAGAAGCACTGGCCCAAGAGCTAGGCAGTGAAAATGCAAGAAGACAAAGACCCAGGCCTGAGATTTTTCTCCTGGTCCCTTGCCCGCCCGAGAGGCCCCTTAAGCAGCGCATAACTGCCCCGTGATGTATCGAACCCTCTCTCTGCACATAAATGCGGCAGGTCAACCGCCAGGCAGAAATGCCGCATATATTTCCTCCCGTGCGATGAAATATGCCCCTAATTTGGCCCGGGTTTTGTTTTATTAGACCTATGGCAGCGAGGCGGCCCTGTGCAGAATAACCTCCTGATCGCTCAGTTCCCTCTCGAGCGCGCCGGGGGCCCCATCAAGCGGGGGAGGAAATGCCCTGGCCTATTATTTCTCAGCGCTCAGGCCCAGAACAAAGATCTTCCCCAGGCCAAGGAGATGTCATGTGTGGCGATTCACAGAGGCCCCTCCTGGAGGAATGTTCCCCGGCTGGAGGCTGGGAGACTCGAGTTCCAGTCCCAGGCCTCTTGATTGCAGATGGGAGACTCGGGCATGTTGCCACATCCCCCACTTCCCCCGGGCCTCAGTTTCTCCATCAGTGCAACACAATTAATAACAGAACCTCCCTCCTAGAGTTGTTCTGAGGATTTAAAAAAGCACGCGGGATGAGTGGCCACTAACTGGCCCAGAGAGGGTATTCAATATACTTTCACAATTAGCATCACTGTTTACAGAGAAGTGAGTTTCTTGATCCCCACAGAAAACCATATTGGTGAATTCTGCTAGGCTGAAAGAGTGATTTTTCCCCTACAGTCCTGTAGGGGTGACTTTATACTAACTAACTAACCCCATTCAAGACCAAGGAGTGTGCCCAAGGGGCACTTGTTTGTAGCGGGGGGGGGGGGGGGGGATCAAACAGTCCTGGGGGTGGTCTGACTCAGCATTGGTGTGTCTTTTCTGGAGTTGCATGTCAGCATCGGTGATCAGAGGGCTCAGGGGTCAAGGGGTGTGTGCTCAGTGATGCCAGCGCTGGAGGGTGCCAGGCTCCAGGGGTCTCTGTCATTCTGGGGCTTGGGGGTCACTGATCGCCTTTCTTTTCTTTAGCTCTGTGGACCTCAGCCTTGGCTGCACATTGCAATGACCAGGGAACTATAAACAATATCTATCCCAGACCAGTGAAAATTAAGTTAGATTCTGGGTGTGGAAAAAGGTGGAAGGGGGGGTCCTAGTTTTTCAAGCTCCCTGAGTGGCAGGGTTGAGAATCACAGCTGGGACCTTTTAATGTGATCGAGGAGACTGGCCCCTAAATCTGTCCTTTCCTCCTTCCTGAAAAGGGGTAATGGGAGGCTTTGGACCTGAGTTCAAATTTTGCTGTTGCGTGGTCCCCCATCCCCAGGCTATTCACCTCCTGAATTTCAGCTTCCATATCCCTAACTGGGGGGGTGGGGGGGGGTGTTAATAAAAGTACTTGTTTCCCCAGACAGTGGGACCATCAACCAGGCGGTGCATGCACAGCACCTCGCACAGCGCCTGCACCCAGGAGGCTACGCTCGTAATGGGACGTTACTATCATGGCTTTAGATCAGGACTCAGACAAGCTACTGCCAAGGGCCAGGCAGTGAATATCTTCAGCTTTTGCAGCCAGGCCACCTCGGTCACAGCTCCTCGGCCCTGTTATTGCTACCCCAAAGCCACAGGCGATAAGCGTATGAATGGGCATGGCTGCTTTCCAGGAAAAACTTATTGACAAAACCAGGCCGCAGGATGGCTCTGGTGCTTGGTTTGCAGACACCTCCCTGGTCTAGGGGATATTCGGAGTCTGGACACCAGGCACAGGCTGGCTTTATCTGTGCTGTTTCAGGTTTACGGTCCTATACGGGAGGTTTCAAGGAGATCGTGGAGTCTTCATCTATCTCTGTTGTATATACTCATCTCAGAGGATATTTACATGAGGATCTCCTGAAATAACTTTTTTGAAAAGTCTAGCACACAACGGGCTCTTTGGAAATGTTATTTTCCAATTCTTTCCACGTCCTTCCTCTCCAACAGTTCAGACCTTGGAAAAAGGGTGATTCAACAAGTTGTTTATTTGGCACCTACTATGTGTCACCACTGTGCACACATCATTTTATTTATTTTCCCAGCAACATGCCAAGTGCATACCATTATCCTTCCCATTGTCCAGATGAGGAAACAGAGGCATAAAGAGGCTCAGCGGCTGGGCCAAGGTCACAGAGGGGTGGGATTCAGCCAGCCTGTGTCAGCCTGCTTCTCCGCGCCTCCTTGCAAGCAGGGAGGGCCAGGATGCAGTGGCCACACCTGAGAGCCTTCTCCCTCCTAGGCCTGGGGGCTGCAGGAAATGAGCTGGCAGCCAAGGACCAAAGCCGTCCCTTTCATTCTGAGTGTGTATAAGCCACGCTGCACCGAGTCCCCTCTGCAGGAAGCTGGGGCTTCCATGTGGCTTTCCAGAGAGCATCTTTCTGAAGGTTGGGGAGGGGGAAACTGTGCTGGGGAGTCCCCTCTTCCGCAGCTCGAATCACTTCTCTATTGTCAAGGGCCTCGTGGAATCTGCACTGGTGGGGAGACGCCATTCATCAGGCCAGGGCTTACTGGCCCGACCAGATCCTCTTGTTGGGAGCAGTTACGGGGGGAAAATCCAGACAGATATTTTTACTTTATGCAATTCCATTTTTGGCTCAACTTCTCTGATCCTCTAATTCTGCCAGGGACTTTATTTCCTTATGATGTTAAAGCCCTGGAGCTCAAAATCCTTTTTTCTTTTAAGCTTCTAGAAACTGAAGACCCTGTTCGGGGCTGAGCCAGATACCCATCGGCCCTGGTGGAGGTGAATTATCGCGCAAGTCATCACACTTGCTTATAAATCCACCAAGGAGCTTTATAAGGAGTCGGGTGACAGATAGCAACGGAGGAGGGACGATACGTTCTAGGGGAATGAGCTTTGGAGACTGGGTCCCGGCTTAAGGGTTCACTGCAATTGCTGCCAATCGCTGTCTGACCCCAGAAACATCTTCTGGCCACCCTGGGCCTCAGTTTCCCCTGCTGTGACTCTTCCCTCTTTCTCTGGCATAAAGAAGACTTCTTAGTCCCATCTTAAGACACAGACTGCTTGAAGGCAGAGACTCTGTCTTTAATTTCAGCCCCTCGGGTCCCTTATCCATCCGCTTTCATCTCTGCGAATGGCACTGCCCTGCACCCAGTTGCCACTGTACCTCACCATCCCCATTGGGCACTTCCTTCCGCAGTGTGGGTGGACTCCTCCCTCCACCACCTGTGACTCCAGTGCACACCTGCTGTCCCCATCAGGCCCAGGGCCACTGTCATCTCTCCCCTGCACACTCCAGCAGCCTCCTGAGGGGTCTCCAGGTTTCCATCGCTGTTCCCCCCAACCCCCAATCCATTCTCCAGCCAGAGAGAATTTTCAAATTTGCTCTTAGCCCTCCCCTGCCTCAAACCTTTTAATAGCTTCTCAATGCACTTAGAAAGGGGGTCAGCAAATTACAGCCTGCAGATCGAGTGCAGCCAGCCGCCTGTTTTTGTAAATAAGCTTCGATTGGAACGCAGCCACGCTCATTTGTTTACAGTTTTTATACGCTGCTTTCACGCTACAGCGGCAGAGTTGAGTAGTTGCAACAGAGACCGTGTGATCCGTGAAATCTGAAATATCTATCATCTGGCCCTTTATGGAAAAAGTTTTCAGAGCTGATTTAGAATAATATCAAATCCTTCACCGGGGCCTGTGAGGCAGGTGATCGCGGGTGCCAAGTTATTTTTGTTAAAGGCACCGCTTTTCTCAAGTCCCGATTTTCTATCACACCCTTGGCCATGTGACTTTGCAGGCTCCTCCCATCGAGAGGTGAGGCTGTTTTTGGTCCCTTGAGTCTCAGCTGGCCATTTGATCAATATAATGTGGCAGGCAGAAGCAATGCTCTGTCACTTCCAAGCCAAGGACTCAAGAGGCCTTGCACAATTTCCCTCTCTTGGGCAACCCTGCTGTTGTCATGGCAACGAGCTGAGGTTGCCTGCCGGAGCATGGGAGACATGCGGTCCAGTCCCTCCCATCACCCCAGCTCACCCCTAGAACTAGAGCAGCCCTTCTGTCCTGCAGCTGATCACAGGCACTTTAGGAAGCCCAGCCCAGAGCAGCAGAAACCCTGCTGAGCCACAGACTCATGGACGAAAGAAATGCCTGTCATTGAAAGCCACTAAGTTTAGGGCTGGTTTGTTACACAGCAGTAGTGTACTGATAAATCATTTGTCACATATGCATTAATCTTTTCACACTTCAGTCCCACTTTTTGGAATTTACCCGGAAGATACAACTCCACAGTCTAGAACAACAAATGTACACAGTTACTCATTATGGCTCTATTTGTAATAACAAAATATTAGGAACACAAATATTAGTCACCTACTCATATGTGACTGGTTTAATAAACTATGGCTCGTGCGCACAATGGAGTACTATGCAGTGATAAAAAATGAAGACAATTTCCGTGAAAAGAAACAATGTGATTTCTAGGATATATTGATAAATGAAAAAACAAAGTGCAACATAGTATCTATAAAATGCTTTCTTCTATCAAAGGAAAATTGGGAGATGAGAAGACTATGTGAATATAAATTTATAAAAGGAAAACTGGTAGGATTCATTTCTGATGAGAAGTGAATGCAAATGGTTACGTAGGAGGTGGATGGGAACAGAGGGGACACAATGAAGATGAGAGTGAAACTTCTTTTGGGACTTCTTTTTAGATAATTTATACTCTTGAACCATATAAATATTTTATAGAGTCAAAGATAAAATTCAATCCAAAATATTGAACAAGACAGCAATCCCTAAAATTGAACACAAATAGAAACAAATAAACCTAACTATGTATGAAACTGATAATTCTGGAACCCATACCTTTGTATAATCACCTGTCCTTGAATGTGGCGGGACCTAGGGACTCACATCTAATGAAAGAAATGTGGCAAAGGTGATGGGATGTCACTTCTCAGATTAAGTTATAAGAGACGGTGACTTCTGTCTTGCTAGAAACTCTCTAGTTCTGGCTCTTCTCATGTGCTTACCTTGATGGAGAAGGCCACCTGGCAAAGAACTCAGTGGCCTCTGGCCAACAGTCAGAGAGGAACTGAGACCTTCAGCCCAATGCCTTCAAGGAATTGAATCCTGCCAACAACCATGCGAGTTAGCATCGAACCTCTCGGGTCAAACCTGTAGACGGTGCCACCTCCAACTGACGCCTTGACTGAAGCCTGGGAGAGACCCTGAATCAGGGAGCCCAGGTAAGCCACACTTGCATCCACAGAAACTGTAAGATAATAAATATTGTTGTTTTAAGTCCCCAAGTTTTGTGTAGTTTGTTAAACAGCAACATACAGTGCTAAAATATAACCACAGAGAAAGGGAATTAGTTCGAGTAACCTTTGAACACTGTTCTTTCATTGAACCCCCTTAATTGAATATACTCTAGAAGAACCTCTTTGAAGAGCTTCTTTGAAGAACTTCAAAGAATCCTTGAACTGTAACGGATAGGTTGTCTTTGATAGCTGGATTGATGTAGTTCTGAAACGACATCATGGGCCTTGTAGGACAGAACAAATGCGCAAGTATTTTGATATTTGGGGAACTGGGATTCTCACAGCGGAATCAGAGGCACAGGAGTGAGGAATGGGGGATGTAAGGAAGGACCTCGCGATGTTTGGTTTCAATTAGAGGCATTGGAATGAACTCAGGTGTATCTTCTTGTCTCTGAACGATCCTAGAAACGGCCATGTGCCGGCTGTAATGAGCACACCTCGAACTCGGATCTTGGTTTCTAAATACCATTCTCCGCGGAAAGGAACTGGATGTCTTGGAGAAATGGCCAGTTCCAGGGTTGAAGCAAAACACAGGCAAGATGAGCCTTGAACATTCTGTGGCATCAGGAAGCGAGGAAGTTCTCAAAGACTGAGGGAGACGTGCAGAAGGATGCGAAGACCAGCTTGCAGGAGCTCCCACTGACCAAATCTGGGACAACTTGAGCATTAAAAAAGTGCTAATGGACAACATATGAAATAAAAAAGGGGGGGGGGCAGTGCAAAACTCCTTTTTACCAAAGAATATTAACCAAAGAGTATAAAAAATGATATATTTTCAAAAAAAAAATCTCTATGTTGCAGCGGCCACTGCAATACTTGATTCTGACAAGGGTCATTAATGGTTATCCAAACTACCGGGTGACACAGTAGGTGCCTGGGGAAGGTCAGATCCTCCTCCTTCCCCCTCAGCACCCCACTGTCCTGCGTGCAGGGTGGGAGACACATCTGAAACCACATTCTGTCACCCGACGGTCCCAGCAAGGGTCCATCAGTCCTGGGAGCCACCAGTCTTGCGTGGGCCGGTGGAGACGAAAGCCCTTCCTCTCAGTGGGCACCTCTGCCCCCTTAGATGTCCTTACTCGAGCCCCAAGCTCGGGAACACCACCCCCACCCCCCATATCTAAGGCAGCTGGGGGTGTGAAGGAGGGAATGGTAAGCTATTTGCTAAACTTTCTTTGGACATTCTCTGCCTCTCCCTGGCCACCCCACCCCGGCTTCCTGGCAAGCGTTCTGGCTGTTATTTCATCTGGAATTACTGGAATCGCACTGTCTCCTGTCAGCTCCCTCCCCCTCCCCCGGCTCTCCTGGGAAACCAGAGCGATGGATGGTCGGAGATGCCAGGGCCAGGGCACCACCCAGTGCACACGCACTGCGCCCACGCGTGCACACGCGCACATGCACCCACACACACGCACTGCACGCACACATACACGTATGCTGGCTCCCCTCCTCTGTCCCTCCGCCTCCCTCTGTCTCTTGCTTTCTTTTCTCTCCCTCCTTGTGCCTAATCTTCCATCCCCCTTGCTGTCTTCCTCTGTCATGCCTCCCTGGGTATCTCGGTCTCCCGCCTTATGACTCCCTCTTGCATTTTGTGTTGTGTTTTTGTCTCTCTCTCTCTCTCTTTACTGGTCTTTCTTTTGCTCCAACTTTTCCCCTTCAGAGACATTCTCACCCCAATGTCTCTAGATGCTAAGCGCAACATCACCTCCCCAGGGTATGAGGACTGTTGCCTTAGGGGCCGGCCTGCCTGGCTGCAAACCTTCCCTCTGGATTCACAAATGGGTGGTGACCTTTCCTTAACTTCCCTGTTCCTCAGCATCCTCGCTTCTGCCCTGAGAATCACAATGGTGCCTCTGGCATGATGTTTTGAGTGGTTAACACCGTGGCACAGTCAAGCACTCAATCAGATCTCCGGTGGGTTGGAATCCAAGTTGTGTACCTTGCTCTACAAAGCCCACTCCTGCCTCTCTCCAACCTCGCCGGCTTTGATCCCTGCTTCCTTCCCATGCTCCAGCCTCCTGCACCGCTTTCTGTTCCCAAATGTGACAAGCTTGTCCCCCTCCAGGCCTTTGTCTTTGATGATCTTCTCTTGGAGAGCTCTTCTTTTTATTATTATTATTTTTTTATTTTTTTAAAAGTATATCTTTATTGATTTCAGAGAATGGAAGGGAGAGGGAAAGAGAGAGAAAAACATCAATAATGAGAGAGTCATTGATCGGCTGCCTCCCGCACGGCCCTGAATGGGCATCGAGCTCACAACCCGGGCATGTGCCTTGACTGGGAATCAAACCTTGATCTCCTGGATCCTAGGTTGATGCTCAACCGCTGAGCCACAACCAGCCAGGCAGAGAGCTCTTCTTGCAGACTCTCACAGCATCTACTTGTCATGTCATTCAGGCCTCCCAGCACCTGCAGGGGTGGTTTTAAAATACGTCCTCACATTCTTTGACATCGCTCCCTTCCAAAGGCAAAGCCCCATTTTCCTCCCCCTCGAGGGGGGAGGGTGGGCTGGAGTTTGTGACTTGCTCCTAACAAACAGAATGTGGAAAGAAGAACTGAGACTGGGTTGTAAGAGGCGTGGAAGCTGCCCTCTGCTTCCTCTTGGATCACTCATAAGTGTGGAGCCAGCACCATGCTGCCAGGATGCTCAAGCAGCCTTCTGGAGCTGTGCATGTGGAGAGGAACTGAGGCCGCCTGCCGACAGCCAGCGCTGACTGGGCCGGCGTGTTTGTGAGCCACCTTGGAAGTGAATCTTTCAGCCCTGGCTGAGCCTGCAGATGAAACTGCAGCCCTGGCTGACGTCGTGACTGCACCTTCCCTGGAGACCCTATACGAGAGGCACACAGTGGCACGGAAATTGTGCCACTAAGTTTTGGGTAATTCCTTAAGCAGCAGTAAATAATTAACACACTCTCTATTTCTTTACTCTGATGCCATAGCGAAGTTTTGTTTCCTGACTTTTGTCTCTCTCCCCCACTAGGTGGTAAGTTCCAGGAAGGCAGCGGCTGTGTCTACAAGGCCTGACACATGGAGCTCACTGAGTAACTGTGGCAGGAGTGAATGGAGGTCAGGGATTTCAAGTTCAGCCCAAGACACTTCCCCTCTGTGGATTTCTGCCTCCCTAGAGAAGGCAGGAAAGCTTACCCAATCCCCTTTTCTGTTTTTCTGCATTTGGGTTCTCGCACTTTCTGTGGCTTTCTGCTCGGATGCCTGATCCGGGGGGCCGGGTGTGTGTGTGTCTGTGGAGAGTAGTTTGCAGTTAAAGAGGCACCCGTGGGAGGAAGGTCTCTGCGTGCTTTTTCCTTTAACAAGCCAAGTCCAAAAAATAAAATAGCTCTCCACTGCAGTGGGGACGAAAATAGCCCGGCTGCAGGATTCCAGTGGCGGTGAGAGACAGGTACTGCGTGGCCGAGGGCCGGGAGAGCTGTGTCTCTGCGTCTCTGGGCAGTTCAGACTGCGCACCCCTCTGATCACTCACCCACATGTGACCTACCACTCACGTAGCCGTTCATCTATCCTTCCACTCAGTAGGCTATTAGTTCATTATCTATTGATTATTTACATATCTATTTATATCTACATTCAGAAGAGGAGGAGGGGAGGGGAGAGGGAGAGGGGAGGGAGAAAGAATGAATCTCAGCAGAAGAATTTAGATCTCGTTTCTTTCCAGCCAGTGTGTTTTCACAGCACCATCAGAACACAGGCCCTGAGGTGCCCCAGTAGGTGAGGAGCTGGAGATGGCATCGGTGCTGTTTCCCTGTCAGATAGACCACATTTGGCAGTGAAGAGGGCTCCGGTCTCAGAGTCCGGAGACCTGCTTGCAGATCCCTACAGGACCAGGGAGGAACCCCCTTTTCTCTGGGCCTCAGTTTCTACATCTGTAAAATGGGAGCTGCATCCAGGTACCCAGGTCTGAGTGTCTGGGTCTCTGCAGAAGCTCAGGGCCACCTTCACGGAGAAGGGGAGGCTGCGCAGGGGAGGGGCCATGTGTTCCAGGCAAAGGTGGGGGGCTGGACCCAGACAGGTAGGAGACCAGGAGGGAAACCAAGCTGGAGCGCCAGCAGCAGGAAATGGAGGCTAAGGCTAAGGCTGGGGGTGAGGGCAGCCCAGGGGGATCCCTGAATCTCCAGGTGAACCCTATTCCTCTCCTTGACCTTGGATTTAACCTCAGGATGTTTTCAGATGAGGGATGTCCCCTCCACCTCGCTGGATCTGAAAGGGCAATTTCATCCCTCCGGATCTGCGTAGAAACCGGCTCCTGGCCTCGGCTCCATCTGGCTTCCTGGCCAAGTCGCAGTTCACACCAGGCGAAATACTTGGACACCAGGAGAGCATTAAGTAATTGGTGGACTTTTTCCCCCTTTTCCACTTGCATTTGTTTGTTTCCTGCAGGGTTGCCTGACACCAGCCAGCCTTGAATCAGATCCCGTTCCCTCCACAGCTGGGACCCAGGGAGCTCAGCCTGGGGTGTGCACAGAGCCAGTGGCCCGTCCGGCAGCCAATGTACACAGACAGCAATGGGCGCTGGAGAGTCCCCCGGGCTCCTCGGGGGAAGTGAGAAAGTGAGAGGAGGCCCCAAAACACATCAGCAGACTGCACCGCCTCCTGTCATAACAGAGAACAGTCCAGTTGATCAAAAGAGCAACTTACACTCAAAGAAGCCATCCCCTGTGTGCTAGCTACACGCAGGAAAGTGAATGAACCCAGGGGCCCTGGATCTAAGAGAGCTGGCTGGCTCTGCCTCTCCCATCCTGGGGCAAGTCACTTCAGCTCTTGCGTCTCTGGCCCTTCATCATCTGTGAGATGGGTGGTTCTTACAGTTGCCAGGTGCAGCAAATAAAAAGACAGGATACCCAAGAAGATTGAAATTTCAGAGAAATGATTTTTTTCTTAGCATAAGTATATCCCATAAGTATATATTTGGAACATACTTATACTAAACATGTATTCTTTGTTTCTCTGGAATTTAAATTTAATGGGGCATCCAGTATTGTATCTGGCAACCGCAGCTGTTGTAACAATAAAGTGAAATGATGTACACACACTTCACGGTGCGCCTGGCTCCACAGAAAGGGTCAGAACCTGGAAGCTAGTTCTGGCAGAGCCAGGCCAGGAACACTAACTATTAATTCTAATATGAATGACTATTAATTAGTTAATGTTAATTAGTATCCATGTTAATTAATACTACAATTAAAACACACCCGTTACTGAGTAGCAACTATGTTCCAGGCATGTCCTTGGCATGACTATTTCATCTTCATCACAACTCTGTAGGACACGCCTCAGAGTTGTCCCACTCTGGGCGAGGTGGCTGGGGCACTCGCACTCCAGCTCCTGTCAGTCATTGCTGCTGCTCTCAGGGAAATGAGCTCCCAGCATCCCCGGCTGGACCCTGCTGCACAGGCCCTGTGCACCCTGTGGGCCCAGGAGAGCCCTTGGGCAGAGGCAATGGTCAGCTATGGGATCAGTGGGCCTGGGAATAGTGAGTGACAGGCTCACACGGGCAGGACGCTGACCATATTTATACAGCCTCCCTGGAAGATTTAATATAATTTAAATTCAAAGCATCCTTCTGCTGAAACAGTAACAATGACGGCAATGACAATAATAATAATTCAGGTTGAAACCTGGGGACACGATCTGACCCTCCGCTGGAACACCCGGCCCAGTGCTCTCCTCCAAAGCTGACTTCGGGGGGTGGGGGGCACCAGGCTGTGCAGAGAAGCACCAGATCTCCCTCTGCTCTGTCTGGGTTTCAGGAGCTGGTGCCACTGAGACAGAAGGACACTGCCCCGTCCTTCAGGCCTGAACATCCCGTGGAGGCTGAGACACTAATTGCAGAGGCAGAGGGCCCATAAAGCACGCTGGGCGGCCACCAGCGGCTGGCGGAAGGCAGGGCCTGTCAGGGACCAGCACTCAGCTTTGATTTAGCATCTGAGCAAAGGTTGAAAAGAGAAAAGGGGAGGAGGCGACTCCATTGGGTTGGGCAAAAATACTCATGGTAAGTGGCTGGGCCACGAGGTTATCATGCACCTGGAAAAGAAGAGAATTACTATTTAAATTACTATATGCAGCACCTCCTGAGTGTGGGGCACTTGATGTGAATCATCTCATTGTGTTCTCCAACCACCTAAAAATAAATATTGTTTTATTGCCATTTCCAAAAGCCAGAGAAGGCTCAGAGAGGGAAAGCAACTTGCTCAAGGCCACACAGCAAGGAATGATCAGAGCTGGGATGTGGACCCAGTGCTGAGCCCAGAGCTTGTGCCAGGCGATAAGCAATCTGCTTCCCAGAGCAGGCTAAGGAATCAAAGTTGTTTCGGGACATGCCGGAGGCAGTGAGGGTCAGTGGTTAGCCGGGGGCCTCTGGAATCAGATTACTGGCCTCGTTTCTGGGCTCTCTGGTTTTCTCTAGCTCTGTGGTTTTCCTCAAGTGATGTAAACTCTCTAGGACTCAGTTTCTTTATCTCTAAAATGAGGGCACACATAGTATGTGCTTTCCTGGGTTCTTGAGAGGCTTGAATGATGTCAGATCTCTAGGGTAATTAACTGATGCTCCATAAATAGTCTATCACTCTTGGGGGGAATTTACACTTTGCGGGGGCTCTTGGAAGCAGGGATAAAAGTGCTCCCAAGGGTAGAGCCCAGCCAGTGTGCAAGGCAGGTAAGAAAGGCCAGCTGAGCCTGTGTGCAAACCTCCATGCCCTCCACCAACCCCCTCAGAGGCTCTTCCTCCCCTGAGCACCTGGAAGAAGTCTGGAGACGCTGCCAGAGGGGCGTGCAGGCGGTTTCCCCAGCATCATGGCATCCGGTGGCTCTCGCCGCATGGCATGCAGGCCCCGTGCTAAGCACTTTTCATGCCTCATCCTATAGAATCGTAACTATACCCCTGAACGAGATCCTCTCAGCTCTGCCATTTTCTAGATGGGCAAACTAAGGTTCAGAGAGACAAGTCCTCTTGCCCTAGTCACGCAGCTGGCAAGCACCAGGGCCAGAGCTCCAGGCCAGGACCACCCCATCCCAGAGCCCAAGAGTCTGCCCACCATCGGCTAAGCTGAAACATGTGAATTCCTTCCTGCAAATGTCCAGGGAAATCACCAAAGGCAGCCACGTTGCCCTGAGCCGATGGGGACCTTATGACCCCACCAAGCGGGTGTCAGGGAGACTGGTCACAGCTGATCAGCTGGACTGGATGGATGCTCCCTTGCATCCAGCTGGATGCTGGTGTCTCAGTGGTCGCCAGATCCAAGGGTTACACGATTCCTGGAACCCCCGGCCTGGTCAGCGCCCTTCACCCGTAACCCCACTGCAGCCCTGCTTAGAACAGCCTGTCCCCGGGAACATGTCACCCAGCTGGTTCAGGCCTCGTAAGATTCAGGAAACCATCTGTACCTTTAAAAAAAATAGAAAAAAGAAGGAAAGGAATGAAATGCAGTGATTTCACTCTGGACACCCGACCACGTTAGCTCATGGCCCAGTTTCTGGGTCAGGGGCGGGGGTGGGCGATACTCTCATGCAAGGCGTTTCGTGGCCGAGGGACTCGAGTTCCTAAAGATTATTATTTTAACAAACCCAGCCTTGACGTGTCCAAAGGCAGCGGGAGGCTCCGAAGGGTTTTCCAAGAAAGCGTGTGTTTCTTGGGGTTATTATTTCAGACTCAAGTTCAGGGAGGGGAGGCTGTTTTGCTCAACTCGTGTTTCTGGAAAAACAGGCACTTGGAAAGAGTTGGACGCGGCAGGCAGGATGTGGACTGGAGAGCTGCTGGCCTGGGAGCAGGGCTGGGGGAGGCGGGGAGGAGAAGGGCCTGTGCCCCCGGGCGGCCCCTTCTTGGGCTGGGACTTGAGGTTCTGGGCCCCCTTTGGGGGTCCAAGGAAGGAGGCTGCTTGAAGACGAGAGCTGGTTGAGGTCTCTAGTGCCTCATTCTCCAGGAGGATGCCTCGTCCAGGCCGCCAGCCTTTCTCCTCTGGAGCAGGACTGATGGGAGAGGAGAGAGCAATGGGCACAAGCCACCATCTCTGTTAGCTTTGCCAGGCCCGGTCTAAGGCATCCAGGTGCTGTCTAGACATTACTGGCTCACTGTGGGCCTCAGTTTCCCCACTGGAATCAAGAGCCTTGAGCGTTGCTGTGTGGCCCAGCCTGGGCCTGTCCATCCCGCTTCCCCCCACACCACCCTCTTCCTCGTGTGCTGGGCTCCAGCCTTCCAGCCTAAACCCCTGAAGTCCCACGGTTCTGCCAGCCTCAGGGCCTTCCCCTCCGTCTGGAACTCTTCTCCTTGCTCTTAACCCACCTCTGTCTCATCCTTGGAGCATCGCTTCAACGTCACCTCCTGGGGGAGCCTTCCTTGTGCCCCAAACTGAATCAGGGACCTAATATTCATACACGGTTCTAATATTCTGCATTAATTCTTTGGCCAACACCCACCTCCCGCACTACTCTGAGGCCAGGAGGAGCCGAACCATAGTCGTCTTGCTCATGGTGGATTCTTTGGTGCCTGGCCTGACACACAGTAGGTGCTCCATGAGCACATGGAAACATTTCCCAAGGGTAAGGCCAGAGCTCAGATTTGGTTGCCAGCCCCCTGGCCTGTGATCGATCCATGAACCAGAAAGATACGAGACAGCCCGATGGGCAGAGGCAGATGCCTTCTTCCCTGTCTCCTTGGGATTCTGTGGAGTGCCACACTCCTGGAAAAAAATGCATCCCACCCATGACCAGGACTGGTGGTCACCAGTCAATCAAATCCATGTGCTTCACAAGAAAGGGCTTTATCTGGCCAACATGGACCCGTCATTCTATCTCATGGACTCTTCCCCCCCAGCTTCCTCCATTTCCTCCTGTCCACGGCTTCGTTCCAGGTATCTCCGGGATGGGGGGGCCGGGCAGGGCCTTCTCTGATAAACTCCCCGCCGGGATCCCCCCAGCGGCCGGCGCGCTCTCATTTCTCCCTTGCTCCTGGAACCATTTCCTCGTGGGACCCGCCATCCTCTCCAGCCCAGAGGTGAGTCATCACCATGTCATGTGTCCCAGTGAATATCAAGTGTCTCCCACTTTAGAGCCTCTTGCCCTGGACTTTGTTTTATGGGGCTGGGCTGTCTGGGGCCGCCGACGATTTCATCCATCAACTCGGGACGGCTCCAACACTAATGCTGAATTTATAGAAGTGGTTAAACAAAGTGTTGACAATATGGACAGCGTGTTTCTGATTAACACGGCGATTCCGAGGGAAACTGCCAACTGCGGGGAAGTCAGTAAAACACAGCAGCGATTTCCCAGGCTCAGTAATTTCGGGCCCTGACATCACAGGATTAACAGATGTTGCGCAAGAAACTTGCAAAGCATTGGGAGGTGTAGCTTGACGGAGAAGTGCAGGCTCGTGTACGAACCAGAGCTGCTCTTTTCTTTCTTTTTCTCGAGAGATTAAATCTGAATTTCAGCCTTAAGAGTTTCCTTCAGAAAATCCTGTCAGCTTCAGAGAAGCTCCCAGAATCCTGTCCCTACGTTGCCCCCTTTCCAAAGGTGAATATTGACCCTGGCGAACATGTATAGAATATTTACTGGGTGTCAGGCACCTTTTATAAATGATCTCATCACCCACGTGGCGAGGGAGGGACTGTGAGTATCTGCATTACTAAAATACCTTTTTAGTTTGAAATAGTTTAAGACTCACAAGAAACTGACAAAGTGGTGTAGAGAGTTCCCATGTGCCCTTCCTCCAGCAACCCCCCAATGATGATAATATATTGTCAAAACCAGGAACTTGACTTTGGTGCAATGTCACACATTGTATTTGGATATTATCAGCTGAGGATATGCTTTTATTGATCTTTAGGGAGAGAGAGAAACATTCATGTGAGAGAGAAACATCGATCGGTTGCTTCCCTTATGCACCCTGGCTGGGGATCAAACCTGCAACCTAGGTATGTGTTCTAACCAGGAATCAAACCCACAACCTTTTGGTGCATGGGATGGTGCTCCAACCAACTGAGCCACCTGACCAGGCCACATTCTTGATACACACACACACAGACACACAACACAGAGTTCTACGACATTTTATCACAGCTATAGGTTAAAAGCAACCATCACACTCAGAGTACAAGAGAAACTCCTTTGGGCTACCCCTTAATAGTCTCACACTCCCTCTGAACCCAAGCCCTGGAAACCACTGATCTGTCCTCCATCACTGTCATTTTGTCCCTTTAAGAATGTTACATCAGTGAAATCATACGGCGTGTAGCTTTTTCACTCAGCGTAATGCCCTTGAGACCCACCCAAGCTATTGTGGATGGCAATATTTCTTTCCTCTTTGTTGCTGAGTAGTATTCCGTTGTATGGATATACCACAGTTTATTCATTCACCCATTATAGGACCTCTGAGTTGTCGCCAGTCTGGGGTTATTATGAATAAAGTGCTTCAAATGCATGTAGACAGGTTTTCATGGGACTGTTCACACTAAGGCTGAGGTAGCTGAGGTGTGAGAAGGGACGTGACTTGCCTAAGGTCACACAGCCAGCAGTTTGAATCAAGATTTGAAGCCAGTAGCTCCAGAGACTGTGTACTTAACCATCTGCAAGACTGCAGATCTTATAATTAAAAATAATTAATCATAAAAAGTTAATTAATGCTCCAGGAAGATGCACTGTGTTTATCCAGTGGTTTTGTGTCTCATAAGAATATGGCACATGTCCCTTGAGGTCCCACAGGACATGTTTGAGAAGGAAATCCTAGAGTCAAAGTCAACCCCTTGGTTTGTTATGTAGAAATTCCTCAATATGGCCTCTGCCTCCCTCTGGTTCTCATCTCTTGCCGCCTTTTCTGGCTGATCAAAAAGCCATTGCTATTTCCCCTGGAACAGCCACCTTGGTTCTGCTCACACCGTCCCTCGGCCTGGAATGCCTCTCCCTCAGTGCCGGCTGCAGCTCACGCCTCCCTCTTCTGTTAGTAAGTACCTCCTTGGAGAGGCTGTTTTTATCCCCATACCCCTCCACCCAGCAATGTTCTCAGATCCATGAATATTCATCTACTTCTATAAACATGCATTTATTCATTAAGCAAAGCTCCCTGAGGACCAGGGCTGCGCCAGGCACTGAGCTGAGCCCTAAGAAACAGAAATAAATAATCTATAACCTCTGAGCCCAGCCTTCCAGCAAGTCAATCTGCAGACAGGAACACAAGCCACAGAGAGGGATGAATGGATGAAAACAGAGAAGGGAAAGCACTGGGCTTGGCAATTTGGAGCCCTGAGTTTGAATCCCAGGTGAGCTGTATTTTAGCCTGCTCAGGCTGCTTTAACAAAATACCATAGACTGGGTGGCTTAAATAGTAGAAACTAATTTTCTCACAGTTCTGGAGAAGTCCAACATCAAGGCTCCAGTTGATTCGGTTTCTGGTGTGGACTCTAGTCCTGGCTTACAGATGGTCACCTTCTCACTCTGTGCTCAGTGGCCTTTCTTCACTGAAAGTGCACAGGGAGGGAGAGAGAAAGAGAGATCTTTGGTGTCTCTACTTACAAGGACACTAATCCTATCTGATTAGGGCCCCACCCCTATGACCTCATTTGACCTTAAGTACCCCTGTCTCCAAAATAGTCACATTGAGAGTTAAAGCTTCAACCTATGAATTTTGGGGATACAGCTCCTGTCTGGTGGGGGGACTTTCGTGGGCTGGTTTCCCACCCTCTGCCCCGCCTTCTTACAAAGGGCCTGTGAAGAGCTGTGGAGATGACTGAGAATGCAGACACACTTTCTCCCGGGATCAGGCTCCTGAAGTGAGAGACTGGCCTCCCTCACTCACCTGGGGCAGCCAGACCCAACACCCCAGAGTCACCAGGAGCCAGTGCCCCATCTCAGCCAGCTGCACGGTAGTCCAAGTGTTTCGCAGCGTCTGTGGCATGTACCATTGGAGGGGACTGCGTCTGGTTGGAGCGCTGGGAGCCGAGCACAGAGGGCCCAGGGGAGGGACTGACCTTGAATGCAGCAGCTTCATAACCAGCCGAGGGAACCCCACACTCCCACCTGCAGCTGATCCTCCCAGAAGCTTTCATGTTTGTTCTGCATTTGATTTCCTCCCTCCAGTGGCCTCCCGCCCCTCATAAAACTCAATCTCCTTTGTTTTCACTTCAATTAAGGACCAATCATTCTGCCCACAAGGCCACACATTGAAAGTGCTGTCAATAATCCGGCTGTGGCCAAAGGCAAGGCGGCCTGGAGGGGGAGGGATGTGGGCTGGTCTCTGGGGTCCGGGCCCAGGTGAGTGGAGGGTTGGGAGTGGGGGGAGGAAAGAGCCCCAATGGGAGTTCATCCTGCTTCTACACTAACCTGTGGTACCCAGTCTCCATGTGCCCTTGGCCAGGAGCGGCCCTCCCTGGCCTCACTTCCCCCCAACCTGTCAAATGGGACAGAGATGTCCTACTGTGAGTTTTTAGCTCTGTTCTACCACTCCCACAGAGGGTGTGATTGTTTCAGGATTAATCGAACTACCGATTAAACATACACCACACTCACTGACCTAGCCAGGAGGCCTGTTTGCAGAAATCTGTCCTCTGACATGTTTGTATAGGTACACAAAGGTGTTCGTTTCAGGGTGTCCATCATTGGGGGGCTCATTAAGTAAATGGTGCTCTAGCCACAGTTTGTGACCTCTCAGCTGTTACCAAGAATGGGGGAAATCTTCATGTACTATTATGAAAAAAATGTATTGGTGGGGGTAAGTTGCAGAAATTATATATATTGATGTAAATATGTGTTTTTTAAGTTGAGAAACAAACCATATTATAAATAGAAAACAAATCAAAACAGAAACAAAAGTGATATTACAAGAGCGTAGTCCGTGCGTGTGTGTGTGTGTGTGTGTGTGTGTGTATGTGTGTGTGTGTGTGTGTGTGTGACCTGAAGGATGCGAGTCACAGTTTAAAATAATAGGGTTTTGAGTTGGGAGAGGGGAGTTAGGGACTTTCGAGTTTTCCAATGAGTATAAATTACTTTACAATTAAAATGTATATAAACCTATAAAATGAAATGAATACCTACTTGTGGTTGGGAATCGGAGCCACGTATGAAGGTAAAAGGAAGACTATTTAATTCTCACAACTCAGCGATAACCACCGTTGACATTTTTATGCTTTTCCTTATGAGCCTTTCTCCTCACTCACGTACACATATATTTTTATAATAAAGTTGGAATCACGCTTCATGGGAAATTGTGCGGCCTGCATTTTCACTTACCATTTTAGCGTGAGGATTTCCCCAGGTCATTCAACTCCCCCTGTGATCATGCTAGGGGGCCGGTGGCCGCATGGCCACCTGGATGTCCCTCGCCCTGGGCCTGTTGGGCTTGCCCATTAATTGCTTAACTCTTCTCCTAGGCTGGCCACTCTCCCAGGCCAGGGACACTGACAGCCTGTTTCCTGCCACGTGGCCACGATCTTGCACAGTGGCACCCCCCCCACCCACCCAGCCCAGTAGGGGGTCAGGAAATATTTGCTGAATAAAAGAGTCAACAAAAGATACAACAAATAAATGCAACTATTTTTAAAACGTGCAAACCACTGGCTGATGTGAAACGCTTTCCTTCCTCGAGCCCGCAGGCTGGCTCCCCTTTCTCGCTTTAAATATCCCGGCTCCACGCATCCCAATGCAGGCAGGGCTCCCTCTCCGCTCCCTCAAAACCTTTCCTTTCGCCTCTGATGCTCTGAGTCACCCCAGGGTGGGCAAGCGGGCCCTCACCCCCGAGCTTGGCTTTGAATGCAGCCAAAACAAGTGGCTGCCTTGGTCCCTGGAGGGGAGTGTCATTTCACCCACCTAGGAGGCTGGAGGCTGACGCCAGGGGGTTGCAGGGCTTCCCAAGGCAGCCCACGTGCAGGAGTGGCTGTGGGTGAGCCCTGAGCTGGGACCCCAGGCGCCTCCTCACGCCACCCCTCGAGCCCCAGATTCCTGGCCTCCCACAGCCCAGAGGACGGCAGCCAACATCTAACAAAAGCCTTTCGGTCAGACATGACCTAAGTCTCGGGTGAGAAGCTTCGACTTAACAGGACCGTGTTCTGATCCCAATTGTTGCTTCCCGTGTGACTTCGGGCTCCTCGAGCCTCAGGTTCTTACCTTTAAAATGGGGGCAATAAGAGGAGTCATCTCGCAGGTCCTCCCGAGGAGTAAATCAGATAAAGCGTGTGCAAGCCTCAGCCTGGGCCGCAGCCGGACGCCGTCGAGGTTGACTAGCTTCCCAGCCTTTCTGGGGGCTTTCGGATCAGCTCTGCTCCTGTTTTGCCCGGTAGGTGAGGCCAAGTCCGTGGAAACGTAGCCGCCCCATCAGGCCTCCTGTAGCTCTGCCCTGTACATGGGCTTCTGAGTGATTTTCTGATGGTTTAGGAGGGGAAGCCAAAAACCTGTGATTAAATGTCTGAATGGCGGGAGGCTGGGCTCGTGACAAGCTAGGGACTGGGGACCTTCCAGGATCCCCAGAGATGGCAGAATGGGCCAGATCTGGCAAGGCGCAATTTAGCAGAGAACTATGACAATCCTGGAGCTGGATCACAAACTGCAGCTCCGCGAATGGTAATGTCTGTGACAGTAACTTACAGTGTCACGGTCTGTGCCAAGGACGGAGCCGAGGGCTGTGCCACACGCCTTCTTTAACTTGCGCAGAGCCCCTCTTCGCCCAAGTTTCGTTACCAAGCGCATTTGCAGAGGTGGAAACGGACGCTCGGTTTCCAGGCCCAAGGTCCTCCAGGGGAAGCGGGTCCCAGAGGGTGGCTCAGTTGGTTGGAGCATCTTCCCAGGCACCAAAAAGGTTGCGGGTTCCATTCCCAGGCAGGGCACCTCCCTAGATTGTGGTTCTCTTTCCGCTCGGTGTGCATAAGGAAGGCAACTGATGGTTGTTTCTCTCTCACATCAATGCTTCTCTCTCTCCCTTCCTCACTCTCTCAAATCAATAAAAATACCCCCCAGGGAAGATTAAAAACAAAATGAAACGAGGAAGCGTGACTCTAGAACCGCACCCTTAGCCCATGTGCCATCTGGGAGGACAGGGCTGTCGTGTTTTGTATCAAACCGGCCATGTGATTCAAGGCTGGTCTGGGGATGGCAAAGAGGTTCATGTGCCATGAAGGCCTGAGCGTCCGCCGGGAGGCTGGCTTTCGTTCATTCCCGCATTTGTTCACGCAACAAGGATGAGCTCGGAAGATGACGTGCCAGGTGCTGAGTTAAACTGGATTCGGGGTGTCTCAGCCAGAGACAGGCCCTGCCCCAATGAGGCTCAGAGTCCAGCAGGAAAGACGGGCCATAGATAAATGACCCCAGGCGCATCCAGGTCCCCTAAGCAGTGTCAGAGGGGGCTCAGTCTTCATCCAGGATTCCCCAGGAAGCCCTGTGCTTCACCTGGCTAGACTCAGCTCCTGGCTGGGGAATCCACTGCCTCCTTGGAGTGAAATAATACACAGAGATGCTGGGCAATGTGGGCAAATGCCCAATGTAGTAATAATAATAATAATAAATAAATGGCACCGCCACAACTTGCATCACTAAGTTTTTTGAACTCAGCAAGGCAACTTCAGGCTTAAAGCTGTTCAACTTGACCTTACTAGATTCAGTCCCAGTTCTGCGCATTCGGAACCCCTCCAGAACAAGCACTGAGCCCTAACCGTGAGGATTAGTGGAGAGGTTTGTTTTGGACCCCATTTCTCACATCCCACTGGCCCAAGCCTCCTGCACCTCTGAGCTGGTTTCAGGGCTCAACCTTGGTCTTGAAATTTAGCTGCACTCAGGCACCTGCTCGTCCAAGATGTTGCTCTGAGTCATCTGAATGTGATGGGGGTCCCAGGAATGTCAGGCCTGGAAATGTCATTTGCAACCAAAAATTTAAAATAAATATCCCTTTGGAAGGAAAAGAAATACCTTAAACAAACTAAGTTAACTCTCATATGACCTCTTGCCCTCCGGAGTCATCATCTCCCGTGTGAACACAGGGTATTGTGCTGTTTCAATCTACAGACAGCTCTGTGATGCTTTGCTGTCCCCATGGTCCCATTTCACAGATGAAGAGACTGGGGCCACTGAGGGACGTGACTTGGCCAGGGGTAGAAGGAGCCTAAATCCTGGCTGGACGGGTGACAAATTTGTTCTGGTCTCAGCAGCTCCACCTGCCCCAAGCTGGAAACTTCATCAGGCGGGTTTCCCTGGGAGCTCCAGGCTTTCCTGGGGCCAGGCACTTGCAGGGGACACTAGATAAACAGCCTCTCACAAGGTGTTTTGGAGTTTCTGCTTTCCGGCCTCACCCCAGGCCAGGAAAGGCTGAGAAGACAAATGCTGTTGGGCCTTGTCTTCAGCAGGAAAGTTTTTCAAACCCCAAGAAAGCATTTCTTTGATATCCACCCTCACTGCAAGCTGAAGCCCAGGCTTCCCAGCTGGGGTTCTTCTCACCTGCTAATGAGAATTCCTGATTCCTCCCTTTCCTTTTCTCCAGCAAGGGGTCAGGTGAGTCCCGGGCCCAGCCACTCAAACTGAAATAATGTGTGGGCCTCTCCTAAGGAGCAAAAATAAAAAGACCGTAATATTTACTTAAATCTGTTTATTTTTAAATGTATGCAAATGTAAGTCAACACATAAACTCTTTATATCTTAGTTTTGTAAGAAGCCCCTTCGCCTTATAATTATAAACTTAACTGTGAAGTTACAAAATTTAAATTATCAACATTATTTAATATGACAGAAAATGCTGTTTGTTTGACTCTAAATGACCCATTCAGGTTTAATATAGAAAGATGGTTTTCTAGATCTGCTTCAAAACTCTGTATCAGTTAGAAATGGACATGAGGACTCATAAAAGAGGCCCAGAATGACAATGCTTTAAATAAATTGAGGTTTTAGTTTTCTCTTGGTCAAAGAAATCGAATCCACCCAATCTGTTCTGTGCTAATATCCTTAGCATGTGGCCACCAAGGTCAAGGTGACTCATAGTCACATGGTGGCTGCTGTAACTCCAGCTATTGCATCTGTGCTCTCTTCAGGAAGAAAACAGAAGGGAGAAAGCATGCCTCCCAGGTATATCTACCCTTTGTAAATAACCTGCTCAGAAATATGACCTAACGACCTCAGCTTACGTTGTATTGGCAACTCTATATGTAAGCCGAGGAGGAACTAAAACCTTTTAGCTGGGCATATCAGCACTTCAAATAAAATAAGGGGCCTGTCATTATGGGAGAAAGAGAAAATGGACTGTGGTTAAGGGAGTAGCACTGGTTGCCACACTATAGGTCTATTTTCTAACTCGTAGGGTCCCAATGCAGAGAATGCCTTTTGAGACAGGGGTGTTGTTCAAAATGGCCTGTGCAATGGCAAGACTTAGCTTGTCAGCTCAAGATAATCAGCCCTCCCATTTAACTTAACCCGCTGAGCTCAGTGCTGCATCCTTTGAGTACACACGAAGGTGCTCTACTCAGCACAAGCCAGGCCTTGGAATCATAATTAAATGAGCATCTAGTGCAATTACTGCCGGCATCAGGAGCAGGAAAAGGCCTTCACTGCATGTTTCTTATCACCCTCGAGCCGGTGAATAACTGCACATCAGCCTGTGCAGAACCGGGCTGGCGTGACACGTCCCCTCACCTGAGTCTGGAGCTGCCGCTGTGAGGCTGGCAGCCCCACCCCGGGTCCCCCAGATGCCCGTGCTTCTGTGGGCCGCACGGTAAGTGAACTCCTCCTCTGTATCCTGCTCTTTGGATGCCTGCAGAATCTTCGTTGGAACCGCAGTGAGGCTGTTCGGTCTTTGCTCAGCAAGCCCACATTGTGAAAGCACTTAACCACCCCAGACACGGAGCCACACAGCAGTCTGCAGCTGTAAGGTGGTCACTCAGGTTATAGGTAGTTTGTCTGGGTTAGAGTAGAAACGAGAAAGCAAACAAGGAGAGAAGCGGATATTTTGGGGTATTTTTGTGGATCCAAGTGTGAGAAACAATGGTTTCTGTCACCGGGGAGACAATTTTAAAAGGGCCCTAGTGCCGTGAGCCTGGACAGATCACTCACAGCAGCCCTGGAATCAGGTGGAAAGGTTACCTTGTTTGAGAGGTGAGAGGCTTGTATCAGAGAGGCCAAGCCACTTGGTAAAGGTCACACAGCTTGTGAGGGTCATTGCGGAGACTCAGCCTTCCTCTGGTTCAGAGCTATGCGGGGTAGGGCTCCGGGGCCTTCTGTGATATTGCACCTGCCACCGGGCAAGCTCACTCCCCAGGTCCCCTCTCCCTCATGTATCATGCACCCAGCAATAATCACAGTAGCTCCCCCCGTTGGGTGGCTGTCAGGATTCAACGAGACAATGCTACCTAAGCCCTTGGGCAGTAAGACAATGAGGTGAGAGTTCGCCATTTGAAGCCCAACCCAGCTCCATTACTCACCAGCCAGGCTACTGAACATGGGTGCCTCAGTGGGCCCATCTGTAAAATGGGAACAGTGCCCAGCTGTAGCAGGTCAGGGCCGTGGAGAGAACCCAATGAGTTCGTCACGGGTAAAGCATTTGGAGTCATGCCTGGCACTCAGCAGGCGCTGTGCGGGGGTTTGCTGCTATGATGATGGCTCTTACTGTTATTATTGTTGTTATTATTTGCTGCAGCAGCTCAGTGCCTACTAGGGTCCCCCGATCCTATTGACTGGAATGTTCCTCACCAGCCTTCCCAGCACAGTGCCTGGCACTGTTATTATTGACATTATTGCCACATGCCCTGGCTCCTGGACGGGCTCCAGGAACACAGTTGCAGGAACACGGTTGAATGAGTGAGTGAATGAATGATTCTGCCCCGGTCGCCAGCATCCCTGCTCTGATCCGCCCCCCGGATCACCATCTGCGTCCCCGGATGTTAAGGCTCCTTTCACATCACCAGCACGAACCGGACTCCTAATCCACCCTTCTTTGCTTTAAGAGTCATTACAAAGTGCTTAATTAAGTAAGCCTCGCTTAATCACCAAGTGTTTGCATGCGACACGGGTTCCCGGGAAGCCGCGCACTTGACACGCTCGGTACAGAAATAATTAGGCCGAGCGGGGTGGCAGGAGGGCGGGGGACAGCGGGGAGGCCGGAGCCTGGGCGGTTCATTTGGGGGCCTTGCCCATTCATCACCGAGGGGAAGGGAATTAAAGGCTTTAGCCCGAGTGACGGGAGAGCTCCTGCATTCCAGCCGCGTGAGTCACCATCACCGAGGGGCCCCTGTCTGGGCGTCCAGGGGCACAGAGCAAGGGGGGGCCTGGGGGGCAGGTCAGGAGCTTGTGGGGCCAGGAGGAGGGGTGCATGGAGGCACACGGCCTGTGTGTCCCCATACCACCTTGGATAGGGTTTCGACAGCCCTCCCTCTTATATCAAGAGCTTTGCCCATTGTAAATTGATTTGCAAAGTAAGTTGGTGGTGGCGAAGTGTGTGTGCGCGCGCGCGCGTGTGCGCTCAGGCTATCATTTAATTTCTTTCTCAATTCCTTCCTAATCCAGGGCTTCCCACAGAGCCCTGGATTAGTCAGTACAAGGATGAACTTACTTTTCTGTCTCAATGGCTGTGTGTCTGTTTTCACGTGTATTAGCAAAAAATTACATAGAATCAGGCCCTCATTCTGTGATTTCTGGGTATTAGCACATCAAAATGGTTGTAAAAGAAATAGTAGCTCTTTTAAGATTGAACAAAGATGTGACCAAGCTCAGGAATGAGGGACACGCACATGACTTCAGTTTGAGAAATCCCCTCTCGACTGGCTTCACTTCTCCGTTTGCGCTTGTCGCAGCTGGGCTGTCCAGGCTCTTATTGCACCCATTTTGCAGATTAAGAAACTGAAGCTCAGGTGACACAACACAGCATCTCTCCTCTTTTCTGGGATGGGGGAGCAGTATTGCACTATCAGGAAAAACTGCAAACAGTGTGAATACGATAGAGGCCAAAAAAAAAAAAAGTAAATAAAAGATGGCTGGATGTTCAGCTCAGCACAGCCCTCTGGGTTATTGTGTCTTCCATTGTCTTTGACCCCCTTCATAACTCTACGTTTAAAAAAACCCACACGGATAGCAATACAAATGATTCATGCCATAGAAATGCAAATGAATTTTGTCCAGTGGAGTGCAATCGATTATTGCCCTAAAGTTATTGACCAATTTCACATCTACTTGTAAATGAATCGCGGCATTTCTGATTGCCTGTGTGCGTGTGTTATTTGAAATCTCCTTTGAACCAGCCGTGCCTTCTTTCTGGTCGTCTCACTAATGAATGAGCTCCATGCCATCTTTGACACGTGTCCGTTTCGTAATTGCACTGTCGCGATTTTACCTCTCTTAGAAATGATCCTGTAACCGTGTCCACCCGATGAAACCCTCCTATCCAGTGGTCAAGAAAAGGTGAAATAATATAGGCCATGTGGGATGGGGGCGCGGAGGGAACTTGTCTGCATAATATTTGGAGTCTAAATGGTTGGGTGTAGGCGTGGGTTTCTTCCTCAGTGGGTGTCCCATCTATTCTGTCTCTCCCTGTCATTTGAGCCTGCGGCCAGCTCTGGTGTCGTCACCTGGGGTGGGTAAAGGCAATGCAGGGCTGGACAAGGCCCATGGTTTCCTGGTGAGTGTTTCCAAACTAAGATCCTGGCTGTGACGTCACCCTGGGGGATGACGGGGGGGGGGGGGGGCTTTCAGAATATCTATCCAATGTGATGCTTTTCTCCTGCCCAATGGGAGGGGTCTGGAAATAGGAATGAAACTGAGTTATAAAAAATAACCAGCCGTGGCATCTCAAGCACTCCTGAGCTGGTGGGCAGGACTGGGACATGCCACAAGGGATCGCAAGGGGAGCTGGGATTTGCTAAGGGCTTCATATGCAGTGTCTCATATAAGCCTCGCTCTGCCGTAAGAAGGGACCTATAAAAATGGTTAGCTCCAAACGATCTCATTGTTTTGTGGAGTAACTGGTGGTTTTCCTCACTTCCTCTCTTCCAGAACGGTGCTTCCTAAGATCACCTCCCAAATAAACTCCTTGCATGGATTCCCCATCTCCAGGTCTGCTCCTGGGAGCCCTACCTGCAACTGGGACTATTTACCGACCAGCACGCATCCAAATGACCTGCAAAGGCCCACTGACTCTGTCTTTCAATTACTCCTCCTGTTCCTAGAATACAGAACCCATCTTCCTGAAACACAGACTGGGTTAGTATGACACACCTGTGCATAAAACCTCCAATTCTCTCTCTCCCGCTGGGCCCAGCAAACTTTTTCTGTAAAGGGCCCGAGATTTAAATATTTTTGGCTCCGTAGGCCATGTGGTCTCTCTCCTAGCTACTCAGCTCTGCAGGTGTTGTGTGAAATCAGCCATAAGCAATATGTGTGTGGCTGTGTTCCAATAAAACTTTATTTACAAACACAGATGGCCAGCCTGAGGGTTGGAGTGTGTTGAGTTAGAGGATCATGCCTCTCGTTGCCGCATTCAAGGCCCTTCATACTCGGCCCTTGCCTACCTCTCCAGCCTCCGACTGAAATATTTGTTGACTGCCCACTAGGTGCATCCATAACCCAGTATAGGCTCTGATTAGAAGAACTTTCAGATTCTCCCCTGTGGGAAAACTGCCAGTTACTCCACAAAACAATGGGATAGTTTGGTTAAAAACAAAAGAAATCCCCACGATTGAGCTACATTGCCGGTGGTAGAGATCTGTTGTCTTTCTGGTTTCACACCCCTCCTCGAACTAGTCACAGAACATCTCCTTCCTGTGGAAAACCTATTCTCCGTGGTCCAGCCACAGGAGCCACACCTGAGGCTCCTGGCCAATCAGAGCCATCCTTTCCCCAGGCCACGTGGCGTTTCAGGAAGTACATGGCCCAACCTGGACCAATGAGAATCTTCCCCGGGACTTTTCCTCCTGGTGGGTTGCTAGGCATTAGGATATGAGTTCAAGGGGGCTGAATGCTTCTTGGCTATTCCAGCTACCGTTTGGGGTCTATTTGAAGAATGAAGCCAAGAGATGGAGACAGATGGGGAGCCCTCATGGACTCAGGCAGTGCCAAAGCATCTCCTAAGTTCCAGGCTCCGAGCTAACTTTTGGTGATCCCAGGATAAGTAAAACCTGGTGGTCCCTGCTTTCAAATGGCTCAAAGACTGGTGGGGGAAGGAGACAGGTCAACCCACAATTATAATTCAACGTGACATGCTCTCTGAGATAGAGTAAGGTCTGTGGGAGGGCCACCAAGACCCTGAGGCTGGCCAGGAATGCTTCTTGGAGGAGATGCCATTTGAGCTAAGACTGGAAGAATGTGTTGGTGCTAGCCCATGGGAGGAGCAGCATTCCAGACAGAAGAAGCTGGGGAGGAACTTGGCAGCAGCCTGGGATGGGGGCTCGGAGGCTGCAGGGCGAGCCAGGGGCCAAGCTTCCAGGCAGCTGTGCAGGGCAGATACGCCTGAGTGTTTCTGGAAGAGCTCTCCCAGGCCGTGGCTTTGCAGGTGGGCTACTCTCTCCTCTGCACCCACCACTGCACATGTGTGGCTCTGAAGGTCTTTCCTCTCAATCTCCCTCTCTCTCTGCCTGCCTTTTTCCAGGAATCCGATAGCTGCCACTGAGCCGTGATCCTCAGAGACTCCTCCCCAGGGTGGGAAAGCTGCTTGGTGTTGCCAGAAAAGGATTCGTGTTGGACGTCTGAGCACAGGACACAGTTCTGCAGGGGACAGATGCTTCAGCCTAGGAGAGAGAGGGGACTGATCCGAAAGGATGATTTTTACTCTGATGCCCGGAAGGAGAGGCTGACTGCTCACCAGGAGACACGCGGAGAGATGACAGGGCTCAAAGTCTCTTCCAAACTTGGTCATCTTGCTACCGGGTTTGCTCAGCCTTAGATTCCCAGAGGAGAAACTGGGGGAAGGGATTCCAGTTCCTCGGTTACAGGGAGGGTGAGGGTGTTGGGGACTTTTAGGCTGGCCCCTGAGCACAGAGATGGGGAGATATCAGGGGCAACTGAGAACCCAGCCTCTCCAATTGACCTCCCTTGAAATTAAGGTTAGGCCGGCAGCTGCTGGTACAGATTTGAAGACTTGAATTTCAGTCCTGCTCTGTGATGCGCCACAGCTGCCTTAGGTTCCCTCACTGCAACCCCCATATCACTGAGCCGTGATCCCCAGAGCCTCCTCCCCAGGGTGGGAAAGCTGCTCGGTGTTGCCAGAAAAGGATTCGTGTTGGATGTCTGAGCACAGGACACAGTTCTGCAGAACTCAACGTTTCCTGAATGGACGGATAAACAGTTGAATGAGGCACTCTGTCCAGTGGTAGGTCCGTTATTTCATTTCCCTCCACTGCATTGCTGGTGGTAGGGATCTGCTGTCTTTCTGGCCTCACTCAGCGCAGAGCAGGGTGTGTTCAAAACCCACTTGGTGCGCAAAGAAGGGCTACGCGGCCCGGGCCAGGTGCTGCGTCTTGAGTTTCCAAATGTAAGCCCTCCCTCCATCTTCTATCACCAGATCTCAGGAGTGCAACCTGCAAATCAGCTTTAAAAATAAATAAATTATTTTTTTTTTAAAAAAAAAACAGAACAAGAAAAGCAAAAAGCGGTGACCTTGGCACCAGCAGCAGCACCGGCAGCATCTGCTGAGTCAGATAAGTCATCCATCCACAATAATCGATGGCTCATCATTGAGCGATTTCCCTCCTCCAAATACATAAATTAATAAAGGAGAGTTCTGGGTATGCAGACGAAAAGGGCAGACCAAAGGACAGCCGAGGCAAGGATGCCTCCAGCTGGGAAATTCTCCTGGTCTAGGCGGGTGCCCATATCTGCCCAGGCTGGCGAAACAGGGCGGGGGGCAGGCCCCAGCCTCAGCCAAGCTGGCTGCAGCCCCCAAAGCCCCCCACTCTAAATTCAGTGGGTTGCATGTGAATGCCAGCTGCCCAAGGCAGGCCCTCCCTCCAAGGGGTCCCGACGGTGTGTTTGATCCCCAGCCCAAATTGCGCCCCAGTGGCTGGTTCCATTGAGCGGACCTGAGTGGCAGGAGGCCTGGGTGGGGGACAGAGGGGCTTTATCGCTGGAGCTGGCTTCTTGGCGGAGCCCTTGGCCACACATCACAGACACCCGCTGCATCCCCCTCGGCGGAACCGTTGCAAATCCCACTTGTTGACGGTGGCCTTGTTGCAGGATTTAATGGTAGAATAATATTTACACAGCAAACTCCTCTGGAGGTGTCCTAAACACCGTAAAAGGGATTTTCGGAGCTTAATGAGCCTTAGTGAAGTCAAGACAGGAAAATGTGGCAACTGGTGGCTCTAATCTGATCTGGCACCTTCTACACAGTCAGGCTTGGTGGGCGGAACTGTTTGGAGAGTTGGCGAAAGTGGCTTTTTCGCTCGGCCTGCCCTCCTGTTTTCTCCCCTGCGGATTCTGTAATGGTATTAGCGCCACGTGGCCTCCAGTGGCCACATCTTAGCTGCTCTGGAAGCCAGCAGACCCCAGGCTCAGGGCCCTGGGTTCAGCAGTGGACTTTTTAACCGGTGTGTGGGACAGGGGTGGGCAGTGGAGATAGACCTCACCACCTCTCTTTTCATTTTTCTGGAAGCAGCACAGAACTTCTAAGCCTTTTGGTAAAAAAAAAAATAAAAAATCCTTGGATTTTAAGATGTCAGTAACAGATTCAATTTCACGCACAGTGGTTCCCAAGGGCCTCAGCCACAATCTGTTCCTTCATCGGAATCAACAGAGCTGTGCCTGGAAAGCCGAACATGGCACCGACTGAGCAGGCTCTAGAGTTGCAGGTTCAATTCCTGACTCTGCCACCTGCTAGCTGAGCCACTTCTTTCTTCAAAGCTCAATTTTGTCACCTGTCAGGTGGAAATGATGGACTATTGTGGCAAGTACATTCATAAAGACTTTGTAAAGAATGCATTAAATATCCCTTCTGACCTCAGTTTACTCACCTGTAAGATGGGACTCCTATCATCTAGCTCTAAGGATGAAATGAGATAAGCTGGCACTTTCTAGCTTGGGTTTGGATCTAGGAGTCCAGTCCCCAAGCCAATCCCTGTTATTATTACTGTCTTTTTCTTTTGGTCTTCATTTCACTGTGATTGATTGACATCTAAGAGTCTACCATAGAGAAAAACTGCCCCAGAATTGAGAAGGGATTCTCAATGGCCAGAGAACTTATTCCTTCATGTCCCCATAACCAAGGCCAGATCTTGAGCTCTGTATTGATTATACAATAAGGGAATCTGTGCAGAAACAATGAAGACTGGGTAATGTAGGATTTGAGAACCAGGTGGCTCCTTCAGGTCTCTAGCTGGAACGCTCTGGTTACTGGGAGATAAGCAGTTGCTTGTACTATGAATTTGGGGGTCCCAGTTGGGGGCAGGGAGATAGCTCTGACCAGTGCAATTCCAGATGGGAGGGGGCCTTGCGAGCTACAGGCAGACCTCATCAATCCATTGCTGAATCCTCTAGGCATGTCATATGGTCACTAAGCCTGGTTTCGAACCTTCATATTTTTGGCTATGATCCCTTAGGAAATTGAATTAGCCTCTCTGACCTTCAGCCTCTTTATCTATAAGATAGAGAAAGGGAAGTTCCCACCTTGAAGGGTTGCTGTGAAGTTTGAATGGGATGGTCCATATAGAATTCCTGGCACAGAATATTCTTTGCATGAAGAACTCATGACACCTAGTATTCTTTCGCCTTTGAGTTTAGAGCCAGAGATTTCTAAGAAAGAGCAGGATGGTTTTTTTCCTACCTCCAACTTAGAAAATCCCTAGGAAGGCCTCTGGCCTGTGCCAGCCACGTGACCATTCTATAGACTAATCCACGTTCGGCACCACCGCCTCCGGAGACCTAGGGTGTGGGTATAATCTGCGTGATTACACTCGCCAACAACAGGAGCTACAAGTCACCAGCCCGTGGCTTCATATCAGCTTCCCAAATCTCACATCAGTACCTCCTACTGGCAGGGATGGATCTGCATTCAGAACTCTAGCTGCAAGGGAGTCCAGGAAGATCATTCTTGGCTTCTCCACCTCTCCAAGGAGGTGCCGTGGAAATCCAGTGAAGACACCCAGAGAACGCCAGTACCTAGTCAGGAAACCTGGGCCTGAATCCCAGCTCTGCCACTTTCTAAATGTGTCCCTTATTGTTACTAGGACGTGGTAATGTGGGCAGCTATCTCGTAGGGGTGCTGAGAGGGATAAATAAGAGGATGTGCCTCCAAGGCTTCACATAGAGCCTGGGATAGCTCAAGTCCTCACTAAAGGGTGGGCAGTGAGACTTTCATTATTACTGTTTTAGAAAGAAATACCTCACCCCTCAAAATCAAGTTATACAACCACACAAATATTTTCATACTACTTTTGGGAGCAAGGAATTCTTGGAAAGGTATTATTTGAATGCAGAATTCTTGAGTTTCCAGGACTTTTTTTTTTACCTTCTGGGGGACACTGGAAAAGAAAACGTAGAGTCAGGCCTGTTGGAGGAAAGCCTATTTATTACATGGCGAATTACTCTCTGTAGGTCAGCTCAGGGAGGGGGCAACACATCAGGGGGAAAAAGCAGGTTCTTTCTATTAGTTCTCCCAGTAACAAACAGACGCCCCACTTTGCTTCTGACCGCAGAGACAGTGAAGGAAAGAGTGAGCTAGTCTCTTCCTAGGAAGAGACTAACATGGGTAGGAAGAAAGGGGAGATCAATCAGAGTCAGGCAACCCAATGCTGATTCCTCTGGGCTGTATGACCTTGGGCAAGTCACATTCCCTCTTGGAGCCTCCACTTTCTCATCCAAAAAATGGGGGTAATCACTTCTTCCCTGTTGGATGGGCTAGGAGGCCGTATATTGAATGTGCTATTTTCCTGCCTCTGCCCACGGGCCATGTCTTTCTGCCAAAAAAAAAAAGAAAAATAAGCAGAATTTTTGAGCTCAGGCCAAGGGAGAGGTTGTGGGGGTGTCAGTCCTGAAAAACAAAAGCCTGCTCTGGGCATCTCTGCTTTACTGAAGCTGGGCCCACACCTGCAGCAGCCAAGCCACCTTTTTGTCAATAAGCCAGCATTTCTTTTCTCCCGTCAGTGCAGTGCAGAGAGAGTAAGAGATTCTCAGCAGGCAGGACAGGCAGCAAGGACACCCTTTCCCATCACAGTTTCCCAGGGTCAGGTATCAGGGTAGCTGCTTGCAGGTGACAAGCACCATGAGAGAGTGAAGCCAGTGGGGGGAAGAGAAAAGCCACGCATTGAAGGCGGCTGGGTCTGAGTCAGAAGATGCTTTCTCCAGCCCTGCCCCTCCCTGTACAACCTGCTGTGGCTCCCAAGACGAGGGTGGCTGACCGGCTCAGTGTCTGAAGTTATTAGGGAGGGGCCATTGGACCCAGGGCCTGTTCTTGGCAGGACCAATAGCTGGATGCTCACCATTTGGGCACCTGAGGACCGTGGCCCAAAAGAACCAGCAGGACACAGTGGGGAGGCCCAAGGAGCCTGCCTGGCAGCCGGGCTCGGACCTGGCTGCCTGCACCATATTGCTTACCGTCTGGCAAATAGACAAATTTTTCACAGCCCAGATTCCTCTTCACATGCCTGGGCCCTTCCTGTCCAACTGTTCCAGCATCTGTTTCTCTTAAAATGCATTTATTACACCGAGAGGAGTAACAATGGGGCCGGGGCTGAGGCCTCGGGGGCTCAGGCAGTGGCTCCTTTGAAAGCAATTGCGTTGGGGAAAATATCCTTCTGGAGAAGTCGCCCTTCCTTCGTGCCTTCGTTTGTTCACTCAGTATTACTGAGTGCTGCTCCAACCTAGAGCTTGGTGACAGGGGACACGGCAGCCTGGGCCTCTGCATGTCCAGCCAAGGCAAAGAGGAGCCCCGGGAGGCTCCGGAACCGGGGTGACTGAGTTGGGATCGGCTGTCCCTTTCACAGCCCCGCTCACACGTCTCCGTTGCTCCCCGGGGGTTCTCAGCTGCACAGCAGCCTGGTGGACGGTCTAAGAGTCATTTGCCAGCGGAATGGCCACGATCATGTCCCCACTCGGGGCCTTGGCAGGAGGATGGCCTCATAGGTCCCAGCACAAAGTGAAGTTCAGTGGAGAAGTGACCGTTCAGAACAGCCGCCCCTGGTTGGGTGTCAGTTCAGCCCTGTGATGGACACTGTACTGTCCTTAATGAGAGCGATGAGAGACGGAGCTAAATGACACAGAAGGTGCCCGTGGCGTCCTATCGAGAGAGAAAAGCAAGTGCCAGAGAGAACGGCGGCACCATTTCATTTATTGAAAGTTCAACCAGAGGCAAAAGCAAGCCATATAATGCTCAGGCTTAGGAATATATGTAATAAAGTGATAAAGTAAGGCAAGCGCTGGTGAAGACAAAATTCAGAGCGCTGGGCACCCTGGACAGAGGGGGGAGAGGAGGCATGGGGGCCTGTGAGGGTGTCAGAGCTCACCCCTCAGGCCCGGTGGCAGACACAAGGGTGCTTACACCCTACACACCCCTCAAAAATATTTACCTGCATCTACCCACAATTTAATTTTATTTCTTAAAATAAAAAAGGAATAGTGTTTGTGATATCCCAGGTGGAAAAACAAGCTTCAAAATAAGAGTCCAGTGCGATTCCATATTTTTCATCCTATATCACCCATCAAACATGTAAAATAATAGTTCTCATGTCCAACACGACCTAGGACTGATCACTTCCCCTCCTTGGACCTCGGTTCCCTTGTCTATAAAATGGGGCTAACGAAACGAGGGAAAGTGTATGAGGTGTTTACTACGGTGCTTGGCTAATAATAGGTGCTTAATAAATCAGTTGCCCCAAAGGAGTGTCACTTGTGGGGCTTTCAAGCAATTCTCCCCCCTCCCCCCCCCTTTTGCTGTTGATCTAACTCTTAACTGAGCTCCGCTTGCCAGGCTGGCTGGGCTGCCCGGTGCCCTCCATCCCTCCACCAAGGCACCGCCGATGGGCATGGCCCAGGGAGCACTCGTGGCCAACGGCCGCTCCTCACCTCACCCGGGCACATCTCCTCCCCCTAGGTAAGGTGCCAGCTCACCGGAAAACAGCTGTGTTTGTTCCAAAACCTACCTATTCCACTTGTCCTTACTGTGCTTGTTAGCATAACTAGGTCATTTCATTAAACTTCAGGGAAACCAATGACTTCTGAGTGTTCAAGGAAGAGCTGTGGTTTCTATTAAAATTAGGTTGGATGTGTGTAAAGACATAACACAATGAAGGCAAGTTGCTTTTTAAAAAATCTATTTTATCTCTCTCTTTCTCCCTCTATCTCTATTTTTATCTTTATTCTCTATATCTATTTTTATATCTATCTGTATGTATATCTATCTCTGTCTCTCTCTGTCTATATATATGTATCCTGTAAGCAAGAACACTGTAAGAGGTAGAAGAGGGAAACCATGAAAGACTGAGAAAAATGCTACACTCAGGTGGCTTTTTAAATGTTTTAAATTCTTGCTTTACCGAAAAGAAATCAAACCCAGACATTGTAATGAGAGATGATGCATTAGGGCTGTGGGTTTAGTCAAGAAAGAGGTTGAACATAACCTCCGGGCAGGGAAGCTAAATTCAAAGGTACAGCCTTGGCCCAGTATCAAAAGTTTGGTGGATAAATGTACATTTATACGCTTTAAGTAAAAATATAATATTTTTTTACCCACGGCCATAAAAATCCCAAGACAAAAAGAAAACTGAGGAAAAGTACTATTACGTCATATCGCAGACAAAAAGCGAATACACTCATCTTTAAAGTGCTCTATTTACTAATCAGTAGGAGAAACTAATAACCTAATGGAAAAGTAGGAAAGGCAATGAACAGAGTTAACGGACAGAAAATACAAATAGGTTTGAATCACGTAAAAAAAAATGCTCCGCTTCCCTTTTGAGAAAAGAAATATGCATTGAACCTCCATGAGACCCCCTTATTGGATTGGCAAAGATTCAAAAATTCTATAACCAGCTGTGTTGGCCAGACTGTGGGCAAGGGGGCGCTCTCCACACTCAGTGGCAGCAGAAGCTGGTGCCGCCTTGTTGCAGAGTCATCCTAACTACTCACAGACCGACCATTGATCCTAGTAATTCCACCTCCAGGGGTCCACCACAGGGAAAATCTCCCACTTGTTCAACGTGTTATCTGTACCAGGGCTTTTAACGTGGTGTTGGTTGAAATGGAAAAATAAATAAAAAGCAACCCAACTATCCATCAGTAGGGTGCTGGGGAGAGACACAAGGGCCCTTCCACGTGTAGGCCCAGGAAGGTCACCCTGGACCATCTCTGAGATGCTCGGTTAAGGGAACAAAGCGAGACGCACAATATGCCGTGTAATCTGTTTGTGAAAGAGAGAAAAACACGGAACTATAATTGCTTATGTGTGCACAGAATATATAAGGAAGAATTCTTAAGAGCTTTTAGAATGGCTGCCTCTGGGGAAGTCAGCTGGGGGACAGCGACACAGAGGAGGGACAACAGACATGTAACTTTTTACTCCTATTTTCTTGTTGTTGTTTTTAACCGTTAGAATTTTGACATATGTGACTGTATCCCCGATGAAAAAATCAGCGAATTTAAAACAAATAAAATAGTTAGCGGATGATCACATCACAAAAAAATGATTCCTTGTTTAAACTGATTTTGGGTTTGATTTAATTTTGGGTTCTGATCTGGTTCTAACCTTAGCAAACTAAGCTTTTAGTCTCCTAATTTTTTATAACGAACATGTATTGCTTATGTAGTAAATATGTGTATATATATAAACCATTGACTCTATATAAATATCCATATATATACATAATATGCTGAAATAAAACTCAAGCACACACTAATAAAAATTGAACTAGTCTCGCCCAAACAGAACTGGAGGCTGCCCGGGACCTGCTCCCAGGTGGACAGCAAACCTTCCCCGGGGAGACCAGGTCCCCCACGCTGCCCCACTTACTCTAACACGTGTTTTCTGGCTGATAAAGGTGCGTGGTGTCCCTGCCACTGCTTTTAATTAATTTCTGATGTGAAAGCTCCTGGTCCCCCTCCTGCCTTAGAGACCTGCTCACCCACAGGCCCTTGCCTCTCCTTTCACAGGAAGCAGCTGCCCAAGTGTAGCTGAGTTTCCAAAAAAAAAAAAGGGGGGGGGGAGAGTGTCACACTTCTTTTTTTTTTTTTTATTTGCACTGATTTGCATATTAATAGTTTGCATATTAACCAGCGACTTCAGAGGGTGGGCGGGCTAATGAATGCAGCAGTCTCCTCAATTTTAACTCAATTTGCCTCATCCATATTTCAATGACTTTGGGGATTGGTGTTGAGCGCTCATTGAAATTATCGGAGCCAGACCCAGTGTGGGCTGCTCTACCATTAATCCAATTAATTAGCCCCGTGGATATGGCCTCTTGGGCGAGGGCCCTTTGTTCAGCGCTGGGGGCTAATGACAGCCCCAGTCTGATGGGATAATGGGGGAAGCTAAGGAGGGTTTGACCCCCAGCCTGGGTCTTGGGTGGTGGTTGGAGCAGGGAGGTGGCTTTGGGGAGGGGAGGGGGGATCCCTGGGAGACAGCTGCTTTCCCGCACGCTCTCGCAATCACTCATGTCTTTCACTAGCTCGCTCCATAGCATGAGATGTCGCCCATCGGCACCGCCACGCTCACTCCCCGCCTCTCTCCTCCCACCCCTGTGCCCAGGGAGGCTGAGCCGCATCAAAGGGGCCCCTGTCCTGTGCCCTCTGCTCCCAGGTGGGTCCAGCCAGTGGCGGGTGGTGGCGAGAAACGGGAGCGAGGAAGAGGCAGGGCCGGAGTGCGAACTTCCTTGCTTGCTCTGTGTCGGACCGCAGGCTGGCACTGTCCCTCCACCAAAGGCCACTGCCCTCTCTGACAGCTGCTCTCTCTGAGTCCCTGAAAGAGCCCCCTGGCCTTGCCCCCTTAGACCTGGGGTGGCATCGGCTCCTGTTCTTGCAGCCCTAACGTCACTCAACGTCCTCTGTGCTTATTTTTAGCTCTTCCCACCAGCACAGCCCCTTTGAATGAGCCCCGGGTTCCCTGCTGAGGCTTGAAGGATACCCACCCTTCCCTCCTTCACAGAGCAATCACGCACAGGTTCAGGGGTTCAGGGGTGATCACAGGATTCATCAATGAGCTGCATTGATAAAGGGCTTAGCACAACGCTTGGCATAGACTAAGAGTTCAATAAATGTTGGGGATAGGTGTGTATGGGCATTGGTACCTAGCTGGTCAAAATGTCCCTTCAATTAATCCCACAAAGCCCTGGCTGGGTGGCTCAGATTGTCAGAGCTCTGTGCCCATAGCCAAGGTTGTTTGTTTGATCCCCTTTCAGGGCCCATACAAGAATCAACCAGCGAATGCTTAAGTGGAACAACAAATCCACGTTTCTCTCTTAGAGACTGAAGCCTCTAGATCAAGATCACACAAGGAGAGAGTCTGCAGAATCAGGATTTAGCTGCTGACATGAACCAAAGCCCTTATTCCTGGTGGGAGAGTGTTCATTGGAAAAGCAGATAATCCAATAGCATGCGGCACGCCAGTTTCCTGGCTGTGACAATGTACTGTGGTCACATAAATGTCATCGTGGGGAGAAGGGTACACAGAACTCTCTATAAGGCGCTTGCAAGCTCTTGTGAGTCTAAAGTTATCTTGTAACAAACACAATTAAAAACAGGATGTAGAGTAGAATCCCATTTTGTGTGTCTGTTTATAAACCACATTAAAAAGATATGTAACAAAATTTTCACAATGTTCATCTTCATCTCTAGGCAAGAGGGTGCAGGTGATTTTTTTTCTTACTATTATTATCTTTATTTAAATTTTTTTCGGAGGCGAGGAACGATAGTTTGTGTAATTTTTTTTAAAAGTTTAAAGCAGAATCATGGTCACCGGCCGTGCCTCCTAGGTCCTGCTTCCTTAATCCTGGGGGGCAAGGGAAGCTTCGGGGCTGCCGGCTCTCCCCAAACTCTCTCTTCCTGGAGTTTCAGAAAGTCAGGTGTCACATCAGGTCCTGCCAGCCTGCCATTGCCACCTGACACTGCAGAGATCCCTGTGTCCTGGCCTCTCTTCCCAGAAGTCGCCATACAAGCCGGCAGACCTTAGGCGCGCACTTAGGGGGCTGGCGCGCTCTCACAAATTACCGCATCGGAATGGATTGCCTTGACAAAATGTAATGTTTTGTGACAGAGCCCAAATATGCATTTCATTCTTGAGAAGCAGCTCAAGGAACTCGTTGGAAATATTAAATTAAGCAGTGTAACAGCTGAGAATAATTGGGTTTTCTGCCCTGTTGCCTGCGATTTCGTGTGCTGTTTGAGGCTGTTGGGCAGTCCTCTGACTGGGGGATGCCAGGCGCCTGGGGTCTCTGTGGGGTATGGGAGTGTCCCCTGGAAGGTTGCTTGAAGTTGGAGAGTGGGTGTCATTCAACCCCAACTGGAGACTGGAGACGCCCCTGGCACCGACTTTTGAAATCCTAGAATCAGAACTTCCCAGCCCAAAGTGATGCCTCCGTGCCCCCATTTCACAGATGGGGGAAACTGAGTCCTAGAGAAGCATCTTAGCAAGTAGGTGGCAGAGCTGAGACTTAAACTGCTGACACTTATGAAGCCATTTCCACTGTATGGCCCCTTTTTCTTATGGTTCCGGAACCACAGAATCTTGAGCGTTTTGCTTGCAAGGTGACCCACGGACCACAGGCTCTGGGGCGGATCGAGCCAAGTGCAATGTCAGTACAGCCGCTTCCTCCCCGGGAGACCTTCGGCAAGTCTCCCTGCCCTGAGCCTCAGTTTCCCTCGAGCAAATGGGCTTGGCAGGTTTACGTCAGAAGGGAGTCAATGAGGATTTTGTTTTTATTCTCACCTGAGAATGTCTTTACCGATGTTTTTGTTTTGTTTTGTTTGTTTTTTAGAGAGAGAGAGAAGGGAGAGAGGAAACATGGATGTGAGAGAGAAACATTGATTGGTTGCCTCCTGTATGCGTCCCAACTTGGGATTGAACCCAAAACCTAGATATGCGCCCTGACCAGGGATCGAATCCACAACTTTTGGGTTTTCCGGACGATGCTTAAACAGCCGAGCCACCGGCCAGGGCTCAATGAGAATTTTTTTTTAAATTTATTTTTATTGGTTTCAGAGAAAGAGGAAGGGAGAAGGAGATAGAAACATCAGTGATGAGAGAGTCACTGATGGGCTGCCTCCTGCACGCCCCTGACTGGGGATCGAGCCCGCACCCCAGGCCTGTGCCCTGACCGGGAATTGAACCCCAATCGCCTGGATCCCAGGTCGATGCTCAACCGCTGAGCCACTCTGGCTGGGCAACGAGGACTTTTAACAGCGCCGATGGGCACAGGAATCACCAGGGGCGTTGTCGAAACGAAGGTGCTGGTTCAGCAGGTCTGCGAGAGGGCCTGAGATTCCGCATTTCTAACCAGCTCCGCGGGGATGTCCCTGCTTCTGGGGTGGCCCTTAGAAAGGGGGAGTTTATGCGTGTGAATTACTCAGCCGGCGCGGTGTGTGTGCGGTTGGCACCCTACCGATGTCCTCTCTCTCTTCCCGTGATGCCTTCCGGGGCCCTGTTCCATCTGTTTCTCAAAACCCAAAAGGAGAGAGATGGAGTCAGGGAGACGGGGTTTTGGCGGCAGACCCCACGGGCCCTTTGGGAGCAGAAACATCAAATTCAGCCTGTGGGCTCCTGATCCCCACCCGAAATGACCAGGCCAGCTTTACGGAGGGGGCAAGTCACGGCTGCTGAGCTCTGCAGGGCCACAGCGGCCAACTCCCCCCCGCACCCCCCCCCCAGCTCTGCAGGGGAAAGGCCTCTGTCTGCACCGGGACGCAGGACGAGCGACACGGCCAGTCAGCCTCAGCGCACGCTGCTCCTCCGCGGCACCGCCCCTCCGAGGCCAGGGCAATTTCTTTAATATAGCCACCCTCAGAAACATACCCGTGGCCCAGCCGCGTGGCTCAGCGATCGAGCATCGACCTGGGATCCAGGAGATCGGGGTTCGATTCCCAGTCAGGGCACAGGCCCGGGTTGCGGGCTCGATCCCCAGCAGGGGGCGTGCAGGAGGCAGCTGGTCAATGACTCTCATCATTGATGTTTCTCTCTCTCTCCCTCTCTTCCTCTCTCTGAAATCAATAAAGTCACACACACACACACACACACACACAGGCCAGGACACTGCATTAGAAGATGCTGATCGACCATGTGAGCTCTGTAATCCTCTCTTTCATCGCTCCGGCCCCTGTCCTGGTCCTACTGCTGCTGACGTCACCTCCACCGGGTAGTCCTCTCTGGGTCTTCCTCTGCCCATCTGTACAGTGAGTGGACGCCCTCCAAAGGCCTCTCCTGCTCCGTCAGCAAGAATTCTTTCACTCGAGCCCACTTTCTTATCTCCTATCCCTTCTACTTCTCCATCGACAACTCATTTTAACAATGAGAATATCCCGTTACTGAAACCACCTCGAGGAACCAGAGAGAGAGTCCTTTCTAAGCTCCCGCACTAGGCACAGCTGCCCTCAGATGGTCCTTGAAACGCTACCCACGATTCATTCATTCACTGTCACCCGCTGACCACCCCTGAGCGGGGCACTGGGCACGCACACAATGGGGATCCACTGTATCTCCTTCTCTTAAGATTTCTAGTCTTCTAACTCCGAGTATGATTTCCCCTCCCTCTTCGCTTTATTATATATTCATTTATTTATTGTTTGTTTCTTTTCAAACCCCAAAGCCTTTCAGTTGAGCAGACGTGCCCGCACACTTCCCCAAACACGGTTGTGCGTGACATTGACAGGAATAGTTTATGATCAATTCCAAGGGCTCCACTGATCTTTTTTTAATAAGGCGCTGCTGTGGTTCCACAGCAAAGTACGCCATTGTGATTTCACAAAGTGCTTGCTGTGAAATCTAGAGCCGCTGCCCCGCCTCTCTTCCTCCTGCTTGAAACGACTGGGCCTCCTTTGGGGAATGTCTCTCAGTGGTTTCAAATCCCTGGTGCGGCGGATACAGCATAAGGAATTTGGTCTCACCGGGGCCCTTGCTCAAGGTCTGCAGGGAGCGGTGTTTCCCCAGGTGTCGTCCAAGGACCACCAGGATCAGGATCCACGGGGCAGGCCCAGAAATCGGCATTTATTCCCACAAGGGCCCCAGGCGGTTTTGATGTCCACCAAAATATTCAAACCCTCTCCTATCATTTGAAGGAAAGGAGGTTTGGAAAGAGAGGAAAATAATCATTTGAGTCCCACGTGCTTCTGTATCTCAGTTAATTAGCTTCAGGTTTGGAAAATTTAGCCTTTGACGCATAGCTTCGGACCCTGTCTTTCGTGCCAGCCTTGGGTAGATTTGAGATGGTACCTAACCTGAGAGGGTTTTCTAATATATCTCTCACCCTTCCTCCACCTCCAGTTGACAAACCGGGGAACACCCCCTTCCAATCATGCCATTTCTTCCTGCTTTTCTGCCCATTAATCTCTTTTCCTGGAATGTCTTTATCTCTAGTGGGTTTGCCTACCACCAAACTCCTACACGTGCCTCAAAACCCAGCTTGAACCTCACTGCTTCCTTTCAGTTAAGTTAATTACTCTCTCCTTTGTGCTTCTGCAGTTGAAGCAATAATCTGAGCTGCCAATTATTGAGCCTCACTGTGAGTCTGGTACTGTATTCAGCACTTGAGATATTAGAGCACATTTACAAATAAATGAAAGCCTATTCTATTGTCTGTTTACATGGATTCTCCCCTGTGCCCCTCTAGTGCAGAGACTGAGCCTAATTCCCCTTGACAGAGTAGGTGCTCAAGTCACGTTGGAGGAACTAAAATTCACGAGCCCATCTCAGCAGCTTGGATCAGGCAGGAAAGAGAGGCCATGTGGCTCCGAGAAGAAGCCCGAAGCCGCTTAGACATGACACAGAAAGGATGGGGCAAGGCAGAGCCGAGCCCTCTGATGGACGACCACCTCCGCCTTCCTCCAAGCTTCCCCGCTTGAGCAGAGCTGGGGTCCCCGCTGGGAAAACAGGTGGGGAAGGGCTAGCTAACCTTGAACCCTGCCCTTGGTGGGGACTCCTACTCAGTACCTACAGAAATAACAGCTATAGATGGGAGCTTCGGGCTTCCCAGAGTGAGGGCAGGTGCCCTCCTTTGAAACGACACAGCCCACCACTTACTTACCGACCCAGAGGAGCACAGGATGGAAGCTCATCCAGACCAGCCACCCCTCCTTGGAGGAATGACATCCGTGTAGCCTGATGCTTCAGGCCTTTCAGAAAATCGGGTCTATTTCTCCTACCTAATTAGGAAACTGTCCCCACTTCATCCACACACCTCGGTACTCCTGGTCCCCACATTAGCAGATCTGACCTCGAATCCTGACTCCACTGCGTAATGGCTGTGTGACTTCAGGGAACTCACCTAACCTCTCTGAGCCCCAGTTTCCTTATCGTAAAGTAGGGCTAATAAAACAGCGTGTGTGTCTCAGTAGAGGGACCACTTCTGACAGTTTTGCCCTCACTTACTTCTAATTACTAATGTGTTTATTTCTTTTTATGTCTATATCCTGTTATTGCGGTGATTTTCCTGGTTTGGGGATTTCTGCACTACGGAGCTTTCTAAATCCCATTTCTGATTATGAAAACGCCCTTTAAGCTTTCCCTCTTGCTTGGCTTTATATATTTTCTCAAGTGAGATCTCTCCGCTAAAATTCATTTCCCTGCCAATCTCCAATTCGGTGCATCATCCCGATCATGCTATATTATGTTTGGCAACATAATGTGATGTGACTCTGCTGCCGATGACGGATGGGGTGCCCGTCAGCAAATGGAACAGCACCCAATTTTCTAAAGAGCATTGTTACAGAAACAAACAGGATGGCCTTTTAACTTGTATTGATTTATTTCTGAAGAATGGGCCCCTCTCTTACTTTTACAAGTGCCGTAATTAGAGGGCAGGATTACCTTTCTGGGGAGAGGGCTCGGTGAGCTCCACAGCAAGGGGGGCTGCTGGGGGGCTGCAGAGAGTGAGGGGTGGGGTGCACGGAGCAGCCCTTGACATCACAGTGGCCGAATTTAGCACAGGAAGCATGGTTAACTAAATAAAAATATCCTTCCTTTCTTCTTTCCATCCACCCATCCATCCATCCATCCATCCATCCATCCATCCATCCAACGTTTATTAATCCATCTCGCCCGACTGCCTGACTGCTTTCCTCCATTCCCCCCTCCCTCCTTTCTGTTTCCCATTCAGCATTTCTGAGGCCTGCACTTGGTGTGATGTAGAAGAGTGATTCAGGAAGATCGAGGTCCAAAGCCTCGCTCTGCTGTGTGTCCCTGGAAAAATCGATTCACCTCTCTGACACCAGATTTCCTCACCTCTCCCTCTTTCTGCCCCTTCTGCCCCCCCCCCAGCCCCCTGGCAGCATTGCTCTTTCTCTCATAGTCCAGATGCCCTCCCACTTAGGGGTGTGGGCATTCGTTTCCCCCTTGGCTTAAAACCCTCTTTCTCCAGAGAACCTCGGAGCTCCCTCCCTCCCTCCCTCCTCTCAGGCCTCTGTTCAAAGCCTTCTCATCAGAGGTCCTCCCTGACCACCTCCTCCAAAATAGCCATTCCTGTCACTCTCCAGCCCCCAAACTCCGCTTCATTCTACCCTCAGCTGGTGGCACCATCTGGCATACTATGCATATTACTTATTTAAAGAGTATCTACTTATTTAACTTCTGTTCAGCAAGTCGGGGCAAGGGAGAGCCAACTAAGGGTGCGATTCCTCTGGGACCTCTCAGAATTGTTTGTCCAAGGAGCAGAGCGTCAGCTCCAGTAATTACTGCTGGGGATTGACCTTGGGGGTGATGACTCTACCATAGGTGGACGGCTCACCCAGGCAGAAAGCAAGAAGTCTCACTGCTTGTGATTGATGTGGCCTGAGTCTAAGTTGCCTGGAACTGTCCACCACGGCTGGGCTGCCTCCTGGGGTGAGGCTGGGACACAGGTCCTAGGAGCCACTGCTCAGGCATTGCCCAGCCACACGACATTTCTATGAGGTTTCCTCCCTGGGGATCTATTTATGGGGAAAGGGCTGCCCAGAACCCCAGTCTCAGCTCTATCCCTCACACACCATAATCTTGGGCAAGTTACCCTTCTCTGGGCCTCCAAGACCCTATCGGTTAGATGAGCAGGTTGGACCAGACACAGTCTCCAATCTTTCAAGTTTAAAAAGCCCTAATTAAAAAAAAAATACATTAAACAAGTTGTACAGGCTCAGAGAGCCACAGAGAGGCAACATGACCTGCCCTTGGGCACCCGGTGTATGAGTATGCTGAAGGTGCCATAGCAAACCCCTCAGACTGAGTGGCTTAAACAGCACACATTTCTTTTCACACACTTCTGGAAGCTGAAGGTTTGACATCAAGGTGTCAGTGAGGTCTCTCGTGGGGCCTCTCTCCTAGGCTTGCGGACGGCCACCTTCTGGCTGCGTCCTCACAGGGTCTCTCCTCTGTACTCACGATTTTCTGGTGTCTCTGTGTGTCCATATCATCTCTTCTCATAAGGACACCAGTCAGACTGGATTAGGGCCCAATCTAATTGCCTCATTTTAGCTTCATCACCTCTTTAAAGGCCCTATCCCAAGCCCAGCCAGTGTGGCTCAGCAGTTGAACACCAACCTAGGAACCAAGAAGTTACTGGTTCGATTCCCGATCAGGGCACATGCCCGAGTTGAGGGCTCGGTCCCCAGCAGTGGGAGTGCAGGAGGCAGCCAATCAATGATGTTTCTCTCTCATTGATGTTTCTCTCTCCCTCTCCCTTTTCTCTAAAAAATCAATAAAATAAAACCACATCTAAAGGCCCTGTCACCAAAAGCCGTCACAATATGAGGTTATGGGGGTGAGAGCTTCAACATACACATTCTGGGAAGATGACATCACATAAGTGATGCAACTAGGGCCCCGGACTGGGGCGCTTTCCCTTCAACTCTGTGAACACCCCAGCCTTTTGCAAATCCTGCTCGCAAACACGTATGGCTCAGCTCACCAGAACCTTCTAGATCTGCAACGTGGAGCTGACCCTCCGCATCTTCCAGGCTCCAGAGCCACAGGCAATAACCTGCTTTGGCCTCTGCCTGGAAATGTCAGCTAAGTAGCTCGCGTCCTTTCATCTCTTGCTCGAAAGGGGTTTGCGCTCAGGGGAAAGTCTCCAGGAGGAAGCGACCTCCACACACAGGCTCTTTGAAGCTGTTGTTTTGTTTCGGTTACTTATTTATTATCTGGCTCAGAGTCACCTCCCTTCGGACCTGGGGGGCTCCGATTCCACTTGCAGACATGCCGCTGGGTTTCCTGCAAGCTCTGGAGACACTGACACTCTCTGCCCCCCCCCCCAAGACCCTCTCCTTTCCTTTCTCTCTTTTCTTTTGCACAAGGAGCTCGGAATCACAAATCCGTCAGGCTAAGGACAATGTCTCCAGCTAAGGGGGGGGATACCGGGGTCATCTTTTATTAAGAAGAAAGCCATTGAAATGACGCACTTGAACATATTGCTATTAGAGCCTCGAAAAGTCTTTGGCTTATTAGCGTAAAAGGCAGAAGGGAGCTAGCAATCTTGTTGATCAGCGGTGGCAATTTATTTTAAACTGTCCATTTTCGGCGTGTCAGAGGACGACTTTTATGTATAATCTTATTTCCAATTTCAACAAAGAACACTTCACTCACGTTGGGCGCGGATTTTTTTCTCTTCATAGACAATAACCGATTATAAAAGCGGTTCTCAGCCAGCCCCCCCCCCCCATCTCGTCGTGGTGTTGACATATGGAAATGAATCAAAATGTAATACGCATAATTACAAGCATTGTAAGCAGGGTACAATTAGTGTCTCTTCAAACCGATGTTGTAATCAAAAGACACCACTAAAACAGCCCCAAAAGTGAGAAGACTATCCGTGGAATTAGACACGGACTGGAAGGAAGTTTCTTTCTTTCTTCCTCTATTCTCCTGGGTATAGAGACGCACGTTGCCTCTTATTTTGTTCCTTTGCGGGTGCAGAGCAACAAATTCTAATTATTTTCTCCACCCATGGAGTTGAACGCAGACAAGGAGACCCTGCTTGAAAAATAAACCCAGCCTCGTGGAAGGCGGTTATCTTGTCTGAAGCCTGTGTTTGGTGGGTGTCTTTTCAAGGCCGCATATCCCTGGGGAGGTGTCAACTAACAAGCTGGCCAACTGTGGGCAGGATTTTTTGTGAAGGGGATGACTTCTGTTTAGTCTACAAGGCATTTGGGGAGTTGTTTTTTTGAGGGGAAGGGGTTGTTTTTAATAGTTGTTGATATTTCATTTGGTTTTTATGCTGAATCCCTTGGCTACATTTAAAAATCAAGGGGGGTTTCATGTCAAAGATAGGGTTTTTACCCGCTCCTGAAAAATGATACGAGCTGTCCACATATGACCTGCACTCTCACAGGGCACTGTCCCCTGGTGCCCAGTACCAGCAGAGCCTAGGGACAGAGTGACATCCCCTCTTCTCCGTGTCCTGGATCCTGCTCCCGGCCCAGCCCCCACAGGCACCCCATTATTCAGCCCCATTACTAAATGCAACGAGTCCGAAGGGCTCCATTCGCTTGCCATTTGCAAGAAGCGTTAGCAATTTTAAGTTTGTCTTTGCCCACTGTTTTTTCTACTCTCTTTCCCCACCTGAGAACCCCCATTCTCCCCTCAAAGGCCAGCTGTGGTGTCTCCTCTGCCAGAAAGTGTTCCCCGACCAGGCCCGCCCCGACCTACTCCGAATGGCATCGATCACCCTTGGCCTTGCCCATGCCCCTCTGCAGGAGCTCCTCCCCTCCCTCACCCAGAGCCCAGGAAAGGAAGGTCCCTGCCTTTCCCACGGCTGCACCCCAGTTGCCTGGCATCGACTCTGGCCCATGGGAGGTGTGAAGTCCTCGTTTGGATTTCTGAATTATTAAGCGAATGCTGCCTCTTTGTTGCCTCCTAAGCGAGGCTCGCATGAGAGAGGAGGCAAGAACGGTGGTTCTGGAGAACCTACTATGTGTCTGCCCCTTGGCCCATGTTGCCTTACAGGAAGGAGAGAGATATTCGGGCTCTACCTTCCACCTCGAAATCGAACAGCCACTGAGGTGTCAACCCCTTCTTCCAGAAAAACACAAGTCCTCATTATTGAGATATTTACACACCCCATCAAAGCAAGTCCTCTGATACCAGTGGTTCAATTCTTTCTCCACATGGACAGCAATTCCTAGAGCTGCGCCTACACCTTCACCCCACCTGTGTCTACATCGGTGTCTACATCTCCGATTCCTTTCGCCCAGATCTCATTCCAGCTTGGAGTTGCTCTCAATAGCACACACTTGGAAGCTACTTAAAGATCTATCAAGAGGGCGCTCATTCAACAAGCCACAGGCTATTCAAACGCTGGGATACTCTGAAGCCATGAATGAGTGGATGGTCATTTCTTGACCTGGAAAAAAAAAACCCCAGCTGGCCATGGGTAAGTCAAGTCACAGCCGGACATGAGGGTGATGCCATGTGTGCAAACCGTGGCTCTTCATCTAGAAACGCCAACGTGCAGCGAGATGCTTAAGACCATTTCGGCCAAAGGTTCCGAGTGGCCTCCCAGGCACTCAGTTGGTTTGCTGCTGAGTTTTGTTTATAAGCTTCCATTCTCCTAGAATTTTTAATATTAATTGTGATTTTTTTTAACCCAAAGCAATGAATCGATTGTGAACGCATTGCCCTGGCATCTCTCCTGTCCCTTCTCTCCTGTTTGGTTGCCTAAGCTTTCCACCGGGTGCCACAATCCCCTGCCGCCCTCCCACCTCAAGCACCGGGTGGGCTAGATCTGGGCCACTCTCTCCCATTTTGGCAAATTCACACTTAACTCTGTCCGCGTTTTCAGTTCCAGGAATCAGAGCCCCTTATTGACTGAATTTTGCAAATATTTGGCCTTGAAATAAGGTCATCAAAACTTTGAATGAGAAGGAACCATAGAGGGGATCTAGTCTGAACCCCTCTCTATGCAGATGGGGAAACTGAGACCAGGAGGGGAGAAGGGGGTTGTAAAGAGCAGGAAGTCAGAGGCAAGCACGCACGGGTCAGAGCCCTAGCTCTGCCCCTTCCTGGCTGTGTGACCTCAAGCCAGTCCCTTGGCCTCTCTGTGCCTACTTTCGTTTTCTCATCTAGAAACCTGGAAAATAAATAGCAACCTTCACTAAGGGTCCTTGTGGGGATTAAACTTGCCGATGACCCCAACATTCTCCCCCAGGCCTGGGGGCCCTGGGCCTCGTGCAGAGATCTGCTGCTAAGCTCGAAGGGTGTCTCTGGAGCTCAGCACCGTGGCAGGTCATGTCTGTTCAGCCCAGAACATTCTTTAAGCAAAGGAAGAGGGGGGGGGTTGAAGAGAAGCAAAACCCACCCCCAGGTGAGCAGGGCGCTGGCCGGGCCCCAGTGGAGGGGAGCCCCTCTGGAAGGGGCCCCCACCCAGCTGCGCTCCCACAATGCACCAGGTGCCTCCCACTGATAAGAAGGGACTGTGCAGCCTGCAGGCGAGTGACAGGAACAGACGACAAACGTGTCTGCAAGAGGCGACTTCTGCTCAGCCAAGAGCAGGCCGATAAGAGAGAAGCAGTCAAGGCCCAGGGCATATTTCCCCTTCTGAGTTAAAATATCTTTTTTTTCTGGTTTTGTTTTGTCTCATGTCCCCTTCTTATCAGAGGAAAGTGAGACTGTGGCCTCCGCCGACGGCAACTGGTGGGCGTTCAGAGAAGGCATCGAGAGTGAGCCCCGAATTTCCCACACTGAGACCCAAGGGCGGCAGGCTGTGCGAGGCTTTTATTTCTTCTATACCCTCTGCTGAGTTTTCTAAATATTTTGTCTATAGTTGGAAATAGAAAAAATAAAAGTTGTGACTTTTTACTTTGCAAGTTTGGGATCTCATTCCAAATGAGCTCTGAAGCCCTTTCGCTGAAGGGACAGAATGTGTGTTTTCTGTAATCTGGGGACAGTCTCCACACGTGGTGGTGTTCATCAGGTCAAGATGGGCAAGGAGGTTATGGGCCCCACGGTCCACTGCCGGGGGGATGTTCTGGAAAACAGTTTGGCAGTTTCTTTTAAAAGTTAAAATGCATTTACCGTATGATTCAGCAATCCTAAGGTTTGGTGATCCAATGTGACCCCAATAAATTCAATTAAAAAATAAATAAAATATGAGAACTTTTCCGCACATTTAAACCAGTACATGGATATTCATAGCATCTTCAATCATAATAGCTCCAAACAGGAAAAGAAAAATATTGTCTTTCAGTGACTGAGTAGTTAAACAAATGGTGGCATATCCATTCAATAAAATATTACTCAGCGATGAAAGGGAGCAACCTATTGCTACATGCAACATGGTGGATGGATCTCTCTCTCCCTTCCTCTCTTTCTAAAATCAATCAATCAATAAAAGTTAAAAATAAAATACAACAGTATTAAAAGCATAAAAATAAATTCAATAAAAAGGAAAAATTAAAATCTGTATCCAGACAGCCCTAGGGGTGGTAAAGAGGCAGATGAGGGTTACTCTAAAAAACTGTAAGACACAGTCCCTCATCCCACTGAAATGTCACCAAGGCCATGGTTAGCGATCATCATCTGGAGCCAGAGGCACCTGAAACAGTCACAAGATACAATAATCACAGCAGAAACTATAAGCAGTTCCTGCTCTTCTATTTGAGCAATTGCTACCAGTATCCTAAATTTTAATTTTAAAAAATGCATCTCTTTTAAGCTAATCAACAGCAAAATTACCCAGTGGTTGAGATTATGGGGTCAGTTATCAGGAAACTCGGGTTGAGTCCTCTACCTAAACAGTTATGTGGCCTCAGGAAGGTTATGTTCCTAGCTTCTCTCTGAGATGTACTGTCAATATAAAAATGCAGTGCATCAGGATATTTTCAGGTCCAGGGACAGAAACCCAACTCAAATAGCTTGAGAAATAAGGAATGTATGAGCTCCCATAACTGTAATGTCCAAGGAAGTTAACTTCAGGCATGGCTGGTTCTAGGTGTTCATCGAAGAAAGCTCTCAGGACTCTATCTAATCTCCAATCTGATTTCTTTGTGTTGGTTTTCATCTTAGGCAGACCTTACCTCATAGTAACAAAAAGGCTGCCAATTGCCACAAGCCTATATCTTCCCAGTATAGCAATTGTCATTGAAAAAACATCCCTTCCCCAATAATTACAGCTAACATCTTGCAGTTGAGTCTCATTTCTGGCATCTATCACATGCCCATTCCCATCAATGACTGAGACCAGAGGAAAGGAATACACTCATGGTCAGGCCTAAGTCATCTTCAGACTCCAGCTCTCCCTCCACAGCAGGCAGAGAACAGCCCTGTCAAAAGCCCATGAGGATGTTTTTCTGGAAGAAAATCAATGTATCTTTAGGGAAAAAAAAAGAAGGATTGGAAACCAAGCTGGTAAAACCAACAGATGTCAGTAGAGAGGAAAATAGCATCATTACGGCGAGAAAATATTACAGGAGACAGCGCGTGTAGAGCGCATGGAAGGGGATAGGTGCTCATTAGGGTATTAACAAGGAGCAGTCCCCTGCCCCCCGCTGGGCACTGCTGCTGATGAGAGGAGTCGGGATGGTGAGAATTCAGCCGGTTTGCCCTCTGCAGCCACATTCATGACCCTGGGCACCTGGATGCTTTTCCTACAGAGCGCTCCCCAACCTCGAGCCCCTTCCCCTGGGTCCCGAATTCAGGCTGCGGCTTCCTCCCAGACCAAGGGCCTTCAGAGAGTCTGATTCCTTCTTCCCTCTGAAAATGAGACCCAGTCCGCACGAGTGGTGATGGGCCAGGCACGCTGCAGGACACCCTTCGTGGTCACCATTGCCCTACCTCAGGGCGGGGAGCATCGTTCCATTTTGCAGACGGGCAAACTGAGTTTCAGGGTGGGGCCAGCACACGGTTTGGAAGTGGCAGAGCCAGATCTCAAACCCAGTGGCTCCAAACGCCATTTGCTTTAGAAGAAAACCCCTCCGGGTCCCCAAGATTCCACCAGTGAAAGTCAGCTGGCAGAGCAGACCCAAGCGTCGCGCTCCCCAGCATCCCTCCTTCCCAGCCCTAATGAGCTGCTATTTCTCTCCCTTTTTATGATGCTGAGCTACTGGAGGCCAGGGCATTAATATCGCTGTAAACCAACCCCGAGATGGAGCAATTAGCAGCACAATTACTTCCTCGGCTCCATTTTCACCAGAGCCCAGAAATAGTGTTCCACCCCGCGCACCAGCCTAGGGCAGGGTCTCCCATTTAGCAGCGCTGAGGATCCCTCGCTCTTGGAAGATGTTATTAAAATAAAATCCGTGTTTATTCTGATCAGCCAGCTCATACAATGCAAATCAAGAAGCATTATTGTGGTGGTTGGATGGAGGGTTGGGGCCAACAGAGTCTCCTCCTCTCCCCAGCTCAGCACACTTGTCCCCTCTCCACTCAATTTCTCTCCTTTCAACTCACGCACACAGGCGCACTCACATGCACACCCGCACACATGCCTCCGGGCTATTTTCTCCCTCTTAATTGAAGTGATACAAAAAAGCTCTTTTTGTTTATCTCCATCTTTTCCATTTCCTTCCTGGGATGCTTGTTTGCTAGTGGATTATTTTCCGAGTGTGTGTGTGTGTGTGTGTGTCTCCCGGTCATTATTTTTCCCAACTGCATCTCCACAATGAGTCGAAAATTCAACCCTGTTTGGAAAATAAATAGTGCCAGCAGCACATTTGTTAAAGCCGGAGCCTGTTGTCAGAAGCAGCCTAGCTGCTGGGTACCCCGTGCAGGTCTCCGGAGAAACAGAATAATTCACCCGGCCCTGTTCTCGGGCTAAGCCAGGGGCCTGCGATCCACGGCTCCCTTCCACTCGTGGATTTCCTGGGTGTCTTTGTTTCCTGGTGTGATTAGAGTTGGACACCAGAAGGGCTGACAGGTTTAGACAAAAGCACTGTGCTGGGTGACTTCTGATCATTTTAAGAAAATTTCAAGAGGGCCTACTGTGTGCCAGCCGCTGCGTGAGCTCGGGATCCACATTGGGTCCAGTTTTCCAGGTATGATTCACCCCATACTCGATATAAAATCGGATGGAAAATGGGCTCTTAGTATTAATAATAATTGCTAGCATTATTTGCATGCTATGTTCTAGGCGTATGCAAGTCATTACATAGTATTAATATTTCGTAGTCTAGTGTTAAGTAATGAGTAATAATGTTTTTGTTTGCACAAAAAGTATTTGAAATGTGCAGACAAGAATAGAGAAAATATCATTAACGCCAGCTTTTAAAAGTCTTAACCTTAGGCCGCGTTTGCCTGAGATTTTTTGCTTCTCAAACAAGACCTCACAGCTGAACCCCCTGTGCCGAGCCCCTTGTGCAGCGTTCGTGGGCCCAGTTTTCTCTCCTACCCTCTTACCAAGAGCCTGAAGTTGGAGTTTATTATGCCAATAGATATTTTTTAATGTTTATTACGCAATTATGTACCCATAAACATACTTTGTTGTTCGTGGGTGTTTTTAAATTTTATATAAATGGTATCTAGCTGTACATAGCATTCTGGCTCTTCATGTTTCCCTCCCATTTGGCACAGATGATCACCCTTAACCCTCACAACAGTTTTAGGTGGCCAGCACCATTTTACAGATGAGGAAGTTGAGGCACAGAGGGGATAGAATGCTCACACGATCATTACCCAAAGCTAAGCACCTGTCTAAACTGTGACTCAGCACTTCTTCCCCTAACCCGGGACTCAGCAGTTCTATTCTTAAATATATACCCCAAAGAAATGAATGTTTAGAGGCACCAAAGGAGTGGCAAGAATGTTCATTGGATCTTTATCCCTAAGAGCTAAAAATTTAGAAACAACCCAAATGTCCATCAACAGGGGAATGTATAAACTCGCTGCGGTGAAATCACACTGTGGAATATTATACATCCGTGAAAAAGAAGCACCTAGTGAGGGCTGCAACGGCATGGAGGCATCTCACAGCTGTTCTGCTGAATGAAGGAAGCCAGACGTGAAGGGAGCGCGCTGTGTGGTTCCACCTACATGAAGGTGCACAGGTACAAAGTTTAAAAACAGGACTCATCGATGACATTAGGGAGCAGATCATAGCAGTGACGACTTCTGCGGCTGGAGGGCAGGACTGAGCGGGGGGCCCTGCTGGGTTGTTGGAAGTGTGGCCTGACCTGCTGGCGCGGGTTGTGCACGGGTGCGCGTCTGTGAAAATCCCTCAGGCTCTGCATTTAGAGTTAAGCATTGTTATTTGCGCGCTGTGCCCCCGTGATGATGATGATGATGGTAAATAGCTTGTGAGGGGTCATCCAGGGCATCTGTGGCAGAGCCCGTTTGAACCCAGGCAGCCGACCTCTGCGCACTCGGCCACTGCTCTGTGAATAGGAAAGGGGGCAGAGGGCCAGGTAGAGTGACCTGCCCAAGTTCACGCAGTCACTGATCGAGTGGGACACACAGGATTAAACCTAGTTCTGTCTCACTCTCACGCTGCTTTTCTTGGCCTCTGACCACTCCCAGGGCTTTCCAGACGCCCTGTCCTCTGTCAGGGTGCCATGTTTGCCACTCTTTGCAAGATCTATGCCGTTTCCAGGACATGTCCCACATCCACGCTCATATTTCCTCATTGCCAGGAGCCTGCTGGGCAGACACAGAAGAGATGTTTGTCATCACCCCATGTCACAGGTGGAGAAACAGGGGCCCAGGCATGCACCTCCAGGTGACCGGACCCCCAGGTTCCCGAGAGGTCCTGTGGGCAGAGCACGCAGCCTGGGGTTGGGCGGATCAGAGCCCGCGGAGGAGCCCAGCTGGGGACCCCAGGCCAGCGGGGCCCTCAGGCGACACTGTCTCTTTGCCTCCTTCGCTTCCCTCTCCACTCAGGCGTCCTTGTGCGTCGCTCGGAGAACTGGTTGACCTCTGAGCTTTCTTGCAGCTTTAAGATTCCATGATTTATGGCATTTTATGCAAATATCGATTAAGCACTCAGCTCGGCGCACTGCAGAGAAAGAGGAGGGGGGATGGGCTGGCAGGCCCCTAACTCCAAATGGGCAGCAATAATGTTGGCGGGGAAGTTCCGAGTGTCAGGTCAGCTGTCCCCCGCTCTTCCCAAACACCCTAGGGCCACGACTGGCTCCTACATCTGGGCTCGCGTGGAAGGGAAGGCGCAGCTTGGGATGGGTGGCCCCCTCCCATGAGGGACATTGGGGTATTGTCCCCTGGGTTGGCCACCCCTCTCTGCTGGCCTTTGTTGAACATGCTACTCCATCTTGGCCAATAAAACCAAGAGGAAAAACAAAAGCGTTCACCTCTCACGGCTACATAAAAATCGCCTTAAAGGGGCCCATAAACACGAAGCTGGTAATTATTTCGGATCTCGTTAACCATGCAACAAAATGGAATAAATGCGGCTCCATTAACCTTATTTTAAAAGCACTTTTTGGTGATTCATGTTTATTACACTGTTAACATTTCAAAGAGTGGACGCCCACCACCCTTTCTGCTTTGGAACCTGGTGCAGAAGGAAACGCAGGCACCTGTGGGGAAGGGGAGTAGACCCAGCAGAGCGCATTTTCCTTTAGCCGGCCCCGGCCCGAAAGACACCTCCCCGCCGTTCACTGGTTCCATTTACGAGCATTTATTGAGCGCCTGCTATGTCTGGGGTACTTGGCGAAGTGCTGGGGCTATAGCAGGGAGCAAAACAGCAACCTGCTCCTCTCCTGTACCGGCCTAGGACTTCATCCACTGGTTTATTAATCTATTTATTTTGCAATTCGTTGCTCAAAGCCACAAAGACAACTCCACCACTTGTTCATTTTAGCAAGCCTACACCTTAGAGCAGAGCTTAGCATGGAGCCCTTGCTCAATAAACACTCGCTGTCTAAATGAGTGAACGGATTGTTTTAACAATTTGGTTCTGGAAAAGTCCTGACTCGTGCTTGTGTTTCTTTAGCCGCAGCTGATAAAAACAGGAATAATACCCGCTGCTGGCATTGAGTGAGGACTTGCTGTATGCCTGGAGCGTCGCTAATTATTAACAGGCATTATCTTGCTGGATACCATCTCAAACCATCGGTATTGGTAATATACCCATTTTGCAGAGAAGAAAATGGAGGAATTTAAGACAGGCAATATCTTACAAACTGGCTGTCTCTTTGCAACTCAGTCCGCCTCTTTGAATTTGAGTCTGGGAGGGCTTGGAGCCCTTCCCTGCGACACTGAAGCCAGCCCATCCCTGAGACGCCAGCAACACCGTCACGCTGTGAAGGCGGCTGTTTGTGCCTGGTCCTGAGCGCGCACCAGTAGGCACTGGGAACGGGGCCTCCCCGGGGCTCATAACTTTCAAAGCAGAGCTGCTGGCTGATGGCCATTCTGTGAAATTCCGTGGTGCGAGGACCGTGAATCACCCCCAAGATACACGCACGCTGGTTTCCCCTGCCCAGGCCTGTCGCGCAGGGAGACGCTGGACCCTGCCACCAATTCGCCCATCGTGGCTGCCAACAGAGCCAGGCGCAGGGGGCCCTCCTGCCGGCCTCCTGGAAAGACCAGTAAATTCAGCAGCCAGTGTGTCTGGCTTTCCATTGGCCGCCCCTCAACCTCCCTCCAAGTGGCAGGACTCTGCCTGGGCACATTTGCTCCATCTCAGAGGAGAGCAGCGCCAGGGACCTCCGAGTGGTTGGCGGGGACTTTGCCGCCTTCAAGTCAGCGGCCTCAGCAGTGGCTCCCTCGTCCCTGCCCCCCACCTGCAGCAGCACTTCAGACTCCCAGCACCCCGTCTGCCATCAGCCAGCTTGTCCTTGCTCAGGTCACAGCCCGCAGGTCCCCAGGCTCAGAGCCTCCCCCCAGGTGGGCCAGAAGCAGCCTTTCCGCTCGCCGAGAGCCTGCTGTGCCCGAGGCACCCTAAAAACCAAGGCCTGAATCACGAATGTGGGGTCCAGGTCCTCCTGGCACCTTGAACCTTTGTAGAGTCTCCATTTCCTCTTCTGTAAAATGCAGCGCATATTCCTAACCAGTCTCGGGGTTGCTGGGGGATGTGGGCCCCAAGGCCAAGAGCTGTGCTTAACCAGGAGTGACTTAGCCCTTGGGAACATTAGGAAACATTTTTGGTTTTCACAGTTCTAGGGGTGGGGGGGTCCTACTTGCATCCACTGGGCAGAGGCCAGGGATGCCCCTAAACATCCTATAATGTACAGGACAGCCCACCACAGAGAATGATCTAGCCCCGAATGTCATTGGTGCCGAGGTCCAGAAGCACCTCTAAGGGGAGGCTTCCTTCGCTGGGCCCGTGGAGAGGGGCCCGAGGTCCCCAGCTCAGCCTGCCCATGCAGGGAGCACCCAACCACTAGCAGCCTGAGGCACTGACAGCCAGTCCCGCCCGCCTGCCCCACCAGATGGCTTCTACACCCGGGGGCAGAGGGCAGAGGTGCCCCCATCTCTAATCAGACTCCCCCCAACCAGTGTGATTTCTGTGTGTTTATTTCCCCAGCCTTCCCAGCTCCACGAGGAGAAATCAGCTCCCAGCATCAAATGCTCTGTTCTGGGCCGGGTGCCCACACGGAGCACACTAACCTGTCACTGTGTTGTTGTGACTGCAGTCCCCTGCTCCAGCCCCTCCCTCCTCTATCCTGCTGGGATCTTTCCTGGTGGCTGAGCCTGCAGAAATTGTTCCACCAGCTGCTGAGGAGCTGCCAGCAGCCGTCATGTGATGGCCATCCCTGTCCCCCAGAAAAAGCTGTTGTGGCCACAGCTCTCCGAGGCTGGGAGACTTGGGGAGTCCTCTGAGTGAGGCTGGGGGGCCTGGCTCTTCCAGGCTAGGAGGGTTCCCAGGTTGAGTTTCTTTGTCCAACCCTGAGTTAGCACTTCCCAGCCTCAGCCAGCCACTGGGGGATTGTGACAGAGCCTGAGGGTCTGACAAATTCTTTCCCATTTTAAGAAGTCTTTATCTCCTGTCACCTGAACTTAGCCAGGGACATACAGCTGGTCCTGGAATTGGTGCACATTTTTTCCCATGTGTCCCAGAAGTCAAGTTTGCCTGAGTCTGAGCCATTGGGAGAGCACCTAATACAGAGACCAACACATAGTAGGTACTCAATAAATACCTACTCAGTGAATGAAAACATGCACGAACACAGGTTAGGACACCTGATTTTTATACCCAGCTTTGCACCTGACTTGCTACATGACTTGAGCAAGCCACTTTGCATCATCAGGCCTCAGTGTACTGGTCTGTAAAATGGAGCTTATCATTTACTGCTGAGCAAATCCTGAAAATAAGACAAAAGCCTTTGGGGTCGAGTGGGGAGGAGACTGTAGCTGAGATTATCTTTGTGAAATAAACCATAAAATCACATTTCTTGTTCATAGTACAATGGTTCTGCTAACATGAGCTGCAGAAAGGCTGGTATTAAGCCAGCTCTGTCACCTGTATCAGCTATCAACTGCCGCGGAACAAATTACCCCAACACTTAGCAACTTAAAACAGCCGACCTTTATTATCTCGCCGTTTCCGAGGGTCAGGATTGTGGGAGAGGCCTAGCAGGGTGGTTCTGGCTCGGGGTCTCTCCTGAAGTTGTAGTCAAGCTGTTCACCGAGGCTTTAACTTCTGAAGGCTTGATGAGGGCTGGGGGATCCAAGTTCATCCCAGTGGCTTTTGGCTGGAGGCCTCAGTTCCTCACCATGTGGGGCTCTCCACAGAGCTGCTCACCATATGGCTTTCCCCAGAATGAGTGACCCATGAGAGAGAGAGAGAGGCCAAGATGGAAACTATAGTCTTTTTATAACCGAATCTCAGACGCGAGAGGCGTCACATCCACCATAGACTATTGGCCACACAGGCCACTCCTGGTACAGCCTGGGGGGATGTGAGTCCCAGGAAGTGGACATCTTTGGGGGCCATCTGGGTGGCTGGCTGCCACACCATCCAATCTGGAGTTTGTGTCCAATGCAGAAGGCACAGGCGAGAGGGCAAAGGCCTTTCAATAATATCAGAGTAAGGAGAAAAGTGGGAAGGAGTCGACTTTTTTCTTTAGTATCTGCCATATGCTAACCTCCACCCCTGGCTCTTCTCATGTATTATTTTATGTCATCCTCACAGCTAACCCATGAGCCAGTGGAATCACCACCATTTTGCAGAAAAGGAAACAGAGAGATCCCACAGCTGGTAACAGAGAGAGTCGGGTTTGGAACTGAGGCGCAACAGGCCCCAGAGCCCCAGGACTGAGCACACTGCCTCCGTCAGAGCCGATAGCTGATACCGGAGGCCCAGTCAGTCCAGGTTTCTGTTTGTTATCCTAGAACCACACAGGAGCCCAGAATCTTCCAGGGAGGGCACTGGAAAGCACTTTGGGGAGTTAGCCCAGCTATTCCTCTGCAGAGGGCTTTCCCACTCATTGCATCTTTCAGCCCTGGGGGCGGGGGGGACGGATCCTTGTCCCCAGTTTACAGGTGAGAAAGCCGAGGCTCAGTGAGCAGGTTGACATCACCAGGACCTCTCAGTTTCTAAGTAACCCCTTACCCCCCATGTGCCCTAACTTCCCTAGGATGCCTGCTGCACCCCCAGGCCAAGTCCCATGGGTTTCCCCACCCAGCAGTCCTGAGCTCAGTAGGACAGCCTTGCTGATGAAGCCTGAGCCCAAACTCAGGCCCACCAGGCACACCTTGAACTCCTCACATTCCCAGAATGAAACCCAGTCATGTGATTGTGTGTGTGTGTGTGTGTGTGTGTGTCTGTGTGTGCACACACTGTCAACCCTCCACATTCATGGGTTCCACATTTGCAGATCCAACCAACCCTGCATCTAAAATATTCCAAAAACAAGTCCCATTTTTGCTGGCATGACCCACCACGGTTGCCTCTGTGCTGAACATGTACAGACTTTTTTTCCTGTCATTCCCTGAACAAGTCGGTGTAGCAATTATTTAAAGTGTGTTAGGTGCTATAAGAAATCTAGAGATGATTTGAAGTATACAGGCAGAGCGCGTAGGTTATATGCAAACACTATGCCGTTTTATAAATGGGACTTGAGCATCCAAGGATTTGGGCATCTGTAGAGGTCCTGGAGTTAGTCCCTCACAGATACCGAGAGGAAACTGTATTCATTCGACACCGGTAAAGAGAACACAAGGGACCCCTCCCAGGGTCTAAGATGCGCTTAAGCCGGGTGCCCGGCGAGCATCCGCCGAGAGCATTTTGTTAGGTGACTGCATGACTCGGGACTTACAAATCCAGGAAAGAGGCTGCGTAGACGGTGAGGAAGGATTTTCTCCTTGGAGGTCCCTTCACTATCTCTTTTGAGAAGCCTTAATCCTTTAATCACTTTTATTAATCTCATAATAATCTTTCCAACATCCGTTCCATCCTGCTTATCTTGGTGAAGCATTTTGGTGAACTCAGAGCTTCTTGTCACCTGGGGAATTTTTCTTTCTACTTAGGCACCGGCTCTTACAGTCTCTCTCTCTCTTTCTCTCTCTCACACATCTTCCTTCCCTCCTTCCAGCTATGCGGTTAGAATCCAAAAATCCCTGAAAATTCAGAGCCAGGGAGAACCTTCGAGACCACCCAGCAGACATTTCTCATTTGACAGCTGGGAAAATCAGGGCTCTGAGATGTCAATGAACTCACTCAAGGTCGTACCACAGGTACAGTGAGCTCACGTGTGTCCATTGGGAACATCAAGTCACCTTGTCACCTTGTCTGTGCAAGCCCTTCCCCAGCATCATCTCCTTTGATCTGCACTAATGCCTCTCAGGTGGGTTCTGCCATTCGACCCATTGTAGAGATGAGGAAACTGAGGCAGAGCAATCACTTACTCTCAGACACATTGCGGGAGAAGCAAAGCTAGGAGACTGGAATCCAAGCAGCCAGGCTTCAGGGCCTGTGTCCAACATGCTTAGGTGTGGCTCTCTCCTCTGGTCCCTCCAGGGACAACTCGCTGGTGCACAAGGGGAGTGAATCAGCAATCAGCCCCTATCAAATGACATGCAGGTGCTGAGCTGAGCGCTCCCCATGTGGCCGCTGCTTCTCGCTGGGGCTGAGAGCTCTGAGCCCACTGTGTGGGTTTCCACAGCCCAGCACGGGGTCTTCTGGTCTACCAGAGCCCATGCTGACCCTCAGCAGGGCGCAGTGGGGCCGGTCAGGCACCCCAGAGCTCGGGTCAGCCCTGGCCACAGCCCTAAATCGTTCACAGCAGCAGCTGCAGCCAATTCTTTCTTTTTCAGGTGTCACCCCCTCATCTCTCAACTGGAAAGAGGTGTCTGCAAACAGCTACGCGCTGCTGAGGCCTCTTTGGAAATGAAATACTTGGGAAGCCAAGACGAAAAGCTCATAAAACGAAGCTGCTGGTGGAAATGGGGGTTTTGCACGGATGGGGTGAGCAGGCTCCCATCTCCCCAAGTCCTCATGGGGCCCTGGAAGCAAGTGGGACCTCAGACACACAGTTTCAAGGCTACCGAAGAGAGATCTCTGCGTGTGTCCCATGCCTGATCTGTGAGCTCAGAAACATCCCCCATCCTCCTGCAAGCCCCGTGGGAGAAGAGAAATTTGCCCTCCAAGGGGATGGCTCTCGAACCATCACAGGATCAAAGAACACACGAATGAGGCATCTTGGGGTACGCTCCTTCCTAGCCCCTCCCGGCCCCATGTGCCTCCCTCTTCCTCCCCATCACCTCTGTTGTCTCAGCTCACCTCCTTCCCTCTTTGTCTGCCTGATCACTAGCTGAAGAAGCCAAACCTAGGAATTAAAAGCACCCCCGTCGGCTTTGTTAACCTCCTGAAATATGTTCCTCCATTGCTGCCAAGCCAGGAGGGCTCGTGTTTCCCCTAGAATGTCGGGGGGGAAAAAAAGTCGAAATGTTTACAGGGTTGGCTGGGAAAGAGTGCAGCAGGTTTTCCTGGTGATGTACGAGGTGATGCAGTAATTGCTATGGAAACTAGTCATTATGATTCAATGGGGGGGCAGAAAGGGAGTTAAGTTCTTTGTGTTACCTGTGACTCCATAGTCACGTTCTTTACACGCATTAGCATATCATCAAGTCCCACTTTTATCCTCGGGGTTTTCGGGAGCTCTCCCTTCACAAAAGGGTGTGGAGGCTTCAGCGAAGCCCTAAAGAGGAGGAAATTCACTTTGCAAGAAATCTCTGTTTTTCCCCCTGGGTAAAATATTGAATGTTTCTGCATAATGTACGCGCAGGTTCTGGAAGAGGAAATAGCTGGTGCGCACGGGAAGTCTGTACCCAAGCTCCCAAAGGTCCCTCCCAGAGCTCCTGGGAACCAGCAGGGTTCTGGTCCCTTCTCTAAGTTTTTTCCCTCCTGCAACTTTCCCCTTTGCTCCCTGAGCCCAAAGGTGATAGGTGCTTCCAGAAATGACTGTATTTCTTCAGCACCTCTTGTTTGCCTTTCCACTTTGTCAGCAACGGATCAATTGAATCCCTGTATTAAATTCTCTCTGTTAGAATACCTGGTACTGTGTCTGTTTCTTACCTTGGCTCTTGTTATTTCTAAGCCAGCCTCCACTTGATAGCTGGAATAATCTTTCTGGCTCCCAGTCTGATCAGGAGAGGGGTGAACTCCTGGCCTCTAGATTGTCCAGAGCCCCTCTCCGGCCCAAAGCAGACGTTCTCAGTCATGGCATTTCTCCTGAGCATGGACACCCCCCCAGAATACTTCTTAACACCTTGCCTCAGGACAGTACTCTTCAGTGGCTCAGAACTGGCAGGTAAAATGGTACCTGTTTTTTAACCTTGCCTTGGAGGGTAAATCCCATCACCAAGGTATGATCCATGAGAACAATTTGTTAATATACCTCATGTTTATTGAATGTGAATTATATATCAGGAATTTAACTTACTATCTTGCTGTGTAGAATCTTCAGGGATAAATCCATCCAGTTAATACAATCTCCCATACAGGTAGCTTTATATTTGTTTTTTGTTTGTTTGTCCAAAGGAGCCCCTCTTGCATACTTGAACCTACTGTAGTGCCAAGAGGAATTCCTTAGCTGTGACTTAATGAAGTCCCCACAAAGAATTCTTTGAGAATGGCTGAACCCACTCCCTGGGAAGGGAATGACACTGATAATTTCAGCATAATTACACACAACAAACTCCAGTGGGCGCCCAGTAGAATTCTGACATGAATTGTAATGATGTCCACGTTAAGGCATAGATGGAAATCATTATCTGGATGTGGCTAAGAGTCACAGGCGATCTTCCAGAGTAATCTGGAATCTTTCCCCCCAGTTCTGCACATGGCAAGGTCTGAAGTCACCCTCGATGGCCACAATTGGAGGTCAAGTGCTATGAGCATCTAGTGACTGCAGACAAGGGATTCAGGGATGTGGCTCAATGTACAGGACAGTCCTCTACAACAAGAAATGATCGGGCCCCAGGTGTCAGCATTATCAAGAGTGAGGTCCTCTGGTTCTGACTCATGTTTTCCACGCTGGCTGTGGCCGTCTGGTGTCAGGATCCCCTTTTCCACTTGCCGGGAAATTTCCCTGTTTATAGCTGTAATTGCCTAAGGTTGGCGCCGAGTATTGAGATATTTGCAGTGATGTAGCTGGTGAGATTTGTTCCCTCCAATGCCTTGTGAAAAATACCTTCCCTCAGTGCCCTGAGATGGCTGCTTTTAGGCTCTCTCTGGCCCCATCGCTTTCTCCCTTTCCAGCCTGGCACTCTGCTCCTAGCCAGCTGCTTCTGTGGCCCATCCACGCCAGGTCTAATGGCATTGGGAAGTGTCACCTCCAAGTTAAGGCTGACCTGAAAACATGTCTCCCATTGGTCTGGCTCACGGATACCGAGACATTTTCAGCATCGTACTAATAAGCTTCTTTCTTGTAGTGGAAGCAGCTCAAGTCTGTTCTGTCGAATCCCCTCTTGCCCCAAACCATCTCACCACATTTCTTGTCCCAAGGTCAAACTGCCTTTCATCAAATCAGCTTTCCATTTATCACAGGCTCTCCCTCGTTAAATACAACCCGACGAAGGACATGAGCTGGACTTTGATGGACCAGAATGAATATTTCCTTTCTGCAGATGAGAAAACCGAGGCATGGGAGGGGTTTTCACTTCTTTACTCGCCCAAGGCCACACAGCAAACACATAGCAAGATCTGGCTCAGGGTCCAGCCCTCTGAATCTGCCTCCCTCTCCTCTCCGACGCTGTCTGCTGTGGGAGCCCACGGCCTGGCTTGGCCATGGACGCCACCCCCTCCCAGCCAGGCAGCCACTCAGCCAGAAACTCTGCCACATTGCCAGATGTCCCATACCGCACTCCAAATGCAAAATGACAATGAGGTGCTTTTTTTTTTTTTTTTTTTTGAGAGAGAGAGAGAGAGAAGGAGGCAGAGGGTGGGGGAAGATTTGTTCTCATCACGAATTTCTCTCTGGCCCTCTTCCCAGATTTGAGGCTTCTGGCACGGCTGGTAAATTCGGGGCAGGAGAGTGAGACAATGTGCTGGGCAGCAGCGGGGCTGCTGAGGGTCCAGAGCTGGTCTCCCCAATTTCTCACTCGGACCAGCCCCCAGGATAGCTGCATAATCGCAGGGCCGGTATAAAAGAACCCCCTGGTGAGAAAATGTTTAAGAATTTCAAGGGAAGTCGGTAGAGCTGTAAACCAAACGCAGGGCCCTTCCCAAGCAGCAGGGCCTCATGTGACTGCAGAGGTCCCATGGCCACAGGCCAACCCTGGCCACTCCCCCTCATCCCACAACACAACAGGGGGTGCAAAGAGGGTTAACAGAACCCTCCCCTCTCCCCATGTCCTGGCGAGATAAAACCACCATTGGGAGACCCAGGACAATTTTTATATAGGATTAGAAAACAAAAATCAATATTTAATTATCTGTAAGCTTTTTGTGTCACTGAATCTTTAGCACCCTAACAGGGAACACAGGCTGCCAAGGCGAGAGTAAGTCATTAAAGACCCTGTATTGCTGGCCATCCCTTTTTAGAGTGGGGCCATAAATAGACTACATTATCAGTGCTCACACGTGGGTATTGTTATTTATCTTTACAATCTCTATTTGCCTCTATTTATAGCAGATTTCCCCCATATATTACGAGGCCAGGTTAACTTTAACGGACTTCGTGAAAAGAGGTACTTAAAACTTTGGAACATGCTTATGTGGACAGATGGCGAGGTTTGGAGAAGCGATGGGGCCCAGAAGGCCGATTTGAAGGGTGTTGATTTTTTTTATTTTTTTTGCATCTTCTCTTATTGCCTGTCTTCTCTCCCATAAAGGCCGTCCGGAGTCCTTGATCCTCGGCACAGTAGCCACATCCTAAGTGCAAGTGGATGGGAGATAGGTCCAGAGAATCCTGGCTCTGGAGCTTCCAACCTCACCTGTAAATGGGCTTTTTACAGGCTGACAGCAAGGTCATCTTTCCAGAGCTGGAAGACTCTGCTTTGCCAGGGAAACCCCCACCAGGGTTTGTACTTGACCATCCTATCTCAGCCTTAGTCATACTGGATGCTAATAATCTGCTCAATGACCTGCCTCCACCAACAGAGCCACATACAGTCCCTGTTTAGAACAAGGCAAAGGGGTAGAAGTGAACAAATGAGTGAATGAATGAGTGACTGTCCGGATGAATGGGAGTCTAAATGGATGGATGGATGGATGGATGGATGGATGGATGGATGGATGGATGGATGGATGGATGGATGGATGGATGGATGGATGGGTGGGTGGATGGGTGGGTGGGTAGGTGGGTGGATGGATGGATGGATGGATGGATGGATGGATGGATGGACGGATGGACGAGTGGATAGATGGATAAAACATGAGAAAGATCTTCCTTTGAAGCAGAGCTGAGACCAAGGAAATGTAATCTAGAGAAGGTCTAGAGGCATTTCTGTGTATTAATTTTTAAAACAAGGCAGTCTAGAAACAGGCTGAGGATTTGTAAAAATCTACATGCAATAAAGGTAGCATTTCAACTCACTTGGGAAAAGATTATTCCACAAATAGCACCGGGACAATTGTTTAACCATGCAAGAACAAAATAGAGTTAAATTGTCCCTTCACAGCCATTCAGCAAGAACAATTCCCAACGGATTGGAGTTTACAGTAAAACATAAAAACTCTATGACCCCCCAGATGAAAAAAGTGGGTTGGCAATTTATCACCTCAAGCAGTGAAGATGTTTCTAAGTATGAAAACAAAATAATAAACTATACAGTAAAACATAGATTGATTAAACTCCATAAAAATGAAAATATCTACAGGTTTAAAAATCAAAAACATAATACACTAGGAAAAGACCAGGCAAAAGGTTAATAGGCATGTTATATAAAGAGTTCTTGGATATTATTAAAAAGACAAAGAACTAAAGTAATTTTTTTTAAAAAGCACATGAATGTGAAATTAATCAAAGAAGGCACTGCAGCGGCCAGACATGCGCGGAATACAGGCTACCTCCGCCCTCGGGAGAAGAGCTGCCCTTTACCGGACCGAACCCCGTCTGCAGTGCTCAAAGCGGCGCGAGTTTCTTTCATGGTAACACGCTGCTTGCGAAGGTGTCGCAGCACAGGCACTCCGGCACGTCGTGGGCGCAATCTTTTTATGGACAGCGAGAGTAAGTACTTTTTGTGGTATGCCTTGAGATTTTGTGGGTGTTTATTACGTAGTACTTTGGTAAGTATTCAGAGATTTCGTTTGAATGGTTTTCCCGTATCATCAGTTTTATCTCACCGGGAATGTAAATTGGTGACATGTCTTTTAGAGAACAGCTAGCAAACCCATCGCGATTTTCTTTCTTTCTTTCTTTCTTTCTTTCTTTCTTTCTTTCTTTCTTTCTTTCTTTCTTTCTTTCTTTCTTTCTTTCTTTCTTTCTTTCTCTCTCTCTCTCTCTCTCTCTCTCTCTCTCTCTCTCTCTCTCTCTTCCTTCCTTCCTTCCTTCCTTCTTTCCTTCCTTCCTTCCTTCCTTCCTTCCTTCCTTCCTTCCTTCCTTCCTTCCTTCCTATTTATTTATTTTTAAAATGTTTTATTGATTTTAGAGAGAGAGGAAGGGAGAGGGAGAGAGAGAAACATCAATCAGCTGCCTCCTGCACGCCCCCTACTGGGGGTCGAACCCCCAACCCAGGCATACGCCCTGACCGGTAATTGAACCAGTGACCTCTCGGCTCATGGGTTGACGCTCAACCACTGAGCCACCCCAGCTGGGCCCGGATCATTCTTGCATACGCCACAGTTGAATAATCACCACGGCTGTTTGTTTTCATGTCTGTTAACTTATAAGCCAGAGGCTGTGAGACTCTGTGCAAAACTAGGTAGATGAAGCTTGGATACACAGATGCGCACACATATGTGAAAAATATCCATATGCATATACGTGATTGTTGTTATGACCATACTGAATAAATTATATTGCAAACCATGAGCCAGAGGGAGCAGGCAGGGAAAACGGCCCTCCATCCCACCCCGCTGACAAAGTGAAGCAGGGGCCAGAAACCGGTGCTCCAGTCCTTGCTGGGACCTGCTGGTGCTCCCAGCTGGCGATCTGTCCCCTCCTCTTTCTGGCACCTCTGGCGTTGACCGTTGCCAGGAAGACACAGTCTTGGGCAACCCTGCCGTCCTGGCCTCAGAAGATCAGAGGTATGTTTTTGGTGCAGGGATGTCTTTTCAGTGCTTTCCAAAATCCGATGCAGGGACACTGCTGAGCCGAGCCCAAAGGCCCAGGGTGTTGGCAGGTCCAGCGCGGCTCCCCCGACATAGCGTGTGGGGACCGTCACCGATGCGGAGGTTCGGTCTCTGTCTCGGGAGCCCGCTCCATCTGGCTGTTCTCCATCCTTAGCCAAGGACCCGCCGCCTTCTGGGAGCCCGCAGGGAGGAAGGTGACAGCTGGGGCTGGGGGCAGGGGGGTGGTAGTAAGGGCCCCTCTCCAAAAGCCATTGATTAATCTTGAAACCGGGATCCCTCATTCCTTGCAAACTGGAGGAAATCACAGCGCGCTAGCCGGGGGCAGGGGAGCACAGTGGGAAGAGCATCGGACCCAGCCGGCACCTGGTTCAGATCCTGACTGTACCCCTTCCTGGCTGTGTTTCCCGGGGCAAGTTACCTGCCCTTTCTGAGTCCTTTCTTTATCTATAAAAGACACCTCACGGAATTTATCTGTGAGAGGCTTTATGCAGCACTCGGGGGAAAAAGAAAACATCAGATCGATACATGCTAATTATCTCCGTGAACATCTCTCTCCTTGAAAGGACAACTTTGTTTTTCACGATAGTAAAGTGCCTGAGCAAGGCAAGGGGTAAAGGGCTCGAAAATCAGTGCGAAACCTGAGCTCCATCTCCGTAACTCGCTCCCTGTCCTGGGGCAGGTCCCCTCCCTTCTGTCTTCTTCACACACAAGGAAGGGTCGGATGGGGCGAGGAGGACCACAGGCCAGGGCCATTCAAGCATCAGACCCACTTGACCTAAGACCCGTCCCGGCATCATTAGCCCCATTTCTCAGATGAGCCCACTGAGGCTCAGAGAGGCGAAGTTAATCACTTATGGCAATGAAACACCTGAAAGAACTGGGATTCTGACCAGGTGTGCTTCACTCCTCTCTCTATGCTCTTTCTAACCCCCCCCCCTTTAGCTTTTCAGCGATGGCAACCCTGTGTCGCAGTGTCTGTAACCCCCCAGTTCCCAGATGAGCACATTTAGACTCAGCTACTGAGTGGGAGTCAGGATTTGAACCCAGGACTGAGCCTGTGTCCCAAGGAGTTACCCGCACTCACTGCACTCACTTCTCTGTTTTCTTCTCTCCCTCAGTGACTCACGCTGATGTGAGAAGAGCCCAGAACCCACTAATCGAGTAAATCGAGGCAAGAAACAGTTGTGTCTCCCGCTCCCCCTGCGGGAAGGGAGGCGTGAGAAAGGCTGGTTCCTGCTCGCCCAGTCAGCCCAGTTGGTAACGCCACCAGAAGCTCGCACCAGAACTAAGTGGCACAAGTCTCCCAGATGCCCCCAGGAAACCCGAGCCGGGAAATGGCTCAGCATATGTCTAAACAGTTAATTGACTTAATTGCTGGGAGTTGGGCGATTAGCTCACTTGATCCACCCCAGTGGCCACAAAACGTCCTTAATGGTGTTCAGTTTATTTGTCTGCTAAGCTCCAGTTACTATTACGGGGAACTTTTCAATTGCCGATTACCTCATAAATATATAATTGTAGCCACAGGATTAGAGAAGGCTGGCAGCCCCTCACGAAGGCTTTGCAAGGAACCGTGACAGGCGCTGTGCGACTGCTCACTTGGCAATCGTTTATTGAGCACCTACTATGTGCCAAGTCCTCCGTGAGGCCCTGGAGATGAGCACTGAACACACCAGACAAAGCCCCTGCCCTCATGGGGTGCACATTCTAGCAGGAGGAGACAGGTGGTAAAGACCTAGATATATACCTGTGTGTAATAGTTTTAGAAAGGACTACAAAAAAAGGAAACAAGGTGATGGGATGGGGTGAGCTGAAAAGGCTATGTGGCCAAGCTCAGTCAAAGAAGGTGGCTCTGGGGACTGGCACTTGGGCTAAGACATGAGTGAGAAGTAGGAGCTGCCTCTGCCAAGAACGTGGGAACAGTGCTGGAGGCAGAAGGGCCAGTAGAGGCAAAGTCCCCGAGGTGGGAACGAGTTTACCCTGGTTGGGAAATACAAGGAGACCAGCAGGCCTGGAGTAGAGTGTGTGCGGGTGAGACTGGGACAGGATGAGAGGTGGAGCTGGAGGCAGAGGCCAGGTCCTGCAGGGTCATAGCAAAGAGTTGGGGTATTTTTGTCTAAGGGCAATAGAAAGGCCTTCATGCTTTGATTTATGTCTTTAGAGAGCCCTCTGGCTGCTGGGTGGAGAGCGGGTTATGGGGTGGGAGTGGGCGATGCAGGGAGGCCAAGGGGGGAAGGCAGGTGGCCACCAGGTGAGGAAGGTGAGACGGTGGCGTGGAACCAGGCTGTGGTGGAACCGATGGAGACTGGCGGCTCCTGGTATATTGGGAAGTGGACAGAGTTGAAATACAAGCACTCCCAGGTTTGCACGGGGCTGAGAGTGGTGCCACTCGGCAGGCCGTGGCGCTGGTGAGGGGCAGTTAGGCAAAAAGAGACATGATTTTGAAAAGAATTTGCTCAGCCAAAGGGATGGTGCCAGGAGGCCACTGGAGAAATCCACTCGAGACACGAAGGCGGCGTGGGCTGGGCCGGTCATGGACCGGTGGGTTGTTACCGTTGGGACATGTAACCTCACGCGGACGAAACATGCCCAGTGAATGGACATCAGTCAAATCCCTGTAGCAAAAGACCTGAAACTAGAGGCCTCGACTCTGTCATATCCCAAATGATCACCCGTAGCCCCATCTTAATCCTTCTAAAGTTGGGTGGAAAGATGGATCGAAATTAGAATTTTATCAAGCAGAAAATAATCTTGGGTCTGGGTTGCACTGATAAAAAAAAAAAAATAGGCAGAATTCATAATTACCATGTAAAACTGTTTATCTCTGTGATTATATGTTACTGCCACCTCCAGGTCCCGGCAGCAAATGACTAAATCGCTTCAGCCTGGAGCTGGGCGTGGGGGGCAGAGGAGGCTCTTGCTCCCGGCCCCCGCTTGCCTTCTGGCTGTCGCCCGGTTTCTGCACCAGCTTCTGCCGGTGGTGGCAGCTCCTGCCCCTGTCCTGGTAAAGCGGTGAGAAGCCGGAGGCGAGGCTGCCGCTGGGAGCCTTGGAGTTGGGCGAAGGGGGCTGGGAGGAGAGGCGGGAAGGTGCCCGGTTCAAGGCGACGGGACTCGGGAACTGGGCTGGGCTGGGGAAGGCTTGTGCGTGCGCCATCGCGCGTCAGGACCGGCTCTCCGCGAGGCAGGGAGCCCTAGGAGGACCAGACCTCACCAATGCGCTCGCCCACCTGCCCCCTGGCGCCTGGCATGGAGGAGGTACCCATCTGAGTTTGGGCCCCCCCCAGAAGCAGCCCCTGAGACGAGGGCTGTAGAGCACATGGGCAGTTCCAGGAGGCACCTGTGGGGGGGTAGGGGGTGAGGCAGGATGGAAAGGACACCTCTGGGGGTCCCCGCTGTGGGCCGCTGGAACCTAACCCTCCCGGACCTCCGGGCACAGTGTGGAACTGAGTGAAGGAGGCAGGTGGGGCACGTATGTACCAACGCCCATGTTGTAGGCTGAAGGCTGCTCCTAGGCTGTGGGGAAGGGGTGGTGTCACTGATGCCCAGAAAGTTCCATTCCATCATTTCCATGGGTGGAGAAAGATTCAGTGCTCAGAGAAACCCTCGGGCAAAGAGACACATGTTAGCAGTTGGAAGCTGGGCCAAGAAGGTATGGGCAGGGCACCAAAGGCATCTCCTAATGGAAATAGCATTAAGCGAAATGAATTCATGGTGCCAGGCCTAGATCCCACCAGCATCCCCCAGCCTTGTGCCAGTAACACCATCCATGCCCTTCTGAAGTGGGAAGAAACGTTATTTTTAAATGGCAGAGTTTTGAGCTGTCAGATTAGACGGTGCACGTGGTAGAGGAAGGACACTGTCCTGGCGGTGAGTCATGATCTAACGTCTTTTATGCTGTGTGACCCTGGGTCATTTAGTTACCTCTTTGATTCCGGGTTTCTCAGAACTTTATTTGTAAAATCGAGAAGAAAAGTGCCATCTCCTTCCTGACTCTCATTTTCTCTCCTCTCTCCCCTCTCCTGCCTTTGGAGACAGGGACCGTGCCTCATCTGTCACTGGATCAGCACAGTGTCTGACACAGAGTCAACACTGAATTCGCGTTTGCCGAATGAATGGATGGCCCGTCTTGCGAGGGACCTGGGAGGACAAGGTTTCCGATGTACTCGCACCGCTGGTTCTAAATAAGCAGGGGCCTGGCAGCCGCTGAGAGATGGGGTTTCCTGCTCCTGCTTTGTCTTGTTTGCAAGGCATCAGCCCCCTGTCCTCATGCCTCGGTCCTGCCTCGAGGCCCAGAGTTGCCTGCCCTCTCCCCTGTAAGCAGGGACCTTATATCAGGGAGCAGAGGTTCTCAAACTTTCTGGGTTCACGGCACCCTTAGCATTCCAGAATTATTCCACAGGAAGGGATCCCTCACGGTTCCATTTATTAGGTATATAAGGGCAAACTTAATGAGCATTTATGTCCTAACAACTGAGCAGGTGTTTGCAAAAAAAATAAGTAAAAAATAAAAATCCACATACACAGATAGAAGAATATTTTTATTTCAGCTCTAAATAAACATAGTTACTTGTTATTGAAATGTGCGTGCCTGCTGGGCTCTGCTCAGCTTCCGAAACCTCAGAATTTGATTGGACTCTGCCACCCTCATTTCCTGTTCCACGTTGATTTTGGCTCGGACCTTGCTTTTTTATCATAGCCACCACTGAGAACCAGGGGTCGCAAAGATGTGATGTCATCCAAAGGAATGCGGTGTGAGCTAATGGGGAGACTGTGAGCGACCTCAAGCTCGCAGCTCATGTGCTACTCGGGGGATGTCAAGCGTCGCTTTGATTACCTAGATGGTTTCAGATATCTTGCGGTGGTCCTGGGAGCCTGACTGAGAACTCCCATTGTATAGATGGGAAAAATCAAGGCTCTGGTGGGGAAGCCGCTGGCTTGAGATGAAGCAGTGGGATGTTGCTGGGCCAAAATGTGGCAGCAGATCCCAGTGCCTGCCTTTGAGGCTCGGGACCGCCGCACTGAGTCACAGTGCTGCCTGCCTGCTGGGTCCCGCGTGAATAGACGGAGGGGGCTCAGCAGGAGTGGCCCTGGCCCCTTTCAGCTGGGACAGGTCACAGGCTGAGCAGGACCGAGCGGCAAGGGCAGGGGCTGCCTCATCTCCACCCGCCGAGGTCCCACCCCAGCTCCTTGGCAGCGGCAGGCCAGGAGCCCTGGTGTGCCCGGCGCCCCTGTGATTGGCAGCCTGCAGATGGCGGGGGTGCCTTGGAATTTATTAGCCAAGCATGCCTTTCTGAGGGGGCCTCGCTGCCTGACACTGCTTTATCGGAAAGCTGGGAATGGTTAGCCGAGCCCATCTGTTAGCCAAAGAGGGGAACTCAGTGGGTGGGGAGGTCTGCAGAGTCATTTCAAAGGAATTTCTCTGATGCGGAGGCCAGGGTAGAGGGTTATCTGCCCATGGGCCCGTGCGCTGCCTGGTTTGGGGGTTTGGGGGCTTGGTGGATGTGTGCCTGAGTTTAGTAGGGGGCTTTCCTTCCTCACACTAAACCAAAAATCACTGCAGTCCTTCCCCCTCCCGGGCAAGAACTTGAACTCTGCAGTGTCATCAAGACACATTAGCATCCTCAGTGTCTCGATGACGAATCTGGGACAGATGGGGATAAATGCAGCAATCGGAATTAATACCGGGGTCGCTAATGAATCCAGGAGCCGGGAAATAATTAGGGGAAGTTGCTGCTCCCGCCATGGCAACACTGTGTTGGGGGCTTTCTCCTGTCTCCCCTCCCACCAGCCAGGGCGCCCTGGAGGAGAGCTGCACAGCCACCCAGGGGACATGGGTCTCAGGACTGGATCTTAGATTCGGTGTCTGATGTGTGTGTGACAGTCTGGGGTGCGGCAGGGAGGGGCAGGAAAAGAGTGGCTTGCTCCATGGGGTGGTACGCAAGGTTCATCTGAGCTAGGACAGAACACTGGGCTGGGGCTTTGGAGACCTGGGTTCAAGTGCAGGCTCTTGGTAGGTTCTAGAACTAACTCATCTATCCATTTGTCTATTCCTTCCTTCCTTCCTTCCTTCCTTCCTTCCTTCCTTCCTTCCTTCCTTCCTGGGATATGTGGTTCCCCTCTGGTGCTCAACAGAGATAAACCATCAAAGAGGGTGACACGAATTTCTTGCTGTTCCAGGGCAGACACAAGCTGGGTGGTTTTCATGTAGCATCTCATTTTACCTGGCCCTGTGGTCCTAGAGCTCTGTTATCCCCACTCTTTCGAGGACAGTCCCTTTGGTAGCTTTTACAAAGGCCTACAGTTCATAGGAGAGCTCATGCCTGACCCCGAAATCCAGCTCCAAAGTCTGAGCCCTTGACCTCACCACTCCACGCCTTTGCCAAGAGAGTCAAGATCATCTAGGGTGTTTCTTCCACAGCCCTGCCACTTTCAGGCCTGTAGGGTCCTCAGTGCTTTGCAGGATGGAGTCAGGTTTTCGTCATTGGCTGTCTGACAAGGCTGGGCCCCTATTCTATGTGATCATATGCTCCCTCCTTTCTGAAACTTATCACGATTGCAGTTGAATAATTAATTGGGTATTTAATTGTTTAACGGTGATCTACCCTGCTAGACTGGAGGTTCCACAAGGATATCATCTATTTTGATCACTGCTGTATCCCAGGTGCTGAGAAGAGTGACAGGCACATTACATTTGTCCAATGAGTATCGAATGAATGAATGCATGCATGCATGCATGAATGAATGAATGAATGAATGAAGCTGGGAGGTCAGCTCAGCCCCATGGCTATGCTACCCCACAGTGGCCATTTCATCTCACCTGAGCTGCTGCTTCCTGGGCAGGGGGCACAGAAGCAGGCTGGCATTCAGCATCCTCCCCTGGGCAGCGGACACTGACAGGGGCAAGGGGCCAAGGCCGAGGCTGACTCCTGCCCCTGCTGCCCCCCTCGTGGGAGCTGGGCAGCCGGAGCCGCTCCGTACGGACACGCTTGAATAGCAACCAGGGCTGGCTGGGCATCATGTGACCAGCCGGCTGCCAGGAGGGCTCCAGGCGGCCGGGGGGTCGGGGGTCACCTCCGCAGTTAAGTCATGTACCTGGCAGGGACAGTGTTTATGGAGAGTGGTCCAAGGAACAAAGCATTCTTTACTTTGCTTTTCTTCCCTTTTTCTTATTTCCCTTTTCTTGGCCGTCTGGACTGAGAATGTTTCCGTGCCGGTTGGCCAAGGTGAGGGGGGCTCTCCGGCAGGGGGAGGAAGATCCACCTTCTGACCTGCAGGCCCGGCTGTCTGGTGGCCCAGAGCCAAGGTGCTGGACTGGGAGTTCCCGGGTTCAGGCTGTGGCTTCTCCTTGACCTGGCACTGAGCACGACCTTCAGCTACTTCATCAACCCCTGCGGGCCTCACTTTCTTTATGTGCGAAATGAAAGGCATCGGGTTATTTTGAGGATTCAGTGAAAGAAAGCATATAAAATACTCCACGCAGCTTTCTCGTTGAGCTCCGTTAATGCGGCTAATATTAACCGTGATGAGAGCAATAATGCCATTCGCTGTGGAAACAGAAAACTAGTCCTGAGATTTCTATCCTGACCCCCATTTCACAAGTGAGAAAACTGAGCCTTGGATGCAGAGCTGCACGGAGGGGACCCCTGTCCACAGGAAACACAGAGAACTGAATGGCACCCCGAGTTGCTGACCCTCCCAGGGTAGCACCCACCAGAGGCTCACGTCAGTGTTTCCCTGGCCCAAGCTGGCCCTTCGCAGGTTGTCATAGCCTGTAGAGCATTGTTTAAGATATCTGAATTGGTTCCCAGAGTTTAAAAATTCAGAGATTTCACATAAAAATCCCGATGTCTGGTGTAGAAAGTGGTTTCCGTTTTGCCCTGTGCTGGCCTAGCTTTTTATTGAATACTCCTGGCCTGGCACCGGGAGTTCGAGGCCTCCTTGTGCATGGGGATGGGGGATGCTGGAGGGAGGGGCCCCCTCGTGTTGGCTGCTGGCTCGGCGAGAGCCCCAGATTTGGGAGGGTTTTCTCCTCTCGCTCGGATAACGATGACCCACGGGGCCAGCCTAGGCCTCTGGCAGAGCCAGCCTGCCTTTCCTACTTTGTTTTCCTGCAGCAGAAATAGAAGTTTCCATAATGTGGCGCAACTCCACCCAGCCTGGCAGGGCTTGGGAAGCCGCTGCTATCTGTGGGTGTCCAAGGGGGAGCCTGGCTGGGAGCCTGCTGATGCCCGCGGGCTCACAGGGCCGCCCAGCAGGACGGCATGTGCCCGACACACAGCGGGCTCTGCATGAGGACAGGGCCTTCCCTCAGGGGACATGGGCAGAGGCCGGATCCCTCAGGCCGCAGGGGAGGGAGAGGAGACCAGGAGCCTAGCCCAGGTTCTAGAACTAACTCATCTATCCATTTGTCTATTCCTTCCTTCCTTCCTTCCTTCCTTCCTTCCTTCCTTCCTTCCTTCCTTCCTTCCTTCCTTCCTTCTTTCCTTCCCCCTCCCCTCCCCTCCCCTCCCCTCCCCTCCCCTCCCCTCCCCTTCCCTTCCCTTCCCTTCCCTTCCCTTCCCTTCCCTTCCCTTCCCTTCCCTTCCCTTCCCTTCCCTTCCCTTCCCTTCCCTTTCCTTTTGAGGATTATTCATTGAGAACCTTCAGTGTGTCCAAGACCCACACCATACTCCAAAGATGCAGAAATGGACAAACAGACACAAACTGCTCTGTTCTCACAAAGTCCACAGTCAAGTCGGAGAGATAGACATCAAAGAGGTAGCAACAGATGGTCAGGGGACAACCCAAGGGTCGCTGATAGATGGATTAAGTAGTTTGACTCATCCGAGGATGAGCTACCGCGTGGCCCTTGAAGGAGGCAGATCTCTGTATGACCACATAGGAGCTCTCAGTAAGAAACCGAGGCCAAGGCGCAGAGCGACTGCAGTGTGTGTCCATTTGCAGAAACAGAGACCTTGGCCGGGCTTCCAAATAGTTTTACTTACAGAGAAGGGCCCTTGGGGGGGTGTCCAGGAGAAGCCAGGAACAGCGAATGCCTCAGGGAGAAAGCTGGGCCACTAGGGCACAAGGAGATGACAATTTTTTGTGCTGTTAAACATTTTACTTTTTAAATGTGCGATGTTTTCTCAATAAAATGAGAAGATAGGAAGATACGTATATACAGAGAGGAGGGGGGGGATAAAACATAAATTAAGCATGGGGAAAAAGCCTTTATAAGTTTGGTGGTTTGGTGAGTACTCTAAAAGGAAAACCCGTGCTGCTTTGGACATTCAGAGAAATCTTCCCTGAAAGTGGGCCATTTGGGCTGGCACGCTGAGAATGAATAGGAGTTGCCCAGAGACAGGTGCAGAGTTGGGCACCCAGAATTCCAGGCACTGAGAACAGCAGTCTTCTCCTCTTTGGGCCTCAAGTGGTACGTCTCGAAAGGGAAAAGAAGACACCTCTCAGCCCAAGGTCTAGAAATCTCTAGGAAACAGCAGTGGCCAAGTTCAAATCCCAGCTGTCTTGGCCTCTACAAGGCGTAAGCTGACTCCTGGGGCTCCCTCTCCTGTCTCCTGCTTGTCCTTCCTATTGCAATAAACAGACAATCAAGGAAAAGAAAGAAAGAAATGTGACTATATATCAAAGCTCGTGGCCACTAAGCTCCACAGGTGCGCTTTGTGTCTCCGGGAGGGCGATCGCGTCCACCTTTCTCCCCCGCCCCACCAAATGGAGTGCAGGGGCCAGGAAGGTTCATTCATCCAAGCGGATGGGTGCCAGCCATCCTGTTGATATTTCATGAGTGCTAACTCCTTGCCAGCAAGCCAGATCTCACTCCATCCTCAAGGCAAATCCAGGGGGTAGGTGTCCACACGACTATTGATCCCTGCTTATGAGATGAAGGTCCTGGGGCTTAGAGAAGTTTAGTGACTTGCTCGAGGCTGCATAGCCACTAAGTGCTGGAGTGGGAAACTGAATCCAGGTTATGATGACTCTAGAGTTTGTTCTCTTAACCACCAACCTCCATTGCTACCTGTCACACAGGTAGGCGCCTTTCCATGCACTGAGGCCAGGGGAGGCTGCCTGGAGGAGGTGCCATGTAGGCGGTGCCTGGGAGGACCAGAGGGCTTTAAATCCCCACTCTAAGAGAATCTTTCACAAGGAGATAGCCTCAAGAATAAAGGGCCCTGGAGACATTAAGAGGAAACATAAAAAATTCATCTCTGAGTAGTAATTGCATCATAAAAAGTATTGAGTTGGCATGCAAATGCAAATTGGGCCCTATGAATTAATGATGTAAACAGTGGAAATGAGGTCGTGCGGAGACACACGAGGGAGCATGTCCTACTCCACCCTCTTCTATGTGCTGGGCAAAGGCGGGCTGGGTGGCAGTGTGCCTGAAGTTTGAGGACCACAGTGACCATGGTCTCAGACCCCCAAACCCTGCCCAGGGTTACTCTTTAGCACCTCCTGGAGACAGTGGTGTGCTTGCTGTTTTCCCTCAGTCAGCACTTTCTGAGCACCTACTGTGTGCAGGGGAGGGTGCCCCTCTTCCTCCCTGCCCCGTCCCTGCTCACTCCACATCAACTTGTTCACCTTGGAAGGGGAAGGTGGGCGTTTGTCTGTGTCCACACTTATTTATGTCTTTCTTGGTTTGTTGGCAGGCACATTCGACAAGCATGTATTGAGCACCAGGCACGTGCAGGCTGGAGCTCGACCTCAGCAATCAGAGCCAGTCCCAGGAGATCCGAGAAGACGTGCCACGCGCCAGCTGCAAGGAGGCCAGCCGAGGGCTTGCTGGTGGAGGCGTCTCTAAGCCAAGGCCTGGGACATGGGGAGCAGGTCAGGCAAGGACACTGGTGGGACGCACAGCTCCAGTGAGGGGCAAACTGGATCACACACATTTGTGAAACCGCATAAGTTGAATATGGCTGGAAAGTGAGGGGCTGAGAGTGGGGATGGACCTAAGGGGTTAGAACATTCTAGAAAAAGTGAAGAAAGGGTGGGATTTTGGAGTATCTGAAGCTCGAAGGTGTGCGGATAAATGAATTAATAGGAAGGAGGAAAGGCAGGCGGGAGGGAGGAAGGAAAGATGGAAAGGTTAGAAAATGACAGAAGGGCAGACGGGAGGATGCAAGGGAGAAGGGATGGATGGTGAAGATCCAGGCCTACGGATGGGGGCGCCCCTTCCCCCAGAGGCCACAGACCCCCAGCCTTCCAGCCCCCTCCCTAAGTGCCCCGGCCCTCTCTTCCCTTCATCCCGCGGCCCCTGACATGCCCTCGCCCACGCGGTGATTACTCCTTGAGCAGCCTCCCGTGTCCTGTTCCCGCTCTTCCTACAAGCAGAGAAGCAGAAAAATCCATCCTGATGAGGAGGCAGCCCCCCGCCCCCGCGCCCCCCGCCCCGCCGCCTGTAACTGTCGGGCAGCCAGGCAGAAACAGGCAGTCAATTTTTTCCAGGGTCGAGCGCGGCCTGTAAGGCACAGCCCCGCAGGGTGACAGGGGAGGCGGGGGCCGCTCGGGTGGCACGACCGTTTCTCCTCCGTCCTGGGGGCAGCGCCTCCTGCCTCACTCTCCCAGCTGCTGCCAGCTGTGTAACTCAGGGGACATACCCCCCCGCCCCCCCCCCACCATGAAACCGGCTCACCTGGGACAGCAGCCCCGTGACTTTGTCCCCTCCTTGCCTGGAAACCAGCCTCCTTTCACCCCGATGCCCTCGGTGGCTTAACAGCAGGCTCCCCAGCGGAGGAAAAAGCAACTGATGAGCCTGTACCCAACCGGGGGTCAAGTTGCTGTTCGCTGGGTGCTGGGCTGTGCCACCTGGATCTCACCCCAGCTACTGAGAGTGTGACAGCTCCCAGCTGAGCCTCCGATCCCGGCCACCGCCCTTAGCTGGAGAGATCTGCCTCGTCCAAGGTCAAACCTCCTGCCGGTGGCTGGGCAGTGAGGAGGCGCATCTCCTGGCCTCCTGGCCTCCAGCAGAGTGACTTTGAGGAGTCAGCTCAGCTCTAGAGCTCCCCAGGGGACCGGCTGAGGTCTTTGGTGAGCCTGAGTGGCCCCCCAATTTCTCTCTGCCTCACCTTGCTTATTTCCCTTCCCCGGCAGGGGATGGGCCCGAGACCAGGGACACCCACCAGACCTTCACAGGGGTCTCCGAACGTTTCTCCCCGATTCCATCAGGGTGGCGGACACATTTGGCCGGCTCAGAAGAGAGGCTGCGGGATCTGCGGAGTAGATTACATGGCACTTAGCTAATGAAATGACACCCTGCTCCCCACCCCCCAAGATATTGATCAGCCACTGGCAACCACGGAGCTTGCAGCAGCCTCCAGACAGTTTAAAAAGAAAATCAACCATTAATAAAATTGAATGGTTGGGGAAGGGGGGGGGGGGACAAGATGGGAAGGAGCTGGAAGGGAGGGGGTTGGGAAGAACTTAACAGCCAAGGAAGAAAACGGGCAGAAAGTGTCCTTCTGATTCAAAACAGCGCAGCAGATGCGTGGGAGGCGCGATCAGCCAGGTCCAGGGGAACTTGCGACCATGTGAGGAGGTTAAACAGGCCGTGCGGGTGGAAGCCTAGGACGCGGAGACCGGAGGTTGCAGCTCAGGGCCGCCCCACAGTGTGCCTTCTTTGTTCCACACATGCTTTAGATCAATGGAATTTGCTGCCAATATATTTTTTTTTTTAATGGGGGTTTTCACAGAAGAGTCTAGATTCCTGGAGTTTGGTGGAAAATTGGAACACGCAGTCCCCTGGGCTTGCATTTCCGAAGGCAGCAACTGGGTGGAGCGGTAACGGGCCGTCCCCATGGGCGGGGTACCTGCAGGCCACCTACTCACCCCCCACCTGGCCCCTGCTCTCATTCCTGGAAGTTGCCAGGACCTCTGAGTCTGGGACCCTAATTCAAAGTCGAAACTGAATTACGTCCGGAATATGCAGTCATGGGTCGGGGCGGAGGGTGTGCGTGTGAGTGATACGCCCTGAGATACACACGCTACAGTGTTCACAGAGATGCTGCGCCCTACGTAGGACTTTATCTTGTTTTTTTGTACTTACTGGTCACATCAATGGAAAACAATAGACTTGGCTCTAGGGGAGAAATCAATATATGCAGAGCTGAGTAATCTGTATGTTCATAATGATGGCAATCGTACCAAGAAGGAAAAAAAATACCAAACTGCGGTCTTCTCCAAAAGGGGGCCATGGGCGATTTGAATAGTCTTCTCTCTCTCTGCTGCACAAATCTCTTTCACGTTTCTAGTTAGAAAACTAAAAACCAGGTATATGTAAATTAAATCCTGATTAACTCACATTCATGGCAATTCTGTGGGAAGAAATCTGGTTGAGCAGGACCAGGGCTTTGTTGGGCATTTCTGAGCCCCCTTCTCTAGGTGCAGAAGCGAATGCCGTCAGACGGCTGAGTCACGTCACTCTGCCCTGACCTTGGATCCCGGCTATGAAAGTGGCAGAGCAGAGCTCTGATGGGGGAAGAAACAGGAGGCTGGCATTTTTTTCAAGCTCCTATGTGCCAGGCACAGACTGGCATGTGTGTTCTCATACACGTGTGTTAGCCTAAAATCCTGGGGGTTAATAAACTGGGCTCTCAACTCAGCCATTCTAGCTGTGTGACTTCTTTCAAGTCACTTAACCTCTCTGAGCTTCCTTACTCAGCATCCTACCGAGTGCCTGCCAGCGATGGGCAACTTGGCCTTCCCATCATTCTGTCAGCCCCCAACAAAAACCCATGGAGGTTGAGTCCAGCACATCTCACCCTAAGGAAACACTGAGCCTTGGTAAGGGGAAGTGACTCATCAGGGACGACTGTCCCCGTGGAGATCCCATCTGTGTGAGTCACAGAGAACCCACTGGCACTTAAATGCTGCCCCTGCCCCTAGGAGGCTCGCCTCAATGGATCAGCTGAGCACCTACCGTGTTCTCACTCTGTCAGCACTTTATGGCTCAGGCCAGGGCCCTCACCTCTGTGCCTTAGTTTTATCATCTGTCAAATGGGCGTGCTGACTGAATTCTTTTGAGAGTTCATCAAGATGGGTAATGCACGTAAGGACTTCATAGCCTGGAAGGACGGATCGACCGCGGTATAACTATGCCCGTTTTACAGCTAAGAAAAGTTGCACCCTGCACCATCCATTCATCTACACATCTATTCATTCACCCACTCATCCATTCATTCATTCACTCAGTCATTCCTTAGCTAGCTCAACGGATCCACACACCCCTCTGCCTGGATCTCCAGAAGTGTCAGTGCCCCTGAAGTGCATGTGGGGAGGAGAGGCAGGGAGCAGGCCTCCCCCATCCCCAGGCCTCCTTGCCTCTCCCTGCCAAGGAGGCAGCTGCAGCCAGACATTTGGAAGCCATTACAAACATCCCTGTCTGATTCTGATCTCCTCTGTGCGTAGCTTAGAGCAACAAATTCCAGGGAATTTTGGCTGAGTTCCTTGGCAGAGGGAGAGCCAAAGGAATGGTGGAGAGCTCTCTGCTCTCCACCAGCCACAGACGCTCCTCCTCATTTCAGAGAGGGGGGGTAATGGGCAATCAATTCAGAGGGGCCCAGAGAAGAGCTGACCCCGGGGGTCGGGGGTCTCGGCCCAGGTGTCTGCTTCCTGATGGAGTCACTTCTCCTAGCCTCGGTTTCCCTATCTGCAGAGTGGGAACAGTAATAGTACACACACTCACACACTCACACACTCACACACTCACACACACACACACACTGCCCTTGTAAGGACCTGGCAAAGAGACTCCGAATTGCATTGGTGTTTCCTGATCTGCAGTCTCTGCCTCCAGGGGCTCCATCATTTCCTCTCCTCTCTTTCCTCTCGCTTCTTTCTGTTTCCCCGCCTCTCTCTCCCTCTCTCTCCACCTTGTGTCTTTTGGCCTGTATGTCCATCACCCTGTGTCCTCTGTCTCTTTCTCTCTTTGCCCCTGTCCCCTACCAGTGCCCCTCTCCCTGTTTCTCTCCCTCTCACACCCCCACCCCTCACTCTGTCCCTCGGTCCCTGCACCTCTGCCTGTCTGTCCGTCTCTCTCCACCTCCCACCTGTTCCCATCCATCCCTTTTATGCAGCCTCCCCGAGTCCGGGGCGCAAGCCCGCTCCTCCCAGAGGCAGCTAGGACTCTGCGGGGAGCCACAAAGTTCCCTGAGAGGCTGGGATGAGCCATCAGGGCTGTGCCCGGCCATTCTCTGGAGCACTCACTGTGTGGTCGCCGTCTGCCCCTCTGACTTCTCCCCCACCGAGTCCCAGGCCCTGCGCCCTGCGATTGTGGCCTCGGCAGGCTGCATCTCCGGGCTCCCTGGTCCCTGGCTTCCTGCTGCAGGACCCGGGAAGGCTCAGGGCGTGGAAGGCAAGGTAGACCAGTTATCTGTTGTCCTCAGCCCCACCCCTCTCCCATGCCAGCCTTGAAATGACAGGAGCACAGTCTCTAGGGCAGGCCAGGCGCTGGTGGGCAGCCCCTCCTGCAGCCAGGCCTCTCTCCAGGTCCCAGGAGCCTTCCCCTCGCCCCCTCCAGGAGCAGGGCTCTCACACTCCCACGGGGCTCCCCGAGAGCCACACCATCCCTTGAGGTTCCCCAACTCTGCGCACACTTTGCTGCTCTGCACGACATTCTCCCTTTACTACCCCTTTGCGGTCTCATTGTCACCTGTGTCCTGTCCTGCCATTGAGGAACGCACATGCCCCCTCTTGCTGACCCTCTAATGCCCTCGTCTCTTCCCTGATGTCTCCCCAGCCCTCTGCTCACACCCACCCTCCTGCCTGGGCCAGATCTGCTCCCAGCCGCACTGGGAGCTCAGCGAGGCAGAGGCTGTGCCTAGACCTCCCAGGCCCCCAGCTGTATGCATTGCACCCGCCCAGCTCTCAGGGATGTTAAAACATAAATCAACGGGTCAGGGCAGCAGGGGGAGCGAGGTCACGGCCAGCATGCCTGCAAGTCAGGTGTGTCTGCAGCGCTGCCTGGGATGCTCCAAAGAGTCCACTCTGGGCCCGTTGCCACCCCTCCCAGGCCTCCCTGTCAGAGCCCCTGCAGCCCTGTGGCAGGGAGTCCCCAACAATGGGGTGCTGCCACTCTCTGGCTCCATGAAACCCCAGCACCGCCCTGCATGCCCCGAGCTCACGGATGGGAGGCTTCTCCTGCTCCTGGCTCCCGTTCAAGCTGCCTGGTGAACTAAATTGATTTTTTATCGTTGCTCTGGAGCGAGCTTAATGAATCTGTTAGTGACGGCTGCCTGCCCCAAACGCCTCTCGGTGCCTGCGCCACCAGAACGGCTTTTCCTGAGAAGGAGGCATTATTGAAGGCTCAGCAGTGCCCCTGAGAGCAGCTGGGCATCAGCTGTGCCATGCCTTGCTCCTCCTGGGGCGTTTCTGTACTGGGCTGGGCTCTAATGTGGGTCTGCAAATGGAAAAACGATGCTGACAACAAATGGTAGAGGTTTAACTCAGTGCATGTGTTCATGGGTCCCAACAGTCCATCTGTCTATCCATCCATCTACCCATGCATCCATCCATCCATCCATTCTTCCATCATGCATCCATCCATCCATGTATCCATCCACCCATCCTTCCATCCATCCATGCATGCATCCATGCTTCCAACTATCCATCCATCCTTTCATCCATCCATGCATGCATCCATGCTTCCAACTATCCATCCATCATCAGTCCATCCATCCATCCATCCATCCATCCATCCATCCATCCATCCATCTTTCCATCCATCCATCCATCCATCCATCCATCCATCCATCCATCCATCCTTCCATCCATCCTTCCATCCATCCATCCATCCATCCATCCATCCATCCATCCATCCATCCATCCATCTTTCCATCCATCCATCCATCCATCCATCCATCCATCCATCCACCCATCCTTCTATCCATCCATCCTTCCATCCATCCTTCCTTCCATCCATCCTTCCTTCCATCCATCCTTCCTTCCATCCATCCATCCATCCATCCATCCATCCATCCACCCATCCTTCCATCCATCCATCATTTTATCCCTCCCTCCTTAATCTCCCCTCCATTCATCTCTCCATTGTTTCATTTCCTTATTCATTCATTTGACATTATATACGTTATTATGAAATTCAGCATCCTATGGGGCACCACATAGCTGCCCCCTCAACCCATCTCCCGCCGCCCTCCCCTCTCAGTCCACTCTAAACTCTCCAACACCACTACTCCCCAGACATGCAGCAGGCCCTTTGCATCTGCCATTTTTCTTGCCAGAAACCCCCTTTCCCTGACACCCCCATGTTTGCCTCCCTTCTTTCCCTAGACCTCTGCTCAAATTTCACCACTTCTAAAAGGCCTTCTCTGATCAATCTTGATACAAATGAGCAACTGTCACCCTTTATCCTTGAGCCCCCTTTAATTTCCTCAGAGCTCCCCTTGACCTCTGAATTATATCCCAGATGTGTGTATCTTGTTGAGCGTCTATTGTTTTTCCTAGAATGAAGTTCCGTGAATGGAAAGGCTGCGCAAGATGGAGGAAAAGACTAAGACCCTAACCAAATAAGCACACATGTGACTAAAATTTCGTCCTGGCTAACACCCTGGAAGGAGGTTACGTGAGGCCTATGAACATTTTTTAGGCTGCTTCAGTTGTGTTTCTGTTGCTCACATCCAAGGCATCCTGTCCAGGCATATCATCCACATAGGTGCTGGTTGGAGCAGACCTGATTTCTCAGCTTTGCGCCCCCTCTCTCAAGGCTCGCTCAGCTCCCAGCGCTCTCCATGCCCACCCCTGAGCTGGGCCTTGGCCTGGGCCTGGTTCAGAGCCTGGGTATTTCTGGGTTTGTTCTTCCACCTCTCAGGGAGGTGTCACCCTGCCTGAGAGAAGGTGCTTAAGTAAGCCAGGTGTCCTTCCTATGATTTGTTAAGTGTCTGAGTCTCCAGGAATGTGGTACTGTATGCCCTGAAGGGAGGAAGGGAAAGAATGCACCTTTGGGGGAAGCAAGGATGCAAGACCAAAATGAAGTTGGGGGGCTGGATGGTAAAAAAGAAAAAATATGGGGACCTTGGTATCTTGGAGGGTGGCCAGACCATGGAAAGTATAAATGTGAGTGCACCAAGGGAGATGTAATTTTGGCCACAAAGACTCCCTGAGATCTCCTTCCCCAAGATCCCCATGCCTGCAGCTTAACTATAGCTAATCATGGCTGTAGCAGATGATATTTCTCCAAAACAGCAACAGCAATATTTCCAATCTTATCTATTCCTCAAAAGCCTTGGCATATCCCATCAAGAAGTAGAACCTGTTCCCCCTTCCCTTGAGCCTTGGAGGACTTGTGACTGCTCTGACAGATAAAGTGCATTGAGAGTAATACTGTGTGACTTCTGGGGTTGGGTCAGAAAAAGTATACAGCTTCTACCTGCTCTCTTTCTCTTGGAATTCGTTGCCATGGAATTAGTTGCCATGTTGTGAGGAAGCCCAAGCTCCATGAGAGGCCATGTATGGATGTTCTGATCTAGGGTTCTGGCTAAGACCTCCGCTTACAACTCTCATCAACTGTCAGATATGCGAGTGAGTGAGATTCCAGGTCCTAAGCTTCAAGTCTTCCAGCTGAAATTCTAGACATCATGGAACAGAGAGAGGTCATCCCTGCTGTGACCCTCCTGAATTCCTGACCCACAGAATCCATGAGCATAATAAATGGTGTGATTTCTTTACCCTGCTGAGTTTTAGGGGCAAATTATTACACAGCCAGAGTAACTGGGACTACTATATATATGACACAGCTCCCCATGCACCAGACACTGTGCTAAGCATTTTATAAATACAGATGGTTCTGACTTACGATGGTTTGACTTAGATTTTTTGACTTTACAATGGTGTGAGAGCAATACGCATTTAGCAGAAACTGTACTTCATATTTTGAATTTTGATTTTTTTCCTGGGCTAGTAATATGTGGTGCTCTCTTATGATGCTGGGAAGTGGTAACAAGATGATTTTGCCCCACTGTTGACTAATGCAAGTGTTCTGAGCACATTGAAGTTAGGCTACGCTAAAATACATTCAGTAGGTTAGATGGATTAAATACATTTTCAGTTTACAATACTTTCAACTTACAATGGGTTTAGTGGGACATAACCCCATGGTGAGTCTGGGAGCACCTGTATTCACTTATTTAATCTTTAAAACTTATCCTAGATGTCTTATTACTATTCTATTTTATAGGCGAGAAACTAAGGCCACAAAATAAGTGGCAGAACTGGGATCTGAAACCTGGCAGTCTAGCTCCAGAGCTCATCCTCTTAACAACTGGGCATGGCACGCATCCTGATGGCAGTGGTGGGGATGTAAGGCTGACTATTGGAGTTCCACCCCAGTGCCTGCAGATATACAACCTTGCTGTCTCATGTGATCAAACTTGAAGGTCTTTCCAACTTTATAGGATGGGACTTCACTGTTGAGTTCAAGTTAATAAATGGCTGGAAGAATGATGGATGATGGATGATGGATGTCTGAATCGATGGATGGATGGGTGAATGAATGGATGGATGGTTGGATAGGTAGATAGATACGTAAATACTTAGATAGATACATAGACAGACAGACAGATAGATAACAGTAGCTGGATTTTTTTAATGTTTTTTCATATCAGAGTTAAGGGCTGATGATAAATGTCTTCTGCGCAGGAAGGACAACTAGAGATGGAGCCCTAGCTCCATGTTTCACCAACTTTCTCAAAGACTCAGTTTCCTCATCTATGAAATGGGCATGACCCTACCCATCTCAGGGGGTGACAAGGACCCACTGAGCTCACACCTGTCTAGCACATATCATGGTGCCAGCACCTGGTAAATGCTAGGCTCCAGCTCAGCCCCCATCCTCTTGTCCATGCCCTTTCCTCACCCTTTCTCAGCCCCCCCAAGCCCCCCCACAGCTGGCCTGTGGCTCCCCAGAGCTGTCTCAGACAGCAGGGATCTCCCCCCGCCACTGCCCCGAGCTGGGGGTCACAGAAGCGCGCCTCCCGCTAACGTGCACCACCGCGCTCGCTGGCAGCCCCAGCGCCGAGCGCAGCTGCCAGGCCGCCCGCCTCCCCCCTCACAGCTGCTGGGATGCGACCTTGTCTATCAGGCGGCCCCGGGAAGCCTGCTGAGTGTGCTCCCAGCTTGGTAGGTGACATAAATATTTTCCAACATGCAGGCAACAATCTGATTGGTGCCTTCCCCAGAGTGCCAAGCTCCAGGCTCGGGACCGCAGAAGCAAAGAGAAAAAAAATTCCTTTTTGCCAGTGAAGTCTGGCTCTTTCCTTCCCTGAAGAGTTTAACTCTTCCTGGCTCCTTGTTTACTCCAAGTTCGAACCCAAACTGCTGACATTCAGCAGGATGTTAGCCAGCGCTCACAGGGACTAGGACAGCCCTGTCCGCCCTCGCCCAGCCAGCAGACCACACAGGGCGGCGGCTCGGACTCGAGTGTGTGTCACAACCACCCACGGTGATGAAAACACAGTGGTTATCATTTAAAATATTTCTTTTCAAAAACAGCCTTTATCTCTTCGAGATAAACACAGGATGAAATAACAGGGTATCTAGATTGGCTCCAAAATAATACAGGAGGCAGCAAACCGGGAGAGGGGGCAGATAGATTGAACAAGATGAACCACAAATGGGCAGCTCCCGAAACAGGCAGTTGGTGCTCCGAGGTCCTTTCTGCCCCTGGAGCCCCAGCTCGAGGGGCATTGGGGTTCCTGGAGGGCTTGGTAGAGGCAGACTTGGGCCCCACCCCAGAGACTCTCATTCAGCAGGTCTGGGGGGGCCGGGTTTTGCAATAATAAACATAATTTTTTAAAGAATCCACCTTCAGGAGATGCTGACTCAGGGCCTCTGCTCTTAGCATCTTCACTGGCTGCCTCCCCGGGTGACCCATTCCTGGAGCCCGAGTCCAGAAAGCCACGTGCAGGAAGTTCTGTAAGTTTCTCTGTGTCATAAACGGAAGCAAACCAGCTCCTGCGGTAAGACGGGAATGTTCCTGCTTTGAAATGGAAAACAGTGGCGCGCATTTTATAGCTCCCATCACTGCAGCGGGTGCCCGTCTGTTGCAGCCACCACCACGGAAAGCAAACCACGCGCCTCGCTTCACTGAAGGCTCAACTCCTTCAAGGAGATGGACGATGTCCTTTGAACTTATGAAACACACGACAGCCAGCAAGGTGCAGGGGGAGCCCGGGCTGAGGTCACACGGCAGGTATTTGGGGGAAGCCTGCCTGACGCTGAAGCCCAACCTGTTCCCCTCCATGCATCAGGCTGCCACAGGGACACAGGACACTATAATAAATAAGGCCAGGGCAGTTTCTATGGAAAAAGCACAAGTATCACCAGGACAGCTTCTGCTTTTTTTTTTTTTTTAAATACGTTTTTATTGATTTTAGAGAGAGAGGAAGGGAGAGGGGTAGAGAGAACATCAGTGATGAGAGAGAGTCATTGATCGGCTGCCTCCTGCATGCCCCCCACTGGGGATCAAGCCCAAAACCAGGGCATGTGCCCTGACCGGGAATCGAACTGTGAATTCCTGGTTTATGGGTCAACGCCCAACCACTGACCCGTGCTGGCAGGGCACCAGGTCAGCTTCTTGCATCCAGCTTGAGTTAACTTCCAGGGCAAAACATTAAGAGGTAAATGGATAGAGGCAGGGCTGTAGCAAGTGTGCGCAATGGGTGAGAGCAGGGCCCACGGCCTTTTGATGGCTTAATTTGCTATGAGGTGGGCCTCCAAATCCCCTGGAGAAGGGATGCCAGGGTGTCTCTCATCTCCTAGGGATCCCGTGGTGCTGGGCCCTTCCTGGCCTCTGAGAGGACCAGGAAGGGCCTGGGAGGGGGACCCCTGACAGCTGAAGGCCAAGCCCATCTCCTCCTCCTGAGCTTTAGCAGATGAAGCGATATACTAGGTGTCACATTGCCAATCCTCCCCCAAGAATAGTGACCTTTATTGGGCGGGGGGGATCAACCTAGATTTTCTCTGTTTACAATACATTAAATTCCAGATATATTTTTGTAAATCCAGAGTCAAATGTGAAAATAAATAAAATTTGAAGACTAAAATGGGCAGTTAATGATGCCAGGGAGGGAGACGCATTTCTTAGCAGGAACAACAAAGAAATGAATCACTAAGGAAGGGGAAATTGGATAGATTTGTGTGCTGGAAATGAAACTGAAAAGCACACACCAACAACAGTGTGACTAAAGACATCATAAATGAAATTAAAATCCAACTGACAAACTGATGAAGAATATTTGCAGCACTTATGATAAACAAATGGTTAGTGCCCTCCATAGTTTTTACAAGGCTCTTGCTTGTCAAATAAAAACCACTGAAACCCTAAAATAGTCCAAGGAAATGAACAGACAGTGCTCAGAGAGAGAAATGCAAACAACTGATCGTCACATGAAAAAATACATAAAGCCAATCTTATTAGGAGGAAATGATCAGGATGGCACAGATTTTAACGCGTTGACAAGAAGGCGAGGTAGGGCTTTGGGCCATCGCTGAGTAGGGACTCGCTTTTCTGTAAGGCATTTAAAAATTGAGCCTTAAAAATTTGAACCTTAAAAACGGCTCTGACCCAATAATCCCAATTCCAGAAACCTACTCTCGGGGAAGGTCACGGATACAGACAAAGGTTGGAACCATTCACAGAATGTCGTGGATTCTACAGAAGATGGAATTCTGTTTGGCCTAGTCGCTCAAGACTAACCATTAAGATAGCATATGGCGCCCTGGCCTGTGTGGCTCAGTGGTTAGAGCGCCAGCCCCTGTGACGCAGTTAGAGGGATGGAGCCAGGATTGTAGCCATGGTTTGCCTGAGTCACTGAGCCCCTGGCTTTGTGGTTTAGAAGGAACTGGGTGACACTTGTTAGCCTGTGACCTTGGGCACCACCTCTGTGTCTCTGAATCGGTCCGTCTGTGAAGTGGGGTTAGCGATCCCCCCACAGTGGGGCGGCTGGGGGCTGCATCGGGTGTGTAAAACGCGAGGCCCTTGCTAGTGGGGAGGCAGCTGAGTCAGGAGGAGAGCGGCCCGTCCCCGTGGCCCACCGGGCAGCTATTAACAGAGCCCCGGCCCCGCAGGAGGCGCGGGGCAATCTGTCTGCCTCCTCCCCCACCTGCAGATCGATCCCCAAGCTCAGCGCCTCATTGAGATGCAGGTCCTCAGCTCCGGGACTCCATCCCGGTGTCTGGTCAATAGCTTATATTTTTAATTTGTCAATAATCAGTCAGGACCTTGGCCAGTGCCCCCGCAGAGGGCTCAGCAAGATCACTCAGCCCGAGGGGGGGAGGGGGGGGAGAGGGGAAAGGAGGACAGCGAGAGTGGAGGGGAACAGACTCTGAGCTGGGCTGGACACGTCAGGTGGGGGTGGGGGACAAGCGGGTACCACAGCGGCCTGACTTTCGGGCCATGGCCTGGGTGTCCCGAGAGCTATGGAGTCACGGATAAGTCCACAAGCCTAAAGTCAACAAAACCAGGGTGCAATCCCAGCTCTGCTGCTTTAGGGACAGGTGACCTTGACCGAGAGACTGAACCTCTCGGAGCTTCCGTTTCCTCATTAGCCCAGTGGTTGCCGTAATAAAAACACATCACTCATAGTGTTGTAGGACAATCAAGTGAGTTAATCCAAGCAACGTGCTTAAAACAGCACCCCCCCCCCCATTCTTGGCATTTCTTGTGAATAAATGCAGAGCTTTCTTTTCTCATTGACAAGCAGGCACCGTGTGCCCGCAGGAGGGCAGGGAAGTGAGAACGGCAAGAAAAGCTGTTTATCTCATGAGTCCTTCCCCATCCTGTCACTACAAAATTCTCAGTTCTCACCTGTCCTGTGCCCTTCCCATGGAAGAGCCAGGGGACCTACGAGAGCTGGAACTGGGGTGGCTGAAGGAGCCTGTGTTGCCCCAGGAGAGAGAAGGTATTTTCCAAGGTCAAAGGAGAGTTAGTGTTAGAGCCAGGACATGACCACAGGCCACTGATGGCCAGTCCGGGGCATTTGGGCCCATCCCTGCCTGCTGAGCTCGTCTTTGCCTCTAACATCACGAATGCCTGACTCGATTCTGCTGTCACTGTTTGTCCCCACGTGCCTCTTCTTGTGGGCTTCACTGTCAGCCTGCCCAGGGGAATGGCAATGGCACCGACAATGAGCCCTGGGCCCCAAGTCTAAATACTTGGCTTTTCCACCTCCCAGAGATGCCATCAAGGTGAGTCTCTCCACTTTGGGGAGCCTCGGTGTGCTCACCTTCAAGCTGAGAAGGGTGACAGCACCTGTGTCATTTGGTGGGTTGGAAAACTCTCTGAGTCGACCCAGGAGAACGTGCCAACACTAAGCGAGCCCCCGAGACACACGCGTTCCAGGCTTTCCCCTCTGCGGCCCTGGAGACCTCCTCTCATCCCCATCCTGCCAGGCTCCCCTGTCTCCAGAGAGCCTACCCCCTGAGTCTGCATCTATTGAAATACACTTTTCCACCAGAGAAGTCCCCAGACATCAGTGGAATCCCTCACAGGTAGAACTCGGAAGCTGTTAGATGCCCCCAGAGAATCCTACGCTCCCGGGACCGCCCGTGGAGTGCAGATCACAGGCAGAATCTCACGGCGCCCCGGCACATCAGCTCTTCAGGGAGCCTCAGCGCTGCTGAGCCCAATCCCCTTCCCCTTGAACAGTGGGGAAACTGAGGCTCGGAGAGGGGGAGTGACTTGCTCAAAGACACAGAGCCGGCGGGGCAGAGCTGGGATTCTGTTCTCTGCCCATGACACTCATCACCTCCTCGCAGATGCTGAGGACAGGGGGGCGGGGGGGGGAGAGCAAGCCCACGCTCAGGGCTGCAGGTGACCAAGGAAACAGGTGTTCTGGTGAATTCCTAGTGGGTTCCCATCTCAGACCGTAGCGAAGGGAGGAAGGAAGCTGAGTTTTGTCCAGGCTTTGCTCTTAGCCAGCTGTGTGGACCAGGCAAGTCGCTCTCCCTCTCTAAACCTCAGTTACTCCACCCGCAGTGGGGCATAAGGAGTCATGGAAGTACCCGGCCTAGGTCAGCCCCAGCTTCTCCTCTCTCCCCTCCCCTTTACGCACAGCTCTCGCCTGTTAAACACTGGCACCCTACTCAAGGCCCACTTCAAGAAAGCTAATGAGAAGTTTAGAAGGAAGGTCTAAGTATTACCCTATTTTCCAGATGACGAAACTCAGGGTTGGAGGGATTTCTTTGGTTGTCCTGAGTCACCGTGAGATCCCCAGAGAGGCTACCGGCACCCGGGCCTGCGCGCTCGGAGAGCAGAGCCTGCGCCTTCGCCTCTGTCCGGCCCCTCCCGGGGGAAGGACTGGGTCCTGATGAGACCTGCAGGGTTGGTGCTCATCCTCCCTCCCACTGATCATCTTACCGACTTTACAATCCAAAGACGACAGCGTCCCAGGAGGGCGGCGTTCATTCCCTCTCCGCCCGAGGACAGCAGGTGGGTTGGCCGAGGACCGCTCAGATGCGAAAGGGGCCAGAGAACAAACGAGGGAGGGGAATTGAATGCAGCTGGCTGGGGGTTCCTCCGTGGCTGGGGCCATCCACGCGGGAAGCGAGTTGAGTGTCCAGATCTCCCCCAGGGCTGGGGTGTCAGCTAGCTTGGGCAGGGGGGTGGGGGAGGCATTGCTAAGCCTCTGCACCAGCACAGGGTCCCTTCCAGGGCTTCTTACCACCCAAGCTGTCTGGCCCACACCGGCTGTGCGGCCTGGGGCAGATTGCCTCCTTCTCTGGGTCCCAGTTTCTCTGTCACTGTAACAAATACATTGGGGCCAAGAAAGGACAGTGCTGACTTCCTTCGTAATTTTCTATCCACGGAGCCCTTGCACGGGTCAGCGCCTCTCATACTGTCCGCGCGTTAGAGCTATTTGCCCTCAAGTAGTTTGCTAAATGTACCGATGCCCGGGCACTGTCCCAAGCCAGCTGAATAAAAATACTCGGCGACTGGGCTCAGGCATCGATATTGTTTAAGGCCCCCGGCGGCTCTAATTGGTGATCGCCCTGTGCCATCCCTCCAGCAGTGCCTCTGGAGGGCAGGTGTGAACAGTCCCATTTGACAGCTAAGAAACTGAGGCCCAGACGGGAAAATGACCCGCCCCAGGTCACAGGCTGGTTAGCGGCAGGGTCCCGGGTAGACTTGGGGTCTCTGTCCAGAGTGCTGAAAGGGACTGTGCGCTGGGCCCCACTCTCTCACCTTCGCGCGGATTGTTTTCCCCACAAAGGATGTTCTTCTCTCGTTTCCTTTCTGCCTTTCTCTCCCCCCATAATTTTATCTCCTCTTTGCTCCCTCAACTCTCTCTCCGTTCCCCTCTGTCTCTCTTTCTCTCTCTCTCCTCTCTCACTCTCCCTGTCTCTTCGCTTGTCCCCTGATTTATCTTTCTCTCCCCCTCTCTTGTTCCCTCTTCTGTCTCTCTCCACACGGCTCTCTTCTTGCTCTCATTGAGTGTCTCTCTCTTCCTTCTTTCTCTCCTATTTTCTTTGCCCAATTTTCGCCTCCGCAGCGGCTCCCCCAGGGCCTCTTATGTGCATCTCCTTCCCCTATCCCTCTGGCTTCCCCCCAGGGGCGAACACTCATCTCCAGCCCAAGTTGTCCTTTCCTTTTCTCAGCCAGTTCTTTGGAGATGTCCGATTTCTCCCCGTGACTCTAGGTGGGGATTCAGAACAGGTGATGTCCCCTCCCTTTCGCCTCCCACCGTAGAGAGGCCACAAATCCCCACCGCTGAGGAGCCCAATTTTCCTTAATCTACCAGGTCAATAGCTCCACAGCATCTCTCCCCAGAGGGAGACACATTCCTTCAATCCAAAGCCCCTACACCCCTGTACCAGCGGGTTAGTGTGTTGCCTTAGAGGAGGCATGTGGCCCAGCCTGGGGGCTCAGAGAACAGGGTCTGTCCCGGCAAATTCTAATCCTGGCACTTCTGGTCTATTGACACTTTGTTTCTCTCTGAAAGGGTTTCTTTATGCGCATAAAGAAAAGGGCAATTGCTCAATAAATGGTGACAAAGTGCAGTGGTAATAGTAGTTTTAGAATTTGTGTCTATGTTAGCAACAGCCTTTATGAGTAACTTCTTAATCCCAAGGAATGACCTAGTTAATGATGGAATTTCGGGCACGTTGTCAAGAAGAGGGGATGGTATGTGTCTGAGTGAAAGCCTGGGAGCGGTGGCTGGACTGGGAGTGGAAGGTTTTAATAGGGACAACCTGTCCCTCTGGCCTGAGATAGGAATCTGTCCTTCCGCTTAGGGAGACGCCACCCCCGAACACTGACCCCCCTCCAAGCTGCAAGCTATTTCCCTTCTTCTTGGATGCATGACTAATAAACGCTTCGTGGAAGGCAATATTCAATCGTGCCGTGGAATTAAAGTAGCGGATCCGCACACCGTATATCACCCAGCCGCAGGAGATCAATAGTCGAGCAACAGACACTTCATAATTAAAAGGAGACCAAGGAGAGGAGCAGGAGGAAAGGCTGGGCCCTGGCAGGGGGTCTTGCATTTTCCTTAGCTTTTTGGTCCCCAAGGCTTTAGGGGATTTTCCAGAACAGTAAGCCGGCCGGGGGGACTGGGACCAGAGTCAGGCCCCGACCTTGAGCTCTTCCCTTGGTCATCTCCTCCTGAGCCTGTGAGTTCTTGTAAAGCGGGAGGGACTTCGGGAGATAAAAGGGACATTTCTCAGGCATCTCCCTGTTTCAAGGTGCTGTGCTGGGCATGGCACTTAGATACGTTTTCTTGTCATCTTCAGGTTTGTCCTTCATTGTCCCATTTTACATGTATGAAAACTGAGGCTGTGGAGAGGGACTGACTCGGGCAAGGCTACCGGATGCTTCCTGCTGGGTTTAGGGCACAAACTCAGGAGGGAAGGAGAGTGGAGCCAACACCGCGTCACGCCCGTGGCCTTTGGACTTGGCACTGCGGCCGAGCTCCAGCGGCGAACCCATAATGTGTCACTCGGGCTACGCCAACGAACCAGGACCGGCCCCCGGCGAATTGACCCATGGACCGCTCCTCAGTCACCGTTGAAAGGATATCCGTTTGTCAAGAAGCTGGTGGGCTGTCCCCAGAGCTGTCACCCTGTGACAATATTGACAGAGCCCGTGCCCCCACCTCGCAAAACCCCAGTGTACACACTGGGGGAAGCGAGCCCAGCCTCTCGCACTGGGAGGGTAAGTGGAAGGAATTAAGGAGACTCTGATTAAACAAACAGATGTTTTTAGTCAGCAATGGAAGTGTCAACATGATCCTAATTAATGAATGTGTTAATGGCTGTTCTCTGTTTGAAGACAATAGTCACCGCCTTCTAGATGTACCCACAGTGACTCACAGGGCACACTCATAGACGCGTGCACAGGGCGGGCGTGTCAGCTGATCTGCCCACGTGCCTGAGCTCACAAAAGGGACATGCTAAGGCACAGAGCCATACACACGACTGTGCATGGACTTTACAAGGACACAGGACATTGGAGCACACATGTAAGTACACACACAGAGCCCGGGCACCATACATACAGTGCACACACAACACACCACAGCACACTGTGATACACATTTAACATACACAACACACCATCCACACCACCCCTGCAACAACACACAATGCATGCACAGCAGCCATATCGCCCACACAACACCCATGCAAAGCACACACCGCACATGCGATGCTCACAGGATACACCCACATCATCCATGAAATGCACACACAATGCACACACCACATACATACATGCAACACACTCAATGCACAACACACCTGCTCAATATGCATGGGTCACATACACAGCACACAGACATGTGTGACACATGCAATCCCAGAACAAAGCTCATGGGTCACTCGGCACACACACTCACCCACATGTTTAGTATCAAGAGTAGTAATACTCTGTGTGTCCCCACGATGTACAAGACTCAATATTATAAAGACACAAAAACAATAAAGACACGGAAATGACGAGGGTAGACGATCTTTCCTCCAGGTACCCCGGGCCTGAAGAGAAGGTGGAGTGCCTCCCTGTGAGACACATCAGGAGAATTTCTCAACGCCATTTATGTTTGTGTTTACACATATTTTCATGCATTTAAACAAGTTAAGTCACGGGAAAGGGCTCGCTGTGCAGAAAAAGTGCTGGACGATATGGAGTTGTCTGTAAACACTCAGTGGTCTTGTTAATGAAGATGTCAAGGAAAAACCATTCTTTAACTCTCACTGTATTTACCTTTAGCAGCGGTGTTTTTATTATCTCAAAGACTGGGAAGTGTGTAACTGAACATATTTCCCTTTTTACCCTGGCTGCCAGGAAGCTCACAGCTAAATTTTTAATTCCTACATAGTAGGAGTGCTTGTTTTCATAGTACAAACATCTGCCTGTTATATCTGGTGCCATTTATGTTCCTATATGCTTTTTTTATTCTATTTTAAAAATACGCTTTTAAATGATTAAGTTCTTTCTGAAATGACATGAGGATAGAAAGATATTTTAGCTAGATTTATTAGGGCAGTTTAGGCGCTGTAACAAAGACCCTCCAATTCTCAATGGCTCAGCATATCAAAGGTTTATTTCTTGCTCATGGCGCCGTCTAATGTGGGTTGGCAAGAGATGGACCATGGCTCCACACAGTCACTCAGGGACCCAGAGCTGTTGTTGTTTTTCACCCAGTGGCATTTAAAGCATTAGGGGAGGGAAGTAGGATTGAGTCCTATGAGTGTAGCTATGTCTTTATCCTGGCACACAGTAAGACCTCAGGACTGATAGACACTAGGACCCAAGGTCATGTCCAGAGGAGGGAGGGTTGGCCTCCAGTGGGCAAGAAAGAGAACATGCCAGGTCGAAGCCAGCCCCTGATCTGGGCCCAGACAACAAACCAACTCTGGGTCTGCAGAGAGGGTCACAGGCAAACGGACAGACAGAGCCATCTGGACAGATTCACGGAGGAGAGAAACGGCGGGTGGTGTGTGGAGACCACCGAGGGGCTCCTTCTGGCCCGAGAGTGGGGTGTGAGCGGCGGTGGTGGGCTTTGCTGGTGGAGAGAATGGCAGAGCCCGGCTCAGAGGGACTTGAGCGTCAGACACAAAAGTGATCTCTTTATGCCACACTTTTAAAATTATTCAGCGTTTGTGGGGTGCTGACAACCGCGCTGCTTCCCTTGAGGCTGTCTCATCGGTTCCTATAGCAGCACCGTAAGGCTACGTACTAGTGACGGGCACGTCACAGGCGCGGACACGGGGCCTCGGAGAGGTTAAGTGACTGACCCAAGTTCATACAAACAGACAATGGCAACGTCGGAGGTCGAAAAGGCACACTTTCTTACCTGCTGCCCCCTGGAGCCTCTCCTCCGTGCTGTGGTCATGGCCGTGGCAGACTAGGCTAGACAGGGACATCAGAGGACGGCGTGACAGGGATCCCCGCCACGAGACTCAGAGCCAGCGACTGCCCGATAGCTTCGTCCCCAGCCTTGTGGGATGCGCTTGAGCCTGAAGCCTCGCTGCCCTCACCTCTAGGATAAGGCTTTCACGCCAGGGTTGTTGAAAGGACTCCGCAAGTTGCGGCCCACGTGTCGTTTAGCCCAACGCCCAGCACGTAGCGGGGGCCACAGAAACAACAGCCGTTATTATTACTGCTGTTACTGTCGCTGCTGTTTTTAAAAGGATGGGGGAGCGTGGAGCGGGGCTGCCAGGCCAGCCGGGAGACGAGTAATCTGGGGAGGCTCCCGCAGGGGCCGTGGAGAGGGACAGCTGTGAGGGAGAGGAAGGACATTCACGCGGAATATATGCACGTCTGGTACGTATGGCACTTTGGCAGCGACGGAATCGGGAGGGATGCAGATCTCCCCAGAAAGATGTGAGCGGCGTTTGGCATCGCTTGTCGTCCAAGCCGGGAGCAGTCCTGTGTGTGTCTGCGCGGCTCATGCAAATGTGGGCCCGTGGGGATGTAAAGTGCACGTGGCTCGGTGACACAGGGCCGGGCAGAGACCGAAGAGGGGACAGGCTCCCCCGTGGGAGGAACCGGGCCACCGGGGGGCCTCGGGGGCTGGAGATGGGACCTAGGTCCTCTCTTCTACTTTGGGCCAGAAGTGGGCACTTGGCCTCAGTGGTCTTGTCTATAAAATGGGGCTGAGATCACTTTTCCTACCCTGACACTAAGGCTGGATTAGATCTACGTTTGAGGTCCCATCAACAGACGAGACACTGTTTTAAGCCCCTTAAGGCTCCGAAACAAATGACCGGCCTCAAAACTCAGGAAAACTAATCTGAAAGCTGAATGATGAACTGGAAAAATCCTGGACTCCGGCAGCAGCTGGCTTGGGTGGCTAATCCTGGGTTCAATTTGTGCGGGGCATATATCCTTGGACAGGAGACTTTGTCTCCTGGGGCTTTAATGTGCCCGTCTGTGAAATGGGCTGATGAAAGAACCTACCTCTAGGATGGATGTGAGGGCCCTCAGCTGTGATTTTTTACCAAGTGCCTGCCTCATTGTTTGGCATTGAGTAAGAGCCCTGTAACTGTCATTCACTGTCCCCTCCTTTTGGGGGGGACACAGTCTCATTCAACCTTCTATGACCATACCTTTGTGTTCACAGAAAGTCCTTTCTTCCTTTAGCCAAACGCAGCCAAACATTTTATCTGCCTCCAGCTTCCTCTCCATTTATGTATCTATCGATTTAGCAGAAGATCAAAATAAAATGTGGGAGGCTGTTAGCTGTAACACCATTTCTTTCCCTTTGGTACGCTCTGATTATGTGTAAACAGCAAATTGCAAATTATTTCCTCTTTGTCAACTCCTCAAGCCACCTCAGGGTCCCTCCGAATGAATAATTGGCTCAGGGACATTGCGTAACAATTGGTTTCCCGTAGATACTCATTTCCAGGGAGTCCTTTTCCAGACTGAGGGAATTCCAGGAGAGACGGCACGGGTGGAAGGAGGTCAGACCTACAAAATTCGGGGGCCTCTTCCCCTCCATGGGTCTCCTTTGGGGAGAGGGGTGATGGGAAAGAGCACAGAAGCATGTGTCCAAAGAGAGACTGCTTGAAAAAGCCCGACTGGATTGATTCCTGCGTGTCATTTACTGGCTCAGATCTCCCTGTTACCTAGGATTGAGGACACCTCCACCCAGGAACCCCCAAAACTTGCATCCCAGATTCTATCCTTAGAACTTGTGAAGCTCAGTGGTCTTTGGGGTAACAGGGGGTAAAGGTAGGTATCGCTGCAGTTTCCAATGTCCTCTAGCCTTGGATTCGAATTTTGAGCTCGAATTGCATTCTTTCACCGAGTTTCCAGAATCCTGGACAAGAAATTTAACTTCCCTGAGCCTCCGTTTCCTCATCTTTAAAATGGACATACCCTGGAGGCGAGGGGAGTGTGAGATCACGTGTGCAAACAGGGTGGCGACTTGCACAGGGCGCCTTGGTGGGCATTAGGAAAATACGGCCACTCCAGGCAGAGCAATTAAAGACACGGGGGGGGGGGGGGGGCCTCCTCCAGGCGGAGGCGACGTTACCTCGGGGCCTGTGAGCAGCTTAAAGGCTGGACTGGGCTCTCGCTCGCCCCCTCGGCTGGGGGCTCAGTGCACACCCTGCACGACTGTACCTGGCAGCCCTGCAGGTAAAGCATTCAGCGCGCGCCAGGCTCAAGGTGGGTGCTCAAGCCCTGGCAGCGGCTACAGTCATTGTCATCATATATCGTCGGCATCCGAGTGATTCTGACTCTTAAGACCCACGAGAGCAAACTGTTACCTCTGTAACATAACGCAAACCCGGGTTCCAACCCCATGTCCACTGTGTCCTGGCCATGTGACCGTGAGGACGCTGAGGCTCAGAGAGTACATCAGGCCGTTCGAGTGAAGGCGCTCAGGGTCCGAGGTCCGCCTGTTTGCAGGCAAAGACCATCAAGCTTGGGATCGGGGGACCGGGGCCCTGTCCTCAAGTCCCCCGACTCTGACTCATCTTGTGAGTTTGGAGAAGTCACAGGCTCTCTGAGACTTGGTTTCCCTTTCTGGGTTATTATGGGTAATTATGCATTTTGGATAGCAACGCCCCCCCCCCCCCATTTTTAACAAGACTAAGCACAGGTACGGCGTACTGGGAAGGTAAAACCATGCTCTCATTGAAGCGAGGTCCAGGGAGGGGCTGCCAACTCCCCCCTTTTCTTCACCCCCCCCCCCAGCACCCTCTGTGCTATTCTGAGGAGACCCAAGGCCCTGGGAATGCCAAGTGGCAGCCGCTGGACTCAGCCCCCTCCCTGCTGAAATATTCCAAGTCTCTGTGTGACACCCACTGCCTTGCCACCCGGATCATTCTGCCCGTGTGCGTGTGTGTGTGTGTGTGTATGTGTGTGTGTGTGAGCGTGTGTGTGCGCGCGCGCTCCATAAACCAATGCTCAGAAAGAAAGCAACCAGAAGTTCCAGCAGCCATTAAGCGGAAATCACAAATGCATTTTTCTCTGCCTGTGGCCCATTAATAAAACAGATTATAAAGCTGGAAGAGAGTCGAAGCAGGGCAGCCTCACAACAATTGGGAGGTGGGGGACAGTGGGGGGAGGGCGGCTTCCGGTACAGTCATGTGACTTCATGGCCGTTCCCACGCTGAGAGAACCTGTCAGTGGTGGCTGCTGGGCGGATGTGGGGCTCATGCATTAAGCATCAGGGGGACCCTTGCCACAAGCACTGTGGGACGGGAGGGGCAGGGGTATGCTTGTGAGACGTCCCAGCACAGCGACGCGCCTGGGCAGGGACCTGGAGGTTGACCCACGCTGGCCCTGGAAAATCAGGGTGTGAAGAAAAAGAGGGTGCAACATGCAGAAAGTGCAAAGGTGTCCTCTGGTCTTGAACATGGGAGGGTCACAGACAGCAGAGAAGGCAAGCAACAGAACAGGAAATGTCCACCCAGCCGGCGTGGCTCAGCGGTTGAGCATCGACCTAGGATCCAGGAGATCGCAGTTCGATTCCCAGTCAGGGCACAGGCCCGGGTTGCGGGCTCGATCCCCAGTAGGGGGCAGGCAGGAGGCAGCTGATCAATGACTCTCATCATTGATGTTTCTATCTCTCTCTCTCTCCCCCTCTCCCTTCCTCTCTCTGAAATCAATAAAGACATATTTAAAAAAAAACACACAAAAAACCAGAAAATGTCCAAAAAGCCTGATGAAGAAAGTTGTCTCTTCCTTTAAACTAATCACAGTCCAGTGCAAAAGACAAGAAAGTCAGTGGACCATGGTGATACAAAGTGGTAGGTACTAGAATGAGACCCTACATGTAGCTCAGAGGAAGTGACTCCTGAAGCTTGGGGTTGGCGATGGCAACAAGGTAGGTGAGGGCTGGCTTCTCAGGGCGCCGAAAGTCGAACAGTTTGCAAGTAAAGAGAGGAAGAACAGGAATGGAGCACCAAGAAGAAGGCACAGCAGGGGCAATGGTGGGGAGACAGGAAAATTCATGGTGTCTGGGGGCCAACACCTACTTCTGTTTATTGTTGGAAAATAGGGAGGGAAAGAGAGGCAGGAGAGGAGGAGTTGAGAGGGACCAGAGCAGAAAGGAGTTTGGGTGCCAAGTTGAGATGCTTGGACTTGATCCAAGGAAGGAGATAGAGAGACACAGAAGGTTTGAGCAGAACACCGTATCTATCGGGCTGCCATCTGAGAATCTTAGCAATGGGGGTGGTGGCTGGGGCAAGAGCAGAGGCAAGGAGGCCAGGAGGAGGCAGGGTGACAGTCCAGGAGAGGAGAAATGACACCCATGCTGGGAAACAGAGAAGTGGCCCCACCCCTGGAATTATGGAATCAGAGATTGTGCAGCTGGACGTGTCCTAGAGCCACCAAGTTCCACTACTCCTTTTGCAAAAATTGGGTCTTAGAGAGAGTGATGGCATGCCCCCCAAGTCTCACAGCAGAGAGCTTAGGGCTCAGGGCTGAAATTAAGATCCTCCTATTCTAAACCCCAAGCTCGTTCCACAGCCTCACTCTGCCTCCCAATCCCCACAATTTGATTAATACTATTAATTACAAGAATAATACTAATTACCATGATCTGGCAACCAAGCCCCTGCTTCGTGCTAAGCTGTGTGCTCAGCACATTATGTGTAAAATCTCACTGAATCCTGCCAAAGTTCTGAAGAGTCAGAATTTCTTATTTTAAAGATGAGAAATCTGAAGATCAGAAGGCGAAATGACTTAAAGTTGAGCCTCAGTGTTGGTTTTAGTCGGCTCGGGCTTCTATAACAAAATACCAGAGGCCCGGGGCCTTAAACAACAGGAATTTATTTCTCACAGTTCTGCAGGCTGAGAAGTCCAAGATCAAGGTTCCCGCAGAATAGGGCTTTGGTGAGGGCTCTCTTCCTGGCTTGTAGACGGCCGCCTTCTTATTGTGTGTTCACAGGACCGTGTGTGTGTGTGTGTGTGTGTGTGTGTGTGTGTGTGTGTGTGTGTGTGTGATGGGGACTGCAGTCTAGGGCAGTGGCTCTCAGGCTGTGTCCCCTCAGCCAGCAGCAGCAGCCAGCACCTGTGAGCTTGTTAGAAATGTGAATTCTTGAGCCCCCTCCAGACTGACTCAGTCTGAACCTCTGGGAGCAGCACCCAGCAGTCTGTGTTTAACAAGCCCTCCTGGTAAGTGATGCATGTTCAAGTCTGATCTGGTCTAGATGAATGATTTCTTCCATTTCTTTAAATGACATAAATGCTTTCTTCTAACAATACCCTGAAAAGGCACGTACCTGAAGTAGATCAAAGCAGCAGTGGGAAGTTGAAGCAGAAACCGGGGCCCAGAGCTCTGTCCACTCTCCCTTCCTTGTCCAGGCGAAGGCCAAGGTGATGTCTAAGGTGCTGCCCTGTGTCAGTTCCTCCAGCCAGCCCGAGCCCAACGCCCCACCTCCCCCCTGCCTCCCTCCCTCCCTCGCAGCCTCCATTCCTGTTTACACGTTCCCTAAAGTACGAATTTGTTGTGGCCTCGCGAAACCTGCTCTACTTCTTTCCTTCTTGGTTTTTTTAAAATAGGTTTGAGCCTGTAATTCAGTTAATTATTTCCCAGAGCTCTGATTTGGTGGCTGAGGCGCAGCACAAGGCAGGGCAACAGAGACAGGTCCTCGGAAGCCTCTTTCCAGAAAATCTAATTACATCATTGAGAAATCTTCTGTCTTAAGCAGCCTCTGCCACCGCCATAAATTTACATATTCTATATGCCATCTCGGGAGCACGGTGGGCCCCATTTGCATAATGCTGCTGCAGGGGCCTGCGTTGCTCTTGAACCCGAATGCAGCGGGAGCGAGGAAGCAATTATGAAGCTGTAGACATTGGCAGGGAGAGAGGCCTCAGATGGATTTTGACTCCAAACTTCATTCACCGCCTGGGCAGCTCATTACCCAAGGCCTGGAGCCCAGGCTGATGGTGGGTCCGAGGGCCAGGAAAATCAGTGAATTGCTTATCCAGGTTATGTCTCATGCCAGGCCCAGGCCCAGTGTGGGCGAGCAGCTTTGGTTTTCCGATGCTGATTGCGGGAGCAATCTTGTCCCGGTTCCCACAGGTAAATGCATTTCTTGGAGGTTTTGTCACACTGCCTTTGCCAACACATCCCTGCTCCTTCCAAACACCTACAAGACAGGTCGGCAAGGGTGTGCCTACCTTCTTGCCGGCACCCTACCAGAAATGCTTAATTTTTTAAAAATGGTGTTGAGCGAAGTCCCAGTTGGAAAGGGCAAATGGAAACAAGAGTTATCTCGTGCCACAGTGGTCTTGCTTAAAATCTATTCTTCTTCATAGTCAGGCTGCCTGGAAAGGTGGGATCTTCCCTACTGTGGGCCTCTGGTGGGACACTCCTGCGTACTTGAGCTTAAGGTCTCAGATCAGGGGCCTTTGATGTTCCAAGATCCACGGGACACTCCCTGTAGTTTCTGGACCCTCCAGAGCTGTGAACTTGACCTCTGAGTCTTTCCACGACCCCCCACTCCCAACCTCAGGAGCCCACAAATAGCCGCTATGAACCATGCACGCACCATCTTGGTTTTACTCCTGTGTCCAGCTAAAAGGTCTCCTCCAATGCGCGATGCTCAAAGAACAAGTCTTGAGTATGGTGGGATCTCCTGTTGGTTAGTTTTCAAATCAGATTCATTCTCGGAACGCCCAGCCAGAAATCCACCTGTCCGCGCCTATAGGCAGATACCATGGCTGTGTTTGCCAGGTGATGCCAAATGACACTTGACAAATCTATAGACAGAACAGGACATCACCACGCAAGTCACGGGAAGCTGACTGAGAACAGCCTGTGATGTATTCCTTATACTTAATCATAGACCAGGCAACTTTAATTTTTTTCAAGCCAGCATCCTTTGTTTCTGAGGAAATGGAAAGACAGTTGGAAACACCAGGTTCACTTGTGGCTGCCTCAGTGTCCAAAACTGGTGGCATTCATCAGCTCAAAGATGACCCGCGGCATGAAATGTTCACTCCCTCCGGTACTGGAGCCGTGAGCCAGTCGTTGAAAATTGGAAGCAGCAGGCTCTTTGCCGAGGAAAAAACATTGCATAGCTTCTCTTGCTAGGAGGTGCCGTCTCCTTAAAAGACCTCAACATCTTGTCCTGGGTACTGACTGTCTTGTTGCAGGAATTTGGAGGGAGCTCACTTTTTCCATGATCGCATCCAACGTTGAATTATTTCTCCAAGAAAAGGAGATTGCTCCTGATTAGCCAAACTGTGGGCTCGAAAAGCACAAATGGTGACTTTTCCAGAGGAAATGCCTTTTTGTGCATAGCCGGGGCTCGTGCTTCAGAGTCCCAGATGGGCTTTAAAGTTTGAATTCAGGGTTTGGACGTGGGCAACCCATCGGTGTCCTGATCTGCCAGGTGAAATAATACCAGTACCTACTTCATTGTCGTCGCTGGGGGAATTCGGTGAGATCACGCATAATAGTTGAGTCACAGGAAGGATCAGTAACCTGCCCAAAGCCACGGATGGTTGGTGGTCCCGGCAGGACTTGAACTTGATGTGTTTGTTCAGCCGTCATATCTCACGCTGCTCCCTGTGGTGACACAGGAATGCCGATGGCTGGTGCCGACAGCAATCCAGTCACGTGTTAACCGCCGGGAGGGGTGGGGGTAGGAGGCCTTCAAAGGGAGATGCTCAAGGGAACACGGGGTTCACCAAACTGGTCGCCTCCTTTGGAAACGGAGGTCAGCGCCACTCTAATCAGCCTCAGGAGAGAGCCAACTTTTCCTTCATGTTCCAGGTAAGGCTCCTTCGATTGCCATGGGATGCGGGTAATCACGGTAAATAAAATGGGGAGGGGGGAGACGAAATGGCAAGAAAAGTAAACGTCACTGTGTCCCCGGCCCCTCAATTCCCGGTGGCAGGCTGGATCTGCCGTGTTTTAGGCAAGCTGGAGGCCGTCTTCCCTGCACTCCTGCAGCGATGTCGCAGCCTCTGAGGCAGGTCCTGGTGACAGGAATAAGTCCCGCCTGTACAAGGCACAAGGTGAGGAAAACTGCTGCTCGCTGAGAAACCATGGGAGCCCACCTAGTAGGAGCCAGCGGAGCCCACTCATTGGCTTGGCTGTGGCCCGTATAACCAAACACCTGCCAGCGCTCTGACCCAGAGGCCGATGCCCAGGGGTACACTCCACGAAAAGGAGGCCCCGTGCACCGAAGGGTGTGTGCAAGAGGCTCGCGGCAGCGCTCTTTTAACAGCCTAAAACTGAGATACGCACGCCCATCAGCACTTAAACGGATATTATGCTACATTCCCAGAAGGGAGACCATCCACAGTACTGGCAAAGCCAGCCCACGGTCCTCTCCAGCCACTTCTTGCTTTGCAAATAAAGTTTTATTAGAACACGGCTGTGTCCACTCATTCCATCTTGTCTTCGGCAGCTTTTAGGCGACAGCGGCAAAGACCACAGCTGCAGCAGAGACAGTCTAAGCCGCGGAGCCTAAAGGGGTTACCCTCTGGCCCTTTCCAGACAATTTGCCAATCCTTGCCGTATAAAAATGAACAGAAACAGTCTCAATCTTCCCTAGGAAACAGTGGGTGATTTTCACAAACACGATATTGAATGAAAGAAGCCAGATGCAAATGGGCACCTGTTGCACAATTGTATTTGCGTCAAGTGCAAGGACAGGCAGAACTAATCTATGTCGCTAGCGGACAGGATGACGGCTGCCCACGGAGGCGGCAACCGATCAGGCGCGTGGGAGCCGTTCAGGCGCTGAAAATGCGCCGCTGCTTCTTGATCTGGGCGACACTCCCACAGGGGTCCATCTTGTAAAAATTCATCAAGACATACACGGAAGACATGGGCATCTTCCTATCTGTATGGTGTTCCCAGATAAAAATTTTAAAAATAAATTTAGAAAGTGAGAAACCAGACAACTTGAACTTGTACGCAGGAGCACACATCCACTCATTCGCTCCACACATGTTTACTGATCACTCGCCACATGCCAGGTGCTGGGCATGCAGCGGTGAGCGAGACAGACACAGCTCCTACCTTCTCGGCATTTACACTCCCACTCACGTGTGCCCACGGGGCCTCCCCCGGGTGGACACGAACACTGTCCAACACAGACCGGAAAGTGCGCCCCCGGATCCTGTATCTGCAGGTCCTGTCATTCTCATGGGAGCGCTTTGCTGAATTTGGCTCTTCTGCCCCTCGCTACCATAGTCACTGCCACCCTCTTCCCCCTGACATAGAGACAGACAGTGGCGCTCAGGTCACCCAGAAGGCCCGCATCCTCAGAGGGCCATGGACCAGTGCTGGCCTTACTCCACGGTGTATCTTCCCTCAGCAGGATCGGTCAGACCAGCTGGTTTCCCCAAGTCGCATCTGGCATCTGAGACACCTGGGGTGGGTGACCTTGAACCCAAGGACGCCCTCTGATATTCCCTGGATTTTCTGCCTGGCCTCCTGCCCTCAGCGTGGTCACCCGTGGAGCGTGGTCGCCTGCCAGAGCCTCATGGCCCAGCGGCCAGGGTTTTCCCACATGTGAATGAGTGATGCCTGTTGGTAGCCAGTGTCTTTGAAAGCATGGCAAGATGACAGAGCTGGAAAGTCATGAGCCCAAGTCCTGCACATTTTGAAGAAGGAAACGGAGGACCTATGACAGGAGGGGCTGGCCCAGGGTCCCGTGCTCAGGCAGAGCTGTGTCTGCCAGACTCCAGCCAACGGCTTGTCCCCTACTCCAGGTGAATGCCTCATCGCTAGGGCGCCCACAGTAAAAAGGGGATGGCCGGTCCTCCTCTAACGGTCTTACCACCTAGAACAAATCCAGCTCCTTACTCTGGAAAAGTTGCCCCATGACCTTGGCTCTGCCCACCTGTCCAACCTCATTCCCTGCTGCTCTCCTCTGGGTGTCCTTTCTGTTCCTCAACATCCCAAGCTCATTTGCATCTCAGGGCCTTTGCACATGCCATTCCCTATACCTAGACCACCCTTCCTACTATGGTCATGGGGCTGGCTCATTCTGGTCATTAGACTCCTAGCACCTTCTCAGAGAGGTGTTCCTCTGTTGTCCAATTTTATTGAGACACCACCCTCCCCCACCCATTCCCATCGGTCTCCCTTATGTGACTTTCTCTATAGCACTCATCAGTATCAGAGATTACCTTATTTATTTATTTGTTCTGTGAGCCCCACCAGGGAGAGGACTGCCTCTCGTTCATTGCTCTATCCCAGTGCCACCAAGAAGTGTGGCGTGTAGTAAGCACTTAGAATATGTTGAATGATTAAGTGAATGGATGATTGGATGGATGGATGGATGGATGGATGGATGGATGGATGGATGGATGGATGGATGGATGGATGGATGCATGGATGCATGGATGGATGCATGGATGACTGAATGGATGGATGATTGGATGGATGAATGATTGGATGGATGGATGGATGGATGGATGGATGGATGGATGGATGGATGGATGGATGGATGGATGTAAAGAGCATCTACACTAGAGTAGCTCACAATGCACTTACATCCCCCGAGGTGTGAGCGCTCTCGCTCGCTGATTAAGACATCCTGGTATCGGCAACAGCTCCTGGCCTCTTTGTATATGGAAGCATATTGACCCAGGGCCGGAGGGACACTCGGCAGCAATCTGTGTTTACTTCTCTGATCAATAGGCTCACCCAACACAATCCACCGCTGACGGTTATTAATTACAGCACCGTCCTTTCCTTGCCTCCCCGACCTCTCAGGAGGCTCATCCTTGCCCACACTCTGCCGGGGGCGTCCCCAGGCTTCTAGCCCATGGGAGGAGGGCCCGCAGAGAGCCCTTTATTCCATTCTTCTCCTGAGCCCAGAGCTCCGGCCACAGTTCCGGACCCTGCCCCATACTCCCTGCTACTTCGGGAAGGTCACCTGTGGAGAGGTTGGGCTGGGAACATTGCGGTGGGGAAGACGCCTTGGTTCTAACCGCAGCCCTCCCATTGCTGTGTGTCCTTCATCCCATCTCATCCCTTTCCTGGGCCTTCAGCAAGAAAAGGCTTCCAAGACCCTTCAGTCCCTGGTCCTGTAGGTTTTCTCAGGTTTTGGATTCTTCATGAAGAGACTGCACACTGTTAATGCCCAAAGGGCCAGGCACCCCGAGTCCTGTCATTTTTCTTTATTGGGCACACCGTCCATCCCTGGAAGCTTTGAACTGCTTCCACTCATTGAGTCATTCAACAAGCGCTCGTGCATCGGATACACATCTAACAGACACTTCTGTGGAATCGGCCATTGTCAGCTACGTCACAGCACGAAGCACCCAGCATGTGCTTAGTCACAGTCGCTGTTAAGTAAGTCACTCCACCCCCTTCCTCTAGCCCTTCCATTTGAGTCTCCCCAAAACTCTAGGAATAAAGCTCTATCACCCCAATTACACAGATGAGGAAACTGAGGCCCCGCATGGGCAGGAACACTTAGCTAATGGGTGAGTCAGGATTTGAACCCAGAATCATCTGGCCTAAAGTTTGTCATTTGACTATTCCAGTTGGAGATGCCAACCCTAAAATACCCAGATCCTCTACCCCTCTTGAGGAGACATCACTGGAGGCACATTTGTCCACATGCCACTGTTTCTCGTCAAAGATGGAAACACTTTAGAAAAAGACAGTGGTCGTAGCAACACTGAACCGAAGCGTGAGTGGCTTCTGGCCTGGGAGAGTTCGCAAACTAGGTCCAGGTCGTTGCCGCCGATCAATATTGCGCCCCAGATCCCTCCCTCTTGCACCAAAGTCCTCTCGGATCAAGAAGACAGATGACCCAGGTCCTATGTGAAGAGGGTACACACCAAATACCGTTTATTATGCAAAGAGGATTCCTTTTCCCTAGGATGTGCTGATTTTGAGATTGGGACATACATTTAAATTAACCCCTGAACTATTTCTCCTCCAAATTCTCCATGTAGAGTTGACTCCTCGGCGCAGGCTATTGCTAATTCAGAGCTCCAGGAAGGCACACGGATGACCTTGGCCGTGTGTGAGGGCCCCGCCAACACACTGCTTGGTGCAGGGTGAAAATTGGAGCTCAACCTACACACGTTGAGCAGTGTCAAAGGCCCCCAGGAGCTGGCTCCAACCAGATTCATTCACGAATTCATTAAACAAATACTAACTGAGCACTTACTATACGCCGGACTCTGTCCTCGGTGCTGGAGACACAGCAGAGAATAAAGTGCACGAAAGTCTCTGCCCTAAAGAATCTGCATTCTAGGGGGAGAGGCAGGTAATAATATCAAACGACAGAGCATATTGGATGGAGGCAGTCGCTGTGAAGAAAGGCACAGCAAGATCGGGCAGCAGACAGCGCTGTGGGGCGGGACTGTGATTTAAAATAAGGGTTCCAGGGAGATCTTGTAAGAAGGAGACAGTTGGGTCAAACTTTATGCCAAAGCTACCAGGATGACCCAAGGAGGCCCACGTGGGCTCCGCGCATGGCAGACACAGCAGAGGTGCAAGAGGAGCTCGGGGTCTCAGCAGACTTGGCGAGTAGAGGCCAGTGTTCGGGGGAGGGGGGGAATGAAAGAGTCAAAGACAACCCAAGGTGTCCTCAGCGCCAGGGAGGGTGAACTTGTCCGTTCCTGCAGTGGACCCGTCTGCGAATGGAAAGGGGGGTGTCAGTTCGGTTTGGGACACTCGAGGTTTGCAGTGTCTGTTCCACACTTGAGCGGAGGTTGCAAGCAGGCCAGGTATTCTCCCTGCAGGTAACGAGCACCCCGTGAAAAGCCCACCCTTTGCTCTTCCCTGGCTCCTGCTGTACATCTTTGTTCAGGCCCAGCCTCTACCTGAAGGGCCCGCCCCGTCTCGGCAGGAGATGAAGAAACGGGGACTATTGGAGAGCTGGGCAGAGCTCGGAGGGGGCGCTGCCCTCATATCTCATGAGCGACCCGCTGTCTCCCGGGGAGTCTGTTGACCTGCCTTCTCTCCCTGCCTCTGGAGAACCCCAGCCTGTCCTTAAGAGCCACGGGCCCTTGCACAATATGCCTTTATCAATATGATTCCAATAAACGTTTCAGTTCCGCGTATAAATTCCTGGGCCCGGCTGCCCAGCGGAGGAGGCCTGCTCAATCAGCAGACCATAAAGATGTAATAATGCAATTAAAAGGTATGGCCTGTCACCCTCATAAAACTGGAGATCAATGTGGGGGGGAGACGACGACACCAGGGAGAGGAATCGGGCTTCTCTGCAATGTCTGAAGGATGAGGGAACTGGCTGGCCCATGGGACCAGGGAACAGGCTGGGGGACCTGGGAGACGTTACAGCTCCAGCTTAGGATCCCACCTGGGGCCTCTCTCAGCGGGCTGGATGTCAAGGGACCTAGGTTGTGTCTCCAGGTCAGATTCAGGGGCTTTGAGGTTTTCGACAAGTCCCCTCAGCTCCTTAAGCCTCAGTCTCCTCACCACCAAAATGGGTACAATGATAATGTTTCCTTTTTCACAAGACTTGGGGCAGAACAGACCCTAAGAATTTTAATGCTGGAGGAGTTCTGAGTTCAGAGGCTGCAAAATCAAATACCTGGGTAATGGCAGATCTAGCATATAAACCTGGGTCTGCATGCATGAGCCCCAGCTCTTTGCTCTTCCTGACAGAGCTTCGTCACTATCCAGCCCTTCCCCTCAGAGGGTTGAATACACTAGACACCAGAATGATAGGCAGGAGAGAGAGGACCTGCCTGATGAGTGACCATGGACTGAGCACAGGACCAGAGGCCAACCCAGCCCTGATGCTGACGCTGTGTTGTCTTGAGCAGGTCACATCTTCTCTTTGGGTCCCTATTTCTTAATCTATAGCTGGTATAAAAATGTTCACCTGTCACGTATCATAGCCCCCAGTGCATAGAAAAGAGAGCCCTACAGTGGAACTAACAATAATAATTATAGTATTTAATATTTGTTAAGCCTCTACTATGTGCCATTTAATCACCCAATAACCTTGTGAGCAGGTGAAAAAAATGAGACTCAGAGAGTGTGGCAGGAGAGTTGCTGTGCCAACTCCCAGCCTGGGTCTCAGGTGGCCTCATGAAATTCTGCTCCATCCCTTGGAACCTCCCCATCCACCATGAGTATAAGCCCAGGCTGCTAGCCTCATGGAGGAGAGAGAGAGTGATTTACTAAAGGCCACTGCCTCAGTCAATTTGGGCTTCTATAACCAAAATACCAGAACTGGGTGGCTTAAACAACATAATTTTTTTTGTTTATTTTGTTGTTGTTTTTATTTTTAGAGAGAAAGAGGAAGGGAGAGGGAGAGGGAGAGGGAGAGAGAAACATCGATGAGAGAGAACCACAGATCTGCTGCCTCCTGCAAACCCCCTGCTGGGGATCAACCCACAACCTGGGCATGTGGCCTGACCAGGAATCGAACCAGTGACCTCTGGTGCACGGAACGATGCCCAACCAACTGAGCCACACCTGCCAGAGCCATAATTGTATTTCTTATAGTTCTGAAGCTGGAAGTCCAAGATCAGGTGCCAGCATGGTTGGGTTCTGGAGTGGCCTGTCTTCCTGGTCCACAGATGGCCATCTTCCTGCTGTGTCCCCACATGGCCAAGAGAAGAGAGCTCCTGTGTCTCTTCTTATAAGGGCACTAATCCCATCTGCTCTTATAACCTAATTACTTCCTAAAGGCCTCACCTCCAAATACTTGTCGCATTGGGTTTTAGGATTTCAATATATGACTCAAGAGGACACAAACATTTCGTCTCTAACAGCCGCACAGCCAGTAGAACAGAGCTTCACTGAGAATCAAGCGAGGCATGTCTGATTCCAGAACTCAAGTTTGCAGCACTCTGTTGGCTCTCAACTGTAAAGCTTTATGCACATGGATTATTCTCTATGAACCTTCTGGAGCCCATGGATGTCCTTGAAGTGGTGACTGGGTTGGTAGGAATCCCACAGCAGGTACAAGGTAGGGGCTGGACCCCTGGTTCCCTTTACTTCCTAGCCTGCTGATCTTGGAAAAATCACTTCACCCCTCCAAGCCTCTGTTTCTCCATTTGCAAAAGAGTGGTGAGGATGATGATGATAATGCCAGCCCCCCGAGATGTCTGTGGAGATTAAACAAGAGAATGCACGTGAGGCTAACAGCGCAGTATCTGGTATACAGCAAGTGCTCAATATGTGTTGATTTCTTCCTCCTGGGAGTCCTGCTGTGTAGCTTTGGTCCACCAGAGGCTATGTGGTTCGTTCCAGGGACCATTTCAGAAAGGCCTGTGATTAAACCGAGGTCTTGGAGTCCAACCCCAAATCCTTAGGTGTCCCTGGATGTGTCCTGCACCGCTGGCCCGCAGGTCGGTGGGGACAGGGCCCCGCGCAGGCCGAGTTCAGCGGTGCGCTTTGCTCCGCTTGCCGGAGCCCGCGTGTTTACATACATCCCATAATTACCATCTGCACAGCCAGCGGCATTTGTTGGAAATGGGCCGTTTCCATCTGTTGAAGCAATTTCCTCAGAGGAATTTGCATTGATCACTTTTTTATGCAAAGCTTTTGTATAGATCATTTTTCCCCCCAATGGTTTTTAATAGGTCTAAATATTTGAGGGGCCGGGAGGGGCCCACCAAGGGAGGCGGTGGGGGCTGGGGCCGGGCGTGGCGGAGGGAGGGTGCGGGAGGCTGCTCTTCCACAAAACTGCCCCTGCGATTCTCAGCCGCAGGGCCCCGGCTCAGCCACGGCTCAGGACCCCAGCCCGGGCAGTGCCAGTTCAAATATTTATTGTTTGTCTTTCTACCTGAGCTGGTAGCTCCTGGTTAATGGAGAGGCCTCAAATGAGGGAAAATGGGGCGTGGTAATTAGCCAAGCAACTGGTGATTCCAGCTCAGAGCTCCGTACCTGAGAGGGCCAGATGGACGATTTTGCATATTTTTGACAGCTGTAATGAACAGGGCAGCTCCGTATTGATTAAATGTCTGGGAAATTAGTGCAACCCTCTGGAGCTTCATTATTTACTATTTCTGCTCAAATTCTCAGCAAAGTTTACACAAGCAGAAGTCAGCAGTAAGAGAAGGGGAGACGTAGGAGGCAGTTGAATGAGCTGATAAATGCTTTCCGGGGCTCCAGTCCAACAGACGCAGAGGAAGGGTGACTGTGGTCTTGACGCTGAGCTCCTAGAGGGTCAAGTTCTTGGCTGATTTACTTCTGCATCCCCAGTGTCCAGCATGGTACCTGGCACGGAGAAGCCTCTCAGAAACCACTGGTCCTACACAGAACATTTGACTAGAAGTCAAAATCTGGGTTCTGGACTCATGCAGGGACTCGGGACTCAATAGGCAGATAGCAGGTCCTGCCTCTAAAGTCACAGCCTTGGAAATATAACTCTAAGCCTTTAGTAAACAAACAAAAAACCATTCACGTGCAAGTAACTGGTATCTCTGCCACCCCTCCAGCCCCATGTTGACTCTCCCTTGGGTATCATGACCCTGAGTAGCCGACAAACGTTTTCCAAATACAATGAGGCTCCTCCAGACATACCCCAGCAAGACTCAGGTGGAGCTTTTCCAAGTATGGCCCACAGAACACCTGAGTCAGCACTCCTTGGGGAGCTGGTCACAAATGCAGATTCCTGGGGCCCTGTTAAAGAAAAAAAATCATTCAGACACTTGTTAAAGATGGTGAGGAAGACTTCATTCAGGGAGGGGCTCCTGCACAGGGGACTTCTCAAAAGGTGAAAGAGATTAGACCAAATCCAAAAGAGTACAACAGAGAAAAGCGGGACTTTATACCAAGGAGCAGAATTGTGGGGGGAGGGGCAGTTGTCCCGGATGGAAAGTTACTAAGAGGTAGGGTAGTTCTTTGCTAAAGTGACCTAACAGGACTCTTGCGGAAGGCGGGCCGGGGTGAAAGGATTCCTCAAGGGTGAGATGAGGAACTTGATCAGATACGGGGTGATCAGAAGGGGACTTTTCCTAAAATGACTCAGCAGGATTCTTGCTAAAGCTGAGAGAAGTGGGTCAAGGAGAGAGCCCAAGGTCAGCCAGAGCCTCATCAGAAGGACGACTCAGAGCAGCCAGGCCCGAGTTTGGCCAAAGGAGAGAGTCTCTCTCATCCCCGAGAACACAGGCTAACTAAACTCCCAAGGGGGTCAGCAGAGGCTAAAGGTGGAGGGCGGCTGAGGGCCCCAGAACCCTGGGTTGGAATCTCAGCCTTTCGTCTCCCCAGTCACGGGACCTGGGCAGGTCAGAGCCGCCCTAATGAGAGGCCTTGGGGCTGTCCCTGGGACTGACTGCCCTGCAAGAAATTCATGACCATTTCTGTCCCCAGGAGGACTTTTGAAAACAAATTTTTAAAAAGACATTCACTTTTACATATTCACAGCCAGCTGCCGCGGTGAGTTGCCGTTGGAAGCGAATGTGGCCTGTTGGAGAAACTCACGACCGTTGCTGTCCCTGGAGCAGCTTCTTGGGAGCCTGGGAGTCTGCTTCTCCCGCCCTGACTCCCGTCTTTTCAGCTGCTGCCGGGTCTCCTGTGCATGGCTCGTGCCAGGGAAAAAGCATCTCAAACCCCTGGGGTGCTCAGGCCTTCTCTTCGGCCCTTCTAGAGACGCCCGTGCTTTCTGTCCCACGAGTCTGCCCGCCCTTCACCTGGTACCTATCGGTTCTAGTCTCTGGCAGATGCATTTGTTGCAACAGAATTCAATGCCTCCCTCGGAAGAGAGAGAAAAGGTCTGGACCGGAGACTAGGCTTCAGACAGATGCGACACGGTGTAAGGGGCCTCTTCAGTTGCACCTTTTTTTTTATTGCATTCAGAGAGATGAATCAGGTCTCGGCTAGCATAGTAAGTCTTCAATAAATGTAGAGAGAATAGAAGAAAGACAGATTCAATAAGTTATACACACACACACACACACACATATTTAGGGGTTGGCAAAAGTAGGTTTATAGTTGTGTGTATTAATTATTGTATTATTTATTTGTATTACAACTGTAAACCTACTTTTACCCCATATATATATATAGAGAGAGAGAGAGACAGACAGACAGACAGACAATGATGGAACAGTGGTGGCAATGATGGCTCCGTTTTGCCACAGGCCCCACAAAGATTTCCTGGCCCCTGAAGACATTTGTGTTTGAGACTCTGCTTTATTTGCTGGATAAAGAAAGGGATGGATGGGCGGGCGAGGGGTTGAGGAGGGGTGGAAGAGTGGATGGGTGGGTGGTGATGGACAGAAGGACAGAAAGGAGGGATGGGGGAACAGAAGAAAGAAAATGTGATGTAAACGAAAGGGAAAGGGAGAGAGGGAAGGGAAGGGAAGGGAAGGGAAGGGAAGGGAAGGGAAGGGAAGGGAAGGGAAGGGAAGGGAAGGGAAGGGAAGGGAAGGGAAGGGAAGGGAAGGGAAGGGAAGGGAAGGGAAGGGAAGGGAAGGGAAGGGAAGGGAAGGGAAGGGAAGGGAAGGGAAGGGAAGGGAAGGGAAGGGAAGGGAAGGGAAGGGAAGGGAAGGGAAGTAGGGAGAGGAAGGAACCCATAAATTCTATTGTGTTGTAAACACAGAGCCAGAATACGAGAAAATGAAGCCGACTCTTCCAGTGCAGCATGGAATATTACTGTACTTCATTTACTTTCCCTGCAATTAGGTAAAAAGTCTATTCTATTAACAGCTACCCTTGCAGATCCAGGCAAAATTAACTCCCGGTGCCTCATCCCGGCAGCAGGGCGATTGCTTCTCCCCCTAATCGGTTTATTTCATTAGCGGGACATCTATTTGGTCCACGCGTTTTGCCACGCCGCAGCGAGGAAGCGGCCCCGCAAGGTGTGGGGCGTGGGGGAGCGCTTGGAATATTAACCAAATCGCTATTACCACCAGGGCAGTGCTTAAAGATCATATGTAAATCAAATGTCAGGGGAGAGAGCTGTAGCGAGGCTGTCAGGAAACAATTTAGCGGCGGTTAAAGGCACAGCTCATGGCTGGGTGAATTGTGAACTTTGCAAATGGAAAACCAAGCCGGCTTCCAGGGTGGGAGCTGATGAGACCCGGAGGAAAAGCAGCAGAGGGGCTGGGAATCTGCTGGGTATCTGTACCCCGCGAAAATGAAAGCAAATAAATAAATAAAAAAGACATTCACTTCTACATATTCACAGCCAGCTGCTACGGTGAGTTCCCACTGGAAGTGAATGTGGCCTGTTGGAGAAACTCACGACCACTTCTGTCCTGTTCACCGAGAAGGATGGTTTAATTCCGTGGAAAAAGCAGTTGTTTAACAAAAGCTACTGTGGACTCGTTTTTCCCAGGCTTCCAGAAAACTGGTGTCCATGTTGCCAAACAGATCATCACGCTGATGATTTTAGCATCCCAGGCCCAACAGTGCGTGACCTGTAATTCTTCCCGTGGAAATTTATCCTCGTGAGCTGTGGTGTGTGTGTGTGCGTGTGTGTGCATGTGTGTGTGTTCAATGATTGGCAGGGGATCCTCGGTCAAGATTCAGTATTTCAAGGTATTTCAAGCAGGAAGGGGTTTCATACAGGGAGTTAGGTGCTTCCTTAATTGCTGGAAAAACAGAGCGAGGGAACAAAGCTCAGGAAACCTTCCAGAAAACCCAAACTCACAGGAACACAGGAACATTCATGGGAAATGTTGGCTGCACGGATCCCGGACGGACACATTTCCCGGAGTTAACATCAAAGTCACCTGCACCGCCGATGCCTCCCCTCCCCTCTCCCAGCCTCCGATCTCCCAGGTCTGACAGGGGCTCAGTCGTACCCGGCCACAGCCGAGACGCTGCCAGGACACAGTGCACAAAGTCTAGGGACTGGGCGCGTCCTAGGTGCCCCCTCAGTGTCCACAGTTGCTTTCTGTTCTTTTTACCCCGATGCCACCCTGGGAGGCTCATCTGAGCCCATTTCCTCCGTGGAGACGCTGTCAGGGCAGGTGGAGTATATACACTCCCCGGGCTCCAGGGTCCCCTGGGAAGAGTCCTCCCTAAAGAAAGCCATTAAGGATTTAATTTCTTATCCTCTCCCATTCCAACGGGCCCGGGTGTTATGAATAATATCCTATTAGCTGGAGACATTCAAACAATCGCCCGTTAACATGTTCGCGCTGCGAAATGATGAAGCGCCCTCCGGAATCACGGCGCTTATCTGGGGCCCACTCAGCAGGCACTCCATCACGCCCAGGCGACACTCCCTGCATGGCTGTCGCCGAGCCCAACTAATCACCCCGGGGCGCGGGGCGGGGGAGCTGGGAGCCTCCTGCCTCTTGACCCGTCCAAGGGGCAAGGCCAAGTGCCTGTCCCAGAGGGGACTGGAGCAGCCCCTCGGAAGACGGCCATTGCGCACCTCCCGACCATGTAGTGATTTTTGTCACAGGGAAACCAAGTCAGTAAAGCACCGATTTGGAAATACATCAACCTAAGAAAGGGCAAGAATAGAGGACAGTTACAGGGAAGAGATATTTCAAGGAAAAAAAATAAACAAAACCACCAAAATAGAGATATTGACTTTTAAGTTATAAAAGGACCTAGAAATTAGCTATTGCATTTTTTTTTTTTATTTCTCCCCCTGCCACCCCCACACCTGGAATCACAGGCAGCCTTCATCCTGGACCTTCGTGAGCCCACGAATCCTCTCCAATTGAACATCCAGACTCATGGTATCCTTGGGGAGGGGCGGTCCCAGGCCCCCAGAGGACTAAGGAGTGGGGTGTCACAGGTAAAGGCGCTCGGGCCATTTTACAGGTGATAACGCTGAGGTCGGCAGTTTTAAGCGAGTCCTCCAAGATCAGAGCAGGGTGAGACCTGGACGGGCTCCTGTTCCCAGCCCAAGCCTGTCGTCTGTCCTGTCCCCGTCCCTCGCCCCGCTAAGTGACTGCTCTCATTCTGGGGCAGGTGGGAGCCAGGGATCAGAGCCTGGCGGGTCCGGAAAGAGATGAAGACCTAAGGAAGGATGCCCCTGCTTAGGGAGCTTCCACGCTTAAGTGCTTCCCTCGCCGTTCTCTGTGACCTTGGGTGGCTGTCGCTGCCTTAAGTGCACAGTAATACACTCGCAGTCACTGTTCAATGCCCAGGGGAATGGTTTGAGGCCTCCACTGGAGTGAATATTTTTATGCAGCCTATAATTTCCTTTAAGACCTTCACAGCGTGCCTGCCGCCTCCACCGCACCCTCTCTCCCCCTGGAAGCGAGGCAGAGAGAACAGCCACTTTCTGACGAGGAGCCCAGTGAGCCTCCCCCGGGCTGAGGGCAGGGGCTGCTTTCTCAGGCTCTTCTATTTTGCCTCCTAAAATCCATCCTCGGTGATAATAATTATGGCCAATACTTGTGGAGTGCTTTTTATGTGTCAGGCCTGTTGTAGACACCAGCACTTAGTATCCCTTTGAATCTTCTGAACGACACTGAGAGGCGGGTGTCCCATTTTATAGATGAGTGACTGAAGCAAAGAAAAGGAAAGTGCTGTGGGACTTGTCCCAGGTCACACAGCAAGAAAGGAGAAAGCCAGACTAGAAAGTTGGGGAGTCTGGGTCCTGTACATAATGTAAAGTGCTCCATCCAGCAACCAGAAGGATCACTCCAAAGAATAAACCTGAGCACGTCACTCCCCAGATCCAAATCCTTCTATGGCTCCCTATTGCCCTTGGGCCAGAGATCAAATCCTCCCCCCCTGTGTCTCCAGGCCCTGCCTACTCCACCGTCTTTCATCCCACACTCTCCCTGACTCTCAGCAAGCGGCTGCAATGGGCTTTTGTGTCCCCCAGACACTCTACACTCTTGATCTTGCTAGAGGGCCTTGGCGTTTGCCATTTTCTCCATGTGGAGCACTTTTAGTCTCCCTCCTTCAATCCACCCCCACCTGGTTAACTCTGTCTCATCCAAACACCACCTCCTCCAGGAAGTCTGCCCTGACGGCCACTATTGGTCAACACCTCTGATTCCCCTTTTGCTGCATTGGCCACATTTTTACTCTTACATTCGTTTATCTGATTATTTGACTCAGATATGACTGTCCCTCTAATTAGATTATCCATGCTGGGAAGGCAGAAACCATGATTATCGTGTTCACTGCATTCCAAAATATTTGCTGAATAACTGAAAGAACAAAGGAGTGAGTGAGTGAGTGGACACAGGGAAGGAGAAAAGCGTCAGGGTTGGCAGAGCAAGTTGCTATACGGCTATGACTAGGGCTAGCAGGTGAGGCACTCACCAGCACAGAATTTAAGGAGCAATAAAAAGCTCAGTAATTATGATCAATGTTTTAATTCGGTATTTTTAACATTTAAATTTAATGCAAAAAAGAAAATCCATGGTGAACAGAGTCTAAAAATTTTAAAGGCAGTGTCATGCAGAGTCACACTGGAGCCTGAGGCAAAAGGAAAAACAGTCATGCTTATCCTGTCTTTGTTTAAAATGTTAATATTTTGTTCATCAGAGATTTGTTTGCTTGGTTCCACCCGTGCTTTGCCACCTAAGAGCTCTGCAACCTCAAGCAAGTCACTTGGCCACTCTGGTCTTCTTCCACATCGGTAAAGATGGAGGGGTCAGTGTGAGGTGGCCCATAGCTGGCGCCTTCACCTCTGACATGAACTACCCCAGGGTGTGTGAGGAACTTGCTGAGACCTTGGGGGCTGTTCTCAGTGCCAGGCCAGGAGACCAGGTGAGTATGCAGCTCACCAAAGGGGGCATCAAGGCACCATCCCGTGGCCAAGCCCCGACGGGTCCTCCCTTCTCGGTGGCCTCCCACTTGGTGCAGCCCAGAATCCTCTCTTCTCTGACCTCATACAGCCATCCTGCCCTTCTAGAAGCAGGCACAGCGCAGAGGGGGCCACTTAGAGGGGCAGATGTCCCCAGAAGGCGCTGTAAGAAGCAATAAAGGGAGAGGCTCTAAGAGGGAGCCGGAGCTGCCAGGCCCGAGGCTCTGCCTTGCGTGTCTCGCGCCTCAGGCCCTTGGAATATTCCAACAGGGCAAAATGATCCTTGGCCTGGGCCTAAAGCCACTCTGTGTCCCAAAGAACCATTTGCAAGGGTAACAAGAAAACAGATGTTATGGTTACCCGACTGATGACTACGGCACCGAAATTAGTAACATCGTTTTTTAGGATTAGCGTCACTGTGTTATGCTATTTCCCCCGGTAGAAACGCCTTCCTTTCATTGATGTCATTGTCCCCTGTCCCTTTCTCATAAATACCCCCCTGCCTCTGCCGCCTCATCAGAACACTATCTGGGCCTCTGCCTGGATCGGTGCTTCCCGAATAGCTCTTCTTTGATCTCAGATCAATGCCTGCTGCCTCTCAGCCGGCCTTTTGTTTTTAGGTTCGAGATGTACTTTGGGCGAACTCTTTCAAAACGGTTCCTCCCAGCTCCCCGGTTCGCTCTGTTACCAGCAAGAGAAAAGCACCGGGAAACGGCACCAACTGGGCAGCTGGACAGAGTCGGGCGGTTGGATCCAGCTGCCTGGCCTTGGAAAGGAACCACACCTCCGTGTCACACCGTTCAATTGTCAAAAACGTATGAGGAATGTCGTAAGAGTGACACAGACATATACGTATAAAAGGGATCCTATCCCATTCGGGCTTCTGCAAAGATATATTTTTTGCCTGTGGCTTGTTGAGGACCTAAGCGTGGGGCCTCAGAACGCAGGCTTTGGAGGCAGACCGCCTGGTTTGAGTCTCAGGTCTGCTGCACTCTGGCTGGACAAATAGCTTAATGTCTTCCTCCCACTTGTCCTCAGTGTTCACATCTGTAAAATGGGAGTGGTGATAATGCTCACGGTATAGACGAGGAGACTAAGGGCTGCAGAGAGGGACTGGCCGCTGGTAAGGGCTACCTAGCCGATGGCTAATATTATTTCAAATCCTGACGTCGGTTCTTTTTGGCTATTGCATGGTCTCCCAGAATGGGCTTAATCTTGACCCTGTGGACAGACATCTAGGCTCTGTCCTAGACCTGCTATAGAGCTGTGGGACAAATTGGTGCTGCAGGGTCACTTGACATTATGGGCTCACAGCCATTATGGCTAAGAGACTGAGTGGTGACGAGGCAGGAACTAGAGAGGGGAAGGTTTGTTTTGTCAGAGCCAGGTTGAGGTTTTGCAATGAGAAAGTGCTCATGGATAGCTCATAAGAGGGAAAGAAAGAAAGAAAACAAAAAGTAGAGAGGAAAAAAATTAGGAAGGTGGGAGGAAGGAAATGGGAGAGTATGTAAATAGGATGTAAAACACCGATGAATCAGGGGCTACTTGCCCATTTTACAGATGAGAAAACTGAGGCTACAGGAAATTAAGTGGCTTGCCCAAGGTCATGCAGCTAATTAGTGTCAGAGCTGGGATTCAGACCCAGGCAGTCGGACCCCAGAGTCCCTGCTCTTAACCACTAACATGCTGCACCTCTAAGGTCCTGTGATGTCACTGTTCCGGAGTCCTGCATTTCTCAGCATTCACGTCCCTGGTTCTTCCCACGGTGTCGCTTAGGGGCTTTGTTAGCAACATCTCAGAGCTCAGGAGGAGCTCAGGGAGAGAGGGAGGAAGGGAGTCAGGACCTCCAGGCAGGCTAGCACCCCGAGGTCCCCGGCCCAGCTCCCCTGCGCCTTCATCTGGCACTGGCTGGCAGATGGGTATGCCGGCCAGCCCTGCCAGCTTGCCAGCTGGCCCAGGGCACCCAGTGGCTGGCACCTCGGCCACTTGGATGGGCTGTAGGCCCGCCTCCCACAGGCATGCAGCTGGCAGCAAGGAGCAGATGGGCCGGCTGGCCGGGCCGTTGGCCCACCGTTAAGCTGCCAGCTGGCTTTGCTATGCCTGGTGCCTTGGCACCTCTGGGCTGGCATCGGTGGGCAGCAGGGCTGACATGCTGGCTTCCTATGGATGGGCAGCTGGCACAAGCAGCAGAGAGGAGGGTTCCTCGGCCCCCTCCTGGCTGCCCCCTGAAATGTCCGGGGGCATCGGCCAATGGAAACTGAAGCCAGAACCCACCCCCTCGTCACTCTGAAGAGTCTGCAGTAAAAGTGAGCTTCCTTTCCCACGTTTTCGATGATCTTTATTGATTTCACAAGCTCTGGTCACCCTGCCCTCATTCCTGCCCTCTGACTCAACACTCTAGGGAAGGGGTGTCCCCTGGCAGGCACCCCAGCCTCTGCCAACTCCTTGAAGTCTGGCCGCCTATCCCTTCTCAGCTTGGCTCCTTCAGAGGCTCAGTTTCTGCGGCTGCCAGGAGACCAGAGCCGGTGAGGGCTGGGACCCCGGTGAGATGCTCCATGAAAACCCAGGAGACGTGGGTTCCAGTCCTGGCACATTGCTCCATGTGCTGTGAGAACCAGGACACACACCTTTCCCTCTTTGCCCTGGTGTTTCCATTTCTTCTTTCCCATCTCTTGCTCGGAAGCAAAGAAGCCAGAATAGAGCAGTGTCTCACCTTCGGGACCCTGGATAAACCTTAATGTGTCCATGACCCCTGCCACTCTATGCACAACTTCACATGTTGGGTGGTGTGATGGGCTGAATTGTCGTCTCCCCCGGCAAAAGACGTTGAAGTCCTAACCCCCAAGACCTGTGAATGTGACCTTATTTAGAAATACAGTCCTTGCAGATGATTAGGATGGTCCCTAATCCAATGTGACTGTGTCTTTATAAAAGGGGAAATTTGGACACAAAGGGGGTGCACAGTGGCCGGGCGAGGAGACGACACAGGCACGAGGCCACCTACAGGCCAAGGAACACGTGAGGCCACCAGAAGCTAGGAGAGATCCATTGAACTGATTCTTTCTCACCACCCTCAGAAGGCGCCGACCCTACTGACACCCTGATTTCCAACGTTCAGCCTCCAGAACGACGCATGTCGGTTGCTCTAAGCCGCCCAGTCTGTCATACTTTGTTCCAGCAGCCCTGGGAACCAACACGGGTGGGTTGAAATTTTCTGGGAGACAGTCTACACACTTCATTCGGTTATCAATGGGGCTCTTGATCTGCCCCACCCCGGTTCAGCCTATTAAAGTCTTTCCCAATCCTGACGCTCTGGAATTCTACATGAGGTGTGAGGCCCAGAAAAGCAAGGCCGCCAGGCTTGGCTGTCCAGCGGGTGCTTGAGTCAGGCAAACTGAATTCATTACCCGTGATTTCAGATTTTAAGAAACTTAATGAAGACTAAAGGCCAGCTCCCTTTTAATATCTCACTTTGGATGTGATAGCAGAAGACCTTGGGTCAAACCCCTGCTCCCTATTTTCTAGCTTAGAGGCTGATTAAGCCTGTAGAGCCACCAACTGCAAAGCAAATGAAAATGTGAATTAAGCAATGTTAAAAAGTAATCCCATCTCACCCTGTAATTCTGCCTCTGAGAATCTACCTGAGGATTTGTGTCAAATTATAGAAAAAGTTTTATTGAGGTGTTTATAAAAGTTTATAGAAAAAGTTTTATTTAAAAAGTGTTTATTGAGGTGTGTTAAAAAAAAAAGAAAGAAAGAAAGAAAGAAAGAAAGAAAGAAAGAAAGAAAGAAAGAAAGAAAGAAAGAAAGAAAGAAAGAAAGAAAGAAAAAATAGGTGCCCCTGAATGAATATGGTGATCTTAGGATACACTCAGCTAAGGGCAATAGGCACTTGACTTGGATGCCTAAAAAGCTCAGGATGTCCAATCTGACCTTGTGGACAGCACTGGGAAGAGTGCAATGTCAAGATGCCTCCAGAAACCTGGACCTGCTCCTCTGTGTCCTTTCCTGCATGTTGCCTTTGTACCTGGGCTGGCTCTCCTCATGGGCACAGAATGGCTGCAGAGGCCCCAACATCGCTCTTACATCCAGCCACCTCCAGAGAGCAAACATGGGCATTAACAATGTTTTCTAAGTTCCTCTGTGTTATAGTGCATATCAACATTTTATTCCTTTTTATGGCTGAATAATATTACATTGTATGTGCCTGCTTTCGGGCCCATCGATTTCACTTCTGAAAATTTATCCCAAGAAGATCATCACAAAGTTGTGCAAAATACAGCTACTAGGATCATTCTGGAGATGTTATTTAGTTGGCCACAGATGAGACTGGAGAAATTACTTACAATTTATCTGCATGACGAAATACTATGAAGTCATCATTGGTTGACATTACAGGAGAATATTTCATAATAGCAAAAAATACCTATGGCATATCGATAACTTTTAAGAAGCAGGTTATACAACGGTATGTTCTGTATGACTCCATTTCCATTACTTTTTTTTTTTACATTACAAGCAACATTTGCTACTTAAGGGGCTGCTACTGTGTGTCAGGCACTGTTCTAGGTGCTGAATATAAAGCAGTAATTGAAATGGACAAAAATGACTGGCTGCGGGTAGCTTTCCACATTCTTGGGGGTACAAGTTTGGAACAGAGGATAAATAGGAAGTGGGGGTCCCGTGGCAAAGGTAGGAATAATTTATTAGCACGTGTGTTGAGAGTCTGGGTGCACAAATAGAAAAAAGCCGGGATGGTGGATTACAAGTAATCTTCATTTCTTTCTTTTATATGCCTATAAAGTCCACATTTACTGCAATAAACCTGTGTGTTACTCTTACAATCAGAAAATCGAAACTCAAAAATGGTGGGCTTACTAAGAGCTAGCTCCACAACGCCAAAACGAACATAATACAAATTTAAATACATCGCGGATTTTAAATTGCATAGACTATATGCTTACAAATATTTGTATTTAAAAGCTGAGTAGAAACCCAGCTCCCTTGTATAGTGATTCTCATATAGCGAACGTTCCCTAAATACCTGTAGGATGGATAGTTTATTTTTCCTTTTCCTGTACTCCTTTTTGTTGTTGTTGTATTTTCTCTGCTTTCCTCAAAAGCATGAGGTTCCTTTTTTTGTGAAACAACCATCATGATTTTTTTTAAATTTTAGGCACGCAATACATCTGCAAAAGAAACGTCAGTGTGAGGAGCGAAATGCAAGCAGGTTTGCGCCGAGCGCCTTGGGCCGCACAGTGGGCCTTCTAGAAACGTCTGTCCCCTTTTCTCCCAGGGGCGCTTTCAAGAGGAGCCTATTTACAGCAGGAAACTGATCCCAGCACAACTGCTCTCCTGCTCACTGTGACACAAATCATCGCCTTCCCGGGAGCGTCTTCAGGGCTCGGAAACCCACAGAACTGAAAGGGACCGTGAACGTTTTCGCTCCTAGCCTTCGTGGCCCCAATCCCATTTCACAGATTGTGGAAACTGAGGCCCAGGGTCACAAAAGAGGCCAGTGATGGAGCAGAAACGGGAACTGTCTTAGGCGGTCATGACAAAATACCACCGACCAGGTAGCTTAAACAACAGAAATTGATTTTCTCCCCGTTTTGGAGGCTGAATGTTCAAGATCAAGATGTTGAGGGGACACAACTCAGGCCACACCATGAATTCACTTTCCACTCCTCACCATCCTGTTCTTTCCACCATGTCCAGCTTCCCCTATTGACTTGAGCCTGAAAGATGCTCATGATCTCGCGGAAATTTAAGCTCCATGGGAAAGAGTGTGTCCGTTTGGAGCCTTTGCCTTCGCTACTCGAATCCACCCTTCTGCTGGAGGCCAGCTTCGCCCTTGCAGGGGCAAGGTCCAGCTTCCAAAAGAAAAGCCCCAAAAGGCTTCCACTCTGTCCTGCAGCTCGGGTGACACTCTGATCGTGGACTTGCCCAGGGGAAAGAGAGAGAGATGCATGGGGCTCTGCGGGTAGAGACGCAAGCACATCTCCTCCTTCATGGATCCGCACAGCGAAGGAGCAAGATAAACAGAGGACACACAGACGTGATGGAACAAAGGGGCCAGTCTCCGCAGAGGGGCCCGTGTCGTTTAGAGCAAAACTGCATAGAATCTTCCATGATGGCAGTGACCTTGGGCCTAAGTTCTTGGAGCAGAAACTCCTAAATGGGAGTCAGGGATGGAACTCAGAGCCGGGAACCAGCGCGATTGTGTGCAAAGTGCATTTGTTGCTGGGGAGGGAGCCTGCAAGTTCCCATCTGATCGCCCAGGTGAAAATAAAAGCCCCTCTGCCCCAACCGGTGTAAGAGGCGCTGTCTCACTGGAGGAGGCATTTCTAGCTGCAGAAGGAGAAGGGCTTTTCAAGGGAAGGAAGCCACATGTGCAAATGCCAGGGGGTATACATGTGCTTGGCATGTTGGAAGAAATAGAATCCCTGAAGGTGGAGAGTGGGGGCGGGGGGGGCAAAGCAGGGGACAGATGGGCTCGCATCACAAACACCTCGAGCTCCTCAGTCTGGGTAAGGAATTTATCCGGTAGAAGCACCAGGAGGAATGTCTGATGCTCAGCTTGGCACTTTCGCCTAGCCCTCTGTTAACTCCAGTCACCCTTCCGCCATTCATGTTCTGCTTTAGACCACTGGTGGCCCAAACGTGCCCGGATCCCCGCGGTCCTGGGACCAGCAGCGTTTCTGGAAAATTGCTGGGAAATGCAGCATCTCAGATCCCGCCCCAGACCCGCAGGATCAGAATCGGCGCCTTGCCAAGGTCCCCGGGGGGGTGACCAAGTTTGATGAGTGCTGTCCCAGAGGATCCTGGCTACTCGGATAGCTCACCCTGATGACCTCCTCCGGCCCAGGTCAGGTCAGCCCCCCACACCCCTACACCAGCACTGCCAGCACGGACCAGGCTGCAGAGGAGGAAACTGAGGCTAGAGGAGGGGGCGTGGGTTGCCCAAGTCTCGGGGCTGCTGGGTCCTGGCCACACCCACTTGTCCCACACCCTGCCCGCTGCCCACACCGGAGCCCGGCCCAGGAGGCCCACGGAGGGAGCCGAGGGAGCCGTCCACACCCTCCGCCTCTCCCGCCCGCCCCTGCATCCTCCCAACTCCCTGGCCATGTATAAAACATCCCCAGAAACCACTTACTCCTCATGCATTTTCCATGAAGCCGGGCCCAACTTAAAACATATAAACATAAAAATATCAAGCAGCACTTTTTTTAAAAAAAAAAGGACACGTTTCACAAAATACCGAGAGGCCCATTTCCGCGCCGCCCTCCTCCCCAGGATGCTCGCTGCTCCCCACTCCTCGGCCCGCCTTCCTCCCCTCTGCGAGCGTCACCCCTTCCCTTCTCCCCTGTGCCTTTCCCCGCCTTGTCTTTCTCACTTGTCTCTTGTCTTTCTCTCTCTTCTCCCCTCTACTCCTGGCCTTTTTCCCTCCCTCCACTGACATCTCCTCGGAGTTTCTCTCTGTCTAGGTTTCCATCTCTCTGCCCCTTTCTGCCTCGGTTTCCCTCTTTCTGCCTCTCATTATTTCTCTGAGTCTCTGTCTCTGGGTCACCCTGGGTTAGCATCTCCGGTCCAGCCCCCGTGAAAATGACTAAAATTAAACAGAATGACTCCTTGTTGGTGAAAATATGGAGCAACTGGAACGTCAGGAGCTCTTGGCAGGCGTGCAAACCGGTACAATCGCTTATAAGACGGTTTGGCAGCTTCTGCTGAAACCGTGTTTATGCAGAGACCCGAGACTCCATGCCTGGGCATGTTCCGAGGAGAATGGGGGCTTCGCTCCCCCAGCGGGCTTCTAGAAGGCTGTGAGGCCAGCTTCATTCATAACAGCCCAGACCGGACACAGCCCGCATGACCACTGACAGGAGGGTGGCGAATTGGACACTGGTTTATTTATACACTGGAAGTGTCTCTTGGCAATGAAAGAATGAACTACCGCTGGCCATGGCAAGACGGACCAATCTCCAAAACTTTATGCTTTGACAGAGAGAAAACACCTAGACAAAAAAGACCGTATGATTCCGTTTATGGGAAGTTCGAGATCAGGCAAAACCAATCTATGGTCGGAGAAGTCAGAGTGGCTGCCCTTGGGGAGGTGTGTGTCGGCTGCAAGGGGCACGGGAGGGCTTTTTAGGTACTGAGAAGGTTCTGTGTCTTAATCTGGTGAAGTCTGAACATGGGTAAAAAATTCATCAATATTATGCCTAATCTTAATGCATATTGTATGTGAGTCTTACCTCCCTTAAAAATTATTTAGAAAAAATAATACATGGCATTGCTTAATAATTATAACTGCAATTGGCAAATGCCTTGGACGCAGGGATCACAGACTCAGATGCTTCCAATCACATTGGTTAGGATGGGACAGACATCTGTGTCCCGGCCATGGCTCCCATGGCTGAGAGCCCACCTGTCCACTAGACTGGCTTGGGTCCTGGGACCCCAAGAATCTCATTGTCGCCAAGACAGCCAACCACCGAGACCCTTGGGGAAGACCTGCCTCAGAGAGAGAAGCTGTCTCCAGCCGGTCCTCGCCTTCCAGGCATCTTTTTCATGCCTGGGTTTGTTTTCCCTCCGCTTCATTCCTAACTGTCATGATTAGGGTTTGACTCAGCGCTCACTCTGCTAACCAGGTAGTTCATTAACAGCACAAAACCCGAACCCAAGCTCAGGGGGAGAGGTTGGCCTCGCTGGCAACCTCGGGGACATCTCCCTGCCCGCGGAGCCATGGGAACGCTGCTGCAGCCAACGGGGGAGGCTGGAGGGGATCAAACTCCAGCTTGGGGACTGAGAGGCCTTTATTTATGCTTTTCTCCTTTCTTCAGGTCCTCCCAGAAGGGGAGGAAAACACAGAACCCAGGTTTTTTCTGTTTCGGCAGCGTGGGTGTGAACCCAACACACACAACCCTCGGAGGCAAACGCAAACCTACTTATTTTGATTGAAGGGGAGGAACCGAGACCAGAGGGACTCGAGCACTATTAGTTAAATAATGGTGCTTAAAAATGCATTGAATTTAGCCGCCTCCCTCCCCCCTAAAAAAATCTGGAATTTTCCTATTGAGTCTACTTTTTTCCCCTTGCCCATGAATATTAATGCTCCTCTCAGAGAGATCTACTTGAAAAAAAGAAGAAAAAAAAAAACAAGAATAAATTAAATACCTACAGATTTTTCTAATTCCTCTTTTTGGTGACATGCCGTCATTACATCAAATTACTGAGATGGGCCTGCTCTCTCTCTGTTTTTTTCTTTTTTGGGTGAAAATTATGGAATATAAAGTATATGTAAATGGAGCAAACGGGGGGGGGGGGGGGGAGAAAAAAACCTGTGAAGAAAGAATAGAGGAAAGGAGAGGCATTAGGTATTCCGCCGGCGTAGCAGTCAGCCAATTAATCAAGCGGTGGCGAGAAAAAGATGCAGAGGATGAGTTCGCCCTTCACGTTGATGGGGCCGGCGCGGGGCAAACGCTCCGGCACCTGAGCTCACGGTTAGGCATGCAGAAAGGGATCATGGGAATATCTCCCCGTCTTTGTCTTTCTCGTGAAGGATGGAAAATGTCAAGCTGTTGTTTGGCTGGATGGAGGGTGGGGGGTGGGGGAGCCTCGGAGAACTCACAGTCTGGCGAGGCAAGGTTTTAACTCTTTGAGGCTCCCTCTGCCTCCCCTCCCTCCCCAGCCCCCAGCCCCCCCTCCTCCGTCTCCCAGCCCCCCCAGCACATCTGTAGGGAACTCTGCCTGCGAACAGCAAGTGGGAGGGAGGGAGCTGATTGATGGTGACATGCGGGCTGGGGCAGCCGGCGTGTGCGTGTGCGTGTGTGTGTGTGTGTCCCTGTGCACATGTCAGCATGGGGAGGGGGCAACAGGCATTTTTCCTCTCCCCCACAAGTGCTCTTCGTGGATCACGGAGGTGAGTGTGCGTGACCCCTTCTCTCTCTAGCCCCGGCACTTCCCCCTTGGAAGGGAGCAGTGTCTCAAAATCTGAAAGTGGCTACAAATAGGATAATGGCAGTAATGAGGCTCTGAGGCTTTGGGGCTCTGTCTGCACGGCCCTTGATGTACAGAGCCCACCCCTGGCAGGCTCCCCTGAAGCAGTCAGAATTCCCATGTAACCAAAGGGCCGACCATCCCTGGGGCTGGGGCTGGGGCTGGGGCTGGGGCTGGGGCTGGGGCTGGAGAGCCCCGGCCTAGGGCTCATTACCTGCACCAGCAACACTGATGATGATGATAATAATAATAGTAAGAATAATAGTAATAAGCCACCATCTCCCATCAACAATAACTGTCTTGATTCCTTTAAACCCTCATGCCATTTCACTATTTTTAAACTCTGGCAATTTCATGACTCCAAGGAAAATTGACATCAATTCACTCACTGAGGAAACGTGTGTTCGATTCTCTTTCCCGGTCCTGGGAAAGGGCACTGAGTGGTCTCCCTGGCAGATGAGGTGCTGAGGGTAGAGATGGGAAGGGACGTGATCTAGACCAGCAAGTGGGCACGAAAGGGGCTCAAGCCCAAGTTCCAAGTCCTCACTCCAAAAATCGCTGTCATTTGGCCAGAGACGGATGGGCACAATGCCCGACACCCTGCCCCACCACCCTCACCCAGGACCAGACCACGGCCACTGCCAGCTCATCAGGTGAGCTCAGTGTGAGCCCCTAGGCTTAGTCCACACTCTAAGTGTGGCTTGGGCCAGTAGCCTCCTCTCACCTGAGAACTTGCTAGAAAGGCAGAACCAAGGGTCCCCACTGTATTGAAACAAAATCTGCATTCCACAAACATCCCACATGATTTGTGAGCACATTGAAGTTTGATAAAAAGTTTTAAGACAAACTTTTTTCTTCTACATTTACTCCCTGAAATCTGGGTGCATCTGACAATCAAAGGCAGCTTCCTCTCCATGAAATACGGTAACAGGTAGCATTTGCTTAGACTAAGTGCAGGCACATTTCTAATGCACTACATACGTTATCTCAGCCCATCCTCACAACCTCTTATGAAATGCACACTATAGATACCTCAGATTACAGATGGGGTCATGGAGGCACAGAGAGGTAAGGGGACTTGCCCAAGAACACACAGCCAGCAAGTGGCATCTCTAGAATTTGAGCTGAAGCCCCAGAATCCACAGGCTTAACTTCTGGACCAGCGACTCTCAAACTTGAACGCGCACCTGAATCACCCAGAGGGCTTGTTAAAACTAGATCTCTGGGTCCCTCCCCACAGTTTGTGAGTCAGAAGGCCAGGGTGGAGCCCAAGACTTTGCACTCCTACCAAGTTCCCAGGCAGCGATGCCAATGTTGCAAATCTGGGGACCACTCTGAGCACCGCTGCTCACTGCGAGGTCATCACGTCTATTAAGAAACTGATGACTTCCTTACGATCATCAACCCAACACAACCAAAATGTGCATCGGTGCCCCTGCCCTTAAAAGGAAAAAAAACAATGCAGGGTGCGTGGGAAATCCCAAACAACCACCATACAAACAGAGGGAAAGGTGTCCCAGAGAAGGTCCCACTGCCTTTTGCTGCTCCCTTGTTTCGCGACATTAGCTGTCCTGGGCTCTTCGTGGCCGTGGCTAATTGAGGGCACATCTCGGCATCATCGCTATAATAATCCTTTCTGTTATTTAACCTGGACGATCCATGATTTTATAATGAGTTTCCTTCCTCTGTTCATTAAACAGACATTTGCAAGGCCCATCCTGTCCTGGCGGGCTCTGCGCAGGTCACCGGAGACCCAGACAGATGAGACACTGGCTCTGTGCTCTGACGGCCCCCAGGTGGCTGTCACCCCCTCATCCCCGGAGAAGGTGCTGAGGAAGGGGGTCCTGGAAGGGAGTCGCACCTTATGGTTGCGGGCTCTCCCTCTCCTCTCCCCGCCACATATAACTAGGCACAGGTCTCCACATCGGGGAACAGCGGTGGGAAACTGCTAGAAGTCCATGCAGTTAAGGATACGCGCCGAGGCCCAGAAGTGTGAAAGGACAGGGAGCCGAGTGGGGTGGGCAGCAGGTGAGGCTGGGGTTCAGCAGGGCCTGGGTCATGGAGGACCCGCCGGGCCCTGCTGCGCGGTTTGGACTTGACCCTAAATGGGAAAAGGAGCCCCGAGAGGTTCTAGGCAGGAAAAGACTGGGTCAGTTTTGCCTTTTAGGGAGAACTCTCTGGGTGGACTGAAACGAGAGATGCCAGAAGCGGGGGGAGCTGGCATCAGATTGGCCAGAGCTACGGAATTTGAAAAGTAATAATGGTGATGATAAAATGCCAATGAGAGGGTGTTTGGCTGCCGGGCATCTCCTGACCAAAGGAAAAGGGGCTCCTGCCTCCCGGTGCCTCCACTCTGCAAACTCCAGAGGGGCGCGGCCAAAAAAGCGCCCAGCTTCCCCTGGGTAAACCTTGTTCCCTCTCTGAGCCTCAGTTTTGACACCTGTAAAATCGATTCAAATTCCTACTTAGCAAAGTGGATAGAGCTGGATTTCGCAAACTGAAAAGTATCTTACCGACAGGTGATTGCGGTTGCTGCGATTGTCCTTACGGTTGGTTGTGTTTGCAGCTCTTTACTTACTTCTTAGACCTTTTCACAGACTACCTTAAGTTTCCATTCGTGTGTTTCATTCTTCTGCCCTAAAGCGGTGCCGATAAATAGAAAAAGCCAACATACTTACGACTTCCCTCAAGGTTCTGCACGATCTAGATCCATGTTAACTCACTGACCTCTTCTCCCCTCCCACTCGGCCCAGATACAGTGAATGTCTTGATATTTTGTGAGCAGCCCCACATCTACCCCAGGGCCTTTGCATGTGCTCTTCCCTCAGCCTGAAATGCCTTCCCATGGATACTAGGACATATCACACCCTCGCCTTCTTCAGGTCTTTGCTAAAATGGCATCTTTCTGAATGAGGCCCACTCGACCACCCTACTAAAATGTGTAACCCTCTACAGCATCCCTTCCAGTCTCACCTTGCTTTTTTCTTAATCAGTAGCTTTACCTCCTGACTCTCTATAATGTTGTTTTGTTATGTTTCATGACTCTTGCCTCTCACTGAAATGAGAGCTCCCACAGGCAAGATCTTGGTCACCGATGAGTCCTCAGTTCCTAGCCTGGGGTATGGCAACACCCAATAAAGTCATAAATACTCAAACCCTCCACTCATCAGATGCTCACTGCCTGCTGGGGCCTGAGCTAAGAGCTCCACACTGATCCTCCAGACTCTAGGAGGAAGGTGTGGGGAAGTCATCTCCGCTTCATTTGCCTGAGGTAAGGAGGCCGAGGCTCAGAGAGAACAGGTGAGTCTGGTCCCTTCCATGCACCTGGCTAAGTGCTGTTTCTGATCCTGGGCCCAAGTCTGTTCCATCTCATTTAATTACCAGATATTGGTGGAGCTCCTGCTGTGTGCTGGGAACTCAGGAATGAGTGAGAAATGGAGACTCTTCTCTCTGGAGCTAACGGCTTTATGGAGCGGAATGTTACTCCTCAGTCCCCGTGTGCGATGACGATGATGGTGATGACAGCTAACTTTTACTGAGCACTTACTACTTGTCCAGCACCACATGGGCACTTTATCTGCACTCATTTAATCCTTCCAGCCCCCCTTTGAGGTGAGCACTATTACTATCCCTAATGCGCAGGTGAGGAAACCAAGGCACAGAGAGGGATAGGGTCTTCCCCAAGGCCACACAGCAGGTGTGTGGGAGAGGGAGACAGGAGCCCCACTCAGGCCAGAGCGACCGCAGGAGCCCACTCAGCCCCCGCCTTGCCTGAGGGGTGTGTGTAAGTGAACCGAGCGCTCGGTCCAACCCACTGCGAAGTTATTTGCAGTGAAAAATAACACGTGTAACAGAAGTTTATACAAATCGTTAGTGGAGAATTTACGTGGCGAAGGCTGGGGGCAATGGCCTGTGACCGGTACCTGTAGCTGTTAGCACTCCACAAATGACAGCGTCGCCGCCCGCCGCAGCCTGCAGCTCTCCCCGCGGGAGCCCGCGGTCCAGCTGCGGAGACAAACGGCCACTCCCTCCCAGGCTGGGGACACTGTGGGCCCCCGAAGGGCTCTCACGGGCCCCGCTGAGGGGGGGTGATAAATCCCCTCAGGGCGGTGCCAACCAACTGCTGAGGTGGTAGGTGCAGAAAACAGCACAGATGCTCATTCATTCACTGACCGAACATTTTTGGAGCACCTACTATGTGCTATGCACTAAGCTAAGGGATGGAATCTCATACGAGCAAAGCAAGCTGAGTTGTTGCCCTCATGGGGTTTACATCCAACCATGCAAATAGGAGAGGAGCACTGTTGCATGAGCATGTGTAAGAAATGGACTAACCCAGACTAGGGGCGGTGTCGGGGGATGGGAGAAACTTGCACAAAGGAAAGATGCTCCTTCTGAGGTTTGAGAGCACAGAAAGTGAAAAACATCTAAAGTATGGGACAGGAACAGCATGTGCAAAGGCACTGTGGCAGGATCAAGTTGCCAAGAGGTGCTTGTGCGCTTGAAGCTCAGAGGCTAAGGGAGGAGGGGGGCAGATGGGCTGGGAGAGGTGAGCAAGGGGAAAACCCCCTGAGGCTCTGTGGGTCTTGCTACAGGGTTCGCCTGAAAGCAGTGGAAAGGGTGGGATATCTAACCCCTGCTGGAGAGTGGAGGGTGGATAAGTGGGGTGGCCAGCGTGGGCTTAAGGACACCATTAACGAGGCCCCTGTCATCATCCTGAGAGGCGACGGTGGGTTGGCTAAATCCTTGGAGGAAGTGGTCCGAGCTCAGCTCTCACATCAGTTCAGTGGACTTGGCTCTCGGCTCTCTCCTCGTGAGGCTCAGTGTCATCACCTATGAAATGGAGCTGCTACTACTCGCCGCGCAAGGCCCTGAGAAGATGCTACAAGATGATAAAGCCCAGAGCCCAGCAGGGGAAAGGGAATCAGGAGAGGCTGCCTGGGACCTTGGTTGAGCTCTGCACCCCTTCCTCCGCCGCTCTGCACCCCTTCCTCCGCCCCTCTGCTCTCTGATGTCACCTTGGAATTATCCAAGTCCTGCCCTTTTTCCTTTTTCAGAGACTGGCAGGTGACGGCCTCCCCTCAGAAGAAGATTCAGGCCACTGGAGGGCCAGGTGCTCTGTGAGGGTCACCCAGCTGAGGTCTGACCTCTCCTTTGCTTGGCATTCAAGGCTTGGAGGAAAGTGGGAGGTGGTGGGACAGGACCATGTGGACGGTGGTGGGACTTTGTGTGTGCCCCCCCGAGTGCAGTGGGAAGCCAGTGCAGTTCTAAATGGAGTGACGGGGTCCAATTTCTGAGCCTTTCAGCTAACTCCAGCCACAGGGTGGAGTACAGAGGGGACAAGCAAGGCTAGAAAGGGGGAACAGAGATAGAGAGGCGTGGACAGATTCGAGAGGAGCTCTGTGGTGGGACTGGGTGGAGGGAGAAATGCAATGGGCGTGGAGGGTGGGAGCAGGGGGAACACAGGGCCACCTTCCAGGCTGGGGCACGAGCAACTTGAACTCCTTGAGTTAAAGGACTGTCCTGTTCGTCACTGTATCCATAACACCTGGCACGTAGGAGGTGCTCCATGTCTGTTCTTAGACTAAATGACAATGAATTCCAGGGCTTCCTGGACAAGTGCATTTTTAATGGCGGGAGCACCATCTCCAAGGGGAATTTGGGGAATGTAGCCTCCTATATGGGAGGGGGGGCGTTTCTGTTATCCTGGACCCCTGCTTCCCACAGGGGGGTATTTTGCACCCCAGGGGACACTTGGCAATATCCAAAGGTATTTTGGGTTGTTACCACCTTAGGGTTGGTGCTCCTGGCACTCGTGGGTGGCGGCTGGGGATGCTGCTGGACAGCCCCCAAGCGCAGGATGGCCCCTCAGTGGAGAACTATCCAACCCCAAATGCCGACTGTGCTGAGGCTGAGCTAGCCCGTCCTAGACACCAGCAAGGACCGAATCATCCATGCAGGACGCCCGGTCCCACACCAAGGACAATGGTCCGGGCCCTTCAGGGACTGTGGATGCCCTTTCGGACGTTCACGTAAGAAAATTCCCTACTGAACAGTGATCTGAGCCTAGAATTTCAATCCACCTCAAATAGAACAAAATCTGTTTTTCGCGTGGTTTACTTTATGTGGGATTTCCCTGGAACACAGCTACAGTGTAAACCGGGGGAAGGCGGTGCCTTATTTTACCCAGGTTTCTATAGAGTCGTTTTCCATCTGGGGAAATCCAGGGTTTGGCCTCAAAGGTGCTCCTGGACTGTGGTCGCTGCAGCAACACACGCGTGTGGGTTGACATCAGCAGCGGTCCCACGCATGATGGTGTCACCCACACACGTGAAGATACTAATTCAGCTCTTATTTCAAAATGTCAAATGAGGGACAATGTCGCCGATATCCGACTGAATATTTGTCTGAAATCTCAATTTATTCATTGTAAGTAGGTACAAGCACCAGACTGCTTCACTATGCCTCCTGCTGTAGAGTGGTTTCCTGATCATCTGCATATCAAAATAGATATTCTTTTATTATAAATGGCTTTCATGTATTCTTCCTTTGTATTCTACTTAGGACATTACATATATATTTTTTGAAATTATGTGCATGTGAAGATGAAGTGCGTGCATTTCGTTTCAGGATGTAAAGTGTTATAAAACAGATGGAATGACAGGCCTGGCTGGTGTTGCTCAGTGGTTAGAGTGTCCGCCCATGAACCAAAGGGTCTCAGGTTTGATTCCCGGTCAAGGACGTGCACCTGGGTTGCAGCTTCTATCCCTGGCCCCAGGCAGGGTGCCTGCGGGAGGCAACCAACCAATGTGTCTCTCTCATGCTGATGTTTCTCTCTCTCTCTCCCTCCCTCCCTTCCAATCTCTCTAAAAATCAATGGAAAAAGATCCTTGGGTGAAGATTTAAAAAAAAAAAAATAGATGTAATGACAAGAGAGTGCTGGGTCTGCTAGAGCAGAGACCACAGTCCAAGACCAGTTCCCATACTGATGGGGGGACATTGGCATTTAAGGTGCAGAAAACAGAGACTCTGGATACACTGCAATTCCCAGAACAGTCCCACTCAGTACAAAAGTGTCCTGAGTCCCACATGAACTTTAAAGTTTCTGCAGAGCATTTACGAAGGCGAACCTCTGTTTATAACCATCTGAATGCAGCTACTTTATGAGTCAGTGTTTGCCGTGTAACAAACAGTCCCCAAAATCTCAGTGGCTAAGAGCAGGTACTTATTTCCCTGACTCGCAGATCTACAGGTCAGCTGAATTGGGCTGCAGGCTGCTCTTCCCCACAGCCTGGCATCTTCCTGGGCCGCGCCATTCTCAAGCACAGGGCAGGAATGCAAGAAGCCAAGCGAGACCACACGATCTGTTTAAAGCCCCTGCTCGCCTCATGTCTTCTCATGGGCCGTTGGTTCAAATAAGTCACATGGCCAAGCCCAATGACAATAGGATGAGTTAAGTAAGACCTGCCTCCAGTAGAGGGGCCTTCAAAGTCACGTGACAGAGAGCGTGGGTGCAGGGAAGGGTGAAAACCATCATCAGTGACTCAACCTAACTTCTTTATGTGTGTATCTAAACCTAAGTTACTGTCACAGTCTTCTTTTCCCAGCTTCCTAAAAGGTTGTTGGATACATGTTTTCAGCACAGGGTAAAAAATGGCACAAAAACTTGGAAAGAGGAAAGAAAGGGTGGGCAACCCACCTGTCTCAACCCTCATAATTCCTGTACTGAAAACCTCCAATGTGCCAGACACTAGGCATGAGATATTTTTATTCTCAGCCCACGGTTGCCTTCATCTACAGATTACGAAACAGAGGCCCAGAGAGGTTAAGAAATTCGCTTGATGTCACACAGCTCACCAATGTGGGAGCCAGTCCCCGAACTTACGCACAGGACTCCAAAGCCTGCCTGCTTTCTCTTTCACAGGGCGTCGCTCTGGATGGGAAGGCCCCTCGGATAGCCGGCCGGGGCTCTAACGTCGGCTGAAGTCACTTCCAGTTGCGGAAGGCAGGCTGAATAACTGGGGCATGTGACATTTATTTAGTTACACATCTCCGGTGGGAGGTTCCGGGGCCATTACTGTAGTGTGTCTGCACGGCTAGTTTACATGCTCCTTCTCCTTATTGCTGACTCCATTCCGGGGCCCTCACACTCAATTTCAATTCAAAGTTTGGCAGTCAAGGTGTCAGAGCTAAAAAATGGAATGGCCTCCCTCCGAAATGAAATAATTTTGTTGTTCAGTTCCGAGCGATTTTGTAATTTCATGCTTGTGTATGATAATTTTATGCTGTCCTGCCTCACGTAACTCAGTTCTGGCAGATCCTGACAGGTGATAAATACAATCTTTTCCGCCCCGCATGCGACAGGCCGCAGCGAGGTGGGGGGAGGGGACACCCGGCAATTTCACATCTGAGGCCGGGGCGCAACTGGAGGCGGCGGCAGCGCCCTTCTCTCATCATTTCACGCCTGGATTCCAGCCGGCGCCACCTCTGCGGTGGCTGAAGGACCCAGGGGTCAGGGGAGGCTTCCTGAAAATAGAAGGGAGCTGGGCAGGGGCCGGGGCATCGGCGGGGAGGGGCCCAGGGGAAAGTTGGGGGTCTGGGCCCGCCCTGGGCTGGCGATGCTCAATTTACGGCGTGTGCGCTCTCCTCTGTGTGTTCCTGGGAATGAGTCCCTCTTGGAGGGATTATATGTATAAATCTGTTAAACATCCGAAAGATAGCCATTCTGATCTAAAGGGGGAGGAGAGGAAAGAGGGCGGGAGAGAGGAAGGGATGGGGAGAGAGAGACAGAGATCGAGATGAAGAGAGACAGAGAGATTGAGAAAAAATAAGAGTCCTTAACGTTTATCACCAAGTCCTGGGTCCTGGGGACATCAGCCCCCTTCATAATGATGCAAATGACCTTGGCATCATTGTTCCACTGCTGCCGATGAAAAATGAAGGCTTGGAGAGTGGAGCTGGGGAGACAGCAGCGGGCAGGACCAAAGCGATCCCCGCCTTCAAGGAGCTTACAGTCTAGCTGGGCAGCCAGGAGATAAAAATGCAAACAAAACAGTTCTAAATGAGGATAAACTCTATAAGCGTTTTGTGAACAGGGTGCTGAATAGGGGATATAGTTGAGGAGGTATTTGGGAGGAGCCTCCCCCACGAGTGGTGGTTAAGCTGAGATCTGAGAGGTGAGTGACAGCCGACGTTGGGAAGGGGAGCATCCCCTGCCGTGGTCACCAGCTTTTGAGAGGATCGTGGGGCAGGAAAGGTATTTCCTTGGTATATTCAAGGAAATAAAAGGGCCCATGTGCTGGATGAAAGTGTGAGGGTGGGTGGGAAGCTGGGAGGAAGAATCAGCAACGGGCAGACCTCGCCTTTGGGCCAGGGCAGGAGCAGGAACTCCATCCGTGAGGAGCCACTGAAGCATCTCAACGGAGGAAGACAGGACTCCACTTAGGTTTCTTAGACGAGTGCTCCGTTGTCCTGTTGGGATGGGTCGGGGCGGGGGCAGGAGTGGGACAAGCATGGGACCCGGGGGCGAGAGGATAGTGGCTCGGGCCAAAGTGGAGCCCGGAAGGTAGCCAGCTGTGGTCAGACTCGAGAGGGGTACACAGATGTAACTGAAGACAGGACTGATGGGCCTGGGATGGATTCCTTAGATGTTAAGAGAGGGAACTATTCAGACGAGAGCCCTCCTCTTAAACTCCTGGGTTTCTTAGAAACTCTTTCCCCAGCTACTAGAATTTCCATGAGTCTTCCTCCAAGTCAACTTGTTGGTATCTAAAGAGCCTTTTTTGAGTGATATGGAGCAACCCAAGGAAGGTCTCTGGTAACTCATGTCTGAGTGTATGTGGACCCTCCATTCTGGACAGAGAAAGGCTCCCTCCTGGCCCAAGGGACAGCCACAAATTTCCCACGGACTACGGAAAAGCAGCACCTCGGGGATGGACCATTTCAAAACTTCTCTTGGAAATGAGCTTTCAGATGTCTGGGCATGTTGCCTATAAACTAGTTTTATTCTCTCTTTTGGGACAGTCACCAATAAATCCCTCCTTGTCAGCTATCTTTTGGGACAAGATTAAAGGCTTTTGCAGGAGCTCCCCAGACCCATTTTGTTATCATAAGTAGGCTTACCCCTCCTCCAGAGATGTGATTTGTGGACTTGGAAGCCACAGGATCCCACATCATCAGGGGAATTAGGCAACCCTGAGTGTCTGATTTGGAGAGATCGTTGAGAATATGAGGAAACTGAGGTCCAGAGAGGCCCAAAGATTTATACCAAGTTATACAATAATCACAGGCTCCCACGTGGAAATACCAAGGAGACATCTGCCTTGGAAACCATCAGGGAGAGAGGTGTTCTGGAGAGCCTACCAGCGTATAAACAATAATATCTAGTCCTAGTCATTGCTGGGTCCCAGGATCATAGTACAGAGGGTAGATTTCACCAGTGTTTGTTGAAGGAAATGCTACGCTCATGAGGACTTACTCTTGGGACTTGGGCCTCCACTCCACCTTCCCCATGAGCGTGGAAAGTTAGGAGAGAAAGGGGGGAGCTGGGGTATGAACCCCATCCATCTGGCCCCAGAGTCTGCATTCACCTCCTCACCTAGAAGCAGATCTCACTCGTCAATCCACAAGGCATTTGATGGTTACTTCAACTAATTTGAGGGGTAGAGTCCTTTGCTGTGAGTTACGTAGAACTCCAGCCCAATGGTCATGACGCTGAGTGGCCGGGCCATGTGGCCAATCGTCTCTCCAAGCAAAACAGGAGCCTTCACTCTGCCACTTCCTGGCCCTGCGACCTTCCTGGGGACTTAATTTCTGTATCTGGAAATCTGAGGGAAAGATGGCTGTCTTGCCTTTTGCCACGCGAATGTGCTGTAAATAGCAAAGCCTGTGGTCAAGGAGGAGAGAATTTTACCAACGGGAAAGTGATCTGGCTTCTCCAGACAGTAGAATTCCCTGCCTTACTCTTGGTTCCCACTGTACATCTCCTCCAAACTTGTATCACATTTCGAATCACTTGGTTACGGTCTAACTCCCCATGACACAGTAATTACGCTTGTGAGGCCCAGACCACACCAGCCTCCATCCACCCCATAGAGTCGCTTATTCATTGACTGAGGAATTGTGCGTTGAGCAGGTACTCTTCTAGAATGAGAGGTGCAGTGGTCACAGAACAAAATAAGCTAGCATGAGGGGAGACACGTCATAAACAGTAAGCATAACAGTACTGGCACATCATGATAAATGCCATGAAGACTTATTCCTTGAGTAGACTTATTCCTTGAGTCTACTTGTCTTTGATCTCCTTCAATGTAGGACCTACCTGTGTCTTATTTGTTCATCTCTATTGCCCTGGTGTCTACCACAATGCCTGGTATATAAGAGGTATTCAATAAACATTTGACGATTGAATGAATGAATGAATGAATGAATGAATGAATGAATCACTCAATCCAGCAATGAAATAGATGAACAGATACATGCGAAAATGGATGGGTGGAGAGATGGGTGGATGCGTGTGTAGATGAAGGTTTGGATGGAGGGATGGGTGGATGCGTGGATGGACCGGCGGGTGAGTGCGTGGATGTGTGCACGGCTGGTTGGCTTGATGGATGAGTAATGAATAGATGAGTCAAAGCATGACTGGGCGGTCGGCCGAACATTGGCGGCTGTTCCAAAGGGTGGATGAAACGTAGAGAAGAAACATAAACCTGGCCCCGGGTCATCGGAATCCTGGAGCTTAGCATTGGAATGAACAAGAGCTGAAATTATCCCACAAGAAAACCAGAGCAAGGTGGTCCAGGGCAAATTCATCATCACACAATGATAAAGGTTCACATCCAGTCACGGATGGCGGCCTCATGGCAGTGGAAAGGCAACCGTGTGTTCTCACAGTCTCGAGGCCTGTATTTCAGTCATCAGTGTGCACGCCAGTCATCAAGGGGCCCCCTTTCCTCCGAGTTTCCCTCCTTACATCAACCCGAGGAGTGCAGTGGGGTAACCAAGAGGCCGGGTTTGGGATCGGACGGCCAGGTGACTCCCAGCTCTGCCATCTGCCAGCTGTGCAGGTTCCGGTGACTTGCTCTCCTCTAAGCTCGGTTCCCCTGGGGCCAAACCAGAGGAACTAATCACGACCTAACAGGGGACTGGGGAATTCCCGGTGACGCTGGGTTCCTCCAGGGCGAGGCATACAGTACGTGCTCAATTAGCCGCAGAGATTCTGCTGTTGCCTCATTGTTTATTTAGCCTAGCCTCTCTTGTTTCCATTTGGGTCACTTCCAATGTTCCCTCTATTTTAAACATCACAACAGAAAGCCTTGGAGTGACTGTTTTGCATACACCATGATTAATCCCCGAAGGGACGGGCTCCAAAAGAAAAGTTGCTGAGCCGAAGGAAACCCACACTTTTATGGCTTTTGATACACAGAGCCAAAAGCAGACAGGACCCCTCGTAAATATCCCACAAGCATCATGAATGTTGGAGCTGCCAGATTTGGGTATTTTCCACTTAAAATCCAGACACCACTGCCCGGATCATTTTAGACCATCTATTTTAAGGGCCCTTGTTTTACAGATGGGAAAACCGAGGCCCAGAGAAGGGGAAGGACCTGCCCGCGGTGAGACAGGCAGAACAGCAGCACTGAGGAAAATGGCATTTGTTAAGACTGGGGGCGCTGCGGCAAACCCCTGCCACTCACTGAAGGAGGGGTCACGACACTGCTTCAAGATCAGTGTCATCAACCCCTTTACACACATGGGGAAACGGGGTCCCAGAGAAGTGAAGCCATTGACCCAAGTTCACAGAACTCATAAGTGGTGAGGCTGGGACTAGAACCCTGGCCGTCAGGTGCCAAAGACTGTGCTCTAACCATTAGTCTACAGCCATTCCCTGGAGTCACTGACGCAAGTTAAGAGCTGAAATCGATAGTAGACTTGGAGGGCAGAGGGTGGGCAGTGGCTCAGGGGATGGGCTGAAGCGTTGCAATAGACAGATTGTTTCAGCGTGATTGCTGGGAATCCCTCCACCCTCCAGGCTCTTAATAATCCATCATCTCCAGCCCAGTGCCATATGTAAATCCACGCCTGTCTAGGCCATAAAGTAGGTGGCACTGCCAGCTTCCGGGCCCCTGGCCCCCCGAGTGGATTCCCAAAGCCACCATATAAATATAAATATAAATTTCAGCTCCAGTGGAGTTTTGCACGTGCCAGTTCCGCTCTGCCCTGGCGCAGTGCGCTGACCAGGGGCCAGGGAGAGAAAGCCACAAGCGACAGCTTGCCTTTCTTTGTCCACCTCAAAGTTCCCCCATGTCTTTCTGCAACATGGAAGCCTCAAGGAAGGTTGTGAAACTTGCGACAGGTTCTTAGGCTGCTTTGTGACAGCCCAAGGGAGGGCCGCAGAAGGGCGTCTAACCTGAATTCTGCCACTTGCTTGCTGTGTGACTTTAGAAACCTGACTTAACCTCTCTGGGTACTGCCTTCCCCATGAGCAATAGCAATATTCCTAACAGCCCCATCGATTCTACCTCAGTTCCTTAAAAGCCCCAGGCTCCTGAGCAACCTTAGAACAAAGTTGCCACCAAGTCCAGCCTTTGCCAGAATTAACACCCCCCTTGCCAGGACTGCAGGCAACAGCTCCGCCCCCATCTCCGCACCTCTAGAAATTAACTTCATAACGTCCCACTTTGCTCTCACTCTGTGAGTCGCCATAAATCACCATCGGTTTGGGTTGCATATTTTTACACATCGCCCTCTTAATGTCTCTCAGAAAATATAAATAAAGCATACATAACCATTAGAACACTCCGAATCCTGAAAAGTACATAAGAATTTATTTGTCTCTGCGTGGATCATACATATTGTATTAAAACCGCATAAAGGGGTTTAATAAAATGGCAAAGAGAGAGGCAGGAGAGCGGCAGGAGAGAGGCAGGAGAGGTGGAAGTGATCTTTCTTTGATGCCTGTTAAATGTTCCAGCAGATGAACCCTATATTCTGCCAGGAAATGAGTTTGCCACCGGCCTATTGGGCCTGTCGTAAGAGGTTGGTCTCACCACGGTCATCCCTCTTCCGCGCGCAGCAATACATTATGCCACCTCAATTTTTCATTCCTTGCTGCCCGAAATGCAAATTTCTCCTCTGTTGTTTATATTAGGTTTTCAAATATATGGAAATCCAGAGATCTGGAGGGAAATGCCAGGGCCACGGAGGCACTCAATCTGTCTCTTTCCTCTGACTGACTTCTTTCCATCACTTACGTGCCGCGTGATGGGAGCTGAGCGTGGGGTACAGGGAACCGGGGCAGGCAAGCGCCTGTCGGGGTCAAGGGCGGCAGGGGGCAGCTTTTGGATTGGGGGCTGTGCTTTGAGCCACGGAGGTCTGCGGTGGCCTCCTTAATTGCCCACAGCGGGCCCGTTATTACTCCAGACACCATGGGCAGAGAGGAGGCCCCATTCCCTGCCTGAATGGAGCCATCAAGGGAAATTGTTGTGTTTGGCAACAAGAATTTATTGAGCACCTGCTGCATACCAGAGGCCATGACACAGAAACGAACATCTATGGCCTAAAGGTTCTCTGAGCTCTCCTCCAACATGTGGCAAAGCACCTTACATGAGCATCTCATCCTATAAAGTAAGTGTACCCCTTCTGCTTGGCAAATAAAGACCAGTGATTCCACATAACACGTCAGTGACTTCACGCAGCAAAGAAATGCAGAGGGTGAGCTTTGAACTCTGGTCTCATAAGCGCCAAAGCCCGTGTGGTTTTAAGCTGGGGATCCTCAAACTCTTCCTGCAAAAGGAAGCATAATACATATTTTAGGCTTTGCAGGCATATGGCCTCTGTTTCAATGACTCAAGTCTGCTAATTGCATTGCAAAAATAGCCCAGGCCAATATGTAAGCAGATGGGTGTGGCCCTGTTCCAATAAAACTTTATTTACACAAACAGGCAGTGGGCCGGACTGGCTCATGGGCAGTAGCTTGCTGACCATCGTGCTCCAAGGCGGCCCCTGACATGATCGGGGAACTTGATGCCCCACGGCGATTTACCAAGATCACATCTTGCAGGTGCTAGTCTCCCGGGGACTGACTAGGTCCTCCAGGAAATTGTGTCCTTGTCATCATGACATGCAGTCTTGTTTCAACCTCACAGCCACCCAACCGACGAAGTAGGGATTTAATTATCAAGGAGGGACAAAGAGGCTCAGCGACGTGCTCATGCTGACGTTTTCACAAGCTGGGCAGTGGCAGAGCTGGGATTCAAACCCCTGGGCTAGAGACCTTTGCCTGGTCAGGTAGGTTCGGGGACAGCGTGACTGAGCAGAGGCTGCTCCTAGTGGGATCCAGGACAGCTCTGGGGGTCAAAGGCATCAGAGCCAGATGGGCCTCAGCTGCAAGTCTGTGTGGCCAGCCTAAGAGTGGATGCCCTCCACACACACTCACGCTCTCACAATGACCACACACGCAAGACCACCACCATGTGGGCGACGATGGAGGCAGGGATGGGGGTGACGTTTCCACAAACCAAGGAATGCCCGAGTGCCAGCAACCCACCAGGAGCTCGGGGAGAGGCCAGGAGCGGGTTCTCCCTCACAGCCCTCGGAAGAAACCAACCCTGCCGACACCTTGATCTTGGACTTCTCACTTCCAGAACTATTAGAGAATAAATCCATTCTCTAAGCCACCCAGTGCGTGGTGCTTCGTTACGGCAGCCTCTGGGAACTTGCACAGCTTTGTGTGTGGCCAGCTCTGGACTGTCCCTGAGCTGCCCAACCAGGATCCCAGCTCGGGGAGCCCGGTGTACCTTCCTTCCTCTGAAGCATTCACAGGCACATCCATAGGTTGAACTTGTGACCTTGGCCATCTTGGATTGTGGTCTCGCCAACCCTCCACTGAGAAAACATTTCCTGAGCACCCACTCAACAAAAAGTAATAGCACCTACTATGTGCCAGCCCCCCCCACTCAACAAAAAGTAATAGCACCTACTATGTGCCAGCCCTGTGGACACAGAGCTGAGAATCAGGTATGCAAGGTTCCTTAACTCATTGAGCTTGGGGGCCTGGGGGTATTAGAGAATGTCGCTGCTATAACAGATAAGCCCCCAGCCTTAGGGACCTCGCCCAACAGAAATGTATTTCTTACTCTCCTGGACTGCAATTGGCAGCAGGCTGGGAGTGGGGGACACTATGCCAGCAGGTGATATTTAAGGTGCCTCCTATCATCTCTCAATTATGGGTGGCCCCTGGGCCAGCACCGTAAACTGGGCTCTGCTTGGTTCATATTAATTAAATATCACAGGGCAGGGCGGAGATTGGAGCAGGTGACTCCAGACTGGGGTTAGCCACACAGAGCTCCGCCCCACCCCTAAAATTTGGCCAGAGCCAAAAGGCAGGAATGGGGGAGGACTGCACCCATGGGATCCCCACTTCTCTGCACACCACCTTACACTTTGCAATACCCTCCTCCCATGTGCATCCCTTCGGGGTGCCCCCTGAATCTGAGCACCCATCGTGTCAAAAAAGCAACACACAGCTGCCATCCTGAGGCTCCCAGGCCCTGGCCCATGGTGAACCCTCACGACTCTACTCCCCTCCCCAGAGAATGGCATCAGCAGAACTTCCCAGGAGCCCCCTCCCCACCTCCTGAGATCACAGGACAGGGGGCAGACAGCTCTTTTCCTTTCTTCCGCCAGGCTCTCTGGATGCTCCAGCCCCTGGGTCTTTGTCTCCTGATCTCCGCGTGGGGCCATCCATCGTTAGCCAAGGTCAAGTCTCAGGTGCCTCCTATCGTTTCTCAATTATGGGTGGCCCCTGGGCCAGCACCATAAAGTGGGCTCGGCTTGGTTCCTATTAATTAAATATCACAGGCTCCAGGGAAGCAGCCGGGGAGGGGGGCTGGGCAGCAGGCCTCTCTGGAGGAGCAGCTCCTTCTGAGGGAAAAAATCCTCATTCATTCATTTGACAGACATTTATTAAGCCCCCACTCGTGTGTGTGCCGGGCACCCTGCTAGTCTCCGGATCCCCAGCAGCAAAAACCAACTCGGATTACGCCCCATGGTGCACACACGCCAGTCCCCAAACTTCGGGACACATTTCTATGAACTGGAGCGAGAGCCGGGGAAGGAGAGGCTCCAGGCTCAGTGGCCGGGAAGAGAGGACTCCGAGAGGGGGAGGGGACAATTAACAGTCGCCTTCATTTAGGAATCAAGAAGCATTAACGATGGAGACCCAGGCAGCTGGGCTCCGTGCAGGGGGAGAGTGTCAGGGTGAGCAGACCTGATTTCTGAGGCTTTCTTCAGCCCTATCTCCCTGAGCTATTTTTTGGCATTTCCCTTGCCACTGTCAAGAAAAATATATGAACTAACTCATGGGGAGCACTCGCCATGTGTCAACAGCTGGGAAAATGTGTCATCTCGTGGAGTCATCACCACAACCTGCAGGGTTCCTTCTCTCCCTTCCTGGTGCTAAAGGAAGAACGTCTCAGAGACCCAAAGTCATTTGTCCCAAACCTCACAGTGTCTTGAGTCAGTGGCCACCGAGGCTGGAGAGCTGGTTCAGGCCAAACGCCAGACACACACTTGCTCACTGGATCAGTGGACCTGTCGCCATTTACAGATGACACTCAGGCTCAGGAACAGGGAGCTACCGTTCCTAAAGTCTCCCAGTTTGCAAGGGACAGAGGGACAGTCCCAGCCCAGGCCTCCCTCACTCCAAAGCTGTGCTTTTTTCTACCACATGGCTCAGAAGAAAAAGATCTGGGGTTGAGACCAGAGTAGGGAAAGGGAAACAACAGTGCAGGTGGCTGGCAGACATGCTTTGTGAGTTCACGATGGGAAAGGAGGGGTGCCAGCTTCTGTCCCGGTCATTCCAAAGGTTAGGATCCCAGCAGCACCCTGGCTATCCTGAGAGAATCATCTAGAGAGAGAGCATCGTCCAGCAAGCATCCCTCACTGAATCATGTACGGTGACAACTGGGAACAATAAACATTTCTGGATGTCAGGTACCGTTCTATATACATGGCTCGTATTGATTTCTCCTTTAGCCCCTTAAGTTATCAGCCTGTTTTACAGATGAGCAAACCGAGGCACAGGGAGATAATATAACTTGCCCATAACGGCATGGTCATGCTGCTGAGAAGGTGGCGTGGCAGTCCTGGAACCCTGGCGCTTGGGGCTGGGCCCGAAGGCTTAACTTGAAGGAGATATCACGTTCCCGGGTGTACGCCAGTAGAACATTAACTGAGTAACTTACGGAGCATCGGCTCAGTGGAATACTACGCAGCCATCAAAAATACACACAGCGGTTACATATAGAAAAAGCAGAATAAAAAAGTCAGATACAAATTACATGTCATATCATCTCAAAAGCATCTACAGTGCCAAGGAAACATTGGAGGAGAATATTCCAGAATAAATTGAACTATTTATTCATTCATTTATCCAGCCACCCATCCAACCATTCATCCAACAGGTACCTACCGCTCTCTTTGTATCTACTGCCCCTGAGAAGGCCACTGGGACTTCAGGGTTATTGGACCACGTAAGGGTGTTCCCTGCCCCCCTGGAGTGATCTGCCTTGTCAGGGAGAAAGCAATCAATGTCACCTGTAGGTAACTAATGGTGATTGTGACAAGGGCCATGACTTCGAATGGCAGAGGCACAACCCTGAAGTTGATTGGGGAGGAGGGCAGGGAGGGCTTCCAGGAGGAAGTGGTGTTCAGGCTGTGTCCTGGAGAGAGAGTAGGAGTCATCCAACAGCAGAGGAGAGAGAAAACCCCTCTAGGCAGAGAGAACAGCACCAGTCAAAGGCCTGGGGGGGATGTTCAGCCCACTCCAGGGACAGAGGGGAAGTCAGCATTGCGGGAGGGGGCAGGGAGCAAGAGGCGGAGAGGGGATCGTCTTGCCGGAGGTCTGAGATTAATGGAAATTTTTTCTTCCTGTCTTTGTAATGAGCGTGTATTTCTTTAATAATGAGGACGGGGGCTTAAAAAGGGTTAAAATGAAAAGAGTGAAGCTTCCTGAGGAAGACATAGAAAAATCAGGAAAAGGTTGTCATCACAGGAGAGAGACGGGGTCAGAAACAGAGCTGGGGCTGGCCCCCATCACCCCCACTCCGGCCTGCCTTCCTTGCCAGGCCTCCTCTGGGGGCTCTGAGCAGGGAATGGGGGGGGAAAGTCGGAAGAACCTGGCATGCGGACTAGATATTAATGTCACGGAGGGGGAGCTGGGGGGAGGCAGACTATTAAAATTCTGTAGTCCTGAAAAATACATAAGTCTAAAGTAAGACTAATGAGACATTTACTGGTGTGGTTGCCTTGCATTAATGACCCTGCTGAGGATAGGATCGCAGAAGGCTTTCAGTGTAATTACCAAGCTAATGATTAGCTGTGACATCACTGGAGACTGGGACGCAGGCCTTGTTTTGGATCGCGTTCAAAGTCAGGGCGCCGCTGAGCTCTTCGCAGCCTGAGCCATCTCGGGGTGCCTGCACCCCACCGCCCTCGTGGTCCTCAGGCTGCTCAGGCTTGTGGCTTCCGGCCAAACCCCGGCTCCCCCCCCCTCACCCCCCATGCTGCATTCCTGGGCTTTGTAAGAAGGCCTTTGGGACCATGAACTTCAAGCAGCAATTTGTCAGCATGGTGGGGGCTGGGGGTCGCATGCTTGGAAAAGCAGGAGCTCCGAGGACGCCCAGAAAGAATCTTTAATGAACTGATGCATTAACCCATAAAGGCCTTTTCAAAGCCCCTCTGCCCCGTGAGACCCGGAGCAAGACGCAGCAGGCCCGGGACAAGGCCTCAGCTCGGGGGTCACTGCGCTGAGCCCACCCAGCGTGCCCATTTGAACAGATGGGGATCCCCGAGGCTCAGGGAGCAGAAGCAGCTTCGGGACCATCGCCCAGCAAGCCTTGTGGGTTACAGGGAAATAAAAGTAGAGAATGACATTTTAGCCAGTCCTTCCCCTCTGGAAGCCACAGCCCCCTAACCTAACTGCAGCCCCCGTCATTAAAGCCCAGAAGAAGTTCTAACTCGCTTTGACCTCTGATTAGGACTTTGACTAGGACTCGGGGCTCCCGATGCGGGACTAGAGAGGGCAGCGTGGACAGGGGTGCGGAGGTGGGAAGGACTGGCTGGGACTAGCTGCAGGGCGGCTGAAAAACAAAAGAAACAGGGAACAAGCTGATGGTCGCCAGAAGGAAGGGGATGGGCAGATGGGCGGAAAGGGTGAAGGGGAAAAAGGGGGGCAAACTCCTAGTTATAAAATAAATAAGTCCCAGGATGTAGTGCACAACGCAGGGGACAGAATCGATAGTATCGCAATAAATCTGCACGGTGATAGATGGTTAATAGACTTCTTGTGATCACATCGTAAGGTATATAAATGTCGAGTCGCTGTGTCGTACACCTGAAGCTAATACAATATTGTATGCCAACTACACTCTAAAAAAAAAAGTTTAAAGCAATTAGGTGCATTTATGTAATGCACAAGCCAGACCTAAGGTAATCAGATTTGTGGGTAGGCTTGGGTTTCTGATATGTGAAATTGAGGACTAGGGGGCAGAACTCGCAGGATTCCATCACTAAATCGAATTTGGATACTTGAGTAACTATGCTTGGAAAGTGTAGGCTTCATTATATCGGTGGGGACATTAGAAGTGGAGGGATCGGGCCTCCCTGCAAACATGCCTTGGTTGGGTGCTTTAAAGTTAATCACATTTATTTTAAATAGGAAATTTTCTACAAGATGCAAAAAAAAAAAAAAAAAAAGACGACTCAGGCTTTTATTTTATAGGTGCTGGGAGCCAGGCAGGGGTCAAGTGTACGAACACGGCTCCTGGTCTTCGGACTAGCTGACAATACTAGGGACACATAGGTCTTCGTAGAGGGCAGCCCACCCTCTTTATCAAGAATCAGGGAGGATGGGGTTTCAGGAAACAACCTGGAGCAGAAACGTGGGGGGGGGGGGTCTGTGCTGGGCTCTGAGAGGAAGGGTTGGAATAAGTGGTCCCGGGGTCCCCTGGTCCCACGGGAGCTCCAGAGCATAAAAGGCACCAGGATGTTGCCCCACCGCAAGCCAAGGGGGCTCCTGCAAGTTCGTCATTGGCCACAGACCGTCCCTGGGTGCGCCTAACCCCCACGCATTTCTGAGCAGGCGGCCAGCGGTGAGCTGCCAGGGGCCAGCGCCGACTGTAGCTGGGGGCTGGGTACCCTGCCAGGCCCACAATGTCTCCTCCCGGTACCTCCCAACAGAGGGGCTGCAAGGTTCCGAGAAGGGGGTGTGTATATGACACACTGTGTTTCTATGGTGCATAGTAGGTCGTCAAGAACGCATAGCTGATATTACCCTGGACGAACCTGTAAGCTCCAGGGAAGGGCGTCGGGAGGGCGAGCTCCGTCCCGCCTTCTCTGTTCCGCCCGCAGCGGTGCCCCTTTATTTGCCAGGTGACTGCGTCGTCGCTGCCGGTCTCCATTCTCACCATTCCTTTGGCCGGATCTGAGTCTGCGAGGATATGGCAGATGGATCTGACTCCCTCTCCAAGCCCGAGTGGGCTCGGTGCTTCCCGGGGAGGGGCCGCAACATTTTCATTTGTTTTGCTGTTATTTTTCTCCTGGATTCCCAGTGGACAGAGGCTCAAGGCAGCTTCTCAACCTCCCAAGGCCTGCGGCGAGCAGCCCATTCTTGCACCTTCTCTGCTCTGATCGAGGTGTGTGGCTCTTCGAGGACCACTGGCATCCTCAGAGGCTCCATATATGTTTCTTCTCTGTCACCCTATGCCCTTCTGCACATATGCACACTCCACCAAGTTAGCCCTAGTTCACCTTTCAGCTCTCATTTCAAATGTCCCCTCTTCCAGGCAGCCCTCCATGGCCTCTACCTAAGCCTCATAGGCCCTCACCACTTTCTATTCTTTTCCTTAATGCAATTTTTTAAAATATATTTTTATTTCTATTTAGAGAGAGAGGAAAGGAGAGGGAGAGAGAGAGAAACATCGATGTGAGAGTGGGGCTCGATTGGATGCCTCCTACGCGACACCCGCCCGGGATCGAGCCCACAACCCAGGCATGTGCCCTGACTAGGAATCGAACTGGCAACCTTTCAGTGCACGAGACGACGCCCAAACAACTGAGCCACACCACCCAGGGCCTTAATGCACTTTTTATGCAATTGGCATGATGGCCCCCTCGGTTCTGTCTGCCCCACCAGACTGTGAGCTCCATGAGGGCAGCACTCTGTCTGGATTTTCGGTCCTGTGCCCCCAGTGCCTGGCTCCAAGTAGGTGCTCAATAAACAGATGATGCATGACCGATTGGTACTCCTGCAGCTCATCCAAAGCAAGCACCCTAGGCATCCTTTCCCGGAGCCTCGTTCTGTGGGTTCTGGTCATTGTAATTGCAAACAGATGCCACTCCCCCTCCACCATCCCCCTTCGCCCCACCATCTATCTGCCTGCTTGGATGCTATATATTTCCAAGGCATTACCCTGTGTGATATGCATTCACGCCACCCCAGCAGCTCAATCTTCCCCTCCCCGACGTCCATTGGCATAATCAACCAGGGGCCTGCCCAGAACCTGCCAAGCTTGTATTAATGTTGGCTCACGGAGAGATTTATTTCTTCCCAGCACAGCTCGGGCTGGTCCCAGCTCAGCTAGATCTCCCCCCACCCTTACACCCTTAGCCACACACACACACGCACAAGCTTAGTGTTGAGCAAGCTCTGGTTACCTTTTGGGAGGGGAGGCTCCCTGTCCTTTGCCAAATACAATTGACCCCAGAGAGTTTCTGAGCTTCTGCATCATTGGACCTGGTGAAGGCCACAGGCACGCTGGGAATGTGGCTTCACTTGGAAGATTAAACGCCCACCCTGGGGTCAGACGGCTGTGTGGTTTGAATGGCAGTCTACCACTCTGATCTTCAGTTTGTTCATTTATAGAATGGGGATTATATCAGTGGGAAAATGTCATAAAGTTGCATTCTCACTAAAGGTACAATTAGACTAGGAGGAAGAAAACAGGCCCTGCCCATGGAGGTGGGACTGGCATGGGACTGAGTATCCAGTCCCACCTCAGGCCCAGATGGGATTAATCTGCAGCCTCTGGCCCCTCCTGGCCCCAATCACCCCGCAGGTAGAAAGAGAAGAGCATCTGCCCCAGATCCAGACCGCAGCCCTGCTCCCCTGGCTCTGTCCTTGCCACATACACCTGAGCTCCAGTCACACCAAACTTTTCACTGACCCCAGGGAGCACCCTCTTTGTACATGCTGTTCCCTCTGCCTGGATTTCTCTTCCACCTATTCTCTGCCTGGAAAGCTTATATTCATCCATCAAAGCCCAGGTCAAAAGACCCCCAGTTGTTTGTAGTTTTCCCTGCTCCCTCCCTTTCCCCATTAACCACACAGAGTTCATTTCCTGTGTCCCTGCAGAATCTCATTTAAAATTTTTATTTTAGCTCGTTTCACATTGCACCACCATGAAAAGGTTCTTCCACCAAATGGTGAGACTCCTGAGGATAGGGGCCCTGTTCATCTTTAATCCCCAAATGCCTAACTCAGTGCCCAGCACAGGATAGAACCTTAATCCATGTTTGGATGAATTAGTTGTGATGCCCCCAAAGCTTAACACCAGGACTGGGCATATTAGTTACCTAGTGAATGTTTGTGAATATATTAATTAATTTTTATTTCTTTGTCATTCATCTCCATAACCTCAGAGCCTAGTTTCTGAATGAATGAGCTGTACTCCACATTCCCGACACTCAGTACATTGCCCAGACCACAGGAAACGCCAAGAAAGGGCTTGAATAAATGTTTAGGCCCCCAATGCCTGCTATAGTGTCTAGCTAACTACTATAACCCACAAACCCCATATTTGTGCAACTCAAGAAGTATAGGTGTGTCTTGCCCTTAGTGAACTTTTTATGCGATTGGCATGATGGCCTGGTGCATCCTGGTACCACGAAGGCTCAGGTCAGCGGAGGTTTGGGGGCGAGGGAGGGGCTCTGTTCCACTTGTCCATTCGGGGACACAATATACTGATGGCTCTGCCAGTCGAAACCAGTGGCCTTCTAAGATCACCCTGGGTTGGTGTCACCACTCAGTTGGCAGGCTGAGAGGGGAGCCTGGAGGGTCACATATAGAATGATTTTATGGGCCAGGCCAGGGAGTGACCCACACCACTTCGGTTTTCGTTCCATGGGCTAGAATTTGGTCACATGGCCACACCCAACTGCAAGGGGAGCTGGGGACTGTAGCCCACCTGCATGTCAGGAAGAAGAGGAAATGAGCTGGATGAGCAGGTTAGCATTTCTACAAACGAGTCCATCATCGGTAAGTATTTGAATGACTAATGCAAGTAGTAAGTTTTTCTCTATCTGGATTCCAACGCAATGTTTGCATGCAGTATATGCTCATTAAACAGTTGAAATAATTCATCTCTGTAGCCTCAAAGCTTTACACAGTGTTTGGCAGGGAGATGATATTAGGAAATGGATGGATGGGAGGAAAGAAGGGTGGAAGGAGGAAAGGAAGGGAGGGTCTCTATAATCCCAGAATCATATATAATTCTTGGACTATATTAAGTGCTTAGAAAATTATTACCACGATAAGCCAGAGAAATGGGCAACGCCCGCAGACTCTTGCCATTCTGGCCTTTAGATCCGACTGCCACGACCCGTGGGATCTGTCCCTGGTCCTGATCCTTTGGTCCGCATGGGCCCCTTCTCTCATTACAGCCTACACTGTGACCTGGCCAACTTCCAGCTTCTGAGCAGCAGCGAGTGGCCCCCATGTTTTCTAGATCGTGTGTGTTCTACAGCTTTGAGTGGGAGCCATGGAAGGAAGGGGGTGGGGAGACAGAGCAGGATTTTCGATTCAAGGTCTGCTCCCTGCTTGAGTGATCAACATCATTTCCATACTATAATTACATTGCCCAATCCTCTCCTGATTTTACTGCTATCTTGTAAGCCGTCCCGGTTGTGAGTAATTTAAAGCTATATGAGATGTCAGACTCCGTGAAACAATCACCCCTCAAAGAAATATGGCCCTAGATCATAATTGATAAGTCCCATTAGGCAATGGGGCCTCTTATTTCCTATTTGGTCTCCTCTGAGATGGCCTTGTTGATTCGCCTAATGTAGACTGTGTCCCCAGAAGTGTTAGGAGGGAAAGATTCATCCAGCTTTGGGGGATGTGGGCTCAGAGGACCCAGGCCAGGCAGTGGAAGGAGAAAGAGGCTGGAGTTGAGGAGGGGCTGGGGCTCCCGGGTAGACCAGATGCACCCTGGCTGATATTCCTCCATGGCCTGCCTGATGTGTCTGGTACAGAGAACTCCTACAAGGAGAATTTTCTACTGCTGGGATTCATATCAGGAGTCTCAGGACCTGCTCTCGTGAAGCTGGGTTAAGATAAAAAGAAGAGGTGAAGCATCTCATGCTGAGCCCAGAAGTACTTCCCAAGGGACGTCCCAAAGCCCTGCAGGTGGTCCAGAGGGGCACACATCTTTGCAAGGACACCCAGCCCCTCCAATCCTACTATATCTCCTTTCCTCAGCCCCTCTCCCCTAGGCCTGGCACTTCAACTGAGCTGGGATGTGTTGAAATAATGTGACTATATTGTGTTCTTGCAAAATTTAGGACTGGTTTGTTCAAATATCTTCCCCCATATTCTATCCCTGCAGTTGCTGTTCCTAGGTCCAGGGATCAGAGAGAAGAGGCCTCTTTTTCCCAACAGAAGAGCAGGCTGGAGGGAAGGGGAAAGAGCACAGAACTGAGGGTCGGGCACTAAGGTTCTAGGCCCTACCCTGCCACTTACTTCCTCAGCTGCTTTGAGCAAGTCCCTTGTCCTAGCAAGGCTTCAATCTCCCCACCTTAAAATGGGAGGCTAGCCTAGAACAAGTTTAATTAGTGCTAGCATTTACAAATCAAGATATTTCACATAGAATAGGTTTATTGCTCCTTTATAAATTCTGATCGGAAACCTCTTATAAATTCTGGTTGGAGTCTCTGTCCTCAGAGTCCCACATGACCTCAAGCAATTGGAACCATCTGGCAGCTACCTTTCGTAGATGGGACATGTGCCCTCTAGTTAGCCACACTCCCCACCACTCTCTACTGTTTACAATTTGTTTCTCTTGTTTATGTTATCACCTGGCCCTTGTGGGTGTGTGAGATTGGATTTATGGATACATATCCCCCATTCCAGCTTCGTTAATCCACAATAAACTCACTCCCCCAAGGGAGCAAATGGGACTACTGTGACCACCTCTCTCCAGCACTAATTAGGCCTGAGCAGTGGTGATTCAGCACCACGGACAGAGCACGCAGGGGCCCACCAGGCCTCGCTTCCCGGCCCCTGATGGACAACACGGGGATACCGGGTACATTTGCTATCACGCCCAGGCCCTGGGTCTCTGCTGCTTCTGTTCTCTGCCTGATTGATTTGTTTGTAATTCTGTCATCCTCGTGATCAGGCCGGGAGGGTGGGGGGATGAGGGCGGGGTGGGTGATTCTTCTCTGGCGAGACATGTCAAAACTGCCTATCTTTTGGGTGCAAATGCTGTTTCCCAAACGCCACCGTCCATGTTGCTATAACGAATGACGGATCTGATATCATATATTACTGCTGTGCACTTGCGATTTTGATATCTGTTTTCCCTTCCAAAATCTGCTGAGTGATTGAGAGGCCGCGGTTGCTTTTTTGAGACGCGTCATAAGGCCGCCTTCGTGAACAACTTGGCCAGGCGACGTGGATCCTCGGAGATAAGGGGGACTTGTCAAGCACCTCCAAGCTGTCTCTCGCTGGAGTCTCTGCAATTGCGCCCCCGCTCCCCACATCCCTCCGGGAGTCCGAGGCTGTCAGGGGGAGACTGGTGGGTGACGCTGATTTAAACTCCTTGTAATTACTTGGAACGATGCTCGAAACCCACCGCAATCGGAAGCCCACCGAGTGCCCTCTGCATGCCGAGCACTGCGCTGGGGACTAGGAAACAGGAGTGAAAAAGTAATGTCTCTAGTTTGGGGGAGCTCGTATCCTACTGGGAAGCAAACCTGAAACCCAGGTATGTGCCCCGACCTGGAATCAAACCTGCAACGTTTCGATGCACAGGACGATTCCCAACCAACTGAGCCACCCCGGCCGGGGCGGGATAGCTTTAAACTCCTCGTTTTAGCCGGGTAAGCACCTTATACGAGCGCCCAGCTTGACAAATGCTCACAAGATGAATGCCCCGGTGGGACCAGCAGCCTGGTGGAGAGAGTGCGGCCAGCTTCCAGAAGCCCCCCGGCCCTGCAGCCAGGCCCGGGCAGCCCAGCCCGCCTCCTGACGGCAAAGGCTCGCGTCGTCTGTTTTCATTCACAGCGTTTCCTCTTCTGTGCCTGGCTTCTCTTGCTAAGATCATGTTTGGGGGTTCATCCGTGCTGCGTGTGACTGTGCCCCACTTCCTCCCGTTGCTATGCGGAGCCCAGTGTGACGGTCTTACGCGTCTCTTTGCTGTTTCTGGAGGCCCGAGCCGCTTGCATTTCGGGCCGTCGCTGCCGGCGCCGCCACGGCATCCGGAGCGCGCCTTTGGGGAACATATGTGCGCGTTGCTGCTGGGCACGATCGCGGGGTAAACTTGCTGGGTCAAGGGGTGTGCATATGTCGAGCTTCAGGAGACGCTGCCAAACGGGTTTCCAAGACGGTCGCACCAATTAACACTTCCACCGGAAGCGCGTCTGAGCAACGGTTCTTGCGAACAGTCGGTATTTTCTGTCATTTTCATTTGGCTTCATTTCTTGTTATTTTTTATTCCTGCGGGTGTAGGGGGCGTGCAAGAGGCAGCTGATCGACATTCCGCTCTCCCATCAATGTTTCTCTCTTTCTCTCCTCCTTTCCTCTCTCTCTCTAAAAATTGATTTAAAAAATTTTTTTAAAAAGGAAATAAAAAGAATTCCACCTGCCTTCAAAGTCTAGGGCAAGGACTTTCCTTGACCAGACAAGCCACCCCCCATTCCTATTTTATGTCACCCTTTCCATATCTGTCTGGGGCCATCAGGATGTGTCCAGCGAATGTCTGTCTCCCCTGCAAGTCCGTGAACACCCTGAGGAGCAGGGTTTGAATCTGTAGATCCCATCATCTCCTCCACCCTCGGGCCCATGCCACCACATGGCAGGTGCTCAAGAAAGTGCATGTTGAATCGAATAGGTGTAGCATAATGGGGGAAAAAAGGGTGTTAAACACAGGTAGGCCCAAGCTTCAGTCTCACCGCAGGGCCTTTGCACTTGGCGTTTCCATTGCCTGAAGTATGTCCCCCGATGTCCAGGTGGCGTGCCCCTTCCTTACTTCATCCAGACCTTTGCTCAGAATCACCTTATGGAGAGCCCTTCCCTGAACCATCTTCTGTACAATAACACTGTCCCCTTCGTTGTCCAGTGCCCTCCCCTGTTTTCCATCGCTGTGCCTTTTAGAATTTGATACCATCTGGCACTCTATGTACTTATCTATTTATTTCCCTTTCCTCCCCCCACCACTAGAAACCAACCCCCCCAAGGAGCAAGAAAGTGACCAATTTCCTTTCCTGCTGTAACCCCGATGCCAGGATGGCACCTGGCACATTTGGTGCCCAGGACAATGCTCCAACCAACGGGGCCCTGGCCAGGGCTGTTGTTCATGCCTACGTGGAATGTCATTCCCCACTCTGTCCCTTGCCCATCACTTGACTAATACCTATGCTTCCTTTAAGAATCAACTGAAGCCCGGCCAGCGTGGCTCAGCGGTTGAACATCGACCTAGGATCCAGGAGATCGTGGTTCGATTCCCGGGCAGGGCACATGCCCGGGCTGTGGGCTCGATCCCCAGTTGGGGGCGTGCAGGAGGCAGCTGATCAATGATTCTCTCATCACTGATGTTTCCCTCCCCTCCCTTCCTCTCTCTGAAATCAATAAAGATATATTTAAAAAATTTTTAAAAAGAGTCAACTGAAGAATCACTTTTTCCTAGAAGCTTCCCTGACGGTTTCCTGGATGGATCAGGTGTCCCTGCTGGGCCCCCACAGCTCCCTCAGTTCAGGCTGTAACTTTCTTTCTCCAAATAGCCTGCAGGTGCCCCTCAATAGAGAATTTAGGTTTATTCACTGTTGATGCCTGGGGCTTGGCAGTGAGGCTTGTAAAGAGTAGGGGCTTAAATAAACTTTGGACAAGAAAGGAGGAAGAAACGGTGGGAAGGAGAGAGGAAGGAGGGAGGGAGGGAGGGAGGGAGTTAGAATAATACCATCTGCACCCCAACACCTTTTACTTCCCATCCTGCCACAGTCCCTGAACCTTGACCACTAGAAAGGAGAAATTAATGACGTTTCTACTGACATTCTTCAGCCTGAGAAATGACAAGTTCCCAGCAAGGTTTATTTTTCCCCTGCCTCCCTTTTTCCCATGTTCCCCCTTCCAGTGCTTTATTTATCTCTGTCTCTTTAATGACGATCCCACTCACATCCTTTTTCATGCCCTCAAACTTCTGAATTTTTAATCGAGCCGTGTAAACTTAATTCTTTTTGTCTACTGGATATCAAAGGTCTTGGGCCCTGACAGGAAAATGAGTGATTTATTGCACAGGCGGCGAGCGCCAAGCTGACTTCTGCGATGTGTCGGGTTATAATTTCGCAAACTATTGCGTCCCCGGATCCGGGAAATGTGGTTTCACACTTTCTCAGATATCTTTACAAAGGGGTGACAGCAGATTTCACAAGGAGAGAGAAATAAGAAAGCTGGACTGTGTTTCCAGAAACAACATGGACCAGGACACCCACCTTCTCCTGGCTCTTCAAGGTTTGGACACCGCTCCCTCGCCCGCATTTGGCAGGAGACACCGGTGTCAGCTCCAGCCGAGAAATCAGGTCTGGTGCCTTCCAATAATGATGGCCATTTATCAGGCATGACACTCGGTGACTCAAGGGACTGGAAATGGGATGTGGCATCTCCTATCTGAGATTGAGAGAGTCCGTGTCCATTCGCAACACGGCATCTTCACCAAGCACCACGGGATAGAATTCACTTCTTCCGTGCTTCATACCACTAATAATTATTAAACTCTAATTTTTGGCCAGTCACTTATTCAGATACTTGGGGATACCCCAATAATCAAGACAGAAACAGCCCGGCTTTCACGGGACGTATGTTCTCATGCTGGAGACAAAGAATAGAAAAACTGACCAGGTAATTCCAGCTGATCTAGTGGCCGCTGAAAATACCATAGAACCGTGTAGAGTGACAATGGGGGATGGGGTGGGTGGTGCTTCTTTCAATGTGGGGGGAAGGAAGGCTTATCTGTGAAGGTGATGTCTGAGCTGACACCCCAGCCCATGGAGGGGGAGCAGAGTAAGCAGCCAGTGCAAAGGCCCTGAGATGGGACTGAACATGGGATATTCACGGGGCAGAAGGGTAAGCCAGGCGACTAGAGCACACTGAGTAGGGAGCCTTTTCTTACCCATCTTACCAACATTCAAATCCAGCATTTAGACATCATGTCTTTTTATTTTCAGTGTTTGAAGAAAGCAGTTTATGTCGCTACATGGGAGCCATTGAATGTCAGCATCAGAGGGGCTTAGAGGTGATTCATTTAAGCGGAGAAACTGACCACACAGATTTCACTGGACTGTCAAAAGCATGGAGATATTGACTTCTCGAGACATTGGAACTGACGGTATCCAACAGCACAGAGCTCTATGGGGTATAAGTCACTCCCGCAGCTATGATTTTAGAAAACCTTCATCCCTGCCCAGTAAGGTGAACTTCGTCACTCCCATTTTACCTACAAGAAACTGAGTTCCAGTGACACGCAGCGGCATAGCCAAGCTCACGTGCTAGGAAGAGGCAATGCTGGAAACAGGATCCACGTACCCCAGCTCTCTGTTCTCTTTTGTTTCAAGGCCCCCAAATCTCAGAGACTTCTCCTACAATGGAAAAAGTTCCATATTGGAAATTTCAGTCCCCACTCTGTCCCTCTTGGGCTGTGGAACCTTGGCTAGGCCCTTTCCCTCTCTGAAGCTCTTCTGTCGCCTGAATTGATCATGATGGCTGCCTTGACTGTTATTATACTGAAGGTATTAGCTGATATCATGGCCACAAAAAGCATTAGAATTTCATAGGTGAGAGCAAAGGTAGACAATCATGAGTTCAAGTCCCAACTGTGCCCCTTACCTGCTGGGTGACTTTAGACAAATACTTTGAGCTTCATTCCTTCACAGTAAAATAATGGAAATAATTGTGAGAATCATGTGACATAATGCAAGTACTCTACCTGGAAGATACGAACAGTTCAGGAAATGGTATCATTATCATCATCACCACCCTCATCATCTCCACCATCCAACCATCATGATTATCTTCATCATAACCATCATCTTCATCATCACCACCATCATTATCACCACCATCATCATCTCCACCATCATCTCCATCATCACCACCATCATCATCTCCACCATCATCTCCATCATCGCCACCATCATCACCACCATCATCATCTCCACCATCATCTCCATCATCATCTCCATCATCATCACCACCATCACCATCTCTACCATCATCTCCACCATCCAACCATCATGATTATCTTCATCATAACCATCATCTTCATCATCATGACCATCATCATCACCATCATGATCATCACCTTCACCATAAGCACCATCAGTATTAAGTTCTAAGCTAGGAAGCACAGCCCACATGCAAAGAATAGCTATCACTGAGTTTCCTTGCTAAGCGCCAGCCCCTCTCTCACACTTAGTGTAATACCTGGAAAAAACGTGGCCATGAACTTCTGAATCCACTCATTCCTTGTTCAGCTGACATGTATTGAGAATCTTCTCTGTGCCACGCACTGGGGTGGACCATAGGAACCCAGCTATGAATAAAAACACACACAGTCCTTGCCCTCATGAAGCTCACAGGCTAGAGGTAGAGCCCAGGAGTAAACAATTACACCAACAGATCAATACCCTAATTACAGGTTGCTGTGTTACTTAATTACAGAGGGTGATTAATGACTGGACTGGGAGGAACTTTTCAGAATGTGTAGTGCCTTGGAGGTGACAGGCTCACCGAGTTCTTAAATCAACAAAACATTGGCATGTAGTCAAACAGCCTCTCTCGGGGGCAAGGAAAAGGCCTGTTAAAAGCTGCTGAGTGCGGCTCTGAAGCCACGGATCCCACACTCACAAGACACAAATTAAAAGAGCCTCATTTGCCTCAGCCCAGTGCTGGTGGGTGAAGAAGGAGAGAAAGGAAGGGAGGGAGGGAGGACAGGAGGGAGGAAAGAAGAGCATCCTTGGTGCTGTGTTTCCTTCTTGCTACAGAAAGTTGCCCTGGGATCTTATCCAACTTAATGTCATGAGCATTTATTGAGCACCTACTGTAGATCCCACATTGTACTAGAGACTGGAGCTATGACGATGAAGGAAGAAAACTCCTCCTTAGGCAGCTCATAGCTCTGTAGGTGACCACACGTGGGACAAGGAAGATCGTATCAGGTACGAAGTCCAGGTGTTCTGCTCTAAGGTTGTCTGGGTTTCAATCCCACCCTTAACACATTCCAGCTTCACCGCCTTAGGGTAAGTTACAAATATTTGTTGAGCACTGAGTGTGAATGAAGCCCTGCGTTTTACACGGAGAGGCAACGGTGAGCATGAGTGACACATGCTTCCTCTCCTCCTAGGGCACGCAGTCTAAGGCCTGATGCTGCCGTTTACAACCTGCCCAAGGTGACAGCTACTGGCCCCTTAGCACCCAGGAGGTTGAGTTTCCTGTTGGTCCAAAGACAACAGTTGGCCAGTGGACTCTTCTCTAAGACCCAGATGTGGGGTGTCCATCCCTTAGGCCAGATCCCTGAACTCGGAGAGTGAGTACAGTGGATTCCCCTGAATGCAAAGCAGATCCCCCTCGTCTCCACTGGTATTCACAGCGTGGCTCTTGCAATCACAGTCCTGATCTCAGTAGGAGGACTGCCAGGCTCAAGAGCTCATTAATCCTAATTAGAGCCTGTTCTCCAATCACTCCATTTTCACAGAAATAAATGCGGACATCCTTAGTTTGTCAAAATATGTCTTAAGGAGGAGTCACAAAGAGGAAACCCAAATCCTGGGGCACATGGAGATCCCTGTGGGGTTCAATGGAACCTTTTACCTGGAGAGCAGTTGACCAGGCTGCTGGCGGATGGATCCATCTAATTGATGAGCGTTGGTTTTACAAATCAGGTGTGACTAATCTCAGCCCCATCAGCACGCTGGTCAGGGAGAGCTGCAAAGATGCCAGCTCCATTACACTTAGTGTGTCATTCATAGGAGCACGAAACTGAAGCCTAATTCAACATGTCCTCCCTGGTTTTACAGGTGGAAACGCTGAGGCTCTTCTGCCTACAGCACGCCTGCTCCTGTAACATGAACGAGAACCTGACAAAACGGGCATCTTGGCATCCCTTCGAAGAGTTTCTTCCAGATATGGTGACCCCATTGGAAACTCTAGGGATGTCTAGAATTGCGGAATGTTGGAACAGGACATAACCAGGAAATCATCTTGATCAAACCCCATTTCACAGATGCGAAGACTGAGGCCCAAAGAGGGGAAGGGAGATTCCCAAGGTAACACAGCAAAATCAAAAGCAGAGTCTAGGCCTCCAGGCTTTCAGTCTAGAGCTCTACCCACAACTCCAGTGCAGTTCCTGAGAATCACACCTCCTCCACTCTTAACCCAAAGGGGAGACGAGAGCGCACTCAATAATTCTGTTAGGGAATATACTGAGCGATAAATGGATAAACAAAATAGGCACAGCCATACAATGGACGACGATTCAGTTTCAAAAAGGAGTGAAACATGGACACGTGTTAACATGTGGATAAACCTTGAGAACATTATGCCGAGTGAAAGAAACCAGACACAGAGCTCACGTATTGTATGAGTCTATGTTTATGAAATGCCCAGAACAGGTAAATCTATAGGGAGAGAAAGCGGATTGGTGGCTGCCAGGGGCTGGCCGACACAAGCTAGAATACACTCAGGATTTTCCAAAAGTCCCCCATTTCATTGAATTATTCAGTGAACTCTTGCATGATCTGGTGGTGCCGGTGGTACGGGTGTCATGATCCTGTTTAACAAGTAAGTGAACTGAGTCACAAGAGCTTTAACAACAGGCCCGGAAAGGCTCAGGCGCTAAGTGGTGGAGCTGGGATTTGAACTTGTGTCCAAGCAGTGTGCTCCCCCTTAGCGCCTGCCCTTAGGGATTGCACAACAGGAGACCAACTGAAGGAGAGGTGACCGCAACCTTCTCTACCCAGAGTCTCAAACTCATCTCTGGACGCGGGGGAGGGCAGGGAATTCGTTCCTCCTCCGGAAGTCGGAGCGTCTCAGACAGCAGGACGCAGAAAGTCTTTAAAAATAGGGAGAAGGGAAGCGGCGGTTGGATCCCCAAAGCAGGAGCGGGGCGGGAATCCCGTCAGAGGAGGCCAATGCTTCCCAAGGGAGTTGGTTCCCTTTAGCACTTGGCAACATGGATACGTTGAGAAGTCTTTGGATGAAACAAAATTAACAGGCTTCATTCCCACCGGCCTTCTCAGAGCCTTTCATTTCCCAAGCGTTCTGCGATTCTCCAAGAGTCCGCTGCACAATGTGAAACATCTCCCAAGGTACTAGGACCCCGAGGCCCTCTCTTCCCGCGTCCCGACCAGAGATCCCTGGGGCTCATGTTGAGTGTCACTCATTCGGGGAAACCCTAGACTCATGGCCGCTGTGGCTCCAATTGTGGGAAGTAAGGAGCTTCGGGCAGGCGACGGGGACAGTGCGCCTAGATCCCAGCGGGCGCCTCTGAGTTGTAATGACAGTGTCCCTTTTCCTGCCCGTCCTGGTGCGGAAGCCGGTGTGAGTTCTCTGGGCAGTGAAACAGGAGAGGCTGGGGGGGGGTGCTTCTCTAAGAACCCCAAAGGCTATGCTGCTCTGGAAGAGGGGGGCACTGCTGGAAGAATGGGGCATTACCCAAGATGAAAGAAACAATTAGCCCGTCCAGCAGGAGAGCGAAAGCGAACACTCTTCCACCACAAAAAATATTCGAGTTAATTCACTTGGAAAAGAGACAACGGGGGAGAGAGCCCTGGAAGCCCAGGGAGGGAGTAAAGGGCTCAGCGATGAGCGTAAAGAAGAGATTTCTCCAAACTCAAATCCGTGTGCGGGAGGCCGGGGGAGGGGGTTCGAGGGGCTCCCCAGCTGGGCTTGAGTAAACAACTCGATGTCCCTCTGTCCCAACGGTGAGTGAGAGGGTCATGGGCAAACCACACTTCCCCCACTTGGCAGACTTGAAATGAGTGATCGATAGGGCAATATCGCCAAGCTAATTAAATCAGAGCTGCAAGGGGCTGGTTTCTTTAGAGCCGGGGACCGGGGTGACTCGATGTGCAGGGCAGGGTGGTGCTCGAAGGCCTCGCTCACTCTCCTGCCCCCGGTTCGATGGCTGAGGCTCTTCCACCGTGGCCACCCCTTCCCCATTCCTCCCTGTACCACCCGAGGTGCTTCTGCTGGTTTGAAACGCTGAGAATAACAATAATAAATAGAGTAACTCAGTGGAGCTCTGAGCACCAGACTGAGCTCAGTGCTCTCTTATCTCATTTTGCCCCAAGACAACACTCTGCAGTGGGTACGCTGATGGACACCATTTTACAGGTGAGGACAACTGAGGCCCAGAGAGGCAAAGAATTTGCTCAAGGTCACACAGCAGCTGAGTGTTAGGATACGAGCCCGGGTTTCCTAACTCTGAGAAAGTCCTGCCAAATCGGCCTTCCGGCAGCTTTACCCCACAGGGGCCATGCTTTGTTTGTTCATTCGCTCTACACGTATTTATAACTATGAGCCATGCACTGCCAGGCTTGGCAATGGGAACAAAATGGGGGAAACACGGGCAGGATCCCCGCCCACAAACTATCAGGGGAAGACAGGAGAAACGAAACAAACGTAACCGGCCAGTCAGCAGACACAAAGTGTGGCAGGAGCTGCATGGAGCAAAGGTGCTGTGACAGAGCGGAGGGCTCCTGCAGAGGCCGGGTAGTCAGGGAAGGCTTCCCGGAAGAGGTGGCACTTATAGCGAGGCCTGAGGACTTCTCCTAGCAGTGTAGGAACTTCATTCACTGATTTGGAATATTTCGTTCAGCCTGTCCAAGGCCACGCTTGCTTTTTTTCTGGTTCGAGACTGGGCTGTATATAATTGTCCCAATCAGCAGCTGGTTCCAAAAGAGTGGCCTTACCAATCCACCGTTACCCCTCCTCCTCTCTCTGGACAACACTCCTATGAATTCTGTAATAAGTGTGGGTTCTAACGAGGGTTGGCCCAGTGGCCTTGGCACAGAGACTGGATAAGGGAACCCCAAGCCTTAGTGTTCCCAAGCCCGCCAGACGGTCAGCCCCTTGAGGCCAGGGGATCTGAGTCACACACAGCGGCATCCCCCGCGCCCGGCACGAAGCCAGGAGCCCCACGGCCTCTCCATCGAGGTCAGCAGAATGGACAGACGGAGGAGGATAGGCACAGACGCCGTCCAGTGCCCACACTGCGTCCCGCACGCCGGGCCTGTGCACATACCCTGCTCTCACTCGGACACAATTATGTTAAAAGAGCAATTAGCAACCTTTTAAGCCTGATTGCAGACTCCCCCATTAATCACTTGCAATTATAAACCCCAAATCTTCAAAACAATTGGTCCCAGGCGCCCACTAGAGAGAAACACTAATAACCTCCCTTCTTCATCTGGAAATTTCTGCTCAGTTGGAGTGTCTGGGTCACAGAGGAGTGAAGAGGCCACACACGGCTGAACAGCCTGGGACTGGCGACCCTGGAGAAGGGGGAAGAAAAGTGACCCGACAGAGGCCAGAGGACACCCTGGGAGGTGGCCTCGTCTTTCCCCTGCGGGCCTCTCCCCCATCACCACCGCCAGCCCAGGCCATGTATCTCCCGTGCTTTTACCAACTCACTCTAATTCCACATTATGAAGACACTCTCTCTAATTACTGCCGCTAATTAGCTCCTCGCAGCCACCCCAGCCGAGGCGCACACAAGACTGAGCAGCCCACAAGGCCTTGGATGTGCCTGGCCGCCTCCAGCCACCAGCCACCACTTTGCCACCGCAATGACACCCCGTGAGCTGACCCCCATGTTTCCGGGGGGCGGGGGCAGGGGGAGGGTGAGAGATGGCAGGAGCCTGCTCGGTCAATCTGAACCCTCTCTCTTCGCTGGTCCCCTGCTGCGGGCAGCAGGCAATTCAAACCTGAGAGCAGCAGCTAATTAAATCAATATGAGATAATGAACAGCAATTAGAGGTCCGGCTAGGCACATCTTCTCTTGTAAATACTGTTTCTCTCCCAATGGGGAGCTCTTTTTTAATAATCTGTTTGTGTTTCATTTCCAGGAGCCTAATTCCCCCAAGAAGCACTTTGGGAAAGCGATTTGTTTGTCTGTATAATCGCCAAAGCATTCCCTTAGACTTGTTTGTTTTGCTGAGCGCCTGTTACCACGGGAGAGAAACAATTCGCTTCTCTCCTCTGGTTTTTTCATTTCTATTTCCTGCCTAAACATCCTGACATTGGACCCGGCCAGGGGAATGCATTTGAGGAGTCCAATCAACGGCTTCCTCTCTCCTCCTCAGCTCCCTCTGCACCATTTTGAGGGATGAACAAAAATTAGAAATCTTAAAAGATCACAGAAGGATTGAAGGAAGCCTGGTGACTCCCATTCTACAGATGGGACAACTGAGATTTAGAAGGGCCATCGATGACTGACAGGCTATCCATTCGCCTCTCCCCCATGCAAATATCTCATAAATTTCACTGGGAGAGGCTTGAGGGGTATTAAAAGATCCCTCTGCCCTCAAGGAGCTTGCAAATTTATCTAGTGAGACAGGATAAGGCTCATAGCAATTAGAAAGCAATTAAGTGCCTAATTGTGTGGCACCAACAAGCTCAAAGAGTTCAGGGAAGGGAAAGATCCTTTGGGGAATAGGGCGGAAGGAGGGAACATCAGAGCCATTTGCATCTTAACTCTCTGCTTACCCTCCATCGAGGCCTGTTTTCTGAGCCCCGGACTTTTGTATCTTCATTCGGATTCCCCGTGGCCCTGCAAAGCCCAAATGCCCCAAATGGGGAACATCGCACCCACCCCCAGGCCCACCTGTTTCCATTCCTGTGTTTTTTGCTCAATAAATGGCCCTCCGAACATCCAGCTCCCAGTCTAGAGAACTCGATTCCTTTTCCCTTGCCGCCTACACCCAGTCGGTAGACAGGACCTTGTAAATGCCTCTCAATTTTGTTCACGTTGTGTCGTCCCACAATCACGACCTCAGTCCCAGCCGCCAACACCTGGTGCCTGGATTCTTATAATATTCACCCTCCTGGTCCCCGAGTCTAGCCTCACTCCCCTGCAGGGCAAGGTCCACACTTTCCACAATGCAGCCTGACCAAGTCATGGCCCTGCTAAAGCCTCCATGCTTTCCTCAGGATAAAGGTGAAAGGCTTTAATGTTGACCTCTGGCCATTGCTTAGGGTTTTAGCCTGGCTTTTGCCATCGACACCCTCTCCTTGCGCACACCCTTTATAATTTACATGTTACTTTCATTCTTTTCAATAAATTTCATCGTCTGTACAATTCCACAGCCTATGAAGGGAAGGGACTTCCACTACCGAAACCAACACCGTCACCTCTCATTTTCTGAAGACGACGCAGGGGCACAGACAGGCTAAGTGACTTACTCAGAACTACAAGTGAATAAACACTGCTGAGCACTTTTTGAGAATGAACAGTAAAAGAGAAAGCTTTGGGCTTGGAGGATCCCTTTTATTAACATTAGTTGTCCCTATATATGAAGCTCTGGTAGGGTCTGGCCTCCCTCTATATAACTGTCTTATTTATCTCAAATGCCTTCCCTATGGTGGATATGAGGAGATGAAGCCTCAGAGACATTAAACAATTTGTGCAAGACACATATCTGGTCAATACTTAAGAAGCCATCCTTCAATCCAGGTCTTTCTGCTACCCCGTGCCCCTTTTGTGCAGAACACAGCCCTCTTCAAAGATGGTTTCAAGTCTGCCAGACATGTGCTGGTAGAGCGGAGTTGGGCCTCCTGTCGGATTTGGAATAAAAAGTTGGGAACCAAGTCAAGGATTCAAATTTTCCATTTATTTTCCAGCCAGAGCTAATGATAACAATTGTTGGTGGATGACACTAGAGTAGGCTCGGGGTTGTTAGATGGTTGAAGGTTATCTTTGAACACAAAGGGCTGTGTCCTAAGCTGAAGATATGCCATGGAGAGGAAGTCAGGAGAGTTTCTTGAAGGCGGAGAGGCCATGGGTCAGGGCCACCGGTGGGCTCCCCTCCGCCCAGAGCGCAGGAAGGCGAAGGTTTCAGCACCGCGGACAGCTCCCGGGCCAGGCTCCCTCGGCCGATCCTTGCAGAGCTTCACTGGCTCGCGGTAAACGTGCAGTGAATGGTTGTTCAATTAATTTAAAAATTAAAGAAAAATAAGATCTTAATATGGACTTTTATCACCAGAAGGCCATAAATTCTCCCTCTGGTAGAAAAACATGTACAGAACCCTCAAGCGCAGCCCCGGCTCTTGCATGAAGGTCCATCCAAGGTAAGAATTTCCCACAAAGTGCTTGACTTGGGCTTCCTCGGAGGCATCCCTGTCCCCAGAGAGTCTGAAACTCCAAACCATCTTTTGAGACCATTAACAATCTCTCTTCCTTGAAATCCAATCTTTCCAAGGCTTAAGCCAGGCTTAGCCCAAGCCCGGCCTCATGAAAGGCAAGTGTAAAGAAAACAGTGCCAGCTCCATCGGTGTCCCCAAGGGGACAGCAAGATGCAGAAGGAGACATCATTTAACTTGCTTTGGGAATTGGGGAGATCCTGAGTCATGACTGTGTCATTGTTCCCATGTAGCGCTGGCATTTTCCACAGTCGGAGCACACATAAACATGATCTCGTTTCATTTGCCCAATCACCCTGTAAGAAATGCACTATTTACCCCATTTTACAGATGAGGAATCCAAGGCTCAGAGAAGGGAATTGACTGAGCACCGGTCCCACAACCAGTAACTGACACAGCCTGGCTTCAAATCTGACTCGAGTCCTTGACGTTTCTATCATGCAACATTCTTCGGTGATCTTCCTTGATCTTCACACCAGTAAGAATTGTGACTCTTGACCTGGGAGCAGGACACATCTAACCTGTCGCAAGTCAGGTTGCGCTATTCCGCCTGGTCTTTGTGGGGTCCCGCATGAATTTCTACCTCTCTGCATTATTGGCCGTGACGCCCATCATGACCAGGCCAGATTCCACTCCTCCTTAACCACCCCCCTTCCTTCCTGCTGGGCTCACAGTTTAAAAACATGAAACCTAAGTTTCTCAGGCCAGCACAAAGCCTGGGCAGGAACATCCTCAGGCACCTCCCCCTCTTTGCTTCTCTCCTCTCTGTGCCATAAGGTCCAAGACAACCCTGTGAGTCTGGCCTTTTGGTCGCACTCTCCTACCTACAACTGTAGACACACCTGCTTTCCGCTTACTCTCTTCTGGCTCCAGTTCCTTCCCTTTCTCTCTTCAAATGGTCACAAGTCACTTTTGACTTGGAGAAACTCTGCCCAGGCCTGATGTCATGGAGGACAATGGGCTTTGGAATCAGGTAAAAGAAGATCCAAATACATGCTCCCTTTCTCCTAACCCTGTGACCTTGGGCAAGTTTCTGAAGTTTGTTTGTCTCATGTGTAAACTGGAGAAGATGCCGACCTTCAGCTGCTATAAAAATTAGCAGTGACGTACATATAGGCCACAGCCGCCACAGCAGTAATAACGTTAACATTGATAACAAAAATAACAATTACTAACTTATTAAATGCTCACCAGTTACTTCACACTGCTCTTAATGTTTTACATATAATAATTAGAGCCTCAGAGAAACTCCATACACACTATAAATTCCCTCATTTTTGGATAAGAAGACTGAGGCACACAGCAGTTAAGTCCTAGGCACGAGTTTACACAACTAGTAACTTTGCGGCTGGTGCAGAGGACATGCTCAATAGTGACTCTCTACCCCACTTCTCACCCAATCTCCATCGGGTCGCCTTTCTTCCACTGCCAGTGCTCTACCTTGTCACTTGAACCTCCATTTCCCTCACCCATAAAATGGGTGTCATGCCTTAATTTTTAGGAATGTAATCAAAACCCAATGGTATAAATGTGAAATGTACTAACCATGCATAAAACAGGCTTAGTAAATATTTGTTGGAAAGTCATCACACACATTTCTATTTGTCTCTGTCTCTTTCGACTTCTGGAAATCTAGGTCTGGTCTCATCCTACCACAATGGCTCTGCAAATAATCGTCAGTGATAACATTGCTAGATCCAAGAGCCTATTCCAGTCTCATGCTTAACCTCCCAGTAGCCCTGCCACTGCTGACCAGCGCACCTAAGCCTCCCTCCTTCCTCGCTCCGAGTCCTGCCCTTTCCTGCTCTCTCCTTTCCTCTGAGCAGCCTTCCCAAACCCACGCGTTAAATGTACCCACACCCCCAAGGCTCGGTCCTGACTTCTCGGCTTGCTTGCTTCCTGCCTCTTTTCCCTGGCTTCATGGTCTGGTTCTTTGGGGAGGACTCCCATTTTAGTCTGAGCCAAATGGGGATCAGGATAATGGGGATCCTGAGCCAAATTCGGAGTGCAAGTAGTTTACTGGGTGACCCCCCCCATAAACAGTGGGAAGGAGCATGCATCAATGAAACAGAGAAGGGAAGACGGTTGGCCAAAGGTACAGCTTCAAGCCAGATATCACTGGGCAACTGGAGCTTAACCCCCCTGGAGGATACTGGGGAGCAGCAAGGAACATGCTCTTCGGGGTCGTTTCACTAGAGGAGCCAGGTGGCTGGGACCATTTATTCGCCGACTCCCTCCAGTCATTGGTTGGTGTTAATTTTCGGGCACGTCTAGCTTGCTCGCAGGCAAGGAGAGCAGGTGCCAGCCAAGAGCAACGCCCTGGGGCAGCTGGAACGCAGCCGGCCAGCTCTGCAAAGGGAAGGCTCCTGAGATACGGGCTGGGCCCCAGCAGCGTCTGCCACGACTCCCAGATTTTCATCTCCACCTACAGCTCCTCTCCCACGTTCCAGACCCAGATTCCCAACTCCGGGTTGTCATCACCACTCGTCAAAGCCAGTGAGGCCACAGTAAACATCTCCCTTAACCCTACCGCAAACCAGAAGCCCCACCCAGCTGTCAGCCTTTCAGGCTCCTCACTTACCTCTATAGGCCCAACATGGAATGACTTTGCCTATAATGTACCCGTCTATCACCCTCAGCATGTCCCCCAGAGACATGGTGCCACAGAGGCGATGCCAGTTTGGCTCTGGAAGGACAAGTGTTCAAATACCGGCTCTGTCACTTCCCAGCTGTGCTCACACTGGTCACTCACATCACTTCTCAGAGCTTCAGTTGCATCATGCACAAAACAGGCATTTTAACAGAATGTTGTGAGTGGTGATGAGGTTGTGTGTGAAAAGTGCCTAGTCCGGTTTATAATATATAGTAGGTGTTCCATCTTTTATAGCTATGATTACTCTAATTCATGATCAAATTATATTACCTCTTTTCCCCAATGCAATTGCACATCTCGTCCTAGCCCCCCACCCTTGTTTTTATTTTCTTGGCTATTTCGAGAGTTCACAGGCTCGAAAGAATGCTGGATTGCTCCAATGGCACCTTACCCTTTCTCCAAACCCCAACCTCTCTCTCCTCCAGGCCTCCCTGTATGACAAAGCCAGACTCACCTCCTTGGAGTAACACATTCATATCAGATGCTGCTGGTGGCTCACAGCTGTCTTAATGGTGCCTTTCAACCTTAACTCTGGCATTTAAGACCCTCTGGCCCTGGCCGGGTAGCTCACTTGGTTAGAGCGTCATCCTAATACACCAAGGTTGTGGGTTTGATCTCTGGTCGGGACACATGTAAGAATCAACCAATGGATGCATAAATAAGTGGAACAACAAATCTCTCTCTAAAATCAATCAATAAAATTTTTAAAAAGACCCTCAGATTCCTGCTCCTCCTGCAGATTTTCCTGATTCCTGCAGCTCACCTCACATGCTCCCTCACCTGCTCTTCTGTACCTGTGTTATCTGTAAAGCATGTGCCCATGAAAGATGCTTATATATCTCCACACAGGAAACTGGAATAAACGGAGACCTAGGAGTCATCTGACATGCAATGCTTAGTATGTGAACATCATTTTCAGGTGAGAACACAGAGGCCAAACAGATTACGAGACAGGCCCAAAATTATTAAAAAGAGTGTACCAGGGCAAGAATGCAAGTGGTCCTGCCTCCTAACCCAGGGGCCCTGCCTCCTGGCCCGTTGCCTTGTCAATTTTGGCCTGGCCTGGTCTCTGCCTCATCCGCTTCCCAGGGCCTTACACATCCGCAGCCACCGGCCCCCGAGAAATCAGTCTCCCAGTTCGATGACTGAAGTCTCTGGAGGGCCCACCCATAGCCCCTCTCGCGAAGGGAGAAAGCTGGTCGAGGAGAAATGGTGATTTCCTGTAAGTCCATGACGGGATGAGAAACGGTGCCGGGATGAAATATGTCCTATCTCCTATTTGGCTTGGATGCGAGCCTGGGGGATGTGGTGCGCTGGGACTGCGCCGAGGTGTGTGGAGGGGTAAGGGGAGGAGAGAGGGGGTTGGAGGGGGCAGGGCAGGAAGCAGATAAGGTGGGGGGGGGTTCTCCAAGTCACGGGACATCTGGCAGTGAAACCCCATGCCCTCTAAGCATGTGGGAGGGACTGCTGGCTTCTCTCAGCTCTCGCAGGCTGGGACTGGGCCTGTCTTAGCCCCTGTGACATCCCCACAGCCTCAAATGGTGCTTAATGCAACATAAATGCTCTTAAATGCCAGTTGAATGAGTAACTCCAAAATAGTCCAGTTCCCAGCCCTACAATCCATGACCTGGGAAGCTTAGGTGCCATCTCCTCTCTCTGGGCCTTTGCTTTGCCACCTGAAAGTCTACCCACCAGACAATTGGTAAAAAAAAAAAAAAAAAAAAAAAAAGCTAGTCAAGTGTGCATTAGTTGAATTACGCACCCAGACGCTGGTCCACTTTGAGCAGGCAAGTTCCAGGCGACGGCACTGAACTGCTGGTTTATAGGCAGGGACGTGGTATAGTCAGATCAGGCCTGTGGGAGCTTGTCTGGCTATTGTGTGGAGGGTGGATTAGAGGGTGTGAGGCTGGAGGTGGGTGTTTATGCCCTGAGGTCCCTTCAAGCTCAAACACCTCCCAGTTTGATTCTTAGAGATGTTCTAAGCCTCCTAGGGAAACTGATGAAATGTAAGAACGCAGGAATCTTCCAGCTCCACCCCCTCCCCAGGCACTGAAATTGAATATCAGCTTGGAGGCAGCTTCTGCTTAAAAAACGATGCTCTGAGCAGCCACTCAGTATTCCAGGGACCACGCTGGATTCAATACATCAAAGGTTGAAGGATCATATAGCCCCATTAGCTGCAAAGTTTAATTTCCCTTCGGGGCTGGTGGTTACAATGAAACTACAGCAGCAATTACAACTTCCCTTCTCTGACAACCTGCTCAGATCAATAACGGCCCCGTTGCTGGATCAGCCTCATTCGTCAGGAGGCTCTGGGCCACCCAAGGCCCATCACTGCCCACCGCACCCCTCCTTGGGGTGACAAGGAGAAAGCGTGAGGACCCCTTCCAAGACCCCAAGTCTCCCGTCCTGGTTTTGCAGAGGGGGATCCTGAAGCCAAAAGAGGGAGAAACCTCCATTCGTTAATTAATCCGTCATGCAGTTAATCAAGTGTCAACTCTTTCTAGGCCTTGGGGGCACCCTGTGAACCAAGTGAATGTGGTCCTTGTCTTCACCCGGACACCGAGGGAAACAAGTAAACAAACAAGCCAGGAAACTGGAGACTGGAGTGTGAGCCTCTTTAGTCGAGTGGCCAAGGAGAGCGACGGGGGTGGTGACGCCGGAGCTGGGCCTGGAGGAAGCGAAGGAGCGAGCCGTTGGAGGATGTGGGGCAGGGCATTCCAGGAAGGGGAAGCTGCACGTGCAAAGGCCCGGGGGTGGGAACAGACTCGACAAGAGAGAAGCAGGAGGGGCATCGGTACAGAGCTGCGTGATGGAGGGGGAATGGGGTAGCAGATTAGGCCAGGGGACAGCAGGGATCTGGCCAGGTTTTAAATTGTCAGGTCACAAGTGGAATCCAGGGCCAATCTGAGCTGGAACCAGGGTTTCCTTAATTCCTCCCCCTCGGGTCAGGGCTCTCTATCCCAAGCCACGCTGGGCTCTGTGTTGCGGGAGCATCGGCCAGACTTAAAGATCCTCCAGTCACTGACTCACAGCAAGACATCTGGACTCAGCAGTTATTGTCCCCAGCCTCCAGGTGGGCAAACGGAGATTCCGAGCCCCCACGATGTCTTCAGGATCCGAACCGGGAACTTTAGATTCCACTTTCCCTGGGTTTAGCGTGGCTGCAGTTTTCAAGGCTGTCCGTGCCCTCATCAGAACCTCCCAGCGAGCCTGGAACACCAGGGTCGGGGGTGAATAATGTTTCATTTTGACAAAGGAAGAACCAAAAGTCAGGGTGGCTGCGGAGGCGCGGCCCCTTACCCGGGCTGGCCTGGGACAGTCTCCTGTCTCGCGTCCCGGCCTGTCCCAGATGCGCGCGGGCCGAAGCACGCCCGCGGCCTTCCCGCAAAGGCCAGAGGTCTCAGGACTTCTGCGTGACCGGAGCCAGCCCCGTCTTCCTCCCTTCCCCGTGCCTTCCTTTCAGGCTTTTTTCCTTAATGCTGGCATTCTTCCCTCGATGGGTTTCTTTTTCTTTTCTTACCCTCACCTGGGTATGTTTATTGATTTTAAAGAGAAAGGAAGGGAGAGAGTGAGGAGAGAGAAACATCGACCGGTTGCCTCCCGAGCACACCCCGACCAGGGATCGAACTCGCAACCCAGGCATGTGCCCTGACCGGGAATCGACCCCACCACCTTCTGGTTCATGGGACAGCAGTCCAACTAACTGAGCCACCCGGCCAGGGCTCCCTTGATTTAGTGATACAACCATTATTAAACTCCTGCTCCAGGCTAGGCAACAAGAAACTGGTACACACACACAAGATTTGAGGAGGAAAACGAAAGTTTAGGAGCCAAAGACACCGAGGAAGGACCAAACTTCAAACCAAATGATGTTCCGTTTGTTCCCGGCTTTATTCCCCAGGGGTGGGTCTGCCAGGCCTTTCCTGCGTCTATACCTTCAACCTAGCTTTCCGGCTGTCTCCTGAAGGCATATAGCCAGTCTCAGTCCTCGCTGCAGTGCCCAGCAGACTGCTGTGCACACATTGTCCATCCAAATGTGATGCAGTATGAATGCTGGGAGCACACACTCAGGGGCCAGGACGCAACACCCGTCTCCTACACATACTAGCTGTGTGACCTTGGGCAAGTGACTTAACCTCTCTGAGCATCAGTGTCTTCACCTGAAAATGGGCAGTGAGTGTAGAGTCTCTCTCATGGGGTTTCTATCAGACTCGGCGGTGGAGTGTGGTAGAGCTGCCTGCACAGAGGATGATGTCAACTGTGGCAAAATGTTGGGGACCGTTGTCATCTGGTTGCGGTGCTGCTCTGGGCAATCCATGTCATCTCTTTGAGCTTTGGCCTCCCCCTTTGTATGTCCTCATGATACAACCAGTCTAGGTGGGGCACGGTGGCCAGAAATAAGGGAAAGCTCTGGCCTCCCACCAGGCGTGGGAGGAAGGTGGGAGATAGGGGAGACGTAAGGCAGGCCCCTGCTCTGCTGGTCCTGGACCAAGAGAGTTGGCAAGATGGACGGGATGTGAGAGCCAGCCCCGCAGGGGGCCTGGGGGAGCACTCAGAGCCTGGGAAGAGGGACTCGGCGGGGCGTGCACCACGCTGACAAGCCCAGGTGGTTGTGATAAGACCGGAATGGAGCCATTCTCTGGCCGTGAAATATGGCCCCGGGCCAATGTAAATGCCTTGGAAGAGTCAGCGCCCAGAACGTTGATCTGCGGGTCATCTGCCAGGTGGAGGCATGTGTGGGAGACGGGCAGGGCCTCCGAATGGATTCCCAGCACCCTCCAAATGCCCAGGAAGCTCAGGATATGTCTCCTGCTCCAGGAGGGAGCGCTGCTCACACAGAGACGCCGAAGTGGAGGGGACTTTCCCGTCCTTGTTCAGATCAGCAGAGAAGCCGTGGGACAGGCACCAGCAGTGCGCTTGATGCTGTGCTGATGCCGTCACAGGTCACCCCAAACGATCGTCTTCCCAGCTCACAGGGAGGGGGGGTATGTCCACGGTGCAGATGAGAAAACTGAAGGTCAGGGAACAGAATTTGTGCTCAGGCTTTTCTCCTCCAAAATATCCCTCCTCTAACGAGAAATTCAAGGAATAAGGGGCACTAGGGTCTATATAACTTGACCTCCCACTCCAAGGTGGGAATCCTGCACCCAGGTTCCTTCTGCAAAGTATTCATACATTTCTGAGAACACGTGAAGTGATGGCTAGTTCACGCCCTCCAGCAGAGCCCCAGACCCCTGCGGGAAGACCCCTTCCCAGCCCTCATGGTCCTCACCTATTTATTTATCAAGTATTTACTGGGAGAGAAGAGGAAGAAATGGCACTTTGCGGAAGAGGTGTATTCTTGATCAAATGAAGTCATCACTCGACTGAATGAGAGGAGCAGGGAAGGTGAGTACTTTAACCAGTCCCGCAATTTGGGATCACGTCTGTGACAGCCCCTTTTTACCTGAGTGACACTGTGTACTTTACTTCACTTCTCTGAGCTTCCGTTTCTTCTTAAAGTGGGGATAATATGTCACCTCAAAAGACAGTCGCAATATCAACAGAAGAATAAACAAACTGTGATGTACCCGTGCAGTCTAATACTGCTCAGCAATGGAGAGGAATGAACCACTGACGCATTCAACAATGTAGAAGAATCGGGAAGGCATTATGCAAAATGAAAGCAGGCAAATACAAAAGGCCACATGCTGTGCGATTCTATTACATGACATTCTGGAAAAAAGCAAAACTATAGGAACAGAAATCTAATTGATCCTTGCCAGAAGCTGGGAGTAGGAGATGGACTGCAACACAATATGAGGGAATTGGAGAAGGAGATGAAAATTTTCTATATTTTGATAGTGTTGGTAGTAACACCCCATATACATTTGTCAAAGCTCATCAAACTGTACATTTTTGAAAGGTAGAATTCTACTACAGATAAATAATATCAAAATAAACCTGACTTTTAAAAACAGCTGTGAGGATTTGGTCAATATTTGATGCATATAAACGTAAGTGTTGATTTCTGCCCCGCGAAGGTAGTAAAATAGGTAGAGCTGGGTTGCTGTATCCTACTCAACCAGTAGGTGTCGCTAACAGCATACATGCCATTGTCCAGTTTCACAGTCCATTCATTCACACTTTCAGCATTGAGTAAGTCTGCATTCAAATTGTAATTTTAAAAATTTCTGTTGAGTGTAAGGGCTATCTTCCTGCCACTAACAAACCGACCCTAGGTGGTAAGTTTGGTCCTATCCCCCATGGAGATAAATGATACATTGGACCTGGTCCCCTTCCATACACCAAGCAGTAGAGGTGACACCCAAGATGGCAATGGGCAACGGGTGACATGTGAAGTCCCTCTGCAGCTATTCTCACTGGGCACGGCTGCAGCATTTCTTGAAATCTTGCAGCCCACAGTTGACCCCAGCTCCTTGGGGGGCTGAGGCCCTGCCAGGGCCCGGCCTGTGGGCAACAGCAAACTCTGAGGTTAGGCAGACATACTGCCACCCCAGTTCCTCATGGCTGTGCCTCTTCCAATAACAATATTTTCTCTGAAGGGAAAGTCATGTGTTAAATGGAAGATTTGCTTGAGTGAGTCACTGGGAACCTAAGCGAAATCATATTAAGGAAGTAATATTTATTATATCCATAAAGCAACTCGCACAGTCAACGTGCGGGGGCCAGATGGGAGGCCCAGATGTGCAGGGAGCCAAATCAAGCCTGTCAAAGGGGGGCCTGGGCCTGTGAGTTAAAGCCCTTCAGCCGGGGAGGAGCTGAAGGTGGATTTGGCCAGCAGCGGGGCCCTCTGGCAGCCTCGGGGGTGGGGGCTCTCAAAAGAAAGAAAAGGAGGTCAAGTGTTCCCTGAAATGACAGGGACCACGGCGATGGAACAGGACATTGCAGGGGAGAGGCAGTGGGATGGCCAAAGATGAGAGAGGCCACATTTGCAGGACACGTAAAAGAGGAACTGGGAGGGGCGGGGGAGGAGGGAAGGAAGGAAGGGAAGGGGAAGCAGACAGAAGACGACTACTGGGGACAGTTGTCCAAGGCATTGCTTGTTCGAGGATGCTCAGCCGATGGGGCACAAAGGGGCTGAAATCCAACTCCAGCTGTACTTTGAAGGTGTGCATCTTGGGCAGGAGAAGGGTCTACGCAGAGAAAGAGCCTCTGCTGCCTTGCACTGAGGTGCCTAATGGGTTAGCGATGGTCCCTGATGGAAGAGTGAAGAGAAGGTAGAGGAAGGGCGTGGAGGCAAAGAAAATACCCAGCATCTCTGGCCCTTCCGCTTGCACCTCGCTAGGCCGGCCACTGTCCCACGGGTAACATCCTCTCCCCAGCTGCATTCTCCTTGGTCCATGCCAATCTACTGGCACTTCAAAGCCCAGTCGTTACCAGCTCCAGGAAGCCTTCCCAGGTGTCCACGTCTCCCGAAGGGAGCTCCCGGTTCCTGCTGAGCAAACTGATAAGAAACCTGAAGCTTCATCTGCACGTGGAGTCAGCCTCGAGCGCCGCTGAGATGCCTTCACTGTCATGGGTGTTGGTGGCCTTTTTGATGGCATCGCTCTCTCCATCCACACTTTTCTGGGCTTAAGGCTGCCCAGCTACCCTGAATCCTTCCTAATAGTCACGCGTGCAAAGGACGGGCTGTTCTCCTGCTACTACTCTTTACATTCTTGTTGCTGATGAGACCATAAGGGTGGCGATTCAGACCCTGTCAGGCAGGTGGGCAGAGTAATTGTAAGCAGTGACCTGGACAATGTAAACATCTGCTATTCGCACCCACCCAACATCCATCCCCTGTCTTCTGGGAGCAGGTGCTTATATTTCTTTAGGGACCCAGCTTCCTCTATTCTCAGTTCATGGGATTCTAGTTTCGCTGATCCCTCTCCCTGGCTTCAGAGATGAATCCTGTTCCTCCAGGTCAGTGATTGGTTTAGGGGTGGGCACATGACCCACGCCATCCAATGACAGCCAGTTTTATAATTTTTGCAGAAACTCGGGAAACAGACTCCTGGGGTGGGGGTGGGGGGCAAATAATTCAAGTGGAGCTGTAGCTGCTGGTGGCCATCTCACCATCACAGAGAGAAATTCCTTCCCCAAGAATGGAGCCAACTCAGAGAAAAATCAGAGCCAAGAAATGAAGAGACAGATACTCTTGATATTGCCTGATAGCCCAGAACCAGCGACACCTGAAGCTTTTACCCTTTTTAAATATAAACCAATACATTCTCTTTCTAGGTAAAGACAATTTCATTTGTATTCCTGGCATTTGTCACTGAAAGAGCCCTGATCCATAAGCAACATTTCCCGAGTCTGGTTCTTTGTTAACCATTACTAAAATGCAGAGAAATGGAGCTTTGAATTTGGAGTCAACAGACCTGAGATTTTACTCTAGTAAGCAGGCAGGTGATCCTAGGACACTCATCTCCCCTCACCGGGCCTAATGTTCTCTTATGTAAAATAAAAGTTGTCTTTTGTTTTCTTTTTTTAATAAAATGTTTTCTTTAAACTTTTGTGTGGAACGATGACTTCTTTGAGTAGTTGAGAGGGCCACAGTGCCATGGACACATCTCTCCTCCCTTTAGCCACTCCCTGTAGTCTCTGAACTACCGTCAACTGTGGGCATTGCAATCTTCCCCAGCCTGTGAGAGGCGAGGCCTCAGAGGGTCTGCGGTAAGAGAAAGCCCCTCCTTGGCACCAGGCAGATGCTGGCACAAAGCCCAGGGGACTTGCTCACTGGCACGAGAACCTTGGCAAGTTCCATCACTTCTCTGAATTCTAGCTTCTCTACTGTAGGATGGGGATCGTTATCATTAAACAGCCAGCGATTATCCTAAATGCTTTGTGTTTCCCCATCATTAGTCTTCACAACATCCTTATGGGTTCAGTCCTATCTTTACTTTCATTTTATAGAAGAGAAAACTCAGGCTTTGAGAGGTTATGACTCAGACCCAACCTCAAGTCCTGAACTAGGATCAGAATCCAAGTCTGTGTGACTCAGAGCTCAGACACTAGTATGTACTAGCATTAGATAGATGATAGGTGATTGATAGATAGAGATACAGATAGATAGATGATGATGATGATGATGATGATGATGATAGATAGATAGATAGATAGATAGATAGATAGATAGATAGATGATAGATAGATGATAGATAGATAGATAGATAGATAGATAGATAGATAGATAGATAGATAGATTTAAGACATAGCCCAGGCACCAGAACTGGGTAGCTCAGTTGGTTAGAGCATCCTCCCAATGCACCAAGGTTGTGGGTTCGATCTCTGGTCAGGGCACATACAAGAATCACCCAATGGATGCATGAATCAGTGGAACAACAAATCGATGTTGCTCTCTCTCTCTCCCCCCCCTCTCTCCCCCCACCCTTCTTCTCTCTAAGCATATCCTTGAGTGAGGATTAAAAAACATAAAGCAGCAGACACCTTAAACTTTCACAATGGCATGTCAATTATATCTCAGTAAAGCTAGGGGGGGCTAAAAGATGCTGAAGAAGAGGGGGAGGGGAGGAGAGGGGGAGGGGAAGGAAGCAGCCCTCTTTTGGAGTAGACTTGGCAATGTCTCCAGAGCATTTTGTGTTAGCTGGAGAAAGTTGGGAAGGTTATGCAAATGGGCCTGTTGAATAAAGAATATTCCCAGGTACAATCATTATGCAGAACGGTTTCCCCTTTGCATAAGGTGGCAAAAATTATCTCCCCGGTGCCAATTATGCGCTTGTTAGCACTGACATTCTCAGAGTCATTACACCGAGCGGTGCCGTTTATGTAGGATCTACACTGGATTCTATTGTAATTTTTTCTCTGTTTACAACTCGGTATAATAAATGTCATTTTTCTTCAAATGTATTTGGTGTTTAATCTAACATTAAGACCTGGAATATGTTTGCCCCTAAAAGGCACTCGCTTCCAAACACCCTTGGGTGTCACGAAATGGAACAAATATTCAGGAGTGCTTGATGAAGGTGGGGGCCGGGAGGCAAGAATCTCATTTCTGACTGTGTCCTTGAACATGGAGCTCCCATCCTCAGATCCTAATTGCCCCATGTGTGATACAACGTGAGCAGATGAAGCAATGTCTAAAGTCCTTTGCAGGCTTGATTTCCTGCAACCTCATTGAGATGCTCAGCTTTTGCTGTTGTTGGTTAAAATCATGTTAATAGTGTATTTTTTAAATATAAATGGAGCAAAATGTAGAGTATACAGTGATAAATTGAATAGATAGATAGAAAGATAGATAGATGGCATAAACTGTGGGGAAATGATGAGTGATTGAATGAATGTTATTGAAAAAATTGCATCACTCTGTGGGGGGAAAATCAAGGCAGATTCCTACCTCACACCATATACAAAAATAAAACCCAAATAGATTAAATACTTAAACTCAAAAAGCAAAAGCCAGTCAGCAAATAGAAGAAAATATAGGAAAATATTTTTGTGACCTTCAGTTGGAGAGGTGGGAATTCTTGAAAACACCTAAATAGTAGAGATTATGACAGTGGTAAAGGATGAGATTCATCATATCAAAATTAAAGCTATCCTGTGGACGCTATAAACAAAGATAATGCAGGGCTAATGGAGTAAAACAAGATATTTGGGGGGGGGGGGATATCCTATCTAGAAAGCACAGAGATCCACAAATCAGAAATAAAAACTTAGAAAATCCATTCATGAAATGAACAAAATATATTGATAATCCACAGAAAAAGAAAAAAATTATTAAGTTTATAAAGATAACCTTTCAAAATAACCAGTACGAGTGACATAGACATTAAAATAACCATGAAGTTGCGCATGATCCCCATTTGACTAGCAAAACCCAAAAAGAAAGATATACGTCTTGGCAAAAAAAAAAAAAAAAAGGTGGTGAAATAGGAATCCTTACACGCAGCTGTATGAGAACGGTCTGGCCAGACTTAGTGGAGCTAAGTGTACAGGTTCCCAGGAGCTCAGCAAACCCGTCCTTGGCGATGGAGCTTGAAGAAATTCTCACTCGGGCCACAGGAAGGTCTGCTCAGGTGTGTCACTGCATCCTTGTCATGTTCACACCACGTTGCCATGTTTCTCTCTTTGAGAACCAGGGGAGCCCTGATGGGGGGAGGCGGACTAGGAAACACTGCAACTTTCAGAAGAAATGGGTGAGATCCATATGCCGCAGCGTGAGCAGACCTCAGAAACGATGCTGGGCAGGAAGGGCGAGAGCCAGGTAGAGAACCAGAAGCCACTTGTGTCATCTACAAGCACACACTAACCATGGACTTTTCAAAGATGTAAATATATATGAATGGCCAGACGGTAAGTTAGAGGGCACACAAAGTAGGATGAGTGCCCATGTGGGCAAGAGGAGGGACATCGGGGTGGAAGAGGGAGGGGGAACTCCTTTAAAACAGGAGTCCTTGCAAGAGAAGGTCTACTCAATTCTATGTGTGTCAGCCCCCCTTGCTGAGAAAGTCATGGTGCCCATTTGTTAGGTCCCCAGGGAGCTGATATAGAGGTTAGGCAGAGGTTGGGTAGTCAATATCTAACACACATGTCATTTAATGCAGATAATTTAATCCTCACAACCAACTAATAATATAGGCATCACTACTGGAGTTTACAAGTGAAGAAACTGAGGCTGGATTAGGGGAAATGATTGTTCAAGCCTGCCAAGCTCAGAAGTGGCTGAGTTGGGAATTGAACCCAGCCTTCCCCACGCCAAAGGCAGTGACGTTGAAACCACTCCACTCTATTAGGGCCTTGTTCATGCAGTTCCTGGCCTCTTCTTCCCATAAATACCTCAGCACCATTCAGAAGGGGGCATATTTATACATCTGCCTTCCTAATAACTCCTGGGTCCAACATCTTCCCATCCCCACAGCCACCGCCCCCCCCAGTCTGGCCGAGCCACCGTCAGCTCTCCCCTGGGAGGGCTGGGGCAGCTTCCTCGCTGGCCATTTCCACACTCCCCCTTCAAACCCCTCTGTGCAGCTGAATTCTGTCATTTAAACCCGATCCTGCCACTCTCCTGCTTCACTCTCCCATGGCTCCCCACGCCCTCAGAACAAAAGCCACTCTCCTCACCGTGGTCTGTGAAGTTCCAGTATGACATGGCCCGTCAGTCTCGCCAGCACGCCCCCACGCGATTTACACTCAGTACATACCCAGGTGCTGGGGTGCCCGCCCACACCACGGTTTCTCACATCCACGCCCCCCATACAGCATCACCTCTGTCTGAATGTCCTCCCATTCCACGGGGCCTACCAGCCCTTCTGACGCCACCCCACCCCACCCCACCCCACTGGATCCTGGTCCCCCAAACTTCCACCTTCCCCATTTTTCTCTCTGCGCTTCTCCCCTTTCATTTCTGACCAAACTTCGGATGACGGGAACACTGATAAATTAATGATTGTAATTAATAAAAATTGACTCTGTGCTAATAAATTATTATGAAATGGCCTGTCAGGCTTTTTAATGAAATGCAAAAAGCTGCAGTAATGAGATGAGTGTGTGCACTTTTTCAGCCAAGATGTGAGGAAATGCATCCTTGGGGCACTCAGTTCTCTAAGGAGAGAATCTGGGAGGAGAAAAGCAGGATTGGAATAATGCTCGGAGGGGATGGGAGGGGTTACCACTGAGTACCTACTATGTTAGACACTTAGCCTATGTTCTTTTATACTCTTATGAGTCCCGTGAGATGGAAACTATTATCAACTCTCACTTTTACAGATGAGGAGACTGAGGCTCAGCGAGGGGAAGGAATTACCCTTGGTCACACAACAACTATGTTATACAGCTGGAATCCAGACCCATCTCCAAGCTCTTAACCACTCAATTACACCTTCTTTCAAAAATTCAGGATTTGGAAGCAAGAGGCATAAATTCAAAGTCAGATTCAGTCATTTGACATTGTGACCTAGAGTAGGTTGCTTAGCTTCTCTGAGCCTCAGTTTACCCATCTGTATAATGGAGATGGCAATACTTCTTTTACATGCTTTCAAGCATGTACACATAAGAATGAAATGTGCCAGCCAGTGTCGCTCAGTGGTTGAGCATTGACCTAGGATCTAGGAGATCCCAGTTCTATTCCCGGCCAGGGCACATGCCTGGGTTGCGGGCTCTAACTCCCGCAGAGGGCATGCAGGAGGCAGCCGGTCAATGACTCTCTCATCGGCTATGTTTCTATCTCTCTCTCCCTCTCACTTCCTCTCTCTGAAATCAATAAAGACATGTTTTTTAAAAAAAGAATGAATGAAGTGAGGTGATGTGAACACATGTAGCCCTAAGCATCCTCCCCCTCTTCCAAGAGTTTGACATAAGCAATTCTGTATGTGAGCAGGTGAAGCTTTGCCAGAAAAGGGGTCCAATGCCATGGAGAGGAGGCATGGTGACATTCTTATTCTTGCCCCACCCCAGCTCCATGGAGTGTTTAATACTACCAGGTTGTGCCAGTTCTTTGTAAACTATAGCCATGAATGTAAAACAACTGATTTTTACAACAGAATTGTTTAACCCTGCACCAATTAAAAGTACCTGTTATTAAAAAAGGTAATTATGCCGTAATTAGTTTGACACAAGACATTAAGCAGATTATTATCAAAGCCAGGGAAATAGTAACTTCAAAGCAATTTCCTCTCTTGAAAGAGGCATTTACATGCCAGCACTGGAACAAGATCCTCACTCGAGGCATTTTTTAATGCAGGGAAATGTGGTCCCTAACTCTTCTGAGCAGCTTGGAACTTTATGGCAGGAAAAGCCCACATTACAAAGAAACTTGGGTGGCTGGGCTGCAGAAATTCTACCCAGGAAGCCACGCTGTGGGTCAGGAACTGGCTGGGCAGTAACCAGGCTGGACCAGAGCAATATGGGCTAAAAAGAAAGCTCTCAGGCATCATGGTTAGGTTTTCACTATCCTCTCCTTGATTCGCCAAAACAAGTCTGTGAGGTAGGGGTCATGAGACCCCATTTGTGAGGCAGAGAAAGCAGTTTACTGATCACAGGTGTGGCAAGGAGGAAAGGGACTGAATGTCCCCAAAAGTACTTCCCCCAGCAACACCGCTATTCAAAACCTATCAAATCAATTTCTCCTTAGCAGCCTTTCGGGAGCTTTGTCCTTCCAGAAGGCTCTGATTCTCCCGCTCACTGTCCCTGTGTCCTTCCTTCTGTGCCCTTTTCCCGCTGCCTCTGCTCTCACCTGTCGGAGTCCTGGGGGAAGCAGGACAGGGGACACTGATAGATAAAGCATTCTAACGAGCCCCCCTGCGAGGCACTGACGTTTCAGCACCATGGTCAGCGGCTCGGGCATTCATCCCCTCGCCCCATCCTCAACAATAAACCCCACCAGTGACTGATGTCCCCTCTCTGCCACTTAACCAGCTATGTGACGTTGGACGAAATATTAACCTCTCTGAGCCTCAGTTTCCTCTCTTATGAAATGGAATAATAAAAGCACCTAACTTCAAGAGTGATTGTGAAGAGTTCTCGTCAAATACTCAGCAGGGAGCATGGCATTGTGTAAGTTCCCAGTCAATGAGAACTATTATTATTATTAACCTGTGTCTCCTGACTGCTGACCCATATGCTCCCATTAGCCCATAGAGCTCTGCTCTCTAAAGAGACAGAAAAATACATATATAAATGTAAGGCAGGCAAAGGGGCAAAACCAGATAGTTCAAGAAGTAAACCATATCCCACACCTCCTGCATCTATACAAATACAGTAGTTTTTTAGCCAGCAAAATGTCAATTTCCTTTTCTCTGGAAAGCCTTGCAATATCATTAGTATATGTGACATTTGTTGAGCATTTATGCTTTACCAAGCACTACATGAAGCATTTTACATCAATTGTCATTCAAAAATCTCAACCATTCTATGAGGCAAATAATATTAAATACAGTGGTACCTCGGTTTTTTAATGTATTCCATTCCAGAGGACCGCTCGAGTTCTGAAATGTTCGAAAACTGAGGGATCAACAGCCAACAGCCCTCAGCAGAAGCCGTGTGGCATGTTTGACTTCCGAGGCGTGTTCGAAAACCAAAACATTTGCTTCAAGGTTTACAGCGCTCGTAAACCGAAATGTTCGTCAATGGGGACCTTCGAAAACCGAGGTACCACTGTAGTATAAATTTTATCCACTCTGTGATGAAGGAGCTGAGGCTCAGAGAGACACACATACTTCTGCCCATCTGGTAAGTGGCAGAGCAAGGATTTGAACCCAGGCCTCTCTGGCACCTACTCCTTTCCCAAGACGCTTCCCTGTCCTCCCAGGTCACATATAGCTGGGGGAGGGAAAGCGAAACAAGTCATGAGAAGCTGCTTGAAAGTACCAGGTGTATAGCAGGTGCTCGGGAAATCTGTCCTCGCCACTCTCCTCAGTCCTCAGTTTCCCCATCTTTCCACTCGGGGATTTGGACAGGTCTTCTCTCGGAGCCCACTGAGTCAACAGATGCTGCGGGAAGAGCATCCTCTCACTGGCCGTCACCCCGGGGCTCCACCTGTGTTCCTAGGGCCCGGATGCAAGCCTCTGACCTCCCCTCAAAGGCTCCAGAATTTGAGATGAGCTAGAGGAGCTGCTCCCGGCAGTGGGGCCTCTTAGCCCATCCTGCCGTTGCCATGACAACAGTGCCAGCATCAATCTTCTTCAGGTCCCTCTTTCCAGCTCTGCCTTTCTCCCTCTCCTGTCACGTCTGTGTCGGCCGGGTGCCCCTGCAGTAGGATCCAAGGTAAGGGGCCAAGGCCAAGTGTGACTAGTGACGGGGAGGAGGAAGAAGAGAAGGTTCAGGGCTGAGGTGAACCAGATTCAGGAAGGGAGGAGATCGAACTGCCGTTCCACTTATTTAGGCATTCATTGGTGGATTCTTGTATGAGCCCTGAGGGAGAATCAAACCCTCCACGTTGGGGCATCCCGGCGATGCTCTAACCAACCGAGCTACCCGGCCAGGGCCGAAGTGTGTCTCCTTTTAACCCCAGTTATCAACACAGATATTTCAAGCAAGACATAGTTCCACTTGCGTTAGGAATCACTGTCGGTACATTAGAAATTCCTGGTGTGATTCTTAAAAAAATTAAATAATAAATAGAACTTTCTTTGAATGCAATTTCTTTTTTAGCCGGGATCCATTGCGAACTCAGACCACGTGAGCTCCCTGCTGCCTGACAAAGGCACGTACAACCTATTCCTGGCCCAGGATGTTTCTAAAATTGGAATGAACGTTGTTTAACCGCCACGGTGTAAATCAAAGTGATGGATTCCTCTTAGGAAACTGGTCCTAAAATGTTTCCTCTTCTGGCAGCCAGAAAACTCCGTCTGGATTTGCACCATGAGGATCCCTGTCGTCGTCGCTTCTCACAATTTCCTTGCGACTACCCTCCGCCTGGGAGGAGAGACCGAGACACTGGGCGGCGCTAGGGGTCACTTCCGGTCTCAGCTCCAAGATGGAGGTGCTTCCTGTGAGGTGACAGCCAATCAGAGCCGAGCTGGGCTGAGCACTTCCGGGCTGAGGATGGACTTTGTCGGCAGAGGGAGAAGGGCAGCTCGCCCGAGTCCGCACGGAGGATCTCGTCGCCCCCTATCTCTCATTTTTCCCTCCGGCCCATCCCGATTTCATCTACAAGAAGGAAAAAAACCTCTGATGGCTCTCATGTTTTGAGTAATTGGAATGCCAAGGAGACATTTAATTGAAGGCCACTTCTACTTAGAGCTAAGTAATTCTAAGGATTGGAACGCTGCAAAAAAAAAAAAAGTAAAGTACCTCTTCATTCAACAGCTGAAAACTTAAATAAATATAGAATTTTCCATTCTGACGGCAAATTGCGCTACATAGAATGCCGGGCCACCAGCCTGGTTTGAAGTCCCGACATCTCCAGTTACTTCCAGATGCACGACTTTGGGCAAATCACTTCCTCCCTCTAGAGCAAGTGATTCCTCCCTCACCTCAGCTCCCCTGTCCCCCAAAGGGAGGACCGCAGCAGTTGCTGCTTCGAGATGCTGGGACGACTCAATGAGATAATGAACTTACATGCTTAGCACACAGGAGGCGCGCAGTGACTGTTTCCTGCTTGGCCACGGTGGAGCAGGGAATCTTATATTTGCCACCTCTGTGCCCCCAGCACTTAGCCAGCACCTGGCTCTCGGGAGGGACAAAAGAAAAGAAAACAGTGAGCCAGTCACTGGAAGACGCTGACTTGTCCTGAGTTCTGCCGTGAGCCATGCTGCCAACCAGCTGGGTGACCTTGAGAAAACTGCTTAACCCTCTCTGGAAGTCATTCTCGGAAATGTGCGCAAATAAATCTACAGGACCTCCAGAGAGTTGCGAGGAGCAAGTGATTTCGCGTGTCAGAATGTTTTGAGAACCAGCACAGCCTCCACCATGAAGAAGTCGTGAGTGACCGATACCAGTGTCACATGCTGCCTTCCAGAAGTATCTTAAAGAAGAACACAAACAGGACGCTTCCCAAGGGAACTCATGTGCAAGGGTGAGATTTGGGCTGTGTGGCAGGTGGGGAGAGGGAAATATTTGGGGGCAGCACCTCTTCTATTACATGAGATCTCTTGCCTGTCTCATCCCCCCGACTTGGGCCAAACTCTCAGTCAGCTCCAGCCCCTTCCAGAGGTCCCCTTGGAGATCAGCATCCACCCATATTCACAATGAGGTTGGCCCTGGCCTAATGCTAGAGTCAGCTGGGGGCAGGGTGCTTAATAAAAAATACCAAATCTCAGTTTCTCCCCAACCCCCAGATTCTTAAAGTGGTCCAGGACAATGGTTTTCAGCTGGGGGTGATTCTGCCCCCAAGGAGACACTTTTGGTTATCACAAGACTAGGGCATTGCTACCGGCATCTTAAGGTTAAAGGCCAGGGATGCTGCTCAGCATCCCACAATGCACGCAACAGCCCCCCCACACACACACACCAAGAATTATCCAGCCCAATATGTCAGTCGTGGTGAGAAACCCTGGTCTGGGGTGAGGCCCTGTCATTGGTACATTTGGAAAGCTCTTCGGGTGATTCTAATGAGAGCCTCTGGGTTAATCAAACGCTCAGCAATTAGCCTCAGGACATCGGAGTCTTTTAGATGAAGCCTCCATAATCAGCCAGCTGTTATTAAAGCATCAATAGCTGTGGCCAAATTAGACCCGGAGTTAAGAGTGCTTCAAGCATTGACTTATCCATCCCTGCTAGAGCAACTAACTGTCCAGTGTTTCCCAGATGAAGGTAGTTCCCAGGATGGGGACTTTTCACTTTAGAGACTGGGACAGTCCTGGGAACACTGCTTCTCTCTTCTCTCCCCCACTCTCCAGCTATCCATTGTTTATTGAGTGTGTACAACATGCCAGTGTTTACAAACACTTTATCTAAGAAAGAGATGGTATGATCATTTCACAGTAATCCAAGGGTTAAATTACTTGACCACAGAGGTCCCTCATATAATTGTTAGAGTCAAGACTTGAACCCAGGTCTCCCAACTCCACTGTCCTCACCACGACATCACACTTTCTACTTCTGTGAGTGACTTGACACCAGCACAGGGACTCCGAGATGCTAATCCCCATCAGTCAGGAACACCACCTCTGGGTTCTGCAGCGTCTCTGCTGTTTCCATTGATCCCTTCCCCGTCTTTTATTTCCAGGTTGGGGCCCAGTCAATTAAAAAGCAAAGAATGAGAGACCTGCAGATGACCTTCAGCCGAAAGTAATTAACAAAGGCATCTCGGAGCTGCTGCAATGCTGCGGACTTGCAGGTGAACGAGAGTAGAGAAAGCCATTGGGGGCTCCATTCTAGGCCCTCTGCATCTCATGTCTGTACTTCCTACCACACAGATGGTGACCTCCATGGCGCAGAGAAGGAAACTGAGGCCAGAGAGGTGATCACCAAGGCCATCTTCCTGGTAAGTGGTGACTGTAGTGTCAGAACCCCTATTTGTTTACTCTGGTGCCCGTGTTTTTAGCATTTTATTCCACGCCCTGTGGGGAACCTGACTTCTTGTCGATTTTACAGCCCAACATGGGCAAAGCACCCCTAACAAATCCCAGAAGATTGTCTCGGGGAAGTGTTCATGTTGTGCAAACAGCCTTACGCGTGTCCTGGAGTCGCAGCACCCTTTCAGATATTGACGAGGCCCATTAAAGAATTCCGAGAGAATGCGGAGCGGGTACTGAGTTCAGAATGGCTGGAGCGATAGCGGACCGCGTGGGCACCCCGTGCGCCCCGAGGCCGTGCCATCCGCCTGTGTGCCCGCACCTGCTGTCCTCTGCGGGGACCTCACCTCACCGCCTCCCCTCGCACACACGGCCACCCAGGTGCAGACCCCATGGTGCCTTGTGCATTTCTCTGAAATTATATTTTATTAAATAAACAAAGTGGAGCCGTTCCTGTAGATTTATGAACAGTCCCTCAAGTCTTACTTGTTCGACCCACTGCGGATTTACGGCCCTGCATTAACCTCGTGAGCGCTCATAACGTTTACTAAGATAACGTTGGCAGGAGGGAGAAGGGATTTTTATGGCCGAGTAATAATTACGAAATGCAGGGAGTACTCAGGAACCTGTTTATTAGTTACACTGGGTGTGTGGTCATGGTGGGGCTGCACCGGCCAAGATCAATCCCTTCCCTTGGTGGCCTCTCTGGAGTCTGGTTCCTACTTAGAGACGTGTCAGCAGTGGGATCGGAGAGCAACCTCAGAAAGCGCAGGAGGGGCGGCTGCCCAGGTGGCCCTCAATTTAAACTCCCCCCCCCCCCGAGAATGGGCCCCAAGTGCATCCTGAGACCCTGGAAGGAGATGCTGGCCCTGAAGAGATGTCAGTCCCCTGGGGTGTGACATCTCTTCCCCTCAGAAGAGCAAATGATTGGTTCTTCAGGCTCTTTCTTGCAAACAGTTTTGCCCAATGAAAAGGGAGAAATGGTCCGTAAACGCACCCAATACATTGGATGCTGAAGGGGAATTGGAGACAGGGGGTCTTGGAAATTAACCCAAAAATATGAGGGGAATAAACAATAAGGAGTATTAATAATAAGAACTACAACCATCTGACTGCATATAAGAACCAAGGGGGACCGGAGAGTAAAACTACAGGTGCCTGGACCCAACCAATTAAGCTTGACCTTCAAGATCTGTGGACAGGCGCTGTTTGTCCAAACTCCCCTCAGATGCCGATGCATGGAAAAGCTTTAGACCATCAGATGGATCATCCCTGCTGGGTGCCGCTCTGTTACTATGACCTGGCTACCTGCTCAAACGGTGGTCCCCCAGATCAGCATCTGCCTCACCTGGAAGCTGGTTGGAAATGCGGAATCCCAGCCCCCCCCCCCATTACTGACTCAGAGACCACATTCCAACAAGATCCTCCCAGATTCCCGTGAACGCTCAGGTCTGAGAAGTGCTGCAATGTGGCATTTGAACCGCAGAAATGCCTGAGGCCCAGAGAAGTTCAGCCACCAGCCCGAGCTCACACAGGACCAGGACCGGACACCAGGCCCCCCTTCAGCATCTCCCACTCTCACACTCAGCCGGTGAGGGAGGAAATCTGGGCACTGTGGCAGGTGCATGTGGGCTGGAGCTAAAAATGAGCTGGAAGCTGGAAGAGAGGGGCGCCCTGGGGGAAGGGGCTCTGTGCCTAGTTGTCAATTAGTCCCAGGCCTACTGCAGCTGACAGTGGGGCCCGCTCGCCACCCCCCCCCCCCCGCCTCTGCCCTCTCTCCCTTCCCCTTCCAGAGCCTCCTTGAGATTTGAAGCTCAAACAAGAGGCTATAAATAATGTAGCACAATTGCTCCTCTCGTCTCCCCCAATCCTCAGAGGGTGAGCAAGGCTTCTTGTCTGCCTCATTAGTGGCCGTTCAACCATTTGATTTCGGTAACAATGAGTGTGCCTTCCTCGGAATTTTCATACCTATTTGCGTCACCGGAGTCAACACTGAATTTTTGAATCCACATGAAATATTAATGGGATGATCTGCATACTGTACACTCTCTCCACTGTGCCCACCGCCCCAGCTCCGGTCCCCACAAGCAAGGAGAGGGGCTGAAGACAGACAAGTCACAGAGAAGTGGGGAGGAGCCTAGTGGATTCCCAGCTCGGAGCCCAGTGGAGCAGGGGCCACAGGGAGGGTTGAGAGGGTCCTTCCAGCTAAGCTCCCTGCACCCAAGGCGAGCAGCTTCCAATGTCAGGTTAAAGGGTAAGTTAGCTCTGGAGCGCATAAGCTTCACCATTTCCACGCTGTGTGACCTGGGCTAAGTCGCTTTACCACTCTGAGCTTCAGTTTGCTCATCTACAAAATGAAGATTATAACAGAGTTGTTGCCGCGATTAAATATAGATCCTTTACCCCAGTGCCTGGCACATGATAGGCACCCAATGCATAGTAGACATTATTATTAAAAACATTATTTTATTAGTTTTCCTCCGTTTTTCATCCTACGTGCATGACTGGAACTCTGTAGTTTGCAGAACATGATCATATCTGGGGGGTTTTTATCTATGCTGTAAGTTTGGTAGCTGGCAGACCGGAGTTGATTCCAGCTTCAGTTCTTACAAACTGTATAACTTAAGAGGAAGTGACTTCACCTCCCTGAGCCTCAGTTTTCTCACCTATGTAATGGGTGAGAAGAAAAGCCCCACCTTTTAGGAATATTATCAGGATTCAGCGGGACAATGTATATACTGTAAGATGCCAGCATTCTGTGCCACATGGAGCAGGCCTCACACACAGGAGGATGTTTTTATCCTAAGCACACAGTTTTTGCACATGTTAGCATCTCTGAATTCAGGGTACCTCTTGCCATTGTGATCGCATCTTAGCCTCCATGAAATGATATTTCAATTAAGGGTATTCACTGAGTACTGGCTTGCGCGCCAGGCACGTGCTAAAAGCTGACTCACGGAATCCTTGCAGTAAGCCACAGGGGCAGGTATTATTCCTAAACACGCTTTGAGGATGGAGGCATGGAGCCCAGAGAGGTGGCACAGCCTCCGCTGGGTCCCATGGCTGGTGAGGGGGCAGTGGGTTTGCATTACAGAGCTCCCGGGCTTAGGAGCTGTGATCTGCGGGCTCCATCCCATCCCAGTTGGGCAGGGAAGGAGAGGGAAGGCCAGGAGACGGTGCGATTTGCCCAGAGCAGCGTGACCTGTAAATTACAGAGCACGGACTGGATCCCAAGTCCATGGGACCACACAGATGCCGAGCTCTTTCAGCTAGGACCACACACAGCAGAGAGATGGGTGGAGTGATCACCAAATAAACCAGCTCTGTGCAGCCTGGGACAACCTGGCCAAGACCCTGGAGATCTGCTCCGAATTCCCAGGTGTCTTGCCAGCGGCTTCATATCTCCAAATGTCGCTTTTTCACCTGTAAAATGGAGGTGACAATTCCCACCTCTCGGAAGTGTTGCGGTGATGAAAAGGAACAATGCGTAGAAATGGGCTCGGAGACACAGAGGAAGCCCTCAAAACGCGAGTGGTGCCTGAGCGCAGAGAGGGCAGGGTCCCTGAAAGCTGGAGTGGGACCTTGGGGCTGGAAGGAGCAGCGACGGGGCCTCCACTCCCTTGCACACTACTGGCCTCCTTCCTGTGGGGGCCCAGTGTGGAAATTCCCCCGCCCACCTGACACAGAGATGGGAGCGAGATGAAACACAGGCCCTGCCCCACCCCCTGCTGCCCGGGATTTCTCACCGGGTGTAATGAAATGGAAGGAATTTCTGCTGAGAATGGTGATTACTAACCTGCCAAGATGAGTGAGAAAAATCAATTCAGAGTGTGTGCGAGGGTAGGAACTGAGTGGGGGAAGCATGGGAGAGGGGGTGGGGGGGAGGAGAGATGGGGGCGGGGAGGGGGAGAGAGGGATCAACCTCAAGTTGTATTCAGTGAGGACGGCCTTCAGGGGCTTTCTCAGTCCCTCTGCCACTTCTCCCTCCAGTGATTAGGAAAGCAGAGGGAGTGGCTCAGGACGGAACGTGTGCTTTTTAAATTCTCAGTAGGTGGGGACTGGGACCAAGGTCCTCCATTTCTAATAACCTCCAGGGGTTGCTGATGGCCCTGCTCTGGGACCAGACTTGGCTGAAGATAGAAACAGTCAACGTGACAATGTGTGACGATGCCACAGATCTTTCCCAAGTGCCTACTATACGTTTTCAAATGGAGAGCCTATCCCCAAACACACAGTAGGTCTCGTTGAATGTTACTAGAGTGAAGTTTTCAGTAATTGTTTTATTGAGGCAGAATGCACATAACACAGAATTAACCATTTTCAAGTGTCTAATTCAGCGGCTTTTAGTAACCTCACAATGTTGTGCAGCGGTCACTCCTTTCTAGTTGTAAAACATTTTCATTACCCCAAAAGGACACTTCTTACCCATTGAGCAGCCACTTCCTTTTTCCTACCCCCTCCAGACCCCAGCAACCACAAATCTGCTTTCTGCCCCTATGGACTTATTTATTCTGGATATTTCATATAAATGGAATCATCATAAACTGGCTTGTCTCACTTAGCATCAGGTAAGTACTCATACACAAATATTTATAGCAATTCACAATATCCAAAGACAAAAAGCAACCCAAATGTCCACCAACAGGCGAATGGGAAACCAATGTGGTAGTACTGGTACATGCTGTAATGCAGATGCCCCTTGAAAATGTTATGCTATATGATTAGTTTTTAAATGATGTTCCTTGTCTTTATGGCTCTAATTGTGCTCCTGGATGACCCAACCCAAGTGCCATCACCTCCCAACACTCCAAACAAGTGTTGGCTGAATGTGCATCCTGCGCAGGATGCCGGGTACATCGAGATCGAAGATCAGTCAAACCAAGGTTGGAATTTGACTACTTACTGTCCTGCCCCCATGACTATAGGCGAGTTCCCTTCCATTCTCCAGGCCTCAGATTTCTTACCTGAAAAATGGGATTCCAGATTTCTCTCTGGGTCGGCACAAGACTTCCATGAAGTTGGATGAGAGCCCTGAGTCAGCTGCAGAACCGGACATGTGTCCATTAGGGTCACTACAGTTGAACAAAGGGGGAAACTTCAGAACCTGCCAACAACCTCAGAGTTTGGGAGGCAGGACACAGGCGGTGGCAGGAGAGTTAGCAGCACAAGTGGAGTGCTGGCGATAATGAGGGGTCACAGGAAGTGGCTGCTGTCATATAGGATCCGAACTCCTGCCGGTGGCCCACCAGGCACGTTTGATCCTGCACTGTCCCCCCTCTCGGATGGGCTGAACCCCAGGACTCATCCAGCCCAACTTCATTTCATTGACAAAGAATCAGAGATCCAAAGGAGAAAAGCAGTTTGCTCAAAGTCTAGCAGAACTATTCTTTCATGTGCTATTGACTTTCAGTGAGATGGCAGATTAAACTCACCCCTCTAATATATCTCCCTCCATAAAACCCAATAAAATTACAATAAAGGAATTTTTTAAAGGCTTAAACTTACAAGGACGGGGAATGAAGGGAAAACAATAACCATATAGTTTAGAAATTGGAAAGCGGGTGGATAATAGTAACTGACTTAACAGATCCAACACAGCTAAATCCTAAGCCAGCAGTGGGACGCTGAGGACACGCCCAGCTGGCATCCGGTTGTTGTACCATCCAACCGTCTTTCATGTGTCAGCTTCTCGTACAGGCCCAGGATAAGATGAAGGGAGCTCCCAGGACCATGCCCTCAAGTAGCACATCATCTTTTGGGGGCACTAGAGAAGCCAAACAAGTCAACATGAAGGGTCCTTCGAGAAAGGTGTATATATGAGGGATAGGAGATTCCCCTAAGAGGGAGCAGTCAACTCTCTTGGCAGGGTCGGGGGCAGGGGGAGAGGGGTCAATGTTGGAAAGGACACAGGACTTTGAGCCAATCACGGAAGAGCCGCCAAGAGGAGAAAGAGGAGCCGGGCACTTCCAGCTGCAGGAGCAGCGCAGGCAAAGGCAAGGAGGAAGGAGGTGAAACTTCTAGAGCATTGGAATCAACCAGAGAAGGTGAGGCCAGAGGCACTGTGAGGTGCCACGTCCTGAAAGCCCTCATAAGCTGGAACCCAAGGGTCCTCAGGAGCCACCGAAGGGTTTTGAGCAGTGAAGGACAAGGTTTCCAAAAGCTCGCTCATGAAGTTGGAACAGAGGAGAGGTTAGAACCCCCGGCGACGTCTCATTCCCTATCTCCACCCTTTCTCCCTAAGCTTTAATTGAACACATACTGTGCGCAGCCCCATGCGGGTGCGGGGGGCCAGGGGCGTCTCCGCACACAAGGGCTTGGGGTGAGCCTGATTAGTCATGAGCAGCAGTAATTGGGGCTCCGTCTCCATCTGCCATCCACCCCCCCACGTCCCCCTTACTTGGAAAGGACTTCCCGCCGAGTGTCGAATGTGCACCTGCCGGCTGCACGCTCGCATAAAAGTCTGTAGAAAAATGTATTGTATTCATTCTCTTAACCTCACCCCAACCCGGACATAAATCGTCCCTGTTTATAACACTTCTGGCATTTTGTGCATTTTGCCGAGTGACATAAAATGACAATAAATTTAGGCCCCACCAGCAGAAAAGTACCTAAAAATGCCACATGTCACTAATATTGACAGATTCTAAAAGTTAAACTTGGAAATGGTTCAGGCGACATAAATTAAAATAAAAATATAGACTTTGTCCTTGAGAGAGAATCAGCTAAAATTAAACCTCGGCGTGGGCGGGGTGTCCAGGAATATGAGACGGAAACGGCAGAGATGCCCGACTGGAGCAGAGTCGCAGACTGGGAGCCCCAGAAGGACTCGGAGAAAACCCCAGCCAGGCCCTTGATGGACAAAAGGACGGATCTCAAAGCCACGCTGTCCCATGCTGTAGTCACTGCCTTGCTGTGGCTACTCGCATTTAAATTTAAAGCAACACATTTAAATACAAGGCTCCTAGATTTTATATTTAAATGCAATTAAATTCAGTTCCTCAGCTGCACTTGCCACGTTCCACCTGCTCGGTAGCCACTGAGTGGCTCTTGTGATGGACAGCAGGTCTAGAACATCGTCACAGAAAGTCCTATCAGACGGTTCTGTCTTAGAGCAAGAAACACCCCTGGTGCTCTGCAGGGCAAGTAGTGTCTGTGAATTTCCTCCTTCCTTCTGATCCTCTGAGCCACCTCCCCTTGGTTTCCTCCTTTCCTTCTCTCTGTCTCTGGCAATTTGTCTGCCTACATCCCCCTCCCCCCACACACACACACTATCTCTCTGCCCCTTTCTCGGCCTCTCTATTTCCCTTCTCTTTTCCATATTTCTCTAAAACATAAATAAATCAGATTCATGAGACTCCTCAGGATTTGAAACAAGGGTTCAATGTCCTGCTTGGCCACTCACCAGCTATGAGATCCCAGGCAAGCAACTGCAGGGTGCCTGTCCTCCAAACCGCTCATTAGAGGGACAACGAGACCTACTGTGCGAAGCTGTTAAATGCAATCACATGATTAGTGGCCGCAGAATAGGTGCTCAGTAGATACAGCTGTTTTGTTTCCTCTCGACAGCAAACCTTCAGAGGCCTGCAAAAACCTACCAGGCCTATTTCAGCTCAGAATTCAACACTCACCATATTTTTCCAGGTTTATCTCTGGCTTTGGCCCACTCAACCCCCTTCCCACATCCCAAAAAGCTCCACGCACTTTCTGACCGTCCTGCCTTGGCACGTGCTGTTTGCCCAGCCTGGGACACCTTTTCCGCTTCTGTCTGCCTTTGATGAGCCTACTCTCAGTGAGGGTCCAGCTCAGGGTCCCCTACACCCTCCTAGTGACTTCTCCTCAGCCACTGTGCCTCCTACCACAGGACTGGTTGGAGATCAGGGGAAGAAAGAAGGGGAATGGAGAACTCAGAGAAATTAAAAGGCTGGACTGGCTTATTTGAGGAATATGGGACCTGGCCTCCATCTCTGGCTGAGATGACATATTTCATTCATCCAATCAACATTTATTGGGCGCCTGCTGTTTGCATGTCCCTGCCCAGCTGGATACAGAGATATGCCAAGCAAATCTCTTTCCTGGAGGAGTCACAGCCTGGTGGGGAAAGAGACCTTCCCGTGAGCAAGGCCAGAGGTCAGGTGGGTGGAAGGGGTAGGACCAAAAGGGGTCAAAATCGACTGGCTAAGGAGTTGGGACTTAATTCTGGGGAGTCACAGGAAGGTTTTAAGCAAGGGAGAGATATGAGCATAGAGGCACTTTAGAAATCTCTCTGATGACACTGGGGAGGCTGGGTGGTGCAGGGCAAGGGTGGCCGGGGGATGGGGTAGGAAGCCTGGGGGAAGGCTACCCCAGGGTGGAGGCAGGACAGGGCGGGATGGAGGCCAGAGGGTCCCGTCCTGGGTCTCGCCCTCCCCCTTGGGCTGCGGCAGCCTCCAGCCTGTAGGCCTGTAACCGCCTCCCCCTCCCTGCCAGCCCAGCCGCCTTCTGGCTGCACAATTTGTGAAGAACATTATGCAAATGGGCTTTATGCAAATCCAGCCTCTCTCCCCGCTCGCTGGACTCCCGAACCCTAATTAACTTGCCAGAGCCTAATGCCGCTCCCCTCCGCCAGCCCTGCCCCCAGCCCGCGCCCCAACCTCCGAATCCATCTCCAGGCCGGCGGCCCGATGGCTCCCTCATTGGGATGTGCGGGCTGTCGCGCCCCGCTCGCCTGCGGGAGGAGGCGGCGTTTCAGCCCGCTGACACTTCTGCTTCCGATTGGGCTCCAAAATAAATGCCTCTCTTTTTCCCCCCCTCCTGCTTTATTTTTTTTTGCTGCCTTTGAGAACCAGACACAGCTCTGGGGGAAGTTGCTGCGACGTCTCATTATCTGCAAGCCTTTCTTCTGGCACTTGGCGTGCCCCTCCCCTCCCCATCACAAAGTCTGGGGCCCAGTGCTCTCTCTTGCCCCTCTCAAAAAACAGCACTCAGAAAAGGATCGGGGGTGCGGGGGGTTTGAAATCTACCAGCGAGGATTCATTCCTGCTTCTGTTTCGTACAAGAAACTGTTTGTGAACTTGCTCCTAAACACAGGTTTTGGACCTTAAAAAAATCTCTCAAGAGCATCTCATCCAGCCTCCTTGATTTAAGAGTCGAACCCAGGTCCAGTGAGCACTAATAACATATCCAGGCTCGCACAGCGGAGATGGACTCAAAATGCAGCCTCCTGCCCCCCAGGCTGGCCTCCTTCCCTCTCCCCCACCCAGCCCAGCATCCTTGTGTCCCACACAGCCCAGCCTAAGCAGCCCTTCTTGACAGTCTTATGCATGCTCACTTTCAAGTGCAAACCAAAGCAAAATAAGGGCTTTCCCAGGGAACAGGAAGAACCGTGTTGTCAGCGGGTTCCTGCTGCTGCAGCAGATCCCCTGGATGCAGCTCTGAAGGCAGGAGCAGGTGGGGGGGGCGGGGGGGGGCGAGGGGGTGTAGTGCCTCCGGAGCTCTGGAGGGCAGAGCGCAAACAGTGTTTAAGGCTCAGTGTTGTGAAGGGGGTTTGAAAGGTGCAGCACAGAGGACGTTTACTAGAGTTTGGTCTGATGAAATGGAACGGGAACGGGAACAGCAGGGCGACCATTCATTCATTCATTCATTCATCCATCGCTCATTCAGGAAATCTGTATCGCCAGCAGTGCCGGGCCCAGGGTGGATCCCTGCAAAACAGTTCTGCCTGCAGAGCCTGGTAACCCACTTGTCACCCGCCAAAGGAGACCGAGATCACCATATGCAAACAGTCGTCTGACACCATGTCGTTCCCTGCTGGCCAAGTCTCCCTCCCTCCATCCCCAGCATCTGTGCATATGAATTTTAAAAGGGTCCACGTTTGGAAATGCCCCAAATCGGCTTGTCTCTTCATTTTTGTTTCTGAAAAGGAGTGATGTCTGCTTGTGCCCACTCTGGAGAGGCAGTTTATCATGAAGAAAGAATTTGGAGTCACATACACGAGCTTCAAATCCTAGGAGCCTGAACAAAGCCTAGCTTTCAAAACCTTTGTTTTCTCATCTGTGAAAGGGGTCTCATAACAGTGCCCACCTCACAGGTTGAAAAGGTGATTAAACGATGAACTAGATCAATGTAGAAATACCGCCTTCTCTCTGAGATGTAAGCCTGTTCACAGACCCTCTACTGAAGGCCATGCTCAATTTCTCATTGGTGTCTCAAAGACAAAGGTTGGAAACCAGAATTCTTAGGAGAACTTTATGATCAGAATTTTTCATTATGCCAAAGATGCCGTTGAAGGATGTTTTAGAAAACACTTCGGTCTAGTTCGCCTCTTGGAGCCCAAATTTTCTCAGCATTAAAATTGAAATAATGAAATTAGCTACCTCATAGGGTTATTAGTAGGAAAAGGCTTAATACTGTGTGAGTCACTTAGTTGGCGTTCAGTGAATCCTATTGGAAGAACGTAGACATATTCAGTGGCAGGGAATTTCTTTAATCAATTAATTAATTAAAAATGACTCGCTCAGGTTGTCCATTATGATAAGGGTTTTCCCCCAAAACTTATGAGGGGTAGTTTACATTGAAACATTGGATTATGTTCTGATTTCTATTGGGAAGGAAAACACAATACAAATGTTTTCAAGGTTGTGGAAATTTAAAGAGGTTGCATCTTCCAATAGAAGACAAATCACTGTCTCTGAGGGTAAGCATTGAGGCTTGGATTTGTAGCGGGACTTTATGTCCCCAGGTTCCAAACTCTCATCTTAAATAGAGAGCAGGTATGGTCCAAAAGTCGTTGGTGATATAGTCCATGGCAGGTGCTAGGCTATGCTTTATAATGATTCTAGAGCCTTCCCACAATGTCTTCCCTCCCCTCTTGCTTCGGAATTTTTTCTTGGGGAGGGGGATGGCAATGGAATGTCACTACAGATATAATTACAGTTCTAGCTGATGGCCAGCAATCAATCTTACTCGGAGACATTCTTAGTCATGTAATGCAAGAAGACCTCATTTAGCATGCCAGCTCCTGTTAATTGGCAGCTGTGGCCTGAAGTACTGTGTTAAGAAGGATTCCGATGTCATGTTTAGGCTCGATGCCGGAGTGCCTAATCGAATAGCGATATCGGCTAAGGAGCTCGCTGATGGTCAGTGTGTGTAGGCCTCGTGTTTGCTAACCTTGACCTAGTGCAACCCCTGCGTGTGACAGTCAAAGAAGCTGAAGCTCAGAGAGGGTAATTGATTTGCCAGGGTCACACAGCCATTTAGTGGCAGAGCCAGAACGCCAATAACGATCTCCTGGCCCCACGCCCAGGACTATTTCCTCTTCATCATCATGTGTAAAGCTCTTAATCAAGGCCTGGTGGTACCTGTGACACAGTCATAACATTTGGCATTTGCTACACTATTTACCTGCCCCCTTACGGCTCCAAAAAAGATTTGCAGTCATCACACACCAGAAATAACATATTAGAGAGAAATACGCACATTAGAACAGGATCAAAATAAAACAGACAAGGTAACCTGCACAAAGGGAAAATGAGAGAATATAAAAAGAAGACCGAGCCAAGGGTAAGTCTGGCACACAAATGCTGTCCCTGTGCAAGTGCCAGGCAACCGGTGGTCAAAGCAAAGAAGGAAGTAGGAATCCTGGAGCTTAAAGATAGAAAATTTAGTCAACTGTTCAAAAGAAGCGGATTTCCTTGGTGTTCCCTGGAAGGAATACCTCCCACGCTCATGCCCGGGCAGCTGTGATGCGTGGAGGACATTCCTCGGGGACATGCCTCTCAAAAAATGAAGCGATTTTGATACCACTGACTCTTGGAATGTCTGTCGGTGGCGGCTGATGTTGAAGTGTCCAAGTTTGGTCCAAGAGTTGAGATCTTGATGTCAAGGCGGCCAGTGACCACCACGTTTCCAAAGCCAGGGGTTGGTCACACGGTCATCTCACTGGAGCCCCTGGCAGCCTTTGAGAGAGCTGATGGCCCTGCCCCTGGTTTATTCCTCTCCCGGGCCCCACCTTCTGGATTCCTCCCACGTCGATGCCAGCTCCTTCCCCACGCACTGCCCATGGGGCTTCTCCTTTCTTCCAGCATCTCAATGTTGCAGGCTCCAGGACCCAGCCGCAGACTTTCTCTGATCCTTAGCTGTCCTCAGTTGCTGGTGAGCTCATGGTTTTAAAAACATCCTTGGACCGGTGCCTTCAAAATTTATGTCTCTAGCCTGACCTCTCTCCTAAACTCCAGACTCATATATCTGCCTGCCCCCTTGACATCGCCATGTGGACACTAATGGCATCTCAAACATCACACGTCCGTCGTCAAAGTCCTGACGCCGCACCACCCTCTCTCCAACCTGTAACCGCACCCCAGGGCTTCCCATTTCAGGAAGTTGCACCCCGGTTTACCCAGGCGCTCAGGCCAAAATCCTAGGACTCGTCTCTCCTGTCACATCTAACATCCAATTCAAGTCCTATCAACTCGACTCCAGAAGTATTTCAGATGCGACCATCTCCCCACCATGGCTCCGTGGTCCAATCCGCCTTCCTTTTATATCTGGCGGACAGAAAGCCTCTGGCTCACCTCCCTGCTTCCGCTCTGCCCCCTACAGCCCCTTCTCCAGACAGCAGCTAGGACAGTCATCTTCAAAATGCCCCTCTCCAGTGGCTTCTCTATCGCCCTGGAAGCTGGGGTCCTCATAGGGCACTGTGTGGGCCCTGATTCCTCTCCCCTCCCCTCCTCTGCTCCAGCCACACCAGGCTCCTGCTCTCCTGCTGAGGACCCTCCTTTCAAGGCATCAGCGTTTACTTGTCTCTCCTCCCAGGATACTCTTTTCCCAGACAGCCCATGGTTCTCTGAAATATAAGCCTGTCCACGTACCTTCTGTTGAAGCTGTCATCAATTTCTGATGACTGCTGAAACACCACCTCCTCCAGGAAGTCTTCCCTGACCACCCAATTTAAATGGATCTTACTAGTCTCCCTCCCAACTTCTACTAGTCTCCCTCTCACCCCTTATCAGCCTCCTACTCAACTCCTACAAGCATCCTTCCCACCTCTTAGCGTCATCCCTCGCCCCTCCCAGCTCCCCTCCCAGTCCCCACCTGCTTCTCCCCGCCACCATCAGGGAAAGGCCTCATCTGCCTCTTCCCCGATATGCTCTATGGGAGCAGGGACATTAGCCTCACTTGCTAACCACTGTACCCTCAGTACCTGGCATGCAGTAGGTGCTCAATAAGCACATGTTGCATGATAGTCTCTCTAATGGTTGGACTTAAACTGAAAGCTGCCAGGTGATCAGCCCACGGGGAAAGCAGGGTGGACTCTGGGCCCCTCATCTGGGGCTCACTTGCTTGGAGGAACCCACACTGAGGGTTTTGCCTCTGAAAGTGGTACATGGAGTCACGTCTGTCTCCTTGGCTGATGCCACCAGGGACACCCCAGTGATTTCCATAGCATCCCCTTACTCATAAATATCTCCCCTTGGTGTCAGCTGACCCCTTGGATCTCACCAGAGGAAATGCTGTCAACAAACCCCAATAAATTGAGAAAGGCCCGAGCAGACCGGGCCAATTTACAGCAGGTTTTGACTTTAATAATGTTTTGTCTTAGATTTGACCCTAATTATAAATCATTTGCAACTGTGGTTTAAACCATAAGCAAATCTTACATGGCATTCTTATTATCTACTTAATATGGTGGCAAGAAAGATTTACGGAACCTTGTTCTGGGAATTAGGCAAACGAGGAAACTTTTAGGTGAAGGCGAAACACGTGAGAATTATAGTTTTGTCATAATACGTTGATTGATCAATGATTATTGTGAAACGGTGGTAACCGTGCTGGCGTCAACATAAATCTCTAATTGGCTGAATTTATTCTCTTTCAAAATATTATATTTCCTACCGTTTTGACCATCGTGTTAATCTGCGTCTGTCAGATTTACTGTAGTTTTAGCCTAATTAACACCATTTAGCTTATGCATATATGTGTGTGTGAGTGTATGTAGTGTGTGTGTGTATGTAGGTTTTAGATAGATACGTAGATGGATGGGTGGATAGATGGACAGGTGGATAGATGCTTTGCTCCAGTTGCTCTTAATTGTCAGTGGTTTGTGTTTTTCTTTAAATATAATTTTTTAAATATTTAGAGAAAACAACTTGGCTGTATGAAGCCAATCATGCTGCAGAAATGGGTCCAAAGCACTGTTTCCCAGTTGCTCCTCTGTGGGGCGACCGCCCAGGGTAATAATACTGAGCCTCAGGAGGTAGGGGGACTGCAAAAAGGTCATGACTCAAGTTCAAACCTTGTCTCTGCCATTCATTGGCCATTCACCATGAGGAACCTCCTCCAAACGCTCTTAGCCTCAGTCTTCTCATCTGTACAATGGTCATAATTAGGCTACTGTGAGGCTTGAATGAAACAGTGAGTGGTAAGTGATTAGCCTAGGGCTTGGCAGGCAGCGGAAGCTTAGTAGCCGCCATGGATGCCCCCCTTCCCCTTCCCCTTCCCCTTCCCCTTCCCCTTCCCCTTCCCCTTCCACTTCCACTTCCACTTCCACTTCCACTTCCCCTTCCGAGGGTGGGCCTGTGGTGCGGGCCAGGGGCAGTGCACCCAGGAGACAGGTGAGGGCAATATCCCAGCCCTCAGAGGGACCCTCTTAGGGAGGGCTTGTCCCGGCGCCAGGGGAACCACACCAGACACCAGAGTCACCTCCCATCCCGACAGGATCGGGGAGATCACGGGTCCAGATCAAAGCCACACGGGGGCAGACAGCCACGTGATAATGCAAATTTAAAATAATGACAATAAACAGCCACGCCCACTTTCGTACTAAGCACCGCCTTAGTGTTAAGTTCTATGCTCAATTCTTTGTAGACTTCCTTTTGCTAAAGCCCAGCAATGGCTATGACCTTGTCGACTCTGGGAGGAGAAAATTAAGATCTCAGAGATGTGGCTTGCCCAAGGGACACAGCTAACAACTGGCAGAACCAAGACCCCAAACCCACAATCATAAGCGCTGACTGGCTGCTCCAAGGGTCACCGGCCTATGGGTGCGTCCTGGGCTGATGGCTCTTTCCCAAGGTTGACCCGAGGAAGAGGGAAGCCCGATTCAGCCACTCGGCCTGTTCGTCCCTAACTGCTAAGGACAGAGCTGAGAAGTGGCCGGTTTCAAGTGGAAACCTGCCCTCGTCTTCCTGTGGAGTTCTCCGTTGGGGTCGAAAAGTGCTTTATTTTTCTCGATTCCCACCATGTCACCAGCGAAAAACATTTTCTGAAGATCTGAGTCACCGGCCCACACTCTCTGTCTTCCAGTTGTCCAGGGTCAGGAGAGTCAACCGTGGCTAAATGAACCCAGACATTCGATTTCGCCAAAAGCAAACACTCTGAGCCGTGAAAAAAACAAAAAATGTTGGTTTCAAATATAACTTTCACGAGTAATCACCTTTCCTTCACTTCCCCCAACCCACACCCCCCCCTTTTCTTCCAACTTGATCTCTCTTTCTCTCACCTCCCCCCCTTTCTCTTTTCTTCAACCTTCCCTCCCCCCTTCTTTCAATCTCTGCTCCTTCCTCTCATTGCCGTCTCTCTCTTATTTCTCTCTCCTCCTTCCTATATTTTTTCTCTCTTCCTCGCCTCTCTTCTGTTTTAACATATACCCAGGATTTGGTGTCTGTTAGGTATGGTGAAGCCAACGGACCCGGAGATGGCTGCCATTGAGAAGATAGTTTGTCAGAGTTCCCAAGAGAAGGGGTGTCGCGGCGCCAGGCAGGGCCACTCGGGGAAGCACCAGGGTTGGCCGGGAGGCAGGGGGGCGGGGAAGGATGCACCAGAGACTTGATTGTGTTTTCTGCAGGAAGGAACTGGTGAGGCCGGGTGACCCACTCAGGATCAGCCAGCTTGGATACTCTCAGCAGACTCTGGGCTCTGCATGGGTGGTCTCCGGCTGTCTGGTGCTTGGCTCCGGGGTGATTCAGGCAGGGAGATAGTGTCCTGGACTGCAGGGGCCTCATAAAAGGAGGGGAATGAGAGGTGTGGACTTGGGTTATTTGGTTTGTATATCAAAGGTGTGCTGGAAGGGGAGTTGTTTGCTATTTCTAGAAATTAGGAAAACTCTCAGGGTCTGCGAGGCCCTAAAATGTTAAAGCATCCTAAGATACAGAAAACCAAAAAAACATAATGCATACATCTTTCTTTTTCTAGTCTTTCTCTCATCTCCACCGCGCCGGTGCTTGACGACAAACCAGGAGAGGAACAGGCAGCTTAGGAATCACTGGGAAGGCAGGACCCTACTTTTCAGAGGCCGAACGTGGCCTCTGCCGGCAGAGGAGAAAGCTTAGCTTAACTCCACCCGCCGGCCCCAGCTCTGCACCTCCGCTTCTCGGAAGCAGCGCCTTGTCCTGACGGCGTTGGGTGGCCACCGTGTCCTTGCCCTGTCACCCTCCCGTGGGTTGGTTGTTTTGCCCAGGCCTGGAATTACCCAAATCCCCTTAAATATGTGGCTGCAAATGAGGACACTGGAAAAAAAGCAATAATTGTGACAGTAACTCACAGGGCCAGGCCTGACACGTCTCTAATTGCCTGCTAAAATTGTCGCTGTCTCCTAAAGTGCAAGTTATCACCCGAAATGACAAGAATAATGAATGAGTAGCTCTGATGTAATGCAACAATTAGTCCTCGAAGACACTGTCTAATATGGTAATTCAGAACACCCACTCCTTGTTATTAAGTGCCTGATAATTATTTAATTATCCATCTGCCAGCATGATTTACTTGGTTTATTTAGCTGCAGATGTGGGCAGGAGCGCTTGGGTTTAAGGTCACAACGAGCTGGCCCCTCCGTGGGCCACCACATCGGTTTGCTTGGGTGCTGGAGGCCGCCGTCTGTCTGACGTGCCTAATTGGCCCTGGCAGTCCCGACCCAGAGTCAGAAAATCCTCTCCTCTCCACCCCGGCGCTGACCTGGGGTTACTCAAGGGCCATGCAGACCAGTTCTGGGGGCCCCTGCTTTCCCCTTGCCCACTCGGGCCCCCACAAGTGATCAGAATATTTGCGGTAAATGGCTGCCCGGCCAAGAGCAATGAGAGTGTCTACTCTGCGCTGGGCTCGGCGCCAAGTCTTACCCAAGTGTTGCTCATTTAATCTTCTCAGTGATTCCAGAAGGTAAATCAATGGGTATTGGCATTTGACAGAGGAGGGAACTGAAGCTCAGAGAGGTGAGGTTTCTCATCCAAGTTCCCACCATGAGCAAGAGGTGGGGCCAGGACCAGGACCAGCCCCTTTTTGTCTCCAGAGCCACTATGCTGCCCTGGACCCCAGCAGCTACGAGGGTGAGGCTGGTCCCAGAGCTCTCAGTCCCAGATTATTCCAGAGCCAGTGCACAACCAGAAGTGTCTGGGCTGGGACTCAGAAGGGCCAGGGCCATGGTCTCCAAATCACAAAATGATTGACAGAAGAGGAAACAGAATTTAATCAGAGCCACGGTGTAGATGCTACTACAGGGAGACAAACTTGGCATCTAAAATGGGACACTTGCTAGCTGAATGTGCTTGGCCGAGTTACTAAACCTCCCAAAGCCTCAATTTCCTCATCTGTAAAATGGTATGATCAGAGAGTCTCTCCCTGATAGCCCTGTCAAAAGGACTCCTGGCATCAGACACTCTCCGAGGTTCAGCACCCTGTTGATTTCCTTTACTAAATATATAAGCATCTAAAATTATCTTGCTTATTTATTTAATTGCCTTCACTTGCACAGAATATAAACTCCAAGGGGGCAGGGACCTTGTCTGTCCTATGTATCCATTGTATCCCCTGCACATAGCACAATGGGTCTGATGGCACATTATAGGCCCTCGATAAACATCTGTTGAGTGAATGAATGAATGAATGAATGAATGAATGAATGAATGAATGGAATGAATGACCAGAAGCCGGGTGGGCTCCCAGGCCAGCCAGGCCCTTCCCTGGTGACTTTCCAGCTTCTCCCACACACAGCTCTTGCCTGTGGCTCTCTGGCCAACTCTGGCCCTCACGCTCTGGGTCCCCTCACGCTCAGGCTTTCTGTCCAGTGACACAAACAGCACTTTTGTCCACGCTCTCCTGCAGCTCAAACACGGCATAAGTTGATGTTTGGTAATATGTTTTTAATATTTTATTTTGAGATCATTTTAGACGGCCAGAAACTTAAAAAAAAAAAAAATAGCCCAGTTCCAACATAACCCTTCGCCCGGCCTCCCGGAAGGTCCTGGTACGTGACTCTAAGTCCTCGGCCTGGACGCCTGGGCCACCACCCTGCCACCTGAGCGCTGGGAAGGGCGTCGGCCTCTGCAGCCCCGAGAGCGGGCTCCGGGCGCAGCAGCCACGAGCCGCAGCAGACAGGCGACGGGAGACAGACAGCGTCCCCTCTGCTGTCATCTCTCCCCGCGCGGCGCATCCGCGGCTTTCTTTTATTTGTGGTCTCTCACCTCCTCTGCCACGGCAAACAAGAGACTTTATAAATATTTCAAGCACTAATAATTTGTGCTGTCCCTGCTTAGACTTTTAAATGAATCTAAGAGCATTTCTCTTCGAGGAACCTGCCAAACTGCAGGCGGCTGAAAGAAATACAGCCAGGCCCTGTCTGCGATGGTGCTTGATGGAGAGGCGGGAACGGAGGCTGTGGCTGCGGGGGTGGGACACCCCCCCCGACAACCCCCCACACACCTCGTCCCTCCCACCCATGTCCCCAACCCCAGCCTCTGCTCTGGGGAAACTGCAGGGCGGGGGGACTGGGTGGAAATGGCCAGTCCAAACCCCTGGGTTCGGTGAGTCTTGGCCGGGTGGTCAGTTGGTTAGAGCACCCTCCCCATATGCCAAGGTTGTGGGTTCAATTCCCTCCCGGGCACACAAGACTCAACCAATGAATGTATAAATAAGTGGAACAAATCTCTCTCTAAAAAAAAAATTCAATAAAAAAATTTATAAACCTCTGGGTCTACAGGGTGGGGAAGTTGAGGGCTGGTAATTCCATGGCTGGTGTCTAGCTTTGGAATCAGACAGTCCTGGGTTCAAATCCCAGCTCATTCGCTCATTAGCTGTGTGGCCTTGGACAAGTCACTTCACCTCCCTGAGCCTTTATTTCTTTACCTAGAAGGTGGACATTGTAAGGATTAAAATAAATTGTGGGTATGGAGTATACACAGAGGCTGACTATGCCGTGGGCTCGGTGCACAGTAGCTGGTATTTTCCCTTTGAGCATTTCCAAGATTTATTTCCAATATTTACAATGGCTCCGGCACAATGGAAGTTAGTTTCTCCTTCACATAAACCACCCAACGAGTTTCTGGGTTGGCTCAGGGATGGGAGTAAGGGGAAAATTCTGCTTTACTCAAACCGATGGAGGCTCTGTCTTGGTTTCCAAGATTTCCCCAGACACCCAACACACAGCAAGCAGAGAGGGGAAGAAGGCGGAGGGAGGCCCCTGGGAGCTCCTGCTGGCCTTCCGGAAAGTTCCCCAGTTAAGGAGGAGAAGAGATACGGAAAGCACAGCCTATGATGGGGTGGTTCCTCCACTGAGCAGCGGCCAGATATGTGGGACAACAGGGAAGAGGGAGATCTTTTCAGGAGGCTGACCAGGTCCCAGCACACGCTCCTGAAGTCCTTCCAAGGTCTCCCATTGCTCTGAGGATACAGAACGAACTACTCCATCCTTCAAGGCCCACATGGCGCATCCCTGCCAACCTCTCTCTCAGTCCTGACACCCTGGGCTTCTTTTTAGTCCTTAAACAGGCCACAATCCTAGAGCAACCATATAATTTATCTTCCTATCCAGGCCACTTTGAAGGAGAAAAAAAAACTGGGACTGTTTGGGCACTGTCCACCATTGGTCCAGCCTCAGGACCTTTGCACATGCTGTTCCCCCTATGCCACCCACCTGGCTAACTTGTCCTGATCTTCGGAATCCCTTCCTCAGGGAAGCCCTTTCTGACCCACCACTCTAAGTCAGATCCCTCCATTATACATTCTCCTGGGATCTGTTTCTTTCCTTAGTGGCACTAAGTTAAATTCCTAAATCTATGCTCAATTGTATGTGTATCTGATTGTGGTCTCTCTTTCCAACTGGACCGTAAGCTCCATGAAAGTAGAAACCATATTTCTTTTGTTCACCCTTCACCCCCAGTGTCTGACACATCGTGAGCATTCAGTAAACTCTGGAATACGTGAATAACTGCTCATCTCTGCCTGGAGGGATCGAAACAGAAACCTTCTGACATGAGAGGGAATTTTAGTGTGGCCTGGAAGAGTCAGTTTAGGATGGAACCACACGGAGAAGAGATGAACAGCATTCTAGGTGGAGGAACCGCAGTGAGCAAGGTAAGATGCTGGATCCTATTTAATGCGTTCGGAGAATGGCCGGGAGGTTAATAACGGGAGCACCAAAGAGGTGGGAGAAATAAGGGAGAGAGCTGGGGGTGGGCAGCGTTAGGTTGGGAGGCCCTGGACGCCAAGGAGCGGTGCTTGGACTGAGTCCTACAGGTGGCGGGAAGCCATGGAGAGGAGAGGCTCAGCCTCAGCTGTGTGTGAAGATGACGCCCCTGGAGGTAGAGTCCAGTCCTCTGAGCAAACCAGGGACCACTAGCTGTAGCAGCAACTGTCAGATTTTTCTTGGAGCATAAATCTATTTCAGTGGCATTTAAAGACATCACATTAGATGTCAGGAGAGTAGCCTGGGGCTGGGCATGAGAGTGAGCGGAGCCTTGTCCATGACCCTGAGGCACCTCTGTTCCCTGCAGCATCAGCTGATACACTGAGGTCACCCGGCCAGGACTTGAGAACTGCCTCCCAGGCCTGCGACCTTCCATTAGGCTACCCTGTCTCCTGGATAGTAACATAGGCCTGGGAGGTAGATATGCTGACACAAGAACGGCCCTTCAGAGAGGAGCTTATTTAGCCCCTGGACCCAGAGAGAGCTGGACCCGCCCTGAGGGTGTCACCATTCCAATGCCCCCCAACAGAGGTAGCGGAGTAACTGTTCTTACTAACCTGATGATAGTCCCCATTCCCCGAGCATTTACTGTGATCCTGATCCCATCCAAAACCCACAGCAGCCTGAGCTGGGCATTATGCTCATCTTTCATTTTAAGGGTGAGGGAACTGTGGATCAGAGAGGTTTGGAAACTTGCCTGAGGTCACACAGCTTGTGCGTGGCCCAAACGGGATTTGAGCCCAGGTCTTGCTCCAGAAAGTGTTCGCACTGCACTAACTGTTGCCCAGAGAAAAACGTAGAGGAGTTTCGAGTGGATTTTTCTTTCTCCATGGAGATTTATGAGAAGAAAAAAAGCAGGTAGGCACCTTCCTGTCTGAGAGGAGCTAAGGGGGTTCCCACTAGACTCAGGGGAAGGACACCGTGACTTCATGGATCCTGCCCAACCCCTCCGATTCTATTTTCAGGGCTGTTGCTGTCAGGACATATGAAGCATCCCCCAGTTGGGCACGCTGTCCATCTGGCTGTCTGCACAACGTTATTTATAATGCCTGCCCCCAGCCAGGCTGGAAGGAGGAAGATCCAGCCCTGGCTCCTTGGCGGGGAGGCGACTGACTCCGGAGCCAGCTGTCCTGGCAGCCCGGTTCGGCAAATGTTACTTACGCCCGAGGCCAGATCCGAGGCAGCCTGGCGCCCAGAGGGAAGGGGGTGGCCAAACAGTGCCGACGGGGCCATTTGTGTGTCTGACAGCAGCGAGGGCTTTTCCAGGAGTTCTCATGATGAAATGTGTGGCTCTCGGAGCGGAGCACGGAGGCAGCCGGGTGCCCTCTTCGTGACTCAAGGAATGGGCACGGCTTTGGGAAGCGAGAGATGCCTTCCGAGCTGAGAGCTCCTGTTGATTCCAGTTTCCCAACAGTGTCTTCTCTGAGCTTTATAAATCGGCAGGTGTGTGTGCATGTGCATGTGTGTGTGTGTTGTCACCCAGCTATACATGTAGATGGGGAAGGAAGGACTGACACAGATTTGGAGCCTTCTATAAACCAGGGAACTGGCCAGTCTAACCTTGAATCCCCTCCACAACCAACGAGGTGAGTGCTGTGATCCCCACTACAGAGGTGAAGCCACTGAGACTCAGAGAGGGAAAGGGCCTGGCTGCAGGCAGCCCGAATATACCACCTTCCTTCCTGACAGCCTGCTGCCCCCACGTGTGGCTGCCACAGCTGTCCTCAGTGTTAGCCCCTTTGATCTAATTTCTGTACTGTCGTATCCATTCAGCCATGTATTCCTTGGAGATGGGGATCATGGGCTTTTAGCTCTATGCCCGCCCGGCAAACAGCGGGTGCCTGCTATAGTTCTGGTTATCGTATGCATGTGCCCTGATTGTTTAAACACACAAGTTCATGCTTCCGCCAGATCAGTTGTTTTCCAGCTTCTTTTAACTCAGGAACCATAGTAAAACCCAGAACAAATGGCAGCTACTCAATGACCATGCCAGTGAAATCGTGACAAAAGAGGACATGATTCTACAAGGGATCTGGAGGAGCTTTTGAGTCTTCCTGGCCCATAGAGGCAGCTGTTCCCAAACTGCAAAGGGAAAGTACTGAACAAGGGAACTCGGGAAAAAGATCGAGTCGATATTTCTTAATCCTCAATTGTATGCAGTGCTGAGTGCTTTCCGGGTATCAACTCAATGTTTATCCTCAAAACATCCCTAGAGTTGGCACCGTATCCCTCACTTTATGAGCAAGGAGACAGGTCCAGGAAGGTGACGGGACTTGCCCAAGGACACATGACTAGGAAGTGGCAGAGCCAGGACTCAAGTCTAGGGCCATCTGTGAGTTCCGCTCAGCCGCCTCCTCAGTAGGACCCCAAAGGGATCAGTCTCTACTGGTTCTCCTCAAACTCGAATGAGCTTCTCATTCATATATTTTGGCCATTCGTACATTTAAACCGCATTTCCTTAACACCCTGTGAAAGGCGCCGAGGGCGAACAGATGGAAGAGACACGGTCCCTGCCCTCCAGCCTTAACAGTCTCGTACATGTAAAACCAGTCATAACTTCAGATGAAATGTGAGGGTTCAGGGGGCCAGAGAGGGGAGGGAGATGGTTGTAATTTCTGAGTTTCCGTTTCCTCACACGTATACTGAGGAGGTCTGAAGAGACTAGATTTCAAGGGTGCCTTCATAAATAACTGTAAACAAGTAGACTATTTATAGATATTATTTTGGTATAGTGTCCAGAGTACCCCACCTTCCTGAAACAGAAGAGCTGTTGAAATAGTTTGTTAAACTGCATTAGATTGAATTCCATGCGTGGTTGGAGCATCTCATGTGCGAATTGTTGGCCTTGAGTTGAGTTGTGTTGGGCGGAGTTAGGTTATATGGGCTGAGAGGTGATCTGTTGTATTGTGCTGAGTTGTATAGGATTGTAATTTGTTGGGTTGGGTTGTTTTGCTCAATAAGATGAGGTTGAATCGGCTTGTATTATATTAAAGAGGTCGGACTGAGTTAGGTTATTATGTAGGTTAAATTCAGTGGAATTGATGTAGGTTAAGTTGAGCTGAGTAAGTTTTGTAGGGTTCAGCTGGCTTGGCTTGACATGGATGAATCCGAACTGTGTCCATATATTTTAGAAAGTGTTTCCAGTGTGGGGCTTTTTCCTGTCCAGCAACTAGAACTGCTGTTAAAATATCTATATTTAGGGCCAAAACCACAAGGGAGAGAGCAATGAGAAGAGTCTTTTAAACAACTGTGTCTCTCTTGTGAACTTATATGCAAAGTTCCCAAACAAAATTTTGCAAATCAAATTCAGTGATAAATAAAAATGATAATACACCATGAGCAATTGATATGTATTCTGGGATGATAGTGGTGCAAATCAATTAATGTAAAAAGAGAAAACAAATATATGATCACCTCAAAAGATGCAGAATATCATTTGACAAAACTCAATGTACATTTCCGATAAAACTTTTAATTAGGAATAGAAGGGGTTGTCTTCAATCTGGTTTTTTTTAATGTAAATATAGCCAACATTATTCTTAATGATATAAAATCGGGACCTAGACAAGAATGCCTACTATCACCAATTCTATTTAGCACTGTGCTGGGGATCCTAGCCAGAGCAATAGGGAAAGAAAATAAATTAAAGGCTTAAAGATTGAGAGTGAGGCAATAAAATTGTCTTTATTCACTGGTGACATGATTGTGTACATAGAAGATTCAAAAGACTCTATAAATTATTAGTATTTCAATTTAACGATGTCACTGGATATGAGGACAATATACAGAGATCAAGTTTATTTCTATATACCAGCAATGGACAAACAGAAAATAAAATTTAAGAAAATTATGAAACTGTGAGAGTATAAAATTTTTCTAATACCTAGAAATAAATCTAATAAACACTGAGAAAGTCTATCACACTAAAACCAACAAAACATTATCAAGAATCAGAGGTGAGAAGATGGACTATTTCTTAAATTGTGGTGGAACAAATGGGTACATACATGTAAAACAAATAAAAATAGACTCCTGCCTAACACATTACACAAAAATATGTTCTAGGTTGATTAAAGACCTGACAAAGACAAATACAACTTTTTAAATTGTACGATAAAATATAGGAAGATATCATATAACCTCAGAATGGGCCATCCATGTTAAACCATCCACAAAAGCACAAATCATAAAATCAAAGATGAATAAATGTGATTAGATTAAACTTTAAAACATCGACACAGCAAAAGATGTCTCATACAATATTGGAAGACAAGAGGCTTACTAGTAGAAACAAATTATCACTTCATATAATCACAGTCTTAGTAACCAGAATATATTTTTAATTGGTTTACAAAAAAGATAAACCAACAGCACTATAGGGGGAAATGGCATAAAAAATGAATAGGTAATTCACAAAAGAGAAAAACAAATGGCCAATGAACGAACATATGTAAAGATGTACAATCTTGCTAGTAATCAGGGAAATGCAAATTAAACCCACAAAGACATATCATTTTACACCCATCAGATTGGGAAATATTAAGCCATCTGACAATGCCAATTGTTGGCAAGGACTCTCATCCACTGCTGGTGGGAGTGTAAATTTGTACAACCATTTTGTAGAGCAATTTGGCAATACCCAGTAGACATGAAGATATGCATATCCTTGTACCTAGGAATTCTACTTCTAAGAATATACCTTAAGAACTCTTGCATATGTGCACCAGGAGATGTCTACAAAAATTGGAAGTAGCCTGCATGTCCATCAGTAGAAAAAAGAAAAAATTATTGTCAGTTTATTCATACAATGGAGCACCATATAGAAATTAAAATGAATGAACTAGAATTACATATATCAACATGTATAAAGTTTAAAAAAACCCATAAAATATATTTAAAAATAAAAGTTGTGGAATGATACATATGGTGTAATATGGTGAGTATCAATCTAAGGATATGCAAAACAATACCATGTATTATTTATGGACACATATGTAGTGAAAATATTTTTAAAACATGATAAACACCAATTTGGGGGCAGGACTATATTTCTGGATCAAGAAGCAAATGAATAGGATTGTGGGAGATAATACAGATGGCGCCAACTGTATTTATATTATTTTATATCTTGAAAGAAAAATGAGAGCTCTAAAGCAAATATAGCAAAACGTTGAGATTAACCAAAGCTGAGTCACAGGTACATTCAGTATTTGTTACATTAGTCTAGTGGTATGCTGGTGGATGTTTAACAACTGGTTCTCCTCGGGGGAAACCCTGGTCTGTAGCATTGGCCAATTGCCATGGTGTAAATACTCCCACCAAGGCCAATTTCAAGCTATCAAGATGACTTTGCTGATTACAGAGTTGGGAAGAGATGCGCACCGTAGGTTCTTATGAGCCAGAGGGACAAGCTCCAACATACCGCTATATTAGCCCCTGCTGCTCTCGGTGTGAAACACGGCAAAATAAAAGTAAAGCACTAAGCAAAACTAATTTTTAAAGCACAGAGGCATGTGGAAAGAGGTCAGAGTGCAGGTGCTCTGTAAAAGCAGGAGGGGGGACCCCTCCTCTTCCTTTTCCCTCCCCTGAGCACCACGGAGACCTGTAGACCACTAACCTAGGCAATCTCTGATGTGCTGGGACTGGCCATTACGCTGTCACCTCCTTGGTTGATAGTGACCTTTCCTTGCTCGGCTAGCAAGCAAGGAAATATCCAAAGACGTGGCTAGACAGGGACCAGAAAAGGGCACAGAGAAGAGAAGGCATGGTTCTCCTTCCTTGGCAGGGCAGCAAGGCAGACAAAGCCAGGCTCCTATCTGGTTTGAACCGCAGCCCTGTGACCATGAGCAGAAAGGCTAACCTCTCTGAGATTGAGCCTCCTTGTTTCCAGAATGGGCTACTCATGGGCTCAGTGGGTGGTTATCACTTATAACAAGTGATGTCACAAGCATAAAGCCTTTGGCACAGAGACTGACCCCAAAGTAAACACCCAAAAGAGAGAGATCCTCACACTGTAAGCCCACAAAACTCTCAGTATGAAAGATGGGACATGCAGATAACTATAATGCAAGTCAGAACAACAGCCAACATTTACTGAGCACCAACTATGTGCAAGGCAGTTCACTAAGCTCCTTTTGAGCACCTGCCTTAGTCGTCACAATAATCCTGTTGTGCCCATTTTACAGATGAGAAAGCTGAGGCTTAAATGACATCCGTAACTCAAGCTCAATGTGTTGATTTAGTGGCAGAAGGAAGGTTCTATCCCAAGTGACTCTGACTCCCTAGTTCATGCTTTTAAGTGATCTACCAGATGCCTCCCATTCCTCCCCTGGTACCAACAGCCGTGAACTTCCAAAGGAGCAATCACTTCTAGTTGTGGCAGAGCAGGACTGAAGGCTTCTTGGAGGAGGTGATCTTGGGGGAAGATCTGCTGGACTGGATGAGCACCATCCACAAAGGCAAAAGACAGGCCAGGGCCGGGTCACCTGGAAAATGGTTTTGCAACAGATTCACCTTCTAATGTGGTCACTGCCTGGCCCACAGCATGACAGGTGGGACAGAAGAACCATGAACAGTGTCTTGAGATGGAAAACAATACTCAAGTTCTGCACGTATGCGCCCTGGAGCCAGACTGCTTCACTCTGCCACTTACCAGCTGTGTGTCCTTGAACGAGTTACTCAATCACTCTGTGCAATTTATCCATCTGTAAAGTGGAGTTAACAAGAGTGCCAAAATTAGGGTGGCATGAAGATTCACTAAAGTGATGCCCATGACACATGTGGCGCGGGACATACACGGAATCAGCTCTCAATAAATGCTAGTTATTAGGTGGCTGCTGTTAATATCATTCTACACCCGAGATGTTTCTCAGCCGCCCCGAATATTGCACTGTTGGGTTAATTCATCCTAAAAATACGAAATACCGTGGGAACTTGGACACACGGAATTTCAACGTCTCAGAATCGTTAAATATCAGACTCCTAGAATTGTACAGCTTGCTTTAAAACTTTCGAATAAAAATACAGTTGGAGACAATAAAATTTACAACATAAATTTCCCCTAAATGGCCGCCCTCCTCCTCTCTCTTTGAGCGACTGGAACTATTACTTTGTCACCCAGATCTGTGACTTTTTCTCCCCCCGAAATATACGTTCGTGTTATTTTTTTTGTTTCAAGGAGAAGCATTTATGCTCCTTTCTCCCCTCCTCTGTTCCTTTCGCTCTCCTGTACCGAGACTATGATGTGATGGGTAAAATATCAAGGGCAATAAGTCAAACTTTCTGACAGAAATAATAGAGGCCGCATCCATTTCCAGCCATTCTCCCGGTGATAACAATTAAATCCCGGACAGTTTGAACTTTTTACAAAGAATTAATGATGCATGTGAGCGCGGGGGGAGAGCATCACTAATAATTTATGAAGTCTTCCCGGGCTCAGAGTAGCAAGTTTGGTAAAGTGAAGGGGGGAGCCTTTGAAAGGTAAACACTTTGAAAAGCCATTCTGAGGAGCTGCCCTGTCAATTGAGAATTTACTACATTCCATTAAACAACCTAAAATAACTTCTATGGTAATCACCCTTCAGATACAGGCGCCGGCGCCGACAAAGGTATTATTAAGTTAAATTACCCTAAAAGTGTTGGATTGACAGAAAGGTTCAGTCAATGGTTTGGAAAGCCGGGGTCTCTAAGTGACACCAGCAAACAGATACTGATGTTCCGGGGCTGGGGGACTTGGCTCTACCAGACCTGGCGCCCAGAGGATTTCGATTTGAGCTTTCAATATGTCATGTTCCCCCCACCGCGGACCCCAGGAGGAGGCCGTGGGGTTCGCAGAGGTGGGGCTGGGCCCCCCTCGCCTTTCGGGCCTGGATGCGAAAGGTGCCCGTGAGGAAATAAACAGACATATGGTGAGGAGGTCGCCTCTTAGGGGAGGAGAGGGCCCTGAAGAGGGGAGGAGTTCACCTGCTGGGTTTGGCTGCGGGAAGGAGCTGGGATTTTCAGTTTCTAGGTAAGGGACATGAGGCCAGTGCCGGTCTACAAGGGGAGCGAGGTCTCTTCCCTGAGGTCACCCGGTCACTCACTACAATACACATGGAATCCACTTTCTCTCTCTTGATTCTGATGGCTCCCCGGAGTCCGGCCCAGGTTGCAGGTTGCAGGATCTCCTAAATATTTTTTAAATAAACTCTGTAAATGCACAGCATTCATTGGGGAAGACGAAAAAAAAGGAACAAGTCATAGTGTGCAACCAATGAATTTCCCCAAACCAAACACACGTGTGTCTTCGGCGTTGCGCTCAAGACACACAACACCCCCATCCAGACCGGGGCCCACCTGGAATTCCGGAGGCCGGGGGACAAGGCCTGGCTTGACTTCTAATGTGCTGGGCAACCTTGGGAAATTCGCTTACCCTCTCTGAATCTGGGAAATAATGGTAAATCTGGGAAATAAGAGTAACTCTTTCAAAATGGCAGGGCCATTAAATAAAATCATTCATATAGAGGGCTAATCACAGTGCCTGGTGCATAGTAACACTCAATACATTATTATTTTCTAAGTATTATTATTTATAGTCCTTAGAGCAGACATTAGGACTAAATGAAATGATGTATCCAAAGCTTTTAGACAGAGCCCAGCGCTGAGGAGTTGCTCAGTAATTTTAATTTCATCCCGAATTTGGAGTGCCACCAGTCAGAGGAGACCGGAGTCCCCACCCACCATACGGCTCTTAGGCGGCCTTCAAAGTGTTCCTGACGTTCAGATGGGTGGATAGGTCAATATCAGGTCACCTGTCACGTCTTCACGGTGGCATCGTGAGTGCACGGTCCTAGTGTCGGGGCCGAGGAGGCACGGAGCCCTTGGCTGCCAAATGTTGGGTACAGTGGCTTCTGGAAGAGATGTCCTGGGGCCTGTGAGGTCAGATGCTCCGTGTCCCACCACACTGTTAACTTCAGCGATGCTGCGGCAGACTCCTCACCGCCTCCCAGCATGCTCCGGGCCATCTTCCTTTGGAATTTCCCATCAGCCCTGTGGGTCCTGATGCAGCTCTTAGCTGGATGGAAATGTGTCCCCTCCAGGTAGAATCCTAGACGGCTGGAGCTCATAAAAGGACTCGGGGATTATTGAATGCATTTCACTCATCTAACAACGGCGACAACCATTTCCAGTGCAGACAGGTGAGGAAGAAAGTCCTGGAAGAAAGTCCTGCAGGTAGCAAGGGGTAGAACCGAGGTCCCGACCCAGGCCTGCCTGTTCCCAAGACTTCCATCTCCTCTCACAAAGCCTCCATCTCAAATGGTGGGACGGACGCCCAGACAGGGCAGGTGGCTTTCTCAGAGTCACACGCATAGTTGAGGTCCAGAGCCCAGGTTAGAACGTCCCCTCCTGGCTCCTTCCACCAGCCAGATTCCACATCAGCCTTTTCAAAGATTCTCTGAGTCCATCCCCCCCCCCGTGGAGCCTCTCTCTTCAGCCTGGGTTCACTTGGTGGCCATCACCCAACATGAAACGGGTGAAAATATCACAGTTAGATTTTCTCCTCTTGATGGGGGAGAATTTTCCAGGTCTGGGCACCTCTGAAACCTCCCCCCGTCAGCCCTCATCAGCTGTAACTGGCACTTCTACTAATAAATTGAGAATGTCACGTCTCCCAAACTGCATTATTACTGTTTATAATTTTAATTGTTCATTTGCATACGAAAATTAGTCCTGTGACATGCGTGAATTTTATTTTATTCTTGAACTAATTATAAACAAGAATGCCACATTATTTACATAACTAATTATTGTTCCTTATGTTCCCGTTTTTTAAATCGGGGGCCCGTTCGCCATTGGTTAACTGCGCGGATGAAAAATCCGAGAACATTTCTAAAGTTTAGGAACTTGTTCTATTTGCATCAAATACAAATTCCTCTGAATAAGAGATAATATGCTTTCCATTTTAATAGGCCTAAATTAGGTTGATCTTAATTTATAGTTAATTTGAATGAATAATTTCTGTCTACCTGGGTCTGTTTTTTCAGCCGCTCATTGTAAATGTTTATTAACCCATAAATCTGCTGCTCGCCTTTAGGAGGGTATTTTAAGGCCTCCCAAAGTGGAGGGAGTACATGCCAAGGGAAGGAAAAAGCACAGGAGTAGTTAAGAAACCCGAGAATAAGTCCCTACTCTGTAAGTCATGTGCTGTATGCCTTTGGGCAGATACCTAACCTCTCTGAGCCTCAGATTTCTCCGTCGTTTAATGAGTGGGTTGAGTTAGATTGTTGCTAAGATTCTGATGTTCTCTAACATTCTTGGTAGGGCAGAGAAGGCAATGTGGGGAGGTCTAGGTGACTTCTTCATCTTGCCTTTGATTATACCTGCTCCCAAATCTCTCTTTTGATTAAGATCTTAAACCTTCACTCGTGGGAGCTGACCCATTTTGTTAGCCTCTACGAAAGAAGCAAAAAGATTCTACCGAGAAGTGTTCTGGAAGGGCTCTCACGTTAGTGGTGGAAATCCAGGCCCTGGTGACCCTTTGGGAAGACAGGCTTTGGGCAGATGGCACTGCTGGGACTCAGTGGGGCTCCCACTAGCCATCAACCATACCAGGAAGGTAAGAACCACACACTGCTGTGTCTACAAGGGAAAGAAACTTGCAGCCCGAGAGGCCTGGGTTTTAACCCCTGGTTTGTCCCTGCCTCGGAAAGATGACATGAGCTCTCTGAGACCTGGCGTGTCAAGTGACAATAACAACCCTACCTCCTTCCCCAGAAAGTGATGGAGAATTAAATGAGACAGTGAAGTGCAGTTTGCCTGGGGTGGAGCCCAGGCTCAAACGCCAAGTCCATAAACAAGGCACGATGCTCGAAGTCCACACATTAGGCAAAGAGTTTCTGTGGTTTGGACATTTAGGATCTAATCTCTTAGCAACTTTCAAATATATAATACAGTATTATTAACTAAAATCACCTTGCTGTACATTAGATCCCCAGAACTTATTCATTTTACAACTGGGAAGTTTGTACCCCTTGGTCAACATCTCCCCGCCCCCCAACAACCCTTCGCAACCACCACTCTCCTCTCTAGTTCTATGATTTGGCTTTTTTCGGTTCCACATACAAGTGACATCACACAGTACTTGTCTTTCTCTGTGTGACTTATTTCACTTAGGATAATGCCCTCAGGGTTTATCCATATTGTCACAAACGGCAGGATTTCTTTCGTTCTCATGGCTGAATAATATTTCATTGCACAAATATAAACACCTTTTTTCCCCCCACTCATCCATCGATGGACACGTAGGGTGCTTCCCCATCTGGGCTACTGTAAATAATGCTGCAATGGACGTGGGGGTGCGGATATCCCTTTGAGATCCTGTTTTCATTTCCTTTGGATTTATACCCAGAAGCGGGATTGCTCGATCATATGGTAATTCTATTTTTAAAATTTCGAGGCGCCTCATACTGTTTTGGATAGTGGCCGCACCAATTTACATTCCCACCAAAAGTGCACACGGGTTCCCTTTCCCCACAGTCTCGCCAACCCTTGTCATCTGCTGTCTTTTTTATGATAACAGCGGAGAGGGATATCTCATTAGGGTTTGGATTTGCCTTTCCCTGATTATTAGTGGCGTTAAGCACCTTTCCATTTTCCTTTCGCGGCATTACCGTGCCCGCGGGTAACCGATACACAGCTGTACATCACTTTACACTTCACCAAGCAAACTCTCATAACTCACTTCATCCGAGCCTCTGTGTCCTCACATGCAAAGGGACAGAGTCCTTTCTCTCGCTCACACAATTAGCAAAGCAAGGGAGGCCTTGTTCTCATAGCCAGTCATTTCCATAGTCACACACACAATAGACAATTAACTCTCACCTACTATGCACCTAACATTGTTCTAGATGGTGGATTTTCCACAGGAAAAAAAACAAAAGGCATAAATCCTTGACCTCATTGAGCTTCAATTCAATTTCCCTTTTACCATGTATTCATTCATTCATTCATTCATTCATCCATCATCCGCTCACTGACCGCTCACTGTGTGTCTGGCACTGTAGAGGCAGGTGAGCTCAGTCATCTGCCTTTGAGGGTCTGAGAGTCTCAAGGAGCAGATACAACTTGGCTGATGGCCTGTCATACCCACAAGATGGGACCTCTAAAAATATTAATAGCAGAGACAAGAGCCCCAAACAGGTCACAAATGCATTCTTAAAATAAGTGTGGCCGGGGGCAGGAGCCGGAGTAAATTCTCGTTTGCCTGGCCTGGGAGGAGCTTTGCATTCACGCAATCATCCTTCTGCTAAATTGATATATTAACTTGTTCAAACAATTGTTTCTGTAATTAAACGAGAGCACCAAAGAGGAGCTATAACAAAGGTGTCACTTAGCTCTGCGAGCCGGAATCTGGTGACTTCTCCCCTGGTCTCCTCAGTGATCAGACAGGGGAAATATGAGCAGTAATTGGGTGTTTTGGGTACAGACGCTCAGGTACAGAGCTAAGTGGCCCCAAGGTTGCCAATGAGCTGTGGTCTGCGGCTGAGTTAATGACACAGCCTTTGTTTTTCTAAGTCCCATTATCTATTTATTATCCAAAGACGTTTAGAGTGGGAAGGGACCATAATTAGAAAGGGCAGCGACTCTCGCTTAGCGCAGACAACCTCTCCGGAGCGTTCCTGAGGGACCAGGGCCCTTCCAAGCTTCTCAAAAATGCCCACCAATAGGGAGCCCGTCGCCTTGTAAGGAAGCGGGACCCGAGGGCAATCCCCCCTGAGATGCCCACGTTAGAAGCCGCCTTCACCAGACCTTGGGCATCCACGGGGTGCGGCCCTTCTTTGCCCCGCAGCTCAGCTGAGGGCATGGGGGGGGGGGGTAGGGGGCTTGTCTGTCTCTGTCCCTGGTCCTTAACTGAGCTCTTAGCTCACGATGGCCCCAGTTTCTCCTGCCCCTGGAGCCCCGGTGAGAGAAACAGGAGGGGGAAGGGTTAGGGGAGGGAGAGGGGGAAAGAGACAGAGACAGACACTCCTGGAAAAACACTACTGTTTTGACACTGTTTTCAAATAATTGCAGTTACCAAGGAAGAAAATTGTTTTCCTGGGCAAGTCAAGAGAGCATTTACTTTCCGTTCACCAGCCCCAACACGGTGTTTGCGAGCACGAGGCTGTCAGCCTGCGGTTTTGTTATGTGCAGGCTCCTGTCGGGACCTGGCCCCGCGCAGGCCTCGGGTGGAGGAAAACGCTGAGGAGCCCAGCTTTGGTGACTAAGAGGGGCTGCCTGCAGTCTCCCCAGTAAGGTTAGGCTCTGCCACCCTGCCATCACCAGCTACAAAGGGTGAGAGGGCAAACTGGAGGACTGAGTTCTAATCCTGGTTCTGCATTCACGTGCTGCGTGACCATGGACAAGCATCTTGCCCTCTCTGGTTCTCAGGTGTCTCAACTTCAAAGCGAGGGAGCCAGGCTAAGTGGCTCTGAGGCCATCCATCCCCCTTCTGACATTCTGAAATCTCTCGAGCCAATTTTTTTTTCTTCAAGGAGTGAAATAAATGACCACATTTCTCACTTAAAATTGACAGGAAAACACTTTACTCCCACTATGCAACTACGTGGCCAAGCAGCAGAAATTTAGGATTGTAAGTTCCTCAGCGTAAAAAATATACCACGGCCACCCACAGAGCCAGCCGCTGACCGTCCAGGGCCTCCTGTGTTCACTGCCTCGCTCACCTGCTCATCCCAGCAACCTAGGATGTAGATGCTGTTGCTATCCCCGATTTACAGAGGAGAAACTGAAGTCCAAGGACAGGAAATGACTTGTTCAAGGTCACCCCGAGGAGCCGGCACTCTACACCCCAGCTGCCTGAGTTCAAATTATCTCCATATCATGGGCTGCCACTCAAGGGTCATTTTGAACATACCCCCCCTACCTGACAAGCCCCACTGACCTGGGGGGAAATGCCCAGGCTCCCCCACCTCTCTCCAGTGGCTCTGTCCTGGCTCCCTGGATACCAAGCGCTCACTAAGGCCTCTGCCAACTAATTAGGTTTTGTTTCTGGAATCCCGGTGATGCCAAGCTTCAGTCCCAAGCAGAGAGACCTAAGGCTGGCTTTTAATTAGCAGGCCCGTGAATTTTGTTGTGACTTCGATAACAAGCATTCCGACACCTGGGGAAATCATTACACAGGCAGAGAGGCGACAGGCTTGCTCAGGACTCATGCTAGGGATGCGCAGAGGGAGGCGGAGGGAGGAGGTCCCCTCTCAGGATGTGTGCTGCTTTCAGGGCTGGGTCTCAGACAAGCGGGACCGGCCCCTGGTGCAGGAGGGAGCACTGGCCTGTTTCCAGCCCCCCAGCCCAGGGAAAGCTACTCTGCCTCTGTCCCTTTCTGCCCAGCCAGGGAGAGCTCTCTTAGAGGGTCAAGTCTCAGAGCTGGGAGGGACTTGAAGGCCCTGGGTGAAGGCCACCCACTGTACCCTCCCCCAGCTTGTGCCAACTCTGGGCAGCTCTCAGCATGAGAAAGATTTTTCTTTGAGATGAGATCTGTGTCCCTGAGACTTACACCCCCTCGTCTCGGGTGCCCTCCCTTTGGACATTCATTGAGAAAATATTCACTGAGGTTTCTACTCTGCGTCAGGGACTGGGCGAGATTCTGGGGACACAGTGGTGGCCAGGAACAGTCCTTGTCTTCAATGGGGACATGGACACTTCTGACATTCCCCATGTCCACTCCGTGTTTCCTTTAGGACACGGTTCTGGTCACTCACCCGTTTGTCATCTCAGAGTTACAAACCTGGTACATATGCCAGTCTCCCGGGGGGACGCGATCATGTCCCACATCGCACGCGCCCAGCGCCCAGACCCCCAGGCTATGACTCAGTCATTCGGAAGACGGTCATCGAGAACCTTCCAGGTACCAAGGGGCCGGCTGGGGCTGAACACAGGCGTCGGTCCTGCTTCCCTGGAGCGTCCAGCCTGCTGAGAACGAGCGGCCCTCATCAACCAGCAGAGAATAAATACGGCGGCGCCGTCGGTGCCAGCGTGACGGTGGAACTGGCCCGGCACCGGGAGGGAGAGCAACACGGCGGGGTGGGCCCCCCCCCCAGGTGCCAAACAGGATTGGGGAGGGCTTCTGGGAGGAGGTGAGCTTTAAATCAAGGCGTGAAGGATGGAAGCTTGTAGCCATGTGATGTCCAGACAGAAGGACAAGCACAGGGAGGCCCCAAGGTGACCGTACAGAGGGACATGAAAAGAGGCCTTGAGGCAGGAGCGAGATGAGGGTAGAGAGGCCACAGAGCGGGGGTTAGAACCAGAACCGTGTGGGCCCCTGTTTGCTAAGCAAAGGCCTTTGGGATTTTCTCCAAGGGCAATAGCAATAGGGAGCCACGGAGAGTTAGAAGCAGGGAGCGGTGTGAGCAGGGCCACGCTCCCTCTGAGGGCTCCAGGGGAGGCTGTGTCTGGGGGCCCCCCTCCAGCTCCTGCTAGTTCCTTGGCTGTGGCCCCATATCTCCAGTCTTCGCATGGAGTTGTCCCCGAGTGTGTGTCTGCCTCCAAATCCCCCCCTTTTTCATAAGGACATTAGTCATATTGGATTAGGGGCCCACCCAGCTCCAGCATGACCTCACCTTAACTAATTAATCCGTAGTGACACTCTTTATAAGTAATGTCACATTCTGAGATACAAGGGTTAGGACTTCAGCTCATGAATCTGGGGGGGGGGGACACAATTCAACCTGTAACGCCTTCCAATCCCGTGTGTCTTTGCCTAAAGGGAGCAGGTGAGCAATGAGGCTCTAAAGGACCTGGACCACTACAGGTGCCATGTCTCCTCCCTCCATTCCGTGCCACCCACCAGCCTCACCCCTCTGTCCCAGATGCCAGGCACTGCTTAGGGTCCTAGTGTCATCCTGTGAGGCCTGGGGCCCGGCTCCCTGGTGGTGGAGGAGCCCAGAAGCGGAGAAGAAGCCCTCACCCGTCCAGAGGAGGCGGGTAAATATTCACACGGCACCAGAGTGGAATTCCACCCAGCCGCCTCCTGCAAATGCAACATGACACCGCATAATGGGCGACATCAGTGCAAATCCGGCCTCGAGGCAGCCCAACGCCTCCGGTAATTCCTCCCATGCTGTGCTCATGTTGCTGCAAATACGATCCCCAAGCTCCGGCTTCCACCGCGCCGGGCCGACCAGAGGGGATCGGCCCATTTCTGCAGCGGAGAAGACTGAGGACCGCAGACAGTATCAGGGCCTCCATCCCGCGACGGCGAATGGGGCAGGAATGAGCGAGGTCCCTCCCCAGTCCCGCATCTGGAAAGAGGTTGGGAGCAAGACAGGGGCTTAGTGGGTCAAGGCATGGGGGGGAGGGGGGAGGAAGAGTGTGGAACAGATGTGGTGGGACAGAGAAAAAGCTGGGTGCTGGGGCGCAAGGGGGAAAGAAATGGAGCCCGGGGAAGACACTAGAAATCGATGGACTTGGGCAAGAGGTGAGTGGGCTGCTGGGGGATGGAGGAAACCAGTGAGGCATCGCAGGGGCAGCCAGAGAGATCCCAAGCCAGAGCCAGGCCCTTGCATGCCTCCTCCTTGGGGTGAGATAAGGAAGCTGGGGGGCAGGGTGGATCAACCGGTGCCAGAGACCAAAAGGCCAGTGGAGATGTCACCGCAGTGAGGAGAGGGACTGCTGGGGAATAAAGCCAATACAGGAAGGAAAAAAAAAGAGAGAGAAAGAGAGAGAGGCTGATAGATAAATGCCCGAGCACTTTATTCAGGCACCTGGATCCAGCCATGCCTGAAGGCCTACTGCTAGAGTTTTCAATGAGATGATCCAACAAATTCCCTTCTAGCTTTACATCCAAGAGTCCCGCCTGGCTCAGGTGGTCTGGAGGTATTGTAAAAGGAGCGATTCACTTGTAACTGGACCAGCCAGGGTTTGAATCTCAGCTCTGCATGACCTTGAATGAGACACACCACTCTCTGTGTCCATTCTCTCCCTCCTGCCATCTCCCAGGGAGAAGAGCGCAGGAAAATAATAGCTGTGAAAGCACCTAGATCATCCTAGACTCACCCAGTAAGTGACAGTTTACCCTGAACTCTCCCCACCCCCCTCCCTGGTCCCAGTATCCTAATGAGGAAACGAGGACCCTGACATTGATGACCTGGTATGTTCCATGTGACAAACCCGTACAGTCCGCTACTGTCACTCTCCCCCACCCTCTGAAATACTAATAAAGAGTTCTCACCCTGTGTAATCTCGCACCAGGGACATAACTTCCCTGGGCCTCAGTTTCCTCAAATGTATAATGAAGTTATTAATATACGTACTACGTGGGATTGTCGTGAAACGGAGGTAATGAACGTAAAGTCTTAGAACAAGATCTAGGACAAAATAAGTGCTCAATAAACACTTTATTTTGTTGGCGGTGGGGTTTTTAATGCTAATAATGCCAATAATAAATAGTATTATTGAGCACCCACTCTGGTTTTATTTACGTATTATCTCCTTCAGACCTCGCGACATAACTGGGTGAGGTTGGGGATTATGTCCCAGCGACACAGAGGGGAACCGGCTCAGAGGAGTCGAAGGGCTCACCCGAGCGCTGGAGCTGGGATTGAACACACGCCCCCAATCCAAGCCCGGGGTGTTTCAGGACCACAGGACATCGCCGCCCCAGGGCGGGGTCCCCACCTGCAGCCAGCCAGCGGGGATCCCTGAACTTAGAAAGGCACCCTTCTGGCAGCGACAAGCGCAAGCCCCCCGCAGAGTGTCCCCAGGCCGCTCCCCGTTCGTGTGAACGAAGCCCACGAAATGGCACAGCGTCTGCTCTAATTATAGGCTCCCCGGCCGTGCCAAGTGGAAGTTGGTTAATGTACACTTGAGTAGGTTTCAAATCAGATTTCGCGAGTCCCCAGCATGAGGGAAGGAGGCCAAGTTCCCTTTTGGAAGAAAATGACAGGGAGTGCTGGCATGGCCGCCCGTCCCGGCTCCCCTCCTGCTGGCGCAGGTGACGCCTTCTGCTTCCCAGCTTCCCCTCCTCGCTCTGCCCTTTCCCAGGAGCCGGAGCCGGAGCGGGGAGCCGGCGAGGGAGGAGCCCTCCGAGGGGCCGGGCCCAGGAGCTGCAGCAACGTGCAAACAGTGCTTTGGGACCAGAGGAGCCTGGGCCTGAGCTCGGCCTCGGCCCCGCTCTCACTGCCCCTCTGAGTCCCAGCCTCGGCATCTATCAAACGGGGATGCCGGTGCTTTCCCCACGATGATCCAAGGATGCATGTCACAGTGTTGACTCAACATGCACCCAGTATTTATGCGCGGCCTAGCTTCTGCTGCGCTGTGCCAGTTGCTGCCATGAACAAGAGGCAACCTGGGGAGCTTTAGAAAGCCTGGTCCAGCCAGGAGCAGGCCACTGTCGTGAGAGAAGGAGAGGGCTCTACAGGAAGGAGGGGCGCCTGATCCCGAGCCGGTGCATCACGGAAGGCTTCCTGGAGGCAGCAACTAGCACATTTGAACTGCAACCTCAAGGATGACTGCAGTTATGAAAGGGTAAGAGGAGCGCCCTCCTTCCTGTGGGAAGAGCCCATGGGAAGACCCAGAAAGGGAAGGAAACGGCCCATAACAAAGACATCATTTAGAATGGCCAAAAGTGGAGAGGGGGAAATGTGGCCCCAATGCAGAAGTGTTTTTTAAAAATCATAGAATTCAACAGAGCCGGTTAAAGTAACATTAACAAAGAGTAGTTTATAACGGGGGGATTATTTAGGAGTGACTGGGTGAGTTGCAAATGATGGGCCATAATGATACAAAAAAATCAAATAAAGTAATATATGTGTGTGTGTGTTTAAAAAGTCTGAACAGATATACATAAAAATGAGACTAGTAATTATCTCGAAGGGATGGGATTATAAACGGGGTTTTTTTTAATTTCCCAATTTACTGCAATGAGCACGGACTGCATTTGTAATCAGAATATAGGGCTTTAAGCAGTAGGAATGCTATTAGTATAGCAAGCGACGTGTAGGTGGAGCTCTACTCAGCCTCGCTGGGGGTTAAATCCGATCACGGTGCAGGCCACCTTACAGACCAGCACAACCACACACACATGCATGTACACACGCAGTCACACTGAACACACCAGCTCACCAACAACAGGTGCAAAGGTACACTTACAACACACTCATCACACATAAACTCGCCAATCCAAACTCACTCAACACAAACATAAGCTCTCCAACAACATGCACACAAACTTACACACACTGGACACACATAAGCTCAGCAAGAACAAATTCCCATGCACACTCACACATATTCACACACACATACACGCCCCCCCACACACACACACACCGAGTCCTGCATTGCGTTTACTCAGAGCTTTCTCCAGCGTGTCTTGTTTTATTGTTTTACCCGTGTCCCCAATACCTCCATCCTAATCCTGACCCCGGACAACCCTGGCCACGCTCAGCTCAGGGGTCCCCTGCCTTCCCCCCAGCACCTACGGGCTCCTTTGTGACTGAGGCCTTCCTGCGAGTCCCCTGCTCAGGCTCGCACCGCTCCGCTCACCTATGAGATCAAGTCAGGGTCACATCTGGGACTGCACCCCTCAGATTCTTTCACGTGTCGTAACCTCGCTTATTCCAGTGTCTCAGGCACAGTGCTCAGAGCTGAGGGGACGCCAGCAGCGTTGCCAGTCAAGGTGGCCTCTCAGCAGCTCCTCAATGTGGGTGGCTTGTCCTGCTCAGTCGCCCTCCCCTCCCCTCCCCTCCCCTCCCCTCCCTTCCCCTCCCCTCCCCTCCCCTCCCCTCCGTCTGTGGGCCCTGCAGTCCTCTCAGTTCATCTGTTCCTAGGTTCCCTGGGCTTCCACAATGTTCCAATCAGAAGAGCATTCAACAGCCACACTTGCGTGGGCCAGACTGCACAGCAGGCGTCTGCACTCACGATCCTTCATTTCGGAGCCTCGCCGGAGCTCTTCCTCTGAAAACAAGTGGCCAGAAAGGACGTCGTGACCTTAACAGGATGGGCCTGGCTTACCCACGGCTGCACTGAGCATTGATTTTAGTCAGACGCTGACGAGTGATTTACATGCATTATTGTATTTAATGTAAATAGCAACTCTTCAAGGCATTAGTGTCATCCCATTTGACAGGTGAGAAAACTGAGGTCCCGAGAGGTGAAATCACATGCCACTGTACTGGGTGTGACAGCGGGGACTCGGGGCTACTCTTGACATAAACCCAATTTCAAAACAAAACCTAAAGCCAATGAAAGGAGTTTATAAGTTCATGGAGCAGGTAAGTCTAAGGGAACAGCATCAGGCATGGCTGTATCCAGGCGCACGGGTATCTGTCCTTCCCCGTCTCTTGGTGCGCTCTCCTTGGTGATCGTTTTGCTCTCGGGCAAACTCTCCGTCCTGGAGGTCAGATGGCCAGAAGCCGCTCTGCGTGTGCCCAAAACCAACTCAGCCACCGCCACAGAAACCCGAGATCAATGGACCCATGTGGGGCTGTGTGACCATCAACCCCGCTCTCTGTGAACAGGGCTGGAATGGGCCGCTGTGCAGGCCAGGGTTGGACGCCCAGCCCTGGGGCTCGGGAGGGCCTCGGGGTGTAGGAGGGGACCATTCCCACGCAGGAAGAACAAATCTTTTAGCAAAACCCACAGAGCAGACGGGAGGCAGCGCCCTGCCACGGGCACTGCACAGGGATCTGACCCCGCGCGGCCACGCTCGCCGCCTGCCTGTTAACCGCTTCGCTCCCGTCCCCGTTTTGATGGCCTCTCTAATTCCCCGGCCCTGGGCTGACCCCTCTCAGAGTCCCCTCGCTGCTACTTAACAGTCACGCCAGCTGAGTGATGGATGGCGGCTGCCGCGAAGCCTCTTCAAAGGCTACGGGCAGCTACCGGCTTGGAAAGGACTCTTCTTTAGGGACAAAATCCAAACGCGAACACGCGCCACGGAGCCACCTCGGGTTTTTTGTGTGGTCCCCTTTGGCCCGCTGCCTAAGGACTGTGACCGAAGCAGAAGGCCCCAGGTTGCTCTGGGCGGCGGGAGTCTTAGCAGAAGTGGTATCCCGTGTTGATCCCGTGTGCCCCTTTCTACCCTCAGAGTGTCAGCGCTGGATGTCGCCCCAGGCGGCTTCTTGTCCCATCTTCCCATCTAGCCAAGTAGACTCAGAGAGGGAGAGGCCTCACCCGAAAGTTGCACAGCCGGGGAATGGCAGCAGAGGTAGGATTCATGAAAGGAAAGAGAACGGATATTAACTGTGCGCCTACTATGTGCCAGGCCCACGCAGGGGGCTTTAGCCGAGTTTTAGCTGCTTGCTCAAGCCACAGGGCAAAGCTTTAGGGACAAACTCTCAGGAAAGAGTCTGAGTCCTATACTCTGGCCCAACTTTGCCGTGTGCCCTTGTTTGTGTCTCTTCTTGTCTGGGACTTGGTGTCTCCATTTAGAAAACAGAACTGATGGCCCCAAGGGTGCTTCCATCTCAGCATCCCGGATTGAGTAACCAGGGTCATCCTGCCCCTCGGGACGGCCCAAGCTGAAGCCATAAATAACTTATGTGAGCAGCCGTGGCATGGAAGGAGCAGCTTTGACTAAAAGGGTGAAGTCCTAACTCATAGACCAAGCCCCCACCCCTGTGCCTGAGTTGGATCACGGCCATGTCCTGGGTTCCAATTCTGTTTCTGCCACTTCCTGGCACCATGGCCTGGAGGAAGCCAATTCATCCAGCCGAGCCTCATTGTCTCACCTATAAACCAGGAAGAATGAGTCCACATGGAGACGCTCTGAGGTCCAAACGAAATAGGCTTATAGAGGGCTTGGCAGGGGGTGACTGGATGAGTCATACTGGCAATTTTTAAGAGGCAAATGGTTTACAATGCCATCCTGATTATCTGTCCCTCTAGGTATCAAGACTCCACTTGTCTTTGAGCCTCACTGAGCCTTGTGCGAATAGCTCTGGGGGCCCCGATGCATCTCCTTGAATGCATGGTGGGCTTCAAGAGAGAGCATTTCTACCTGTGTCCTCAGCATCCAGCACATGGCAGACACTCAGTGGACACTGAATGAATGAACAAGTGTTGACATCAGCCAAAATGGACCAGTCTGCCTGCCTCTCACCTGAGTAAAGGTTGAACTACTTTAATCCCCACCTGGACTCCTAAATCAGGCCCGAGGTGGCCTCTCCACAAAGCCCAGGCCAAGGTCATGGCAGGGAGAGGGGCTGCTCAGGAAAACGCCAGGGCTGGGAGGGGGCTGCAGGCCTGAGCTCATTGGAGATGCAGAGAGAATCCCAGGGCGGCCGCCTCCTCTGGCAGGGAGCGCAGGGAAAGACAAGAAAAATGGAGCCGCCGCAATCTCATTTTCTGAGGCCTGCAAGTCAGCCAGGAAATAGCTATTATTCCATCGCACTGTCGGTATTAAGTTATTTCCTTCACTAAATACGGGAATGTTCATGAATATCTATTGAGTCCCAGGTACAGACACCTCCTGGCTCCGAGGCTCAGCCACTCTGCCTTTACATTCCTCCAACAACACCCCTCAATCTTGCTCTGAAGTGAAAGACAATAGTATTTTAAATTGGTTAATAAATCTCGGGATTGATGCTCCTCAAAGGCCCGGGAACTTCGTCTCTATTACTCGGATAAAAGGGATCACATTTTACCCACTGCCGGGCTAGGAATTTGGGAGAGTGACCCGAGCCAGCTGCTCCCACCTCTCCCCAGGGAGGGGGAAGATGGAGGTTTCCAGACCCTGGGTCAGACAGAGCCCTTTTGGCAGCTGGGAAATACTCGTTTTCTGGCCAATTTGGGCCAGGCGGGCATCTCCGCCACTTTGATTTTGACGGCTGTGTACTCAGCCAGTTCCCCCAGATTCAGATAAAAGGCTCACAGCAAAGCTCCAGGGGAACGTGGGTGGCCGACATCCTTTATAAGGCACCTGGATGAAGAGGAGGGGGTGGGCATCTCACTGTTTGGAAACTAACTCAAGGTGCTGGGTTTTTCACCACCTTCCTGTGAGCACAGGTGACCTTGGGCGTCCCCCTTGGGGTGGAGAAAGCTTTGAAAAGCCCAGCTCATGGGGAGTGTGAAACAGGACCGAAATGTCTTCCCTTTCGTAGAGTTTCTTGTCACCTGCTTCACCTTTTCCTAATCCATCCCCACACCCAGCCCAGGAGGTGGAGAGTCCAGTGGGTCAGGATTCTCCCTGTATACCCATGACCCCCGGGCCTGGCTGTCCAGGAGGGAAGACATGCACCAGGTGCTTGACGCCGATGCCATCTGACCGGAATTCCACTCCCTCTCTCCCGTCTCAGCTGTTCTTCTCATCGTGAGGTTGAGACTTAGGAAGCTCTGTAGCTTGCACCCTTTAGAACGCTGCCAGCCCCCAGGCAAGCAAGTCCAGGTCAGCCTGCTGGAGTCCCATGAGACATGGGACCTAGTCACCTCCATCACCCCAACCAACAGCCAGTCAACTGCCGAGCATGGGAGCGAGGCCATCCTAGATCAGCCAGCCTCTAGCCAATTCACCAGCTTGCACGAGGAAGCCCAGCCGGGACCTGCCAAGCCTGCCTTAGATCAGCAGAACGATGCAGCTAACCCGTGTGCAAAAAAGTTAGTATATGCCCCTGAGACTGTGGTGCTGTTTGTTACGTAGCATTATCGTGGCAATGGGTAACCGATACATTCATCGAACAGACCTGTCTCCCATGCCCAGCACTGGGTGTGTAGCACATCACCAGTCCCGATCTCTCCTGGAAATTGTCTCCCAACCAAAGGACTTGGAATATCAGGGTCTCTTTAAGATTGGTCAAAGCACAAATCTCAAAGCTGTTTCAGATGGACCAGGGGGAAAGAGACCCCCAGCTGATGGGCACGTTGGCCTATTGTCATAGGTAGGATGGAGGAACTAAGCCCCAAGGCACTTTCAGAAAAATCTCACAGTCTGGCAGAGGCCTTGGCCAGCATGCTGAACTCCATCTAGGGAACAGAGCCAGACACATCACTCTTTTGGACAAGCAATTTTTTTTTTGCATAATTGACAATTCTTGGCATGTTCTCTCCTCCGCACACAGCCTTCCTTTCATGTCACTCATGCACGTACCAGATACTCCGAGGTGACTTCCCTTGAAAAGGGAACGCCAAAGGGACCTCTGGCTCCCTACCCTTAAATATTCCACTTGTTATAAATTCCCCCAGGAGCCTTCTCCGCTCCAAATATCAGGGGAACAGAAAGGGGGAGGAAGGGAAGGGGGGGAATCACATTCTCAGAACAGTTCTTTGTACTTGAGATTCTTTGGTTTGTATTAAAATATTCTCATCTCCCTATAATTTATGAGCACTCCCAGCACTAAGAGGGTTTGCTTTGTCCCTGATCCTTCGTTCTAGAAACAAAACTAATAGTGTCAGAGCAGAAATCTCCGGGAGGGAGGGGGCAGTGGGCCAGACACTTCCAGAGTGTCTGATTAGAGCGGTCAGGGGAAGGCTCAGCAGGCTCATTTCCTGACCCCTCTTGTCAGGGAGGAGACCCAGCAGCCGGCGGGGACCGCCTCACCCACGATCTCATTTACTCTTCACAACATTCCCACCGGGCTGATATTATAACCATTGCCAGGCCCCTTTCTCAGAGAAAGAAAGTGGGACTCGTGGCGATGAAATGTCTTCTCAAGAGCCAAAGCTGGTCAAATACGGGTCTAGAATTTAAATCCAGGTGTAGCTGACACCCCAATGCTCCTACCAGCTGACTGGACCATCTGGAGGAGGAGTGGTCAGGGAAGGCTGCCTGGAAGAGGCAGGACTGAAACTGAGTCTCAGAGTTGCTAGAGTCCCCGCGAGGTGTGTTTTCCGGGGAAAGAGATAGAGCCTTCCTCATATACTCAGCTCTCTATAAGATTCTGAAGGGAGAATTATTCCTAATCCATCCAACATTATTTTTTTTAAATACATGGGTTCGATATTTCCTCCCTTTCATAAAAATCTCTGCTGCTTCCAGCTTCATGCTCACTGAGCAAAACTGAATCTCCTGAGCTTGGCATTCAAGGTTCTTGATAATTTGCCTCAACCTACCTTTTCAGCTTTCTACCTCATTACTTCCACCCACCTACAATGGGCAAGTTAGAAAATGCACCCAAAAGTGGGGCATAAAACATCTAAGAAATGAGATTCTCCCCGATGTTTTAGCTGTGTGGCCTCAGACAAGTCACGCAGCCCCTCTGAGCCTGTCTCCTTGCCTGGCTCACAGAGACACTATGAGGGGCTCACGCGTGTGGAACATACTGGAAAGGCCCATCGCAGAATAATGGTCCATAAGACATAGTTACTATTAAGAATACTACTAATAATAATACAGTCATCAGGTTTGGGGTCCCCCCTCCACAGAGGGTCCGTGGGGCTCCCAGGCTTCCCACAAATTGTACAAGTAGCAGCCCATAGCTGAACCCCTGGACCTAAGCCTCCCCTTCTGCTCCTCTCCCCACTGCCTCGCTTCCACCCCCCCTGCCAGGGCTAATTTATTTCCTTCTGAATCCTCAAAGTCCATCAAGCTGCGGAGTGGCTGGATGGATTTTTTAATTAATTGGTGCAGAATCAATGAAGAAGTGATTGTGTTGGCCCTGGCTGGTGGGGAGCCATCGCGGCTGTGGGAAATAAATAGATGGCTTCTAGCAGCAAGGTGGGCAGAGGGGAGGCGTGATTTATTGAGCTGCGGTTGGGCTGTGAGTACAAGGACCCGAGAGCCCTGGCACCTGCCATGGGAGGCAGGATGGGAAAGTAAAAGCCGTCAACACGCCCACCGTCGAGGGCACGAGTCCAGGTCTCTAGCCCCCCGCTTGCCAGCTGTGTGGTCTTGGAAAAGTCACGGCACCTCTCTGAACCTCAGCTGCCCCTGAGGATTGCTGTGAGGTCTCAGTCCTGACACACGCTACCACGTGGGTGAAACTTGAAAGCATTACGCTAAGTGAGATAAGCCAGACACAGGACAGAACATGTATGACTCCATTTCTACGACGCACCTAGAATAAACAAATTCATAGAGACAGAAAGTCAAGGAGAGGTTCCCGGGGACTGGCGGAGAAGGAAATGGGGGGTTATTGCTTAGCCGATACAAAGCTTCTGTTTGGAATGATGAGAAAGTTTCGGAAATAGCTAATGTGGCGGCTGCAGGACATTGGGAGTGTGCCTAATGCCACTGCGTCGCACACCTGAAAACGGTTACAACGTCCGTGTTACGTTACGGGGAGTTTACCACAATTAAAACCAAGAGAAATAAGGTATGCCGTGTGCTTGGTGCTGCTTAGCTACTAGAAAGTGCTCACTAAAAATACATTATTATTACTGTTATTATTTTAAGATCACTGGGGTGAAGAGACGTGTTCGCAGATGTGGTAGACAGACTGCAAAATATGACCAAAAATTCCTCCCAGCCCTCAATGCACGCCTTTTTCTTAAGATTTTTTTTTTAATTTTTTTAGAGAGAGGAAGGGATAGGGAGAGAGAGAAACATCAGTGTTCGAGGGAAACATCCGTCAGCGGCCTCCTGCACACCCCTCGCTGGAACCCAGGCCTGTGGCCAGACCGGGAACAGAACGGGCCACCTTTCTGTGCACAGGATGATGCCAACCAACTGAGCCTCACTGGCCAGGGCTAAATATATACCTTTTCAAAGGGGACTTTATAGCTCCCATCAAGAGGTAGGGTCTGTTTCCAGCCTTGAATCTGGGCTTGGCCTTGTGACTCGCTTTGGCCCAGGCAGTGGCTTCCCACAGCTGTTGCAAATTTGTAAACTACCACAAACGTAGTGGCTTAAAACAACATATTTTTATTCGCTTACATTTCTAGAGGTCAGAAGCGATCTTCCAGCAGCCCCACCCTGCTCTAAAATCGTGCTGAGTCAGCACGTTCATCTGTGCCATTACCTTGCTGGTCCCGTCACCCTTCCAACAAACTCCTGCCCCCTGCCCACACTTCACCCATCCAGCCACCCAGCCACTTGGCAGTTATTTTTCAGGCAGGAGAGCACAGTCATTAAACAGTCAAGACTGCGGCATCAGAGTTAAGTTCCAGCTCTGTCTCTTCCTGGCTGTGTGACCTAGGACAAGTTAATTCACCTCTCTGAGCCTCGGCTTCCTTGCCAATAATTCAGGGATCACGATAACATCTACTTTGCTGAAGGCGGCGCAGGTGAAATGAGGAAAGGCAAGGAAAGCTCTTAGCCAGGGTCTGCTATGTAGTATGTGCTCAGTAAACGCTGGCCGTTGCCATAATACTCAAGAGCTACGAGGAAGATGCCAAGCTTCGGCCCACAGAGTGCTGAACCATTTCAGACTCGGCTTCCTCCACCTGCTGCTTTCTCTGGGCCACGGGAAGGCATCCCAAAGCCGCAGGAAAGAGAACCAGCCTTACTCAGGGTGCCAGGGCCCCCAGCCTTGCCCCAAACACCCTCTATGCCCCTTCCCTGTTGGGCCCTCAGTTTCCCCACCTGTATTATAAGCGGGCAGACTTTCAGACTGTCCCATCTCCTTCTGCCACTCCGTCACGCTAAGATTGTGAGCTGTTTATCCCATTCCGGCCAGGGAATGCTGTTATTTACCGATGACGTCCACCCACCCCCTTCCGCAGCCCATGATAAATTTTCACTCGGGGCTGGATTCAAAAGGAGAAAAAATAAAAAAGGCAGGAAAGAAAGAGGGCTGTCTCTGAAGTGAATGACATGAATTATTTCGACCTAACTTACTAATTAAGACCTCATTAGCAGCCCAAATTTGTGATAGATCAGCAGAGGACTTGGCACAATGGTTTAATTTAATGATTTCTTGCATTACTTTGTTAATCATCTTTAGTCTGATTTAATTTATGCCAATGTGACTGTCCTCATTTCTAATTAAGGCATTGATGGCGCGGACGGCGCCATAGCGTAAGAATTTCAATCAAGGCGGATACAAAAGCAGATATTCGTTTTTAAGGCCCGTGAGACAGCAATTTGCTAGGCCGGCTGCTTATTGTTTTATTCCCCACTCCATCCCCCAAGGCTGGGGAGGGTCTGGTCTTTGCCTGGGGCAGATGGTTTCTCACTAATCACAGACCTTTACAATCATCAATTTTTTTTTTTTTTTAAAGGCTCTGGAAAAGACCTTGAGATTAACCAGACCAGCCTCCTCATTTCACACATGAGGCAACAGGGACCAGAGACAGTGAGGGGCTCACCCAAGGTCACACAGCGAGTTACCAAGGCAGTGAGAGGAGACCCCAGGCTCATGCTCTCCTCCACAGCCAGCCACTTGGCAGCCCCACGTGCCAGGCAGTGGCTTCTGCACCAGGCGCTATGGCCTAGGATTTGGGTCTGTGACTCGAAACTGGCATCATTCTAACAACTCCTCGTGCTCGAGGGCCAGGCTCTGTGCCTGGAATTCGATGCACATTTTTCTCAAATCCACAAACCAACCTGTCTCCTCCCTGGGCCTCAGTTTCCCCCTCTGCAAAATGAAGGGACTAGAAGGGTGGTCCTCCAAAAATGGCCGCACATTGGGATCCCCAGGGGTTACAAAGCAAAAACCAGCGCATGTCCGCACCCCACCCCAGATCTGCTGAGTCACAGTCTCCGGGGACAACAGATTCTGATGGTAACCGGCATCCTGGGCGATTCAGACGCACCCTAACATTTGAGAACCACCAGACTGAAGGGTTCCAACCGGCCCCTCCAGCCCTGATGTGACCTAAAGGACTCTCTGGATTTTGCTACGCAAACTGCGCTTCCCACCGCCTCTTCCCCAGCCCAGGAAACGTCCCCAGATGCTCAGATCAAACCCTGGAAGCGTCCTTGGTTCCTCTCTCCCTGTCTCCCGACATCTAATCCATCAGCCTAGCCTGTCAGCTCGACCTCCACATGCATCCTGGAGCCCCGACTTCTCTCCCTCCCCCCGCCCCGCCCCTAATGACCGCACCTGCTTCCTTCTTGCTTCCCCGCGGCCGGCGCAGCCCCCCGAGGGCCATTCTCCCAGCCCCCGGGGACCTTGGCAAAGCATAACCCTGACCACCTCCCTCTCCTGAGTCCAGCTTTCTGTCCAGTGGCCTCCCATCATATCTAAAATTAGACGCAACCCAAGGGCCTTCGTGATCTGGTGCCCCCCTGCCTTCCGTGACTCTACCCCTGGCACCCCCTGCTCCTGCCCCGGAGCCTGCACCCTGATCTGTGAGCGAACCTCAAAGCCTTCGCGCCTGGTGTCCCTCTGCCTGGAAGCCGGGGCTGGTCCTATCTTTCCAATGACTCCTCCGTCCTGGAAATTCAGCCTCTACTATGCCCTTGAGCACAATCCTAGAGAATTAAAAAGTTTGAAAGAAAGTGCATCCACTAATGTGCAACATTTATGTTAGTCAATATAGATTTATTCAATGCAGTAAATGACATAATTGGACTTTTATTTCCATAATATATTTTTCCAAGATAACTAATATTTTGAGTACCCGTGGCCTGCTGATGTCTCCTGAACGAACATATTTCCTGTATTATTACTCTTGTATAAAACTGACATTTAAACAGTTTAATAAATGAGCAGTTGTTTGACTTGTATCAGTTTCAATACATTCCGGGATATTAATAAAATATATTTCATAAGCCAGCTCAATAGACCATGCCGTAAAAATTCAATGATTTATTAGCGATACACTTGCTATTAGTTGGGACAGATACTCAAAATGCCATTAGGGTTAAAATAACAATCAATCAAATTAATTAGACCCTATTTTTCATATGCAAATATAATTAAGCATACATTTCTCCATAACTTTAAAGAGAATTATTCAAGCTCAACCTCGCATGCAGAGTCCCTCACTTGAGTTAATGAAATGACAGTGTCTCAAGTTGGATATGCAAACAAAATTGATGATCCGTTCTAAGCTTTGAGGATCAGAGGGCCGTGGGGCAGGAGAGGAAAGGCTAGAAAAAAAAAAGACCACCCTCTTCACCTGAGCCTATCGATGCTAATTAAGGGAAAGTTTCAGGACCCCGGATGGGCAAGGATGACAGATCCAGCATGGGGCCAGGGGCAAGAACGTGGGCTCCGGATTCACACTGCTGCGTTCCAATCCTAGCTTCACCAACTATTGTGCCTCAGTGTTCCCGGCTGTGAAATGGGAGTGATGACGCTGACTGCAGCAGTAGACACCTTGAGGTTTGCTGGAAGGAGTAAATGTGTGCCTAGGCCCTCGCAAGTGCTCGATAAACATTAGCTGCTTCTACTCAGAAGCTATGTATTTGCCCCTGCCCCCCAGCATTCACTGCAAGACCTCTCAGCCATGCCCTGGCTGAGTGACCCCAAGAAAATCTGTTCCTCTTTCTCTGGCCAGCCAGGGAGTTAGTTAGCCTAGATAACTGGGGAAGTCAGAACTAACAGCTGAGGGGCATGAAAAGTGACCGCTCTTCAATCATAAGCCTAGTTGCACCCACAAAATGGGGACAAAGGGGCAGAGGAAGCCAGAACCAAGTCAGGGCAGGAAGCCAGAGCATCTGGGACTGGTCTCTTTAAAGAACCCAGTTGTGGAGAGCAGAAGAATCTAGACTGCTCCTGGCTCTGGCCTGAATGCTCGGTGTATCAGTGAAGGCCAAGGGCAGCAAATCCTTTCTGTAAAGAGCCAGATAATAAACATTTTAGGCTTTGCAGGCCATACAGTCTCTGTTGTAGCTACTCAGCACAGTGGCTACAGCCTGAAAGCAGCCACAGCCTGTTCCAATAAAACTTAATTAACAGTGAAGAGGCAAGAGGGTTGGGGCTCATGGGTTACGGTCATGTCAGCTGATGTAACGAACCCCAAAATGGGCAATGGCTCAGGCATGGCAGGTGCCTATTTCTAGCCCTTGCAAAGTGCAGACATTCCTGGTCGGGCAACTCTTTAGGGTGACTTTCCTCCAGGAGGTAACAGAGACTAAACTTCTTGCCACGTTGTGGCTCCTCCATCCTTAATTTGAGATCTCCAGGCTCACCTGATCCGAATTAAATCAGTGGAAGGGAAAGGACACGGATTTAATGCCTGGGAGCCTCTATGGACCGAGCCTGGCTGGGGAGCAAGTCACCTCCACTCACATTGGACTAGAACTTGGCCTCGTGGCCACTCCGACAGCAGCGGAGACTGGGAGACGGACCTGAGCTGTGCAACCTCGAAGAAAACAAAACAGACTAGGCAAGGACACAGGGACCTCTGCCCCGGGAGGGAGAAGAGCCTCAGCTTGTCTGGACGAAACAGGCCCTTTCCTCTCCTCCATTCTGTCTTTTTCTTAAGGTTGCCATCCAGACAAATAACACAGTTATTTCCTTGGAGGTACTGCCCTCAAGACCTCCTGGATTACCTACCACCCCCTACTCCCCTACTCCCTCCCCATGGGCGCCCACAGCAGCCTCTCCCCATTACCTGTGTCGCCTCCTCGGCAAGCCCTCTGTCTTGGGGACAGGGTCAGGCCTGTCTGTGTCCGTCTTCACACTGGCCACATGGGAGACGATCGATAAAAAATAATTAATGAGTAAGTAGATGAACTGAAGATGAGTTATGATGACCAAGCACAAGTAAAATTGGGTTTTAAAAATAACAAAATAATGAAAAGGAACCAAGACATTGATGTGGCATCTCCCTGGAAAAAAAGTCCAAGAGAAAAGAAAATCCAAACGCTCGGGAGAGTCCGGAACGAAATGTCGCCACCAGTTGTGACCACTCAGCGCTGAGAAATATGAAATGTGCCCGTGTGTGCGCGTGTTTGTGTGTACGTGCATGTATGTGCATGTGCGTGTGTGCATGCATTTGCATGTGCATGTGTGCAGGTGTGTGCGTTCATGTGCAGGTGTGTGCACGCATGTGCGCTGTGTTGTGTGCATGCATTTGCATGTGCATGCGTGCAGGTGTGTGCGTGCATGTGCACATGTGTGTGAGTGTGCGTTGGGTCATGCTGACTCTTTGTCTGAGACGAGGCTTCATGACTCAGTCTCTCCCTTGGTGCGGTTTCCCAGCCCTTCCTTTTCCTCCTCGGGTCGGAAATACAGGGGGCTCTGGAGAAAGGTAATTATGCCCAATGGGGGAAGCGCAAACTCAGCAGTTTCTGAGCTCGGCTGTGGGCCCTCCAAGGGACAACCGTGGCCAGAAACCTGGCTTCAGCCACAAGATGTATTTCCAGCCTCAGGGAGGGAGAGGAATGGGGTGGTTGGGGCTTCTGCGGCAACAGCCTTTTTTAAAAAATCATTTCGAAATTAAATTAAATGATATTAAATTAGCAAAAGTGCCAGGGGAGCCCAGGAAGTCACTCAGATAAATGGCCCAGGCTGGGCATCTTAAAATCACGGAGATGTCAGAAGCCAGGGCTGGAGAAGGCTCCAGAAGTCCCCCGGCTCCCTGGCTCTTACCCAGGCCCTGTATCTATAGGGTTTGCACCAACACAGAACCGGACACACGCCCTCATGGGACCCGGCCCCAGGTCTGCTGGGGGGGGGGGGGCTTTATCCCTTGGAGAGCCCCAGGAGGCGATCCTGACGCACCCTCAGTTACACAGCTCGGGCTCACCCACCACCTTCCTTTTGCTGAGAAGGGAGAGCAGGTGACCCCCAGGTTCTCCCCCTGAGTCCCTGGAAGAGCGCAGAGGGAGATCAGAGGTTGTCCGGTCCCCATACAGTCTCCATTCCCAAAGAGGAAGATTCGGGAGGCGCCGAGGAAGAAGACAGGGTGTCTAGGGCAGGAAGGGCTCCCCTGTTCTCTGACCCTCACCCCTGCATTCAGCAAGTGTTCCCCGTCAGCCCCTCTGTTCCAGGGGCTACTCGGAGCACTGGGGACCCAGTGGTGGCACAGGCCCAGCCCATATAAACAAGACGATTGAAGCTCTGATCAACGCTGCGATGGAAACCAAACGGGAGGAAGAGACAGTGACACGAGGGAGGTCACTTTAGCTAAGGCAATCAAGGCGGCTGCCTGGAGGCGCTGACATTTGACCAGAGATGTGAATAATGAATAAGTAAGTCTAAGAATGAAGGACGAGGAGATCACTGGAATGTCTAAGGGGGGGGCATCAGTAACCTCAGGACAGGGGGTCCAGGGGAGGCCTCCCTGAGACAGCAACCTTCGAGCTAAGAACAAAAATGAGTCCGGTCAGTCCTGGGGGAGGGGAGGAATGGGCAGGAAAGAGGTTCCATTCATTCATTCACTCATTCAACCTTTTAGCAAATCCCTCTTGAAGACCTACTGTGCTCCAAGCACCGGCTGAGAGACAACATTCAGCCGTGAGATGACAGCATGTGCCAGCTTCAAAGACAGTGGCAGATACTGAACAGGGAACTTCATAAAGCGGGCCCTCAGCCTGGCCGCTGGGGGCACTGGGGCGGGATCATTCTCCGTGGCAGAAGCCGTCCTGTGCACCGTAGGATGCTGAGCCCCAAACCTGGTCTCCACCCACCAGGCGCCAGTAGCTGCTCCCAACTGCGACAACCAAAAACATCTCCAGACATTGCTACATGGTCATGGGGGGGGGGGGGGGCGAGCAAAATCCCACCCCCCCCAACGGTGGTAAGAGCCACTGTACAAGTGCCCTGAGAGAGAGTAGTGCTATATAATTTTTTAAAACATTTTTTAACTTGATTTTCAGAGAGAGAGGAAGGGAGAGGGAGAGTGAAATAACGATGTGAGAGCAGAACATCCATCAGCCGCCTCCTGTAGGCCCCCCCCCGGGTATCGAGCCCACAACCCAGGCACATGCTCCAACCAGAAATCAAACCAGCAACCCCTCGGGGCACAAGACAGTGTCCAAACAACCGACCCACACCAGCCAGGGATAATATATAATAATTTTAAGAGGCAGTGGGAAATAGAGTTTGGGGAGGGACCTACCTAAGCCAGACCCTCAAATCTTCCTGGCTCAGAGGTCTGTGTGGCACATTTCTGCAAACCCAGGAGATACACCCACGCCCCTTGTTTTAGCAAAGAAACATCTGGAACCTTTAACAGCTGAATGGAGAGGCCAGGTGGAGAAGGTTGGGGAAGGAGGGGGTGGGCGGGGGCATGGAGGGAGCAACCGACACCTGGAAGGCAGCTCTGATTCCTCTACTAGGGTTTCAAGCCACCTCCCAGCCAGGTCCCCGCCGGTCTGCCCCACGCAGCTCAGCAAAGGGTTAACCCGCGATGTTTATTTATGAACTGGGCCTATTACTGTAGCATAATTTGAATACAGTGCCTATGAAGTTTTTTTATTGCCTGCTATAATTTCATTTTTAAAGCTCTCCCTATGCCATACTTTAAAAATGATATCTCAAACAAGAAATAAATTCTGTGCTGCAGCTGTGTTAACTATATTTACCCATGGGACACACTATTTTGTCCTTGACACAAAGCCCTGGAGATTTTGCTGAGAATTGCTTTGGCAGCTTTCTCTCGCTCTCTCCCCACGTTGCTGCTGCTGTGAGGGCGCCTCTGTGATTTCTGGTGACACCCTGCAGAGCCCCGACTGCAGCCCAGGGAGGCCTGAGCCAGGGCTTGAGCAGGGAGAGAGCTGAGAAGCTGCCGGCCCGAGAGCGGCCTCAGCCCCCCAGCAGCTGGCTGTGTGGACACCCCTGGGCCCTTCTGAGCCTTTGGACTTGAAAATAAGGGCATCGGGCAAAACACTGTCCCCACTCCGTGCCTGCCCCCTCCTTACGCCTCCTCGGGAGCATCCAGCATCCCCCCCCCCCGCCCCCGCACTCCTGGAGTCTGTGATGGAGTTTAGATCATTTCTGGATCTGCAGAATGATAGCTCAGAAACCTAAGTCATCTGGCTTCTATCATTTTAAGCTTTTTTTCCCCCTTGGAGTGAAAAAATATATATCTCAGGGCCCAACTGACAGTAACAATAGCTTACATTTATTGAGCACTTACTCTTTGCTGGATACGGTGCTAAGACCAGACAGAAGCACATTTGCTGTTGACAGCAGTCCCTGGAGCATGTATGGCTCTCCCATTTTACAGATGAGTAAGCTGAGGCTCTGCAGTCAGAGGAAATGTCCACTGAGGTTAGCCCAGAGAGGTCAGGAGAGGAGGTGATAGGAGATGCCATCGTCAGCCCTGCACCCTGAGGTGGCCCACATTAGCTCGTCATATGAGCCCCTGTCCCCAGCAAAACTGGAAGCAATAGGACTCTGGAAGGGCATGTTTTGATAGAGGAGGGAAAGGCATGGGATATCGGGCAGCCTGTTGGATGCAGATTCGTCACTGCAGAAAGGCATCAGTTCATCCAAAGGGGTGTGGGGAAGACCAGGAGAACAGAGGAGGCCAGAGATACCAATTCCTTACACAACACACAGCAGCTGACCCTTCTTAGCACCTCAGCGTTGCAGAGACAAATACTCCAGTTGGACGGCAGGCAGCCTAGTAGTGTTCAAGCGCTGGTTCTGTGCTGCAAACCCACTTCTGACTCTGTGACACGAGCAAGAGACCTCACATGTCTGCAACTCAGTCTCCCCATCCTCAAAATGGGGACAGCAGAGTGGGGGGAGGGAGGAAACTTCAGGTCAAAGGCGTGTTGGCACGGAATTGAAGAGACTTGTGTTCTGGTCTTGAGTAGTTATGAGAGCTTGGGCAGGTTACTTAGCCTGAGTCTCAACGTCCCCATCTGTAGAATGGGAATGTGACTGCCTTCCTCCAAAGGCTGTTTTGAATTAAAGATAACTCATGCAAAGCATTGGCATACACTAGGTATTTAATAAATGGTGATTGAAGGTGGTCCAGAGTATCTGAGAAGAACCCAGTCCGTGAAGTGTTAAGATCTTGTCTCCCTCCTTAGTGACTTTCGGTGGCTGAATCTCCATTTCCTCATTGGGAAAATGGGAATAAGAATTTGTCCTTTACAGGAATGTTAGGTGAAAGGATAAACAATAATCTTGCATGCCTCTACCATGGCCAAGAGAATAGCAAGTGCAGGCTGGTGCTGGTCCCCAGAGGAGGAGAGAGCCAGGTGGGCACAGTCCAGCCTGGATCAGCCAAGCCCCAGCTGCTTGAACGAGTCCAGCCAAGATCAACTGAGCCCAGTCTAGATGAACCAACCCTCCGGCACCCCACAAATAAATGATTATTGTTTTAAACCACCAAGTTTGGAGCCTGTTTGTTACGCAGCATCATTGAGTCCATAGCCAACTGATACAAGGAATTCAGTCCCACAATGTCTAGAGATTCATACATATGGCTGCTATTTATGGAGCACAACCATCTGCCAGGCACTGCATTTGGCACCTTGCGTGTTGTACCTTATTGGATCTTCACAGCAACCCCAGGAGGAAAGCATATCATTACCCCATTTTATAGGCAAGGGAACTGAGGTTCAGAAAGGCGTGGCCACTTGCCCAAGGGCACATGACAAGGAACCGGTCAAATTTGGATAAGAAACCCAGGTTCATCTGACTCCAGAGCCCCCACCTTGAACCACTGAGCCACAGAGGCCTCCAGGCTGTCGGGATTGGAGCCAGTGCCCAGCACATAGTAAGCGCCGCATAAATAGATGGTCACTGTGCCTCGGGAAGGCGCTAGGGGTAGACCAGTTGCATCTGGCCAACCAGGCCCCTGACTGCTGGCAGTCTCTTGCCTGCTCAGTGCCCTCCATCAGGGCCACACACCCCCAACAGTTGTGCAGGCTGAATGCCTCCCCTACAGCCTCTGGCACCGACCCTATAAATATTAAACCAGCGGTAATTAGGGAAATCAGTCAGTCATTGCACTCCGGAGCCCCGCGTCTCCCCACCAGGCCTGAGCTGCCTTTGACTAGGCAGCTTTGTTTCTTTTAATTTGGGGACCTCATACAAGGCATGTGTCAGGGACCAGGACATCAAGCTCATCCCCTGTGAGCCTTGGCCCCTCCGGCACAGACCCACCCCCTCGGGGCCTCGCAGGCTCTGTCAAGAAGCGGCAGAGGGGGCTCCGGATGTAAGGTAGGGGGACCACGGGGCTCCTGTCAAGGCCCGAGACCCCCCCCAGGGAAGCCACGTTGTTTTTGTGGATCATGTAGCATCAGGCTCTGGTGTCACCGCTTTACAGGGCTGATGAACACAATGCAAGGTGACAATGTGTCACATCAGAAAACATGGCCCCACGTGCACCCAGGTGGGACTGCAAGCCCCAGGGGTGCTGAGGAAACCAAAGACAGGGAGTCTCCAGCAAAGGGCACCGTGAGAATAAGAAGACGCCCAGCCCACCCGCCCCCCTCTCTTGGGAAATAAACAGCCCAACTTCCCACCAGGCCTGGTGGAGTCAGGGGCAGGGGAAAGATGGGACAATCCCCACACATTCATGAAGAATCATGGCCTCACATTGCAATCATTGATCTTGCCCAATCCCAGCAAAGTCTTCGTTTGGAAGATGTTCGCGTTAACCCCTTATACTGATGGGGAGACTGAGGCAATAGGAGGCAGGAAGGTGTGGCAGCTGCAGGCATAGGCTCTGGAATCACAGGGAGCTGGGCCCAAATCCTGGCTCTGAGAGTCCCTGGCTGTGTGACCTCAGGAAACTTACCTGACCTTTCTGAGCCTCAGCTTTCTCCTCTGTAAAATGGACATAAAAAAAAATACCCCTGAAAAGGGAATTTCACAGCATTCATATCTGTGGGCCGGGTTTCAGACCAGGTTCCCATTCAGGCATCAGACAGGAAAGATGGAAGAACTCCCATTTTTGCAGCAAGGGAAATTGAGGCCCCCCAAAAAGTAAAGGTGTTGTCCCATAGCCTCGAGCAAAAAAGAACTGGGCCCAAGACTAGAGCCCCAGTCTTCTGAGCCCCAGCCCACTGCCCTTCCATTTTTGGTAAAAATCCCTTCAGCTGGCTAGCCCCTTAGAGTTCACACAACAGTTGCATTTATTATACTTGATGCAAGGTGACAATCCTCAGGGAAACACTAAGACAGGTATAAACTCCATTTGCTGCATGGGGAAACTGAGGCTGGAGACACGCTCTGCCCAGGATCTCAGCGCAAGTCAGAAGCAGAGCAGGGACTGGAGTCTGGAAATTTCAACCCCCCATTGCCCGTCTCCCTCCTGGAAGACCAGAGCCCCTGTCTGAAGGGTGCCTGGGTGGCCCCCATCAAAGCTGCCCCACCAAAAATGACAATGCCCCAAAAAACAAAGAGCCTGCTGCCCCCAGCCTGTAGCCCGGAGGTCTGGCCCCACAGCGGCTGCATAGACCCACCTCGTCCGCACACCTGGGGAGGAAGGAAACCGAACCTCCAGCCTGATGAAGCCCACGCGAGTGGCAGGTATTAATTGGTGCAATTAGGCGGCCTTTCCCAAGGCCATCGAAGCTGCAGCACCAATAATTAGACTCAGATTGGAATTCCTTTGGTTCTGCGTGTAAACAGGACACTTTCTGCAGTTGCGGTAAATGATTTGTTCACAGGGGAAACATTTACTGTAATTTGAAAGGAGCAATTGACTGTATTATTAGTGGATGTGAGTGCCCAACGGGTGACAGGCTCTACATTAGTCTGTCCTCTGCCAGGGCCCTGAGGAAAGAAACCTTTGGAGGGAGGGTCCCCCAGCCATTTGGGTGACCTGGTTTTAGAGTCAGAAAAACCCAGGTCTGGGTCAGATTCTGTGGGGCCCCCACCCATGTGCTGTGTGACCTTGGGCAAGTAGCGCAACATCTCTGAGCCTCCCTTTCCTCATCTATAAAGTAGGAAGGAGACCAGTCCACACATCTCAGGGAAGGTTGCTGTGAGGATTAGGTGAGCTAAGCACACAGAAAGTGCTCAATAAAATGAGCTATTGGCATGGTTATTAGTAATAATCATCATCATTGTGATCTCCGAAGCATTCTTGGGGGCCCGGGGGACCCACAGTTCACTATCTAGCCACAAAGGGAATAAACTAAACCAAACAAACGAAGGCTATAATTCGCCTGACAGATCATGACTTCCACATTTATTGAGCACCAACTGTGTACAGGGTTGAATCAGACAGCTCTCTGGGTGCTCAGAGTCTAGTTGAAGACAGGCAAGAAAACAGATAATAGCAAAATCTCACATCAGACAGCCCTTTACAAAGCACGCCTACCTCCATTAGCCCCCCAAATCCTCAGGACACCTGAAAATTGGTATCATTATGTTCATTTGATTGAAATCTGAAGTTTTAAGTCACTTACCCAGAAGCACACAGAAGAGGCACAAGTAGGATCTGAACTCGGGTCTCTCTGGCCCAAAGCCCATTACAATCTCTTGACCGAGGGCTATGTGATGCCAAAGCCTGGTTTTCCTTTGCTGCTCCTGCCCGCCAGCCCTAGTCTGTGCCAGGCCCTCCGCTGAGTGCTGGGGACACAGCAGTGTGTAAAACCGGGCAGGCTCTGCTCTCTTGCAATTGGTAGTTTGTCACCCCTTCCCTGACATCACTGTCCCCCAAGGAACTCAAGGGGGAGGAAAGAGGAAGAGTTCCCCCAGGTCTGAAAATTCAGAATTCGGGGGCCTCTTTGAGGACAGCTGCTCAAACAGGCCGACTTCTACCTCAAGAGAACAGGCTGGAGGTAGTGAGCTTCCCGTCACAGGCTCGAGCCAGTGGAGGCACGAGGCTGGAATCCTGACGCTGGAAGGGGGAGGACTGCAGGGCTGAAGGGTCCCGTCTGAAGGGCTGTGCTGTGGGACAAGAATGGGCTCTGGGGGCAGAGAGAGGGACCCTGGGGGGAGAGGGACCCTGGGGAGAGAGGGACTCTGGGGGGAGCCTGTGCTGTGTACTGCTCCACTCTCTCCTGGGTCCCCCGACACTCGCTGTCCAAGCACATGAGCTGTTTCCTTGCAGATCCGCAGGCTACAGTTGGGTTAGAACCCTGGTCCCCCGGGGCCCAGAACCCAGGCTAGTCCCAGGCCCAGGCCGGTTCCCGTGTCCCGTGTCCCCGGAGAACCAGCCGCGAGCCGGGAGGCAGCAGAGGGGAGGGGCGGGGAGGGGCGGCGGGCAGCAGCCTCGAGGGTATTTTAGTGCCCCGTGAAAACCTGAATAAATAGTGCCTCACCTTCCTGCTCCCGCTCCCTTATCTCAATATTCCATTTAATAGCACCTTTCAGGCCCCACTAAAAGAATACGAGAGCTGTTATATCAGCTCTAAGTCACTGTTACAACGCCCGGCTGTCGCGGCTGCCACAGGCCTGTGCTGGGCCATCCGCCCTCCCCGTCGGCAGGAGATGCGGGGGGCCCTCACCCCAGACCCCCTGGGGCACGGAGACGGTGCCAGGGAGTGGGACTCTGCCAACAGCCTGCTGGGCTCGCGACGGAGCGAAATGCTCTGGATCAAAATCTGCACCAGCTCCCCAGGGCCGCCCCTAAGGAAGCACCACTGGCTGGGTGACTTAAACCACGGACGTCGGAAATCAAGGTGTCGAGGTGTCAGCAGCGTTGGTTCCTTCCCAGGCCACCGGGAGGGGCCTGTTCCAGGCATCTCGCCTTGGCTTGGAGCGGCCGCTTCTCCGCGTGTCTTCACATCTGTGCGTGTAATAATATGATGACAGGAACATGGGTGACATCTGCAACCTGTTCGCAGTGTGCCCCTCACCACACCTGTCCCTCTGCACCCGCTCTTCCTTTGATCCTCAATGTCATGAAGCAGCCACTGTCCTTTTTCATCCTGATGAGCAAGGACAAAGGCCCCGAGAAGCAAGGAGACCTGCCCAAGATCACACAGCCCATCAGTGGCAGGACTGGGATATAAACCCAGGCCTGTGTGTCCTTCCCACCACCCCACCTGTGTGCCGGACATCTGGGCATGACCGCCTGCTCTGTCACTTCCTAGTGGCTGTCCTTGGGTCTCTGGCTCCATCCGAAGCTCGGTTTCCTCGTCTGTAAAAATGGGAGTAGATAAAGCCTGGCCCACGGAAAGACTGCGGGAACCAAAAGAGGTTTTGTCCCATGACAGTGCCTTAAAATGTACCAGATGCTACTCGCAGGTAAAATGAGTGGAACTTGGCGCAGGCTCAGAGGAACAGACAGATAAACCCTGTGCGGGGAGGTGCCTGTGTATGTAAGGATCTGTGTGTCCCTGTGTATCGGGCAGGCGTGTTTGTGGGTAGCGGTGTACCTGAAAGAGCGTGTGTGTGTGTGTGTGTGTGTGTGTGTGTGTGTGCAGCGTGCGTGCGTTCCTGGATCCAGGGGGGCCTGCATTTGGAGACCTGCCTGTGGGGGGTGTTTTCGAGGCAGACGAGTTTCCCAGCCCAGCTGTGTCTATATTTGTGTGTCTGTGTCCCTGGGTGTATGGACATCAGCCGTGTGCCTGTGTGTGCAGAGAGGTGACTGCGCCTGGATGTGAGCTTGCGTGTGCTTATACCCGTGTGTGTGGTGTCTGCCTGCACTGTGCACCCAGATGCACACGTGTGTCCCCTGTTTGCTTATGTGGCTGCCGCTCTGCAGTTGCATGCCTGGGCATGTGTGCGTGCCCGTGAACACATCGCCTGCCTGAGCGTGTGAGCCTGGCCGGCACCCTCCCTCCGCGCCCGTGACCGGGTCAACCAGGGCCTCGGGGGGCTGTGGCTGCAAGCCCGTGCCCCCGCCAGCCCAGCTCGGGGTGCATGCGGCCACTGCAGGCAGGGTCCAGAACTGGGGTAAATGAGGCCTTTCCGCCCCCGGCTGCACCCAGGGCCTGCAGGCGGCTGCACTAATAAGGCTGCTTTCCCCGAGGCGGTGGCTGCCCGGAGCGGGTCGGCGAGTCGGAGCCTCGGGGCTGGGCTCCACGGCCCCTTGCCAGGGCTGCCTTGTCAGCAGGACCAGGGCCCACCATGACCCGCTGCCCTCTGGGAGCCCAGGGTCAACATGGCCCCAGAGTGACCCCCGGGGAAGCCTGTTCCTCTTCAGGCTCTGTCTCCCCTTCTCCACTGAGAGACTGGCCCGCAGTCCTGAAGGGCCCTGAGAGAGACCAGGACCCACCCGCCCAGCCTTGAACATGGCCTGTCAAGGCCTCAGTCTCCTTATCTATAAAATGGGCCAAGGAGTTGACCTGAAGGCCAAGGCATGGACTTTTCTAGCAAGGCCACCTCCCTCAAAGCTCCTGATGAGATAGCTGGGGTGAAGATGCAGCAAGGATGGGCAGGTCTCATCTCAGTAAGATCCTAGTGGTTAAAGAAAATGCTCCATGATGCTAATTACACCCCAGAGCCCGACTAATGGTAAGAATAATAATATTAACAACAATAATAACGGCAGCTTCTGTTTACAGCTCTTCCTAAGCTAGCATGATGCTGTGATGGTTACTATTATTATGATCAGTGTTGTTATTGCTCTCTCTCTCCTCACCTGGAGCCCTGGCGGCCCCACACCCGTCTCCCCACTCCTGGGAGCAGCCTGCCAGGATCCAATGCTCCCGACCTCTCACCGGGGCTTAATTAGGCCTCTCAGAAGGCAGAGCTGGCGCAGGGCCTGCAGGGAGCTTGGGGCTCAGGAAGCTGCAAGGAGGGGCGGAGGCGGCGATAGACAGACAAAGCTGGGTGGGGCTGGGGGGTCTCCCCTTACTTGGGAACGCATCTCCCCACCTCTCTACCTCTCTGCATTAAAACCCGAGCCAGAGCAACCCTAACACAAACATGCACACACCTTGCTTTTTAAGCTCCATGGCCATCCTTTCCCCTTGAGCACAACTTTACAAAGCTTCAAGGCCAGACAGTGCTGAGAGTAATTCCTCAGAGTCCGACGCACCTGCGTGTGAATCCTGGCTCTACCTCTTCCTAGCTGTGTGACCCGAGCTACTGACTTTCCCTCTCTGAGACTCTCTTGCCTCATCTTGAAAATAGGAATGATAATCGTGCCCATGACATCTCAGGTGGCTGTGAAGATTAAATAGTAAAATGCAAGTGAAGGGCTTATCCGAGTGCCTGGCACAATCCCCCCTTTGTGTCATCATTATTATTATTATTAATTTTCCATCAGTCAGGTTGGGATTGGCTATGCTGCTATAAAAAGTAGCCCCCAAACCTTCATAGGTTTACTTCATGCTTGCACTGCATGTCTCTCAGGTTGGTACAGAGTGGGAGTGTTCTAGAAGCTTCCTCTCTTTTTAAAAACAGTCTGAGAAGTGGAAGAGTCTCCCTTAGCTTGGGATGCTGTCGTGTGAGTATGAATGCCGCAGCCGTTTTGTGACCGTGAGGAAACACTGTTGAGGACAGAAGCCCACACTCTGAGGAGAGCAGAGTGAACAAACGGAAAGAACTTGGATCTTTGATAATGTCATTAGCCCCTAGATCAACCCACCCTGGAACTGCCCTACCTCTGGACTTTTTTTGTTATACGTGATAATGAGCTGTCTTCTACCTCCCCTGGGACATAAGCCCCGTGAGGACAAAGAGCACGCTATTTGGGTCCCATCTGAATCATCTGTGATTAGCCCAGTGCTGCTCACAGTTGGCACTGGATGTCTGTTGAATGAATGAAGTCATTCATGCACGCTTTCTCATTCATTCCTTCTCATTCCAAAATATTCACCAAGCAAGGCTCAGGAGGCCAGAAACCTTTGTTCTGTTCACTGTTGGATCCCCAAAGCCGGGAATGGCGTCTCTCACTGGGTGAGCTCTCAAATATCCAGTGAGTGAACTGGTCAATGAATTGAACTCCCTATCGAGCAAGGATTCAGGCCAAGGCCTGGCTGTGCCTTGGTAAGAAGGAAAGCCCAGGAAGCTGCAAGGGCCAGAGTGGCAGAAATATTGCATCAAGGCTGCATGTCCACAGTCCAGCTCAGTAATAACAGCGCCCGCATTCCCTGGAGGAAGGCAAACTGGAAGCAATAGCTGATGTCCAGCAATGTCCCCTTTAACTTCTATCCCTGGGCTGCACGCCCCTTGAGGGCAGGGACGGCTTTTGGAGAAGCGTCCCTCCGGGTGGATGAGCCCTGCGTCCTGCGGGAGGCTGAGCTCCCGCAGCTCCTCACAGCAGATGGCTGTCCCTGGCCCTGCATCTATCACGGCAGTTGGTCTTGGGGAAAACAGAAGCGACGCTTGAGAGATGGATGTCAATGGCAAATGGGCTGTGATGATCATGCGTCTCCATTTTCCCCTTAATATACATGATGAATAAACTTAATTACACGGAAAATTGCTGCCATTGAAGAATGCCGGGCGTGCGGCTTTCTCGTGTGGCTTAGCGCTTCCTCAACTTCCGACAGCGCAGAGTCTCCGGGGAGGGACCCTGTCACCCTCACGGACTCAGGATCAGCCTTCATAAGGACAAAGTCACGTTCAAGGAGAAACAGAGCAAAGTGCAGGTGAAGCCACGCAATGTCAGCTCTGAGGAGACCCAGACTGTTCATTTCACCCAACCGCCCATTTTACAGATGGGGATAACTGAGACCCCAGGAGATGGGTGGCATGACTTGAGTCAGAGCCAGGGAATAAAGCGTGGTCTCTTCCTTCCCCAAGTCCTACGTGTTGCTCTGATTTGAAAGGCATACGTCAAATCCCTCTTGGCTTCACCCTCTCCAAAAGCAGACATTTGGGACCCTGACCCATGCCAAGAGCCTACTCCATCATGAGCAGCATTCTGAGCACTGTGCCCGACCCGAACCAGCGCTCAGCAGCAGTTAGCTGCCATTTGTATTGCTTTTGTTGAAAATATTGCAAATTTTAAGCATTTTATAAAAACAGTTCACCCAGAATGGAAGAAAAGAAAAAAAATCAGGAGCTGGGAGGTAAGAAATCTAGGTGCTGGTACAGCCTCTGTTGCTAATTAGCTCTGTGCAATTTACAAAGCCACACCCACTTCAGGGCCTCAGTTTCCCGTCCCGTAAAATGAACGTGATTTTTTTCTGTTTACCATCAGCGGGCTGTTGGAGGCCCCGACAAGCTAATAAATGTCTGAGCTGCACAAACGTGGATGAACAAATGTAGTCTGTCCGCACCGTGGAATATTAGTCAACCGTTAAAAAGGAATGAAGCGCTGACACGTGCTACAGCATGGATGAACCTTGAGGACATTAGGCTAAGTGAAATAAGCCAGACACAAAAGGACAAATATTGCATGATTTCCTTTATATAAAGTACCTCGAATAGGCAAATTTATAGAGACAGAAAGTAGAATAGAGGCTGCCGGGGGCTGGGGGGGAAGGAATAGAGAGTTAGTGTTTAATGGGTACAGAGTTTCTATTTGAGGAGATGGAAAAGTTCTGGAGAGGATGGTACTTACGGCTACAGGACAACATGAATGTACTTAACGCCACTGAACTGTACACTTAGAAATGGTTAAAATGGTACATGTTATTTGTGCTCTGTGTATTTCACCGCAATAAAAAAAAAAGTGCACTGCGCTACTCTGACCTATCTGTGTATCTCATAAACGCTTAGAAGTTTACTGGTTCATTCATTCATCCCACACATATTTATTAAGCACCAACAGCATACTAGACACGGTTCCAAGCACTGGGGAAATACAGGCCAAAAAAAAGCCAGACAAAGACCCCTGCTGGCCCGGAGATGACAGGAATGCGGGAGCCAGACAGTAAACAAGGAAATGCATTAATAAACCAGATAATTATAGACGGTGATGGGCTCAGAAGGCTATAAACAGGGCGATGTGCTGGGGAGAAACAGGAGGGAGGTTTCCACTGTAGAGAGTGGAGCCTGGGCTCCCTGAGGCGGCAGGTCCCCTGAAGCCTGCAGGAAGCAGCCACGCAGACAGCTCAGAGGCCAGCCCGTGCTAATATTTAATCTCTCTACCCCAGACCTTTCTGATCCTGGCCCCACCAGGGTACTAGGGCCTGGGGGTGGGTGCAGACATAGCTAAGACTCAGGATCCTTCCACAAGCATCGTCCACGCCTCCCCATCAGAAAGTACTTCCTTACGTCTAGCTTGCCTCCCTCTCGCTTGCAGGCACCTCTTTGTGATTTTCCAGGGGGACCTTTTTGAGGAAATGGCTCTCCCACTGACCCTTCCAGCCGCCACATCCCCTCCGGCCTCTATCAATGTCACCTGAGGCCCACCGTGGGCGAAAGGAGCCCAACGCCCAGCAGTTGTTGTGTGTGAGACGCACCAATGCGCTGGGAGCTGCAGCCCATTAGCGGTAATATAATTAAGTCCCAAGCTGGGGCTGGGCCCATTAGCACCTTTAGATCACCAAAGGCGGTGGTTTCCTTAATGAAAGGCTCTCTGTTACGAAATTGGGCTTCCATCCATCTCCATTATGGGGGGCGGTTTACCTGCTAATTCACACACCACGAGCACTCCCTGGCAGGGGGTGGCGGCAACCCATGGGGCAGGATGGCTTTGCAGGCACCAGGACACTGACGAGCACCCGTCCCTGCTGCTGAGACGGACCCAGCATCCGATCCCCCTGGGCTGGCTGGCTGCCTGTGTCTAGGGGACCGGAGCCCACGGAGCCCAAGCGGGATGGGGAGACTCGGGCCAAGACTGCACCCTGGGAGATTCCTGCCGGAGGGGTAGGTTCATCAGGGTGACCGCAGGAGGACTTCCAGGCAGACAGTGGAGTGACAGGATTTCCATCCCAGCCCAACTGGGAGAAGCGCTGGGTGGGCCTGCGTTTCCGTTTTTTCAATCCTGCAACGAGGCGTCCATGGCTCTTGGTTGTTCCCTGGCCACCGTCGGCACCTCCTGTTAATTCTACTTTCAAGGGGCCTTTTTAAAGACAAATCCTGTCCCTCCTCTGCGTGGAACCCTCCAGTGGTCCATGTGAATGACACGCAGGTTCCATGTGAGGACCCCCAAGGTCCTACCCTCTGACGCTGTTTCCCAGGCCTGGCTCACAACACTCAGCCCCCCGGCCTCGGGCTGGGACTGGGACACACCAAGCTTGCTCCCAGCTCAGCATCTTTGCCGGGTCTGTGCCCTCCTGGTGGACCCCTTCTCGTTTCTCTGGCCTCACTCCAAAGTTACCTCCACCGAGAGGCATCCTGGGCCACCTCATCAGCGGCATCCCCATCCCCTGACACCCACCTGTTTTCATATTTCATTGTTTCCGTAGCTGCTCTAGTGGAAGCTAAAGTGGGAAATCATCCTGAGCCATCCATCCCTTCATCCCCGGGGCAGCCCCTTGTTTCTTCTGGAAATTTCCATAGCCACATGGGTCGCAGTTTACTCATCCCTCCACCTGATGCTCTCTTGGTCCCCTTTGGAAAAGCAACCAAAGCTCTAGATTTCCTGAACATCTACTTGTCCCAGCAACGTGGACAATGACAAAAAACATAAGACACGGGCTTTCTATTTCCACATTTCCAAGTGCAGTGGCCAAGGGCAGATCACAGATCAGAAGAGAGAGAAGGCTGATGGTATAGACCAGAAGGGCTTTTGGGGGACATGGACTCAACCTGGGTAAAATATAGCAAATGCATCATTTTCCAGTTATTATAATAAAACTCCCAGTCCTATGAGATGCTCTGAGATGGAAAAAATAATTATTTCATTCCAATAGGTCTGGAAAGTTTGGACCCACTTCTTTTGCGGAGTCACAGTGCACATCAGCAGTTCAAGTCACTGACAAGGCCTGCAGCAAAGACACCCGTTGGAATCTTAGCTTGTGTAACGTATTCAATTGTGGATCTGAGTTAAGGCAATTTTAACAAGAAGTTTCTGTTGCTTTAAGCCCTAAGACAAGAAGTCCCTTGTTTGTCTCCTCATGCCTCCCCCCCCCCCAAGGGAGGCCAAGGAGGGCAGTAGAGAGAACGGCATCCTTTGGGAATTCACCATGTGCCCCCCACTGGGCTACACGCTTCACATAACTTCTCTTTTGATCCTCACAATGATGCTATCCAGTGTGTGCTGTTATGACCCCCATTTTACAGATGAGAAAACTGAGGTTTAAATGATTTACTCATATCCATGTGAGTAGGAAAGGAACCTTTCCCTGGCTCCAAGTTTGAGGTCTTTGGCTCCAAGCCACCACATCCTACTGCCTGGGAGCTAAGGTGTGGTTCACAGACCTTTCTCTCCATCCAGCACCACCCCTTCCCCCAATCTTCTCCCTGCATTTTCACCATCACAGCCCCCTTTGGGCACCAAGAGGTTAACCTCTCCCTCCTGTTTGCCCAGCCTCAAGTTCATTACGCTGACTAATTGCTTCAAAGTCCGTGATTCCACCACCACTAATGAAAAATGTATCTGCAAGTAACAGATTAATTGGCCACTTATGATCAGCTCTCAACCAGAGGCTCACTGGCCATGCCGGACTCACTCAGCCAGGCCTTCTGGAAGCCAGGAAAGGGAACCAGAGGCTGGACTCAGAGGGGCTCTGGGGGTGCCCAGAGTTTCCTGGCCATTGCCTTCAGAAAGCCCACCAGCCGGTTCTGCCCCTAAGGAGACACATTCTGCACCCTTTTCAAATGATTAAAATGCAAGCATGTTAACTTGAAAAGAATGGAAATCTTATCAGCAAAATAAACCACCAAATATTGGAACACCAGCAAACCAGCTTCCCCTCACTCCAGAATGAGGAAGGAAGCGGGGAGGGGGGCTTTCCCCTGAAGATTTAAAGTCATCAGATATAAAGGAACAGCTACCAGTGTGCACACTAGCTATGTGAAGTCTCCAGCACTGTCTCATTTCATCCTAGCAACAGCCCATGAGGCAGGTGCTATCCTTACCCCATATTACAGAAGGGGAATGGGGCCCAGAGAGATGCAGCAACTGTCCCAAGGCCACACAGCAAGGAAGTAAAAGTAGTGGTCTAGGGGGGATCGCAGGTCTGTGTGACACCCCCCAACCCAGATCTTTTACCCTCTATTCCAGGGGTCAGTAAAGGATAGGCCATGGCTGGGTTGACTCCGGCCCTCTGCCTGTGTTTGTCAATAAAGTTTTATTAGCACACAGCCCTGCTGTTCGTTTACATACTTGGTTTGCATACACTGATATATCATTTGCATACTTAACCATATCCGTTTACATACCATCTTTGCACCACAACAGCTGTGTGAGTCATTATGACAAAGACCATATAGCCACAAAGCCTGAAATATGTACCATCTGCCCCTGTGCAGAAAAAGTTTGCAGGTGGCTGCCAGACTAAGTTACCCTTCCCAGCAGGTGGGACGTGTACCTTGCTGAAATGAGGGGGAGGCAGCCCGGAGAATCCAAGGGAAACCAATGTTGAAGATTCACTGACTGCCCCTGGATCCTAAGAAAAGCCTCTGCGAGGATGGAAGCAGAAAGGGTTGCTTAGAACTGGGGAGAAGCCAAGGGAAGGAAGTGCTTGGCAGGCACACAGTAGGCACTCAATAGATGCTTGGAAGGTGAATGAAGAACAGGGCTGGAAGTCTCAGAGGCCGACCTCTGCAGCTTCCCCTCCGCCTGCCTGGGAAAGGCGTCGCTGCTCCACCCCCTGCCTCCTTGCCCCCGGCTGGGCTGGTCCGGGAGTTTTACTGGCTGAATGAGTCGCTGGAGGCTGTAAAAACACGAGGGCTTTTTCCTTTAAGTCTCCCCTGTAAGTCACCTCGAAGCATTTCCCTGATAGATCGGCTCTCCTCCTTGTAGGAGCCCTCCCCCGGGAACTGTTTGCCGAAAGGAATCGGCCAGTTTGCATTTAGTCACCTTTATCTGACCCAGGAGATAAATCTCTCTTAGTTTGGTGTTTCCGCTGGGGGTGCAGATCCTGGGAGGCCCCCAGTGCACTTAGCGAGCACTAATTCAGAGGCCGATTATTCCAAAGGGGCGCTGGAGGGAGGGCCTACCTAGCCAGCTCGGGTTCCCCGGGAAAAACAGGTTTTTCTAATAAAAGGGACAGTTTCTAAAGGCAGGATTACAAAGGTGCACCTGAGCTACTTCAAAGCATCAAGCCTTCTTCTGGGGACTCCGGTCGCAGCCCTGTGAATGGGGGCACCTTGGGGCACCATAGCACTAGAGAGAAAGGGGTCCACTCTTGTGAGAGGGACTACAGGCTGGACAGAAAAGGGATATGTATGCGGTGTGACCTAGAGGCCACAAGCTTGTGTTGCAAAGCCCTGAGTTTAAATCCAACTGCTCTCCAACCCAGCAGCAGGATCCTGGGTAACCAGCTTCCCTTCTGAGCCTCAGTTTCTTCCCCTGTGAAATGGACATAATGATACTATCCTCATAGAGACCAGCCTCACAAGATGGTCTTGAGGACTCAATGATCTGCATTTACAGGAAGGGCTTCCCGCGAGCCTCCTCCCTCCAGCACACATGGTTGCTTTAGCCCACCCCAGCTTCTGCATCTCCTAGAGGAAGTCGGTGGCCAGATCTATCCAGAAGAAACCACCAGCCTCCCCAAAGAGCTGGGTTTTGTGCCCAGAGATCCTGAGCCCCTTCATTCATAAATTTCCTTCCACCTCTCAGAGACCCACCCCCCGTCCTCACAAGCTTTCCCTGGGCTCAGAGCAGCTCCTTTCAGATACTGTAAAGTCAGACTTTCTGAGAAGAGTTAAACTCTTTATCTGCCTCTCCGTGGCAGGCAGGTGGCAGTGCTTAACCCATGGCACCACCACCAGGAGAGAGGGCGGGCACTACAGCCTTGGTGAGGAGACATATTCTAAAGCAGGCTGGAATCCTAGGGCCTCTTGCCTTTCAGGGAAGCATAGCAGTTATGGGTCCAGCATCGGACAGGCCGCCTTTCCCATCCCAGATCTATCCCTTTCTAGCCTGCCTGGTGGTTGGCTCTCTCTAAGCCTCAGTTTCCTCATCAGTAGAATGGGAACACTACTTGCATCCGCCTAATGGTTACTTTGAGGTTAGCAGAAAGAGCACATCGCAGAGCCCTTAGCTCAGAGCCCGCTCACTCTCCATGCTCCGTAACCACGGAGCTCCTGCCTGCAAGTCAGACACCAGGACTTCCCATCTCAGTTTGGGATTGTAACTCACTGATGACCTTGGGCAAGTTCCTGGCCCTGTCCAGGCCTCAGTTTACCCTTCCAGCACTCCAAAGTGTCCCTCCCCACGGGGAGTCCACCGTGCTGTGGCACGCTCCCTCCTCCCAGTGTCAAGGCCAAGTCTGAGCATCTTTGGTCTCCAATCTCCGCAAACTTCTAAATAGGAGAACTGCCGACTCATTATGTGTTTTTCCTGGAGCAGAAACCGGGCTGCTCCGAAGCCCGGGTTCACCCTCTGCCCTCCGTCAGATTCTCTGAACCACGTGCGCGCAGACACACACACACACACACACACACACACACACACACTTGATGGAAGAGCCATCTCCTGCTGCCCTGGTCCTCCCCCGCCCCCATCGCACGCTCATCCAGAAGTCCTTGTCAGAATATCCCTCCCGGGACCAGCAGGTGGGAGATGTCATTTTGGATCCATTACTAGAACTCGAAGGTGCTTAGAGAAGATCAACACCAATTCCCACTTCCATCCGGGGAGGAGGGGTGGCCGGGAGCAGCCCATGTCCCTGCCAAGGAGACTTGCGTCAGCCACCCCAAGCTGCTGGGTGCCACCACCCGGGGACAGGCAAGGAGGGCTGTCTGGGGACCGGGGACCCGCCACTCTTTGTGCTCAGGTTTCCCTGCCACTCTGATTTGAATAATTCAGCAGTGCCAGGTCTCCTGGGCACCATTGTCTTCAGTGAAGGCAAATCAGTCGCCTGCTCGGCCTGTTAAGAGGGCCCTGCCTGCTGCCTTTTTCTGTAAATCAGGATTAATGAGATGGTGAGGGGAAGCGCTGAGCCCTGGGCAGAGACGCTGGCAGCCAGCTCTCCAGAGCAGCGGGCCTCAGAAGCGGCTCCGTCTCCATGTCCTCGGGCAGTCTTCTGTGGCAGTCATCAACCTGTCGATAACTAGCTATCACCCAGGCTGCCAGGCCCCGCCTCGCCTCCCCTCTGCCGGCCCCCATGGCTCCAGGGGAAAGAGAAAGCAAGAGAGAGGGCTGTCTGCTATGGGGCTTTACCCTGCACCCCTGGCAGCCCAGCAGGCTGGGGAGGTGCCAGGGGCTGGGCTCCTTTCCTGAGGGCTACACCCAAGAGCCAGATGTGAGATCCTCCCAGCCCGGGGCTGGCAGACAGCTTGGTAAGCTCTGAGACAGCGAGCAGCAGGCGCTCTGTGCCTGGTTTTTTGACAGCTGCCACTCACACAGGGCACAGGGAACAATGTCCTTGTGCCTCTCGCTAGTGGTACCTGCCTCTCTCTAAACAGGTGAGCTCTGGTTATTAAATGTAGATGCTGTGTGACCTTGAGCAAGTCACTCAGCCTCTCTGGGTCTCAACTGCCTCACCTGGAAAGTGGAGATGAAAGCATTTACTTGCCCCAGAGGATGCTGAGAGGATTCCAAGGTACTTAGGCTTATAAATCCTCGCCACCAGCCGATGTCCAAGCCACAGCCACGCGTGATTATATTGTACCAGTATCAGTATCATTATTAACTCCAGCATCGTGCTATGCAAGGTGTGATCCACAACTCAGGCCAGGTCACAAACGGTCACCTGTCCACAGTGAGGTACGTACAAAGAAAGGGCATTTTGAAACTTTCATAGTAATTTGACAGACAGCAATTTTATATTTATTGACTCAAGTCATAAAAAAGCAGGGGCTTGGATTTCGTATGTATTTTATTTTCATTTTTTAATTTTTCTAAAGTTTCTATTTTACAAAGTGTCCTTGTGCAATAGATTGGAAATTAAAAAGAAAAAAATCACTGTCTCTCAGCACAGGTAAGGAGAAAAGTGTCTGGACAAACTCTAACATCATATGAGTCCCTGGGGATCTTGTTAAACAGATTCTGGTTCCTAGGCCAAGGGAGGACCTGAGAGTCTGCATTTCTTACAGGGGCTAAAGGGAGGCCAACGATGCTGGTTCAGGGACTGCACTAGTGAGAGGGCGACTATAGAGCCAGATCCCCTCCCTGGCCTGACCTCATTTCCTCTGACCCCCTCACCCCCAGATATGCCACCTCCCAGTCTCTCCACAGCTATGCACTCACCAAGGCCTCCAGACACAGAAGCTACGATGTGTGGACCACACTACAAATCAGAGGCATTTGTCTGGAGCCCCCACAGTAGCAGGTCCAACAACTAACGTGTCATGCAGGTGCTTTGTGTGTGAGGCAGTATGGTCCCCTGCCCTAGAATGCCCTCTGCAGCTTTTCTCTGTGCAGGTGTTTGAGACAATGTGTGCCAGCCCTGAGCATGGGGACAGGTAGTCGGCACCCAGTCAGTGGTAGCTATTATCACACTTTCTCCTCATAGCAACTCCTTAAGATAGAGGTGTATGTGTTAGCTAGTGCTGCGTAACAAGCCAGCCCCAAATCTAGTGGCTTAAAACAATATCCATGTATCCACTGTTGCCCATGAGTCTATGCCTTAGCTGGCTCTTCCACCTTTTTGGGTCTGTCTCAGCAAATATTGGCTGGCTCATTTAGGCATCTGTAGTCACCTGGCTGCCAGGTGTTTTAGAATGGCCTCAGCTGGGACGACTCGTGTCTGCTCCACGTGGACTCTCATCCTCCAATAGGCTAGCCTGAGTTGCTTCTTGTGGGGGCCAGGGAACAGAGTGAACAAAGCCTCTTGAGACTTAGGCTTAGGACTGACATACCATCGCTTTTGCCACTTTCCGCTGGCCAGAATAAGTCGCATGGACAGCCCAGAATCAAAGGGTGGGGGAAATGACCTCACCTTGGGATGGGAGGAGCTGTAAAATCACATTGCAAAGGGCATGAATGCAAAGAGAGGGGGAGATGCAGGGATATTTTTATAGAATCATCATTATCCCTCTTTCTAGATGAGGAAACAGAGGGTCAGAGAGGTTCAGAGACTTGCCTGAGGTCAGAAAACAACTAGAAAGGGACAGGGCCAAGCTCTGCCTGAGTCTGGAAACTGTGCTCTCAACCCCCCTTCCAGACTCTTCTCTGTGTGCAAAAAGAAAGAAAAAAAATACATTTTGGTAACTCAATTTACCAAAGGAAGAAGATTTTCAAATATTTTGACATCTCCAGTGGAGGTTCTGCCTGCTCCAGCTCCTGTGCCACCCCCTGCCCTCTAATCACAGGCCTGTTTTCCATCACCTGCTCTCCCCTTTCCTCCTGGGCCTCACAGCTACAGGCAATTTATCTTTCCCTCTTTTTCTAATGGTCTCTTTAACACAAGGGTTTTCTAACGAGACAAACTGAAGGGCTCGGGCATCAGGCAGAGCTCGTGTGTGCTCACGGGACAGGGTACAAGGAGCCAAAGGGGGCCCAGAGAAGAGACATGCCTGGGCTGAGTGGCCCCCAAATTCCAGGACTGAGGAATTACATATCCTCAGGTGACCTATTTGCCCGTTCAGGGAAAAGGCCACTCTTGTCCTAAAAATCTAGAGGCATTTGTCCTGGCTTCCTCAGACTCCCACAGTCCTAAAAATACCTTTGGAATAGGTTACCCCAGTATAGGTTACCCAGGCAGTCTAGAAATATAACTCTACTTTTCTGTAATTGAGTATAATTTCTATACAAGCCTGTGTTCTGCCAGGTGACAGAAATGCAATCATGGGCCACTCAGGGTCAAGTGCCCTCTTTCTCCATGGCTGTGTCTAAAATTCTGGAGAGATCACAGTATGCCAACTTGAGTGTATCGGTTATCAATGATGGCATAAACATAATCCCAAAATGTAGTGGTTTAAGATGACAATAAACATTAATTCTGTCATGTGGTTTCTGGAAGTCAGAAATTCCTGAATAGTTAGCTGGGTGGTCTGGCTCCAGGTCCCTCATGAGTTGGCAGTCGGGTATCAGCTGGGGCTACAGGCTCATCTGAAAGCTCAACTGGGGCTGAAGGCGCCACCTCCAAAGTGGCCCCCTACATGCCGGGCAAGTCAGTGCTGTCGGTGGCCAGGGGCCTTGTGTCCTTCTGCAGGGGTGTGATATCATAAGAAATATAATTTGGTCTTCATCTCATTTCTGGCACAGAGCTTCTAAAACACTTGGCTTCTCCTAAGTGATGAGTGCAGAGATAAAGGTGTCTTTCATTATGTTAACAAGGTGATTTTGGACCTTATGTAAGGATGGGGGCTGGTTGCCAGGAGAACGACCCACATGATTAGAGGGTTGGAACTTTCAGTCCCATCTCCCTGACCCCTGGGGAAGGGAGAGGGGTTGGAGGATGAATCAATGGCCAGTGGCCAATGATTTAATCAATTATGACTAAGTAAAAAAACAAAGGCCAGGGTTTGGAGAGCTTCTGGGTTGGTGAACACATGGAGATTTGGGGAGAGTGGTGCACCCAGAGAGGCCATGGAAGCTCTGCCCCTTCCCATACACCTTGCCCTATGCATCCCTTCCATCTGGCTGTTCCTGAGTTATATTCGTTTATCCTACACTAGTGGTCTAGTAAGTAAATGGGTGTTCTAAGTTCTGTCAGCTGCTCAAGCAAATTACTCAAGCCCAAGGATGGGGTCACAGGAAGCCCCGATCTATAGCCTGTTGGTGAGAAGCCCAGGTGACAGCCTGGACTTGTGATTGGCGTCTGAACTGGGGGAGGTTGGGGTGGGGGCAGGACTGCACCCTTACCCTATGGGATCTGACACTATCTCCAGGTAGGTAGTGTCAGAATTGAGTTGAATAGTAGGACGCCCAACTGATGTTAGAATTGGTGATAGGAGGAAAACCTTCCCCACCCCCATCCCCACCCCACACACACACGTTATCATGGGGTGCAGCACCTTTAATGGGCCTCTCCACTGACCTGCTCAGGTGTCCTTCCAGCATGGCTTCCCTCAGAGCAAGGGATCCGAAAGAATAAAGTAGAAGCTGCAAAGCCACGCGTGACCTGGCTTCAGAAGTCACACATCCCCTCCCCCATGCAGTGCTGATCCCACAGATACTCCCGAATGAATGAAGGGGAAGAGTGCCCCAGAGTGCAGATTCCAGGTGGGGCTTGCTGGGGGGCACCTTGGACACCGGCCACCCACCGGGTATCGGGAGGAGGGGTCATCTGGTCCTTGGTGGTGTATTGATCCCACTGGCTTCTGCTGAGCTGCCCTTGCTCGTGTGAGGCCTGGGGTCCACCGTAGACACACCCCTTCCCTCCTGACCTCACACCCTCCCTGCCCTTTCCCAGGACACATTCATGTCCATGTTCCCTTCACTCCTCGCCAGCTCTGTTCCCCAGCCCAGGGAGTCCTTTCCAGTCTCGGGGACTCGAACGCTTTGCTTTTACATCCTTCCAAAGCTTTTGTGGGAGGCCCAGTCCTTGGCTGGCTTTTAAAATTCAAAAGCCAGAAATTCAGCTCCTTCCTTATCTATGTTCTGCTGTGTCATTCTTTCCCCGAGGCAATAAATGCTGCATGATCTGGCTGCTGCCTGAGTGAGGAGACCGGCCACAGGACATAAATAAAGGCACAGAATTTTAAAAAGAAAAAAGACGGAGAGAACCTCAGTCGATATTTTAAAATATTCTCCAGCCAGGGGTAAAGCGCTATGTCGATGTAAATTGTCTTCTTCATCTCTGTCGATTTTCACTGTGACCCTGGAAGAAATCTCTGCTCCATCCCCATTTATAGATGAACAAACAGGATCGGAGGCTGGATGGCTTGCTGGATTCACACCCAGGGTAGGGGGCACAAGTGGGACTCAACCCCAAGTCAGCATTCTTGCCTCTATTACACCGTGTCCCCTGCCTTCTTGTCCCTATGAAATCTGCTTCCTTCAAGATTTTTCCTGGCCCTGTTTGAGTAGCTTAGTTGGTTAAAGCATTGTCCCAATACACCAAGGTTGCAGGTTCGATGCCCAGGCAGGGCACATATAAGAATCAGCCAATGAATGCAAAATAAGTGGAAGAACAAATTGATGTTTCTCTCTCTCTCTCATCAATAAATAAATTTTTTTTTAATTATATATATGTCTATATATCTATAAATTTGTTTTTCCCCTAGACACTGAACAGGTACACTCTTGGGACATGGTTACCTGTGTCAGGCATCTCGATAAGAAATAGGAATTCTCTTAAAGGGAAGGTACTTGAGTGGTGGGATTTTAGGCACAGGCACGTGTGGGAGAGAGAACAATAGAATAAAATGCCCCTGAAATCAGATATCAGGTGGCCTCTGGCTTCCCCCACAAGTGAGTTTGACCTTCCAGGCGGAGAGGGTCAGATCTGGAGGGCAAGAGAAACAGATGGACTTTCAGACAGAGCAGCAGGAGGGGAAACATCGGGATCATCCATTCCGTCCCCTTGCAACAGAGACCGTCTCCAAGGAGTGTCAGCTTCTGAATTTGAGGCCGACTCTGGAAGGTTATTCGGCTTGAACGGCTAATGCAGCACAGATGAGAAATGGACGAATATCAAAGATCAAAGCGTGCTTGCCATATTTCTTGCCTACATGAAAAAATTGTCAGGAACCACGTGTTGCCTTTTGCAAGGTGTCACATCCATGATGCGGGACCCCCGAGTCAGCTGAGGGTGTTCCCTCTCGTGGGTCTAGGCCTGGATACCAGGCACAGACAGGCAGTGGTTTGTATGCTGACACTGAGGGTGAAGGAAGTCGCCCCCCCCAGGTCCCATGGAGCGTGAGGGTCCATCGCCTACGTGGTGAAGGGCAGAGTTTGGAGGCATGCAGGGTTCAAATTTGAGGGCTGAATAACTTTAGGCAAGTTATTCAATCTCTCTGGTTTCCTCATCTGTAAGGATCTGTAATGGTTTAAATAATTAATGTAGAGTAATGGTCTTATGGTAACTACTAAAAAAAAAAAAAAAGGTAGTTGTAGTAGAAATGGTACCATGTGTTCACCAAATGCTCTTTCATGTTTATTCTTCCTGGATACACAGAAAAAGACTCTCCCCCTTCTGTGGCTGGTTCTATGAGTGGAAGTGATGAGCATCACTTCCAAGCTGGGGCAATTCATGGCCCCCCTCGTCCCCCCGTAAATGAGGAGGCCTCATGTTGAAACACAGAAGGAGACTGGATCGCTGAGTCACCACATGGAGCACAGCTGTGCCAGCCCACAGTGGACTTTACGGGGGGGGGGGGGACTTTGCTTATTCGATTTGGGGGTTTTGTTACAGTAGCCCAGCTTGCCCTGATTCAGCATTCATTGTTATTATTGCTGTGCTGTATCTAAAAGGCCCCGTTCAAATTCAAATAAGTGACCTAGGTTTGCTAACTGACTAACTGACCTACATGGCACATGTGGATCGCGTTAGCCGATCCTCGGCAGGGAGCAGGGGATGGTATGGCAGTTTAGTTTGAAGGGTTTATCCTAGAGAGCCATAGAATCTACCCAAACTCAATGGTTTCAGAGTTTCCTAGTCCTCTCATATCAAATATATGATGTTTTCTTCATTTCCATCATTGCTTGTCATCACCAGCTTCATCCCCCAGGCCTCCAGCCCTTAACCATCCGGCAGCATCTCACTATTCTGGCCACCCACTGGCCCCTCGGGCCTGGGGGCAGGTGTGGCTACTCTGGTTTTGACCTTGGACTCAGGAAATACATGAGACTGCATCCCAGGCAGCATCTTCCCCATCACACTCCTACCCCGTGTCCTGCCTCTATACCAGCCAGTGTCTCACAATGTGTCTAAACCCACATTGATTTAAAAAAAAAAAAAAAAAAAACTTTCTTCTTATAATTGAGCCAGAAAGTGCACATCTCATGTCTAGAATCAAAAAAAATGCAAAATCAAAGGGCTATAGAAGTTGAGGATAGAGTGCTAAGGAATCAAAGAATACTAAACCCATTGAATCTTAAAAAACCACAGAACGATAGATCCCAGCTGAGCCGAAGTGGAAATTTGGCATGTTGGGCCTGCTCTACCCTCAGGCTGCTATTTGCATGAGTTGCTATGCAGGAGGGCTGTGGGGCTGGGGAAGAGCAAGACTTGTGCTTGGGATCCAGAAAGAGAGAAGACAGGTGAGTTGTCTCTCACTCCTCTGGTTCCTGTAACCTCACCAGGGAATCTCTGCAATCTTTTTGCTGAAGCTACACTTACCTCTTGGCAATAAGTTTCTCCTTGACCGAACAGTAGTCAGGCTCCTCTGAGCCCTCTTCTTAGCTGGGCCTGGACTTTGGCCCCGTTCTTGCTGGCCCTGCATCGCCCAATTGTAGTAAGAATCCCGCTAAGTCAGTTTAGAGAAAATCCCCCTCCTTGATATCTGGCACCCTGACCTGCCTTAGCAAGAATCCTCTTAAATCAGCAGCAAGAGTACCCCCTTACTCTTGATGTCCTCTCTTAGTAATGTCCCACCCACCATCAGTACCCTCAACCTGCTCCTTAGCTATAAATCCCCACTTTTTTCTCTCTCTCCCCTACTGCAATAGTCCTGAATAAAGTCTTCCTTGCCATTTAACAAGTGTCAGAATAATTTTTTTCTTTAACATTTTTCAACCAATGCATTGTCATATAGTGAGAGTTAAAATCTGTGCCTGCAGAATAGTTTTAAAAATAAAATCCAATAAGTAAAATGGGCAGAGTTGCTCAGGTTGAAAGTGGAAAGTGAGCTTGATGTCCTTCTGAGCACCTCAGTATTGCCCCCCTTGGTAAATCTCACATCCTTGGGGTCCTCAAGCATAGTTGGGAAATCACTGGGGAGGTGAAGCCAGCACTGGACTCTTGGCATCTCAGCACCATCGATGTTCCCTTCCGTGTTCTCCCCTGTGTCACACGGGCTAGAAGCCTGGAACTATATTTCCCTAACTCTCTTGCCAGCAGAATGCACCCCCTAGGTAGGCAACCGCTTTCCTGGATCTGACCCTCCATGTTCCTCATCTGTAAGATGGGTCTAATCACCTCTCCTCTGCAGAATAGCTGCAATGGGGTTGCAGACACATAGTAAGTGCTCCCATTCTTTCTTCTTGCTTTCCCTGACTGAGGTGGGGGGAGGCCTTGCCCAAAGTTACATAGCACTTTAGTGGGGCGCTTGGGTTTTGGACCCAGAGTTCCCCAGGCCCAATCCCATGCTCTCTGACCACAGAAGAGAGTTCTCGCCAGGTGTCCCCAGAAAATACTTCCATCATAATTCCTTGGGCTTCGGGCAAATGTTAAAGTTGCTGACAGCCTTCTTGCCACGTGCCGATTTGTAATATTGATGAATCAGGAGCCGGGCCTGGCGCTGGCTGGGGGTACAAGTGCTCAGAATATTCATGAGCTGGATTGCCATTTGCTGATGGCATTGCTGTCCCTTTACAGTCTGATTATTCTATGGCACATCACTTGTTCCAAAGTGATTCTGCAATGCCACCCACACATCCCAGCCTGGGCAGGCAGCCCTCCTGCCCAGAACTGGATCCCGGGCCCCAGTCAGAACAATCAGACTGTCATAAGTATGTAGGGACAATCCAGGACAAGGAAATGTCCTGCACTCCCACCAACACGCAGAAGGAGGATCCCTCACTCTCCACTTTGGAGCTCCAATCAGAGGCAGTTTCCCATCCAAGCCAACGGAACAAAGCAATATTTTGCTAAACCCAAGACCCGACCTGGACACTTGGGGACCCAGAGACATTTTTTCTCAATCAATGTCTTCTCCCCAGAGTGAGACGGCCCACCTGTCCTGCCGCCCCCAGAAAAGCTTGTATGTCAGATGATCCGAGTTGCCGTGCACTCTCCTGGTTAAACATTTCTACTGCAGCTTTTGTGGATAAATAGATCCATAGATCCATGTGTCTGCATGATTAGGATTAAATATTAAGAAGCTGCACAGGCAGGGATCTGGCCGGCCTGAGCGAAATGAAACCTGGAGGCACAAATGTTGGACCTGAGTGGGGATGAAGGGGCAGTAAATCAGAGCCTCGAGGTTGACCCATGGCCAGTCAGTTCCTAGTCTGCGCTGCTGGAAAGCAGCCCTAATGAACCCGAATAGACGAGAGGATCTCCTCTCTCTCACGTCCTTTCATCTCTTCCCTCCTTTCCCTCTGTCTTTCTCCTCCCTCCAAAGCTGGCTGAGCGGCCTTCCCTTCCACTGTACCGCTCCAAATCCGACCGCACTTTAAATTTTTATTTGATTAGGTTTTACGAGCTGACTTGCTCGACGTGGCACAAGTGGCGGGAATGTGTCACGGGCCTGGCAGAGACTTGAACTGAGATGATTCTAATTATGTGTGATAATTTTTGCATTCTAACATAAAACAATGTTACCCTCCAAAAAAAAAAAAAAATCCCATTACAATGGTTAAAAGACAAATCATTTAGCAAGTCCCTTCTTTTATTACTTTATTAGACAATTTACAAGGCAACATTTTGAACGTTGGGATCGGGTGATGGCCCAAGGCTATCCGACTGTAAGTTGCACTAAGAAAAGGGAGTTCATCGCTTGTCATTAGTCAGAAAGTCAAATGCAATCACGGGGACTCCGATTGGCTTGTCAAATTAGCCCCCGTTGCAGATCATGAGCATGGCCGAGCCCTGCAGACGTGGAGCCGAGGCCCCAGCTCCGGGAAGGAGCCGCGAGCCCCGGCCCCTGCTCCAGGCGCCGTCCAAATGCCGCAGATCCCTTCTCAGGGGCACCCCCTCCTGGACGAAAGGCCATACACCACCCTGTTGCACGCTGGGCGTCGTGGTCATGTGACCTGCTCTGGCCAATGAGAAGAGAGCGGAAGTGCTCGCGCCACTTCCGGGCAGAGTCTTTAAAAGACGGTGCTTGCTGTGCTGTCTGTTTTTTTTCCTCAGTCTGGGGACCAGCGCTGTGCTGGACAGAGGCTGCCCCGGTGACCTGAGGCGCAGGTAAAAGTCATCTGAAGCAGAGCAGCAGCCCGTGTGGAAGGTGATGTACGTAAGTGACGTGAGAAAAAAACCCAAAAACCCTTTATTTATTTATTTTTTTTAAAGGGTGACTAACTGTCCTAGTTTCCCAAGGCCTGAGGGGGTTGCAGTCTTAAAACCAGGACAGTCCCAAGCGAATGGCCTCAATTTTTCTGGCACCGAGGGATTTCCTAGAATGCAGGACTCAGAGCACTAAAACGCCAGGGGGAACCAGGACAAGTCGGTCACCCTGCCTTTGGAGGCCACAGCAGTTTTGGGGAGACGGTTGTCACCTCTGCGGACGGAGCTGGGCCAGGCAGACCCGGATGGACCGAGTGTTCGCGTCCCTCCCGGATTTGTATGTTAAAGCCCCAGCGCGGCTGGACTCGGCGGTGGGGCCTCTAAGGAAGTGATTGAGGTGTCTGATCCGATAGGATTAGTGTCTTCGTAAGAGAAAAACATCAGGTAGTGCCTCTCTTCCCCTTCCCCCTCCCCCCGAGTGCACGCAGGGAAAGGTCGTAGGAACACCCAGCAGTGAGGTGGCCCCAGAGGACAGCCCGCTGGCACCTTGAGCTTGGACCTGCAGCCTCCAGAACTGGGAGGAAATGAATGTCTGTGGTCGAAGGCCCGCAGTCTGTGATGTTTCGTTATGACAGCCTGAGCGGACGGCAGGGACTGAGACCCCCTCGCTTTGCAAATGAGGAACCCAAAGTTCACAGGGTCAGGGAGACTGGATTGAGGTAGTGCGGCCTGAGGGCAGGGCAGAGGCCCTGAAATCAGGTGAGTCAAGGTTTGAGCCCTGGCTGTGATGGTTGGTTGTATGTGTCAACTTGACGGGGCTCCTCCGGGATGCCTAGGTAGCTGGTAAAACATTTTCTCCGGCACTGGCTGGGTAGCTTAGTTGACTGAAGCGTCGTCCGTATGAACCAAGGTTGTAGGTTCGATCCCCAGTCAGGGCGCATACAAGAATCCACCAGTGAATGCGTGAGTGGAGCAGCAGCTTGACGTTTCTCTCTCTCTCTCACTCCCCCCCTTCCTCTCTCTAATATGTATATATTTTTAATTATTTCTGGCTGCGTCTGTGAGGGTGTTTCTAGAAGAGACTGAATGGGTAGACAAATAAAGAAGGTGGCCTACACCAACGGGTGATGTTCCCCCTCTGTCGTGGATGTGGGCCTGTCTGCCCGCCTGTCTTATCTGTCTGTCTGGAGGGTGGCAAGGCCAACCCCTCCCAGGTCGCCCCAGCACCGCAGCCCTGGTTTTAGGACACAAGGCCCAGCCAGCCAGCCAGACCCATCAGGCACTGCTTGGGGTCAGCAGAGCCATGACCTAAGATCTTCTCATCTCCTGCAGCTCTGCATTCAGTAATTGACCTACCACCTGCGGCCTCTGGGCCGGAATCAATTTTGTCACCCTTAGCTTTCCACTGCCCTGGAAATACCAGCTCAGGGCTGTGCCTGGAGTCCAGGGGGTGGGAAATGGTCTGACCACTCCCCGGTCATCCCAGCATGAGTTCCTAGTCTGTATCTGTTACAAACCTTTCACCTGTGTTATTAGAAATCCTAGGAATACTCTCAAATGCCAAGCAGTTGCTGGGAGCCAGGTTCCTACTAAGCCCATGCAAAGCCCAGCTCTCATTTTATCTTCACAACCACCCTAGAGGCAGGAGCAAGTATTCCCATTGGACAAATGAAGAGACTAAGGGTCAGAGAGTAATTGGTGTTGCTGGATTCCAGCCCAGATCTGTGTGGCTCCAAAGCCTCTTGTCCTGATGGGGAGGAGGGGAGGCGCATTGTGAGCAGGGGCCTTCCGGAGGTCCTGACCCCACTTGGAGAAAGTCCACTGTCCGGGGCATGTGGCCTGGGGGCAAGGAAACCTTCTTTGTGGTGCTTTTCAATACAAAGGCTGTGTGACCTCCATCAAGTGGCTTTACCTCTCTGAGCCTCAGCCACCTCATTGGTAACATAGGGGTGATGACTAACAGGTAGGGAGATTCTTTTGAGGGCATTTTAAAATATCCTAAAATTGGATAGTAACGATAGTTGCACAACTCTTCGAATATTCTAAGAAACACTGAAATATATACTTTAAATGTGTGTGGACTTTATGGTATGTGAATTATATCTCAATAAAGTTATAAGAAAAAGTCATCTCTGGCAAACCCCGGAGTTGTGTCACCGCAGCTTCAACCCTCAGTGTCCTCCTCTGAGAAATGGGTTAATAAACCGCACCATCTGGAATGAAAAGGAGACAGTGTCTGGGGCCTGGCACACAGTAGGTGCTCACCCCGCCTGAGGTTCCTTCCCCAGAGTGGGGCGCAGGGGGAGGCCAAGCCTGGCCCTGGCGGCGGGGCGGACTGGACAGGCGGCGGCTCATCGCCCGTGACATAATTTAGATGGATGGCTGGGGCCATCCGTCAGGCTGGGAGCGGGCAACCCGGGAGGAGGCCGTGGGGGAGCCCATTACCGTACACGTGTTCACCGCGCATCCTTTGTACCGACAGCCGCGCGGGCGCGGGCCCGGGCAAGGGCCGCTCCCCGCATTGTCTGCGCGCCGCCACCGCTCGGTGATGAATGGGCCGCCCGCGCCCCGGGCACCGCCGCCCTCGGGTACCACGGGCCGAGAGCGACACCGTGTGGTCGCGCCTGGAACTGCGCGCCACCCCGTGCTGGGCGCAGAGCACCCAGACTCAAGACAGCTGCGCCTAATAGGTTCTCAGGAAATCTAGATAATAATTAGCATTACTTTTATTTTTCAATAATGCAAAAACAAGTTCAAAAACTGGGTAAGGTATATAAAATACAGGACTCTGGTCATTTTGAATTTCAGAGAAACAGCAAGTACTTTTTGGTATATGTCCCAAATATTTCATGACACATACTTACACTTCAAAAAAAAAAAAAAATTCATTGTTTATGAAATTCAAATTTAAGTGGGCGCCCTGTTTTGTTGTGTTTTGTTTTCATAAATCTGGCAACTCTATAACTGGGTGACTTTGAAAACACTTCACCTCCCTGAGCTTTCATAAAATAAGACAAGAATCTATCCCTATACTTATGTAACACCACCAACAGGATTGCTGGGTGGGTTAAATGAGATATGTGCAAAGAATTTAGAGAGAACCAAGGTCACAGCCAGTAGGGATCCAAGTCCTCATGTTCATGCCCTATTGTTGCAGAGTTTAAGGAAAAAGTGGCCAAACATGCAAGAGCCACTTAGTTTAATGTGAGCCAGTAAGGCCACTGCCTCCATGTCTCTGCACATTCTGTGCCTGCGCCTAGACCAGCCTCCCCTCCTCAACCCCTGTTCAGCCCCAGGTCCCCACCCCTCTGTGCCCCAGTGCCTCATCCCACCCACGTGCTTCTCATTACCCCCTTCACCTGAGACTCCCTCCTCCCAGCCTCTTTCACCTAATGGCAGCAGCAGCATCTTATACCGAGCCGAGCGCATAGTAGGCACTCAGTATGTGCTGAATGTGTAGAATGGGCTCACAGATTATTATCATATACCTTATGGCATGGCAATAACCAAAACTTAAGTGCCTGGAGGTGGGGTGGAGTCTGCTCTGCCCCTTTGCTGTAGCCCCGGCACCCAGTAGGCACCTACCCAGATTTGTTGAATTAATCTGATTTGCTAACATGATTGAGCAATGCGTGTACGGCCCTGGGCCAAAAACTTCAGTTAAACTTCTTTTGCAACTGTTAACTCTTCAGAATAAGCCAGTGGATTGTGCACCTAAAACCTGTATAATTTTGTTAACCAGTGTCACCCCAATAAATTCAATAAAAAAGGGGGAAGTAAGTAAATAAATTAAAAAGCCAGTGAAGTAGATACTAGTAATATTATACCCATTCTACAGATGAGGAAGGTGAGGCACAGAGAGGTAAAGTAACACCCTTTGCCCGAGATGGCACAGTGGTTCGTGGGGGGGAGGACACCTAAGCCAGGGCACTGGCTCCAGGGCCCACCCTCCACCACGGCTCCACTGGGGGGCTTCAGAGTGGCGCAGACCTGAGCCTGGACACCAGTTCCAACCTTCTCCAGTGAGTGACCCCAGCAAACCTCTTCTCTCTCAGTTTCAGTTCCTTCCATTTGTAGAGTAGGGTGATGGATAAGAACAGAAACCATTCGTGGAACATGCACACAGTAGGTGCTCAGTAATTGACAGTCTCCCTGGTAGTCACCAAAGCCATGGTACAGGGTGGAAAGAGTACCCGCTTAGCGCTGCCCCTTTGCCCCACCTCTGGGTCAAAAGAACATTTTGTGGTGGCTAATTCCTCCCAGAGACAGAAAAATGGTTGGAGAGATTTCCATTAAGATCTTCTCCAGAGATCAGTGCCCCTGGCAGGCTACAGGGCAGGGAAGTGACCCTAGGGGGCCTGGAGCCCCAGCCCACCTATGGAGGCTGGGAGACAGGAAACAGGAGGAAGGCACGAATTCTTCAGGGACCTGGTCAGCCCTCCTCTCCAGCCAGCCACTGGACCCCACACCAAGGTCAGAAGGGTGGATTGGAATGGGGCGCTTTGGGGGCTCTGGGGCATAGAGGCATGACATTGTGTCTGAATTGGGATTCTCTGCAGCCAATTTCTGCCAATTTGCTCTTTCTACCAAATGTCTCACAGTCCCCTACCTCGTTCATTTATTAAATAAATTCTATGGGGTATCTATGTGCTGACACCTCTGTTCTTGGCACTAAGAATTCAGTGATGAACAAATAGACGTGGTTCTCACCCCTCATGAAGCTCACAGTGTAAGGCAGGGAAAGGGTGACAGCTCATCAGAGAGGGCAATGGGGGTGGAGGGCTGTGAGCCCTCTGAGGAGGTACCTGACTCACCTGGGGGATCAAGGAAGGCTTCCCAGAGGAGGGGGCATTTAAGCTGAGACAGGAAAAATGAATGGGATGAGTCATCAGGGGAGAGGGGCAGAATGCTCCAGAGAGAAGGAATCAAGAGACAAAGGTCCCAGATGGAGACTGGACATCTGCTGGGAGGAAGTGAGCACGTGGGAGAACAATGAGATGAGGCTGCTGAGGGGTGCAAGGTCAGACCGTGCATGACCTTGAAGGCTGGTGAGAAGTTATGGCTTTTACAAGAGTCCTAGGGAGCCATAGAGGGTTTTATGCAGGTGGAGTGGCCAGGTCAGATTTCCCACAGCATTAAATACAAACCCCTCTGCCTCCTCCCCCAACCAGACTGATAAAAGGGCTGCCCGTGTACAATGGAGGGCACATTCCTTCACCATGGCTGCACCACCCAGGTGGCCCAAGGACCAGGGCCTCAGCGAGTGGAGGGGTGGGCCTCCTCGGTCAGGAAAGGCCATGACGCAGTACCCTGAGGCCACTGCACCTGGGCAGAGGAGTCACAATTTTCCCCATTCCTGCTCTCAGGAAGCCGGAATTCCCACCCTACCCCAGCTATACCTTCTGCTCAGCAGCCCAAACGCCTGAAGAGGGCCTGTCTCCTGGGCATGCGCAATGCGAGGTACAGGGTATGCTCTTGGCCTCCAGGGGGCGCCATGACCACAGAATGCAGAAGGCTGGGCAACTTAGCTGCCCTGCTGCTGGTCCCCTCTCCCAGGGCCCTCCTGCAAGCAACCTCAGACTCCGCCCCTCTCTGAGCCTCATGCTCCATCTACACAATGACAACAGGTGGGGCTCAACGATGACTCTTCCACCTTCCCCCCCCCTCCCGCCCCACCTCCTTGTTTCCCTCCCTATGTCAAGAATCTGGCAGGAACATCAATAGCCACAGTTACCAGGTGCACCCACTTAGCTCCAGGCCTGTTAGGTAGGAAAGCCCCATCCTTATTTTCACTTGCCTAAGGCCACATGAGAGGCAGTCAGATAAATGAGTAATAGTCTCCCGGTAGTTAACACTCAGTAGGGGCCCAGCACTGTACCTCCCACTTTACATAAAACAATCATCTAATCTGCACAGCCATCCTGTGGTTATCCCCTTTAAAGGACAGGAGTAGAGGCTCGGAGAGGGAGAGGGACTTGCACCAAGTCACACAGCATGTTAGAAGAAGGGCTGGAACTCGAACCCAGTTCTGTGGATGTTGTTAGACCAGCTGGAGGGATTTCTAGAGCGGGTGAGGAGAGGCAGGGCATCCCACCCAGACCAGCCTCCGTCCTGCAGGAAGACTCCTCCCTTCACTTTGCCCAGAAGCCAAAGCAAGTCATTCCTGTCATTTGAAGGGGGAATTTCCCCTCCAAGTCCCCCCCTCCCCCAGGAGCTGTCCCCCTTCCCTCAGCCTCCTCCCTCCCCCTCTCTCCCCCCCACTCTTCAGCACAAAGAGTTGTCAAGGTAACCGCATCACCAACGACTTCCCTCTTTGTCTGGGGCTGGGGAGGAAATTCATAAGGCAAATCCCTGCTCACTATCTCCTGACAACCTCCATAGGGCAGCATGGTGCTGGACCTCCCCTTCAATACCCTCTCACTCCACCCCAACCATTTCAGCAAGTTATACCCTAGTGGCAACTCCTGGTCACAAACTCCAGGTCCCAAGGTGCAAGAGACTGGAGGTTGGGGGAAGGTGTTTGGGGATAATTTCCAGGAGATGCACTAGATGCACTGCAGTTGGGGACACAAAGAAAGAACACACTATGTGCTTGGCCCTGGGCCAGCATTGTGGATGGTACCAAGAATACCTACTATGTGCCTGACTTTGCAAAGCACCTTGGATGGCACTGAGAATAGCACCTACTAAGTGTTTAGGCCTTTGCTAGATGCTGAAGGTGCACGGAGGACAGCCCCTACTATGTGCTCCCCTCTGTACTAAGATGATGGAAAGGTTGTTGGCCCATGAGGTAGGTCTGAGAACTCATTATGGAGAGGCAGGCATTTGAGCCAAACCCTGAAAATCCAACTGGACATATAACCAACAAGGGTTGAAGAAACCAAAGGGGAAATTGATACTCTCTGAGCTATAACTATGTACCAGGCAGGTCCCTTGCTTTAAGCAACAAAGCCAGGATTGGAAGTCGGAGCCACCTGATTCCATGTCGCATTCCCCCTGCTAGGATGTCTGATGATACTCCAGAGTCTTCACTAGCCGGTATCTCTGAGTGAGGGAGACAGGAGAGCCACCACCCAGCCTGAGGAGTGTGAGCAAGAAATCATCCTTTGTTGTTTCCTGCCACTTAGATTTGAGCCACCCTACTTAAGATTTAGGGGCTATATGTCACTGCAGCATATCTTAACCTATTCTGACTCTTACACCAAAAGTCCAAACCAAAATCCCAGGTCTGACTCTGATTGGCTAGATGGGCTCATGAGTCCCATCACTGAACCAATCACTGAAGGCAGAGGGCGGGAGTGCTCTGATTGGCTCAGGCCTGGTTCACCTGCTCTCCACCAGAGAACAGAGACCCGGGAATGAAGTCAGTCCCACTCAAACTGGTGGACTGGGCATAGCAGGGGGCTCCTTCAGAAAAGCCGGGTGCAGCTTCCACAATGGGGAACAGATGCTAGAGAGGCCAAGCCAACAGGTGTCCACTTCAAGAGCCTCACGGAGGGACACTGGGCAGGAGGTTCCTACACTGAGTGTGAGACAAGTCCCCAGGCTCCTTCATAGGCGAAGACTTTACCAGTCTTTGAAATTTGCCTGGAAGATTCCATTGAGTTCCACTGGGCGACGTTGCTCCTTCCCGGGTCTCAGGAAGTCTTCAGGTTGCAGGCTGGGCATGCTGGGCAGGTGTCTGGCTTTCCTCGGGGAGGGGATGAAGTTTGAGAAGGGAGTCATGGGGACAAGGAATGGCTGGCTGGCTCCTCGCTGCCCAGGAGCAGGGAGGGGGCCGCCTGCTTGGAGCAGTAGTTGGAGGCTGGTGTGGGCAGCGCTCTGCCCCTCTCTGCCCCTCTCTCCCTAAAGCCACGTCTTTCCCAGTCCTTGAGGAGGGGCATGCAAGGAGGGGTGGAGTGTTCAAAGGGGACTGTCCCCAAAAGCCGTTTTCTGCAGATATCCTTTCCCAACTCAGCCCAGGATTGTAGGGCGAGGTCCCAATCCAGATGATCTGATGAGACATTCTCAACCCTGATTCCAGTGGTCTCTTGTCCCCTGGACCTAGAAACTCAGAGACAGAGCAGGAGTGTTGGGGACCCGGCTGGCTCAGGCGGCTCGGTCCCAGGCTGCTGCTGCTGCCACTACAGGTTCAGGTCCCAGGTATGACTTACTCCTCTGGCTGAACTTGATTTTCTACCTTTCCAATTCTGCTCTGGATTTTTTTCCCCCGTCCATTTCCTGGGTCAATGCCGTCCTGATATTTGATTTACTGTTAACCGTATTGACTGCGTAGAATTGAGCCAAGAAATGGAAGAAATTGCTTTTTCCTTCTTTCTATCTCCTGGTTGACAACCCAGTCTTAGCGCGGGCCAGCCAAGCTCAGCAAATGCAGCAGGCAGCCAAGGGCGTGGGTTTCTGTGCCTCCACGGCCGGAAGGTGACCCAGGGGGGGAATGAGCAAGGGATGGTCAGCTAAAAGTGGTCCTGCACCTGCCTGCCATCTAGGTTTCCCTCCTAAATGAGATAAAGGCTTGGAGAAGGGAGGTTGGGAGCACTGACTTCAGACTCAGTCAGCCTTGGATGGAAGCTGTGTGGCTTTAAGCAAGTTTCTTACCCTCTCTGAGCCTCAGTTTCCACATTCATAGACGGCAGTAACTATCTACCTCACAGGTAACTGTGAAGTGATCAGGCATGAGAAACACTTTGACTCAAACCTCTATCATCATAAGAGCACAATTTATTGTACTTATCACGATCATCACCGCCACCATCATCATCATCACTCTGTTGTGTAATCTCTGTTCTGCCCAAACCCAAAAGCAAGCGCTCACTCTGGTCCACGGTAAGGATCTGGGAAGCCTAGAGACCTGTTTATGATATTTATTTATAGTGGTAAGATACACATAACATAAAATGCACCACTTTAACCATTTTTAGGTGTATAGTTAGTTCAGGGGCATTAAGTCCATTCATTGTTGGGCTATGTCAACGCCATCTGTCTCCAGAACCCTTTCATCTCGCAAAACTGAAAGTCTGTTCCCATTAGACACTAACTCCCCCATTCCCTTCCCCCAGCCCCTGGCAACCACCATTCTACTTTCTGCCTCTGTGAACTTGACTCCTCCAGGTGCGTCTTGTAAGTGGGATCATAGTATTCGTCCTTTTGTGCCTGGCTTCTTGCACTTAGCATGGTGTCCTCGAGGTTCATCCATCCATGTTGTAGCCTGTGGCAGTGCTTCATTCCTTTTTATGGCTGAATAATATTCTAGTGTATGAGCAGAATGCATTTTACTTATCCTGCATTCATCTGTGCGTGGACACTTGGGTATCTCCCACCTTTTGGCTACTGAGTAATCCTGCTATGAACAGGGGTACAGCCTATTTCAGTTGTTATAATAACGCTGGGCTTCTCTGTTTCACACTGTCTTTCCCCTTCCTTCCTTCCTTCCTCCCTCCCTCCCTTCCTCCCTCCCTCCCTCCAGGTCTTTCCCAGGTGGTTCCTCTCCTAGAATGTGCTTCTCCTAGCTCCTTAACCCCAATCAACCTTTCGAAGCTTTTTCCCCTGTAAGCACCATGGACAATAGAGACAAATTGGTCTTGCTCTACACTCCTGCGGCTGAGCACAGCACAGGGCACTAAACAGAGAGTCAACAAATCCTTCTAAATGGAGATATAAATGAGTATTATTATTCCGAGGGTCCGAGTCATGAATTCCCTGCCTTCACACGGATTCATTCATGCTTCCATCCTGGCCACACAGCACCATGGGCCGGGAGCCCTAACAGGAAACAGGAGCATGTTCCTGCTTTCAAGAGGGGCCTGGTTGGATGGGAGAAGGTGGCAGAGAGAGTCACACCAAGAGTTGGCACAGAGCTGGGCTGGGGTGGCCGAGAACACGATTTGGGAACACAGCAAACACCTGCCAGAGAAGGTGAAGCCCAGGATGAGCAGCGATAGATCAATAGAGAGCAGGTGGGTGAAGGAAGCACCCGGAGGGGGGTGGTCCTCAGTGGGGATGTGGGCGATTCCAGGCAGAGGGAACAGCAGTGCAGAGATCTGGAGGCTAAGTGGAGAGAACGCTGTGTGTAGTGGAGAGAGAGACAGAGAGAGGAAGGGGGTGCACCATTGTCTGGGGGGGGGGTGGTGAGGATCCAGGAGGCTGCCTCTGGAGGGAGAGAGGCACAGGGCAAGCCCAGGACAGCTTTGAAGCCGTCGGAAGGAGAGTGGACTTGATCCAGATGGGGCCACAAGCCCCCACTGAGTGTATTAAGCAGGGACATGACGCAACCCCACTGTGTGTTAGACAGAAAACATCTTCGGCTGGCCCATCACCTTGGGGACATGGGTTGAGAATTAACATCAGTCCAAGGGTTTCAGTTTTGACAAATTAATGGCCCTCGAGCCTCACAAGTCCCTCCTTCTGAAGCCGATAGTATAATCCCTGACTTACAGAATCCTCCCAATCTAGGTCCCAGAAGCACAGATTCATAGACTAGAGACACCCTGCCTTGTAGACACAGAGAAAGGGGCACAGCACCTCAGTCTCGCAGAGACCACGAGAGTAGCAGATCGGACTCCAAAATCACAGCCACGAGGGGCCTGGAAGCACGAACGACGAACCGGTGACATTGCTCAGCTGCGAGGGGGACTTGGGTTGAGGCAGCCCAAGGCCTTATGAAATGACGCAGGCATTTTCCTGGGGAGGTGGCCTTGGTTTCCCTAAACCTCCTCATACAGGGTCCCAGTGGGACATCTCACCCCCTCTGCAGTGGCTTCCTAGGGGTCCCCACCCTACTTTCCACTCCACTGTCCATGCAGCTGCTCCCAGCACCCCTCCAGCCTCGACTCCACTTTGTCCTGGGGGATCATGACTATTTTCTTAGCCAACATTGGTCCTTAAGCATAAATGCTGTGTGTTTTTTTCCGCCTCCCAGGGTGCCAGAGTTCAACTCAATTTTCTCAGATTAAATAAAATTTCAAAGTGTCAGTCCCTGGCAAACGACGCGTTGGAAGGTGGTTGATTTTCCTAACCCGATCGCCAGTCCAATTACAATTTTTAATCTATATGTAGATAATGGTGAACAAAACCCCATAGAAATGTCAAGAGTGAGGAGGTTATTAGCTTAGTTTTAATTACTGTCGATCATTCTTAGCAACTGGAGGGACCCGGCAAATTAGGGGGAAGGCGGCATTCCTCCCTGAGAGTTCAGCAGGGGCCCTGGGCTGCTGCTCCACGAAGCTGTCCCCGCAGGAGATGTCGCTGGCCCAGCGAGGGCACAGCCCCCGCGCCGCCGCCCCGCCACCTCCTGCCCAGAGAGGCCTGCGGACTTGGACTTGGGCAGGATCAGCCCGCACCGGCTGATGCGATGTGACCGCAGACCTCCCTGCTCTGGTGCCCCCAAGGCTGCGTGCACTCCCCAGCCTGCCCCCGCCCTCTCTGTGTCTACAAAGGACCGAGACATCATTCTGTCTTGATGATAAAAGCAACACATGCTCGGGGTAGGAGGAGATCTGGAAAATTGCAAGAGATGAAACATGGAGGGAAGAAAAAATATCCTATCCTGGTCTCCCCAAATAAAGCGGCTATTAATTTTGGGGAGTTATCTTCATTCCTGTGAGTGTGCGTATGTGTATACATATACACCTGTGTATATATGCATATATATGTACATGCACATACATATATACACGTGTATAAAGTAAAACAATATATATCTATATATAAAATAAATGTACATTTGATACTAAATTGATTTAACATATATTATGTTTATATTTATATTACTATAAGTATAATAGAATTATACTTAAGTAAATATAATGTAATGTTATAATTATATGCATAAACCCAAATTGGAATTCTACTGCATGTGGATTCTTACATCCTGCTTTTTTTACTTAGCGTCGTATCATAGGAGGACTGTTATCCGCAAACATCATTTTAGCAGCTGCAGAATAAGCGAATGAGAGAAGTGGGTTCCACAATTCAATTTGAAGGAAGAGAATGTGCACAGAACTGTCCAGGTGGCATGGATATGGATGGCGCCCATCGGGTGGTGGCCAGGCTGTGGGAGAGGCTGTGCCTTTAAGTATGACACAGGGTGGCAGTGACGAGAGACTGTTATCACGCCTAAGCTAAGGGGTACCAGAAAGTCTGAGATCTCGGGGAACTTGCTACCCTTAAGTATCCATAGGCAGCGAGGCTCTGATGGCCAGGCTTTGGACTTTCCTTGGCTTGAGATTAAAAATGACATTTCAGGCCTCCTTGGCTGTACATGAAACCTACCCGGGGAGCTATTTAAAAGCGCCCATGTCCAGGCCCCCCCTCTTAGAGTTTCTGCATCCATAGTTATGAGGGGGGGGGCCTGGCATGAATATTTTTAAGGTTTCCCCAGTGGATCTAAAATGCAGCCAGAGTCGAAGACCCCTGGTCAAGGCCGCCTTATTTCTGGGGGTAGTCCTGGCCACAGATGGGGCCGGGGTCCACGCCCTCATTGATCTCTCCCTGCTTTGGCATTCTAAAACTTCCCCAGGCCTTTGCCAGCAGGGTAATGAGGCTAATGGCCAATCAAGCCCTAATGAGGATTGATTCGTTTATTAAGCTGCAATTATGTGCCAGGTGCTCCCCGCTCCCCGAACCCTGGAGACTCAAGGGCAAGTAGGATACTGCCCCTGGAAGACTGGGGACGCGGGGACAGCAGAGAGGAGGCATGGCAGCTGCATCTTCAGGGGTTCAGGGTGGACGTGTGGTCCAAGCAGGGAGATCTCAGCAGCAGATCGAATAAGTACCCAGCACGGAATGCGTCTGAGCCGACTCAAGTCTGGATGATTTAGGTGCACGCGTGGGAATCCCCTTGAAGCGTGGACAGCGAGATTCTGTGCAGAGGACGTGCTGGAAGGGGGGCTGGGGAAAGAGGAAGGGGCTTGTGTTAGGGAAAGAGACCCAACCCGAAGCAGAGGGCAGTAGGGGAGAGAACCATGCTCCAGCCAGCAGACTCTCAGGGCCCATCCTGAGACACTAGGCTTCTGGAAAAGCCCCCCCCCCCCCCCCCCCCGCTCCCACAGGAGAACTAATATGCAAATCAGGGCAACTGGCCTCCCCAGTCAGGGCACATACGGGACTCAACCAGTGGCTGCATAAATAAGTAGAGCAACAAATCGATGTCTCTCTCCCTCCCTCCCTCCCCTTCTCCCTCTCCTCCCCTTTCTAGATAATCTGTCTCACATGGAATAGAGAATTCGTGGGATGACACCTTTCCTCTCCCATTTGTCCTTCCGGTGGCCCAACTGCTGTCCTCTATCGTTAGTGGAAAGGGAAAGAAGCTGTCAGAGTGACCATCGCCATGAAGGAGCAGGTTGGGTGGGGACAGATATTAAATGGCAGCACCCTGTAGTTGATGGCAATGGTGCACCTCCCTCCTTTTTCCAACACGGCTCTCTAGGCCCAGGCCTCAAATGATGTGAGCTTGGAGTCACGCACACCATAGTGGGACGAGTCCTCCTCGCTCATTCCTGCCCCCTGCACGCCAAACAGGCCGCCCTCACCAGGCAAATGGACAGACCTGGGGATGGGTCACCTAATTCATTCATTCATAGGCCAGGCCAGATCGCCTGCCCCTCCCGCTGGGAGCCAGCCCAGACGTTCCAGAATTCTACAGCGCCAGCATCATGCCCCAACCGTCAGCCACGTTTCAAAGAAAGTCAAGACTGTCACTTTTTTTTTTCCTTCCCTCCCAAAATTAAAATGTGCCTCCAGTATAACTTGTTATCAAAAATAGAAGCATTTTATCTATCTTTATTGCAGAACAGAGATTACATGGAGACATTCAATTTGGAGTCAATTTAAATTTCAATTGTCTGTGAAATCTAAATCAATAGGGTATAGTTCAATGACGCTTTAATAAAACAGGACATAACAGAGAAATCATTAGGAATTACATATGATAAGAGATTGGAGCAAAGGCTCCGTAATGGTGGAAGGGACATTAGAAAATTACCCCCAAGCATTCACGAGTAAACCGGCGGCCTCCTTTCCCCCATGAGACGCCTGCGAAAACTTAATTGTGCCGTGAGCCCTGGGAATCCATCTCTGTCAGCCCAGCGATTGGGGGACAATTTACAGAGAGTGACAAAGGCAGGGGGTTTGTCTCGCCTGCAATGAGTTGATCGTGTTTCTCCATTCGGGTGCCCTGAACACGTGTTAAGCCCTCTCCAGGTCTAGAACTTTCTCTCCTCACCAGCGGCCTCGTTTCCTCTGAGATTTCTCCCTCCAGGGGTCCCCTCCCAGGGTCCAGCGCAGGTGAGGCCTCTCAGAGGCGGGGAGGAGGGCAGGCAGCTGCAGAAAGGAGACGGGCCGTGGGTGAGCGCCTGTGTCTCGGGCACGCCACTTCACCTCCCCGGGCCTCCGTTTTCCCATCTGAAAAAGGGGTACACAAGTACTGGCCTCACAGGCGGGCGCTTCAGCCAGGCCCCGAGCTCTTGTTCTTCTCACCCAGAGAACTTTGTTGTGAATTCAAGGGTTAGCTCAGCGGGTTTAGAGTATTCAGCCCTGAGCAGGCCAAGGAAAGGACTTGACTGGCTCTCGAGAGATCACCCCTCACTTCTTGGGATACCCCGAGTCTCCCAGAATGAACCACATCGGGAGCCCTCGCACGCCCTGCCCGCGCCGCTGCATTCCTTCGGCAGTTTGCTCTGAGTAATAATCCTCGCGCCTTGGCAGGGCTGCAAGTCACCCCCAGCAGGCTCAGGAGTCCTCAACTGTTGGTTTCTGGCTGGGATCAGAGGGCCCTGGGTGGAGGGGAGATGGATGGAGGTGGGTGGGGCTCCCCAGGAGGGCACCAAGCAGGAGAGGTGAGCGCAGCTCTGGAGACAGGCTGCCTGGAACGGTCCCGCCGGTGCTGCTTCTCACCTGTGTGGCCTCAGTCAAGAGGCATCACTTCTCTGAGCCCCAATCTCCTCAGCCACTCCATGGGGCAATAATAGCACCTCGCTTAGGGGGTGCCTGGGAGGAGCCGGTGAGAGAATTAGCAAGGAGCCTGCACAGAATGAGAGTTTTTTGGGTTTTTTTAAGCCATTATTAGCATGGAGGTGGGAGGGGTCATCTCTGAGTCCAAGGACCCAGGCCTGAGCGCCACCTACACTCCCTCCCCAAGCCCTGGGGATCCCTCCAGAGTCACACATTTGGGCAAGGAAGACAGTGTTAAGCAGCTCTTTGGTGGTGCCAAGCCTCCGAGCCCAGATGTTGGGGCTCATCTGGGATCTCCATCTTTTCTCCTTGCCTCACCAACCTTTAGGTCCTTCTGGGTCCCAAGTCCACCTCTTGGGTGCCTTATGGAGCCCCAAACCCAGCAGAGTGGACCCCTAATGAAATACAGTAAATGGAGGCCGTGTGCTGAGCTAGCCGACTTCAGAGCGTCAGCTCATCCGATTCTCACACATCCCGGCCGCCGCTCATCCCATGGTCCTGGAGGAAACTGGGTCTGTGGAAAAGCCCAGAGTCACACAACTGCGAGCAAAAGAGCTGGGACCAAGGCCAGGCCCGCCAGGTTCCAAAACAGGGAGTGAACTTCCCTTTGCTGGAGGTATCCAAGAGTCTGGTAATCACGTAGCAAGAAGGTAATAGAAGGAATTCAGGAATGGGGCGTCTCCAGCACCAAATTCCCATGGAGAGGCTCCCTCTGCAGTAGGGCTTCCCAACCTCAGCACTACTGGCACTTTGAACTGGATGATTCTTCGTAGTGGGGGGTGGCCCTGTGCATTGTAGGGTGTTGAGGAGCATCTCTGGCCCCAGGTGCCAGCAGCCAACCCCTGGTCGTGGCAACCAAAAATCACTCCAGATATTGCCATGTGTCCCCTGGGGGTAAGCAGGGCACAAAAGCTCTCTTGTTTGACAATTATACTGTGTAAGAATTTTGGGGAAAGTCAGGAGCCCTCCATGAAGACCAGCATTGACAAGGAGGTGCAAAGTTTTACGCCCTGCAGTGCCTCCTGGGGAGACAGCACTGCGGCAGCCCTTAGATCAGGGCAGGAGTGCTGTATATCTGCTCCCGCTGTCAGCTCCTCGGAGGGCCAGGCGGAATATCTCTGCACGGTTAGGAAATAGAGAGAGGGATGAGGGGGCTGAGGAGGGGGGCAGGAGGGAGCAAGAAAGCCCATGACCTTAAAACATGACATCTGAACGTAGGCACGATTTGATCTAAATGCAACCAAATCACGCCGTTAGTACCGCCCGGCTCGCAGATAACTGAGCTGCTGCCACAGGACTATGGACCTGCTCGGCATATTGTAGCGATGGTTTAAAATTCAGAATCTGTGCTTGACCTGGAAGGACCTCAGGAGGTAGAGATCTGCTAACCCTGAGTTGTGAGGGTGTTGCACCTCCCTGCTCCCACTTGCCAGGGTCTCCGAGGGCTGGCTGCCTCCCTTCACTCCTGCCCGGAGACCCCTTCCATTTAAGCCTTAACACCCCCTCGTCACCCCTTCTGGTCTAGGGGTGATAACAATACGCTTTGCTATTAGGCCCAGGGACTGCACTACCCTGGGTGGTTTCCCTACGCCCCGCCCAAGCCTTTGTAAACAATTCCTTTATTAAACTTCCCTCAAATTATCCCAATTTGTATGTGCAGGGTGTTTTCTGCTGGGGCCCTGGCTGATGAACCATGTGATTCTTTGTTAGAACAAAATCGGCTCCAAAAAGTCAGTGGATAAAAAAGATCGCAGCAGAGCTCCCCCATCCAGTCAGGGTTGGATTCCTGGTCAGGGCACGTGCCTGGGTTGGGGGCTCGATCCCCAGTAGGGGGCGTGCGGGAGGCAGCCGACCAGTGACTCTCTCATCATTGATGTTTCTCTCTTTCTCTCCCTCTCCCTTCCTCTCTCTGAAATCAATAAAAACTTTTTTTTTTTAAAGTAACCATATGGTATGAGTCTGTGACATCCCAGAAGGAATCATTCAATCCCTTGAAAGGCAGACGGGTGGAGTTTATATTTGACATAGGCAGCCAGGAGCCTTAGAAAGTATTGGAGCAGGGGAACAGCACAGATACGGTTGATCTCATTACTCACGGATTCTATACCTGCAAATTCGCCTGCTTGTTAAAATGTGTTTGTAATCCCAAAACCAATACTCGAGGTCACTTGTGAGCGCGTGCAGAGCGGCACAAAAATTGAGTCACCCAGCGCACAGGTCCCCAGCTAAGGCCGAACGACGTGACACCACCTTGTTATCTCAGCTCTCAGACTGTAAACTGGTGTCCTTTTTGTGCCCTCTCTAGTGCCACATTTGTTGCACCCATACGCTTTTCATTGGCACTTTCGCTGCGTCTGGTTTTTGCTCTTGTCCCTTTGATCGATTCTGCTGTTTGGAACGGCCCCCAGGGGTGGCGCCGAGGGGCTGTCAGCATCCCCGGAGGCACCGAGGCTGTGGCGCACCGTGCGGGGGGAACTCATGTTAGGTAACCTGGGTTCAGGCATGACTTACAGTGCGCTTGTCCTTGAGTTCAAGGTTAATGAATCGACAATATCTATTAATTCGGGTGTCTTGAAACAGGAGCGCACATAAAACAAGGTTACGTCCTGAGCAGTGGGCGAAGATGCTGTGACCACAGGCTTTCAGGAACCTAACCCTGTAGGTCCCCTAGGAGCAGTGGTTCAATATTCTCTGATTCAGTGTGTGTGACTACTTTATAGACCATAACTAGTGAAAATAATGGGAATCAACTGTGCCAGTATTTTGGAATTAGATGGAGGCCACAAGGCCATCCAGAAGAGCCACCTCTTAAGAGCATGTGCTCCAGAGCCAGTGCTGGGTTTGAATCCTGGCTCTGCCACTTCCTAGCTGTGTGGCCGTGGGCAAGTTGCTTAGTCTCTCTGAGCCACAGTTTCTCATCTGTAAAACAGAGACAATGCTTGTATCTTTTCACAGGGCTGCTAGGAGAATTTAAATGTGTTCATATTTGTAAAGTACTTAGAAGACTATTTGACACATAAAGAACACACTTTCTATGCCACATGTTTGTTAAATAAAGAAAGAAAGAGACAGAAAGAAAGAATGAAGCCATCTCATTTCACAGGCAAGCAAACGGGGTCAGGAATAGGGGTGACTGGCCCATAACTGAGTTATTGGCAGAGGTGGACTCTTTCCAACGATGGCATGGGATCATTGACACCAAGGAACACATTACGAGCCTGTAGCAATGACACACAGTGGCGGTGGCAGCAGCAGGCACAGGAGCAAACCCACGGTGTGACGGGGGACCCACCAGGACTGCGCGCCCTTCACGCGCTTCTTGGGGCCACAGCCAGATGGATTCCAGAGCGCGCTCAAGATCCGCCTCCCCTCTCGCCGTTTAAGAATTACTAGGGATCACCAGGCTGCGCCACCGAGGAGCAAGAAATACGGCCACAGCCCGGCAGAAACCTAATGAGAAACTGAACACAGCCAGACAGAAGCTTCACAAGAAATACTGGCCCGAGAAGAAGAGCGGGCTCCGGAGGCCGAGCGGGCGGCCTGCCATCCCCCCCCACATATCGATCCGGGAAGTAGATAAACGGGAAGATATACGACAGGAGGCGCCCAGGACTGATGAAAGGGGAAGAGAAGGCAGCTTAAATCAAGGGGCAAGTGCTGGGAGAGAGGGAAGGGAACAGGATTTGTGCTTCTGGTTAACACAGAGAATCAGCCGAGGGGCTGGGGCTGGGGACACGAGTGAGGACTGGGGGGCGGGGAGGGGAGGGTCCAGAGTCCCCAGTACATCATTGATGAAAAGGGGGCAGCAAACATGAGCCAAGGACAAGTGCCTGAAGTGGCCAACTCCCTCCTAGTCCATTTGGTGTGGCCCCAGCTGCCTTTCATCTTCATATATTCATTTTTATTGATTTTTAAAGAGAGATGAAGGGAGAGGGAGAGAGAGAGAGAAACATCAATATGAGAGAGAAACATGGATCGGTTGCCTCCAGCACACAACCTAACCGGGGATCGAACCCACAACCTGGGCATGTGCCCTGACCAGGAATCAAACCAGCAACCTTTCGATGCACCAATTGACGTTCAACCAACTGAGCCACACTGGCCAGGGCCAAGGCACAGGTATCTTCCTGCATTAGAAAACCAAGTTCAAAGAACCGGATTTGATCAGATGGGAAATGGAGAACCTTCTTAGATGCACACGCTCTCGTTTTTCAGTGCAGTACTTGTAACTGTTAACAGCCTGCCTTAAAAGTACACTGTGAACAGAGAGATCCTGAAAAATCCTTAAGACTTTAGAAATGGTTGTCCCATCCTGTGGAAATAGCTTCCAGAGGGAATCATGCCATTCTTCTTGGTTATCTTACCTGATCATGGGAATGACGTCGCATTGGTATCTGTTCCCGACAGAAGTAGGTGACTCATTGGCACGTTCCTCTCGTCACTCGAGACTGATGGAGGGAAAGGCCTATGTCTCTGATAGATTCTTTATTTCTAACCGAAGGACTAGGAGTCTAGTTCAATAAAGAAATGATTTTGATTTGGTGATTAGGAAAGATAATCTCTGAAGAGGTGGCAAAAAACGCTGAAAAGCTGAGACCCAGGAGGTCCAACCATTAAGAGCAGGAAAAAAAGAGTGTTCTGAGCAAAGAGACGGCTAGTGCAAAGGCCCTGGGGCAGGCGTGAGCTTGGCGTATTTGAGAAACCCAGCAGAGTCAAGGGAGCTGGAACACAGAGAGGAAGTAGGTGGAGAATACAGCACTTGAGGGTTTGTATTTTGTTCTTCTGGTGATGGGAGCCGCAGGGGAGGGAGCTTTCTGCAGGCAGGCTCAGAGAGCCCAGCATGGAAGGTGGGGTGTGGGATCAGTCACTGTGGGTGCTGACTTCTCATTCTGCAGTTCATTGGGTGCAGAAGTGTAAGGCTTTGACCCATCAGCACATCGTAGCTCAGCACAGATGGATTTGCTTTTAAACTTCTCATAAAATTGCCAGCACCCTGTAAATAATCCGATCCCCCTGGCTCAACAGAAGCAGAAAGAAAAGAATTTATAAAGCAAAAACAAAACAGAAAAACCCTACCTGCTCACGTCTGAAAGACTTAAGAGCTTAGAGTTGGCCTTCTTCTTGGCCTGAGTCCGGGGGGCGTGCTGTCTGTTGTCAGCACAGAGTGCAAACAGGGTAAAAAAAGGGGTATTTGGAGTTGGCTCTCCATAGGGGGGCTTCACTATTCCTTGAAACTGTCAGAAATCGCCCGTCTCTGGCCGCTGTGATGCTGTTTGAGTGACGCTGACCCTCCAGGAGCCTGTATTTCCTCACCCTTCAAAGACCAGCTTGCCCCACACACCAGCTGAACCGGCAGCATGGAAAAGACCAAGGACACCACAGGTTGGCAGGAAAGGGGAGAAACTGGGAAGCTCAGATACCGTGGGTGAGCACAAGATGGTGTAGCCACTTTGTTTTTTGTTTTTAAAATATATTTTTATAGATTTCAGAGAGAGGAAGGGAGAGGGAGAGAGAGAGAGAAACATCAATGGTGAGAGAGTCATTGATCGGCTGCCTCCTACACGCCCCCGACTGGGGATCGAGCCCGCAGCCTGGGCATGTGCCCTGACCGGGAGTCAAACAGTCACCTCTTGGTTCACAGGTCAACACTCAACCACTGAGCCACACTGGCAGGGCAATAGTATAGCCACTTTGGAAACTGTTTAGTTTAGCAGTTACTTTAAAAGTGAAACATAATTTAACAAATGACCAATTAATCCTGCTCCAAGGAATTAAAAGAAATGAAAACACAGATTCTCAAAAACTCTCGTGCCAGAATGTTCGTGGCAGATTGATTCACGCTGGGCAACACCCAGAAATACCTCAAATGTCCATCAGCAGGAGAATGGACAGGCAAACTGCGGTGTGTTCACACTGTCCGGCAATAAAAAAGAAATGAGCTATTGACACAGGCTGCAGAGCACATGACTCTCAAAAACGTTCTGCTGAGTGAGAGAAACCAGACACAAAGGGTCCTCCCTGTGCGAGTCTGTTTACAAGCTCTAGACTGGCAAAAACCAGCCTGCGGTGACAGAAATCAGATCAGCGGTGGCATCGGGGATGAAGGGTGCCTGGGAAGGGGTCCCAAGGGCATTTGGGGGGCTGCTAGACATGTCCCCTTTCGATAGGGATGTGGGTTACACAGTGTATACCTCGATCAGATGGACCTAACTGTGTACTTAAGATTGAGCATTTCACTGACTGTAAAGTACGTATTTTTTTAATATAAAAATAAATAAAATTCACTTCGGGAGGCTTCTCTACCTCCTCCGGACTAGATTAGGGGCGTATTTTAAACTGGAAGCTCCCAGAAGCAGACCCAGAGTGCATCTTTGCACGCAGGTGGTTAATTTTGCAGGAGAGAAGGGAAGTGAGACAAGGAAAGGAAAGGAGACAGTAAAGGATGTGTTATCAGGCAGGTTACCACCATGGGCAACAGGGCTCAATCCTGCCACCCAGAGGACACTGGGTGACTGTCACCCGTGGGGGTGTTTATACACCAACTCCTATATGTCACTGATTGGGAGATAATTCACCAGCCCTTCTAACTGACCAGAGCACGAGCAGAGCAGGTGCCTGGCCAGAGAGAGCCCCTCTAGAGAAACGCAGAAATGTGGAGGTGAGGCTGGCGTGGGCCCAGGGCCTGCTGCCCACAACACCCAGCAGAATTCTCCGTGGGTCCCTGGCCCTGTCATTGCGCGGCTGGAGGTCAAAGCTCTGACCGTGGGTGGTCCAGTCTCTTCCTAACTTCCAGATGCCCAAGCGCCTTTGGGATGAAAATGCCACCCTTCATGCTTTCATTGTTTTGACGGAAGATTAGTGGGATCTCAGTGCTCCTGGGGTGTAAAGAGCCACTGTGAATGGGTTATGCATGCTGAATTTAACCCAATTTCCAACACAAGAGCTCGCTCCATGGAGAAGCCCATTTAAACAACCTCAGTGCTGCTCTCGTCAATCCCCTGGTGGCTGGAAGCGGAGAAACTGGAGCAGTGGGAAACATGTCACCTTAACCAAAATCCTCAGGAGGGCTTGTACCTGGAAACCGAGTTTGTTAAGAGGCAAATCCCAGAGTAGCAGCGGAAACTGAGCTCAGAGAAGGAGCTGGACTGCTGGCAACCAACGCCCACAGCTGCCAGGCAAAGGCGACTCTATAGGCTCCCCAACTATGACCAGCTGTGGGTGAAAATCAGGAGATTTGAATCTGAGAAGATTGAGGGGAAATCACCATCTCTAAGCTTTAAATCACTCTCCCCAATATCAGTGGTGCTGCTGGTGGGCAGGGAGTTTTACTCCAACTCAGAGATTGTTTTAAGAAACATTCATTTACTCAGGTTCTGTTGGGGGGATATTGTAAGACAGACACTATCCTTGCCCTCAGGAAGAGAACAGCTCAGTGGATTCAGTAACGTGGTCGTAAAAGCATGAAAGAATCACTGGAATTATGATATGCATGTAGAATATTACAGAAAGATGTTGGTAGACTCTCTCTGAGCAGTGGGCCTTGTAAAAACAGGTGTTATGCAAAAATAAAATAATAAAATAAAATAAAATAAAATAAAATAAAATAAAATAAAATAAAATAAAATAAAATAAAATAAAATAAAATAAAATACCATCGCCACCAGTCAATGGTATCTTTGCCACAGCAGCCCAGGCTAAGACGAGCTACAGGAATTTCCCAGTCTTCTTGGACCCCTGAGTATGTGTGTGGTTATATATTCAATCATTCTTCATATACATTGGTCCGCATTCGTGGTCCTAGCTGTATGTGTCATCCATTCCCCATCAGGAAATCTGCTGTGAGATCCCAGTCCCATCCAGATGTGCACATTAAAGGGAGCCTGGAGCACAACCCTAGCCCAGTGTTAGGAGACGAAGGTCACTGAGAACCCCAAAGCAGATCATGCACCGCAGTCCTCTAGATTGCAGAGTCTCTTCTGGAAGATCTGGTTTTGCTCTTTTCCTAACACACGGATATTGGGGCTGGACTGGCACTCAGGGAACCACCACCGAGTTGTCCCCAAAGGCTGGAGGTAGGGCTGCGTGGGTGGTGCCTCTGAGGGGGCCCTGAAGCAGTCAGAGAGTAGTATGTAGGCTCCAGAAGGAGATGGTCTTTAAAGGTAGGGGGACTTGGCCATGTCTGAACTCTTGGTCCTGTCCCTCTGCAGAGCTTCAAGGGGCCGACCTCCTGTCTGTTGGTCAGTTTTCTCCTGAGCTCCGCACAAGCTAATTCGCTACCTTCCAACAGCCCCATCCTAACGATCGCAGCAAGGCCGCGTGGGGTACCAGATGGGCATAGTATTAGTCTAATATCCCCATTTCACCTCTGGACGAGTCACTGAATATTTCCTCATCTGCAAATAAACCAAATAGAATAAAATCTACCCCCAGGATGGGGAAGATGAGGCAGATGCCTTCCCCAAGCACCTAGCACCTAGCAGATCTTTAATAAATGAGCTGCCCCTTCACCCCTGCTCCCTTCTCCCCCTAAGGGCTTTGTGTTAGACGGTTGGGAGAAATGGGACAGTTCCGCCACCAGCATGCAATGAGACATTGGACATCTCTTGGGCTCTGAATCTGTTGGGATACTTTTGGTGAAAAGGAACAGACTCATTCAAAGTAACTCAAACAGGAGAGAGGGAGAGATAGTAATTATTATAAAGCGGCAGGAGGGAGTCACAGGGCCTGGGCTGCAGTGTAACCGGTTCTCAGAAAGTGACTGGAAACAGGGACTAGGACGTGCTAGGAAACCTTTCCTCTGCCTTCATCTGGACTTGCTGCCCAGTCCACCGACGGGTAATGGCAGTCACCGCTACCCTGGAGGCCCAAACGGGGCCAGTGGGGCCACTTCCCTTAAACCTAATTCCAAACTCCCACAGAAGGCTTTCATTGGCCCCACTTGGGCTCACTCTGACCCCTGGTCCAATCAGCAGCGTCCAGGGGTAAGACTAGGAGGCTTCAGTCAGCCCGGCTTGAGTTGGCCCCAACTCCGGTCCAATCGGCAGCATCCACGGGTGGAACTGTGTTGCACAAACACGGCAGTTCCTGCTGTAAAGATGTGGGTGGGAAGAGTAAGGGGCAGTCTCCAGAGAACAGGAGCTGGATACCGGAACAATGAATGACACCTAATACCCGGCCTCGAGGAGTTCACATTTTCAAGGGGGAGACAGATCCAGAGACAGGTAAACTCATTTCTACTTAGAAGAGGCCACTCCGGTGACGGGACTCCGAGGGGCCCACACAACCAGCATTTGCTGGGAGAACCTCCCAGAAGCTGCACCGACCGCCACCCCAAAGCCACCCCAGGACATGACAAGCTAATTAATCACAATTATTATTTATGGCGGTACCAATCCACCTGCTCGTGTCACAAGGCATTAGTTATTGCCAGGAGTGATGAGTCCCGGGATGTAGAACATGCTCAAAATATTAATCTACAAGTGAAAATGATTTTAATTGGATTCCGCCCTTGGGGTCGTGTCAGGGGCCCGCTTTCCATCAGACTTGTCCAGTCAGCAGAGCGGACCCCAGCCTTCCAAATTGAAACTGTGATTGGCTGGCAGAGGTTAATAGAAATGTTGGGAAATAAATAGGTTATTGATTGATCATAACAATCAGCTGGCTCCAGGCTTACCTTGCTGACCTCGCCCACCCAATTTGACGGCAAACTGGGTTAGCATCTAATTATGGATCACTTTTACAATACTGTGTATTAATGAGCGGATTGTACAGCGGGGGGCAGGGGAATCCTTACTGGGGGACTCTCCCTGTGGCAGAAAAATATGGTGAGACCTCATGTACAACTTGGGGGGAGGGTGCTGCGAGGGATAAAGTCGTTCTCCTCAGATCCCCACTAAAACCCATTGTCTTACCCAACACACACTCGTGGGGCATGAGCTTAGTGCGGGGAAGCTGGGGACATGGCACTATTAGATGCAGCCCCTCTGCTCGGGAGCTCGGGAGCTCTGAGAGGCATCCGTGAGCATAAAATTTACTTGGCAGGTGGCTTATTAAAAAGCAGATTTAAGGGCCACCACTGTTCATTGCTATGAAAGAAGTAAGAGCAGAGCAACGGGACAGTGTGTGGGGGGGGAGATCAGGTAGGGGAGGAGGTGGCATTTGAGATATGGAGACGGGGTCAGCCATGCGACTTTAGGAGGGACGGATTGTCAGGCATGGGGACCAGCAAGTGTGAAGGCCCTGAGGGGGGAAAGAGTTGGGGTGTTAGAGGGACAGAGATAAAACTGGGGTGCAAGAGGCTGCGGGGACACGGGGGTAGAGGGACAAGCAGGGAGCCTGGGAGGAGTTTGTGAAGGGGTCCGAGCCAGAAACCGCAGGGCATCACTGGGCCGGGACACCGTCGCCTCCTGTCCCCACTCAGCCACCCTGTCTGTGACTTCAGAATGCTACTCTTTGAAAGGCCCTTCGCTCCTCACCTCGGAGTGTGAGGGTCTCTCTTTAACAGCCTCACTTCGGCATCCTGAAGGGCTTCGGAGGAGCCCAGCTTAGCCGTGAGTCAGGCCTTCCCAGCACTGTCTGAAGGCTGTGATTGAGCCATTTGTCACTGTCACACTCTCTGATCCTAGCCACATCCTTGCCCCTGACCCACCCCTGCCCTCTTTGGAGGGGCTGTTTTCCTTGATAAGATGTGGTGGCCAGAGGAGCCTTCTCCTGGGCTCGCGTGAGGAACAAAGAGGACAGGCCAGGCAGAGACAAATGAAGGTTGCGAGCTGAGGCCCAGCGCTCGGGGCAGATGGAACTGCAGACGTGGCCCGAGGCGCGGGCTTGACTGGAGGGGAACAGAGACGAAGCCAGACTACTGGAGCCTGGGTGCCGGGCTGATGGCACGGCAGCTCTGGGTCCTGGCCTCCTCCTGGGCTTGGTGGGGACAGCTGCAGGCCTGCGGCCCCAGAGGCTGGGCATCTTCCAAAGCGAGACCGCCTGAGCCACCGGGTCATGGATGTCATCCGGCATGGTGTGCCTGGGGGCAGTCCTTTGTTTCCTCCCCAATAATCCTGCCACTATACCTCAAATCCTCCTGTGCGCCAGTCCCCGTAATTCATTTCCCCGTGACCCCATGGAAGAATCTATTTCCTCCAGCCATACGATACTCCCAGGAAGGAGGCACTGGACCATCCCCATTTTAAACACAGGGACACAGGTAAAGTGGCTTGTCCTAGACTTGAGCATCTGCATCAAGATTTGAAACTGGATCTCTCCCACCTCCAGGTGGCTCAGAGCAGAGCTCAGCCTGACTTCTCTCCATACCTCAGTGCCCAGCATGGGCCTGGCCCCAGCCCCCGGGTGCTGGTGCTGGGTGAGAGGCTCCAGCACTCCCAGCGTAAGAACCTGGGAAAGCTTCCAGGCAGCTGAGGCCTGACCCCAGTGCCAAAAGGGATGTCTGGTATGAGTTCCCCGGTGGCCCAAAAGGCCCTGAGATTGCTGGGAAAATGCTCCCACCGCCCCTGCTTCCAAGGCACTCTCATCCTGGGCCCAGGCTGGAGGTTCCAGTGCATTCCCTACATTCCGGGGCTCTTCTCTGGGAGGAAGCCTCCCTCCCACAAGTGGCCCCTTGTGGAAAGATTGGGAAACCACCGGTTGTGTTTGAGCTGAGCAACACCAGCTCTCCACGGGGCTTCAGCCCCTGCCCCCACCCCATGGGGCTTTGGCCATGTTGTAGGCATTTTGCATAGGGGAATCTGTTTATCCGCCATGAGCCCGGCGAGAAATATCCACAGGGAGCTGGCCCCCTTAACTGCAGCTCCTGGGTGCCCCATTCAGGTGGGCTCAGGAGCTGGGGGGACAGGAGGCCCGAGTCCCAGCTGTGCTGCCTGCCAACTTGCTCAGTGACTTGGTCCAGTTGCTCCCCTGTCTGATCCTCAGGCCAATCTACCTTCCTCCTGGGTTCTGTTGGCAAGACACACCTGCCGGGGGCCAGAAGAACCACAGGTGTGTGAAAGGGGATCCCCATAGAGGACCCCAAAATAGTCCCAGAGACTATACCCGGGTCTCCAGGACTGGAGACTGCACAGTGGTCTTGGTGCAATATCGCCACCTCCTGGCCATGCCTGAGAACTGCGGCTCTGGCTTGGCCACTGTGAGCGCCCACGGTGGCCTCTGGGACCCTGCCTTCCAGGAGCGGGAGCATGCGATAGCCAAGGAGACAGACAGTAAACAGGAATCAGACCAGAAAGCGAGGCAATGGGAGGCGGGCACACATTTTAAGCAAGAAATAAACAGGTCTTGTTACAGAACAGCAGTGCTCAGATGTGCTCCGGAGATCTGGGGGCTCAGAGACATTAATCTGCCTTTTTCATCTCATCCCCTCACAAGTCAGTGTCGGGTGGAGTTTTCCAAAGGCTACGTGACATGTGACATTGTAACAGACTGATTGCAGAACCAGATGTCAGAATCCAGCCAAATCTGTCTTCCATTAAGCTAAACATTAAAAAGATTTAACCAAAAAAAATAACAGTAAAATACATAATGCTTCTCACTATATTTATTTTGTTTTGGAAATAGAGTTATTTTTCATAAAGAATATGTCATTTACATTAGCATGCAATGAGTTTATTTATGTTGTTATTTTTCAATGAAATAATAAGTCTTTTTAAAGCATCTCGGTTCTAATTTCTAATGTGATGGACTCTTTCTGTGCTGATTCCTCGCTCCTGTTACCTCCTCCCTGTGAAGTGTCCCTGTCCTTGGAGGGCTGGGCACAGGATGGGATTTCACGTCCACGCGCTCATTTACTGCCTCCCTTGGACTGTGCAGCACCACACACTAAACTCTATCTTTTCCTATGTCACCAAAGAGCTCTTTGCTTTCCCAGTGAAGTACAAGCTCCCGACAAGAAGGGCCTGGCTTGTCTTTAAATATACATATATATATCGAGAGTGGTGATGGTTGCACAATTGTACAATTGAATTGTACATTTAAAATCATTAAGATGGTAACTTTTCTGTTATGTGCACTTTCCTGCAATTAAAAATTAAAGTATCTGATTGTATTGACTTCAAAGGTCATGGTCTTGAAAAAAAGGCTGAGAGTCCACTCCTGCTCCTTGAAAATGTCACCAGTTCCCCCCTCCCCCAAACTACACGTCCCTTTTGCCAGCTAAGAAGCAGCCATCCTTTGGGTGTGAATCAGTTTTTAATATCAAAATAGTATTTACACAGAAGATGCGACATTCATGGGTGAAAACAAAAGCCCAGTTGACACTCTGTTGCTGGATCCATGTACAAATCTGATTTTAATCTACAGCAGAATTTCAGTCCCCTCATTCAGCCTCCCCAGAAGGCAATGACATGGAAAATGTCTTCCCTGGTCTGTTAGAGTAAAACAATGGGTCCCTGAAAAGACTTTCAAGAGGGTCTTTGGGAGCCTTTGAGGATGCTTTTCTTTTCAGACTGGGTGGCCAGTTCCCCAGCTCATGAGACCCTGCTCCTAACAAGCTTGGGTTTAGTGGACTCAAGGCCAGAACAAACATCAGTGCAGGGCGGGGACAGTAAACTGTGCCTACTTGGGCTTGGCTTCCTATGGTATCAAGGACACACAGAGACACACAATCCTAGAATCTCCCTGGCATCATCAGTCTCAGAGGTGGCCTAGTCCCAATCATTCTGCCTCCAGGGACAGAAGGTTTGTTACCCACCAAGACACATTTTTCCTTTCCTAAAACCAGGCTCAGCCTCTTGGAAGCTCATTCCTCCATGCCTGCAGGTCCCCACTGCAGCCACCCAGGACAAATGGGCTCCCCTTCCAATGGGATTCTCTTAGACTTGCAGCTGTGACCACAACCCCTCAGATCTTCTGTGGGAGCCACATGCCACCAGGGGATTGGGATGACGTGCTTTGGAGACTACTCCTCTCCCAAAGCGTCACTGTCAACTCAGCCAAGCCCCAGCCTGGCAGGAACATGGCTCTCTTGGCTTTTTAATCATTGCAGTACTGCCTCCAACTGGGGCAAGCATTTATAGATGCTGTTTATCTCCAGATGGACCTAGGGGTTCTCCTAGCTTCAAGATGTCCTAATCAGTTATCTAAAATTTGACTAGAACTCATTATAAGCTCCTTAGAATTCCACCTGGGCCAAATTGTCAGCCTAAAACTCAAATCCAACATCTCCCCTCCTCAGACCACATCCATGGCCCCCCACTGCCCTTAGGATGAAGCCCAAATTCTCTGGCAATACAGCTTGCTACGTGTCCATTTCCTGTCTCCTGCCACATTCCCCATGAACCTTCCAGAACCTCTTTGATCCTCTCAGATCCACAGAACTGTGTGTCCACCATTCCTGCTGCCCAGGACTCACCCCCACCACACTCCCCTCTTCAGAAAGCCTACCCTGACTGCCCACACTCCACTCTACCCTGCACCCCACTCTACCCCTCACCACCCAACACACCAGCATTAAAGCACTAAAGACCCAGTGTTGTTTAATCACCATGTATACCCAATATGTGCATTATCATCATCCTATCTGTCTCCTGGGTGCTTCCTCACCCTGGGCCATCCCTACCATGGCACCCATCCCCACTCCCCCACTGAGCTTTATAAGCACCATAATGAAAACGCTCCTGTGAGGATCACAGCACCCAGAGCAGGGCTTGGCACATAGTAGGTCCTCCTCAGCATCAAATCTTTGTAGTTGAAGAAAGAGGAATTCCCCAAATGGGAAATGTTCTGAGCTTCCTGCTTCAAGTGAAATGGGGCACGACGCCACTAGAGGGCAGCAGGCATGTGCTTCTCAGTGCAGACTCCACCCCATCCTCCATCCTGCCAGCAGCCAATGCATCTTCTCCAAGCACTTCCCAGTGCATTCTCCTCTTGTTCCCTTTGCTACTGGGGCCTCTGGATCACCCTTCAGGCCTCACTGCACTGCCAGCTCCACTCTGCTAGCTGAGTCCATGGCTGCCAGAGAGGCTCTCAGCACCAGACCAGCATCCAATGACCTAAGCAATTTGCCTGCAAGGCCTCCAGGTGGGTCTCTGACCCTGTCCCTGAGCTGATCCAATCCTCCAGGTCCTATATAAGCTGCCCTCTCCCACAGACCCTGACTACCGGAGGGAACCAGCAAAACAGGTCCCTCTTCCCATGCCCCCCTCCATCTGGTATCACTTCTTACCTCCACCCAGGAACCCCCGGCCTTATGGTTTTCCCTCTCTGCTCCCAAAGGGCCCTTCCTCAGCCCTTCCAAACTCCCTTCCAGCCAAACAACACTCATCACCTCAGGGCAACTAAATTGCATAGAAGTTAGAAGAGGAAGCTGAGCTAATTTACACTAAAGTGTAAATGAGTGACAGATTTACACTTCTGAATATCCCAATCTATAGCTTAATGTCCTAGGGCTTCCAAAATTCTAAAGTCCCCAAATGCAGGACTCGCTCTAGGCCCTGGGCTGGTAACCGGTGATGACTTCATATGTAATGGCACAGTCTCCGTACACACCGGAGACATTTTGAGGGATATGAAAGCTGTATCCACTCAGTTTTTACTATTACAGCTATGAAGCTATTGTTTAAAAGAACCAAAACCCTAATGCAGATTATAAGGGGTTACTAGAATATGTCCAGTGGCCAATACCTTGCAAGGCTAGGCCTCTGACCCCACCCCAGCGGACACCACTCCTCCACCGCACCCCAGCCCTGCACCTCCTTTAGAGAACCCTGATCCTTACTGACTTCGGATGGCTCTGACCCAGAGCAGTCACCAAGTCCAACGCTCCTAGCTACGCCTCTCCCTGTGTTAGTCAAATTCCAAACGTGTGTTAGCCCCACCCCAGCCATGCCGACATCCAAGCTGTTAATAGTAACAGTAACGAGGAGTTGTTAGACCTGTTGTTAGTCAGAAGGAAATCCACAAGCCGTTAGTTTCTGCTGAAAGGAACAGACCAGGAGGGCAGGAGTTAGTTGAGGTGAAGGAGAGGTTAATTAAGAGCCGGTCAGAGCCAGGCCAGGAGCCTGGAGCCCCCAGACGGGCAGGGATGGCTGTTCATGGTCAGCTCCCCTCGGGGGGCGGAGGGGCAGCCAGGGCAAGGCAGGGATTAGCTGGGTGAGAGCAAGAGTTAGTGCAAAGGAGCCAGAGATTAGCCCAAAGAGACCAAGGTGCCTACTGGAGGTGAGGCGTAAAATCACCCCCAGGTGTGGCCCCGGCTTAGCGGCTGGCGGGCTCTGGGTGAGGCAGGCTGGGGCCAGGGTTGCGCAAGAACAGCACAGGGAGCCAGGGACGAGCTCCAGGCTGGCCGGAGGGCGTGCAGAACCCTGTGGCGCCCTGGGCTTCATTCCTTCCTTCCCACTTTCCCAAACCCAGGGTCCATCTGCTTTCTTCCCTTCCTCCTCAAGCAAGCTTCCGGGCACGGCCAGTCTCTCTCAGTGACTTCCGGTAAGAAAAATGGCCCTTACCTACTTCCGGTGTGGGAGATCCGGGTATCCCACCTCGGGCATGGGGGGGAGGAAGGGCCTCTCTAGCCAACTTCCTGTTGCAGAGCAGCCCCTCTCGCTGGTCTCTGGGCCAGTCCTTCCATGGCCTCCAGACAAGGCGGGAAGTTCCTCTCTCGCTCCCTTCCGGGGTAAGAAAAGCCTGTTTTCCCATCCTTCAAATTTGGGAACTGCCCTCTCTGCCTGTCTTCCTTTACTAAACGCTCCACTCAGTGATTCCCAATAAGGGAAAAACGCGTTTATTGACTTCCAGTGCAGGGAAGTCTTGCTTACTGACTCACGGTGTGGAAGGCGCCCCTTTGCTGACTTCCGGTGCGGGACAGCCCCCCACTGACTCCCTGTGCGGCCCCAAGCCGTCCCCTTTCCAGTGGGGAAAACGCTACCTTCGCTGTCCTCCGAAGGACACACAGGCTCCCTCTCCGCTCCCTTGGCCGGGAAAGCCCAGTGCCCTACGCTCTGGACCCAAGGCCGCCACACTCACACCCCAGGCGTCCCTGGTCCCACCCAGCCCCGTGGCAACCAGGCTTCTGCGCAGGAGAGAAGCTCATGCTCAGAGGCCAGCCTCCCAAGTCCACGTGAGCACCTCCTCCCCCGGGCCTCAGACCTGGCCCGGTGAGCTCTGAACCCACAACCAAGTGGAGCATCTGTCTGCAGGGCCAGCCCCAGGACATCTGCTTCCCAAAAGGAGGGAGGACCAGCCCCCAGGGGGCCCAGAGCTCGGCAGGGCTGGGGTTAGTAAGAAGAGAAAACAGGGTTAGTAGGGGCTGGGTTAGTAAGTCAGAGCACAGCACCAGCAGACAGGGGCACCTCAGCAGACACACACGGGAGTCACTAGGAGAAAAGGAAGAACGCACGCGGGTCCGTTAGTTTGTTAAGGGGCAGTCGGGGTGCACTTGCGCCCCCCGGGTTAGACGGGTTAGTAACCGAACAAAAGAGCCGCCTACAGAAAAGAAAAAGCTGGGGAGGAGGAAGAGTGGGGAAGAGACGGTTAGGGGTTCAAAGCGAGTGTCTGGCCCCAGGCCGAAGGGTCTGTGTGCAGAACACCCAGAGGGACCAGGGCCTGGGCAGGGGTCATGATCAACAGGGTTTTCTGGGCCTCCCACCCCCACCCTAACCCTTGTTTTCTTTAAGTATCTGCCACTGATCATGACCTTAATATTCACAGGACTCCTCACCGACACCTGTGAGGTAAGGGTCGGTAGGTATTCCCATCCTACTGCTTAGGAAACGGATTCAGAGAGGTGAGGTGACTAGCTCAACGTCGCCCAGCAGGAAGTGGCAGACTGGTGAGTCCTATTGCATGCCCTGCCCTGGAACGTGGGTCTGCACAGAGATCCCAGGCCGTGGGCAGGGCCTTTTGGAGCCTCGTCTGCCCCCACGTCCCAGCCCCTTTCAAGGCCCTTGAGCTGCAAGGTTAGTAGGGTCTGGCTGCGGGGAGTTAGTAGGGCATGCTCGGGCCTGGTTAGTGGGTTAGTCGTTTGGCAGAGGCCAGGCACCTCGTCACACGCCACAGCGTCCCGGCCGAGCCCTGGGTTAGTAGGTTAATCACACCATGCAACACTTCCCGGGCCCCTCCAGCTGCAGCTCCAGAGGCCTCCCACCCCCACCAGCCAGGGAGCTGGGTCTGACCAGGGCAGGGGGTCTGCTTCCCAGCCCCTCAGCCCCACCAGAACCAGGCCTACCCACGTGGACCCAGCCCAGAAGCATTTTACTTCCCTATTTCTGGACTGTGGGCCTCAGAGGCCCTCCTGCCAAACACTTCAGTTCCCCTGAAAATAGACCCTGCTTGTCCCAGCTGGAGACCCCCTGCCTGGTTCTGGTCAGCCCCTTCCCAAGGGCTGGATCCTGTCCCACTCACGCTCGCACACACACACACACGTGCACGCACCAGCATCTTCCCACAAAAGGTCTAACGCCCCAGAACCACATGTCCAGTGGACTTTTCTTTGGATCACCAACAGCCAGACCTCTGGCTGCTCCAGCCACTAGCCTGTCTTGTCCTACTCCCCAAACTGCACAGAGCTCGCCGACACCCAGAACCAAGGTCGCACTTCCCATCCCTCCTGGTCTGTGGCCTTTCTAGCCCATGCACAAAGCACCTGTGTGTGCCCTGCTTATGTCATCTCCTCTCATTGCTGTATTTCCCACTGAAACCCCAGCATTTCCCAGCTCTAAATGATGCTCTGTAAAAAAGAAAAAAAAATTCTGTCCAGTAAAGTTTGGGGGAAACACCTCACCTTCATCTGTCCTTGAATATTCACAATTCCCACCAGCATTTTAAAGGCTCTGGTAAGTCCTGCACTACAGAAACCTGCTGAATTTGAATTCACTTTTTTTTTAAAGAGCAATGACATCTCCTGGAACTCACTTTGGGGATCTCTGCTCTAATTCTCTCCCACCCACTGGAAGCTCCCAGCTAAGCCACATCTTTCTCAACCTTCAAGGCCCTGATTGGGTCGGCCTTGCTGGGGTCTGCCCAGGCTGCTATGGCCCACTCAGGGAACTTACTCCCACACCCCAAGCTCTCCGAACCTGGGCCTCAGTGGACTGGTCTCTCTCTGCCTCCTGCTCCAGTTCTGTGTGGGAAAGCTGCTCCCTCCCCCTCCCCCTGCATGGCCATGATATCCTGAAGGTTGGAACCACACACCCCCCCCCAAGTGGCTAACACAGGGCCGGGCTCACAGTAGATGCTCAACGCAGATGTCAGGAGTAGCATTTAAATACCCGAGGAAGCTTTGGGGCTATGGGGGGGGGGCATGAAATGCAATCACTTCCCCAAGCTGCTTAAAGAGGGATCTTGAGACAATGGGCAGGGGAGGGCTAGTCAGAAATGCCTCTGGATCTGAAGATGCTGAGTTTACAGTCCAGAGCACTGAAAATAGGCAAGTCCTGGATCTAAACTCCCAGGTAGACAGGAGCATTTAGTGAGCACCTATTAAGAGGCAGGCACTGTGCAAGCACTTGATTTTTCTGAATCCCCGCTCAGCCCCCCTAGAGGAGCAGGTGGTCCCTGTTGCAGAGTGGAAAGCAGGCTCACAGAGGTGAGGGACTTGTCCAGGGTTGTACAGCAGAGTATGTGCCCTGAGTCCAAAGCCCAGGCTCTCCCAGGACATCTCTCTCCTGGGGGCTCTTCCTCACTGCCCTGGGTCCAGCCAGCTGTCCCCCTCACTCTATTACTACTTCCTACTTATGCCCCTCCTCCCCCTCCCTGTGGGGTGGGGATCGTGAAGGGGAGATGGCTCCAGCTTCCCATGTTTGCAGTGACTGCCTGTTATGGACTGAACTGTGTCCCTCCCCAAATTCCCGGGTTTAAGTTGTAGCCCCCAATGTGACTATATTTGGAGATGGGGCCTTTAAATGGTAATTAAGGCTAACTGAGGTCATAAGGGTGGGGCCCTAGCCTGATAGGACTAGAGTCCTTATAAAAATAGATACCAGATCTATCCCTCCCCACCCCCACCCTGGGGAAAAGGCCATGTGAGGACACCAAGAAGGTGGCTGTCTTCGAGCTAAGGAGAGAGGCCTCAGGAGAAACCAACTCCAGCACCTTGATCTTGGACTTCCAGCTCCCAGAGCTGTGAGAAAATGCATTTCTGCTGTTTAAGCCCCCCCCCCCCCCACCTCCATCTATAATGGCAGCTCGAGCTGACTGATACAGGTCCCCCCACCCTGGGAAAACATCTAGTTTTGAACTTGCCTAAGGACGTACCACGGCTGGTCCAGGGCAAACACTGGGACTGGCCCTTCTGGAAGGGGCTGGATGAAGAAAGGAGAGGTGGCTGGAAGCAAACCGGTGTGAAGGGGGAACTGCGCGTGTGTGGGGCCTGCCCTGCCTGCCTTTGCCCCCCAGCTGTAAAATCGAAGATCCTTACAGCAAGAAGCAGGGGTCTGAGACCCAGCCCGCTCCCTTTGGATGGTGGGAACAAGCCAGTGTCTGTCTCCTTCTGGTGAATCCCCTGGCCTGGGTCTCCCCGTCTCTTGGAAACAAACTGTCCCCTTTCAGGATGGCACACCCATCGCCCCCCCACACACACACACACACACAGTTGCCCCTCCCAGAGCCCAACAGCATGGGGAAAAACCCAGGCTCCTCCCAGACCGACTGCCTCCTCCCAGCGACCATCAGAAAGAAGCAGGAAAATCCCCATCCAAAAAGCAGCCCCCAAATGAGAATCACCCTTCAGCAAGCAAGTGGCATAAGATAGACTCCAGCGACAGCGCCCGCTGAGCTGGTCTGCGCTCCCTCCCTCCTTCCTGCTGGCAGCTCTGTCCCAGGTTCCTGCCCCCATCCATAGCATCTTTGGGACCCGGCTTCAGGGAGGGTGTGGTCGGGGCCTCTGTCTGATCATCAGCAGAGATTCAAGGAGGGACCAAGGCTGCACAAGGCCAGGAAGTGACCTCAAGGCCCAGGAGGGGACAGCGAGCTGCTGGCCACCCTCACATCCCGGAGCTGGCCTCCCCAGCCAGGTCCTGATTTCGCTGACCATGGACCAGGAGGGCCCGTTATCCATCCACAAGAGGCTCCATCCCAGGAGTTTGGAAGAACAGGGTCTTGGGAGAATTGTCCAGGGTTCCAGAAACCCACTGAAGGCTGCTCCCGTGTCCCTGTGGCCTGAGTCACCCAGGCTCCGAAGACAAGACCAGGCTGGGAGCCCTGGACATGAGGAGCCACCTGGGGGAGGGACAGAGAGTGAGGATACGGGGCCCAGCCTCCACCCCCAGCCTCCCCATCCTTCCAACCTAACCCCACATCTGGGGGAATACCTTAGAGACCCCCCAGTCTCCCTCTTGTGCCCCCAACACCTAGACAGGGTGGGGGGAGGGCTCTGAAAACCACTAACTTCTATAAGAAACAGGAATAGGAAGTGATGAAAGCCGTGGACGCCCCACCTTGACAGTTAGCCCTGACAATGACAAAGGCAATAATGGAAGCCCAGCGCCAGCCCCAGGGGCACCATGAGAGAAGGGGCAGGGGGTCCGGTGGGCAGAAAGGGCCTTCAGAGTCCTTGGGAGGCCTGGGTTCCTTTACAACACTCTCGCCAAGGAGGCCTCTGCAGCCCCCCACATGCATACCTCCCAGGACCGGGAGCTCACTTCCCCGCTGAGACTGTGAGAGGTGCATTCTTACGTGATGATCTGAGAGGCAGGCCACGTCTCTGGTGTCACCTCTGGATCCTCAGGCTGGGGGAGGGGCTTGGTCCGAGTTTGTGCTGAATGAAGGAAGGTGCTGAAATCTCCGCCACCGCCCCACCCCCACCCCCACTGAGACCACACAGAACAGGCCTCCAGCCACCTGGTCCCAGACCTTCTCCTGAGCTCAAGTGTCTGGCCAGGCCCAGACCTGGGGAGGGTTCTGGGTGGGGGAATAATCTCCCCCCATGAAACAAGTTCAATGGACCCTCCCTCCCCCACTCCTATCCAGACTTACCTGGCAGCGCCCAGCCAACACGTTGGCAGCCCAGGGCCCAGCTCCCAGCTGCCACATAGACCCTCACAGGCCCATCCTGGAAGACAAAAGAGCCAACCACACTGCAGGAGAAAACCGCAACCAGGCCCCGGGCCTGGGCAGGACATTCCGCTAACAAGAAGAAGGTTCGAGAGCCACAGAGGCTGGGCCCAGGCAGACCACCCTCCACTTCCCTCCGTCCCACCCCAAAATGTCCTTCACCCACCTCCCTGGTCCCCATAATGGCAGAACAGGACCCAGGAAAAACTGAACAGAGTCAGGAATCGGGAATTCTGATCCCAAACCTGCTATGCTGTGTAGCCCTGGAAAATCTGTTCCTCCCTCTGGGCTGTGGGACCCTCCGGGCCCTGACAGTCACCCAGGGTGCACAATAGTAGCCCAGAGTTTGAGGCAGTAGGTGGGAAAGAGCAGGGCCCCTTGTGCTCAGCCAGTTATTTTTCTGCTCCCCCACCCTCAAATGCCCACTAATTCTGACCTAAACCATCTCCCAAGTTTTACTTTTGGTGACAGCTAAGCTAGCTGCATGGACTGGCAGAGCTGGGCCAGGAGAGTCGGTGGCCCTCCAAGCATATTTTCAGAGCTTGCTGTCAGCACCCAGGATTGGGACATGGGTCCAGGACCTGGGACAAGGGCACTTAGCCCCTTGCACTGAGAAGAATGTGCCCGACAGGCACCGTGCTGAGGTCCCCACTTGACTGCTAAGCAAAGGAACCCTGACCAAGGTTTATAACTCTGATAACAAAGGGCCAGGACTGGGGAGAGAAGGGCCAGCCCCAACCACCAGGAGTCCCCACCGCCTTCTGACTTGACACCAGCTCTACCGTACTCGAGATGAAGTCATTAAACTCAGCCCCTCAGAAGTTCCTGATGGTGGAGTTTGTAAAACACTAGCCTCGATGCCAACAGTGGGGTGTGAAAATTACCCATTGTGGGGGCCCGTAAAGTGGGGACCAGCTCTTTATTTGTGGCATAGAGGTAGAAAGGTGAACGAGCTACATCACCAATTTCACCTCCCTCCTGGGGGCTCTGGGACGCTGCATTTTCCCGCACAGACCAGCCGGGGCGGGCTGGCAGGCTGCGGGCTGGTAAGTCTGAATACTTATCTGCAAGGCTGCTTCCCGCGTGGTCATGACCATCCAGAAGCACTCGGAAACTCCCTCCTCTCAGTGCCGTCCCAGGAACTTGCTGCACTCTGAAAAGGGACCCTCAGGGGAACACCGTTGGAACACAGCGACCCTTTCTCCCGGCCCCCTGTGCCCAGGATCCTGACGTCAGTAAGGCGATGGCGTTTCCAAGGGCACCTTCACCTCCTAGGTCAGGCTGACAGCTGTCTAGGAGGGTAGAGAGGAAGGCTTTGAGGTCAGAAAAATATGGATGAGACTGTGGTCCCCAACCCCATGTGTGCAAATGTCACTCAAAGTTCATTCTCAGGCTTAGCCAGTGCCTGGCACACGGTAAGCATTCCAAAAATTACTTTCGCCCATTAACGATTTAAACTTGGAGTAAGTCCTTGTGGAATACTGATGTCCCAGAAACACAAGTCATATTTGTCCTGTGCCACCTGGGGTGGGAGTGTATAGACCCAGCTGGGAAGCACAGATCTCTTGGCCACTGGATAAACCAACCGCAGTACATTCCCATAATGACATCTCCTCAGCAGTAAAGGGGACAAACTGTTGCTACCCAGTACAGCATCGAGAACCTCAAAAACATTAGGTGGAGTAAAAGAAGCCAGGGGCAAGGGACCCCGTGCTGGATGATCCCATTTATATGAAACGCCCAGAAAGCAAACCTACGGAGGCAGCAAGCGGGTGGTGGTTGCCTGGGACGAGGGGTGGGGTGGAGATTAGCCCTGAGCGGGCCTGAGGGCTCTCACCGGGCACAGGAAACTTTCTGAAACCGGCTTCTGGCGCTGGGCGCACGACCTGGTAAACTTCCTAAAATTCACGGAATCCTGCCCCTGAAATGGGGGAGTTCTGTGACACCTACATTATGCCCCCATGAGGTTGGCAGAAAAGGGCAGAACTTCTGGTAGGTGCGTAAACAAGCACAAACCTCAAAAACACTGCGCTGAGCAAAAAAGAACCCAAACACTAAAGTTTCCATATTAATGGCACTTTCGAATTAACAATCTTATCTATGGGCCCATCGGTGGTTTCCTGTGACCGGGGCTGGAAGGGGCTTGACAAGGGAACATTTTAGGGCCATAAGGTGTTTGGTGTCTTGATTGCGTGGTGGTTACATAGGTGTATACATCGACCAAAACACATTGAAATGTGAGCTTTAAATGGGTGCGTTCCTTGCATGTAAATGAAGACTCAATAAAGTTATTTTTTCAGAACTCGTTTTGATATGATGATAGAAAAGCCCCAAGAAGGGCTGGGTGAGAGGCCATTCAGAGACCTGGGGGGACGGCGGCAGGGCCCCAGTCCCAGCATCTCAGCTCCCACTGGCCCACCTGAGCCCCACCCCTCCTGCTTGACGCCAAGGTCAGTGCCCCATCAGGGAAGCTCTGATGGACAGACTGGATCCCAGAGAATCCTAGGGGCCCCTCCTACCTGGGAGAGTCAGGCCTCACACACGCGGATCTCACAGGGGACCTGAGCACACAGCACGATGCCGGGCTCTGCCGTCCCACGGGTGCACAGAGGAGAAGAAACGACATCTGGTTCCTCCTTTGATGCCCTTAGGGTCATGGTGGCCTCGGGAACGTGTCTGGAGCTCCACGGGGGGGCAGGGAGTTGCCTCCGCCTGTCACCAAGAAAGAAAGAGAGAGGAGTGGGGGAATAAATAGGTACCGTGGGCACGTTGGACAATAGATGCCAGGGTCCCTGTCTGGCATCACAGCCTGTGCCCAAAACTGATCTCTTCAGATGCAGATCAGAAGCCAAACAGGAAACTAGGGGGTCTCTTGGTCGGGCCAGTGCCAATCAAAACATCCTAACACACTGGAGGCGACAGGGACTTTGCATGGATCCCTGTCCTGCTCTGCCCCCCTGAGCAAGTGCATCACCCCCTGGGCTGGATTCTTATCCGTGACATGGGGACAGTAAGTGCCTGCCTCCCAAGGCCCTTGTGAAGCTTAAATGGGCCGATGAATATTACCTCTCTGCTTGCATTCTATTGTTACTACCCTGTCCTCTCTGCTCATTACCTCCACCCAAGGGCTGCTCCCCCCCCAACTCTGTGTGCCGTTCCTGGTAATGAATGAACAGCTGCCAGGAAAACATGCACTCGGTTGCACTTTAGGATCCCTCTGGGTTTGGGGGTTTTTCTCTGACTCTGGAATAAAATAGCTGCCCAGAGATGGGAGGCACAGGGGAGAAGTTGGCCTAAATTGCTTTGGATGAGTAAGTGCTGAGAATTCAGGGAAGCTTCTGGGAATAGCAGGCTGTGCGGGACATGCTCAGGGAGATATTGAGGCTTCTGCAGAGGAGCAGAACACGCTGTTTCTGGGTAAAGTCAGAGCATACACAAAAGAGGGGCTTCAGAGTCCAAATCCCCCTCAAACAAGGGGAACTCTGAGCTGTGGGGGAGGAAAGAAAAGCAAGAAGGGACAGGAAGATAAACTAACATTTCCCGAGAAGAGATACTAATTGGGGCACCTTTATCTACCTGACCAAACAGGAGTTGGGTTTCATTGCCCCCATTTTACAGGTGAGGAAACTGAGGCTCAGGGTAAAGTGACGTGCCCCAAGATCACCCAGAGAGAAAATGGTGCAAATGGATTGTAAACAGGCCCGTTGAACTCCAAAGGGGCAGAAGACTTCTGTCAAAATGCAGGGGTGGGATTAAATGAGGAAGGTGTGTGTACATGGCAGACACCGTGGGCATCAGCGCCATGTGACTGTGAAGAAGCTGGACCACACGTTAAACCATCTCGGATCGGTTTACTCTCATTGCTTCTACGGTCTTGGGCAATTAAGTTCCCTTTTAGGAGAGGTGGTGCTGCAGTGCAGGAATTACAAACACACGTTTCAGAGTTATCCTAGATTCCAGTTCAGATCCCGACTGTACAATCAGCGTGCTGTGTGAGCCTGCCCTAATCGCTTCACCTCTCTGAGCCTCCGTTTCTCATCTGTATTGCCCAACTCCCAGCCTTATCCTGGGGTCTCCATGAGGCAGCTTCCAGCAAGAACTTTGGTAAATGGTCACTAAATGGTAACTAGAGTTGGTTTCCATTAATGATCTACTCCACCGGATCAAGCACTCAATAGTTCAGCCCCTCCCTCTCTTTCATGACTCATTCAGTAGCCTTCAGAGAGGCCCACCTGGCACCACAGGGAGAAGGGGACACCTGCCTCATCTGACCCAATCAGCCGACAGAGGGCTGGGGAGACAGATGTCACCCTCAGCCCCTAAGTATCTCTGGCTATTGTTCCAAAGCCCCAGCTGACAGATGAGCCTGGCAGCAGACAAGAGGAAGGATCCCCTCGGGACAAAGGACTCTGCTGTAAGTTATTCACCAGCCCATTGAACCTGCACAATGGACCCAGTGCTCCAGAAACACTGACACTCAAACAGCCCCAGGATCACCCCGAAGAGCCAACAGCCCAATACAAATAAAAGCAAATAACTAAGTGTCCATACAAGACTCAGGGGCCACGTAAGTGAGCTGGGCCTGTACACAGTGGGTGCGCTATAGCAGCAATGTCTTATCAAGCACCTACTGGGTGTCAGGCATTTTACACACACTGGTTCATAGCCTCACAATAGCCTTTTAAGGCTGGGACTCTGATTCCCACTTTGCAGATAAGGAGACTGAGGCTCAGAGAAGGGAATTATCTCCTTACTGAAACTGACACAGAGAGTAGGTGGACAGAAGGTAGCTCTCAATCCTCTCTCTCCACCACCCCACCCTGCCTCAGTGAATGATAAATTCAAAGAGCATGATCCTGCCTGGGAAGCATGGATCAGCTCCAGAGACAGAAACTTAAAAATAAAGATTAAAAAAAAAAAAAAAAGGAAACACCTGGCAGGTCCCACAATAGGGAGCTGAGCAGAGTGAACTTGTCTACTTCATGAAACACCAATCTTCTTACAATGATTTCTGCAAAGGGTAAAACACACGGAGAAACTCACCTGATGTCACTTTGTAAAGCAGTATACGTATAGCCCAATTTCAGTTAGTATTTTCAGCAATGGAAATAGATACCACAAGAAAATACATGAAAATGGTCAATACAGAAATTATTCTTGGGTGATGAAACTATGGAGTTTCCTTCCCTCCATCATTTTATTAAGCTTATTAAATTCATAAAAATCACCAAACATTATAAAATTCTCATTTTTGAAGCAGGCATAGAGAAAAGAAGTGAGCTCTCTCCTCCGGTAAAAAGTAGAACCCTAGCCAGTTTGGCTCAGTGGTTAGAGCCCTGGCCCGCAGACTAAAGGGTCTTGGGTTCGTTTCCGGCCAAGGGCACGTACCTCGCTGGAGGCAACCAAGTGATGTGTCTATGTTTCTCTCTCTCTCTCTCTTCCACTCTCTCTGGAAAGCAATGGAAAAGTATCAAGTGAGAATAAAAAAATTAAAAAGTGGAGAGATTGGTCCAAAATGCAGAAAGAATTATGTCGAGTAGATTTCAAAATCTTCCTCAATACCAAGGGTCAAATAATAAACTAGGAGGACCTTGGGGGTATAGGGGGGCTTACCCCTAAAATTCTTTCAGCATGAAATTAACTAAACTGGGTATGGGATGGGTCCCATGCCACCCAAAGCTTGGTGCTGGCCAAGCGTCTCGGAGGAAACCTTTTTGCCCAGATTGCTAAATGCTTCTGGGCGAGGGGAGAGGGGAGAGGGGCGAGGGGCGAGGCAAGGGAACTGGCCTCTGGATCGCGGGTCTGACCACCTGCAGGGGGACAGGGAGGCGGGGGTCCGAGCGCCCGCCGGAGGCCCAGCCCCACCCGGCCCTGCTGACTCATCCCCTGGCCACGTGGCCCGGCGTCCGCGCGTCGGAAGCACCGCCCCTGAAGTCTGAGCTCGGCTGTCCTCAGGTTTCCAGGTCTGTCTAATGGAATTACTCCCCCCTAGCCCCCAGCCCTCAGCCTCCAGCCCCCAGCCCCCAGCCCCCGCCCCAGGCCCAGGGGTCGCCCCCGGCGCTCCCAAAAGGGAATGCGCTTTGGAGAGCTAAGCACTGCGCCCCTGGGCCGCGCTCAGCCTGAGGCTGGCACCGAGAAAAACAAAGCCGCTCCCCGCACTTTACCTCGCCTCCCTCTCCCTAGCCTCCCCGCGCCACTGCCTCCCTCCCCGCTCCCCCAGCAGCAGGTGGGGCGCTTTCCCCGCCGCGGCACTGCAGTGGGGGGTGCGCGCCCGCAATCCCCGCGCTCGGCAGCCCCTGCTCGGGAGCCTGGGATGCGGGCGGGGAATCCAGGCTCCCGCCCCCCCCCCCCCCGCACCGTCTAAGAAGCAAATTTCTCTAGCCTAGGACCCCCCGCTAGGGGAGAGGAGAGATCGGGCCCCCTCCCTGCCCAATTATTCCCAGCCTCTCTGGACACTGTCTTGGAGAGGAGGAGTGGTGGGAAGGGAGCTGGTGGGTTCTGGGGTCTCCTCAGCCCCATCTGCGGGGTGTAACCTGGGCTTTAGAGTCCGACATATCTGGATTTAGAATCACTGGCTGTGTGACCTTGGACACGTACCTCACCCTCTCTGGATCTCAGTTTCCTCGTGTTTAAAATGGGGCCTCGCCGCCTAGAGGGACCCCTGCGTAAGGCGTGCCAAGCAGCGAGCGCGCTGCTGGCCTAGGGTGAGCTCTGCGTAAACTGATGTGTTATTACCATTATCAATGTCATTATTCTCAACCAAGGTGGTTCTCTGGCCCCCTCCACCCCTTTGGAGCCACACACAGGACACAGGACGCTGGACATCTGGAACCCGTCCCAGAAGTGGAGCCTTGGCAGGCGCCTGGGGGGGAGGGGGTCCAGGACCCCGCCCCGCCAACCCACCCTCACCACCACCACCACCACCCCAGTTCTGAGACCTTTGGGCTCTGTCCAAGATCTGGCCAGTTAACGGCTAACCTAGTGGGCGGAAAAGGTCCGGGTCCCCTCTTGTCTGTCCGGTAGCGAGGGGGAGAGGAGGGTCTTTGTTCCCGGTCCTCTCCGGACTCCCTGCGCACCCCCCCCCCTTTTTCCTTCCCGGTGCCCCACCCAAGCCGGCGTCTGAACTGCATTTGACAACTGCAGGCTGGAGGGAGAGGCTCTTCGGCCATCAAATCAGGGCACTTCGGGCAGCGTTTGCCATCCCCTGAACCCCGCCCAGGACCCTGGGACCTACCCTCGGGGAATTTGGGCAGTTCCCAGCGCGGGGGACATGGGTGCTTGGGGAGGGGTGGCCATGAGGATGGGGCGGCGGCTTACCTCGGGTCGGCAGTCCTGCGGCTCGAGTGCAGAGGGCTCTTTGTGCCCGGGCTCACAGCGCAGAACTGGGGGAGCCCCTGCAAGCGCCTCCCATCGCAAACTCCTCCCCGCACTCGTCCGCAGCCTCCCTCCCTCTGGTCCCCCGAGCGCAGCCGGCGTCGTCTTTGTAGCTGCTGCAGAGCCCAAGAAATTTTAATGCGGGAGCGTCTGGCAGGCGCGGGCGCCCCACCCCTGGCCCCCGCCCGGGCCTTCCTCCCTCCTCCCGCGCCCCTGCCACCCCACACCCTTCTCCCGTCTCCCGGGGGTCCCGGCCAGGGAGGCAGGGTGCGGCCGGGAGCGGGGAGAGCGCACCGCCGCCCCCACCGCACAAAGGGACCAGCCAGGCTGCGCGCTCAGCCTCCAGCATCCCGGCCCCGCGCTGCCATGGCAACGCTTCCCGGGCTGGACCGAGCGCGCGGAGATGCAGAGGCGCGCAGTGAGCGACGGGGACGCGGGGGGCGGAGGCCTGGACCCCCGCGAAGGGATCGGCCCCGCAGGACCCGCTGCGTACCCCGCACCGCCGCGCTGTGTGCCTCTCCCTGAACCCGGCCAGATGCGCACGTGCTTACGCGGAGCCAAGACTTGAACCCACGCCTGAGTCTTCACACTCACGTTCATGCCTACATCACTTGGCCTAACTTTTATAAATTTGGTCTTTTTTTTTCCCCCAACTGCCCAGGCCATGGTACCTACTACTTTCCAGACTAGGGATGCTAGACAGTGGGCCTAGGCCAGCAGCTCAGCATCCCTTGGGAACTTAGAAATGTGAATTCTCAGGCCTCACCACAGAGCTACTGGATCAAAAACTCTGCGGTGGGGCCCAGAGAACTGTGTTTGAACAAGCCCCCTAGAATATCCTGATGCACATTCAAGCCGAGGACCACTGTTCTAGACCATTCCAGGGGCCTCTGTAACCAGGCTGTCCTGGGTTTAAATTTCAGCTCTGCCCAGGTAGCCGCTGGCCTCAGGCAAGATTCACACCCTTCCTGAGACGCAGTTTCCTAGTCCGTAGGGTATAGATATATTAGAACCCACCTCTCAGGGTTGTGTGCGTTAACGAGAAAATGCGTGGAGGTGGGGGAGGGATGCCTGGCATTTAGTAAAGACTCAAAAACATGTTTTTATTAAACTATGATCTTTTATTTTCACACTTCTGTGTACATTATTTATCTTCTCCACAGCTCAGATAAGGACATTAAGGCTCAGAGGCCGTGAGAGCTGCCCAGGGCCACTCCAAGGGCCCGAGGGGGGATTCGAACCTATCGTTTCAGGTTCCGCGTGTACTAGCTTTCCTCTTTACTGCCCACCTCTTGCTGGGATCCACAGCTTCCATCTTCAGAAAACCCAAACCCAATTCAACAAACCGATAGCTCATTTCCAATGAGCCCAGCCCAAGGCTGTTGCGGGAACCCTGAAGGTCCCGGGGAGGTCCCAGATACAGCCTTCACCCCCGCAGAGCTAGGGGTTCTAGAAGACCCACGTGGGGCAGTTAAGAGAAAAGGCAACATGGGGCGAGATCCCGGCACTGGCCACAGTACCCAGTCCAACTGTGTATGACTTGCCCCTGGATCACCAGGCCACAAACGAAAGAGGAAATGGGACAGGAGCGATATGTTCTCAATGAACACAAGGGGTGCAAGGGGGTCACCCTTCTTTTCAAGTATCCCCAAGCCACCTTTTTCATAATCTGCTCCCAAATCCTCCTGAGCATGAGCCCAACATTTCCAATATCCATTTGGAAAAAATAAAGACACTTGCCAGCTCCGATTTTCAACACGTCTGTTCCCTGGGGCTCCTCAGAGATGAGCAATAAGGAGCCGTGATCCTGTTTCCAAGCATTTTGATTCTAGGGGTTTCCTTTCGAGGAGAGCAGCACAGTGACGGTGACAGAGGGGGTGACAGAGGGGGCAGAGGAGGTGATCGTTGGAAGCCCCTGTGGGCTCACTGCAAATAGACCATGAATAACTCAGGCGGATGCAGAGTGGGCCTTCAACTGAGGAGCGCAAGGGGGGCCAGGCCCCGTATCTAGCAGATGCCGAGGCCAGCACGGACCCACCTGCTGTCCTCTGCCCCTGGTTCTCTAACATGGCACTTTTTTTTTTTTTTATCATGGTAGCCCAAACCAACTGTCCCAAGGGATTCAGTTGGCCCTTTGCCCTCCTTCCATCTACCTGCATGGCGCCCTTGTGGGGAGCAAAATCTTCCCTCGGTGCCCTGGCTGGTGTGGCTCAGCTGGTTGGAGCTTCGTCCTGAGCACGGAAATGTCACTGGTTTGATTCCCAGTCAGGGCACATGCCCAGGTTGTAGGCTCAATTGGAGGCAACCAACCTATGTTCCTCTATCGCATCGCTGTTTCTCCCTTTCTCTCTCTCTCCCTCTCCCTTCCTTTCTCTCTAAAATCAATAAAAACAAACATATTTTAAGAAAAACGCCTTCCCTTGCATTCTTCATTTTCCTGGGCAGGGTTAGACCCGCAGTGCCTCCTTCCTTGCCTTTAGGCCCTGGGCACTATGACCGCCTCCTTTGGGACTCATGTCTGTCTTAACAGCCAGGGCCAGCTGCTTCTTGTTTCCCCATTGAGGCCACTCTGACCCTCACCTTCTCCTGCGGGGAGACCCAGGACATTGCGGAGCACACCCCAAGCTGGTAAATGTCATCCCCACCACAACACGCCAGCCTTCCAGGTGACATTTATGGGGCTGACGTGAGCCCGCAGAGCCCACTAGCCAAGCAAAGCAGCAGATGGAACCCCCAAAGGGAAGCGTCAATGTTCTCTTCCGTCTCGCTTGAAAATGACCTGAGTGGCTTCTTCTGGAGCGCTGGTTGTCATGGCAACGGAAGGAGGCTCCATCATACCCAGGATCCAGTTCAGAATAAAGTTTGCCTCTTTAAACTGGACCGGGGGTTACCTCACCTATTCCCATGAGACACACAACATCAAGGGCCTGCAAGCAAATAGTCTTTGGCTCATGACACCGCCCAGCAGCCCAAGATTTCCAGGGGAATTCTGACCCTGGTGACATGTCCAGGAGAAGGGACTCAGGCGCCTTTATCCCTAAAGCAGCCCCTGGAAAAATGCAGGTGGTCCAAGAGGTCAGGGTTCCAGCTGCAACTCTATCATCAGCACCCCAGGTGCCACTGAGCTCTGAGTTCTTGGTTTGTTTTCTGAAGTGAACGTCACATAATATAAAACTAACCACTTCAAAGTGAACAATTGGGTGGCTTCGAGCATTCATCATGTTGTGTAATCACCACCTCTATCTAGTCCCAAAACATATTCATCAAAGTAATACCCCAAAGTAATACCCCACGCCCACTGAGCAGTCCCTCCCCACTCTCCCCTCCCCCCAGCCCCCTGGCAGCCACAAACCTACTTTCTGTGTCTGCGGATTTACCGATGCTGCTTATTTCATGTAAAGGGAATCATACAGTGTGTGTCCTCTTGGCGCTGGCTTCTTTCACTCAGCGTAGTGTTCTGGAGGCCTATCCTCGCGGGGGCATGTATCAGTGCTTCATTCCTTTCCGTGGCTGGGTAACAGTCCCTCACACGGATACAGCACAGTTTGTTTACCCACCCATCCGCCGGGGGGTGCACATTTGCGTTGGTTCAGCCCTGTGGCTGTTGTGAATGATGCTGCTGGGAGCATGCGCGCACACGGGTTCGGCTGAGTCCCTCTTTTCCATTTGGAGGGGGAAAGACCTCTCTGTGCCTTTTCTCTTTTTATACTCCCCGATGAGCCTAGTCAAGGGCTCTAGAAGAGTGGGAGGGTGGGCTTACACCTTGTTACCTAAACTAGTCACACCACACACACACACACACACACACACACCTGGTGCCACCTCTGCAGGGCTTCATCTGCTGCAGCCCCTGAGGAAGGGCCCTGGGAAAAGCCAGCTTCTGTCTGCCCTTTAGTCATGTTATTACTGGAGACCGTGCACCCACCAGGCCATCAGGGGAGCTCCTCCCTGACAGCTGTTTCCTCAGCAAGTTTCACCCAGATAAAAAATTTCATTTTGACTCATCTAAGCAGCCACACTTGCCTGGGGTGAGGGTGGGGCTCCTTGATTTCAACCGAGGAGAATGGTGTTTGCTGTGATCCCCCCAAAAATATACCTTTCCACAATTCCCTGTAGCTAAAAATTTCCTATAACCACCTTCAGATGGAATGAACTGGACCCCTTGACCTTGACTTGGCACCGTTCAGAGTGCTTTACCCACATAATCTCCAGGGAAGTGTCATATCACCTCTAGCTGACAGATAAAGAAAGTGAGGCTCAGAGAGGGGAAGTGACTTACCTGCATCCACCAGCTAGAAAGTGGGGGAGCTGAGATTCAAACCCAGAAGCCACGCTCAGAAGCTCTAAAACCCTGTCTGCATTCACGCTCACCTGTCCTCCCCCTGGGAAAGGTGCAGCCCCGCAGCAGCTGGGCAATGACCCTGTCACCTTGCTAGGTTACTCTAGTGGCCGTTCAATTGTCCTACCTCGGGCACGCCCAGCGACAGTTCATCTCTGCCTCAGTCCAGGAGGGCTATCACTGGTTCAAGATCATGGATGAGTACGGTCTAGTGTTCTCCAGTCTCATCTGTCCTGCCCCCAGTGGCTGCCTTAACATGCGAAGGCCAGCAGCCCTGCTAGATGAGCCACGGGCAGGAATACTAGCCTAGATCTTCCCAGATGCAGACACCAGGTGGGAATTCAAATGCGTGTAATGTATTTGGGAGGTGACCCCAGGAAGCACTGGTAACAGAGTAGAGCAGTGAGACAGGGAAGAAAAGAAAGTCACACTAGGTGCATTGATGAGCATAGTGGTCAGACTGGGTGGTTTAACAGGAATTCATTTTCTCACAGTTCTGGAGGCTGGAAGTCCAAGATCAAGGTGCCAGTAGTGTTGGTTACTCCTGAGGCCTCTCTCCTTGGCTTGCAGGCGGCCACCTTCTCCCTGTGTCCTCGCATGGCCCCCTCAATGGGCACACCCCTAGTGTCTCTTCCCCTTTTTGTAAGGACCCTAGTTCTATTAGGTTAGGGCCTACCCTAGGACCCCATCTAATCTGAATGACCTCTGCAGAGGCCCTACATCCAAGTACAGTCATGGTGGGGAGTTGGGCTTCGACATATGAATTCCAGAGGGCTCTAGTTCAGTCCACAATGAGCATTTCATATGGGTGACCAGGACTCAGTCCTGCTGAGGTCCTCTGGGGGACTGTGTGGGACACACCTGAGTTACCCCACCTGAAGTCAAGGAAACTGGGGAACTGACACACCAACTCTTATATGTCACAGTTGAAGGATGTTCCTTGTGCGTCATCTCAGGAGCAGAGCAAACAAGTGCCCTTCGCCAGAAAAAAAACAGAGTCGCAGGGGTCTGCAGTACAAAGCCACAGGTGTGCGGGCATGGTGAGTGTCAAGGGGACATCCACAATAGGGAACGGTGGCTCATCCATTCCCTTATCACCCTCCCGTTGCACAATCCCACCCCAGCAGGGCCCACCCTAATCTCAACAAGCCCAGGGTCTCCCCAGTTTGAGAAGGTTCCCCCCACCCTGTGCTAAGCTGACATATGCTGTTGAGCTGCACAGGGCCCACCCTCCAGGAGCTCACAGCCTAGCCAGAAAGTAGAAGTCACTGTGATCAATGCCACCATAAAGGAAGTTCAGGGAGCTTATGAGGATCTACATTAGTGGCACAACCGGTCTTCAAGGTCAAGAGAAGGCCTACTGAGTGCCAGGCACTGTACCAGGTACTGAGAATCAGAAAACACAAAAAATAAGTATAACTCCTTCGATCACTATTTGTTTCAGGCCCTTTTCAGCTTCAAGTCGCAGAAACAAGTCCAAGGCATGGTTGCAGGCACGGCTGTATCCAGGTGTTCAGACATTACTAGGCTTCTGTCTTCCTCCAGCTGTCTGCAGGAGGAGTGGGGAGGAGCCCACCAGGGGCTGCCAGGCCCGCTGCCCCTGAGAGCCCCAAGCAGGGCCAGCAGCCAAGACTTGGGCACAGGAGTCAGACAGACCTGAGTTTGAATCCCACCTCTGCCCTTGACTCCCCATGTGACTTTTGGCAAGGAACTTCACCCCTCTGGGCCTCAGTGTCCTCTTCTGTAAAATGGGGATAGCATGACCTCTCCTGCAGGGCTCCCGGGAGAATTAAGTGATCTGAGTGTGGAAAACGTGTGACCCTGTCATGGGCTCAGTAATTCTGGCTCATTCTGGCGCTCTCTTTCTCTCTCTTTCTCTCTCTCTCTCATCTTTCTATCTTTCTCTGTCGGAAGGGTCATTAGAGATTTTCCAAGACCTGGAGTTCTAACTCCTCGGAAGTTATTATAAGGAGCCTAAGAAACTAAACAGACCCAGGGGCACTAGCGTGGTTGGGAGCCCACTGGCATCTCCATTTACGGTGCCCAGAGCAAGGCTTAGAGGCAAGGAGGCCTTGCTGGAGGTCACAGGAGCCTCCCCCGCCTGCACTCCTTGTTCTGCGGGTGCCTGCCCCTGTCCCCCTTCTTTGTCTCCAGCATGTGTGTGCTGTGCGGCCGTTGCCTGCGTCCCCGCTGCTCCTTTGTCTCGGCTTTTGTGTCCAGACAACAGAGAAGGGGGGGCAGAGCGTGTGTCGCTCTTACCCATCCTGTCTCGTTACCCATCTGTCCATCTGCACGCAGACCCCCTCCAGACACCCTGCACCTGCTCGCCGGCCTCGCAGCAGCCGCCAGCCCGGCCGCCGTCCCCCTCCCGGGGCCTCCTTTCCTGTAACCGCAGGCGCTGGCCTGGCCCAGCCAGAGAGGCGGCCGGAGGAATTGGGGTGGGGAGAGAAGCCATGGAGCAGGCTTTACAAAGACTCCCCCAGCACACGTGATGGGAGGGACCCTCCTCTCTCTCTCCCTCACCCCCAGTCCCGTTAACTACCCTCCTGAACATTTCACCAAGTCATGCTCACTCCAATTGAACACCCACTCCTGTTGCCATCCCTGAAGCCTGTGGTCCTGTCCCCAGACACAGATGCACTCCTAACCCCACCCTCAGTGCCCCCAAAGCAAAACAACACAAAGGAAAGATGGGAAAAGATACTGAGGAAATTGAGCCAAATAATAATACTTCCTGAACATTTACTGTTACACATTCTGGGCTAAATGCTATACACGCAATAGCTGTAACAGCTCAGTGGGGCCAGGTATTGATATTATTATTCCCATTTGACAGATGAGGAAACTGAGGTTAAAGGGACACAGCTAGAAAGTGTCTGAACCAAGATTCAGCCTCAGCTGTCTGTATCCAGATCCCGGCCTTCTGGAGCCCCCACCCCACCCTGGTCCCAGTTGCCTTCGCAGGCTCTCATGCCCTGCCTGACCAGCAGCCCCTGTCGAGTCCTCCCTGCCTCTGGTGGCTTCATCTAGCTCAGCTTCCCACCCCCACACGGTCACGCCGCAGCCATCCTGCAGAACAGCACATTCTTTATTTATGAGATGCATCTGGACTCCCTGCAAGTCAGCTGGGAATGCTGCGGCGCCTGCAGTCAGGAGGCGGAGGGTTGTGGAGGCCAACAGTCCTCCAGGAGGCAGGAAGGGGCTGAGCTCAGGGCTCCAGGCTCCAACAGGGGCACCCAGTGGACCTGCAGAGCACAGAGTGGGACTGGGGATTAAGCGATCTGTTCTCTGGATCCCCTTTCCCTCCTGGCCTGCCCTAGGCAATCAGCCAAGAGCCCTGGAGGGTGAGGAGATGGAAGATAGGATGGGAACACATATTAACTGAGCATCTCCTGAAACCCACACAAAACCCTGCACAGCAGGGAGTCATGTGTCCACTTTACAGGAGAGGAAACTGAGGCTTGCAGAAAGTCGGCAAGATCTTTATGAATGTATAACCCTGATTTTTCTGCCCGATCCCCCCCAAAAGTGGGGATTTCATATGGTTTATAAAGATGTCCTCAGCATAGCCAGAAGACTAAATATAAAATAAGATAGAAGAATCAGGCCAGAGAAAGGAATTTGGAGTCAGGAATTGAGTGCCCGATGCCTGCCACATGGTGCTATCCAGATGCTAATGATGCTGTGGACGTTGGTTGTGAGCATCCTGGCAGCCAACGAAAAAGAGGAATGCAGTTAGTTTCGCAAGTTTGCAAGGAGGAAAGAGAGTAGATGCACAGAGACACAGCTGTGGCAAGAATTAAGAACGGAGAAGGAACCTCAGGCCCTTGCATCGCATCTCATAGCTCTCCTTTCCCAGAAACGGGCCCGTTGAGCTCTTTCCTCGTGGGCTCCTTTCCCAGGGCCCCGGACAGAACAATCTCCTGGCAGCACCTGGGAGGGTGTATTTTTGTGTCGCCACCAGGTGGCAGTGCTGCGCAAGTCTCAGGAGGCGGTTTCTCAGGATGGGAGGCCACCTGTCACCTGAGCCGCCAGGTGGTAGAGGGACAGGATGGGCCCGAGAAATCTCAGCGAGCTGGTGCCACGCTTCTGATTGAACCTCAACAAAGAAATCGGTCTCAGGCTCAGCAGAATCGCCCACAGGGGGCTAAAAGGAAGAACCCCGACAGAGAGTCATGAGTCCTGGGTTCTCTGCGCCAACGTGAGCACATCAATTTGCCTCTCTCGGCCTTAGTCTTCTCATCTGAGCAAGGGGGTGAATATGCCTGTGGGAGGAAGAGGGAACTGAGACACGGATGGGGATGATCATGGTCATTAACACCAAGAACAGTCAGAGGGTAAAGGGCCAAGAGCTTCTGAGCTGTGTGTGGGGGGGAATAAAAGGGGCCCACCCTACTGGAAGGAAAGGCCACCAGGGCCCCGAGTTGGGGACAGGAGGGGAAATGAGAAGCTCTTTGTTTCCTCGGTAGGTTTAGGGGAGTAGGAGTCAAGATATTTTTAAATATAAAATAACAGAAACCCGTCTTAAAATGTCTTAAGCCAAAAAAAGCAGAGAGAGGGTGTATTTTGGTCCATGTGATAAAAAGCACGTGGGTGTGTCTACATGTTAGGAAGGTTAGGGGCCCCCCCCCTCCGCTTTCCTCTCCATGGGTTTCGTTTCCAGGCTGCCTCTGGCGGCAAGTTCCAAGCTTACACCCCATCACTTCACAAGCCCAGCACAAAGCTTCCAACCAAAACCTCAGAGCTGACTCTCATTGGCTTAAATCGGGTCCTGCGCCCATCCCTGGCCCAGTCGTGGTGACTGTTCTCAGCCAGACCTGGGTCACGTCCTAGCCTCCGGAATCAGGGCAGGTCCACCCCTTTGGACACGTTGACTCAAAGAGAGGCGCAAGGTGATTCTTTAAACTAAAACCGTGACTCCTCCCCAAGCTGCTGAAGGTCCCCAGAGGCTAAAAACAGCAGACTGCCCACTCTGGCAAGAAACTGTCCTGACCCACAGGCCTGCCTCCCTGACATTTTGTGTCAAGAGGAGACTCAGGAGCATCTGGCGGGGAAAGGCAGGGCCTCCCCACCTGGGAGATATTTCCTCTCCATTAATCTTGTAATTATGGCAACTGTAAACAGAGGCCCCAGGAAGCAGGGGTGGGTGGGGACTCACCACCCACAGCTTATGCTTGTGCAAGGCTCATCCCCCTTCCCCTCTGCCCCCCTCCAGCAGGTGGGGCCCCCCTCGCTCATTTCCCTGTTAGGCAGCAGCGAGGTGGGGGACACGGGCCTTCCCCCCGCCGGCTGAAGGCTCAGACATAATGGATGTGTGAGTGCCTGGCCCCGTGCCCAGCGCAGAGCAGACACTCAACCGATGCTGTTTCTTTCTTTCCTACAAAGGGCTGTGGCGATGAGCCGTGATTACGGTAGTTATCACCAGTGCTTTGGTCCTTGTTAGTAATAACAGGTGTCCCATTCAGCTGCTTCTCCAAGGGCGTGCAGGAAAAAATTCTCCCTCTCTCTCTCTCTGCTCTCTTCTCTCCTTTATTCCTTCCCCCCCTTCCTCCCCCTCATAAATACACCCAGGATGTCATAAGATCTTCAACTTCTCAACCCCTTTCACTCTGCGTGGTTTCTTTCCTTTTATTTATTTTTTTAAATCTTTATTGATTTCAAAGAGAGGAAAGGAGATGGGGAGAGAGAGAGAAACATCAATGATGAGAGAGTCATTGATCGTCTGCCTCCTGCACGCCCCCGGCTGGGGATCGAACCCGCAACCCGGGCATGTGCCCTGACCCGGAATCGAACTGTGACCTCCAGGTTCACGGGCCAACACTCTACCTCTGAGCCACACTGGCCGGGCTTTCCTTTTATTTGCCGGTGTCCACCAACATCACTGTCACAGCTCCTTTGCTGCTGGGAGAGGGACTCGGCGAGGCAGTTGTGAGAGGAGCATGTGGACGAGGGACAGGCCTGGACAGACAGGTGGAGAGGGCCGGACAGGGGGCAAGTGAAGGAGAAAAAGGAGCCTCACATGACATCGCATCGTAATTTTCACAGGGCATTTTCAGGCACCCATCTCCGTGACCCCCGCCGCTCGAAGACGCGAGGAAGCTGAGGCACAGTGGGCGCCGAAGTTCACCCTGTCCGGGAAACTCGCGATCCTGGAGACCCAGGTCTGTGCAACTCGAAATCGCTGTCCCCTCCTGTGCCACGCTGCCCACTCCAAGTGTGAGTAGCTGAGCAGCGAGGCTAGAAGCAGCAGCAACATGGATCGTGTTTGCTGTGTGGTCTTGAACAGGTGCCTTTCCCTCTCTGGGCCAAGAAGGCACAGGTTTGGGATTCGTAGGCCCGGGCCCTGTGATCGGTCCTATTGGCTGAGTGGGTAGTTCCGGATGATGGGTGTTCCGTGCTTACCTCTTGCTTCTGAACAAATCCCATCAGTAATTCAAGTCCCCTTACCTTTATAACCTAGGAAGATTGGTCTCCTGGAAAGATATAAAAAATCATTTCACACTCTCTTTCCTCCCCTCCCGAAGTCGCCCCTGACAAATCATCTTTTTATTGCCCATCACTCCAGCCATCATCACACATCTGGGGTCCCATTTTTCACGGTTGCCGGCCTCACTCTTGGCTCTGACTGCAGCTGGCCCTTAATAAGGCTGCCATCAAATTCCAGTGAGGCTCCCTCATTCATTCATTCACTCATTCATAAAATATTGCCTGCTTGGTTCCCAGGGACCCAAGGCTTTCCTATGATAGACGAGACTCTCCCTAGTTACTCTCTAACTTTAGATTTTTCCCCCACCCACTCACCCTATATAAGAGTTTGTTTAAAATGAAATGTCAGAGCAGTTTTTCTTTCTTTTTTTTTGTTAATTCTCACCAGAGGATATTTTTTTCCGTTGCTTTTGGGAGAGTGGAAGGGAGGGAGGGGGAGAGAGAGAGAGAAGCATTAATGTGAGAGAGACACATCTACCGGTTGCCTCCCACACATGTCCTGACCAGGGGTGGGGAGCAAACCAAAACCCAGGTACATGCCCTTGACCAGGAATCGAACCCGTGACCCTTTGGTGCCCAGGCTGACGCTCTAACCACTGAGACACCAGCCAGGGCTCAGAGCAGTTTTTTTTAATTTTAATTTTATTTTTTTTAATATATCTTTATTGATTTCAGAGAGGAAGGGAGAGGGAGACAGAGAGAAAACATCGATGAGAAAGAAATATAAACATCAATCGGCTGCCTCCTGCAAGCCCCCTACTGGGGATGGAGCCCAAAACCCAGGCATGTGCCCTGACCGGGAATCGAACCAGCTACCTCCTGGTGCGTGGGCTGACGCTCAACCCCTGAACCACAAGGGCCGGGCCCAGGCCCATTCTTCTTCTTCGCAGCCCCCACGCTCCCCTCCCTGGCTCTATCCCAGAATATCGCCCTTCACTGCAGGCACGCCTGCCTTTCCCATCCAGGGGAGGGGGGAAAGGACTTGCTGGTCTTGCTGACCCTGTCCCAGGGCCTGGTGCCCAGGGCATCCCGGGCAGATGACCGTTTGAACAATGACATGATCGGAGCCCTTAAAAATTAAGTGCAAATGTCCCTCCCTTTCCTGAGCCAGACAATGTTATCTTTTCCCTCGGGCTGTCCAGAGCCCCACCCCTTCCTGTCTCTGCGGGACTCACTCCTGCAGAGGAAGGTAGTGAGGAAAACGCCAGATGGCTCCGGGTTGTTAAGGGTAATCTATAGCCCCGGCCGGGGTGGCTCAGTTGGTTGGGCCTCACTCTGCACCAAAAGGCTGCCAGTTCGATTCCTGGTCCGGGCACGTGCCTGGGTTGAGGGCTCGGTCCCCAGGAAGGGGTGTGCACGATTGACTTTTTCCTCTCTCTCTCCCTTCCTCTCACTCTAAAAATCAATAAATAAAATTTTAAAAAATAATAAACTAGTGAAAACAAACAATAAAGTAAACCCAGACTAAATAGAAGGGGAAAAAAAATACTAAAGAGCAAAACTCAGTAAAATAAAAGACAAACGAGCGAGGGAATTAACAAAGCTAAAAAATGGGTTCTTTCAAAGGATTAATGAAATTGAAGAGCACAAGCCAACCCTGGGCCTCTCTGATTCCTCTTTATTACTTTCAGTTTTCGTGCTGACTGCGGCTCGCTCAGGGGTGCGGGGAGGCTGCGTAGAAAGCACGGGACAGGCCGGGCGCCCCCTCAGCGCTGCGCTCCTGTCACCCCTGGGTCCTCCCATCCCCTGCACCTGGGAGGCGTGGGCATGAGTGGCCCACTCCCGGGACTGCCTGTCGTCGCCGAGTGGTGACCGCACTCCAGCACGTCCTGAGAACCTCGGTAGCCAGGGGACTGGGAACAAACCCAGCTGGGGAAGGGAAGGGACAGACTGTTACCGAGAGAGCCGTCAGCGTGGTGATCGTGACAGGGACAAAGGGACCGACGCTGCAAACACATTCCAGCCATCACGGCCCTCCTTCAGCGCCCAGGATGCGCCCTGCTCTTCCCAGCACTGTGCCCTTCTCTTGCTGTTCCCTCTTCCAGGAACAGCATCCCCATGTAATCTGGGGGTCCCTTGTTTGCAACCCCAGAAAGTCTGCCTGATACCTCCTTGTGTTTCAGTGTCCTCCTCTGGAACGTGGGCATGGGAGCCTAGAAGTCCCCAGCACGTAGTCGTCACAGGAGGTGACCCCAACCCTCCCAGCACACTCTCTTTCCCTGGCAGGCAGAGCTTGGGGGCCACTTACGCTCCCCACTGGGCGCGGAAGGAGCCCCTTCTTTGCCATCCCATCCCCCGGCCTGGAGGGAGGGACAGTCGTCGCTCAGCGCTCCTTTCCTGCCCAGGAAGGCCTCTTGCTCAAAGATGGTCAGCCTGGAGTCCCGGTGGTCCTGCAGGCACAGGGGACGAGGTCAGACCTTCAGGTGCACAGTAGGAAACCAGGAGCCTCTGCGGCCCACCCCTGCCCCCGCCCCGTCTTCCAAATCAGTCTTTCGAAAGGGCAGTGAGGCGACAGGCACCAGAAACCTTACCAGAGGCATTCCATTTGCCTTTCCAGAAATGGGCACAAAAGTAATCACAGAACAGATAAGCCCTGGTGAGGAAGGAAGGAAGGGGGGGGGGGGGAGGGAGGGGGGGAGGGAGGGAGGGAGGGAAAGAAAAAAGAAAAGAGTAGAAAACTTGAATATCCAAAAGTAGGGATCAGGAGGTAAACTGGAGTATTGCGCTATGATTTAGAAAGGGCGCAGAGATCTGGGTTCGAATCCTGATCCCCACTTGCCAGCTGAGCTTAGACATGTCACGCAGCATTTCTGAACCCGTTTCCGAATCCATAAAGTGAAACTCACCGCATCTGCTCTTCAGGATTGTTTTGGGGGAGTAAATGAACCCTGAAGTTGTAAAAGCGGGGCTTGCACCTGTCAGAGCCCACCGTGGGTCCCCGTATTGGCACAAGGCCTGGGCCCTTCGCGAAACAAGTGACCCTAATCACAAAATAAGAGTTCTCGGGAGCTATGGAGAATGTTATAAATTAGATTTAATCACCCAGGAGGATCACTGCGATATATCTGCCCAGTGAGAAAAGCTGGTTTCCAAGCCTTTGGTTTGTTAAGATTTCATTTGTACAACAAGATGGTACGTGTGGATGGATATACAGATACTGAAACATCTAGCGCTGTGAACAGTGGGCTTCTACCTCAGAGGTGTGCGTGTGAGTGATTTTTATTTTCTTACTCTGCCATCTCTGGGTTTTTCCTGAATTTTAGATGATAAATATGAGTGCCTTTAAATCAATAAAAGTTGCTTTGGGAAGGAAAAAAATTCCACCTTTCCGAGCCTCAGTTTTTCCACCTGGAAGATGGGGATAGTAATGCCCACCTCCACCCATGCTCTGCAAGCAGCAGGTAAACTATAAAAGCAGGGACACCGATCATGAATCTGGGCAAGGAATAGAACCCTCCCTCCCCACCTGGCCCTGCCTCTCTGGCACCCAGCGTCCCCCGGTATCCCTGAGTCATAAAGAGGAGACACAAAGCACCCAAGGCTCCGCTCAGATCGTAACCAAAGCGGTGACGGGTGGAAAGCTTGTGGCGGCTTCTGGCCAGATGCTAAATATCCTTCCCCACAAGAGAAGTACAAGGGCCCCGCTGCAAGAGGGAAAACACAGGCTCAGAGCGGGGACGGGCTGCCGGTCCCACGGCCTGAAGAAGCGACGTGAGAAACTGCAACTCTGGGCCATCCGGTTCCCAAGCCCCCCCCCCCCCCAGGAGGGGTAGCAGGACCTGCCAACAGAGGGGAGAGTGCAAGAGATAAGACTCCCCTCCCCCTGACTTCTAGGCCAGGCTATCTTGCAGGGGTGACTCTGCCCCCCAGGGAGGCATTCAACCCAGTCTGGAGACATTCACAGTTGTGCTCCTGGGAGGAGGGAAGAGAGGGTGTTTGCCACCGGCGATTTAGTGGCTAGAGGTGTTGCTCACATCCTTAGTGGATGGAGAGATCCCTAAACATCCTGCAAGGCACAGGACAGGCCCCGTCAAAAGGAAGAATTATCCAGCTCCAGCTGTCAGTCACCCTGAAGTGGAGACCTAGCAGCCCCCTGACTGGCTGTGTGTCCCACGGGTAAGGAGACCGCTCCAAGCAGCGGACACCCTGGCATGGTCCCTCTCGGCCTTGGAGGCGAGGCTCCACCCCAGGCTGACCTGAGCCTTGATGGGATTCCATGGGATCCCAGGAGCAATGGACGACAGTCTTGCAAGGAGCTGCCACAGGCCGTGTCCCCCCCACCTCCCTCTCCCCAGGAAGGCTTCCATGGGGGTGCCCGTCTGCCTCTCTGGTTCCCTTGAGATAAGGGACTTTCCACCTCGCCACCCTGGAGGGCTCAGCCCGCTCCGGCTGTAGGGGAAGCCTGGACTGGCCTCCCAGCAGCAGGGTGCCCACAGTTCTGGCTGTCCCATGCTGCGCTTGCTGTCTCTATGAGTCATACATCGTCTGAGTCTACCTCAGCTCGTTGTCTCCTTTCTGACCCGATCTGTTGGCCAGCTGGACATATCCCGGGACAGGCCACTGTCCCCACGGGAGCCCCAGTGCTCCTTTCAATCTACTTTCCAACCTTCTAGAAACTTCTGACCAATATGGTAGCCATTAGCCGCATGTTGCCAGTTAAATTTAAACTTAAAATACATTTAAATTTAATCAAATCAGAACGTCAGGCCTTTAGTCACACCGGCTACATCTGAAGCCCTCCGTGCTCATCCGTGTCCCGTGGTTCCAAAACCTACCGCAGGTGTAATGTATTTTTATCACTGGAGAACATTCCACATCTAAACAGTCTCAGTACAGTATTGGCGTGTCCTTAACACCTTTGCACATCTCATCCATCTCTGTTAAAAAAACACACAACATAGCTCATGCTCGGAGCCGCAGTCAAGCAACAATGCTCAACTAAAGATTAATAGCATTTTTTTACTCTATTTTTACAGTTACCTTCTATTTTGGCCAAGTGATGTTGCCTGTAGATTTATGCCTAACAGGGGTGTCAGCACCATTGGCTTCAACTGGGAGGGATAGGGACAGGTGGCCTCTGTCAGGGATCAGGCACAAAGAAGGCAAGAGGTCAGCCTTAAGCAGCTCCATGGGACCCCTGACTGGGACAGGAGAATGAGCACTGGACAGGGAGTCCAAAAGCCTGGTCCTTCCTAGCACTGTGACCTGCAGCAGCTCATTCCTCCTCAGTTTCTGCCTATAAAATTGGACAACAATAAACTACATCACTGGGGAGTTGTGATGTTATATCACATGCCTGGCACAGAATAAACATTCAACAAATGCCCACACCCTCCCCCTTTCCTACACTCCTTCCAGCAGGGGCAATCAGGGCAGGCTTCCTGTTGGAGGCGGCATTTAAACTAGATTCTGAAGGGTGAGGAGGATCTGTACAAAGTGAAACAGAATGAAATGCTTCTCTAAGCAAAAGTGCGGAGGTGGGAACTTGGGACATGTGTATGGGAAAGAGCCGGTAGCCTAGGCTGGAGCTCAGGGCCCCCGGAGGGGAGCAAAGGGAGCCAGGCAGGAAAGGTGGTCTGGGCCAGGGCCTCTAGAGCCCACAAAGCCCAAAGAGAAGTTCAGATGGCTCTGTGGGCAGAAAAAAGGAGCTGGTAAGTGCAAACACACTTTGCAAACTGCAGCGCACCTGCCGAGTAGCCAGCGCTTGTCGCATTTGCTTTGTGTACTTCGTCCCACACTCCCACCTTCCGATTGGACCTAAAGGGGACCTCTCAGAGCATAGGAAAGAGCATGGAAGAGACCAGGCCACTCTGGGGGAGCCCAGTCCTGCCTCCGAACAGCTGGGTGACATGGAAGATGTCTGATCTCAGCCCGTGGCCTGCAAAGAGGCAACGTTTGTCCCTCTGGGCTGGTTAAATTAAAAGCAGCCCCAGCAAACACATGACTTCGCCTGGGTCTGCATCCCACTCTTGCTGGCTGGATAACCTGAGCTTGTTACTTAATTTCTCCCAGCCTCAGTTTCCTCATGTGTAAAATGGGTACAAGAAAGTAACTTGGTTTAGCCTAAGAGATAAGGGTGCAGTGAAGGGAAAGTGAATTACACGTGAACCGCACCTGGAACATGAAAGGCATTCTGTGCCTCCAGCATCACTGTCAACATCCTTGCAAATAATAAACACAACTATGATTAAATAATTGCTCATAGAAAACCAGGAGTGCGTCGTTTTAAGAGCTTTGATCCAAGAGTTAGAAAGATGTGACTTCCCAGTTCCATTTCACAGATGAGCGCACAGGCTGAGGGAGGGGAAAGGGGCTGCCTCAGTTTCCTCATTTGCAAACAGGATTGATCCCAGAGACCCCAACGTCACAGTGAGGGCTCTAAAAGTGCTCCGAGTGGAGCTGCAGAGCATGGGGGGTGGCATCCTCCATCTCTGTGCCCACCATTTGGCAGGCAGCCCCATTGCCACAAGAGGAGGGAGCTGCCCCAGACAGCCTGGCCTTAAAGCCCAGACCTGTGGGTGGCCCCCCACCACCTATGTGTCTTGGCCCAGCTCCAGTGGCTGTCCCATCCTCTTGTTCCCTCCTGCCTCCCAGGCCTTGGCCCAGGATGAAAGACTGAGGGAGCACCTGGGAACTGAGGGGTGGGAAGGGGCGGAAAACAGAGCTGGCCCAAGGCAACAGAGCTGGCCCAAGGCCACAGTGATCTCAAGGCAGAGCTGGCCTCCAAGGGGAATTGGGGTCCCTGGACCTCTGCCGAAGAGGCAGGAACCTGGGCAAATGCCCCTCTCCCCCAAGCCCACCTGGGGTTGGGGGTCAGGTCACAGGCTGACCGGCTAAGCAATTCCTCTGGGCCCCTTCAGCCCTGGCTGTACTGTGAGTTCACACCATGCGACCTTGTTGAAGTCACTTGTTCTACCTGGGCTTGGTTTCTCCATTCGTTAAATGAGGGAACTGGATGCCAGGACTTCTGGTACCTGGTCCATTGTTCTGAGTCTATTGCTCTTTCGTGTCTGTCTCTCTGTCTCCCCACCTCTCTCTCCTTCACTGTTTGGTCCCCTCCCTACCCCCTCTGTATTTCTGTCTGCATCATATTTCTCTGTCATTTTCCAGTTCTTCCAATCAGTGTCCCCAATTCTCTCTCCCCATCTCAGTCTCCCTCTCTCCCCCTGTTCCTCACCTTCCATTATGGTCCACTGTGACCATATAGCCCCCCAAATTGATCAAGGGCCCACCCTGTGCTGGGTGCTGGGGCCCAGGGGTGGACAAGGTGTGGTGGAGTTGAGGGCCTCCTGGAGGAAGCTCTGAGATGGGCAGTCAGATTCCTGGCCACTAGCTCTGACCCGGAGTCAAATGAGGGGAGAGAGGGTCTGTAGGTAGATCAGGGAAAAGTGGGGGGAGGAATCTGGGACCAATGTGAGCAGAGGAACAGGACTCAGACTTTAAATATCCAACCCACTGAGCACAGGTGAGATTCCCCCTGCCCCCAGTCCTATCCCTGTATCTAGAAGCAGAAAATCAAACCAGGGCCAAGGTCTGATATGAGAATGATATCGGTTCTTGGCTCTGACCTCACTGTGCCCTCGCTATGCTCATCTGTGAAATGGGTATAATGAAAGGACCAAATAAGGAGGCTTGTCCTGGGGGTTGACCAAGATGGCATGGGTAAGGCACTTGGTGCTGTGCTTAGCACCCAGTAAGCATCCAGTAAGTGGTGCTGTGGATATTGTACCCCCAGCTGCCTTCACAAAGCATTTCCCCATCTCCTAGGCTCATCGCCACCATCTTTCCCGTCCAGCATCCACCAGGGATGCTGTGCCTGCTCATAACTGCTGTCTCTGAAGAACAGAGACCTGCTGAAAGCCACACAGCCACACGACACATAGTGGCCGAGCCAGGATTCAAACCAGGTCTTCCACCTTCCAGGGGCTCCCCTTTTCCCTGCCCCAGGATTGGCAGCCAGCGGGGATCCCATGGGCCCACCCGGCTGGGGTTTTAGAACAAGGCATCAGGGCAGAAGCTGGTGAAGTCCTTGCTGATCAGGGTTCTTCGGCCTGTGCTGGGCTCACAATGGAAAGTGCTTCTCTCTGCAGTAACCCAGGCGAGGTCATAGCCTGGGGCCACCAACTCCATGCCTGGGACCTGCTGAGCCAGCCTCCTCTTTGTGCCCCAGACCATAGGGTCTGCTGTCTGCCAGACTATGGAATGGGGGGTCGGCCCTGAGTTGCCCACAGCACCCATCCCTGGGGCGGCCTGTCCTTCAGCAGGTAAGAGGGAACCCCCCACAGTGCTGAGAGCAGAAGGGGAGTTACAGAGGAGAGAGAGACAGAGCATCTGAGGGCAGGGGAGAGGGGGAGGGAGGGGAAGAGAGAAGAAACACGGTAATAAAGAACAGACAGACGGCTGGGCAGAGACACAAGGAAAGCAAAATACTGGAGGAGGGAGAAACGGGGGCGGGGGGTAGAAAATAAACAGGAATATATCTCCAGGAAGGAATGAGTCCAACTACCAGCCCAGGGGAGTGTTGGTTCACAGATGTCACAGGGGGTAAGCAGGAGCCTAGAAGCCACAGATGTGGCTCAGATGTCTGGCCTGCCCCCGGTGGGCAGCGCACCCCAGGGTAACAACAGGCTTTCTCAGGGGATACGGCCTTGGAGGGTGGGGATCTGCAATCCACAGGACCACAGGGTCTTAGTCTGTGTTGTCAGAGGGTCCTCAAATCCCTGGAAATTGTCTCTAAAATAAAATGGGGTGCTTTTCCCCCCTGGGGACAAGGCATTCGTCAAACACTCAAAGGAGTCCCTGACCCCAAAACAACAAGGAACCACTAAAGTTGACCAGAGCCCTCTCCACCCAACGCCTACACAGCCACAATCCTCATTTTAGAAGCTCCGGGGCAGGCACTAAAGATGTTCTCCAGGAACCTCCTCTCTTCCCCAGGCCCAGGCCTGAGTCTGCAACCCCACACTCATTCCCAGGGACTGCCCCAGGCAGCAGTTACACGGGGAAATGAGGTGGGAACGAGCATTCATTCATTTCCTCAACAGATGTTAGATAAGAACCTCCCATGTGCCGGGGCTAAGCCAGGTGCTGGGGACAGAGGGTGAGTAAATCAGAAAAAGCCAGCGGCACAGAGCGTTTCAGAGCCCTGTGGCTGGGTCCATCTGCCTGAGCTGACGCTGGAGTCCTGCCACTTAGTGCTGTGTGGGCTTGGGCAGGTCACCTCCCCTCTCTGGGCCTCGGATTGCTCAGAGGGGATATGACAGGCACCTTCTGCTGGGGGTGAAGGTGAGAGCAGATGAGTTGTCACCCCAGGCCGCAGGGCCTGGCATCTCTGCCGTACTCCCCGACGTGACTTCCTGTTATTAACCTGTGAGGCAGCCCGAGGCTGCAGAAGCAGAGGTGTGGAAAGCGACAGGGTGTGGGGGAAGAGCATGGCGGGGAATCAAGGTAGACGGAAGGGCCCGACTGCCCAGGGGACTGGCCTGGCTGCAGGCCTGGAGGAAGGCATATGGCAGATGCGTGGTGTCCAGTCAGGAAAGTCTAGCCTGGGCAGGGAGGTCAGGCCAGATCCCTTCCAAGCTTATGCCCTAGAAGGAAAAAAAGAAGAAATGAATTGAAAGGAGCCTGAAAACACAGGGTCAGGGGGTGGGAGAGTGGGGAGGCAGCTTGGGGGTGCCATCCCCGGAGATTTCTTTGCAGACGTTTGCAGGTGGCCACCGCAGCTGCAGGGAAGCCAGCGCCCGATAGCAAGGGGAAGGGGGCCCCGCCCGCAGGCCCTGCCCCAGGCCCTGGCCCCACCGCCAAAGTGGGGGACCTGCCCCCTGGGAGCTACAGGGTAAGGACCTGGGGGTGGGTTGTCTGGGCGCTTCCTGCACAAGCACATGTTTAGCGACCGTGAAAGTGAGAAACAAAAGGGAAGGAAGCCAGTGGGCTGGCTGAGCCGCAGGAACCACCTGCCCGGAGCTTCTCTAGGACGGCAGGATGGCCTCAGACCCTCCTGAGAAGTGTCCCAAGCAGTTGGTCAGGCTGCCAGGGCTCCTGGAGAGCAGAGGCATCCGGTCCCCTGGGGTGGGGCTGCTTTGGTTTCAATGTCAGGTGCGCAGAATGGGGTCAGCGCCCTTGGGTCACGGTTCACCACACGCTCTCACGTGGGCCGCGCGTGGCCGGCTGTTGTTACGCAGTTATTGACTGAATCGTACATTTTTATTTCATTTTTAACGCGCACCTACAAACCCAGGACTTGGTAAAAATCCTCTAACTAAGGTGTCCCCCACTGCCCTCCTTGCCTCGCCCCTGTCCATCACCTGCTTGCTCGATTTTTAATGTATCTTTAGGTCTTACCCTTTGAAAGTATTTATTTGTTGTTCATGTGTTTTTAACTTATTGCAATATGCCCTGTCTAATAGTCCTGGGTTTTTCTCTTTGCTTTTCGCCCACTCGCAGGTCGTTTGTTTTGGCCCCTGTGTGGTGTTTCAGGGTGTGACAGGCTCTCTTGGGGCCCCATGGGTGGCTGCTGGCCCTGCCCTGGGAAACAGCAGGACAGGACTTTCTCTCAGGTGGACAAGTGCTAAGTCAGGGGTCTGGGAACCTCCTCCTTTGACAGCTGGGGAAACTGAGGCTCGGAGGAAAAAGACACTTGTCTTCGTTCAAGTGAACGGCCAGGTTTTCCCAGCTTGGGACAAGAGCATGATAAACAAAACTGAGTGCTAATGGGGGGGGGGGGGAGTAGCCGATGTTCATACAGGGGCCCCTACACGGTGGCAGGTAGACAGGCAAGTGTCCTCTGAGCATCAGCCCTGTGGCAGGTGCTGAGCTGGGGCTGGAGATACAGAAATGAACCAACCCCATTGCCTGCCCTGGAGCCAGCCCTTGGTCTTCGGGGTGGGGGAGGGGAGTAAGGAGGGGGTGGGGTGCACAGAGAGAGACCCAGAAGGAAAGCAGTGGGACTGTGTCGGGTGTTCCTTGTTCCGTTGATGGAGTGAGCACAGTAGGGGGCACTCCACCAAGACCATCTAAGGAGAGGGCATCAGGGAAGGCTTCCTGGAGGAGGTGGTGTCTCAGCCTAAAACAAGTCAAGGAACATGAACTCCAGGATGGGGATGTGTGGTGGAGAGGGCGTTCCAGGCAGAAGGAACAGCACAGGAAGTAATACCCATCAGTTCCTAACAATGGTGCAGACACCAAGTTCAGAAGTGGAGGGGGAGACGACTGAGTCATCTCACAGGTCTCGGCTCCTGGCACACTCTCATGCCATCTGCCGGTGACCTGCCTTCCCTTATATGGGGACTCCATGACTTTTTGACCTTAGCCTCTCCAGTTTGGAGACACTCCTCCCCACTCATTCTGCCCCCACCCCCACCCTCACCCCCCTCCCTGGCTGGGGGCTTCTCTCCTCCAGCTGGTGGTCTTCGAGCAGGAGAACTTCCAGGGCCGCCGCTCGGGCGGAATTCTCCGGGGAGTGCTTGAACCTGGGCGCCCGTGGCTTCCCCGAGCGCGCAGCCTCATCGACACCTCTGGACCCTGAGCGTCAGGCAGGGGAGGAACTCTTGCTGCTCGAGTAAAATAATAATAAAACAGCAGGAGCTGCCATGTCCTGAGCGCCCGCTCTGCGCCGGCCAGCATGCTGGCGGAGACATATATATTATTTCTAGTCTTCATGTCAAACCCATTTTACAGATGGGCAAACTGAGGCTTAAGGAGTTATATTCCTCGGCCAAAGTCACCTAGTGGCAAATGACAGAGCCTAGGTTCAACTCTGGTTGATTAGGTTCATCCACAATGCTTTTATCACCTGCTCCATGGCCTACTCCGACTCTCTGGGCTTCTCCGGGCCTTAGTGACCCCCATATGAAGCAGGAATCATTGTCCCTTGGACATAGTGGCTGCACCAGCTCTAGTCCCTGTGAATTGAAGTCAAGGCACACAACAAGGGCCATGTGGCCCCTTTGCTGCTTGTCTCTCCAGCCCGAAAGTCCCCAAGGGGCATGGTCAGCTGTATGCCCAGCATTCTGAGGCTCTTTTCAGTACAAAGAGCAGAGATGGGCTTTGAGCTCAGACAGACCTGGGTTTGAGTCCCAGCTCCCCCAGACCTTGCTTAGTCTCCAAGCCTGTTTTCTCTTCTCTGAAATGGGGAGATTAACGTCTCTACTACTCTCCACTGAGTTATTCTGAGCCCTGAAGGAGATAATGCAGCTTGGGTCAGGCATTTGGTGGACACCCAGACATGGCAGGTGACAGAGGTGATTATTAGCTTCCCTGTTGCCCTGTGAGTTTAGCTGAGTCACCGTGGTTGAGGGTAGGGGGATGGACACATTTCTATATCCTGCAACTACCTCCACCACCAGTGTGGCCTCACCCCCATTTCCAAAGCCCAGCTGGGAGCAGAAGCCTCCGGATGTGGCCAGTTGGGGTTTTTTAGTTTTTTTCAGTGCCAGTGACTCAAACCCAAAGCATCTCTCCTCAAACAAAGATGCAGCTGGTCTTCGGTGTGTGTTCTGGGCTGTACCCGATGGGGAGAGAGAAGAGCCTGTGCTCCAGAGCCCTTGGTCTGTGTCAGGACCAGCAGGGATGTGGGAGAAATGATGGTGGGGGAAAGGAAGGGGAGGACCAGGTTGGCAGGGGGAGGGGAGGAGTGGTGTGGCCTCAGACAGAGGCATGGCTGCCTGGAACCTAGGTGACTTTGACCTGCCACCTGCCACCATCCTGTGACCTTAAAGAGGTCACTTAACCCCTTTGAGCCTCAGTTTCTATATTTGTAAATTATTTCCATCCGTTTATGCATCCATCTGCTTACCTCTCCTTCCATCCATCCATTCTTCACCATGCATCCATCCATCCATCCATCAATACATTCATCCATAGATCCCTCCCTCCCTCCCTCCCTCCCTCCCTCCCTCCCTCCCTCCCTCCCTCCCTCCCTCCCTCCCTCCCTCCATCGGTCCTTTTTTCATCTACTCCAGACAAGGCAGGGCTGAGGCAGATTCAACTCTATTCTGGGAGGATACGTCTGCATCTTCAATTCTGTCACACCCGTATGGGTTGGCTCACTACTCAGACAAGACCTGAGGCTCCGGGGACACATTCTGTTTCAGTCCACGGTGGCAGCCCAACCCTGTCTCCCTATCTCCTTCTGGGTAGAGGAAGGGCCCAGCAGCCCCCAGGGAGATGATACTAGTATCAGTGTCCCCTTTGGTTCCTGAGAACACATAGAGAGCAAAGGTCAAGGGGTCCCTTAGTCTCAGCCTTCCCATCAATGAAATGGGGATCATCGCATCTCCCCCAGAATCCCTGCTCCTTCTAACACAACCTCACTTCCCATCCTTAATCAGGCTGCAGGGGAGAAGGCAGGCTAAGCCCCTGTTTAACTTCAGCCTTGCTGAGGACTGAACACCTTCATCCTCGCGATCGCATTGAATTCTCAGGGTATCTGAGAGGTGGGTGTATTGTCATTTCCCTCCTACTGCTCGCACACCAAGTCCTGAGTGTCTTCCATGGGCCAGGCCGGTCTTTGCCAAACCTATGCTCCAATCACCTGTAGCAATCTTTCCCTTCCCTTGAGGACTACTTTTATTTAATATATTTCACTTAAAATGGCGCTTTTTAACAGCAATAAATATATTTTCAAAGAACCTTTACGTCATTTTTACAGATGGAAAGCTGGTATCACGTGCAGTAAGTAAAAGGTAACCATAAAAAATTAATGCAAAGAACACAGAGCAGTGCTATTGCACCGTTCCCGGCTCAAGGCTCCTTGCTAGCGGCCTGTTCTTCCTTTGTTACAAAAAGAGATTAGTGTTAAGGACACATTAGCATACAATGGAGACTTTCTCTGGGCTGTGAACAAGTTTAAAAGAAAGTGTCTTCTTTTGTGTCATTTTACTCCAGGTCCTCCTAGTACTTAGATCATGTGTGAATCCTACATCTGAGGACATTTTTGCCCACTTAATTACACATATTGTCTCCTTTAATCCTTCACTAACTCCAGGAAAATAGGTGTATTAGATGAGGAAACTGAGGCTCAGAGAGGTGAAGCCCCTTGCCGAAGGTCACACAGACAGTAAGCGGCACAGACTAGAATCACACCACTGGCCTTGGGGCTACCTTGCAAGGGGGTGAGGGGCTTCTGCTAACAACTTCTCTCCTTTCGGCCTTGGCCCCTCCTGGCCCTCGCCACTCCCCCCCCCACCCCATCCCCCCCCATCTCTCTCATATCCGGCTGGGCTGCCTTTGAACAGTCCAACTTCCCAGGGGAGATGTTTGTCCTGGAGAAGGGCAAGTGTCCGCGCTGGGACACCTGGTCCAGCAGCTACCGCAGCGACCGGCTCATGTCCTTCCGACCCATCAGGATGGTGAGTGGCTCCTGGATGGGGCCTGGGGGGTCAGTAGGGAGAGGGCTGGGCAAGAGTCTGACAGCAAGCAAAGAAATGGGGGTGAGCAAGGGAAAGAAGGAGGGAATGGTGGGCAGGGAAGCGTGGCGACTTCTGAGTTGTCCAAGGACAGTGGGCTCTTGAGCTCATAGATTCACAAGTCGGCTCTGATGTGTCCGGCCCCAGATAGGAGCCCCGGGCAAATGAGAAACATAAAACCCATTTATTTCCTTCCCTGCTGCTATCAAGAGTGAACTCAACCTCCCAGTTGTCAGAGCTGGAAACTTCAGCACCTTCCTTGAGTCTATTCATAGGATATTTCTAATTCCTGGCTGCACAATAGGCCCTCCTGGGCAGCTTTGAAAATCCCAGTGTCCATTCAAAACAACCAACATGCAGGCCAAAAAGCATGCAGTGTCTGAGAAAAGGGGTGCTGTGGAAAGGCACCTGAACTCCTCAATGATAAGGCAATATACTGAATCAGCCCCTTTATAATATTTAACTCAGTTAAATAGTATGATTTAAGGAAGATGCAAAGCCAAGACTGGTGGAGCTATCCCTAAGCAACTCAGTTTCTCCAGAAGTGTGTGGCTCAAGAACCAGCCACATCTTCACTGGTCAGTGTCAGATTCCCATGGTAACCAACTTTTGCCTTCCTGGATGGGATTTTCCTGAAGAATTTTCACGGATGGCCACTTGTGGTCAGCACGTACCAACAGCCAGCTCTTTGGGCACCTCCAGACTTACCTTAATGGATTATCCAACCAGGTCATTCTCAACGTTTTTTCCAGAATTTGAGGCTAAATGATCAGCCTTTATAATGGACCCTTGGTAAGAGTTCATAGATTTATCTTTCTATCATTGAAGGGTCTCTGAATGGCAATCCATGCCAAGGGAGCTTGTTTGGAGAGCCATCAGCCAGGGCATTTCACAGTAGCTTCTACAGCTTTGCTGTCCGATCCAGCCACATATGACCGTTGAACTTGAATTTGGGCTAGTCCAACTAAACTGTGCTGTAAGAGTAAGATAGCGTACCAGATTTTGAATACAGAGTAAAAAAGCAAAATAAGAATGTAAACTATCTCATTAACACTGTTATATTGGTTATAAATTGAGATTATCATATTTTGGATGTATTTCCTTAAAATCAAATATATTATTAGGAAAAAAATCCCAATGCTTGAACCCTTCCCCAGACCAATGAAATCTGAATTTCTGGGGCTGGGGCAGGGGCGCTTCTGTCTTGTTCATGCCTCCAGGTAGACTGTGCAGCCAGGCTTGAGAGCCACTTGTCTGGCTTAATCTGTCCCCTGTCCCCTGCCTCCATCCTGGACAGCTCCAGCTTCCCCCTCACTGGGCTCCCTCACTCCTTTCCAGCCTCCTCTCCTGGGTTGTTAGAAGGATCTCCAACCTAACCGTCTTCCACTTATAGTCAAGCCTTTGAACACTGTTGGTAGATCTGTTCTGTTAGGCTCTGCGGTCGGCTCTGGGTGCAACTCTGCCTGAGATGGGCAAGGCCCCTGACCTCACGGGAGGCGGTGATTGAAACCTAATCGTGGAAATCAATCTGTTAAGGCAAACCACTGTGGTCTGTGCTGCACGGGGAGCCTGCAGTGTGCTAAGAGAGCGGAAGACAGGAGCTGGGGCTCTGATGTTGGGGGAAGGAGTGGTCAGGGGGCGACCAGGGAAGACAGCTCCTGAAAGATGGGAACCGAGTCAGCCCTGGGAAGAGTGGTGGAGGAGCCTTTCCAGGGAACAGTGAGTGCAAAGTTTCTGAAGCTGGGAGGACTGGGTGACAATAAGGAACTAAAAATTGGCCAGTGTGGCTATGGCAGAGGGAGTGGAGGCGAGAGGGGTACCAAGTGGGATGGGAGAAATGAAATGCTTCTCTGAAAAGTTCTGCCCCTTGCTGGCTGTGTGACACTAATCAAGAATCTACCTCTCTGAGCCTCTGCATCCTAACTGCATAAATTTTTTTGCGTGTATGCTAAAGTGCTAAGTGCTCTATGTGGATTAACTCATTTAACCCTCACAACAACTCCATGCAGTAGAGGCTGATAGTTTATTTTTACAGGGGAAGAGGGCCCTTCCAGGCTGGACAGCAGCGACCCTTTGAGGGTCCCACAGTGGCCTGAGCAGACTCAGCTCTCTCTCTTCACATCGAGGAGGCCCCACTAAGTTACTGCTCTTTGCTTTGTTCATATTTCCCATGCAGGACTCAGTCTCTCCTTCCCCAGGACTCCCAAGAGCACAAGATCTACCTGTTTGAAGGAGCCAACTTCAAGGGCAGCACCATGGAGATCCAGGAGGACGACATCCCCAGTCTCTGGGCCTATGGCTTCTGTGATCGTGTGGGCAGTGTGAGGGTCTCCAGTGGAATGTAAGCATCTTCTTGCCGGGCCCTCAGCCAGACCTGGAGTCTCTACCCCTCAGAGGATATAACATCAGATGCATAGGAAAGGCCACAGCCCCTCCCTCCGCAATTCTTCCAATGCCGGTGGCTGGAATTCCACCCACAGAGCTCTGTTCCTCTGGGAAATGGTGTCATTCTTTGATGAATTACGTGTCAGTGTAAACAAATTTGACAACTGGGCCTAAAAGGCTGGAAGATGGAGAGAATAGGGGCTTCTAAACCCATATTGGGATTGAAAAAGTAACTAAGTTGGGAAGCACAGTTGATGCGGATAGATGAGTCTGGATAGGTCTAGGGAAAGAGAATATTCAGGGAAATCCAGAGACTCCGGGGAAATGAGCAGAATGACTTCTGACAGACAAGACTGTGTAACGAAAAGGCCTTGACTTTGTCACCGATGAGCTGTGAAAGCCGGGAGAGCCTCACGCCCCTCTCTCCACCTCAATGTTGTCGTCTATATAATGGGTATACCAAACTCCTTGATACAGAAGGGCTCTTTCTGCTCTGAACTCTCAGGATTTGAAAGGTCGAAACAGAGCCCCGTGATCCCATGTCTGTGAGAAAACAGGGGGCGACTGGATGCCCAAAGGAGGTAGTTTTATCCATCCCCCCACCTCCAAACAACCATGCCAGACACCCCTGGTCTACTCTGGGCAAGTGTGAGGCTTCTACCTCTCTACCACAGACGCTTGCTGAGCTCCCGTAATACCGTCAGGGCCCTGGCCTTTTTCTTGCTTCTTTCTTCTTCCCTGAAACCAGCAGCCTGCATTCAAACCATCGGAAATGTACTAAGCAGTGCCTTGGGGCCAGGCACGCTAGGGAGTCAGAGATGACGAAGGCTTAGTTCCTGTCTTCAGGGAGATCACTCAGCCTAGCAGGGAGCCCCAAGTATATCTGTGAGATGATGTCCACCAATACTAAGTCAGAGATGGTCCACACAGGAGGTCAGGGGAGGGAGGATGGTTTTGGGGTAGGGGGTGCTGGAGTGGAGGACAGGTCAGAGGCTTATCTGAGGAGGCTGGAACTTAAACCAGACTTTACAAGGTGACCATCCCTACTTTCTAGAGGAGACTACAGGGACAAATGGAGAACTGGCCGGTCAGGCAAGGGGCTGGATGGCAGGCAGTGAGGCTGTCCTGCTTGCTTCCCCCCCAGCTGGGTAGGCTATCAGTATCCCGGCTACCGCGGGTACCGGTACCTCCTGGAGCCTGGTGACTTCCCGCACTGGACCGAGTGGGGAGCCTTCCAGCCCCAGATGCAGGCCGTGTGCCGTCTGCGTGACCGGCAGTGGCGTCACGAGGGCTGCTTCCCAGCCCCGGCCCCCGAGCCTCCCAAATGAGTCCACACTCTACTTTTTTGCTCTCCCCTGTTCCTCAGACTCCATTTCTCCATCTTTCTCATGCAAATAAAAATGCCTAAAGCCAAATGTCTGCTGGGTATGTGAACAGACAACGAGTGCCTTGAGGTCCCCCATCATTGCTGGCATGTGACTTTCTCAATCTTAATAATTAAAAACAAAGTTCTCTACATGCGTTCTCTTGGCATATCTTTTGAACTACTCTGGGAGGCTGACATTATAATTATTCCTATTTAACAAGTAAGGAGATTGAGGCTCAGAGAGGGAACGTGACTTACGCAAGGCCACACAGTTAGCATGTGGAGACTGGAGCCCAGACAATCTGGCTCCAGAGCTGCACTCCCAAACAAATCTGTGTTTGCAAACTCTATCCCTTCATGCACCAGTCTCATGACATTTTTGCCCTCTCTACTTACCACCTGCTTCATTATTTACTTAATGTTTTTATTTAAATAGACGTACTATTTTGCGCTTAAATGCACTGATTTGTAAATAAGACTTTATAACTCTACGGGAAGTGGAAAGTCAGCATCCAGCTGATATCATGTGCCACAGATAGAAAGTGATTTTATAAATAAATACAATTCAAAGGCGGCCACGTATAGAGCTCTCAACAGACACCACTGCCTGCGGAGGGCTCTAAGCCTGCAACCTGCTCCCTCTTTGACAAAATGGGCGATTAACAAGTGTCAGGAGGAATGAAAGGACATGCTTGCATGAAACTGAGAATTTTTTTTCCTCCCTGATTTTATCAAAGGAGATTGAAAAGAGCATTGTTTTCTTGTATTTAACCCTGGGTCCAAATTCCACCTGGAATCGTCTCTCCTACTGCAAATGCTACATGTCCTGCTTTTTGGAAATCTGCACCAGGCAATATTGCCTCTCCTATCATCAGTTGGCATTGATTGGCATTATTTACCTTTAATCCATGCAGGAAGCCTGGGGAAGGTGTTGCCATGGCTATCTTCGTGGAGGAGGGGATATTTGAAGGAGGCCTTGAAGGATGGAGCAGGAGCTTGCTTAGTGGAGAAGAGGGTGGGGAGGACATTCCAGGCAGAGCAAACAGCAGGCTCCCTGCTAATGATTAAAAAGATGCCTTTTCCTCAAGACATTTGACTGCCACCTGCCAGAAATGATTGGTATGAATCTGCAATGTCTACAACGTGAATGTGGGACCCTTGTGCTGGGCTCAACTTGCACAGCTGCACCCGGCACCCCTGGAGCACCACGGGCAAAGGGGTGCTCGCGGTGGACCCAGGCGAAGCTCACCGAGGTGGAAGCGGGAGCTCGGTGGCGTGCAGGCAAAAGGAGGGCGTGGGAAGGGGATGCCGGGTGTGGCAGGAGATGAAGCTGGAAAGAAAGGTGGGGCCTCATGACACCACTCTGTGGTTTTGCTGAGCGTCAAAGTTGAGGCACTCTCTGACATAGAAGGTCTTTCCCTGTACAGCGCACATTTCCCCTCTCCCTCCCACGCTAGCTCTCCCAACCTCCACCTTCCAATTCGCTCGGAATCTTGTGTTAGAAGAAAGGTTGTCCTGTCTTGGCCCAGAAGGTGGGATTCCTGGGCAGGAACCAGGAGATCCCTGTCTCAGCCCTGCTCTACTGTTAGAAGCTGCAGTATTGGCAAAACCACTTCTGTCCCCGGGATGCATTCTTCAATCTGTGAGATGATGGCTCCAATGAGCATCCAGCCCCGTGATTCTGACCCTGGGATCCTATGATTCGCCAAGATTCTGTAATCTATCTCTAGGCATCCACGAGTCTTTAATTCCAAAGTCAAGCTACAGAGATTCCCATCGTCAGCTCCTAGGGCCTGTGAGTGCAGCTCTGAAATTCTGTGGTGGAGCCAAGCCTTAGAATCATGAGCCACACAAACCCAACTTCCATATTCCCTCATCGCTAAGACCTCATGATGGCAAGACATGCCATGATTTTATGACCCAAGAAAGACCATGAGACATACTATCCATTCAAACAAAACACAACTGCTTTCCGAGCACTTAAACTTTGTATTCCATGCATATCGGAAAACTATATTGGACTTATGGAGACATAACAGTTTTTTTCCAGTGTATCCATCTTTTGAGTCATATAAAAGAAAAACATAATAGGAATTTGTCGGTTAAGTTAGTCCTAATACTTCTTTGCATTCATTCATAGTCTAGATCCGGATGGCTTTCAACTCATAGTTGTCGATATCATTTTCTCACGGGTGTTATATAAAAAATGTGCATATTAGCATCGCTGAAACATGATACACACACTTGGCAACACAAAGAAAAACTGGAAGAAAGTAACAAAGTAATTACTTTATATTTATTGTTTTATCAATGCATTAAACATTTGTTAGCAAATTTATGACTAAACAAAACATGTAATAAAAAACAGAGAAGTGATTAAAATTATAAACAAAACTAAACACCAAAGATAAAAAGAACCAAGTAAAAGAAATTCACATGTAAAAAAGTCAGGAGGGAGCCACACATAAGAGTTATAAATTCGTTCTTCCTTCGGTGAGTCCCAGTTCTGACACGCTTCTGGAAATGTGAGCCTCTCATTGCCTGGGGCACAATTTCAGAGCTTAAAGATAAAGTCCTGACTCCTTCCCATAGCCCATGAAGCCCTGCAGCATCCAACCCTTGCAGCATCCAACCCCTGTAGACTCCTCTGACCTCCTCTCCCCCCTCCCCCCACATCCTGACCACCCTTCAATGTATGCAAGGCCGGGAAACGAAGGGCCTTCCTGCTGGACCCTTGTACTCTTCTATGAACCCTCACCTATGTTTCAGGCCTCAGTGTAAAGACACGGTTGTAAACACCCCTGGCCTTCCCTCCCGGACCAGGTTAATCCCCCCTGTTCCCAACTCCCCAAGGCTTGCTGGAGGGTTCAGCTTCCCCGACTTGAACACAGGGCCCTAGGCTTCCTGTTACCTGCTGGCCCCCAGTGCCCAGCATGAGGTACCCAGGAAATGCCTCTTCCCTCGAGCTCTATTTCTCCACCCACAAATGAACATTCTAAAACACCCAGCGGGGCTACTATGCAGCCAGTCGTACAAAACCTGTCATATGTGCACAATTAACACTACATCACATTGTTCTATTGATTCCAGACCAGAACAGCCGCTCCATGAAGGCAGGGGAATTCCTTTTCGTCAGTTCCAGACCTTCCTGCACGACAGGCACTATTCATTGTCCTGTTCCTTGTAGGACAATTAGCAGCATCCCAAGCCTCTGAGACCCACTAGATGCCAGTATGACCCCCCACCCCACCCCAATGACGACAACTCAAAAAATGTTTCCAGCCATTGCCAAATGTCCCTGGGGGGGGGGTGCGAGGGCAGGGCAGCATCCCCCCTTCCTAAGAGCCACGAGTATATCGGAACATCCATGAAAATCCCCTCCCTCGTTTGTCTTTGTTTTACACGAACAGTGGAGCGCAAACGCCCCCAGCTCAGGGTCCAGTCTAGGTCGCTCGCTTCTCTTACGCGACTTTTCTGGCGATCGTGTCCCCTCCCCCGGTGCTTCTAGACGGAAGGGAACTGCTCTTGAACCGAGCTGTCTCGGGGGTAAGCCAGCGGTCACAGCGAGGCTTCCGGGGCGGGGGGTCGGCTCCGGGGCCGCCCCTCCCCGCAGCTCCGCTCCGCTCCGCTCCGCCCCGAGGCGGGCCCGCGGGGGCGGGGAGGAGCCGTGGGAGGCCCCGCCCCCGCCCCGCCCCGCGACGTCACAGCCCGCGGCCCCGCCCCCGCGGGTGCCTCCGCTCCCTCCCTCCCCGGGCCGGGGCGGCTGGCGAGCCGGGAGTCGCTCGCTGGTCGCGCGGGCCGCTTCGCCGCGCCTCCGCACGGTAGGTGGCCCTGGGGTGGCGCGGGGGTGTCTGGGCGGCAGCCGCCGGCGCAGGGGCGCCTGCGGGTCGGCCTGGGGCCCCGGGGAGCCCTCGCCGTTTCCTCCCGGGCCCGGCGCGGCTGCCTGGGCTCCGGGGCTGAGAGGCGACGGGGAGGCAGCGCGGGCGGGCGCGCGGTTCGAGGCTCCCCAGCCGCCCGGCGCTCGGTGCGCCTTCCCCTGGGTGCGGCGGAGACCCGGCCGCAGCCCCGAGGTTCCCGCTCGGACCGTGCGCCCGGGAGGCTCTCAGTGTCCGTGTGTGTGGCGGGAGGGGGGGGCGGGGAGTTGGGGGAGCGCGGCCGGTCACCCCCAAACGAGTCCCCGGCCCCTCCCCGGCGCGCGGGGTCCCCCGGGCGGGCGCCGGGACGGGCGGGGGGCGCGGGGAAGTTAACTTGCCGCCGCCGTGCAGTTACCAGGCGTAGGAGAAGCGCAGGCACCGGGAGGCGGAAATCGCCGGCTGGGGAGCGGCGCGCCGAGAGCGCGGGGTAGAGGAAACCCTCGTGGACTTGGGGGGTCACGCGTGAGGAGTGTGAGGGGGCGAAATGGGGCCGGAGGATCCCCGCGCCGCCCGGCAACCTCCCCCGCTCAGGAGGAGCTGGACGGAAGGTGCCCCGTAAAGCTGGGACTAGGAGCGGCAGCGGGAGAAAGGGGGCATGGTCACCGAGGCTGGGCACGCCTGACCTGGCAGTGTCTTTTTTTTTTTTTTTTTTGGTCAAAAAATATTTATTGAGCATCTACCGTGTGCTGGCACTCTTCTATGCACTTGGGATTTTGCATCAGTGAATGGGCGAGACAGAGATACCTGCCCCCGTGTAGTGTGTAGCCTCACAGGTAGAAACAGAGGTTAGACATCTTTTGGAAGGTGGGGTGGGGGAACCCTTCATCCGGCTACAGGCACCCAGAAGCATGCAGTTATGTTGCTTGAAAAGTGTGTGCTGGGCCCCGAGTCAGACGGATTCTCCAGGTCCTCAGGGTGGGCTTCTGTGCAATGGGCCAACCAGCTTTGGCTGCTGAACAAGCCCTGTGAGCTGAGCTCCAGCCCCGTGCCTGTGCCACTGCAGACAAATGGCTGAGAAGAGCCCCTCCTGTCTCACGTTACTCTTTCCAAAATGGGGTTCACCTCTTTGAAACTTATCTGCTCTGAAATCAGCCCACAGAGGACTTAGACAGAAAACCACGTGGAGACCTAAGAGTATTTAAAGCGCAGCATACAAACAAGGCACCCCCCGCAATGTCTCAGCTCTCTGTGGAGGAAGCAAGGGGTGGTTGTGAAAGCAGGAACAAAGATAACTTTTAGCTGGGCTTCGACTGGGGGAAAAAGACTTGAGGAGCCTAACGCTGTGAAGTAGAAGGCTTATAAAAACCACCATTTCTCTGGTGTCCCGGCGAATGGTGCTGCTGGTACGTTATCACCACAGCCAAGGGTAATACTAAAATATGTAACAATCAGCAAGGCTGGGACACCAGCTTGTCAGAACCGCCCCTGGCCACAGCTCTGGAACGAGTCTGCAGGTTCCTGCTGGGTCCGATAGGGCCCTCAGGCTGCTGATTCTGTGGATATCTGAAGATATTCTGTGGAGACACTATAGGGTCTTTATTATTGTGTGGGACAGAGGTCAAGGTCTGGCTATCCCACCCAAAGGCCTGTCCCCTCTGGGGGAAGGGTGAGAACCCTTTGACTCAGCAGTCCTTATGAAACAGTGTGTTTTATCACCTTGACCCTTCCCCTTCTACAGATGGGGAAACTGAAGCTCACAGGGGTCACTGTTCCCTTAGTTACCCTAGGATGTGGCAGGGCTTAAACTTACCGGCGCTCACACCTCCTGCCTTCCGGTGCTATAGGGATGCTGGCCCCCGGCTGCCCACAGGCTCCTCATCCTCCAGAAGCTTTTTGGGGGTAGTGCCCCCTCCTGGAAGCCTTCTCTGGCACTCCCTAGGCATTGTTGGGGTGCTTCCTGTTTTGAACCCCACAGAGGTAGCAGGTCTGTCTCCCACACTGGGCTGTGGACACCTCTTGTATATCCCATCTCATAGTTTTCATTCTAGCTGGTTGCCTGGTGCTTAGGCCAAGCTTCTGGATTTGGACAGATTCAGGGCTTGTTCACTCTGGTTCAATAGTGGCGTGGCCTGGGCAAGTCATTCCTCTTCATCCAGCCTCAGTTTCACTGACTGTAATATTGGGATCATTTATGAACCGTTTTATCCCATCAAACCCCAATTGTACTATTATTTACCTAATATGTATATTTATATCAGCTTGATTTTTAAAACCTCATGTAATTTATTTGATAGCAGTTTTATTGAGATATAATTCATATCCCATACATTTCACCCTTTTTAAAGGATTCAATTTCGTGGTTATTGAGTTATTCACAGAGTTGTGCAGCCATCTAATTCTAGAACATGTCATCTAGTTCTAGAACGTTTTCATCACTCAAAAAGAAACCCTGGAACTGTCAGCAGTCACTCCTCAACCCCTCCTTCCTCAGCCCCTGACAACCACAAATCTACTTTCTGTCTCTATTTGCCCACTTACATTTCATGTAAATGGAATCATGCATTGTGTGGCCTTTTGTTCATCCACGTAGCTTTAGGACTTCCCTTTTAGTATTTCGTTACTTTTTTTATAGCTGAATAATGCTCCATTGTATGGCTGTACCACATCTTATTTATCATGTATCAGGGCAGTGGACATCTGGGTTATTTCCACTTTTTAGCTGTTATGAATAGTGTTGCTATGAACATTCAAGTATAAGCCTTTTTTTTTTTTTTACCCTCACTCCAAAGATGTTTTTCCATTGCTTTTTAGAGAGAGTGGGAGGGAGAGAGAGAGAAACATTGATGTGAGAGAAACACATCAATTGGTTGCCTCCCGCACGCACCCCAACCAGGGCCGGAGATTGAGCCTGCAACTGAGGTACATGCCCTTGGCCGGAATAGAATCCAGGACCCTTCAGTCTACAGGCTGACGCCTTAACCACTGAGCCAAACCGGCTAAGGGCTCACATATAAGTCTTTGTAAGGACATGTGTTTTCAATCTCCAGGGTATATCCGTGGGAGTGGAATTGCTGGGTCATATGGGAATTCTTTGTTTAACCTTTTGAGCAACCGCTAAACTGTTTTCCAAAGCAGCTGCACCATTTTACATTCCTACCAGCAGTGTACGAGGGTTCTGATAATCCTATATAAATTTACATCTTAAGCAGTTCTGATCTTTGAAATTGCTGGCTTTGATGTGCTGGTTATGAATTATTTCCTAATATGCATGAAATTAAGCGACTCATTAGCAGACTAAGGAGTGTCCTGCAGGGCACCAGCAGCATTTCGAAGGTCAAGCCTGTCGAGCGCTTAGCCCAAGGTGTGCACACTTTGTTCCTCCTGTACAGCGACGAGTACTTCCCGAGGATTTTCTACAAGGCCCTGTATGAGACAAGAGGCAGTGAGGAACCCAGGGGCTTGCAGCGCCCACCCTAGGACCTACGCAGGACCTGCACACGCCTGTTAGGAACCTGTGGGCAATATGAAGGCAAAGTGTAAACTGCTTGGACTTTCATACCCCAGTGGGGAGGGAGGGGTCCTGATGGTTGGGATTGGCCATGTGGCATTGTAGAAGCTTGCCTGAGGAGCCCCAGCTCCCGGTCTCCCCACTTCCCACCTCTTCCTACTGCGTGCAAGGCCCCTTGCTCTCTGTGAACACATCCGCCCTGTCTGAGGCCACTCCAGCCAGAGAGAAGGTTCTGGGATGCCCTCCCCCTGACATTTCCCTTCTCAGGTATCTTCCACCCCAAGGCTGTGGCCTAAGAAGGATTCATGGGAAATGGAATGGTTCATTCAGAGCAGCCCTGGAGCTGGGCCAAGCCCCAGAAATTGCAGGGAAGGACTATAGAGGGGAGTGCCTGTCACCCTGGGGAGCATCTGGGGCTGTCGCCTGGGGAGGAGCTTCATGTTATCCAGATGGCAGGCAGCAAGGGAGGGTATCTGGCCCTTTGCCAAGTGAGTTCTCGAATCAGCCACACTTTGACTCAGACTGCTGTGGCCAGAGGGCAGAGAGGTGGACAGAAGGCGGGCTCGGGGGTAGCATGCTCAGAGGCTTGGGTCTGTATTAGAATCCCGCTGCTCTGCTTAGGGTTTGTGTGCCTGGGGCCGTTGACTGCCTTCTCTCTGTGTCAGCTTTCTCATCTGCAGCATAGAGGCACGAATAGGACCCAGCGCCTGGGCTTGTTGGGCAGGAGGGGATGGGGGTAAAGTACCTACCCTGCCACCAGGCCAAATGTGGCACCCCAGTTTAGACAGGCTCCTTGAACCGTTGAGTGTGTCCCTTTGTGAGCCATCTGTCCAAAGGCAGTGATTACAAATGCATTTCATGTACTTGAACTCTTTCAATCCTCCCAGCTGCCCCAAGAGATGAACAAGCTGAGGCACAGAGAGGTGAAGTAATTTGCACAAAGTCACCCAGCTGGGAAGTGGGAGAGACAGGATTGAAATCCAGAGTCTACACGCTTCGTTTCCATCTTCTTCCCTGTCGATACCCTGTTTTAATGCCCAGCGCATGGAAAACACTCAGGAAATGTCAGTTATTATTCCATTATTATAAATTATTATTATGTTATGTTATAAAAGTATCATATATTAATAATAAATGTTTATCCTGTCCCGTTTTCCACGCTCCTTCCTGGGTGGACAGAACGAGCAGGCTCTTGGCTCCGAGTCTAGATTCCTGCCTCCCACTCCCCACTACTCCCTCCCACCTCCCACACTCTCATAAGCCGTTGGGGGTGGGTAAGAGCTTGGAGGCAGCTGAGTCCCAACTCTCCTTCCAAATCACTGTGTCACCTTGGGCAAGCTGCTTCCCCTCTTCAAGACTCAGTTTCCCCTGCTATGAAATGGTTGTGTTTGGATGTAGCAGAAGCTGCCAGCAGATGGCTTCGACCCACAGGGTAGCTTTTGCCTGGCACCCGTGGTGTTTTATTTTCAATTGAGCCAACAGTCAAATATTTTTAGAGAGTAATTCCAATTTCTCACTTCTCTTGGAAACTCAGGAGCTTGAGCCAAGCTGGACTGGCCTGAGGCTGCCGCTTAGATGGCCTGGGTTCCCCTGGTCGCCACAGTCCTCACCACTCCCCCTAGTCATATGGGTGCCCTGCCTGACCCCAAGGGCCCTCTGGCCCAGTGCAGCCTTCAGGGCTCTGAAGACACCACAGACCTGCCCGCTGTCACTTGAACAAGCACTTCCATTGCTTGGAGAACAGCTTTTTTAACTGTTGCCCAGTACTGATTTCTATGCTCTCCAAGAGCCCTTCTAGCTCTGTTTCTAGGACATCGGAGGCTCTCTGAGGCCTCCTGCTGCCTTTTCTGCTACTCATGGCTTTTAGTACACCGAAGCTGTCCCCATTCCACACTCCCTGGATGAGGAGCCTGTCTGTGGGCCCCAGGGTCCCTCTGTACTGGGTTCAGGCCCCCAACTCACCTGCAGTGAGATATCCGTTCCAGCCTCAGTCCCTTTACTGAGAGCACTGGTGAGTGTGTGCCTGTGTCCCAACACATCTGCACCATCTGCACAGCTGCTGGGACCCCACCTCATACCCTCTCTCTGTTCTCACAAGATACCAGGTATCCCATTTCCTGGAAACTGAAGCTCAGAGACACTGTCTCGAGGTTATGTGGTCCTGATGGGACAGCACCAGGATTTAAACCCAGATGTGCCCAACTCCAGAGGCTACCCACTGGTCACTGCACAGCACAGGCACCCACTGAGTGACGCCTTCTGCTGGTGTCTACGGTCACTGTGTGTCCCCGGCTCCTGGCACCGGGCCTGGCTCATACTAGGCACTTGATACCTACCTGAAGAATAGGGACCTATGAGTTATGGGATTGAAGAGGCCACCAGGTCTCTGTTTTCCTAGTGTGTACCTTCTGGTGGAGGCATCAGATGAGCAAAAGAGTGACCCACATCTCTGATCTGAGTACTGAGCTAGGAAGCTGGGTACAGCACCTCTCAAACTTTAATGCTTACACCACCTCCCTGGGACCTTGTTAAAGTGCAGATTTGATTCAGCAGGTTTGGGGCCTTGCCTGTGACTGCATGTCTAACCAGTTCCCACGGGACTCCAGTGCTGTCCTCTGAAGACCTCACTTGGAGCAGTGGGAGCATATAGCAGAGGTCAGCAAACTGCAGCCTGCGGGCCAAATCTGGCCCACTGCTTGCTTTTATAAGTACAGTTTTGTTGGAACACAGCCATGTTCATTTATTTACATTTAGTTGCTCTTTTTCTCTATGGCTGCTTCAGTGGCAGAGCTGAGTAGTTCCAACTCTCTCATAGGGAACACTATTGTCTCCATTTTATAGATGAGAAAACTGAGGCTCACAGGGGCCAGGTCACTGGCCCACAGTCTGTGGGCTGAGGAGTGGGCGAGACCCATTGGAGCCAGGTTGTCCCATTCTTCTTTTATAGGAGCTTCTGCCTAGAACCTTCCCATGGAGCACATGGAGGGTTGTGTTTTGATTTCGACCCACCCAGGGGTGTTAGGTGCCTTCTTTTCTTTATTTCTTTGTTTTCCCATTTAGTCAACAGCTGTGCAGCCTGTGCTGAGTTCTAAGAAGATGATGTGGGCAATTCACACCCCTACACATTCCAGAGAGGTCACACAGGACGCTAAATGCTTTGGGAGACACTGGTACAGGGATGGGGAACAGTCTGGGAAGGCTTCCTGGAGGAGGGAGTACAAATTGTACCAGTAGGAATTAGCTGAGTAGAGGAGGCCGGAAAGGTTTTCTAGGGAGAGGGAACCAACGGTGCAAGTTTGGAAGTGTGAGATGCTGTGGCCTCTCAGGTTTGGTTCATGGCACAGAGACTTGAGTGAGAGAGAGAGAGAGAGAGAGAGAGTGTGTGTGGGGGCGGGGGAGGTGAGAGGTCAGGGGCTAAAATTGGAGGTCAATAGGAGTCAAGTTACAACACAGCCTCAAGTGCTGGCCAGAGAACTACATTTCACCCTGGAGAAGGAAAGAGTTTTCCTCTCCAAGTCCCCTCCACTCTCTCATGACTTCCAGGAGAAAGCCTCTACTTGGTGCTAACTTAATGCTTCTCTCCAGACTTCTGTCATTTAACTAAGACAGACTTCTGCTGCTCCCCCCTCCCCGCCGGGCCATTTGGACAGGCGGCATTCTCCGGCTAGGAGGCCTGAGGATTGCTTCCTTTGCATTTATTTTTGCAGTTACCTTTTAATTATGGCATGCTCTTAATTTAAGCCAGTGTGTTATAGTTTCCTTTGAAAATACTGAATCCATTTAACAGAAATATTAAGTGAGAGTCGAAGGGGTTCTGGATGTAGCCGACATCAAGAAGGTGCTCTCAGCAGGTGGTGCTGTGGGGAGCCCGGTGACAGGAGGTGGGAGGCTTGGAGGGGGTCAGTCCAGCAGTGACCTTGCACTTCATGTTCTGCTCCCCTGAGCTTCAGGAGCTTGGACTGAGGGGCTGGGGATGACTGTTAGCTACAGTGGGTGCTGGTTGTAGCTGAGGTCCTGTTCCAGGCTGCTCCTGCTCCCTGGGTCTGTCTTGGTCTCTGTTCTTGTCTTTCCCTGTCTCCTTCCCATCCTTCCCTCCTTGTCTGTCATTGTTTCTGTCTCCCGCCATCTCTGTCCATGTCTGGCTGGCTCTCTCCTCTCTGTCTGTCTTCCTCTCCCTCCTCCTGCACTATCTCCCCGCTTTCCCTTCCTTGCACAGGCCAGCAAGCACAGCTCTCTTCCTTTCTCTTATGAAAAACTGTGTCCCACTTCCTTTCACTGTGAGAGACATCCTGCCTGGGAACCATCGGAACTCTTGCAGAGCCTGCTGGCGTGGGAGATAGTGGTAGGCCACTTCCCTGTGCAGAGGTGGGGGCTCAAGGGACATGAGGAGCTTCTGAGTCCCACCCCCAACCGCCCACCCACCCTTCACCAGGCCACGCCCCGCTGTCCCCAGGGCTGTGGGGGAGGAAGAGGAAGGGGAAGCCTGGGTAGGTAGCAAGAGGGCTGGATACAACTCTGGGTTTGATTTGGTTTGGGGCACTCAGCAGGGCTCATCACTTGGGGTGGGGAGTTGTTTACCCTACCCCCGGGGGGCCTGCACATAGTAGGTGCACTGCCCTGCTTCCAGGTCATTGCCTTGGCGTGGCCCCACCCACACCCCCTCTGCTCCCCTTCTGGCCCCACACAGTGTTCGTTGCCCCTCTGGAGACACCATAGGCCAGCAGTGCCTATCTGTTGGCTAAGAGTTTAGGGGAGAAGAGCAGATTAGAAACTGAGCCCAGCCTCTCCTTTTCACAGATGGGGAAAGGGGTCTAGAGAGTTGGGGTGATTTGCTCAGGATAACGCATAAAGCTTTGGAGTACAAAATGGGGTGCGAGTCCCCCGTCCTCTGCAGAGTAATGCCTGAGGTTGGAGTAAGCACTGTATGTGTGTTTTCTGTTACTATTATTGTTGCTATTTTATTACTATTGTTACTTACCTGCTCCCCCAAAACTGTCCTGTTTACACTGAATCCTTTGCCATTCCCCTAATTTCCAGTGCATTTTCATACCTCCTGGACAGTATTTACCCATGTTACAGATGGGGACACTGAGGCTCTGAGAAGTTCAGGGACTCTCACACAGCATTTTGCGCTCTGACCTTGCTCCTGGCAATGTCTAGGCAAGTCTGCAGATGGAAATACTTTCCAACAAGGCCCCATGCCCCCTCGGAGTCCCAAACCATTTTTCTTTAGGGAAAAGCCATTCACTCTCTCCAAATCAGGCCCTGAAGACAGTGAACCATAAGGAGATGCCCCTTCTCCCTCATTGGTCCCTCTCTTTGTTTTTTGTTGTTTTTTCCCCTGATTGTTTTTGTTCTGAGCAGCTCTTGAAGCCTCTGAAATTCTTCCTGTCTGTACCAGGAGCAGGAGAGAGGGAGGAGGGTCTCCCAGTACTGGGCTGTGTTTTTCTGAGAGGGAGACGGAGGGGAAGGTCAGTGCCCTGGAACACTGGATTCCCTGCTATGTGCTGCCTCAGAACCAGGCCTGCAAACTGTGCTCTTAACACCGCCCCACCCCAGCCCTGGCCCGTGTGGCTCAGTTGGTTGAGCATTGCCCCATGCGCCTAGAGGTTGCCTGTTTGATTTCTGGTCAGGGCCCTGGTTGTGGGTTTGATCCCCAGTAGGGGGCATGCAGGAGGCAGCCAATTGATGCTTCTCTCTCATCGATGTTTCTCTCTTCCTCTCCCATCCTCTCTCTCTCTAAAAAAATATATTTGAAAAAATCTATTAAAAAAACCCCAGATCCCACCCGTACCTGCCACTTATGCCCAAAAGACCATCAGGATGTAAGCCTAATGCTTCTTGGGTGAACCACAAAAGAAGGTTTCCACTGTCTTATCTGGGAACATCACATCCAGGGAACATTGCATCCAGCAACCAGTTACTACTTGCTTGCTTTGTGCTTGGTCAAGCTTCTCTATCTCTTGGCCGTCCACCAGCCATTTCAAAAGCCCCACAACAAAGTGGAAGGCCATGGAATCAGAAAACCCATAAACTACAACTGGGGGCAGGGGAAGGGGGAGGTTAGCCAAGAATTTTCTCAGCAGAATGGATCGGAGCCACCCTCCGACCTTAATATAGGATATTCTACAGTCGGCTTGCCAAGTGGGGAACTCCAGTTGGTAACCTTGGGGCAGAAGTGAGAGCGGTTAGCTGGCTCCAGCCACCATCCTGAGGCTTGAAATATGCCTGTGGACATCAGTTTGCTTAGTTTTGTGAAAACTTTTTTTTTTTTTTTTTACATTTTTTAAATCATGCTGGGGCCTGGGAGAAGACGGCATGAGTAGAAAGGATGCGGCGGTGTTAGTGTCTGTATCAGTTGGCTGTGAGTGGGAGAATCCTATTTGCAAATAGTAGCAAGTGAAGGAATGTACTGGCTCAGGTAAGTCGAAAGTCCAAACGTGTATTGCCTAGGGTACTGCTGTTTTTCCTCTGGTCACCTGTGCCTTTAGAGTCATTTCCAAGAAATCAGTGCCTGGCTCTGTTTTAAAGGCCCAAGTGACAGGGTTTGCTGCTGGGGTGGATTGGGGTGGGATTGAAAGAGAGAGGAGTCAGGCTTTCGGCTGCCTCCGAGGCTCTTGCCGAATCAGAATGAGCTGCCACCAACTGCGGGTGGAAGGTTGTGGGGGAAAACCCCCAGGAGATCAGCTTGGGATGCATTAAGTTTGAGGAACCAGCTTAGTGCCCAAGCAGAGGCAACAGGGAGACAGTGGACACCCGAGTCTGGTTTTGAGGAAAGAGATTTGGGCTGCAGATGACAATCCAGGAGTCATCAGCCTTCAGGACAAGAGAAAAGCCTAGCGGGAGGGAGGGGAGATGGTGGCAGAGATGGTGGCAGACAGAGCTCCTGCTGTCTGGGCCGGAGCGGCCTGGCCCAGCCTAAGGAAAAAGCCTGAAATTGTCACACGCCAAGGGGTGGTCGGGAGGGAGAGAGGAAGACAAGCAGACATCACCTCCTTGGCCTCTGATCAAAAGCCACCTCAGCCTGGCTGCACATCAGTTGTATGTGGGTTTGGGGGTGAATTTGTGCCAGGAGCTGGGGTGTGGGTGGCACGATCGGAGGCGGTGGCTCAATTTACCTTTATGTTCCTGGCGCCCGGCACCATGCCTGGTCCTGGGAGAGCTCCTGCCAGTGAGTGTTGATTGAATGAATGAATGGAGTCCCTTGTGTTTCTCTGTAAGCAGAGGGGAAAGGTGTGTGTGTGGGGGGGACAGAGGACACCCAGCCAGCAACATCATTCCTCGGTATTTGACAAAGTGTGGTTCTTTAGACTATTTTTATTGAAATCTATCATACCTCGAGAAGGGTGCAAACATTGCAAGTGAGCAGCTTGATGAATTTTCAAAGCACATACCAGCATTCCCCCCACCCCAAGATTTCACTCTTTTTTATGACCGAGAGATATTCCATTGTGCATAAGCACCACATCTTTACCAGTCATCTGCTGATGGACACTTAGGACGCTTCCATATCTTTATTATTGTAAAGAATTCTGCAGTAAACATAGGGATGCATATGTCTTTTCGAGTTAGCATTTGTTTGTTTTTGGATAAATACCCAGAAGTAGAATTGTTGGGTCGTACGACAGCTCTATTTAATTTTTTGAGGAACCTCCCTACTGTTTTTCACAGTGGCTTCACCAATTTACATTCCCCCCAGCAGTGCATGAAGGTCCCCCTTTTCCCACATTCTCACTAACGCTCGTTTGTTGATTTATTGATGATGGCCATTCTGACAGGTGTGAGGTGATACCTCACTGTGGTTTCATTTCACATTTTTCACTACCTTTTTAATGTGTCTACTGGAAAATTGAATTCCACATGATCACATTGGATGTTTATCCAATGTCGCTGTTATAAACCTTGGGGAAGAGCTGGAATGTCACGCTGAGGCTAAGGGTCATGGAAGGGTTTAGGGGAAGGTGACGTGGTCAGGTAGGTGTCTGGTAGCTATGCCCTCTGGCCACAGTGGTGATAAAAGATTCCAGAAGACAGGCAAGTCCGGCCAAAGGGAGACTGCATAGCCTAGGAGGCCTGTGCGACAGCCACAGAGAGAAGCCCTGATCCCCAGATAGTGCCCGGCTGTCAACCCCTGAGCAGGTAACCGGCGTGGGCCCAGAGTGAGGAGGAGCCTCTGGGGAGAGGTGGACACATCCTGGACTGGCCGATCCCTTAAAAGTCCTCCCAGCTAAGAGCCAGCAGGAGAGAGCTCAGCCGCTGCAGGCCTGCCTATTCCTGGTAGTTAGTCATCACTCCAGATACCTGCCAACCCCAGCCTGGCCCTCACCCCCACCCTGGCTGCTGCCTGCATCCCACTCAGGTTTGCTATCCTACCTCTTGCCGCCTGGCCCTGCTTGCCACTGCTTATCAGTTGTGTGCCCTTGAGCAAGTGGCTTCCCCTTTCTGGGGACTGCCACTTTTGCATGGCCTCACCCATGTCGCACCTAGAGTGCAGGAGAGATTAGAGATGCCTGTGGACAACAGGTCTTCCTGGGCTGGTCTTTTGGTGGTGACAGTGTAGAGCCAAGAGGGAGGGGGTGCATGTTACTCTCCTTTTTGCAGGGTGGCCTTCCATCTCCAAACTGCGTGGTGTCCCCATTTCATTGCTGAGAAAGTTGAGACTCAGAGAGGTGAGGCGGCTTCTCCAGGGTCACACAGCTTGACAGGCGGAATTCAGATGAGGAGTGCTGACCTTTTAGGTCCGAGGCAGCCGCTCTCATGACCGTATCTCAGTGTGAGATGGAGGGCAGGGCATTGCACCTTTCTGAACCTCAGTTTCCTCATCTGTCGAGTAGGAGGGGAGCAGGGCTGACCACAGCCGGTTGCTGTGAGCTGAGTAAAGCAGCCCAGTGCCAGCCCAGGGCAGGGTTCCAAATGACGGCTCCTGTTTGTTGACTTGTGCACAAAAGACCCCCAGCAGCTCTCTGCAGTGAGTGGCATGAGCCCATTTTTCAGGGGAGAAGACTGAGGCTGAGACATGTAGCTGGTAAGAGCAAAGCTGGGGCCTCAACCAGCCCTTTGCTTTGGAGCCCTTTCCCTCCACTGCACTGCCCCCATCCTCACCCTCACCCCAAAGACCTGGCATTTCCTGTCGTGCTGGAGAAAGGTGGGCTTGCCCATGCTCCCACCTGGTCCTCTGTCCTGGATGACAGGACATGAAAGGGCACAGGGCAGCCTCTGCGGTGGCAGTGCTCACGGATGCCCAGCCCACAGAGCCCTTTCCCTCCCTTGGGAATGCGCCTTCCTTTACTAGGTGAGCCTGTAACCTCTCCGCCCTCCCACTCTGCTGCTTTCTAACAGCCAGAGTGGTTGGGCAGGAAGCTGGCCCGGGGCGTCCCCAGGAGGTGGCCAGATCCAAGAAGCCAGAGCTGAGAGAGGCCTTTGAGTTCGTCAGCTCTGGTTGTCTAGATGCCTTGTTGGACCTCCGTCTCCGCATCTGGAAAATGCGAGGAGTCATCAGCTCTGGGTAAACTGAGGCGTGGAACGTTGGGAACAGTGCCTAGGTGGTGCAGACCAGGAAGGCGCAGGCTGCTGGTGGGAGGGGCTTTGGGAGGCGGTGGGCAGTTTCTGCTACTGTGGAAAGGGTGCATGGCCCCGAGCCAGCTCACTCCTTTTAGGTACCTACCCGGAGCTGTGCTCTCATGCTTTGATGTGCATGAGAAGGCCCGGGTCCGGTTAAAATGCAGTCTGGGTCAGTACCTCTGGGATGGGACTAGCCGGCTTCCAGGGGACCCTCCTGATGCAGTTAGCAAGGCCCTAGGGTGCCTCTTACACATGTTCCTCTGTGACGGAGTGCACACATCAAAGATGACAGCAGCTTAAGTGTCCATCAGGAGAGCCTTGGCCAAATGCACGGGGGGCCATCTCTGCCAGGGATGCTCCAGAGCAATTAGAAGGAGCGGGGAGATCCATTGGGGTCTTGCAAACTGATGTTTTGTCTTCCATGAGGATGGAGTGGCCCTCTGAGTACTGGGGCTTTGTGTGTGTCATTAACTGACGTGGCCCTGTGCTGGGACAGGGCTTGGCACACAGTAAGTGCTCAGTAATATTTACTGAATGTTGGAACAAATACACTGGTTGGAGAGATCTCCATGGCCTAGTTAGAGGGAACCGATACGCGTGACCTGGTGCCTCTCAGTCTTGGCATTACTGACATTTTGGGACAAATCCTTTGTGGTGGGGCTGACCTGGGCATTGTAGGATGTTGAGCAACATTCCTGGCCTCTGCCTATTGGATGATCCCTTGTTGTGACAACCAAAACTGTGTCCAGACATTGCCAGCTGTCCCCTAAGGGGAAAACCAGCTTTGATTGAGGACCACTGGTGTGATATGCCAGCATGTGGCTGGAGGGAGGGAAGGATGCTTGTTTGGGAGGGTGGGAGAGAGGCCCTAAGTGATTTCCATTCAGGTAGGTATTTGGCTGTAACCTCAGAAAGCAGGGGAGGGTCCTTCTCCCCAAACTGATCAGTAGTAGTTACCTCTTAGAAATGAGGGACAGGGATGGGATTGGAGACTTTCCTCCAAAGAGACTTAAGCCTTCTCTATTTTTTTTTAAATATGAAGATTGTACCTATAACTTGAGTATTTAAGTAAATTTAAAAAATAAGAAAGGTATAAGGACCCGCTTCTAAGTTGTGAGGATTTAATGAAAGCACATACCTGAAGTGTTGGGCATGGTGCCTGGCACATATGGGAGTGAAGCCAAAGAAAAACATTGTTTTATTGTGTTATATCCCCCTGGCAGCCCTAAGCCTACCTACGGACGCAGTTAAGACCCTCTTTGCATATCGGCCAGTGGGAGCTCAGAGAGGGGGAGGGACTTTCCCAAGTTCACACAGCAAAGTAGGAGGCAACCAGTCTTCATGGCTCTGAAGTAGGTCATCTGGGCCTCCAGTCATCATCACCAACCAGTGGTCTGAGGCCATCATACCTGTGGTCTGCTTCAAGTCTCCCAGCTTGTTGATCACTTAAAGTTCACCAGCCTGGCTGGCACCAAGGAAGTGGGCAAGGCTGGAAGTGGCAGGAGTATAGCATGTGGGAGCTGTGCTGTGTTTTTGCCCAGCCGCAATGGGAGGACTGCCAAGGATGTGGAGCCTGTGATGGAGGACCTTGGCAGAGACAGCCTCTGTAGGTGGGCACTGGCTGCCAGCCCTGCACAGCTTTGGAATCATACTGTATTGCTCCTGCTCAAACACCTGCCATGGCTCCCTAGTACCCAAGACTAAATTTGCCTACAGAAAGGAAATTTAGTTTTCCATGGCCTACAGAAGCTTCTCCATGACATAGCTAGATTCCAAATACTAATAATAGTAATAATAAAATTAGAGTACCTGCTGTTTGCCAGGTATGGTCCTAAGTGCTTTACATACATTTTCTACTTATTTTTACAAAAGCCTTATGCATCTGCTGCAAATCTGATTCTCATTTTACAAATGAGGGGACTGATGCCCACAGAGGTTAAGTGTCTTGCCCAAGGTCACAGAGCCATGGCCCAGCCAGAATCTGCAGCCTGACTCCAGAGCCAGACTTTTACCCAGGAGGCCAGCCTACCTGATCTTGTTGGAAGAATGAACCAGCATGATGCCTGCAGAGAGGAACCCAGGCCTGGGTGTCTGGAGAGCCCGGCCAAGCCTGCCATTCCATGGCCTTGCTGTGTAACCTTGGCTGGACGCTCCTCTTTGGGCTTGTAACACTTTCTCCATGGTTATCAGGCTTTCACCAAGGCTGGCTCTGTATTCCAGGACTCAAGGTCCTAAAATTATGTAACAAACCTAGAAATCGCCCTGATTTCATTTTTCCATTCCTTTCTTTTGCATCATACCTTTGATATATATCTACTGTAGAAAAGTTACAGAATTCATGGAAAAGGGAGGAAATAAATGAAGCGCCGGATGGCCTTCAAGGTGTACCTTTCTGGAGCATTTTTTCCAACATAAATATTTACCAGAATGGGATCAGATAACCTATTTATCACCTAACATCTTATCCCAGATGTCCCTCAGGGGAGTGAATCCTTTTTTACAGACAGATCCAGGTCTGTTAATGGTGTACCATGAATATTTCATTAGAATATCTAATTAGAGATGATGCTAAATTAATAGCTGGTGTTTACTGAAATCCTCCTCCTGCTGGATCCTGCCCCGAGCACTTGACCTAACAGTCATCCCAGCAACCCTCTGGGGCAGGCAATTCAGCCCCATTTTACAGATGAGAAAACAGGTTGTTGAGATTAACCGGCCCCAGGTCTTATGGCCAGTCCTTGGCAAAGGCAGCTGAGCCCTTCTCCAAGGGCTTTAACCATTGGGCAACCTGGCCATGTGCCTCCCCTCTCATGTTCTCATGATGCCCTGTGTCTTTGAGGTCGGTGAGCAAGCTGGGTACTAGCCAAGGAAGACCAATGAGGAGAAGCCACTGTGGTCAGCTGTAGCTGGATATGTAGCCTTGGCCAAAAAAGAATGGTGAGTGCTCCTGGGCAGGAGAGGCACCTGCCTGCGGGAATCTGCCAGAGCCATCTGCGGTGAAATCCAGCCTGGCTTGGCTGGATGGGTCCCCAAGCCTGGAGAGTGTAGGTGACCGAGGTCTCTCCCTGTGGATTCTGGCGACCTCAGATATACTAGTTTCTATCCCTTAAGAGTTTTAGGGTGCCAGGTGCCAGGCTTCCTGCTGTGGTCACCCTGAGCTGCTGAACCCTCTCCACAGCCCATAAAGTAGATTCCCTCTTCAGGTGGGGCCACTAAGGTTCTGGAACGTTAAGAGCCTTGTCCAAGGTCACTTCACAGTTCGCGTCTGAGAGTTGGGAGTAGTGGGGCATCTCCTGGGCCACGTGTATTGGAGGCTTAGCGTGTGTCAGGGGCTCATCTAAATGTTCCAGAGGTATTACCTGGCTCCCTTTCAGCAGCCCAGGGAGGTGGGCACTGTCATTGTCCCTGTCATACAGAAGAGGAAACTGGCACCTTCATACTTTTGTAAATGTCAATCGTGAATCCCTTTTCAGGTGAAATCTTACAGTGCCCAGCCAGGCGCCGACTCAAGAAGGTTCTAGCTATTGAAATTGGTGTATGGGGTATGGGAGGGAGACAGTAGTTCAGCTTCCCCTTAGAAGTCAGTGGCAGGTAAACTGAGTCCCAGAGAGGGAAGAGGCGTGCCTTGGTTGCAGGGCGTTTGGGCAGCGCAGCTAGGATCCAAACTCACTCTCTCCTTGTCCTAGGCCTGGGCTCCTCTTGCTGCTCCACCTTTCCACCCTGGCTGGCCCTCCCTTCCCCCACAGGCCGCTTGGTGACGACACCTGATGCGGAAGGGATGCGTGGTTTGGATAAAGACAGGCTTGGTATTACCAATTTTTCCTTCTGCCTCAGCCCGGTATGGCTCAGCGCAGAACCATTATTTATCGTATCTATTTAAAAATTTAAGTTTTTGTTCATCATAGTCTTTTGGCATTCATTGAAAAAATATTGCATTAAAACATTGATCCTGATGATTGTGTTTTGGGGTGCCCCCTTAAGTTTTGCACTTGAGGGTGAGGCCTCAGTTGCTCCCCTTGGTCCTGCCAGACAAACCACTTGCTCTCCAGAAGGCGGCCATGCCTCCTGCCTCTCCCTCCCTTCTGACAGATGAGGGGAGCGAGGCCTGCCCAAGAACGGCTGTGAGTTGATCACCGGGCACAAGGCTAGAGTGAGAGTCCCCCTCCATGTCGCCTTCCCCTCGGGCCCAGAGCACATGGCTCCTTTGCCTCTTTCTCCCTTCTCCCCTGCCACCGCCTCCGCCTTGAAGTGGCTCCCTGGATCCCCCAGCAGCTCTCACCTGGCCCCCAGCCCTCATCTTCTAAGCTGTCCCGCACCAGGGCCAGCCCATGTTCCCTCCCAGAGCCCAGCCTGACCAGCATTCACGATTTCCCACTGCCCCCAGTTCCCCCAGACTCCGTACTTGGCGTTCAAGGCCCGGCACCGTGTGGCCCCTACTGACCTCCTTTCCCGGCCCTCTTTCCCATCATCACTGACTTGTACCTAGCACGTTATTTCTCAGATCCCTGCAATGCGCCAGCCACAGCCACTGCTTTTTCTCACGGTTAAGCCGCCTTCTCAGTGATCTCAGCAGCCTTGCTGGTAAGAATTACTGGCCCCATTTGACAGATGAGGAAACTGAGACCCAGGCAGAGGAGAGGACACTGTTAGGGGTCTGGAGCAGAGGCAGGTGCACATCCAGGTCGGCTGGCCGCACACCCGGGGTCCTGTCCACCTCTCTGAGCCTTGTCTCATCCGGTGCTGGGGACTGAGATGCAGAGTCCTGTTCTGCTTCCCTCTGGGCCGTGTGTACAGCATCTGGGGCCAAGGTCACCCCACTCCAATCCCTAGTGTCCTCCCACCCACTTCTGACTTAATATCCAAGGTCACGTGCTGGCCTGTGATGCCAGCATGGGTGCACGCTTTGCTGCTTTCATTATAGTTCTGTTTTCTCCTACTTTTATTTTTAAATAAAATCAAAACACTTAAATCACACCCAGAACATGCCATCAAGCTCTTCCTGCTACAAACCGCTGCTGCTCTTGTGTTTGATGGCAGAGGGGAGACAGGCAGGAATGGGCGGGAATGGGGGCCCAGGCCCTTCCCCAGGCAGGAGTGCAGCTCCTTGGGTCTGTGGATGGCCCCCTAGGGGCCCAGGAATGGGGATGGGGGGGGGGATGACATCTTTATTGACTCAGCTTAACACTTCCTCCAGGTGTAGGTGACAGATCGCTGCAGCTGGGGCCCGATTACCAAGAGAAACCACATATATCTTGATATCGCGTTTCGGTTGCTACAGATACATGCAAATTAGCCCTCTTCCTGTTATATATTGCTCCAGCGAAGGACCGTACACCACAGCATTTTCTATCTGTGTTCTTAGCCAGATTTTACTATAAGGGGTGTCCTTTTCACCTTCTGTATTTTATTCCATTTTCAAACACTTCTGGGAAGGGGCCCATAGGTTTCACCAGGTGGCCAAAGGGGTCCAGGGCGCAAAGAGAGTCAAACAACTGGTTAGACCTGTGTTTGAGTCCTGATGCCACCTGCACCGCGGTGAGTGTGGGCAGCCGCCTCCCCACCTGCGGGTCTCATTTGTGGCCCGGTCAGAGGGGAGCTTTCCCCCTCGTGGGTGTTTTGGGAGGTCAGCAGTGGTGCTGGATGCAGTTCTGCGGTGGTGTCCATCTGTCTGTCCATTGGGTGTGGCACTGGGCAGATGCTCCCACAGCCACCTGCATGTCCTCCATCCTGGCATCCACCCCTCTCTGTGCGGCTTGTCTGCCTCTCCTGTGACTGCTGCTGTGACACTCCTTACAGCAGGCTTGTCTCCCCTAAGAAATAATAGTACATAATCACTGCCAGTGTCACTGAGCTCATGCCCTGTGCCAGCCTCGTGACAGCCAGCCAGGTGGGCGCTGTTTTCACCCTTACTATGGAGGTGAGGCGAGTGAGGTCCAGAGAGAAGTTGCCAGCACGAGGTCACACCAGCTGGCCAGTGGCCGAGCCCAGATGACACCTGGCCTGTCCAACTCTTGACCCCCGTACTCTCTGAATATTGCATTCCCTGGGCCTGGCCTGGGTGGGTGCCCAGGCAGTAGCCCTTGAATGCCGAATTCAAGGTCATATGTTTCATAGAGCAGGGGGAGGGACCATACTTGGTGACAGATCCCTGGGCCCCATCTCATAACTTCCAAATCAGAATATTTGGGGGTGGGTCTTTTAATAATTTCAGGAGATTATGATGCACTTGTAAGTTTGAAAAAACCTTAAAGGAAAGACGTAACACTGATATAAAAGTTCTGGTCTGAGAGCTGTATATCAGTTCACTGATTTAATCCTCGCTACTACTGTTAGCATCCCCATTTCAAAGTTTGTTTTTAGTAGAAAAATATCATTACCTACCACTGGAACACAACCCCTGGGGGAAAGCGAGGCACAGAGAAATGAGGTTAACGCCTTCCTCTCCCCTCTCCCCCCAGGGCATCATTGCTAGTAATCAGCAGAATTAGGACTCAAAGCCAGATGTGTGGACTCCTACTCCAGTGCTCATTCCCCCACGTCTGGCAGCTTGGCAGAAGAATGGACACAGGGCTGTGTGTGGGGGGGTGTGTGTGCAGGAAGCCTTGGCCCCAAGAGGTCATTCTGGCCTTTCCTGTTTGCTCTGTTTACCAGGTAGAGGTCCCATGTGTTACCAGGCAGGAAGCCTAGAACAAGGGCTGTGCCAGGTGCTCGGGGCAAAGCTGGGAGACAGGGCCAGGAGATGGAGCTGGTCACTGCCCTGAGCAGCTCCGTGACCCTGGACAGATAGCTTCCCCATCTGTGTATTGGGCAGGGTAGGGATTAGGGGGGCTGTTTAAGAGCTTGGCTTCTGGCATCAGAAACACCTAGGTTCCAGTTCAGGCTCAGTCAGTTCCCAGCTGTGTGACCTCAGGCGAAGCACTTCCTGTCTCTGAGCTTCGTTTCCCCCTCTGTCAAATGACTAACAATAATGCCTACCGCCCAGGGTGGTTGTTAGAGGCAGGACGTATATAAAAGTGCCAGGTGCACACAAGTCTCTTTCCTTGTCTTTCCTTGATGGCAGGCCAGATACTGGATGACTCTGTGTACATGTGTGTGCTTTTTTAAAAAAAAAAATCATTTGTTTTTCAAAGTTATAAATTTTTCTGTCAGCCACTAAAGGCTGGCCGTGAGTCCTACTTGCCCTTCTGAGATGGGGCCCAGAACCAAAATACATGCTGGTTTCACCAAAACTCACTGCATTTGCATTTCTCGGGCTTGTCTTTAAGTTCCGCCAGAATTGGAAGGGGGACTGGCAAACTGTGGCCATAGGGCAGAGCTAGCCCGAAGCCTGATTTCCTAAGTAGTCCTTCCTGGGATGCAGCCATGTGCGTTTATGCGTGTGTTGCCTGGGGCTGCTCTCATGCTACAGACCAGAGTGGAGTCTGCAACAGAGTCTATTGTCCACAGGGTCGAAGTCACTGGCTTTCTGGCTCTGTACACAGGTGTGCTGACCCACTTCACCAGGCCACTGTTATCTCACGTTGTATGTCCCTCCCTTCCAGGCTCTGTCCCTGTGCTGTGATGACAGGATCAGAATATTCAGTGCTCACAGCTTTGCTTGTTGACTCTGTGCCAGGCCTGATGGGAGTTACGGAATTCTTCCTGCCTCTTTCCTCCAGGTGTTATTCCCATTTCTCAGATGAGAACACTGAGGATTGGAGAGCCACCCCAGGGTAACCCAGGATACCCAGCTTCTGAGTGGGGGACCTGGAATGTGACCACTGGCCTCATCACCAGTACAAGTGGGGGCTTGTGCTGAACTGGGCCTCTGAGGGGGAGGTAGGCAGCATGGGGTGGGGTGGTCCTGCTTTAATTGTTTTAGGTACAAAATGCAAAGCAAGTCAGGAAAGAGAGGTCCTGGATGGAGGAGCATGGGCTATAGAGGGAGAGGGGAGAAAGACTCAGATTTCCTTACCGGCTCCTGCGTTCCCCAGCTCTGTGGCTTTGGGCAGGTGGCCCCACCTCTCTGATCCCCAGTAAATGGATGGTTAATAAGGGAAGGTGAAATGGGGTGATTGGGAGGTGCCTGTGAGGACAGAATTCAGTGACGTTATGTAAGTCCTGAGCGCAGTGCCTCACGTACAACAGTGCTCGAGAAGTCGGAGCGTATTTCTAGGGCAGCGCGCCAGCCTCTTCGCTCCTCTCGAGCCGCTCCTAGCACTTTCATGCTAAGCTGTGTCCAGAACCTTGGAATTACTATTTTTCTCTCCCTCTGGCCTGTGGCATCTGGCAGGCTTTTCCTGGCTGGCTTCCCTCCAGAGTGGGCAGAGGTCTCTGATTCCCAGGGACACTACCGGAGAGGGCCCTGGTCTCCCCAACTCTGCACCCGCGTGTCGGGGCTTGGGATGGTGTCAGTGGGCTCAGTGGCGTAGGTGGTAGCCATGGCGATGGAATGTTTGGGAGCTGGTTCCCAGGGGGAGAGCTTGCAGGAAGGGTAGCTGAGCTCGGGTACATGGGCACCCGGCACCCCTCCAGGGCCACTCTGTAAGTGCAGTGACCTGCCACCTTAGTTGGGAGCGTGTGCTCCAGCCCCCCTCCCCTGGATCTGCTGAGCTTGGAGAAACCATGCTGAGTTAGAAAGTTGAAAGGAGTTTGAATCCCAATCAGTGTGGGATCAGTGTAAACGTCACCTCATTCTATGACCTCCTGTGGCATGACTACCCTGGTCATTTCCTTCTAAACATCTGTCACAGGCGTAATTCTGTCTCACATGCTGGGTTTTTTGCTTCCCACAAGAATGTGAGCTCCAGGAGAGCAGGGGCTTTTGTCTGCTGCTCTTGATGTGTCCTAGCGTCTTCAGCAGTGCCTCCCACATAGTATGTGCTCAGTAAACATTTGTGGAATGAATGAATGTGGAAACTGGTTTCTCACTAGTCGTGGGGCTTCTAACCACTCCACCTTCAGTCTCCCCACCTATCAGATAGGAATAAAAATCCCCACCTTAAAAGTTTCTGCAGCCCTGGCTGGAGTGGCTCAGTTGGCTGGGTGTCATCCTGTGCACCAAAAGGTCGCTGGTTCCGTTCCCAGTCAGGGCACATGCCTGGGTCGCTGGTTCAGTCCCCAGTTGGGGCACATGAGGCAGCCCATCAATGTTTCTCTCATCAATATTTCTCTCTCTCTCTTCCCCTCTCTCTCCCCCTTCCTCTCTCTCTCAAATCAATAAAAACATATCCTCGAGTGAGGATTAATAAACAAGTTTCCACAGAGGGCGAAATTAGAAAATGAAAGCCAGCATGTAAATAGCACTCACTGTGCCAGGTGCTGTTCTAACATGTTCTAACTTATTTACACCTCCCAGCGCTTCTCTGAGGCTAGTTCCTCGTTCGCAGTGGCCGCATTTCAAGGTCCCAGGGGCCATGTGTGCATTGTTACCATCCCCATTTTACAGATGAGGAGACTGAGGCTCATAGCTGGTAAGTGACTTGCTAAGCTCACACAGCCATTGGTTGTTGGAGCTGGGATTGGAGCCCCTACTATAATTTTAAAAAATACTAGTCATTTTATTATTATGTAGAAAGATGACAATGCCATGAACGTTTGTTTTTAGGAGGAAAATACCATCGCCTACCAGTGGAACACCACCCCGGTGGCATTTTGAATCTATTTCCGTCTTGTCTTTGTGCTTTTCTTCTCTTTACCCTGTGGTTTATACTTACTGGTTAGTTAGGTCGATTTGGCACTCTCGTTTTGGCAAAGTCTTGCTCGCCTAGCACTCCCCTGGGCCTTTGTGACCTGTGAATTGGAGAACTGGGGCCCTCACCCGCCCAACACTGGGCTATTATGGGGATAAAACCAGGAAGGGCATGGCAAGCACTTGGCCCGGTGTTAAATATACAGTGAGCACAATGAATGCTGATGTTTCTTCTATGAGAAAAAGGGCTCCTTGACCCCTCCGCATGCCTCTCATTTGTCTTCCAAATCAGGGCTGTCCAACAGAAATGTGTGCAAATGGTGGGACTGTCCTAGACCCGGGGTCCCCAGACATTTTCTATAAATGTAGATGGTAAATATTTCAGGTTTTGTGCAGCACGTAGAGTTTTTGTTGCTGCCTCTCTTTCTTCCCTCCCTTCCCTTTCTCCCTCCCCCCTCCTGTTCTCTTCTTTCCCTTGAAATTAAAAACCATTCTTAGCTCGTAGGCCATACAAAAACAGGCCCAGGGGTGGATTTGGCCCGAGGGCCACATTTGCCTGTCCCATTCTAGGTCCGCACTGCCCCATGCAGTAGCCACTGGCCACCAGATGGATACTGGACACTTGCAATGTGGCCAGCACAGAGCAGGAGCTGAATTCAAATATCTGTGTGGGTAGTACTCCACTTTGGACATGTGGCTCTGCCAGCCCTGTCCCTCAGCCCTGAAAGGGCCCTTCAGGCCGTGGGAGCTGCCTGGCTGGCGGGCCACTCCGGCTCTCTGGCATTTCAAGGGCTGCCTGAGCACAGCTGGGCCCGAGCCATCTCGCCTCCCTCCCGCCTCCTCCCTCCGGAAGGGCTTCAAGCACCTTCTCCCTCATTGTTTTTATTTGTTCCAAGAGGCAGGCCTCCCATTATTGGCCACCCATGCCCCAGGAGTGCCAGGCCTGTGTATTCTGTAGCTTGGAGGCTGGGGGGCTGGTTGCTGTGGTTACACCTGGGAGCCCTTCACCATCTGGGTTTAGATGTACTAATTGGGCTGGTATTTTAAAAAATTGTATAGAAGCAAGGAATCAGGGACTAGGGAGAGAGAGAGAACAGAGAAACGTGGTAACAGCCTACACCCAGTTTATTTGCATCATGGTGCAAATAAAACAGTAGCTGAGATTTCTGAGTGCTTGCTGTTATCTTATTGAAACCCCCCAGCAGCCCATTTTACAGAAGGGGAAAACCAAGGCTCAGGGAAGTGACAGTCTATGTAGACAGGCAGTCATCCAACTCCAGAGCTGCTTTCTTAACCACCCCCACCTCCTGGAATGGGACCAGAGGAGGGAAGTTGAGACTCAGATTTAGCATGGGATTCTGTGAAGTGATTTCCCCTTGTGGGTCTCAATTGCCCTTGTCCAGTCACCAGCTGGCAAGACGCAGAAGTAGGATTTGAAGTCTGAGGCTTTTACCCACCCCCCTCACTGCCAGGATGCAGGGACACCTCCCTTGATGAATCCAGTGGGGTACTTGGGTGCGGAACAGGCCCGGGTTCCTGGGCTGCACCCACTGGCCCCTCCTGGCTCTGGGGCCCCAGCTCTGGGTACTCAGGAAGCTGCCTCTGCTTTGTGGGTTGCCAGTTGCCAAGTCACCTGCTTTTGGTTCTCAGGCCACCTTCCAGGAATTTGCTGTCTTCTGCTCATGTCTGACCTGCCTGCTTTGAGCTGTTTCCCTCTGGTGGCAGAGATGGGCCTCTTGCTGGGGCAAGTTGCTGCTTCTCGCTGAGCTGCTGGGATGGGGCATTCCCACCCCAGAGATTAGCGGGGATCCTGTTAGAAGCCACGTGGGTGAAGCTTTAGCACAGTATGTGCTCAATAAGTGTAAAAACACAAAACTCAGGGGCTGTGTTTTAAAGTGCTGTTGACGAATGGTCAGTATTAAGCAAAACTGGTGGGTTGCTAATGTTTTTCTCATTCTGTCTGTCCCTCCTTCTGGGGGGGTTTCCCCCTGGCCTTTAGTATCCAAATCACTTCTGACCCCAAAGAAGCTTGGAAGGACAGTAGTGCCCCCCAACCTGTGGTTTCACCTTTTGTGACTTCATTTACCCATGGTCCAAAATTATTAGAAAGTTCCAGAATAAACAGTTCATAAGTTTTCAATTATGCGCCGTTCTGAGTAGTGTGATGAAACCTCTCACGGTCCCACTTGGGATGGAGTCAGTCCTTTGTCCGGCGTCTCCATGCTGTATGCGCTCCCTGCCTGTTAGTAGTCATCATAGTTCTCAGAGATCGACCGTCGCGGTGTCACAGTGCTTCTGTTCACGGAACCCTTATTTTAATAATGGCCCCAAGGTGCAAAAGTAGTTTAAACTTGATCACAGGTATGTATGTAAAGGAAAACACACAGTATATACAGGGTTTGGTACTATCCGCGGTTTCTGGTATCCGCTGGGGGTTTTGGAACGTAGTCCCCTCAGGATAAGGGGACTGCTGTATGCACATGCATGTACACACATAGTAACATGCGCACTATACCTTTCCTTTCCGAAAGAGCTTTCCCAGATTATCCCCTTTTCTCCCTTTCTCTGCATCCCCATTGCCGTCTGTTCCCTCAAAGCTCAGTTCTCTTATTCCCTACCTAGTGTCAGGAAAAAAGGTGAGTATGCTAATTCAAGCTAAAGTGTGGCTGACAGTTCCCCAGGGTATTGACACCGAAATTTTAATAATTGGGCAGAATTCTAGTCTCAGGTGTAAGTGGAGGATTTCAGTGAGCACCTGAAGAAGCTGAGGAGCCCCTTGGGAGGATTTCTGAGTGGCTTTATGTCTCCAGCCTCCCTTTATCCCGAAAATATCCCTGGAATTAGATTTCCCCATCCCAGATCCTGAATTCAGGGTACCCATGAACCCCCAACATTGTCAGCAGCCGAGTTCCTGGAGAGAGGTTTCCCCAGCTACTTCTCAATATTCAGAGCCCAGTGATCTCAGGAGTAGACTCATCTTTGCTTTGTCAGTCATTTCTAGAGCCCTCCCAGCATCTCTGAGGTCAGCAGACCCATCCCTTTGCAGCAGAGGAAACTGTGGCTTAGGTGGAGGAAGTGACTCTCCCAAAGCACATGGCCAGGAAACGCCAGGGCCTCAGCAGTCTCGACCCCGGGACTGTGTGTTCCCTTGGCTTTGGTGTTTATTTTCCACTTGCAGTGGACTGAAGGGCCCCAGGCAGACCAGCCTCTTGTGAATAGATTGGTTCAGCTGCAAACCAGTCCTTTGGTGGTTTTGGCCGAATCTGGTGTCCAAAGAGGAATGCTGTCTCCCCGCTCCCTTCCCTCTAGACTCTTCAGCGTTTCCCAAGTTGCTGGCAGCTCCCAGGCATGTGGGTTCTTTCCTGCCTGTGACTTTGCACTGGCTGTTCCCTTTGCCAGGAACAGTGTTCCCTCTCTTCTCTACCTGGCTGCTCAGACTGCACCTGCTCACTGTTCAGAACTCAGCATGAGGGCTGCCTCCTGCAGGAAGCCTTCCCTCCCCTACTCAGTAGAGCCCATCACCCCTTCCCAGGTGTGGGTCCATGGTGTGCGTGGACTAGGGGGCTGAGGCTTACTTAGCTCCATAGCCCAATTCCTGGCACACAGTAGGTGCTCATGAAATGTTAGAATAAATGAATAACCCATTATGGTACAAACCACTCATATTTGAATGCTTCCTATGTACTGGGCACATTCCTAAGTTCTTAGGGGGTTATTTAATGTTCATGATTAATCTTTGATGTTGACATTCTTAGACCTATTTTACAGATGAGGCTCAGAGAAGTAGAGTCTGTTTCCCAAGCTCACACAGTCACACAGGAAGTAGCAGAGCTGGGATTTGAACCCAGGTCTTCCTGACTCCCTGAATGACCAGAGACCTCAAGTCCTGACTTAGATTCTGGAAGGAGATGGGAAAGGAAATGAAGTCTCAGAAACACAGCAGGGGCAAGGCGGAAAAGGGCTGGTGTGGACGGAGGCTGGCTGTGTCCAGCGTCGGAGTCTGCATCTTCTGTATTGGCATCGGTTGCAAAATTGAAGGGCCTGCCTTGAGGGCGAACTGGGGAGTTGGGCAGATCTGTCATTTGAGGTGACCAGAGAAGGGGGTGGCTGGGCTGGATGGGCCCTGCTTTTCAAACAATCCCATCTAAAGAGTTTCCACTGAAGTCCGATCATCTTCATTAGCAGTGCCTGGGAGGGGAGAGGAGGCGGCCCTTGTGCTGAGTTCTGAACAGTGGGCAGGTGACTTCTGAACAGTGGGCAGGTGAGTTTTGAACAACCAGGTAGAGAAGAGAGAGGGGTGTTCCTGGCAAAGGGGCAGAGCCCCTTGGGGTGGTGATAGCACCTACCCTTAGGGTGGTTGGAGGACCTCCTGAGCTGAGAAAGATGAAGTGCCCAGCTCACGGAGCCAGTGCTCTGCAGTGACTGCCAGCATCCGCACGTTTGCCGTCGGCGGAGTGTGCGTGGCAAAGGGCGCAGCTCGCAGGCCTCTCTGACCACGGTTCCCTCTCTCCCTAGATGTGAGCCCCGTGGGCCCCCTGCTGACCTGTCGCTGAAGCAGGCCCCCCACCCCAGGCCCAGCATGCGCCTGTCGGTGCGGAGGGCGCTGCTGGCAGCCAGCTGCGCCCTGGCCCTGGTCCTGGCGCTGCAGCTGGGGCAGCAGGTGCTGGAGTGCCGGGCGGTGCTGGACGGCCGGCGGGGCCCGCGGCGCGCCATGCGGCCGGAGCAGGAGGACCTGGTGATGGTGGGCACGGACCGCGTGGAGTACCGCTACAGCAAGGCCATGCCGCTCATCTTCGTGGGCGGCGTGCCCCGCAGCGGCACCACGCTGATGCGCGCCATGCTGGACGCCCACCCCGAGGTGCGCTGCGGCGAGGAGACCCGCATCATCCCCCGCGTGCTGGCCATGCGCCAGGCCTGGTCCAAGTCAGGCCGGGAGAAGCTGCGGCTGGACGAGGCCGGCGTGACGGACGAGGTGCTGGACGCGGCCATGCAGGCCTTCATCCTGGAGGTGATCGCCAAGCACGGCGAGCCGGCCCGCGTGCTGTGCAACAAGGACCCCTTCACGCTCAAGTCCTCCGTCTACCTGTCGCGCCTGTTCCCCAACTCCAAGTTCCTGCTGATGGTGCGGGACGGCCGAGCCTCCGTGCACTCCATGATCACTCGCAAGGTCACCATCGCCGGCTTCGACCTCAGCAGCTACCGCGACTGCCTCAGCAAGTGGAACAAGGCCATCGAGGTGATGTACGCCCAGTGCCTGGAGGTGGGCAAGGACAAGTGCCTGCCCGTGTACTACGAGCAGCTGGTGCTGCACCCCCGGCGCTCCCTCAAGGTCATCCTCGACTTCCTCGGCATCGCCTGGAGCGACACCGTTCTGCACCACGAGGACCTCATTGGCAAGCCTGGTGGCGTCTCCCTGTCCAAGTGAGTGGACCCCCTGACAGTCCGCCCAGATCCCTGGGCGTGAGATCCGGGACACTTGATGGAAAGATGGGCTCTGCGTCTCCGAGCTGTGTGGCCTTGGGCAAGTCACTGTGTGTCTCTGAGGCTCAGCTTCATTATCCAAAAAAAGTGGGGCAATTACTGTTCTCTTTTCCAGTAGAATTGGCAGACTTCAAATGCGCTTTGTAGTCGGGCTGCAGGGGGTAAAGGTTAAGAACACAGATTCTGCAACCAGGCTGTCTGGGTTTGAATCCCAGCTCCCGCCACTTCCTAGCTGTGTGACCTTGAACAAGTGACTCAACCTCTCTGTGCTTCCATTCCCTCATCTGTAGCGTGGGGCTATAATCTAGCTACCTTATGGATAGATACCTGTGAGTGTCAAATAGGGTGATCCATGTTAGGGGCTACTCTGATTTTTATCATTCTTAGTGTTGATACTGCTCTTATGGGAATACTTATCCTCACCATCACAACCGTTCAATAAGTGCCTGCTCTCTGGCAAGCCCTGAGTTAAGCCCCCAACAAACCTGATTCCTTTAATCGCCAAAGCAACTTGAAGACATAGGAACTTCACTTATCTCCTTTTTACAGATGAAGAAACTGGATCTCAGAGAGGAGAAGTGACTGGCCTAAGGGCACACAGCTAGCAAAGTGTGGTGCTGGGATTTGAGCCCAGGTCTGTTGGACTCCAGAGTGTGTGCTCTCAAGCTCCCCCTACCTGGGACCCCTCCTTCCGTCCCTTGTGTTCTGCCTCCCTCCTCCGGGAGGCCAGCCCTCTCCTGAGCCCCAGAGCACTGGAACAGCGCAGGATGAGAGGAGCCAGCTCCGTGTCTCCATCCTGATCCGGCGGAGCATCCTGGAGAACCCCGTGAAAGGGCAGCCCTTCCCAGGACCCACCTCCCTGCTGTTTTCATGGCCGCTTCCTGCCAGGCTCCAGAGAGAGTGGAAGGGGGAGAGAGAGAGAAACATCGATGTGAGAGAGACAGAGCCATTGGTTGCTTCTTGCATGTGCCCCAACTGGGGCTGGGGATCAAGCCTGCAACCGAGGTATGTGCCCTTGACTGGAATCAAACCTAAGACCCTTCAGTTTAAGGGCCAACACTCTAACCACTGAGCCAAACCAGTTAGGGCCATAGATTTGAGATTTTTGACATATTGGCTAGAGTTGAGATTTAAATCCAGGTGTTACAGACTCCAGATCCATGCTCTTCCCACCTGTCTACACCCCTTTACCCTCCCCAGTCCTCACTCCCTGTCCTGTCTTCCTTTTGCTACATCTTTTTGTTTCTGTTCTTTCCCCCCAAGTTATCTCTTAGTTGGGATGGAAGAATCTAGAAACAGGCCCTTTATCCTGGGAGTTCTCCACCTTCCATCCTGTCAGGCCCCTGAACTATACCCGGCAGGATCTCTGTGATTCAGAGGCTGGGTAAGCCAGATACAGGGGTGAGCAGGGAAGCTCACGTAAGGCAATGGTGGTTCCGTTGTTATAGCAAAAAGCTGAAAACAACCCGACTGTCCATCTTTAGGGGAATGGACAGATAACTCTGGAGGAATGCTACACAGCTGGAAAAAAGAATGCAATGAATAGAAAAAAGTCACCAATACATACAGCATATAATTTTGTTTTAGAAACTACAGACAAAATCATAGATTTTCTGTGTGGGGGTTGGGGAGGGAAGGAGAGAGAGAAGCTAACACTTATTGAGACCTTACAATGCACCATATTCTCTTCTATTATTAACTCATTTACTTGCATTAACTCATTTACTTCCCAGAACAGCCTGTGAGGTGGGTGCTGTCATTTCCATTTATAGATGAGGAAATTGAGGATCAGAGAGGTTCAGTAGCTCTCTCAAGGCCACACAGCTGGTGTTGGTACAGCTGGCACTTGAACCCAGATGGTCTGGCTCCTGGGCCAGCTCTTGGCCACTCTCTTATTTAAAGCACAGAAAAAGGATTGGAAGGATGTGCTCCAAAATGCCAAGACGGACGCCCAATAGGGAGCTGATGGACTGGGAGTGGCGACCACAGGGACTCTTAGCCTTACCATTAGTGTTTTATAATTATTTCCCAAGAACAAAATATCCATCTCGGTCACAAAAAAAAGTTATATTTAAAAAGTCAGAGACATCAAGGAAGCAGAATTTTTAAGCACCAGCAGTGTTCACTGCCTAGTACTTTCTTCTGACTTCCCGTCTCATGCTATCATCCCCATTGTACGGAGGGGGTGTGATGAGGTCAAATGACTCGTCCACGGTCTCTCAGTGGATGGAGGAAGAGCTGCCTGGGGACCAGGTTCCCCCAGTCTTTCCTACTGCCCCAGAGTGACTGAGCAGGGAGCCTGCCCAGGCCTGGGTCTTCGCGGTCACCCTCCAGCCTGTCCTCTCTCCCCAGGATCGAGCGATCCACAGACCAGGTCATCAAGCCTGTGAACCTGGAAGCACTCTCCAAGTGGACTGGCCACATCCCTGGAGATGTGGTGAGGGACATGGCCCAGATCGCCCCCATGCTGGCTCGGCTCGGCTATGACCCATATGCAAACCCTCCCAACTATGGCAACCCCGACCCCATCGTCATCAACAACACACACCGGGTGAGTGCATGTGCACACATGGGGGTGGGCTCTTGGGCTGTGGCGGGGTGCAAGCCCCAGCTATCTGGGAAGGCAGGCTCTTGATTCCTGAGCTATGGCCGTGGTGAATTGTATGAGTGTATTTTCGTTTTTGCTTGGGCCACAAGGAAGCTCAAAGCCAACTGTCTCTCACACTCTATAGCATCTAACCCGCAGGCCCATCTGTGCACTAATTTCACTGTACTTCTCTACTTTTACTTACCCTTTTCCCCTTCCTTCCCTAGCTGTTTGTTTATAAATTACAAGTCTTTATTGAGACTGGGCATAAATACACTATTGGTCCCTTTTTTGCCCCCAGAAGGTTTTAATGTCGATTTCTCAGACAAGTATGAGTTGAGGACAGTTTAAATTCCTTCTTCAGTTCTCCTTAGTTAAAGTGGTCAAGAAAAATGACTTTGACAAGGTGTTTTGAAAGTGTAAAAAAAGTCGGCTAATTCTGGACAAAGGAAGGGTTCCCAAGTCCATGGTCTCATTTACATGCTACTGTCCCTCCTCTGGGTTACTTTGGGTGTTGTGTTCTGACTTCCGTAGAGGCACTAAGTTAGAGGAAATATTTGGAAATGGGACTCAGGCCTGAGGAAGAGCCTTTTATATTTTGATCATATCCATGAAAATGATATTTCTCTTCTCTTTTGTAGGTCTTGAAAGGGGACTATAAAACACCAGCCAATCTGAAAGGATATTTTCAGGTTAGGAACCCCAAGGGGAACTCTGAATTCTGTTTATCCAGCTGCAGCCTGCCTTTGGACACTTCACTTCTCTGCTGGGTGATGGTTTCCCCATCAGAAAATTGGGGGGGGCGGTGAGGGTCGGGCCTGAGGCTCTCTGAGTGTCTGACCAGCAGGGGCCAGGTCTCAGCCGCCCTTCTGCCCGAGCCCCTCCCTTCACCTGGTCTCCTGGCTTGAAAGCAGTTGGAGGGACTTGGTGGCAACTTTCTGTCTTTAACCCTAGATTCAGTTTTATTTAAAACAGCAGGAGGTTCCCAAACATGACCCAGCTCTAAATTTTCATCAGTCTACTAAAAAATGAGAGACAAGGGTCATGTGATGTGGGCGTATATGCAGAGTAGACATGCACCTGCTCCTGCATCCGCACGCACGTCCCCGTGGCTGTGCGGCTCATGCATCAGGGTGTCCCTGGTCCCTGGGGGCAGTCCATGGATCATGTCAAGCACTCCCCCTGACCGACATTATAGCGGCCCTCCTTTTGGTGCTAAAGCATTCCCTTGTAAGTGAAGTGTTGGTGCTAAAAGTAGTACTTTCAATTTGTGTGTAATTTGGCAAATAAAGGGTGGACCACCCTGGGCCAGGCCCTAATTTAATTATCAAATTCAAGGAGTCTGATTGCCTGGGGGACACAGCTGCTGTGCACATCTCCCTTCTTCGGGGAGGTGTCCACACTCCCTTAGTGGGAGTCAGAGACCCATCCCTTGCCACTGTGAAAACAAAATGTTGCCAGAATTAGTCTGCCCTTGTTTCTTATCTGTTTTCACCAAGAAGACTGTGTAATAAGAACAACAAACAGAAGCTGGGTGAGGAGAATTAGCCACAATCAGAAACTCTGTTCATTTTTGCATACTGCCTTTCGTAGCTGCCCGAATGTGCATTTTTGCTGTGAGCTGCTTTGTTTTACTTTCTTAATGTTTTCTGTCTAGTGGGTTTCACATTTGCTACACAGTACTCTTCGGAATGCATTATTTTTGTGGGCCACCAATGACTTCACTGTTGCCCTAAGATCCCGTACACTTTTTGGAACTATCTGGACTGATGTCATGTGTGTAGCACCCTGATTTTGCCTCTCTGAGGAGCAAAGGGTGTGTGGGGGGCCTCTATTGAATCATCCCCTTAGAATACATTTTTAAGGAGTACAGTCAGTGGGTGGAAGGGTCCAGATCTCTTTAGGACTCTCAAACTACAAGGCTAAACTTGTTTCAAAAAGAGTTGGACCGGTTCGCAGTCCCCTGCAGTGTAGGGCATGCTCAAGAAGCTCAGCTGGCCTGGGCTGTGTTTTGCTCTGCAAGGAACAAAATCTGAAGGAGTGGTGTGTGCTCTGTCATCGTGGGCACTCCCACCCTCAGGAGAGCTGCCCTGCACGTTGCTTTCCGCCCCCTTTCCTCACTGCCCCCCCCCCCCCCCCCCCCGTGCACATGACTTCATTCAGGATATTGCAAAAATTGGAAATGGCCATAGAGCAACAGTTAAGTGAATGGTGGCATAATCGTTCGACAGAATCATATGTAGCCATCCAAAGTGGTCATCCTGAAGCCAAAAGAACAGAAAAATATTAAGCCAGCAGAACAAAGGAGCTCACACATTAGAATTGCAGCTAATACAAGGATGTATCCTCACTCCCTGGGCTCCAAACACCCTCCTCTTCCAGGTTTTTGCTGTTTCCTCTGCTGGGAATGCTTTTTCACCCCAATCTTTGCGTGGCTGGGCTCACTTTCATCTTTGCTTAGGGTGTTTTTAAACACTAACAGCCAATTCTCTGATTCCCTGGACACCAGCTGGGTATTGAATAACTCAGTTCGATTCTGACACTGACTCCCAGAGATGGCATTGGGCCCCGCAGGTCGAGGACCCAATCCCATGAGACTTTCCCACTTCAGATGCCAGCTGCAGTGGGGTGCCCAGGATGCCCTATTTCTGCCCAGACAACTACACATTTGGGGGTTTCCCACGACCCCCACCCCTCAGGATGGATAATTCTCTAGAACAACTCACAGGAGTCAGGAAAATACTTTACTTCCCACATTATCAGTTTCTTATAAAGGACACAATTTAGAAACAACCAGATGGAAGAGATGTACAGGGCAAGGTATTAGGGAAGGGGCAGAGCTTCCATGCCCTCTCTGGGAGCACGACCCTCCCGGCACCTTGGGGTGCTCACCAACCCAGAAGCTAGGGATTTCTGTGGAGGTTTTATGAAGTAGGCATGATTGATTCAATCATTGGCCATTGGTTATTAACTCAATCTCCAGCCCCTCTCCCCCCAAAAGGTTGGGGGTGGGGTGGGGCTGAAAGTTCCACCCCTTAATCGTGCCTTGGTCTTTCTGGGGACCAGCCCCCCATCCTGAAGCTCTCTTGGGTCCCCCAGCCACTGGTCATCTCATTAGCATGCAGAAGATGCTTGTTGATCCTAAGGATTTTAGGAGCTGTGTGCTAGGATCCCAGGACAAAGATCAGATGGTGGTTTTTCATCACAGTGCAGCTTAAACATCACGTCGCAGTGGCCTTTAATCACCGTGTGAATCACCCCAACATCAGTCACTCCTGTGGGCGCAGTGTGTTGCCTGCTGTTGGCATTACCTTGCCTGTGTGTTTCACTGTCCCTCCCCGCCTTAGAATATAAGCTACCTGAGCATGGGACTGGTCCTGTCAGGTCCACGTGTCCCTAGCACCTGGCACATAGTAGGTGTGCAGTAAATATTGGCTGGGCGAGTGTGTGTGGCTGTGATGCTGAGGGCTGAACCTCAGGGCCGTGAGCCCCTTGCCCGGCACCTGGCCCTGACCCCTTCCTCTGTGTTGTCTTCCTGCAGGTGAACCAGAACAGTACCTCCTCCCACTTGGGAAGCTCATGATTTCCAGGTAGGCCTGCGGACTTCACTGGGGACTCCCGCCCATTCTGGGCCCAGGAGTCACTTTTGTGAAAAGCTTGTGCTTTCAGAGCCTCCCTGGGGTGGAGTGCCCCCCAAGGTGGGCTGACCCAGCCCTCTGGGAGGTTTCCATGGTGATGGGCTGGGGAGCTATTTATAGAATCAAGGCTTAGTCTCTAGCCCTTGACGGGTGGGGGCAGGGACCAGCGCTGAGCCAGCAAGAGAAAGGTCTGTCTGGTGTTAGGGAGGGGCCCCGAGGGCCAGTGTGATGGGGGATCCTAGAACCGTTGTTGCTTAGAATGCCGTCTGCTAGTCCAGCTTCTATAAACAGCATCAGGTTTGGCCCAAAGCAATTAATGTTCTAATAATACCCACCAGCAGTCTGGTCTAAGAATAACCTCTATAGTACTGGGCCAAGTGCTCCCCCTGTGTTACTCGTTTAACCCTCAGCATCCCTGGGAGGCAGGTGACACGATGGTCCCATTTTATGGAAGAGAAAACTAAGGCCCAGAGAAGGGCTTTGACTTGCCCAAGGCAAACAATCACCACATGGCAAAATTACCCCCAAAGTCATCTCCCCCAGAGTTGATTGTAATGAACGATTTTAAGTGTATATTTATCCATCCATATTTTGGAACAATAGTGGAACAGGTTCCGATCTTGGGTTTGAACTTAAGTCAAAGATTTAAGAACTTGCTTCAGGTTTGACTCATCCCAGCCTCCATTTGCCACATCTGGAGAATGGACGTTCATCAGTGTCCCCCTCCGAGGGTGGTCGTGAGAGGAAGGGAGCCGACGGGGGGCTGGGTGGTGCTGGACCCTCACCATGGACGTGGGCAGCAGAGGTGAGAATCCAGTGAGTGAGCTCACTCCCCATGTCCCCCAGCCCCTGATAAGGCTCAAGGAAACCTGAGGGACTTGAGGACGAACTTCCTTGGGTATCTCCCCTAGTCTTTTAAACGGAAACAGAGCTTCTAGCCCAGACTCTATTTTTAGTTTCCTTGTCCTATTTTTAAATAATCAGGATATTTTTTCATTTTAAAAAAAATTCCATTTTGCACCAGCCTCAGGCCAGAGACACTCAGCCCGTCATTGTCAGGGTCCCCACCTTAACTCATGCTGAGACCCTGGAGTTCTATTTAAGAGCCTTCATGTGGGAAACGGGTTTCTCCAAGCTTCTCTCTTACTCTGTTTCCCCTGCTCTTTTCTGCACATTTATTAGTAGAATCCTGCACGTTCTGACAGAAGCTGGAGAGATCCCTCGCTTTACTGTTTAAACAAAATACTGTATACACGGTGCGTTCGCTTATTCCTGGTATGGGGTTGGCCTTGAATCAATGCTAATCCTTCCCTTACCTCCGGACAGTCATGGCCATCTGCTCTTCATAAATAAGAGACGTGTATCTGTGAGGTCAGGTAGGGTGCAGATTGAGATGTGAGAAGGAACCCAAGAAATGTAATTGCAGTTGTGTCTGGCCATCTGGGCTGCAGGGAGATAACCTCCCATCTTATGCCAGTGCACGTAGCCAGCCCGTGCGTTCTGCAGTCGCACGTATAATATAAAAGCTCTGTTCCGGCATCGTCACTCCGGGCCTAACGTGGCTTTCTCCCTGCCTTTCAGATCTCTGCAAGTGGCTCTGTTGCCAGGAAGGGAAGAAACTGCATTCAAGTGGAAATCGGACCTCTAATCCAAGCATATTGCTTGCTATTAATCGCCAAAACGGGACTGCTGATGAGGAATGTATTTGCATATGTTTGCAAAGCCCGAATCATTGAGAACTTTCCTTGAAGCCCTCTCTCTCCGGACACTCTGGGGTAGAGAGTAGAGTATGGACTTAGTCCGGCTTCTGAAACGTAGGTTTTTTATATTTTTCCCCTTGAGACCTTTTTTTTAAGAAGTGGATTTGCCGCCTCCTTCCTTTGCAGGACTGCCTTGGTGGCTTTGTTTGCTGGGCCAAGGCCCGCGACCTGTGCCTCTCCTATTGACCCTTATTTTTGAATTCAGAGAATCTATTTAAAAATTTAATATATGAGGTTTTCTTTGATTCCTCCTCGGCTCTCAATTTGACAAAGAAAAAATATATATTATTTGAATAAAGTAAACAGGGACTCACTTGTCTGTGGTTTTGCATTTTGCGTTTTGTTGGGTGGACTGATGGCCAGCAAGGCTGGAGAATGGGTCCATGCCAGGCACAGCCCCACCTGTGTCTGTGCCTCCCCCCCCCCAGGGCACCCTCCGGTTTGGTGATTTGCTAGCAGGGCTTACAGAACTCAGAAAACCTGTTAGACTCATGTTTATGGTTTATTACAGCAAAAGGATATGGGTTAAAATCAGCAAAGGTACATCGGGCCAAGTCCAGGAGAGACCAGGCCTGAGCTTCTGGTTGTCCTTTCCTGGTGGAGTCTTATGGACGCGCATCCTTGTCGCAGCAATGCTGTGTGACAGCACATATTCAGTGTTGCCACCCAGGAAAGCTCACCTGAACCTCGGTGTCCAGCATTTTTTATTAGGCAGCAGTCACGTGGGCATAGGGCAACCACGTGACTAACCTTAGTTACTTTGTTTCCACTCCCTCTAGAAGTCAAATGACATAGTAGCCTGACCCAGGGTCCCCATCATAAGTCACCTTGTTAGCTCCTGGAGTGGCCTAGGGTCCCAAGTATTCAAAGACACTCTCATTAGACAGAATATCCCAAGAGCTTAGAGGTGATCTCCCAGAGCTGGTCAAGGGTCAGGCCTTTCTTTGGCATGTGCAGGGTGTGAACTCTCCAAATCTGCTGAGTTAACCCTTTACTGCTCAGCCCCCAAATGCTGAGAGATCGACTGGGCTTGGAACAGTTTTGCGTCTTTAAAGATTAGTTAACAGTGAAGCTTTGGGAAGGAAGTGACTCAGGCTTTGGGACATGGGGTTTTGGAGTCAGGCCAGTTTACCAGCTGCGTGGCTCAAGACTGTTTCTTCACCTGTAAAATGGGGAAGTTAAACTGTCCGGGTTTACTAGGAGGGGCTGATGGTGACGAGAGCAGCGGTGCCAGGGTGTGATGGGCCCGCAGTGTGAAACAGTGCCTGTCCCTCCTTGATCTTGAGACTGCGGTGAGGTGGGCAGCTGGTGGAGTTACGAGCACAGGACGCTCACGGTCAACACTCCCTGGGAAGCAGAGGACATCCAGCCTTGTTCATTGTTCCACTTATTTTTGCTGTGAAACCAGCCAGCCCAACACTTAGTGACCTAACACAATTGATTGTGAAGTCCCTCAGCTCTGGGAGTTTACTAGAATGAGCGGGGTGGCTCTCACTGCCAGATGGTGGCTGGGACTTCTCTCACCTGGAGGCTTCTTCATTCACATGTCTGGTGCCTGGGCCGGGCTGGTTGGAGCATTAGAGGCTTTTACGGGGCATCTTTATATCATGTAGCCTCTCCACACAACTAGCTTGGGCTTCATCATGGCACGGCGGTCTCAGGACCAGCAGACCTCTGATACGGCAGCCAGCTTCTCCCCAGAGCAAGTATGGCACGAGACTGGGAGCAGCACAGCTGCCAGTCAGTCAGTTAAGGGATATGCCTGGAACTGTCTCAGTGTCCCAGTATCACACTTAATTTGTCAAAGCAGTCACAGGGCTCTCCCACATTCAACAGCGTAGAGAAATGGACTCTTGATGTTGTCATGATGCAGAAGATCATGAGGCAAGACCATGATGCAGAAGAGCATGAGGGGTGACGGATATTGCAGCCATCTCTGGAAAACAGAATCGGCCACAGTCATCATAAAAAACAATAGATCAGCCTTACCTGCAGGCCATCAAATAAACCTATGAATTCATCGGATGTTCCCTTTCTTCAATTAGGGTGCAAAATAAAGACATATTTTCCCTTTACTATTGAAATTGTAGTAACTCCAGGCCCCCCAAAAGCTAGGTTATCCAAAACCCCAGCCTCTGCCTTGGGACCATGGATGGTTCTTCCCACTGATGGAGCTCCTCCAGGTCTCCCCAAGCCCAGATGTGGCCTTGAACCAGGAGGACATCTACCCTCTGACCTCCTCGTTTCTAAGCAAACACTTCGCAGGATAATTAACAATGAGAATTCCATTCCTTCATGTGAAAGCCCTTGCTCCGCCCACCGGGCATGCTCTTGACCAAGCTCCCAACTCCAATTTAAGCCCTTCCACGAGTCCGGATTATTCTCACCTAACCTGGTTTCTAGGGTAACAGCTGGGGTTTTTTTAATGGGTCATTGGTTAACTTTTTATTTTGAGCTACTTGTAGATTGATATGAAGTTGCAGAAGTAGTACAAACATTTCTCACAATTTCCCCAGTGCTGACATCTTATACAACTTCCAAGGCTAGATCATAAAAATCCTTGAGGCTTTGGCCTTGTTATCTCTTGACTCAACTCACTCTCGGGGAAGTAGATCACTATGTCATGAGGACACTCAGCACCCAATGTAGAGGTTCACGTGGCAAGGAACTCAGGCCTCCTGCCCACCAGCACCAGCCGGCCAGCCATGTGAGTGAATCACCTTAGAAGCAGATCTTCCAGTTCCAGTCAAGTTTACCACGGGCTGCAGTCCCAGCTGACACCTTGACTGCAACCCCAAGTCAGAACAAGCCAGCCGAGTTGCTCTTGAATTCCTACCCAAAGAAATAATGTTTACTGTTGTTTTCCAGCTGCTCAGATTGGAGGTAATTGCTAACACTGCAATAGAAGATACATAGGAGCTGATTAAGTGTTTGTTAGTGAGTGACTCAGTGAATGAATGAATGAATGAAGGCTGGGGTTCCTCATCTCACCTGTGTGCTTTTGAGGACGCCTGCTTTACGGATAATGCCTCAGGCCTGCAGAACATCACGTCCCAGCTTTCTATATAAGAATAGAGTGTTCCCAAGTTCTTGAAAGGGTAGAAACCATCTGTAAGGAACATTTAAAGGGAAAGCAAATTTGCTAATCCAGCTGATTGGGATTTTCCATTCCGGACACATATATTTTTGTGACAAGATTCAAAATAAGAACAAGCCATGTGCAACTGTATAATGTCACTGTCCTAGAAAAGGTACTTGTGCTAGACTTTAAATATATCCACTTTGAAATGCCACTTGCGGATTGTTTCTATGGTATCAACTTATTTCAGGTTGTAACCGAGCAGGGATTTTCTCCCCAAATCTTTTGAAGGCAGAACGGCAACAGTGCAGCATGGCGCAGGCCTAAAGGGGTGGTTAGGTGTGTGGACTCGGCTGGTAATAGAAACCACCTCCTGTTGAGGAACTGAAGAGATGACGTATGCAGAGGGTTTGTTTGTGACCCTGAACAGGCAGGAATCACTCTAGAAGTATTAGCTCAATAGGCAGAAATGGTGTGGGGGCCCAGTGCATAGAATAGCAGAGAAAGCCCTGGCCTGGAAGTATGAACCCCTGGTTCTAGAACTGGCTCTGTCCTTATTCTAGCTGTGTAGCCCTGGGCACGTTCCTGTGGCATGGCCTCCTCCATCGCCTCATCTGTGGAAAGGGAGGGATGGACCCATGAGTGTCCCACGGCCCTGGCAGGCTCCTACAGAGGAGTCTTGTTGCTTGGCAACCCCTTCTGGGAAGGCTACATGTCTGAGTACCTCATTGGGAATCTAAACACAGGCCTGGACGTCCTTGAGTTCCAGGCAAGGGTTTCTCTGGGCAGAGACTAGAGGCCAGGTTGGATACGAGATCCTGAATTGAAACCTCTGGCTGCCTCTCCTTGCTTTCCCTGAGTCTGGGCATTTGAAGCCAGAGATCCTGAAACACTACTGACCTTTAAGGCTGAGAGACCCATGCAAAGGTACGAGATTGGGTCTTTTAAATGAAAATAACTATAATCATGTATGAAGCACTTATTTTTCCAGGAGCTTTATGTGCATCAATTATCCCTCCCTTTTTTTGTTCTGAAAACCACCATTTTAGAGCAGTACCGTGATTATCCCCATTGTAGAGGTGAGAAAACAGGCACAGAGAGGTGAAACAATCTGGCCCACGTCCCAAACCTAAGAAGCAGAAAAGTGGAGATTGGGATCCTTGAGGTTTTACTCCAGAACCTCCATTTTTAAAAAATTCTAAATACATAGAAAAAAGTTCTTTCTTATTTAAAATTAAGTTGCCTGCTTGATACCCTGTCACCCCCCAAGTACTTTAGTATTTCCAACAAAGACATTCTCCAATGTAACTGCAAAACAACTATAAAAATCAGGAAATTAACATGGATATATCACTATTATGGAAACCTCAGACTCTATTTAAATTTTGCCAGTTGTCCCAATAAATTCCTTTATAGCAAAAAGATCCAGTTTGGAATCATGCGGTGCATTTAACTGCCATGTCTCTTTAGTCTCCTCCAGTACGGAACAGTTCCAGGGTCTTTGGCTTTCACGACCTTGGCACTTTTGAAGATTACAGGATAGTTGTTTTGTAGAATGTCCTTTATTTGGGTTTGTCTGATGTATCCTCGTGATTTGGTTCAGGGTATGTATTTTTGGCAGGACTGTCACAGGAGTGATGCTGCGATCTTCTCAGGGCATCCTACCAAGTGGTACGTGATTGTAATTTTTCCCATTCCTGAGGATGCACACTTGGATCACCCGATTAGAGCCTGCATTCTTAATGACTCCACCATAGTCCACAAAGATTTCTTTAGAAGCCACATCGTGGGGTCCATTTGGCACAGCAGATCCATTGGTTCCTCATGATCAAAGTAACTGAATCTCCATAAAGTCTAGTGTAAAACTACAGACATGGCTTCAGAGAAGCCAAGCTGAGCTTATATTTTTGGCTTTGGGCTATAAACAGATGCATATACATTTTCAGGCTCAGGCTCAAAATGCTTATCTCATCTCCTTGTTTCCCTCACTCTGCTCCTTAGCAGACCTTTCAGTCTGGTCTGTTAGACTCTCTCCTCCACCTCCCACCCCCACTCTCCCTCTACTAAAACCTCTACTAAAGAAACTTTCTAGTTTCTTTCCTGAGTACATACTTTGTGTCAGGCACAGTGACACTACATGCCACTTGGTGATACAGAGACGACTAAACCACAGCCCCCATTCCCAAGAAGCCGGCATTTGACTTCCTGCAGGTTCTCATTGAATTAATACCAACCAGAGGATGTCGGACCCAGGTCTTTTGACTCTAAGTCCAGTGCCCTTCATTCACGCCAATATTTGCCCCTCGGATCTTTCCATCTTTGGGAGGAGAGAAACAGAGAACACATGCAAACATTCACACCTAACACTTCCTAAGCACTTACTGTGTACTGGGTACAGTTTTAATCACTTGCATATTTTTATCTCATTGAATTTTCAACCGTTTTGCTGAAGAGAAAACTGAGGCTTAGAGGGATGTACTGACATGCCCCAGGTCCACAGCTGGTAAGCTGCGGAGCTGCGGTTGGAACTCCAGGACCCGTGTTACCTACACAGAGCCCACAGCTGGTCAGGGATTCCCTGGGAGGGCTGCTGACTTTGTTATTGTATCCTCTGAACCTAGCACAGTGCAGGCATTCGGTGCATTTTTAGAGATCAGTGAATGAATGAAATTTATTTACCAACCTGTTGGAAAGGAGAATGGGAAGATTTCCTGCAGGGAATACTTGGGACCTCTAGAGTTTGCTCATTCCTTCCTTCATTCCCTCAAACTCCTGTATAAGGAAGGCTCTGTGCCCACCCGATGCTTATACTAAGAGGCCCAAAAGATACAGGATCCGGCCTTGACCTTCATTATTCCCACATGAAGGCCGTGTGCCGGCCCCCTGGTGTCTCGCACAATCGCAGCTATCCCATGAACTAGTCCTATAGCCCCATTTTACAGATTTAGAATCTCAGGCTGGCAAAGGAGCCCGCCAAGGAGGCTCGGCGACGTCCACGCCATTCATTACAGGCTGGGCGTCGCCCCGAAGCGGGCGCGGCAGGGAGGCCGACGTGGCCGGGACACCCCTCCCGGCTCCAGCCATGCGGGGCCCTGAAAATCTGCGCCTCCCTCCCAGCATCTCAGCCCCGCCGCTCCAAACTGTAGCCTCTCAAGCCTTTCGTTGCTGCCATGGCAACCAGCGCACCGTTTCCGCTATCGGGCAACGCCATTTCCGGCGCGCGGGTCCCAGCACATCCGGGCTCCGGGCTCCGACTTCCGGAACGGCGCGCTTCTCGCACGGAGTGGGGCGCTGTGTTTGGGACGTTGGACGAGGTGAGCCCGGCCGCGGAGTGGAAGGGACGAGGAGCCCCGCCCCAGGGGGAGTGGGTGCGAGTGCCCGGGAGGCAGGCGTCGGCCTCGCTAGCGTGGGCTCCCATTTCGCAGACCGCTCTGCCGAGGCCGGGAGAGGGGTGGGCCCGCCCGGGGTTACCGGGGAGTCTGGGCCTGGGTCGACTTGGGAACCGAACCTGCACCGCGAAGCCTGGACTGCAGGGTAGAGAGACGCCCGGGCCTTAGTGTGAAGCCCACCTGGCTTCAGGCTTTACCAGCAGTGGTACTTAGGGCAAGCTGTCCAGCTTCTCTGAGTCGCACGTTTCTTACCTAGAGCATGGAAACGCCAAAAGTACCAATCTCGTAGAAGCGTCTTGTTTTCATTAGAATGACGCCCTGAAGCGCCCAGCAAGTACTTGGCACCAGCCGGGGGCTTTTTAAACCTGTGACACTCTGTGATTATTACCTTGCCCTGGGCCCAAGGAAGCAGGCAGCAGTTGTATTGACTCCCATGTTTCTGGGACTCCGTAATCCAGGGACTACAGAACAGCTGTTGCTCCTTGAGCACTTGTTCTGAGTTAAGTGCTCTTAAAGTACCATCTCATTGACTCTGCCTAAGAGTCAATTGTCTAAGGCATTGTCTAAGGCTGGTGTGGTAGTTAATGCATTTAAGAGACAGCTGAATCTCATCACCCAGCTACCAAGACTGCTAAGGTCGTGTTCTTAATCACGACTACCTTCCAGCTCATTAGAAGAGGTTGGTTCGTGTTTGGGGGGTAAAATTGAGTTTTGGGGTCTCAACAAGAAATGTGTTTCAGAAAGTATATTCTAAAGAAACCACCTCCTGGGACTGCCAAGGATCCAGATATAATTCTTTTCTCAACAGTAGACAAAAATAACAAAATGTGGAGTCTGGGATGACGTTTACACAATTTCTTAGGCAATCATCATTTATAGAATAATTTAATTTTTGTGTGGTTTGTGTGAGATGTTTTATGACACTAGGACAAGGGAATACATGCTTAAGAATCACAGGCTCTTGGGACTAGCCTTCGTTCTACCTGTTTTAGGGCCAATTGTTTTCTAAAATATGTTTTTAATGCCTGCTTGTTTAGATGGTAACAATGACTAACGGATTGAGTTTGCAGGAAGTTCTGAAGGTAGGAGTAGGAACTCCCAAGGAAGTCTTCTCTTGATGCTCTCAGAACTCATCACAGACTGTGCCTTTTCTGTCCCATTAGTGACTGGCGATGTCACTGTCCCACTTGTACCGGGACGGGGAAGGCCACATGGATGATGATGATGATGAGAGGGAGAACTTTGAGATCACTGACTGGGACCTGCAGAATGAGTTCAATCCCAACCGGCAGCGGCATTGGCAGACCAAGGAAGAGGCCACCTACGGAGTGTGGGCAGAGAGAGACTCCGATGAAGAGAGGCCCAGCTTTGGAGGCAAACGGTACTGGCTGGCCTGGGGCTGCTTCCTTTTGCTTTAGGGAAGGGGATGGGGTAGACAGAGTGGGATATGGGGAGATACCCACTAAATCTACTCTCCTAGCCTTACTGAGTCCCTGAGTTATGATATCAGCTAGGGAGGCCCAGTTTCCTCTTTAGGCTAGAGTGCTGTCTTTGGGCTGATTTAATCATCGATAGGTGTTTATTGAACAATTATGTAGGGCTTTGGGCTAGAGATCCAGTCCTTGCCCAGAACGAAGATCCTAGTGGATGGAGATAGGCATTAATCAACAGCTCACATAAGGGAAGTTTATAACTGACTTAGGACTACCCCATGGGGATTGTGTTTGCCTGCAGGGCCAGGGACTACTCTGCGCCAGTCAACTTCATCAGTGCCGGGCTCAAGAAAGGGGCGGCAGAAGAGGCGGAGCTGGAAGATTCCGATGATGAAGAGAAACCTGTTAAGCAGGATGAATTTCCTAAGGATTTTGGACCAAAGAAGTTAAAAACGGTAGCGTCTTTATGAAGGGCTGTGACCTTAGTAATATCCTTGGAAGATCATTGCGGCCTAGGCATCTCCTAGGGAGTGGGGGCTCAGCTGGAGTCTGGTGTGGGTGTTTCCTTGTGGTGGCCGGTTGCTTACAGGTGTGAAGTGTGCAGCACAGTCTCTTTTCTTTCCTAACACACATCACAGATATAGATTTGGTCTGTATGATGTTGCATAATGGTCTTGCTACCAGGACGTTTTCCCATCCTCCAAGCTTGCTTTTTTAGATTTTCCTTCTTTTTGTTTTTCCATCAACTAAGCTTTGATGTTTGTTTTCAGGGTGGCAATTTTAAACCCAGCCAGAAAGGCTTTGCAGGAGGAACCAAGTCGTTCATGGATTTTGGCAGCTGGGAGAGACACACAAAAGGAATCGGACAGAAGCTTCTTCAGAAGATGGGCTATGTCCCTGGAAGGGGCCTCGGGAAGAATGCACAAGGTATGGCACCATTGCCCTTGTAGTCTCGTGTGAGGAAAGGAGAGTGCCTGCTTTTCTTTTTTGAAAGTATTTAAATTCCTGAGCCTGGTCCAGCACAGGACAAGTTGTGCTCCTAAGTGACCTTGCTTTATCAGACTCAAATAAAATGCTTGTTTCAGCAGGAGGAGAAGGGTTAGGGTCTAAAACAGGCTACAAGCTCACAGGTTAAAGACGGGCTTCATTTTGGCCCGTCTAGTGTTCCTAAAAAAGTTGAATTTTTGGCCAGTATTTAAAAATCAGACACTCTCTCCTAAAGGTTTAGATTTGCCTGCTAGTAATTGTTTTATCTGATTCATAGCTGCCCCAGGACAGTGCACCTGGCCTTCTCCTGGAAGCAGTCTCCACCACTCCCTGTTGTCTCCCCGCAACCCATTTGACTTGTTTTCATTCATTTGCCTGGGCCCTGAAAGCATGCGAGTTAAGTGGTCCTGCTCACAAGAGTTCCAGTTTTGCAAAAACAGCCATTTGTCCTTCAGGAATATCAGTCAGACTGTGTATAGCTTTTTGAATAGCAAGAGACATGTAGCCATAAACTTGGCTGAGCAGATCCTGCATTTGCTACCTCCATCCTCACTGAGGGGCACCGTCTCCTTTTGTCCCTTCTCCCCTGCCCCATGAGGACACAGCTCCTCTCACACATTCTTATCTCCTTGATACCAGAGCCTCTCAGACCACTCAGGTGCATTCTTTCTGCAGGAGATTGTTTTCCTTGTCCTGGAGCTATTGCCAGGGGCAGTCAGGATCTAATCAGTAGTCTCTGTAATTCACATTCTACCCATTATCTGAATCACTGCACTTCTCATATTAAAGGCCTCTAGATGAGCATAGGATTGTGTGCCCGAGTTCCCAACTATAAATGAATTTTTCTCCTTGCTCTCATCCATGTGGAAATGGAAATCTGCACACAGGACATAAATGACCTCATGGCCACAGGCTGGTTTAGATCGCACAGGACATGAGCAGTGGTTGGGGCCCGAGGAGAGCCCTCCTTCCTGGGCCGTGCATAACTGTGTGTGAGAGCCAAGGGAGTGCAGTTGCACTGAGTGGTTTAGTCACATACAAGAACTGCTGTGATCTGGAGCCTCTAATTCTTTTGCTGGAATTTGTCAGGTATCATTACCCCCATCGAAGCCAAGCAGAGAAAAGGAAAAGGCGCCGTGGGAGCTTATGGCTCAGAGCGGACCACTCAGTCCCTGCAGGACTTCCCTGTGGTTGACTCCGAGGAAGAAGCAGAAGAGGTAGCTGGAAATCAGGAGTGGGGGGCGTTGGTGGGTGATGTGTGGGCCATGTTTGTTCGTTTGTTCATTCACTGTCAGTCTTCACATGCACAGGTTGTGTGTCAGGCACTGTGCAGGAGGGTGGGTGTACCATGATGAGCGGCTTAGAGCCTGGTGGGCAGTCAGTCAGTCAGTAAACTTGGCTGACATCGTAGGTGCTCAGGAAATGTTGCCTCTGTTTATTTTTGTTTCCTTCTCCAGTCCGTGTGCCTGCCTTCTGAACCTCATCATCTGTAAGGGGAGTGGGTGTCGAAGAGTATCAATCACTAGATGGTTTTGGTGTCACAGGCACAATCCTTAGCATAACCTGTAAAAGTCTAAGATAGTCGCTAGCCAATGTCTGTTAATGGTCTCAGTGGCCCCACTTATTGTAAAAAGTGGGCTTTCTTGTGTGACAGACTGTATCCCTCTCGTTTAGGAGTTTCAGAAGGAGCTGAGCCAGTGGAGAAAAGACCCCAGCGGAAGCAAGAAGAAGCCCAAATACTCATACAAGACAGTGGAAGAGTTGAAGGCCAAGGGCAGGATTAGCAAGAAGCTCACCGCTCCCCAGAAGGAGCTTTCTCAGGTCAAGGTATGTGGGCCCTTGAACAGTGGTCATAAGTCATATCTTTGTTTCATTTTTTAAGGATAGATTCTTCAAAGTACAATCACCAGGTTAAAGAACAGGATGGTCTTTAAGGCTCTTAAATACTGGAAAGGGAGCACTCACTCTCTGACCAGTCCCCAGGGCATAGCAGCACTGAATATTTTCTAAGAATAGATTTTCACACAGTTACGTGCATAGTCTTAGGTTTTCCTTTATTCCTCCAAGTAGCCAAAGGACAATGGTGACAGTTGTGTGTGGTAATCTGTTCTGGGACAGAGTGTGCATGTGTCACAGAGCTCAGTCTCAAGTGGGGTTCTCCATGTCAGGGTGTTGTGCAGATCACCTGGGGGCCCAGCCAGAGATTTTGAGGCAGCAGCAAGTCTAGGCTGGCCCCTAGGACTCTGTTCATTTCCCTGGGTGAGTCTAATGCAGATGCTGCTTGGACCACACTCCAGCATGAGGATAAGTCATTCTGTTTCAGTCTAGTCCACGTTCTGATTTTCCTGTTCTCTTGAAATGTTGGAATTAGCTCATTTCCTTCATTGCCTTTGGCCAGTAACTGAGTGGTTTTTTTGCATGTTTTGTTTTGTTTTTAAATTTAAAAACTTATTATTATAGAACAGTGTGTAGTACATTTTAGACATTTAGGAAATACAGAGGGGAGATATAAAAAAATATGATTTTTCTTCCTTCCCAGTTTTAACACTTTGATGTACATCCTTCAGATCTTTGCCTAAATGTGCACGCTTTTTACCAAAATGTTACTTTGATTGTATATGTTGTATTTCCTGCTTTGATCAGAACAGCTTCTACTTTTCCATGAAAATAGATTTCCATCTCAGCTAGTCTGTATTGAAACTTCATCAATTTTCCTAAAAAGTCTTCTCCATCTGCTTTGTCCAAAGGGACCCTGAGCCTCATCTAGCCTAGTGCAGCATGGTCCCCTTTGCCCCTGTCCAGCTCTGAATAGTGTGTGCCACACATTTCCACTTGCATCGTGTCTTCTGGCTTTAGGTGTCTGTTTCATAGGGCAGCAGTAGTGAGTGTTAACCTGTCCCCTCTGCCCTTCTCCAAGGTCATCGACATGACCGGCCGGGAGCAGAAGGTCTACTATAGCTACAGCCAGATTAGCCATAAGCACAACATCCCCGATGACGGGCTGCCACTGCAGTCACAGCAGCTGCCACAGTCTGGCAAGGAGGCCAAGGCCCCGGGCTTTGCGCTGCCCGAGCTGGAGCACAACCTGCAGCTGCTCATCGACCTCACGGAGCAGGAGATCATCCAAAACGACCGGCAGCTCCAGTACGAGCGGGACATGGTGGTCAACCTGTCCCACGAACTGGAGAAGATGTCGGAGGTCCTGGAGCACGAGGAGCGGGCCATCTCCAACCTCAGCAAAGTCCTGGAGATGGTGGAGGAGTGTGAGCGGCGCATGCAGCCCAATTGCAGCCACCCCCTCACCCTGGACGAGTGCGCCCGCATCTTCGAAACCCTGCAGGACAAGTACTACGAGGAGTACCGGATGTCCGACCGCGTGGACCTCGCCGTGGCCATCGTCTACCCGCTCATGAAGGAGTACTTCAAGGAGTGGGACCCCCTCAAAGTAAGCCAGGGAAGTCGGTTTCTCCGCCTCTGCTTTGGGGGGAGTACCTTGGCTGCAAGATTGTCCGGGGGGCGGGGGGGGCGCGAGGAGGGCTGCAAACTGCTGCCTCCCAGCCACTGTGTATGTCTCCTCAGGACTGTACTTATGGCACCGAGATCATCTCCAAGTGGAAGAGCCTCCTTGAGAATGACCAGCTGCTGTCCCACGGTGGGCAGGACCTTTCAGCAGATGCCTTTCACAGGTACTGCATGCAGGGAGGGCGAGGCACTCCTGCCACTGTCTTCCAGGGGACTGGGAAGGGGAAGCACTGCCTGCTGAGGAAGTGTGTGGGGCGCTGGCCTTTATTAGCCCTCTGCCCCTGTGGCACTACCCTGGGAGCTTCACCCTCCTCCATTCGTTTCACCCTACACTTGTCAAGTGCCTACTGAGGGTCACATGTGCGCTAGGCTTACCCTGGCAGTAAAGCAGGCGGCCTTACAGCCGTGCAGGAACTGGAAAAGGCCGGGAGTAAGCAGTCGACAGATAAACCCTAGGGGCAATCTGGGCACAGCGGTAGAGACTAACAAAGGTGTATACCTCTAGGGGGTGGTTTGAGGCAGAGGTCTTGGGGTGACATTTAATCTAACCCAAAGGGTAAGAGGTGTCAGCTGTGCACATCAGCGTGGGGCCTGGGCTGATGGCTCTCTGCCTGGATTTCCAGGCTGTTGCCCTTTTCTCTGTCTAGAGGAGCGCGTGTGGTGTACTTTGCATACTGTGAACCCAGTCAACACAGTTCCCCAGCCTGCCCTCTGTCTTTCTCCCGTAGGCTGATATGGGAAGTCTGGATGCCTTTTGTTCGGAATATTGTCACCCAGTGGCAGCCCAGGAACTGTGAGCCGATGGTGGACTTCTTGGACAGCTGGGTGCACATTGTCCCCGTGTGGGTCTTGGATAACATACTGGACCAGCTTATCTTCCCCAAGCTGCAGAAGGAGGTAGGGCCAGGGCCTGGGAAAGAGCTCATGCGTGACCATGTGGACTCGTTTAGCATTTCTCTTCATCTCAGTGCTACTAAAGCGCCTGCAGTTAACAGAATGTGTCAGTACAACTGTTGTCCTGCCTTAACTCCGGCTGTTTTATCAGCACGTTCCTCCCCAAAGCCCCCATGAATTGGGAATTCATTTCCTTGGTTTCTTTCTTAAAATTAAAACTGCCATTTCTGAGATGTACTACAGCTGCATGGGAGTATTTATTTGTGGGTCAGTGTCTCTGTTTTAGGAAATGTGCAAAATGCCTACCAAGCACCTTGGCTGCCTCTGTTCCTAATGTGTCCCTCCATAAAACAAAGACCACGTCTCCCACACATGCAAAGGACTAGATGTTGGCCAAGAGAGCACATGGCGTCCTCGCCATTAACCACACAGGGCATCATGTGACTGCCCCACAGGCTGTGTGAACTGTTCCCCCCCACTTCTCCTGCAGGTGGAAAACTGGAATCCACTCACGGACACCGTCCCCATCCACTCTTGGATCCACCCGTGGCTTCCCCTCATGCAGGCGCGCCTGGAGCCACTGTATTCCCCCATCCGTAGCAAGCTGTCCAGTGCCCTGCAGAAGTGGCATCCTAGTGACTCCTCTGCCAAGCTCATCCTCCAGCCCTGGAAAGATGTCTTCACCCCTGGCTCCTGGGAAGCATTCATGGTCAAGAACATAGTGCCCAAGCTGGGTAAGGAAGTGGGGAGGGACATCCCAGTCCAGCAACTTTGGTGCGTTGGTATCTCTGGGCCAGCTTAGTGATTGTGCCTCTTAAAACAAGGCCTTGGACTGTGTGACAAAGCTTAGCACATGGCATTTCTCACTGTAAGAGAGGTGCCATTTTTGTGCACTGAGGCTGAATGTAAATGAAACCAGGGTACTTAAGGCAGTGACTAAAAGGCTGTGGTGACCTTGTCAGACTCAGCATGCCTCCTGGTTTCTGGTTGGTCTGATTTGGGCTTCTGGTAACAGGATAGCCATTGGTGTTCTGAAATTCCCGTGGTGTTTGATTCTAAATATAAGAATTATTTCTGGGTTAGAGAAAAAGATGACCTTTAAGAATTGGTGTGTCAAGAACTTCAAATGGACCTTTAAAAGCAGACCAAAGACTAGCACTGTGTGGTGAAGACTGTGCACTTTGTGCTTCTGTGGCTTTGCCTTAGGGCAGGGATGGGGCACGTCCGCCCTGGGCCCTGTACTGCATTTGGTCTGGCCCCACCAAGGCAACTGCAGGTGGAACTCGAAATTCAATAAATTTAGGAGCTTTTTTCATAGCTAATTTTTATGTTGATCATTTTGTATGGTCCTTGAACGATGTTATAAATACCCAAATGCCCTTGGCAGAAAAACGGTTCCCCACCCCTGCCTTAGAGATTGGCTTTCTCTTGCAGGTATGTGTCTTGGAGAGTTGGTCATCAACCCCCACCAGCAGCACATGGATGCTTTCTACTGGGCCATCGACTGGGAAGGGATGGTGTCTGTCTCCAGCCTGGTGGGGCTTCTTGAAAAGCACTTCTTCCCCAAGTGGCTCCAGGTCTTTTGCTCTGCCTTTTTGGGGGTGGGATGGAGGCAGGGAAGGGAAGAGTCACTTAATTCCTGGATAACCGTCAGACAGTGGTGCTGTGACTACATACAAAAATGAGTTACATGGGAGGATAGGAATGAGTTGAGCAATAACAACTGGCTGCCATTTATTGACCATTTGCCATGTGCCAGATGTTCTAAGCACTTAATTTGTATCATTTTGGGGTAGGGACTGTGATCCCTGTTGTACAGACAGGAGGCTGAGGCTCAGAGTTTACGTGCAAGGAGAAGGCACTTAGCCACCAAGCTGACTCCATATTCCACACTCCTGAGTGCCTGCCCCATAAGTGGCACCAGCTTGTAGGACCAGGATTAAAAGAAAACGGCCCCTTTAGACGTTTTGCTTCCATTTATTGCCACTGTGGATGCGAGTTTCTTATTTGTTCCTTTTTGACAGGTGCTGTGCTCCTGGCTCAGTAACAGCCCAAATTATGAGGAGATCACCAAGTGGTACCTGGGCTGGAAGTCCATGTTCTCAGACCAAGTGCTGGCACACCCATCCATCAAGGACAAGTTCAATGAAGCACTTGACATCATGAACAGGGCAGTGTCTTCCAACGTTGGTGAGTGGGGTTCTGTGTGGGGTATCCCTGCCCTGAGCTTCATGTTTCTGAGCATGTAAATGACACAGTAGTTTTCAGGTGCCTGTGGGCTGACTCAAGTGTAATGTACCCTCCCCTCCAACAGACACTGACTCTTAGCCACCAGGCCGAGTTATGTAGCTGGCACCCACCACCAGCTCTCCTGTGACTGGGAGGGCATCTGTCCCAGAATGGAGACAGATTTAAGCAGGACTCACACTGTGTGGGTCTGCCTCCAGGGCCCACCTTCGTAACCACTGTGCTGTGGACTTTTTAGGGTTCACTAGTGGCGTCTGCTCAGCCAGCGTTGGGTGTGCTACTCAAATGTAACAGCTCACAGTGTGCAGTCAGGGCACAGTCAAACTCAGTTGCTTAATCTCAAAACATTTTCTTTAATTGTGAAACAGTAACAATACTGACCTTCTAGGTTCTGTTAAAAACCTAAAGGGACTGAGTTACTGGGAGTGGTGTATATAGCGCTCAGTAGATGTCTTTGTTGTGTCAGAACAGTTGACTGTTCATTTAATACCTATTCCCCTACTGCTCAGTTCTAGGTAAGTCACTCTGCCTCGATCAGTTCCAGGAGCTTCCTCAGCCCATTTGTGTCACAGTGCTCCCCTCTCAAAGCATCTCCTCTAACCATCAACAAGGCTGAGCCTGTTCAAGGTCACAGTTTAGGAGTGGCAGCTGTGATTGGAATTTGTTTCCTGAGTCTTTAATTCTTTCTACTAAGCCTATTACATGAAAACAGAGTTAGAATTCATAGATTTAATTATATACTGTGCTTAATGAGGCAAATGTACCATGCTCTCTACTTGTCCAGGTCCTTAGGGGACATCAGTGGGCCGTCTCCATTTCCATACTCTAGATACTTCCTTCAGCCTCCTGGCCCCAAGCTCCTGGACTGCTCCCCCTGTCCCCTCTGCTAGCACTGGGCGCTTATGGTCCTGTGTTATCTGCCCTTCAACACCTATGTGTCAGCTCCCACATACATTTACAATTCTTCCAGGGCCGGAGCCTGTCTGGGTAAGTTAAAAATGTAACTAGTACAGGCCACCTGTTTTCTAGGTTCTACAGTTTGCCTTTTGGGCTGTGTAGTGAAAACTACCAAGAAAGAGGTGGGAATGGAATCTGGCCACTAGGTATTAGCCAGAAACCTGCAGGCCGGTTTTTAAGTAGTTCCAGCCAGGCGTCTAGGGGCTTGCTCGCCTGCCTAGTGCTTTGTGTGTCTGAGGCACAGCTGCCCTTCAGTGAGGAACAAGTAGGTCTCATAGAGATGGCACGTGTGGGACATCCAGATGCAGCCCAGTCCTGGCGTAGATTCCCGACATAGATTCCGTGAGTGCCAGAGACCTCTCCTCACCCCGCCCTCTCCCCCAGGTGCCTACATGCAGCCCGGAGCTCGGGAGAACATCGCCTACCTCACCCACACAGAGCGGAGGAAGGACTTTCAGTATGAGGCCATGCAGGAGCGGCGGGAGGCCGAGAACATGGCCCAGAGGGGCATTGGCGTGGCCGCCAGCTCTGTGCCCATGAACTTTAAGGACCTCATTGAGACCAAGGCTGAGGAGCACAACATAGTCTTCATGCCTGTCATCGGAAAGCGACACGAAGGGAAGCAGCTCTACACCTTTGGCCGCATCGTCATCTACATCGACCGGGGTGTGGTGTTCGTCCAGGGCGAGAAGACCTGGGTGCCCACCTCCCTGCAGAGCCTGATTGACATGGCCAAGTAGACTGGCAGGCCTGGCGCAGGCCGGACCTTGCACCTGAGAGGGACACATTTCTGACTAAATGATATTAAACCACCTTTGAAAGTAACTTCTCTATTTAGTGGCCACTCCCCACCAGGCCAGGTCACCAAGAAAGGCTGTGAAATGTGGTAACGCTGCTTTAGAAGTGCATAAAACTTTATACCAGTTCTTCTGCAGTGTGTCCTCTCCACACGAGAGCCAAGCTGAGGGGTTTCCTGTCCTCTCCAAACCTGGCCCACTGTAGACAGGAGCTCCCTGCAGTCCCTCCATGGCAGCCTCCCCTTCAGTGTCTGGCCTCAGCCAGCATTGAATACGTCATGGCAAGTCTGAGCCAGTAGCTGGAGGGTCTCCTGTCTTGTTCCTGATGATCTCAAGGTCCTCAGAGTCCTGATACTCTGGTTCTTCCCGAAATGCCCAGGTGTCTGTGGAGAGCTGCTTCAGCTTTTGGACAGGGAACCAGTGGACAGAGGTGTCATTAAATGTGTCCATGTACTGTGAAGTCTGGGGAAACTCCTGCTCCTCCAGTCCTTTGGAAATCTGAGCAGAAAAATTCAAAGTAAGAAAGTATAAGCTTGATAGTCACAGTAAACCCCACTCTGCCTTTGGTTAGTCCCGTGAGCTCCTGCCTATATGCGTAAGGGCAGAATTCGTCAGTGACGGAGAACTAGGAGGACTTCACACCCTCTCCCCTCCCAGCCCCTTCAGCCAGATGGATACCTTGGCAACGTAGGCATAATTTTTCTGCAGGATCCTTGTCAATAGCCTAGAAATAAAAATTTTAAATGCATGACTAGGAGGTACAAGAGTGGTTTTATCCAACTTTAGACATATGGAGAGAAAATGATTTAAATATAGCAAGAACTCTTAACAACTGGGGATGTAGAGTAGGTGATCAGTAAATAGAATTGTGACTGTCCCAGTAACCACCCATTTCATCAAGGGAGAAATGACAGCGAAACCTAAGCATCGTGAAAGAGGACACATAGAAATCCATGTTGTTAATGGTTTTTCCCCATTAAAAAAATCCTGCCCACCGTAAGGGAAGGGAGGAGTTCCTGGCAAGGACCCCTTAACTCGCGCTGCAGGGTCCATCTTTCTCTTGCCCTCTGTCCAGCTTCCGGTGCAGATGCATTTCCAAGGACCAGTCCTGGAAAAGCGTTCTGCTTGTGGGTCTCGGACCAGCGCACCCCAAGGCCTGACGAAGCTCAGCGTTCTCAGGCTTACCTTTCCTCCAGGCCTTTGAAACTGTTCCCAATGATGAGCATCTTGGACAGGGCATCTACTGACCAGTTGCTCCACAGAAGGTTGTTGTAGAGGGCTGTCCCACAGTGCAGCATGTAGAAGATGGTGGGCTCACCGCAGACACTCCGTTTGCCTTCCTGGGGTGAAGATGCACGCATGTAAACACTTCGCACAACGGGGTGAGGGAGAGGTAATAAGGGTTCTCACCACACACACAAAATGAAAATGGAATTATGTGAAGTGACGGATGTGTTAACTAACCTTATTGTCATCATTCTGCAGTATGCATGCATCACGTTGTGCACCTTAAGCTTATGAAATTCTGTGTGTCATATCAACACAGCTCGGGGAAAATGAGCTGAGAGGACAGCAAATTGAAGAATGAAATGGAGGAAAACTACATTCCACTGGAATCGTCACATTAGCAATGACTGTGAAATCTATGACATGGAACAGAGTCAGGAGATCGTGTCTGTAAGGAACTCATGTTTACTTAACAGATGACCCATGAACACAGCTCTGGGTCAATGAAAAGGCCTCTTGGGTCCATGATAGCATGGGCAGGAGGGGTGGCAATGGTTACTGTCTCCCATGTACTGTGTCTAGTGATCTCTTGTGCTTCCTGTGTCACTTTCTGCAGGTCCCTATCACAACTATTGCTCCATAGCCAAACTCCCTGGCAGGGAACATAAGGCCCTCCATTTGCTGTCTGGCCCCTGCTACCTCTGGGCCTCTCCTCTTTCCACTCTTCCTGCAGCTTCCCTTCTGTTAATAACACACTGGCAGTGGTTCCTGAACAGCCAGCTCGGCACAGGCTGCCTACAACCCTGGTCCTGGCCCTCTAGCAAACTCTCCCGGTCAACCTTCAAATCCCAGCTCAGACCCAGGAAACTTTCCTCCATCCCCCTAAAGAGAACACGTTTCCTTCCCATTTCAGTTTCTAGTACGTGGTTCCACCTCGCTGTCCAATTGATCATTCACTTGTTTACATGCCACATGCCTTGATATGACCCCTGAAGAGAGGGACTGGCTCCTGTTTACCTTGGTCTCCCCAAAGCTGCTTGCCCAGCATAGAACAGGCACTCAGAAGAGATGATCTGAATGAAATGGCAGTGTTTTCCGACCTTGCCAACACTGGCAAACAATTCTCTTGTCTCAGCTGGGCCTAATTTTCATGTTTCATAATAAGCCACGGAAAGGCAGTTTTTCAGAACAGAGAAGAACCAAATGATTATTTCAATCCCCAAGACAAATACAAAACTAAATTCAGACGTATCTGCCTACACTGGCTTCAGTCCTCTGCTTTTAAAATTATTTTCTTTCTTCCAGGTCTCAAGAAATTTTAAATCCCAGCTATTTTAGGGTATGCAGGGGTGGACTGAGGCTTCACAACTCAGCCAGATGCTGTGGGTGTGCCTGACTACAGCTCCAAAGAGGGGAGACGTTCTGTCCCCTTTTATTGCCTCCCTTGGAACAGGGTGAAGTTCAACCAGGAAGCCTTCATTTAAGGCACTGAGATTGTGTGCCCTTTTAATATTTTATACCAACAGTAAATACCAACTTGGCCTGATTTCTGGACAAAGACTCCTCATAAAAATTTTGTAAACATAACATGTTCTGGTTCATGCCATTTGTGTAAGTTTTACTTTTCTCAGATGGGCACAACAGGCAAAATGTGGGTAACTGACTGGGACAGCAGCAGGCAGAGGGAAGGAAGGGCTACTGTTTCAAAGGAAATGCATTCATGGGACAGGGTCAGCTGTCAGCAGTTACACGGCCCTCCCCGCTCCCCTTTCCTGAACCACTCACCTCATTCTCACTGAGGACAGTCACCCCAAGGGTGTTAAGAACTGCAATTTCGAGTTGGCTAAACAAGGGGTCATACACCCAGCAGTGACTTCTGGGAATCTGCAGGAGGGAAGCAGTTATTTCAACCCGAATGCCTGTGTGCACACCATGTGCAAGACCAAGGGAGGGGCAATAAAGAAGAGTCCAAAATGTACCTGGCACTTATCCAGGAGAAGAAGCAAAAACGTTAGCTGGTTTCTAGCTATGACGCAGGTGGCAAAGTTGCCAATGCCGTAACACACACACTTCCAACCGCAGGGCCCCGGGACCAGGGTCTCTCCTGGGATGGAGCCAGGGGCCACATCTGACTCATCTGGTGATGAGTCGAGGTGCAGGTTTCCAATGGCTTCGGAAAGAGTCCCCACAGGGGCAGTCAGTTGTTCCAGATGTTTCATAAGACATTTGTTGATGGTTTCTGAAAGAGCACGCCCCCAAATGGTCAGAGCGCATGCTCTGACCCCGTGAACCAGACCACCCACAAAAGCAGCCCACAGGTGCGGGGAGAAGGGAGTAGGGCAGTAACAGCTTCAGCTCCTCAGAGAGAAGGGCTGCCGGCTCCACTCCCAACATGCCTGGGGCATGCTGCTGTGGCCACCGAAAAGTGACAAGCTGTCCAGGTTCCTGGACCCCGTGGCCTACAACCTCAGAGAAGGTTTCAAGAAGAAATAGCTTTCATTTATGGGCACAGTTTCCATCTAAAACTCTAATGTAAACTCACTCTAGTTTAACAGGAGGTCCCTGGTAAATGAAGATTATGTCCTGAAATTCCAACTTTTTATTTTATTTTATTGTAACAAGGAATAGAGGAACAGAGCTCTCAACATCACACTATAATGGCTTGGAGTAGGAATATTTAATGTGTAAAAAGTTAAAAAAAAGGTAGGCTGGGGCTCCTGGAGTCTAACGAAATACACCCTCTTTAAATCTCATACAGAGGTGGGTTCTCTCGTCTCTCCTTTATTATACTGGTGCTGAATTTAGTTGCACAAATCTGTATGCAAAACAAAGCAAGAAGCAACAAGCTATACATTCCCACAAGAAGATACCAGTTTTCACTTAACAGCAAAGATATCTTTAAGACCCCAGCCAGAAAAGGTTGCATGAAAAACTGGCTCTTTTAATCCTTGCTGGTAAAAGGTTTTTGGAAAACAACTAGACAACGTTTCACTGAATAATTTCATTTCTGGAAGTATATCCCAAGAAGATCAACCTAAACTTGATGAAAGCTTTATGCATAAAGGTGCTCACTGTGAACTTATGATAACTAAAAAACAAAGGAAACAAACTCAATGACCCTCAATAAAAATCAACTACTGTAAGTCTACTCCATGTATTAATATTTATGTTCCCACACATAATGTTTAGGAAGAGATAACTGCATGGGGAAAAAAGTGTACACTGCAGTCTCAAGAAAAAAGAGCAGGATAAATATAAATTTCAACAATAACGATAATGACAGCTAACATTCATTACTTCCTATGCAGCCAGAAACCATCGTTCTAAGCACTTAACTAAACAATCTCATTTAATACTCAAAATTACATCACAGGATATGTACCACCATCTCCATTTCACAGATAAAGAAACCGAGGGTCAGAGTTACGAGCCAAAAACACACAGCTGTAAGGGGGAAGTCAGTCAGAATTAGCACCAAGCATGTACAGCGCTCTGTGATGCAAAATGTCATCAAATGAGGGTGGGATTCCTTTCTTTGCCCATGTTCAGGCCCTCCTCCCACCCCTACCACCCTCTCAGCCTCGGCGAGGTGGTACTCACCTAGTGCTGAACTCCAGAAGTCAGAAATAAGTAGGTCTTCCCTGTTGGAAGAAAATGGCATGGTCATCTCCCATTCTTCTCAGGACTGCCCTAACAGGGACCCTCCTCCTGTCCATAATCTGGACGTGGGGAGCATGCTGAGTGCCGTCAGACGCAGAGCCCACCCTCGAGTGACAGGAGGAGGGTACATGGTGAACATGTGCAGAGCCAGAGCACAAACTGCTGTGGCTCAGAGAGGGCTTCCTGGAAGAGGCCCCGTTTCCCGGGGATAGGTCTGGGTCTGTCCTGTATCCTTGGTCCACAACAGAGCTTGGCAGAGAGGTGCAGCTCCATAAATAGTTGTTAAATGCAGATTTAATCTGTGCTTTAGTTTCCTCAGCCCTAAAATGGGATTAGAATCATACCTATCACAGAGGGTTCCAGGAGGGATTAAATGGGTTTACACTCAGCACAGTGCCCCAAACAGACCAGGTACTCAATAAATGTCCTTTGTTATTATAAGTAATTCCAAGGTGAACATAAAAAAAGAGACAAACCAAGGGTCTGGGCTTGCCTTATTCAAGTCAACTGGTTTCCACAAACCCAGAGCAAAACATAGTCAACAGTGAATTAAAATGAACTGAATGAGCTCTCCAATCAAAAGACACAGAGTGGCTGAATGGATTAAAAAACAAAACCAAACCCATCGATCTGCTGCCTACAAGAGACTCACTTCAGATGTAAGGACACACACAAGCTGAAAGTGGAGGGATGGGAAAAGATACCCCATGCAAACGGAACCCAAAAGGAAGCTGAGATAGCTATACTTCTATCAGCCAAAATAGGCTTTAAAACAAAGCTAAGCCCAAAGTTAGTAGAAAGGAGGAAAAAACAAAGAGTAGAGCATAAATAAATGAAACGCAGAGCTATTATAACATATCACAGAAATACACCAAGCAAAAAAGCTGCTGCACAACAAAAGAAACCATCAACAAAGCAAAAAAGCAAGCAACGAATGGGAGAGGATATTTGCAAATGATGCTTCTGATACGGGGTTAATATCCAAAACATATAAAGGATTCATACCACTCAACAAAAATACAAACAACCCAATTGAAAAACGGGCAGAGGATCTGAACACAGACACTTTTCCAACAAAGACACACAGGTGGCCGACATTCACAGGACAAGAAGCAACAAGTGCTGGAGGCAGGGCGGAGAAAAGGGAACTCTTTCGCACTGTTGGTGGCAATGTAAACCGGTGCAGCCACTATGGAACACAGTAGGGAGGTTCCTCAAAAAATGTAAGAATAGAGCTGCCATATGACCTCTTCTGGGTATCTACCTGAAAACTTTGAAAACACTAATTTGTAAAGATACGTGTACCCCAATGTTCGCTGCAGCATTATTTACAACAGCCAAGGCATGAAAACAACCTAAGTATCCTTCGACACATGGCTAAAGAAAATACAGTACATACAGACGATGGAATATTACTCGGGCATGAAAAAGATGCAATGTTGCCATTTGGGCCGCCGCTGTAATTGCAATAAGAGGAGCGACCGCCTTTATTGGGCGCTTACTGCAATTCGGGCTCTAAGGCGCCCTTTACCTCCGTGAAATCCTCGCAATAACCCCTTCAAGGCTTTGCGCGCCCTCCCACTTTACAGATGGCGAGACTGAGGCTCCGAGAGGCTCCCGCGGGCGTGAGGAAGATTCGGACTCGGGGCGGACCCGACACTCACTCCGCCTCCCGGATGCGACGAAGCACGACTCCGCCGCCCACCTCGGGCTCCGCCTCCGGGCCCCGGGCCGCCGCCGCTGCTCTGGGCCGCGGTCGCCGAGCCGCAGGGCGCCTCCTCCTCGGAGCAGCCGCCCGCCAGGGTTCCAGCGCCGCCGCCGCCATTGGCCTCTGACGTCACGGGAGCGCGGCGCGCTGCGGCTACGTCATCGGCGCGCGCGAGCGCCCGGGAACCTCTAGGGGGCGGGAGCTTCCGGCGGCGCGTGACCCTGGGGCCTCTCCGCGGCGCGCGTAGGTACCGGAGGCGGGGTGGGGAGTCGCTGGCCCCGCTGCCGCCCGCCCTGCGGGTCCCGAACCCCGGTCCTCCGGCTGCCCGGCTACTCCGGCAGGTGGGCAGCGCGGGGACGCCGAGGGGAGGGACCGCGTCCGCGAGCGCCTCATCGCGGCCTCCGTGCGCCCTGACCCGGCCCAGGCTGACCCCTGCGCCTTTGCCAACCAATTCCCAGCCCCCTGGCGCCGAGGCCAGACGCTTCCCAGTGCCCTGGACGGTAACCGATCGCTTCCTGGTCCTTCGCAGTCGTTAGCGCCTGTTTTCCTGCCCCGCTGACCCACGGAGGCCACTTCCTACACCACCACCACCACCACCCCTCGGGTCATAGCTGGCCACTCTTGACTTCCTCCGCCGTTATTGCCACTTCCCGGGCAGCCAGAGCCTTCTGTGGTCACATTCCAACCCCTGCTCTATCCCAGGGCCATTACCCGCCTCTCCTGGACCTTTCAGAGATAAGAGAGTGGGCCTTGGCAGTGCAGGGCCCAGCCCTTTGGGAACAAGGGATAGGGGGTTTCAGGCCGCTGTCCGCGGTTCCAAGAGCTTGGATGCTCTCCACAGGCTTCCAGATACGCTTCAAAGAAACCATGAGAAGGCCCACCCCCAAGATATTGAGAGTTGAGAATAGATAAAGATTGTACAGGCCATCAGAGATTCAGTGGGGTCCTCTCTAGGGATTTCTCTCTACCAAAGGAGCTTTAAAGAACTCTACTGTGCTCCAAGGAGGATGCCAGGTGGCGAGCACGCATTTGAAACCATGTCCCCCGGGGACATTAATCTTGGAGAAAGTGACAATAGACAGACAGTTCTGAAGAGACCAAAGGGTTGTCTTGTGGAAGGATTAGACCTCGTTTAATTTCCCTGGAGAGTGTTATGCAGACCAGTTTGTAGAGGTTACTGGGAGGCCAGTTTTAGCTTGGTGGAAAGATAAATTTAACACTGCCTGTCTCTGGAGAGAGTAAGCCAAAGACAGTCCATGTAATTTTTTTTTTATTGATTTTAGAGAGAGAGAGGAAGGGGGAGAGAGAGAGAGGAACATCAACTCGTTGCTCCACCCTTTTATGCATCAGTTGGTTGCCTCTTGTATGTGCCCTGACTGGAGATTGAATCCACAACCTTGGTGTATCAGGATGACTCTCTAACCAAACGAGCTACCGGGCCAGGGCCAGTCCAGGTAGTTTTTGAAGATTACAAGAGAGAAGTATTAGAGTAAATGATGCCAGGTTCCGTCCGTTCAGACTCTTAAATCCCCTGATAGTGTGAGTTGTCTCTTGTGGGAGTTCGAAAGCCACTTTTTAAATTCTCACTATGTCTTTTGGAGACTTTCCCAACTCCACACTTCTACATGTTCAGATTACTTTTGAGCTGTCAAGGTAACAATTCCTTAATTTGAGTTCCCATTATTACTGCAGCAATGGCCTTATTTGCATAGCTGTTCTTGGCACCCAGAGCTTCTTTAATTATTTAACTTATTCTTCTGTGAGACATTGCTGTTCAAGAAACTAAAAGATTTGAAGTCCTGCTACCCTCTCTTTTTTATTTTGCAACTGTTTTTGACTTTCTAGAAAGCTCTTTTGAAGTACACCATTTGCTTAACCATGCTGGGTCACATGCTCTCTTGTGGGTTTCTGAAATAATCTATTCCTTGTGTTTATTTTAGGGCTAAGGCACTGATGTTTGAACAGGAAGCTTCAAAACTTTTAAAAGAATCCTCAGAGTGGCTTTGAACCACACAAGCTAGAAATCGCCCCAGAACAGCGCCTTCAGCATGCATTTCCCCTATTGGGCTTTCCTGGTGAGCTTTTTGAAGAGGTCGTTCTGTAGTGAGCCAGAGAGTTGATGCTCACAGAACTGGATTAGTGGATCTGACTTTTCTGGTAGAATCCTCTGGCCTTTTTATATTCTCTCCCAGGGTTCTAAGAGGCATGGGGGTATTCATGGAACCCAAGGGCTTGCCAGGAGGGAAGTAGCACTTTCATGCTGAATGAAAACTAAACAAGTGACAGTTGTAACTGAAAACACTCAAACTTCCCACGTCTGGATTCACTGGATCGGGGACACAGGAACAGTCACTGCTGTGGAGAAAGAGGCCATAACTGGAAAAGAAAATCCAAATAAAGAGAATGAGAGTGACTGGAAAGTAAATGGCCACCTCTACCTCAACAGAGACAAAGTCAGCTTCTACCTCAACAGAGACAAAGTCAGCTTCCTGGTGAGTAGCGAGGTCTGCTGTGGTTTAGTTCCTGCCCGGTTGTTGGACTGGTGCTTTGGGTTAACTGAAGACCCAGCCACATTGTCTTGATTTTATTAAGGGGGTAAAAAAAAAAAAAAGCTATTTCTTCAGAGCAGCTGAATTAAACATGTGAGCCGTTTCTCACCAAAGCTGATGTGTTGTAACTTTGCAAGCTTCTTGCAGTGGTCGAACGAGTCCAGCATTGATAGACTGTAGAAAAGATAGTCATGGCCGATCATGCATCTGGCTTTGATAATGTGGGCGGTGGAGTCTTCGCTTTTGAAACACAAGAAATGGTTGCACTGCAGAGTTATACCATGAGGAGAGGTTTGGCCAGTCTTCAGTTTAGCTCTTGAAAGGTATTACACAATGTCTTCCTGCAGCTCCATTTTCTTCTCAACCCCAAGTGAGTTGAGCCTCTCTTGTAATTTGGTTCAGCAAACATTAGTGGAGGAGATGAAAGTGAGAGGCCTGGTTTAAGTAGACTGAGCAGGGTTAGTGCCTGGTAAAACCTGTGTGGAAGTCAACCAGATAGAGCAGTTCAAAATGACATCCAGGTTTTCTTGTGGGCATTTGGAAGAGACCCCAAGAACATAGGAAAGGGTAGAACGGGGCCCGGCAGTGGGGTGTCTGAGTTGAGCCTGAAACATGTTGGGGGGCTTTTTGACCTGGACCTGCCCTGAAGCCACTTGCACATCTGGAACTAAGGAAGGCAATTGGACTAGAAACTGAGTTAGAGCTTTTCATCAGGAAGATAAGGTGGGAGCCAGAGAGGGTGGTAGGGAGTCCAGGGGAGAAGAGCACAGGTGACAGTGGTCACAGCTCCTCCTTAGGCTCTAACCTGCTAGGTGTGCTCTAGGAGATTTAGAAGTAAAACTCAGGTCTGGCCTTTGTGGTCTTAAAGAGGGTGTTATAATTATGTCGCAGAGCAGACTGAGACTTGGTGGAAGAACAGGGTTATGGAAATCAAGGAGAGGGATTCCCCTGGGGATCGGCAGTTTGATGAGGGATCGTGGTTGAATTATCCTTCAAGGGTTTGATAGGCAGAGAGAGGTTCGGTGTTTCTCTGTGATCTCTAAAAGGCCCCATTTTTCCCTTCACTGAAACAAGCAGTTTACTGGATCCCTTTCATCGCTGGGACCCCAGTACACACACTTAGGCCCTCAGTAATGGTTGTTAAATGAATCCATAGTTCCTGGTAGAAGGGGTGTTTCGGGAGATTGTTGTGCCCAGCAGATATGAGGAGTGCATCTGGGACATCCCCAACTTACTTTGATGTCAGGGCCTTGAAAGATAGCTTACCAAACTATGTGGTTATGTAGTTAAGGCTCAGTATCTCAAATAAGAGGCATCATCGTGGGCGCTCCGCGTTTCCTTAGCTACCTGTCTGTCTTTCTCACAGACAGTTTGACGGCTGGATAGAGGCATATTTTTAGTTCGACTCAACTGCACGTATGAAATGGTTTTTATTTATCTGTAACCACTGGGTTCTTCTTCCTCTGGGGCCACCAGGAGGCTTTGCAAACACTGAGTAATGAGCTCTCCTCGGGCTGGGAATAGGGAGCTGTGCTTCCAGACACCCTGATCTGACCCCTGCATGGAAGGAAACTCGGTTCCATTCTGTTCTCTTGCCAGGTGGAATTATTTTTTCCTTTATGACGGGTCAAAGGTAAAGGAAGAAGGAGACCCAACTAGAGCTGGCATTTGTTACTTTTACCCTTCCCAGGTAAGCCCCCCCAGCATGCTGTTTATTGTTTTGTGGGGATCCCCAGGAAAAAATGTACACCTCAAAGTGGTGACTGTTCAAAAGTATAGGGCTTACACCGGGACTGCTTTCTTATGTTTCTACTCTCTTATACTTAGTTGTACTATTTCTTCTTGTTCTGGCCTTAAAATCCCCAGGCAGCTCAGTACCTCCGTCTTCTGTGGCTCTCTGTTATCATCATGATTTTCTCTCTGCCCCCATTGCTCCCAATTTTTGATCACCTCATTTAAGAAAAAAAAAAAAAGGTTTTATTTAAATATATACAAAAGTAGAGAGAAGAGTATCATGAACCCCCAGGTGCCTGGCACCAGCTTTAACAGTTGTCAACACTTTGCCAATATTATATAACCCAGCCTAACCTCTCTGCCCTCCTTTTTTTTTTCTGGAGTATTTTGAAGCAAATCCTACACATTGTGTCATCTCACTAGTATCAGTAACATCTCTAACTGAAAAGGACTTTTTAAAAAAAATTTTAACATCATGCCTAACAAAAGTTATAATAATTACTAACAATAATTCCTTAGTGTCATCAGATTTTGCCTTACTATCTTAGATGTTACTTAGACCTACCTTCCTTTCTTTTTTCCTTCCGTCCCCCTTTCTCTTTTTCCTGATCAGGATCCAAGCAAGGTTCACTGTTCCACTTGGTTATTTTGTGTGTTTAGTCACTTATACTGTGTGACAGTCCTCACCCACCCATCCTTTATCCCCCCTGTGCTGTTGAGTTACTGAAGAAACCAGGTTATCTGTGCAGTAGAATTGAGCATGGCCCACACTCTGGTTTTAGCTGATGACTTCCTCACAGTGGTGTCATTTAATGGATTCTACCCACCACATTTCTCTTAAATAGTGATAAGATCTAAAGCCTTGGTTAGGTTCAAGTTCATTTCTTTTAGGCAAGAATTCTTCATAGGCGGTTTGTACATTTTCTGTTTATCACCTAATGTCTGGCTGCGCCACAGTGGAGTTAATGCTAAGATTGATTAGGAGGTCTGTAAATTTGCTCGTGTGATTACCCTCTGGTTGGATAATTGGGATTAATCTAGGCTGCTCTGGCCACTCTGCAGGGATTTGAACAGGGATGAAAGGCTCGTGCTTCTACCCATGCGCGCGGGTTAAATTATAGGGTATTATCCTAGGAACAAAAATGTGGTTCTGTGGAATCATCTTATGTGTTCACTGTGGTGCTCAGGCAGGGGCCAAAGACTGTGTCTAAAAACAGCCAGAGTAAATATCTTAGGGTTTGTAAGAAGCCACATAAGGTCTTCATCACATATTCTCCTTTGTTGTTGTTTTGACAACCCTTAAAAAAACATTCTTAGTTCATGGGCCATGTAAAAATAGGCTGCTGACTCGATCTGGCCTGCAGGCTATATCTGCCCTAAGGAATGACACAAGAGCCCAGCAATTTCAACTTCCTGTCTGGAATTTGCTGCTTTCCCTTAGACCCTGCTTGACCAAAAGGAGTTGCTCTGTGGCCAGATTGCTGGAGTGGTCCACTGTATTTCTGACATCTCTGGCTCTCCTCCCACTCTCATTCGGCTGCGGAAACTTAAGTTCGCTATCAAGGTAGATGAAGATTTCCTTTGGGTAAGTTTAACAGGTACAGCCAGTGCCTCTACTGTGAGTCGTTTGTCTGGGTGATTAGTATCATGATGAGAGTCATGCTCTCTAGTTCTTGAGCCTGAAATCTCCTCCCTCCCTCCCTCCCTCCCTCCCTCCATGTCCTGTGTCTGGGATCATCCACACTTCTTGTCAACCTGCAGGTGCCCATCAGAACTGAGTGCTCCAGACACTTTTGACATATCCAGCATTGCTCATGCACCATGGTTCCTCCTCTCCTTTGAATGACTGAAGCCAACCTACAGAAATTCTCTTTATTCTGTGATGCAAATTGAGTTTTTAATTCCATTTTTTCTTCTTTATAGTCTTTATACTTCCACACTTCCTGGGTAAGTGACCCAGACACTCTTAAGACATTGATGCATGTATATCAGGTTTCAAAGACCCATTAAAAAAAAAAGAAAAACCACTTCTTTACAGCTAGTGGTACCATATACGCTAAAGTGCTATTTTCCCATGCCTGCACTAATTTTAAAGAATTCCTGAGCTGAGGGATGTTTAAGTGTAAGGAAGAATATTCAGCTTTGTTGGCATTATTTCTATCATTTTATTATGGTCAGGGTTTGTTCGTTTATTTAAGATTCTGATGATTCCCATAGGAGAGATTCCTAGAGGTAGAATTACTGAGTCAAAGAATATGAACTTATGTCAGGCTCTTTGAACATATGGCTAGATTGTGTTCTAACTGAGCCAGTGTTTATCCTCATGGAACTAAACACCACACTCAGCATTCTGGAGCTCTAGGACTCACGATGATTCAGTCAGTTTCTGTCCTCAAAGCACTTTGTCCAGCTTGGGAGATGACGTGGCTGTTCATGAAACGGTTTGAGCCCAGTGCTCGCAGTGAAACACATATTAGACATTCAGTGTCCAGATAACAGGCCTAACACTATTAGGGGTCCCAAAAGAGGTCAGCGTGGGCTAGAGTGATCAGAACAAGCATCCTGGAGGTGCCAGAACCTGTGATGGGCACTGAAGGGGGTGGGGGGTGGGGCGCCTGGGCAAATGAGTAGGAAGGAGGCGGGCCCTTCAGGTGGGGCCATATGAGCACATTGCTCTCTGGGAGACCAGCTTGGCTGGAGTGGAGGGTGTGGGGCTGGGCAGTAGATCAGTGTCAGTGAGCTATGCAGTCTGGCTGTAGTGAGCCCTGGATGCCAGGATTCGGGGCTTGGACTCAATACAGGAAAATGCCTGTGTTCCTGGTTTCCCTCTTTACAGGTGCTGGGCTGTGCTGTGGAGCTCCCTGATAGCAGCTGCCAGCAGTTTCTGGAACAGCTAATTGGATTGTTTAATTTTTACAATGGACCTGTTTCTCTAGCTTACGAGGTATGAGGAGAGCGTTGAGGAGTCAGTGTGGGGCCTCTTGAGCAAAATCGATATTGCCAGAACACAGCACTTACTCTAGGGTCTGTGTATTCTACCTAAGCACACCGTGTCCAGCGACAAGGTCAAGGACTCCTAGAGTCCGTCTCAGATGTCTTGTTCCCCAGTGGCGTAGGTCGCATTTCATTCCACATTCTTATCTCCATCTCCTCCCGGGGACAGCTGGAAAGAGCAGGGCCTAGTTGCCACCCTCCCCCAGCAGGTGCACTGAGTCTGTGGTGGGGAGGTTGTCAGGGTAGGAGCTTTATAGAAAGTTCACCCTCCCTTCTGCCAGCTCCCTGTGTGCGGAAGAGTGTGTCTCAGAATCTCAGCTCTGATCTCAGGCTGTCTCTCTTTTAGAGCTGTTCTCAGGAAGAACTGAGCGCCGAATGGGACACCTTCATTGAACAAATTCTGAAAAACACCAGCGACCTGCATAAGATCTTCACTTCCCTCTGGAACTTGGACCGGACGAAAGTAACATTCTCCTCCCCCTTTCTTGTTTCATGTATGGGAATTGAGCTTCTGGACACTTGTCTTTTCCCCTTTAAATGACCTGTATATCAAGAGGTGACTGGGATGTGTCAGTCAAGGTGGTTAAGACCTGCACTCACATTCCATGCTGCTGCTCACTAGCTTTGTGAGCTCAGATAAGTCAGGTGGTTTCTCAGAGCCTGACTCTTCTCATCCATAAAATGGGGTCATAATACCTGCCTCCCGGAACTGTTTTGATGATGAAATGAGACAATACTAAATGACACAAAGTAAATACTCAATAAGGGTATTATTGTTATCCTGCTAATGCAAGAAATGTTGAACTTGGTAATCGGAAAGTCCCCTTCTCGCTTGATATTAATATATGATTTAATTATTCTTAGCATTAAAAATACCCAGTGCTAACATTGTGCAAACAAGGTCACTGTCTCTGGGAGGGAGTGGCTGGGAAGTGTTTTGCCTCTGAGCCACTCCATTTGCCATTGGCATCCAGAGATGGATAGGCTGCTTGTGTGGCCGGCCTGACTGCCTGGCTGCCTGTTGCTCTGTGGCCTTGATCTTGGTGAACATCACATCCTCATTGTCAGGTAGTTTTAGGGACTTTCGGCAACAGACTCCTTACAAGGCAGGTGGAACTGAGGTGTATCCTGAGTGAAAGTCCATGAGGTTTTCACTCAAACCCATGAGGTTTTCACTCTATGTCATGGAACAGAGTTATGGGCCCAGATCAGACATCAAGTTAGCTGTGTCACCTTGGGGCTTGTGCTTTGGGGGCAGGGCAGTGAGGGCTGTAGGGGAGGCTTTCAACTGGCACCATGACCTGCATTTGAGACCTGTAGGCCTCCTCTCTCACTGCTTGCTCGTCTTAGCATTGATAGGGTCTCCTGGCTAGTCTACCTGTCCCCTGTTCCAAGAATTGGGCATTCTTTGGTGTCAGGAGTTCTGTGTACAGAGAGGACACGATTATACCATGTGACACAGTCTCCTTTCTCCAGGCTCCGGGTTATGACCTGTCACTCGTTCCACAATCTCCCCTTCCCTTCCCTTCCTCGCTGATTGTCAGCATGTTAACTTGTGGGCATGCGTCTTGCCCTGCACAGGTGGAACCCCTGCTCTTGCTGAAGGCAGCCCTCATCCTGCAGACCTGCCAGCGCTCTCCTCACATTCTAGCTGGCTGCATCCTCTATAAAGGCCAGTGAGTAACACCAGAGCTCTCTCCTTCACCCCCTTCCCCTGCCACAGACTTGGCCATCCCAGTCATGGCCACTTCCAGATCATAGGCAGGAGCTCTTTTTTGGGCCAGTTCTAAGTGAACTGGTTTGGCAAATACCAGGTAGTTTAGATTTGATTTAGAATATGTACTTGTTTTTGAGCAAAGCTGGAAATTGGAAACTCTTGTGTCCAGAAAATAGGAATAGGAAAACCAGATATTTACATACTGAAATTATTGGGGTGACACTGGTTCACAAAACCATCCAGGTTTCAAGTGTACAACTCAACAAAACATCATCTGCACACTGCATCATGCACCCACTGCCTCAAGAAAAGTCTCTTTCTGTCTCCATTTCCCCCAACTTTGCCCATTTCCACCTACCCCTCACCCCCCTTTCCTTCTGGCTATCACCACACTGTTTCTGTGTCTGTGCGTATATATGTTTTTAGCTAATCCCTTCACCTTCTTTCATGCATTCCCCCTTCCCTCCTCCCCTTTGACGTCTGTTCCATGTATCCCTGAGAATAGGCAATTTTAAAGAGATCCTTCTAATTCTCAGGATGGGGCATGCCTTTGTAGTTGCCAGTCTATGTAACGCACATGCAAAGCCCCAAGGTCCCCAGCAGCGGCATAAGTGAGGGGGTGTGGAAGCCTGCTGTGCCCTTCCTCCTGCCGCTCCAGCTCTGCTCTGCAAAGCATCAGTAGTGCTTCTTCTCAGCTCCTGCCAGCCTCTTGGCTAGATTGTCTATTGGATGGCCTCTGAGATCTCTCTATGCCTCTTCACATACTTGGAGGGCCTCTCCATGAGCCTGAGTGCCTAAGAGGCCCTCCATGCATCTTCCAAGGTCTCTCTTCTCATGGAAGATTGGCCCTTACAGCCCAGGGGCAGGCAGGGCCTGAGCACAGTGCCCTGAGATTTCTGACGGCCAGAGGGATGTGCAACTAGAATAACTCCCCAGGCTCCTGGGGTCTCAGGGGTCTTGTAGGCTGTGTTCCCAGCCCTGGCTTCTCTCTCCCAGCCGTGTGACCTTGAACAACTTGCTCCATCTCTGTTTCTCTTCTTGGAAATAGAGGCACTTTGTAGAGAATGAGATCATGTGACAGACTTCGAAGGATCAAGCATAGTCCCTGGTTCCCAGTGGATCCATTTCCCCTTTTTTTCATTCTGATGGTTCTGAGTCAGCCCGTGGTGCCTCCAGGCTCACCAGTGACATGGCCGTCAGAGATGGAATTTTTTTCCTTTCCATATTTTGTATTTCTTTATCATTTTTAAATTACACACTGAATGCATGAACACATTCTCGTTGTAAAAAAATGAACCTAGAGAGAAACACACAGCACAGTTAGAAGTTCCTGTCCACTCTCCCTTACTCCGCCTATCCCGCAGTTAGCATTTGGCGAGCATCCTTCCTTTGTTCTTTGTGTTTTCACACGTCTGCACATACACGTTGTTGATTTTATTTTTGTTCTCCTTGTAAATGGGATCATATGGTTCCTCAACTTAATGTACAGAGTGGAGATTTCTTTCTCAACCCCTCTTGGTCCACCTTATAGTAGCTGCACATTTATTGGTTGATTTAACTATTAATTTAACTCTTCATGAATAGTTAAATGATTAGCTATTCTCTTTTTGATAGAAGTTTAAATTATTTACCCATTTTTTTACACGATTTTATTGTTTTTCTCTGTAATGAAAATTCTTCTGCATACTTCTTGGTACAATTTAAAAATTTTGATAGAAATTATCAGAGTGCCCTCCATAAGGGCTTTACCACTTGACACCTTTTCACCAACTGTGTCCCCAAGATCCTGTCCAACATGGGGTGTTAGGAACCTTATTTCTTCTCACACTGTCCTTGTTCCTGTGTCTGACCTCCTAGGATTGTTAGCACACAGTTGCCACCCTCCCTCACGGCCAAGGTCCTGCTTCGTCCAGCTGCACCTCGGGACCAGGTATAATACAGTCCTCTCACCTGGCTGGGATGCTTCTGCACCAGGTGGCCCCTGGCGAGGCCGATCCCTGTGGTGGGTGGATGGAGGTGGCTGTGGGGCTGTCATCTCCCTTCATTTTGTCAGGACCCCGGGCCTGTCGGTGGTATTTTCCTCAAGAGTGAATTCACCAGCAAGGCTAAAAGAAAAGGTTCCTTTTTGTGTGGTCGACTTGGATAGTTGGTTTTCCTTCAATCCAAGTGGAACTATGAGAATTTGACTTTCCTTAACGATAGGCTTTATGTCAAAGAGATGTTGGATTTTTAGAGATGCTAAAGAATCACTTTGGAAATCAGAAACTATTTTTAAATACTTCCATTGTATATCTATTTAATTGCTTTTGTAATGAAAAACGCCAGCACACATGCTCATTGAGAATAAAATTTCCCACAGTTGCACTGTGCAGAGATGCTCACTGTTAGCATCAGGCATACTTCCTCCAGTCCTTTCCTTTTTTGTTTTACTCGTTTATCCTTAGCGTATGAGGTCATAGGTTTAAATGTATCATAGGGCTAGTTCTTTGCACTTATTCAATCAGTGGACGTTTAGAACGATCGCGAGGCTCTACGGGGTTGAGCAGGCAGCTAGGGGGAGCCTCTCTTCCATCTGCTTCGCTATTGGCATGTGGAGGGGACAAGCGTTCTGGGACAATCTTATTTTATGAACAGATGGCCCTGGGCAGTCCTGATGGTTAGGTCAGGAGGAGAGTGTGGTACCCAGCGCCAACTTGTGTGTGTTTATTTCAGAGACTACCTACAGGAGGGGATGCCCTGCAGGAGCGTGGTAAGTAGTGACAGGCATTGTCCCGTTTTGAGAGTGCTGCCCGTCTCTACACGTCCTGTGAAAGTCGTCCCATGCGGTGGTTTCATCTGCTTGGAAGATTAGGGCAATAGATGGAACAGAGCTCTAAGTACAGAGTTAGCCATCAAAATCCTATTGTAAATAAAACTAATTTTAGGCACAGCTTTTTAAAAATTAATTAATTGGGTGACATTTGTCAATAATGTTAACCATTGGTTAATACAGTACAATTCTACAGTAAGTTATCTGTGTATTACATTGCATTAGCACGCCTTATAAATCCCCGTTTTCAGATCCCCCTTAAGTCTCTATAATGAGACGGCTCAAACAAGTTCCAGGGGATCCTGATTAGGAGGGTAAGACACATGGCAAGTGCGGAAAGACCTTGTGCAGGATGTGAATGTGCCCCCAAGAGGGTTCTTTTGTTTTATTTTGAAGCATAAGTTGGGGCACATCCCTTTTGTCAGTTAGAGCTGCTTTTTCCCCAGTTTGCATCTTGTTTTTAAGCGCCACTAAATTTTCTTCCACCAAATACCACCCTTCACCACAGCTGGGAGTAAAGGTGCCCCCGTGGGCTCTTCCCTGCTAATCACAGACATCGTGGCTGCAGCTCTGTGCTTCTGTCTGGGCTGAGGAGGGCACCGCAGCTCTGTTCTCTGAGCTGGCCCGTGGGGTCCATGCATCACCCCAGGAAGAGTCACTGCCCTTCTCTCTCCTCTGGTCCAGGGGAGGATCCTGTCCATGTTGCTTTGTGATTCTAGGTGCCATCCTGCCCCCGAATGTCCACATCATGCCCGTTTTCGTGACGGAAGAGGAAGCTGCCAGTCTCCATGAGTTCCCACGGGAGCATATGACCAGGTAAGGGAGCTCCGGGGTTCACCTGAAACCATGCTTTAGGGAGTCCCTCGCATGGGTTTATCCACGCAATCCCCTGGAACACCCCATCCTTAACTCCATCTTCTCCATGCTCTGCCCTGAAAGGGGCTTCTGGAACTTCAGTGTAGAGATAAGAGGCAGCTGGTATAGTGACATGAGTGTGGGTTTCAAAACCCAGATCTGTTGCTTACCAGCTGTATGACCTTGGGCAAGTCCATTCACTACCTGAGCCTTAATTTTAATAAAATAGACCTGGTAATATCTACTTCATGGACTCATGGTGAAAGTTGGAAAGAGTGTATATGTGGTACTCAGTACAGGGCTGACTCAGTAGACCTCCAAGTGTGGGTGACTTACTCAGTGTTGCCTGCCGTTTCCAGTAGGTGATCCTGGATCACCGTGTGAAGCCCCGAGAGCCAGGTATCGCCTTATTTTTATACCGGTTGTTTGGCCTCTTAGGCTCTGCGGCCTCCATCACCCACAGGTCACCGATGGCGGTGCTTTAGTCTCCCTGGGGAGGGACACTTGCCCTGCACTCAGTAGCTGTGTCCCTCACATGTCCCTTGTTCTCCAGCTCTCCCACATCTCCAGCCAGACTCCAGGAGCACTCTGCCCAACATCCTCCAAAGTGTTGGAGCCCACCTTCCCTGAAAGAAGACTCCAGTAGGCATGAGGAAGCCATGGCCTGGACGTGGGCAACCGGCCCTGAGTCCAGGTCCCCTGACACAGCTTGGCCAAATGGCAGGGGAGAGAATGGACACTTCTCTGACCGAGATCTGGAGAGCATCCAGCCTGCAGGATTGCATGCCGCTGCCAGGGACCAGGGTCTTGGTCTCCGCCACGTCAGAGGGAACAAGGAGCTGGACTTGTCTGAACTCCACATTCCAGACACTCAGGAAATGGGAACATCCTCAGCTTCTTTTGCCTTCTCGAATGCATGTGTCCCAGATGGTGGTAGTCCTTGTCACAAGGAATCTGTCAGCAACTCTGACAACCTGGAACCCAAACCACCCGAGGCTCTGCCTGTAGGCACAGTCAGCAAAGGCCTCCTTTCTCCCTCCCCTCCTGACTCACTCACCCAGAATGGAGCCCTGGGGCCACACGAAGACCTTCCTGGGGACAGCAGCCATGCCCCCATACCCAGGGAAGACCTCTTCCCCAGAAGGAAGAGCTGGCCACTGTCATCGCCCCACCTAGATTCTAGGCAGAGAGGAGTGAAGCTTCCTGTGGGGGAGGAAGGCACAGAGTGGTGTGTGGACGGGGTTCATGAGAGCCGCTCAGCCCCTGGCCTGGAATGCCACTCAGGCTCTGCAGACCCTTCAGACGATGGCCTCTCTGTAGGCAGCACTGACTCCAGGGCGACCCCAGCATCCCGGGGAGGACTTGTGCGCATGAACCTCTACACTCACAGTGTCACAGGGCTGGTGCTGTCCCTGCTGGCCGAGGAGCCACTGCTGGGAGACAGCGCAGCCATCGAGGAGGTGGTGAGTGTGCTCAGACCCACCCCAGCCCCCTGGGAACGTGGGCAGGTGGGGAGGGTGCTCCGCTTTAGCACTGCACTGCCGCAGAGCAGGAGGGGACAAGTGCTCCACCTTGCCCCGTGGCCTTGTGCAAACGTCCTCGTTTATATGATGGGGCAGTGGCATGCCTGCCTTCCTGCATTTGTGGGGTGAGTGAGAGCAAGTCCAGTGCACAGCTTGTTTTGCACGTTCCTGCTTCTGCCAGTTTCTAAGACGAGGGAGACCAAGTTGGATTCTTGGTTCTGGCTGTGTGACCAGGCACACAGGCCTCTGCCCTCCTGAGCCTCCAGTTCTTTGTCAGCAGTGTGGGCGTGTTGACAGGTTCTGCCCTTCCAGACACGGTGCAGTCATGCAGACGCGGTGTCGTTGTGCCATTGCTGCCACTGTGGGCCTCGCTTCTGAGCCTAGGCAGCTCTAGGATCAGAGTCTTTGGGGTCTGTCCTCTGCATGGTCACAGCTGGTGTTGGGACTTCTCTGGAAGCCCCTGCTTCCCTGCATAGCCCCTCCACTGTACCACAGTGATCTGAGGCTCCTTCCTAGAGGGCCTGGCACATCTGAAATCCTCACTGGCTCCAGAAGGCTCCTCCTAACTAACCCATTCCAGCCCTGTCCCACTTCCAGCAGTGCCTTCTCTGGAGCCTACCCTGGAGATGCAGTTGCTATAGTAACAGCCTTGCTGTAGTTGGCAGGGAAGTGGTAACAGTAGGAACAGGAGGTTGAAACTGCGGCAGGGAGAATGGTGTCCTGGGGCTTGCCTTGTTTTTGTTCTTAAATCTATATTATTCTAAGCAAGTCTCATTAGCATGCAGGACTTGTGATCCTCATAAAGGAGCAAGTCACCTTGGAGCTTAAAGGAAGAGGGATGGCAGCTCCCTTCACTCAGAGCCCTAGGCAAGAGACTGCTCCTCTCCGGATCTGCCCTGCTTGCCTCTCCCCTCTCCACAGACACATGTCACCTATCACCGAGTGGTGGCTTGTTTGCTTCCATACCCTCCTTCACCATAGCCCTGAGTGATGTCTCCGCCTCCTTCCTTTAACAGCACAGGGCCCAACGACTGCAGGTTTATACATCTCATCTCCCTGCTGAGGCCTTGGTTTCCATGGTCTTCTCTGCTTCCCCTCCGGCTGTAGATTTATTTTGAAGGTCCGGTGTTTGGATGCAATGACGTAGATGTGATCTCCCTCTTTTACCTTCCCCCCAAAAGAAAAAGAAAGAGTAGCTCAGGCTGCCCTTAAAGAAGGAAGTAAATTAAGATGTATTCTGTACATTCAGTATATGCCAACTGCTTCACAACTGTTCTTTTAGCCAAGCTGTAGAGCAGTTCTGGGGGGAGGCATTGTAACACCCATTTTAGCAGCAAGAAAACGGCCTCATTGAAAGACCTGATGCAGGTGGTGGGTCCAGAATTCTTGCTTATCTCACTTCCCCTACCCCAGCTGCTCTGTCCCCTACTGATAGGATGGCGTGATTGTGGGGAGGAGAAGAGAAGAGGAAATGCCCTGCCTTCTGTGGCTCTGGATATGTGCGCCTGTCACTTGGTCTGTCACAGCCCATCCCTGTTAGGACAGCTGTCACCATGGGCTGTCACATAAAGGGGGCAGGACGGAGGACGCAGCTTCACAGAGAACGACTCCCCTTTTCTAAGGAGGGTGGCATAACTACCTTTGATCAGCTTGCTGCTCTGAGAGTGGGGTTGGATGACCAGACCCAAAGGCTGTCTATTTTATAATTTGGGGAAAGATCGTTTATTGCCTTTTTGCCCCACATTTCGTCCGCTATTGTCTAGAAAAGCAAGTCCCTGCAGAATGGGAAACTCCGCTCAGATGTGACAGTGAGCACACCTCCCCTTGAAAGGGCTCCTTGATTAGGTCGCAGATGGCCGAGGCACCCTGGTGTCATTTTGCCATCTTGTCTTTCAGTGGATCACCTGCCATATCTTTATGTTTGCCCAGGGTGGGTGGCCGGGAGGTGAGTGGAAGGGGCTGAGCCAGGGAGCAGCCCCAGAGATGGAATGGGTTCTGAGGGAACAGACTGGACTCACACCAGGGGGCAGCATAGAGCCACTGATAGTTTCCTGCTCAAAGCCCAAGGTACTCTCACAGACCTTCAGATATAGTGACCACATCAGTTCTTCATGGCCGAGATGGGACACTGAGTTGAGATGAGGCTTGAGGTTAGTGCACGAGTGTCATCCTGAAATATGAGAATGCACCCTCCCCGTGAAACCGGTGCTTCTGAGTGAATGTGTGTCACGGCATCATTTCTTCTGAAAATGGGTAAAAACATTGGTCAGAGTCCTTTCTGCTAAATCGTGTAGCCGCGCAGGTGTTTTTTGGATGCGCATTTGCTAGGCACGGGGCCCGCCGAGGTTGACCTGCAGCCGTGCCTGTCGTCTCCTTTGCAGTACCACAGCAGCCTGGCGTCCCTGAATGGGCTGGAGGTCCACCTGAAGGAAACGCTGCCCAGGGACGAGGCCGCCGCCTCCAGCAGAACGTACAACTTCACGCATTACGACCGCGTGCAGAACGTGCTGACGGGTAAGGGGCCGCGCTGTGCAGCGTGAGGCTGGGCACCTCCGGGGGGGGAGGTGCGGGCGCCCGGCCGGAGCGTGTGCTGTGCAGCCGGCCAGGATGCTGCTTCCTCTCGCAGCCCGGCTCCCGCTGCGTGTTGAACTTGCTTAGCAAACACTTCCTTGCTCAGTTGTCTTTTTTTTGGCTCTTTCTCCAGTGCTTGAGAGAAGCACACACATGTCCAAGTACCTGTGATAAGGCTCTGCCTCAAAATCGTGATATTCAACGCACAAACCCATGTTGCTCATGATTGGGGACAGTGCGTGTGCCGTTGCTTGCTGGCAGCTGGCAGGGCCCAGCACCCTGGGCTGGCCTTTATCCCCCCCTTGGCACCCGCACTCGTGGCTGTGAGCCATGCTGGTCCCAGCTGACAGTGCTAAGTTGGGGAGGTGTGGGCAGGAGTCCGCTACTTACAACTTCTGTGTCCTCCTCTGGAAGCGAGTCTGCCCCAGGCCGCCACAGCCCAGGATCGCCGCTTCCTGCAGGCCGTCAGCCTGATGCATTCCGACTTCGCCCAGGTTCCCTCGCTGTACGAGATGACCCTCAGGTGAGCTTTCCCCTGAGCCACCTTTCCAGGGGGCCCGGGCAGAGCCTTACTCATAACTAAATGGAGAACATTCCAGTTACCGGCTTTAAGGCCTTCTTGTACTCACCCTGTGGCTCCCGTTATCTACTCTCCTGCTTTTCTGTCTATTTTCTGGGTCCCATCCTGGGGCTGAGACCTCCTTTAGACCCTGTGGTACAACAATGAGGACAAGGGAGGTCCTCACCATCCGGGGAAGGAGGGGCTCTGTCTCCCTGTAAGGGTGCTGAAGTGATGCTACTGTCTTCCAACCTAACAAGCATACATGCTCATTATAAGAAATTCAGTCTTCTCCCAAATCCACGAAGTAAACCATTTCCTCCCTCAGCCATCTACATCCCAAAGATACCCTTAGTTGATAGCTTGGTATATTTTACTCCAAGTTTTGTTTTTCGTTTTCATTTTTTATATATAAAATATAGATGATTAGTGTTTTCTACTTTAATAGTCTTCTAGAAAACAAGATCATTAATGTACTGTTTTACAAGTTCCTTTTCCACTCCGTTGTGTATCCTAAACGCCTTGGTGCTAGTAGAGAGCTCTATTCATTATTACTGTAATTTGTAGCATTTAACCAACTGAATTCTCCTCTTTCTCCCTCCATGCTTCTCTGTGAAACCAGCAGCAGAACATCAGGCAAGTTAGAGGGTTCAAGGGGAGTGCTGTGTGTAGAACATTCCATTTAGTCCCGGGGGCGATTGGGCAAGTGCATTTTCCCCTCATTTTACAGATGAGGACACTGAAGCACAGTACTAGAAGTGATCTGCCCCAGGGTCACGTCCTTGTTGAGTGGCAGAGCCAGGCTTTGAACCCGGGTCTCTGACTCTAAAGTCCATGTTCTTTCCACACATTTCCAGTTTCAGGGGTAGTGTGTTGAGTGGGAAGGGTGTGGGCTCTGGACTCACACAGACGTGCCTTGGAGCCTGGGCCATCGTGATGAGGTTCTAGCGCCCACTGGAGTGCAGGCGCTCTTGCGGCCCAGCACCATCGCCAGCCAGTATTTCAGTGTATCTTTCCACAATGTGTGTCTCTTCTGGCTTTAAGTCAGAGCTGCCCCGGCCAGCAACCTAGACGTTGTCTGCATCTGTGCTCACTGGTTTGGGAACTGGTTTTGGTGGGTGGGTGGGTGTGAATCTATTTTGTGAGTGATGGAAATAAGTGTCAGCATCTGATCCAGCAGCCACCTCGTGGCCCTACAGTGTTTCACCTTTCTTGGAGCTGAGAAGGTTTTAGCGTTGGGATGTGTAGCTTATTTTAAGAATAGTAACAGAAACAACAGCTACCATTTCTTAAAAACTCACCATGTGCTGAGCAATTTATATGTATTTACATATATTCCTACTCATTTAATCTCTTTAAAAATCTCAGTGAGGGACTGTGCTGTTAAAGATCCATTTTACATATGAGAAAGCTAGGGCTCAGGGCTGGGATTAACTTGTAGCCACCAGGCCACAGTGCCCCTCCTCACGGCTGTAGTGATGTGTCCTGCTGGCCCAGTGAGCGGCACAAAGCACTTATCCCAGCAGGCGCTCCTGGCCCCTTGAGGCCCCAGAGGGAGAGGCTGGAGGAAGAGGGTGGGACCCTCTTCTCCCCTTACAGAGAAGGAGACACCTAGTGAGGGAGCCTCAGCGGTCCCTGACTCCACCCTCTTTCACTGGATTTGGAGAAACGGGGGCCCAGGGGGAAATCGTTGGAGACAGGATCCAGGAACCAACAGGTTGCTTGGCCCCAGAGTTGGTTCCCCTCCAGTGGGTCCTTCTTTGCACCAAACCCTCATTCCTCCTCCTCTGTGTCCTCGGGTTTCCTGTCACTTCATTCCACATCCCACTCGTGTGCCCTCGCTCCCCTCCGCACCCAGCTGCCCCAGTATGTGTGGAGGATTAGCGCCCCCGACACTGGCAGCACTTGGCACAGAGGCCGGACCCGGCGGCATCCCCCGCCTCTGAGCCTCAGGGCCTCACCTGTCGGATGGGGTGATGCCACCGCTGCCTGAGGCCACATGAGGCGTGAGCCAGGCTGCGTGAAAACCATTTTGCACAGCTGCTACTGTGTCAACAAATGTGCAGCCATCGGTTCATTTATTCAGTTAGTGTAACTTCAGGCCCTGTAGACAGTCCCACCGTGGACAGTCCTACCATCCAGTGAGTTGAAAGGGTCGGAAGATGGTTATTGGCACGGAACCTGAAGTTCAGGTGAGTAAGTAGACCCAGAGCCGCGCCAGCTGCCCCGCAGCCCCTGGTGTGCGGCCTCACTTGAGCCCCTCGTGTGGTCTCTGTGTGGCCTGTGATCTGCTCAGACAGCGTCGGACTCTTACCTTCTGTCTTCCTCCCATAGAAACGCCTCCACGGCTGTGTACGCCTGTTGCAACCCTGTCCAGGAAACCTATTTCCAGCAGCTGGCGTCGGCCGCGCGGAGCTCCGGCTTCCCGAGTCCCCAGGACAGCGCTTTTGGCCTCCCGGGCAAAGCCAGGCAGAAGCTGCTGAAGCACGGGGTGAACTTACTTTGACCCTGGCCCTGGCAGGAAGGTCTGCACCCCAGGAGGTGACTGTCGAATCCAGTACCAGCAACAGAAGCCCTGCCCCTTTAAACAGAAAACACCCTGTTTTATTTTCCTGGGAATATTCCCTCTTTTAGGAAGTTAGGATATTTGAGTATTGGCCACTCCTTCTGCAGATTGGAGTGGGACGGGCTGGTTTCAGGTCCACGGACCTGGAGCGCATGATAAGGACCTTTATTACATCGGCAGTGTTGGGGCCAGGACAGGCGCATCGGCTCCTTGTGCCAAAGAGCTTCAGGGCCAGTTAGATCCTGGCCACTGCGCCTGACACCTGCTGCTGGTCCCTCCCAGCCTGAACGCACGCCACCGACTTCAGGTTGGCGGTTGCTCTAGAACCTAGCTGTCCCTCGTGTTTCCCAGCCCTGTCGGGGGGGGCAGTATGAGCTGGGCGCACAGGGGCAAGAAGGGGCTTGTTAGCAAGCCGCCCGGAACATCACTTCCCGGTTAGATGTCTTCCGAGTGGTCCCTCTGGGAGGAGGGCTGGGCCAGTCCGGTGGAGCCGCCTTGTCTGAATTCTGGAACTAGACTCAAAACTAGGATCCTGCTCTTGAGCAGCACCCACAGCGGGGGCCAGTCTTGATCATGTGGAAGGGAGTCGGGGGTTTAGTGATACCAACAGCCCCGGGTGCCGAGACCAGAGAATTGGGGGATGACAGTCCAGACTCTGCGTCTTTGGTTGGATCTGGTCTGTATGCCGCTTCCTCTCCAGTGAGTGTCCCTAAATGGGAGTTCCCAAAATGTTTTGGGGCAAAAGCAGAACTGTGCTTCTCAGTGGCTGTGTGAGAGGGAACCACATTCACGTGTTTCTGGCCAGTGGCGTTAATTAGCTCTGTCCCGTCACAGACGTGCTGTGGTGCTGTGTGCATCGCAGGCTGAAGCTGCTTCAGTCTTCACCGAATGTTTACCCAAAGATCCCCTTTGAAAACTGTGATGATAATAACTCCATGTTGGTGAACAAACATCTATGTTTATGACCTAGTGTCTTTTCCTTGAAACAAGTTTCCAAGAGCCAAAATAAAATAGCCCAAAATTCTATTGAGTTCTGAGTAATTAAAGAGTAACATTTCTAGTGACCAAGTTAAGGTGCCGGTTAAGGTATTTCACATGTGCACATGAATGCGTGTGTACACATACTTCGCGTGGACCCATTTCTCCTTTCCATGCCTGACCCAGTGAGGCCAGGAGAGGGAGGGAGCCCTTCAGAAAGGCCTCTCTGTGAGGGAGACGGGTCCCAGCCAGCTGCTCCAAGGAGCACCAGCTTTGGCAAGGCTGGTCCTTGTCCTCCTTTCCCTCACCCTCCTGCCACTGGCTAGCCTAGAAGGGCGATCTTCCCAGACAGAGGGGATTGTACCTCAAGCTAAGATAAGTATATATTTTCCTACTTCTCTGCCAAATTCTCCAAGAAAAAATCCATTACAAGTCTCCCCGCCAATTACGCAAGGCACCTTCATGACTAACTTACACAGAACCCGTTCCCGTTCTTTTCTCTTCGGGGTATTTTTAAGCAGCCCAACTTTTCCTGCTGCTCACTGGTGCTCCAGAATCGCAACACCCCCGAGTCGAGCTCGGTGGAATTACAAGCTGTTATGTGTTGAAACACGGACAGTTTGGAGCCTGGACCCATTTTCATCCATCTGCCAGAATCTCAACTAACCGTCTGGCCCAAGGACTCGTCACATGGGCTCTGCCACTGGGCCCTCCCCTTGATGTCAGGCCATTGGCAGAGCTTAATCTTACTTGTTTTGTGTCAGAAACCTCTCATCCCATCTAATTTCCCAGGGCTGCTGTTGAGTTAAAACTGCTCTCAATACAAAATGCTTTTGTTTCTGAGAGTCAGAGCTCCAGGCAGCAGGTGCTTCCCTTTGAGTTGAGTCTTAACAATCGAATGAAGAGCACGTGGTTAGCACGGCGGAGTGCAGAGCGCACGTGTCGGTCGCTTTCAGTATGGCCACAAATCCTCTGCTGCAAACTAGGGACCTAATTCCTCTCCCTCGAGTGTGGGTTGTACTTAGTGACTTGTTTCTAATGAATAGAATGTGGGGGAAATGGCATCGTGAGCTTTGAGAGCAGCTTATAAAACATTCGAGCTTCTACCTCTCCCCCGGTCACCTGTTCTGGAGGGGAGCTGACATTCCAGCAGCCCTGAGGGGAAGCCCTGTGGCGAGGCCCCTGTAGACAGCACGCGATCGGACCTTCTTGGAAGTGAGTTCTGCAGCCTCGGTCCAACCTTCAGATGACTGTAGCCCCTGCCGACGCCCCGACAGCACCTTTGCGAGGACCTCAGCCGGAACCGTCGAGCTCAGCCATTTCTCAGTTCCCAGCCCCGAGGGTGTGAGATAGTCAATGTACATTTTAAGCCATTCTTCAGCAGTAAGTAATGCACTTGCCTGCTTGCCCATGTCTCGTCCTTAAGCTGGAGTCCTTTCAACCTTGGCATAGGGTCTCTTCAGCCAAATGCTAGACCAAGCATCAGTCTCTGGTCCCAGCTACCTCCTTTCCCACCCTGGAGAGCTGGGCTGGGCAACTACGGAAAATAAAGGTAAGCACCCCTCACCCTTCTCCCCACGGGTTTCAGAGCCTGGCATCGATGGCCGGCTGGGCCTCTGCTTCCTCTGGGCCTGGCCCTATCCCCTCTTCATTCTTTAGCACCCCGGGTGCCTCTAAGCAGGGCGCCCTCACCTGAGAGTGGGTGCCCATCCGCATGGCCCCGACACCGAGCCCTCCCAGCGCCAAACCCAGCTTCTCTGGGAGGGGTGTGTCGGAAGCCCAGGGGTGACAGGGACACTCCCCCTGCAATTTGAGGACCATTCTTTGGACCTAGGATGCATATGCTGGGGCCCTGAGAGGCAGTTGGGAGGAGGAAAGGGTCAGTCCCCTCACCTGTTTTCTTGTCAAGTAGCTGGGGTCAGCCTGTAGAGAGGCTGACTTGCATCGCCCCTGTCCCCCAGCCTCTGGAACCTGCGCGATCCCAGTTCAGCCCTCCAGGCTGAGCTGTGGCTGCTTTGGCACTTTGCCCTCTGGCTCCAACCAGTGTCCCCCAGTATCAGACCAAGGAAGCCAGCTTTATAAAGGCCCAGTGTCTGCCATGTGCAGACAGCGAGGACCAAGTTCCCCGTGGAGTGATTAATAGTGGCAGTTAGATCCCGCTGGGAAAGGTACCCAGGGGGACAGCTGAGCCTAATCAACCCACTTCCCCTGCAGGGAAGCATCTGGCTCCTGTGCTCCTGTCACCTGGCCAGCGTAGCAAGGGACTGGGTCTTGGCGGAAGTCACCCTTTCTGGCGTCTCTTGAGTTGTTAACCCCCTCCTCGGTGGTCCTTTCCGACTTGGCTGAGTTGCTCTTCATGCCTCCAGTCACCGGCGTCCCTAACACCCCATCCTGCAGGGAGTAGCAACAGGCCCTCCACTGTGTGGGCCCCACTTGGATGCAGTTGGAGGCCCTAATCCCTGCAACCTGTGTGCCTCAGATGCGGATGGGTTTGCAGGTGCGATTGAATTAAGGCTCATGAGACGCGGGTTATTTTAGTGGGCGCTGAATGCGCGTAAGAAGCAGAGGGATGTTGGCCACACAGAGGAGGCGACGTGAGGCTGTTGTCCTCTAAGGGAAGAGGTCAGCGCCCTGACAAAATGGTCAGTTACCGCATGCTTTAAAAAGTCTTGCAGTCCACTGGTTGAAAATCGCTGCCCTAGAACTGAGTGCGGTACTAGTGCATGGTCATCCCCTCCAACCACACGCGCACAGCCCCCACCCTCACCTGTTGACTGTCCTGGGAAAGCAGCCGGAGGGGCTTGCTCCTGTCCCCTGCTCCTGGGTCCCTCTGGGAGGAGATGGGGGGGGCGAGTGTAAGATCATTTGCCACCCAGCTTAGGAAATGAAGATACTCTGGATCTTTTCTCAACATATTGGTAGAATTTGGGAAGGTCCTGAGGGCTTCAAGGTTAGAAAAGACACCTCCTCGCTGTTTGTTAAATGTCCTAAACTGAAACCAGCTGTTTCTCCTGGGAATCAAACCCAGGGCGCCTTCTGAACCCCACCAAGAGCCAAGAGGCCACTTTATTTTTTTAAATTCTCACCCGAGGATATTTTTTCCATTGCTTTTCAGAGAATTGGGGGGTGGGGGGGAGAGATTGATGTGAGAGAGACACATCGATTGGTTGCCTCCCACACATACCCTGACTGGGGCCGGGGATCGAGCCTGCAACTGAGGTATGTGCCCTCGGCTGGAATCGAACCCGGGACCCTTCAGTCCGTGGCCCGACGCTCTAACATCTGAACCAAACCTGCTAGGGTAAGAGGCCGTTTATTGATTGCCTGTGTCCACGCTGAGAGCCAGGCCTGCTCTCCTGCCCCACCTTCCTCATCAGCTGGGCCCAGCGCACCCAGGGAAGGGCTTGGGGTCCTGACCATGGGGCCTGTGGGCAGGAGGAGGGTGACACAAGCCACCTCCTGCATGTGCTGGTAAAAAGGCACTTGAGTCTGAATGTCTGGAATGTCTGTCCTTCATCTCCAACCAGATCACACGGTTTCTGGGGCAACAGGAGCTTGTGGGCTTTGGTGTCGGAGGCCTGGGTCCAAAGCTCTGCGACTCACTGCGGTGGAAACTGATCCAAGTTACTTCATTTCTCTGAGCCCCAGAGTCATCTTTAGAACGGGGGGAAGACGGAATGTATTTAAAGACACAGCATACTGTGGACCCTCTGAAAACAGTTCAGTGTGGGTGTCCTGAGAAGGCAAATGGCTCCAGGGCATCCCTGTGTGTGTGTGTGTGTGGGGGGGGGGGGTCTTTGCAGGCCTCGAGAGTGAGGCTGAACGTGTGTCTAGAGGTCAAGACTGCTGAGCTCACTTGGCCACCTGGCTTCTAATTGCCACCGTCCTCCAGCAGCATGACCTTGGTCACATCAGCTGCCCGCTCGGAGCCTGTTCTCGTGTTCAGTGTGCGCACCTGTCCCTCCTCTCCCCCGTGTGGCTCCCGTGTCGGTGGGGTGGTAACACGTGAAGGGATCCCCTAGAGTTCAGGGCGCTCTCTGTACGCGGGAAGGGAACACCCTCACCTTGAGTCAGGGCGGCTGAGGCCTCGGGAGTGTGGAAACGGGGAGGGGGCGGTGACCAGAAACCAGGACCAATGTGTGCGCCTGGGGAGGGCGGCAGAAAGCAAATCAATCCGTGCGCCGCCTCCTGCCACCTAACCCGCAATCTGCCCGAGCATCCTCGCCGCCATCTGTCCGCGGCTCGGGATACACGGCCCTGCTCCCTACCGCTCGGTTTGCAGCTGCTCGGTGGACTCAGCTGGAGGCGGTGCCCTGGGGAGGCCGGCAGCAGGGCGTGGTGGTCCTTAAAGCGGCATTTTGTACTTAGCCTTTGCTTCTCGTATTTACATTTTAAAAATGTGTGGAGCACACCCAATCCACCCAGAATGAGACATATTTTACTCAAAGCTCCCTTTAAGCCGAGAGTAGGCACCGGGCTCGTTTTGCAGATGAGGCTCAGAGTGGACTGGGACTTTTGGTGGCAAGGGGTAGAAACCACAACTCAAACTTGGCTTAAGGGTAAGAGGGGGGCTTATTGGCTCGTGTAACTGAAGAGTCCAGAGGTAGAGCTGGTTCTGGAAAAACTATAGTTAGGACTCAGATGATGTCCACAGCGTGGGACCTGATTTCCTCTGTGGGTTTCTCAGGTTTTCTTCACACTAGATTCCCCACCTCCCCCTCAAAAAAGTTGCCTCACTTTCTCAATGGTCCCTGCAAAGGAACTGGGATCATGTGCCAGGACCCAATCTGAGTGCCCAGAGTTTAAATGGCTCTGATTGGCCCAGTGAGGGTCATGTGCCAGCCCTGACCTAGCCCCTCAGTGGCAGCCCTGGCACAAACTGAGTGGCCAGGAGGTTGGAAGGCTCGGATTGGTCAGGTCTGGATCCTGAACAAAGCCCTGCACCTGGGACTGGGTCCCTTCCTGGAAACCCAAGGGCTGAGCACAGGGATGTTAGGGTCCTGCGAGGGGCTCATCGGGGTGCTGTTGGAGAAGCGTTTAAAACACTGACGTCCCCCACAGACCAAGGTTGGGTGGCCTGCCCATCTTCACACAGGGGCGCAGCCCAGGCTCTCATCTCAAGCTGGCTGGTTTCAAAGGCTTCTCTATTTTTGCCATTCAGGGCAGCAACCCTCAGTTCCAGCCACACGTTAGAACCGGGGCAGGAAGGGGGTTCCAACAAATACTGGGACTTGGACCGTACCCCTGAACCAAGAAATGAGATGCTTTGGGGTGGGCGTGGGCATCAGTATTTCTCAAAAGCTCCCCAGGTGATTGTGTTGTGCGGCCAAAGAACTAGTGAGTTAGGAGTACCCCCTCCCCACTATGAGAGGTAGGGTGCTCGATGTCGCAAGTGTGGTCACTGTCACCGTGGGGCTCAGACAACCTAGATGAGTTTGGGGGTGACGAGCGGGTGCCCGGCAGATCTGGGGTGTGACCCTGAGCAGTCTGGCCTTGAAGCTGCCGCAGGCTGTATCGCGGCAGGGGCAGGGGCAGGGCTTCTCAGCTGAGCTGGGCGGGCACGGGCGCACCGGCCCCCCTGTATCACCTGGAGCACCCCCAGCGGGAGCATATAAATTACTTCAGTTGCCGAGCTGGCGAAGCACTTTAGGGGAGCGAGAGACATCGCGGTCCCCAGCCGGTGCTGTGGCAGCCCAGCCAGGGCTGCGGGCTGGAAACGGGCTGGCAGGGGAGACACCCGGCAGCCAGGCTGCTCCTCAGTTCCAGGCCACCAGCACCACCTGTCCCTCCTCTGAGACAAAGGGGAGAAATTCAGAATGCGGCTACTGAGGGGCCCGAATGGACAGGAGCACTGGCTGCCGGGCCGCCGCTGCCCCGATCGGCCGTGTTTACCCAGCTCTTCCTCCCGCTTTCTCCCTCCTCACCTGCTTCTGTAACTGCTTAGGACCAGCCACCGCTGTGGCAGGAAGGGAACCGACATCGCTGCCTTACGTGCCAGGTACCATCTCCCAGAGGCTCCAGACTTGCCGGAGGTTGTGAAACGAGCGCCTGGCGCCGAGGCCTGGCAGTCAGCTTCCAGCCGACGTCCCTGTTCTTTGCCAGGGTGACACTGGCAATTCCCTACCATTCCATAGATCTGCTCTTGCTTTTCCCGCCCCACACCTGTTATTTTAGAACATTTTGCTTCAGTCTCTATATGGGATCCCTTTTAGGGTCCCGCCTGTCGCTGTGACACGATCCGAAAACCAAGAGCCTCCAACTCCCGTGCCCCACTCAGAGCTTCTCCCCAAGTCACGTCTTCCTCCCAACAGACAACTTTACCCTTTCACTCTGATTTCAGCAAGATCTTTTATTTCTCTCCTGTTCCCCGATCGTGTCACACGAGCACAGGCAGCCAGGTACCTGTGCGGGCTGTTGGCTTTGTAAACGTAGAGCGGTCGGTACGTATAAAAATCATGCACCTCAGTGGTTCTTTAGCAAACACTTAACGAGGAAAAAGACTTCAGGTGTTTTGAGATGTCTGCCCTCTCTTGCATTCTAATCACTGAAAAATATCCTGCAGAAATTTTACTCAACTGTAGACACGTTTCTTTGCACACTTGCTAGTAACTGCCTAGTGGATTTCGGATGTTTATTTCTGACAGCTGTTTGTCACAGAAACTGCTGGCTTCCATTCTGGCAGAACACTGGACCCGCACAGGTGACAAGCGTGCATTCCACACGGCACCTCGGCCTATTGATCTGACACTGCCGTTACACATCGTTCAAATCGGCATCTCCAGCAGGGCCGGAGGCTGCCCGCCACGTCAGCTAATAGGAGGCTGCTTCTAGACTTCATGCCTCCATCTGGCCACGTCCTTCACAGGAGACCGAAAGGCCAGCTCCAGGACTGCAGGTCCTCTGGGTCTGTCAGTCTTTCCAGTGTCCTCGCTCACATGTTCGCTCAGGCTGCCATCACTTAGCACACAGCTTGTGCAACGACAGGGACACAGGGCTGACTCTTCACTGTCTCTGAGTCCAGCATTTGAACATTTATGTACAGACAAAGGAAAAATCACAGGCAACAGAACTCCAAACGAGACACACACTTGGGTCACATCTACAATTCCAGTTTTGCCAACGTCACTGGATGAGTGAGATCTTGTCCCGCCACAGCTCTGATTGGCCAACCAGGTGGTCTCAAAGTTCATCATCAAAATAGCTAAAATGGGGACTGTCCAGGCCCGGTTTGGCAGTGGGGCTTCTGTAGGCAGTGAGGTAAGTGCATTACGTGTTCAGTGGCTGATCCGTGGGAGCCTCAAAGATGACACCAGCCTCAGCTTTGAAGGAAGCGATGGTACAGAAAAGCCTCCAGTCCCAGAAGCCAAATGCTCTCTGCCATCAGAGACCTGCCAGGGTTTGCAGTGGGTGAGTGGATGGTGACATTTCCCCACGCAGTGACCCTGTGCACTGCCCCTGACCATGTCCACCCTGCCAATGCAGCCAGCCAGGTGCAGGGACTGCAGACTCTCACCTGCCTGGAGGGTTGAGGGGCCCCCTGTGTGACTGACAGCAGCAAAGGCCAAGTTCTCCAGCGTCTGGTTTGCAGTGTTTTTTGTTTTTTCTTTTAAGGTGACCACAAGTTTTACGTTGTTACATTCACACTAAGAACCATCTGATTACTCTATTTCAGATGACTAAAAAAAACCAAGTAGCAACGTGACACAGACACCAGGGGCACCAAGCCTCTGGTCACAGGGCACAGGAATGCACCATTAGGCAGAAACGAATTGCAGAAGCAAATGAACGGAGGGAAAAACCTAAGGAAATACAAGCTGAAAACTTCCCACTAATGAGAACGAAAGAGGGACCCGACATGGTACAAAACCCCCGGAGAAGAGCTTTCTGTTGAGGCAGGTTTCTGAGCATGGAACAGAAACACGTGGGTGCTGGGCTGCACCCCCGTCTGTCCAGGCCGACTCGAGGCCACTCTCGCCGACCCCAGCGTGGGAAGTGTTCTCATCGGCCGGGAGCGAAGATGAAATCCAGGGCCTGCCGTTCAGCTGCAGCGACGTTCGGGTGCCACAGATCCACCATGAACACCACCCGGGGGCCATCCTCCACTGAACCTGGGAGGGCAAGAGAGGAGAGGTTCGAGCAGCCCGGAGCCAGGACCCACGCGAGCTGGAACCCACACGTTAGCTTTCACGCACAGATCGAAGACCTCCCCCTCTCTGATCAGGAGTGTGAGCCTGGCGTCCGAGGTTCCGAGCAGGGTGCCTAACAGGAAACGGGCAGAGGGAGGGGGGTATGTGGTAGGAGCACAGGGTATTTAGGGCACTGAAGCTATTCCGTGTGCTCCTGTCGTGGTCAACACATGTCATTACGCATTTGTCGGAACCCACAGAATGTACAAGAGAGTGAACCCTAATGTAAACCATCGACTTTAGTTAACAACAGTGTGTCAATATTAGATCATCAATTATAACAAATGTACCACACTAATGCAAGATGTTAATAAAAGGGGGAATTGTGAAGGGGGTGGTGTGTACGTTCTGCTCAATTTTTCTGGAAACCTAAAACTGCTCTAGAAATAGTTAATTTTTAAAAGCGGCAATAGGAGAACCAGACACTCACCTTCGTGGAAGGCGGTGTGTAGGAAGGAGTCGTCAAAGAGAAGGCAGCGGCCCTCTGCCCAACACTGGGGCTCTCCCCCTACCACCAGCTCACAGCCACTTGGAGTTTTCAGACCTTGGGGGGGAAAGGAGAGGAGAGAGTGAAGGCAAAGGCAGGCAGGATCAGGCATGGCTGGAAGTCAGGGGGTGGCTGCTTTGGGGGCAGCTCTCAATTTCCAATCTTTAACCTCACCCCTCAGGGCCCCTATTTGGGGTTGGGGGTAGTTCAGTAGGGCAAATACAGGCTAGGCACCTGGATCCCAATGTATTCCCTGGGAAAACTCATTCCTCCAGTGGCTTAATCTGCTCTGGGTCACGGGCTCCTCTGATTAGAGCCAGGAACTGAGGCTTGCCCTTCACTTAAGATTCCTGAAGCCCAGCCAGGGAAACTGAGGGAGTCAGGTTCAGAACCCAGCCTTTCAATAACTGTGTTTCCTATGGTCCCGTCTCTAGGGCTGTTTCAAGTGAGATTAAAGATGTAAAGGCTCACACAGTGTCCTCCTCTTTGGGTTCCAACCCTTAAGTCCACTTTGAGGCCCGCGGATGGCATGTCCTTAATCTAAGTTTCCTGGCCTCATTCTGGGAAACCAGAGGACACGCCTAAGAAATGCCTGAGCTTCAGGAGGATGTGGAATGACACCTTTGTAAGGAGCCATATGCTTAATGTGCCAGTGGCGAGTCCCATGCCAGTGCCTAGCCCCGAGAGGGGCCTGGGGGAAATGCTGCCGCACATGCGCTCACATCCCGCCTCCAATCCAACAGTCTGAGGAAACACTGGGCCCTGTCACTACAGATGCAGGAGGCTGGGCCAGCCTGACAGCTCTGTGGAGGGACTGGACCAGGAGGAAGGGGGCCCTGCAAGAGGGGCTGGGATTGTGGTGTCCTCATCTGTCCTCAGTGACTCACTGTGACAACCATGACCCTGGGACAGTTGGCACTGTCTCTTATGACGAACATGAGACAGCTTTTTCTCTAACAGGCAGGGTATTTTAATGCACTCTCAGAGCCAGAGATGGATGGCTCTAGGAAGATGAATGCAGTGAGAATCCTTAAGAGGCCGCGTGGAGCACTGGGAAGGACGAGGCCCTGGAATCAGATGACTGGCTCTGACACTTATCTGCTGTGTGACTTTGGGCAAGCACCCAACCTCTGTAAAGAGGGGACATTAGCGTACTTACCTGCCAGTGCTAAGCGACCGACCACTGTCCTTGCTATTAAGAACTGAAGCCTGACTGTGAGCAGGCTTGTGTTAAACACTTTATAGACACCACCTCACCTACTGCCCAGATGGAGCAACTGGGATACAGAGAAGTTAAGGGACCTGCTGGAAGTCACTGTTTAGTCCTTGTAGGAGTTGAGATTTGTATTCAAATCTGTCTGGCTCCAAAGAATAGGATCTTACAACACTGGACAGCATGATATAAATGCTGGTTATTACATTAGCAGTGGTAGTTAAGTGATTGTTGATTTTCCTGCAGTTAATGTAAGTTTCAACCATCAATAGCACATTTCATTGAATCAGCTGAGACTGTCCTTCTGACTCTGAAACCAGGACCTCCCACTACTGTTGACAACTGCTAGGGGGCTAGGGTTGTAAAGGGATTCAGCGTCACTCCTGGGCTTGAATGAAGAGAGCCCCAGGGCCATGTCCCCTTCATGCATGCCCGCACTGGCTGTGCAGGTGGAGGAGGCCTTTGGGACAGGTGCTTCTCTGTAGGGACAGTCTACCCCGGTTTCAGAAAGAAGATCCCCTTCTCTGACACTAAATAACTGATTGCCACCCACCACGGTACAACAGAAAAACAGCCTGGCTTGCCAGCTTGCCAGCCCCCTGCCTCCCCCCACACTCTGCTCCAGCCGCCCACCATTCCTGCCTCTTGCCCACAAACCAATTTAGTTGGCACAAGTAATCAATACTCCCCTAAACAGAATTAGGGTGGCTCCTGGGGATAGAGACAGGTCCCGTACATGGCCTCAGCCAGTCCCATGTGCCCAGGCCCCTCTTTGGCTTAGGGTTTGCTGCTCTGTCCCCACCAACCACTGAGGAAGGCAGGAGAAGGGTGGAGAAAAGGCTCTGTCCACCAGTGGCCCCACTTCAGGAGGCTGGCGGCCGGCACTCAGGGTGGGCAAGGCAAACACGAGCTGATGTGCTGGTACCACACAGCTTGGCGGCCCAGAAATCCGACGGCATATGCATGAACGGAAAATGAGGGTGGGATTGTGCTTATTTAGTGAGGATTGGCACACTACGATGGTGCATTTTCATCTCCCTTCCCTGAGGGCCAGCCATTTGGATGGGTACCTGCCTCCCCAGGGACACCTGCCTGGTAATCGTCAGAGGTGGCTTCCTGGAGATCCGTGGCGGTGTGGCTGGGATGACCCAGCCCCATACACCACGCCGGGGCTGCAGCTGCTGGAGGGACACTTCCACCAGTCACAACTCAGACGGAAGGCAGGAGGAGAAGGGTTGGCATTTCAAGGATCACAGGTACCTCCCTCGCCTTCAGCCATGTGTAACGGGCAGAGGTGTGACCACCAGACATGCACGAGGCTCCACCAGTCTCGCCCTGCTCCCGACTCCCTCTCTGTCAACACTCAAGGTCACATGACTCAGACACACCTTTATTCCCTTCCTGGGAGGACAGGAATGTGGGCGTGACAGTGGAAAGGAGGAAACGGTGAGCAAAGCCAACCCTGGAGCTTGCCCTGGCTGTGGGGACTAGCCACGCTCCAACGGGATGTCATCCAAGGCCTCCTGCTGTCTGGGGAACATGACGTGGCCCACTTTTTCTGGTGGCAACTAGCGGGGCCAAAGAAAGAATGACAGGCCATTAAGAAGCCTAATCCTCCAACCAGCACTCCAGGGAAGTATCATCACCTCCATTTGACAGACGAGAAAGTGGCAACTCAAAGAGTTTTAGGGCCCTGCCCAAGGTCACTCAGCAAATGGGGTTAACAGGTCTGAGCCCAGGCGCGTTTGCTTCCACGGTCCGTTCATTTCCCATTGTTCCTGAGGGCAGAGACCTTGTCTCATGGACCTTGTCTCTTTATTACACCGTCTGTCATAGTGTTTGATCCTCAAAGCTACCAGCAACTGTTTACTGAATGCTCTCACACTCTAGGCACTGTGTCGAGCAGCCATAGGGATATTACTTTATTTAATCCCCTAATGATCCCGCGAGATAAGTACTATCTCCACATTTTACACATGAGGAAACTGAGGCACAGACAGACTCAGTTACCTGCCCAAAGTGACCCAGCTGACCATGAAGCCAGGCCACCTCCTCCAGAGCCTCAACCTTTCCTCCTGAAATACTCAGTGCCCACTGCTCGAACCCAGTTCCTTTTGGCTTCTAAAGCAGTGCAGCCCTCTGTGGAAGCCAGACTTGCCTCAGAATCCCGAGACAGGACATGAGAAGCAGAGGGCTCTGGGAGAGTGAAGCGGGGGTGGAGGGCATGGGGCGGCCCACTCAGGCCCCCCAAGGCTCCTATGTGGCCCTATGGACCCTGCTCCGCTCCACATCAGGCTCCTGGGCTCCTCATGTGTTTTCCTTCCTCCATCCTGACGCCCGGGCAGCGCTGAAAACTCCCCAGCGCGCTCCCCCAGGCCGGGATGCTAAGGTGCTGCCATCGCCCTGGTAACCACGCCATCACTGTGACTCACCAGGAGCAAACGAGGCATTCTGGGGAACCAATATCCCTATTTCCAAGCCATTTTCAAGCCTGCTTCTACTAAGTCGTCCCTCTCTATCATGCTCTGTGTGAAGCAATGCTTTACAACACACACATTCTCTTACCAGATCCTCAGAGTACCTCTATAAAAGACGACCTTCCAAACGAGGAAACTGAGGCTCAGAGAGGTAAAGAGACTTGCCCAAAGTAACAGAGCCAGCTCGAGGTGGGGCCCTGATGCAAACACAGGCAATCTGACTCCAACCCTGTTCTCAAAATCTGCCACACACAACACACACTTTCCCCATTTCCCTAGAGTCACCACCAAGCATCATTTTCTCTCTAAATATTCAGAAGGCACTGGCATCTTTCATAGCCACCCGTCATCATGATGAACCTCCGTAATCACCGTAATAGTCTTTGGCTCTAGAGCTCCACTGTCCAATACAGTAGCCACCAGCTATATGTTGCTATTTATATTTTAATTCTGATTAAGTTAAAAATTGAGCCCCTCCGTTGCACTAATCACATCTCAAGCACTCAATGGCCACGTGGGGCTAGTGGCTACTGTATTAGTGCGCACGGAGACCGTTTCTACCAGCGCAGAAAGCTCCCTTTGGACAGAGCTTTTGTCAGTATTAGATTCACACTGATCACGAGTTTCTTTTTTGACCCAATTTCTGCTGTCAAAATTGCTTACAGGTGGCTCATCAATCTGTAATAGAAATACAGTGAGGAATGTGAAAAAAAAAAAGGATGATTCTGGCTACTGAGCTTTGTGTGTGTGGATCCCCACAAGTCAGGCCGACACTACTAAGGGTGGGTGCTGGGAGCCCCCGGCCCTGCGACATACCTAAATGGCACCGGATGCGGATGTTGGTGGGTCCATAGTGCTCCGTTATCACGGTCCCGGGGCTCAGCACGGAGATGCACGCGTTCCCAAAAACATTGTTACCAATACAGGTCCGAAGGCTTCCGAGCAAGCGGTACGTCCGTGGACACTTCCTGCAGTTCCTGGGGACGCACACCCCCTGATTGACCAAGTAAAAGGTGAGCCACTCCCCGCTGGGGGTGCTGTTCATTTTCCAGCCCTGCGGGAGGCTGCAGTTCGAGAAAGCTTTGTAGAGGGTCTCGAACTCGCACAGGACCGTCTGGAAGTTGCGCTCCAGCAGCTCCACGTCGTGCTTCTGGGCGTCCCGGGAGAAATAGGGCGTGGTGGGCAGGTCGGGCAGGAAGAAGACCTCGGGCTTCTGGATGGAGGGCCGGCTGCTGAGGTAGCGGCCCTGCTCGCGGATGCCCTTGTGGATGCGGCCCATGCCGGACCAGGAGTAGCGCTTGGCGTACTCCTGCAGGTTGTGGTAGAGCTTCTGGTTGAGGCCCTCGTTGTGGGTGCAGCGCACGCACTCGGGGGACTGGCAGTACACGTACCCATTCTGCAGCCCGTTGGCGTCTGCGGCCTGCATGAGGGAGTTGACGGAGACGTAGGGCCTCGGCTGCTCCCGGCCCACGTGGTAACAATACCACACGAACAGGACCAGCAGGCAGGCCACGGTGACCACGGCGGTGGTGTCGCAGTCCCGCACGGACTGGATGCCCGTGGCGATGCAGTCCCGCAGGCCATCCAGCGACCAGCTCCAGCCCACCAGCCACTCGAGCGACATCTTGGGGGAGTTGTTTTGGGTGTGAAGCGAGCTCAGTCAGTCAGTCCTCTGGGGCCCCAAACACCTTGTAGGTTAGCATGGGGCAGCTGGGACGGGGGGAGGCATGGCTGCCCCTGGTCCTCAGGTCCTGCCAGGGGTGGCATTGACGAACAGTGCGGCCGCCTGTGCCCACCACTCCACTCTAGGCAAAAGTCACCGTGGGCAAAGCAGAAGGAGCTGCTTTATGTCACGTTAGCAAGTGCTGTTGGTCACTGTGAAATGATTTTTTAGGAAGTCCAAACCTGAGATGGAAAAACAACACACAAACCAGCATAAATTTTTATACCTGGAGAAGTCCTCAGCTGAAATGGAAAGTCCCAGATCATTTTGTAAGGTCCTTGCTGGTAGGGGACACACTTCTCAATCTTGTGTATTCTCTCTCCACTTTACCACCACCTCCGTTTCCTAAAAGACCAGCAGTGTCTCATCAGCATCAAGTACTGTTTGCTAATTGCAGTAATCCCAGCCATCTCATGCCATCCTTAGGAGCTGCTCTAGTTCCCATTTCACAAATGAGGAAACTGAGGCTCAGGGAGGCCCTATAACTCCCCCAAGTTCATGCAGCCACAGCAGGGACACAAATCCCATCTGACTTCAAAGTGATACCCATTTTGCAATCCTCTTTCATACCAGATACTTAAAAAATGCTTACTCTCCTTCAATCTCTGTACCTTTAAAGCAGGAATGGGGAATGTCTGGCCCGCGTATACGGCCCGCAAAATCATTTGGTCTGGTCCTGCTAAGGAAACTGTAGGTCCGAAATTCAATAAATCTAGGAGCTTTTATCATAGCTAATTTTTAAGTTGATAATTTTGTATGGCCCGAGAATGATGTTACAAACATCCAAATGGCCCTTGGCAGAAAAAAAGGTTCCCCACCCCTGATTTAAAGGGGGGGGGTGGTTCAAACGCATTTTAAAAATGGCAAGGGAACTTTAAAACTGTTTTACTTTGTTTTTATAGCCCTCCATCATTCTTACTGAATCTCTCTTGCCCTTCTGACGTGGGTTGGGCTTACATCAAACCGGAAAAGAAAGTGGGTTCCCTGTGGCCACAGCAATGGCAGACAGTGGGCACTTCCATCTGCCCCCTTGGGAGACTACTTACTGGCCTCTGTCATGAGGTTATGAAAGTGACATGATGAGACAGAATGGAAATAAAAGCCCTTTCAGGTTCTGACTGTCTTCCAAACAGACACATGTGCTTTCCCGTGTATTTTATTGATGGTCAGGGCCACTGTCCAGCATCCTGATTATCGTAATAACTTAAGGTATGATTGTAGCTCAGTGGTCATACTACCCATTCTATAAAGCCCCTGCCATTTCCCAGCTGGAACCCTCTGCCCACCCTGCTTTTTCTAGCCTGCTGAGAACAGCCAGGCCTATGTTCTACTATAATTCTAATACATCCCCTCATCTCAAGGAGCAAAATAATTCAGACAATTCATTTTGTACTCTGCCCTCTATTCTCTCTCAGGAATATAAGAAGGAAACGAAAGAAGTGGGAAAACTGGACCCTCACCTTTCAGGACTAAATGTGGCCTGAAAATTCTTGCAGTGGAGCAGAGAGATTAAGAATCCAAACTGGAGATGGGCTAGACTGAGTATTAATCCCGACCCTGGACAGGTCACTTCCCGTCTTAAGTCTCAGTTTCATCTATAACATGGGGTAACGCTCATCTCACTCAATGAGGGTGAGCAACAGCTGTCAAGCCCTTACGATCAGGTCATGATAAGCGTTCAATATGTGCTGGTGACTGCTATGACGTGTGGCATCCCACCTTGATCAGCAAACCAAAGGTAGGTTCTGGACACTTTTGTTGCCACACCTCTCAAGTGGTTTTTTGGCCCCCAGACTTGCAGAGCTAAAAACGAAAGGGAAACTTTAGGTGATCATTAACTGCCTCTTTGCATATTTCCAGTTTACAGTGAATAAGGAATCGCCTGACTATTGTGTCCAGTAAATCCAAAGCGCACATGCTAAATATTCATGCATGGTTTTTATGTTTCAAGGAAAAATACAAGAGTGGGGAGGTGAGAAGCTAAATTTTTTCTCACATGCTCTCAATTTCTTCACAGATTTGGGAGAAGAGGAAAAGGCTGGGCCCCACTGGATGGAAACAGACCCCTCTGGTTCTCTCTCAGTCCTACCGTAACTGGCAGCTGTTTCCTCTTGAGAAGAGAAAGAAAATTTGAGTGAAGGGTGTTTTATTTGCAAGCCAGCTCCCAAGCAAAATCCCAGGATTCCCGAACTTCAGTGTGAAACAATCACCTGCATAATAACAAGCACTTTCACTAAAAGGATTTCCCCCATCACTGAGCTAAATTCCCAGCTGGAACTTTTAAACTCCCTCTCTCAGGAGGAGAGGTTGCCTTAAATGTTCTAAGAGTGAGATGGTGATAATTTGCCAGACACCTGTTAAGTGTTAGTTCCCCTGAGCCCTGCTAAGCGCTAGAGTTCAACTCAATCAAATGAAGGCATGGAGGACAGCATAGAAGATGAAGGAATCGCTCCACTGAACACCCCTGCAGCTTACCCCCTCCTCCGGGAAGCGTCATCCTGTGCAATGACAGCCATGAGCGCTCCCTAGACTGAGCTATAAACAAAAGGCAACAAAAGATCCTGAACCCCAGAGCTCCAGGTTCGGACCCTGTTCACAAGATCATAAACACCACTGAGAACTAAAGTCAGGACTTTTCAGACCTGTCAGTTACTTTTAGCCAAAATATGCAGGCAGGTGCCTGAGCCCAGAGGTGGCTTAACAAGCTCATAGCTGATATGGCTCCTGAGCCCAGAGGTGGCTTAACAAGCTCACAGCTGATATACGACAGGAAAAGTAACCCTTACATTTGCAGGGTGATTGGCAGTTTATTAAATGCTGTTTCAAACATTTGGCCTATTGTACCCAGTGACAGCCAGTGTGTGTGTGTGTGTGTGGGGGGGGGGGGGTGAATTCCCCCACCCCACCCCCAGTCTCAGGGACCACAGTAACTTCCAGCTTCCTTCACACATCTGCTCAGGTTCATCTGTTTCATTCCTGTCCTCATTAGGGATGGGGGCATCTCAATGCAGCTCTGCACAATCCAATTCCAGATCTTAAAGGTTAGTCAGCTTGGGGAATGAAGTCCAAATTCATGGCCAACTGGTGAGCAAGTCCAATCAAATACAGCTTCTGATACAATGAACACCCACCTGGGGGCCAGACTTATAGCTCTAACCTGGTTAGTCTCGTTCACACTACCAAAGGGCTGCCCAACGCTCAAAAGCTTCTGACCATTCTCAGGGTGAGGCCAGGTCACCCCAGAAACCCCCCAGGGAGTGCTGAGCAAGGTGAGTAATGCAAGCTGCCCTCTCCACCCAGGAGCCAGGAGCCAGCAGCCAGGAGCCGCTCTGGGGCCAGCGCACCCCCGTGGGGGATCTGGAGACCTTCCCTCCTCACTTTCTTGGCCAGCTTTCTCAGCATCCACTCACTCTGCAGAGTGGGGTTAAGGGGAGGGCAGAGGATGGGTTAATACAGATGGTGACCACCAGGAGGTCAGGGGAAGAGGGGGATGGGACGAGAGAAAGGTGACTATTGACAAGAAAAGTAGGCGATCAGCTAAGAGTAGGGAATGAGGCTTATGGTGATAACTCAAGGGGCAGAGGAGGAGGGTCACTATGGAAAATATGGGAAGTGGGTGATGCTCAGGGCTGGGGGGAGGGGGTGGCAAGGAAAGGGATCGAGGAAGACGGCCACCGGGAGAGGAGGGTGATATGGGAGGGCATCAACCCTAACGAGGGGCCGGCGATGAGGCAGGGGCCAGGAGGAGGGTGATGCCCGACCCCGGCCGCGACCACAGACCAGGCGGTGGCGCTCGGCACGGGGGAGCGCCGGGCGGCTGGGCCCCTCGCCGGGCCGGGATGCGGGGCGCGGGCGGGCGCCGGCGTCTCAGAGCATCCTCAGCGGCCGCGCCGCCGGGCGTGGGGACCGCGGGCCTGCAGCCGCCCGGCCCCCGCCTCCTCCCCCTGCAGCGGGGTCCGCCCGGCCGCGCCGCCCTCCCGCCCCCCAGAGACGCCGCTTACCTGCGCCCCGGAGCGCGGGCGGCAGGGGCGACGGCTGCGGCCCGGAGCGACTCCGCCGCCCGAGGGCGCGGACGCGCGGACGCCCCTGCCCGCGCCGCGGAGCCACCGCCCGGCCGCTGCCCGGCCCACGCCGCGGGAGCCCGAGCGGGAGCCGAGCTGGAGCCCCGGCGGTGCCGACGCGGCGCTGCGCTCCGCGGGGACCACAACTCCCACAATGCCGCGCGCGGCGGGGCGGGGCCGGCGCGGGGGGGCGGGGGCGCCCGCTGGGATCCCGACCCCCACGCGCGTCTTCGCTGGTCCTGCGCAGGTGACCCGAGGACGGGCTCTTGCCGCCCGCCCAGGTGGCTTTTGCCGGAGCGGCCGCTTCCCGCTGCAGCCGAATCAGGGATTCATTCGTTCGCGGGCCTTAATTCACTCGCTCCGCCTTTGCCTCGGCCCCTCCGTCTCTCCTCCTCTCGCTCCTCAGCCAGCTCGGGCTCCCTGGGTCTCTCCCGCCTCCGTTTCCTCCTTTCAGTCTCTTTCACTTTCTCTCCCCCATCTTTCCTGCTTCCCTGCCTCCCGCCCTAACATCCTTCTTCCTTTACGACTGATCAACATACACTCATAAGGCCTCTCGGGCACTTGGAAGGAAACCGCCAGTCACGCAGGGTCCTTAAGTGTCACGGAAGACGCGTTTGTTCAATACAAATGATGATGAGGCTACCTGCGTGTGCCTGGCCCTGCGCGCCCGGCTGAGCGCTTCCAACGAGGCCCCGCGGGCAGGGAGTCGCTGTCCCTGCAGGAGGAGGCGATGCCCAGGCAATCACCGGTATAAATCGACACTCGGCTGCCCCAGGAGGACGAGAAAGTACCTGGACAGGCCAGGAGGAGAGTGTGTAACGGGGACCAGGGAGGCCGCTCTGAGGACGTGATGCTTGAGCTGAGGCCTATGGGAGAGAAATAAGCTAAGAGCGGCCCTGGGACGGGTCAAGGGCCCCTGCGGAACTAGGCCCACGCAGCTTCTGGGAGCATGGAGGGCGACAGCCGGCCCACCACCCACCGGTTCCTGTCCCACAAGCCACTTGTTGCTTTCCCACAACCCACCTCGTCCCTGTCCCAGAAGCCACCTGGTCCCGGGTCCAAGAACCCACTTCGTCCCTGTCCCAGAATCCACCTCGTCCCTGATCCAAGAACCAACCTCGTCCCTTTCCCAGAATCCACCTGATCCCAGATCCAAGAACCCACCTCGTCGCTGTCCCAGAATCCACCTGGTCCCTGATCCAAGAACTCACCTCATCCCTGTCCCAGAATCCACCTCGTCCTGTCCCAGAACCCACCTGGTCCCGGGTCCCAGAACCCGCCTCACCCCGTCGCAGCGCCCGCTTTTACCAGGACCCAGAACCCACCTCCGTTACGGCTCGGAATCCACGTCTCAGGTGGTCGAGAGTCTCCCTGTCCCGTGACTTCATCCCTCTCCTCAACCCGAAGGGGGCGGAACTGCGTTTCCCTCTTCTGCTGCTGAAATAAGCCCGAATGCGTACAACTAATGCATCGAGAAACCACAAAGTGCACCCCGGTTTGCGCAAAGCACGGGTAACCCGCAGGCGTGGGGTTCGACGGTCTCCTCGGCCTCGGCGGTGAGCCGGCGGGCGCAGCGGGGCGGGGGCGGCCCCGCACCCCGAGGCTGCTGGGCGGCGACTTCGCCAAAGGCGCTCGGCCTCGGCCCCGGCGCCGCACTGACCCGGACCGAGAGGGACCCGCTCTCCGCGCAGGTGTAAAGTGCTCCACCCTGGACCGCCGCCTGTAACCCGTTATGAATTAATCTTGTCTCTCCAACTCCTGTAATTATCTTTGAGCCGCGCAATTAAATCGCTCTGTACTTGTCAGAAGTATTTATTTGTTCAGGGGCCGTGTTCCCATACACACATTTTGCCAGCCTGGCTTGTCATTTTTTTTTTTCTTCTGGGAGAGTCTAGGAGGTGGGTACCCCCGGAGAAGGGAACCCGCGCATTGCAGAGGGGCTTTGGGGTGAGAGCTCCAGGGAAATGATCACGCACGGAGGGAGGGTTTGAGATCAGGGCCACGTGCATCTGCATTGTCTGCCTGCAGCTCAGCTGCCTCCCCCCCCTTGCTGCCTTCCCTAGGGCAGCCGATGCCCACCCGCACTGAGGCTGTACAGCCTGTCATTGTGCCATCTCAGGGGCTCCTGGGGGCCACCCAGCTTCCTCCTCCTGCAGATGGAGTCAGGGGGGTCCAGACAGAAAGCCTGCGAGGCTCAGTCCAAGTCACAGCAAGTCAGCAGGCAAAGCGCGTAGACCCTTGAGAAGATGCTTGATTGGTGTGCGAAAAGAACCTGGTACAGTCACTACGGAGCAGTTTGGCAGTATTGGTTCTAACAACAACATTTGTAAAGAACCCACACAAACGCATTTGACTAAAATGGGTGGTAAAAAGATCCTAAGGCTAAAATAAGTTTGTAAACCAAATAAAAATTGGGAAGCTTTTCTCTGGGATATATCAGGGTAAGCCTGAGTCAGATAGTCTAAGGAATAAGCTGGCATATTTCTCCAAATGGATGTATCACGTTGGATAACGCACTTCGGTTGGTTAGCACATACAGATGCGTAATTCTATCCAGAAAGCAGAGCCGCGCTCGCGTGTTATCGAACGTTGAATGTGTTTCAAGAGTGGACCTGAATCACCTTGAGCTGATCCAATAAAGTGCTGCTAGCAACTACTCAGCATTTGAACAGACGACGAACTTCCTGCTTACCGTGCAAATAGGCAGAACCAGACGCGAGCCTGCTGCTTGTGAAGCCCAGGAGAGCTTGCTTTATACATTCGAGCAAGTGAATTAATTAGAGCGGCCTCCCAAAGCCATCACCTGTTTCTGCCACTGCCTTCCACTGGGTTACCCCCGCCCCATCCCCCGCACTTGATCTGGCTCATTACCTTTATCTGGACCACTCCACTCATTCCATGTTCTCTAGAAGCTTTGCAATAGCTTTGAACCAGGCATGGAAGGTGGGTGTGAGAACCTCTAAGTCTCTCTGTTGGGAAAACAGACATGAGAGGCATGGCCAGGTTCCTGAGATCTTTAAGAGGATCAGCCCTCCACTAACCCTGGAATAGGACTCCACCCCTGAAGGAACTAGGTCGAATTGTGACAACACATTCATTTCTCACTTCCAAGAGCCTTTCTCGGTGGTAGCAGACTGTAGCCATGATAGCTTTCCATTTTTGCATCTGTTTGGGGATGGTATTAAAATTATTTAATAATCAGCCCTGGCTGGTGTGGCTCAGTTAAGCATTGTCCAGTGCACTGATAGGTCACCGGTTCAATTCCCAAACAGGGCAGATGCCCAGGTTGCTGGCTCTATCCCCAGCAGGGGGCGTGCATGAGGCAGCCGAGTGATGTTTCACTCATCAATGTTTCCCTCTCCCTCCCTCCCTCTCTAAAATCAATAAAAAATATATTAAAAAATTATTTAATAACCACTACATCATGGCACCGAACATCAGAATGGATGCAGACTATAAAAAACAGGCATGGCCATTTCAGTGCCTGCTGACCCACATCAGCCCCAGACCAAGGGGTATAGAGATCTGACCTGAATGACATTTCATACAGGCTGCGTCTGAGCCCAGGAGCAGACGTTTCTTCAAGCTCCCAGCTAGCATGGAGGCGCTTCCTCCCATTCTGAACTCACTTTCTCTGCATTCCCCACACAGGGGGTCACACTGCTTGTCAACTACTCCTAAAGTCTGAGAAGTCAGCTGGGAGGACTGTTCATTCATTTCAGCACGTAACTGTTGAACATACATATGTACCCACCGAACAGTGGATGAGTATTGGCAGCCTCTGTTAAGTCCAGCAAAATCCAGACATGTTCAGTGTGGCCTTTACAGGGATTTTAAAAATTGTCACGTAAAAATGAGGAGACAGCACATAAAACTCTGGATTTGCAGCTTCTCTTGAAAAGAATGGCACTATCGGGCCACAATGGGCCAGATTTTTGCAAAACAGCAGATTGGCTGGTAGGTTTGTTACAGTCTCCACCCACATCCCATCACTCCCCAACACCAAGGACAATTGTCACTCGCCACCATCATTGACTCCTTCGGAGCTGTGTGCCTGTGTGTGTGTTTATAGTAAGGAAACATTTCTCTGCTTCCACGTTGCTGTCAAAAGTAGGGAAACAAAAGCCAGACCGGGAGGCCTGAATGATTTTTATTAGCCTTGGCCACTGGCCTTGTTTACGTTACCTGACGTGTTCCCCAGGCACTTGGCTTTGCAGCTCCCGGGACATGATGGTGCCAAAAAAGAAAAAAGCGGTGCCCGCCTCGGGGAGTTCACAGGAGTGCGGACTGAACCTGACAACCTCCGGAGCCCCCCTCCTGCCCCCAGGGGGCCTGGTGGCCCGCAAGGGGAGGGGAGGAGCGGCCGCAGAGCAGGAGCGAGCCTGGCATGCTGAAGACCGGGCAGGCGCCCTGGTGGCGGGGACAGACGACAGGGCGCGTGCAGGGCGACGAGAGCTGGCTCAGGTCTTTGAGGCCGTGGAAAGGAGCTTGGGTTTTATTTAATTCGAAGTGGCTTGATGTGGGTTCCGCTAGACACCTGCAAAGGCTCCTGACCAAGGCTTGTGGACAGCTCAAGGGGAGGTTAGGGGGGGCTCGGGTGGCAGGAACAGCAGGGGGGGGAGAGAGGCAGGGAGGGTGGCTCCTACCTAAATGCTCACTATCACCCAGGGGCCCAGGACGGGAGGTGGCGCGCTCCCACTGGGTCACTTGAGGAGGGTTTACTAAAGGGGCCGAGCAGGGTCCAGACGCCTCTAGGATGGTGCAGTACCCAGGGACACTGACGGGGCAGCTGGGACTCCCGCGGGCCAGGAACGGGGCAGGGAGTGGAGACCACAGCCTAGGGCTAGAGAGACTGTTCGGAGAGAACCCTGCTCTTCCTATAAGGCAGCTGGTGGGACCCCCAAAGAGAAAGCTGGGGGAACGGCCTCACTTTCTCCCTGCCCTCTTATCTTCTGCTGGGTTTCCCAGGGGCCGGGTCCAATGAGACTCCAAAGCGGAGGGAGCCCACTGATGGAGACCACGGGTCACCCTGCCCAGGGAGGGAACAGGGGGAAAGGCCAGAGCGCAGACCGGGAGGGGCAGAGGGAAGTTAGATACCAGGCTCACCTCCGCGACTCAGGAAAGGCAAATCACACCCCTGTTTGGACTGGGGACCATGCCCGGGTGTAGTGTCCAGGACAATGGATATCATGAGATTCTTCCAACTTCAGGGCTGAGTAGCCTCCTGGTTTCAGGAGGCCCAGGGACCATAGCAAGGAAATCCTTCAGGATTTGGTTTGGAAGATAAGCCATTCAGATTCGGACACTGAACTGCCAGGATGGAGCAAGAGGCACCTGTGATTGGCCGAAAGTCCCCCGAGAGATGTCCCTGATCTGCTATTACTGGAATTTCCAACTCCTGGAAAAAGCTGCCCCGGGGCGTGACTCAGGGAGCTGATGTCCAATCCACTGGCTCCACAGCTCACCTCCTGTCCCCTCAGTCTCTTCCCTTTTTCTGCAGCTGCAACCTGAGAGGCATCTTTTCCCCACCAGGGAGAGGCCCGGGGACCTGGCTCCAGCAGCCTTGCCTGGCCAGCTGCCTTCTCACACTGCTCATCGCCAGGATTTTCTGGATTCCAGGGAGAAAGAAGAAACACGCTGGAACAGAACAGACAGTCTAAGTCTCCTGGTCACGTAGGTCACATTCTTCGAGGGAGAAGGTGAGCCCCACTCGACCACAACTGGAAGTCACCTGGATCACTGTCACAAGCTCTGGCACAATAAATGAACTTAGGGCAGCTCCAAGGAGCTGTTCTTTTTTGCATTTCCCATTAATTAATTTGGCTTTTATGCCTCTGGGAGTTTGCAACAGCCTGAGCCAGATGCATTTTTGTGTGTGTGTGCAAGTTTCCCTTTTGCACTCCTTGCTTATCTCGTCTGAGGTAGTGCCAGCTTCTATATGGCTGACTCGGCATGGGAGGGTGGTCAGGCCACGATGTCACCGCTATCAGCTCAGCCTGCTGGCTGACACATGTGCCCTGCCTAGAGCCAAAAGGCCGTGTGCTCAGGGCTCTTCTGAGTCTTCAGCTGGCAAAGTCATGATTCCTGTCAACCTGAGATGCAATGCTCAGAATTCCTTTTCCTTTACAAACTCTTACTTCTTTTCGTGGGAGAAAACAGGGAGCTTCACACTCAGATCAAGGTTTGAATCCCAGCTCTCCCATCCCTGGCTGTGTGAATTTAGACGCAAGTTACTCAAGCTCTCTGAGCCTCAGTTGTCCATCTGTAAAAATGGGCTTAGCCCTGGCTGGGTAGCTCAGTTGGTTTGAGTGTCATCTCAATACACCGAGGGCTCGATCCTGGTCAGGGCGCGTACAAGCATCAACCAATGGAGGCATCAGTAAGTGGAACAACAAATCGATGCTTCTCTATCCTGGAATTATCCACTTCAGAGAGGAAGCTCGGGGGACAGAGCCATCTCTCCTTGGTGCCAGCTGCCCAAGAGGACGCTCCATTAAAGCTCTTAACTCACCAACCAATTAACAGCCACAGCTGGGCACTGACTAAGGGCCTGAGACGCAAAAATGATGACTGGTGCAATAACAATAACAGCGTGTTGAAAACACAGCCTCGGAGATTCTTCCTTTGCAGAAGGCCAAGGCCTTGGTGTAGGGAGAGAGGAATTTTCCTATTGTTATATAACTTACACTTCCCCTCCCTCGCTCTCTGGCTTTCTTGCCCGCCCTGCCCCACGAACATTATCAGGCCCTAAAGGAGTTTATTCATTCAGCCTCAAGACGTCTAAGCCCGCAGGACGCGGCGAGATGGGACTTGGCAAGGAGAGCAAAGAGGGACCTACACTGTCCCCTCTGTGGACCCACCTTAATGTAAAGCGTAAGTTGGCAGGACAGACGGACTTGCCCTCTGGCTGTGGAGACGTTACTTTCCTCCTGGGCCTGTCACTGTGATAGCAACAGTGGTGGGAAAGGGAAAGTTGAGAACAGCCACACCTGGCTGTCAGCTCGCTGCTGGTGATGATGATGGTGATGATGGTGATGGTGAGGGTGATGTGTGTGTGTGTGTGTGTGTGTGTGTGTGTGTGTGTGTTGCAGCAATAGTCTCATCTTTCATGAAAACGCTTCTGACAATTCTTCGGTCCTTCCCCCCAGCTTCAAGTCAAAAACACAGCCCGTCTTTTCTTTTCTGTTGCTGGCTCCACCATTCTCCAGAGCCCTTGCTTTCCAGACTAGAAGCCAACTTTCATTCCTTCCCCTCCCACGGGCTTGCTACACCCGGTAGATGCCGCCTCAGTGTCCCTCACAAGCATCTCTTTCCCTGGCTTTCTGCTACCATAGCAACTCTGATGTGCAGAATTCCTCACTCTGTCGTCCCCCCCCAGGCGTCCCACACATCATCGACGGGCTCTGCTTTCTAAAGCACCTCCCTGGTTTCGAAGGCCCCTAATTTACCCACCAAAATATGTAGACCGATCAGGTTGGCTGTCAAGACCTTCCAAAGAGAGCCCCACCCTACCCAGCCACACTGGTCCCTTATACGCTGGCATTTTCCTGCCTCTGGGTATTTGCTCTGCCGTCTCTAGGGCCAGGAATGCCTTCCTTTAGTGTCTCATTTGAGGCTCGACAAAGAACTCACTAAGCTGGCACTGTGATCTCAGTCTCCAGGCTCCAGAACCAAGAGAAAATAGATTTCTGGTGTTTAAGCCACCAATCTATGATATTTTGTCACAGCAGCCTGAGCTGATTCATCCATGGGGGTTGAAGGACTTGGAGGAATCAAACTCGGTGAAGGCCTGGGAAGGGGTCGGGAGTGGGGTAGGGGGGTCAATGGGGGAAAAAAAGGGGGTATCTGTAATGCTTTCAACAGTAAAGATAAATTTTTTAAAAAATCGATGTCCAGGTTTCTACCTTGAGTAACTGGAAGGAAAGGTAGAGATTCCAACATGTGAAACGGAGAAGCCAGAAGTCTCCCACTAAGTGAACCCTGGGAAGAGCCAAGAGGATAAGGCACCGTTTTCTAATGGCCCGAACCAAATTCAAAGGCCAGAATAAGAAGATGTAATTGCCAAGTTCTTATGTTATTAATAGAGAGTTTTAAAAAATTCCAGTTTGTCTAGTTACTTTTCAAATCTATTTAAAACTATAAATGGAATACTTTCTTTAGGAGCTTAAAAGAAAACTTCATCTTCTGTTACGCCAGCCTGACAGCTGTTCAAGAAAGCCATTATCTTCCCTTTCACGGTAACGCCTTACAGAGGGGATTTAAAAAATAGATATAGACTCATCCGAGCTGGGGAGCTCTTTTTTAGCTCTGAGAGTAGGAGGCAGATTGACACGCAGGAGACTTTGGGTTCACTTAGTAAATGAATAAAGAATCGTGTTGCTGCACTGTCCTGTCAAGATTTAAACTCAGAGCAGCAAATAGGCCTGTTGGCCAAAAAAAATAAAAAAATAAAAATCATGTGTGAAGTCAGGAGCCCTGGAAGCCGTGGATCAGTGGATCTGCTTCACCCATTATTTCCCTTGAGCTTATTGTGTTTTTAAGACTTCGAATTGATTTTTAGAGAGAGAGAAAGGGGGGGGGGGCAGAGAAACATTGATATGAGAGAAATATCAATATACTGACTCCTGCATGCCCCCTACTGGGGACTGAGCCCACAACCCAGGCATGTGCCCGGACCGGGAATCAAACCGGCAACCTTTCGGGGCATGGGGACTGCTCCCAGTCAACTGAGCCACACCAGCCGGGGCTCCCTGGAGCTTATTTTTAAAAGGACAGAATCTCAACAGGCTGTTGGGATCCAGAAATGGTGTCAAGCCATTCTCATTCCCGTCATCTTTCTTTGTCTTTTTTGCAAAGTTGTGCTATTGTTTCTCTTTCAGGTCAGGTCTTAGGGAAACGTGGTGCAGGCAGACTTTTGGACATCTTGAAACTTCCAGCAGCTCCTTCAGTAAGTGCCTTTTTGTTTCCATGGAAACCAGCGCTGTTTCGAAGAGGTGGTGACAGGCTCGGCGTCCACCAGCGACCACGGGGAGTGGCCGTCAGTCTAGCGGGTAAAGTCAGTGGCAAAATTGTCATGTTCTGGGGCTTTCTCTGACATGGCCAACTTGACCTTCTAAAGAGAGAGGAGCAGAGGGATGAAACTGAAGCCACCCTCCCCCCCTTCCATCTACTCTTCTCTCTGTCACCAAGGAAGCAACTCCTTTTTACCACTCCCAATTTTAAGCTACCAGCAGAGCAGATGCGGTGACTGCCGCCTGTCAGACACGTGTGATCACAGTGCCCGGGAGACAAGAAGGCCCTGGCAGAGGTGCCCTGCCTGTTGGCTGGCATTCCTTCTGTGGAACTCATCCCCAGGAGCCCTAGCGTGTCTTGGTAGGAAATTTCAGGTTGAGTTAATTGCTTTAAGAATTCACAATTTTTAAAATGTATTTGAGCGTGGGGGTGAGAGAGGTTTTTTGTTTTTTTTTACCAACTCAGAGATTCTGCTGGATTTTGGGAGACATTCCAATTGATGGGTGGCCCACCTGCAGGAGGCCAGTTACTGGTGGCACTGTCAGCAGGAGAGCTGCTGGCCTCCCTCTCCAGCTTCCTAATGAGTTGGGTGTGGCACGTATTTTGAGAAAGGAAGAAAATAAAAGGGAATCCTCAGTGAGATTCAGCGAACACCTTGCAACTCTCACAAATGAAAATGGAGACACAGTTCTATTTATTTTGCTCTGGATCGTAGAAGCCATTTGGCCACAGAAGAAAGACCTTTGTCATATCACGTACATTCATCTTGGAAGCTGCAGGAGATGCCGCAGATCCTCTTGGTCCTGACCGCTTCTCCGCACCTGTGTCCCTTGTCCTGCGGGCTTCCCGGGAGAGCCCCGTCTGTTGGCACAGGTGGCAGGCCGCAGTGGCAGGGAATTACCACCCTCTGAGAGCAGCCCTTATCCTGTGACTGACGGGAGCTGGGAAACAATTCTCTCTGCTTTCTCGCCGCTCAAAATGGGGACACTAAGCCGTGTGTCCACACTGGTTCCCAGGGCTCCCCCGTGGGACAGAGCCCATCAGGCGGATGCATAACTTGCTTCCTGCATTTTTTTTTTTTTTTTTTTATTGGCCGCCTCTCCTTCCCTGCCTCACTTCCCTACTCACCTATGGACAGGTGGGCTTTTGATATATTTATTTTTATTTCATTTTCCCACCAATGGAATGACATTTATTACATTCACAGTGTTGTGCAACTCCACCTCGAATGGGAAACATTTTCACCCCTCCCACAAACCCTGTACCTGTTAGGCAGTTACCCCCCTCACACCACCCATCTGCCTCCTGTCTCTGTGGGTTTACCGACACCGGCTATTTCGTATGAACAGAATCATACGGTATGTGACCGTTATGTCTGGCTTCTCTCACCCAGGGCAGTGTTTCCAAGCTTCCTCCATGCTGTAGCAAGTGTCAGTACTTCACTTTTTTTGTGTGTGGCTGAATGCTGTTCCATTGTGTGGCTAAACCACTATTAATTTACTCGCCTGTTCACCGATGGACATTCAGGTCGTTTCCATCTGGGGGCTATGAACATCCATGTACAGGTTTTTTGTTTGAGTCCCACGCTCTCATTCCATTTGCCTAAACACGAAAATTGCTGCATCGTTTGAAAGTCAGTTCAACGGCGAACTTTTTGAAGAGCCGCCCCGCTGCTCCCAGGGCAGTCATACCGAGGTCCCATCGCCAACAGTCAGCCTGTTCTGTTTTCAAACCGATGTCCATCCTGGGGGGTGCAAGGCAGTATCTCATTCAGTCCCTCTTCCTTTGCTCGTTCCCGCAAGTTCTTTTTATTTTGAAAAATTTTGCGCACACCGAAAAGGTTAAAAACAACAACAATGCACCACCGTGCACCAAAAAACACCACCACGTGCGCAGCCTCCGCTTAGAGCCAGACTTTTTTGCATTTGTCTGAGCAGTTCCCGGGGGGTGTCCTTTTAGCTTGTTTTATTTGGGGGCATTTTCTGTCAACCGAGAGTTTTATCTAGAGGCCTGAATAGGTTCAGGTGAGAAGTTTCAGCTTAGCATTTCTGATAATAATAGCGAACTGGAGTGGTGCGCAGTTACTAGGAGATCGTCGGTACACGTATCTAGATGAGGCCGGGGTCCCACTCGCCCAGAATCCCCAGCCTTTCCTCCTGGGAGCAGCATTTTTAAGCCCAGCGAGGCACCTGATTGAGGCACCAGAGTTGCAGCGATTGGCCAGGGAGAGGCACGTGGTCTAGGCTGGGCTTTCCATTCGAAACATTTCTGAAATCAGGGTGCCGTGGTCAGGGCAGTGGGAGGGAGGCCCCAGGAACCACCACCCCTCAATGATCTCCAGGCCCTGGGCTCAGGAACCAGACTGTTTGAAGGTCGACCATGTGGCTGTGTGACATTGCACGAGTTACCGAACCTCTCCGAGCCTCAGCCTCTGTATCGATACTGGCTTGTTGTTTACAGGGTTGCTGGGAAGATGAAATGAGAGCATCTCTACAGAGCTTATCACAACGCCAGGCGCCCTGGGGACGCTAAACACTTGTTAGCTGTCGCCCTGCCCAAGGTTATGGGCACAGCCCTTGGGTGTCCAGCCAGTCTTGATCCCAAGGATGTCTGGCTCTATGTTCTTAACACCTCCCGGGGATCTCTTCACAGCCTCACTCTGCTCCTCCTCTCTTGTCACTCTCTTAGACTCACAGCTAAATTGTGACAAAAGAGGGATTTGTGGCAAATGGCTCAGCGGGATTAGGAAGCAACTGCTGGGTTATCTATTCTGCATGTTGAGACTCCAGAAAACAAAACTGTCATCAGCTCGGCTCCCCTTGGTGTTTACAGTGTGTTTGGGGGGGGGGGGGAGAAGGGGGGGAAGCAGGCCAGGACTGGGTGTGGAGCAACTCCCACGGGGCCTCCAGGGGCCTCCACACCCTGGGGCTGTGCATCTTTCAAAATCACAGAGCAATAGGAACGAGGTTTTGGTTCCCCACGAGGTTTTGGTTCCCCACGCCGCTGTTCCCTGAGGTCATGCAATGCTCTCTTTGTTGGAATCTCAAAGGCCAAAGGTTTTTTTTTAAACAGAGGTAGACAGAGGTAAAATCCAGCCAGGGTACCTGTGTGACAGGTTTTAAGGCAGCCCACGTCGTGAGCAGCCTGACAATCGGGTCCGGGGAGAGGGAGCTGCTGCGGGGGTGATGTGGTGGGGGCGGGAAGCAGAGAGACCAAGAGAAAAACCCGGAGAGAAATGGAGACGGAAAGCAAAACAGACGGAGGGAAACAGGCACAAAGAATCAGGGAGAGAGACAATAAGGAAAGAGGCAGAGAAAGGGACCTGGGTGAAGGGAGACTGCTTTATTATTGATTTTTAGAGAGAGAGGAAAGGAGAGGGAGAGAGAGGGAGACATAGAAACATCGATGGGAGAGCAAAACATCAGCTGCTTGCCCCCTACTGGGGCCCAGCCCGCTGCCCTGACCAGGACTTGAACCAGCAACCTTTCCGTGCACCCAAGGACGCCCAACCAACTGAGCCACAGCGTCCAGGGCGGGAGGATGCTGCTTTTACCTGGATCTCTTCACAAAGGATAATTAAAGCCTCACTGCTTCCCCAATTAACCCCCTCCCCCCATCCCTCCTGACTTGCAACTATTTTCTCCTGGAGAAGGCTCTGAGGGCTTTATATAATCAAAGCGATTTCATTAAACTGCGACGAACAGGCCATACCTTTATTCTGACATCATGGCCCAGCAGCTGGATGTCTCTTTAGGAAGATCCTGGTACATTTTGGTCTGGATCCCAACACTTCCAAAAGGCCCCTTTGTCATGTCAGGAACGACGCGGGCTGGTTGTAACGGAAATCGAGGCTCCCTGCTCTTGGTGACAAATTCCCAGGTTTCGAGAACCTTGGAGAAAGGGGCTCTCAGGCCCTGCGCCTGGCGGGAGGACCCCTCCTCCTGACACTTAGGAGCACCTGGCCGCAGTCTGGCCAGAGGCCCCCCGACTGGCTGGGAGAGGGTCCCTGCGACCCAGGCCGGGCCAGTGGGAAGCTCCTCACTCTTTCCGCAGGAGTTTTCGGGCTGCTGGAGGTTTCACCTGCTGGCAATTGCTGCCACGTGGCACAAGCCTGCCTGTAAATGAAAACAAGAGCAAGAGAAACGAAGCCCAGAAATGGAAAAAGACAGATTCCTGGGGACATTGTTGGGGCTCTTGGATCCCACTGGCCTGAAAATCAGACCTTCTTCCTCTTGTCTTTACAATCATATGAACCAACGCTCTAGGATGAAGCCAGTTTGGCCTGGGTTTCTGTCCCTTGAAACTAAGAGGTCCGACGAATTGAACATTCCTTGTATTTCAGGTAACCGGCAAGAGTGAGGGACACCCGCTAATTCTCCAAACAGAATTCTCTGTATCAGAAACAACCCACTTCATCAGATGACTTTGCTCAATGAAAATAACTCTCTGGGGAAGCCAAGTGTGGCTGTTTCTCTAGGAGTGTGAAGGCCTCCGAATAGGCCGCGCTGAGGACGCCCTCTGGTGGCTTAAGGGACCCAGCACCCTCAGGGCACTTTCCGTGCCCTAGACCTCTGCTGGTCGATGTTCATTCCTTCAGCAAATGTTTAAGCGTGCCTACTGTGTGCCAGGCAGCTATACTGCAAACCGTAGCAATACTAGCATCGTTTTAGAATGGCAGTCTCTTAATTTAGCGCAAACAGAAACATACTGGAAATGGAAGGAAATAAAAATTAGGTCTTTAAAAATCTTTAAAACCATGAAATTCGTGTTGAAACGACTTTTTCTATCCTATGTTGTATTTTAATGCAAAGGTTGGCCGATCACATCATGAGGCATCACCGCTGGATTCAAGGTAGGAGGAAAGGGGGCGGGTGCTGGGCCAGCTGTGTCCCCTCTTATCAGGAAAGCAAACTCTTCTTGGAGCACCCCCGTCCCCCCGCCCCCACCAAGCCAGCTTCTGCGAAGGCCCGTTGATCAGAAGGGGTCAGAGGATCAACCCTAGCGGCAAGGGGGGCTGGGAAAATGGGTAACGGGATGGTCATAATTGAACCCACCCGTGACCCATTGTTTAGGATGGGTTTGTTGTTGCTCTGAACAAAATTGGGGTTCTGTTAGCGAAGAGAAGGGGAACAGATACTGGATAGGCACTGTTTAGTGTCTGCTCCAGCATTCTATCACACTGAGGACCTTTAGTTGCTTGTGGGAATGTACAGGCCCGTATTGGGGACCTCCACAATGATATAGGGAGGTGTTGCCCTCTCTCACCCCTGGACGCCTCACCCCAAGGAGCTGGGAATCATTGATTGAGTCAAGATTCAGACTCAGGGTTCCAGCTCTTAGCCTCCACCAAACCCAGCCAAACAGCTCCTGGGACAGACGCCAAACAAGGCAGAGTCCCTGTGTTGAAGATGTCCCCGGGCTAAAAGAGCCTGCCTTGTTTCTGGGTGCTCTGGGGGGAGGCAGCACTGCTTCAGGCTGGCCTCCAGTAATCCCTGCCCAGCGGGGGCCGGACCTCCTGGGTCCCATTCCCTCCTGTCGCAGCTGCGTGAACTTGGGCAAGTGACAGCCTCTCTGAGCCTCAGCTGCCACGTCTGTAAGCCGAAAATAGTAATAGTTAGTTTACTCATAGGAGTAAATGAGATATTAAAGTGCATCAAATAACCAGGAGATCTAAAACTATTCTGAAATAAAAAGTGTGTCTAAAATGTAAAATAAACCCAGACCAAGAAAAAGGACTAAGCCAGTTGTTGTTGCTATGCTATTTTGTATTTCCCCAGACGTCCCCAGAACTAGTCCCAGGTTGGCAGTCCTGTCTTGGCATTCAACGTCTCAGTAGGTGTCCGCCAACCTAATCCCCAGAAACTGGGAACATTCCCCCCCCCTCCGAACCCCCCCCCCGGGCGCCCACCTCGACTGTTTGTAACAAAACCCCCATAGATCTGACTCTTTTTTCACTTGTTTTATTAGCATCAATATATACAAAGTGGAAAGTGATGTAATTTCATTATCCTAGCTTAGAAAGTTGCTTTTGCTTTTTCTTCTGTTTGGGGATAAAAATGAAAAATGAAAACATCCCAGGAGAACGCCTACCCTTGGGGGTGCTTAACAACTCACACGCCCCGCCATGACCACGCAAGGGCAGAGAAAAGTCATGCTCTTCGGACTCACCCAAAGAAAGGTCATTTTTGCCCAAGGCTCATGCTCAGTCTCAATCTACCCCGGTGTTTGCCAAGTCGCTTCCGATCACACAACCGTCCTGACTGTGAGGCCACTTCATTCCCCGCAGGGCTGTGGGGCCGTTTCCAAAGCTGCCCGCCTGGCCCGTAGGCTCTCCAGGGAGCTGGCTTCAGAGGGTGGCACTTAAAGCACGTCTAGGGAACTAAGTAAGGATGGCCATCGAAGAGCCACCGGAATGCTTATGTTGGCTAAATAATTCTACACCCCACCCCCTCCCCAAAATAGCAGAAGGATCAGCTCCAAGCCGAAGAGGGGAGAGTGTGGGTGTTTCCAAGGCCCGGGGCCCAGCTGACAGATCCAGCGGGTACGCACTGGCACATAACACATGCCACCAAGTGCGTCCTCTGAAGCTCCAACTCTCTATAAACGTATTTCCCCACTGTTTTAAAAACAAAGAGTAGCTCGTAGGAAGGCTCAGTTTGTTCTCGAGTTTCTCGAGATCGCGTCCTGTTCAAAAATATTCAATCCCAACGGGTTTCAATATTGATCTTATAAAAACAGACACAGATGACCTGAAGTGAGGTGCCTGGCACATTTTTTTTTTTTTTTTTTTGGCACTAGAATGACGATTTCTTTACCTTTACATGTTACAGATACACACTCAGAACGGAAAATAAACACCAACCTATCTTTGCAATCACACGGTACATGGTCAAGCTCGCACGATCCAGCTTTAGGCTAAAACAAACTTTTAAAATATGGTACAGGTGCTATACTACCAAGACAGAACTAAGACATCGGTATCCTAGGGGGAAAAAAAATCGACGCCTTTACTATCCCCCCCAATAACCAATAAGAATCCCTGGGCCACGGCCTGGCCGGTTTTGGGGACAAGGTTAGAATAGAGATGTTGCACTTTGTCAGTCTTTACGGGAGGCGACTGCTTTGTCGTCACGGAACCATCGGATGTTCTAAAATGAAGAATCGTTAACAGAGCTCTTTGCAGACACCCCGGGGTTAGGGTTAGACTAACCATCACGCTGGAAATAAAAGCAAAGATTGGGTTCTTTCTGTTGGGCTTTCTCCACGCTCACCAAGGGTCTGGAGCTTCTCCTCTGGTTCTTCCAGAAAGCGGGGTGGGCTCTGGGCGGCTGGCAGGGGGCCCCTGATTATCTCTTGCCCTGGGCCATGCACGGTGCCCTGGGGAGCCTCATCTTCCCCGGCGGGAGGGCATCTTCCAGCCTCAGGCCGCCGAGGCTGAGCGAGGTTCAGGGTCCTTGCCGGGAGGAGGGTTATGTGTGTGTGAACCCTCTGCTGTTCCAGATGTTTCCAGAACAAGCTACCAGAATACAGACGCCCAGCCACTCTCCCAACGACACGGCAGCTGGAAATGCTTTTCCTTGTTTGCAAACAGTCGACTTAAAACCATCTAGAGAGCGTGGGTGGGGGCAAAGACGACCCCCGAGGCATTGGCCCTGTGCGCCTCTCTGAGCCATCGGCTGTCCCTGGGAGGCGACTGACAGTCCCATGTTCCTTCCACGCATTCGCCACCCTGGCTTTTCTTTATACCTGTATTTAGGAGAGACTCTTCCTTGATAGTGACACGCTCCCCAGTCCCACTGGGGCGGGATGAAAGGACGCTGGTAAAACAGAAGGATGCTCGTGCAGTGAGTAAGGTCCTATGGATTCCTTTCTGGCCTGAAGTCCCTGCCCCTCGCCTCATTGGGGTTTGAATCCTGTGGTGTGAATTCCTTTGTGGTTTTAAACCCCCTGCTTCTGCCTCTCTGCATCCCGGGGCCTGTCCAACATCTGGGTGGAGCTTCAGACAGTAGAAAACCAGTTGCTTCTCCTAGGACCCTCCCTTCCCCTGAAACACGTGATGGCAAATATATTCTGAAATTACACCTTTTAGAGAAACAGTGCTCTCGAGTGTCCCCTGTTTTGAGGGCTCAGGCATTCCAGCAGCCCAGGAGAAAAGCACGGCTCACCCCTGGATTTCAGGCCGTGGTACGTCCCCTCCGACACAAACCCTTCTAACCCCAAGGTCGAAGCTGGCCCTGCCCCCAAAGGCGGATCTGCGACCGCAGCCTGAAGGAGGCCACCGATTCCGGCGCCTGTCGCATAAATGACCTGCTCCTCCGTCGCCGAAGGAGTGTCAGAGAAGAACATTTTATTAACTCGATTCCCGCGACCAGGGTTCCCCCCTCGCCCAGTTCCTCACCCCAGTTCTCGCATCTCTCATCCTCTCTGACTTCCCTTGTCATTTCTCTCTGTCCTAGAAGGAAAACATTTCGTTATTTTGCCAGCATCCAGGGAGGCCAGGGTGGTGAAGGAGATGTTAAGCGAACACCTTTGCTGCTTTCGGAAGAGCCACGGGAGGGAGGGGACGTGGCAAGACCTCTCAGAAGCCGGGGAAACTGGAAGAGGGGACACGGGGTGTGTCTGGGGGCGGCCCTGTTTAAGGATCCATGTGAAACTGCAGCCCAGGTTAATCCAACAAAGAACACCGTTTCCAGCCTGGCCCGGGGACTCGGATGTGAACTAAGGACACCGTGGGCGCGGGTCTGAGAGATGCATGCAATCTGATGCGGCCGCAGAATGGCATCGGCCCCGGGGGGCCCTGCGCCTGGTCTCGCCCCGCCGCTGCGTTTCCATCCCGCAGGCCTCCAGCATCGGCCCGCAGCGCAACGCACCCGACCACACCCGTTTCGGTTTTAAATATAATAAATACAGTGGAGAAAACAGTAAGTCTTCAAGAAAGAGTCCGAAGAAAAGACAGCCGGCACTCTGGGGGTCTGCCATCCGAGGCCACCCGGGCCCTGGATGAGCTGCTCGAGGAGGTCGTGGTTGAGGTCGTATCTGGGGCTTCCCTCGGCGGGCGCAGCTCTTTAGATGGACACTTCATACTCCCTGGTCTCCTGCGAGAGAGAGAAGCGGGGATCCGTTAGGCCTCGTGCGGCGTTGCCGGTTCCAGCACATCCCCCGTGTCCGCGTCATTGGCCGTGTGACACTGCAGGGCCCGCCACTCGGACCCTGACTCGCTCTGGCCAGTGGCCTCTAAGGAAATGGGTGACGAGAGGGGCTGGAAAAGAGCACGTGTGTCTCTGCACGCGCCCTGCCCGTCTGCCATCACCGCGAGCGGAGCAGATGCGTGGCAATGTCGCCCGTTGCCACCAGGCCACCGGTGGGCTCCGACCCGTCTCAGCCGTCTCTCCACGGGCACTTGGTGCAGCCCCTTCCTCCTGTGAGCCTTCGACTGAGCAGGAGCAGCGTGCCAGGCTTGTCACCCGCTTGGGAAGAGAGCCGGGCCCTCTCCGCGCTTGGCTCAGTCAGGGTCGGAGCCGGGGGGAGGCAGGACCTCTGGCCGTGCCCACGCCTTTCTGCCAGGGCCGCCGCGGGCCAAGGGAGACAGAGAATTCAGAGCAGGCAAAGAGGGAGGCGCCCGGAGAGAGGAGAGACCAACTCACCCCCGTCTCGTAGATGGGGTTGTCGAACTCGGTCTCCACGGTGATCTGGCTGTAGGGGTGAGAGTACATCAGGGGCAGGCGGAGGCTGGAGTAATAGCGACACCTGGGCAAGAGACAGGAGGAGAGAGGAGTCACTTCCCCGGACTAGGGACACCTTCCTCGCCTTTCGTCTCATGGCACACATAGACTAATTACCAAAATTCTGCGGCACGCCAACAAATATATGTTTTGCAGATCTGCCAAAAAATAGGTATAATTTCGATTGATTAAAAAAAAATAATAATAGTAATGACCTACTCTTTTTGCTCCAAAGTGACTTTTTAAAAAATCAGGTGCCTGTGCTTGTATATAAGGATTTCTGGTACCAAGAATTAATTAATCAGACGCAATCTTATTATGCCCCGTGACCAATAAGAGGCAGCTCTATTACACGACCTACGCATTTATGGTTCAAGATGGGGCATGCACACCAGACGGCTCTTGCGGTGTTGGCTGTTGCCAGTTTTTAAATGTGACAATCTAAGGGCACAGGGGTCAGTGCCCCTGACTAAATAGTCAGGTCTTGCGTGTTTTAAAAATTCTTGCAGCGCATGGTTGAAAGTCGCTGCCCGAGGGGGAGAGTTAGTGCCACTTTCTAAGCACGGCACGGCCTCGAAGGACAAGGAGGCTTGTGTGGAAACAGCTTTCAGCGGGCGAGAGAATCCGGGTGGGGTGAAAGCCGAGATCATAATTGCTCTCAGCTTCTAACCCAGGCGGTGGTAATTAAGCCTCGGTACCGCCTCTGAGCGGGATTGTTTTCACCTGAAAAGGATTCCAGTCCTCCTTCAATGCCGAGGGCATTTATTGAGCACTTACTGATACTGGCTGCCTCAGAGCAGCCTGCCGGGACCACCTATTTAAAGCGGTTCCTCCTCTGTTACCACACTCCTTCCTCCATTGTGTTCACCACAGGGTATTATAATTTGTGTATTTCTCCTCTGGCCTGCTAGACTGTGAGCTCCAAGAGGGCAGGGAAGATGTATATTAGGGAAACACCTGCCTCAGGGCCTTTGCATAAGCTTCTGCTCTGCCCGGAATCCTCTAATCCCAGATATTTGCATAGTTTATCTTTCCTTTGTATCCAGCCCTTCCCCAAATGCCTCTTCTCCACTGGGCCTCCTCTACCTACTCCATTTAAGGTGGATCCACTGCCCTATCCCACCTCCTTTTTTCTCCCTTCCTGGTTTTCTTTTCTCCCCGCATTTATCACCTTCTAATGTACTACATACTTTCCTGTGTACTAGTGTCTATTCCTCCCCCCTCCCCCCCTAATTAGAACCGGGGCACCAGGAGGGCAAAGATTTCCTTCAGTTCTGTTCTGTTTTTTCACAATGTTGTCCCTAGAGTCCAGGACACTGCCTGGCACATAGTCGGTGCTCAATAATTGTGAAATTGAATACATTAGTGACTATCTTAGCCATGGTTCAGTATCTTCCTTCTTCACCAAAGGCAAGTCCTACGATCGCCAAACACCCGGGACAATGCCTGGTACCCATTCGATTGCCAATGCATAGAGTCGTTGAGTAAGTGAATGAATGAATGAGTGAGTGAATGACGGAATGAATGGGTTGGTGTGCCTGGCGATGTGAGATGTCTCTCTCTCCCACCCAACCACAGCTCCTCGAGGTCAGGGAGAGTCTCTGTCTCATTGGCTGGTGCATGCTCAGCCCTCCTACCACGGAGGGTTGGTAGGTCTCCAACATAGATATCTGTCCCGACTTGCGCTGACTCGCACCACCGCTTCAATCACACACATGCCACTGTCCCCAAGCTACAGGGGGAGACCTTGAGGTCCAGAGAGGTGCAATGCCCAGCCCCTCAGGACACTACCGAATGACTGGACGGCAGCCCCCCCTCACCCCGAAGCTCCCTACCTGGTGATGTAGATGTAGGCTCCTCCCAGCAGTAAGGAGATGACCAGGACCGGGATGAAGATAGCCAGGGCCATACTTCCCCCTTCCAGCGACGTCTCGGCTGCCGCTTCTGCTACTGAACACATAAGCCAGTGAGGCCCTCATGTCGCAGACGCTCAGCCCGCACGGGCGCCTGGCTCCCAGTGAGCACCCGCTCTCCCAGTCCTGCACCCGCTCACTGACGTCAGGGAGCCTTAGCCGCTGGAGAACCACCTCCGGGGGGGAGAGGCGGAGGCTGGAGGAGTTGGTGCTGGTTCTTTGCAACTGAGTCCAGACCCATCATTGGGAGGGGTGGTCATGGGGGCAACGGAGAATTACACTCTTTTTTTTTTTTTTTGGTTTATTTTTTAATCTTCACCCAAGGCTATTTTTTCCATTGCTTTTCAGAAAGAGTGGAAAGGAGAGAGAGAGAGAGAAACACTGATGTGAAAGAGATGGTTGCCTCCAGCATGCGCCCTGACTGGGGCCGGGGATCGAGCCTGCAATGGAGGTCTGTGCCCTTGGCGGGAATCGAACCCAGGACCCTTCAGTCCGCAGGCCGATGCTCTAACCACTGAGCAAAACAGTTAGGGTGAGAATTATACTCTTTTAACCCTGATCATACTCCGCCCAATTTATTTATTTTTTTGGTTTATTTTTTGTAAGCACCTGGACCAGGATAGTTTAGGACCTGCCGGGGTTTTTTTGTTTGTTTTTTTTCTTGCTCTGAGCTTGATTTATTGGATTTTTTCCAGTAGGAACTCACCTTCTAACGCGTGTTCAAAGCTGTCCTGATTAACTGAAAGAGAAACAGAGAGCACCGGTCAGTGTCAAGTGGATTCGTTGTGCGTGTTATGAAACCGAAAAGAAGAGCAAGGCCCACGCCACGCTTTCCCGAAGTTGGTGTCCTGTGTTATTTATCTTGGGGTACCGAATTTAGTCAAATGCCTGGGTGCTGCACCTTCCCAAGTTCCCGAGGGGAGAGAAGACAGAGAAAGAAACAAGGGCGACAGCAGCCATAACGAATAACTACTGAGCACCCGCCACGGGTCAGGTATCTATTTGCTCATTTAACGCTCACAACAGTCTCATTAGGCAGATACTATTATCACCCCCGTTTTACAGAGGAGCAAACAGAGGATCAGAGGAGTGAAGGGCCTTCTCGACCTCACACAGCTTCTGAGCGACAGAGGCAGGACTGAAACCTGGACGGCTTGACTTTCTCTAGCCTCGGGCCTTATCCACACAGCGCTGGTTCACTTTATAGACGTGTCTGTTTTACTTAAACCAAACTTAAATCCATTTTAATATGAAATCATTTCCCAGATCACATGATACGAGAAAGCATTTGGGTGAGCTTCTGCTATATTTCTCAGTTTATCTAAGTGCTTAATTTCTTTAAGCCTTGTAATCCTTGGGAACCAAGTGGTTGTGAGAAGGGAGAAAGGGAACATTTAAACCACGCTGTTGAAACAGGAATCAAAAGCAGAATGGCCCTCGTTTCTGATAAAAATCTAGGCTCGAGAGAGCTCTTTATAAGTCAAAATAAAAATGCTAAGCAAGGAGAGGGCATTGTGTCATAGTGTAATTGGCAGTAATTTTTTTCTTTCTCAGTAGTGCAGAAAATCATGGTGGTACCTTAGATTTAATGCAATGCGGTAGCTCAGCTTTTGGGAGCAGATTCAGAGTCCCTGCAAGCCGGTCCTGACAACTCCGGGTCCCGCAGTCCCCGTGTTTCCAGCAGATTTCTTTACCTTTACAAACAGGCAGGGGCCCGTTCCAGTGGGAGGGCTGTCCCAGGATGCATCGAATGGTCACTTCGCCCATGAGCTCGAAGCCCTCGTAGCACATGAAGGTGAGGGACTCTCCCGGCAGGTAGAGCCGCTTGTACAGGATTTGGTACCCGTTTTCGGGTAGCCCAGGGTTGTCACATGCCAAGGACTCTTCCGCTGAAAGGCAAGCCAAAAGGAGCTCTGATGAGATGACGCAGATCTCTGCGGATTCCTGCCCAAGAGCCTGTGTGACCTCCAGCAAGGGCCGCAGATGCTCCAAGCCTCAGTTTCCTCATCAGTAAAATGGGAATAAAACTACTACCCATCTCATAGGGACTTGAAAGATTAAATAAGATAATGGTGTAAAATGCTCTTGGCACGTCCTAGATACTCTATAAATGATGGGTGGCGGTGTTAAATTATGAGATATTCCTTCTGCATCTGGCCTTACACCTTACCTGTGCACCCACACTGGATCGGTCTCGTCTCTCAATACTCAGCCCTCATTTCTCCACCTCCAGGAAGCCTTCGCTGATGCCCCCTACCCTGAGTTCAGTCACTAGTCCTTCCAGTTCTGCCTCCACCCTAGCACTGCACACCCTGTATTGTATTTATTAACTTAATATCAGTTTCCCTCACTGGAAACGAGCCTGTTAAGTCTTGTTTGAAGCTCAGCGCTTGGTATACAGTAGGAGCATCATAAACGACCCCAGTGTATACAGTAGGAGCGTCATAAATAACCTCTGTGGGCAAAATATTGACGTCTCTGAGCCTCGACTTTCTCACCTGTAAAATGGGCTTTCTCACAGGGCTGTTCTGAGGGGTAAATGGGCCCGTGCATGTGAGGTGAGCAGCACAGAGCGAGCTCCCAGTCAACGCTGGTTATCGTGTGGCCTTTACAATTTTCGCTGTCTTTTCGTGCGAAGTATACTCCTGTTTACTTACTATTTCTATTTTCCACGGAAGTAGTGCTATACAACTTAGCCTCACCCGAAACAACATTTCTATCATCACAGATTTCCGACGTCAGTGTTCATCTTCTTAACCAAACGAAACATCACAGAGTTAATCGGGGCGCCGTCTCAGCCCGTCAGTGCCACCGGCGGCCCCACGCACCGCGCTTGGTGGCTCATGAGCCCCCAGAGTCTAGAATTCACTCATTTTCGGGGCTGCAGGGTACAGCAGGCGTTACCCTGCCCCCTGTGCCAGGTTTGTCCCACGAGACGGGTTAGAGTGGCGAGCTGGGAAAGCACGGTTTCTCTTTGCCCAGGACCCAGACCAGCGGGAGAGGGGGACAGCTTGTCAGGTGACGGCCACCCTGTGCAGCAGCCGCTGTGACGGGGGCAGTGCCCAGGACCCGCCTCGCCTGGGGAAGGTCAGGGAAGGTTCCAGAGGACACCTGGAAATCAGTGCTCCGCTGGGAGAGAGTGAGGGCTCAGGCTGGGGCTGGGGCTGGGGGCTGGGGCTGGGGGCTGGGGGCTGGGGGTTGGGGCTGGGGGTTGGGGCTGGGGGCTGGGGGCTGGGGGCTGGGGACTGGGGGTTGGGGCTGGGGGTTGGGGGCTGGGGCTGGGGACTGGGGGCTGGGGCTGGGGGCTGGGGACTGGGGGCTGGGGCTGGGGGTTGGGGCTGGGGGCTGGGGGCTGGGGGCTGGGGCTGGGGGCTGGGGGCTGGGGGCCTGGGGGCTGGGGGCTGGGGCTGGGGGCTGGGGGCTGGGGGCTGGGGACTGGGGGTTGGGGCTGGGGGTTGGGGGCTGGGGCTGGGGGCTGGGGGCTGGGGCTGGGGGCGAGGGCTGGGATGAGACGCTGGTCTGGTTCCCTGGCGGAGGGGAGGGGAGGGATCCCTAAGGCGAATGTGTGCATGGCCTGCAATGTAGCAAAGTGGCAGCAGGTGGCAATGGTAACTCAGAAAAATTTCCCCACGACCTTTCCAGAATTTCCTTTCACAAACTAACAGATGAGTGAGTCCTGTACAAAAAAATACTTTTGTGTGTGTGTTAACCGTCACCCCTGGCTGAGAGACACCGGCCCAGGGCTTAAACAATCCCTGTGACCCTACCCCCCATCCCGTTGTCTCCCAGGAATTCAAGCGAGTGAGACTGATGGTCTTGTAGACATGATCACAACCTACCCTCGTTTCTATTTTCTCATTCGTCCTCCTCTCTTTAACTATAAGAAAAAAAAAGTATATTTTTGGAGCCCATTTGAGCAAAATGCTCAAAGTTGAGATTTCGAATCCTGTGCATTGAACGGTTTTGCTAAAACAAAGGGCCCTGCTTGGGCTCAGATCCCCCGAGCTCTCACGGGTTCCTCTGAGCCGCTGCTTTCTCAGAGACAGGAGTTTCTAAATGAGTCTGCACACCCAGCTAGAGCCTGGCATGCTGGCCACGGTGAGGACCCTGGGGACAGCTCACCAATGGGAGCTTTTACTGAGGTCACAGTCTGGCCACATGGGTTCTGCCAGGGCCTCCTGGGGAATCCCCAAATGCTTCCCTGGGGGGCCACCCACAGAACCCTCACTGAATTCGTCACATCCTCATTACTCTTGGTTTCTGTCTCCTGCATGGAAGCCTAAGGGTTCATTTACCAGGCCACTGCCGAGGAAGGGGAGTTCCAAGAAAGCCACAGGGTGTAATAAAGGCCACATTAGAATCGCTAACAACAACAACGGCAGTAATAGTAACAAATACTGTTGAGCCTGCTGGGCCCGAGGGATACTAGGATTAATTGGATACAATCCTAGCAAGTGAGGTATGTGTTTGCTTCTCTGAATATATAAACCGATCGCATCAATAAGCTATGGCAAGTGCTGTGATAGCTGTAACTGTAGGTGCCATGGGAACTCAGAGGAGAGAGACATGACCTAGTTGAGCAGTCAGGGAGGCCTTCCTGGAGGAGGTGGTGTGTAATCCTTTGTTATTTTCTTCACAGATTTGTTTTTCCTCCCCTCATCTCCAATAGACCCCAGGCTCCGTGAGAACATGGATCGTGTCTGTTTACGCATTGCTGTATTTTCAGGGCCAACCGCTATGGTTCCCAAACTGTGCACCAAGGTGCCCTGGGGTGCCACCATGAACTCACAGTGGTGCTGTGAGATTTTGTAAAACTTTGAGGAGGCACCAGTGACATCTCTCAGACCTGTGGGAGTGACTAGCTCCAGGGAGGTGCCAGATTCAACGTGAGATGGAGCCATATTCCCTTTACTGACGCCTGATCTTTGCGAGGCTGGGTGTTCTGTGGTCACTGTGCTAAAGGCAGGAACTGTGGCAAATCCACATGGAACAAGAAATGAAGGTGGCAGAGTCCAGCCCGATGCCAAGGTTTGAGAAGTTCAGTGGAGCCCCACAGGCACACGTATTCCTGCAGTAGTAACTCTAGTTATTTAAGAATGAAATAAAAACAGAATCATTTCTTTCAACTTATGTGCATTACTTTCTCAAATGGCTACTAAGTTATCTGGATATAGCTACTTATTAAGGTGTTTGGACCAAACTACCTAATAAGTAGAATTATTAGGCATTTTGGCCTAGGAAATGGAGGAAAAAGTTCCTGAGACACCAAGGGTATCCTGAGCTGAGAAAGTTTGGGAACCTTTCTCCTAGCATGAGCCTGCCTATAGGGGGAGCTGATCGAATGACCAAATGAGTTGCTTCCAACAATCCTGCCCGGTAGGGAGTATTATTTCCTTTTCAGTCCTCAGATGAGAGCTCTGAGGCCCAGAGAGGCCAAGCTACTTGCCCAAGGTCACCCAGCAGGGCTGACCTGTCTGTTCTAGAAGTGGCTTGGGGTGAATGGACTGGGAGTGAAAGGACATGGTTTTGACTTCCAGTGACCCTGAATGGAAGCTGTGGATGGGCAGAGCTTACGCAATTAGCTCTCTGTACCATCTGCTTCTTGGTGGAAGATCTTTGGTAACAATAAAGCACCGGAGCCCCGCCCAGAAGCTGGGACTGCAGGGATCAGGGGGGTGATAATGCTCTTGGGGTTCTTCAGGCTTGAATGGGAATCCTAGGATCTCCCTTTCCCTGCTGTGTGACCTCAGGATAGCTCCTCACCCTCTCTGGGCGTCCTTTATGTGCTTTGAACTGGACACACGTAGCATTCATGCAGTTCTGTGAGGTTTAAACGTGTTCATATTGGGCACGGGCACAGCCCAGAGAAGGTGCCCATCAGATCGGCGCTGTTCCTTTGTCCACATTTCCCTCTTCTTATAAGGACACCAGTCATTGGATTGGCACCCGACCTCACCCAGTGGGACCTCATCTTATCCTGATGACATCTTCGAAGACTCTCTTTTCAACAAAGGTCACAGGTACGGGCCCTGGGGGGTTAGGACTTCAACATCTATACCCAGGAGCACAATCCAACCTGTAACAGGAGCCGGCCAGGGTGACCGTGGCGCAAAGGTCTGGGACTGAGGAGGGGATGTGGCTGTGGTTACAGGGTTAGGGCAGTTGGCTCCAATTCCAGTGGGACGTCCCTGCCACCAGGGTGAAAGGATGGTGGAGGCAAGGCTGGCAGAAAGGGCACTGAGCGTGAAGACCAGGGTCCTAAATGTGAATCCTACTTCTGCCCACAAAGGAGTGCTATGACCTTAATCATAGTTGCTTTCGAGTTGCAATTTCTTAACATAGACACACACACACACACACACAGAGTTATACACACACACACACAAACATATAAATGATGTGTGCATACACATACATAGTCATAGATATTTATATACCTACACAATCTGTTTGGCAATGTATTTTACACTTTCACAAATACATATAATGTGTTTAGCAAAATGCCCCACACAATCGATGAGTAACAACTATGGTTATTATCTGAGAAACAGAGCAGTTGTGTCTTATCTCTAAGTTGCTCCTCAGTTGTATTTTATTTCCCAGACGCCCTTGAGCTCTGAAAGTCTAGAACTCTGACAGAAGAGGCAGACGGGAACAGAGGGCTGTGTGGCCTAAGATTCCTCGTTATGTGTGAAAAAAAGAACAATAAACCCCCCTTTTCTAGGCAGAAACTTTAAATTTTGATGTGGCCCTACCTGCAGCTTCTGGTGCCCAAGCTGGCCATGCCTTTAATGAAGCTGTTTATAACCCACTGATGTACCGTATTAGCACCGGTGGCAGTTTCTAAACTCCGGGTAGGGTGTGCGGTGTGGCGCCTCCCGCAGGGCCAGCTGCTTTCTTTAAGCAATGACTCTGATCCCCGGCTGCGCATCGCCTCCCCGGGGCGCTATAAAAATCTCCATTGCTTGGGCTGCGCCCCAGACCAGTTATATCTGGGTGATGCTTTAAAACATCCCAGGTGATTCCCAGGTACGGTCAAGCCACTTGGACCCCTGCTCTCCATCTCCTCTGCCTGGTGAGAGTAGCAACCCCTCCCTTCTCAGAGTGACCTTGGAAGCCCTTTTCGCATTTTTACAGTAAAGGTTTTTTTCTTTTGTTTTTTTTAACCCAACATTTGCTTTGGTGGCTCCACATAGACAAAGTCAAATAGAGTTTAAAATCTACCCCATTTAGTCCGGCCGGCGTGGCTCAGTGGTTGAGCATTGACCTTTGAACCAGGAGGTCACGGTTCGATTCCCGGTCAGGGCACATGCTGGGGTTTCGGGCTCGACCCCCAGCAGGGGGCGTGCAGGAGGCAGCCCATCAGTGACTCTCCCATCATTGAGGTTTCTATCTCTCCCTCCCTCTCCCTTCCTCTCTCTGAAATAAGAATCAATAAAAACATTAAAAAAAAAATCTATCCCATTTAGTGCCCTAGACCGTCTGGGTTTGCCTCTGGCCTCCACTATTAACGAGCTGTGTGACCTGCGGCAATGAGCTCACCTCTCTGAACCTCCTAAAAATGGAGACAAGGCTACTGGGGGAAGAAGAGAGGGCGTTTCTAAAGGACCTCGTGCAGCGCCGGGTACATTCACCTTATATGTTGCCGTATCCCTGCTTTCAATGCATTAGCTACTGTCCAGTGATAGTAATAATAAAAAAACCCTCCTGAAGGGTGGAGTGCCTCCCCCCGGCAGCCCAGTCTTCTTCCACGACTAAGAGGAAGCAACGTCTAATAAGCACGGAGTCAGCAGACAGACTTACAGACACAGTGGGGCAGGCGGGATGTCCAGATGGGCGTGCCGGTCTCCCGGCTGTAGCAGGTCAGGAGCGAGCTCCCCTCCAGCACGAAGCCGGGCTCGCAGGTGTACTGGATGGTGGTGCCCACCAGCAGCACAGGGTCCGAAATCAAGCGGGTCGAGTGCTCCACCTCTCCGGGGTCCGTGCAGTACATGACTACGAGATGAAATCAGACCATGTGCACCTTAGGGCCCTTGATGACCACAGATGAATCACAGAAGGGTCTAGGAAGGTTCCTGACTTAGCTCTTTGCTTCTTTGGAAGATAATGCATCTTGGGTTCATTAGGGTGGCTGGAGAGTATGTCAGGTCCAGCTTAGTTGGTTTTGCTTGGCTACTACAGGAATTTTAAAGACCTGAATTTGAATGATGTTTTTACACAAGCTACGTACATGCCCCTTCACCACAGTCCATACCACTCCCTATTGTCTGACATGAGTCTATTTCACTCAGTTATGTTACCTGCCAGGCTTCTGAAGTCACCTGAGTCTGAGATCCCTGCCCTAAGGCTACAAAACGACATTTGTGAGCAGCACCAATGAGCTGGTGGAGTAGAAGGGAGGCCAGATTCTACATTAAATAATTCCACTGCATCCATGCAAAAAACACACAGCAAAAACCCATGGGAGAGATTCATCATTTACTGACTGAGAGGAAGAAGACAGGACTATGCTTACTTTTCTCACAAAATGGGGGGTCACTGCTCCAGCTGAGGTCCCACTGGCAGGTGAGGGTGTCGCTCCCCACGATGTCATAGCCGGGGTCACACTGGTAGGTGATTCTGGCTCCCCTCACAAGCTCCGTATGTGACGTGGTTTTCCAGCCGTTCTGGATCTCGGGCAGATCTGAGCAGGAGTCATTCCTTGACACCTCTTTAAAACAAAGACGTCATCCTCAGATGGGGAGGTGGCCTTTCTGCTTTACTAATGTCAGAGGGAAAACACACTTCTCAAGCCCATTAAAACAGTAAGAACTCTTCTACAGTGAGATTTTACAATGACCTCTTCCCATGGGTCACTGAACTTACCAAACATGCTCTTGGTTTGATAAAGTTATTTTAAGATTTCAAATCAGATAGAATCTTAACTCTGCTACTTACTAGCAGTGTGACTGGACATGATCACTTCTCTCTGTGTCTCATGTGAATAATTGGCATTGACTTGTCAGCCACAGATGTGAGCCACGTTGGAATGGGATTTGCCAGCCACGGTCGAGCCTTCAGATGACGGCAGCTCTGGCTGACATCTTGATTACAACCGCATGACAGATCTTGAGCCAGAACTGCCCAACATTAACTCCTGAATTCCTGACCCACAGGAACTGTGACATAATAAATGTTCGTTGCTAATTTTGGGGGTAATTTGTTACACAGCAATAGGCAGCTGATACACGCTGCCTCATCCTAAGAATGTCTGTTATCTCATGGGTTTGATGAATCAGTATATATATATATATTTTTGTAATGCAAATAAAAATCAATACTTCACTATTAAAATAAAAAGAATTATTGGTGCATTCTTAAAATCACATTGCATATCATGAGTAAATGTTAACCTCACTCTAGAAAATGCTACATGCAGCTCATTATCACAGAGCCTTCCTCTGGAATAATTTCGTTTTTCTTCAGCAAACTCTCATTACTAAGGTAGTCATCCAGAGCCCATTATTACTCTTCTTGCTTCCAAATGCCCACTGCCCAGATTTTGAGACAGAGCTAATTATGCTGTGTAATTAATTTGCGGTTCTTATGTGCTTCTGGGGAGAGCAAAGCACTTCCACTGTCTGCGGGAAAGTCATTCGGAGAAACGAGCGGTGGCTTTTCCTGGGATTTCATCGTGGTTTTATTTGAGGAAGGGAGATCTCATGGCTGTCTGCAAGAAGCAGGGAGAGGGAGATGGCATCTGGAATTGCTTGGTGGGGAACAGGAGCCTCTATTTTTAGGTCTTTGAAGAATCAGCCAAGCCCTGGATTCAGGACACAGCTGCAAATGCTCGAATTACAGCCGAAAGGGGTGAGATGGGGGCAAAAGGCTTTGCTTGCCTGACTTTTCAATGTGAGTCAACGTGGCTACACCTTCCTGTAGGACCCTCATCTCCTTTGTGGCACCCATCACATTTGTGATTTCTCAGTCGTTGCCACCATGTAGCAGAGACGTGACTTACATCTTGGTGCCTCAGTTGACATATTCAAGGCCTTGGCTAAGTGACTTAGCCTTCCTGTTCTTCTGTTCCTAGACTCCACTCCCAGAGACCCTGATTCGGGAATCGGCATATTCATCAGACACCCTGGGTGAAGGTTCTGGAATGATCTGTCCCTAAGGGCCCTACACTTTGCTAAGGATGAGAAAACTGGCCTAGGAGCTGGAGGGCTTCGCTCTTAGTCTTCCTTATTTATTTTAGAAACTATGTGACTTGGGTCATGTCAATAAACATCTCTGAGCTTCATTGTCCTCAACCACAGAGTGGAGACACAAATCACAACCCTGTCTCTCCCTAAGGGCAATGTGAATGTTAATTAACATGCAGGGTATGGCAGTAACACTAAGGCGAGTTATATGGAGTCACCGATTGTTTGACTAAGATTTTGTGAGCACCTACCATATGCCAGGCATTAGGAAAACAGGGGTCATGATTCTAGTTTTTATGGTCAAGGTCAGTGCTATGGTCCAAATTTCGGGCAAAAGAAATACCCAAATGCACTGAATACATGCTGCCAGTTACCAGTCTTATGCTCGTGGCAGGCATCACTAATCAATCACAGCAATCTCTTTCGTTGAGTAAAGCGGAAACCCTCCAGTCCTTCTCAACACAGCACTCCAGGGAGCCACTGTCATTTGGCTGGAGTTGACCTACAATACAGAGCTTATTTATTATCCTAGGGTTAGAGGAATAAATGCACAAGTGACCCATATCTCTTTGAAAAACAGTGCTTACTCCTCCCTGCTTTTTTATTCCCTTCCCTCCCATGCACTTGGCCAAAGACACCAGCAAAGCACAAGAAGCAGTGAGAGGAATGGGTATTTGCTTCTATCTGTGCAAAGGAGGATTATGGGGGGTCAGAGCCACGTGAGCCCAGAGTGTGCCTGTGGAAGGTTCTGACAGCTGCTGTAGCAGAAGAGCCTCGACCAACGTCCAGAGCTGGGGGTTAGGCCTCGAGATCAGTCTGGGAGCTTCAGAATTCTCTGGATGACCACAGAAACCCCTGACCCCTCCATCTGGTTCCTCTAATGAATGGGAATCTCATCCCTGTCTGGTTAAATCTAGACCGACGACGGCAAACCCCTATCCCATGCCATGGCAGACATCACTAATCAATCACGCCATTCTTTCCCACTGGCTTCCAGAGCCACCTCCTCTGAATTCTTTTCAATGCGGTCTTCAACATTGGTGGCCACCAGCAATTGACTGGCATCATAACTAAACACAGAGGCCTGCTTGCCTCCCCTGTAAAATTAACTGGGTGTTTCTTTAACAGAAATAAGAACAAATAGAACTGTGCTCTCTTTTGTGTGTGTTCCCCACGTTAGCCAGGCTGTGTACCCCTGGGAAGCGGTCCCTGGAGCTCCGCGCTGGCTTCTCCCACCGCATCCACACATGATTCTGACACTGCCCGTTAACAGACCCCCTCTCGTCTTTCCACTAGGAGCTCAAGGGCGGGGAGAGTATTTGGTTCGTTCCCAGATCCTGGTGCCTAGTGTGGGGTCTGGCACATAGGAGGTGTCACGAGATGTTTGTGAAGCAAACTGTGTGGAAAATGAAGACAATGCCTTGGAAGATGAAATAAAATAATATATGGAAGAGTGCTTGCCAACTTCAAATTGTCACACAGATCTAAGTTTCAGCTTCATTGAACAAGAGCCCCGTCTCTTCAAGATGTTGCCAAGTGAACACGGGCCAGACGTTCTGGTCAACCTTGGGTAGCCTCGGATGGAGTCGCATTTCTGCTGTCAAGCTGGATGCAATTTAGGGAGACTGACTTGGGCACCAGAGGAGACAGAAGAGCAAAACTATGACCTCATCTCCTGGCCGGGAAAGGGGAAAAGTCTAAGGATAGATTGAAGCCGAGTCACCAGAAACTCTCCCTCCAAAGGCGGCTGACTCGGGAGGGCACCTCGCCTGGACAGCCAGCAGGAGCCGTCCCCCAAGCCCAGGGCTCTGCCCAGGCGGGAGTGGAAAGCCCATGCAAAGGAGCAGCAATAACACGCAACATATTTAGCACACAATCCAGGGTGAAAAGTCCCCTGAGAAACATAGGAAAGAAGATAACACTTGTGTTTGCCACTCTGACAGGTGCCTGTAGAGAAGGCAGGGATGAGAAATGGCCACCAGCTGGAAATAAATAAAAAAGTTCCTGGCCTGGGTGGCTCAGTTGGCTGAGTGTCATCCTGTGCCCCAGAGGTTGCCGGTTTGATTCCCGGTCAGGGCACATGTCCGGGTTTGGGGCTCGATCCCCGGTACGTGGTGTGCAGGAGGCAGCCGATTGATGTTATGCTCTCACATCAATGTTTCTCTCTCTCTCACTCTCCCTTCCTTTTGCTCCAAAAATCAATTAAAAAAAATAAAAAATATGGGGGGAGATAAATGGTTTGGAGGCCACACTGAAGGTCAAGAAAGACACCACCTGCACCTATTGGTCCTAAAGTGTGGGAGGTGGGAGAGAACGGGCTGTCTCCATTGGACGGGGCTGCAGGGGAAGGAGAGTCCTTAGGGGAGAGCCGAGCTTCAGTTCAGCAGGGATGATGACAATATTGCTTTGAGAAGCTGCCAATATAGGACAGTGTTGGTGAAATAAAGTCCCAGCTGACAACAAATGAAACGTGATGAATCCTCAAGTTATGAGGCTTTATCTACAAAGTCCTGGTGTCAACCTTGTGAAGTAGGTATCACTATTCCGACTTTACAGACAACCAAAAGGAGGCTCAGAGAGGTTAAGTGACTTGCCCCGGGTCACAAAGCCGTGGATAACAGTACTAAGGCTCAAACCCTGCTCCTTCTGACTAAGGTCTTAAAAACTACAGCTATTTCCTGTGCTATAACACATTCAAAGACCCGTGAAGCATAAACCACCCCCAAAAAGATACATATCGACAGGAAATCATCTTAACCTGTATGTAAATACAAATTAAAAATTTGACCGGATGAGACACCTACCTACGTAGTTCATGATAAATCCCTGGCCCTTCCCAAAGATGAGGCCGGCAGGGTCCGAGTGGAACTGGATGGTTAGGTCTGGCGTGGACGAGTACAGCTTCTGGGGGCCACTGCTTCCGAGGTACTGTCCCAAGATGTGGGGCATGACCTCGTCACCGTCGTAGATGGTCAGGATGTCGCTGTTGCTCAGGTTCAGGCTTAGGGGCAGAGAGAAGGGGGTTTAGTGAGGCAAAGTTAGGGGCGTTCAATGAGCTTTCGATTTATTTTTTCAGGCAACACACACTTTTTAGAGACATATTAGGTGCCAGGTCCCAGGCTAGGAACCGAGGTCAAGGCGGGGACGGGCTCCCAATGCGATCAGGACATGCTGATCCTTCCTGCAAGCCTAGCACACAGGCTGGGGGGCTGGACTGGGCTGTTGAAGACTCATTCGTGAGATCGTCTTCCCTGCACGGAGTCAAATGCTGCATCGTAAGTGGAACTGCCCTCGGTACCCCCATCAACCACCGTTTTGTGGGTGAAACGAAGCGCTGGGCTCGGGGCTACCTGCTGGGGGAGTGGCCATGCGGAACATGCTGACCGCTCGCTAATTATCGTTTGCATTTTCGTGTTCAGTGAAATGATCCTCCCATTTATCATGCGGAAAATTCCTTACAATCAGCCCGCTAGTCCGTTATACTTAGAGGGCGGGGCAGGGGAGGGCTGCTCAAGCCTGCTGTCACTCACTAATCATAGCATTCAAGGCCTTAACTCAAGAAAGCACCTCGATGCTAAGTATTTGGACTGCAATGGACAGATGATAGTCCGGAAAGCACTTCCATGAGCCACAGAAGCGCGTGTGAGGCGTCCTGGGTAAACTGATCCCTGATAGAGAGGATGCCAACTTGCACCAATCATGGGTAGACACTAACATGCCTCTTTCCTGCCTCTCTCCTAGTCCCCTCTCTCTTCCCTTTCTCTCTAACATCCCTCCTTTTCTAGTGTCCCTCTCCCTAATATTTTTGAGCACCTACGTGCCAGGCACTGTGCTGTGCTCAGAAGACATGAGGAGTCGCACACGAGTAAGCCAGGGATGGTGGTAGGAGTTATGATCAAGGTAAGTGCAGTGGAGGGTGTTAGCTCAGATTGGGGGCATCATGGAGGCCTCCCTGGAGGAGGTGATGCTTGCTTCTGATTCTTAAGAAAGAGTTGGGGACCGTGAGGCGGATGAGCAGAGACGTGGGGAGAAAGCAAAGCCCCAGGCAGAGGGAGGAAGGGGGAGAGGTCGTGGTTCCTGAGACAAGAACCTGGAGACACCTGTGCGAGGCAGACCCTGAGGGGCTTAGACAGCCAAGTTTAGGGGTCAGGATGTCATCGTGCTGGGAGCGGGAGACAGTGAAGCGTTTTTATTAAGGGCCCCCCCCGACTCAGCAATTCACAGCAGAGGAGAGAGGCGGTCTAGGAAGGGGCCCCGGGTGAAGTTTCTGGAACTCATGCAGACTGGCAGTAGCCCTCCACCCTGACAGCTTCATCCAGCTCGGGCGGAAACTCGGCGTACGCAGCTGAAGATTTCTCTCCAGGGGGCAGGGGATGCACTTTTTTCACCACAGCATCTCCCACAGCACCTCCCACCATCCCTCATGTAAAGCTGTCCCCAGGGGTGGCTTAGGGAGCCTCTAATTGCAGGAGACTGTGACCTCCATCAGCTTCCCCTGCCCCACCGGACAAACAGCCTCTCCCGATCAAAGCTGTCTGCTCGCTTTGCCCATGTGGCTTGAGACAGGGCCCCTGGCCTCCTACCCCCTGCCAGTCTCCGTTCAGGCTACAGCCCCTAACGCCTATTGTACTGGATTCCGGAGCTGCCACCTATTTGCACACAATAGGTGCTCAATAAATGCTCTGGCAGAAAGAACCTGCCAGGGAGCCTATCTGGCAGGAGAAACCGTAGGGTTGATGCCAGCTCTCCACCTATGGTAGGGAAAGAGCCTCTTAGCTCTAAGTACCTTGAAAACATCCGTCGCTTCTGAAAGTGCTGGATCAGGCTGGTGTGAGACACGGCGGATGATGGGTTTTTACCCCTTGAGCCGACTTCACAGCCGGTCCCCTGGTAACAGTGGGCTCCAGGCAGCGCACAACTTGGCTTTATTCTACCGTTTGGCTCTTGAGTAACAGCAACGCTGCCTCCCGAGTGTTAAGCACTCAAACAACGACAAAGTCACAAACAGAGACGTAGGATTGTCCCATTTTATAGATAAAAAACTGAGGCTCAACTGGGAGAAGCCACTTGCCCAAGGCCACATAAAAATAAGACTTAGGATTCAAACCCAGGTCTGTCAGCTGCCCAAGCCTGAGACACGAATCCCTATTTTGCAGGATGTTTCGTGAGAGCCATGGACTCATCTCCAATAAGCGTGCCCAGGTTCAGCCTTGTATCAGAAAATGCGAACAAAAAAATCACAAATAACATCTCCAAGAGGGGGGAGTCCCATCTGACTGCCCCTGGCCCCCGGTAGGTCCTTTGCTCTTACGACATCAACGCTAAAGTGTATTCGACTAAACCCGTGATTTCCCACATGCTTTTTCCCCACCACGGTAACATTTCTCCTCTTTACAGATTCCCTGTTTTACAAAGATTTTTGTCTCCGAAATACACATCTCTTGGTAACAATTAAATTTGTCTTGTTTTGTTCCCTTTATCGATCGTGTATGAGAGAAGATGTAAAAAAAAAAAATCAGTGCTAAACTGGTTACCGAGGCTGGGTAGCTTTATTTTGGTAGATATGAGATTTCTCTAATGGCTTTCGAAATATTTAAAGAGTCTGGGAAGGATCCGTAAGAAACTAGTTCCAGTGGTTGCCCCCAGGGCGGAAAGGTGGGAAACAACTTTCACAGCAGACCCTTTGTCCCTTTGGATTTTGAATCATGCGAATGTATTATTTCTTCAAAAACAGATAAAAACAGCCTGAGGGACCCTCATTATTTTTTCCCCCGCTAGGGCCTAGACAGCAGGAAGAGGCCAGGAGGGAATGCAAATTTAAACCCCACAGATGAACAAGCTTTTTCCTGGCGAAACAACTCTTGTCTTGGCCTGTAGAGGGCAGTGTACGCCCAAGCGTGGCACAGGCTGCTATCCCCCCCCCCCCCCGGGGGTGCCCCCCAGACTGGCCCCAACCAATCAGGAGCCCGGGTGCGCCTGGGAAGGAGGTGGGTGAGCTTCGCAAGTGTGGAGCTGAGTTTCTATTCCCCAGAAGGCGCAGAAGGAAACGCTGACCAAGCCACGTGGCTTTTCTTTCTTTCTAAACCAACGTCTGACCTTTTTGCCTAGAAACCTGGCCTTTAAAAGGCTTTCCCCAGGGGTGTTCACGCGACCATCTTAGCTCGACAAACATCTGAAAATGTCTTGTGGTTACGTCTTTATTTAAATATGAATTAGAAAAATAGATAAATAGGCGGCTCTCACATCCAACTTCTAATTTCATGGACGCTATTCAGCAAGCCGAGTGAAAAGGCGAAGCTATTTATAAGACGTTTGAGGGGTACGGAAAAGAAGGGGCGGGTAATAGAGAGGGGGCTGCGGAAAGAGCAAAAACTAGCCCCCGGAATAAAGTGCGGTTTCTGGGCTTTTCAGGGCCGCAGGGAGGTCCCCAGGCAGCCCCCCCCCCCCCCCGTTTGCTGCCTCAAACACCCTGGTATCCCAGACCCTCTGTAGGCCTTAGCTCGAGACCCGCCTCGGCCTATGCTGGTCCCTCTACCTGGGATGCCTCTTCTCCTCTCTCTCTGCTTGACATTTTATTAATTCCTCAAGGCCCCTCTCTGCTCCCCACCCCACCTGACATTTTCAGTGATTTAATACCTGGCCAAGGTCCTGGTAAGGCTTCCTACAGGCCAGGAGCTGTTCTAGGCACCCCACACACCCCATTTCATCTAATCATCAGACAACACTGTAAGTACTACCGTTGCCGCCCATGCCACAGATAAGCAAACCGAGGCACCCAGGGGTGAAGAGACACTCTGAAGCTCAAAGAGCTGGTCACCCAGGAGAGCCAGAGCCCAAACCTCCGACTTTGGAAGGCAGAGCCTCAGCGCTGAACCCACAGGACGCCCCCGCCCGGGTGAGCTCTCACACGGCGCTGAGAGCCCCCCGAGGCCACCTGCTCCTGGCCCGCATAGCTCTGAACCCAGTGCAGGGCTCAGCACAGGTGAAAGAAATGTCGTTTACATCAGTGAATTACGGTGACTTTATCTCTGTTTTCCAGATGAGCAAACTGAGGCTGGAGGGGATTATTAAATGGCTTTCCTAAGAAAATAGCCTCTTGCAATTAAGGCAGGATCTCCACGGGACAACAGAAATGGTGATGAAATATACCCCGGGATTTAAATAAGGGAAAAAAGAAAACCAAAATCTATACATGCATTTGGAGGTGCATTAAACTTCGATAAAACACACATTTTTCTGAAAGGCCATAAAAAACCCCCAAAACACACCTGTTCAGAGTTTCTGTGGGTCCATTTCTGATCAGATCCCGTCAGTCACATAGCAAGGTGGTCAGAGAGAAGGTTAGTGGTCCCATTCGACAGAGGGGTCAACTGAGCCCAGCCAGGCCCGGGTCCCTCGGCCTCTGCTCCTTCACGGTGCCGCAGAGCCAGCACCAGACGCCGCCCGGCACCGCGGGCCTGCGGAGGGACCCTTCGGCCCAGTGCTAATTTGGTTTCAATTTAATTTGATAAAATGGCAGACAGCACAAGAAGCCAATTCCAGGGAGGACCCAGAAAACCAATCTTTTTGGCTCCCTAAAAGGACACCTGAAAGCATAAAGAATGAAGTTTTCTCATTTCTATCTGAGTTCCTCCCCTTGTCCTGCACCGAGTGCTTGTCGATGGCAGACCCGGGGCCCAGCCCTCGCCCAGTGGTTCTCCGTCCTGGCTGTGCGGGAGCATCCCTGGGGAGATTGAAAAACTCAGATGACATGCAGGCTGCACCCCCAGACGAATGAGACCCTCAGCATCTCCGGGGTGGGGACCTGGCGTCAGCGTCGCGTAAAGATCCAGGAGGCAGCCAGGGCTGAAAGCGGCTGCTCCGAGGCTCCCGTGGGGATGAGGCCCAGTCTCCGCTTCTGCAGGCTTTTTTCTCTCTTCTCAATCGATTCTCCTCTTATCCCCCAAAGGAAAGGGAAGAAAGAGACCCCCCTCTTGTGCTGGGTGTGCCTTTCCTCTGGGACCACCCCACGGGCTGAGCTGCTTCCCATTTCCACATCCTCGGACTGAGCCATCTCACAAGGAGGCAGACAGAGCTTCGTCAGGGTCAACGACCCACACCCAGCGCTGGACCCGGGAAACCCAACCCCTCCGGGCTGCTTCGCCTGCTAAGAAATCAGCCCTCAGCCACCCTGGTGTTTTCTCTCCATTTCAAGAAACAGTGCTAAAAGAATGGGCTCTGGATTCAGATCCTAGACGTGCTGGTTTCTAGTTGGGTGACCTTGAGTAAGTGGCTTAACCTCTCTGAGCCTCAATATCTTCACCTGTAAAGTGGAGATAATATTGTTGAGAGCTGTAAATAACGTAGTGAAATGACTTATCCAAGGTCACAGGGCCAATGAGTGGAAGAGCTGGGATCTGAACTCAAGTCTCTTCCCACAGGTAGAGGCCTTTTCCTCTTTCTGAGAAAATTCAGGATCTTTCCAGGGTGTCCTCCCACTCGATGTAAGCATCACGTAGAGAGGGAAACATTTTCTGAGCCTTCTAAATGCCAGGACCAAGCCTTAGGTACAAATCCTCTCTCCTTCACTTCCTAGCTGGGGGATCGTAGGCGAATTGCTTTACCTCTCTGAGCCTCGGTTTCCTCATCTGTACAATGGGGATAATCATGGCCACTCAGGGACACTGCACACAGTCATGTCATTTGGAGCTTTGGGCTGGAGCCAGGAGGCCTGAGTTCTGACCTCCGCTCTCCTTTGGCTGTGGCAGCTTGAGTGCAAAAATGGTTTCAAGGCTCTGCCCCTCTCTGTGTCCACACCCTTTGCAGCGAGGCTTTGAAGCAGTTGTCATCAAGAAATGGAGCCTGTTTCCCCACCCCTTGGATCTGGGCTGGCCCTTGCGTAGGATGTGGAAGACGTGATGCCGCTGGCCTAGGCTCAGGAGTCCGCTAATGATTCCACTTGTGTCTTGGAACCCTGGCCAGACACCACGGGGAGAGGCTTGAGCTAGCTGTTGGCGGAGGAGAGACACATGTAGCCAAGACGAACCATCTCCGCCCGGGCCTGCCTAGACCCCCTGACAGCCAGCTCTCCCCAAATACATGAGAAAGGTCAGCTACAGTCCACACAGCCACCTACCCAACCCGTAGCTGCCCGTAGACACGAGTGAACCAGCCGAGGCCAGAAAAATCACCCTGCTGACCTGCAGACCCGTGAGCAACGCGACCAGCTTGCTGTTCCACGCCGCTGCATCTGGAGTAATTTGTTACGCAGCCAGAGCTGACTGACAGAATGGTCTGGGGGCAGCTTCTTCCCAGCTCTGGGCCTGTTTCTTCATCAGCAACACGATGGAATTTGGGCTCTAAGAACTTAGCTCTTCCTTCCAGGATTCCTTAGAACTTTGGTTCTGGGGACATCCCATCTCCCTCTGCTGATGGACTGGAAGATTTTTATGTCTGTGGTGGTTGTTTCTCCCACGATTTCTGCTGGTGTCTGAAAACCTGCGCTTCTGGGGCCAGTGCTGCCCTTGACTCCTGACTCGTCCTTGCCTGGCTCTCACACTGAATCCCCGCAGCCCGAAACAGCCGTATCACCGAAGGACCGAAGTGCCTCTGGACATGGCACTTAATTTTTAGGGCGTGGAATTAACTTAGCACGGGGCAGATTGGCAGCAGCTGAAGAGAAATATTCTGCAGCCATCAATCACATAGTTATCGAGCTTTGTTATTAGGTCCTTTTATTTCCTGGTTAAAGAACTGTGCTGGGGCCCATAAACAGGGCGAGATTTAGGGCTGGGCTTTGCAGTGGCGCCAGGGAAGGCAGACTGGAGCTTGGTGGAAACTTTTTCTTTCAGAGATACATGTACATTTGCAAGAGGTGCCCAGGACATGGGGGGGGGGCACCTCTCTGAGCCTCAGTTTCTTCTTCTGTAAGATGGGGCTAGGGGTTTCTCTCTCACGGATCACCTCACTACCATTTATCATGTGGTTATAACTGGTTTGGGCCCCAGAGGCCTGAGTTCGAGTTTTGACTTGGCCTCTTCCTATCTGTGTGACCTTGGCAAACGACTTCACCTCTCCAAGCCTCAGTTTCTTTATTTGTAAAAAGGGGGCTAGTCATAGCGATACCACATAGGTTTCTTTGTAAGAGTTATATGACTTGAGACGGATAAAGCCCTTAGTAACTGGCAGATAGTAAATGCTCAATAAACCTCAGACATTGATTTTGATGATGATAACGATGGCCACCATCACCCATGAAAGAATGCATGCCAGGTGTTTAGCATAAAATCTGGCATATAAGGGGGGCGAAAACAGAGTAAGCTGTGATTATTTGTCTATTTTATGTCAGAAACCTTACTAAGACCTTTACATGTTATTCGATTAACTTCCACACTCACCATCTCTCTCTTGTAAAAATTGAAGGGATATTTATCGAGCACGTCCCGGGGGCCAGGCTCTGGGGATAAAGTGAGGCAGGTGAGGCCACAGAGCTGGTGAGCAGCAGAATTGGGGTTGAACTGCAGCTCTTCTGGACGCTGGAAGCTCTTGCAGCGCCTCTGCCACATGGCATTTTGCAGGTTGTGGCCTCTGCGCTCAGCCACACCCAGGCCGTCTTTCTGGTCCTAAGTCTGATAGGCTGTGTGATGCTACGTAAGTTACCTCCCCTCTCTGGGCCCTCCCAGGTCTCCCATTCATTGATGCCTTCGCCGATCATTCCTTAGCCGTTTTATTTGCCTTCCTATGCTTTATGTTGAGAGGGAGTGAGATTGAACAGATCCTGAAGGATTTAAAAGGTTCACGCTCAGTTGTGTTTCAGAGTAAGTGGCAGATTCCCGATGGAGCCGGGAGGTTCATGATGGGTTAGGGACCAGGTATTTGGGGTATGAAGGAGGTTTAACCTGGGGGTCCCTGGCTCATTTTAAGGTTATGCACCCCCATTCCCACCTCCAACACCACCAGTGAAAGGTGGGTAACCCTAATTATGGCTGCACTCTGGGGCATCCATCTGGTGCCTGACAGTCACTGTCTCCACTTGCTTGAGCCTTTTACTCTCATGGGCCCCTCCTGGAGAGCCCCGCCCCCATTACAGCTTGACCGCCTGGCACTCTTCAAGATTCTGCTTGGATGTCACCCTCTCTGTGACATTTTCACAACCTGCAGAGACAAATCCAGCGCCCTGCTACCTCCCCATCCCCACCCCGCCATCCACAGCACGTAGCCTGCTTCTCACCAGGTCTATTCGTGGCCCTACTGCCCTTCTTGAACTTGAGCGAGGCCTGGGAGCCCCCCTGCTTCATCACAGACATATCGCTGGTCTCCCCAAAGGCTGTTCAAGTCAATGAAAATGGAGGCTTCGGTGTGTCCGCAAACCTGGCTCTGTCCTTTCCTAGCTGTGTGACCCGAGGAAGCCAGTTAACCTCTCTGTGCTGTCATTTCCAATCCACAAGATAATGGTGATACTATCTGCCTTATAAGGATCCTTGGTAATCGGAGCTCCATTTATGAAGCACCAACTGTGCGCCTGCCCCCATGCAGTGTGCTTTGCATACATTATCTAATTTGGGTCCTCAGCCCTCTGTAATTATCTCTGCTCACATTAGTTCTAAATGATGCAATTATTATCGCTACATAACAATACACATGTTCATTTTTGCTCGTGGATATAAACTATGCAGCGCGGGGCCCTGCACATAGTAGGTCCTTTATAAATGATGCCTCGTTAAAATTATCATCTTAAATGCCCACAGCACCAACACACCCACCCAGTAGATGGGGAGAAAAGAGTCCCCACACGCCAGGCACATGCCACTATGTCCTCGTGACTCGGCAAACACCGCCCAGGGCCTTCTAGGGGCCACCCACCCACCTCAGACCACTGCTCAGACGCTCCCTTCCTGGCCACTGTGATAAATAACAATCGCAGACACTTAGGCAGGACTGAGGGGCCCTGAGGACAAAATTATTTTTACTATCAAACCCAAATTGGTTTACTAAAACTGTCAGCGGAAACCAAACGAGATAAATTAAACCCAGCAGCTCTCGGGGCCTCGCGTAACCCTCGCTGGTGAGATGCTATTTTCGCTCCCTCTGTGGGAGGGAGGAGGTGCCAGGTCCAGATGCCACTCTGCCAAGTGTGTGCCAGAGTTTGCCAGAGAAAGCCTCGCGCTGGCGACTGGGGGACCGGGCTCCCTTCTGCAAAACTTTAGTCCTATTAACTGCTCAGCACCCTTCTTCTGCCACCCAATTGGGGCGAATCCAGGCTCCCCAGTGCAACCTTCGAGGCCCTGCCTGGTTCCCCTGCTGCCTGGCGGTCCTCCCTCAGTGAGGCCACTCCTGTATCGCTGAGCTCCGGATACACAGGGCATCCTCCAACTCCTTTCAAGCTGGTGAACATCCCAGACCCTAGAGACACAGCAGCAGGGTTTGAATCCTAGCTCCACCACTTCCCAGCCGGGTGATCATAGTCCCTCTTCCGTGTGAGCCTCAGTTTACTCATCTGTAAAATGGAACTACTCACGGAACACCCCGCATCTGCCTGTTGTGAAGGCGCCTGGGATGGGAATGCCTGGGATGCCCTAAGCGCTCAGCACATGCTCGATACTGTGGACAAACAAGAACAGAATGGTGCTTTCCTGCCTCCGGACCTTAGCACATGCTATTCCTTTGGGCTGGAACACTGTTCCCCTCCATCTTTGCCCGTCTTCTGTCTATCTTTCAGGTCTCAGCATAGACGAGGGCTTCTCTAGTTTGGCACTATGGACATTTTGGGCTGGATAATTGTGGTGGGGCTGTCTTGTGCATTGTAGGATGTCCAGCAGCATCCCTGAACTCCCCCCACTAGATCACAGTTCCCATCACCAACATAAACTCTATCCCTGAAGGAACAGCCATCAGAGCCTTTCCAGTGCATAAAATAATTGTGCTTGGTTCATAGAAGACACTCAAAAAAGTAGGTCCTGAATGAATGAACACTTTAGGAGTCAGAGAGACAAGAATCGGAGAAAAGGGAGAAATGCTCACTGAGGAGTGAGTGAGTGAGGCAGTGGGATGCTTAAAACCTGCCTCCAGCTGCCACGGAAACATCGATGTTCCAAGACCCTCTTGACAGCTGAGAAAAACTGGAACCCAGAGAAAAGCCCAAAATCACATGGCTGGGAGGTGGGGGAGATGGGATTCTGACCCAGGCTGGCCTGGCTCCAGGTCCCCAAGAGGCATCTGTGCACGGTCTGTAAATCTTTGACTCAATTGGAGCAGGAGGTCCAGGGACAGCCTCAGAGGACACTTCCCCTGTCTCTAAGGGGCAGCCTCAAAAGATAGTCACTAATAATTTTGCAAATAACTTCCCTCTTCACTTGCACGGCTCCTCTGCAGAGCTAGACCGCCCCGAGTCCTGCCTCCCAGCCAACAGGGTTTGCACATCAGAGCGGAGATCTGACCCCCAAGGTTGCGGCTGCATCCAGAGAGGCTCTTCAGAACTTGGCACTCCCCTGTCCCCAGCCACAGTGCCTGGGTCTGTCACAAAGCCCTTTCTCCTGCTTCTCCAGACACCACCATCTGTCTCAGTCCCCTTCTCAACTCCATCTCAGCAGGGATGCAGAAAGAGCACCGACCAGCAGCCACAAAAGCCTGGATTCAAATTTCAGCTCAGCTACTTGCTAGCTGGGTGGTCCTAATCCAGGTGATAGGATAATCACTTTGCCTGGCAGGGTATTTTTTTTTGTGAGAATTACCTAGGATATATATATGTTTAGAGCTCTCATTGGTGCATCTGGTCCAGAGTAGGCACCCCCCGATCGCTGCGAGTGCCCTGGTCCCTGGGGTGCTGGTGGTGGGGAGTTTTAATGGGAACATCTAATAGGCACCACCACTGAGTACAGGAAACAGCCACACAGCCAGTAAGTCCATTCACTATAGCATTTCTTCCCTGAGAAATCATCTCCTGAGCATTTATTTTATCTTAGACCCTGGAACAGAGTTACATCAGGCCAGGCCCTGGCTGCAAGGACCTCTTGGTGTAGCTGAGGGAGGCAGATAGGAAATAAACTACTGCAGAGAGTATGTGTTACACTGTCCCGCTCCGGGCAATCCTAGACATTCAGTCCCTTGAAAGTGCTGTGCTTGCTCTGGCCACAGGGCCTTTGCATATTCTGTTCCTTTTGGGTGCATTTGCTCCAACTTATCCTTTAGTTCTGAGCTTTAGCATCAGATCCCCAAAGAAGGTTTTTCTGACCTTCCTCTTTATATCAAACCCCCGTTACGGAATCTCATAGCGCCACGCACCCATGCTCCCACCATGACCAGAGCTCCAGCACACAGCCACTGGTGCATTTCCTCACGGAGTGCCTGCTTCTTCAGTAGGCAGGCTTTTCTGAGCACAGGGACTTTCTCTCTGTGTGCATGATGTTGTTTCCTTCACCACTGGGACCCCAGTTCTCTGCACGCCCCCTGGCACATAGTAGATGCTTATTTAATATTGGTTGAAAGAATGAAGTAGGACCAGTTTCTTCCCCAGTCTGAATGGGTCGGGGGCGGGCCTGCCAAGAAACACTCACAATTGGATATCTAAGAAGATCCGTTTCTCCTCCCCCACGTGGATCTTCCAGATACAATCTTCACCTTCCGCATACGGCTCTGGCCAGTTTGGGGACAGCACCACCCCAGCCACCGCAGACAGCTCCCCGCCACACATGGCTGTAAACGACACAGACAGACAGACACACTTTATGAGGAAGCCAATACGGCATAGCGGTTACGGGTGTGGGCTCTGAGGTCGCACAGTGGTGGCCTTCCCCTCGGGAAGCCCGCGCCTGCCTGTGGGGCGGTTGAATGGGGGCTGCACCTGCCTCCCTGAGCAGAGGGCGGCGAGGACGGGGCCGCAGTCCTTCAGGACCAAGGACAGAGCCCAAAGTCCTGCGCGAAGCCTCAACAGCCCCGTTCCTTTCCTGTGCAGGGGGAGCGGTGGACCCGGATTCGAGTCTTGCCTCTGCCGCCAGCACACCCTGTGACAAGGCAGGTCACTTCTTGGAGCCTCAGTTTCCTTTCTCTGTAAAGGGTTGTTCTGAAGCCTAACTGAACTCACGCGTGTCACACGCAGCACAGTGCCTGGCACAAGGCAAGCGCTCGGAAATTCCTCGTTAATGCAACTGTGAAAGGCCCCGGCCCCGAACTGGAAGCAGAGATACGAGCGTCCCTGGCGCCTGGCCCTTTAAATTCCGCTCTGTGTTTACCGCTCTGGAAAGTTCTCAAAGTGGCAGAGGCCAGAGCACCAATAAATTCCGCTCTGTTAAACCAGCACATTTAATACAGAGAGCAATCCCTCACCACGGTGGGGCTGTTATTTCACGCCAACCGCCGTCCAGGTGGCGGCTGCCAGGGGCCAGGCTTCTCCCCATCACTCCCGGGCTCCGTGGGGATCCAGGCCCGGGTGGCTCAGCAGCCCTGACTATGGGGAAGCAAGGGGGCCTGCGGAGACGGGGTGCAGGGCGCTAAAATCTATGCGGAGATCTTGTCACTGAGCTGTCCCCTATAGGGCCTGCGCCTGGGCAAAGAGGCACCTTTTAAAACTGATCGATTTCCATGCTACGATATTGTGTATCCACTGTGATTACGGTGACGTGTTTATAAAGCAAGTCACCTTTGCATAGCGCGTGGGCCGGAAGAAAGGACACAGCACTGGAAGTGATTTTTATGGAATGGGTAATGGGACTGGACGTGACTTTTTGTCTTTCCATATTTTCCCAATTACCTTTAGTGCTAATGAGCTGTGTTTATGATGTTGGCTTTGAGAATTTCCACTGGGCCGCATGACCTGAAGGTCTCTTCCAGGTCTGAGATCAAGGATTGTAAGAACTCAGGGCCGCTCACCTCTGCACAGGGGCTCCGTGTCATTCCAGTAGGGGTCCCGCACATTGATGCACTCGATGACGGCCGGGCCCTGCTCCAGAGAGTGGCCGGGGTCGCAAGTGAACTCCACTACGGTGCCGATGTTGTAGGTCAGGTCGGATGTGGTGAAGTTCCCGTTCTGAATGTAGGGCTCGTAGCAGTGGCCTTTCTCAAAGGCTGGGGAGGGGGCGCGAAAGGGGGGCAGGAGCTCAGATGAGCCGGGGCCCCTCACAGGGCTGCGTCCTTCCTGACGTTCGGGGTGCTCCCAGGAAAACACGCACCGACCCTGTGATCTGGTTTCTGCTGACCTGCTGAGGGCCCTCGGGCCATTCATTTGGCTTCTTGGGGTCTCATTTTTTTTTTCCATATTTAAAATGGAACTAAGAATCTCTGCCCTCCCAACCCTGCAGAGTTTCCGTGTTTAAATTCCTCTGACTATCCCATAAGGATTCTTTCTATGTCCCATAACTAGGAGCCCCGATTTCTGCCGCTTGAAACCATAAGTTTATCTAAGAGAAAGACCACTTTTTTTTAGGAAAGACAGAACAGAAAGCTCCCCAAGGGCATCCCCAAGGGCCAGGGCTGAGCAGGAGAGGCCCCTGCGAATGACTGTTGGAGGCAGAGGCGGCTGGACTCTAAGAGGTCTCGGTGAGTAGGGCAGAGCTTAAGGGTCCAGACTCAAGCTGGACAGAAGTCTTATCTCTACTTTCTCTTAACTGGTGGCCTTGGGCAAGTCACTCAAGTCCCCTAACCTCAGTTTACTCATCTAAAAGATAACACCAGCTCTCACGTCGCAGTGCGGTAACCATCGAATGCACACCGGACATAAGACGCTGGGCACATAGTAAGTGCTCAGTAAATAGTAGGTGCTGTCATTAGTACAGCTAAGTCTGTTCTTGGAAGTCCAAGGGTCAGTCTGGCCACTGGGTCTCCCCCATACTTGGACAGTCAGATTTCTACTTCCCAGGACCCAGCCCCAGCACCCCTCAGGCTTCCCCTGACCCCGAACCACCACCCCAGGAGAGGGGGCCCCCCATGGACCCTCACCCTCGAAGCGGATGTTGAAAGATGAGGCTGCCCGCGCCTGGTCGGACGTGAACTCGATTCGGATGCTATTGCCCTCGCTCAGCAGGCCCTCGAAAGGCACGCTCTCGGTTTGAAAGGAGTCGTAGAGAAGAGCGGACTTGTTGGTGAGCCCGCTGTAGACCATCATCCTGCCAGTGGGAGAGGAGAGGAGGGCCCCTGAGAGGCCTTCTTGGGTCACCTCTCATCCCAGGTTTAAATCACAACTTCACCCCTTTCTTGCCCAGAAATGCTTCCCTACCTAATGGAAGCGCTTTTGTTTTCTGTTGAATGCCTGTCCTAGACTCGTGGATTGATTCTGAGGTTGCAGGGACACTGATGTGTAAGATGGAATAAACCACGCTAATGAGTCGATATTCATTATTATTACTAATCGAAAAGTTGGGATTAATGAGCTAATGTCATTCCTGAAACAGGGGTCTATATAGTCCGGCAGTCAGAATCCAGGCTCTGTAACTTCTGTGACTTTGGACAAGGACACTTCACCTCTCTGAGCCTCTGTTTCTTCATCTGTAAAATGGGTACAATTCGGCCCCTAGCAGGCTCTGTCTTTGCTAAGAGCACTGTGTGGGGAGTCAGGGGTCCTGCTTTCCAGTTTCCAATGCCCCACCGACTAAGTTTACATAAATCTCAACACATCTTGGGCCTCAGTTTCCACAACTACGAAAGGAGGAATTCGAACATCTTTCCTACCTATCTTACAGGTGGGCTTTGAAAATACGACGGGAGAAAGCGCCCTGAAAAATAAAATGCATTAGGCAGGATGTTGCTATTCAGTTTTACTGTTCCTAAAACCACCTGATAACTTGAGTCTTTGCTTGCCTTGATATTTTAAAGGAAATTATGCACGAGTAGAGAAAAGAATACACAGATTTGTTAAGTTATTTTTATGGATTCATAAACAGGCATCTGAAATCCTCTGAGTTTTGTTTACTGTGACCCATAAAAGGCTTTATATTTTGTTACCCAGCTGAATTTCTAAGGTCACTAAAATGCATAAATGTTGGAGCCACAGTTGGTTCGTTTTGCCGTGTTTCCATGGTGACTTGGAGGCCGCTCCAGGAGTGAGGAGGGACCTCTTTACAGCCTCTGATCCCTGCTGGCTGTTGTATCTTGGAGGCCATGCCCCAGGAATCCTTTTTCGAAGAAATAAAGCTTTTGGCAAAGAAGGTCACTCTGGAGGAAAACCTCAAGGTCTCAGAATCTCTGTAGCTGATTAATCTTCCCAAAATAGCAATTTTCCAGTTATGGTCTCTTGACTGTCTGAAATAGTAATCAGTTTTGTCTCAAATCCATATATAGTCTGTAGTCAAACGGGTTTGGGAAATGCTGGGTTAAATACAAATTAAACATTTCCCCCCTGCAGGACTTGTCAGTGTTTTTGCTGGCTGCCTTTCAAGACAAGGGATAGGGTGCCTGGTGTCTTCCAAACATGTTTGACCAGAGAACCACCTTTCATGCTGCATATTATGGAACAAGAGTTGAGAAAGACTTTATTTTGGGGGGAAAAATCATCCTTAAATCTTTCTTCATATCCCTCCTCTACTAAAAAAACCTCCCATGGCTCTTTAGAAGCAGCCTGGCATTCAAAGCCCAATATATGACCCCAATGTACATTCCCAGCTTTTTCTGAGGTTTAGATCAAGGTCCCATTTCTTCTGTAGCTCTAAGCTCTTGCACCTTACATATTGTGTTATTTTAGCTGTGTTTTTTTTCCCCTCAAGAAAGTATGTGGAACGAATTAAAGGTAATTGCTCTTTTCTTCTTAGCATGAGTGTCTGTATTTTGTGTGTGTGTTGACTTTTAAACTTGAGGAGCTACTACAAACCTGTCTCCCTGTGGGCACACGTGAGAATTGGTTTTCCCCGGGGGTGGTTAACTCACACCTTCTGTAGGTCAACTTGTACCTTCCGTAGACCTCTCCAGGGCCCCGTGGAAACTACTAGCGAAACTATAGTGCCAGTGTGTCTGGCTCACCTATCATGATTTCAGTAACTTTTGGAAAACACTTATTCTGATTAACTTTCTTCCTTCCCATTCTCATGGTCTAGTACGAATGTAAACTTGGTTTATCTCTAGCGGCACTCAGAAGGGACAGACCCAAGGTCTAAGTGTTAGAACGTGTCCTGCACCAAGGGCCCCAGGCGTGGCTTCTCGATCAGCCTCCAGAAGGAAAGACTGGGAATCTTTTTAAAGAGCTCCCTGGGTCATTCTGAGGCTGCCTAGAAGCTTCATTTCTACATTCCCAGTTTAAAGCTGGGATGTACTGGTAAGAAGTGGTTCAGGGTAGAGCCGGGCTACTGGGCTGGGAGTGGACTCAACAGCTGGGTATAAGTTACTCAGTTGTCTGGTGTTTTCTATAAGAATCCCTTCCTCCCTAATGAGGTTAATGGTCTCTTTGAAACTCTGAAGAAGCCTGGGCCCTGTAATTCTAAGATCCGAGTCTGTTCGGTTCCAGAATTCTAAGGGGCTGGCATTCTGGAAATGTCGTAGATGCCGTTGGCGCCCGACCCACGTCCCTTCAGCACTCGCGGCTCACACGTTCCCTGCTGGCTTTGTCCCCAGAGTCTCTGAGAGTCGGCCAGCTCAGCCAGCTCAGGGGGTGGGAGGTGGTGCTGGGGAGCCTGTGCGGCCGGGAGCATCCTTCGGCCAATGATGGGTGGTAGACACGTAGCCCAGCTCCCTTCCCCTCCAAAGGGACCGCTCTGAGGCACGCTCAACACAGTTTCCCAGCGATGCCCGGTGGACAGAGCCCAGCCGCCCACACAGTCCCCTGCTTAGCAATGCACACGGTCGGGACCCTCTTTTCCCCTTGGCTCACCTTCTCATGCCTCTATCAGTATTTTCTAGGACCAGCTCCCAACCAAACTAGTTCCTCTCATATCTTTGTCACATCTCTGTTTCCAAGGGAACCAAACCCAAGACATTAAGTCTAAGCAGCTAAGGTCTCAGTTTTCAAGACCATTCAAGGATATTCTAGCGTGAGATCGTAGAATGCTACAGTTTTAAGATTCTGGATTCGACGTATGTTATTTAGAGTCTACAGAGATGCTTTCACATAGATGTTGCCTCGTGACTTCTCAGTTCTTTCATGTGCACAAGTCATTTTTTTTTTCCATGTCAACTTCTTATTTTACCAGGACCCAAGGTCCCCTAATTTTCTCCTGTTTTCTGTGAGGCCTAGTATGTGACCGGGCACAGAGCAGGCGCCGGATGAACACTCTCTCCTTGTTCAAGTGCAAAAAAGGGATTTTCAGGAGCCAGAACGAGAGGGCAGGGCAGTGTGGGGGGTCTGGGTTCCTTTCGGCCTCTTGCCTTATCCTGCTGGTGACCCAGGGCAAGCCCCTTCCCCTCTGCATGCCCCAGTTTCCTTACCTGGAAAAGAAATGGATCAAAGTTGATCTCTAAGGTCTTTGCCATCCTCTCCAGCTATTTCTTTCCTGATTTCCACGAGCTGGAATTTCAGCCATTTCAAGGTGCCAAATCCCTAGTCACATTCTGACACCCTGGGAGCGAATGAAGCTGGCTGGGGACCGACCCTCAGAGGCTTACCTGTCCTTCTCATGCAGTGACAGCCTCTCAAAGTGGAGATGTAGCTTCTGGCCCTCCGGAGCTTCGATCGTCCACACGCAGAACTGACTCCCGTTGGCGTTTCCAGGGTAACTTGGAGAGAGGACGTGGCCGATGGTGGCATTGTGCACAGTCCCTCCGCACGGGGCTGGGGGCAGAGAGTAAGGAGGAGTGAGCAGTGATGGGAGAGAGACAGAGAGAGAGAGAGAGAATTTTATTCTCTCCTGATCTTCACCCCTACTCTTTTGTGGGCGAAACAGGATGGCAAGAGAGACCACGGAAAAGCCCTGTCCTCCTGGGTGGGGTTCATCCTGTGTTACAGGCGATCTCACCCCATTGGAAACATGACCACTTGTGCTCCATGGTAGGGAATGGCTCTGACTTAAGGCTGCTTCTATGGTGCTGGCTGTGCCCTGGTTCTTAATTATAAAACGGTAATCAAGAAGTACATGAATAGCCCGGCCGGTGTGGCTCAGCGGTTGAGCATCGACCTAGGATCCAGGTGATCGGGGTTCGATTCCCGCTCAGGGCACATGCCCAGGTTGCGGGCTCGAGGCCCAGTCGGGGGTGTGGAGGAGGCAGCCGATCAGTGACTCTCTCATCATTGATGTTTCTCTCTCTCTCCCTCTCTCTGAAATCAATAAAGATATATTTAAAAAAACCAACAACCAAAAAAACCCCCAAACAAACAAAAAACCCGGAGCTGATGAAGGTGATGGGAAATGGATGCTCCCATTCAGGACTGGGTAGAAGGCAAATTGCATGACCTTCCAGGAGAGCAACCAGCTGAAACATCTACAAGGTGTTTTCAAATACTTTGACCTAGAATAAATTCCCAGAGCCTCAGTTTCTAAGAAAAGACTGAGAGGTTTTCACAGAAATTTATGAATGAGGGTGTCCATGCCTAGATTTTCCCCCTAAGAGCCAAAAATGAGAAACAACATGAATATCTACTCACAGGTGCTTGGTAAAATAAATACATTCCATTCACACAGTTGTAAAAGACCATGTCCTCAACGAATACATGAGAGTATAGGAAAATGCTCACTATATTTTAAGTAAAAAAATGTTAGAGAATGGTCTGCTATAGCTATTTCAATGAGCTATATGCAAGGGTCAATTGACACCATAAATATAAAAGTGATTTGCTCCTATAGTCTATACTTTAGTATTTCTTGAAAAATTTTTTTTTAGCCCTGGCCAGTGTGGCTCCCTTGGTTGGAGCATTGTCCCATACATTGAAAGGTCACAGATCTGATTCCAGGTCAGGGAATATGCCCGGGTTGCGAGTTCGATCCCTGGTCTGGGCAAGTGCGGGAGGCAGCTGATCGATGTTTCTCACATTGATGTTTCTCTCTCTTTTCCTCTCCCTTCCTCTCTCTAAAATCATAAAAAAGCATGTCCTCGGGTGAAAATTAAATTTTTTTTTTTTTTTACCAGAACCATATACTTTTATCATAAAAATCTACTAAATATTAAAGATGATTGGTGAACTGTGAAGAGCTATGCACGTGCACAGAGGTGGTGCTTGCTATTCTTACTCTCGGGAGATACTTGCTTCTCATGAAATGATTTTGGGGGACCATAGAACTAATAAGGGCCTGCAGTAGGAGAGAAAGGTAGATCACTCTCTGCTCTGGACTCTGGGGTGACATATGGCAGAGACGTCGCCAAGAAGCCCTGCTCTGGAGGTTCACACCCGGCCTGGGCCACGTATCTGCTGTGCACCCGGGACAAGCTACCGAAGCTCTCTGAACCCTGAGTTCGCTGCAAAATGGTGATAATAATTCCACCCTCCTTAGGTAACCGTGGTGAGAAACCAACGAAGCGATGCGTGTAGAGAGCTTGGCACAGTCCCTGGCACAGAGCAGGTGCTCAAAACATAGCCAGGATCCTTGTTCTGTGGCTCAGGAGCTCCGGAGATGGAGGACACTGTCCGTGATGGGGCGCCGGCCGTCCCTCCTCCCCGAGCTGCCCCTCATTGGCTCCTCTCTGTTCCCCTTTCTTGGCTTATTAAGCCGACTGATAGCTCTGTTTGGTTTCAATTTGCCAGCCGTGGCTCCCCATCCATCTTTCTTAGCACAAATTGAAGCTTAATTCCTCCTTGATTTCACACATAGATACAAATTAACGGGAGAGAGGCGCAGAGACCAACTGCCCTATGGTTTGGGTTTTTTTTTCTTCTTTGTTTAAAAGAAGAAAAATTCCGAAGGGCCTTGGGGGAACACTACTGCAACAATTAAATCTCAGAATTTATCACCAGCGCTCATTGGCCTTTCGGATTCCACTGGTTATGATGCCTGGAGGGTCAGGAATCACGTTTATTGTTCCAAGTATTCTCCTTGTACATGGCTCAGGGCCTGGCACATAGTAGGCACTCAGTTAATAGGGCAGCCTAGACTCTCCTGGTCACCATCAGGACTTTTGAGAGTCTCTAACAGGGTTTTGCTGTTTCAATAGCTGAGGGTGGGCCAGGATCTGCCGCTGGTGCAGGGACAGGGTGGGACAGCCCAGTGTTTCTCGCCCGGGGTGAGAGCCTAGCCTAAGGTCAGTGTCCACGGCCTGGTTCAGGGAGAGGGCTCGGCCCCTCCCCTCCTCCTGCACCCTCCGCGTCTGTCCGGCCGAGGCCGCAGTTACCTGAGCAGACGGGCTCGTGGCTGCTCCAGTGGGGCTTGGAGGCGTTGATGCAGGTCAGCGTCTTGGCGCCCTGGAGCTCATAGCCCGGGTGGCAGTGGAAGTGGGCCACCCCGCCCGAGTGCAGGTCCATCACCGTGACCTCCCCGTAGTCTGGCCGGCGGGGAAAGTTGCAGCTCAGCATGAAGGCTGGGAAGAAACGCAGAGGCAGACAGTCATCCCTCTGAGGGCGGAGACTTTATTATTTAGTTAAAGAAGCACCTAGATTATGATCTCAGAGATTAAAACAGTATTTTGACAGCTGTAATTCAATATCACTGGTTTCCTTTTGAACTGATACAGTTTTCTTTTCTTTTCTTTTTTAAAATTTTATTATTGTTTAAAATATTACAGATGTCCCTTTTTCTTCCCAATGACCCGTTCCACCCCGTTCCTTCCCCCTCCCCAGTCCCTCTCCCCACCATTGTCTGTGTCCTTGGGTTGTGTATATATGCACATAAATTCTTTGGTTACTCTCTCCCCCTCCACCCACCCGCCCTCCTCCATCCCTCTGACATTCGTCAGTCTCATCTATGCTTAGTTTTTTATGCTCTTGAAAAACCATTATTTTTAGAAAGGGTCCATAGGTTTTTCCCAAATGGCCAGAGGGACCCCTGGGAGAAAATGTTTGAGAATGCTTGGTGTCAGAGGGAAACTGAGGCAAACGGCTCCATCCCACCGGCCTGGGCCCAATCCTACCCTGGTAGTGCAGCTGGAAGGTCCCCAGGCCGTCGTCCTGGAAGGTCCGGAAGTAGACAGAGATGGTGTTGGTGGGGCTTCGGATCACCTGGCCCTCTACCAGGAGCGTCTGGTTGGCCAGGATGGTCAGGGTGGGGCCGTCCACCCCGCGGATGGAGAGCAGCTCCCCCTCGGACAGGTTGACACTCTTCACCTGGGGACAGTCAGGGTAAGTCCTGTGTGAGCCACAGCCTTCTTAGGCTGCAGGCTGCCGGCGCAGTGCCCCTCAACCAGCCCCTAGTCGACGGGACAGAGACCCAAAGCCCCAACACTGGAAACATCTAGGTCCCTCTCATGTCCTCAAAGGCTGAGGGGACCGAGTGAAGCCAAGCTGAATGGCAGAGGCCTTGCAAGGATCTGTGAGTCCCCACAGCTGGGTCCTGTGACAGAGGCCCTGGGCCCTGGCAGCTAAGTTCTCCTGGAGCTGGTGGGTGGGGACAGGGGTTTGATTAGCTTGTGCTTGAAGCCCAGTCTCCAGGGACACAGGGGAAGGCATCCCCCAGAATGCAAGCTCCATGTTGCTCAGTTCACCACCCCCAGGCATGTCTCTTGAGTCCATGTTAAAAGGACTTCTATGGGGTGGTCTGCTGGGGAAGGTCTGGAGCCAGGGTGAGCAGAATTGGTAATGTACACCGAGTGTTCTCTTTGGCTGAATGCACTCTGTGCGTTTCATATTGATTCCTCCCTAAAACTCAGTAAAGGAGCATCATTATCATTTGTATTTTACTGATGAGGAAACTGAGGCTCAGAGAGGAAAAGTCCCTTGCCCAAAGTCATGCAGCTTTAACTGCTAGAGCTGAGGCCCCAAACCCAGGTCTTGAAGCACTATGTCACCCTGATTTTCCATCTGAGTTTGCAGGCAAAGGTTTACCAATCAAATGAACTAGGTGGGGCTTCCCTGAGTGTGTGTGTGTGTGTGTGTGTGTGTGTGTGTGTTCGTCCTTGATAAGCAGGGTATCAGATGACTTTCCTTTTGGGAATAATGCCTCCCAATTTATCAGCAGGTCCCCTTCCCTTCATGTGTGCCAAGCTCTTTCAGCTGTGCACTGAGTTAGGAACTCCTATTCATTCGCCAAAGCCCAGCTCAAATTGCCCTGGTTAAGGCAAAGAGAGAACCAAACTAGTTAGGAGGATAAGAGTAAGCCTGACTCAGACAGTTCTTCAGGGGCTTCCTGCTGGAAGAGGCAGCCTCTCAGGTGCCTCCCTGCGGTTACCTGGAGCTCCACCCCGTAGCCGGTGTAGACTGTCACGTTGTACGTGCACTCGAGGAAGTTGTTGAGGGGCAGCGGCGGGTAGTCGCTGGAGTCGATGTACCCTTCAGGATCTGAGAGGCTCACGCTGCAGAGAGCTGAAGGGGAGAGCTTTCATTAGGACACCGGCAAGGGCCCAGATGTAAGCCTCAGAGGGGCTACGGTGGAATAGGCCTCTGGGGAAACCTGGGGACCCCTGCCCCCACCCCTCCCACTGCTGTTACTTCTCTTTCAGCTCCAGAATCAACATGACAACCGAAAGAGCAACAGTCGACGTGGACTGATTACTTATTACACTACTAGGTGCCCTTCTGACCAGTGGATAGGGGGTGACCCCATTCACCCGTGGAGGGACTGATATTTTGTCCCCCTTGTAGAGATAAGTAAACCAAAGACCAGAGACGAGCAGCGTTTGGGCCAAGCTCACACAGCAATCAGGGTTCAAACCCAGGGCTCACACTGTTTAACGAGTGACCACATTGCATTTGTCCAAACCCACATATGATGGGCAGCGGGTGTCCCTCTGTTTGGAGACGGAAAAGGAGGGAAAAAGAGCGGAACATGGAACAGCATTTTATCAAGTCTAGAGAAATGCATGTAATGGTAAAAGTGAGCACTTCCAAAGGCTACGGCCTCCTGGGCAAGCTAAAGGGCTCTGTTCCAAGACGGAAAGGTTTTGCATCCATCCCGTCCTTTAGCTGTGTGGGCTTGGGCAGGTTGTCTGATGTCTTAGAGCCTCAGTTGTCCCATCTTTAAAATGGGGATATTGATTCTGAGCCACAGGCTCAAGCTCATAGCCAGTGTTCAGTAGATGGCAATCGATGGGGCCTGGATCTCCCTGCCCTGGCCCCCATGGCCCGCCCCATGTTGGTGCATCGATGGTGCTGCAGGGGCCGGAGTTGGGGCCTCGTACCTGGGGCCTGCTCCGTCGTGATGACCGTGGTGGTGATAATGGTGGACGTCGTGGTCTCCTGGCTCTCCTCTGAGGCTGAACCGGTCAGCTCATTCTCACCTTTGTCCATCAAGGTCATGGGACTGGCGTCGTCAGGAGGAGCCTCGTGGGCCTCCTCGGGCACCATGGGCTCCCCGGGGTCCGGCCTCTGGGGGAGCGTGTGGGCCACGTAGGGCTGCGAGGTGAAGGGAGAGATCTGCAGGGGGGCCGGCGTCGTGGGGACCGCACCTTCCTTCCTGTCCAGCCAGAGGGGCTCCTCTGACGGCAGCCGAAGGGTCTCCTCACTCTCGGAGGCTATGGGATCGGGGTCCCCCGGTGGGCCGGGCTTCTCCGTGGCGGAGGAGAGGAGACCCAGGCCTGGGGATGCAGGCTGGGACCCCACCCTCGGGAGGACTGCTGCCGAGGTGGCCTTGGGTCGCGGCTGTTTCCTGGACGAGTTCATCTGCTTGAGCGACGACAGCTTCTTCCTGGGCAGGACGGTGAGCTTGGTGCTGGGCTCCTCGGGAAGCCGTGTGGACAGGGTCCCGGGGCCTGGATACACAGAGGGGACTGTCCCTTCCAGCTCCGGGTCCTGAAGCTCTTCCCCGGGCTGCGCTGGACTCGAAGGGGCGGGTGTCACTTTCCCTTCCAGGCTGTCTTTGCTCAGGCTGGTGCTCCTTAGTGCTCCTGAGGGCAGGAGGTATGTACCCGAAGGGCCGGCGTCTTGCTCCAGGGGTGCATCTTAGGAAGACGAGAGAAGACACCAGTTAGCTTGGGGCTGGGGGGTTAGGGCCTCCAGCTGCAACCAGACTCTGAGGGGGCCCTCAGGGGGCTCCCAAGCTTGTCGGGACGCAGGCCCGCCCGGTCAACAGCATGGGGCTGCCCCTTCCCCCCCCCCCTTCCTCCTTTCTCTCCACTACTTGACATTTTTTCTCTCCCTTCCCCTGTTTGCTGGCTGAGGAGATTGGGGTTGATCCCGCCAGGCCTGCGCCAAGCGCTAGGGCCACAGAGACCAAGGGCAGGGAGTTCCGCAGGCCAGCTGTGTGTGCGCTGCGAGAGGGACTGGGAGAGGAAAAGTAATCACACTCGACGTGATACATGCTATTTCCTAGACACAGGAAAGCTTGGGGTGCTGCTGGGAGAGAGGACAGGCCGCTAACCTGGCCTGCGGAGCAGGCCCCCCACGCGCGGTGGGGCAGGCTGTGCTCTGCCCCGGGACGTGCCACCCAGAGGCTGGGTGGCGCTGTGACCAGCCTGAGCTCTTCTTCAAGCTCTGTGCCTGGCTCAGGGCTCTGTTGCCCTGCGACGGAGGGGACATGGTTTTTTTAAAAACTAAATAATACAAAAGTGACCTTGTGGGAGACACAGGAAGGTGTGAGGACTCAGAATCCTGAGGCGGGTTCGGAGGCCTGGCTGAGGTCAGCGGGAACGCAAGGGGACAGGAGCAGAGGCGGCAGCTAATTCCGAAGAAAGTGGGGAGGTGGGGAGGTCAGGGCCAGGCCCTGGTGGCCTCGTGTACCCTGCTGACGCCTTCTGATCTATTTTTGCCTTGAAAGTAAAATCACCCGGTAATCTTAAATAAGGGCCTCAGCAGCTGTTCGGCAGAACCACGCCTGAGATCAGCTTCATGAACTTATTTGAAACCCATTCTGCCAATTGCATGCTGACAGTTGACTTTGCCTCTCTGAGCCCCAGTTTCTTCAGCTGTAAAATGGGGCTTTAATTCCCTATTTCCCAGGGTTGTCCTCAATAAATATGTTAATGCACGTGGAACACACATACATATACGTACATATGGGTGCCTCACCCCCAGTGAGTGCCCAGGGTGTGCCAAATGCTGTCACCGTTTTTACTGTCATCGGAACACAACCCTCAGCAGGAAGCTGGAACAATCAGGATTGTGCCCAGTGATGATCTCGAGATAGAGAGGAATTACATCCTGGGGACAGGGTGCTTGGGCTGAGAGCTGTCCTTGTCAATTTTCTACAGGGAGACACTCAGCCAGAGTCTCCAGCCCTTCGGCCCTGTCATTTAAATTTATTTCCACAGCCGTTGGAAAGACTCATTCACTTTCCCGAAGTCAGCGGCAGTGGCTTAATCTATATAGACTGCAACAGTTTGCAAGTGGCACCAACAAATGTCCCTGTTGTGTTACAGTGATTACCAGCCGGTGTGCACTGCAAGCTGACAGCGGTGCCGGGGCAGGAGCGGGCACAGGGAGGAAAGGACGCGTGGGTGACCTGAGGGCCAAGCATGTTTCCTGGTCCAATGCTGAGGCTTCCGAGGTGAACCTGGGTTCAAATCCTGCCTTGGACAGCTACAAGCCGCAGGCGCCTGGGCAAGTCCGTGAAGCCTCTTTTGAGAAACAGAGACATTCCGTCTACCTCATAGGGGTAGGTGAGATGTGGGTCTTCCCCAAAGCCGTGGCTTTTATGCTCTCAGTGGCTTTTATCAAATGGTTGACGTTGACTGTCTTTGCAGACTGTGTAGTGAGGATAGGGTGATCGGACAGAAAGAGTGGAGTCTAAAGGGTCAGGAAATCTAGCCCTTGAGGCCTGATGCAAAGAGCTGGGAGGCAACCAGGGGCTGGGGGACCTGGGCAGTGGTCCTATTCTGGCCTCTACTCCTAACATACATTTGTGTAAATCTCTCCTCTCTCTGTGTCAAATGGGCCGCCCGGGCTAGGTGAGGGCCGAGGGCCCTTCCAGCTCTGACGCTGTCAATTTCCGGACCGATTGGGTAATTGGCCATTTTTCCTAGAGCCTTTTGTTAACCTTGTTTAAAAAGGGGCAAAGTGACAGCCCCGATCCTGACATTGGCCTGTGAGTTTCGTTGGGTCCTGTGGCTACATTGGTTTCAGCCAGTCCCTTCACAGAAACGTCCCTTTGGTCTCAGTTGGGGCGGGTGAGAGAGAGGAAGAGGGAGAGGGAGGGAAGGAGGGAGAAAGAGAGTTTAGGAAAACAAGTTGTGTCAAAGAAGGCGACAGAAGGGTTACAAATGGCATAAAGCAAGGCAGTGTGCCTTGCCTTAATAATAGGAATATCTATTGTCAATTATTTTATCGAATGTTGAATATGGGCCAGGCATGCGCTAAATGCTCTGTTTTCTCATTTAATTCTTCATTCCCCATTTTTAACCTCATTGAATGCTTTCTTGGCCTTATTAGGTAGAAATTATTATTCCTATATTACAGATGAGCAAACTGAAGCTTGGGGACGTTAATGTTCTAAGGTCACCGAGCAAAGCTGGGTTTCCGACCTCGGTTTTCCCGATGCCAAAGCCCATGCTACTGACCCTCTTAAGAATTACGGGGCATTGTGATCACCAACAGCCTCCTATTCCTCCTCAGCTTGAAGCAGCCTCTGCCCCCAGCTCCTCTCTCTCTAACCCCTGTTCTGTTTGCATCTCTGCCGGGTGAGCCGGTATGTTTTCCAAACCTCCCAATGATACTCCCCACCCCCCATGCTCCTTGTTACCAAAAAAATTATTGGCCTCCTCGGCAGACTCATCACGTCTAAGTCTCCAGGGGAGGGTCTTGAAAGCTGAAGTTGGAAAAGCACCCCAGGCATTCTTATTTTCATGGTTCTCGGGAAAGTCCATTTCCTGAACTTGTGATCTCACCTAACCTCCTACGCGTCCCTCATTCCTTTTGTCTCCTAAGTGCCCGGAGCTGCACGTGGCAAGTTTGGGCAGCAGGTGGTGACTCTTTCCAAGGCCTGTGACCTCCCCTGGCCATTCTAGCCCTTGGAGATCCAACACAGCCAACGAGAGCAGAAGGAAATGCGAGGGAAAGATTCCACAACCAGCTTCCTCCCGCTGCCACGGGGTCCTCGGGGTGAAACAGGTGAGAACCACAGCAGCTAGGAAACATTTTAGGGAGTTGATCCAGCTGGACGACTCAGCCCTTTTCCTGTGAAAGCCAGACCGCCAAGGACAGTTGCATATCACCAGGTAAATTTACCTCCCCCCCCCCCAGCTTTCCTAACTCAGAGCTCACACATGCTGGGATCTCTCTGGCCAGATCCCAACAGAGGGCTGTGTTCATGCCAGATGGGGGTGTCCTGTGGTCCGAGGTGCATACGGCCTGCGAGGCCTGCAGGCTTCGTTCTCAGCCGGGGTGCTGGCCAGAGGAGCGCCAGGCAAAACCAAGTCCTGCTGGGGATCAGTTAAAATTGGATTCTGGGGCCTCAGAGACCCAGCAACTTAATAACTTGCTCGAATGGCTGGCTTTTCCTGGGGACCCAATGACCACTGAGTTAAATGAACTCCCCTTTCTCAGAGCCCTTAAAATTTCCAATCACCGCAGTCACATGTGGCTGATCCTTGACTACGAGCGCTCAGTGCCCGGCCCACATGCTGTCAGTCAATCGATGAGCGAAAGCTCTGGGTACCACTCCCTCTGCCGGCTGACACTCTGCAGGGCGGCGTCATCGCTCTAGGACGGGGTCCCCGCGCTCAAGGAGACAGACACCACCCAATGGTAATCTCAGAAGAGATGGAGTTTTCAGTAAGTCTCCTCTCTCGAGACAGCAGGGAGCAAAATGGAAGGCGACCGAGCGATGTCCTGCCATCCAAGTTGGGGAGGAAGCACCTCGATGGGGAGATGGGACATTAGACTGGGAAGCACCCCATTAAAGTAAAAAAAAAAAAAAAAAAGCGCCAGTTCTGACGCGCTGAAGCTGAAGGCCTGTGTCCTGAGCTCTGGGCAGCTGTGGGATGGCCAGGACCCGCGTGGATTCCAAGCGGGAGCCTGTCACCCAGCAGGCGCAAAGTGACGATCGCGACGCGGCGGAAACAGAAGCCGGGGGCTGCTTCTGCTATAATGTTCAGTGAAACGAGCAAGGTGTAAAATTCTATGGTGTGGATGGAAATGACCGGAGACAATCAGGCAAAACAAATTGCAATGCGGAGAGTTGTCTTGACTTGAAATAACAGCACCAACAGGGTGGTGCTGGCTGCCTCTGGGTGGTGGGACCTGCCTCTGGGATGCTATTTTCTTCCTACTCCGTTTTGGTATTTTTCCAAAACCCGTATAATAAAAATTTAATTCTTTCTTAAGTGGAAAAAAAAAATGTATGAAAAGAGCAGGGGTTAAAGGCTGCCTTTAGCACCGAGTGACGGAGACACGCACGCTGGCAACCGCCGCAGTATTTCATTTGCTCTGAGTCTTCGAGCCCCATTGGAAGTGCTTCCTGGGGGCAGGTGACCATGCCTCTCCCAGTGGAGCCCTTTCAAAAGGCGGGACTGGCGGGGGCCTCAGTTGATATATTTTTGGTGAAGGGTTCTACTAAAATGTTAATTAACTTCTCACCATCGTGATTAATACCCGATCCAACAGTAAGGGCTTGCCCAGCCTGCTCCGGTTGGTTTGCTTGGCCCCAAAACCAAAAATTAAATATCACATCTTATAGATCCAAAGGCTCCTAGGGTTCATGGTTTCAAACTGTGCAGACGGGGGCCTTGAAGTCCAGAGAGGGAAAGTGGGCTGCTCAGGATCACACAGCACTTTAGTAGCAAAACAAGGCTGTTTCAGGCCTGAGAAACCACACCAGGGCACCATTCTCATCTGGAAGGCGGACCTGGACCCGCCTTATCTCTCAGGGTTGTCAGAGAGTAAAATGAAATCTCGAGGGGAAAGCGCGGCGCTCTCCTAGCAGCCTGTCAGCCCCCGGGAGCACCTTTGTCACTGCCTGTCTATCTGAGCAGTCACAGAATTCCTACATCGTATGCGCTGCTCTGTCATTTACTAAGAAACGCATTTGGAAATATCTCAGTCATTCAAAGTGTTCAAGGCGAAGGCAAGCAATACGCATGTGCACACACCCCTAGCATAAGGCTGTGAGGGGAACCAGCACGGCTGAAGCCCTGTTTGCTCTTTCCGGCCATGTTCCTCATCTCCTCCCCCTCCTGGGGGTAATTACCGCCCTGAATTTGACCTCCAGCCTTCTCATTCACTATGTGCATGAATATTATTTTACTGTTATTATTATTTATTATCTGCATTGATTTATTACACATGTTAATGTCTCTGAACGATATATAAAATTGTGTGGAATGTTTTAAAACTACATAAACACAGTTATTTCATATGAATCCTACGGAGACTTCTTCCCTTCCCTTCCCTTCCCTTCCCTTCCCTTCCCTTCCCTTCCCTTCCCTTCCCTTCCCTTCCCTTCCCTTCCCTTCCCTTCCCTTCCCTTCCCTTCCCTTCCCTTCCCTTCCCTTCCCTTCCCTTCCCTTCCCTTCCCTTCCCTTCCCTTCCCTCAACACTTTGTGGGATTCATCCATGTTGATAAGTGTGGTTTGGACCGATGCATTTTTCACTGCTGTATAGTATTTCACACATCAGTATCCCACCTCACTTCAAATCCATCCCAAATATCTATTGCGTCAGCATATAAAGGTGAATCTTGGTAAACTTGTTGTTGGATGTGCATTCTTGTTTTAGGATATCATCGTGGAGAGATGCTCTAGGTGAAGCTACACCCTGACTTGTCCTAATTACGAACATAATGTCATCCTGGTCCCAGGAGGGGATAAAGGCCTCCCGTCTCCGGAAGTCACTCGGTTTGCTTTAGCAGTAGGAGGGGAAAGAGGAGCGGGGCTGGTGAGTTTGTTTGGCGTCTTAGTTTTTCTGGCCCTGCCCAACATGCCCCGGTCACATGGATGGAGGGGAGATTCTGGTGCGAGGTACACATCACCCAAAACAACACACCACACTGAGCATGCCAGCTGACAGCCCAACCCCTCCTCAGTCCCCTTCAGAAACCCAGGGGATCCCAGGGGACTTTCGCAGGTGTTAAAATGTCAAGCTTGTGCAGGCAAGAAAGGACCCTTTCAGTGTTTGGGCTACAAGAGTAATTATCCGATAATTGTCCTCTGTGAGCTGGCTTTTCCCCCACTAATGGGCCTCCTTTGTCCTTCATGTTGGGTCCAGAAAGCCTCGAACATTCTTTGATGTCCAGTTATGTCTCATCAGAGCAGCGGCCTGGCGGCCATCCATCTTCCCCATGAATGAGCCCGGATAGCTGTTGGCACAAGGGGGTGATCCTGCCTTTGTATCTTTAACAACCTGATTAACTGTGGTTGACGCGGAGCCAGCTGATTAGCATGTAAACGCTCCTGGCCCTCCCACCTCCACCCCCGGTCCATTCAGGTCTCGGGGTGCCACGCGGTGATTTCTTGCTGGCAGCTGGGGGGGGGGGGAGAGGAACACAGCGTGATTTATTTGTGTCCCCGAAAACCAGCGAGTCATCGGGGGAGGGCTGGGAGACAGACACACAAGACAGCTGGGAGGGGAAGCCCGCGGTGGGAAACGCAGATTCCGCGGCCCCTCTGCTCGCGCAGACGCACGCAATACTTGGGCAGGAATCCAGAAGGTTCGCGGGCGAGTTTCAAAGGCATCCGGGGCTTGCAGTTCCTCGGCACCCCTTTGCTCAACTCCCCCGACAAGACTAAAAGGCAAACCAGCATCCATCCCAGATGCTTACGAGGTTCTCGGAGAAAAGCGGGAAAGTCAGGCGACCCGACCTCAGCCCGGCTCATGTCATCAGACCGCCGGGTGACCTTGGCCGGTTCCGTCTCTCAAAGCCTCAGTTTCCCGCTTCGTCAGCCGAGCACAGTGATCTTTGCCTGGCCAACCTTCCAAAGACCCAGAAACCGGGGCAATGGGGGGAGCTGTGCGTACGGCTGAGTTTTAAGATGTTCAGAGCAGCTTGACAACCTCGAGGCTCAACCTGTTTCATTGCAGAGATGAGGACAGGCCTAACGGACAGCAGTGGCTTTATTTGCTAGGGACAAATAAGACCGTCTCGTGGCTTTATTTTCAACATTGAAACACTGTTTTCTTCTGAAAAGTAGCTAATGCTGTCTTCATCTCAATGATGAGAAAGGGTTGGTAGGATTCGAACCAAGGCTGTCTGGCCCCCAAACCCATGCCCGTGTTTGCTTTGTGTCTCGCCTCCAGCTGGCCGCTGAGCCCTGGCCCAGAGTGAATGCCAAGTGCTTCCTGCTACAAACAAATGAGAGGGGATCTGCTCCAGCTAAGGGGTCCCTAGGGACAAAGGGGAACACTGAATGTGCCCACGGTGGCAGAGAGCCAGGTGCCCCTCCTGAGGACTGGACTGCAGAGAAAAGTGGAAGAACAGCTTCTGCAAAGGCAGATCCAAAGGCCCCTGGCAGGTGGGGGAACTGGCCTGGCATCGCCATTTTATAGACGGGCAAACCGAGGCCTGTGGTTTGAAGGCAAGAGCTCTGGATTAGGACAGTCAGGATGCCCCATGAACTCACTCTGTGGCCTTTGGTAAGCCCGTTCTCATCGCTGGGACTCAATGTTATCCTCTGTATAAGGGAATGATTCCTTCAAATAAACCTGTAAGAGGTTTGATAATGTGTAATTGCACAGTCAAGGGTTAACTCCTCAGGTATGGATTGTCCGCACCCTGCATGTCCCAAAGAAAGGTCCCTGGTTCCTGGGAAGGACCCTCAGGAACCTTGGAATACCCTGTCCTGCCTGATAACGGTGTCTTTGTTTACCTGGGGATAGTGGGTGTTGACAATGCGATTTACGGTGGGCACCTCGGGCTTGGTGTACGCTGGACTCCTAGACGGTCTGGGGACTAAGATCAGCTACATGGGTGGTCACTATGCATGTGTGACCAGTAAGATCCCTGGACACCAAGGCTCATGGGAGCCTTCCTGGTTCACAGAACTCCATGGCTGCTGCAGAGCACCATCCGCACAGCTCCCCTGGGAGAGGGCACCTGGGAGCTTGTGCCTGGTCTCTCCCAGACCCTGTTCTACGTGCCTGTTCCCTTTGCTGATTTTAGTCTGTGTCCCTTCCCTGTAACAAACCAGAACTCTCGGTGTGATGGCTTTTCTGAGCTCTGTGAGTCCTTCTAGCAGATTATTAAACCTGAGGGTCATCTTGGGGACCACCGAACCCCCATAATCAGCCAAAAATGGGACCACAGGGTTGAATCGGGAGTTGGAGTGGGAGTCTGAGAGCTGAAAACCTAAGCTTTCCCCTTACCCAAGATACCGACGGTGATAATGGTGCCGATGATGATGGAGGCTGATGGTGACAAGTGCCCACGATATGCCAGGTCCTGTGGTACGTACTTTTACGTGGATCATTTCTTTGAATCCTCTCAACACCTCGTGGGAGGGAGATAATATTATTACCCCCATTTTTCAGATGAGGAAACCGAGACCCAAAGAAGTTAGGTCACTTGCTCATAGTAACACAACTAGTCGCTGGAGGGGTTGGGATTTGAACATAACTTGCAAAGCTCTGGGCAGGATGGTCTCGTCTCCCTTCCTGATCTGGCGTCATCCGGGTTGGTGATTCTGAAGGACAACTTATCCTGTGGGCCCATGGCTGAGAGCTCTGGGGCTTGGAGGGAGAAGTGGTTGCTGCTCGTGGTCACTTCTCCCCTGCTCCCCCAGCTGCCTTGGTCCACGCGTAACCTTCTAGGTCAACTTCAAGGGGGAAGAAATAGGAGAAGCCATTTCATTCTATTCTGCCCCATCCCAGTCCACCCCTCCGATCCAATCTCATCCCATCCCGTCCCATCCTGTCTCTTCCTGTCCCAGTCCATCCCAACCCACCCCATCTTGTCCCCACGCACCGAGCACGTGCTCTGTGCTGGGAGATGCAGGCCGCACAGCAGACCACTCTGCCCTCAGCCCCCGCAGGTCGCGGTTCCCGCCCAGCGGATGAGCTGCGTGAGCGCCCGGAGCAGGCTGGCGCCGTCTCCTGCCAAGCCCCAGGCTCCTCCTTCCTCTGGCTCCTGGGCCCTGACGTCTCCCTCCTGGAGCCCGGCCAGCCTCTGCCCGGAGCCTAACGAGCTCTCGCAGCCAAAAGGAACAACGTCTCGGGTGTGTGCAGGCCTGGGGCCGAGGCGGCGCACAGAGCCTCCCTTCACTCCGGGCCTGCGCCCTGGGCAGGTGGGGGGCGTGGGCCTTGGGGGACGTCCTTAAGGGTCCTCAGAGTGGCCATCGTCAGCGCTGACCCGCAGAGGGGACACAGAGAGCCTCAGTGTCCCGGTGCCCACCTGGCCCCCTTCGCGGGCACTGTGCCCCGTACACACTGGCGCCGGGCCGTCTCCCTGGGGTGGAGGAAGGATGTCCTTTCATTCACCCAGCAGCCAGCTCTGCCAAGGCCGGCTCAGCTCACAGGGGGCTCGTGACCCAGAGGAAGAGAGACATCAATGCGAGAGACGAAGAGGGAAAGACGACCCTCTCCTTTTCTTATGAACAACGACTGTGGCTTCATTCACCGTGCTACTAACACATTTTTCACAATGAGAATCACCACGGCCACTTTTGAACCTCGCGACGTGCCAAGTGTTGTACACGCACCATCTCAGTTAATCCTCAGAGCTCCTCTGTCACGAAAGGATGGTTCGTTTTCCCATTTTGCAGATGGAAAAACTGAGACTCAGAGAGGGAGACTCACTCACCCAAGAGGGAGGCAAGCTAACTCCAGAGGCCCTGCTTTCCCCCACAAGGCACCCACACCTGTCAGAGGCTGTGGGTCCAGGAGCAACGGGTGTCCCGAGGCTCGTCCTTTGCCTCTGCCTGGATCGCCTGAGTTTTCCACTTGGTATTAAGGTGACCAGATAGAGCCTGGCTGAAGGATAAGCGCACATTCCTCTTCCAGGTGGCATTCCTCTTCCACGCGGCATTCCTCTTCCACGCGGCATTCCTCTTCCACGCGGCATTCCTCTTCCAGGTGGCATTCTTCTTCCACGCGGCATTCCTCTTCCAGGCGGCATTCCTCTTCCAGGTGGCATTCCTCTTCCAGGTGGCATTCTTCTTCCAGGTGGCATTCTTCTTCCAGGCGGCATTCCTCTTCCAGGCGGCATTCCTCTTCCAGGCGGCATTCCTCTTCCACGCGGCATTCCTCTTCCACGCGGCATTCCTCTTCCAGGCGGCATTCCTCTTCCAGGCGGCGTTCCTCTTCCAGGTGGCGTTCTTCTTCCAGGTGGCATTCTTCTTCCAGGCGGCATTCCTCTTCCAGGCGGCATTCCTCTTCCAGGCGGCGTTCCTCTTCCAGGTGGCGTTCCTCTTCCAGGTGGCATTCTTCTTCCAGGTGGCATTCTTCTTCCAGGTGGCATTCCTCTTCCAGGCGGCATTCCTCTTCCTTATAGGGTGGCTGCTTTCCCCTTTTCCTGGCCCTCCCCCTTTGCGCACTAGGCTTGTAACCTGGGAATCGCAACTCACTGGCCACAGCCGGGTTGCCACTGGTGGGGAGAGAATACGGCCCTGATCTTCCCAGGTAGGCTCTATCCCTCGTAGCCCTGTGGAAGGGACATTAACACAGGGCCCTGGCGGACAGCAAACAGCATCTGTAAGGCGGCTTCTGTGACAGGCAGGATAACACGCCTTATTAGCCTCATGACAAGACAATGCTCGGCCATAATTTTTGATCAGAGACTGGGTGATCTTAGCATCAAAATATGTTTGGGAGGCGGTAACGCTGTTTAAGTAGCAAGTGAGAAAAAAATAAAGTCAATGGTGGGGGCTGGTGGGTCAGAGATTGTGGTTAACCTCGGTTTTTCCAGAAAATGCAACGCGTGCTCAGACCTGCCAGGGATGCGGCCAGGGTTCCAACGCTGACGCCGGGACAGCGCCGAGACACCCCCCCACGCTCCAGATTTAATCATCCACTTCAGTTCCCCATTCTCTGCCAGAACGCCTTGGGCATTGCCTTCCTCCTGACCAGTGCTTTTCAGAGGACCAATTGCAGCAGAATCTTCCAGGCTGGTTTTTTAAAATGCAGATTCTTGGGACTCATCCCGGACCTCATCCAATGGAATGTTGGGGGATGGGACTAAGGAATCTGCTCTTTTGCCCAGTACCCCAGAGGAATCGCATGCCCATTGGTGTTTGAGAACCACTGCCCTTGAAACTTCTGGGCATAGAGAAAATTATATTCCATAATATCCCTATAACCATGTAAAGTTGCATTGAACTGCATGATGATTGATCATCTAATATTTTTTAGCACTTTTTCACGTACTCTGCACAATCACATCCATTGCCTAATTGGATCCTAGAACAAACAACCTTGTGGAAGAGAAATGATGTTTCCCATTTTACAGATGAGCAAACTGAGGCTCAGAGTAGTAAAGGACCATGCTAAAGGCCTCACAGCTGGTAAGCAAAGCAGCCATCATGGACTGGCTGCCCTTCTGTCAAACATGTCTTGCTCTCTAGGATTTCCCCTAGGCCAGTGGTTCTCAGCTGGGGGTAGTTGTGCCCCCCAGGGACATTTAGCAATGTCTGGGGTGGGGTGTGCTACTGGCCTCTAGTGGGTAGAGGCCAGGGATGCTGCTCAGGATCTTACATGTACAGGATAGCCCCCACCACAGAGAAACCCTGGCCTATGCATGCCACTCCAGGCCCCCCAGATTTTCTCCTAAATTCTCTGGGATGCTTCCAGAGAGTTTTTAGCACAAAAGTTTACAATCAGAGTAAGGCTCTGCATCCCTCTCGTTGCTGAAGGGAGAGTGGACTGGAATAAACACGAAGTAAATGCTGGGCAACCAGTTCAGGAAGCTAATTTAATAGCCGCATGACCTTGGCCATCCCATCCCTCCTCTTCGAGCCTCAGTTTCCTCTAAGGTAGGACAGAGTGGAGCAATGAGGCTAAATGAGACTCTGCCTGTTGCTTGAACGCTGCTCTGTGATCTAATTCTGTCTAATTTTCTGCTAATGCTGGGTGACCTCCTTTGGAAGGCGAGACAAGATCTGAGAGGCGGCCCCCGTGAAAGGCAGAGACGTTGTGCAATTTGGCTGATCCGTCTTCCTGCCTCGTCAGCCAGATTTGCTCCGAGTTCAAAAGGAACTCCCAAGGCAGACAATGCTTTGGAAGGAAATTGGATAGGGATTTAATTGATGGCCTGGGCAATATGCCACCGCCATTAAACTCCCCTGAAAAGCCAGCCCATTGTTCTATACGGAAGCAACGTGGCTTTGTTTGGATAACGCCATGTGTGTGAATTCAGTTTCTTACCCCCCGAGCCCACTGCGAGTAGAGGCCTCTCTCTGATGCCAGTGGCCACATGCAGGCCAGCCCTCCGATGCCTTCACACGCATCCTGGCTGGGAGGGTCTTGAATCCAGCAGATCCTCCAAATCTAACTTCTCTACTCTCTTCAGTCACCTTCCTTTCAGTCCTAGTGATCCTCTTGTGATCCATCCCCTGCCTTAAAACCCCTTCATGAATTCACTTGTTCTGGGAGCCAGGGAGAGGTGTGCTAGCAAAGTAAGTTTGGAAATAGGTGCTTTCTTCTCCTCTTGGACAAACTACGATATCTGCCTTCATGGTAAAGTCTCTGACAAGTCCTGCTCCAAAAGAAAATGTGTCCAGCTTGGTTTAAATGGCGCTTCTCAAATAATTTGCACATGAACTCTCCTCCCACTCTCATTATCTGTATCTTGTATAATTGCCTTTCCACAGAATTCCAGACTGGGAAACACTGATCAATACATAGCAGCCCAAAACCTTTAGTCTGTCATTCAAGGCTCTCTCCATGGAAAGTTTCTTGAATACATCACCAGCCAGTCTCATGTTCTATCTTCCAGCACTCACCCTACAGCCATTTCACACTCCTCAACATTTTCCAAATCCCATTTTTCAGAAGGGCAGGCAATAAAATACAGCCGTTACGACCAAGCCTGGAGTCACTGAACCCACTGAATCATATTTTTGCCATTTCCTTAGAGCTTAGAGTGAACCTCCATGACCTCAGTCTCCTTACCTGTGAAATGGGTGTAAGAGCACAACCTCATAGGGTAGTTGTGAGAATTAAAGGAGCAGATGTGTGTAAAGAGCCTAGAACATAGTAAACACTCAATGTGTTAGCTCTTAATTATATGGCAGTGACTTTGTATACACAATTCCCTCTGGTGGAAATACCGGCCCTCTTCTTGGCCATCTGGTAAACCTCTACTCATCCTAAATGTCTTGGCCTTAATATCATCTCTCTGTGGGGCTTTCTTCACATTCCTTTGGAAGACATAAGCGCTCCTTCCCCCATCCTCCTGTCCTTCCCCCCCCCACCTCCCTCCCTCCCTTCATTTAATTTAATTGAGCCCCTACTCCATGCCTGCCACTCTTTTAAGCATTGGGGACAGAGAGGAAACAGCACTGACTTGGTCTCTGACCCCCCTGGAGCTGAAAGTCTAGAAGGAAAGACAGATGTGAAATAAAGAATGACGCAGGAATGAACCGCAGCCAGGATGAGACCGATGGGAACACTTACTGGGCCCCGGTTTCTATTCTTGCTCTTAGGATGATGCATTTTAATGACTTGTTTGCAGATGCCTCTTCCCCAGCAGACAGGGACTCCTTCGGGGAGCGAGACAGCGAGTGCCTGGTGCATAGAACACGCACCTGGCCTCCGGAGTGGCTCAGTCGGTTGAGCGTCGCCCTGGGCACCGAAAGGTTGCCGGTTCAATTCCCAGCCAGGGCACATACCTGGCTTGTGGGTTTGATCCCCAGTAGGGGGCGTGCAGGAGGCAACCCATCGATGTTTCTCTCCAGCTGCTCCTCTCTCTGAGCATGTCCTCGGTGGGGATTAACAAAAAAGATGCACCTGAAATGTTTCCTAAATAACGACAAGGCCTGGGAGCAGCAAAGGTTGGGGATGACCCTCATCCCTCTGTCCCCTTTGACCAAACACTGCCAGCTACTGGGACATCTACCACTGGAACGGAGCATAAACCCAACCCCTTAAGGAGAAGAGAGAATGACCTGGTTTATTCTATTTGAAGAACTCAGAGCTCCCAGCGCCCTGGGTGCCTCTCAGAGCTCCATTTTTATTTCTCAAAGAAAAGTAATAAACCAGGTTAGTGCTAAAGAAGATGAATGGGAACGGAGGCCGCCTCGCCGGCGGTCGGTGGCTCTCCGAGGCGCTGTCCCTGTCAGTGCCAGCGAGAGGGGGAGGGAAAAGGCCCGGTTCTTCAAATAGCTCTCTGCTTTTTGGGGAATATGTAATCGTCTCAATTAAAACACAGACCAGAATATTTAATGGCACGGAAATTGATTTTGATGCTATTTAAATAATTTCCCCTGGAGAAAACCGGTATTACTTGGCCTAATTTGGTGGAAGCTATCGTTTCCTTCCCAGCCCACAACTTGCGAGCACGAGCAGATCTGGATCCGTGTCAGGCTCCTCGGAGGAGTTTTACAGGCGACGGGGAGGGGGGAGAAGCCTAAGCCAAAGCCACTCGGGTCAGCTAGAGAGGCGAACCGGGTGCGAATTTAAGAAAACTTGCCCTGAAGGCGGCATCAGCTTCAGTGCCTCCCAGGGCATTTCTGTAGGGAGGACTGTGTCCCTGAGCACTGTCCACGATGTCGCTAAGAGTGGGGCTAAGTGGAGGACGGGTCCGTGATGTGTGATTCCTCCAGCCCTAAAAACACACCTCTCGAAATCTGAGCGCACCACGCCCTGCAGGGCAGCCACAGGTGGGTTCTAAGTTGCCTTTCTTGGGGGGCGGGGGGTAGGGGTAAGGAAATGAACCTGCATTTGCTGCTCACCAGGTACTCTGCTGGGCACTCACAGCCATCCCACGAAAATTTCACGTTGGCAGTTACTACTGACGAAGGAAAACCCCTGGTGGAAAGCCAGGGTCAGCAAACTACAGCCCGTGAGCCGAACTGGCCCACCGTCTGCTATTGTAAATAAAGTTTTATTGAAACACAGTGTGTGTTCTCTTATGGCTGCAAGGACAGAGTTGAGCCATTGTCTCAGAGACAGAATGGCCGGCAAACACTAAACTGCTTACTATCTGGCCCTTCGCAGAAAGAGTTTGTCAACTTCTGGGTTGAAGGATGAATATATGACGTTGCCACTTTAGTAGTGGAAGGTAGGAAAAGACCGGCAATTGCATATGGTTCACTCTAATGCCGCAGTTTGGGGTTAGACTCCAAAGATTATACAGATGGTTTCCTTCATCTTCCTCATTCATGTTTGTAGCGTAAACAGAACTAAAGCTCAGAGAGGTCAAGCGACTTGCCCAAGGTCACACAGCTGGAAAGGGACAAGATCAGGACACCCAACCCCAAGATAACTGCTCTTTCTACTCTTGGTGGCTCCTCCCAGCGAGCCCTGACAACACCTGCACTCTATTGTCAACATCTGTGCCCTGGCAGTCGCCAAAGCCGAACATCCCCCCCTCCCCCCAGTGCTCGCCCTGGCAAATGCAGCCCCAGAGTCCAACAAGACTCCAGAATTGGAATGACCTGGAGTTTATTCTTTGTGCTCCTGGCGGTCAATTTTGAGATTGGAATCCTTGATCTGAGAGATGGCCGAAGGTCATCTTAGCTGTCCCTGTTGTAGGGTTTAGAGTTATCTCAAAAACAGTGAGAGGGGGGCAGTTTAAACAGGGGGCAGAGGTGTCATTACTAAACTTGCAAAGACCACTCCTTCTGGCTGGAGCTTAGGGAGGGGACGGGGTGAAAGCCGTAAGGCCAATCCAGGCGAGAGGTGATGAGGCTCAGCTGGCAGTGGAGGCTGAGAGGCGGATACAATTTAGGGTGGACTTGCTTAGAGTCAAGAGGTCTTGGGGTTGGACTGAGCCTGGCGAGGGAATGTGCTCAAACAGGAGAGGTGTCAAGGGTGATGCCCAGGTTTCCGACTGAGCAACCAGGTGGAGAGCGGAGACTTCGCTAAGCAGGAAAATGCTGAGCCAGGACTAGTTTGGGGGCGAAGACCAGGCTGACCACTTATCTCATAGGTCACGGCAGAAAGGGGAGAGCGGCTCTCTCAGTTGGCTATTGGGAAGGACGAGAGAGATAATGTTTGTGCAGAGCTAAGCCAATAGTCTGCGTTTCTGGGTTCGAATCCAGGGTCTGCCACTTTCTCACCAAGTGACCTTGGATGCCCTATTTCACTGACCTGAGCCTTGGCTCCTCCCCTGGTGATGTGGAGACAGGGATGGGCAGGCAGGGTACTAAGTGATTGACACGCACGTCCCCCTTAACCTGGCAGGTCGGGGCTACCGCCACCAACCCCTGGCAGGTCGGGGCTACCGCCACCAACCCCTGGCAGGTCGGGGCTACTGCCACCAGCCCTGGGTTACAGACGAGGGCAATGAGGCTCAGGGGGGAGAATGTACCTGCTCTAGGTTACCCACTGAGTAGTGGAGTGGGCCTGGGAATCCAGGCCCACGGGCTCTGCAGGGATTATGGGATCCAGGTACTAATGTCCACCTCATGGGTGGTTGTGAGAATGAGACCAAGAGAAGGCCTACTGTGGTGTCTGGTGCCCCAGTAGGCCATGGACCACAGGGAAGTATTGATTGGTATCGAGTCCTTCCCATAAGAATTTAGGGGAACCAGGGCTGGGTGTTCTGGGAGGCTTCCCGGAGGAGGTGGCATTAGATCTGAGACCGAATGGTAGTCAGTCTAGCCAAGAAGAAGAGAAGATGGGCGTAAAAGCTCTAAAATATGAGATTGAGTAGTGATTTTGTGGATTGAAAAGGAACCAAAGTTCTCTGTGTTATGCTCCAACCAATCCCTCATTGTCTTTATTGCTTTTGGATTCTAGTGACCTCGTGCTGGTCTCTCTCTAGAGACTGAGCCTTCTCATGGTAAGTAATGGGCTTCACAGCTTGGGCTTTCAGCAGCCTCCTGTCAGACCCCGGGCGTGTTGATCCCCCTGGTCTCCATCTTACCCTTTCTCACTCAGAACTCGGGCTGTTTGCTTAAACGTCACCTCTGCAGATTTCTAGGCTAGGTCAGTCCCCATTTCGTGCTCCCTGAGCTCCCTGCGCTTCTAATTACTTCTTCCACACTCGTCCTTCCCCCTAGGAGAGAAGCCGGAGCTTGAGGATAATATCCATTTTTATAAATCTAGTACCAGCAGCCCTGAGACAGGCACATAGCAGAGGCTAAATAAATACCTGAACAAACAAACGCATGAGTGAGTTTGCATACAGCCTCCTGGCTCTCTTGCCACACCTAGATGCATATATTTCCCTTCCTCCCCAGGCCACGCCCCACTCCCGAAATTTAGCCGAGTCTCATATCCACCATCCACGTTCCTCCTCTCCCTGGATGGACTGAGGATTCCTTTTTTAAAAAAAATATTTTTATTGATTTCAGGGAGAGGAATGGAGAGAGAGAGAGAGAAACATCAATGATGAGTCATTGATCGGCTGCCTCCTGCGCGCCCCCTGCTGGGGATCAAGCCCGCAACTCGGGGATGTGCCCTGACCGGGAATCGAACCGCAATCTCCTGGATCCTAGGTTAATGCTCAATCGCTGAGCCACACCAACAGGCCCCCCCCCCTTTTTTTTCCATGTCCCCCATTCTATCCTTGGTGACCAGGTTACTATTCCTGGAATTTCTCTTTCATCCTAGTACAACCCAGCTCCTTCCACATGGAGACGAGAGAAAATCCAAATGCTTTCCCTAGGCTTTTAAGACCCTCTGGGATTGGGCCAAACAAAGCTCCCCGATTTTATCTCCCTCTGTCTCTGAATCATTCAGGCTCGCTCTTCCCCAGCCTGGGACACTCATGAGGAAAGTCCCTTGGTTCCCTCTGCTGTCTCTCCTTGATCAATTCCGCCTCTTCCTCTGACCCCCCCCCAGCCTCCCCAGTTCCAACAGGCTTCTCTGAAATACCTGCACCCATGTTGGCTGAGCCACGCTTTTTGGTCATTTGAACCTGTTTTATCTGTGTCCACCCCACCACCCCGACTACAGTCCTTGAAAGGAGAGGCCTTGCTTTGGCAAACTTTGTATTCTTGCCGCACCTTGTGCTGTGTGCTTCGTGGGCACATGCTAGTGTCAATGGAAGAAACGTCGAAACCTGTAGAGAATGTTTATGAGTTTATTTGAGCCAAACTGATGACATATGTCAGGGAGCAAGATCTCAAATGGTTCGGAGGATAACAGTTTCGCGGCTGCTTTTATACATTTGAAATTAAGGAGGGACTGTAAGGAAAATTAAATGGAGGTGGGAGGAAGCACCTCGGGGACCGGATTACGGGATAGTTAACAAGATCATGTGCTCTCTTGAGGGTGGTTATGGCTTATTTCAAAGGTGTGTTAACCTAGATGCTCAGAAACAAGGGACAGGGCTTGCTTAAGGCAAAAATAAACCTTCCACGAAGAACGCTATATGCCTGGGGCGTGCTATCCACCATGACCTACCCAGTTAGGATTTTATGATCAGATCACCCTGTGAGGTTACCTTCCCTAGAACCCCCCTTTTTTGGTCCCCACTACTTAGCCCCTATGTGTAGCGTCCATTTTACCTGTAACTATTTGCTTCATATGTGCCTTCCCCACAAGTTTCTCCTTCCATGGTGATTTTTCTAAAATTCAAATATGACCATATTCCTCCTCTGCTTAAAATCCTTCAGAATTCACCTTCAAACTATGGTTTGACTCCTACCCATTGTATATAAGGCCCTTTAATTCTGCATTTACAGCCTTGACTCCCCCTGCATCCCTACCCCAGATCCTTTGTAATTCAATAATCCAGTTATACAGAATTATGTAGAAATGTCTAGATACATGTAGCGGCATAGTGGTTACTTATATCGGTCCAACAGCCAGACTGCCAGGGTTTAAAACCAGCTGTGCAATTTTCTAGTGATATGTCATGCCCTTGTGCCTGTTTCCTCATTTAAAATATGAAAAATATAAAGCAGTGTCTACTTTAGAAAGTAGTTGTAGTGTAAATGAGATAATTAGTACAAAGGTCTTAACACAGTCCCTTTTTTATTCTCATTAAACATGCCGAGTTATCTGTGCTTTGGCTTATGAAGGTGCTCTTGCCCTCTCTTCTTAATCTGGTTAATTGCTAACTACTCCACTTCAAGCCTCAATTCACGCAGCGCCTCTTCCAGGAAGCCCGCCTGGGTTCTTGGGCTGGGTTAACAACTCCCTGATCCCTGCTCACTTCTCACACTGACATACACCCTGAGTCAGGGAATGTGTCTTCCCCTTCTCCATTCTCACTGCCTGGCATAGGGTGATAGACTTGGTGGCACCTGTCGCATGAACGGATGTGTAAGAATCTGTGTATACAGTCATCATTCAGTATCCATGGGGAGCTGGTTCCAGACCCCCTCCCCTCGGTTCCCAGTATCTGCAAACGTTCAAGTCTCTTATATAAAATGGTAAAGTATTTTCACATAACCTACACACATCCCTGGATTGCTTAGAATACCTGATACAATGCTATGCAAATGGCTGTCACACTGTATTGTTTAGGGAATGAAAACAAAAATGACAGACGCAACCATCGCAGTCCTGTCCCGCAGTTGGTTGAACCGTGGATGCAGAACCCGTGGATACAGGGGGCCGAAAGTATTTCAAAAGTCGAGGCCACACCTTCTCTCCTGGGCTCCCTTCCGCAGCTCTCCACCCAGACCTGGGCAGAGTGAACCCTCACGAAGGACTTTTTAGCTCGACGGAATTGGGAGTGACAGGCTCATTCCCGGAGGCCCCGAGTGGCCACCGTGATGGGGAGAGAGGGTGGCTGGCTGGCAGGGGAAGGCCGATAAAGCGGGGCCTGAGTTGGTATAAGCCATTTATTCCTCTGAAAGAACTAAAGCTAATCTTTCATGAGCAGTCTGGTTGGATTCTTGTTTCTAATACAGATGTTATCAGGGTCTTAGATGTGATAAACTCCCTGGGGTTTTTATAAGACTCTGAATGCTGCCTGGAGGTTAAATGCCTGTTCTTCTCTGAGTCCCAGCAACTCCCTCCAGATCAGCGAGCTGCAGACCGTCGGGTGCAGGGAAAGCCAGGTTGTCCTTGCAGCGGGAGCGACCGGGACGGTTACCGCCTGGTCCCTCTGCTGTGGCTGCCCCTTCTCAGTCTTCAGGCCTTAGCATAAACATCACCTTCTCTGAAGGGCTTCTCCAGCCACCTTAAATGAAGAAGTCCTTAATTTAGCCCTGGCCGGTGTGGCTCGGTTGGTTGAGCGTCGGCCTGTGAGCTGAGAGGTCGCAGGTTCGATTCCCAGTCAGGGCACAGGTTTCGGGCTTGATCCCCAGTCGGGGGCGTGCAGGAGGCAGCCGATGGGCGTTTCTGTCTCTCTCCCTCTCCCTTCCTCTCTCTCTCTCAAGGTCAAGATAACATATTAGGAAATAATGCCCTATGATGCCTTCACACCCCTAGGCCAGAGGCGAGAGGGCCGTGGGAGAGAACTCTGCTAAGCCTAGTGCTCCCTAAACTCTCAGCAAAGTGCTCTTCGGAACCGGTCTGCACGGGGCACCCCAGGCTGGCTCCACAGGGGGCCTCGTAACCGAGGCAAGTGAACTGTACCAACGGGGAGCACAGGCTTCCCCCCACAGTGAGCGAGGGGATCAGGTGGCAGGATTCCGAGCCCAGGGAGCAGCCCTCAGGTTCACGCCTGGACAGGGCCCCGTAGAGGGTGCCGCTGACTTGGCCGCCGTCCACTATCTCAGCTCGATGGAGTTTTGCTCCCGACCTCGTGCAGTGCAGCCCTGACACGGACCCTCCCTCCCCAAGCCCCCCAACAGCGCTTCCTACCTCAGTGCTAAGTGGGGGTGGAGGCAAGTGGGATGCCACGGCCTCTGAGGCGCGGGCCACGAGCTCCGCACCCTGCTAGGTGCTTCATGACGTCTGTTATTTTTATTGGACGTATCTCCTCCTCCCCCCCTTTCCTCCCCCCTTCCTCCTCCCCCCCGCAATGCTAGCTACACCTAATGAGCATCCTTGTGCAACCAACTTTTGCTACCACGGAATCCGCTTCCAATCCCAGATTCCCTGGAATGAAATCCTTTGGTCAGGGGGCATGAAGAATTTTATAGCCCGGCTGAAGGGAATGGCTGTATTGCTTCCTAAGGGGTCTTTCCGAGCTTACCAATGTCGCAGTCACCTTGCCAGCACCGAGTGTTGCTGGTTTAAACGTTTTAAGCTAATTTCGTCAGTGTCATGTGGTCCCTCAAGGGCACTGTCGGGGCGTTGACTTGACCTCTAAGAAGGATGACTGTTTTCCATGAACTCCCACTGGTGGTTCACGTGGGGGAATTATTTAATGATGAGCTCTATCTATTTGTGTTTTCTGGTTCAGATTTTTAAAATGATAACTTTGAACGAGTTATATTATAAACCTGTTTATCGAATCTTTTATTTTTCATTATCGCCCATCCCAGCAACCTTTCCAAATAATCTTTTCACGAAAAAATTAAAAAAAAAAATTTTTTTTTTTTTCCAGAGAGAAGACGGGAGAGGGAGAGAGAGACAGAAACATCAATGATGAGAGTCACTGATGGGCTGCCTCCTGCACAACCTCTACTGGGGATTGAGCCCAAAACTCGGGCATGTCCCCTGACTGGGAATTGAACTGTGATCTCCTGGTTCATGGATCAGTGCTCAACCACTAAGCAACACTGGCCAGGCTTTTTCATGAAAATTTAATCCTGCTGATATATCTGTCCGTGTGCTTTATACATACATGGGAGCCCAAGAACCAATTTTTGTCCCCTTGGGTGCAATACTGACTGTTTCAAGAATGTTTGCAATAAACTGCATTCGACTAAATAGTTCCACTCAGTGACAATGAGCACATGATCCTGAACTAAATAATAATTCAACTAAATGCAGAAACAACTCAACAAACATTTTCCGGGCATCTACTATGTGTGAGCAATGAGCTAGTCACTGTGGATTCAAAGTCAAAAAAGTCCAGGCCTCTGGTTTTCTCTGCCATTTTTAATGCAAATACATGAGGTGGTTGAGAAAGGGCATTATAACTGGCAGGGAGCAGGGGTGCCTGAAGCGAGGTTTGGGGACAGTGAAATCAGACAGACAGACAGACAGCACCATCATCATCATCAGCAGCAGCAACAAAGCAGGTGAGAGGTCTGTGAGCAGCAGGGAGAGCCCAGGATTGTGACAAGGCCAGTAGCCTGTCGTTCACTTGCCACAGAGTTGCACTGGGCCATGAGCCGCTGTACCCGGGCCTGCCCGGTTGCTCCAACAACAGGAAAAAACGGAATATGTGTTTGGAGTCTCCCTGTTCTGGGGTGAGGCTTTCAACTCCGCAAACCGCTCCGAGCAGTCCCTGAGATGACGGCCCCTCTGCAGGGGACACCGGCTCTGTTCAGGTACTTTGTCGCCTTGGCGAGAACCTACCCAGCAGCCCCTCCGACGCCCAAGTCTGTGCTCTTAGCGGTTCCACTAATAGCATAATTGAGACCTTTCTGCCCCTACCAATGTACCCCACCTACTTGGGCTTTGTGCGCACCTGGTCCAGGCCAAAAGAGCGCAGCCGGGCAGTCATGTCAGGCCTTGGGGTGAGAATCTGGGGTCTTCCTACAAATAGACAGAGATAGCTCCACCTCTCCACTCAGCCAACACCAAACACCTCGCCCTCGATGCTGGCAAATCCCCCCAGAGTCCGCAATACACGCTCACCCCCAGCGCGGGTGCGTGGCCTTCCGACAGCTTCACGTGGTTCGCGTGATCAACGCCCCCATCCGCGTGATGGAAAAACTGACGCCCAGGCGGAGTCACGAGGAAACGCTTTGGGAACCGGGCGGGAAGTTCCACAGCGCTGTGCGAATGAAGGGGGTTATTAATTCCCTCATTACGAGCAGCCACAACAAGGCTGATCGTTGCTACCCATTACAGATTCCTTTCTGTGCAATAAACATCTATTTCCAGGCGCGGCGCTAAGTACCCAACAAATATTATCTCATTTAATTCAATTAATGACAACGACCCGGGAGAAATAGCGGGGGAGTCACCGACCCTGCTGGGGAGAGGCGCGCTAGGCAGGTTTGAAACTTGGATGCTCTCGCATCTTAGAAATATATATATTTTTTCTTCCTTTGGGTGTTAGTGAGTAAAAGGAAAGAGAGAAAAACTGGGGCCAGAGGGGAAAAATTAGGCTTTTCCACCGAGAGAGATGTGAGAGGTTCTGCTTCTACCTCCTCTCGAAATGAATGGCTGGAGGGTGCTTGACTCAGAAAGCACCATCCCCACTCCTGCCTCCCTCCTCCCCCCTTCTACTTTTCAACAAACGTGAGTGTCCACCCTGCGCCCAAGAGTTGTGCCAGGGGTGGGAACACCGCCCTGAGCTAACCCTGGTCCGTGAATGCGCTTTTCTGCAGCAGGAGGGGCTGCGTCTCATAAGGGTATGAGCTCGGGATTCTCAGTCATTCAGGGCCACGCGGGGCGCAAACGGACAGACCCCCCAGGCCTGGTGTGGGAGCTCAAGGATCGGGCATTTGGGTCGACGATTGAGATGAAGACAGATGACTATTTGAGGATTAACTTGCTTAAGCCTTCCCAGCATCCTCGGGCAGGGCTGTCGCGGTGTAGGGACGATACAGTGTTTAATTCGAACTCCAGTCATATAGCCACGTCTGAGGGGAGGGAACGGGGTATTGCCTCGTCTGCTCTGGCGTGATAATTTCATATTCTCAACTAAGTGGGATATTTCCTGGACTCATTATCTTTGCCTTTGCACCAGAGATCAGCAGGACAGGGCTTATAATAATAGTACTGAAAATAGCAACAATTTGGTAACGGCAGCAATGAAAACACTAACAGTAATAGTCATCGGGCTAAAGAACCCATGGAGCCTGGGAAAGGGGCCGGCGTCCCCCTACGGCGCGTAAAGAGAAGAACAAAAGGAAGGGAAGTGACTTTCTCAAGGTCACGTGCCATCCGCGGCTGTCCTGAGAGGACGGCCTGGTGTCCCGATACCCGGCGCCAAAGAGAACAGCCACTGGGGTTTGGACTCGCCTTGTGTGGGGACCAGGCATCGTGCGGGGAGCTTGGCCAACAGAACTGCATGTCGTGCCATCCCAAGGACCCCGGAGGGAGGCCGCGGCAGCCCATTTTCCAGATGCCTCGAGGCCCCATGGTATAGAACACAAGCCAAAGGGTGAGGGCGGGCTTGGGAGGGTCCCTGCCCGAAGTAGGGAGCAGGAGCCTGCAGAAGGGGCTCAGGGGCATTTTGAGGGCTGCCTGGGAGGATGTGAGGGCACCCTGGTCCCAGCAGCACAGCTCCGCCTCGACTCTCTCCCCCTCTGCCTTCCCACATGCACCGCGTCCCAGGCTTTCTAAAGCCAGGCTTTCAGCTGCCAGGGATGCTGGCTTCAAGGTCCATGGGAACGATGCCTGGGGAATTTGCAGAGCTACCTTGGCGACGGGCAAGCAAAGGTTGCCATGGAAACCCTTCATCTTTTTCCAGACCTGCCGCCTGTTCTCCCTCCCCTGACGTTCCATCCCCCACACGGGAGCAGGGGCGACCAGAGAGCCCCAGACAAAGGCGGGGTGCAGCTGCTGGCCGCCCCTTTCATGCTCACTCACCTCCCTGCCTCCGGCCTCCTTCAATCCATCCTATCCCTGCTGCCCAAGCAATTCTCTCTTGTCCGGTTCAGATCATGTCATTGCCCTGCTTAAAACCTGCCGCGGCTCCCCAGGGCCGGAAGGAGCCAGAACAAACCCTGTACTGTGGTATTTAACTGTCCCCCCCCCCTCAGCTCCACAAGGTCACCGCACAGCAGGATTAACATCCCACCAGTCCGTGGGCTCCAAGAGGGACCAGACTGTCCATCACGGCCTCCCTGGTGCCCAGCACGACCCCCGGCTGACAGTGGGCACCCAGGAAGGAGACTAAAGGAGGGAGGAGTGAAAAGTGAGAAATGTCACCTTCTCTCCCCCAGCAGCCTCTCTGCTTCGGTCGCCCATGAGAAAGATGGAAATTCAATATCTGGGGGAACGCTTTGGAGAGCATATGTTTAACCACGACGCTGTACACCTGAAGCTAATACAAAATAATATTGAATGTCAGCTGTAATTGAAAAATAAAATTTTTAAAAAGTCAGCATCGTTCTCAGTGTCAACAAGTTCCTCCTCCAAGACCAGGCAGGTCCAAGCCACAACTCCTTCAGCCCTATTCCTGCCCATCCTTAGAAGGCCCAGCTCAGCTGCCACCTCCTCCGGTAAGCCTTCCCTGATGCCCCGCTGAGAAGGAGTGCTTCCCCATGCTCGCGCTCCCTGTGGCGCGCCGTGTGTCCCTCAACTCCTCTCTGTCAGGCCTTGGAGTTTCGGGAGCTTGCACTCTTCACCCCTGGGCTTCCCGGTGACTAGAACTCACTACCGCGAGGTGCTCAGGGAGCAAATATGTTTCAAATTTATTTGCCTCAAAGGCCGTTGTGATTCTCCGTCACTCCAGGGCTTCTTCACCCACCTCGGCACAGTTCACAGCGGCAACCCACACTCAGTTAAATCTGAATGCCAGCTTCAGGGGGAGCTGTGTGATTCGGGCAAGTGGCTCTCCCTCTCTGAGCCCTGGGGCGGCTTGTGCATCCCCGATCACCCCGAGAGAAGTCAGTTTTCCATGAGCCTCTTAGGTACAGTGGTTGTCCTTACTGCGCACCAGGTCCCCCAACACAAGATCAACCTCGACATCTTGCTTTTAAGAACTCGAGGGATCCAGGCTCACGCCTCGAGCCTGTGACGCTGGCAGCCTGTGGCATGAGGCTCAGGGGCTCCCCTTAAAGCAAGACGGGAGGGGGGAAGCCCGCGAGCCCAAAAAGCTATTTTGAAGGGAGTTCTGAAAGCGTTTGTTTTTAAAATATCATGCACTGCTTGTTACCGACCTTTATTTATTTTTTTCTCCTGCCTTCCTCCCCATGCAGGTGCAGGGAGATTAGCGGTAATTTAAAAAAGCAGGATTGCCTCTGTGTCAATTTCTCGCTAATGAGCAAAACACACCATGTAATTGCTATGTATTGAGGGAGGCGACAATGCATTTTCGGCGGCTGTTTAATATGCCGGGGCTCGTTCGAGCAGATGTTCCGACGCTCGCTTTCCAAGACGGAGGAGTCAGGCCCAGAACGAGGGGACGCGGCCCCTTCCCTCGCCTCCATCTAGCGCTGGTCCCTTGGAGGGCGTGCGGCAAAGCCACGGGCCTGCAGCACCCTCGGGGCCAGCTTCTTGGAGGCAGAGCCCACAGGTGGCCCCCAAACCAGGCGGGGTGACAGCAGCTCGAGGTCACGCCTGCAGGTTTAGGATGCAGGTTCCCAGTGTGGAAAGTGTCAAGAGAGAATGTTTTGCACCCAAGTGGGATAAATAAACTGCCTCTTGGGTCTGAGGGAGAGGCAGTGTGTGGAGCTGGAAGGACCTGGGGTTTGGGTCTCATCTTGAGTCCGTCCCCCGAGTGGCTCCAAGGCTGAGGGAAAGAACTTGGGCTTCAGAGTCCTGGGGGCTTGGGTTCAAGTCTGGACCCATTTCCCACTAGCCTCAGTTTCCTCCTCTACAAACTGAGGATTCCCAAAGTCCTTCTTCGTGGACTTGTGGATAAAGTGATGCTTTGTGAATGACATTAAGGAAACAAGGGCCAGAACTCGCTCAGCCAGCAAGTGCTTATTGACCACCTACTATGTGTAAGACATCAGATGCATGTTGAGGATGGAGGTCCTAACGTCATGCCAAGGGCTCACCCACCCACCCCCAGCGGGAGGGCACTCCCTCTTCTAGAAAGTCCCACTGGACTTTCTGTAGTTTGTCCCCCCAGCTGTTCAAACATTGTGGCCTGGTTCTTCGGAGAGGCAGGGTGGCAGCAGGAGTGTGGGTCGGATCGGGCTGTCAGGTTTGAGTCTTGTCTCCTCCTAACCACACAGGTCTCAGTCAAGTGACTAACCCCTCTCAGAGCTTCTGGCTCCCCATCTGCAAACACAGGGTAAAAATAGGACCTCTCTCCTTGAGCTATTGTGAGAATTAGACAAAATAACCTAAGCGAAGCCGGGCTCACGGTCCGTGCCCGATAAACAGTGGTCCCACGATCTTCTCTGTGACTGTTGGGAAGCATGGCCTGCATCTTGCTTTCTTTGGCATCTGCAAGGCATCAGGACCATGCCTGGCTCGTGGTAGGTGCAGTTCCACAGTTTCGAAGTAAACAAAGGAGCGGTTGAATGAATGCCAGCTTGTCACTGGGCCATCTTTATAAACACAGTTGCCCAACTTGTCGCTTCTCCCAGATGGAACTTGTATTTTTAGTTCTCACACCCCCTGCTGTGTTTCCTCTCTTTTTGCTTTGCCTGATGGAAGCTCATAGTAGGTGCTTATGAAATACCAGCCGACATGCCTCTGCTCGTCACTTTGGGCTACATGGTGTCAAGGATAGAACCTTGACATCCACAGCATGGGGCCCAGAGCCGCTTTTTTTTGTTGTTAATCCTTACCAGAGGATATTTTTTCCATTTTAGAGAGAGTGGAAGGGAGGGAGGGGAATAGATATATATAGAGAAACATCGATGTGAGAGAGACACATGGATCTGTTGCCTCCCACATGCGCCCTGAGTGGGGATCTAACCGGCAACCCAGGTATGTGCCCTTGGCTGGGAGTAGAACCAGCGACCCTTAGGTGCCTAGGCGGACGCTCTAACCACTGAGCCACACAGGCCAGGACCCAGAGCCACTCTTAAGCCACCTTAGCCCTCCTGCCCCTCTGAACAGTGTCCTGCCCCCCTAACTGATAACAGGGGCCCCTGTCTGTCCATCAGGAAGAACCCACCTCTCCTGCCTCCTCCCAGGCCCTTGGGCCCAGCAGCTCCTCCATCAGGAACTATATCCCAGGCTGCAGGCCGGATGGTGGAGAATGACTATTCTGGCTGCTTCTCAGTTTCCAGATTGATCGGGGACAAACGGGAACTCCGCCCCCCTACCAGTCACCCAAGGCAGTCAGCTGGAACTAGGTGTGCACTTAGACAGCCGGCCTGTGAAACAGCCTGGGCTCTGCTGATTAAAGAAAACTCCCAGTCCCCTGCCCCCACTGGCTGGGGGCTGGGGAGCAGATGGGGTGGGGGCCAATGAGGCCGCCTCAGGAGCCACAGTCATTCATCAAAGTGATAAATCATTTCCTTGTCTGTTTTTATTAATTAAACAGTAAGAGTGGCACTTAAGTAGTGTTTATTCTATGCCCAACACTTTACACGTATTAATTTTAGTCTCCCAGCAACCCTGCAAGGTAGGTACTATCATGCCGGTCATTTTACAACAGGGAGCCTGGGTACCCAGGTTCACAGCTGGTCGGTGGCTCCGGGGCCCATTCGGACATCTTTTCAGTGATCATTCCATTGGATCCTCATGATAATCCCACGAGGTAGGAACTTGGTTGTCCATGTTTGACACGTGGGGAAACTAAGGCTCAGGGAGGTGAACTCCTGCCTTAAGTAAGTGGCCAAGCCGGGATTTGAACCCAGGTCTGCGTAACTCAAGGTTGCACTACCTAGAGGGCCTCTAGAGGCCTCTGGGAGCACAGGTCAGAGAGAGCCTGAGTAGTGGGTGGCAGTTTCTGGGAGGAGAGAGAGTGTGCTGAGCTCGGGGTGAGGAAGCTAGATATGGGAGGGACCGGCATGCATGGGGGACTGGTGTGCATGGGGGACTGGTGTGTCAGTGGGGGACTGGTGTACATGGGAGACTGGTGTGCATGGGGGACTAGTGTGCATGGGGGATTGGTGTGCATGGGGGACTGGCGTGTCAGTGGGGGACTGGTGTGTGTTAGTGGGGGACTGGTGGGCATGGGCTTCTGCCCAGGAGGAAGAGTAGGGAACCTGGAAGGGATGTGGGGACAGTGAGGTCGGAGAGCCTGGCGGTGGCCATGCCAAGCTGCGCCTCAGAGGTCAAGGTCAGCATGTCACCTGCCGCAGTACCAACAGACTCTAAGCTGGAGAAGCCTGATCTTTCAGCTGGCAGGTTCGGCTGTAGTTTGCTAAGTGTGGGGTCCCCATTAGGGTTTCTACACTCTTACCCCATCATCAGCCCCCCCCCCCATCATGCCTTTCGAAGGCTGGGAGCTGGCAGCTCAATACAGCTGCCCCCCATCCAGGTGGGCCATGTTCCGGGACCTCCAGCGGCTGCCAAAACCGCGGACCGGGCCGAAACCTGTATAGCCTATGCTGTTCCCTAAGCATACTTTTTATTTAAAGGAAGAGCTTTACGGCTTCTCTTTGGCAGATCCAAAGCGCCGGCATCACCACTCTTGCGCCTTGTGGCATTATTAAGTCAAATGAGGGTGACTTGCACACAAGCACTATGACCCAGCCGCCCTGGTGGCTGAGACAGCTGCTAAGGGACTAACGGGCCGGGAGCAGGTACATGCTGGACAAAGCGATGATTCCCACGCAGGGGGGATGGAGCGGGACCGTGTGAGATTTCATCACACGGCTGAGAATCGGGGTAACTGAAACCACAGGAGGCAGATCTACAGATAAGGGGGGAGGGACGACCGTAACTACCTTTTTTGTTGTTGTTAATTGTCACCCAAAAATATTTTTTCCATTGATTTTTAGAGAAAGGGAAAGGGGGGGCGGAGAGAAACATTGATGTGAGAGAGACACGTCGACTGGTTGCCTCCCAGCACATGCCCTTGACTGGGAATCAAACCCAGGGCCCTTCAGAGCGTGGGCCGGCGCTCTAACCACTGCGCCACACTGGCCAGGGCTATGACTACCTTTTTGAAGGGCCCTTTTGAAATAGACGTCACAACTTAAATCAATCAAGTCTGCAGTCTCTAAAGGTTGGGCCGCATCCCATTTCCATTCTCATTCCCAATGTTTAATACATTTCCCTTCCCCGATCAACCAAATACATAAATAAATGGTATAAAAAATTAAAAAGTCGTCTGTTTTTGGAGAGCAGCCGGCAATGCCTGAGCCGCCCTGGAAGATCGTACGCCATTCTTGAGGATGTCTCCATAACACAACATTCTCAAGCAATTAGAGGGTCAGACCCTCTGGGTTCAGCCCCGGGCTGGCAGTGGGGACTCCCAGAGAGGAGCCGTGTACCGAACTGCAGTCTGTCTTCAGACTCCAAGTGTAATCAGGGCTCAGTGACAAGTTTAATGGCAGGGACAGATAAAACACTTTCCCATGTCAACCTGAAGGGATTGTCATCGCTGAGAAACTGCTGGGGCGGTGGAGGCCTTTGGGGAGGGAGGGCAGCCAGGATGAGATGGAGTCTGAGCCATCGAGGGGTAGGAGGTGTGACTCAAATGTCTCTTCTGCAAAGGGAACCCAGAGGGCAGGATCCAGGGGGTACCTCTGAAGTGATGAGAGCATGGCTCAGGCCACACGCCCAACTGCTCAGGCATCATTATGGGGCTTCTTTGTTACCTGGCTGCCAGACGGCTCTCCTCTAAATCGGATTGTCTCTTCTGTCTCTGCTTTGAATCCTCCCATGGCTCCCACATGGCCTCCAGGATAAACACAGATGCTTTTCAATGACACCGGTGGCCCTCTACTCTACAACCCTGGCCACTCTGGAGATCTGTGCTCCAGATATATAGGACTGTTGTAACCGCCCAGAGGGCCCTCTTGGCTCACCCTCTAGGCCTTGGCCTAACCCATTTTCTTGGTTAAGAATGTCTCCTCTCCCTTCCTTGATTTAGAATGCCTGCCTTCCTTTTCACCTGGCTAATGTCTGTTTATTTTTGATATTCAGTAGAGGAGTTACTTCTTCCAGGGAGCCTTCCCGGAACACATACAGCTGTTTGCTGTCCCTGCCCCACCACCATGCTCCCATCGCGTCTCAGTGGCTGGTCTCTTTTCCTCTCTGGCCTGGCAACTCCTGGAGGGCAGTGGCCCTGGCTATATTGTGTGTACCCTTGTGTCCCTAATGCCTACCAAAGACCACACGCCTAGTCCATGGTAAATAGTCAGTAAATGTTTGTTGAAGACATAAGTGAAAAATTACATAAATAAATGAGCGCATACATGGATATTCTGTGACAACGATTCTCAGCCAATTTTGATTTTGCCCCCAGGGGACATGTGGCAATGTCTGGAGACCTCTCTTTGCTTGTCATGTCTTGTGGGGGGGGGGAGGGAGGGAGTGCTACTAGCATCTAGTACACAGAGGGGTCAGGGATACTATCAAATATCCTACAATGCAAAGGCATAATTTCTCCAGTAAGTTTATAATCTGGCAAGGCACACAAGAGCAGCAGCTGAGAAACTGCTGGAAAACAGAATAGAACAGGAACATTTATTGAATCACTACCCCCACTATCAGGTACGGGGGGATGTCTCTACCCTGTTGAACTCCTACTCATCCTTCAAGACCCAGCTTAAATATTGCCTCCTCCATGTAGCCTTCTCTGATGCCCCAATCTAGGCTCAGTCTGCCTCTTCTCTCTGCTGTGACAATTTCCATCACACCATCCTAACATTATTTGTATAAGTGACTATCTCCCCTCCAGTCTGAGGACAGGGACAGAGTCCTAATTCCCTTTGTTTCTCCAGTGCCTGAAGTATAACCAGTGGTTTATGAAATGTTTGGGGAGATAAAAATCAAAAGCATGACTATTGCAGCCATCAAGCCAACAGTGGGCTTTTCCCACCTTCTGGAGCCTGGGGGACGCCTGCGTAAGGACCACTGCTGCTGAGATGCCCAGGGGTGCAGAGCACTCCCAGGCTCAGTCACGACCTCACATGGAGGAGGAAGGTTGTTCTGGGCTGTCAGTACTTTGTCATTGACCTTGCTGCCAAGCCAGAGAGCAAGACGTCCTCCCCATGAGCACGTCAACTAACAAGCTATAAATTAAAAAGGAGAGAAAAAAAGAATTGCTAATTCCAACCCACTCTATTTTTTTCTCGCAGCTGCTTGGGAGGGAATGCTCTGTGACTTTCAGTTGGAACATTTCTTTGGCTGAAGTTCCCCTCTCTCTGCCTGCCTGGTCACTTCCCTCCTCCAGGGTCCAGGCTGGTTGGAGCCAAGGGAGTGTGGGCTTTGGGGTCATACAGACCTGGGTTCAAATCCTGACTCCGGTCTGTAACCTTGTCTCTCTGAGCCTCAGTTTCCCCACCTGTAGAACCATAACTTCTGAGTAGTTCTGGAAAGCACGTAGCCTTTGGAGGTCTCCACTCCAGCATCACCCAAGTGCCCACAGAGGGTCTGAAACTACCTACAGGATGCGTAGTTCTTAGCTCCAAAGGAAGGCAGGGTTTCTGGTCCTTGGAAAGGAGTTTCCCCATTCCTGGCTCCCAGTCCCCAACCCTTTCCCTCCAAGTTCCTTTTCAACCTTTAGAGAATATTAACACTCTGAGCTGTCCAGGACAAAGGGCCTCAAACATCACTTAGCCCTTCAACTCTCCCACGGCACACCTGAGGCCCGGAGAGGGGAAGGGAGCTTAACTGGGTGGCACAAAGAGCGCTGCATTTTCTCCTCTGTAGTATTAATGATGACATCTGCCATTTATCAAGCACTTACTCATGTGCCAGGCACTGAATTATCTTAACACCCTAGGAGGAAAAAAAATACCCATAAAAGGAAAAATTGAGAAATTGCACCTCATTAAAATGAAGAGCTTCTGCTTTTTGAAAGACACTGTTAAGAACATGAAGAGAAGCCACAGATGGGGAGAAACTATTTGAAAATCTTGAATCTGATAAGGAATTGTATCCAGAATATATAAATACTTCTCAAAACTCAACAGAAATAAAATTTAAAAAATTGGGCAACATATTCGAACAGGCACTGCCCGCACAAGACGTATGAATGGCAAATAAGTATATGAAAAGATGCTCAACATCATTAGTCATGAGGGACATGCAAATTAAAACCTCAATGAGATTCCCTGACACACCTATTAGAGTGGCTAAAATTAAAAAGGCAGACAGTTGCAAGTGCTGACAAGGGTGGGATGGACCTGGGTCTCTCATTCCTATGTGCCACCATGTTGGAAAACAACTAGAAAGTTTCTTAGAAAGTTAAACCTACATCTACCATATGATGCAGCAAATCCACTCTTCGATGTTTACTTAAGAGGAATGAGAACATATGTCCATATAAAGATGTGTCCATGCGTTCACAGCAGACCCAACTAGAAATGTCTGTCAGTGAGTAACTGGATGGACGAAACATGTTACCTTCATACAGTGGAATGCAGCTCAGCAACAACATGAGGGAATCTCAAAAAAGAGCACACAAAAAATTACACCAAGTGCAAGAAGCCAGGCCAAAGAAAGAGTGTATATTATGTGATTCCATTTATAAAAAATTTCTAGAAAAATGTAAAGTAATATATAGTAAGGGTGGTAGCCTGGGGAAGGTAGGGGGAGTGGGAAGAAATAAGACAGAAATTTTTACAAAAACTTTTTAGGGTGATGGGCGTGTTCATGATCTTGACTGCGGTGGTGTTTCTAAAACCCGTGTGCTAAGTACTGCCCTGCTAGACTCCTCTGAAGCCCCACTTGCTAACATGAGCATTCCCATTTTACAGATGAGCAGACTGAGGCTCAGGGAGGTTAAGTAGCTTGTACAAGGTTACATGGTCAGGCAGGTAAGGTCGAGATTTGAACTCATGCCTGTTTCCAGAGTTGGAGCTCTTAGCATATGCAGGAATGTGTGTGTGTGTGTGTATACGCATGTGCACAGATGCATGTGATTTAATGACTTTTAGGGCAGGAGGGACCTGAGAAGTCAGCACATATGGCCACTTCTTTCCATGGACAGCAGAAATGAGGCTTGGTTGGGGCCTTGCCCAATGGAAACCAGAAGGAGACTGGGAATTCTGAATGAATGAATGAATGAGTGAATGAATAAGTGAATGAACGCTTACTAGGTGTCAGCCCCAGTGCTAAGCCTTCACGTTTCTCTCCTCATTCACATCACGAGGAAGACGGCACCCTGAGCCCATTTTACAGAAGAGGATACTGAGGCTTAGGGAGGCTAAGTCACGGCTCAGGGTGATGGAGCAAGTAGGTGGCAGAGCTGGAATCAAACCCAGGCCTGTCCCACAGCTTCAGGGAGTGCTGCTTGGGGACCCTCGGACAGATACCCTTTCTCTCCGTACATGCCACGGGACACCAAACTGGCTCACCAGGGTCCTCCATCTGCCCGGCCTCTGCGCCTCTGCGGGCGAGGGCCAGGGGCTGCGGTCAGGGTTGGATCTGATTTTGACCAGCGGCCACTTACCAAGCCCCAGAAAGGGGGCAGGGGAGGGAGCCGAGCATGTCTTGTCTCCACCAAGGAGCAGAGCGAAAGGAAGGGGGGGGCGGGTGATGGATGACTTGGCTCCTGGGCCCTGACGCCGAGCCATTCACTTTGAGGCAGCACCGAGGGGTATGAGAATCAATTTGGGCGACAAGTCAAGTTTCAGGGTCATCCCCGAGGGGAGCAGAAACCGAGCCCTCCGGTGCAAATTCTCCCTGGCTAAGGCCTGCCGGTCAGAGCAGAAAACCCCGCCTTGGCTTTAGCGACCCAGGAACAGAATGAACTCCTAGCCTGGCCTCTGGGCAATGGGTCGCTGGGTCACCTCGCTGGCCTTGTGGGTGACCACTCTCCCCGTTGCTTCACTGGCTTAGACGAAAAATGCAAGTACACAAGCACAGTAATTAATGAAGCCAGCCTCTGGCCTCAGAGAGACTCGGTTTCTTATCCCAGTGCCGCTACTTATTAGCTGTGGGCCTGTGGGGCAGTTGGGTCACTTCTCTGAGCCTCAATACCTTCATCGTGATGGTCCCAAAGCACAGTGTTTTGGGGAGCATCAGAGGAGGTGTTTGGAGAGCCCCCGATCAGAGTAACTGCCACTCACATTAGATCCACCAGCATCTCCACCGTCCTCATGGGGGCTGAGAGAACACAGAGCCGGGAAGGGGCGAAACGCTTGGGAGGGTGAGGGCTGCGAAGGACTGATGGTCTTGTCTTCTCCACGGGGTGCCCCTTGCCCGGCACCACGCTGGCACCCAAAGGAGGTGGGTGGAGCGACCAGCGGTGTGCCGTCGGGCACACGCGGGACACTGGGATGGGAGCGGGGTGTTGTCAAGACTGATCGTCCCCCCTGACTCCGCACCCACCTTCCCCCGCCTTCTCTCCCGCCCACATTTCCCCCCTCTGATTAGGGTCACGGGCCTGCAGTCCGGCCCCCCATCTTCAGATGCTGTCATTTTTCGGAGCACGGTTATTTCCTCGGGAACACCGGCGTTGATTTTCTAGCTCGTTCGTTTCTCTTCGGAAGTTCACTTGTTGGAACGTTTGCGCAGTTAGCGCATTGTCCGGGCAGGCAAGGGTCCGTCCAGTCATTTCGCGCCTCTGTTGGAGGGGGCCTGTGCTATCCCAGCACTCAGCCCCATGCTAGGGGCACCAGTGTGGGCTTGTTAACTAAGAGAACGGAGAGGAGCGGGCTCCCTGTCCCCGTGCTGTACCCAGGGACAAGTTTATCAGTGCAAGTGATTTTTCCTCTGTTTTCTGCTCTCACGAGGGTCTGTGCCCCTCCCGTGGCCATCAGCACATTTCTACTGAGAGGCACTGAAAGGTCTCCATGTATTTGTGCAAATCCTTTCTCACCAACGGAGGCCAGAGTCCACTCTGTAGACCTTCGTCCCCAAGTGCCTATCACAGAGCCTTGAACATCATAGTCAGCGCTCAGAGCAGCAGCTGGAGGGGACAGAGCCAATTTCTCAGAATCATAATATCAACAGCTACTATTTATTGAGTCAAGGTCTGGCATTTTCTACACATCACTTCCTGGAGCCTCAGAGTAACCTCCTGAAAATGATGTGATTAGCCTGGTTTTGCACTTGAGGAGATCGGGGCTCAGAGAGGTTAAGTGGGTGCACAGCTGTTAGCAATAGAGCAGGAACCACTGGACTCCAAAGACAGAGCTCTCTCCATCCATTCATTCAACAGATGTTTGCTGAGCATACACCATGTGCCAGGAGCTATACGGGGGATGCGTGCAGAGCAAAAACATACACAGGTCACATCTTAGGGAGCTTGTATCAGTTAAAATCTTATGAAATAAGATATGAGTCCCATGGAAGCGTAACGGTCAGTTAAGCTGCTGTTAGTTACATGAAACCCTAACCTGGTGGCAATGAGAGGCTGGTGGTAAGTGAACCAGGGCTGAGCCGGCCACTCAATAGAGGCAACAAGGCCCCCAGCTTCTTCTCTTTCTGCTCTGCCATCCTTGTCTGACTTCGACTTTATGGTTGAAGGATGTCCGCTGCACTAGTCTCATTTCCAGAGAGGAACCAAGGGAAGAGGCAGAAAGGCCAAGGGCATCCAAATCAAATCTGTCTTTTTTTGAAAATCTTTCCTAGAAGTCCCAATCAGCACCTTCTGCTCAAGTCTTACTTATTGGCCAGACAGTGTCACGTGACCCTTCCTAGCTGCAAGGGAGGCTGGAAATTCAACAATCATAGAGAAAGGCTAGAGAGGGTGGGAGCAGGTTAGGTGTTTGGTAAACTCATCCACACTTTCAGCCGTAAGTTCACAGGGAGATGGATTTTAACTGACAATCACAGAAAAATAAAGACATAATTACTAGCTGAGGTAAGGGCTCTGAAGGAAAGGAACAGAATTCTCTGAGTATATATTTAAGTTTCTGATCTCAAGTGTAATATTGGAGGCGGTGGGCAAAGGAAAACCACTTTGCATAAGGGACGCTTGAGCTGGAATTTGAGGGACAACCGGGCAAACTTGGTAAAAGTTGGAGGGAAGTGTATTCCAGGCCCGTGGAACAGCTTGTGCAGCAGTGAGAGGCGGGCAGGGACCCAGACCATGCAGGGAACAGTGGATCGGATGCATAATTTTGGTCTTTATTCTGAAAGCAATGGGGAGCCACGGGAAGGTTTTAAATCGGGGGAGAAGGGGTGGCGTTGGCAGATCTGCGTGTTGAAAAGATGTCTGTGGTGACAGTGTGAAGAACGGATTGAACGGGGGCAAAGCTGGAAGCCTGACCAGAGGGGGGACTGTTGTGGTTGGCCAGGTGATAGCTGATGGTGGCTAATAACCAGGGAGGTGGTGGCACCGACGGAGAAAAAGTGAGCTGCTTTGAAAAATATCGAGGAGGCACAGTGACTAGGCCTTGGGGATGGGCTGGGTAAGGGGGGCGGAGGAGAGGAAGGCATGACGGATGACTTCTGACCTTTTGTCTTGCTCAAGCACGCTCATGGAAGCGCCATTCGCCAAGCCAGCAGGCACCAAGAGGGAGGCCCAGAGATGGGGGCCATTGCGGCTGGGGGACTGCGGGCCGAGTTCAGGTTTGCTGTTGTGTGGAGTTGGAAGCCACCCTTCCTTTGCGAAGTCCTTCATCTTCTAGAAGGTCAGCCCTCTGTTTCTAAATGCGGCTGCTTCACGTGCCTTGTTGGGCCCCGTTTCCTGCCTTCCTGCCCAGGTTGCCGATGGCCATCTGGGATGGCGACAATTTTCCTCGAGCGCACCCCTAATCGCTCTTTGTCCGCGGGAGACGAGGTGCTCTACCCCAGCACGGCTCGAAGCATCGACTTGCTGGTTCGCTTCCTTCTTGGCATCATCCCTCAGCCAGGGCTGCTGGGTCTAGGCCACCGTCTATTTTCCCTTCTCTGTGTTCAGCTTGTCCTTGAAAAGACCCCCACCGCCCTGCTCAGAATCAGCCAGGCCTGGCGTCTAATGGCTTGTTGACAAGCTGAGAGAGCCTGCTGCTTGGAAGCGGTAATGGAGAAGCAGGCGGAGCGGGCACCGGCTTGGCAGTGGTTGTGATTCTTAGTGTTACATGGATGGCATCGATTAGGGGGAGGCAAGCCAATTTCTCTGACTGAGTGGGCTTCTTGACCAGTGACAGGCCTCTCCTGCGTTTGGCGTGACAAGCTATCTGCCCGGCAGAGTCCCTGCTAGCTGCGCAGAGCTAATCAGAAAACTGAAATTGCTTAAGCCTGGGATAAATTGGAGTGTACTCCTCTCTCTCGATGCCCTGAGTTGTAGGATTGCTGGGACAAATCTTTCCAAGTGGTTTTAGAATCACTCCACCTCAAATTCTTCAGGCCATGGAGGCGTCCATTTATTCAGAGTGGCTTAATTTTTTTTACTAACCTTTTCCAGATTCTATAGTAAAACATGCTCATTGTAGAGCTTTTGTAATAATATCCCCGATGGTATGTTGAAATAATATGCTGTTATGTAACAAAGATATACTAAAAATAAAATAAGAAGATGTTATGTAGTACAATCCTTGACGGCATATCTAAAACAGATTTATTAATTTGAGCCCATCTCATGGGCAGATGACTGCAGACTCATGCCACAGTACTTCTCAGTCCCTGGATTGGGAGTGACTTGTTACGCAGCATTACCTTGGCAATTGCTGACTGATACAGGCACTGCCATCCACCTAGCCACTTAAGCCCTAATCCAGGGCAGGCATCCTTAGGTGTCTCCTTTGCCCCTTACTCTCCACATCTGATCCATCAGCACCTCTTGCCAACTTGACCTTCAGGACATAACCTTGCACAAGTATCTATGTGCTCTCTCCATCACCGTTGCCACTACTCCAACCCGACGTCAAGCCTCTGTAAACTTTTATCCAGATGACGGCAGTAGCTTCTTACTAGTCTCCCAAGTCACCCTTCTTCGGTCTGTTCTCCAGCCAGTGGCCCGAGTGAGTTTTAAACAATCATATTAACCTCAGCCCTGCTCTACACCCTTACACTTAGGAAACCCCCAAACTCTTTGCCATGGCTTCAGACACGAGATAATCTGTCCCTGCCTGTCTCTCTGGTAAGTCCTATTTCTCTCCCTCTCTGCCACCACCCCCGGGCCATCCTGACTCCCAGTCCAGTTCTCCTTCTGCTCCACAGAGTGACCCCTCACTGGGGTAACTAATGTCTCACATCTGCCTAACTTCTGGATTACAGAATCACCCACTTGGACATGCCCAAGAGACTCCGAATACGTTGGTTCTCCCTCACTTCCCCTCCCACCGTAGTTCCTGCCTCCAAAGCTCTCTCCTAATGTGCAGCCTCCTTAGGTCATCAGCAGCAGCAAGTGCTACTAGGGATTTTCCAATTGGATTCAGGACGGCGCATTCACTGTGCTTCCCCGCCCCCTTGAGATATTTCACTCCAAGATGACAATCCACTGAGCGTGCCATTGATCCCTCGATGCTTAATAACAAGGCCACTTAAATAGTAATTAATTCCAATATTGAGTGTATTTTCATTAAAAGCAGAAATGACAGGTCAGACTTAGTGAGCGGCGAATTGTCAGACGCAGATTGTATCAGGTTTGCTTTACAAACGCCGAGTATGCCCCAGACTTTCAACTTCCCACCTTCTCCCTATCCTGAGGCTTTAATTACAATGACAATGACAATAATAGTATTATTGTTAACATCTATTGAGTGTTTTCCATGTGCCACACACTGTACGAAGCCCCTTCCATGCATTATCTGGGTTAAAACCCTCAAATTCTTTCCAGATGGTGCTGTTACTATCCCCATGCTACAGGTGAGGAAACAGAGTCCCAGAGAAATGAAGGGATTTCGCCCAGGCCACACAGCTAACAATCAGCAGGGCCAGGAGTCGAACCCAGGCTGACCCTTAAGGTTGAGTCTTGACCCCCTCAGCCGTGTTCCTCCCACCGAGGGGGACGCCGGGGAGCAGATATTCTATCTCATAGGTTACGCTTGAAATTAAACTTGGGAAACTCAATTTACTCTACAGTGTAGTTAAAAACAGACTGTGTTTGATGCAAAAGAATCTGATGGCTTCTGCTGCGAAATCTCGGTTCAGGGGCTTTCATCTATAAGGAAAGAGACAGCGCTTGAAATAGCTCTAGCTTTGGAGTTAGACAGACCTGGAGGTGAAGGCTAACTTCTCAGCAACTGCTTGATCTCTTTGCTCACGTTTTCCCCATCCTGTCTTTTTTCCCACCCCTCTCATCTCATACCTCCCTAATGTGCTTATTTGGATTAGAAACGGGAGCATCCAAAGAGTCATAGGAGTATCTCGTCTGGGGGGAGCTGCCAGAAGTGGCAGTTATGCTGCCTCCTGGGGCGCAGGGGCCACAAGGACATCACATAGGAAAGAAGAGTTTCACATCTCGCAGGTCAAGGTTTCTCAGCCTCAGCACTATCAATATTTTGGGTCAGATAATACTTTATAGCGGGGGGAGGAGGGGCTGTCCTATGCAACAGAAGATGTTTAGCAGCATCCCTGGCTTCTACCCACTAGAAATAAGAAATACAAGACTGGTTTCATTTAAACGTGAAAACCACTGTGAGGAGGGTGATGCCGATCCTACTCTACCAGCCAAGGGGACTGAGGCGACAGGAGCCACAAAAGGCCGGAGTGGCCGAAGCAGAGAGCGACGGGAGGATGTTAGAAACGTGGGTGGAGAAGGAAACGGGGGGGCTGGACCGTAAGGCACATCCTGTAAGGCCCAAGTGGAAGTTTAGGTTTGGTTTTAAGAGCGAGAGGGTTGTGAGCAGTGGGCCGACGGGCTCGGGCTGAGTTTTGAAATGTCACTGTGGCGGCCAGGGAGGGAAAGATGAGAGTGTCTGAGTCCCAGCTCTGCTCCTTACTAACAGGGTGACCCTGGGTGAGTGCGGGTTGTCACACCAGCTCCTGACGCTGTTGAGTGGAATAAATGAGATAAAAATGAACAAGTTACTGTTATCATCATTAGTCAAACGAGCACTGGGCGAAGAGTCAGGAGTCATGGGTTCAAGGGTTCTGCCCACATAGCCCTCCGGGCAGGCAGGAGAGCCCGGTGGTCAAGGTCTCTGGTTTTCACACCAGGCACGTGGGGTCCAAGCCAAACCTACCACTTACCTACCACACTCAGCTGTGTGTCCTTGAGCAAGTGGCTTTTCCTCACTAGGCCTCAGTTTCCCCATATGTAAACTGGGGACACTAATGGGAACTACTTCATGGCGGGGAGTTGTATGAATTTAATAAAAATCAGTAGCTATTATTATTATTATTGGCAAATTGGGTTTATTCACATTAAAAATAATGCCTCTACCTGCCAGATCATTTTTTAAGGCAATAAACTAAATATCCACCACCTTGGGCATCCCGGGGGTCAGAGTGACCGCTCAGGAAAATTTCTAAGACAACTCAGTGGGAAGACTGATGCAGCCTAAAGAACTGGATTCTGTTTCTAGGCCCTTCCCCAGGCGACCCTGTGGCCTTGGCGAGGCCCCTGCCCTCCCTGGTCCGGGTTCCTGCTCTCTGGGCATCGCTCCCACAGGCGCTGTCCCTTTAAGTCGCAGGGCGATCAGAGTGCTCCTGGCTGGGGGCAGGGAGAGAGAAGGGTGGAAATCACTCAAATCCAATTTCCGTGGCTTCACCAAGTGTTCCTGTCACTTGATAAGGAGCGGCCCGGACCTCAGCTCTGCCGCTGTCAGCGAGAAGTCGGGACGGTTCAGCGCCTCGCGAAGCCTGCTCTTGGATGAGGCGGTCCCTGGGCCCTGCAGATAAGGGCCCGCTACCCGGCAAGACCCCCCTTCCCCCCGCCGGGAACGGCCCGTCTCTCCCGGGTGAACCCCCTGGAAATGATCCCCGACGGGGCCCTGGAACTGAGAACTAGATCGGAAGCCCATCCGGGCCCCTGGGGCATAACCTTCAAGCTAAGAAACGAAGGCCCGAGGGATTCTTCCAATCCATTCCTTTCCTTCTTTGTGGGGTTTCTTTTTTGTTCCCTTTCCCTCCCTCCCTCTCACAGCTCTGCTCTCCAGTTGCCTTGTGGATCAAGCCTCTTCCTCTCTGCCTTTCTCTCATCTCTCCCCGCGTCCCCACCAGGACCCCACTTTCTTTTGCCAACAGAAGAGTCGTGTGCCCTTGCGGTTGGCCATTCCAAGGTGGCAGGGGTGGGCCACCGAGAAAGTTCTCCAAGCAGGGAAAGGCAAACCAGGGCCTCGCCAAGAATGCAGAACTGTATCTTAGGCCAAGAGTGAATTGCACAACCATCTCATATAACGTCAGAATTTTAAAAATACGTTAAAAATTGAAAAGGCTATTTGCAGGTAGGCAGGTTCAGTTCTCCCGTCTCACCAAAGGCCACCCATGTTAAAACTGATGCAAAGTTGGTTCTGAGAAACACTTCTCTTCAACCATTCTGCTCCCCTCCTTTAAAAAGCACGCATCACTTCTAACCCTTCCTTTAGTTCAATGAGCACGTATTTAGCGCCTGCCTAATTAATACCTGGTAACTCACACCGAGCGCTTGCTCTGAGCCAAGCGTCTTAATGCACCATCTCACTTACCGCCCAGGCATCCCTAGGAAGTGGGCGTCACCGTATTTCACTGATTCTCAGATGCGCATAGATTTGCATTTGAACATCTCCGAATTTGGAATGCGTCTTATAATCAACATCGTGTCCCAGCCTCATCAGCAGCACTTTTTTTATTAGTGGGACATAAAATATTACATATCCGATCGTCAATGCCATCTTAGAGTTGACGAAATATTTTACAGTTTGGGGAGACTGAGGTTCAGATAGTGAAGCCACATAGCCAGCGAGTGACAGAGTAGGCGTCGAGCCCATGTCCCCTGGCTGTACAGCCCCAGGCCCTTGGCCACTCCTGGCGTTATGCCCCAGCTCTGTGTCCATCCCTATGGCATGGAGGTCGACAGATCCTGCCTAGATGCTGTCTTGATTGCTGGAAACTAGTCCTGTCTAGATGGTGAGATTCATGACAACCTAGCAAAATAACCTTATAGGTGACCTAATTTTAATCCTTCCTCTTTCAACTGAGGCCCAGAAAGGGAAATGATTGGCCAAAGGGCGCACAGCAAAGGATTGAGAGAGAAGTGGGATCAAGAGCCAGCCTCATGACCTCCGGGCATATGGTTTCGTTCATCAATGTTAAAAGTTCATTTCCAATTCCCCCGAACCGGGTCTGTTCCTCAAATCATGATCCTATGTTCCACTTTTCTCTCTCCTTTCAACTTCTTTCTAACTGCAGGCTGCCCACTCGTTTCTCCCTCCTCTCCAAATCGGGCCCGCTGGCTCCAAATTTCCTTTGTTGAGGCTTGTTAAAAATCAAGGTGTTGCTGTCTGTCTGTTCACACCTTTCCTCTGGGCAAGCTGCTTCCTTCCTGAAATTTCGCCTGAGCTCCGGCCAGCAAATTCTCATGTAAGAACATTCCACGTGATATTCCTGTTTAGTATGGTTCTGGCTCCTTCAGGACTTTCAAATTCTTAGCCTGGGATGCAGGGATTCATGTTGGGATGGGTGGTCTGTGAACTGACTAAATTAAAGGACCAATGGTGTGGGGTGCATGCATTTTGGGGCGACACTGTTCACAGCTTTCAGTTGGTTACAGTCCTCAGAACAGATGAAGATCGTGTGTGTTCTGACAGCTCCCATGAAGTTCAAGATAAAGCGGGAAGCACGGTCGTTGTCACTCTGCAGACCGGAAAACTGATGCCTAAAGTGGTAAGGGGACGTGCCCAGGGCCACCCCGCCGGCGCCTGCAGCCAGGACCCGAATCCGTTCCCCGGCTTCCTCTTAGGTGTCTGGTGTTTCCATCCAGAGCTGTAACCACCCAGTGACAAGCAGGAGACAATTCCCCCAGGAAGAAACAGCTGTTTTGCATTTAAAAACAAACTAGGGGGCAGAGAGAAGGTTACGTGGATAAACTGAGCCTGGTCTCAGCCAGCTACTGGTGGGAGGGATTTAAGGAGCCTCAGCCCCCCCCCCATCTCTGGGATTTAGGACCCAGCCCCCCTGGATGCTCAGATGACTGGCACGGAGCTTTGGTTCTGATCACGGGGGCTCTGCCTTTGTCCCAGCCTCAGCCTATCTATGCCTTGTCAGCTCCTCTCCCAAGGACTGGGGTGCTGACCCCAGGCGGGGGTCCAGCTCTGGTCCCACCCCGATGTGTGACCGCAGTCTGCGCGCTTCTCTCCAGGCCTTTGTCTCACCCCCAGCCGCTGGCTCTGCCACCTCTCTCTCTGTCTCAGCTTTAAGGCCCTTTATTTGCTCGGGCTGTGCCCGGTTCTGTCCCGTTCTGAGCCTCAGTTTCCTCACCTCCTTAAGCGGTGGGCTGCAGCAATGGCTTTTCCCACTGTTTTTAACAACAGGATCCTTTATGTTAATGAGAACGTATGAATCGCACATAGAAAGAACATAAAAATGAGGTTTTTCCCGTGCACTCCACGGGGCTATAAAACCCTTACGTGTTTTGTTAGGATGAAGACCAGTCCCCATACCATGATCTGAAACAGACGCATGGACACAGAGAACAGACTGACGGCTGCCAGAGGGTAGGGAGGGTGGGGGGCGGGGTGAAAACGGTGAAGAGATCGAGAAGTCCGGGTTGGTGGTCACAAAATAGTCACGGGGATGGAAGGAGAGCAGGGGGAACAGTCAATGATACTGCGATTGCCCGGTGGGCGCTGGAGGTATCGGCGGGAGCACCAAGTAAAGTATATGGCTGTCTAACCACTGAGCCGTACCCCTGAAACGAAAACAAAATAATACTGAACAGCAACTGTAATTGAAAAATAAAACCTAAGAAAAAAAGAAAGAAAAAAAACCTTCGGCTGTAAACGTTGGAATAATTAACTTAAAGTGTTGTCAAATATTTCCAAAGGCATGTGGATTCGCTGGAAAATCTTCCAGCTTCTTTTGTCTCCCCGGGAGTCCTTTGGGTTGGAATCAGAAAATCCTTGTGAGAACGGAGGTGGGAAAAGAGGGAAAGGGCCCCGGGGCTGGTGGCTGAGCGCTGGAGGGCACCCACTCTTCCCTCCGGTGAGGGACACAAAAGAAACGCCCCCGGGGAGGGTGACTAACACCAGCCTGGCTCGTCCCTGACAGTGAGTCCCGTCCAATGATCACCGCGCTGTTTGTGTCCCGAGACGTCCGGATGATGAGCTCTAAACGGAGCGCCATGTCCCCTTAAAGGAAGAAACTGATGTTCTGTCCCTTTGTGGAGCCCACTCGGGAAAAACGGGCTCCCTGGGTGGGAGCCGCCCGATCTTCCCCCTGGGGATAGGGGAGAATCGCAGAACTGAGTCAGGCTCTCCACCCGTTCACGGAGAAGCAGTTTCGGTTGTTGTTCCTGTTTCTTTCTCTTTTCGCTTTTTTTTTGCTTTTATTATTGCTTGATCTTTCCTCCAACGGAAACTGTCCTAATAGATCGTGGGTGGGTGGATGTGGCGTGTGTGTCACGCCAGGGCCGGGGCCGGGGCTGGGGTCGGGGTCGGGGCCAGACAGTGGTTTATATTTACCGAGGGGCTGTCCAGGGGGTGGGACTGGGCTGTCCTCTGCCTTTCTCACCTTAGTCACAGATCAATGACATCTCCTGCTAGTGTGGGCGCGAGGTCCCTGCAGCTCCACAGGACATGCATTCCCAGGGGCCTTCCTCTCAGCTCCCTCGATCCCTCCTTCCCTCCTTCCCTTCCGCCCCGTCCATCTATTTCTTCATTCAGTGAACGTTTCCTGAGCATCTTTTACATGCCTGGCTCTGTGCTGGGCAGAAACGAGAAGATGCACTTAGTTGAGTCACATCAGATGCATCTTTAAATGACAGGATTCACCTACACAAGTTCAGATAAGAGAAGAAAGTTAAGTGATTTGGGCAATTTGGCTGAACGTTCTACAAGATGAGTCTTTTAAAAAATATAATATGTCTTTATTGATTTCAGAGAGAGGAAGGGAGAGGGGGAGAGAGAGAGAAACGTGGATGAGAGGGAAACATGGATCGGCTGCCTCCTGCACCCCCCTAGTGGGGATCGAGCCCGCAACCCGGGCATGTGCCCTGACCGGGAATCGAACTGGGGACCTCTGGGTGGATGGGATGACACGAGTCGGGCCACGAGATGAGTCTTCACCAAGCAATAGAGCCTGAGCCTGTGCTGGTCTCTCGGTCAGTCTCAGTCCTCCCTACCCCTCAGAGTGTGAGCGCCCTGCTCCGTGGAGTGAATTTAACTCAGAGTGTAAGACAAGCGTGGCAGAGGATTCGGGGTTTTCACTAAAACCCATTTCCTTTTCCTCCTGAGCATAAAGCTAGACTGCCTGTCCCAGCCTCCCTTGCAGTTAGGGATTTAGTTCCGTCTGTGGTTGTGCCACTTCGAGGCCCAAAGGAAAGCCCTTCCATATTCACTCTGCTGAAGACTCGTCAGAGAACTCCAACCCCGAAGGATGGTAGGCCCTCAAGACACAAGGAATTTGCACGCCTGCATGTCCCCGAGGAGAGTTACCTGCTGACCTGGAATGTCTGCAATAGACATTTTATGAGCCAGAGATAAACACTTCTACTGCTCTAATCACTGAGGTTTGGGGGGAATGTTTATTACAGCAGCTTAGCATGACTTAGCCTAGTTAATACATCAGCTATTTCACCGCATGAAGAAATGATCATCTGCTGCAAGACTGGATGAAAATCTGGCCATACTGGACTGATAGAGAAGAGGTGTGTCGGTCTCTACCATGGTTCTATACCATGTGATTTTTATCCTATGTGCTGACTTTAGAGTCTCAACCCTGGATCTAAGATGTGGCTGCTCCGTATGGAGCATCCTCTGGGACAGTTCATAGACAAGGCAGTTATTTGGTCAACTGAGGAGGTGAACACTCATCTTGCCCCCTCCCACCACACATGATCAACGCAAGGCTTGATGGTCGCAAAGTTTCTAAATTTTATATGAAGTGGTACAATATTACCTCTAACAAAAATTAAAGAACACATGTTGCAATCCCTAGAACAATCACCAAGAAATGCAATGATATACAGCTAAAACATTAATAGATAAATTAAAATGTATTTATAAAAAAATTCAAATAATTCAAAAGAATGCTGAAAAGGGGGGACAGGAGGAAAAACAGACAGACAAAAACAAATTAAAAAGTATGAAGATGAAAGATTTAAATCCACCCATATTAACACATATATTAAATGTTAATGTGATGATGGTAGCTACCATTACTAAGGACCTACTATGTGCCAGGTTTCATCTTATCTTAATAACAGCTTTGGAAGATAAATATTCATTTTCATTGTGATGACAAAATTAAGGGTAGGGAGGTTAAGTTTATTGCCTAAGGTGATGAAGTTAATAATTGATAGAAGCAAGATTTTAAATCTTTTTTTAAATATGTTTTTAAATTGATTTCAGTGAGAGGAAGGGAGAGGGAAAGAGGGATCGAAACATTAATGATGAGAGAGAATCATCGATCGGCTGCCTCCTGCACACCCTCTGCTGGGGTCGAGGCCAAAACCCAGGCCTGTGCCCTGACCAGGAATCGAACTGTGACCTCCTTGTTCATGGGTTGATGCTCAACCACTGAGCAACACTAGCCAGGCTAGAAGCAAGATTTGCAGTCTGACTGCAAAGCTTATAATAATCCTACAGCATTCTTCTTGTAGGGTGATTACCAAGTTTCGTGGTATCAGACCAAGTAGAATGGAGTACTTACTGCTTTGTACCCCCTTCCCCACTACTCATAACAATTAGAGTGGGTGCAGTTGACTTGAAAACAACAACAGGAAATGATCTCCATAAGAGAAATATCTGTACCAATGTCTACCTTCAGCAAAAGTGACCTCCTGTGCCAACAGTTCTTGGAGCTAAGATGGAAGTATATGCTTTAAAAATTTTTTACATGCATTAAGAATAAAATGAGGGTTGTCTGGGTTCAGAAACCACTGGTTTATTCCAGAGATCCCTTTTAGGAATAAATTGTCCCTGAAGCTTTTAAGATGAATCACTGTGGCTTCACCAGGCATAGAAGATTAGCTTCAAGTTCAACGCCTCAATACCATTTTCAATTTTCTATTCACAAAGAGATGGCTTAGTTTCCCCCAGTTCTTCCACCTTTCCCTGATAATTTAGCTTGAAACTAGCCTCTCTAGGTTATGTGACAGCACCTCAAATGGGTGCTGTTTCCTATTTCCTAGAAGACTCAGATTATGCCCATCTATAGAGACAATGCAATATGGGTGGCTAGACCATCTTGTTCTCTTGACACAGAGAACAGACAGCTGGTCCTTTCCGGGTTTTTGAGTTTTTGCATGGTATTGGTGGCAGCTTAGTGTTAGTCAGATGGCTGTAGCTTTGAATCTTGACTCTTTATTTCATTAGCTGTGTAACCTGGGACAAGTGATCTTACTTTTCTGGGTTTTAGTTTCCTCATTTCCAAAATGGAGATGATAATATTAGTACCTACTGCATAGGATTTTTGGAAGGGTAGGTAAGATAATATATGTAATGGACATAAAGTAGTTGGACTACAGAAAGCACTTTTCAAATGTTTTTTTGTTAAAAAAATCATACGCTATGCAGAACTTGGGCCACAGAGGAAAGAGCTACTATCTCTACCCTGGGGTAAGAATTGAGGGAAAGGAAGATTGTTCTGGAAATTAAGCCAAAGGAGGGTCAATTTGGGTTGGGCCGTGTGGGGTGAAGAGATTCTTCTAGATAGTAGTAACAGATTCTCAAAGACGTGTGTGGTGAAACATTGGCTGGAATGGTGGGAATCAAGCTGGAAACTTATGATATGGTAAAGCTGTGAAGGGTCATATGCGTGGACCCAGCACTCATTGTATAGGAGAGGCCACTAAGATATTTGGTGACACATCTCAGGCTCTTTTGGGGACAGACATTCCAGTGGAGGGGCAAAGGATGGATTCTAGAAGCATCAACTAGAGGTTTGAAGGAGCTTGGAAGGTCAGGGGGGATGGTCCCCATGAACATGAATGGTGGCCTGGGCAGGGTAGTGGCTGGGGGATCCAGAAGCCAGGGTGGAGTCTCCCATCATTCCAGAGAGTCCTAACCAGTCACTGAAAAATGCTTGAAAAGAAAGAAGGCTTGTTTCACTTTCTCCAGGAGAAAGAGATTCTGCTAAATTGAATCTTGAAGGGACTCTCAGGAGAATTAAAATTAATTCGAGAAGAAAGCAATTTGGTTAGAGCAGCGGTTCTTAAACGTCAGCGTGACTGGTTTGGAGGAGTTGTTAAAATGCCAATTCCGGGCCCCCTCCCCCAGAGAGTCTGGTGCAGGGAGTCTAGGATGGGGAACCCGAAACCACATTTTTAATAGGCCCCCCAGGAGCTTCCCATAAAGGTGATACAGGACCCTACTTTGAGAAATAGCGGTTAGCGGAAAGGAGAGTTGCGGGCAGGGTGGGGTTAGGAAGCCGTCCATGCAGGACTGAGCTGAAGCGAGGGCTCGGCGGGACAAGCAGGAGGGAATTCAGGGAGAAAGTCATGTGCAAGCTGATTCTTAAAGGGAGAGCAGAGTGTGGAATACATTTCAGGGGGCCATTCAGCCCAGGTAATGGTTGCTGCCTATTTATCAGCAACTAGACCACCATCCTGGCGGATGTTAAGTCATTGAAAATAACCTTGAAAAGCAAAAAGAAACCAGCCCTGAAGGGGCCTTGAATGCTAGCTAAGTAGTGGTGGTAGGTAGTTGTCCAGGCTGATGGGGTATGCCCAAGGCAGCCATACATATTCTTGAACAAAGAGAGGCAAGGGAAGCCACCGAATAAATGGGTTTCCGCCTCTCTTTAGATGGACAGAGTGCTCTCTTTAGTGCTGTGGAACAGTGTTGAGATTGCTTTGCCAACTGCATCCATGGAAAGAAAAAACAAAAAGGGAGAGCAGGGTGGAAGGGACTCAGGTCTGGTGGCTCAGAAACTCTCGGGTACATGTCATGGGCATATTTGGCAAGTCCACTTGGCTGCTGGTTGGCACGTGTCACACTGGTTTGAAATAAGCATGGGCGCGATAAGGTGTCCGCATCCTAGAGTTGCTGTGAGGCTTAAATGATAAGATGCTGCCTGGCACATATAGTACATGCTCAGTAAGTGTTCCTGTGGTTACTGCATCATTATTTTAAGAGGGAAGGTAGTTCCAGGAAGGGGAGGGGTGTAACGAAGGACAAACGTGAATGATTTGACTCATCCATTTAAGGGAGCATCAAGGTATCACTTAACTGAATCTGGAGGGTTCCAGGGTAAGGTTTATAGCAATGTAAGGACGGGCCCCTTAAGGTGAGAGATGGGTAAGGGCGTTTCAGGCAAAGGTGGATGGTACGGAGGCGACAGAGAGCAAGCTGTGACTGCCAGCTTCATTTATTGCTTCAGCAGATGTCTGCTGGGGGATTCTTATGTACCCCACAGTGTTCTAGGCCCTAGAGAAATGATCGAGACGCTAACGCCTTGACTGTTCATAAATCAATCACAAGGGCGGAGGCGCCAAGTTGCAGGCACCTATTAGCAGCCAAGCTGCTTCCCACAGTGTCAACTCTAGGAACTGCTCCACCAGGGGGCGCTGCAGCGACCATCTGTCTTGGGCTGTTTGGGAAAGCAAAGGGGCAAACAAGAAACTCTACTACAAGCTCGAAAATTAAATAGTGCCGTGTAAGTATTACAATTAAGGAAAATCACTGCAGCCCGGTGCTAATTTTTAAAAATTATTTCTATTAAACGTTAGTTAACGGTGATTAATGAGTCATCGCATGCGAGCTCGATAACACGGTGAGCAGAGAATATTCTAAATCATCCAGGGGCCGATCACTCATCTAAAGGTCTTCTCTATTTTTGTGCGGCTGTGATTGAGTAAGCAGATCGGCCCTTCCGCCCACATCATCATTAAATGCTCCCTCTCCTCTACCACTAACCTCATCAGAGAAAGTAAGACATAAAACTGATGAATTGTTTACTGGCAGAAAAATATCAGAGTTAACCTCTGTCACCTCCCTGTCCCTCTAGCTCAGGATTGTGTGTCTGACAGTGGCCTCGAGGGAGAGTTTTGGGGAGGAGGCTGGGCAGCCTCCTAATCCATCAATCGCAAAGGTTAGGAACATACCCGAGACAGCCGATGCCTCCTTCGCTGTCTATTAAAGGAGGTGCCATCGTGAATTTATGGCAACCCGCGAGGACCTCTGTGCCTGTTCAGCTGCACCAAACTGTGGCTAAGGAGCTGGGGAGCTACCTTTCCATTTCCTTATTGGAATCATCCATCAATAGATTCTGCTTTTATAGGAATCAGACATTTAACCATTTGCTTAAAGGGATACACGCCATATTATAAAGTCGCACACCTGAAATTTATAGCATGTTATTAACCAGTGTTACTCCAATAAATGTAATTTGAAAATGGGGATACATGTGGAATAGACAGAGGGGTGGGGAAGATAGGAAATTGGACTTCTGGGCTTTTGTCTTCTTTAGAAATGAATAGTAGTAGTCGTAGTAATAATATAATCATCTCTAGATGACTTAAACTACCTAACACGACGTAAGAGCCATGTCAATTGTTGTTACGCTGTATTGTTTGGGGGATGATAAAAAAAATGCCTGCACATGTTCAGTACAGATGCAACCATCGTAGGCCTAGCTACACAGCACACGTCAGCAACACGGAACATTTTTTTCCTGCAGATTTGCGATCTGTGTTGGGTTGGATCTGGGGATGCAAAGCCATGGATCTGGAGGGCAGACTCTAGATGCAAACAAACACGCACACATCCAAAGTTTCAAAACTAGAAGAAAGGAGATGAATACGCTAGGGGGAGAGGATGATATGAGGCAGGGAGACGGGAGAAGGGTCCAGGGAGTCTTAGGAACCAGCCACGTGTCAGTCTCGCCCAGCACTTCCTGCCGGTGTGACCTTTGCCAAGTAACTTAACCACTGAGACTCAGTTATTCGTCTGTAAAGTGGGGGGAACGGTCCCAAGTTCAGAGAGCTATTGTGAGGTTTTAAGGGGTCCGTCCATGGAAGTGCTCGGCCCAGGACCCGGCTCAGGGTAGACGCGGGTTAAAGGAGGTCGCATGTGAGAGGTGTCAGCTCACCTCCTGGGCCATGGAGGTGCTCTTATAAATGCCACTTGCCGATTAGCAGAAGGAAATTTACTAGGCGGCTATAAAGCTGCCCGGACAGTTAGGAATTCACCCTTGCCTGGGGCCTTGGCTGTATCTCTCTTCTCTTGTTTTGCTATGTAAATATGCGTTGGAAACATCAGAGGTAATGGGATTGCACATATAAAAGAATCAACTAAATTAACTCTCCCCAAAAGCATCAGGTAGACAAATGAAACCAATGTAATTAAAGAGATTGCTTTGCCTCTTCCTTGTTATCATTTTGTATTAAGTAGCATCCGGCGTCATCTAATTGTGGGTTTCCTCTCCAATGAATAGGTACAAATTAAATAGTCCCCAGACATCCCCTCCCTCCCCGGCTGTCCGTCCTGGAGGAAGCAGGCTTGAGATGAGCCCAGAAGGTGATGCCAGGCTGCCTACATCAGGACACCCGGGTGTTGGGAGCTAGTCATAGTCCCCCCTCAGCATCAGACCCTGGGCAATTTGAGAGCAGGGTGTGTGGTTCTTTGTCTACATTTTTATATCACAGGCCCTTACACAGTGATTGGTGTAAGAGGTTGGTTGGTGATAGGCAATGGTTTGATTTGTCTCCATTGCTAGTTTGCTAGTCCGTTCATTCTCTGGGAATCAATTTCCTCATTTCCCAATGGTCAGACGAGCCTTGTTTTAAGGACTTGTCCAGATCCTGTCTTCAGTAGTCTAGACTTGCTATGACAAGTCTCAGTGACTTCTCAGTGACTCTCTGATCACCCCATTGTCTCCCCGGGTTCTTGAAAAGAACTCCCCTAGGACTTGGACAGCTGAGACTACTAATTGCCCCCAACAGACTCTTTCCTTGAGTAATAAAACATCCCCATTGTAGCTGGAGACATGGCCATCTAGGATATCCTACAATTCTTAGCCTCCCTTAGAGTTGGGTGTCGCCATATGGCTATGTTCTGGCCAGTGGCAAGTGATGGATCTGCCTCCCATGGGAAAGAAGTGCCACCACTCTGTACCCTCTCCCACTGGCTGGCAGCTGGGTGAGAGGAGAGGAGCTGAGCCCGCTGTCTCTGAGGGTGTGAAGGGTGCTGTGTGTTGATGTCAGGGCCATGAGTTAGAAGGAGGCTGAGGTCTCCGATGGTTCCAGATCTGCCTTGTTAGCTCTGGACTCACTGCCGGAGAAACAGACGTCTATGTCGGTTAAGCGACAGTTGTATTTTGATGTCTCTGTCACGGTAGTTGACCCAGCATCACTAATAACTAACACAACATGCAAAGGGGAGTCTCGCTTTGCCCAACAATAATATTCTGGAAATGTGTGAGTACATGGAATCATTGTGCCTTAAGTCACATTTTCAATCAATGTGCCTGGAGAAACAGTATGTTGGGATAGTTAAGAGAGGGATTTGGAGGCTAGAACTGAGGTGCAGCTCTGCTGCTAGCTGTGTGGCCTTGGGCGGGTTATGTATCTCCTCTGTGCCTCTGTAGTTGCATTCATCTCCTGAGATCTTTGTGAGATACTGGGTGCAAAGTCCTTAATACAGTGCCTGGCATGGGGAAAGGCTCTCCATAAAGATTCTATGGAATTATCTGGGAAGTAAATGGGGTCTCAGGACCCCATTAGCACAGATTCTGGCTCCATCGATCTGGGTGGGTCCTGGCACCTGGCTGAGAACTCCTAGTGGAAGGGCTTCCTGTCAATCAATTCCCGACCCACCTACCATACAAACCAGACACTTATCCTGCAAAGTCACAGTCACACCTTCAAGAGGAGCTTCCCTTACCTTGAGATCTCTACCTGTTTTTACTTTGGTCCCCCCCCCATTATCTCTCTCTATATGTGTTTCCGCCATCACTGTCCACACCATGACCTTCCACAAGAACCCCTGAATCTGGGTTATAGTCTTAGCATCACTCTAGTGATCATTAATATTTATATAGCTTTCTGGAGCACTTTCCTATATATTATCTCACTAGATCTTGGCCACAGCCCTGCAAAGCACTTAAGACTGGCTTCATCATCATCATCATCATCATTGTCACCATCATCTTCTTCACCCCCAATGAAAAAAACTGAGGTTCAGAGTGGTTAGGTAATTTGTCCAACAGGCACCCAGGTTAGAACTAAGTTCTGTCTGATTTCGAAGCTTGTGACTCAGCCCTGAACCCGTCCGCCTCTCTGGCTGCATTGTGATCATTGAATGAGTCGCTTACTCATTTACTCAATACTTGGTTGTAGTCTCAAAGGCCAGTAAGATGGATAATTCCATGAGCGAATGAAACCCGGGGTAGACCAGTAGCTTCTCCTCCTTTGCCCAAATCCAGGTGTAAGTTTGGTCCAATCCACCAAAGCCCTGGAAACGGGATCATGCCAGGGTTCCCCAGGTTCTTTAAGAACCGAACAGATTGCCCTTTTCTCCCCTCTGTCCGAATCCATCCCGTCTTGGATGAAGGCATCTCTTTGGTCAGGGAGGCTGGAAAGCCACCGCGTGGCCACTCTCATGCCTAACTCGCCCTAGTCAACCGGAGGTCAGAAAGATCACGGTGAAAAGCCCCTGTCACCTACAAAGCCTGTGTTCCATTTGCAAAGAAAAAAAGAAGTGTTTCCCTTACATATTATATAACTCCGGGGAGGCAGTTGCTTAGCAACTGAGTCCAGTTGGTTGGGCTGCAAGTAGATATTAACTCTTCCTGCAGTCAATTGACATTGTTGCGTCTTCCCGGAAAGCCACCAACCACACCGTTTTCATAACAGAAAGCTCATGACATTCATTTGTCCCTCCACTCAGTCCCCTCCTGGCTCTCTCCTCACCAGAATCACGGTTCTCTCCTCGCAGCGTGCAGCTTGCCCAGTAGGACCAGCCTCGGGCTTTCCCCAACCCGTGGAGAGAACCTCCTGAGAATCCAGTTGGCTATTTTAGATCCATGAGAAGAACATCTGGCGAGCGCTAGAAGTCAAATGCACACATCACCATGTCAACATAGATGCTTACTTATTCAACTAGAATTTATGGAGCAACAACCACGTGTCAGACCCAGCCTTAGGCCCCGGGGATCAACGGTAAACAAGAAAGTCCAGCGCCCCATTCTCACCCACCTTCTATTCTAGTTGGGGAGATAGAGGGTCCTTATGAAAAGAAAGAAATAAACAAGATAATTGTGTGTCATAAGCGCTTTGAAGGCATAAACTAAGGAGTGTGATAGAAAGAGCCCGGGTGTACGGGGGTGAGGCGGTGCCTCTAGGTCAACAGCTACGTGGGTCAGTATGTGAGACGCGTCCAGAGGCTGGGCGCACTGCGCTGACGACAGATTCCTTCCATTCACTGTCAGTGCTGCAGGAGCCCTCGAGCTGATTCTGCTCAAGCTCCAGAATCTTCCCCATCCCGGCAAATGGTACCACCTGATCCAGCCAGCCAGCCGCTCAAGGGGGAGCCTGGGGACATCCTTCATCCTGTTGGCTCCCTCTCCCCCACATTGTATCCATCGGCAAATCTGTTGACTTTCAGTTCAAAACAGGCCTTGAACCTGCCACTTCTCCAGCTGCCACTCAAGTGCGAGCCGCCCGGTTGCCTCTCTGGATGGCTACAGGAGCTTCCCAATTGGTCTTCCTCTAAAGTTCATGTTCTACCCAGCAGCCAAAATGGAACTCAGACCCCAGCCCTCACTCCTCTGCTCAGCGCCACTCAACAGCTCCCCTCCCACTGTGCTTAGATGGCCTCCAAACACCCACTGCAAGGACTTGTGTCTTCTGAGCCCGGCTGCTTCTTTCACTCCATTTCTGACCACACCTGCCCTCACCGACCATGCTCCAGCCACAGTGGCCTTGGTTCTGACTCCAACAGGACAAGCTGATCCCTTCCTCAGGGCCTTTGCACATGCCGTTTCCCTTGTTTTCGGCCCGATGAACCCCTATTCACCCACTGGGTCTTAGTTCAAAGGTCACCTCCTCAGGGAGGCCCTCCCTGACCACCTGGCCCCCTGATCCCAGCACGCTGGTTGATGCATTCACAGCACTTTTATTCCTATTTGTGATTTCACACATACACGCATGTATTTAACTTGCTTATAGTTCTCCTTTTCTGATGGGCTGAGCTCCATGAGGGCAGAGATCACATCTGTTTGCTTGCAACGACATCACCAGCATCTCTCTGGGGACATGGCATAGATAGATGATGTTTAGATATTTCTTTTTCAAAAAGAATGAATAAATATAAGAGTAAAATAGCCAGAAATTACTGAGTGCTTAAGACATCCCAAGACAATGCCAAACACTCAATCTATTCTGGTCTCACTCAGTCTTCGTGGTAAGCCAATGAGGCGGGCATTACTATCCCCATTTTCAGAATGAGTAAACTGAGGTTCAGAGAGAGGATCTGGTGAGACTGAGGCAGCGGCCAGGCCGAAAGTAGAACGGAGCTTATTCTGACTCCCAAAGCTGGCCTTCTGCATCACAGTATAATTCCTAATACCTCGGAGAGTTTGGGGACATTTTTTCACCCTTCCCTCCTTTGGTTGCATGAGGAACATTTCAGTCACAGGCAGCAGGCGTATCAAAGGTAGCTCGAGAGCTGGAGGTCATATTTGAGGAGAGATCAGTCCGGCTGGTCTCGCAAAGTCAGGCCAAGTCCAGTTATCTGAACAACCAGAGCAGGGCAGACAAAGGCTGAACCAAAATAACTCCCCGCACTGAGTCATCCCTGATTGTGCCTGCGAGGCTCTGCAGGCCACTGGAGCTGCTCCCAGCCCTGCATCTCCCTATCGCTGCGTGCCCAGCACAGACCTTTGTCAAAAAAATATGTCAGTGGAAGCAGCTGGCCCCCAGCAATTCTGGGAGGCCCGAGGCAACTCGATTCGTATTAAGATAACGCCAACAGCTACCATTTGTTGGGCGCCGAGGATGTGTGGGGCACGCGATCAAGATCTTTACGTGGGTTTGTATCCACACAGGTCTCTCCGGATGGGAACTATTCTTTTTCCCATCACAGAGACAGAGAGATTCAGTCACTGGCTCCAGGCTGCACAGCTTGTGAGTGGTAGAGCTGGGATTCGATATGAGAGGTAAAGACCCAGAGTGCAAGCTCTTAAAAATTGTGTTTTATTTCCTACACACCACCAGGCGGTCCCCCTATCCCATAATCATCCCTCAACCCTTTTCTAAGAACCTAATGCATTGCCCAGTGGTTGATTCATATGCAGAGTCCCAAATATCATCAGCTTGGCCTGGGTGAAAGTTCCTGTGGATCAGCCAGTGATGTGCAGTCCAGTCCTGCCAACTAGCAAGGGCAAGGTAAGGATTTCTGGATCCAGGGGTGGGGACAGAGATTCACCTGCACACTCAGTACACATCTCCTTGGCGCCAGGATGCACGCGTTATAACAAAAGTCTGCGTGATGACCATCTTGGACAATACCGTTGGCTTCTGTGAAGGCCAAGAAGGACAACAGAGTGAGGTAGGCTGCGTAACAGCCTCAAAGAGGCCTTGGCCCCTGGCCAGTGTGGCTCAGTTGGCTGAGCGTCATCCTGTGCACTGAAAGGTCGCTGGTTCAATTCCCGGTCGGGGCACATACTCTATCCCCAGCACACGGGAGGCAGCCGATCAATGTTTCTTTCTCACACCGATGTTTCTCTCTCTCTCTCTCTCCCTCTCCATTCCTTTCTCTCTAAAATAAAAAACCCTCACATATATACTTTTAAAAAAGAGGTCTTATTTTTTCCATCTGTGAAATAGGAAATTGTGGGACTATGGCCTAGTTGCAGATAAGATTGCTTTCAGCCCCAGAGTTCTTGCCTCCAACCTTGGAGCACGATCTTCTCTGAGCCTGCAATGCCCTTCTCACTCCCATCTTCATTTTGCCAAGTGCTCCTCATCCTTTGGAACTCAGCTCAGGAACCACCTCCTCCAAGAAGCCTTCCTTAAACCCCAGTCCTGACGGGTACATCCTTGGACTTTTGTAGCTCATTCCTATCAGAGGACACATTGCGATTTATCAAAATTATCTGTTTCTCCACCCATTCTCCCTATCAGCCTCTGAGTCTCTTGGGGGCAGGGGTCCTTCTGTCCTGGACAACCTCTTTCCGTCCACAACCAGCACAGTTCCTGACAAAGGGACACCCAGCTTGGGTGCTCGGTACACACAGTGCCATGCTCTCCAGCATGGTAATTATTCCAGGAAGAATTTGACCCAAACAGCTACAGGGAATTGAGCAAAACTGAATGCTATGGAAAACCTAAACATTACAGAGACTCGAGAAGCATATAGAAACATAAAGAGAAAATTGCTTTTCAAAACTGTAACAAAGGGAAGAAAAGATTCGCATTGGCTGTTAACATAGGTCTTGTTCGTGCAGCGGGGTAGCGATGGGATATTTAACGTTCCCTACACATCTCCCAAATGTTCAAAAATGTCAAAGAAAGAAACAAATTAAATTGTACAAAGAGAACCTTTTCCGTCCACGTATTTCCCACCGTTTTTGGAAGACGCGTTACAATTTGATAGAGAAAGAGTGTGAAGCCAGGGCCAGCTCTTGGCCTTGACGTGAAACTTGCTGTGCATCCTTGGGTCAGTTGCCTCCCCTCTCTGAGTGGTACTTGTTTCATCGTTAAGTAAGGGCGAGGACCAGACTACTCCCCAAGGGTTTGATTCATACGCATTCCACAGGCATCGAGCCGTGTTTTTCTCACGTGGATTTTCTAATGACAAATTGAGGGGGTTTTTCCTCCCCCTGGGAAATTCTCTCATTTTTCCACGTTCAAAGACACACAAACTGCTCACAACTCCCTGCTGTTGTAAGAGCAATTTGCATTCATTATCCTAAACCTTTCCGCATTTCTTGAAACCTCTTTTTATGTGGGAAAAAAAAAAAATGTTCCCGATGTGATCAGAAAAGATAAATCTGCTATTTCCCATTTCAGAGAGTAATCAAAATGCTCCTTCCCAGAGCAGGTATTCATTATAATTTATGACGGGTGCTTGAAACTGCCTTTCATTTTCTCTCTCATCAGCCCAGAATTATTGTTTCTAATTTAGAACAGAAATGCCTAAAGGGGTGGAGGCTAACTGTGAAGAAATCTCTTTGTGGCGATGCCTTATGATTCATGCATCACGCAATCTTGGGGTGACCAGATAGTTCGTTCGTGTGACCTCCCTCCCTTCACTCATCTAGGAGCCGGGAAAGGCAGAAAGGACAGTCAAGGACCCAGGCGATGGGCTTATTTTACCCATCAGAGCCCGAGGCCTACAAGTTTTTTAAGAGCCCGTGAAAACGGCTGAGAGCTAAAAACAATATATTGGCTCCAAAATAGTAAAAGAAAACTGCACAAGCAAAATTAATAAGGGCTTAAATTAAATGCCTCCATAACACATGCTTATGTCAACCTTAGTATTTTTTAAATTTAGTGTTCATAAAAGTTTCATTAGGCTCGAAAAGAGTCGATGGGTTAGAATCTCGTTTCACAAGACTTCCTGAGTGTACTTGATGATTTTTCAAGACATTGCAGATGAATGTAAATTGAGGACGTTGCTGTGGTAACAAAATAATTCCAAAAGCATAACTTCAATATTTCCTGTAACATGTTACAATAAAAATGCATTTAACTTATATGACATAACACGAGTCTGGGGCTCCAAAACAAGACGGCTGATGGCAAACCGAGGTCCCCGGTGGCCTTGCACAGGGTGAATTTATGAATGGGCGGGGGGATGGACAGGTGAGCGACGTAAGGGTGGATGGGTGGGCTCATCAGCAGGTGAATGAATGAAAGGAAGGCTGGACGGATACCCAGGCGGGCGGACGGGTGGATGAACAGGTGGAAGGGATGCATGAGTGGACGGACAGACGGATGGATGGACGGGTGGATGGGTGATGGATGAAGTTACTTGCTCGATGTCACTCCCTGAGTTAGAGGACGTGCCCCGACTCCTCGCTTTGAAGCTGTCATTAAAGCCATTGAAATTTTGTCACACTTCCTCAAGTACAAGGGCTGAAAGGGTCCCCAGAGATCCTCTAGCGCAACTCGCTCATTTGACAGAGGAAGAAACTGAGGGTCCGAGAAAGGAAGGGACTTAGCTGATGGCATATTTTCGTTGTTTCTCATTCGACAGGAGGTGGCTGCTTAAATGTTTCCCTCCCGGAGACACCTGGCCCACGCCTGTCTCTCGGACACCCTGCGTATCTATAGAGAAGCGTTTCACCGCTGGTGACAGCTCACTGCTGAACTGGCAGGTCTCTGCCTTGCCAGGCCCCGGGTCTTGCCTGGGCTCCAGCTACCTTGTAGACCCTGCCGTGGGGAATCATACCTGCTTCATCCATGTTCGTGGCCTTTCATTCTTAGCACACACTCTGTCCCTTCCTGAGTCCTTCAGGTATCAACGGAGCCATGGTGGGGATAAAAGGGGTCCTTGGTTCCCTAGCGTACCGGGTTTCTCCGTGGCTCTCCTCTCCCTGATGGCATTCTGGTTTTCCTTCGAGAAGCCCCCATCCCTCGCTCGCAGTATGTTGGGGGAGCACAGGGCTGGCCAATCAGGTCCTACGTCACTCCACCCCAATAATTACTCAGAAGATGAGCTCACAGATCAAGTCTGATTATACAGCACATCCATTAGCCTACTTAGTCTTCTCCACAACCCTGTGAAATACGCACTATTATAAATCTCTTGTAAAGATGAGGAAACTGAGGCACAAAGAGGTAAATAACTTGCCCGAGATTATATATCTGATGTGGCAGAGGTGAGATCTGGACCAGGTGGCCTGCCTCCAAATCAGTGTGCTTAACCTGCACTCTCTTACCTTTTAGAATTTGCAAAATTACCAGCTGATGGGGTTTTATCAGAGATGCTGAACGATATACATGTTTGCTACCGTTAAGTGCTTAACTTACAACTTCAAAATGACTTAATCCCCGGGAGAATTAGCTTTCTCTGCACATCTCAGTGACCTCATGGAACTTCATACATGCAACCACTTGCTTATCTGGATGCTTAGTTCCTCGGAGCCTCAGCCACGTGGACGCTACAAAGACTTAAGAGCAGGTCAAGAACGAAAGCTCCCAAGGTCAAAGATGCTGCAAAGGATGGGCTTTAAAGCTGACAGAAGATATTCACAGAAGAATCCCTCGTCCTGACTTTGCACACGATTTCATGTGAGTTTTCTCAGCTCACAGTGATTAGAAAGTGAAGACGTGGGAGGAAGTCAGCTTAGCATTGTGGCAAAACTCATGGCCTCATGAGTGAGACTAACCCAGAAGCAAATCCCCGCCAGAAAACTGGCAAGTAAAGGGCTTCACGTATCGGAGCCTCAGTCTCCTCATGTGTATAATGTGGCAACAATAGCATCTACCTTACACCGCTGCCATGAGAAGGGAATGGAATTGTTGATGTAAGTTACATTGCTAGGCACATAGTAGGTCTTCAATAAATGGTATCCATTATGATTGAGCTATGATAAGTTTTTCATCCCGTCTCAGGTTTAGTTTCCTCATTTATCAACTTTAGATGAGAATAAAAGTCCTCCTGGGGCGTTTCACAAGATCGTTGGATAGCAGTAAGATAACAGAAATAAAAATGCTTTTAAGTGGCTGAACGCTGCTTAAGTCTAAGGCGTAGTACAGTTATTAGTACTGGAGCGGCAGGAATTATACTACTGTTAATACTTACCACTATTAATCATCATTATGACTGCTGCTGTTATTATTACTGCGGCTAGTATAAAAGAATATAATGTAGGTCCTTAGATTCCCGCAATATTTCAAAATAATTTCCTGGGTTAAGAATACCACACAGGGCTGTGGTGTCTTTATTGAACCTGAACCAATAGCACCTCTTTTCCCCTGAAATGAATGAGATAGGGCTCCCTTTGCACAAGGAGACACAGGTGCAAATCGACAACTGTGTCTACCATAGCAGCTGCCAAGCACGTGGGAATAGCACGATACACGCTAGATCATGAATCAGGACAAGAGAGAGGGGGATTATAGATGGCTCCAAGTCTCTGCCACTCCCCCCACTCCTGCCCATCAAGAGTGAGCTATATTTCCCCTCCCCTTGCATCTGAGCTGGCCTTGCGACTAGTTTTGATCAACAGAACTCAACATGCAACTTCTGAAGCTGCCCCTTAAAAGATCTTCAGCTTTTGCCTTGGCTCTTGAAACACTTCCTCTTAGAATCCAGCTGCCATTCTGGGAGGAGCGCAAGTCACATGGACAGGCCACAGGAGGGAAAAGTGAGGTGCTCAGGTGAGAAGCAGCTCAAGCTATCAGACATATGGGTGAGCCCCTTGGCCCTTGCAGCCCAGTTTAAGACCACGTGGACCAGAAGACTCTCTAAGATGAGCCCAGGCAAACCAGAGAATCATGCAAGATGACAAATACATGGTTGTAATTTTAAACTGCTAAGTTTTGGGGGCGCTTGTTATGCAGCAATAGCTAACTGAAACAAAGTGAATAGAAGTGCTTCAATGAGATGTTCCTAACCCAGCTTAGAGGAGTAGGGAAGGCTGCCTGGAAGAGAGCGTGTGGAAGTCATATGGGATTTATGGGCTATGCAGGTGAGGAAGGGTCCTAGCTCTCACTCATGAGCCAACCATCTTCTCCACGTGATGCTTTGGAGTCCAAGGCAGATTAGCGATAAGAACCAGAACTTGAAAATCTCTCTCACCCAGACAATTGTTTCTCCTCTTCTGGGATTGGCCCCACTTCCCCGGCTCTAAATCAAAATGACAGGGCCTCCAAATTGGTTCAGGTGCTCATGCATTTGTAAAAATGTCTTTTGCTGGAGAAGGCTGGGTACGTCTAATTTCTGCCCCAAGCACATTTTTATAGTTAAGCTGTATTATAAATGTCATTTAATTTACCCAGCAATGTTGGGCCTATATTAAACTGAGAGTCACTGGTAATAATATATAAAAGATCCATTTGGTACAGTCTGACCAGGGTTGGGGAGGAGGGGAAGGGTGGATTTAATCATCGTTTGTCCAAATTTATATTCTTCACCTCCCTTCTCTGTCGCTTTCTCCGAGTTCTAGCCACTACAGGGAAGACAAAGAAAGCCTTTTAAAGCACCAGACCCGGCTGGAGGGGGCAAGTCAGTGGATGAGCTGGAGGTTTTAAATATAGCAGAAGGGTCAAGGGATGGGAAAGCTGTGGATTTCTGTGCAGGCTCAGAGCACAGAGCTCCCTTCCATGTGGTTGGGGAGAAATTGTGTCAGCAGGGGTGGCCTGGGCAGGCTGGAATTCGATGGTTCCAGACCTTAGCTGGGAGGTAGGAGACAGGTGAGCCTGCCTCATGGGGACAGTGAAGGGATGGGATCAACTCCTTCAAGTCCTGTCTCCCAGGGCCTCCTAAGTAATCCCCCCCCCCATGTTATAGTCATTGTTATCAAGCCAGAACAGGCCACTTCCCTGCTTACTGTGGCTTCTAAGGACCTGAGAATAAACTCAACATCTTCTGGCAGCCTCCCTGCCCTATGGGATCTGGGGCCAGCCACCTGGTGACTTCATTTTGCTCACTTCCTTCGCTGTTGCGGCTTTTTGTTAGGTCTTCAAATGCCCCAAACTCCGGTGACTTATCCTTGGCCAAGCCCAGAGTTGGAACCTGAGTGCTGACAAGTCCCTGGCTCAGCCTGTCTTGCAAACATAGGAGCAGAATAGAGGGCTGACGGCAGCAATCAGTCACGTCAGGGGGGCGTCCCCATGCATGGCCAACCTGTGCCTGGCTCACAGGGAGCTGCGCACGATCCATCACACGCTATACGGGTACATTTATTTGGCTCTCTCTCTGGAGCCTGCCCGAGTCTTTCCCGCTCTCCTTCCTCCAGGTGCATTCTCTCTGCCTTTCTTTTTCCCTAAGCTCCAAGGGCCCTTCTTTTGCCTCTGTAACTTGTTTCCTGAACCCACGCAGCCCAGCTGGCTCACTTTTTCTACCGCTGTGACTTTCTAAACAAACTTTCTCCTATCATTTGAAAAAAATAAAAGAGTTAACTAGACTTTCAAGGAAGAGAGGTTCTGGGAAACCTGGACTGTCCCCAGGTTGGGAACATGATGAGTAGACTTCCACTCCCACCCACGCCACAGAGGCAGTGAATTCTTTTCAGGTCGCTCAGACTCACAAATCATAGCTCTGGGTCTTACTAGAGCTGTGTGACCTTGAGCAAGTCACTGATCTCTCCAAGCCTCAGTGGCTACTGCTGTAAAATGGGGATAATCGTCTCTACCCCATTGGGCTATTATGTATGTGGCTTAAATGAGATAATGTGAGTAACGGGCTCAGCATCTGCCCTGCATATAAGTGGGAAACATAATGATCAGGGACAAAGGAATCATAAAAGGTCATGGTTTAGGGGTCAGATAATCCAGGCACAGTTTACTGATGCATCAGAAATCCTTGGTAGGAGTATGTGGAGCTTCATAGGCAATAGGCGTGGTGCACCTTGAGTGTCTGTTTTTAAAAGCTCCCCATGGGATTTTTAACTCACAGTCCATTTTGGAAACTACTGATTCAGCCCAAGCCACTACATGCAAAGATGGAGAAGCTAAGGCCCAGAGAGGGACAGAGATGGGCCCAAGGTCACACAGCACATCTTTGGCAGCTGTGTCAGCTCCAGAATGCAGATCTCTGACTCTCGATCGGATGATCTTTCTGCCAGTCCATGCCAAGGAGTTACATGAGGTCATACGGAGGGGCTTGGATCATGGGCAGTGTGAGGGATCCTCACTCAGCTCCTGCTCTCTGAGGTTAGAGCTGCTCTCAGAGTCCCCGGCTCCCTTTTTAACTCCTTTAAGTACATGGTGCCCATGAGAACATCTGAAATTCTTTGGAAACTCTTTAAATGATTTACTAATCTCAGATTAACAAGCTCAACCTTTTCTCTCTCATTGCAAGGGTGGGCTGCTCTTTGTACCTCATTGTGCAAATATTGAGGGATCAGAGTGCTGCAGGCCAACAGCCCAGCACATGGCCTATTGATGCATATTTGTTGAATGAATGAGTGTGCTGAATGGGTGAATGAATGAAAGATCACTGAGTGTAAGTTCTTTGAGGGCTGGCCCTGTTGGGTTTTGTTCCTGTGCCTGGAGCAGAGCCTGCACAGTAGACACTCATTAAATATTTGCTGTTTGTGGTTGAATCAGTGACTTTCCCAAGCCTGGTGGGAAAGACAGATGCATAAACAAAAACTAAGAATAGCTCAGCCTCATTACTATAGCAGGGGTGCCAGCCTCAGGCCAGGGAAGCATGGTGAGGGACAGAGGGGAGGAGAGGCATCTGGGAGGGGATCCCAGAAGGGGTACAGGGTACAGGAAATGGGAAGGAGGGGGCCGGGGAAGAGAGCCCAGCTGGGAAAATTCAGAACCTTGTTCCAATTACCAAAAAAAGGCCCAAGAAGGAGAAAAGCAAGTTACAGACCAGTATCGATGGCATGGTGCCATTTTGTAAGAATTCAAAGTATATATGCCCAAATTGAGGGTGATCCTTCAAAATAATGGGCCAGTACTCTTCCAAAACATCAACGGCAGAAAAAAAAAATCAAGGCCAACGAGCTGTTTTATCATGGAGCCTCTCTGACTCTCAGTTTCCTCATCTGAAAAATAGGACTAATTTCCATATCACCAGCCCCTCAAAGTTGTTTGTAACAATCTAATACAGTAATGGATATCCTCTGTCACATGCTCCGCACAAGTAAACGACTATTTTTATTACTACTTGAATAAAACTACCCCACGGCCCGAAAGAATTCATTTGTTTTTGGCCAAACCTCATTAACTGATTGTCCAAGTTTATGCTTTATGGGACTAGTGGGTAGATTAATTATGTATATACACACATCCAGGTACCTCTATATAATCCTCTGCAGTTCTGCTCAGGATGTATTTTCTGCCAACATATTGTGACCATAAATGAAGCTAGTAACGTTGCTCTCAGCAGGCCCCCGTTGGCGTTCTCTCGCCTGTCCCTATGACGTCGGGGATGGTTATGGAAGGTTCTCTTAGAAGGATACATTTATTTGGCCTATTAAAGAGCGTCACCTAATTTTTTTTTCTAGAAATGAGGGTGGACGAGACCCAACCAGTTTGCTTTGTGTAGATATCAACCAGGACTACAGGCAGCGGCCCTGGGAATTCACCGCTCACACCCTGGGCCCTTGGAGGGAGCTGCCCCCTGCCTGGAAGTCATCAGGGAAACATGAGAGAGGAGAGAGCAAAGAACTTGCATTTCTGAGTCATACCTGAGTTCGAAGAATAGTTGGATGTTAAATTCTTTGAGGGCAAGGACATGTTTTATTCTTTGTTGTATCTCTAGCTCCTACCAAGTGCCTGGGACAGGTCTCAAAGGCAGGGAAAGTAACTCTTGAATGAATGAATGAATGAATGAATGAATGAATGAATGAATGAATGAATGGGTCCTAAGCCACCACTGTTTAGCCATCCGAGCCTCAACCGCTTTATCTATAATCAAATGGCTATGATAGTGGCCTTTGTAGTTCTGCTAATAATTGAGCGAGACTCCGTCAATGAAGCCTAGCGTCCACTTTATGAACCAAGATAATAAACTACCTCAAATTGGGAAGCAGCCTTCCCATGTGGTTGCTGTAAAATCGATGCTCCTCTCCGATCTCCCACTGAACGTATTATCTGTGGGACTCCCGCAACTGTGAATTCTGTCCCGGCCGGTTATTCTACACCGAGTCCCTCTTCTCTATCAAGGCTCTTGGGAAAGGTCATCCATTCATTTATTCATAGTAGTATCTATATTGAGGATCTAATTTGTGTCAGGTACTGTGCTGAGCTCTTGATGGAAAATTCCGTATTTGCGTCTCCTATCAACCAGATGAAAAAAGCCCAGTCGTTTCCCCGGCCCATCCTTGTTTTCATAAAGCACGTACAACTTGACCGAGGTTACGCAGCTAGTAAGTGATAAAGCTGGGACTCAGACTCGGGTCTCGGTGACACCCGAGCTCTTGGCCGTGGCCATACGCCACTGAACACCTGCTGACTGCCCCGCGTGCCATGCTCTGAGCTGGATGTTGGTGACACAGACCTGAGGAGTTCTTAGTCTGTGAGGAAGACAACCATGGCTGCTATTCACAAGCATTTCCTGCACGCTAATTAAGAATAATTATATTGCAGCATCCATCCATTCAACAAATCTGCATTTATTGAGCTTCTGTTAGATGTACTGTTAAGCGGTGGGGATTGAGGGCCCAATGAGACACAGTCCCTGTCTTAGAGGATGTCACAGTCTAGAAGGGGTTTTAAATATCTGCATCTGTGGGCAAGTGATTAATGGTGATGATAATCCATTGGCTCATGCATCCCACGACTGGACACCTGCTATGAGCTAGCGTGGGTTAGGCCCTGGCTGGGCACACAGTGATACCACATCCTTGCAGGACTAGATACATTTTTAATGAATGATGATGACATATTTTATCATATATCATATGTATTACTATAATTATTGAGCTCCTACTATGCACCAGCCACTATTCTATGAATTTTACCAGGTCAACTCGACTTGTCACTGCGGTCCTGTGATGTGATCCATCTCGCATTCTCATTTCACAGTTGAGGAAATCGAGGCCTAGAGAGGTTAAGTAATTTGCCTAAATTTACACATTAGGATAACAAGAGAGGTCTGAGGTTTTCCCTAAAAGCAGCGGCAACAGCAAAATGTTGTTTTTAACCTCAACTGAAGTAAAAGTATGCAAATTAGCCTGGGCACATCACTTTTTATTTATGCCATAAATTAGGCAAATCTTCCTTCCTGAAGCCCAGGAACAGTAGGCCTGATTCTACATATTTTGCATTAATTTCCGAGGTGGTTGGCTCAAATTAGCTCTACAACGTGGTAAACCCACTAGAAGGGGGGGTGGGGGTGGATGGGGGGGCCTGATCAGGAGAATTTAGGGAATGAGAAGTTGCAGGAGCTCTTTCTCCCTCTCCCTTTGCTGATCACTTTGCAGTTGAGTGGCACACCTCCTGGTCCCGGGCTGCCAGACAGCTGCAGAGGCTGTGCCCTGTTGAACGTGGGGGGGGGCACTCGCACTCACTGCACATAAACAGCTCCTCCTGGAGTTGTGCAGGGAGGCGGCCCCGTGCCTCGCACGCTTACAATGCACCCTGCAGAGCGAGGCCGAGGAGGCGTTCTACTCTCGTTCTGCAGATGGAAACTGAGGCCTGGGAGTCAGGTGGCTCCCTCCAGCATCACACGACACAGGAACGGCTGAGTTGGGGTCCACGATCGGCCCGTCTCAGTCCTAACCCACCGCTGAGTCCACCACGCTCGGCAAGCTGACTCCGAGTACGCCCTTCAAACACGCCTCCCCCCGGCTCGGGGCTAAGAAAGCTTCGGAGAGACCGCGACATCATACAAGGGCCTGTTACGGAAGCCACAGCCACGCGTTTGCGGGAGCGCATCCTCTTCCCATTGATCTCCGTTGTTGCTCCCAAATGCACCGTTGCCACTCACTCCCGAGCAACTTTCACAAGGAGGGGGAGGGCCCCCGGGACCCTGTCTTGAAGCTCCTCTTGCCTTTTGACTCCAGCCTGATTTTCAAAGATCACCTTTTAATGCCTAAAGATACCAGTTTAGGACGACCCCCCCTCAGATACTCCTACCCGAAGTTATTTTTGCCTAAGTTTATCCAAACGAGGCGAAGATTGTGCATTTTCTGCAAATGCTTTTGTGTCCTGTGCTCCCCAAATTTGAGTCATTTGTGGCCAAAGAATTCATTTCATTCATTCATTCCCTCAAGCTGAGAAGAGACAGAAAGTAAGTCAACCCTGGCCCTGGCCGGTAGCTCAGTTGGTTAGAATGTCATCCCGGTACGCCAAGGTTGCGGGTTCGATCCCCAGGCAGGGCACATACAACAATCCACCAATGAGGCATCAGTAAGTGGAAAAACAAATCTCTCTCTCTTTCTCTCCTTTCCTCTCTCGCTAAATGCAATTTTAAAAAAAGAGTCAACTCTTGACCCCAAGACTGTCTCACTGTCCTGGGAGGAAAGGAGACAAAGTCCACAGTTACGCATTGTGATTCTTTGCTGCTCTCTTGGATGTTTACCAGTGAGGCGCCTGGATGAGTATGGATGGGCTGGCAAGAGTTCCAGAGCCATATCCTAGCAAATTAAAAGGGGTGGGGAAGCGGCCTTCAAGGCCACCAGAGTATGTCATTAGCAGTGATTACTCAACCCAAAGCCTATACCTGAGTGGCCCCGTGTCACGCCCATGGCATGCTCAGCTCGCCGGCCATAGGCGGCTGGATTAAGCACAAACCGCCTGCCTACGACCCGCACGGGAGAAGTCACGCTCCTTTCGGGAGCCGAACCAGGGAGAGGCTGCGCGTTAGGAGCGACGTCCTGACATCGAGAGCAGCGCTGTCCAGTAGGACTTGCTGTCGATACAGAAATGCTCTCTCCGCGCTGTCCCATGTGGCAGCCACTAGCCACGCCTGGCAACCGGGTACCTGAAATGTGGTTAGTGGGGCTAAAGCACTCAAATTCTAAGTTAATTTTAATTAGTTCAGCTTTAAAATGGAACAGCCACATGTGACCAGTGGCTAGTCATTCCACATGCAGAGTTTGAGCTGGAGAAGCCGTGGAGGCCCACATGCAGGTGATGAGAGAGATCTACGGCGAGTGAGCAGAAGGTAGGCAATGGAGAGGGAGCCAGAAGCAACTGCTGACGGAGAAATAGAAGCCATGGAATAGAAATGAAGAGAGGAGCCGGTCCCCGGAACATCCTTGACCCAATATTTGGGCTGCTCTTCAAGCAAGCCCTCTGTTTTCTTGGACTATCCTGAGTGCGTCTTTGTTCTATCCAACCACAAGAAATAATGGTTCCTCTCTTGGAAGCCAGCAGTGATCTCAGAATCAGAAAATCAGCTCAGAGTGACAATAGCAATAGCAACAAATCATCGCCATCATCGTCATCACCCTCCACCACCATCACCTCAGAGGTAAGTGACTTGTCCAAGATCACACGCTTAGGTCGGAACCGATATTTCTCTGACTCCAGCGTCTGCTTTCTTTATTAAGCTGCACTGCCTTGCCCAGTTGGGCTCTTGGTCCTGGGCCAATGTTCCATTTCGGCATCCCGGACTCACCGATTTATGATGCTAAGCTTTGGCACATGTCCACTTCCAAACTGGGAAGGGCTGAGACCAGACAAGGAAACTGTCACCCAGAGGCTCAGACCCACCCCTCTTCCCTGCAAGGCTTATCCCGAGCTCCAGATCCCGTATATTAGACTGTAACCACTCACGGCGCTCTAACCTCAGGCCCCTGGACCCTCCTGGTGTCCAGCCACTACTGCCCAAGGCTGGCCCTGAGCACATCTTGTAAGCCTCATGTAACCCCCCCCCCTGGCTCTCACCGCCCCCTCCCGCTGGGTTTCTCGATCAGCCACTCTCCACAACCCACGGTGAGAGCAAGGGAGCTCAGGAGGGGCTCCTGGCCTGGCACCCGAGCCTCCCCAGCCTCCACGGTGGACTCTTGCTTGCTTGACTCGAGCCATCTGCTTGGGTGGCACCTTTCCCAGGTGTTAGCTGGTCCACTGGCGCCTCAAAGATTCAGGCGCCAAGTCGGCAGGGGAGGGAGCTATGGCTTGACTTCAGCTTCTACTGGGCAAGTTTTACGTCACCAGTGCCATGGCCGCGTAACGGATCTGCCCGATCTGGGTAACGGGTGCCGTTGCTTTAATGGAGACGGGTGCCCTGAAGGATTCCATTGCCACATCTCTTTGGGTCTCAGAGCATACACTTGAGGAAAGCAGGGATTCCGGTGTTCTTAAAAGAGGGGGAGTCACTCTAGAATGGGAGTCAGAGATAGGAGTCGGGTTCGAGTCCTGGCTCTGCCACTCACTTGCAATAGGACCTTGAGTAAGTCAGTCCCTTCCTGTCTTTCGGTCTCCTTCCTCAATAAAATGAAAATATCAGGGAGCGGTGTTTGGGGTCCTGAGCCTTCCGTGCCAGCATCTACCTCCCTGAAGTTTGAACTGTGCCGGTCCACTTATATGTGGATTTTTTCAATAAATATGTATAGTACCATAAATGGACTTTCTCTTCGTTATGATTTCCTTAATAACATTTTCTTTTCTATTACGCACTCTATTGTAAGAACACAGTGTTTAACGCATGTAACATACAGAACTTGTTAATTGTTTATGTTATCGATTATCAATTGACTCTTAGTAGTTAAGTTTTGGGGGAGTCAAAAGTTATGCTTGGCCCTGGCCGGTTTGGTTCAGTGGTTAGAGCGTCAGCCCGCGGACTGAAGGGTCCCGGGTTTGATTCTGGCCAAGGGCACGTGCCTCGGCTGCAGGCTTGATCCCTGGTCCCTGCCAGGGCTCGTGCAAGAGGCGACCAATCGATGTGTCTTCCTCACATCAGTGTTTCTCTCTCTCTCCCTCCCTCCCTTCCACTCTCTCTGAAAAGCAATGGAAAAAATATCTTTGGGTAAGGATTGAAAAAAAAAAAGTTACGCTTGGATTTTTGACTGCTGGAGGGTGGAGAGGTCGGGGGTCCTAAGGACCGTGTTGTTCAAGGGTCAACTGTAAACCTCTGACCTCCTCACCCTTTTACTGTCCCCTAAACGCAGCCCTGCTCTTCCCCACCCCCACCTTCGCCACCACCAAAGGGCGGCTTCTGAGGAGCTACAGTCACCAGGGGATTATGCAAATATGCAAATCCACTAAAGCAGCGTTTACCCCGCGTTTGTTCTCAGCAACTCGGTGGCGGTCTCCAGAGGGGATTCCTTCAGTGTCACACAACCTCTAGTGGACAGCAGCGAACACCGCGGCTCGCAGGCCTTTGTTCCAGCTCCCAGCCCAGGGCGCCCAGGGGTTGCGAGCACACGGGCGGGTCGAGTGGTCTGTTTCACGCGTGAGCTTGTGCGCCTGCCCACCTTCCCCCCCACTCGGCCCTGCTCCCCTCTCTCCAATCCCACGGGTGCGTCATGTGTCCTTAAAGAAGTCTTCTCTTTTGGGATCTTCACTGCCCCACTGCAGAAACCTCCTCTCAGGCTGCTGGTCCCTGTCACACCCCTTCAGGGCCAATGCATCTACTCAGGGAAACCTTCGCTGACAACCTGGGGCCAGAACTGAACACACCCACCTGTGGGATCCCATAGCACCCTGGTATCTCCCTCTCAAGCCTGTATCGCGCGGCATGGACACTGGTGGTTCCCCTGCAGCTCTCTCTCCTTAGCCTGCCCTTTACTGGCACAGGGGCCTCATCGTAATATTCTATGTCTCCAGCACCCAACACGGGGCTGGCAGCCCGCACAGGGAGTGCTCGGTAAATGTTAAAGAAATGAATGAATGAGCAGGTGTCTTATGTCATCCTATGTCTTCTTTCCAATCATGAACCTGCCACCCTACAGCTCCAGTACCCTGAATGCTGCTTCCTGATGGTAACGCCGAGGTTCAAAGAGATACAGTGCGAAGGTCTGGAAAGGAAAGGAGTCTGTGCCAGGCAATGAAAAATCCCCACCTGCTACAGGCAGCATAGAGCTGCTGCAGCTACTCACTCACCCCACCTCCGGCCCTTCTGCTGTGGCCTACCTTAGCCAGATACTCATGGTAACATCTGGTTCGCACCAGGTTCATGGATTTTCTTTCTTGGCACCTCTGACTAGGCGCCATTTGCTCTTTGGAAAGCGGGGGGAGAAAGAGGGGTAACATCACTTGAGCATCTACTATGTGCCAGGCACCTTACACAGAAGTGTTATGGAACCATTACAACCTTCCCTCCAGGCTGGGACCATCCACCCCTCCCCGGCCCTCCATTCCACAGATGGCGAAATGAAGGCTCAGAGGAGACAGCCCTGCTGAGGGTCACACGCTCCTCAATAACGACGCTGGATGGAGATCACTCTAATAACAAAACCACAGCCGTTCTTTTCCAGGACCCTATAAATCTAATTCTAGCGCCCAGCTCAGCCAAACTCCCCACAGCAGCCTCGCCAGGGTCTGTCTGGCGTTTTGTCACTTGGCTCCATGAAGAAACCACAGACTCGTATGAAAAGGGCAGTTGGACTCTGTGTTCCAATGATGCCTTCCTTGGAGCATCCCCCTGCCCTCTTTCCTTCCTCTTCTGCACTGCATATGCTGTGTCACCAATCATTTCTCTTTGAGAAACGGGAATCAATCGCGGTAAGCAGAAAGAGGGAGGGTGGAGGCAATGGCAGGGCCCGATCGGGCTCCAAGCTGCTGAGAGCTCCCTTCCGCTGACCTCTGGCATTGCACACACCTCCCCTGCCCTCGCCACCAACTACAGCTTTGAGTGCCCCTAGTGGACGTCTGCAGAAATTGTGGGCCACGTAGGGAGACCAGGAAAATTGAGCCCTTTTGAAGAGCGGGGGTGAACTTGTGAGCAAAACCAGAACACAAGCCACTCTGATCACGAAACACCCTTTTGCCTTGGAAGAGAGAGGAAAGGAATACAACATTATTATTATTTTTTTTTAGCGTCTAACCTAGCCACGTGCACACAGGAAAACCCCTCAAGCTTGGATGAGGTGGGCCCTGGCGGGGGCAGCCAAAACTCCACGGGAAAGAATGCAGATCCGTAATGAAAACAGCCTTTAAATGAACCCAAGAGCAACGCACATTAGAGACTAGAGGAAGCTGCAGATCTGAGTCGTACTGAGCACTGTTCAATTTGCTTTATTAATTCAAGAGAAAAAGAAAAGAAATTACACCCGGGCTCTGCAGTCTTCGCACGTACTCACAATTATTCCCCACGTGCTTATCTCAGACAATAAGAAGCTTCTTCCAAAACAAGTTACACTTCATACTTCCTCATGCCTTACAGCGAAATGGCCCGAGAGTCACGTGCCCTGCATGCGAATGTAGCAACAAGTCCCTTTCAAGTATTTACAAATTCCCTCCCTGCCCTGAAGACAGAAGGACTAGCTTGCAACACAGAATCAGAAGCGGAGGCCTGGTTCTCCATCTGACCCGAGTGGAAGTTGGGCTCCACGTTAAAAATAGAATTTATTGCGGAAGGTCAATTGCTTCCAAATGCACCATCAGACCTGGCAATGCTCATCGGTTACCCTCACTCCTTCCCGATGACTCAGAGGCTCAAAGTCAGACCAGCATGGTTATTAATGAGCCTTCTGAAGTAGTAGTACATCGGTTGACTTTAATTTGGCGGTGGCCTGAAGTTAATTAAAAATATATGCTGGCTGGCCATAGTGTGGAGTTGGGAAAAGCAATATAAAATGTCTTAAAAATTAGCACGCACACACTTTGTGTTTGAAGCCAGTGAAGGAAACAGGATATGAAATCCTGGTCTTGGATAAACAATTCAATATGTGCCACTAAGACATTTTTTTTTTTTTTTTCCTGGAGGGTGGTGTATTGAAGAGTGTGGTCCTCAGAGGCAGAATCACTTTACAAAAGCCAGCAAACCACTGGCTAGCTTTAGGCTCTGTGTGTGCGCGCGTGCGTTTGTGTGTGTGTGTTAGTCACAACACGGATTCAAAAGGAAGGGGTGGGGGTGGGGATGAGAGAGAGAGAGATCTGGACTCTGCTCAAGGCCACCAAGCCATTGTTGGAAAGAGACAGCTAATTAAGAAAGGACATGCTGTGGTGGAAACGATTTATTTAAACCAATCCCCTTTTCCCATCTTTCCCAGAGAAACTGTCCAGACCGGGTGTAAAAATTGTGAATATTATTGCCTCCTAAGTGGGGGGTTCGTTAATGAGATGCTTTGTTAAACAAAAGGTGATGAATTCTTTCCTTCGCTCTGCATTCCGGCCTCCACGTTGAAAGGGAAGGGGGGCGGGGGCTCACACGCCTGAGTTATGCCGTGGAGGGCACCCCAGGCCTTGGGGAAGAGTCCGAGGGCGAGGGACCCACAGCGCGGCCCTCGGGGCTGGGAGCTGTCCGCGGCCTCTGGTGCTGAAAGCGGGCGGCGCGCCAGGGGCCCCGCGCTCCCCGGGGAGCCCCTCAACTCCGCGTCCGCGGGGCTCACAGCAGGGGCCAGGTGGAGTGCGCGCTCTCCGACCGTCTCCAGCCTGGGCAGACCCTGCAAACTGCCTGCCTTTCCCCACGTGAGGAGCGCGCTTCTGGGAAAGGGAGCGGGACCCCCTCAGGAGCAGAGGCAGGGTGGTCCGCCAGCGCTGCCCTCCGCTCTCGGGCCTCCTAGGGACCCGTCAAGCCCCCCAAGCTCATGGGGTTAGCTTGGGGTGAGTTCAGGCGCTGCGCTCCTCTCTCCATATCAACCCCTCCCCAACTTTTTCTGGGATGGAGAAGAGGGTGCGGCGGCTCCACGTCTGGGGAGAAGCCACCCTCCTCCGCGAAACGTGGGTCCCCCTTGCCCACCGGCAAGCACGTGCTGGGTAAAACTAGCACCCCCCCCCCATTCATATATATAGTGTTTAAAAAGGATAGGCTGCCAGGGGGAGGAAGGAGTGGGGAGTCCGCTCAGGTTCCTGACCTGTCACCTCTCCCCCATCCCACCCCACCCCGCCCCAGCCAAGTTCTGAGAACCCCGAGCCCCCTCGACTGGCCTCCAGGCAAAAGCCACACCCAAGTCCAGCTTCCAGACACTTGGTTGAGATCGGTCCTAACACCGGGTCCCTGGGGCAACCTGACCCAAAAGGAGGCAAGGGGTCCTAGAGCCGGAGGGGCGCCCCCCAGCCCCCCGCCCCCCACGCGCTGCTGGAGTCTGGTCCTCAGCTGCGGGGCGGGTCAGCGCCCCCCGTCTCCACCTCTCCCGGAAAGGGTGCGAAGGATCTGGCACCCAGGCCCCCCCCCCCGGGCGGCTGCGGAGAGCTCCGGGAAGCTGGGGCTTGGAAGCTACCCACTCCACGGAGATTCTCGGGGGGGGGGGCTGCAAAGGGGAGCCAGCCGCCCAGCCTGGAAGACCGAAAGGGAGCCCGCAACCTAAGCAGGGAAGCGCCGGAGTCCTTCAGACGCATCCCCGCCTCTGCGCTCCCGTCAGCCGGGCCGTGGGGACGCGCTTCCGCGCCCCGAATTTGGACAGTCGCCCCCTCGCCCGTTCCCCATGCCAGCGGGTGGTGCGCGAGCGGCCCGGGCCAGCCACGACCCCCCCCAGCCGCCCCGCACTCACTACAACTTTGCCCCCTCCCCGCCCCACCCCGCCGGGCGCTTACCTCCCGCCAGAGCGGCCGCGGGGCTCCCCAGAAGCAGGGCGACGAGCAGCGAGACCCCGCCGAGTCCCGCGGCGGGCGGCCGGGCCGCTGGCATCGCGGCTGCGGGGGGCGCGGAGCCGCGGGCTGCGGGGCGCGAGCGGACAGCGCGGGAGCCGGGCGAGGGGGGGGGCGCGAGCGAGGCGGGGAGGCGGGAGCGAAGGGGGGGCCGCGGGCCGGGCAGCCGCCGGGGCCCCGGGGCGGACGCGCTCAGCCCCCGGTCGCTCCGGCCGAGCTGAGCCGAGCTGGGCGCGGGCGGCGAGTGAGGAGGAGCCGCGAGCGAGCGCGGAGCCGGCGGGCGGAGGGAGGGGTCTGGGCCGAGCCGGAGCCGCGGGAGCGCAGGCGGGGAGGGGGCAGGCGCGGCGAGCGCGGGGGGCCGCGGCGCCCCGGAGCCGCCCCCTCCTCGGGCCGCCCGCCCGCCCGCCCGCCCGCCCGCCGGCCCCGCAAAGTTTAACGCCAATTCTCCCCGCGTCCCGGGGGCCGAACGCTGCCTCGCCGCGGGCGCTCCCCGCAGCCCCGCGCCCGCCAGGCGAGGCTGGGGAGCGCCCCGACCCTTTTCCAGACGGTGCCAGCAAGGCCTCAGCGCCCAGCCGGGCGCACCCTGCAGCCCGTGCGCAGCCCAGAGCCTCCCATCGCCCAGCCTGCCAGATGCACCCCACGTCCTGGTCTCCCTGCTGTACTGCAGCCTTCCCAAGCCCCTTCGGGCCCCAACCAGCCCTCTTCCCTGCCAGCCCTCCCCCTTGTTTCCGAAGTGAGCCCCCCAAACCCTAGAAAGTCCCCAACTCATCTAAGAATCTCCTAAGAGCTGTCCACCTCCCTGGAACAAAACAAACAGCCACAAAACGGGGTGCCCAGTGCCTGAGGGCCGCGCACCCCTCTGAAGCTCCAACAGAGACTGTTATGTTAGCAAGTACCTATGTTCTAACCTGAGCGGCGCCTTTCACAACCCCGGGCCCTAGGGCACCAGAGCGCAGTCCCTTTGCCCGGTTACACCCCCCCCCCCATCCAAGCTGGAGTTCAAGGCCCACCCTGGACCTGGACCGCCTCGCTGGTACCCAGCCCTGATGTTCAGCAACTTGTCTTTTGTCCACAAATGAAGGGGTGGTGGTGGTGTTTATAACAGATGAAGAAGACAGGCAGACTCTTGGGGACAGGCATTAGCCAGGCGCTAGATGGGACAGGCTTGGACACTGCCTGGACCACCTTTGTAAGCCCAGCCAGCTTCCTAGGTCTCTCCCGGCAATCGGGAGCCCTCCCTCTCCCTCCCTCTCCCTCCCTCTCCCTCCCCAACTCCACCTTGCCACACTCTACACATTTCAGCCTGAGCAGGCCGAGGGAGCAGATGGGGAGAATGTTGCAGCAGCAGCAGCAGGAATATGTCTTCAGCAGGGCTGGGAGCCCCTATAAAGAGTGGGCGGGGGAGGTGGGGACAGGGGAGGAGAGGAAGCACTCTGGCCCGAGGAATCCAGATTTCCCCACCCCCAGCCAAAGCTTCCCCATTCACTTATTCATTCAACCACTGGGTGCTCTTTTACAGGATATTCTCTCCAGGCCCAGACTTGCATTAGATTCTGGGGGACAGAGAGGCCCCAATAAAACCCAGTCCTTGGCTCTAAGAAGTCTCCATTTCTGGCAGTAAAGCCAATTGGGTTTTAGAAAGAGGGGCCTGAGGCAAGGGGTGCCTCAGGGCTTACTTGTCCTTTGGGGAAGATGCCACATGCCCTTGCTTTGTTGTATTAGCCGAGATCTCTGTACGGAGTGGCCTGGCTGCCTTCTTCGTCACCACCCAGGGCCGCAGGGGCGAGTGTGCAGTAGGTGCACAAGGATACTTGTTGAACGGGAAGGTAAATAGCAAGGGAGGCAGAGGGGGAGGGGAAAGGAGCGAGCGAGTGAGAGAAACACAAAGAGGCCAGCTCCACACTCAGGCAGAAAAATGAATGTTCATAAGCAGCTACTCTTAGGCAGGTGCATCTACTGTGTCCACATAGTGCATGGCCGCTCCCTCAGTTTCACAGTCATCTGGACCATGAGGTGTCGTTGTCTCTAGGTGAGCCATAGAGAGGGTCACAACCGAGCTGAGGTCACTTGGCCAGGAAGTGTCGGGACAAAGCAGGCTGAATGTCAAGCCTGAGTCCAGAGCCGGACGGAACCCACTCACTGCCACACACTGCTGCCCAGAATTCAATGGCTGCCCCTATTTCATCATTGGGTGGCTGTTCCCTGGTGTGTCAACACCTCGTTGCTACCAGGAGGCCACATCAGGGTTGCCCCTTTTGGTAAAGGCATTGGGCCACTAGAAGATCATCGTTTGCATGCTGGTATCTTATATGGAAGAACTGACACTGTAAACCATTAGCCCACTGAGTACATGGGCAGGGATTTTTTCATTCCATTTGTCCACTGACATGTGGCACAGAGAAAAGTCCTGAGAGGAAGGGACACAGAGCCGGCAGTCTGAACCTGTGATGGTGGGAATGGAAGGGGATTCTCTAGGGGCAATATGCAGAGGGTTTTTTTGTATGCCTGCTTGTTTAAAGAAGGAATCCCATGGTAGGAATGGAATTCTGCACAGATGGAGAAACTGAGGTTCGGGGAGGCAAAGGGACTTGGTCTACCTTTTGTCTGGGCTTGTAGCTTCTCTACTACCACAGGGCGCCTCTGGCCTGGATTCTGGTGTCCCGGTGGCCCTCTGCTACCCACAGCTTCCCGGGAGAAACTCCCAGCTCCTCTGCAGAGGAGATGACGTGTCCCCACAACTCTGTCTACTTTATATGTCGCCACTTGATCCATCGGCTCCTGTGCAGCTAAAATTGGCCCAGGGGAGACAAAGCATGGATCCTGGCCTCACCTCTTCCTGCTGGGTAAGAAGGGTAAGTGATTTAACCTCTCTGAGCTTTCTTTTCCTCTTCGGAGGAGTAGGGACAAAAATAACACTTCTCATGGGGGTGACTGACACAAATAGATAATGTCCCCGTGACAGGAGGGGACACAGTAGCACTTATTTCATAGGGTTGTAGAGAGGATCCCATGAGCTGATGAACGGAAGCCTTTAGCCCAGTTCTGACTGTAGGAAAAACACTGAAGTTTGGTGTTGTGAGAGAGAGAACACTGGGATAGGAGTCCTAAGTTCTGATCCCTCCTCTGCTGACTTGCTGTGACCAGCCTCTCTAGGTCTGTTTCCCAATCCACCTACCACCTATCCATCCATCCATCCATCTACCCACCCACCTACCCACTCATCCTTCAATCCCATCTATCTACAAATATTATTTGAGCATCTACTATTTATCAAGTGTCTACTAGGTGCCAATCTCTGTGCTAGGGGCTGTGGGTGCAGCAGACCCTATCTCCTGCTCTCTAGACCTGCTAGTCCAGTGAAGCCTGGCAACATGAGTGCCCGAATCCTTTCCGAGATGAATGTTCTACGTCAGGAGAAGCAGAGTGGTCCAAAGTGGACTTTGAAACCTGACAGACTTGAATTTGAATGGTTTCTCTCCTAACAGCTGTGTGACCTTGAACAACTGACTTAACCTCTCTGAAACTCTTCTAATGGAAGCCTGTCATTCAGATGAAACGAGACAATTATTATAAGCATTTAGGATAGTGTCTGTAGCATACAGTAAACTCTCCATCCATCTGTTTGTCCGTCCATCCAAACATCTATCCATCAATCCATCCATTCATCCGTCCTTTCAACAAATATTTTATGAGCACCTGTAAAGTGCCAGGCACTGTTCTGGGCACTGGGGATACAGAAACAAACAAGACGAAATCCTCGCTCTCTGGGACTTCCCTGTACAGGTGAGAGATACACAGTAAACCTTTTAATAAATAAGAATTTCAGAGAGCTTCAGGTTCTATGAGGAAGATAAAGGGTAGTTTGAGAGTAAATGAGGCAAGTTCATTTTGAAGGATCAGGGACGGCCTCTCAGACTGGGGGACATTTAAACAGAGAAGGGAAAGGTGAGACGGAGGTAACCGGGCGAAGAACAGCAGCAGAGCACATCCTAGGCCGAGGACCCTGCAGGGGCAAGTCTCTGGGACGGACACAGAGTCATCGTAATAAATGGTAGGCACTGTCATCCTGTATCTGTGATGCCATTCTCTGTCGCCACAGATCACAATGAACCAGGAAGTCCGTCCTCGGTAATTACTCTCTCCATTCATCAACGTACAATGCTGGAAGTTTCCAATTTATTCCTTCTCCTGCCCCGCCCAAAGCCTGCATCACATTTCTCTCCCAGGAACATCTGGTGCCTGGAAGGTTTACATCACTGGGGGTGAAAAAAATCTTTTGTCTTGGAATAAAAATAAAAATACAAAAGGAGGCATCTTAAAAGAGACAGAGAGAGTTCTAAAGAAATGTCCCAGCCATAGGAGAGCCCAGGAGAAAGCCACCCTAGGTTCTGAAGGGCAGGCGGAGCGTGTAACTGGCATCTCATTGTGTGTTTTCAACCTGACCTTCAGGACTTGCAGAGGAGCCGGGCTGTGCAGTCGGCGCAGGGAGCCCCAGGCCATCCTGGCTCGCTCTGGCCAGATGCTAACAAGGGGAATGAGCCACTTCAAGGCAGCCACGGCCACCCAGGGTGTTCATATTACCTGGAAAGGAGCCATTAATCCTCTTTGATTCCCTTGGAAATTCTCGATCTGTCTATACCACCCGCCCTGGCTCTTGAGAAGTACCCTTGCACAGCTGAAATTTGACAGGGAGGCCATGCCTTTGTTTGCAAACTGAAAGTTTCCGGAATACAAAGTGAGCCTGCGTGATGCGTTTGCGTTCCGCAGAGGCTTGCTGGGCTGGGTGGGATGGAGAGCCAGCTCACTGCCAGGGACGCGGGGGAGGCTGAAGGACAGGGACCGGCAGGTTGGATCTGATGGGACCCCGCGGTCAAGTTCCTGCAAACCCAGCTGGGAGGTTTTCCAAGTGTTCTGTTTTTGGGTCTCAAAGGTGACAAAAAAAATCAATTAAAGATACTGTGTATCTTTATATACTCGGTTGGCATTATAAACGGTGGCGCACGCGTTCTTCAGGCCACAAAGAGCCACCTTTGCCCGCAGAGGAGCTTCCGCGGGCGCCCGTGTCCATGGGAATCCGCAGGCTTATGCGGAGTCAGACGCGCCTGGGTGTGAGCCAGAGTTCCCTCCTGGATGGATCGCCTTTAACCCTCAGTTTCCCTGTCCGTACGAGGCGAGGGATATTAGTAATTACTCCCTAGGGTTCTCGGAATGGCAAGAGAGGAGATGCATGTTCCACCCTATAGTAGGTGCTCAACAAACAGGAGCAATTATACAGATTATACAGATCGTAAGGGAGAAACACAGCCCAAATGCCATAAACAGCTCTTCTCTAGTCGGGTTTATTAAGTGTCTAGACTCAGAAGCAAGTCCAGCTGAGGTTTAGGATGCAGAACAAGGGAAACTCACAGGCCCATCAGGGACTTGGCCAATCCAACCCGCTTTTCATGTGACGCCTCGCTGGAAATGAACCGCGGCAGCGCTGTCCTGTTCAATTGCAGAAACATCCGCTCCCCTTCGCCCTCCTCTCGAACCTCATCAGTCTCTTCGAAATGGGAAACTGGAAAGGCCAGGCTGTGTCGGGCCCCTGCGGACTGATACCCTGCCCTTTCTCCCAGCTCCCCGGCGCGGCACAGCCAGTGTCCCCAGGAGGACAGCAGAGGGCTCGAGGAGGACGGCTAACGCCTATGGTCCCCCTGAGACTCGGGGTGTGCGTGTCTGTGTCTATCCATCACCCCACACTGTTCCCTACGGGGAAGCCTCCCTCAGTATCAGCGGGAATGGTAGCCAAGGAATTTCCCATCAGACCTCACGGGATGGGCTTGATTTCAGAAGCCCAAGGAACAGTGAGTAGAAGCCCGAGAGCCTGGAGGTCTCCCCACTAACTCCTGTGTGATGTCAGCGTGCCTCCTTTCCCTCTCTGATTTTTAATTCACCCATATGAGAAAGGAATATAGAATGGCATCGGCTTCCACACCCCAGAGGTGCCAGGTTCCACAGCGAGCCCACAGAGAATAAAAGCTGATCTTTGTAAGCGGCTGCTTCGAGTTTGCCGTTTGACGTCTCACTCAGTCCTCCCAACCACCCGTGGAGGTTGGTTGTGCTGTTAGAACCCAAACTCCTAGGCTAGCCTGTGGGGCCCTGCGGATCTGGCCCCTCCTTGCTCTCTGAACTTCTGGGTGCTTCCCTCTAAGCAGCTCCAGCTGCAAACATCCCAAGCTCAGGGCTGCCTCGCAGGCCTCTGCTCTTGCCCCCCTCTGACCCACACCCAGGGCCTCCAACCCAGGGTGGTCTGACCTCCCGCTGAAGCTCGTAACCACTGGGCCACACCGCCCTGCTGATGGGGAGCAGGTGACGCTTCCCGGCAGCGAGACTCTAAAGCAGCGGGAGTTCCCAGCCGGAGGCATGATCTAAGAGCCAGTGTCTGACTGTCTGCGAGCATTTCAAGTCGTTGCGAGAAAAGGCAACGTTAGTGGCACCATTAAAGCCTGCTGTTCTCCATCCCATCGCTGCCACCCCCACCTATTAAAATAATGGTATGAAAAATAAACAGCCTTTATGGACGGCTTTATACAGCGCGTGCTTTGTTTGTTTCTCTTACTGTTACCATGGCAGTGATGTTCTTCCGTTAACTCCGGGTTCCTACGTGATGGAAGGGAATGGAATAAAATTGCTTGGGGGAAAATTGCCAAGCAAAGGCTTTTCCTTCTCTGACGCCCCACCTCCCAGCGCTCCAAGGCAGCTGCAGCTCACCCTGAATTCTGATGCACGGGATAAAGCTGCCCTCATCCTATAGCCTCTCATGGCTCCCCAGTGCCTGTAACTTGAGGGCCAAGGGTCTCAGCACCGCTGCAAGGTCTCTGCTATCTGATTCCTCTCCTGTCCCCATTCCCTTGCACCTTTGATGCCTCACACATTTTCTCGTGCCACCTGGGCTGCCCTTCTCCCTTCCACCCCCCTGCCAGGCCCCCTGCTACTCGTCGCTTCAAGTTGAACTTGAAGTGTGACCCTGCCGCCCTCCCATCTTTCCCACCCATCCCCCGATCTGGGTGAATTTCCTTTCCTCCCTGCTCCCGTGACCCCCGAAGCATGGCATTTGCCCATGCCACGGTCCCCCGTGCGTTAGTCAGTGTCCCACAGTGTGTCAGGAGCACAGTAGGCCCTCAATAAATGCTTGTCGAACCAAATTAGAAAGGAAAATCAGAGGGTCTGAGAGGCGCCTAAGCGTGGGGTGCCTGAGCCCATCTCATTCTTTGGGGCTAAACAGCGGGGAGGGGGTTACATCAAAGCCCTGGGCCCCAGCACTGCTTCTCAAGCGTCGCCGCACCTTAGAGTCCCGTGAGCTTTCGGAAATTCCGATGCCCAGGCTGCACCCGGAGGGAATTACATCAGGCTCTCTCTGGGAGCGAGCCCAGGGATCTGCACCCTTTAAGATTTCCCAGGAGGTCCCAGTGTGCCGCGGGGGCGGAGAGCCACTGGGCTCAAGGTGTCCCCTGGGACCCCTAACCACGGGCAAATGTGCGGGAGACATGCAACTAGAACACCAGCATCACCGGTCGGCGGGGGTGGGGGCTGGGTGTGGAGATTTGAACCCATTTCACTCACTCCCGTATCCCCAGCCCCTGAACATGCATTTGCCCATAACTGGCACTCACGGTATGTTTGTTGAATGAATAAACGAGCCCACGTTTTACTTAACCTCTGGGCTGTTTCCTTAGTCCATCAGCCATAAAATTCATTTTAAACTTAGAATAATAGGGCAGGAGAGTCCAGCACATGAATAGGACTTTGTCGATATTGCTTGGAATTCATTACCACGTGTATCTTAGAATTCTGCTGAAAAGGAGCTGGGGCTGGCTCAGTTCGGCCAGAAAGATGGGAGGGCTCTGTTGGAAGGATGGGAAGATCTCACAGAGCAAAGAAGAGCCGGGGAGGCAGGTCTGAGGGCTGCACTGCAGCAGGTCTAGGGACGTAGGACGCAGAGGCCCTTCCCAGTGCTTTCAAGAGGCTGTGCTTGGTATGAATCGCTACCCAGGACGGGCACATGCCCACCTCTTGGCAGAGGAGGGTGGAGCCTTTGGGTCGACATGCCCCCCAGGCTTACAGCCAACGAGTGGCTCTCAAAACGAAACTATGGTGCCAATACTAAAATAAAGATGGTTGTGGATTTGGGTCAGGGGAAACCGAGAGATGCCCGGGGTGTTTGACATACCAATTCCACCGGGCACCCTAATACACGTAGAGGGCCGTGGGGCTGTGCATGAGCCGTGCAAGGACCCTGACGTTTTGGGTTTCCGAGTTTTTCCTTCCAGTCATCTGAGTCATCTGAACAAATTTGACTGTTTTCCTTTAAATTCCCCTCTTCTGGTTTAGGCATGTTTTAGATGTCTCCACGACTTGCATATTTTTTTCTAAACGGTTCTTTAAAAGGAATGAAGACACAGTGTTCTGCCCCACCTAAGGTCCAGAAAGGAAACATGAATGCTTGATTATGTTCCCCATAAAAATATACACCCCCAGGTCGCTATCCTTAACAAAAGACAGATGCTAATTAGAATTTTTACCAGCATTTACAGGCTCAGTTTTAATTATACCAGATCTATCTGAGTTTACTGTAGCCCTCTGATTAACAGGGAAGGGAAATCAATAGCATACCGAAAAATCTGGATGTGTTATACAGCTAATTCCAATTTTATGTTATAATCATGTTTTAATGTTGGTCCTAATTACCATAATTAAGCTGCCTGTGACAGCGCTGGCTGGGACAGAAGCTGTTACTATTCTAAGATGACTTGTTGAAGGCTTTTCCCAGATTTTGGGTGCATTTTGCCATTTGGCTGGTTTGGGGTGCTATGGGGGTGGGAACAGCGTAGGTGGGGGGGGTGATCGTTCCTGGAACCCTGACTCTGCCAAAGGAAGCCTTGGTTCTAAGGTTAAGGCTGGGCCGGGCGCCATGCCTCTGTCATTCATTAAATATTTATTGAGCACTTACTATGTGCCAGGCCCTATGAGGAGCGCTGGGAATGCGGATGAGAGTTTCCACTCCACTGGGGTGAGTTAGTCATTAAGTAACTAATTACATAAGTGAGAAATAGCAGGTGATATGAGATGAGAGCTATTCTAGTTATATATAGGCGAAACATGGAGTCTGGGAAGCTTCTCTGGGGAAACAAAGGCTTGGCTGAGACATTAAGAATCTCAGGAGTTAAGCAGGCAGCACATTAATAGGAGATGATTCCTGGCTGAGGAAACAGCTGTAGAGACCCAGAGCTGAAAGGAGGCTGACAGGGAGTGAGTGGTGCTGGGTGGAGCTGATGACCCAGCAGGGACCAGACCACATGGGATCTCATGGATCCCTTCGTGATCGCTCAGTGCCTGGCCACGTGATCCGTTCTCCCTGCCTTCCTTTCCCATCCCATCCACATGAAAAGCACTTACTGAACACTATGTACCAGCAGGACACAGGCTCCTAGCCCTTGATTCCATCCTGTGATCACCCATCCATCCATTCACTCTTTCCCAAAGCGTTTTTGTACCAGGAATTTAAGTCCTAGAGGTGCAGGGGGTCTGCCTTGAACGGTGTCCATGTACCGACAGCTACTCACTCAGCAGCCTCCTACAGAGGCTCACTAGGTTGTAAGTGTATGGTCCTCTAGCACTTCACGCGGATTTACTAAATATTTAGTCTTTTGTCCATTCAACAACCATCGTAGCACGAGGTCCCTCAGAAGTGGACACGGAGGCAAGAGTTTGAATGGGAGTCGTTGACTTGGGAGGTGACCCTGGGAAATATCAGTAGTGGAGTGAAGAGAGGAGGAAAGGGACAGGAACCCCCCCAAAGTGGGGGTTATCAAGCAGCTGACCACTGCGGGCAACGGGGGTTCTATCTTATTGGGGACCTAGGAGGGAGGCCTACATCTTAAAGTTATCTTCCCAGGGGTGAGGGAGCTGAGGTGTTTGTTCTCTGACTTCCATCCGTCCTGTTTCCAGGACTGCTGGGGGTCATGAAGGAATTTCCCAGGATTTCCATCGGCCCCACTCTGCTCGTACCCATGGAGAAAGCCCTCCAGCACAGGCATGCACATGCTAATAGTTGAGCACCAGCGCAGAGAAATGTTAAGAGCTGAAGGAAAATGGGAAAGGGGAGGTCACCAGTGCATCTACCATAATAGCCTTTAAAATACCTACTACGCACAAGTATCTGAATTTCATTGAGTGACACACATTTGCCCGACGAATATTTACTGTCCACCACTAACTGCTTTGCACATAAGATCCCATTCTACACTCCTTGTATTACCCGCCCAGGGTACTACACTCACTCACAACTCCATTCATTCATTCATTCATTCATTCATCAAGCTTGCACTGTGTTTTGATAGGTGCTGGGCACTTGGGATTTCAGCTTTAATCTCAGCTTTGGGAAGCAAGACAGGTCCCCACAGGGATCGCAAGAGAACACTGGACAAATCCCAGTCTGCTCTTTGTAGATTGGAGGCCCGGCCAGTGCTGGAGTGGCCTCCTGAGGTCTGAGCAATTATGGGGCAGGCCAGCCATGGTCACTCTGGCTTCTGTCCATGACCTGTGGGAGGCTGTGCAGCAGCTAAGCAAATAGCGAGGTGTCAGCAGCTCCCTTCCCTGCAGCCTGGGGTAGCTCCTGCAGGTGCAGGTGAGGACCACCCCATCGGCTAGCAGGGTAAACTCCTTCCTGCCCGAGAAAGAGCAAAGAGGAATTTGGAAATTAGCTACACAGGATGTTTAACCGCAGATCTGTGGTTTCCAGCCTTTCACATTCCACAAGATCCGTCTAGGGGACTTGGTAAACGTGCAGACTCCTGAGCCCCACCCAGCAGGGGGTGGGGTTCAGTGGCCCCGGGGGTCTGCATTTTAACTGCTCTCTAAGTGATTCTGAAACAGGCGGTCTACAGGGCACACGGAGAGAAACATGGCTTTAGCCGAATAGCCATCTTTTACAGGTGGGGCAACTGAGGCCCAGGGAGAGGCCCAAGTGGCAATAACTCACAGGATCAGACCCCGAGGCCTCCGCCAGGAAAGACAAGATCCCAGAGCTGCGGGTCCTTGTGCATTCCGGGCACACGTCCCGCTATTGACAGGCACTAATTGTGGTGATGAACTCGGGAGACCCGAGTTCACCCAATAATCGCAGGTGAGGCCAACAGAGTAAATATGACTCCCACTAACGTAAATCAACTTTCTCTGCCACAGACATCTCCTGTGAAGCATAGACTTGGCGCTGCCTAACCACACCCTTAAAGTTTTGTTAGTTTGTTCAATTAGGTTTTAGAAAAAAAAAAAAAGAGTTCAGGACGCTTATAAAATCCATTCAATCAGAGAAACCAACGCTATAGCAAGCTCCCCAAATTCAATGCAAACATATGATACAGTTAGACACGACGTGCGAGTGTGGACACGGGCGCCCGCCTATCTAGTGCAATGACCTGGACAGAGAAGCCAGGCGCGCACGTGAGGAGGCGTGAGAAAGAGATGGGGCGGGATGGACTAATGCTCATGTACACTGTTGACTGGATGCGGGACACAGAATTCTTCATATACAGTACTGCAGACGTATGAAAATTAAAATATGCATCTGTGCAAGTCCCAAGGAGAACGCAATAAGAAGAAAAGAGAATTTGCACGTAATTAAGTTGCTGTTTTTTTTTAAAGCATCATTCTTCCCTTCCCCTCCAAAAAGGAAAAAAAAAAAAAATTGAAGAGAAAAAAAATATAAAAATGTAATGGCAAGAGGTAGTGAGAATATAGTTTAGATTCTCATATGCACACCAGAGGCATGGATGCTAAGACTTCCCTGGAAATGAGAAGTGTCTGGAGGGTTTGTTGAAACGCAGGACTTTCCCAGGCCTGTCCCTTGGCGATGCTGATTCTCACGCAGCTCTGATCTCGTTGTGATGATGACGCGACTTGGTTCTAGATGGTGAGGCCTGCCCCCAGCGCCCTTCACCCAGCCCAATTTGATCGGGCCTGAAACCCCAGTGAGACTCTGTTTTCTGTAACAAGACCATGTTAAGAGGCAGTCTCCACCTGGGGGGTGATCTACTGTGACTGGTCACTATAAGGCAGTGTGACAAAGTGAATCAGACCCTCAGAGCCTGACCTGAAACTGGTTTTGTGTACTAAGAATAACAAATATTTATTGACCACTTCTTATGGGCCCAACACTAAGAGCCTTACATGTTCTCAGCAACGCCAGGAGGCAGCACTCTGGTTATTGCCATTTTCCAAGAGAGAAAACTGAGGCACAGAGAGGTTAAGTAATCTTCCCAAGGTCACACAGCTAGTCAGCGGAAGAGCCAGGTTTTGAATCCACATTATTGTATAAAATAATAACATGCTACCTCTTCCCAGCAGATATAAAAGGAGGAGACAACATCATGACTTAGGGGACCTGAAAGGAAGGAAAAGACACCCCAAGGGAAGGAGAAGGTGAAGTAGGAATCCAAAGCCAGCTTGGGGACCATGTTTCCCAGGCCCAAATTCCTATGTGTGGTTGGAAAAAGAGCACTGTTTTTTCATTTTGCAAAGTTATGAAGATGTAATCATGCTTACTTATATTCTTGGGGACTGGGATATATTGAAACGAATGAAACTACATAACGTTATGGAAATGGGACTCGATCCTTCCATCGGGATGGAGATATGGGCACCGGGTGTGGAAGGTACAAAGGCCTGGGTGGGTCTGTAAAGCAATTAGGATATAGCCTCGTAGTATTTTATTTTAAACTCTATTTTAGGCTGACTTCCCCTATAGTCTGGCGCTGTAAAGGAACGTGCTGAAGCACGCTAGCTGATCAGTAAGCTCAAGACACCAGAGGTGCTCCGCTGTGTGGATATATCACATCTGTCTTCCCCGTCACCTGTTGGCTGGCATTCAAATTGTTTCCACTTTTTGGCAACTACAAATAAAATGGCTACAAAGTCAGTTGTGAGAGGCTATGTCTTCATTTCTCTTAGGTAAATACGTAGGAGTGACATGGTTTTATCACATGGTGGGTGTGTACTTAACTACTTAAGGAACCACCAGAACAGTGGTGACATTTCCATTTCCACTCTGTTCTGTAGAGTGTAGAGTCCTTGACACTTAACAGCCTTCTCAACACTTGGTATGATCCGTTTTTCTAATGTAAGCCATTCTAGTGAGTGTCTAGGGGTATTTCATCGTGGTTTTAATTTTCATTTTCTTAATAACCAGTGAAGTCGAGCATTTTTTATGGGCTTATCTGTCATCTGTGTATCTTCTTTCATGAAGTGTATGCTCAAATCTTTTACTGATTTGGGCGGGTAATTTTTAATTATTGAGTCATAAGATTTCTTTATAGAGAGAGACACATTTGTAGGCTATGTGTTCTATAAATATTTTATCTCAGTTTGTGGTTTGCCTTTTCATTTTCATAAGTGTATCTTTAAAAAAAAATTATCATTATTGTTGAAAGTATTACAGAGGTCCCCTTTTTCCCCCATTGACCCCCTGCATCCAGCTCCCTTTCCCCCCCAGGCCTTCACCACACCATTGTCTGTGCCCATGGGTTATGCACATATGCATATAAGTTTTCTTGGTTAAGGGCAAAATATGTAAATATTGATCTCAAACAGCTAATTCGCATTCTATTTTATAGTGTCATATATATTTTTAAAAATCTTTGCCAAATCCAAGGTCAAAAATTTTTTCTCTAAGAAGTTTTTATAATTTTAGCTCTTACGTTTAAGTCTATGATTTATTTTGAGTAATTTTTTGTGTGGTTTGAAGTAAGAGTCAAGGTTCTTTTTTTTTTTTTTTTTAACATATAGCCAGCCAATTGTCTCAGCGTCATTAAATGAAAAGATTGTCCTTTCTCCATTGAATGGCCTTGGCAGCTTTATTGAAAATCAATTGGCCATATATACATGGGTCTATTTCTCAACTCTATTCTATTCCACTGCTCCATATGTCTATCTTTATGCCAATACCACACTGATACTGTCCTGATTACTATGGCCTTGTAATACATCTTAAAATCAAGCAGTACAGGTCCTCCAACTTTGTCTTTTTTCCAAATTATTTTTGCTCTTTTAGGTTCTTTGCCTTTCCATATGAAGTATATAATCTTCTTGTAAATTTTTGCAAAAAGCCCTGCTGAGGTTGTGAGTGGGATTGCATCGGATCTGTGAATTAACGTGGGCAGCGTTGACATCTTAACAATATTAAGTGTTCGGACCCATAAACCTTCCTATTTATTTATGCCTTCTTTAACTTCTCTCAACAATACCTCTTAGTTCTTAGGATAACAGGTCTTGAATATCTTTTGTCAGACTTGTCACTTAGTAAGTCCTTCATGCTACAGTGGGAGTCTTAACTTCAACTTCCAAAGGGTTGCTACTAGTTTATAGAAATATAATTCATTTTTTCGCACATTGGCCTTGCAAAACTCATTACTGCAGTAGCTTCTATATAGATTCCTTAGGCTTCTTTCTTTGTAAAATCCTTAGGATTTTCGGCAAAGATGATCATGCCGTCTGCAAATAATATTAGTTTCACTTCTTTCTTTCCAACCTATATGCCTTTAACATTATTTTTTTTCTTTTTTCCTTCATTTCCCGGACTAGAACATCAAGTACAACACTGGATGGACATGATGGGAATGGATACCCTTGTTTCACTTCTCATCTCAGGAAAATCATTGTACGTGCCCTTTATGATATCAAAAAAGTTTCTTTCTATTCCTGATTTGATGAGGATTTTTATCAGGAATGGATGTTAAATTTTGTCAAATGCTTTTTATGCATCTATAGAGAAGATCCTTTAATTTTACTTCTTTAGCCTGTTGATATAGGGAATTCCACTTGTTAACTTTCAAATTTTAAATCTAGCATAAATTTCTGGCATACACCACACTTAGTCATGATGTATGATCCTTTCTGTAGATTGTTGCATCTGATTTGCTAAAACTTTGTTAAACTTTGTGTCTATGTTCATGAGAGATATTGATCTGAAGTTTTCTTTTCTCTAATGCCTTTGTCTGATTCTCATGTCAAGATAATGCTGGCCTTATTGAATGAACTGGGAAGTTCTCATTTTTCTAAAAAAATATTTGCGTTTAACTGTACTATTTTTTTTTCCTTTAAATGTTTAGTGGAATTCACCTTTGAAGTCATGTGGACCTGGAGTTTTTTTCTGTAGGAAAGTTTTGAATTACAAATTCAAGTTCTTTAATAGATACAGGGCTATTCAGGCAATCTATTTTTTCTTGAGTAAGCTTTGGCAGTTGGCATTTTCCAAGGAATATCTATTGTACCTGAGTTGTTGAATTTATCAGTATAACATTGTTCATAATATTCCCCCAATTAGCTTTTTAATATCTATGGTATTTTTAATATCTGTAGCAATGCCCTCTCTCATTTCTGATACTAGTGGTTTGTGTTTTCTCTTTTTCTCCTGATCCTTCTGTCTAGAAGTTTATTACTTCTTTGGATTTTTAACAAAGAACCTGTTTTACTTTCATTGATTCTATTGTTTTTGCTTGTTGGTTTTTACATTTTACTGATTTCTGCTCTGATCTTTATTATTTCCTTTCTTCTGCTTACTTTGGGTTTAACTGGATCTTTTTTTTCTAGTTCTTGGGGTAGAAACTGTGGTCCTTGACTCCTCTTTTTTTGATAAAAGCATTTGATGCTATAAATTTCCCTCTTAGTACTGCTTCAGTTGCATCTAAATTTTGATATGTTGCACTTTTAAAAAAATTCAGTTAAAATGCATTTTGACTCCTCTTTTGCTCCACTGTTTATCTAGAAGTTGTGTTCTTAGTTTCTAAATATTTGGGAGTTTTCCAGATATCTGCCACTGGTTTCTAATTCAATTCCACTGTGTTAGGAGAATACACTTTGTATAATTTGAATCTTTTCATATTTATGGAGACTTGTTTTATGGCCTATAACATGGTCTATATTGGGAAACTAGTTCATATGCACTGAGAAGTGCATGTGTGCTGCTGTTGTCGGGCAAGTGCTCCATAAATGCCAATTAGATCAAGTTGGCTGGTTATGTTCTTCAGGCATGGATACCCTTTTTGATTTTATGTCTACTGATCCATCATTTATTAAGATAGGGTTGTTGAATCTCTGATTATAATTGTGGATCTTTCTCTCTCTCTCTCTGCTTTTAATTCTATCAGTTTTCAGTTCAGATATTTTGGAGCCAATATTTGACTTTGTAAAACAGCTTTATTGAGGTATAATCTGCAGAGTATAAAACTCATGCATTTGAAGTGTACAATTCAATGATTTTTAGTAAATTTGTTAACTTGGGCAGCCACCGTCACAATTCAGTTTGAAAACACTCTAGCAACCCCAAAAGGTCCCTCTTGCCTGTTTTCAGTCAATGGTCCATTCCTACCCTCAGCCCTAAGCAATAGCAATCTGCTTCCTGACTCTAGATTTTGACCCTTCCCGAACATTTCATATAAATAGAGTCATGGGGTCTTTTGCATTCTTTCACTCAGCATAATATTTTTGAGCGCATCCATGTTGCATGTAGATCAGTACTTCATTCCTTTTTACTGTTGAGTAGTATCCCATTGAACATTCCATTGTGTTTAACCATTTGCCTTGATGATGGACATTTGGATTATTTCCATTTTTTGGCAATTACAAATAATGTTGCTATGAATATTTGTGTACAAGGCCTTGAGTGTAGTGATGCTTTTACGTCTCTTGGCTAGATTCTTAGGAGTTGAGTTGCTGGGCTCTGTGCTAAGTTTCTGGGGAGCTGAATTGCTGGATTCTGTGCTAAGTTTCTAAGGAGTTGCCAGGCTGTTTTCCAAAGCGGCGGCACCATTCTCAGCCCTGCCGGCAGTGACTGAGAGTCCCACATCTTTACACCCTCCCCAGGGCTTCCTGTTACCTCTCTCTTTGAGGATGAGCTGCTTTTTGGCACATGAACATGGCATTTCATATGATTCAACTTGATATCGTCACCCCATTTTATAGATGTGGAAACTAAGGCCCGGAGGTAAGAGGCGGCAGCGAATTCCCAGTGGCCCGTCACGCAGACCCCCGCTCCCTGGGCTGAGAGCGGCTGCCTCCGTTTCTCCCTGGAAGCTCCACCCTGGCTTTTCTTTCCAGCCACCACGGAGCCACCTCCAACCTCGGGCCCCTCATCTGTTCTCTGGCCCCTCCGGAGGCCGGCTCGGCCTGCAGGTTTCCTGCCTCACCCTGGCTGTGGAGACAGACCCACTCCCATGCCTGCAGCCTCCACGAGGCTGATGCAGAAGGAAACCAGTGGTTGCTCAGGTGTGTGTGAGTCCCAGGGCTTACTCCCAGCTGGGTAGTCACACCAGGAGTTTCCCAGCTTCTGCTTAATGCAGCCCCTATAAACTGTGCGGCAAGCTCATTCGAGTCTATTAATATATTACTGTTGTAAGAAATTCTCCTGTAGGTTTGCCGAATTTGCGCTATTACCTAGGGAAGAATATATATATATATATTTTTTTTCCTTCCAGCTATTTATCAGCAGACTCTTTACTGAAAACACAGTATTTTAGAAGCGTGCTCTAACACCCCACGCCTCTTTGCAACGCCCCCTCCAAGCCTTCACGAGGGGCCAGGGCAGGCAGCACTTTCAAAATCCTGGCCTGAAAAAACCCGGCCAGACTCCTGATGAGGTTTCCACTCGTCTCTGGGGAAAATGAGAAGACGAATGTGGAAAATGCCCTCAAAAGCCCCATTTCTTTAATTTAAAGGGTTCTCCGCTCTGCTGTGATTCTGTTTTTTCTCTCTTAGAGGTGTCAAAATGCCCTTGCCCGGGGAAATGATGGTGGAAAGAGATGGTAGTCATTTTTATAAAATGTCTTATTTGGCAAAATAGAAAATGGAATGCACTGCATCAATCCGTTTATCTTTATTTTATTATATGATGATGATGTTTTTAGTCTCTTTGATTGACAAATGATGTCCAGATGTCTGGGAACGACCGGCCTAGTAGCGAGCACACGGGGAATGGGGGGGGGGGGGAACTACTGGCCTTAACTGTAACTCTGCCACTTTGCAGCAATTTGATCTTGGTTAATAACAATCATCATCATAACAAACAACAACAATGATTATGGTAGAAAGAAATACTCGCGGAGATCTTTCTCTGTGCCAAGCACTGTTCTAAATACTTCACCTTCATAAAATCATTCGGTCTTTAGGACACCCCAAGGGACTAGTGCCTCAGTTAACTGACAAGGGGCTGTGATACCATGGAAAGCTATTTGGTCTTTGTGCCTGGTTCCCAGCCCGGGGCCCCTGGGACCCAGAGAGGTAAGACAAACCAGCATAGTAACAAAGACACTTTCCTGAGTTCTGTGAGCCATTCTAACAAATTAGCAAACCTTGGGGATGGGGGTTGCAGGACTGCCGCATCCCAAATTTGTAGCCATGTGAGCAGAAGCGTGCGTAACCTGGGGACCCAATGCTTGTGACAGGCACCTGGAGTGAGGGCCGTCTTACGAGACCGAGCCCTTCAACCTGGGGTGGGGGGGGGAAGTTCATGTCAGAAGTGAACTGAGCTGGAGGACCCCCGGGTGGTTTTAGAGAATCAGAGAACCCGCTGGTGTCAGGAGTTAAAAAACACACAAACCTCTAAAGAACCAATACACTGCGGGACCCCATTGCATGTGCCCAATTGATATTAATTTCTCTCTTTTTCCTCCGGGCGCACGTCCCAGCGTCTCCGAGAGGGGAGGTAGCTGGTGACGGGCTTGGGTCTGGAGACCTGACAGCTCTGGATTTGAGCCCCGCTCCTCCCTCTCTGGGCTGGGAGACGCCAGGCAGGTTGCTCACCCCCTCGGTGCCTCAGTGGCTGGAGGCTGGAGGGCAGCGGAGAGCGGTTTGCACTTTGTATCGTATTCGTCCCCCATGGGGGAGGCGCAGAAAGGAGAGGGGTGGACAGCGTCTGGATCCCGCCTCTGCCTTTCTCCTCTTGGACCGGCTCCCTGCTGCCCGCAGCGCCCTCGCCCACTGCCTGGCACAGCCCTTGCTTCCCTCCCGCCCGCGGCGCCCAGCTAAGCGCAGCCCCGGCTCAGCCCCAGCGCAGCGGGGCCCGGGCAGCTGCAGTGGCGCGTTATCAAAAGCCTGACGCCAGCTTCAGGCCTTCCTGTCCCGGGAGGCTGCCCCGCCGCGGGCTGTGTGCCAGGCAGGGCGCCGCTGGCATTCGAGCAGCTGCTGTGTGAGCTCGCAGCTCATAGTGCCCAGCGGAGCAGGCGCTCGCCCAGCCGCCCACCCTCCCCCCTGCCCTCGCTGAGCTCCCGGGGCTCCTATCCTTGCACCCATTGTGCAAAGGAGAAAACTGAGGCTCGGGGAGGCAAAGCTGCTGGTAGAACATCTCAGAGTGAAAACCGACAACTGGGGTTTAATTCCAGGCCCCCTCCCGTGCTGACTGACCTTCCTTTTATACCATTGCTTTCCTGTTGGCTCTTAGATGCCAGTGACCCCTTAACAAAGCTCAAAATACAGTGCTCTCTTTGCATGCAGAGCTGCGTGCAAAGAAAAAACCAAAAAAACAAACAGCAGCTGGAAGGGAGAATTTTAGTGGCACCAGAATTGTCCCGCAGGGTCTTGAATGGTACCAACTGCCATTTGTGAGCATCTAATATGTGTCAGGGGCTGGGTTTTCCATAAATCAGCTCATTTAATCTTCACCACAACCCAGCCAGGTAAATACCAACAGTCCCCATTTTGCAGATATAGAAACTGAGGCTCAGGGAAAGTCAGCCACAGGTGATACAGTCACGACCTACCCCAGAGTGCTGTGGGCTTTGTTCCTCTTAGAAGTAAACTCGGCTCATCTCATGAGCCTCTCTGCTCATCGCAGGTATTCGCTTGGCTAAGCCGAGGCAGCTGAGTCACTGCTGGAGGTGGGAGCTGTTAACTCAGTCTTGTCGGGAAATTACCTGATCGGCCCTGGATGCTCTGCACTCGCCCCTTTCCTCACCCCCGAGTGCCACCTGAGTCCACACAAGGCTTTTGCCCTGGCCGCTCTCTGCTGACCCCCAAAGCATGCCAGGCCTACAGGTATCAGGCCCACATGCCATTCCTTTTTTTTTTTTTTTTTTAATTATTTTTCAATTACAGTTGACATTCAATATTATTTTGTATTAGTTTTAGGTGTACGGCACAGTGGGTAGACAACCATATACTCTACAAAGTGTCCTCTCCCCCGATATTTCCAGGACCCGCCTGGCACCGTTCATAGTCATGACAATATTATTGGCTGTCTTCCCTGTGCTCTACTTTCCATCCCCGTGACTGTTCTGTAACTGCCAACCCGTATTTCTCAATCCCTTCCCCTTTCTCACCCAGCCCCAAAGCCCTGCCCTCTGGCAGCCGTCAGTCGGTTCTCTGTACCTATCAGTCTGTTTTTGTTTGGTTTGTTTATATTGTTTTTTAGACTCTGGTTCTCTCTTCTTGAGGGGACTTCATCAGATAGCGATTTTACTGCACCCTGGGGAGCTCCGAGTGGCTGCCTCGGGCCTGGGCACCCCTCAGCCATTTATACTCTGTGGTCCAGGGGCCACATTGAGCTTCAGGCTTACGTGGGGATCCAGGAGCCCTAGATACATCCCAACTCATGGAGGTTCCCGTGGTCCCTCTTTTCCTGCCTCAAGATCAGGACCCTGGGGTCCTCCTCAGGGACTCCTGCTGCTGATGTCCGTGGGAAACTGGACGTTTTCCCTTCGCACATCTCTCTGCACTCTGGCTTACCCTCCCGGTTCTCGGTATTTGAATCCAGCTTCTGGACTTTCAAAAAAAGAAGAGCTTTTTTTCCCCCCCTGCTCAAACATTTGACATTTTCCATTGAAATCCATGGCTTTCGATAGCCCGGTTTTTGTTATAGGTTCACAGAAGCATCCCTGCAAACTCAAAAGCCGGTTCTCTGATTCCCGATTCTTTTTCTGCCTCGTGTCCCTGAGGAGGGTCCGACCAGCCTCCTCGCTGCTGTCAGGGAGGCAGGCAGGGGCAGGCCGCACAAAGGCTTGAATATAAATATAGTTTTGGACAGCAATATATTCCACTGCGAGGGGTACATCTGGAATAAGGTAGAAGATCCACACACAAAAAAAGATTCTATCTCCCACCCCCCCTCCAAATATGTAAACACAAGCTGTGCATCTTGTCTGACTTCTTTCCAGGGATGCTCACTCGTCTGTGACTGAGATCCGACTTCCCAAGGGTATTTCCATCCCCCCAACCCCCATCCCTACCACACTGTGAAAAGACTCCCCCAGACTGTGTTTCTGGAGTCCTGCTGCCGACGTCTAACTCACCCTCTCAGTCTCTGGCTTGTCTGCCCCTCGACGGCGTGTCTTGCACCCGCGCCCTGAGTTAGGGAACCGGGGGTGAGTAAACCAGCGGGGGCCTCTCCCCTCGTGGAGCTCACACACAAATACATCGCGCGGTCTTGGGAAATGCTTGGTGAGGGAATGAACAAATTGTTATTGAATGTTCCCTGGTTATTGTGTCCGTCTGCTAGGGCGGCCGCCACAGAGGAGCTCAGCCTGGGTGGACTGAACGACAGAAGTGATCGTCCCACAGTCCTGAAAGCTGGAAGTCCAAGATCAAAGTGTCAGCAGGGGTGGTTCCTCCTGAGCCGTGAAAGGAATCTGTTCCCCGCCTCTCCTCTAGCTTTCGGGGGTTGGCCAGCAATCTTTGGGGTCCCTTGGCTGGTAGAAGCATCACCCCGATCCCTGCCTTCATCTTTGCATGGCTGTCTCCCTGTGTGCGTGTCTGTGTTCACACTGCCCCTTTTGTGAGGACACCAGTCATTGGATTAGGGCTCACCCTAGTAACCTCGTCTTAAGTAGAGACATCTGCAAGAACCTTGTTTCCAGATCAGCTCACACTCTGAAGTCCTGAGGGTTAAGACTTCGGCATATAGATTGAGGGGACACAGTTCAACCCAGAGCAGTTATACAGGTGGGCGGGCCATTCTGACATCAGACACAAGCAGCTGGAGGGCAGGCTGGTGGCTTAGGCTGGCGTATCCCCAGGAACTAGTAGAGGACAGGGCCTGTAGCGGGTGCTCCGTAACTATGTCCCAAACCTGCGAATTGTCCCCCAATTCATGGAAGGAAAGAGCGATATGGCAAAGTTAATGACTTGCCCAAGGTCAAAGGTGCGGCCAGCGGGAGCGCAGGAGAGTATGTGCATGTGTGAGGATGAGTGAGCGTGAGTGTGTTTGAATGGGACTCTGCGAGTGAGTGTGACACGGTGTGTGTGAGTATCTGAGGATACGCGTGAGCGTCCCGCGGTGCATGCGCCAGGAAGTGCCAGCCTGCGAGTGAGTGTGAGTCAGAGCAAGTGTGAGAGCGCGGGTGTGAGCCTGCGTGCGTGGGTAAGAGAGGATGTGGAAGCGTGTATGCGTGTGGGAGCACGTACCTGCGTGTGCACGGGTGCGTGCCCCTGTGAGTGCGGAGAGGCGGGCAGTGACTCCCACAGAGCAGGCCTCTGCTGGGCTCAGGCCGCAGCCGGCTCCGGGGCCGTGGACGGTAAGAGCTGGGACACGCAGGTAGGAGAGGGGAGGGAGGCGGTCCTGCGCCCCGCAGCCTCTCGTTCCCCAGGGCCTGACATGCTGTTCTTTTCACCAACTCAGCCCTGAGCCAGAGGCCCATCAACCCTGAGAACAAGGTCACGCGAGCATCGTGGCAGTGTGGAATTTAGGTCCCGGAGCCTAGCATGAGGGGGGGGTGAGTGTGTGTGCGCGTGCAATGCTAGTTAACCCTTCCGGAGGTGGACGCCACTGACTCAAGGACAGGCGGGCCAGTGGTAGTGCAAAAAATACGTTAAAACATTTTTCACCTCTTCCATACTTAGCATTAGTATTTAATTACGTATGGCCTTTTACTGCCCGTTAGGAAGTTAACAAGTAATAAACATACATTTCTTTCTTTCTTTTCTTTTTTTTTAAATATATCTTTATTGATTTCAGAGAGAGGAAAGGAGAGGGAGAGAGAGACAGAAACATCAATGATGAGAGAGTCATTGATCGAGCCCACAACCCGGGCATGTGCCCTGACCGGGAATCGAACCCCGATCGCCTGGATCCTAGGTCGACGCTCAACCGCTGAGCCACGCCCGGCCGGGCAATAAACATACATTTCTATGGCAAGGACTGCCCTTCCTACTAGTAGCTTACACATTTCTGTACCCTCATTATAGTGAATTCACTGGCACCTGCTCTTGACCAGGCCCTCGGGTGGGCGCTGGGATACAGTAGTGAGTATGAGAGAGATTCATTCATTCATTCATCAAATTTCTGACGACCTCCCTGAGGTTCTGTACTAGATACTGAGGCTACCATAAGCAATTCATATCCATTCATTCAACAAATGCTCACTGGCCACTCACTATGTGCCCCCGAGTGACACATTCATTCACTCACACATTCATTCATGCATGCATTCATTCATCAGATTTCTCTTACCCTTAGTTCTGTGCTAGACACCAAGCCTACCACAGAGATAAGTCCATTCATTCAACAAATGCTCATCAGCCACTCACTATGTGCCCCCCAGAGTATCTACTATACACAGGACAGAACGACTCCTTTATTTATTCGACAGATATTTATGGGGAGCTTATTCTGTGCCCGTCCTGTCCTAGGTGCTGGGGGTCCAGCGGTGAATGAGACAGATGCGGCCCTGGCTCTCTGAGCACCTTGCAGAGTCACCTCTGTGACAGGGGCTTTAGGGGATCAGGGGTCCAAACAAGAGAGACCATTTCAGGCGATGAGACTGACTCCAGGGGTCACCTGAGCGGCTGATGGTGGGAATGAGGGTAAGGCCGCATCCCCCAGCTACCCAGAGCCCGTCTCCAACTGTATTCCTCCTATGCAGCCTCTTTGGCCACACGTGAGCATCACAGAACCTCTGTCACCAAGGTCAGGACCACACTGTCCCGCTCCCTGTCGCCCACTCTAAGCAGCCTCAGGCGCGGCACATTTCCCCCTCTAAGGTGTTTTGCCTTCAGCCTAATACCTGGGTATTTCCTCTTCGAAAGCATGGTCACGACACGTATCCAGCCCACCGCTCTCCTCTTGGCACCCTGGCCAGCCCTGCGAGCCTGGCCTAGGGGATGGCGCCTCTAATGCAATGCTCGTCACTGCGGTCAAGGCTCACCCCGGCCCCCACCCCGAGCACACGATGCAAACACCACGCTGGCTCCCAGCCTGGCCAGCAGCTCCCCGCCTGCTCTCCTGCAGGAACGGGGGCTCCAGGCAGCGACCCAGGGATCCCGGCTTTATTTTTGCCTGACCAAGCTGATTTTTTCCTCTCTTATTCTCTCAAGGTTTTGTTCCTGGCACCGTTGCTAGAGATGCCCTGGCTTTGCAGTGAACCGAAATGTATTCATTGCAGGGGGGGAAAAAAACCACCCAGCAAAGTAAAGGCTGCAGGTTCCCGTAAAACAGGGCTTTAGTCATCAGCTCAAAGCTGCAGTGAGGGGCGGAAGCAAAAACTTTTAACTCCTGTGCTCACATCTTTCCACTTGCCTCCAGGAGGCGACTTGGGGTCCAGCCGCCAGGAGGCTTGTCAGGAACAGAAGCTAAAAAGGGCGCAGGGCTGAGAGGCCTCCAAACAGTAGATTCATTCATTCATTCATCCATTCATTCATTCATTCACCCATCCACTCACTCGCTCACTCACTGCCTCCCTCCCCCATTCATTCATTACTTATCGATCACCTTTGTGTCTCAGGCCCTGTGCTAGGCCCTTGCTCTACCCCGACGAGTGGAGCCACCGCCCTCTCGGCCCTGATGACTCTTACAGCTGTAGGATGGAAACACACGACAGAAAGCTACCCAGCGGCCTCTGGAACGGGGGAAAATATTTGCTGCTTGTATATCTGATGAGGGGCTCATCTCCGGGACACACAAACAACTTCTACAACTCGACAGCGAAAGAAAGCAAACCTGATCGAAGAGTAGGGAGAGGACTTGCCGATTTCATATTATGTGTGTCTTACCACATGTGTTAAAAATCACCCAAAGCCTTGTTTTTGCATTTGAACAAGTGTTTCGTGGGAAAAGCGGGAGCTATGGCCCAGTCCAGCAGGGGTTTCAGATCCTGCTTGATGAGTGGTCTGGGAAGGCTTTCCTGGGGAGATGACACGGAAGCCGAGGCTTTGGGGGGGGGGGGAGCAGGAGCCGAGAAGACAAGAAAGGGGAAGGGCGCCCCGGCAGAGGGAGCAGCTCGGGGGAAGCCCGATGAGGGAGGCGGGATGTCTGTGGGCCGCGCAGATGGAAAGACGGCAGGGATCTCACGGCAGGAGGGGAGCGGAAGAGGCGGAGGGGACCCGAGTATTTATCTGTAGTCAAAGTCCGATGGGAAATTATTGCGAGGCTATAAACCAGATTCATCGTGACTGGATGCTTATTTTAAAGAGCTGGCTCCAACTTCATTAAAAAGATAACTCTCCTGCCGACTGGACTGCGGGGAGAAGAGCAGGGGCAGGGAGGCCAATTAGGACGTTATTACTCCAGCGCAGGCGAGAGGACGGCGGGTGGGCGCGCAGGGCCCAGGGGCAGGCGAAGGTAAGGCGGCAGCCCCCACGGACACGCGTGAGGGGAGGTGGGCCAGCCGCTGGGGATGGGCGAGCGTCGCTCATGAGACCAGGAGCGGGCCAGGACTCGGACGGCTGGGATCCGAGGCGGGAAGGCTATTAACTGGAAAGAAGTCATGAGGTCAGAATTGGAAGCAAGGGAGGGAACAGGGGCTGAGGTCAAGGGTTCGAGAATGAATACGCCTATAGACCTCAAAGCCTGGGGGTCTGCTCGGGAGGGCTTCATGGCACCAAAGCAGGCCTGACACTCAGGAGGGCTGGGACACCTCTGTGCGTCCACTGCCATCGCAACAGCCAATTCTGCAGGATAGTAGCTCATTCGGGTGGGACCGGCCAGCAAGAGGCTCTTGGGGGAAAATCCTAGAACCCAGCTCTGGTTAGACCGTCTCCCGAAGTCTTGCAAGGCTGAGCTTGGGAGAGTTAACGGTGACCTGAATTTTCTGTGCGGCCGTAGTAACCCTTCCAGGCGACCGACGCGGGACCCCGTAAGAACGAAGCCGATTAAACTGGCACTATCTGAAAGGGAGATGCATCGCAGGACCTCAGGGGAGAAATCTCTATTTGGGTTTATTAAAAACCTGTGCTGCTGTTCTGCGATGAACGTGCCTTACTTGTACGAAATAATAAAACGGGGGAAAACATGCCGTTGGACTCATTTGTTGCCGGAGGCCATGGGTATCGATGCGGACTCCTGCAGAAGCAGCGCAGACGTCGGGGGTCTTTAAATTGTTTATGACTTTTGTTGTAGTAACTGTACTTCGGAGGCTCTCTCTTCATGAAATAATCCTAAATGTGAGATAAAAGCTTTATAGACAGAAGCTGCCGTGATGCTTGTAAATGTGAAAAATTGAAAACAGCCTAACCGGCCGAACAAAACGAGGGCCCATACATTCTGCATCATCCCAGGCATTGGAATATTATGCAGCCCGGAATAATGACACTACAGAAAGCCAAGCCCGCGGCTCCGAGTGAACAAACGCACTGGCACCTCTTGGCTGCTCGATGTAGGTTTCGTCAGGCAGAGGGATGCTTCCAGGGATAGGACTGTGCTTCTCTCATCTGTTGCTCTCTCGGGGATTCACTGGCCAGGTCCCTTTGCACACGCTGTAGGTAGGTGGCCCCTGCTCTCAGCCCCTCAGGGATGCTCTGGCTGCTGAGCACTGCCTCACCCGAGGATACGCCTTCCTGGGGTGGCCCACACCCAGCGACTGGGAGATAAAGGCTTGGACATCTTGGCCCAATTTGGGACAATGCTGAAAGGCCAAATGGCTCCAGGGTTCCTCACGGGTTGGCCAAGGCCCGTGTTGGTCTGCACTTGGCTCCTCTCCGCTTGGTCCTGCACCCTTCTCTGCCCTCTTCCAGGGGTTCCTCTAAAAGGCTCTCTCTCTCTCTTTTTTTCAATGTTTTTATTGATTTCAGAGAGAGGAACGTTGAGAGAGAGAGAGAAACACCAGTGATGAGAGTCATCGATCGGCTGCCTCCTGCGCGTCCCTTACTGGCGATCGAGCCCACAACCCGGGCATGTGCCCTGGCCCAGGAATTGGACTGTGACCTCCCGGTTCACAGGTGGGCGATCAACCACTGAGCCACGCAAGCCGGGCAAAAACGCTCTCTTTACTGCTCGTGAACTTGGTCTCAGGGTCTGCTTTCCCAAGAACCCGACCTCCATCTCCAGGGCCAGCACAGCCTGAGGGCACGGAGTAGCTACTTGCCAGCAGTTCCTGGGTGGAGAAGCGGGTAAGCGAGTCCCCCTCCGACACCGGCAGCTCTGCCTCCCTCCCTGCCTCCCACTGCAGCCTGTGAGCTCGCCACCGGAGCAACTGTGTCTTTTCCATCTCCGTAGCCTTAGCACCCAGCATCCTGCCAGGTATACAGCAGGTGCTCCATGAATGTTGGAGGAATGATGAAAACATGAGCCCCGGAGGACAGATTTGGGCAAGAGATTATGAATGAGTAGCATAACCCCATCTCCACTCTCGGCCGGACCTTAAACTTGAGCTTGTCTCTCGGCAGCTGCCTTGCCGACCAGGGGCCAGGAGCACCGTTTCCGGAACGGTCGGATGGAAGAGGTTTTCCTCTCTGCTAGCTTCTCAAAGGCCCTTTCTGTATCACTTGTTTGAGAAATAGATGCTGGCTCGGAGCATAGCCATTTATTGGTAACAATAAAGGCCCCTTTAGAAATGACTTCCATTACCTGTGGTCAATTTGAGGCTTGCAGGCCATAGAAACAGATCTTAGCGGGCTTGGAGGTATTGGGGATGAGCACACATTGATTCTGGCAATTAACATGGCAGCTCTCCAAAGCCCAGACCCATAAGAGGCCATCCCTCCCTCCACTGCAGCCTGAGACGGAGATAAACACCACCCGGAGATAAACATTGCTAGCATTTGGTCCAGAGGCAACCAGGGCAAGAGATAGCACCCGGGCTTTGGACCTAGCTGTGTGACTTGGGCAAATGACTTTACCCGCAGAGCCTCAGTTACCTGCCCTATAAAATGGAGCCACTCCAGGCAACCACAATGCTATAGAAAAATAGTAACCATCACAAGCTAAATTTTGAATCAAGCAGATGGGGTCTGAATTCCAACCTTGCCCCTTGCCCCGCTGTGTGACCTCGAACACGACACTCACCCTCTCTGAGCTTCAACTGTTTCACCTATAAAATGAGGCTAACGATGCCTTTTCATAGAGGCCTTTGAGAGAATTAATATACTGTATGTAGCACATTTAGGGCACTGCCTGGCTCTCAGCGCAGGTTTAATACGAGTTTGCTACTGTAATAATTCAGGCTACGGATACAGCTCTATTGCCAAGACAATTATTTCAGAGCCTCTGCGGAGTCCACAAAGTGGCTGACAGAGGCTGTACCATGTCCCTGTCATTGGCTGGCCCAGTTATTTCCAACCAACCTGCATAATTTAAATTTTTTATATTACACTTCAATTTTTTCTGATTACATAAGTAACACATGTTCATTGTAGTATATCTGGAAACCACAGAAGAGTACAGAGAAGCAAATAAACACCACCCAGAGATAAACATTGCTAACATTTTCGCCTTTCTTCCTGCTGTCTACGTTCTATGTGACATTCACATATGCGGATGTACATAAATATGATGCTTTCTTCCTACACTTGAGTCATGTGGTATCATATGGTAAAAATCAGATTGTAACCTGTCACTTTCACTTAATAAGTTTTGGATGTTTTCCTGTGCAATAAAATATTCTTCAGAAACATGATTTTTAGACATTTTACAGTATTCTATTTTACGAATGAATCCTGTTTATTTAATCCTTTTCCTGGTAAGGGTTTTCCCTCCTCCCACGTTCCACAATTGTAAACAATGCAGCAATGAACATCTTTGTGCCTAAACCTTTGAAGGCCTTTTAGATTATTTTCTTAGGACAACTTCTTCCAGGGGAATTCCTGAGTGAGACAGTACACACATTTTTAGGCAGATTCATGTGTCCAGAGTTCCTGTATCGTATGATCTATTTGCATGTTACATATCAACATGATTTCTAACCACTCTTTTGCCAAAATGCCCCTCCCCCCCCAGAGAGGTTAACCAATTCATACCCTTTGTAGTTAGCATAGGAGTGTCCATTTCCTCATATCATGCTAACATTGGCTACCAGCAAAACTTTTTAAGAAAGTTTTGTCTCACATGTAGTTTTAAAATCCAGAAATCAATCCACACAATTCTCCCACAAGCTTGCTGCATGACCTTGGGTAAGTCATGTCCTTTCTTATCTGTCAAATGAAGAGGCAAATCTTCCATAGGATTCTCTTGGTTGCAAGGGACAGACGCCAAACTCGACTGGCTTCAGGGAATAATACTCATTTGTGGTTCATGTGAGTGTCAAGTTTAGGGAGTAGGACTTCAGGCACAGCTGCATCCAGCACTCAGAGGATATCATCAAGAACTGGTTCCACCCGTTTTCCAGAGGCTGATTTTGGTTTGCCTCCTGGGCAGCCACTCTGCAGCTGGTCACCTCTGGTCCTTCCAAGCTCAGACTCTCCCAGTTCAGCATCGCTGGTTTTGTGCTAGTCCCAGGATTTATTCTGATTGGACCAGCTTGAGTGATGTGCCCATTATAAACCAATCAGTGTGGAGAAGGGGGCTGGACTATGCTAATTACCCAGACCGAGATCTTGGACGCCCCCTGCAGGTGAGAAGTGATGGCTTCCTGGTGAAAATCGTGGTGTGACCAGAGCAGGTGGAATCAACGCTGGGCAGGTAAGTCAGCCCAGACACCCTCGGAAGACCCTCCAACCCTGACATTGCAGGAATCTGGGAAACTGATCCCCCCCCCCCCCCCCCGCACCTTTCTTGCAGAGGTTTTGTATATCTGGCTTCTCCACGGCCAATACCTCCTGCCCATTAAATTCATGGGCACCTCATTTCAATTATCTCTGCTTTTAGCGGGGGCTGGAATGGAGGGGATGATAATTACCATATAGATTTGTGGACCTCTGCTCAACAAACAGGGCCCTTTCCCTGCAAAGGCGCAAAGCCAGCCTCATAAATATTAGTCGGAAGGAAACCGCAATCAACTCGAGTGGGAGAGGAAATGGCAAATTGCTTTTTCCTCTCTAGGACATAAAAGCAAAATTCATTTGTTGCCTAACCAGAGACTGTCCAGTGGGCTGTTGGTCTCTCCCAGCTTTCAGTAATAACAACGGTAATAATAATAATAATAATAGCAGCTACTACTTATGAGGTACCTACTATGTGCTACACATAAATATGACACATCATGTACATTAATTCTAACTCCAGTTTTACAGATGAGGAAACTGAGGCTCTGGAACTTTAAGTCACTTGCCCAGGAAGACACAGCCAATAAGAAGCTGAGTCAGGATTCGAACCCAGTCTGCCTGACCACAGAGTCGGAATCATTTCTGCTTAATGGGCTACCTAGGGTTTGTCCAGAAGGGAGGGTTTGATTGTCCCTTGTCTTTTAGTTTTTGGGGACACCATGAATCAGACTTCTATTTTATGTCTTATGAGCATCGGGGAGATAAGCAAGGGGGATCCAGTCTGCTTCTGTAAAAGTTGTCCCTGTGCAGACCTCGCACGCCGAAGGCTCTGGAAAGATCTACTTTACCTCCAGCTTTGGGTAGCAGCCAGGTGCCAGGTTTATACACGTTCAGGCCCCAGCAACTTTGCCACTTAACTAACCTTAGGCCCATTTTCGAGGCAAGGACATTGAGGTCAGAGGGATGATTGAGACTAGATCCTAGCTTCCATTCATTGGGTCAATGAATATTTAACTAAACACTTCAGTAAATACTTCGCTGAATCTTTGCCACCTTCCCCGTAACCAACCTGCTGCGTTACAGACTCTCATTCTTGCTGTAAAACATGGTGACCATGCCCAGCACCTGCTGTCGTCATCACTCATCCTTCCGAGCACTTGACACCCCTCGGCCGAGTCGCACGCTTACTCCAAGTCAGCTCCGTCTGTTCCCAGACCTGTTTACGCCGGTTGTATTTGTCATCATAATTATACGATTTAATTAAGTAAACTGATCACATTAAACTTAGTGTGAGAAGAAAAAATATTCCTATGAATAGGAAACGGAATGCTATTAAAAGACGCAAGGGCAAGGAGAATTTCTGGGGGGAAACCCTGCTATCAACTCAGGTCTGGGAGGGGACTGTTAAGGGTCAGAGTCCGCACGCATCACACGGTGGGGGCTTTGCAAGAAAAGTTACACGAAACCCCAAGAGCAAAACCACACTCGGGGAAGAACATCCACCTTCATCATAAGACAATGAATCGATGAACACATCTTGGAGTTTTTTTAAAAAAACACTATTAAGGAGTTTATCATTTCAACCATTTCCCTTCTGGTAGCTGGCTAGTTATTGGTTCTATATGGATTCAACAAGAGGGCTCCTCTGTAGGCCCAAGAGAACCAAGAAGGACTTGGCGGTGTAGAGAATGAACACATTGGAAATACACTCATCCTTTGTCCCATCCCCTGCACCTCAAACGCTTTCCTTTCTCAGGAAGGACAAATGGCCCCTGCACCTGCCAGCACACTGGCGCCCAAACCAGGTGTCATCAGAGACTCCCTCTCCCGCTCGTCCGCAGCCAGAGTCCTGGCTGGCATCTCGCACAGCCACCCTCCCCTCCCTCCAGTGCCCCTTTTGACTCCCTCGGTGCCTCCTTCCCTCATTTCCTTCCCTTCTCCCTTCTCCCTTCCCTCCTGCCCCCCAGCAATGTATGCCTGATCCAGTTTCTGGCATCTTCTTGCGGTTTTAATTTGCATTTCCCCCCACAGCTGGTGACCTGGAGCATCTTTTCACCCGCTTAGTTGCATGTCCAACGCTCTTTTACAAATGGATCACTCTGCCTGTGCCGACAAGCCCCTCTCCCCTAATAAGACTCGAGAGCAAGATCTGACCCACGGGTAATGCTCCATAAATGCTCCCGAGCGAACACACTCAGGGCTAGAGCAACGTGGACCCTGGACGTGGCTTGTCCTGGGCCGGCCTCCTGCAGCTCAGAGCCTCCCCTGTGCACCGAGGGCCGCAGAAAATTCCATCCAGGCGGAGCCGATGCCCAGAGACTCGCTCTCACTGTATAATTAGGTCTGGCGAAGCTTATGAATGTAGTCCCCGATTTGAATCACTTTTTAATTATATTTACCTTTGTCTGCAGAGAGGTGAGATGTATTATTGGCTCTGGGAGGTAACAATTCAAACTTTTATCCAAAGAAGCAGCTGCCCCGAGGACCAGGTCCAGGCAGAACCAAAGAAAGGATACAGCCCGGCCGGGCGGGGCTCAGCAGTTGAGCATCAACTTAGGATCCAGGAGATCGGGGTTCAATTCCCGGTCAGGGCACATGCCCGGGTTTCGGGCTCGATTCCCAGTCGGGGGAGTGCAGGAGGCAGCCGATCAATGACTCTCCCATGGTTGACATTTCTATCTCTCTCTCCCCCTCTCCCTTCCTCTCTCTGAAATCAATAAAGATATATTAAAAAAAGAAAAAAAAGAAAAAGAAAGAAAGAACCACAGGCCCGCAGACACAGAGCTCTGGCTTCCCTACTGCACCTTGGATTCTGAGACCAGGACATCGAGGGTCTTAACGGTTTCTCTTCTCTGCGCCCCAGGAGGGCGGGGCACTAACAACAGAGCTCAGTTCTTGAGCACTGACTATGCCTCGGGTGCTGTGCTAAGTGCTTTTCAAATGTATCTCTTTTAACCTGGGAGGTAGATGCCTTTAGTATCATTCTCATGTTACAGAGAAAACGGAGGAACAGAGAGGGCAAGTGGCTCACCCACGGTCACACAGCTGGGGAGAGGCAGGACCGGGATTCAAATTCAGCTCTGCCAGATGTCAGAGCTCTTTTTCCCCAGTAAATACCTACAGTACTGTAAATGATTTTACTTAGACCTATGATTTTATTAATACCAATCTCTTTTCTCTGGCTTACTTTATTGTAAAACTACAGCATATAATCCATGTAACATACAAACTACGTGTTAATCGACTGTTCATGTTATTGGTAAGGCTTCCGGTCATCGGTAGGCTATTAGTGGTTAAGTTTGGGGGGGTGTCAGAAGTACCCCTGGATTTTGGACCGTGCGGGGGCGGGCGCCCCAACCCCTGCATTGTTCACACGTCAACAGTGTGTACACTATGGGAGAGGCGGCGAGGGTGAGGGCTGACAAAGACCGACACCCCCGCTTCCGAGCCTGCGGGGACTGTCATCTGACGCCACAGCGAGCCGCTCTGAGTGAGCTTCACGGAGGTGGCGAGACCAGCACCCCTGCCCTTGGCAGGCACCCCCGCGCGTGGCTGTCAGAAAGGCTGGGACGGCCGCGCTGTCAGCCAGCCTCTCGCTCCGCGGCAAACTCCCCGCAAACGGGGCGTGTGTGTATATAATTAGCGGAGACGCAGACTGACGTTAACACAAACTGTCTCACGCCCGTCATCCCTCGGATGCCGCTTGGGAGGGAGCTGGGGGCGCCGGCGTGCCAGCTGTGATTAGGGGAGCGCGTGCGGCAGGGACACAGAGGAGCATTTAATGGCACGGATTACGCGTGTAATTGCTTTAGCGAGCCAAGTGTTCTGTGCTCGGGTGGGGTGCCGTAGGAGCCACCCCCGGTGTTCCCAGGCTGCCTCTGAGTCATCACCAGGATGGGGGCTGGGCTTGGGGAGCCAGGGAGCTTCCAAGGCACCATAATTGGGCTTGCAAGTGATGTCTCCTCCCTGAGAATCCTTCCCCCAGCCACCCATGGCCGTTATCGGCGGCGTGGGCAAGATCACAGATGCTGGAGGCAACCTAACTGGTCTTAGAGCCTGGCTCCGCTGTTTAGTAGATGTGTCACCTTGGGTAAGATGACTGTTATGGGTTGAATTGTGTTTTCCCCCCCTAAATCCATACATTGAGTCCTCGGATGCCATAGTGAAATGTTTGTGACATGTGTGGACATCAGGAGCCCAAAGGTGCGCAGAGGGCAGCCATGGGTCAGGTTGGCTTGCTGATGGGAGCGGGGTCGCCCAATGGTTGGGAACAAGCCAGGGAGTCAGGCCGCTGTGTTCAAATCCCAGATCTGTGTCTCCCAGTTGCATATCCTTGGGTAAATGATGCGACTCCTCTAAGCTTTGCTTCTCTCATCTTTCAAGTGGGGGAGATGGTAATAAACATACACAACTCAGGGTTCCAGGGAAGAACAAATGCCTCGCATTCAGCAGAGTGTCTGGCACATAGCAAGTGATTAATGAATATTCACTGCCATCATCATTGTTATGGAAAGAAGTCTCTGGAGGAGCCTTCAAGTGGCATGAACAGGTGTGTAGACAGGGGTCAGGAGCTTGGGGGCTGCAGCCAAAGTTCAGACCAGCAGTGATCAAACCTGGTCCAATGACGCAACTGAAGGAACAAAGTGTGGAGGGCACTGGTGAGCATCATTTAAATAGAGTATTAAATAAGCTAACATCTATGGAAGGGTTTTGTAAACTGTACACATTTGAGTATAATTACCATTAGGGCTATTTTCATCAATTTTATTTCTGGGCCCATCAGCTTCGGTTCTCTAGAGAGAAGATGCCATTTAATTCTCCCAGATCAAATATTTAACAAACACAACACTGAATAAACCCAGCCTTGCCTATTTAGCATGCACTCCGTAGTTTTAGTTGCCAAGTGCAACTCCAGAGATTTGCCACCTTGGCCGACATCATTCTCTGCCTGAGTTTGCTTTTCTATAAAAGGGGCTGTACATACAGTGTCATGGCCAAGAACACAGGGCCTGGGGGCCCCACTGCCCGGGATTGAATCTAGGCTCTACCCTTGGGCAAGGTATTCAATCTCTCTGTCCCCAGTAGTAAAATGAAAAGAATCATAGAACCACCTTATGGAGCTGCTGTAAAGATTTAATGTGCTGGTAAGACAGAGTCTAGAATGTGAGCACATCTATCATGGCCATCATCATCACCTTCATCATCATCACCACCATCGCTAGCACCACCACCACCACCACCACCACCATCACCATCACCATCATCATCTCTACCATCACCATCACCACCACCATGATCATCTCCGCCATCATCATCACTATCATCATCACCATCATCACCATCACTATCATCACCACCATCATCACCATCACCATCATCACCATCATCGCCATCACCACCATCATCTCTACCATCATCACTATCATCATCACCATCATCACCACCATCATCACCATCACCATCATCACCATCACCATCACCACCACCATCATCATCACCATCATCACCATCATCTCTACCATCACCATCACCACCACTATGATCATCTCCACTATCATCATCACCATCATCATCATTACCATCACCATCACCATCATCACCATCATCACCACCATCATCACCATCATCATCACCATCATCACTATCATCACCATCACCATCACCACCATCATCACCACCATCATTTCATTATCATCATAACCATCACCATTAAAGTCACTCTTCTCAGTATTTCACTTGGTTGTGCATGGAATGTGGTTAGCATTGTTACTGTCCACTAATAAACGTCTTTAAAATATTTCCGTTTTAACTTCTAGCATGATAACTTCTACTGCTATAACCCACATACACAAAAGTTCTCCTGGAGTCTTCAATTAATTCTACGAGTGTTGCACAGCCCTGACACCAGCAAGACTGAGAAACCGAATAGAGCCTGGGCAGTTACCATGTGACAGACACGGACGCACAAGGAGCTCCACTCGGGTGCCCGGGAGCAGATGGCAGTGAGGTCTCTGGCCCAATCCTGGCCAGACGGGGATCCCGTAACCGCAGCTGAGTGGGCCAGACAGTAGGGGGGCAGGTCTGACAACCCCCATCAGCAACTCCAAAACCACTGTGGGTTGACTGCCCTCCAGGAGCCTTAGACTGGGCCTACGGGTTGCCGCACCACACAGGCCATTAATCTCCCTGGTACCAGGATGAGGTGCTTGGCTCAGGTCCACATGCTTGCCGGCGCCGGGAGCTGCTATATTGTCTCTTCACTTTGGCCCCAAAGTGCACCATCCTACTAATTAAAATGGCCTTTGTTCTAGAGCCCCCTGGAGAGGGCACACACACAGTTATTGCGCCACAGGCTGGGGCTGATCCCTTGCCTCAGTGGTGTCCTTTTGGGGAGCAGAGCAGGAACAGAATTCTCTAAGTATGTACTAAGCACAAGGCATGGTGGTGTCCTCACATTTTCATGTGCAGTTAAGAACACAGCTGTCAGAATTACTTCCCGCGTGCTGTATCTTAGCTGTGTGACCCTGAGCAACTTGCTCTACCTCTCTGGTCCCCAGTGTCTGCAACCGTAGCATGGATATAACTATCACACTGACCCTCGTAGAACGGTCATAGGGTGAAGTGAGAATCCCACCCGAGGGCGCATGTGAAAGCATCACTAATCCATGCCTGAGGCTCTCACTAGTAACAGATACTATGACTATCTTAGTGGAACTTCCCAACACCCCGCAGGTAAAGGATGAGGGACCCAAGGCTCAGGGGGACGCAATTAGTGTCCACGGCCACAGAGCCATTAAGTGGCAGGGCCAGGATCTGCCCCAGCTCTGCCCGAGCCCTAAGCACCTAGTCCCATGCGTGGCTCGGGCTGGGATGGGGAGTTGAATCCAGGAGCTGAGAGAACAGGCCTCCTGGAGACTCCGGCGGCTTCCACCTGAGATTTCATTTCCCCTTTTTCACCCTGAGGCGAGTTGCTAATATTTGCTAGGAAACCAGAGGAACAAAGGCGTGAAACACAGGATCTGTGTAATCCTGTTGTATCCACCTCTTTTTCTGTCCCTGGGCGGGGGGGAGGGGTTTGCAGACACTCTGCTTGGAGCAACGGTCCTGTTACAAACAGCTTCGAAACCATCCGAAGGTATTTCGAATCGTTCAATTTGCCCCCTGAAGAATCTCAAGGAGAAGAGCAAGGGTTGGAAGAAACGATTTTGATTTGCGCTGGATGGAGGGATGATGCAGGAACCCGGTGCGGGGTGAATGAAGGGCGGGGAGAAGGGCGGGAAGTGAGGCCTGGAGGGAGCGTGAAATTAATATTCCTCAAATCGAGCTGCTGAATTAAGGGATCGGGAAACCAAAGCTGCCCCAATTATGGCATCAACTGGAGGAAACCGAGACGCGAAGCTCACCTTGGAAATGAGCATTCAGAGGGAAATGTGGCACCTCCCAGGTCAAGGGCTCCGTCTCCTAGAGAGAAAGCTGCCTCTATCTCCTTGATATCACTTGGGGAAAATGAAAAAGGCTGTTGGACAAGGGGTGTGTGTGTGTGAGAGAGAGAGAGAGACAGAGACAGAGAGAGGGAAAGAGACACAGGGTGACAGAGGCGGGTTTATGAATGACCCAGGGCCGGTCCCGACAGAGGTGTCAGTGGGTCTCCCAGCTCTCCCTGTCTGTCCCAATGCCCTCCTTCCCTGCCCATCCACACTGTCCAAGTAAGAAAGCCCAGTGACCACGGTCAGTGTGGGGGCCGTAACCCCTGACTCCTGGCTGGGACACCCCGTCTAGGCGTCCCATCTGTATCTGTGGGCTGTGCCCCTGCCTGGGAGGTGAACAGACTCCCCTACCACCTGGGGGCAGGGATGTAGCAGACAGGCCCGGATAAGGGGTCAGGAGCTCCAAGTCCAGACCTGGCTGTGCTGGGATGTGCTGTGTGATCTTGGGAAACTCACTCAACCACTCTGGGCCTCAGTTTTCCCACCTGTAAAATAGGAAGACTCATTCCTGCCCTTCCTACCTCCCAGCATGGGTGTGACATTTAAATGAGATCATGGTTCTGAACAAGCTTTGAAACGTTTTAAAAAATGTAAACGAAAGTGAGAAAGCCTGGTCTTTATGTCGGGGAAGGGTCAAGGCCCACTTGTTGCATTTTCTTGACAACGCTTCAATTCTCCTCTCAACAGGGAAGGAGCCCATCCGGGCAGAAAATGAAATCACTGTGTTTTCAGGCTGTGGGAGGGAAATGCTCAGAGAATTTATGCCTTGTTCTGCTCCCGAGGAAAACCCCTTACAAGGGGCCATGAAAGCCAATGGGCAGAAGAATGGTAATGATAATAAAATAATAATGGCAATAAAAACAGAAAGCAAAGCCACTCTGAGCAACTAGGTAATGCGCCAGGGAAGCGCCCTGAGAGTGTCATCTCCCTGCAAACCTCCTGGCCTGGTCTCCAGCACCTTCTCCTGAACGGCCCATGGTGCTAGGCAGTTCCTTTTGGAAACGGTTTGTGAATCAGACCTACGGCTCCATCCTGTGCGGCCCCTCCTCTCTTTCTGTCTTGCAGTGGATTCTGGAAGGAAATGAATGGCTAGTTGGGACCCTCCACAGCTTGCTCTCAGCAGAAGCATCCCTCCTCACGCCCTGGGAACTGACCCCTGGGACAAAACCTCCACCAGCAACAATCTTTCTGGCCAGGAGGCTGTCATCCCCCCTCCCAGGCCCAAGGGCAGCAACTCAATAATTGTGTCTTAAATCAAAGCAGTTGGCAATAGTGGATTCCTTTGGACACCCCATGGCCTCCGAATTCCCAGCAACAGGAAATGGAATTGCCTCATGAGCAAGAATCTTCTAGATGAAATAGCTCAATTGCCTTCAGCCGGGATCCAGGGCCCCTCTGACCCCGCAGGTGCGCCCTGGGTGGTCCTCACCTGCCCCGGCAGGAGAGTTTCATCAGTGCCCCAGCTCGACAGGTGGAGCTTGGAAGCATCCTGGGGCCCAGGAAGGTGTGCGGGCTCTGAAGGCAGAGAGACGGGGCTGGATCCTGTCCGTAGCTCCCTTTGTGACTTCTAACAATCTCTGGGTCTAGGGAGCCTCAACGTTCCCATCTACAAAGTGATAAACATAATTTCTGCCTTGTTTTGTGGAACAGAGAGAAAATGTACATAGAAATGTCTTGCTTCCGATAGGCGATTAAAAGAATGAAAACATAAAGAAGGTGACTCATTTATTACGGGCCTCTGGGAGGTTCAGGGACTTGGCCAGAGAAAAGACTGGAGTTGGGTTTGCAGCCTGTGGCCACAGGTGACAAAGTGGGTGGAGACACAGTGGTTTCAAAGCCACATTTACCTACTCCCAACCCACTGCTTTTTCTGCTCTGAAGTCTACCTAATTCGCAGTATTGTGCCAACGCCTAATGGGGCCCTTATGCCATTCTTGGAAAGGTAACAGTCATGGCCGAGATCTGTTCACTGTGACAGTGCGCTGGGCGACGCTGAGAGGAGAGGAGCTGCCTGGCCCACGCGTGTCAAGTGTCGGTGTCCACAGCATACGTTTATTTCTGGGGAGGAAGGGGCATCCTCACTGTCCCCAGAAAGGGGCTCTGCCCGCCACTTCCTGTTGCCTTTCAGGCAAGAGAGACTCCTCTGGTTCCATCCTAGGGGAACAGCTCATCAGTTCCCTGCCATCCATCCATCCCCAGGTCGAAGGCTTCCCCCAGCCCGGGGACTAACCTGGTAATAAATGCAAAGCGACGCTGTCTCATTACATTTTCTCGTGCTTTCTGCAGGAGGAAAAGACGCACTGTGCACTTTATTTGAATTCCGTGACCTTTGCAAACGCGAGCCTGCTTGTGTTGTTCTGCTTGGGGAGGGGGGGAGGGCATGTGAAAACCACACGATGCTGGAGGAAAATGTGAGACCCCTCCAAGTTCCCCTCGGTTTTGACTTGGCCATGTCTGTGTCTTCAGACAGAGCGGTGGTTTTAAGGAGCCTCAGTTTTCCCATCTCAAAAATGGGGAGAGTCATACGACCTCTAAGAACGGATGTAGAGATGAAACCAGAAAACACAGCTCAAGTGCCCAGCAAGCACGGTGCCTCACACACAGTAAGCATGTACAATGAAGGGTGCTACACATCAGCCTCGGGGGAAATAGCATGTACTGGAAATTGAGGTCTAGAGAGAAGCCATCTGCCCCAGGTCACCAAGAGCTGGAGTTAGAAACCAGGCTATGTGGCGCAGGGGGGAGTCTGAAAAGCAGCAAGACAGAGCCATGAAACCAGGCAGAGCTGAACCAACACAAACAGAAACCATCCAGAGCCCAGGGAGGCAGCATAAATGATCCTAGCAGGCTAGGTGTAGGACAATAGGGAGTGGCGGGGACTGAGGCAAAGTGGAGAATTGTGCTCTTTTAGGAAGGGTAGCCCCTACCCAGCTCCAGCTGATGGTTAGTGCATGGAAATGCGGGCCTGGTGTTGCCATATCTGATTTTGAATGGGGAGCTCTAAATCTAGATTTTTAAGTGAAACCTCCCGATCATAATTGGCCACAAGTTTAATATTCATGACAGCCTCAAAGTATGTTGATGGGCTGGATTCGGCTGAGAGTCTACCTGATAGGAATCCCTCTCCCCAGGGAATATGTTTCCACCACAGCACTGGGTCCCCCTCATTCTACTTACTAATTTACATATCTACCCCTCCCCCCTGAACTGGGCTGTACCCCCTTGAGGCGAGGGACCGTGGCTGAATCGCCTTTGCATGTCGCAGTACCCATCACGGGCCAGCACGAGAAAGGGGCATCACCAACGTTTGTTTGTTGAACAAATGCTTACATCCCCACCCTCCACGGCAGCTGAAAAAAACAAATCTATAATAGCTTTTAATGAAAAAGAAACAGGATGAAATATGCATGAGGATCCTGTTTGTTTTTGACAGGAGGCGGCGTGTTCAGGAGAAAGGGTTTCAAATTATGTTTGCCAGTGATGCTCCCGAAAGACTAAAAAAGTTTCCTGGGCACGCGGTGAAATCTTGTTCTCAGTTCTGCCCGTGACGGATGCTCACTGTGTTTGGATCGTTCTCAAAGCACAAGGAAGTCGCTTATTACAATAGGATACCCTCCTTGCCGGCTGTAGAGACTGGCTGATATGGAACCCAAACATCCCCCGGCTAACCCCGCCGCCGTCATTTGGACAGTTTCTCCCCAGGAGTGTCTTTCCTAACAGTGAAATAATACTAATTATAAACTGCTTCCAATAAGAGATGTAATGCAGCCGCCTGAAGGTTTAATCACCGGCTTCCAAATCAGGTCCATCTTAATCGGAGTCACCCTGCTTTGGCACAGTGGCCAAGGTGACCTTGAGTCAAAGACAGAACCTCTCTGGACCTCTGTTTCCTCTTCTAAAAAATGCGAATAATAACGTCTACCCTGTAGTTTTGTTCCTGAGGGTTGGGAACAGTGTATGTGAAAGGATTGGTATACAATAGATGCCCAAGAAATGACAGCCACCGTCATAAGGAGATAGTTTCCAAACTCCCTTCAAGTAGCAGGACTCCTTTTCCAATTGAGCCATACCTGGAACCCTGGCATGAAAAACAGGGCCAATGGGCGATGCTCAGGCAGGGAACAGGGTTTTCCCAAATGGCCCCTGCTCCCAAGCTTGGCTTCCCTCACCCTTGGGGGAGACTCTGCAGACCCTGGGGCTCTAAGGAACACAGTCTGAAAGCCAGGCATCTATTCTGACTGTCTCTTTCCAACACGTGAAGATTGAGCTCCATGTGGGGTGTGACTTCCTCGGACACACGGTGGGTCTTTGAAGGAACCTGGACTTGAACCCTGGAAACTGGGTTCCTAGGCTGGTTGGTGCTAAGAGATTGACAGAGTGGAGATGGAAGGCAATGGCTTTGGGCTCTGGCCAGTGTGGCTCAGTTGGGCCCAGGAGCAGCAACTCTTGGCCCATAGCCCACCCTCACCCTCACCCCCGGGCCCCGCCCTGTTCCTGAGCCCAGGACCCGGGGCTGCTGTGCTGCTGAGCACACAGGGCTCCGCGTTGGTTGGGCCACTGAGACATTTCCTTTGTCCTCTGGCTCTCTGCCCAGGGACACCTGAGAAAAGGAACAGCTATTACAGAAAAAGCTATTTGTGCTTAAAAACTCCTTTATCTGGGTGTTGAATCACATAATTAGGAGCCCTTCCCAAGAAGATTGAGCCCTCTCACTGCACCGGTGGCACTGGCCCCACGGGCCCCACCTCCCAGCTCAATCAGCTCCCTGCTCACTGCTCGTCCCCGGCGTTTTTGTTGTACATGAATTAGACGCTGATGAGAGTCTGCTTGTCCCTAACGGGCCCCCTTTGCAGTCTATGCCTTCCCTGGGCTGGAGAAGAAGGAGAATTTCCCAGGACAGCCCCACCCCCGCCCCGAGTGCCGGGCACTTGGTTTCAAAGGCACACGGGGTTGAGGGGACCGAGAGGAGAGCCTCAGACGCACGCTGCTGGCTTCGTGGCGGCTGTTCCCATTTCCTCCTTTCCTGACGCTCACAGTGTTTCTTGGTTTTTATTCTGTGGTTTTGAGGGGGAAAAACCCGGACATACCAACACAGGGCCACTGTAGGGTCCACAGGCCCGCATTACGGACTTGCCGCGGAGCGGACGGGCCTGGCATATCCCTGAGAGGGCCGGCCCCTCCCTCCACTTCCCCGGGAGTGTCTAGGTGTTAATGTGTGTGCGCGTGAGAGAGGGAGAGATGTCGCAGCTGATTACTGAGATGCTGTCACCCTGAAACGCTTCCCTTACTTGGCTTTCAGGACGGACAGGCTCCTGGCTTTCCGCCTCCCTCCTGGCTTCCGGGCCCTTGTCCTTCCCTTGAGCCTCCCCACTGCCCGCCTGGGGCATCTCAAGGCTCCGGCCTCTCCCCCCGCCACCCGGGGTCTCCTCCAGCCTGAGCTTTCCCTGCAAGCCGAGCTCTCCAGCCCCGGGTGGGACATATGCGGGAGGCAACCAATCGATGCGTCTCTCTCATGTCAATGTTTCTCTCTCTCTCCCCCCTCCCTCCCTTCTACTCTCTCTAAAAATCAATGGAAAAAATATCCCTGGGTGACGATTAGCCAGAAAAAAAAATCCGACCTCACAAATAATCTAGACTTCTTAAAACATGCACCGTTACTATCCTGGCCCAAGGCAGCGTGACGCCTCATCTGAGTCACTGGAGTTGCCTCCTTGTGGTCCCCCTGCCTCCACCCCTGTCCCCACGCTCCATCTCCACACAGCAGCCGGAAGGATCCTTTAAAAAAAATGAAATCACGCCACTCCTGGCACTCATTATTCTCCAGCGGTTTTCCAGCTCCTCTGGATGCTAAGGTGCCATACGTGTCACGGGACCTCTTGTGCACAGCCCCTCCTGCCCCCGCCGGCCCAAAGCATGCTGGGCAGATCCCTGGAGCATCCGACGGCGCGGGCGATGAAAATCTTCACCCGGAGATGTCGCCTTTCTGGGGCTTTAGAACCTCCTGCTCCTCTGCGGGCATTTCGCTTCTCCAGAAGGCACTTGAGAGGCAGCCGAGCTCCTTCAGCTCCGAGGAAGGCCCCTGGAGGGAAGCGGAGGGTGGAGTGCGGAGCCTTCCTCTCCGCGCCCCGCCCGCGATCCGAGGAGGGCACGCGCCGCCCTTCATCTTCGCCTGCGGGGGGGGTGTAGACACGCTGCTTGGGGGCGATGAGGGGGGCTGCCGAGCAGTTCGGCCCTCTCCTGAAGGCCCAGGGCCCCTTCCGAGGGAACATCCATCACCCTGCAGCCGAAGAAAGGCCGGATTTCAGCTGGGGGACCGGGGCGGGAGAAGGCAGGTGCCGATCCCTTTCAATAATTAATTCCATTTCGTCTTTAAAAATTGTTATGGTTAAACACATCCTACATCCCGAATGGTGAAAATCTCTCTAGACAGTTAAGGATAACGGGAGCGCGAGTATCTGTGTATCCGCCACTTGGCTCGTAAAACAGAACATTATTAATAATTGAGAAGCTCCTAAAAGAAACCGCGGCTCTGAATCCTGTTTTAATCATATCCCCGCTTTTCTTTATAGCCCCGCCATCAGGTAAAGGTTCATAAATAATGAGAGTAATGACTGTGGTGATAACAGCAGCAAAGGCAAAAGTAATAATAGGAGCTAATATTTACAGAGTGTTTGTTCCACGCCAGGCACTCATCCCTGCACTTGGTGCAGATTAATTCTCTCAGTCCGCACAGCGGCCCTTTGCTGCCTCTGACGGTCTGCAGATGAAGAAACTGAGGCACAGGAGAAGGGGACGCCCGCTCCTTGGTCTCTGTTGGCCCCAGAGATCTTCAAGGCTCCGCTGTTCTGCCTCCCGACAGAGTATTTACTTTGGCTTGTTTCTGAACTTTATATACCTGGTCTCATGCGCTATGAATTCTGATGGGGTTTATTTTGTAGGCTCGATGTGGATTTTCCGAGAGTCCACGGACTGCCTGTAGCTGGTGTTTATTCATTTTTACGGCCGCGCAGTGTCCCGTCATATCCACTCTTCTGTTGATGGACCTTTGGGTTGTGCATAGTTTTTAATTTAATCTCTGTAGAGACCTCACCGCCATGAAAAATATGATCCTCTTAGTTTTATAGACGAGGGACCTGAGGCTCCGAGAGGAAGTTTTCTCAGGTCAGGACCAGCAAGTACAGAGACGGGATCCAATCTGGAGCCGCCTGGCTCCCAAGCTCTCGCTCTCTTTTGTTTCTTTGCCTCTTCTGTGTTTGGGCTTCAACTGCTGAGCACAGATTTTCCATTGGAATCTGTGCTGCTATTTTTAGCCTTCCCCCCCTCTGGGAAATAGCTCTGACGTCTCCCTTCTCTTCCTTCTGGGAGAGGCCCCATTCTTTCTCAGACACGCAATGCCAATGGCAAGCCCTGAGTCAGGTTTTGGGGGTGGAGAGCTGACTAAGGCATTCCTGGCCTTGGGCTTGCTCTGGTAGTGGGAGAGGAGATAGATATTCCCACCAACAGACAATAGAATGTACCTTACGTCTTATAGGAGAGAGAAGTACAAAGGGATCTAGAAATACCCAAAAAAAAGTGAAATCAGGGAGAGCTTCCTGAGGAGGAAACATTTGAGATGGGCTTTGAAGACTGAATAGGAGTTATCTTGTTAGATGAGGGAGCGCATTTCTAATGGAGGAACAGCACCGGTCAAGACCTTGAGTGAGGAAAGTCATAGCAAGTCCGAGGCAGGAAAGCTTGATGGTGGGTGGTCTTGGATGCCAAGCTAAGGTGTTTGGAGATGGTCCTATGGGCAACTGAGGGGGCCTTCATTGGTGTTTCTAGGCATGAGGGTGATATGAGGGAACCCCTGTTTAGGAACAATCTCCTGAGTTCAATAAGGAGGTTGGTCTTGGGGGATAGGCAGGAAGCTTCTTTTTTGAGGGAAGGAAAGTCAGGGAACTCATTCTGGGAAGTGCTGGGGATCTACAAGGGAGTTCACAGTCCATATTTATCCCTTAATCTTTCCTTCGCAGTAACACTTCTCTCCCATGTGTTTAGCTCCTACCCCATTAGCTTTATGAGCTGGGAAAATAATTTAAACACTCTGTGTTGTGGATTCCTCATCTACAAAACTAGCATAATAAAATCTAATAATAAAAGGTAATTTTATGACAATTAAATAAACTCATACATGTAAAGTAGCTAGAACAATGCCAGGTACCTAATCTTCAATGTTACTGAAAGTTTAATGCGATTAGTATAATCATCATCGCCATCATCACATTTTCAGGGCACCAAACCAGACTTTGACTTCATGATACTTAACCTTTTAAATATCTCTGTGGAGCAGGGAGCACAAGCATTTTCTTCCATAGACAGATTAGAGGCCTGAGAGGTCGAGGCCAATGTCACCAGAATCAATAATGGGCTTGTAACGTCAATCTGAGTCTCCTTATGGGTTTCCAGTCACGGCCTCTTATGCTCACTCCCAGGCCAAGACATTGTCCCATGCCTCACCGAGAACGTTACGTTCTTAGAAATGGTCAACTATTTGGACACCAGAAGAGCCCAGGCACCACCTTGGACAGCAACTGAAATTCTGGAAGAATCGAGCTCTTAGGTAGAGGAGCTACGTCCCCCGCAACGTTCATTCTGGCACGACCACCGTCAGCCTTGCAATGGATTAAACAGCATCTCCGGAGGAGGCCGGGGCTTCCTTACTCGCTTTATAATTCCGCAAGTCACCCCTCCCAGCCCTGCTCTCTCATTGTTTACCTTCAGGGCTAATTCTTTGCTCTAACCACAGTGGGTAGCATGTGCCCAGTTCCTGAACAGTTAATTAAGGTCAAAAACTCATTTCCACAAGAAACAGCAGTGAGATGGAGGCGGCAGAGTGCACTGTATCTTTCATTATTTAGGAAACAGGTCTGGGGGGGCGTTGGGGAGGAGATCAGAGAGAAGGGAGTGAAAACTACAGAACCGGCAAGCTCACTGGTTAGACCATTAGGATTGCAACTCCAAAAATTCCATTTGTTGGGATGTCTAGGCCACAAAATGAGAACAAAAGAAGCCCCAGTTGTGAGAAGGCCCGAGGACCACAATGAGGTGTGCTGGGGAACCTCACCGCACCTCTACTGCATCCAGAGATTTGTCCTTAGATGTCCCTTTCTGGGGAACTAAGGCAGATTCACAAATGAACGATATAAATGGTGTGATTTCCCTCAACTGCAACTTTTACGGATCCTCAGCTTTTGGACTAATTCTGGCCACCAGGAGCCTGTCTGGCTGTTCCTGGCTGTCTAGTGGGGAAGAGACCTGGGCTGGAGGCTGGAAACTAGGACATGACAGTCACTTGGTCTGTTACCTGAACCAGTCCTTTCTCTTCTCCGGGCTTCAGCATTCACATTTGTCAAAAGCAGATCATCCCTACACTGGCTCCCTTGCTGGGCTGTGTGGGTCCGAGTGCAATTATAGACGTAAGCGCTTCGAAAAGGTAAATCAAAACGTGAGAGTATAGTTCCCACGTTTAGCTCTGATCACAAATAATTTAGTAATTATCTATTCGTAACTCATTCACGGTGCCTTGCCCAGAGTGGCCCTCACTAAATACTCGTGGAACAAAGAGCAGACCAGCCTACTAGTTAAGGGCAGGGTGGTGTCCTGGTTCTGCCACATCCCAGCAGTGTGACCTTGGGCAAGTCTCTTAACCTCTGTCATCTCCAGTTTGCCCACCTGTGAAAAGATGACGACTCCTCACTGGGACACTGGAAATGGTAAATGAGGCCATGAGTACAAAGCTCTGGGGGAACTTTCTGGTATTTAGTCAATGTTCAACAAACCTTAGCGGATGTATTTATCTTACGTATTCCAATTCTCTTACCACGGGCTGCCAAGGGAGGCCTCCCGAGGACTCCTGCAATTGCTAAGTGGCACTCCGCCATTTTCGTGTGGCTGTTCCGAATCTATTGCCATATGACCGTCTCCTCCGCCAGAAACAGCCAGTGCGTCTCCAGGCGCGGTGGAGAGGTGACAGGTCCCAGCTGGCACGGCCGCCCACCTGCTGTGTGACCTCAGGCCGGTTACCCCGGCCTTAGCTTCCCTGCAGGTGCAGAGGAGCCCAGGGTTGATTCCCAAGCCCACCCTGCTGCTCTGAGCACCGCGATCACCTCTGTGCTAAAAGGAGGTCACCCTTTCAGAACCCCCCGCGGCCGCTCCCAGGGAAGGCGGGACCTAACGGAGCAGGAATGCTGGCTTCGGACGGAGCCAGGACGATCCCATGGGCCGCTTGAAAGGCACGATTCACAGCAGAAACCAGACACGGGTGCCCTACATTTTGTTTGGGGAAATCTGAGCCTTCGGCTCTCCAGGATCCTACCTCCATCCTCGCAGGAGTCATTTTACTCGGGGGTAGCACGTTTCCTGGAGCTGATCACTTTCCTTCACAGGAGTGACCAGCGATTTAGCGAGGCCATTGGTATTTTACTGGAAAGGACACACAACCCATTGTCTTTCAGGAAATGAAATGCCTGCTTTGGGAATTGAGGTGGGGGCGGGAGAAGCTTCTCTTACTCCCTTTGAAAATCAGAGAGAGGATGGCAATCTTGAGACTCCAGCAGTAGTGGGATCCGGGCTTTCTTTGTATGGCCTCCAGAGGAACTGAGAATGTCCCCAACGAGACTGAGGAGAACTGGGTCGATCGTGCCTTTGCCATTGACGAGCTGTATGACTTTGGGCAGGTGCTTTTCCCTCCCTGAGCCTGGTCCTCGGTGCCTGACACTGGCTCTTCCTACCCGAGCACCAAAGGAAGTAACAGAAATTGTCCGGGATGGGCCCAGGGCATCTACTTGGAGTCCAGGACTGTCCTAGGTGCTGGGGATGCAACGAGCTAGAGTTCCTCCCTGCCTAGAGCTTCCACCTGCTAGAGTTTCTACCTGCCCAGAGCTGATGAGTGAGAAAAGCAGAGGCACAGAAAAGCAAGTAGGCGATTACTCCACCAGGAGAAATGCTGGGGCCAGAGAGGTTAAGTCATTTGCCCAAAGCTACACAGCTGAAAAGTGATAAAGCTGGGTTTGAACGCAGGCCCTTAGGCTTCTGAGCCCAAACATTAACCAGCCACCACCCGGCCGCTTGTAATGGAAGCTGGCCAAGCCTTTATTTGGACAGCGAGAGGGGGCTCTATGGGGAGAAAGAGTCCATGCAGGTCCGGGTGAGCGGGATTGGAACTGAATGCTCTGTACACTGCCCGGAATGCAGGATGTAAGGTGGGGGCATCAAGGAGGCACTTGGTGGCAACCGATGAGCCGAAGAGAAAGGCAACATCTACGGTGAGATACTGAGACTTTGTCCCGAGGCAAAGAGAAGCCGCTTAAGCGTTCCCAGCATAAGAGGGCTATTGTCAGGCGATTTGGAAAAGCCATTCTGGCCGCCCTGTGGAGAATGGAGTTTCCCTGCCTGGTGCTGATGGCCAGGGGACTTTGCCAGGAGTGACGGTGAGATGTCGCCCCAGAGGAGAGCCCAGCGCAGTTACCCTCTCCCTCCCCTCACTCACCGTCACCTTCTCTCCACCCACGACCCAAGACCCAACAAGCGTCCGTTTTATCACTGTGACAGCATCTCACAGCGGGTCAGGCTCCTCAGTTAGGAGGCCCATGTTCCAGGGCAGCCACAGCCAGAGGCTCACGGGCGTTCAGCAGGAAGGACCACCCACTGCTCCCCAGCCGTCCCCAGGCACGGTCTGGCCTGGCGGGGACTCCCCCGGAGAAAGAACTGACGTGAATGTGGAGAAAGACCAGAAGACAACAGTGGACGCAAGTTCGACGGTTGTTTCCTTATGCGGATTGTGCTCCCTGCTCGATCTACAAATCCTCGCCCTCTGCCCGGGCCTTAAACAGAATTTTTCACCACTCCGACCTGCCCTCCCCAGGACCAGCGTCTGGGGGGGCTGCAGCGTGTTTCCACCTCGCTCTCTGTGCAACACGCGCACGGCCCTGTTTTTAAGTGAGCAGAGGCTGGGTTTCATCTGCCTCTTGTGATCAGAGCTGGCGGGGTTTTAAAAGGCTGCTCCTGAGAACAGCTCATCCTTTGATTATGATGCCAGCCGAGTCTCAAAATCAGCCCCTCGCATTGCAGAGGGGGAAACAGCCGGCGGGAGCAGCAGGACGCGTGCAGGCTCCGGCAGAGAGCAAGGGGTGGGGCGGGCAAGACCAGACCAGCGTGGGGTGACTCTCTGAGGCGTTTCAAAGGGGATGCCTGTGTTCTCTCTCCATCACTTGGATGGCTGCTAATTCCCTTTTACAAATGAAGGATGAGTGCTTGGAGCCATGGAGCGAGAGGTCAGAGGCCACCCAGCCAAAAGTGCTGTCATGGTTCTGAGCCTGGGGCCCCCAGAGTCACATGGGCACCGACGAGAGGAGAGGTTGTCCCAGAGGAGCTTCCACGCTCACACTCTCTTCTCATCTCTATCACATTCTAGAGCGAGGCAGGGCAGGACTTATGTCCGTTCTGCAGATGAAAAAACGAAGACCCCAGTAGAGGGAGAACGGCATGAACCATGATGAGGCCGGGCCTTCCACCCGAGACCCCAGGCTCGTGATCTGGAGGGTTTGCCATCGCAGTGTGTGAACCAGGACCTGTCCCTGTGCACCTGAGGCAAGCCAATGGGTCTCACACTCAAATGATGTAAGGACCAGACAAGCAACAAGGAAAGAGCCGATCAGGTCCAGGTGGGTAAACAGAGGCAAGGACAGTGGTGAACTGGTGGCCAAGGAGGAGGTGTAAGGAGACGTCAAGAGAAGGTGGCAGGCTGGGTTTTATGTGACATTTTATTTTTGAAGTGCGGTGCTGACCAAACCCAAACATTTCAGTCTTCAGGCTACAAGTCTTCAGCCCTTACGTTAACTTCCCACCAAGCCCCCAGCTAGGGGAGCCAGACTTAGCAAATAATATAAGATACCTGGTCAAATTGAATTTTAGATAAGCAATGAATAATTTCTAGTATAAGTATATTCCAAATATGGCATACTTATGCTAAACAATATTCAGTTTTCATCTAAAATACAAATTTAACTGGGGTTAATGTTAGGATTAGGGTCAGGAGTTAGAGTTAATGTTAGGGGTTAGGGTTAGGGTTAGGGTTAGGGGTTAGGGTTAGGGTTAGGGTTAGGGGTTAGAGTTAATGTTAGGGGTTAGGGTTAGGGTTAGGGGTTAGAGTTAATGTTAGGGGTTAGGGTTAGGGTTAGGGTTAGGGTTAGGGTTAGGGTTAGGGTTAGGGTTAGGGTTAGGGTTAAGGTGAGCAATCCTATCCCCCCTGCAACTCCACTTGGCTCACCCAGCACAGGAAATGCCCCGGCTCCGTATCTACCTCCCGGCTCATCCAGGGCCTGTGCTAATTCTGCACCTTCATCAATAACCCTCAGTGCTCAGCCCGCAATTCCCGAGACTCCTCCTGTCACCTGGTCTTACTGCCCTTGGTGGGTGGAGACCAGAGCAACTCATGGGATGCAACGAGCACAGCCCTGCCTCGCCACCGGGGCTCCCGGCCCCCACAGCGCGGTGCCGGTGCATCGACTGTCCTGTGTTGTGGTCCCGTCCGAGGGAAGGAAGCCCCCTGCCCCTCGCAAAGCTGGGGGCTCCTGGCTCCGGCGCCTATTAGAGATTCCGGAAGGTTCTTTGGGATCCTGCTTCCCCGGGGTCGCCGATGAGACGATAACGTATCATTTTTACTTGGATACATTGCTTGGGAGTGTCCAACCGGCTGAATGCAAGATTTCCTTCCTCTGCCCACCAGGTGTACACGCCCCTGCTTGCAAAGAGTCCTTTGTGGGCGGCTGGGTGGTTAGGGTTTCCCGTTTCTCATTTTTTCCTCTGAATGTCCTCCGTGGGTGCTCTGAATGCCCTGCCGACAAAGGGCCCCGTTGTCAGGCAGAGATGAGCAGATAGTGGCAGAGGTTGCCCAGACTCCGCTGGCTTGCCCTGCCAGGTCCCGAGGCTTGGACGCCCCCTCACCTGCCCTTCCCACGCCTCCGGGGAGAGACTCCAAGGCCCCTCTGCCCCCAGGACACAATGATCGGGCCTTCCCAAGCTGCTTTCGACACTGGACATCTGTTTACCTCCTGTGCCCCTTCCTGCTTGTCTGGCCCCACAGTCTGGCTGTTCCCTCTCCCCCAAACTCTCAGCTGCCCCTACCGGCCTCCCTGACACAGGTCTCCCCCGCCTTCTGGGCTGAAAGCAGAAGGGGCGAGCCTCGAGCCTCAAGCCTCGCACAGGAACTTGTCCCTAATCCCGTTTATGACAAGCAGTGGGGTCAGGTTAAAAGTCAAGCCCAGTGGCCCCCTGTGCCTTCCTCTGAGACGTCCAGCGTCTCCGCACCCACGGGCCAGCTTCCAGACCAGGGCCCCTTCCAGCCCGAAGTGGGGGCTCTGCAAGGCCAGACGTGCTCACAGCACAGGAGGGGAGAAGGGCTTTGCTGGGCCTCGCTTCCCCTCCAAGGATGACCCCCCGGAGGGGGGCACAGCAAATCCCTACCCTCTTTAATCTGCTTTTGCTTTTGTGGCTCTTTAGCCCCTAAACTGTTGGTTTTTTTCCTTCCAGATAATTATTTACAGACAGAGACTAGCTAGCAGCCCAGGAGCCGCTTCTTTGTTCTGTGCTTCCTGTCCCTGCCTGCTCTCCTGTCTGAAGTGGTGCCTCTTGGAAGAGGGACATCAAAGCCTGCTGGGGGGACCGCATGGAAAGGGAATTTTTTTTGGTCTTTCTGAAAAGCAAGGAAAGAGGACCTCGCCTTGTTTGTCCCTGCCTCCTGACTGCTGCTGTCTCTCTGGGCCCCGGACCCCCCAGGGACCCTGGAGAGTTAGAACAAAGGATTGCTTCCCAGGTCGGTGGGTGTTTCCTATTTGGTTTCTCGGAAAATAAAGGAGACGACGTTTGGCCTGGAGGACACAGACTCAGTGCTTTGTGTGGCCGGCAGGTCGCTCAGGGGCTGGGAGAAGCTGGCAGCCTCAGAGGGAGGAAGGAGTGAAGACTGGGGATGTATAAAGCGGAGTCACTTGAACTAAGCTGCTGAGACTATTAACACGATGGGGACAGACTCTTCTTGTTCAGACTAACCTGGGAACTTAAACCCATCAACTCTGCAGTCCTGTGTCAGGGCCTGGATGCAAGTCAGCCCTCATAATGCCCTGTGATTACCCCCTGAAGGACTCACATGTCTAGACCGCCTGGCATCCATCATCCAGATCGCCTGACAGCTGACTGATAACCGGGCTGGACCGCTCCTAGGGCTAAAGATGCAGGATGGAGCATTCCCAAGAATGGCATTTTTTTTTTTTTTTTTTAACCGTAAGAACTCTTAACTTTCCTGTCTTCTTTGAAACACTTCTGGATTTTCGGCTGGCTGTGTTCCCGGTTTGCAAACTCTAAGACCCTTGAAGTAAATCTTTAGCATCTATTTCTAGCAAAGGCTTCAGGCTCTTGTTGAGTTTGCTTCCCAAGATGATGGGGAGGGGGAGGGTCTGGGTGACTCAGAGTCCAGTATGTCTCTCCTAAAACCTGCCCGTCAATATGGTGTCACCATGGGGGCCCCGTGGGGGTTTGACTCCCAGTTTCTCTAAAGAAGCTGGATATTCGACTTGTCATATGAAATTTTCGAAATTGTAAAATAGTGTGCAGGCCAAATGAGACTCCAAAAGAAGGGCTGGATCTAGCCCGCCACCCACTTGCGACATCCATCTTCTTAGAGAGGAGGGTGGCTGAGGCTCAGACGGCAGTGGTGACGTATCCAGGATCACATTTAAGGGGCTACACCATAGCTGTTCCCAGCACAGAATCTGTGCTTGGCACATGAAAGGCACTCAGATAGTTGTCAACTAGACCACAGGTAACAATATTTACTTACTATTGATCGCCTGTCAGGATTTAGCGCTATGCCAGACGTTACCTGCCTTAGACGTATTCATCAGGACTTTTTCGGTTGCCAGTGACAGAAACTCAATTCAAAATGCTTTAAACACGCAGAGATGCGCTGGCTTTACGTGTAGCTGTGGCTAGACGTTCGCGCCAACCTGACACCAACTGTCAGCTTGTTTTGCCAACCGGGTTCCTTTTTCTCACTTCTGCTTTCCCGAGGGCAATGTGTTGACTCCCCTCCTAGGTTTAAGAGGGTGCAACTGGGACCACAGACAGACTTGAGTCGTCCCAAGGGTTCGACCAAAGTCCCAGGGCTGACTCTCGTTGGGCCAACTGCAGCAATTGCTCACTCCTAAACCCATCCCTGTGGCCACGAAGATAAAACGCTCTGACTGGCCGTGGCTGGGCCCTGCGACCGCACTCAGAGCCCCAGTGGAAGGGAGAAAGAGGGAGGCGCCCCAGCCCCTCGGACTCCCCGACCTGAGAGTGGGCAGAAGGCGGTGCCCCGAAGGAACATCAGGTTCCAGGGGTACAAGTCTGTAACTCACCTATGTGCTGTATCGTGTGTTCACCACCCAAAGTCAAGTCTCCTCCTCCATTCATCCCTCCCTTTACCCATCCGCCTTTCCCTCGGGTAATCCCCGTACTGTTTGTGTCTGCGAGGTTGTTTCTGTTCGTTTGGTTGGCTGGGTTTTTTTCCTGCTTAATCCCTTCCAATAAGTCCCATTATTATTGGCATTATTATTATTTTAGATGGGATGCGCCACTTATCTTTTAGAGGCCTGATATTCGTTGAGTGGTCATTAGCGATATAGATCCATGGTTATTCCGTGAGAAAACCTCCTTTCCCAGACGATCAGAGCAGTTTAGTTTGCTGGCTGCATCCTTTAAAAATGAGATCGAGGGTGGCGAGGCCATATCAAAGATCCCTCTGTTGTGGAAAAGGCCGGGATCCCTGGGGATGAGTGTCCTCTAAAGCCCTTTCTTTCTTCCAAACGTCTGCACTCCTCTGAGTGCCAGGAACAGGTCTCTACGGGGCTGGGCACACAGGCAGCTCTCTTGGTGGGAGGTGACACCATTCTGAGATTTTTCTGTACTCTTCTGTGACTCAATGTACAGTTCGTGTCCCCGGCTGGGCCAATTACCGACTTAAAATGTTGTTAGGAGAGGCAGGCACGCTGGTTATGTAGCTGCGAGCACTCGGGCCCGGTGGTTTTCTATTTATGCTGTTTGAAAAAGCCATTCTTTTCCAGATCTCTTTGTGTGTGCGTGTCACCAAAAGGCCAGCCAGTCACACATCCTTCCTGGGGAACTGTCCACCTTCTCGCCCCACGCCCGTCTGTCACCCCGTCCCGCGCGGCAGGGATGGGCTGGAACAGGAATTGCAGGAAAGGGGAACAGGGTGGGAGCTGAAATCGTTGGGAAAAGAGATGCTGAGGACTGCGAGAGCGAAAGAGATGGGAGGAAAGTGGGGAAGGAATTGATTTATCAGCTCGGCATCCTTGTGGCTCAAATGGAGGTGAGATCGAGTGATGCCGTGGCTGTGGGTAAATTCAATAAAGACACTCGAAACTGTCAAATAAGCCACCTGCTCTCCTGGCATGGAAGGAAGATGAGGCCGGGAGTGGGGACACCGGGGTTCTGGTCATGGCCTGTTCGACCCTGAGTGAGTACTGGCACCCTTCTGGCTGCCAGCCCTTTCTTCTGCAAACTGGAATTGTTGGGTGATATCTTCATTGCACCTCTGTTCAGCACCGACAACCCACGGATTTATGATTCCATGAACCAAAGCTGGTGGAGAAACTGAGTCCTTCTGTGGGTTCCATTTTAGCTCCATAGAGACCGATCTCAGTTCTTATAACAGAACCTCGGCCAGGCACAGGTGGGTGTTCCCCAGGCGTGGGTGCACCTTGGAGTACTGTTTACTCGCCTGGTCAATGCATCTTTAGAGTCTCCTCTGATAAATATTCATGGGCACTTGTATTCATCCAGTTCTGCTGTCCATCGGGAAATAGGTGAATGCTCTCGCTTTGCGTTTCCTACGCAGGCAGAAGGAGCTCGTCCCAGGCACAGCACGGGCTCCTCCGGGGTGGGCTCCTGTCTGCACCCTCCAGCCAGCCCACAGCCAAGGCCTCACCCCATCAGCGGCTTCCTTCCCAGCCCAGCCTCAGAGAGGCGTGGGCTCTCTCCTAAATGGGCTCTCCTGGTTTTGCTTTTCTCTATTTCCTCCCGCCTTTTTATTTTTTTAAATCACTTGCTCTGATGTATAAGGCACAAGGTTTCCAGAGGTAACCATCAGGAGCCTAGATTCCTTGATTAGCTAAAAGATACCTACAGAGCTCCCCCATCCCTCCTCCCTCTTTTCCAGCCTCATGATGAACGGAAAGGTAAAGTCGTCAGGGGGTTTGACCCGCTTCGCCAGCACCGGTCTCGGGGTGGCTTTTCTCCTTCAGTCTAAAGGGAGAGGCTTTCCTTTCTCAGGAGAGAAAGCCCCTCCTCTCAGTGGCATCATGGGCACCTCGGTGTTTGCGGAGCTGGTATGACCGTGGTCTCCTTAGCAACGTCACTCTCGCAGGATCAGAGGTGACAAGTCTCTCTTTAATGATCTCGGTTATAAAAACCCCAACCTAAACCAGAGCAGGGCTCTCCCCAACTATGCTAAACAGAATACAACCAGATAACAGGGCTACACAAAACTGCCGATAACAACAACAACAAAACCCAGCGTGCACAACAGTTTCTCTCCAAGGAGCAGGGGGGTCGCTGAGCGGCGGGCGCGGCCTCTAACTAAGGGCGGCGCAGGCGGATGGAGCACGGGCCTGTCCCCTCCCCAAATGAGCTTAGTGTCCCAAAGAGAAGAGACGCTGGGCTTCTCCAACACTTGCCTCTCAGCCTTCGACCCGGGCTCCCAGGCTGCAAGCGGGAGCTCCTGGCACCGAGCCTGGGCACCCTGGGGAGCCTCCAAGGCTGATGGGCGCGAAGGGCTCCGACCTACCGGCCTACACGCGCCGAGAAGACGGGGTCACTCTGCCCCCGTCAGCAATCCATGGGCAGCGGGGCGCCTGGCACATAGCGGACGCTGAGATGCCAGCGTTGCTTAAATGCACTTTATATGTTGTTTCATCGTTGGACCCTCAGGAGACAGGAGGAGGCGGCCACCGTCACCGCCTTGCATGTTACACATGAGAAAAAATGAGTTTTGGGAACCAAGTCCCTGGACTCAGGTCCCACGCCTTTATCATGAAAGCACCTCCCTCAGCCTGACAGTCAGCCCCTTGGGAGCGAGTCCCTGTGGAGCTCCGTGGGCCCCCCTCTCGCCCCGACTCGCCCTTTCCGAGCCCAGAGGCTCCCCGCCCGGGCTGCCCACGCTCCTCTGTGGCCCGCGGCACCGCAGCGCTGGTGGCCTCCACGCGCTTCTTTATTTTAATCTTCACCCGCGGTCTCTCCCCCTTCGCAGTCCGGGTAGAATTATTATCTATCTTACCGGTGTTTCAAAGTCGTGTAAGACATCTAATGCTGTGTGTCGGACACAGACGTGTTTGACAGAGAGCAGGGATGGTGGTGACGCTAATTGATGGTGACGGCGGTGACAGCAGAGCCCAAGTAAACCCCGGGGCACCGCACGGTCCCCTTTGCGACTAGCGGGACCTTCGAAGGAACACAGTCCAGCAATCAAAGGTGCGAGGAAAGCGATTCCAGTGTTTGCCTCCCTCTCTGAGAGACACCCATTCATAAACTGCAGCACCGATTGGAACCCCCATTTCTCTCACTCTTCCATTGGGCAGTCGCCCCAAAGCGATCGCTTCCCTGACCTCCCGGGTTCCCAGCTCTTTGTCAGAAGCCCGGCCCCCAAGCCGCCGGGACCCTGTTTCCTCCCCTGCCCACTTTCCCCTCCCCCCTGAATAACCCCCAACCCCACCACCCGGCTCTCTGCCAACCGACTTCTCCTTTCTGCATAATAAATGCTCCGGGCCAGAGGAGGGAGGGGGCCATGCTGAGCAAACAACCGCAACATTTTCCTGGGTGCTGGGGGGGGGATGGTAGCATACACCCACGAGTCCCCCCCTTTTCCGCTGAAAACTGCGCCATCGTGGTGTTGAACACGATATAGACAATGAATTGGCGAATTGCCCCCTCTCTCCTTGCTGACCGGGGGTAAATCGAGGTGGCCTTTCCTATTCCACGGGAAGGTAAGGCGTGAGTGAGGCTATGGAAGCCGTCTCAAAGCAGCTCGCAGCCCTAAGCGTGAGGGATTTCTAGCTCCCGAATCTACGCCCTTAACCCCCACCAAGCCAGCGCCCAGCACAGCCAACAAGGAGAAGGGGGGCCCTGGCGCAGCGGAAAACCACGCCAGGTTTTGAGTTTCGCAAGATCTACTAAAATACACAAAAAATTGTGCTCAATCTTTTGATTTCATCTTTACGAATTCATCCTACAAATGACCTCAGACACATATCCAGAGATATAATCAAGGATATTCATCACAACACTAAAAAAAAACAACGGAAAGAACCTAAATGTTCACTAAGGTTGAAAAACTGCGGTCGACTCAGGCAGCGAGGGGCACAGTCTGTGCCCTCTCTGTGCCGATACAGGAATATCTCCTAGATGTGTCGTTAAGTACAAAAATTAAGTGCAAAAGCGTTTAACATGCTGTCATTTGTGCTTTTAAAAATTGTGTGTTTGACATTTGAAATCTGTGTGTTTTACGTTTCTGCTTGTCCATAAGCAATATCTCAGGAAAGGTTAACAATAAACAGTTGGGGGTGGTTTACCCCCAGGGAAACCGACCAGGGGTGGAGGTGGGGAGGAGGCCTGTTTCACTGTGTTCTGTTTTGTTTTTTACTTATTTTTTCCACAGGCGGGCCTTACTTTATAATGGGCCTTTTTGTTTTTAGGAAGAAAATTGTACTCACTGGGAGATAGACCTGGATTCAAAGCCCATCTCCTTAGCTCTGTGACTTTGCAAAGCATCTCACCTCTCAGACCTCTGTCTTCTCCCTGCAGAGTGGGAACAGTGATCTATACCTTGTTTGATCATGAGAATTCAGGGAGATTCATATACGCAAAACACCCGGCACGCGTCCAGAATATAGTAACTGCTCAATAAACGGTAGTCTTTCTGCCTTGGTCTGTGTCTAAGCCTTGTCAATCATCCACTTCCAGAACACTCCCTGTTCCCTGATCTCTCCTCCTTCCTTCCCCCTCTCTCAGAGCTGTACCCGCCCTTGAACTTCATAGCTCTCCAGGCTTACATCTTATCATTCCTCAACAGTTTCCAACTCTCCAGCAACTTTTCTACTCAACCGTATCCAAACTCAGGCCCTACAGTGGAGCCCATTAGCAGCTGCACCCTCTCAGGCCCCCTGATCACCACCCATGAGCAAAAACAATAACATCTAGTATTTATTGTGCATTTTCTATGCGCTTAACTCTGTTCTAACACTCGAGTCATACAAACACCCAGGGAAGTAAGAATTAATGTCATCCTTCCTGTACAGACAAGGGACTGCATATAAGGTTAAGAAACTTGCTAAGAGCAGGAAACTGGCGGAATTCTGTTCTTCTGCCTCCCATATTCCCACTGATCCCTGTCTAGGAAATTCAGACACACTTAGACGTGCAGATCTCCATCCCATCGCCACCACTTAATAACCCTCGCCCGTTCTTAGAGATCTTTCCTGTCGTCTGTCCACACAGCATAAGCAACTTCAGAAGAAACCCTTGAATGGCTTCTCCAGTCCACACTCCATTCACCAAAACCTCCAAGGAAGCCACTCTGCCCCCCGACGCCGGGCTCCCGCTGGACTCGGGCCTGTCCCGCATCCCGGAGGCGGATCATTACATGACCCCACGGGTGCATCTGTGAGCCCATCTCCAGCCCAGATAAGTGCCCCCATTTATCTAGTGGCCGTGCGGGAGGCTGGTGCGCTTCACGACGGCCCATCAATCTCCAGCGCCGTGGCCGGCCCGACGGGTGGCGTTCACTCATGTTCATTTGTTTTATAATCTGATTTCCCACCCGAGATAAACAGAGTTGTTTTTCTGAGGCCGTTTCTTGTAAGAATGGAAATCAATTTGAGCATTGACTCAGAATCGCTCTGCAAGCCCAGCTGCGCTTTAAATTTAGAAGCTCCGATCCCCCGCTTACGATTGTTCGACTTATGGGTTTTTGACTTTACGATGCGAGAGGGATGCGTGTCATAAATTACGCGAGATGTTCAACTGTTTGTTTTAAACCAGGCTTTGTGTTAGACAATTTGGCCCAACTTTTGGATAATGTAAGTGTTCCGAGCGCATTGAAGGTAGGCTGGGTAGATATATTAAATGCGTTTTTGACTTATGATATATTCAACATATGACGGGTTTATCAGGACATAACCGCATCCTAAATTGAGGACCATCTGTATTTAATCTGGATTTTGGCTTTGCAATGCCAAAGAGGGTTTGCCTTTATTTTGTACCTGTTGTATACCAGCCATTGTGCCCGGCACTTACCAGGCGTTTCCCCACTGAGTCCCCAGGGCAGCTGAATGAGGCAGGATCCCATGGAGAAGGACCCGGACACACAGCTGGTGGCCCCAGAGAGCTCTCAGCCAGGAGCCAGCTCTAACTATCCGCCAGGTGAGTGAGGTCACCTTGGACCTTTCGGCTGTCCTGTGTCCCAGCAGGAGAAGGGCATAGTCAACCCACAGAATGAGAGAAGTAATATATCGTTCTCTTAAGCCACCAAGCTTTGGGGTGGTTTGTGTCAGAGCCATAGAGCAACAGAACACCACGGGGAGATTCTGTTTTTACTGGGAGTGAGAGGAGGGACCATGGGGCAATGCTGAGCAGAGGAGCGACTTGATCTGACTTCAGTTTTAACCGGGTCGCTCTGACTCTTGGGCTGAGAATAACAGACTTTTGGGGCAAGAGTGGGAATGTGGAATCTAGGTGGGGGGTGATCACAGCACCCGGATGGGCAAGAGATGCTGGTGGCCGTGACAGGGGTGGCCGTGGTGGAGGTGGGGAGGAAGGGACCTAATAGGGATATTTTGATGGGAGGGTCAGAAGTCCCTCTGATGGGCTGGATAAAGGAGGTAATACAGAAGGAAGACTTGAGGTGTGATAAATGCTTGTGAGAAGCCTCTAAGGATATTTCTGAGCCTTTCCCCTTCATCATGGTCCCCATTTCAGAATAATTCTGAGCATCAGTGCAAGAGGCAAGCTGAAAAGTCCTGGGCTCCTCTCCTTAGAGGCTGCTGTTTATGGTAGTTCCCAGGTTCAGGGGGGCCGGGCCAACAATGCCCACCCCGCCTCCTGAGCCTGAGCGCGTAAGGGGATGGAGGAGCGTGGATACTTAGCAAGCGTCCCAAGGCTTCCTGACAGTTGTCCCCCAAACAGCTGCCGAAGTGCCGCCATTGCGCTAATCATTACAAATTGCTACTTAATGAAGTCGTGAGCACAGACATTATTGAATGGAAATGGGTTGCCTGGTGGAGTGAGACACATTCCCGATGACTAACCACTTTTTTAAAAAAAAAAATCTTCACCCGAGGATATGTTTTTGTTGATTTCTAGAGAGAGAGGAAGGGAGAGAGGGAGGGAGAGACTTCAACGTGCAGGTCAAATGCAAACACCGGGCAGGTCCACCGGGCCCCAAAGTGCGTCTTAGTGAACAAATGAGCAAAACACACTAAAAACCCTAAATGAAAATGGAGATACTGTTTGTTCCTACTTCAAAAAAATAAAGGAGAATTAAATCAGAGACTCCCCGTTGAGCACTTGACACCTTCCTGGGATATTAGGAGAAAGGTAGGAGAATATCTTGACGACCTTTGGGATGGGCAATGGTTTCCTCAGAAGGGCTTAAAAAGCTTGATTGAAAAAAGAAAAACCATAATAAACTGAGCTTCACTGAAAATAAAAACTCCTGCTCATCAAAATATAATCTGTAAGAAAATAAATAGGCAAACCACAGGCCGGAAACCATTTTGGCAAAACACACATCTGGCAAAGGGCTTGCGTCCGGACAGTGTAAAGAATTCGTACTTGATAATAGAAAAACAAGGCAAGACAACAAAGATAACTGGGAGAGACACTTCGTATAAGAATATATGCAAATGGCTAATAAGCACATGAAAAAGTCCTCAACAGAGAATGCCAGTTAAAATCACAATGAGATGCTGCTACACGCCCACCAGAATGGCTATAATTAAATGAGCAACTGCGCTGAATGTGGGGGAGAGTGGGGGGCGCTGGGACCCTCCCACGCTGCTGGTGGGAAGGCAAACCGGCTCGATCGCTTTGGGAAACCGCTTGGCGACTTCTCAAGAAGTTAAACACATTGACCCCATGGCCCAGCAATCCGTTTCCCGGTATTTATCCCAGAGAAAGGAAAATAAACGTCCCTAAAAAGCTTCGAATGCAAATGTTCGCGGCAGCTCTTTGTGGAACAGCCCCCGGGATGAAAACAGCCTCAATATTCACCTCCAGGAAAAGAGACCAGAGAGATTGTGGTATCTCTGGACAATGAAGTATTACTCAGAAAAGACAGACCTTGAACTACGGAGTCATCCGATAACAGACGGATCTCAAAAGCGCTTTGCTTAGTGGAAGAAGGCTGCACACACACAGAGAAGTATATTTGGTGTGATCTCATTTATATTAAATTCAAAGACAGGCAAAACTAACCTACGGTGATACAGATCAGGATGGTGGTTGCTTGGGGGAGGGGAGAGAGTTGACCAGGAAGGCATGAGGGGACTTTCTGGGGTGACTAAATGTTCTGATTTGATTGGCATTGGTCAAAATCAATGGAACAGCAAAATCGATTCCATTTATATTTTAAATTGAAATTTTGGGGGCCACATTGGTCCACAAAACCATACTGGTTTCAGGTGTACAACTCAACAAAACATCATCTGCACGCTGCATCGGGCATCCATCGCCCCAAGCAAAGTCTCTTTCCGCCCCCGTGTCCCCCACCCCCCTTAGCAAGAGAACCCATCAACGAAACGGGAAGGGAGCCCACTGAATGGCAGAACATATTTGCCCATGATACACCCGATAAAGGGTTAATTTCCAAAAAAATATATAAAGAACTTGGACCACTCAACACTAAGAAGACAAACAACAATCCAATTAACAAATGGGCAAAGGATCGAAATAGACACTTCTCCAAAGAGGACATACAGATGGCCGACGGACGGACCAGAAGATGCTCAATGTCACTAATCATCAGAGACGCAGGTGCTGACCGCTTCCTGGTGCCTCCCACCTGGGGACAGGCGAGGCTGGGAACCGAAGGGACAAGGGCAGGAAGACACGGCCCTGCCCGCAGCATCTGCCCCTCCGCCCGGCCCCTGCCCTCCAAGCTCGTCTTGGGGATCCCCGTGCACAGGTCGGGGGGGGGGGCAGCAGTCCAGGGACCACTGTGAGCCACGGCGCCCGCCCAGCTCCGAGGGAGATGCCTGACACCTGCTGCCGATGAGCCACCCAAGGCAAGAATAATTTCAGTCACCTCTCTCTTTGTTGGAAAGGACACATTTAAATCTATATTTAAATCTATCCGATGGCATCTCATGGCATGTCAATTTGGTACAAGTCGCTCTACCCAGTAGGCATGAAATTGGGTTCCTTGGAAGTCAGTAGAGCTGGCTGGGCAACCGTGGAGCTGTCCCCCCACCCTGCCCATCCCTCCCCTCCTTTGAGGGAGGTTGCTTGAGATCGGAGCTGAATGACTGTTAGGGCTGGGCCCTGGTTTAGGGTGTCCCTGCCTTTTAGCCCCTCCCCAAACTGGCCAGATGACCAGGCCATGACAATGAAGAAGGCAGAGTGACCATCTTAGGAAGAGCACTGAATTGGGAGTCCAGAGCTCTGACCTCCGATCCCAGGTCCTTCATTGCTAACTCGGTCACCACCTGGTCTTCCCGAGCCTCAGTTTCCTCATCTGTAAAATACAGGAGCCCTCCCTTATCATGGGGGATATGGTCTAAGGTCCCCAGGGGGTGCCTGAAACTGTGGATAGTACCGATCCTTCTACATACTATGATTTTTCCTAGACATACACGCCTATGATGAAGTTCAATTTATAAATTAGGCACAAGAAATTAACAACTAATAACAAATCAGAACTCTAACAATACACTGTCATGAAAGTTACCCAATGTAGATTCTCTATCTTACTGTACTTTTCTCACCCTTCTTCGGATGATGACGTGAGACGTGAGATGACACAGTGCCTATGTGATTAAGGTGAGGGGCAGTGAATGACGCAGGCGTTGTGACAGAGCATTAGGCTGCTATAAGGGTGACCTGGACACAAGGGCTGCGATGCTGTGACAGTCGATCCGATAACTGGGCCATCATTTCAGTGCCTCCTGAGAGGGGAGGGTGCACAGTGGGGAGAAGGGGATGAGTCATGTCCTGGGTAGGACAGAGCAGGCGTGGGGGGCACGAGATGCCAGCACACTACTCAGGAACAAACAGTTAAGAACTGTTTATTTCTGGAATTTTCCATTTAATATTTTTGGACCCCGGGTAACTGAAACCTCCAAAAACGAAACTGTGGATACGGTGGGACTCCTTAGGCAGCATCGCCTCTGTCCTGGTGCGTCTATGGCCCAGGCTCTAAAATCAGAGTCTTCCCTCCCACCCCTTATTCCTGAAGGAGAAACCAGGTCCAGAGGGGTTTGGTGAACTGCTCAAGGTCAGCGTGTATAGGCTCATTAATTTGTTCATTGGTTCCTTCCTTCCTTCATCAAAATTTCTTGGGTGCTTGCCCACACATGTACACACAAGGTAGAAAGCAAGTAGATAAGGGAACCATGATAGAGGTTAAGTATGGAAATCGAGGGAGAATGGAGAAGCTGTTTCAGTTTGGCTAATCAGGGAAGACTTCCTGGAGGAGGTGACGCTTGTGCTAAACCTGGCCAAATAAAGAGAAGGCACAAGACCATTGCACGTAGACATATAGGGGGAGAAGTAACAGTATGTCACCCAAAACTACAAAGAGTCTGGGTTGGTTCCATTCCTCAGAACCCTTCTGCCCCCAGCTGCAGCCCATCACGCCCCATCCCCGACCCCACGCCCAGAGTCCCAGGGAACAGAATCACAGAAGAGAGAGAAGGCGAAGATGCCAAGGAGCCAACACTTTATTTTGTGCAGACCAAGCGCGCTGGGAGCCCCGCGCCCCGTGGGAGAGGCCTCTGCTGGGGCCCCCTCTCCTCTTGAGGGCGGCCATGCTCGCTGTATCGCCGTCTCGGGCCTGAGGGCCCCTGGGGAGGCTGGGCCGGTCTCTCTCTGCAGAGTCGGGAAGTCCTCAAGGGCGGTGCATCTCAGGAGGCTGGAAACAAATGGAGGTCAGAGCTGACCAATGGGACACAGGCTGTGTGTCCTGGTGAGGACAGGGCAAGTTGGGGGAGGCCCATATTCCCAGGTGGCACTCCTGCAGAGATGCGACCGAGAGGAATGAAGGTGTGTGGGTGGCAGACGGGAAACAAGTGGCGGGAGGCAGGGACAGGGCTCCCAGGGCAGGGTAACCTGACATTTAGTGCAGCCAGCGGGGTGGGGCTCTGTCCCCGGGATCCCTCGCATTCCCACCTGACTCACGACGTTACTGCACTAGCCGGTATTATTACCTCCACTTTCCAGCTGAGAGCGCAGATGCTCAGCCAAGTCACACCGGCTGCCCAAGGTCTCGTGGCCAGAGACGGAAAGAACCGAGCTTTTTGGTCCCCAATCCCGTAATACACGAGCATCCCGGGGAATGGGCTGTACTATCTAGTTCCAGACTCCAGCCGGGCAGTCGGGCAGACGCGCTCTCAGGCAGGTGCCCTGTTGTCACAGGGAGCAGCGCCGGGAGGGGGAAGGGAACTTGAGTGTAAGAAGAAATGGCAGAGACAAGATGTTCTGCGTCGACTTCTGCTAAGGGCTGCTCCCCTTCTGGACGCGTGCCCTTTACGTGGCCTTTGAAACTGTGTTCCGTGTCCCCGGGAGCACAATAATGTAAATGAATATCAGATCTCTCCTTGGTAATTGAGAGCAGAGAGAAGGCCATGTAAAGTCAAATTAATTTGCTCAGAAACATCCGAGACCATCTCCACGGAAGGGGCAATGGCTTTTTGATGGGCTGATGGGGCCTCGCAAAGTAGCAGGTCTCTAGGAGGGGAGCGCGTGGTTCGCGGCTTGTTTCTGTCCAGGGCGCCTGTGGGAGGAGGGCTGGGGGCTGGGGCTGGGGGCTGAGGCCAGGCCCTGGCTGAGCCCACCTGCAGCTGAGCCTGCAGCGGCTGTGAGCCCTGAGACTTGATAAGAGGAAAGGACTGTGGCCGTGGACTGCCACTGGTCCGTGGGTTTGTATTGTGTCTGAACCCGGAGGGAGGTTCCTACTCCTCCAACACCCATCCTGCCGAAAGGGGCTCCGCATTTCGGTCAGGGGCCACGAAGTGTGACGTTCAGGGCCCTGAGGTTTGAACGTGCCCTTGGAGGGGTTGTCAAGGGCCAGCCCTGTGTCTGGGCGGAGAGCAATGAACTGGGAGTCAGGGTGGCTGGGTTGATGGCAGGCCCACCGAGGGACCTAGATCTTGAGGTCTTCCTCATTTGTTCAACAGTGAGGCTCCAACACTCCTTTTGATCTATGATTGTAACATCTGCCTCCTTTTGGGGGTCAATGGAGGGAACCTCTTTAAAGATCCAGCCCCGTCAGTGCGGCTGAGTTTACCCAGGAAGATGCCTGGAATATGGACCCGAGGAAAAGCATTACAGATAAAAGTGGTGATTCTGGAGTTTCTGAATCCCAGCTCTACCGGCATGATTTGGCACGAGGGGCTGAACCTCTTTGATTCTCAGTTTGTCAACCTGTGAAATGGGAGTAAATACCAGCAGCCACCTCTTGGGGTTACTGTGGGTGCTAAATGACTACGTGATATTTATATACCCTCGATAAAAGGCAGCGATTATTCACAGACAGTCCTCTCCCTGCCTGTTTCCCAGAGAAGCGCCAGGGTCAGGACTGGAAGGAGGCGAGAAGGCAGACAGAAGCATCGCTGCTCCGTGACCTTTGGGCCTCAGTTTATTTCTGGATGTTTAATGCGGGACTTGGACTCCACTCTTCTCAAGGCTTCTTCCACCCTTGGCCTGACCCTCTCACCACGATCCCTATCACTGTGGGACACAAGGACACCACAGCACCTCCATTCAGGAGAATGGTGCATTGGAAACAAACAAGACCAGGGTTGGCGGGGGCCGTAAAAGCCCAGCACCTCCTTTAGCATTGCCCCCAGGTCCTTCTTGCTCCCCAATGTGTCTGCATTTTAAAGAGCAAAGAAACAGGTGGCAGCTGGCAGAGGGTCTCTGATGAGCTGAAACCTCCACAAACCTTCATCCTTAAGAGAAATCAGCCTCAGCATTAAAAGCAGTAGAAGCAGCTAATTTCCTCTCGGCTGTCAGGCCCGGGTGGACGGTCTCATTCCATTTCCCCCCCGAGACGACCCGGACGGCACTTTTACCTGAGCTGGTTCCTACTTCTGCAGATACTTCTTCATAATGCTCTCCACGTCCTCCTGTTTCCTCCCCGTGTCCGGCTCCCTGTCACCGGGGGACATCCGCTCGCCACCGTCGCCCTCCAGCCGCGGGATCCTTGGCCGGCTCTTGACACTGTCGGCGCTTTTGAAGGACGCGATGGAGCTAGAAGAGGAAGAGTCGGAGAGGTGAGCGGGGTCCTCCTTGGACTCCGGGCTCTTTTTCAAAATGGTCTTGATCCCTGAGAGAAAGGTCCGGTCGGCCTCTTCCGTCTCGAAGTGGACGCTCGAACGCCGCGGACTGTCTTGCGCGTCTTTGGCTGCTCCGGCCGAGGGCCTGGAAGTCCCGGGCTTCCGGATGGCCGGGAGGAAGTCATCGAAGTCCACCTTGGCCTTGCGTTCGTAGTTGAGGCTTGGGACTTTCCAGCTGAAGGGGTCGCTGCCCAGAGGTTCCCCCATGAGGTGGGCAAACTGGCGATTCTGGAAGACGAGCGGCTCCTTCCCCAGGTCTGGACAGCCCGCGTCGTCCAGGGATGACTCCAGGCAGCGCCTCCGGGGACACAGCGTGGGCGACAAGAGTGTGTCCCTGGGGCTGGAGGGGGAGCTCAGTTTCCTCGCCGAGCCTGGCGCCGATTCTAAGAGGGACTCGCAGGAACTGAACCGGGTCTTCAGCTTCTGGGGGTGCAGCGGGGTGCCCTCCCCGCTCTGGGAGGAGATGCACTTCAGGCTGGTGGACCGCAGGAGGCCGGCCGATGCCTCGGCCGAGTCCTCCGTTTCCAGGGGGGACTTCGCCCCAGACCTCAGCGCGAGGCGGCCCTCATCGCTGCCCGCCCTGGCCCTCCTCAGCGTGGACGCCCCGGTGGTCTGGTAGATGGGGAGGGTGGGCCAGTCCTCCAGGCCCAGCGCCGGCCCCTGGCCCCTCTGAGCCCGCTTCCTCCGGAGCCCGCCCACAAACTCCGACAGGGCGGCCGAAGGACTCGGCAGCTTCTCCCTGGACCCCGGGGGGGTGTCTGTCCCCCGGGGAGATGGGGAAGGAGACAGAGCTCCTAATCTCTCTGGGGGCTTTCTCTGGACGTCACACTCTTCGCCGCCCCCAAAATGGCAGTACTTCTGCTGGCGGAGGGAAAGGGGAGAAAGGGACTTGTCCCCCGTGGTCTTGCCAGGGACGCCCCGGGCTCCGCTCAGGGCCGGCACCTGCTGGGTTCTCTCAGCGTCGCCCGCCTCCTCGTTTGTCCTGTGCCAACAAGAAACACGCAGTCGGTAGGCATCGTGCAATTCACACAGTTCGGGTAAGTGGCGCGAGAGCCGCTAAGCACAGGCCCTGACATTATTTGTCTTTGGAAATGCCGTCCCCACCGCATCCTCAAGTGAACGGCGTGATTTAATGCGCAGATGCAAGCCGTGTAAGTGACTTCGCGTTGCTCTCTGAAATGCAATTTCTGTCTATAATTAAACCCAGCTAAGTACGTTCGCGTCGATTAAAACCGCAGCCGGGATGGATGACTTAGATTTATGGGGCATCGTATCTGCCGTGATGGGCCCTACGTCCCAGAGCCGACTGGAATAAGTCATTCGCTTTTTGAAGACGCAGGGAGACCTGCAGGAGGTTACTTATTTATCCAGGGACAAGCCCACAGGACAGTCAGAAGGGCTTCTGAAAGCCGATGACCCCACTATGCACCTTGGAGGGACGCTCTGTGATGAACAGAGAACGGATGGGCGGGTGACCTTGTGTCTTATCATTTCTAAGAAGGGTTGGCCCCCATGTGCTAAAACAAAAGCCCCACAGTCTGCCCGGAGCAGCGGCCTCCTTTCCCATTTCTGGGCTGTCAGCTTCCATCTCCGTCGCAGCTGGACACGGGCCGGGAAGGAGCGGAAGGGCTCCTTTCTGATCACCTGAAAGCATGTTTGTCAACATCACTGCTTTGGAACCGCTCCGCTAATGCACGGCAAGATGGCATTCTCAGTCTTTCTATTTTTAATAAACAGCTTGGCGCTGCCGGGGCACAGGGCTGACAGAAGTCATTTCCGTCCTGCCCGGGCCCCTGAAGGGAGCCGGTGTGATGGATGGGTCGTGGGTGCTCAGTCTCATCCATCGCCTGCCGCGTGGGGTGGCGGCATCGAGGGCTCCTGTCGCAGAATCGCCTGGGACTCTGCCATCCCGCTCGCCCCCGCTCCCGCCTCCAGGACAGGGCTGTGGGTGCCCAGACAGGGCGGGAAGCGGACATACAGGAGCAGCAGTGGGAGGAGGAGCGGAGAGGTTCCTGCTCCTCCTGACACCCATCCTGCCGAAAGGGGCCCCGCATTTCATTCCCGGGCCAGGAAGTGTGAGGCTCAGGGCCCTGAGGTTTGAACGTGCCCTTGGAGGGGTTGTCACGGGCCAGCCCTGTGTCTGGGCGGAGAGCAATGAACTGGGAGTCGGATGGCAGGCCCATTGAGGGACCTTGATCTTGAGGTCTCCCTCATTTGCTGAACAGCGAGGTTCCAACACCCCTTCTGATATATGATTGTAATGCCCATCTCCTTTTGGGGGTCAAGGGAGGGAACCTCTTGAAAGATCCAGCTCCATCAGTGTGGCTGAGTTTACCCAGGAAGGTGCCTGGAATATGGACCCGAGGAAAAGCATTACAGATAAAAGTGGCGATTCTAGAGTTCCCGAATCCCAGCTCTGCCTGGGTGATTTGGTATGAGTGGCTGAACCTCTTTGACTCTCAGTTTGTCAACCTGTAAAACGGGAATAAATACCAGCAACCACCTCTTGGGGTTATTATGGGTATTAAATGACTACCTGATATATACTCTCAGGGTGAGGGTCCCAGTTTGGCTGTCTGAGACAGGGTGGTCCTCTCTATTTCTGTCCCAGCTCTGGAAATTTCAAACACACCCCGCTGCCTTCAGCCCGGGGCCAGGCGGAGCCTCGGTGGACGGCTGGGCTCAGGTGGAACTCCCCCCATCGGCCTCGCGTGATGGATGGCTGGTAGATAACCGAGATGTCACCGCGCCTGCCTTGCAGAGCCTTGGCCAGGGGGACAGATGATGGATAGAAGGCTCTCAGAGTCGCTGCGAGACGGGTATGGACAGATGCTAGGTGGGGCATTGTGATTCTCTAGGCAGAGACTCCAGAAACATCTGGGGGGCTTCTCCTGCCTGCCCTTCAGTCTACCCACAATGGAACAGCCTTCTCGTGTACCTGCTATAACCGGGAGCCCTCAGGCATCCCCGAGATCCTGCCACAATGTTGCCGGGCCGGTTCATAATGGAGTGGAGGGGCAGCCAATGGTTGTCACAACAGCCCCCCCGGCTGAGCATCTGCAGTGTGCCAGTGACAGAGAGAGGTTCCAACCCCAGGTTAGCCGACCCCACAGCCAGTGGCACTGTCCTCTGTAAACTCCCTCTGTGCCCTGTGATGTGATTCGGGGTTGAGATGATCTCCTTGCCCAGATAACATTTGTCGCTTGCAGCCTGGTCTGCTTCTGCCACTTACAAGCCATATAGCCTTAGGATAGCCACCTAACTTCTCTTAGCCTCAGTTTCCTTAGCTGTAAGGTAGGGGAAATGTTGTGGATATTTGAACTCCAGGAGAGCAGGGATGCCTATACGCTGGTGCCTAGAACCGTGTCCTGGCGCATAGTAGGTGCTCAATAAACATGTATTGACAAATGACTGAATCTCAATCTCTGTGCACATAGTAGGTACTCAACAAACGTGCTAAATGAATGAGTGAAGCGCCACAGTATGTTTTTAGTAAATAGGTATTGAATGAGTGCGTGACTCTTGAGCCCTCTAGCACATAGTAGGTACTCAATAAGTGTATGCTGGATGAATGAGTGAAGCTCTGGTGTCTGCCACATAGTAGGTATCCAATCAATACTTATTAAGTGAATTGATGAACAAGAGAATATATATGAAAATGCTCTAAAAGTATGGGTGGCTTACGCTGATGAAGGCCTACTGGGTAAATCAAGATATGAGCATCCAGATACACTGGAATTTCCACTCCTTCCGACCTGCAAGGCTAAGAACACGAGCTTCAGAAGCAGACAGGTCTGGGTTCACATCCTGGCTCTGTCCCTTCCTAGCTCAAGGTCACACTGCTAAGTGGCAGGCCTGGATTTGCACCCTGCTGGGCCAGATCTGAAGCTCATGCTTTTTCCTTCCCTGACATCACACGCCTTCCAGGTAGAGAGCCGAGTAGAAACCTCAACCATCTGAATGCACATCTCTACGTGTATATCTCCCCAAATCCTCTGATACATAATGAACCAAAAGAGAGAGGTCCGAGCGAAGGAGATGCTGGATTCACTGGCATCAGACCCAATCATGCAGCAAAAAACACAATTTCCAGGTCTGAGAGTCTGGGCAGAGCCGGGGCCAAGCGCAACTACAGGAAACTCAAGGAAGGTTTTAATGACACCATGAATCATCCCCAAAGGCGTGTTGTCACCCCCATTCTTCATCCACACCCTGGAATTAAAGAGGAAATTAAAAATGTATTGATGTTCTTTAATACCGGCGAGGCCTGGGATGGGAAGCCAGATGTCCTTTCAAGATGGACTGAAGGTTTTGTAACCAAGTCCAACACAACAATTGATAGCCTGTGATTCAACTTGACGTGGTGCCCAAAACTGTGCAGAGAGGGCAGGAGACACCGACTAAGCCCCGAGAGGGGCAGGTAAATCCTGCATGATAGCAGCCGCCGTGCACGGTGCTTTTAGGCTTTGTGGACGGCACTCATTTTATCTTCCCGACAGTCCTCTAAAGCAGACACTGTGGTCATCTCACCATTTCACAGATGAGGCTCAGAAAGGGAAGTAATTTGTCCTGTGATAAACGGGAAAATGTGGATTTAAAGCAAGGAGTCCACCTCCGGGATCCATGCCTCCTGACCACTCTGCTCCGCTGGCCCTTATTAACCCATTTGATAGATGAGGACACTGAGGCCCGGAGAGGCAAGTGGGCTTGACAGGAAGCAGCAGAGCCGAGGCTCTCACCTGGGTCTAACTCTACACGATGCTAACTACACACGGTCACAGGCGGAAGACGGGCCGCCTGTCCCTCCTGGAGACACGCTGTAGCTGTGGAGGCTGCGTAAACCCGGGGAGAAAAATCAGCAGGGCAGGAAGTTGCAGTAAACCGAACCACGGGCTGCACGCGCACAGGACGCTGTCGGGGGGAGAGCAGGTGCTGGGGCCTGTGTGCACAGCCTTCCTGGAGGCGGTGGGTGAGCCAGGCTTTTGGAAGACGGTAGGATTTGGGCTGAAAGAAGACACTAAACAGGTGGAGACCATCCTTCCTACCAGTTACTGGCTTATTCAATCTGCAAAACCCTTGAGAACTGAGGGGAGATGTCTAGATTTCAGAGGCGGGGAAACAGGACTTGGGAAGGCCACCCGATAAAAGAGAAGACCTGACATGAGGAACAGCCATGGGATGGGATGACCCAGGGAGCAGAGGAAGTGGAGAAACGAGCGGCACCCAGTCCCTCGGCCTGGTCACTCCGGGTCTGAACGTGCAGAGACTTGAGTCAGAAAACAGACTCTCTAAATATCCTCTATGCCTGATGACACGGTATTTTTATGAGACAAGACAACCCTCAAGCCTTCCTTGCTGTTCTCTCTGATCCTAAGTGGGTGCCGAGACCTTGGCAGTTTTCAGAAACCAATCCAGTGAGCCGCCCTCAGTGGATGCCCACCCGCGTATCTCCTGTCCTACTCTCCTCCACATATTCTTACTGATCACCAGGTACCAGGACCCATGGATTTAGACTAGGACACAGCTGCCCATCAGGATCACACCTGGAATTCTACCAAAAAAATCTATTTCAATGGGGGAGGGGGAAGAAAGGGGAACATTCTAGCTTAAAAGAGACTTAGGATGAATGCAAGATGTTAGGAATAGAGAAAATTGTGTAGGAAGAAGGGGTATGTGGACACTCTCTGTACTTGCTGTGCAATTTTTTCTATAGGTCTAAAACTTCTCCAAAAAACAGTCTATTTTTTTTTATAAAAGAGAGAAGTCAAAGAAACAAAACAACCAAATGCAATGTGTTGTATTCTTAATAAGATCCTTCTTTTAAAAAAAAAAATACAATGATACAAGACACCTTTAGGACAAATGGGGTAATATGAATGTTGGGATCTTGGACAATATTATGGATTGTTCATTTCCTCGGGTGTGATAGCGATGCCGTAGTTAAGGAAGCCCTTCTCCTTGGAAGAAAGACGGGGGATTATTTAAAGAGAACTGGCATGATGTTTTCCGGCAACTTTCACGTTGTTTAGCATAAAAATGCGTCTAGATATATAGAGAAGTAGATAAGGCAGTAAAGACAGAAACGAAGTGAATACGAAAAATCATTTGTCATTGTCAAAGTAAGGCGGATGCTAATAGACTTTGGTGCCCAGACACCTTTGTTTAAAAAAAAGAGGAAGAAAGAAGGAAGGAGGGAGTGAGGGAAAGGGGAAGGACGTGATACGTTACAGGTGATTCTGAGAAACCACTTGCTCTATATATTACTTAAAAAGCAAACACTTTTAACCTTCAATGTTCAGCCCAACAGTAGCCTCCTCTAGAAAGTCTTCTGCCACCTCCCAGGATGGGACAGGGGTCTCCTCTGCCCATAATTCCCCTGTGTGTCCCCATCTCTCTGTATTAAAATTGCTTGTCTACTTATTTGCATCTTCCAACAGGACTGTTAGTTCTGAACTAGACTATGTTTTTCTTTTATGAACACCCAGTATTAGAAGAGTGCTTCACAGAAAGCTCATGGAATGGAAAGACTAAAGGAATGGAGGGATGGAAAGATGAGGGGTTGTGGAAGTGCTGAAAGAATGAACAAAAGGCTCCATCTGCCTCATCTGGCCACTTAATTCAACCCTGAAGCCCTACTTGTCAAGCCAGCCAATGTCCTCCTCTGGGCATAAAAGAGACTCAAAACCAACTTCCAATTCACAATCTAAAGTGAACTCCTCCTATGCTCAAACTCAAGCTAAGAGCATGGTTTTATTTCTAGAGAATTTTATAAACTTCTAGAATATCAGAATTGAGAGGGAGCTAGAACTTCATCTAGTCTGAGCCCCTCGTTCTACACCTGGAGAAACAGAGAAAGGAGGAGAACTTCCTAGCTCACACTCTGATGAGAGAGTGAAAGTACTGGCTCTAAAATGTCAGCCTTTTACCTTCTGATAGTTTCCATAATGTTTCGAAAGAACAAACTGGGCATGTCAAGTAATTAAAATCTCTAATTGGAAAGGTGTTCAACTTGGGTTCAGTGTATTTTAAATAGATTTTCAATACATTCTTACATTTTCCATGCACAGATGTTGCCTCGCTGAATGTGGTATAATAGCTATAGCCACATAAAATCTCAGACTTATTCATAGAAGCATCCAGTTCCTCAAGAAAATGCAATTTTAAATAAATGAAAATTATCCATCCATTCATCCATCCATCCATCCATCCATCCATCCATCCATCCATCCATCCATCCAGTCATCTGTCCCTCTTTACATCCACCCAGAATCATTTCTTGAATGCCATGATGCCAGATGCTGTTGATATAGAAATGAATAACCCTTGTAGTTAAGAAGCTTAAACTCTTAACTACACCAAGTTGATTCACCAAGTTATGACTGGAAGGAAATACACCTGAATGTTAATGTCCTCTAGAGCATAGAAACTAAGGAAGAAATGTCTACTTGGCAAAGGGTAAAAATGTCTAGCTTAGCCTTCAGCTTCCAGATATAACCGACTAGCTGTGTCAGAGAAAATCTTCACTTAGAAAAACTAGAAAGGCTAAATTTAAATTTAAAGGCATTGGAGAGTCACCAAAGCAGCCAGAATTTAGAGTCATTTGCTAATCCTGGGGAAGAGGAACTAATCTAAGAAATATACACTTCTGAATATCAAGACTTACTATATAAAGCTACATTAATTAAGGCCATGTTAAATCAGCTCTTGAATAAACAAGAAATAAAATGGAATAGAGTCTAAAGCTACTATCATGAAATGTGGAAAATATTTACTTTAAAATACTTATGCTGAACCAACTGGATATTCATATGGAAATGAATCTTAATCCCTACCTCACACCATAAATAAATATCACTTCCCAATGAATTGTATATCTAGATATAAAAGTTAAATCAATACAACTTTTGCAAGAAAACATAGGAGATATTTTTGTGACTTGGGAGTAGGCAAATAATTCTGCAACAAGATATTAAAAGTGCCAACCATAAAGGAAACAAATTCTAAATCTGGTTACATTAAAATGGAAAACTTCTGTTTGTCAAAATAAACCATTAGGAGAGTTAAAAAGGCAAACCACTCAATGGGAGTAGATTCACATAGTCAAGAAAGGACTTGTATCTAGAATATATTAAGAACTTCTACAAATCAATTAAAAAGAAAGAGATAGCCCCAAAAGAAAAAAATAATGGGCAAAATACTTCAAACATTTCACCAAAGAACATATCTAAATGAACATATCAGTGCATGAAAGGTTTATTTATCAGGAACTTGCAAGTTAAAACCAAAACTGTGACACGACTAATATTCACTTGCTCAGGCCTTGGGTCCAAGGTTGATGTGTTTGCTTTGAACATTTCCACTTACTCAGTTTCAACATCTTTTCCACTAGTCTTCCTAATACTGAGAAAAGGGAAAAGGCTCCTTTTGTCTTTTATGAAGGCATAAAATCATATCCATGAGAGGCCCTTTCACTAAGTACCTTCAGGAAAAATTTAAATGATCCTGAGCTCTGGTTCTAAGAACGCAGGGACCTGTAAATAAATGTACTATTGAAATGAGATTAGCATGGATGCTTAACCTACTTTGAGAACAAGCTGTTTTCAATGCTAAGTACCATCCATTCATATTTACATAATTAATGAACTAATTACAAAGAAGTCTTATCTAATCATTGAATCCGGCTTCACGTGACCCATCCTTGGCTTTCACTTCCGTGGAAGTAATTGCCTTCCCTTGAAAGCAACACAACTTTATTTTTAAAACAATACCCTGTAATTTAGACCTTTTTATTAATTCAAACCAGCCTTATTGCAAATAAAAATCAACAGGGGGCTGAGAAGGGGGCGGTGGTGGTGTCTAAATCTTTTTCTTTTAAACTAAAGAACCGCCAGCCAAGAGTGTGGGGCTGCGAATGTTTACAGAAAGCAATTTTCCCCCAGAAAAAGGAAACGTCGTAATGCCATTTTTTTTTTAGCCAAAGGAAAAGCTGTTATGTTACGTCGGCACCAAGGCAAATGATACATACAACAGTAATTAGCGAAGATTACACAGTAATTAAAATCACGATGATTATGTGAGTGAGAATAATTTATACAATAATCTCCACGCTCACACTGCAATATGGTCCACGTCCAACAGCAACAGTGGAGAGCCACGTTCGGTGATAAATTCAAGTCACAGCGTCACTAATTACGTACTGACAGATCGGTCCCTGAAATTTCGGGATAAACTTCGTCTCTGACCAGGACACACACCATTTCATTTGGACTTCCCAAGGCTACTGAATAGGGGCCGCGAACACTCTAACGTGTTTTCTCTCCCCCCCTCCCCTCTCCCCTTGACATTCCTGCTTTCCTCCCTCCCCTCTCCTCTCTCTCTCCCCTCCCTTCATTTTCTGTCCCAGTGATCCTGCTACTCCCATAATTCAACCTTCCCCTCTATGGAGACCATTTACTTTGCTTTTTTTTTTTTTTAACCTACCCAGTCTCATTCTCCGGCTCCAGGTAAGGCACCCTGCTGTCCTTGGAGGAGACCCCTCCTCTTCCAGTGCTCCTCTGGTTTGCATGGGGATCATCCCATCTCCCAGAGTCTGGTGAGGACACCAGCATTGAGCCTCAGATGGAGTGGAAAGAGCCCCTTCAACACTCTCTAGCAGGGCAATGGCCCAGGAGGGCAGGAAGGAGAGGCAGGGACCCAGCAGGGGCCCAGCTGAGACGCCAGCCCCTGGACAACCCTGACACCACCTGTAGCCAGACATTAAGAGACACTCCTGAGCCAAGTGTGGCCGCCACTGCCAAGCCCATAAACTCCTGCTCTGGGGGCCACGTCTCCAGAAGCTCCCGTATTTATCATCAGTGGCTCCACGAGTCCTGGGCTGTAAATCATAAAGCTTTAGCTGTATTTCTCTGGAGGTGACGGCCCCTTATAAATAATACAGAGAATGCTTGTATTTTTTTTGGCAGAAGATGGCTTTCTCCCTCTCTTGTTTGCAGAGTGACCTTTCTCAGTCAAATTGGAAATGTCCAAGAGACTCACTTATTAGCTCCATGATGTGCCAGATGATATGGAGACGGGTATACAGGAGTCCACTACTGTACAGAAGGGACACTGGGATGATCTGCTAGTATCTAGTCAAGTTTAAAATGCAAATGCCTCTGACGCAGGGAACCATTTGCGCACGTTCGTAAGGATGTGCTTTTGGTTTTTGGGGTTTTTTTTGGAAGGTTTACAGGTTAATAGCAAATACCCAGGAGGCAACTAAAAGTGAAACAAGAAGACTATAGTTAATAAACCATGGCATAACTTTAAGATCTTTTCCAGGAATTCAGAAGAATGTGATGCGCTTAGGCGCACTGATAAGGAAAGGTTGCTGGGCGAGAAGCACAATGTAAGAATTCAGGTTTAGCATAATATACAAAATATAGCCTCATATCACTTATGTTTTTTAAAAGCCCACAAATATGCTATGTATTTACTACAAGAACATGTGTGTTAATAAATATGTAGAGAAAGATATGGAAGGATACACACCAAACTAAAGATGGTTAATACCTTTGGAAGGTGGGGCTGAGATTGGGGTGGTGGCCAAGAGGATTTTAACATTCTCAGTTACATTTTAAGTTCTTGGAAGAGGGATGTACTCGCAGATTACTTGTGAATCTATGAACAGAAAGAGCTGGAAGTCAAGGCACCTGAACTCTAGGTCAATCCTTACTATAAATTCGGCTATTTCCCTCCACAGACCTCAGTTTTCTCCATCTGCATGAGCAAATTATGCAGACTAGATGGTCCCAGTGGTACCTTCCAACTCAGAAGTTCTAGAATCTTTAAATTGTAAACATAGTCCAAGGACAGGGCTCAAATATTTCAGGACTTAATGCCATGGGATCTGGCACTCAGAAGGCTCTTAATAATACCTTTTGAATGGATATTGAATGTTGAATAATAACCCTTACGCAGTTTTAATATTAATAACAAGCCAGCTCTTTGAAAGTAAATTTTGCCAGGTAAGTAACCCACCTCCTAGATAAATGTCAGAGCCAGGGGAGTGTGACAAATGCAAATAACAGGCTTTGGAGGGATTCAAACCAGGGTTCAAATCCTAGCTCTTCCACTTACCTGCTGCGGGACATTGAGCAAATTCCTGACCCTCTGTCACATCAATAAGCGTATTCACTCAATAAGCATTAACAATTAAGCTTATTCACTAACAAAGCAGCTCATTCTCATGAGCCCTTTTGAGATGCCAGGCTCACCATGGAGAACAGCTTCCAAACCATCTCAACCTTGACAACAACCCGGATTTACTCAGGAGGAAACACGAACAGAGGAGTTAAGCAACTCGCTCCAAACCTCACAGCTGCAGAAGAGTAAATAAAGGGTTGGAACCCAGACGCTCTGCCTTCAGCCACGTACTGAAACCACTGCCATCATCCAGCCTTAGGCTGAAGACCCTAAGACAAGTCTAATTATGAAACTCCGAGATTAAGTTCACGAACATTCACATTCTGTGAGGCCCCCTCCAGTTCTGCTTCTGTTGCCTTATACACTGGCTGTCGGGGGGAAACCAAAGTATTTAGTTATCGGGAGAGAAAACGTCATCATTTGGGGTTCACAGAGGACATCGCTCTTTCTCCAAACAGGCCCTTGTTTTTAATTAAATAACCAGGTGACCTGGCTTTCATTAACTACCCAGATGCACCCCATTCTCGGGGGCTCTCTTTGATAATTTTGACATCATATTGTTCAGCCTAGGATGATCAGATGATCAGCAGCCCTGCTCCAGACACTTGCCACTTGCCGAATATGCCCAAAAGGTTAGCGGAAACTCTCGCCCTTCTTTTCAGACAAACAGCTCCCTGCTTCAGAGCAACGTGTTTCAAGTCAGCAAGGGGTGGTCTGGGTTTGCCCCTCTCATCTGCAATTGTTCTATCTTATCACATTAGTTCTTTGCCTTAGCTGGAAGGCAACTATAATAAATACACAGCTACTTAAAAAATGTTCACCCCGTGCTGTTTAAAGTCATTTGGAAAACTACACCTTATGGAGAGCTGCAGTAGATCCTCATCATTTCAACTACTTGGGGCAATAAATACAATTATATTTCCTATTCTTCAGATGAAGAAGTGAAGGCTCAGAGAAGGTAACGGACCTGCCTAAAGTTATATAGCCAGGAAGTGGCAGGGTCCTATCTCAAACTGTCCCGACCATGACTGTCCTTGCATAGGCCAGAGGAAATGTGCGAATCGAACAACAACCTTGAAAGTCTGAGGTTCTGTGAGATACAGACCATCCAGAGCAACAAGGAGATACTCTTACCTGGGGCTGAAGATGTGGCTGCTGACGGGTGATTGTCGAGAGGGGGTCCTCATGGTGTCTGTGGCCACAGACAGAGTACAACTCAACCAGGACCGCAGACTGCCCTCTGGCTGGGAGCTGAGGACGGAGACGTTATCTCTGGAAGCACAATGCAGGATACTGTCACAATGACAACCACAGTAACAGCAATAACTAGACAGTCACACCTAACGTTTGCTAAGCCTTGTGCTAAGTGCTGTACTTGCACAGCCTCAATCAATTCTCACAACACCATCCCTGAGGGATGGTAGCTGGTGATGTCCCCATTATATAGATGAGAGAATGGGATTTGGGAAGGCCAACTTGGGAACTGGCCAAGGTCACCCAGCTAGTTAGTGATGAAGTTGGAGTGCAAACCCTGGCCCCTCTGGTTCCAATACCCATGCTACTAATCACTGCTCTTCCTTGGAAAGATAAGCACTCTAATATGGATGTCAAGGCAGCTCCAATTTTAGAGTAAATCTGGCATTGAATTTTATACCAAATGATATGTTCACGGAATATGCTAAGCATGAAGGTCTTAACTCTTTGCCCTCTTTCCCCAGAATCTGTGTGGACAGTCTCTACTTTTATGCCCCCTAATTCTACAGGCAGCACAGGGAGAGTCTTGTGTGGGCCTCTTATTGATGTGGGCACTCAGTCGTTATTTTAATTTCTGTTCAATATATTCACTTGATATACATATCTGGTAAATATAAATGTATTTATTTACAGAATGCTCCATGCCTGGCACCATGGGAAGGAGCTATAAACATGAACCCAACATTGACTCTGTCTTCAAGAACCCATCTTAGCAGAATAGACATCTATATAAATAATCATGAAGTAAAGGAGAGAATTATCAATGCCATAGAGGAGAACAGAAGCTAGGTTCTGAGGACAATAAAGAGGAATCTTGATTTGCTTCTTGGAAGCAGAGGGAAGACATCAAATAGGGCCGTTGAGCTACATCTCATTTGAAGGTTAGGGCCTGTCCATGCAGGGCCTGGAGAAAGGAATTTTAGGTGGAAGGAACAGCATACACATAGGTATGGAGGTCACAAAAAGACAGAGCATGGATAACATGGAAAATAGGAGTCCCAGGCAGACACGGAAGTAAGGGTCAGAATGTGCAGCGCTCAAATGTCAATCTAAAAAGTCTATTCTGAGGGAATAGGGAGCCATTGAAGGTGTTTGAGGAGGACCGTGGCATCATAAGTCCTGGGCATCTCTCTGTCTAAAAGAAGTTGGACAGTTCAATACTATTTTCCCAGGGCTATATGTTAGGACTACGGAGTGAAAGCTCTCATGGGCATTGCTGATAATTCCCCAAATAAGTGTGCACGTTCCCTCTGCAGACTGGACACAGGGAGCCCGGGGTTTGCTGCTGGCTTCAGTGTCAGCTGTCAGTTCTACTCAGGGTTAACTTACATCTCCTTCCTGCCTCCGCCACCGCAATCCACTGTCGTCTGGACACTAGGAGGCAGAAGAAAGAGTCTGTTATCTTCGCGCTGCCAGGAAGCGAGGCGTCTGCTGGACAGCCAGGCGCACTTCCTCACATGCGTCATTGGCCTGAACAACAGGCTCTCATCGAACCCAGCCCAGGAAGGCCTTCAGAGCACAATACACCTAATGCGGGCACGTGCTGCTGGTAATTCATGACCGCTGCTCACCCAGCTGACTCCGCGAGTATGAGCCCCACGGGGGGTGTCTCAGTGTTTAAATTCACCACCAGGTGGGCTTTTTACAAGTCATGGATTGTTGGCCGTGGCCATTACTTGAGTTTGTGCACCATGGTCCAATGCGCCCTTGAGTTCTGGGAGGTCTCACAGGGATTACCAAGGGGTCAGGGAGAGGGACCTAGGAGTGGGGCTCAGCCACAAACCTTCCTCTTTCATACCAATCAGAGGATGGCTATTGTCGATCCTAAGCTGGAATTTTCTGTCGGAGTTTGCTTTGGTGTACCAAAGAGGGTTCTACTTGAAGGAGGGAGTTTGAGATCCACTCCCTAGTGTATCTTTGATGTCTCAACATAAAAAGTGCTCCATGGATGATTATGATGAGATGATGGTGGTGGTGGTGAAGATGATGGTGATAATGATGATGGTTTTATTTTATTTATTTTTAAATTTATCTTTATTTTTGAGAGTATTACAGATGTCTCCCTCCCCCCTCCCCCATTGATCCCCTCCACCCTGCATCCACCCCACCCCCAGGCCTTCCCCATACCGGTGTCTGTGTCCATAGCTTATGCATATAAGCATATACGTTCCCATCCCCTCCTCCACTCCCGCCTTCCCTCTGAGATCCCTCAGTCTGTTCCATGCTTCTATGTCTCTGGATCTATTTTGTTCATCAGTTTCTTTTGTTTGGTGATGATGATTTTAACCTGTTGAGTGTGGAAGCTGAGGCCCAGAAGACTGGGCGACCCGTCCATGGTTCTGATCTACTTGGCAGAGCAGCTGAGACTGGAACCCTCATCTCCTGACCTGTGTAGTCAGTGGTCCTTTCTCTCACCTTGGCACTCGTGGCTTTTAAAGAATAACTGTGCCAGGCATGTGGGCAAGGGACTGCTGATGAGCAAGATAATTAATTGTCTTTTGTTGAATTCCTTCAGGGTAAGCCTTTGCCAGACAGCTCCAGGCTGAATACAAACACTGCCTGGAAAGTAACACACGAATGCACTGGGCTCACATCACAGTGACAGACACAAGTTTGCCAGTATGACAGGCCAGTTACTTGGCAGAGAACAGAGACCTTGACAAGGGAGAGAGAGGAGAAGGGATGTGTTTGACAGGGGAGAAGAGCTTGATCATTAGAAGTGTGGGTGACAGACTCAGCCTAGGAGTCAAATCACAACCCCGTCGCTCGCCGTGTGAGTTGGGGCCAGTCTCTCGACTTCTCTAAGCTCCAGTTCGTCATTGTAAACTTGGGGAGATAATGGTACCAACCTCAGAGAGTTATGAGAACAGTCTATGCAAAGCAGGTAGGTTGCACAGCCTGGCACAAAGTCCTCAGGAAAGAGCCTATTAGTAGAATTATCATTGTGTCCTGCACTGCCTGAGTAGACAAGTAGTGTGGAGCTCTCACGCCCCACGAACCCCACTGGCGGGGAATTCTGAGCTGCAAAGATGCTTCCCGGCTACAAAGGCGCTTCCCAGCCACAAAGACGCTTCCCAGCCACAAAGATGCTTCCCAGCCACAAAGATGCCTAGAAAGCCAGGTGATCTCTGTGGCATCACTGAGACATGTGCCGTCCTACGCCAGGGTCCTGTGTTTAATCAGGGATGTGGCATCAACCTTTTCTGAATAATAGAGAAATTCTTTAAGCTTTTCTCCAGTTCTAGGACATACTAGTTCCTCAAAAGGGGGAGAGCAAATTAGAAGGTGAGAGAATTGGAAAAGAGACGTGGGCAGCTCCAAGGCCTGTCCTACCGCCTAGCAGTCTGGCCAGAGCCTGGGCCCACGAATAAATAAATGAGCTCAGAATGATGCCCTGAATGGCAGCTGCGATCTTTGGTGACACCCGGATATTTTTACTTGTCCCACTGCAGCCTGATTTTTAGCCAAGCAAAAAGGGTACATCTTGGAAAATATACAACTGAACTCAACCCAGCAACAGAGGAGGACTCTTTCTAGAACATTCATCTCAGCTTGGGCCAGCTGGAATGGAGACACTCTCAGCTGACCCAGGAGTCAGAGGTCATCCGCTGACCTCTCCACGCTCTGCCCACGCAACCTCAGACCACCGGCCAGGGAGACAGACAGAGCCGCCGCAGACTGTGGGCCAGGATAGATGGGGCTGCCTGTCAGCTGAAGCACCCCTCCCTCCGTGATTAATGAGCGTGCTCCGGGCCTGGGGCAGCCGCTTAAGGCATTTCTCCATTAATCTAAGAAGGCTGACGCCACAGCCCAAGTTACCACGCAGGGCTCGGGAGCCGGCCGGCGCGCATGGAAATGCTGCCGCCCAGCCCGCCTGGCTTTCTGAGCACGTAGCCACACTTCCAGCCTGGAAGGCCTGTTACGCTCGGATCTAATTCCCAACATGGGGAAATGTGACTTTTTATAATTTGAACAAGTCTCTCAAAGAACCTCACCTCCAGCGGAAGCACCACTCTCTCCCGGAGCCAGTTGGAATCCTAATTGAGAGCTCAGTTTGGAGAAGCACCTCGGACCAATCCCTCAGGCTCCCATCCAAACCTCTTATCCCAGGTAACAAGACAATTAAGAGGGAAGTGAAGTGTGGAGCTGCCAGGACCGGGAAGAGCACGGCAGGCACTGGGGCCGGAGCTGGGAGCTCTGCTCCGGTCGGCGCCTCTACGACCTAGCGGTGCATTTATTGCAGGTCTATTTTCGCTAAGTATTTTAATTGCACTGTGACCAGAGAACTTGGTTTGTACAATATTAATTCTTCAAAATGTGTTGAGACTTCTTTGTGGGCAATGTTTCCCCAGCTTTCCCCCACCCCTACGCTATTAATGAAATCTATGTTCCTTGTACATTTTAGATCCAAGTAAAAGGGCAGTGAGTTAGGCTCGAGGCCTGCTAAGAATTAAGAAATGTGTCTCAGAACCACGTGGCATCAGGGCTGGCTTCACAGACACGCCACCCTTGCCCAGAGGGGCCCGTGGTTGGTGTCACGCTCTACGTCACTGTCTTGAAATTCTGAATGGATTTTGAACAAGAAGACCCCTATTTTTATTTCACAGTGGACCCACTAATGATGGAGTTGATCCTGCCTGGGGTTCTGGGGCACATCAGGGAGCAGGGGATTCGGTGGGCTCCCGTCGGCCACTTCAAGAGAGGAAGGGAGGGTGGAGAGAAGCAGAGAGGAGAAATGCTTCTCTCTCGTTTACTTCCTCGGCCATAAAAAGACGTGGGCAGCTCCAAGGCCTGTCCTACAATGTAGCAGGGACCCTTACAGTCTGACCAGGGCCTGGGCCCACGAGTAAACAAACTAACTCAGAATGATGCCCTTAATGGCAGCTGCAATCTTCCACTAGGCGCAGGTATTTCCACTTGTCTCACTGCAGCCTGATTTTAGCCAATTTAAAAGGATGCACGTGGAAAAAGGTACAACATACACTCAACACAGCAATGAAGGACTTGTTTCCAGAGCACTTGTCTCTGTGGCCTCCATTCCCAGGTGAGAATCCGCTCCTTGCTTCCGGTCATACCTTCCTCCCAGCCTGTCCCCACACCCCCAAGCACGGCCCCTCTTCTCCTCTTTCAAATTCTGTCATCTTTCTAACTTTTATTGTTTATTCCAAAAGGAGTCTCTTTCTGTGCAAGTGAAAATGGTTGAAAAGTTTGGCTCGGCCAAAAACCAGAACACGAGTGTACACAGCCGTCGAGTCTCTTTATACTGAATGCAAATGCGCTAACATCTCTATTCACAGGAGAGCGAGCCCGAGCATCGCATGGCGACATCAGCAACGGGGGTTTGTAATTACAGACGTTAGTTCTGTCGTGACACTAATAAAGCTGGAGGAGGGGCCGGGGGACGGGACACCCCTCCGTGTAATCACGAGCTGGGAGCAGCTGCAACATCAGTATCTGCCATTTCACTAGCAATTTGGCAGCTGTACAAATTAGCAGGGAGCGGTGGAAACACTCAGAATGTGCGTGGAAGCCATTTCTGCAGAAACAGGAGATTTTTTAGATGAGGCCCTCTCTTTAGAGGCAAGAGCGTGAGGTTTGAGAGCCACTGGGTGTCTGATGTGATGAAGCTCAGCACAAACATCCGTGGAAAGTCGGAGGTTACATGCCTCCGAGCAGCTCAGGATCCGCCCAGGCCTGCATCGAGGGAAGGATGAGTTCCCCGTCTAAAACAGGCCATATAAAGTACATCACTTACGTGAGCAGAATCTCCTACAGAGGCTGCAGGTACAGCTGGTGTGTGTGTGTGTGTGTGTGTGTGTGTGTGTGTATGTTCATTGCAGAAATTTAAAAAATAGACATTTGCTTGACGAAAACAAAAATTTAGGACATCCATAAAGCCTTCTGTCCTGGGATTAGTATTGGCCTGTCTCCTCCCATCTTTATTCCTGACTGGGTGTGGTCCGCTCTCATGCAGACGTTCTGTTCTTCCCACTGGCTAAACCACAGTTGGCTTGCAGCTCTCTCTGTTTCCCTCACTGCCGGCCTCAGGCCCACATCTCCCACCCGTCAGCGCTGGTCCCTGCTTTTACCCTATTAACAGGAGTGTGACAGGCAAAGGTCTTGGTAGGAAACTGAGCAGCCCTGGGTTCTGGCTCAGGGTATAATGCTAATTTGCTAATTTGTGTGACCTTGAACTTCTCTGTGGCCCGTCCCCCTAGGTTACCTCTCTGTGTCACTGTCGCTGGACACCACCTCCTCCAAGGCCGCCTGCAGGTCGGCAATCCTCCGGATGGACGTCTCCAAGTCTGTCTGGAGGGTCTGTCTCACGGTCGCGAGCTCCTCCACGTACTTCTCCTGGAGAGAGACCAGGGGCACACGTCAACCTTGGACGGGCACCCAGCCACCCACAAGGGCTCTGGGGAGGAGACAGAGCCGGGACTCAGCCTCGTGGTCACCGAGCACCTACTAACATGGTGGGCACCCATGAGGGCCTCCCTCTGTGGCTGGGCTTATCACGCCCTCAGGTAAATGCTCTGGATTTTACAGAGAAAGTGAATGATGAAGGGCCTGCAGGGCGTGCTCCACGGACAGTGCTCGCTCACCTGTGCTGCGGGTCTGACCCCAGGCTGTCCGGCCCCGGGCCCTGCTTTGAACCTGCACCACCACGCTGCCTGGGCGGAGTGGGCACAGTGCGCCTCGGACAGGTGAGTAAATGCAAGAGCCAGTGAACGTCTCCTGTTACTGCCACGGAGAACGTTCCGGAAGCTGAGCCTGTGCCCCAGGGTTGGATCCCGAGTGGAAGGTTGGGGGGAGGGCAAAACCAGAATGGTTCCCTTTCCACTCTGTCGCCTCGACTCCCCCAACTTTCCGTCCCCCAAGGCAGGGGAAGCAAAGGCGGCGAGCCCGGCAGGGCGCCCACCAGAGCGGGCCAAGCCCGCTGGCCTTTGCTGAGAGGCTTCTGTGCCCAGCACTGCGTCCAGTGTTTCACGCTCCCGACCTCACTCACTCCTCACAAGCCTGGCGAACAGGCCACTCTTGCCGCTCCCATTTCACAGATGAGAAACTGAGGCCTAGGGCAGAGAAAGAGGAGCAGCAGCTCTGGAACTGACTCCCTTCTTCCTCATGCCTTCGCCTTCTGACACCCTCTGGTCAGATGCTGCTCGGGTCCCGGAAAATCCCAGAAAATCTTCTACTTGCAACACGTCCCGCACCCCTGCCCTCTAACACAATGACTGTCCACTGAGGGTGAGCATGTCCCCCAAGGGACACTGGGCCATGTGCAGGGACATATCTGGTTGTCACAACTTTGGGGGTTGTTCCTGGCATAGCGGCTGGAGGCCAGGAAAGCTGCCCAACATCCTACAATGCACAGGACGGTCCCGCACCCCGGAGAATGACCCGCCAGTGCCCAGCCGGAGAAACCCTGAGTTAACCCTGGAAGCTCATCTTCTGGAAATGAGTTCTACAGGGAAGGAATGAAAAGGCAGAGCCAGGCTCTGCACCCACAGATGCGTGAGGCCGTGCTGTGGACAGCTGTCTAGTCCCCCAACAACTGGGTGGTTAGGGAATGACAGCGGCCGCCGGGGGCCACTGGGCAGACGCTAACATTAGAAATAAGGGTTGTGGCAGCCTGGAAGCTTCTGGGAAACAGTGTTAAGCAAAGGGAACAGAACAGGGAAGTATCATGCCCGTATCTACGCAAACAACAAACAGGCACTTGGAAGAACACTTGGGGAGCTGAGAATATTTATGGGCGGGGGTGAAGAGCATTTGTGGGTAGGATTTTTCTTGTAAACTGTTCTAATCATGTAAAGTTTATTTTTTGACTGCTGTCTGAAGGAACACACATGTACCAACCAATCAGAGCGTGGAGAGGTGAAAATAGAAGGATTTCGGGTCAGATATATGCATAATTCTCAGCTCCTTGTTTAACTGACAGGCTGTGTGTCCTTGAAGAGCGCACAGCCCCTCTCTGAGCCTGGGATCACTTTTCTTTCATTTGTAGGTGAGGAAGCTGAGGCGAGCAAAGTCACTGAGGGCAGTTAGGAGCAGAGAAGGGATGTGAGCCCTGCTCTGCCATCTCCCAGTCTCTTGAGCTTTCGGAGGCTATACCCCAATGCAGGTCAGTGAGGACCAGGGCTGAGCCCCACTATAGGGACACTCTCAGTTCTCCTTGGGGATTGGCTTGTCCGCTCGCCATGTTGTAAGCCTGTGCTTTTCCAACTGGAGAGAGAGACAGAGGACTGAGAAAGCCCAAGAGCCAAGCCGAGTTGATGAGAAGGGGTGGCATGGAGAGAGCAGGGGTGCAGTGCAAGGGGCTGGCAGTGCACAGTAATTGATTGAAACCGCCAGCTGTGAAGTCCCCACCTTGGCACTGACAAGGCGAGAGAAGCTGAGGCAAGGGCCCTGGGGCAGGAGGCCCGTGGATGGTCAGAGGAAATAACACACTGAGGGATGGCGCAGGGGGTGCTGGCCTCAGGGTCTCAGAGGACCTGCACTACCCCTATGATGCCCCCTTTCCTCTGAGTCCCATCCTCTGACTGCCAGGGACTCTCATGAGTCTCAGTGGGAGCACCCCAAGGAGATGGATTTGGGGAACTCAGAGTCTGTATAATCAGCAATCAGCAACCCTTTCCTGCTCAACTCGAAAATCACACAGAGCCTGCTGATTGCAGGGACCCGGTCATTAGGCGACACGGATGAGGTGTTGTTTCCCTGAGGCAGGCAAAACAAGGCCCCAGCCAGAGGGTGCTGGAGAGACACAGAGGGGCACACGGGAGGAGGGGACACAGGGAGGCACCCTGTCAGGCTGGGAGCCGGGCTCCTTCCACCTGCCGTGACATCTGATTAACGAAGCTCAGGATTGGGCCAGGGCGGCTACATGTGAGTGGGGTCGTGTTTTAAAGCCAGGTGTTAGCTGGGTCTTCTCAGTCATTCTCTCTCCTTGGAGACTTGGAGCACAGAGAAGTGGGGGGCGGGGTACTAAGATAGGACTAAATATTAAGATGAATACAGCAGAAACCTATCAATAAATACATCATGTGCCCATATTAATCTATAGCTATAATATAGTGATATAGACACTGTTATAGAAATATACTAATATATACTATATATTCCTATACAGATGCTCCTCAACTGCAGATGGGGTTATGTGCTGATAAACCCATCATAAGTTGAAAATACTGTAAGTCGGAAATGCATCTAACGCACCTAACCTACCGAAAGCACAGCCCAGCCGGCCGTCAACGCGCTCAGAGCACTTACACCGCCAGCAACCCCACCCGAAGCTGAGGCACAGGGTAATCGCCTCTTCTCCCCAGGAGCAGGAGGCACGGGTGGTGTCTCGTAGACATGATGTGATGCAAAACCACAAAGCACGGTACCCCCAGAAACACTGGCAAAACATACACGACAGTGTTGTTCACCCTGTGATCGCGCGGCTGGCTGGGCACTGCAGCTGCCCAGCACCACGAGACCGTATCATACGGCATGTTGCCTATTGCTAGTCCAGAAAAAGATCAGAATTTGAAATTCAAAATACAATTTCTATTGAATGCGTATCGCTTTCATGCCCCCATTAAGTCGAAAAATTGTAAGCCAAAGAATCGTACGTTGGGGACCATCTATAGCATTCATTCATTCATTCATTTAATAAACATTTATTGAGCACCTACTATGTGCCAGCACTGATCTAGGCACAGGTGACACAGGTAGACAAAATCCAACTTCCATGGAGCTTGTATTCTTTCAGGGACCTTGTCTGTCCGTCCTGCTGGTGTCCAGAACATAGCAGGCCCTCGATGTACATTTTGGGATTGACCGAATGGTGTTACTGCAGGACTGTAAATGGTGAGCGCAGGAGGGGCAAGGGTGTCACACACACTCACTAACGCATGCACAGTATACACCATGTGTGCAGGGATCAGTGCAATAGCATGTATGTCGTATGTGTACTTGCTGGCTTCCCAGCGCCGCTTAAGAGAATCATTAACCATGTTGAACCCTCCAGCAACTCCCCCTGGAGCACGCCGCACAGAGCGGCCCAGGTGGGGAGCAATTCACGAGATAATTAGTGGCTGCAATTAAAATCGTCTCCTCTAGTGATGTTCAATTAGAGGCTAATATTTAAAACCGTTGTTTGTTTTCTCTGCCCGGGGCAGCTCAGTCTTCAGAGAACCCTGTCCTATCTGCAGATGCACAGGACGGCAGATGTCAGTTTCTGAGCCTCTGGAGGTTGCCTCTCTAACCTCTTGAAGCAACGCCCCCAAACCCGGCGAAGTTCATTTCAGAAGTTTATATCATAGGCCAGACGATCTCACAACACCCCCAAAACGCGATGAAAATTGACCTTGTCATTTTTTTTCTGATGCAGTAAAGACAAATAGAAACGTCATGTTATAGCGCCTGGTGCAAAAAAAAACAACAAAAACACACACATGCTATTATAAATATATATATATGAATTTATACACGCCTGAGTATATAGATACACACAAATATTCCTAGTCTGACACATACTTAATAAATGACTTGAATTAATTAAGAAATGAATATGTTTATTTGTTTCTCACATGTGCAAGCACTCAGCTGAATTTAAAAGACCTTATCCCAGGCAATCTTTTTAAGAAGGCTCGGAATCAAGTACTATACAAGCACATAAAAGGTTACAACAGAGTAAGAGCGGAGTTGTTATCTCCGTGTGGTGAGGTATCAGGTGATTTTCACCTTCCGTTTTATTCTTCAGATATTCTGCGAGGCATATGAATTACTTTTATTGTCAGAAAGCTACAAAACAGAAGACTTTATTTCTCTCTGATGCCACAAGGAGCAGCGCCCTGGTCCACCTGCCTGCTCGCTGCCTCCCAAGGCAGCCTCAGTAGGTAGCCTTGTTATTACCATTTTGCAGATGAGCAGACTGAGTCTCAGAGGCTAAGTCTCTTGCTCAGGGACATGATACCAAGGCATGATGATCTAGAGTTGGACCCAGGTCTCCAGAACCCAGCCCACAGCTCTTTCCCCCTTTGCCTCTAGTTGTTTAAGGACGCTTGTGTCTCCAAAGATGGTGGGGGGGGCGGGGGGAGTCTTTCCAGAAAGAACGATTATGAGGAACTGCTATTGTTTCATTCCAATTGCCCAAGGGTCATTCTCCTGGGAGGAATGAGCTCCAGGGCCATATGAGCAACCAAGTGAGCCTTAGTGGGGAGTGTCCGGCCTCATTTGGGGAAAAGAGAGAGTTGAGGTGCCCAGAGGCAGACACAAGAAGGGGAGAGGGAGTGAAGACACGGGGAGAGCGCCCCGGGTAGACACGGGATTGGAGCGACGCGTCTGCAAGCCCAGGAACACCAGGCGCTGCCAGGAAAGCACCAGGAGCTGGGAGAGGTGATGGGCCAGCCCCTCTCCGGAGCCTGCAGAGGGGCACGGCCCTGCCCACACCTTCCTTTCAGGCCTCTGGCCTCCAGAGCGCCGAGACAATAACCCCCCCCCCCCCCCGATTTCCCACGCCGCCCAGCTCCTGGTGCTTTGGGACCGCGGCCCTAACCTACTCCTAGGACACCGTGCGATCTTTTTTGTTTTAAACACCGTCACAGTCCCCGTGCCTCTGAACACACACGTCTGAGAGTCCAGCCTGTCTCTGCGCGACCATCCCGCAAACCTGGACGGCACAGCCCGCCACCCACAGAGGCTGCGTGGCACAGCCCGCTGCTCCTGGCTACAAGCCCGTACAGCGTGTTAGTGCACAGAACAGCACAAGATTAAATCGAGCACAGTGGGGAAAGGATGCAGTCGAGAGAGGCCCTAAACGCGAGACGCCTGAGGCTGCTGCAGGCCGAACACGGTGGACCTCTTACAGCACCTTTTCTAAAAGGCGGCGTACGCGAAAATAACGGCAGAGGAAACAGCAAATAGCTGTTTACGGTCATTTTGGAGTGTTACGTGCCGGGCGTGACCGCACGTGCTGTGCAGCCGGGGTGTCTACAACAGCATCGCCACGCGCGTGTGGGGAACGTGTTGCGTTATGACGTTAGAACAGCTAAGGACGTCACTGGGCGACAACGGCAGGTGACAGGCATTTTTCAGCTCCCTTCCAACCGTAGGGGACCACAGTCATATACGCTGGTTGACCGAAACATCGTTCTGGGATGCATAACTGTACTTTTGTTTTCTGGTTCTAATAGGGTGCCCAATAGAGAAGTTAGGAAATAAAGACAGTGGCCCCCAAAGTTGCCCTTACGTCCATCGCGTGGGGAAACCGGCCTCAATAACTATGTTGCTGTATTTCCCCCGTGTGCATTTCTGCCTGTGTGTATAATAGAGACACACGCTCCGGTAAAATGGCCTCGTATTAAAGGCAGAATGAAGCTGGCCATGCACACAGGCAGGGGGCCGCGGGGCCCGCACCCCGCCCGCCGGCCTGCCCTGCCCTGCCCCTGCCAAGATTCCCCATCAGCAGCACGGCAGAGCTTGGGGCTCCAGGCAGCTGCTTGCAGTCTTTCCTTTCCCTTCTCATTTTTATGATGGTTTTAAAACACCCTCAGCTATTGCCTGAGGGCCTTTCAAGATTTCTGCAAGGCTAACATTTTAGGCAATTTGGGCTGTTTAAAATCTAGGTGATAAAGAGTTGGCCTGCAGAAAGCCCAAGATGGGTGCACTTGCTGTGCGCATTCAGACATTCCATCAACATCCATGGACAACACACCATGTATGAGGGGCCCGGGCTGAGGCTCAGGGCGGGAGGCCACGTGGCCAAGGTCGCTGGGCCACTGGGTGGCAGGGGCTGAACTGGAGCTCGAGTCCTTCCTCCCCAGGTCCTCTCTCTATTAGAAAGGACTCTTCTCCATTCTCTGGTTCTTGCTTAGACACTGGCTCCAACGACTTGAGCAATAATGGTGCCATGGACTGAGGCTCCAATAGAGAGGAGGGGGCTCCGTACTTGATTTTGGGGGGTCGCAAGTTTCCCCTGTTGGGTGGAGCAAAGAATCCTCAGCAGGCACAGAAGGCGATGTGGTTGAGGGTCTCTTGGGCCAGTGGTTGGGGTCGGAGAGGGAAGGGGATCAGGCTTTGACCAGTGTGCAACTCCACTGTGAGTCTTTAAGCCACAAGATTTACAAATAAAACAAAATAAAAACATAAAGTTCCTTACAGATCTAACTATTCTGAGCTCATAGTTTTCCCAGCCCCACCCCTAAACTGTGACTTGTAACGCAGCATCTTCAGAAAGGGACACAGAAGGACTGTCACTGGAGTACACCCCTCTCAAGGTTGACACCCGCAGGGCCCTCACAAAGCCACCAGCTGAAGAAAGACATCCTGACCTGGGGTGAACTCCAAACACCCTGCTCACGACCGCCCAGAGTCACCCACCCAAACTGCTTCCTGAAAAAGTGAAAACAATGCATTTCATTTTTCTGCTCGAACTCAAATATGACATATCTGTGCCACCTGGTTTTCCTGACAGAAGAATAATTATATCAACATAATTAAGTCTCAAATGCAAAAATTATCTATACCACGTACACCGACACAACACTTCCCGCATCAGAGGCCCATTGTTCTAGGCAGTAATTATCAAGCCACCTTTGACACCTCTCATTTCAATTTAAATGGAAATGAAGCTCATGTGTCTTCTCAGCACACTAGCCCACACAATGGCAGAAATAGGGAAAATGGACTTTGAAACTTCTCAAGTGGTCACTGGGCTTTATATCCAAAGAAGTTAGCATGAGAACAATGCATTATGTACCTCTGGTCCCTTCTCTGGGCCTCAAGTATCTCATCAATACAATGGGCTAATATCTTGCATCTTTCTCCTGCTCTCCACTCATTCTCATAAATTTAGTCTTCACCATCATCTCCTAAGGGTTTTTGTAGTCTTAAAATTCCTCTGTTCGATCCAGCCCCCTCTCCATGCCGTATTCCTTAAAGCAGACACAGGAGAATCTCTTCCATCTGATCATGTCCTCTCCTGCTTAGGAGGCTCCAGTGCCTCCTCATTTCCCATAGTCCAACCTGTGTGGTTTAGCCTACTGAGCTGAGCCCTTCCCAGTCTCCCTCCTAGCCCACTCTGAGGACCTTCTTTCACTGCTCACACTCTGCACCCCACACATCAGTAATTCCTAGAGACTTCACCAGCTCCCAAACATGCATGCTCTTTTCTGCCTCTGTGGCTTTGCACCTACCATTCCTCCACCTGGAATGCTCGTCCATGCTCTGACAAATGAACTCCTACTCATCCTTCAAAACCCATTCCACAGTCACTTCCTCCCTGATGCCCTCTCTGGCTCCCCTGGGTAGAATTTGCTGCTTTCATCTCTGTGCCTCTAGCATTTGTACAAGTCATTCAGGTAAGCACATACCCTATTGGATTGTAATTATTTTCTAATTTCCTGCTATATTGAGTTCCTTAGGAGTAGGTTTGTGCTCAGCCTTATATCCCAAATGCCTAGTGCTCTACCTGGAACTTAGAAGTCATCCCATAAACCACATTTCAGCTTTACGTTCTCACAGCTCTAAATTCATGATGGGCACAGTACGCAGCAGGTCTTACCATGGGGCTTCAGTTCATCCACACAAACCCAGGCTTGCAACCCAGCTCCACCACTTGCAGCACAGCCCCAGGCAAATCATCATCAGCCTACCTGATCCTCAGTTTCCTCATCTGTAAGGTGGGAATGATGACAGCAACACTGCGCTGCGGGACGAGTTGAGGACTCATGGGTGGAAGGTGTGTGATCATTGCATAAGATGTAGAAGGTGCTCAATAAACGCCAGCCCTCTTTCCTGTCCTCAGGACTCCTGGGGGACAGTTTGGGAAATGTGGCAAGTTCACAGGGTCTCCTCTATTTTGATGCTTTGTTATCCTCACCCTGTATCCCCTGGTCCTCTCACACTACTCATTCAGGCATCTGGTGCACTCAACCCTGCACCCCCTGGCCACAAAATTGTAATGCCCCAAACATGGTCTCCCAAACCCTTCCTGTCCCCTCTCCATCAACACATGCTCACAGTCTGTCCACTGTCTCACTGCCACATCACAATTCATGCGAACATGCCCATGAATCAGATGAAATCATTCTTGCCAGTGTGCCAGGCCCCCGGGGTCAGGTTAGGCCTCACCCCTGTTAGCATCCTTATGTGTCCAGGGCATCCCAGGAGAGCTCCGGCTGGGGATCGCAAACACTACCTAAAAATACAGGAGCTGGCAGACTGCTTTTTGAATAAAGTCATTCAGGCCAGCGGTGACTAAAATGATCGCATCCCAGCAGCAATACCAGGTAGGCACAGCCAGGGAGAGAGAGTTCGGGGGTGAGACTGAGACCTGCGTTAGACTCAAGACCCAGAAACGGGTCCCTCCTCTGCACCGATGACCACATCCCGAGCCTGTCCCCCGGCTCCACAGCAGTCCTCGGTCCCCTTCCTGCTTTGCATACAGAACACCGCGAGGCTCAAATCACACTCAAGTGCTTTGTAAACTGTGAAGAGCTGAATGTACACGAGATCGTTATTTATCTCTCGGCTTCTTCCCGCTCCAGAGATCCACTTCTCTCTCCAGGCAAATCCAGTTCCCCCGTAATGACCGAGGCCCCCGCTGGGGTTGTCAACAGGCCAAAGAACCATCACGAATGAACTCGCGTGAACACGGAGAAACAATCACTCCCCAGTACATCAACCCTCAGCAATAGGCTGGTGTTACTAGCTGTGTCTCCCCAAGAATGGATCAGGGAGGAAGCGGACGGGAGCCATTGGTATTGGCAATCGATGCCAGATCCCGGCCTTCCCCACGCTTGGACCAGAGTCAATGCCGCCTGGCTGGGGAAAGGGCGGAGGCGGAGCTGCTGTCAGAGAAAACAGTGCGTGTGACATCAACACCGAAAGACACCGATAAACAGAGCGCGGCCAGGCGTGATAATGACTGGAGATTAGGACAACGGATGGTTTCTAGATCTGACTGGCTTCCAGCTGCTGAAGTGGGAGGATGTCACAGAGGCACGGGCGCCCTGGCCTCTCTCAGAGCAGTGGAAAGTTCCACCTATCGATTGGGAAATGGGCTTTTCTGGGGCAGTTAGGGCCCATCTATTCATGCCACTTTGGAGTAGGAGGGTCTCAAATGTGCTCAGCTCCTCTAATTCAAGGGCACCGCGTGGCCTCTGGAGAGGGGCTCGGGCGGGTTTTTATTTTCTGGACTGAAGGATACTGAGCTGAAAACAAGGGCTTCTTAACTTCAGGGCTACTGACATTTGGGGGCCAGATAATTCACCCTGGACAGATGCGAACCACTTCCCGCCTCGTGACTTCATCTTAAAAACATAAACCTCCCCTCCCCGTGACTTCAGGGGGTCTGGAGTGAGAACGTTGGTATCGTGCCCGGTACTCACTCCACTGAGGTCCCTGGCCCAGCCCCAGCAGCATCTCCTGGTTGCTGGTTAGGAATGCAGGCTCTCGGACCCCATCCTGAACCTGCCACTCAGAATCTGAATTTTGACAACCTCCCCAGGTGGTCTGTGTGTAGCCCATGTTCCAGAAACGCCAGCACCGTGTCTGAGAGCACAGGTTTCGGAGTCCAAGTGACTGACGACATACCCTGCTGCTAGTCTGTCCCAGCAAACTAGCCTTGGGCAAGTCACTTCACCTTGATTAAAATGTGTAAAACAGAGCTAAAGAAATGACCTTGCTCCTGAGGTTCAAATGCAGATGCCATCAGCTGGTGCAGGGAGAGCTCTCTGCACAGCGCCTGCCGCGCAGCAGACAGGCGATGAATGTTGGTCCCCAGGCTGCCCCAGCCTCCTTCCAGGTGCCATTCAGACGGTCACCATTGTAAGCCTGGGCTCCCAGTGGCGGAACATAAAGAGGTGGGAGCTCCCTCCACACGCTTTTGTGATCTTGCTTTGGATGGAGTCTAAAATTATATCAGCCACTTGGCCACTCACGGCCCATTTATTCATTTATTGACTCAGCAGGAGGGCCAAACAAGCGCTAAGCGGCGTGCTCGCTCTCCCCCCTCCGCGTCCTAAGGTTACCGCCGGGCGGTGTGCCTCTCAGATGCAGAGCCTCAGCACATCCTACTTGCAGCTGGGGCCCGCTGGCGCTTGCCAGGCCTGTGCATCCTGACCTCCCAGGCACTCAGGACCATCTCCTCCTCTGATGGAGGGGCTGAGCTCACGGGGGGTGGGGGTGGGGGCCTCATGAGGGTTGACCAGCACTCCGGAAGCCAGGTGCTGATTCTGATGGCCTCTATTTTTCCTTGGTTCAAGGGAAGCTCTCTGGCTCTCTCCCAGGGCCAGGGAGCATGTTAGCAACAGCCCCTCAGAGGCTCTTTCTTCCCCTAACTACCTTTCTGGAAGGCAGATGCTGTCCTGGGAGAGACCGTGGTCTAAACCAGGCAAAACTGTCCTTAAAATGGCTCCATGTTTGAATGAATGCCCTTAGGAAACCCTGCAGGTAGGCCTGTGAGTCTCCTGCGCAAATCCAAGTACTTGATGAAATCCTTTCAGCGTTTATGTTCCAAAGCAGGCGGCAAGCCATGGCCAACAGGTCAAATCTGGCCTGTACCTGTTCTTGTAAATTTAGTTTTATTGGGACACAACCACACTCATTCATCTATGTGTTATTGTCTATGGCTGCTTTCAGAGTTCAGAGGTTGAGACAGAGAGATTCTCTGGTCCACAAAGCTGAAATACACCTGTATTTACCATCTGTCCCTTAGCAAAAAAAAAAAAAAAAAAAAAAAAGACAGAGAAGAAAGATAGAAGAAGAAAGAAGTAGTAGTAGTAGTTGTTGTTGTTTACTGGCCCCTGTTCTAAAATCCTAAGGTTCTAAAATTCTGTAGCACTAGGAGCTAACAATTCTAAGAATGTAGGGATGTCAATACCCACGCTTCTATTAGGTTGAACCACATGAAATCAACTCTATCCCATCATTTTTGAACTACACAAATGGCAAATGTATATAGTTCAACCTAGTAAGATTTTAATATTATGTACATCTGATGATTCCAGATGCTCTAAGTCCTAAGATTTTTCTGGCTTGAAGAGTCTAAGGTCTTCTATGTCTGAACTCTAAGGTGCGAACATTCCGAATTCCAAGATTCTGTGGGTGTAAATGTTGGGGAGCCCTATCGATAATTAGGAGGTGCTATAGAATTGGAGGAAGGAAAGGCATGGAAGTTAATTAGCACAATAAAAGAGTTGTGCTGGTAGGTTCATTTAAAAAAAAAAAATGCAGGTCAGTGGTACCTTGTGAAAAAAATAATGAAAGAGAGTAGATGGCACTATTTGTATCCTTGCCACCTCACGATGAGGGTGGCCCGAGACACCAACAGGGTATCACCTAGAGGATCTGAGGGCCCACACGAAGCTGCGCCGAGCAGCTACTACACTTGGTTGCTGCCCAAACCAGTCCCCCTCCTGATGGCACTGATGCGACAAGAAAAGCCACAAGGCCTGGCTGACTCCGCCCTAGGGGGCAGTCTGGGAGAGAATCGTGAATAAAATGGGAATGAAGGGCAAGGATTTGGAACATACTGAAACGATGAAGCCTGCCTGAAACGAGACCTGCTGCCCACGCGCTACTATGCGTGATCGATGCGTGGCCAGCGCAACCGGGCAACTCTCCTAACCTTATTTAAGTTTGATTCATGTAAACTTAAGGCCCATGAGGTTGGTGGCTGCCACATTGGGCAACACCATCCGAGGGGAGCCCTAAATGACGACAGTGGGGTGGGCTGACCCAGGGGAGGCATCTGCCGTGCGAGGGGCTTGGTTGAAATGGACAACAGCAGGACCACCCTTGGGAAACTCCAAGCTGCTAGACTCTCAAATGAGCTACGAAAAGATTTGCATCGCTGAACCTGTAACCATAGCTGGAGCCAGCAGGGAAGCACCCACTCAGCCTTCTCTAATCTGTTCTACTTCCTCGTGGTTTTCAGCAGGGGTGAGGGGGTTGGTACTATTACTTATTAACCTTTTAATGGTTCAAGACACTCCTTTATCTCCTCATAACCCATTTTACAGATGGGGAAACAGACTCAGAGAACACAGGTGACTTGCCCAGGACACACAGGATTTAAATCTAGCTCTGCTGTCTGTTACCTACTCCCCTTTTTCTTCCAATAGAGCATAGAGCAGGAGTTGCCAAACTACAGCCCATGGACCAAATCCAGCCCACTGTCTATTTTTGTAAATAAAGATTTATTGGAATGCACATGTTCTTTCATTCCTGTATCATCTATGGCTGCTTTTGCACTACACTGACAAAGCAGGTATGGCCCACAAAGTCTAAAATATTCACTCGCTTGCCCTTTACAGAAAATATCTGCTGATCCCTGGCAGAGAGCATGCAATTGCTACCTGGGCTCAACCTCAGGAGGTTTGCCAGGCTCTCAGGAAGAAATGAAAACCATCTTATTTCCCGAGTTCCTTTCCTTTTGTCTGCTGAGAAGTGGCATCAGTCTTCTTTTTCCTCCCCACCTCCAAGCAATTGTCTCACAAAGGCAGGAGCCTGAAGGATTCCCCCTGAGCGTTTGTTTATAAGCCTCTCTCCAGCAGGCCGCCCTGTCTCTAAACCTCTGCCAAACATTAATAACAGCATCAAGAGTCCTCTCCCACCAAAGGCAAACAGGAAACCTAGCTCTCTGCCCCGCTGGGTGGATGTCGTCTGCAGACAGCTGCAAATTCCCTCAACAGGGACAGACACAGCCTGCTCTTTTGCCTTTCCTTTTCATTTGAAAACTTTTGGGGGAAGAAGATGAGAATGCTCTTAGAGAAACGAACGTGTTGATTCTGATTATCTGAGTGGGCGGCAGAGGTGACTTTCAGCAGGATGGGCGCCGTGTCGTTTACCTGGAATGCAGCCAAGGCAAGGCTGGGGAGAGGGGAGCAATCCAGTGAAGCTGACGCCCAGGACGCTGAGCACAACAGGGAGGCATCTGTGGACCCGCACGTCACGAGGGGGATGCGGCACATAAGGGACAGAATTGTCAAACTGGAAATCATCCAACCACTGGCCTAGGCATGGACCTCTGCTCTAAAGGGGCTCGGCGATGCCCTCTGCTCTGTGTTCCTCTCTTGTGGTAGTGATGGTGATGATGGTGGTGATGATGATGATGGTGATGGTGGTGATGATGGTGATGGTGATGATGAAGATAGTGATGATGGTGATGATGGTGATGATGATGATGGTGGTGGTGGTGATGATGGTGATGGTGATGATGGTGGCGATGATGGTGATGGTGATGATGGTGATGGTGGTGATGGTGATGATGGTGGTGATGATGATGGTGATGGTGATGATGGTGATGGTGGTGATGGTGATGATGGTGGTGATGATGGTGATGGTGGTGATGGTGGTGATGGTGATGATGATGGTGATGATGGTGATGATGGTGGTGATGATGATGATGGTGATGGTGGTGATGATGGTGATGATGGTGGTGATGATGGTGATGATGGTGATGGTGATGATGGTGGTGATGATGGTGATGGTGATGATGGTGGTGATGGTGATGATGGTGGTGATGATGATGGTGATGGTGGTGATGATGATGATGGTGGTGATATTAGCATAGGTAACTAGATATTGGTAAGGGAAGGGAGCACAGGGAATCAGACACTGGGCATGATAACCTGGGAGCTGAATCGGACACGGGCCCTGCTTCACCAGGAGGTTGCAGCATGCATGGGTTCCCCAGGAAATCACAGTGTTGCCCCACCAAGGGGATTATCAGCCTACCTGAGAATGGAGATGGAGAGACTGAGACTCATCCAGTGGTGTGTTGGTAAATATTTAAAATCGGCTCTGGAAGTGGGAAAAGAAGCCCCGGTTTATAGCTTTTGCCAATTCCATGGTATGGATTCTCCCTCAATGATAATGTTAATCTACCAACATGACAGCCTTGAACATGGAGTTGGGAAGAGAGGTGCATGGTTAGCTCTGCCCAGCTGGTCGGCCTCGGCACCCTGGATTCTGCCTGTCGATGTCATCTGAGTCCCTGAATTCCCTGGGCCTGAAACTAGAGGTCACTAGACTTTTTTTTTTTTTTTTTACTAGACAAACCAATAAATTCCTCTTTGCTTGAGCCAATTTGAATTTTGTTTCTATCACAACCAGAAGATCCATAACTTAAACCAATTCACCATCCTTTCCCATTATGTGCACTTGCAATTCCAAACCAGCCAGTTCTCCTAGTAAAGACCATTTTCTTTCCCACTGTTGGTATAGCCTCTAGGTCTAAGGTATCCTTCTTACTTAGCGTTTCTCAGCCAAAAAAAAAAAAAAAAAAAAAGCACCAAAAAGAGGTGAATTACTCTTCAAAGCAAATTATAGTTGGGAAATGAATTCAGATCATTAAGAGTCTGATCTGGGGCCCCCTCAATTTCCTCAGGACCACTGTCTGCTGAAGACATCCAATTATGGCATGATGGTGCTTTCGATTGTGGAGATTAACCTCCCTAAGTCATTCTGACACGCAATTAAGTGAAGTACAATCTCATCTAAACAATCTGAATTGGATTTATCTGAATAATTTAATGTACACCTGCAACATTCAATCAATAACCCCCCCCCTTCTTTTTTGTAAGTAATTAACTCTGAGGAGTTAAGTTGCCCTCATTTCCAGGGAGCCTAAAGTGACAAAAGTTCAATTGATGGAGTCTCGGGGGACAAGATTAGTATCTGCTCTCCTGTTTGCCATCTCAAGACGCCGTACATTATTGGTAATTGGTATTAGCAACTTGAGATTCTGATTAATTACTGGAGAGCCTGTTTTCGGTGCAGAAACCAAGCCACAAGTTGGGGAGTAATAGACCCAATTATTCCTAGGTATGGCTTTCGGTAATAGATTTTATGATCGAGATATCTCATCTCGGAGGCAGACGTGAAGAAACTCATTTCATTCGATGATAATACCCCTTGAATTGAGACAGGCACATTCACCCTTTGGGATCAAGACGGCGTGGAAGAATTCTCTTTCAGAAAACGTGTCTGGGGCTGGCAGCACCGGGTCCTAAGCCCCTTCTAGGATCCATTGTTTGTTTGTACAGAAACCTTTGTAGGGGGACAAACAGGACACTATAGTGCCTGGAAGCAGGGGAATGATAGCAACACCCACGGTTGCCCCTGTCAGCTCTCTGAGAATGTGCAGGCCATTAGGAGTGGGGAGTGAAGGGAGTCTGTGAGCAGGGAATTTATAAACGTGTCGGGCCGTTTGGATCACACCGAGATAACAGAGCAGTAATTAGGAGAACTCTCTCCCTGTCAGGGGAGCCATAAAGGTGTTATTTACACCCCGCTCATGGCCCCACATGCCCTCCGTCTGGAATGCCTTTTTAAATACCTCAGTTCCCGGCCAAAATAATTCATCTTTATGCTCTGAAGTTCAGAGCCATTTGCAGGAGGAAAACACTGAGAGCTTTTCTAAACGAAACCCTTAACACCGGGTTTGGTGGATGCCCCAGCCGAGAGGTGGGAAGGAGCTGGGTTCCGGCCTAGGGTTTGGAAACATGGATCTTTAGGGGGTTAAAAATAAAGCAAGAACAAACAAACAAGCATGAACACAATTATTATAAAAAATTGACTGATACAAACTTACAATTAAAGAAAGTGTTACGCAAAACAAACACACTGCTTCCTAATGATTTTACTAACATTTTACTATTACCTACTGAAGTTGTGTCTTTCCTATCTGTATGGTCAAATGCTATAGAGTCAGGGGCCGCATACGGCCCGCATATCCCGCAGTGGCCCACGAGATAACAATGGAGCAGGAAGGTTCCCATCACCTGTTGATGTTGCAGGCGTCCTAACGCTGGAGCGCAATGCATTATTCACGCGCTTGGGCGGCGCCGGTGTACACAAGCACAGCACAATTGGTTATGCACAGAGCATCGCCCTTGATCCTGATAATAAATGACCACTCTGCTCTATATTTTATCATTACTTTAGAGTGTACTCTTTCTGATTAAAGAAAGTTTTGCTGTGGAACAGTTCGCCGTGTTACGCCATCAGCAGCCTCATCTCTTGTTTACTGCGTCTCTTGATTGTGTCATTTTCTCTTGGGCTTCGTTTAATCCCATGCTGTTTTGCACAGTAACATGCTGCACAGGCTTGTGGCCTCAGAGCGATAGGCTCTCCCATATAGCCTAGCTGTGTGGTAGGCTCTACATACAGGTTTGTGTCAATGCACTCGCTCTAGGATGTTCGCACAACAGCAAAATTGCCTAACGACACACATCCCAGAATCCAAACACGCTCTCGTCGTTAAGTGGCGCGGGGCTGTATAACAGTGTGCTACTGCACCTAGCTTGCTAATTCCACAATTCCCTGACATCACATTATTAGCTTGAAATCAGCCGAAGGGGAGAATTTACACCACAGAAATGGGCAAACACTAGAACCAGGACTCCAGCTATCCTGGGGAGCGGGCTGGTAACCACTTACTACCATACCGCTATCCCGTGCTTTTCTCCTGGTGGCTTGGCAGAGCGCTCTCAGATCCCAATTCACTGTCACCTCTCAAGTCACATCAATGGGGAAGCTTTGTCCTTACAGGGACATTCACTAACACAGAGGGCAGATAAGGCCTTCCCAGCTAGCCCCTTATCTGTTGTAGGCCTCACTGTTGTTTTTTTCATTGTTTTTCCCTGGAAGGTAGAGAATGTACCCCAAAGTAACAGCAAATAAATAATTCATAGGTCATGTATAATGGATGCTGGATTTAACAGAAGCAGAGCCATAAGTGGTTGTCTATTAACTATTTATGACTTTGCCCGGACAGCTGACAAGCCAGACTCAGGGAGGAGATCACACCCATGCTGCCATGTTTTATTTAAACATTATTAAAAGTACACAGTCTGCAGCAAGGCCTTCAGTTCTACTCAGAATCAGATTCTGCTGCGAGACCGCCCGTGGGTCTCCGGAAGGTTGGGATTGAGGTTTGCTGAAACTTCTACTGTCTTTTTTCTCTGCTCTTGGAATTTGAGCTTCCACCTACTTTTATCCTTGAATTTCTCCCTTCCTCATGAGGCCCCCTGTCCAGTTTTTCTGTGGCCTTGGACATATCAAGTCACCCCTCTGAGCCTCGGTTTGATCATCTGTGAAGTGAGCAGTATCATAGGATTACTGTTAGGATGATATCAGAGCAGTGATTCTTAATGGGGGTGATTTTGCCCCCGAGAAACATCTACCAATGTCTGTAGAACTTTTTTATTGTGATAACTTGGTGGGGAGGGGGGTGTTACTTGCATCTAGCAGAGACCAGGGATGCTGCTAAATATCTTAAAAGGCGCAGGACAGCCCCTACAACTGACAGTTACCCAAAGCAAAATGTTAACAATGCCAAGGTTTCAAAACCCTAGGTTCCAGAATCTAAAGCAACATTCATTTCTATGACTCACTTTTTAAAAGTATACTCGAATGAATAATGCTCTTTAAGACGTATGAGTAAGAATGGGTTTGAGTTGCCCAGACCCGGATTCAAATTCCGACTCTGCCCCTTGCCGGGAGAGTGACTTTGGAGAAGCGGCCCCCGCTCTCCAGCTTTTGAGTTCTCTTTGAGTAAAACAGTGACAGCCACCTCAGAGGGCACGCCCCGAGTGAGAGACTCGCGCAGTGTGCCTCGCCCAGCGCCCAAACAAATCAACGCGGTCATCAGCCATTAAGGGAGTGGGGTGAACAGAAGGGGAAACTGAGGTTGTGCAATGCTAACTTAGGTGCCCAAAGTCTCAGACTCTGGGTCCAGCTCTTTCTACCACCCTGTCGGAAGCTAAAGAGCCTCCCCTTAAAACTCATGCCACTTGGAAACTCAGAGTGTGATCTTTTTGGAAAAAGGGTCTTTGCAGATGCAGTTAAGATGAGCTCATATTGAGTTAGGGTGGGCCCTAAATTCAGTGACTAGTGTTCTTATAAGAAGAGGGCAGGATACAGAGGAGAGGAGGCCACGTGGACACAGGGGCAGAATTAAAGTCACGTTGCCACAGTCGAAGCCATCAGAAGAGAAAGGAAGGATTCTCCCCTAGAGCCTTCAAAGGGAGGGTGGCCCTTCAGAACCGTGAAACAATAAATGTATGCTGTTTCAAGACAACCGGTGTTAGGTAATTTTTACAGCAGCCCTAAGAAGCTAATGCACATCTTTCTCCCAACATGAGTCAAAACAGCTCAAACCTAGACAAGTGGGAGGGAAAGAAGACAGCAGGCTGAGGGCGGGGAGGAAGGGATTTTGCAATTGGCATTCGGTGGGGAGGCTGCAATGAGAAACTGCAGTGAGAAAGCAGTGAGGGCTTCCTGGAGGTGGTGTTTGATCTGAATTTTGAAGACTGAGCAGGCAGACAGAGGATGCATGAGAACAAAGGTGATGAATTAAGAAATCACACTGCGTTGGGTCCTGGACAATTGCTTTCATGCGTGAGTAGAACATACAAGGTGACGAGAGGCAGGCAATCAAAGGCAGAGAAATCGACCGAGGTGAGATTTCAGAGGCTCTAGGCAAGAACTGGGGCTCTGTTGAGAAAGCAATAAAGAGCCAGGGGAGACCTCTTAGCAGGACTGAACACAGTCAGATGTGTTCCTTCTGGAAAGATCTTCGGCAGGGAGGAGTAAGAATGGACAGGTAGTGATATAGGTTAGAAGGTACCTGTAGGGGCCTGGACCAGAGGGGGTGTGGTTTAAATAAGAACACAGGACTCAGGGATGGATCAGGAGGGGATGGACTTGAAAAATACCTAAATAGGGTAAAATCCACAGGCCTGATTATTGTCTGAGCCACAGAGAGACAGGCCACTGCAGTTTCTAGCTTGGGTCCCTCTAAGAGTGAGCAGGAAAAGCACCATGGAAGTTTTTCAAGACCTGGGGAGCTTATGAAAAGGACACCTGGCTCAGAAAAAAAGTTGAGACGAGAGAGTCAGGCCAAGGTAACGAAGGGTAAACCCACCAGGTGCAGCCCCCGAAACAGGTGCATCGGCCAAAAGCAGGCAGAGGGTGGGCTTTCCTGACACCTGAGGCTCTTCCAGCTGCCCTTGACCTCCCTTGGACACCCTGGGGCCAAGGTGGTTTCCCCTGGGCTTCGTAACTATTGAAAAACAACAGCATATAAATCCATGGATGCGCTGTCTCCTCGGCCCAGTGACAAAAGGGACTTGAATGATTTAGAGCCAGAATATTCTTTTCTCCATAATGGCTCCTGGAGTCGCGAGGAATAGTACATTTACTAAAATTAATGGCAAAAGCTCATTTTTCTTTTTCCCAGGAAGAGAGGTTCCATCGGCGGGATAATTGATCCTGATCTGGACGTGCCGGCGCGCCAGCGAGGGGCGTAAATCATTCACACGCAACAATCCACAGCCTTTACACCAACAGCAACAGTGACGAATGGCACAGGCTGGGGACAGGCGGAGAGGAACGTGGAGGGCAGATCCATCACCCTCCTCCTCGCCTCTCACCGGGGCCCACAGCGCAGGGTCCTTTTTTTGGGTTTCCCACGGCAGAGCCATTTTTCAGCAGCGTCGGGCTCAGAGGGCAGAACCGAATGCACAGGCATAACTACAGAGCGGGACACGCAGGGCCGCCCCTCCCAGCTCTGCCGCCCCCCACTCTGCGGCCCCGGGAAGGCGCTGCGCGGGCCCGGACTCCACGCTCTCCACCTGCTGGGGTTGGCCTAGTGTGAGAGGCAACACCTGCGAAGGGCCGGAGCACAGGGGGCTCGGGAAGTATTTGTCCAGGGAATGAATGAATGAATGAATGAATGAATGAATGAATGAATGAAAGCTTGGACTGGGGAGTTAGGAAATTCATGCTCTTCCTCCTAGGGAGCACGGCCCTACCAGCACCTTGATTTCAGATTTCTCGCCTTCAGAACAATGAGAGAATTGATTTCCATTGTTTCAAGCCACCGAGCTCCTGGTGGTTTGTTAAGGCAGCCCTAGAAAACAAGCACACCTCCCAACCGCAAACACTCCAAGATAAAAAGTTCAGCCTTGGTAAACGTATCCCGAGTCCTGCAGTCAGAAAACAGGGAAGGATGCAGCTCTAATTTCAGCATACGTACAAGCTTTGTGTTTTACAGTGCTGTGTTATTTCTATTTTGATTCACTTACGAGGTTGCGCTATAACCTCTTCAGTATTTTCGGGCCTAGAGAGATCTGACTGCGTCCCCGGGAAAGGGGTAGGAGGAGGAAGGCGAGCGGAGAGAGAAGCAAAGGAGAGAGGGGCAAACCCGTCCGGATCTGGCCAGGGTGCCTGGGTGTCTGCTAAAGAAGACGTCACAGCAGAAAGACTGGGGATGTTCCCTCGCTCCCGGCCAGCGCCGGCAGCAGGGGCGCTCGGCCGCCTGAGAAGCAGCTGGTTAATGAGGAAGTTATCCCGTCGGTTGGAGAAAGAGCCTCTCTCTCCCAGGGCCACGGTGGGTGAAAGAGCTGCCAGGCAGGGGCTCGGACTCTGTCTGGGAATCTCTCTGTGCGGAGCCTCATCACCTCCCACACAACAGCCAGCCTGCTGGCTTGTCAAGGGCAAAGCTGATGGGAATGACATTGACCACGGGGGGGGGGGGGGGGGGGGACGACGACAGTGGCCAGAGAAATATACCTGCTGCAGGACCATTTGGTGAGACCTGTCACAAAACCAGAGTGGACAGGGCAGGAAGAAGCTAATGACTGTGACTTGGAGACCTCTGGGGCAAGCCTCGGCATGGTGTGGGCTGTCTCAGGGAGGGCTCTTGGGGGGGGAGAGGGCAAAGGGGGTGCCAGATGCCTCCTGGGTCACTGAAGCAAAAACCTGGAGTCTTAGGGCTATTTAGTCTCATGGGGAAAAAGGAAGAGCAGGCTCTCTCAGATGCTCTGTGATCTCTGCAGGAAACCGTTCTTGGAAAAATGCCCTGAGTGATGAAGAAACCTTCCCACTGGGCAGGAAACAGATTTTAAAATGTTCCTGGGCCCACACCAGGGAGCAAAGCTTGGCTGGGCAAGTAAAAGAAGAGACTGCACAGTTGGACAGACCTGAACTCAAGTTTACTCGCGTGTAGCCTCAGGCAAGTGAATGCACCATTCGGAGCCTCAGTTTGGCATGTTGATGCCCCTGTGCCTCAGTTTCCCTCTCTGTAAAGTAGCAGATAAAACTAGTGCCTACCTTACAATACTGATAAGGCAATTTTAAATGACAAATGCTTAACCTGGAACCTGGCATATAGCAATTGCTTATCCTTTTTATATTTTATATTTGTTGTTATTAATAGTCCAGAAATAGCCCTGACATTGACTAGGTTTAATCTTACACAAGTTATCTCACCTCTTTGAAGCCTCAGTTTCCTCATCTGTAAAATGGGACAACAGTTCTGACTTCACAGGGTTGTGATGATTACGTGATATTATGGATGTTAAAACTCGATGCAACGTAGACATTTAATAAACACGAATTCCTTTCTTTTCACATGAGCCTGCCCTGCCTTTGGAGTGTGGAATGTGTGAGGCAGGAACTGGAGTCTGAGACACAAAGGAGCTTGGAGACCATCCAGGAGGGAATGCCATTGGTCCACTTTGTCGTCCGCCCCAGAGTTTGCAGCCAATGACAGCATCGTCTCTCTGCCCATCCCCTCCCAGTTTCTCTCTGCTTTCGGCCCACCCCACAGGCCCCAGAGACTTGCCTCTCCCGAATCTCAAACCCTCCATCGCAGGAGACCCAGCGCCAGGAATGGTACTCACCAGCTCCATGCACCGCCGGCTGGCCTCTGCCTCCCGCTGGACCAGCTCCTCCATGTCCGCCTTCAGCTCCTCCAGGCGCCGCTGGTAATACTGGCTGCTCTCCCGCTGCTGGGCCTCGGCCATGGCCGCCTGCGAGAGCTCCTCGCCCATCTTGATGAGGCTGTCCCGGAGCCGGATCACCAGGACCTGAAAGGGGTTGGAGAGCAAACGCCCACCCTGGAGTTAGAGGCCAGAGGCAGGACACTGGGGGCTCCAGGAAGAGAAATCCTTGGCTGAGTCGCTCTGTGTTTTTATAATGAGGATAACTATTCTGATTCCTGATACAAAAATGCAGATTTTAAAAAATCTAGGAAACAATAACTGCTATTCTGAGGGGCAATGGAGTATACTGATGAGAGCCCTGCCTCTGAACATGACCTGGGTTCGAATCCCAGCTCTACCTCTCCCTGGCTGTGCGACCTTGGGTAGATTATTTAACCTCTCTGAGAGACGGGCATGATTATAGTACCCACGTCCCAGGGACACTGTCAGGACTGAACACATTGTTAAATCATGCAGAAGGCTGAGCTCAGTGCCTGGCACGTCGGACATTTGCATAAGGGTTGGGAATTATTTGTATTTATAGTAGCCTTCATTCATCTTAAGGTTTGGGAGGTGGAGTGGTGAGTGGAGAGAACACTATGTCGGGGAATAGCCCAGGCCCAGCGTGGATTTTGGTTTCCCAATCTGTAAAACAGGGAGGTTTGAGTAGGTGACCTCCCAGGAGCCTCAGCTCTAATATTTCCTGGCACGTTTCCTTTCCTGGGGGGAGAAACTCCACGAGGGCACAATGAAACAATAGAGAGAAAAGAGCTGTGGGCATCACCCGTGCTGCTGAAAACAAACCCAAGGGCTGTTGTGCGGAATTCATTAGTTGGCCAACAAGCTTGGAACCAAATGGTTCTGAATGGCAAATACGCAAGTGTTGACATAAAACGAAGCTCACATGAATATTGCAGGCCCTCGCGAAGGACTCGGAGCCCCTTCCAGATCAGAGACTGAAGAAAAGCTTTACTATTCGTTTCTCCTTCACCTTTCAAGTGGAGTTAGGCAACATTTTCAAAGGCCAGCGGGTGGGTTGTAAGGAATTAGAGTAGTTCTCAAACTGTGTCCCTGAGGCACCCCATCTCAAGGACCTGGGATTCTACCAAATTCAAATAATGATGCGAGAGGGAGAAAGTGAACTTGGAGACGGAATCTGCCATTTAAAGTTATTCTACCATAGTTTTCTCTGCTATCACTTGACTATACTAGAATCAAGGGGGGAAAAAAGATACGTGATATAGCCCAACATGATGTATTTAATTATTTAAAATATAGCAGATCAAAGTTTCGAGGTGATCTGCAGAGACAATAATGCCCCAAGGGATCCCCTGAGAAATTCTGAGAGTCACTGAGGGTCAAGACAAAGAAGGATTTTTCTTTGTTCTTCACCCATAGCAGATTCTTAGAAACCAAATGCCCAAGAGGGGATGGGGGGAAATGTCACACAATGGAGAATGCAACCTCTCATTGTCCAGACGCAAATACAGTGGGTAAACCAGCTGGCTGCAGAGAAAATAAAGCCTGGGACCAGGATGGAGTGAAGGTCAAGTGTCAATCTACTCCTGTCACCAACACTACCTGGCTTTATCTTGAATACAGCACTTGACCTCTCTGGAGTCATCTCATTCTATCCTACCTGCCCTGTGGGGCTGCAGCGAATATCCAGTGGAACAGCTGGTGTGGAAGGGTTTTGACAGTGATAATAACCTCTGTAAATGTCTCATGTCATTGGCCTAGAGAGCTAAATGTGAATAAAATCACTGAACCCCAGTCCAGTCCATCCAAGTCTTATCTGTCAGTCAAGGTCCAGCATCAATGCCACCTCTTCCTGGAAGCCTCCCTGATTCCCCAGCCTGAAAGGGCCTCTGTCCTTTAAACCTCACAGCCCACTCTCCATATTTATGTCCATACCTTACTCTCATATCCTACCAAGCTCTATGGCCTGGGAAGCAGAATCTGTTTCATACATCTATGCGCCCACTAGGTGCAAAATAAATTTCTGCTCAAAATGAGTGTTGGGCACATAAGTGGAAGAGTGAGTAGATGGAGGTGGCAGAATTAGGTCAATGGCTAAAACGATGGGCCGAGAGTCAAGGTCTGAAGAAAAAAATAGAGGAAGCAGAGAAAATGAGGAGAGGAAAATGAAGACGGGGGTGGGTGGTGGATGGACCAAGACGGCCTGTGGAGTTGGAGAGAGAGGTGCAGGTGGGTGGGCAGAGAAGGAAGGAAGAAGGAAGGAAGGAAGGAAGGAAGGAAGGAAGGAAGGAAGGAAGGAAGGAAGGAAGGAAGGAAGGACTTATACAGGAGCTGGGTGAGCAACATACATCTGGGTAAAGGGATCGGAGTGATAGATGGATGGTGGAAGGGTGGACAGAGCTTTCCAAGAAGGCCTCACTTCTCGAGGCCTGAGCAGTATTTATGCATCAGCAAGTACCTCAAATCTCTTAATCTGCACTTTCTGGAACTCCGTCTTGTTCTCCAGGTCACAGATGACCGCCTCCTGCCTGCTGACAATGGCTCGATCCACGGTGGACTGCTCCAGGTACTCGATGCGCAACTGAGCCACCTGCAGCTGCAGACAAATGCGAGGGGTCCAGTGGCCACCTGTTGGCCCTGAGTCACGAAACAGAGACACACACAGACGCCAGCCCCAAGCCCCTTCACACTGCTCCCTTCTCGGCTCCAATGTTGTGTGTTAAACAAATAAGCAAAACTGCCGGTTCCAATGCGAGGACCCTCGTACCAGACTCGGCCTCTGGGTCTCAGGTGCTGGCAAGTGACATTTCCTGGGCCTTCAGCCTCCGAAACGGGACTTTCAATCAGCGCTTCTCTTACCTCCTTTCCCTGCTCTGCCTCCACCCTTTCCAGCTGGGTGAGCCTGGGCCAGTCACTTCCCTTCCCTGGGCCTTATCTCTCATTTCTTTATGTGTGGACTGAAGGAGACGTGTGCCTCGTACGTCATTAGCACCCAGCAAATGGCCACTGTTGCTATTCTTTTGGCGTACAGTGGTACCTCGGTTTTCGAATGGAATCCATTCCAGAAGACCGTTCGAGTTCTGAAACGTTCCAAAACCGAGGGATCCACAGCCGACAGCTCGGCCTCAGGACCTTGCCCTCAGTGGAAGCCATGCGGCATGTTCAACTTCCGAGGCGTGTTTGAAAACTGAAGCATTTAAGTCCAGGTATACGGCATTGGTAACCCGAAATGTTCGTCCACAGAGATATTCGAAAACCGAGGTACCACTGTACTTGTTACTCAGTGCCCGCGGACATTTGCTTGACATTCGGTCACTCTGACAGTCACTCTAAGCAGCCACATGCAACAGGTCTAGAAGAGCTTTGAGAATTTCATGGATGACAGCGACCCACTGGCTAGTGAGGGAAACTGAGGGATGTTTGGAGGAACCACGACTCAAAGGATTTCACGAAGGTTGGTGATCCTGCCTTGCAGAGAGCACCCCATTTCCCAGAGGGAGAAAAGCCTTCATGGGAATGCTGTGTGTGTGTGTGTGTGTGTCCCTCTGCTAGGATTGCTCTCAATTCATTTGGCGCAGATGGAAGCTGAGTGAATGAATGAATGAACGAATGAATGCATGACAGTTCCCAGGACCCAAAGTGTGAGGTCCCAGAGGGTACCCCTCTCTTCCCTCCCCACCCCCCTGCACAACACGGCAGCCCCGAGCACCTACTTGTTCCTGCAGCTTGTGTTTCTCCTTCTTGGCTTCCTCCAGCTGCAGCTGCAGTTCTTGGATCTGCCCAATGTCCGCCGCAGACTGGTGAGACAAAAAAATAAAATGTCACCTTGAGAGCACGGGCTTTGCTGGGAAGCTGCCCCTGGCAACCCCTTCTTCTCCCACCCACAGACGTCTAAATTTCTCAGAGTCCCTGTGACAGCAGCTGGGCTGGTCCCAAAAGGGTGCCTCTCACATCCTCCCCAACACCTTTCATCTCAGGGTTCGCCAAGTCACTCCCGTTACACAAGCCCAGAGCTTTGGTTAACTGTCTATAACTTTATAATGCACCCTTGGGAGCCCAGACAGAAATGGCCGGTCACAGTACCAGGACCGGATTCTGAGGAAAGAGAACGATTCTGAATGTCAGGTAACTAGGATTCCAGACCTGGGTGCTAGCCTTGGCAAGCCCCAGACCCTCTCTGCACCTCAGCATTCCCATCTGTAAAATGGACTGCTTATCTCTGCTTAGCCCATCTACAGTGGGTTTGCTCCGAGATTAAATGAGGCAATGGAGAGTAAAGTTCCTTAAAAAGCATAGACCCAAACAAAAGTGCGATGATCTCCAACGTGAGGGATTTGGGAGGGCAGGAGGGTCCCTTAATTTCTATTTCCCAGATGCATTATCATTTAAGTAATTTACAACGGGCATACGAATACGCTGCTTTTATAATTGAGCAAACAAAGAAACTTGTGTTTTAAACAAAAGTAAGTGTGGTTAACGAATGCAGAAGATGGCACAGGCTATTTCGTGGTGGCTATTATCACATTGACGATATAACTGATTTCTTTTTATTATTATCTCTCGTTTAGCAGAAATGCCCTCAGATCAAATCTCTGCAGGATGCGCTTGAAGCCTGGCAGGCGTTCTCCCTGGATCTCCTCCGGGGGTATAATGTGGGGGAGATGCTCACTGCTCTTGGAGGGAGCAACTGTGAAGTTATGGAAACCAGACCAGTTATGCAGATCGGAAATCTGCCCGGGTCTGCATCACACCCCTGGGCTTCCCCCAAGGCTTCTGGTTCTCCCTGTCCTGCCAGCATGCCTCCTGATTGTCTTCTGGGCTCACCCGCATTCCCCCATCTCCGCTTCAGCTCCTCGGTCCACACTGTTTTTCCCTCCCAGGGACTGCAGCTTTACACTTATTCAATAGCTATCTATTGAGCGCCTACTCCACACCAGGCACTCTTCTAGGCTCTGGGATATGGCATCGGGCAAGACAGGAGAATTCTGTCATTGTCAAGCTGACAGTCTAGGCTGGCATCCTGGCTGCTCCTCTCCTGCTCTTGCCCCTAAAAAGCTTGCCAGTGATTCCCATCACGCATAACATGAAATCCAAACCCATCGCAGCCGAGGTGGCCCTCCTCTACTGGCCTCGCCCAGCCCATCTCGTGCCTCCCAACGGACAGTCACAGGCCCTTTGTGCGTGCTGTTCCCTCACTATTCTGCTCAAATCTAACAAACTCTGCTCCTCCTTCAGATCTTCAAGTGCCACCTCCTCAGGGAAGTCTTCCCTGATCTCCAACCTAGGTCAGGATTTGCAGAACTATGCTCATTTTCTCTCTGGACTCTGAGCTCAGTTTGCGAGTCTCCCCCTTCTGCTCTGGGGGACTATGTGATAAGGTCTGCCCAGCCCACTAAAGTGAGCTACGTGAAGGCACGAATCGGATGTGCTTTTACTCAACGCAGTACCCATGTCATCTCACACAGTGCCTAACACATGGTGGGTACTCAGTAAACACTGAATGAGTGAATGAATGAATGAATGAATGAGAAGGTTGACAGGTGGAAGGATGAATGGATGGATGGGTGAGTGGAAGGATGGACACATGGATAAATGGATGAATGGACAGGTGGTGGGTGGGTAAATATAAGAGTAGGTAGGTGAATGGGTAGATTGATTAGCAGATGGATGGTGAACAGATGAGTATTTCAATAGGTAGATGGGTGAATAGATGTATGACTCAATCGACATCTTGGTGGTGATGTCGTCCAGAGACGCAAACACCATCTGAAGGTGACACTCTCCTCCCTTAAGGTCACATGAACTGTCACAATTCCTATATACCTTTGTGGCATTTGTTATACAGGAATCACAATTCCTATATAACTTTGTGGAGGGCTTAAGAGCAGACCAGGGAGTGACCCAACCACAGCACCTTCTCAATATCCCCCACCTACCCAGCCCAAGGCCACCAAGCCTTCTCCCACTCACGGCTGTTACCTGAGCAATGAGGTCCTTATGCTTCTGCATGAGGTCATTCAGGTCATCCTGGTCCTCATCAATGCGCTTCAGGAGGTCCGCTCTCTCAAACTGCAGTCGGTAGAGCTGCTCATCCACCTGGCAGGGGGCGGGACAATGGTCGGGTGAGGCAGAATGGTGGGTGGGAGGGGGGCTGAGGGACAACAGAGGGGGGCTTGCCTACGGGCGTGTCAGGTGAGTGATCATCTACATGTAAAGGTGACAGCTGTGTGGGGACAGGGAAGGGAGGGGAGAGCTCCTCTTAATCTAGTACAAATAAAATCTAAGACCAAAGGGCCAGTAGGGATCCTAAGACAAATTTTTACCTATAAATCTCTAGCTACACCTAAACTTTAGGATTTTACACATAAACTATAAATTTAAGCCACCTCTGTACACCCAGGCAGGAGGCTTAGAAACCCATGCCTAATTTTCACCAACATAATAGATCCATAACATATGTTCATTTGTTCCTGTTCAGCGGTGAGCACCCAGTAGGTCCATAGTAGGTGGCTGGGTCCCTATAGTAGTGAGCTAAGTGGGCCCATGAGGATTGCCCTTGTCTCCACTTATAGTCATGGGCATGCAATAGACCAACAATACTGACCAAGTCCCCTCCTATGTTGGTGAGGGTACAGTAGGACTACAACAGACTCCTGGGGACCACCTACAGTGGTGAGTACGCTCTGGGCACACAGCAGAAAGTGTGTTCCCATGTAGGGTATTGGGCAAACAATAGGCTCATATCGAATGCACTCCCACAGTACTGAGCACACATTAGGTCCACCACAGGTTTCTTTGCCTACCTTTGCAGAGGTGAACACACAGTTGACCCTCATATTTGCCCTTCTACCTTTATAATGCTCAGTTCATAGCGGGATGCCTGTACTTTCAGAGTATTGAACACCCAGTAGGTCTACAAAGGATGCCTATGCCTCCAAGGTGGCACCCAGTAGGTCCGCAATAAGTGCCCCGTCCCTCTTATAGTGCTGAGCACACAGTAGGTCCACGCTAGCTCAGGGGCCTGTGCTGGCCTGGGTCCCCAGAGCATCAGAAAGGCACAGTACCAGGCTCTTGTTCCGGGTCATGCTCTCCAGCTCGCTGTGCATGTTCTCCAGGTCCACAGTCAGCGCCTTTTGGGTCTTCAAGGCATCCTCACACTTGGCCTCACTCTGCTCCAGCTGGACCAGGCAAGAGGGCGAGAAGAAAAGAGAAGAGGCTCATGATGCTGCCCTCTGAACGTCCTTCCCCTCAGGCCAGCCCAGCCCCTCAGGCAGCGGAATCCTTCACAGGCGACCTTCGTGTCTTCACAACTATTCATGCCCGCCGCTGGGGAAGCAGAGGCGTTTGCATTTGAAGCAGCCCGGTTCTGAGCCCACTCAAAACTGAACAGGTGCTGCCCTCTGAAATAAGGCCAGGCCACCCCTGCTTCAGTGCCAGGAACTAGTCCCCAGTTCCCCTCATCACATATTCGCTGACTCCCCGGAGTGCCAGGCATGGGGCATGCAGGGGACAGTCAACTTGGCCCCTGCCCTTCTGTGGGGGAGACAGGCAGGGACAGATAATGACAGTCTCTGAGGAGCACAGGTAAAAGGAAGAGGGCATAGGGATGCCAAGAATAAGGGATGGAGATCAGGGAAGGCTTCCTGGAGGAGGTGCTTATGGATGGTTCTCAACCAGAGTTGTGAACCCCATTTTAAATGACATGCACAATACTCCAAGGTGAGTGTTTTCCTGGGCCCATGACTTTTATTAGATTCTCGAAGATTAAGAGCCACCTACTTAAACAAAATTTCTTTCTCTCCCTTCTTTCGCATCCTTGCACACAGTAGGGCTGCTATATCCTAGCAAAGTGGGGCCATCAAGACGATACCATTACCTACATGGCTCTAGAGGACAGACAGTCCCCATTGGGAAAAAACCACATCTGTGCACAAACCCTAAGTCCATTCTGTGATCGGCAGTTTCCCCTTGATATCTAAACACTAGAATGTCTGAGCAGAAAACACTCTTAGACATCACCTAAGGAAAGCACTTGTGGCTCAGAGAGGGGCAGTGCCCTGCCCAAAGTCACACAGCGGCAAGGAGCAAAGACCCCACTTGTATTGTCCAGACCTGTGCATTTTCTCAACTGCCAGCCCACCGTCCCTCCCAAACAGTTAAGGAAACTAAGGTTGGTGCCCAAAGACAGAAGGAAAAAACCAAGCACGAGTCCTGAGCTGACGGGTATATAATCTCTGAGCCCTGAGGCCACCGAGTGAGTGAGGGGGCCCCACTGACCTACAAAAGGGATACGAAGGCACTAGGACGAGGTCACGCCAGGACAACAGGCCAAGGTGGGGGCTCTATGGGTACAGCCATCTGGGATCAGTTCAGTCTCCTTCCAAACTGGGCAGAGAGCGTCTTCCCCAGGATGTCCCGGCGCCCAGCCCAGGTGTTAGGGTGATGACAATGGAACGTCAGCAGAAGGGAGGCGGCCACTCATTCAGATACTGACCATCAACACCCCAGTAAGGGCTCCACTTGCATTTCCTCTTTTGCTCCCTGTCTTAGATCTGTGAGGTATATGCTGCTAATATCCCCATTTAAACATTTTTTATTGCATGTGCTGGGGTGACAGGTAAGGAAATGGAGACCCTAGCCTCCTCCCACAGCCTCCTCACACTGGCACCTCCAGCTCTAGCCCCACCCCACTGCCAGCCACCGGAATCCACAAAAGCCCTGTTTTCAAGACCTAGAGAACAAATGTATTCCTGCGGTTGGGCTCGGAGCAGAACCTGTTGAGGGAGGGCTTGGTGGCCCATTTCCTTCAGTGATTAGGAGGGACTGAGACACACTGAGAAAATTGATGTGGAACAAGGGGAGGTAAGTGGCATTGTTAGAGCATAATTGACAGAGGACATGAGGAGTCAGGCACAGTCTTATCTTCCAGCAGGCGGTCTCTGGAAAGGCTGGGAGGGAGATGAAGGGCTCCCCCGACTCCACAGGCAGGTGGGGCCACACCAGCCCTCAATTCATGCAGAAGCCAGAGGCCTCACTAAGGACAGGCATTTAAGCTCAGACCTAAAAGATGCAAAGGAGACAGACAGCCATGCGCAGGTTTAGGGGTAAGAATGCCCCAGGTGGAGGCAAGAGCAAGTGCAAAGGCCCTGAGGCAGGAACAAGAACAAACTTGATGCTGAGGAACAGAAAGATAGCCAGTGTGGCTGGACAGCTGGGCAGAGAGGGACAGGAGGAGAGGACACTTGTGAGCCAGGATGCAAAGAATAGCTTTATTTTCAGTCTGTAGGGAAACCACGGATGGTTTCTAAGGAGGAACATGGTCTCCTTCTGGCATGGTCTCCCTCTGGCTGCTGTGGGGAAGATGGGCTTTAGTGGACAAGGCTGGAAATAGGGCGGCTGGCGAGGACACTGCTGTGGTCCCCCAAGAAGGAGGTGGCGCAGGTGCTCCGATCAGAGTGGAAGCGGAGGAGGGATGGGAGGATCTCACAGTGGGGGAGCCTAAAGAACACAAGGTCTGGGCAGGCAGTGGCAGATGGGCGTCGTGGGAGATGATGTCAGGTAACCAATAGACAAGACAGAGGCATCACGCAGAGCCCCGCCGCCAGGCCACGTTGCTCGGCCCGGGCCCAGGAGGCGAGCGAGGGCCATTGTAAGAAACTGAACAGGGCAGAGCCGAATAGCCTGACGGCAGTTCCCATCTGCTCAGTCCCTCCTTCGGCGGAGGGTTTCAACGGCATGTTGCCACTGGTCCTCGGAGCCACCGGAGAAAGATGGCTCTATTTTGAACCCCATTTTACAGATGGTATATGGTGTAGGATCCAGAAATGCTCCTTCCTTTGCCCAGTCTCCCTGGAGCAAGCGGGGAGAGGGACAATGTATCCCTAGGCAGAGATGAACACAGAGTGAGCGTGCAGTCAGTGGAGATGGCTGTTGGCAGGTTTTTAGCTCCTGCTGGGTGAGAGATAGGATTATCTTGGCCAGGATGGAGTTGGCATTAATGGCCACACCTGCTCCTGTTGCTTGGGGCCGATTTCTAGTGCCCTGTGCTTCATAACAGCCTCATAACGCCTCCAGGAGAAAGGTGCCACCGGTAGGACCAATCGGAATAGGAGGAACCTGAGGCTCATAGCGGGGAAGTGACTTGCCCACGGTCCCCCAGCTCGTCAGTAGATAAGCCTGGTGGTCCAACTCCAGAGCCCAACCTCTTAATAGCTGGGCCCCTCTGCCCTTCTCAGGAAAGTCTGACCACACAGGTAGGATTAAAATACAGAACTCGATTGCAGAGAAAACAGTTAACTTAGGCCACTCGGGCAGCCTGAGTGGTAGAGATTTTTAACGCCGTTTCAGAGGTGAGGCGAATGGAGGAGAGGCCACACCGTCAGGGTCACACCTCCAGGATGGGCCGGACCTTAGCACCCAGTCTTAAGAAGGAATTTTAGGCCTCCTGGCAAACTGGAATGGGGGTGGGGGCACACAAGTCAAGCAGGCCCAGACTGTCATAGGATCTGGATGGGGCATGACCAAAAATTGCCCAGCCCCGGGCCTCCACCGGGCTGCTGCTGACAAGTTGCCTAAATGCCGAGCTTTTAAAATTTTCAATTTATTATACGTTAGGGAGCGGGAAGAAATACAGGGCCATCTCGGGCTGATTTGCCATTATGGATGACCTGGCGTAAGATAACTCACTGCACATTATTTTCATATTGAGGCTGTTTGACTGACGTTTTTATGAAGTCGGGTGGCAAGTTATGTGGGGCCGACATCAGAAGCGGCCGCGGGGTGAACCTGCCTGTCACAGCCTAGAAAATCCTTCCCGGGGGGAGCTCCGGGTGCAGCAGAGGGCAGAGGGCACTGAGGACAGCTGGCTGACAAGCGGCTCCTCAGGAAGGGTGACTGGGGTCTGTTCTCCAGCACTGGCAGCCAGAGTGGTAAGGAGGACCCCAGGTGGCAGCCCCCCCACCTCACACCTTTCAGCTCCAAGCCACCCGCACGTCTCCCTGGATGCACTGATTCTGAGTCCGTGATGCTGAGTAGGGTAGTTGGTCTCTCTGAGCTCGGGGAAATCACAATGTGTGGAAATCGTGGCTCCCATTCCCCACGACAGCTGAGGACAGTGGGATGAGCTGTGCAGCACACGAGCCCCGGGGAGGGGTGCCGCACACACAGGTTATGAAGATGAGCTCCGCCTCGGTGCCAGGCCCTGCTCTGAACACTTTTCATGCAGCGACTCACTTAACCTTCGCAACAGTATGTGGAGGTGGGGTCAGGAACAATTCCTGCTGTTACAGTTGAAGAAACTGAGGGACAGAGAGGTCAAGTGACTTACTGAAGGTCACACAAGTACGAAGAAGCGGAGCCGGCAGATGAATCCAGGCAGTCTGGCCACCAACCTCCCCTCTGAGCCAATATACCTCACTCCTTCCTAACAGACGTGCCCACCATATGCTCTGCAGGGGAAACTGGTGAGGTGACCACACAGCAGCTACTCCCCCTTCTTGATAGCAGCACCCCATCTTCCCTGCAAAAAGTGGCCATCCCCAAGATGGTTCGCATGGGCGGACCCTCCCCCTCAAGCCCCAAGGTGATGCATCCGACTCAGCCTTAGCCGGTCAGAGCACCAGCCCCTGTTGGCCATACCGGTTGGTTGTAGGATAACAGTATGGCTGGGACTGTGGAAACAAGGTTAGCTCTTGCTGATGCAGAATGTCAGCCTGGAGTGCCTGGGGGCCCTCTGCCCACCAAAAGGAAGAGATTGCCTAAGAATACAGGCATCGAGGCTGCTGAGGCAGGAGACACATTCTTGGAGATACAGTTGGAGCACCTAGATCCAGCCATGCCTGAAGGCAGTTTTAGCCTCAGAACTTTTCAGATGTTTTAGCCACTGACTTCCCCTTTTCCGCTTGAGCTGGGTTGCTGTCACCTGGAATCCAGACACGGGATGACTGAGCAAGTTAGAGGAGAGCATAACACACAGTGACAGCCACGGAAAAAAACACTCTAAATTGCCGGCGGTAGTGTTTGTCGATGCCATTCTGCCAAAAGTTGGATCGGAGCAGCTCTACCCAAACCCCGTGAGAATACCAATCATTTATTGTCTACCTATTCCGTGTACAGATCCCGTCCCCCAGGGCGTAAACACTCCCCCTTGCCAATTGTCCAAAGGGGGAAATCGAAGGGAACCAGATTCCTTCACCACTGACTGTATCAGGCACTGTGTGGACCCCCTGAGGTTCATTATCACTATTGCCCACAACAGCCCTGCGAGGGAGGAATCAGCCCTCATCACCTTACAAATGAGGAAACTGCAGCCTGGGCAGCGCTGGCGGCTGGCTCAAGGTCAGATTCAAGTCGATGAGACTCTGGATTATTCCTGGGCCACCACGCGGCCCCCCTCTGCACACAAGTCTCCCTCTATGGCTGAGTTCACGTCAGGCTTTCCCTCCCCTCACCCACGCCCTTTCATTCGGTGTGAGGGCAATTGAGATTCCTCTCACACACGCGCCCACTGCGCGCCAATGAATAGCGTTACTTTCCCATGTGAAGCCATCTGCCAGCGTTAACTACCTGGGTCCAATGTTTGCTTTGAACTTATTAAGCTATAGATGAGTTGGCTAGACATATGGAAGGAGGTGGGGAGAGGAAAAACTGATATTTTGGCAGCGTGGTTAGAACCTGGATTTCTGGGTCCGGTCGAACAACTCAGAGGGTTTAAAAATTCTGCAGCGCAAATGCCATGGGGAAGCGCTCTAAGAAACGGTGTCTGTAGCGGGCTAGTCTCAGCATATTCCAGCCTTGACATCCCATCAGGCCCTCATCAGAATTAACCTTCAGCAGCGAGGCTTTCCCCGAAGGGCACTGCCAGCCTCTCAGACTACAGACAGCCCCGATATCCAACAAGTTTACTAAATGCAAACATATTAAAAATGTCAGGCCGGGTCCACCAATGGTCTGTCTGGCTCAGAGGTTTGATGACAGTGGTTCCCTCCGAAGGGAAATTTCCTAAGACCATATGGTGGTTACTCTGCGTGTCCTTGACCTCAAACTCTCTGGGCATATGCTAAACATTCCGTAACTTCCTTAAGTCGTGCTGGAGAGCCGTGATTTACGGATGCATCACAATGCTTGCTGAGTATTTACTGTCTCTACCTTCTTCGGCATAATCAAATCCTCATGAGTCGCGGAATAATTATTAACTACTCTATTAATGTTTACCATGTGTATGTTAATTTGCAACGTGTAATGACTATGAAATACATATTTTCATCTCTGTTTTATAGATGAGGAAACTGAAGACCAGAGAGGTTAGTTAACTTGTCAAGGTCACACAGCTCATAAATGGTGAATGGGGCCAACTATGGCATCTAATAATATCAAGTAACTCTCATATGCAGAAATGGGGCAAAAAAGGCAAGACACAGGGCCAGGACATGCAGATGGTGACGATTTATCTAAAATGCAACATGTGCAGATAATCCAGGAAAGGCTCTTAGACCGGCACCTGGTCCGTCGCCCTCTCTAAATCTAGCGGGGACCCTTGGGAACCAGCCTTACTGAAGGGCCGGGGGCACGTTTGTCTTCCCTGGGTTACTGAGAGCTGGGGGCACTGCCTGAGGATGACCAGTTCATTCCAGTTCTACTGGGACGTTTCTGGTTGTAAAACTGGAACGCCTGTGTCCTGGGAACACCCTCAGACCTGCGCGAGTCCGAAAGGCTCTGCAGTAAAAAAGGCAGGGGTTCAAACTCCAGTTCACCCCAACAGAGGCATGGCCTACGACGTATCCGGCCTGAGCGCTCCAAACCGGTGTCATAAAATGCAAAGGAAGACCCAGGACCTGCGGCACCGGCAGTGAAAACGGAACGCAAGCAGTTTTACACCCCGGGGCGGATCCTGAAAATCGAGAAAAGTGCTGTAAATACCGTGAAAGGGGCGATGGGCAGAACACGGACAGTCGGCAGGTAAGACCAGGCATTGGCAAGCTTCTCCCTCAAGGGTCAGCTGGCAACAAGTCAAGGCTTTGCTGACCAAGAGGTAAAACCGAAGAGTATGTGTAGGTACTTATTCGACTCCTTTAAATGTAGCCATTTAAACATGTGAAACGCAGCCCTGGCCGGGTAGCTCAGTTTGAGCATCGCCTCGATACACTGAGGTTGCAGGTTCGATTCCCAGTCAGGGCACAACCAAGCAGCAACCGATGACTGCGTAAGTAAGTGGGACAAAAAAAACCAATGTTTCTCTCTCTCTCTCTCTTTCTCTCTCTCTCCCTACTTCCTCTCTTTCTCTAAAATCAATCAATAAAAAAGTAAATAAAAATATGAAATGCATTCCTAGCTCACAAGCTGGAATAAAAAAGTAAATAAATTAAAAAATCAACAAAAAACAGGCAAGGGGCTGGATTTGGCCTATGGGACACAGTTAGCTGACGCCTGGGTCAGAAATCAGTGTCTTGTCTATTTTCTCAATGATAAATTTACTGATTTTTAAAATAAAGGGACATTGTGCCTGTAACATGTTTTCGAATAATTCAGAAAATGTGATTCGGAGAGAGAATGACGATGCAGATGAGACAAAATGTTAAAAATGAATGAGTCTAGGTGAAAGATGCATAAAAATCCTTTGACTAATGCAACTTCTTTGTAAGTTTGAAATTCAAAATAAATTATGTTTAAAAATCCCAGCCTCCCCCCCCCCCCCAATATTCTGTGACTTTGGGCAAGTTTCCTATACACTGAGCTTCCTCCTGCATAAAATGAACACAATACAAGCTGCTTCCTACCGAGAGTCACGGCCCATCCACTGAGCACCTGCTGGATGCAGACACACGCCTACACTCTGGCCTCCAAACCGAAAGGTCCCTACTCATGGAACCCACTGCATTCAGATGCGTTTGGTGGGATAAAATTAGGCCATGACATCTAAGCGCTCTGGACCCTGGGGGATGGCTGCGCTGCTCTGGAGGCCGGGCTCTCCATGGCTCAACTGTACAGGTCCTACTGGGGGATTCAGGGCTGCCACCCCGTCTGTGATGAACCCCGCCTTCCCCTCCTTCATTCAGCACAGCACTGCAAGTGTCAATATCTGTGGGGTGCGCGGGCCCGCGATCACCACGTTGTTAACCAATTACGATTTGGTCTTCATCTGCGCTGACAGGAGGTTATGTTAATATTGAATCAATTCACTCCGCCTAATCTTAAAAAAAAAAAAAAAAAAAGCCTCTTCAAATAAAACACCCGGGCTGCTTGTCCCGTGGTCCCTGGCTGGGAGGAGTGTTTTGAAGGCACTCGCTCACACGAAACACTCCCATCAGGGTCATTTTTCCAGAGCTCACTCATTATGTCCAATGTCTCCCAGAAGCATGGGTGACACCTGGTGACAGATGTCTCGATTAAAGGCACTAAGGATGAATCAAGGGTTATCAGTCTTCCATGCATTAATGGGGGGGAGGGCCCTCAGACTATTGCCTAACTGCCCCTGGGAGTTTACTGTCTAGAAACTCCCAGACACACCGGGCCGAACGGGCCCACCTGAGCCGGGATCCCCCAACAGAAGGGCCTACAGGAGCCCTCGGGGCTTCCAGAAGGGATGGGAGAGCCCAGAGGCAGCAGTGGGCCCACAGGCAGTGCACTGGGGGGCTCCGGGTGGTGGTGACAATACTCCCAGGTACTGAAGTCAGACTCTGTGGGTTCGAGTCCCCGGTGTGATTTAGGGCAAGTCTTCTCATATGTGTACTCATCCCAGTCCCTGCTGTTAAGGCTTTGGAAGGTAAAGGAGGGAAACAGACAAGTAAGGGGGGCTATTTTGATAGAACGATATGTACCCTCCGAGGGGTAAACCCCGGAGATCATGAGAAGAGAGGTGGGGCCTTCACCCAGCCCCTGGGGGTCAGAGATGGCCCCCAGAGACAATGCCCGGACCCAAGCTCAGAGGCTAAATGTTCACGAGGTGTAAAGGTTTCAGTGGGGAGAAGCGAGAACCCAGCAGAGGGCAGAGCTTGGGCAAAAGTGGAGAGGTGAGAACAAGTGTAGGGGACCCCAAGCTGTTCTAAGCTGCCCGTCAGGGGTCCCAGGAGGGTAGGCGCGAACTGTGCATTTTTAAAGGTCTGTATCCTCAGGACTGTATTCTGGGGCGATCAAAAGCCGCTGGGGGACCTTCCACACAAACAGCCAAGATTGTATTTACATTTTAAAATTCTGTCTCCGAAGATCAGGCGGCAGAAAGATGGCTTGGACAAGACCAGAGGCCAGCAGACTGAGAGAACGCCCAGTGAGAGATACAGGTGGTGCGTAATAAGAGTGGGGAGAGAGAGGAAGGGACGGATTCAAGAGCTATTTAGGGGGGACAGTGACTCAGCCTTGGTGACAGCTTTGTTCTCAGCAGGAAGGGGGTGAATGCAGCCCCCGGCCTGAATTAATTAAACAACAAAAGAATTCAGTGCAAACGCTTCCCTAACAAAAATCAAATAACATATTTCCCTTGGGGAGGAGACAAAGGTCGAAGGCATGAATCAAGTTTTTTTTGGTGTTTTTTTTTTTTTTTTTAAGAAAAGCAACCACTGCCCTGGAGCACATGCCACCCTCTACTTTCTCCTCGGAGCCAGGTGCCAGCATCTGCTGCTCACAGATGTTATTTATACGCAGCGATTATCTCAATTATATGTCTTGGTTGTTGGAATTGCTTCTGTCTCCAGATTAGTTTGTTTCCAGTGGAACCGTACCATGGGAATTAATTAGTAATTGGCTCCTAAGGAACAGGTGTCACTAGATAACCCGACACATTGCCGCGTCTACCTGTCTCACGAGGTCTTGTAAAATCGTGTGCCCAGAAACCAAAGCGGGGCAAGGGAACCAGTGGGGACCTCTGCGTCTTCAAATACTGTCTCATACTTTTCAACTGAGAGAACTGTCCCAAATCCGTGGTCTAGTGTCCTTCTATCAGCCTAATAAGATAGGAGCATCACCCCCTTTCTAGATGAGGAAAAGGGGGCTCTGAAAGGCAGCGTGAGTTGCCCCAAATCATACAGCTAATTAGGTAACAGAGGCAGGATTTGAACCCAAAGAGGTGTATTTTTTCTACCCTGCTCTGTGTTTTATCCTCAGGGTCTTAAACCTCAGGTAGTAACTGAGACAGAGCCAAGGCTCCTATGGAGGGAAATGGGGCAGAAAGAGCCAAATAATCTTCTCAGGATTCTAGATGGTGGGGCCATGGGCATCTGGCCCTATGGCAGAATGGAAGATGCTCTGTCTCGGGGACCCTTCCATGTCTCTAGTTGAGCCTGGCTTGCCACCCATCGGTGCTGCAGCTAGACCTGGAATCCTGCTATTTTTCAAGCACGCTGACCATGCCCTTCTCTGCTCAGTAGCTTGCTATGGCTCCCTATCACCCTTGGGATAAAGCCCCAACTCCTTAGCTGGGCTCACTAAACCACTCACGAGCTAGCTCCAGCCTCAATGACTGGCAGTGCCCTCTCTGCTCTCACCCCCAGGAACTTCATGCAAGTTGGAATATACTTTCTGCATCTACGGGCCTCCACCCCTTTGTGATCTGTTGGTTCCTAGAATGGCTGTGTACATCTCACTAACCAGCAATTCATTTCCATCTTTAAAGAGACAGCTGAAGCCACCAGCTCCTTTCCCACAGCTAAAGGAAGGGCATCCTCTTTCACTGAACCCCAATAAATGGCTCATCGCCCTGCTTGGCAGCCGTGTGCCCCTAGGCCTGCCTCTCGAGGGCAGGGACCTTGCTGTCTCCTCCCACCCCTGCAGTCCAGCCGCGAATTCATCCGGGAGTGGAGGCCGAATCAATATTTGCCGAATGCCTGCTATTATCTAATAGGTGCGTTCAAACACATTCCCTCATGCTCGCACTGATGGAGTAAGCCTTTCCCCAGCTCAGCCGAAGCCACAGTCAGCAGCTGTAAAGGCTGCCACGTGTGCTCAAATTTCCAAAGGTACCAACGTCAGAATCCCCTGATGCGATGGTTGAAAAATGTAAATCCTGAGTCCCAACCTAGAATTTTTTAAAAAAAAGAATATGTGGGGATGGGATCCAGAAATTTGTGATTTATAAATAAGGTGTAAGTTATCTGGTAGCAGCCAAGTTTGGGGATCCTGAGACACCTGGAAAAGCCTGGTACACAGTAGGTGCTTCACAACTGTTAATAAGACCCATATGACGCAGACCAGGTTGCACGGGCCCAAAACCGTTGGCATTCGCAGCTTTCAGACATACACTGCTGTATGCTCGTGGGGAAATCACTCAACCTCTCACAGCCTGTTTCCTGATTTGTAAAATGGGTCAAAATAGAAATATCGACCTCCTAGGGCTCCAGGGAAGATTATTTATAATGCACTTACTGCTGCCACCCAGTCCATCTGCTAGTCCCGTCAACTTCAACCCCAAGTCTGTCCCTTCCGGCCACCTCCATCAGCACTTAATCCAGGTGACCATTTCCTCCCGCCTGGAAGGGAGCTCTAGCCTCCTCAGGGCACCGACTCATCCCCTCCTCAATCCATTCTCCACACAGAGCAGTTATCCCCTCCAACGTGAATTGGATTGTCACTCTCTGCTCAGATTCTCCCAGGGGCTTCTCACCACCCTTGGAATAAACCCAGGCCTTCCAGGCCCTGCAGGTAGCGGCCCCTGCCTGCTTTTCCTTGGCACAGTGCAGTTTAGCTGACCGACCACCCAAGCTAAACAAGACCGCTCGCAACCCCCTAACCCAGGACCCCTCTTATTTCCTTTATCACCTGAATCACGGCGGGGGTATTTCTATTTATTCTTATGGTTTGCTTGTCTTCTTTCCACGAGGGAGGGCACTTACTGACCGTTACGTACCTAGATCTATCACCTCGCCTGACCCACAGTGGGTGCTGCAGAATGAATGAATGAATGAATGAATGAAGAATGAAATCCTTTGGCACCACACCCAGCACTTACGACGCCGCCAGCGGCAAACTTAGCTTCCTCTCCCTTCCCCCTCCTGTCTGCTCTCCCTGCCTCTGTCGCCAGAGCCTTCAGGTGAAGGACAAATGCCATTCATCGGAGAGGAGACGCGGCAATGCCCAATGTCACCATTGCTTTATTTGATTAGCTCCGACTCTGACATCCGGGACACATGTGCTGGGAGACAAAGCAACTGTACCCTGACCTCTGGTCCACGCGATCCCATCCTTGTAACAATTTCCATGACAACAGCAACAGAAAGCCAAGGCTGTGGATTCCCTTTGATAGGAGCCGGATGCAGAGGCTGGGGAGAAAGACTTTCAGAAGAATGAACCTCTTTGATTCAGCCCAAGGCGCCTTCATTAAATACCACTATTTCCCAAAAACACACATTTGAACCCAGCAGAGGGAGGTTTCTCATGAACACTAAAACAAGGGGGCGGGGGGGGGGGGGGGGAACAAAACCACCATGGTTCCTGTTCAAGAACATTCACCTGTGGCAAGGGGGGGGCAGGGGGGAGCTTGGACGGTGTGGTATAGGGAATATTTCCAGGTCAGAGGCAGGCAGAGCACAGGGCCCCCTGCTAAAGGGCTGCATGACCCCTGGATGTCTGGCCCCTGTCCAAGACCATGGACGTCTCTGCCCACCTGAGGCTCAGAGTATACCACCCACCTGGTTGGCCAGACAGACAGGAAGGACAGAGTGACCAACTGCCCAGGTTTGCCTGAGGCTGAGGGCTGGCCCAGGACACAGAACTAAAACCAGGAAGGGGTGGACAAGCCAGATGGGTGGTCCCCCAAGAAGACAGTGAGCTGATTAAGGAAACTGCTAAGAATCATAGAATGGTCAAGGGAGAAGGGCCTTTACGCGTTTTCCGGTTTAACAATACTGCACATCTGGATTGTTCTTTCCCAAACCCCATAAACCTGGTCTGATCATGAGAAAAACACCAGACAAACCCAGCTTGGAGGACAGTCTACAGGATACCTGGCCAGGACTCCTCAAAACTGCCAGAGTCATGAAAAACTAGATAAGACTAAGCAACTGCTCCGGATCAGAGGAGACTGGGCGAGCATGACAATGGAATGCCCTGCAGTGCCCTGGGCTGGATCCTGCAGAGGAAACGGACATTCATGGACTAACTGGTAAAATCTGAATCAAGTCTGGAATTTAGTTCTTAAAAAAAAAAGCTTTCCTACTTCAGCTAATAATCTCTATCTGAAACCTTTCCTTTTACAGTTGGGAAACCGGCACCAGAGACAGGAGCAGCGGGAGCTCTAGATCTTGTTTCTAGAGCCTGGAGCTAGGCTCTGCTGCCTCCCGCTGCCTTCCTGGGGATCTGCTGACAGTCAGGAGCTTCTCCAGAAGGAAGAGGGGCGAGGGCTGGGTTTGGAGTCAGGGAATATAGGTTCGAGGCCTGGCGCAGCAATGGTTTATCCGAGAGAGGAGTGTGACTTAGGGGTAACACCAAATGCAAGGGCACAACACCCCCAGTGGGGCTCTGAGCCTCCCAAGCCCTAAGTGTTTATTACATCATTCCACTCGGGGACCTCTCTCCCAAAGGCTCCCACCGCCGAATGGGATCTGACCCACTGACTCCTCTCAACACCTGCCTCCCTGGACCACACTGTCTGCACCTGGCACAAACCACACCAGCACTGTCCTGAGGTCACGCCAGCCCCGCCTCACCTCCCAATCGCCTTCAGACCCAGCTCTCTAGGGCTCCTCTAAGGCAGCCAGGGACGGTGGGGCCTGAAGACCTGGGTTTGAATCCTGGCTCTGCCACTTTCTAGCTGTGGGTTATGGGTGGGCCACCTCGCTTGTGAAATGGAGAAGATGATCTTTATCTCCCTCAGCTCTCCTGAGGACTCAGTGCGACACCCTGTGTAGGTAATATAGGCAGCGGTGATCAACATAATTTCATGATCAGTATCAGTAGCATTTCAACAGCAGTCAAATGGCTATTATTTGTTGTTATTGTTGGTAGAAACAGGCTTTGCATTATCAGCACTAGTATTAGTTTCATACCCAGCCCTGGTAGTCAGTGCACGCACGCTCCCGCGTAGGCGCAAACGCAGGCACTCGCGAAGGCGCGCATTCGCTGCACTCAGCTATCCTGCCCCAGGGCCCTGATCTGCCCAAGCCCTCCCGATGCGCCCTGCTCAGCCCTGAAGAAGGGCACGAGACTTCCCAGGCATTTCCAAACCCCTCCTCTTCATCTACCACCTCCACCAGCCCCGGCATTGTCCCCCACCCCAGCTCAGCACCGCACCGTGTCACACCTGGAGGGCGAGCAGTTCCCCCAGGGGCTGCAACGCTTCCCCAGCCCACTTCTGAGGGGACCCCGAGACACCCACCTGGCTGTGCACTTTCTCCAGCTCCTCCTTGCTGACCGACGCCTTGCCGTCCTCCATAGTCCCCAGAAGGAGCTGCACATCCGACAATAGCGCATGCGTCCTTCTGAGGTCCCTCCGGAGACGCTTCTCCACGTCAAAGTCCCGGTGACCGATCTGAAAGGCAAGGGAAGGCCCTCATCAGCTAAGACAGCAAAGCAGTGGCCAGGGTCTACGTGCTCTGGAACCAGGCTCCCTGGGTTCAAATCCTGCTCTGACCTTGAACAAGACGCTTTTCCTCCCTGAGCCTCGGTTTCCTCATCTGCAAAATGGGAATGGCATCAGGCACACGGGGCTGCTGTGAAAACTAAATATGTGCTTAGTCTAATGCCTGACTCACAGTAAAGGCACAAATATGAGCTATTACCGCCTGTAAGGATGGAGTCACTGTCTCATCCCTGGCCCCAGTCATCACTGTGGCCTCCCTTCACCTTGCATGAGCCTACAGGTCAGGTGAGGGCCTCTGCTGGCAGAAGTCAGAGCAGCAGTTACCCTAGAGGGTTAGTGACTGGAGGGGGCAGGAGGGGACTTCTGGGGGTTCTTAATGTTATTAATCTGGGTGTTGGTTGTATGAATTTATGGAAATTCATTGAGCTGCATGGATGGGATGTGGTGAATTCTCTGTATAGATGTCACACGGCATTAAATAGTATTAAAAACTGTTGCGGCGCTTTCCAAGGTCTATATCCAGCTTTTCTGTCCCCTGAGCTGGTCCCCTTTGCCAGTTTAAGGACAGGCTGATGAGGTCACTTCCTACAGAGGTGAGCACATTCCCTCCCCCAGAATCCCAAAGCCACATCCTGAACTTGGCACCAGCAGGGTGACAACTGCCCATAGACAACACTACAGACAGACAAACCAAGGGAGACACAGGATTACACAGGGGCTCGTCGACATGAAAGCCCGAGAGACCGCGGTCTCCCCTGAAAACAGAGCGCTGACGACACTGAGTTCACGTCCCTGAAAGCAACCCACAGCGCCCCTCTCTCCAGGAGGCCAGAGGGAAGAGCAGGTCACCACGGATCAGAAGGGGCCACAGAACCCGGGGCCCAGCGGCCTCAAGCCTGGGACTCAGTCTCTACACACCCGGCGTCTGGGTCTCTACGCCAAGCACCATTCCCTGCAGTGCTCAGCATTCCCGGGGACAGTCTAGAAAGAATGTGGGACTTAGAGGGAGGTGGCCGAGCCTTTGGACCCCGCTCGCCACCCGCTAGCAGTGGTAACTCTGGCCGAGTTAGGTCACCTCTCTGAACCCGAGTGTCCTTGACTATAAAAGAACAGGTTAAAACGAAAAAAAATCCCTGTCCTCTGTGTTGAGATAAGACAGAAAGCCGATGTGATAACGGGTCGGAGGGCTTTACAAACATGAAGGGCTATCGTATTGTCTGATGACCTGGCAGGTCCTCCTTCAGATTCTGCGTTACTTTCTCTACCCCCAGCTTCGAATCCTTTGAAAAGATGAGTGGGTTCTTAGACTATAGCCTCTTTGTTCTCAGATGTATTACTTTTAGTTATAAACGCTGGACATTATATGTAATATGATATTACATATAATATCTATTACACATATATATTCATTTTCTCACCTGGGGAGCTGAGCTGAGGGCTGGGCATTGTGCCAGGCCCTTTGTCACATGTCATTACATTTAACTCCTGTGACAACCTCATAACAACAGACATTATTATTATTAACATTATTATTGCCTTTATAAAAGTGGTAAGAGCGTACATTGATAGAAGGCTAAGTGTCAGACACTGTTCTAAACACCGTATGGCAATTAGCCCACTGAGTCCCCGTGAGAATCTCTGAGCTGTGCAGTGTCATCAGCCCCACTTCACAGATGGGGAAACTAAAGCTTACGGAGGCGAAGGGGTTTGCCCAGGATCACAGACCTACCAATACGTGGCAGAGTTACGATATGGACCCAACTTTTCTGACTGCAAAGAGGTCGTTTTCGTAAAATATATGAGGAGAGGGGTATGTTTTGCTCTTTAAAAGAGTCATGGGAGCGCCAAGGGGCATGATCCAGCCCCGGGCTGGGATGGGATCGGGAAGAGTCTTATGTAAGTAGGACCCAGCTTGGTGAGATTCAGGGCAGGGCCCCACAGGCAGAAGGCACTGTGTGAGCACAGACGGAGGGCTGGGAAACAATCTTGGATATTCTGTTCTGGGTGATTAGCCTGAGGGCAGGAAACGGAGGTACAGCTGACGACACTGACTTGGAGAGGGCAGGGGACCTGCCCAAGGTCACGCTGTGGCTGTGCAGGGGGTTCAACCCAGGCAGCTCAGCACAAACATGAAGGGCTATAGTATTGTCTGATGACCTGGAAGGTCCTCCTGGAATGCAGGTCTCTAACCCCTGTACCACACGGCGCCTGCTGGACCCGAATCCCAACTTACTTGAGCCCAGGTCCTATCCCGGGATCATTCAAGCAGCGCGCTTGGCATCTCCCTTAGTTCAGTGTCTGCTTTTGCTCAGCACACATCCTAATGTGCCTTTAATTCTCTCCCCTGTGGGGCAAGTTGGCATCAGGTACATTGCAGATATTGGCACTGACCATGCAGTCAGGATGGCTCAGATTCTACCCTCTCTCCTCTGCCAGAAAGACCCTGAAAAAGCTGCCACCACCTCCTTTCCACTGCAAACAAAATCCACAGCGAAACCTCAGACCAAGTCACCCTCCCCTTCATAATGAATGACTACAGGAGAGGCGGGTTGGGGCAAGGACTCATTAGGTTAATGGAAAATAAATGTCATTCTGCAAGTTCACATTTTACAGCACAGAGATTCGAATTTAGATAAAACTGGTGAATAATTAACCAATAAATCTAAATAATGTTTAGTGTTGTTGTGGGAAACTGTGGTCCAACCTCAATTGTTTCGCCATTAATAATAAAGGCAGACTGTTTGGGGGCAGTTGTCAAATGTCTGTGGTCACAGAACTCTCTGAGCGCTTTAAAAATATGATCTGGAACAGGTGTTAGGGGTAATCGAGTCACTTTACAGATGGGGAAATTGAGGTTTGGGGAGAGAAAGGGTGCTGCTGAAGGTTGCACAGTAAATTAGCGGCAGAGCTGGACAGACTTACAGCGCAGAGGAATTCACTGCCCGACCTCAGGACAAGGGTTTCCTCTGGGAAGGAGAGAGGGGAGGGAGATTAGGAATGGAAACCAAGGGGCCGCCAACTGTTTGTGAAATGTTTCGTTTCCTTTGAAAAATCTGACTCAAACAGGGGCAAAATGTTCATTTATGTGACCCCCGGGCGCCTGGTGCATAAACATCCTTTATCTCAGTCATTCTACTTTCCCATGTGTTCAGCAAGTGTCTTAATTAAAAACATCTTAAACCATCAAACGGGGGTAGTGTATTGGGAGGCTCCAGCTTGCTGACTAACCCAACATTAGCATTTATATATATTTTTTTGAAATTTAAAGTTCCCTTCCCTTGGCTCGTGAAATTTCCTTCATTTTAACAATATTTGTAAACACCTCCCTTTACTGGGTGACCTGCTCTGTTTTCTCAAACGGGCTGCAGGGGATTGAACCCGCAGCCTTCCCCCACTGGCCCCCGACTGCCATTCTAGCGCCGGGTGCTGGGCTGCGCTCTTTTGCGCTGGTGCCAGAGGGCGAGTAGCCTCAGCCGTGCTGAACTTGGGTGGCCCCAGTTTTGCTCAGCTGGAGAAACAGGAGACCCAGGGAAGGAAGATGACGCAGTTGTCCTGCTGGTTCTCTCCGCTTCTGACTCTCACTCCTACCGCTACAGGTGGCCTGGTCCTTTTGCAGGATTCTGTCATTTAATGCACCATTTTTTGTTTTCAAATACATGAGCACCTATTTGTCCAAGGCCTGGCTGCTCTGGATGAGCACTGGACGCGGCCCCCATTCCTTTGTGAGCAAACAAATGACCGGGGAAGGTGAGCATGGTAAAGGCCATTATTAATGAAAAGACAATGAGTGTTCGTGGGGCTGGGGGTGGGAAGAGATTAACCAAATAACTGATATGCATGTGTGCATAACCCATGGACACACACTACAGTGGGGTGAAATCTAGGGGTGGGGTTTGGGGTGGAGAGGGTCAATGGGGGAAAAAAGGGACATCTGTAATACTTTCAACAATAAAGATTATTAAAAGAAAGTGCATCTTAAGCAAATACATGAGAAAAAAAAGCCCTTATAATATATGAACAGAAGTGCTGGGAATTTATCTCCGATGTTGGGGTTTCATGTAGCGGTGCACAGGCAGAAAAGGGACTATTCGGGGGACGGAAGAGCGATTCCTCCCAACACAAGTCCGGAGCTGGCTCTGGGCCCTGCCGGCTGCCTGTTGACAGCTGTGGTTCTCTGTAAAGGCGGGGGTGGGGGTGGGGGTTCATTTTGTCCTCAGTGGACACCTGGCAATGTCTGTAGGCATTTCTAGTTGTCACAGCTAGGACGGGGGCTGCTGGCATCTATGGGTGGAGGCCAGGGATGCTGCTCAGCACCCCGCCATGCACGGGACAGCCCCCACCACAGAGAACGATGTGACCCATAAGGTCCCCAGTGCTGCGGAGAGAACGCTAACACGCAGGGATGGCAGCCACCCCACAACGTGCTCTCCAGGAGCTCAGGCTGCCCACTAGCTCACCCGCAGCGGTGTGGCCAGAAGTGGCCCCACTAGGGCTTCAGGCTACACTTGCCCCCCTCTGAGCCTGGCTGCCTCTGGCAAGAGCCTTGTTCTCACGAGAAGCCAGCTGTGGGCACAGGGGCCATTCGCACTCACCCCGTTAAAGCAACGGCTGTCCGTATGCTCACTCCACCGGCTGCTGATGGCAGGGCGACCCCGCCTGTCACTCTGGCTGTGCCCACCCTCTTTATTTTCTTGAGTTCTTCTAAGAACCCTGCTGAGTGTGGACCACAGAAGGTCCCCTCTGAAGAGCCAGTGAATGTAGACAGTGACAGAATTGGTCAAGAAGAGGGTGCTCGGGAGAAGCAGGTGGAGGCCTGTCCTGCCCTAAAGACCCCTCCAGGGGGCCTCCCCGAGTCCACCAAGGCAGGGAGCGTGTTCTCCCGAGTGTCTGCTGGTGGCTCCCCCTTACCTGGTCACAGAGGGTGCCGATCAAGCCTTCCAAGTCCTGCTTCTCGTGGAGGACCATCTGCTTCTCCTCATATTCCTGCTCCAGCTGCATTTCCAGCTGGCGGAGCTGTGGGCACAGAGGGCAGATTCATGCGCAGGAGAAACGAGCTCCCTCTGGACAAATCCCACAAGGCAGGGACCCTCCCCAGGAGGAGGGGACAATGTGGAGATCCAGGCCCTTCACCCAGTTCCACAGAGGCTGCCCTGGCAATTAGAAGCAGGCGTCTCTGTTGGAGAACTCAGGAGCCTAAAAGCCTGGGAGCCAGACAACTATGGGGAGAGCTGGTCAATTCTGGGGAGTCCCTACCATTCACTGTGAAGCCCCACCCCCCGGTTCCCTATCCTTTCCCCAACAGATGTCTCCTTCCTGTGCCATGGCCTGGCTTGAGTATTTATTAGTCTCCGCACTCTTGAATTTTTTAGGCTCTGCAAGGCACTATATCCAACGTATTAAAATGCATCTGCCTCCCTTATTAAATATATATATGTGTGTGTGTGTGTGTGTGTGTGTATATATATATATATATACACACACACATACTATGATGCAGTAAAAAAAAACAGTTGCATTTGAGATTATTTGGTGTTGGGGACAGCATGTTTGTGTCCCTTCAAAAGTCACCTGCTGAAACCTTCCCCCTCGCAGTGCAATGGTGTTTGGAAGTAGGGCCTTTAGGTGGTAATCAGGTTGAGATGACATCATGAGGGTGGAGCCCCCATGATGGGATGAGTGCCCTTATAAGAGGAGACACGCCAGGGAGCTTGTTTCCTCTCTCTCTCTCCCCCAACCGAAAACGAGGAGGTGGCTGTCTGCAAGCCAGGAAGGGAGCCCTCACCAGACACCTTGGTCTTGGACTTCCCAGCCTCCAGAACTGTGAGTAGTAGATGACTATGATACTGTTATAGCAGCCTGGACTGACTAAGACATCTGGCTACAAGGAACTCATTGAATTTACAGGCGGCTCTGGTTTCTCAGCCTTCACCCAGCGAAGCCAGGCATTCCCGGTGGGCGTGAATCCCCACCAGCCTCTCTCATATACACATCTAACTCCTTCATCCGCCTTCTGTCCCTTGTGCCTTCAGTGGCCCTATTTCACAGATGGACAAACTGAGTCAGAGAGAGGTTCCAAAGTGCATACTCTGAAGTCAATTTTTGCTAAGAGTAGTTCGTATCGGTCTCCTGGCCCCAGGCCCACTGCCACTCCAGCCAGCCATCAGCATTCCTGCCCAAGTTGCTAGCGATTGATTTCCTGCCACGGTGAGGGAGACTGAGAAGAGCAGTCACTAGACAAAGTCAGTGTTAGTGTCGGTCATAAGGAGGAAAACAGCTTTCTTTCCCTCACCTCGCTCTCTCCCTTTATAGATCTGTCCACAGCAGAGCCTAGCAAGGTAGGGGTCACACCTCATGCTCACCGGGGCCCGGGCTCAGGGCCCTCCTCAGGCTTTGAGGTGCCCTTGGGATGCACCAGGAGAGGCGCAACCTTCACCTGAGGGCACATGGGCAGGGACTGAGGGCTTCTGTCTCCTGACCGGTGGAGAGGAAAAAAATAGTGATTGATGGTCACTTAGGTAGAAAGCAAGTTCATTTCAAAACTTTCTTCTAAGAGATATATAAGGCACTCCACTCACATCTGCTTTCAGAATGAAGGCGGGAACAGCTAAAACAAATTTTAAAAAAATATATAAAATAATAAAAACTATATATAGAGCAAGGCAAAGTTTTCTGGAGTGTGTTCTGTAGAATGTTTCCATGCACTCTTCACAGGTAGCATGCACAGGGAAATCCATGCTAGAATAAGTATGGGAACCACCAAGTTAACAGGTTCTTCAGTGCAGGACTTATCAGAGGCTTTGTGCAGGAAGTGCTAAGGGAAGAGGCATTGCCCAAGGTTGACTTCTATCAAGTGCTTCCTAAATGGCTTTTCAGAATTCAAACATTTGCAAAATGAACAATAAAAAAATCTTGTGTCTTGGTTAGAGTCCGGGCTTTGGAGTCGGACAGACCTAAGTTCGAAACCTAGCTCAGCTCCTTCCCAGCTGGGGAACCTTGGGCATGTCACTTCACCTGTAGAAACAGAGTCCTTGTGAGGACTCAATAAGTTGATAGACATTAAGAACCCAGCTTGGCACATGGTGCCCAGTGGGTGCTCAAAGAATGCCATTCACTTCTCCCAAATAGGTAATAATGGAAAACAAGCAGAAACTGGTCCTTTGGTGATAACGTCCAGCACTTCACAGTTTACAAGACACTTTCCCTTCTTTTATGTCATCCTCAAGATAGCGTAGGGAAGGTAGAACGTGTCCTATCATTCCTATCATTCCTCTCATTTCATAGATGAAAAAACAGAGTCTTGGGGAGTTCCGAGACTCACTCAAGGGCACACAGGTCTGGCTGAGCCCAAATCAGTGACTTTTTTCTTTCCAGCCCTGGGAAGTTCTAGAGGGAACACGCTGGGCCCCTTGAGTCGAGCCATGGGAACCTTCAGAGCAAGACCAAGAGCAGATGCCCAGAATGGGCCAGTTCTTATAAACACTCCCTGGAGTGATGACAGGGTGTCAAGGCAGTCTGACCTGTCCCAGGACATGCTCAGCTGGATTCCTGTCTCCCGTGGAAGTCCTGACAGTCACCAAGGGCCCCTCCTGCCCTGCCCAGGAAGGTACTCCACAGTGGGCTCTGCAGGGTGCCAAGTCCTGGCATCCGCCTTCTCTTGATGGATGAATCACACCCAAGAGCAAGTCAGCACTGAGCTTGTTCCCTGGTTCCCCTTGGAGGCCCGGAGGCCTAGAAATCAGTGTCAGTCTTCATCTCCAACGAATGAGGGTTACATTACAAAACTCTGCAACGTTTCCACATCTGCACCTTCCTCGAGTCTTCAAAGGCATTATGAGCCCATTTGTCAGATGAGAAAAGTGAGGCTGTTTGCGAGCTTAAGTGGCTTCTCAAAAGTCCTACCTTTGGTTGTTGATGGAGCTGGGACTAGACCAAGCCCCTGTGACTCCAAATGAACTGGCTCTCAGTGACCAGAGCTGGGTAGGGAGCCAGCATCCAAGGAATGGAATGGATTTTAGCTGAAGTTGAGGGTTTCAGGTCACTTTCCCAATATCACACAGTTGTTACGTTCAAAGGGCAAAGCTTCAAATCAACGAACCCCAACACTCAGGCTCTCAGCCTCCAGTCCAGAGTTCTCTGCAGAGAGACTGCTTAGGGAGCTCATAAGAGGAGTCAACTCCGGGAAATGCTACTCGGCTCCTCCTTGGAGATTCCCAGGGCACACGAGACCCAGCGAAGCCCTGGAGTGACGCCTACGCAAGGAGGCTCGACCCAAAGCCTCCCAGCAACTCCACTTTCAGGATCCATCTTATATTCAGATCAGTGCATCTATAAGGATATTCATCTCAGCATCGGTGTTAAGAGCAGAAAAATCAGAAACCCCCTCAGCGTCCAACCACAGGAGATTTGTTAATAAATCAGGGCACATGCCTACAGCCAACTGCTTTTAGGCCATTAAACCTGCAGGTTAGCTCTGTGTTTACTGACACGGAAGGAAGCCCAGGACAAACTGCCGAGGGAACAGGAGGCCACAAAGCAACCTCTCCCCCTTCGGGTAAACCGCTCTCTACAAACGCGTATGTGTGTGTCTAGTGAGAGAGAGAGATGAAAGAACATTTAAAAATAGTAATAATGATGGTTTCTAGGTGTTAGGCTTTCAAGGACGTATTGCTTTCTTGTGCACTGTTTGAAATGCCTGCAGAGCTCAGATGAAATGAAAGAAATTATTTCAAGGGAAACAGCCAGGTGCTCCTTGAAACACACAAGTCCTTACCCAAGGCGTCAGCCACACGGCATTATGGGCTCTTGGCAGAAATCTTGGGGCGATTATGCTGGGCAGTTCCAGGGGCTTCTGGAAGTTTCTGGGTCCTATTTAAGAGAGGTACTCCTGCCCCAGTACCCTTGAAAGCACTTAGGGAGCTAAGGTCTCAGGTGACTGCCCAAAGAGTCTGTCCCCAGGCCCTGCACCCCCCTCACTCTAAAGAAGAGGGCACCAGGCCTGGGCCTGCCCGGTCCCGGGGGCACAGCTGTACTGGCTGCGTACGTACCCGCTTCTGGCAGGACTGGCGGACATCCTCCAGCTCCTCCTCCTGGTCCTCGCGGTCCTTCTGGTGCATCTGCTTCATTCGCTCTATCTCCAGCTCAAACCGCTGGCGGAGCTGGGGGCAGCAAGGACAGAACATGAGGGCGACCCGCACCCGCGCCCCTGGCCCTCCGTGCCATCCTGAGCATTCCAACTGCATGTTTCATTTTTTGGAGTGCATGGCTGAGAGGCACCCAGGGTGGTCAGAAATAATAAGTGATTAGCCCAAATGCTGCTTCTACCCCTATCCGTGGTCATAACAGACATCACGAATCTGTCATACTCTCTTCTACTGAGTTTCCATGGAGCCTCAGAATCCTTCTCAACACTCTTAAGATGAAACATCTGTCACTGTCCCTGGCGCAGAGATCAGTGCTGGGTTTCCGGATGGGTGGATAGGTGAGCGGATGGATAGTAGGAATGGAATTTTATTTATGGAGATAAGAAAGCCTGGAGAGGGAGATCACTGGCCCGAGACGTTACCTCGGACAATTTTGTCTCTGATCGGTTCCCCTTCCCCGTGGAAAACCACCTTCTTAGGATGCTCTTATGAGAATTAAATGAGATGGTCCGTGTAAAACACTCAGCACAGTGCTCGGCACATAAACATCACTTTCTCTCTCCCCGCTATTTTGCCAACAGAAAGGGCTTCCTGGGAGCCTGACCCAAGAGGAGCAGTGCTCCCACGAAGGAGTCACCTCACAAATGAGCGCCTCCCAGACTTGCTCAGAGCAGGCCAAGAGCTGTGGGGGACGCCGAAACCATGTTGCATGAAAGGTTCTGAAATCCAAGGCAGAAGTCATGGGTCCCAGTTCTAGCTCAAGGTTTCACTTTCCTGATCTGGATAATTGAGAGACGGACCCAAGCTCTTGCTTCTCAGATTTTCCTGGCACATTGGAACGACCTGGTACATTTTTTTAACATTTAAATTCCAGAGCTTCGCCCTAGACCTATGGAATCGGAATTTCCGGGGCAGAGGGCCCAGGAACCTATTCTTTTGAGCCGTCAGCTATCTACGCTCTTCAATGCTAGGGGTCCGTGGAGAAGCACTTGGGACTCAATACCGTGGGTTGCGTTGTAGAAACTCTTTCTGACCAGTTACCACGTTGCCCCGGCACCTCGCGTGGCACCGTGGTCTCCGAGGGTTACGGTGACTGTCCCTAACGTGGAGATTACGCTGAAAACAAAAACAATCTTGGTCTTTGAAAGCGCAGATAATATTCTCTGCTGTGCGGGGCTGGGGCAAAGAGGTAAAGCGATAAGTGTGTGTAGGAGTCCCTGTTACAGTTCTTGGCATAAAGTATGGTCACTTTAAATGTCAACTTCCTTCCTCGCCTTCCTTAAAATGACAGGGGTTATGGCAAGATAATCCAGAATGAGGAGCTGAGGCTAGTAAATAAAATATTTCTTTTTCATTTTTCTTTCCAGCCTCCTGGACAATCCTGACATCTGCAATACCATTTCTGTCAGGCTTATATGAGCGAACATAAAATCTCCGGGAAAAAGCGCTATATTGTCATCAATAAATATCTCCCCGGTGTCTACAAGGGCACCACGCACTCAGAAGTTATGGGAGAGGCTAAAGATGAACGAAGGAGTTGAGTCAGCCTCGCCTCCTGCGTGAGGTAAGGGTGGGCAACTAGGAAGCTGCGTTCACTTTCGGGTCCCTGAGGTCCTTGTAGGACGTTTCTGCTTCTGAGCACCGAGTGGCCCCCCCCCCGTGGCACCTTAAAGAGGTCCCACAATTTGCCAAAGAGCTTGGTTTACTCTTGACTCCCGGTTGCTCTGCGATGTGGCGACATCTTCCATGTCCCTTAATGTCCTACACAGGTGCTCCCCCACCTGCACGAACCTTTACGGATTCATGGGGTTGGCGGGGGGGAAGCCAGGGGATGGACAAGGCTCCGATTTCATTGTACAGATGAGGAGAGGGAAGTGAGAGAAAACAGAGCTTGCCCAAGGTCATAGAGACAGTGAGCTGCCGTGAGGACTGCATCTGGATGGGATGTCACAGCTCCTCAAAGGCCACCTGACTGTCCTGCCTCCGGGCCTTCGCGCAGTCTGTTCCTCCTGCCTGGGCTTCTCCTGGTCAGCCAGCTCGGCCTCACCCTTCAGGTTTCAGCTTCGGCAGATGTCACTTCCCGCAGGAAGCCTTCCCTGACTGTTTCCCCAACCGAGCTCCCAAGACCAGATCTACAAGTTACACTTTCCCATAACACTCAGCACGACTGTAAAGCTCAGGAGGGCAGAGACCGCGCCTGGTTTGTGTGTGACACAAAATAGCTGCTTAATAAATACCGGTTGACCGAGTGAGTTAAAGAGCTGTTTCCTGAACTGCTCCAGGCCCTGTCCCTCCACACCTGGGTCTCAGTACTCAGCAGGACCCATCCTGATGGAGTGGAGGTAAGCGAGAAGCAAGGGCTGGCACCCCAGCCTTCCCTCTCCACTTTCCACTCCCACCCTCCACCCCCTCACCCCCACTTCATCAGAGCTGCTCAGAGTTCCCTGATTTACATAACTGTGCTGCCTGGTCAGATTTTCTTGCAAAAGGGTTCCCAGCTTTCAAACCTCTTCAAAATGATGGTCCCTTACGAAATCCTGCATGAGAAATTTCTTTAGCACTAAGCATCAGGAAAAGCCTTGCTTCCCCTTGAGACACTGGTGTGTTTTTATCTTGAGGGTAATAAAAGGCATGCAACTCACATTTCCTTTCTCTCTGTGGCCGCCAGGAATTTTAGAGCTAAAACAAGTAAGTGTGTAAGATTGCATATTTTGCATATCTGCATATTAATACACTGTCCCCACCCTTCCTTAGCGTCTACTTTAATTTGTGTTTTTCTGGTTCAAGTTGTTCTATTTATATTTTTTTCTATTTTGTTTTTCATACACATTACAAGCTGCCTGAAATTCTTTATGGCACAAAGTGGGCATATAAACAAACAAGCAGACAAATAAAATATTAATTTGGTACATCGTTGAGTGTGCTAGTGCTAGAGTACTTGATATTCCTGCCATAGTCCCCTTAGTTATTTTACATTTCCTGAAGACTAGTGCTCCAATCTTCCTAGACAGTGTGCACATAGTAGGTATTCAAGGCACTGTGGAGTCACATGGCACAGGCCCCAAATCCCATCCCTACCACCTCTCCACACCTCTGAGCCTCAGTTTCCACATCTGTAAAGTGGGGGCAATTAATACTAATATTTCACCAAATACAGTTCTTGTGAAAATTCATGAGATGATATAGGGGGAGAGCTTAGGGGGCAGTCTGGTACACAGACAGTGCTCAGTAAATGTCAGATATGGGTCAACACCGACTAGGCACCTGGCCTCATTCTAAGCTCTGCAGATGTCCTGATAAGCAGGATCAACAAAAACCCTGCCTTCCTGAAACTTACGTCCTAATGGGGGAAGATAGTATCATTGAGCACATTTTTAAAATACTTCCGAATGTGATGGCAGCAGGTCTCGTGAAGGACAAACCCGCTAAAGAGATGGAAAGAGAACTTGGTGTGGAGGTGGGGCTGTGTTCAAGAAGGTGATCAGGGCAGGCTTCTCCGAGGAGGGCACACTGAGGCCTGCAGGAAGGTAGCAACGGGCTAGATCGTGAAGGATATGAAAGTTGGACCTAGGGGTTTAGAGGTTCTCTGGGATAATAGGGAGCCACAGAAGGATGGGGAGCAGCTGAGAGAGTGAGGTGCCCACGTCGTATTTTAATAACCTCCCTCGCATTGGAGCTGGCAAGGGACAGCTTTTCTACCTGCTCCAGCTGCTTGATGGTGTTTTCCTGCTGGTTCTGGATCTGCTGTTGCTCGAGGGCATTGGATTCCAGCTTCCAGAGCTTGTCCTTTAAGCCAGCGACGCTGTTCTGCCCTAGAGAGGGCACCGCCAGCAGCTCCCGCTTCTGGGCCTGCAGCATCTCCACCTCCTGCTTCAGCTTCGAGGTTTCCTGTTCCTTTTGCTGCAGAGACAAAGGGAAGGGAGATCAGGAGTCACATGACCACCCCCCTCCAGATTCACCTCTACCACCTGCGGGATGGTGCTTTCCACTTTTCAGTGCATGCCCTCTCCACTCAGCCGTGCAGCCCCTCATAGCACCCCTGTGGGACACCAGGGCTGCTCTCTGGAACGGCACAGACAGGCAGGGACAGGAGAGCACTGCCATTGTCCCTGGAGTTAGACCTCAAGGTACATAAAGGAAATGCTTGCCCCACTTGTAAGCTGTGCACCTGCTGAAGCCGAGACTAAGATGGATCAGGGAGGCGGAGTGTCCAGAAATGACTCTCCCAGGTTAGAAAGTCACCTGCAGGGTCCAAGAACTTTGGGCTACACCATGAAGAAGCTGCACGCCAGGCCGAGTTTTAGAAGTTTTCCTGGGGTAACAGGGAGCCACAGCAGGGTGAGGAGCAGCCTAGTCAAGTGCCTATATCATATTTTAATAAAGCCCCTCTGCACCGGAGCCTGCATGGGACAGGGCACTGCCCCTGGACGGGGCTACAGTTAACTCCTTCTGTGCTAAGCCTCTCACACCTCAAGGGTGGACTCCAGATGGCCAGCAGCCAGGACGCCTACACAGAATTCCCTCCCTGTTGCCATTCACAGCAGGTATGTGGTAGGGTTTCCTGAGATCCACAGAACAAGAGCCAAGGGGGCTCAACGCCTCCCATCTCTTACCTTCAACTGTTGCTGGAGCTGGCCCAGCTCCCACCGGATGCTGGTGTTCTCCTGGGTCACTTTCTCTCGGAGTCCCTTCTCAAACACTGACTCACCCAGGGCCTGGGCGAGCTGCATGTCAAACCTGTTCAAGCAGAACACATGTCATGGCACAGAGGTGGGGCACCTGGGGCAGGGCAGGAGAGGGTTTGGGCAGAGACAGCTAGCTTGCCGAGAACTGGGGGCGGGGGGAATGGTGGAGGATTTCCTTGATGCCTAAGGTTGTAGGTATAAGGTAGGAAGAATCTGGGTACCAGAAAGCACTTTTTAGGGTTTACATAGAATTTTCACAAAAATACTGAGTGCTTATTTAAAATGTGATAAAAATATAGAGAGATAAAAATTAGAATAAACCTATATACAGAGAATAAAATAAAAACATACATAGAAAAATCTGATCTACCTGGTTTTCCAGTATATGCCAAGAACCTTGACCTCTACCAGGCCCCGGTTTGCTGTCTAATGACCACTGACCGATGAGCAGATGACTGTAGATATCCACACAAACGAGAGATGCCCTGCGTTTCATGTTTTACATGATGTTGTCAGGCTCATGCACTTACAACCCACATTAGAGCATGGTAATTGCTGGTAAAATGCTGGGCATCTGTGCATTCAATCTTGTGTTCATTTGTTTCCCCAGCAGATAACACAAAGACTACAATAGTCCTATTGAGGGCCATCCAGGCATGAGGAAAGGGCTCATTTGAGGCCCACCTGCCCCTCCCGGATGGTGACCACTGGGGAAGAAGTAGTTCCTGGACTGGACATCATTCCATGTGGTTGTCTCAGCCGTCAATCCCTATCTCAGATGAGGAAACAGCAGAGGTGGCTCTGCCGAGCCTCAGTGAGCTGTGACTTTGGCCACTTGCCCTCGGACCACATAGAAAGGGCCACTGCTCCAGGGAGCTTGGTGCGACCGCAATGGCCAAACACGGCATGGGGTTTGGGTCTTGGTGAAAAGTTCTCCCTTGTTACAAGATTATCCAATGTCCCTTAATAACTAGATGGTCATTCTGAGCCTCAGGCTCCTGAGAAAGCCAATCATGGGTCACGCGAAGGAGCCCTACTAGTGGAACTGCCCAGGAGCTTTCTGACCGGCTGCTGTGACATCACTCAAGACGCACTATTGGCTGCCCCTGGATGGAAGCATTGTGATGATAATGACCATCAATCCCAAAGTGCCAGGCCTGGGCTGGGGTCCATGTCGCCCTTCTAACAATTCGGCAAAAACATGTTATCACATCCATTCTACAGAAGAAAGGCGGAGCGATTCATTAGGCCAAATTTCCAAAGCGGCGGAAGTGGGCCCAGTTCTCTGCTGTCTTAGCTAGTAGTCCACCTACCTGACCAGGCCCTGGGACAGAGGGGGAAAGACGGGGGGGCCAGACAGTGACTGATGCTTCAAAAGAGTCCTTGACTCAACAGGCCACTTCATGCCAAAGAACGGCTCCTACAGACTTTTACACCGACCGACCACCTGAGGCCAGAAGGATTTGCATACACCCTTCATCCCACTAGGGACAGGTGTGGTCCAGCCTCAGGTGAGTGTGGGGGGCAGTGAGCCCAGCACAGGCCTTACCCCGAGCAAGCAAGCTGGGAGTTCCATCAGCCCTCGGAACCGAGCTTTGTGACCCATGCAGTAACCGTGGCAATAAGAAGCCCCCCTGCCTCCCCCAGGTGGAACCATTCAGGATCACTCTGAACTCAGAAGCCACTGTCAGGACAGGAAACTCTACCAGCGTGGAGACACCCTTCCATCTTGGGCACGGCAAACTAAGGAAGCAGCTGCATCCAAAATTTGTTGAAATTTCGAGAGAGCTGAGGAAGCTCTGTGAGCCTCTAGATCTCTCCCTCACCATTCGACGGAGACTTCTATGGCCCTCACTGGCTTCCTGCGAAAACACGGAGTCACCTGGGAAGATAGTGGCTGCTACTTGCAATTAGCATCAGAACGCAAATGAACGCCTGCCAAGAGATGGTAGCAGAGTAGAGGGGACCACAGGGAAGGTGTAAGTCCCGAGAGGAGAAAGTGTAAGTGTGAAGCAATGGGGACCTCGGAGTGTGGACATCACGGGGAGATTCTTACGTACCTGGAATGAGGGATTCTACCCAAGCGGGTGAGGGAAAGACCAGAGAGATGGAAGTTTCTGGCTGTGTAAATTCCAGGGGCAGACCCTCTACCCATCAGAGCTGAACCCCTCCACAAGGCCTCTCAGAGCAGGAGTGGAGCCCGCAGACGAGGGCCGAGATCAGCATAGCTGGCAAATCCTGGGGGACGATGGAATCCAAGCCTCTTGCCTTACAGGTGGGGCCCGATGAAGCCATTCAGTAGCAGGTGGAGTCCGGGGACTCCTCTAAAACATCAATGACGCTCTAGCCCAGAGAGGAAGTGTCATCTGACAAGGCCACGCAGGAAATAACCAAGGTAGGACTGAGCCATTTTCCCCACTGCGAGGGCAAGGTTCAGCCAGAGCACCCACGAGGACCTGGAATCAGTAAGAAGAGAACCTCCCTCCCTCATTTGGGGAGGGCAAGCTAACAACCCCCCAAAAGATCTTTTCTTTCTTTTTTTCAGATGAAGAAGCCAGCTCAAGAAATCTCAGGGATCAAGAAGAGAACAGTGTTTACTGCAGATCAAGTTCAAAAGCTATGTCACTCCACGCAAACATAACTCAGCTTGCCATCTCTAGCAAAGAGCAAAACCACGGCCTGGCATACACACAAACGTTTCTCTGTATTTTTATCCTGGACCCTCTATAAGAGGCTGAGTTTCCTCTGCCTGCCTCGTAGGAAATCTCCAGGAGGGCTCGTCCAGCTCAAAACAGGGCCCTACACACCTTTCCTCTCGCCCAGTGAGCTGAACACCTTCGCGCACGGCCAAGGCGTCCAGGGACCGGAGTTTCGCAGGGGCGGGGGTTCTGCGTAAGGGAGACCGCGAATGTGGACTTGGTTCGGTCCAGCCTCCGCCACTGGCAGCTGGGACAGCATCCCCACGGCAACCAGTGTGCACAAGGTCCAGTCCCTGCCAGAATCGTTAACATGACCTGAGAGTCTAAACCCTAAGTGAAAACGGCAGTGACTCGATGTGTGGCCTCAGCCTGTCTCACTTCCCCGTGTTCCACGACAGGGCTACATAAGAACCAGGATTTAGTCCAACTGGATGGACCAGCTGCATCGTTCGGTCTTCTCCACGGGGGCACTCCCATCCCCCACCTGAGGGTTTTCTCTGAGGCTCAGAAAGGCTGAGTGACTTGTCCAAGGTCACACCACTTAGAAAGAGGCGCAGCTGGGACTGGAACCGGGGCGGTGGGACCCCTCGCTCAGCTGCCTTGGCCCTCCATAACGAACTCTTGATGAATGGGGATGTTGAGGCCCAGAGAGGCCCAGAAAGTTCCCCAAGGTCACACGGTCAGTTGGTAATAGAGCTGAGACTGGGTAACAGAAAAGAATGATTTTTTTTTTTTGCTGGATTCTTGGGACAACCTTACAGCAATGAGGTGCGAGGGGCGGGGGGGAGAAAAATTTTGGCCGGAACGAGGCAGTTAAGCCCCGAGGAAGAGGAGCCCTGACAGAAGTGAGGGGGCTTAGGAGGAGTAGCCCCCAGGCGCGCAGGTGGTGGTGGTGACGAGCGTGACTCACTTATTTTGCTTCTTTTCGAGCTCGTGGTTTCGGCTCTGCTGGTTCTCTAGCTGGAAGCGGGTGTCCTCCAGGTCACAGGTCAGGTGGCGGCACTTCCTCTTCAGCTGGTGAGCCGTCCTCTTGGCGCCCTCGTAGGCGCTCTGCAGCTCCCCGAGCTGTGGGAGTAACAGAATGAATCACCCGTTTCCAGCAGCTGCCGTGGGGAGAGAGAACAGACGCTGGAGGCAGCGACCCTGTCTCCACGCATGCTCCCTGGGTCACCTAAGCCTCAGTTTGCCCAGAGGTAGAATGGGGTCATTCCATTCATCCCTTGGGGTGGCTTTTAATTTTTCTCAATAATCCTCCTGCCAATGCCCCCACAGATTTTTTTTTCCATGCCCTTTCTCAACGTGGCAGCCCCTTGAGTGCTGTATAATTCATACCCCGTCAGCTGGCATGATCTGGGGAGCTACCGAGCCAGGAAGCAGCAGAAACGGCACATGGAGAAAATCTAACCGGAAAGCCCCAGAGACGGGCTCAAAGGTTAGAGCAGTAAATGGTGCTGTGGATGGCTGGCTCGCACAGCAACGCGCACACCCGGCTAAAACACACAGAAGCCAAAGGCTCTTGCATCTGCCTGCAGGAAACTCCCTCCCAAATGTCCTAGTTTAGATCTGGGAGAGAAGACAGCTCAGAACACTCGCTCTGAAGAAATGGCCTCATTAAAGTATTGCTTTAAATAAGCAAAACGCTGAGTTAATGAAGCCTGTAATTCTAAATTCAGTATTTGAAGGCAAATGGGATGTTTTCTTATATTCGGCTGCTTGGGAAAAGGTTGCGGTTTTATTACTTTTTAATGTAGCATGACTACCCCCTTTCCTTGGGGATACTGACCCGACTTTATAATTCCTTATTAAAGAACTGGGCTGTTTCCCTGCTCAGTGTCCTTCTGCGTTTATCTACAGCTCAGGATGCCTCCTGGAGGACGGCACTACAATGTCCTTCTTGGATGTGACGGGTAAAACCATCACCACGGCGGCGGATGAGGCTCGCCTCCACTGCTTATAAACTCCCCGGGACCTCACCCTGGCCTACCTCCATCTCTCCCCTCACAGTGAGGAGAGGTATACAATAAACGGACAGGCAGCTACAACCGCAGCTCTCGTGGTGGCTGCCTCTAATGGGGACACCAAGAAATAAAGTGGATTATTACAATACGGAGCGATGAGGCTGATATCTGGAGAAACAATTCAGGGGCATCCAACCCCATCTGCACCAGGGAAGACTTTCTTGAGGGAATGACATTGAAGCTGAGATCTTAAGAATATTAGAGAGGTTGAGGTAAGGGAGAGAGAGTGTTCTAGGAAGAAGAAACAGAAAATGCAAAGGCTCCAAGGTAAGAAAGGATAAGATATTTTTTGGAAGGAGAAAAAACAACAGTGCAGTGGAAGACAATAGAGAGCCCAGAAGCAGACCCACTAAATATAGACAACTGGTCATTGTTGACAAAGGAGCAAAGGCAGAACAATGCAGAAAAGTCTTTCAATCTGGTGCCGGAACAACTGGACATCCACATGCAAAAAATGAATCTAGACACAGACCTTACACGCTTTACAAATTTTAACTAGAATGGATCGCAGGTCTAAATGTCAAATGCAAAACTATAAAACTACTAGAAGACAACATAGAAGAAAACTTAGATGACATTGCGCTTGGCAATGACTTTTTAGATATGACTCCAAAGGCATGGTCCGTGAGAGCATTGATAAGCTGGAATTCATTAAAATTAAAAAGCCCTGCTCTTCAAAAGACACTATCAAGAGAATGACAAGACAAGACACAGACTGAGAGAAAATATTTGTGAAAGACATACCTGACAAAGGAACCATGGCCCAAAATATATAAAGAACTCTTAAAACCCAACACTAAGAAAAGGAACTTAATTAAAAATTGGGTCAAAGACCTTAAAAGACACCCCACCAAAGAAGACAGATGGCAAATGTGTAAAGATGCTCTACATCATAAGTCATCAGGGTGATTTAAATTCAAACAACCGTGAGAGTCCACTACACAAATTATCAAAATCTGGAACACTGACAATACCAAATGCTGACAAGGATGTGGAGCAACAGGACCTCTCATTCACTGCTGGTGGGAGTGCAAAATGGTACACCCACTTTGGAAGATGGTTTGGTGGTTTCTTACAAAACTAAAACATACTGTTACCATACAATCCAGCAATCATGGTCCTTGATAGTTACCCAAAGGAGTACCTAACTATGTCCACATAAAACCTTGCACTTGGATGTGTACTGCAACTTTACTCATAATTACAGAATTGTGGAAATGACCAAGATGTCCTTCAGTTGATTAATGGATAAACTGTGGTACATCCAGACAATGAAATATTATTCAGTGCTAAGAAGAAATGAGCTCTCGAGCCACGAAAAGAGCTAATTCCACACATCTCTTCCTAATTCTACACTCAGAGACAACACTATATTAACTTGAAATTGGCCATGGTGTGAGAATTTACACCATGGAAATTGGCAGTTGACAAGTGCTATACATCGATGTTTATTTTCAGAGAGCTGATATAGCAGCACACCACCAGTTACAGTGTAGAGTGGTTAGAATGCAGACTGGGGGAGGTTGGAGACAATGTAAGACAAGCAAAGAGGCTAAACTATTACTACCTTCCTCAAGAGACCCTAGATAAATTACATTATATTCATAATGGCAAACGGCGCTTTCAGAATATCAGAAAAATGCAGAGACACATAACCACAGCAATAATGGTAAATATATGCTGACATTACGGCAGCCAGGTGGAGAAGAGGAGTGGTTGATAGATCCAGAAATATCCCTAAGAACAGAGGCTGTGTTGGTCTCCTGAACAGAAACACAAGACAAGGCCTTGGGGGCAAAGTGGGAAGTTGGAACGAAGACTCTTGTATTAAGTCAGGACCCTCAAAGAGCTGCACCTCAGCGAGAAGGGCCAATGAAAGTTCCACCCGCTGGCCTGGAAGGTCAAAAAACTTGCTGCCACTCTGGCTCTGGAAGAAAATATTCCCGTAAGAAATCAAAACTGCAGGTCTGGGCCTCATGTAGGTTTAGAGCTCAAACCGACACTTTGCACATGTTGCAAAATTCTGAAACTGAGAATTTAGCATAATCTCAGGGGCTGCTGCCGAAGAAAGTGAAAAAGTGCTTCTTCCAAAGGGACATATGCACAAGCCTCAAAGAAGACTCCCCTTAAAATCAATCAAAATTTTAAAAAATAAAAATAAGATCAACTCACAATAAAAAAGTAGCCACACACACACACAAATTTACCATGAGAGTCAGAAGGAACAAACAGAATGTTCCACAATGCAGACCACCTGGGGCAACTGTGGTGGGTGTAGATGAACAGGTGGAAGGTGGGCTCACAATCAAAATTTACAAAATGCACAAGCGAACCATCCACAGCAGGAGTCAGCATAACTTGTGATAGGGAACCATCTGAAAGAGACTCTGAAAGATCCTTTGGCCGCAGTGTGGCAGGTGGTTGAGGGGAGAGGCCGGAGGCAAGGAGACCAGTTAGGAGGCTACTGCCCTGGTCGAGATGAGAGATGCAGGTGGCCGATTAGAGACAATGGGAATGGATAAAATTCGACTATTATAACAGAACATTACAATCATTTTACTGATGAGAAACCTGAGGCTCAAAATGGGAAGCGATTTCCGCAAGGTCAAAGCAGAAATGGAACTCGGTCGCAGACATCCTGAGTTAATGTTCTCTACACTCAGGTAGTAAAAATATTTTCCATGTCCTGCAGTGACCAGCATTTGTAATAGCAGTGGGGGTGGAGACGCCTGAGGGGTCGGTGCCCTCCTCCGCCCCCCTCACCTTGAATCGCGGAGGTGAGAACCTGCCGGTGCTCTGACACCCGTGGGGTGCAGACTACCTGCTACCTCTTACCTGCTGCTCCAGCTCCCTTCTGGATGCCAGCTCCGAGTCCAGCCTCTCCTCAAACTGCTGCAGACGCTTCCTGAGAAACTGGTTCTCCATCTGAGCGCAGTCAAAGCGCATTTGCCACTCGTCCGCTGTTCCAGAAAGTTAGGGAGACCAGGAGGGAAGGCTGGGTGAATGGGGGTGGTTCGCTTCCACTTGCTTAGCTCTTTGTACAATTTCACAATATGAACAGAGTTCCTGAGGCCTGACCTTGGACCTCGGGTTAGGAAATCTTGCTTTAAGTCCAAACTTAAAAGTGTCCAGCTCAATGCTGGATGCATACCATGAAAAGTTCTCCTTACTCAACCATACACAGAGGAAAACACAGATATTTTTAATCATTTCTCCTCCGGCCTGATCCATGGTGGATTGTGGTGGCTTTGAGTGCAGTGTTGCGATTCAAGTGTTTTACGGCCTCTTCCAACTTCCCTACATCTTAGAAATTTTCTATAATGAGTATGTATGACTTTCATAATGAAAAACAAAATATTTGTGGGTTGGCTTCCTGGAAATGAGCACACAGAGCTGTGAGCCCATATAGCATCGTGACTAATGGGCTCATGAGCTAAGCAGCTCCCTCCTCACTCAACTCCCATCTCTCTCCATAGGAAAGCAAGCAGGGGAGGCTCATTTAGACATAAATCACAGCCGGGATCGACCTGGAGCCAACACGCTTCTAGGAAAATTGTGCTGCGCCCACTGCTGGTTCTGTGCAAACACCTTCCGCACGCCTTGCGTGTCTCCGACCTTGGTGTGTCTCCTGTATCAGAGAATCTCGGCTCCCACGCATTAACCTCACTGGTAACTGCCTGCCCCGGGGGCGGCCAGGATGAGAGGCGCACAGGAATGGGGTAGAAAGCAAATGCCTTGCCTCTCCACCGCCCCCAGGCCTCCGTTCCCCGGAGTGTCCCTGACATTTCTAGGGCATAAACACTCGGGGGGTGCTGACGGAATGATGTCAGCATTTTCTAAAGGCTGAGAGACGTCTGCACTGGGCATCCGTGTCACCTAACTCGTTCCAGCTGCGGAGAGGAGTTGACAAAGGTGCCTCCAAGCCCACCAAACCCTGGCGTGCGGGTCTCCAGGCAGCTGAGTGAGACGGCACCACCAGGAGTTCCCGGGTCTGCTGAGCACAGCTGTCCTGGGGCAATTCGGGGCTGCTCTCGCCTTGTCTCCCATCAGTCAATAACTCCTGAGCGCCTGGCATTGCTCTCACATGGGGAGAGGAATAGCTTCTGCCCCACGGGTAGGGGCACGGATGATGACCCCACTATGAGTATGAGTAGTAATAGTGATAACGTAACTAACAGCCGCCCGGGACTATGCCATGCACACGGCTCAACACTGTCCATTAGTCATCTAGGACAATGTCCCTTTGAAAAATGAAAGACAAAAGACAAGACACAACAATTTCTATGCCCAAAGCCACTCATCTAATAAGAGATGGGATCTAGATTTAAATCCAGAAATGCAATTTCATAGATGTCACTTTTAACCACTGAACTGCCTTCTTCAAATTTTAAATTAAACACACACAGGTACATAGATGATAGATAGATAGATAGATAGATAGATAGATAGATAGATAGATAGATGATAGATGATAGATAGATAGATAGATAGATAGATAGATAGATAGATAGATAATAGATAGACAGATTAGATAAATAGATAGATAGATGATTGATAGGTAGGTAGATAGATAGATAGATAAATAGACAGATTAGATAGATAGATAGATGATAGATAGATAGATAGATAGATAGATAGATAGATAGATAGATAGATACGGGGGTGCCTTGCCATAGAGCCACTATTTTTTTTATCATTCTTTGCATTATTACTAAACAGCACCTGTCACATGGATAGTTTACTATGTAGGATATTGTTGGATTACCTGTTTAACGTCTGCCTGCTCCACTAAACTGTAAGCTCCAAGAGGACAAGGGCTGTGCCTGTTTACTCTGTCAAAGTCTCACCCCTAATGCAGTATCTAGTGTAAAGTAAGTCCTCAGTGTGTGTGATTGAATGAATGAATGAATGAGTGCATGAAATAAAAGGACAGTTTTTGCCACTAGCATCTAATCCCAGGGGTTCCATTCGCTCACCTCCTCCAGTGTGACTCTTCTCCAAGTCATTCAACTGAATTTTCTGCTGGGCTTCTTCCAGCTGCTTCTCTACTTCTCCCAAGCTCTTCTGGGCTTGCTCATACTTGCCCTGGAAGAAAGGCCTGGAGGTTCCACACTGCAGCTGGGTGGAGGCCTGGGCTGGCCACCTCGCCCAGGGTGCCTCCCACACCAGACTGGCCATTCCCTGCACAGTCCTCCCCACAGTACCTCCACAGCCAGGGACGGTCCACCCTCTGCACCACCCTCACCCAGGGCACCTCCAAGGCCAAACCTGAGCAAGACCCAGATGCCCCCCAGGACCTTGAGCATTGGAGTGCATCTTACTTTGGCTTACTGACCCCAGGGGGACAACCCTAAGTACTCCCAGCTGACCTGGTCTCTCTCTCTCTCTCTCTCTCTCTCACACACACACACACACACCCGCCACCCAGGACCACTCACCTTCAGCTCCTGAACCTCGCGGAGGGCCCGCAGCCGCTCTGCCCGCTCGCTCTCCAGCACCTGGCAGGCCACGTCGCCCTTGAAGCGCTCATCCGCAAGCTCTGTGGTCAAGTCAGCAATCTGAGATGAGTAGCATTAAAGCGGTGTCACTCGGTGGGGCCACCAACACGTCTCCCCCAACATGCGCTCCATGGGACCACCCTTGGGGCAAATCACCAGCTCTCTAGCAAGGCAACCCTTCAGTGCAATGTATTATTATTATTATCATCACCCTGTTGTCTTTAAGGTGTTCTGGTGAAACATTTGCATTGCAATGACCTGGGACAGTTGTTAAAATGCAAATTCCAGGATTCTCACATCCCCAAAACCATGCTCTCTGCAGTGGGACCTGGGGATCTGAATTTCAACGCACTCCAGGGTGATTCTTAAGTACAACAAAGCCTGAGAATTATCGCCGTATAAATTGCTAGGCTCTCCTCCTGATCTTGCCTCCCCCTGGGCTTCAGATGGGTTAGATTCGCTTCTGGGCACACAGATGTGTTGGAGCTGGACGAATGATTGTTTGCAGTGGGTACTGAGTATAAGCCAGTGCGATCCAGGAATGACCCAGATCACGCTCCTCACTCCTCCCCGCATCCCTGCGATCGGCATTGATCTCAAACACCAGGACTGTGTTCTCTCCGCCTTAGCCAATTAGTGTGAAATTTAATTTGTACTAATCGGTCTGAGCAAAGGGAGCACAAAATTAATTTAATGCATTAATTTTGTGTTGCACAGAACCCAAGTCTGGAGCCCAAAGGACAATTAGCCTTTTCAAACTGGGGGAAATGACAGGTGCTTTTCACAGAGGCAAGCGGCCCGTGACCATCCCCTGTCCCCACAAACCTCTCCCCCTCTTCCCACATTTAAGGGCCCAAGGGCTTTGTCCATAGAGGTGAGGGGCGGGCTCCACACCCAGAACTACTGGGCAAATGTAAAAAGAAAGCCATTAACAAGGGGGAGAGCCTGGCTTGCAAACCCAGAAGGGTCCTTGCAGATTACTCTAGGACCAATTAACTAAGAGTTATTCTCAAATCTCTCCTGGATCCACCACTTGGCCAAATCACCAGAAACCCTCTTTCTACATCGGGACAATGACCCCACGGTATGCCAGAAAGCAGGGACAGGAATGAATACATTTGCTGTACATTTTGCGTAAACAAACAAATAATATACCCTGAGCAGTTACGGGCATTCATGAGCTTTAAACAGGCCTTCTAGGTTCCCTAGCACCACCACCCCAAAGAGGAAATAACTCCTTCAATGCTGTCACCCACATGTCCCATCTTGAAAATGTCCTTTGGTCCATCCCTCACCTTCAGGATAGAGTCTAAAACTCTAACATGACTCTCATGCGTTCTGTGATCTGGCCCAGCTTCGTGGCCTGACTGTGCACCCCATGACCCCCCACCCACACACAAGGGACACTCCAACCACCAGATGCAGGTGCCAGACCAGGTCCCCACACTCTGTCTCTGATCTTGCTGTGCCCTCTACCTGGATGCCTCCCCCACCTCATCAGCTGGCTATCTCCTGTTCATCCTTCAAGACCCCTCCTCCTAGAAGCCCTCCCTGACCCTATCCCGTCTGGGTAGATGCTCTTCCTTGATCACAGCCTGTTTGAGAGTCAGCTGGGCCTGGGTTCAAATCCCAGCTCTGCTACTCTACAGCTGCGTGATACTGGACAAATCTTCACCTCTCCGAGCCTCGCTTTCCTCATGCAGACGTGGGGACACTAACACGTCCCTCACAGTCTGATTTGAAGGTAAAACTAGATAATATGGTAAAGGGTTTATCGTAGCACCTGGCACAGACGCCTTGCTCATTAGGTGCTACTTTATTAATTCAGCATTATTCATTCATTCATTCGATTCGCACTGAATGTTGGTAAAGAACAGCTAAGATGTACCCTTATCTTCAAGGAGCTCAGCCTGCTGCGGGGCAGGCGGGTGGGGAGGGTTCAAATGCACATTAGTGACAGCGGCGATGCATGAAGGCTTGAAATCAGCAGTAACTACTTGATATGCACCTCCTCACCGCAATCCTAGGGAGACAAGTTCGTAACTAGTACCGTCAGCATTTTACTGACGACGCAGAGGCTCAGGGACCCGAAGAACTTTCCCACAATCCCGCAGCAATAACCACCCTCAGCAACCCTTTGTTCCTTTACCAGCCACGCCGGCTCAGGTCACCCGTTGTACCCATTCCTGACCTTGTCCAGTTCCTGGCTCCTGCATTTGTGTTACGAGGTAGGTAGAAAAGAGATGATGGCTCCGATTTTTATATGGGGAAACTGAGGCATGCAGAAGGCACATCCTAGCTGGGGTCTCTTCTGTGGGGCCTTCGCTAACCCCACTGTGGTCATCTATGAACACGCCCACATTAGGGTCACCGAGCCTCCATGGCACCATCTGCTGTAACCACACCCTCCCGGCGGTTAAGGCCAAGAGACCCTGGCATCCTGAGTCAGATAGGAAACTGGCTGTTGAACTCATATTCCCCGGGGGTTAGGGGGGAGCACCATGTCCGTCGCCACAGAGGTGCGGTGCTGCGGCCCAGCTTGGGACTAGGAGTCAGAAGACCTGGAGACCCGGGAGGTGATCTAAGCTCAGCAACTACTTGACAAGGCCCCTGGCCCTTCCCTTCCCATCCTAGAGATACGCTCCCAGCCACACTCAGGCCCATCAGCACCAAACTTCCCCAGTGCTGTGCAAATGAACTTTCCCAGCTCAATCCGCAGTCCCTGCTGGGTCCCGGGAGGTTCGCTGAGCAATTCCTCACCGAAAAGGGCCACTGCTCGTACTAATGAGGGCAGACGCTGGAGCGCACGGGCCTTAGTCTTTGACCATAAATAAGTTGTTAGGGAAAGTCTAAATTACATTCCAGAGAGAGAAAAAGACACACCTCCCTCATATATCCTCACGAGCTCCTGCAGCCTTGTGGGTGCTTTCTACAAGAAGACAGGCCTGCTTTCTTGTGAAAATAACAAACCCCACTTTGCATCGAGGCCAGCTTAGCTTTTGCACGCTTGACAAATATTTATAGCCGGCCTCTCGGAGGCTCCTCATCTCCTCTCTGCTCCTTTGCAAATGAAGCACTTAAATCATTTTGCAATAATGTTGTTTTTTTTAATAAGCCTAGTCGAATGCAGTTTCCACTGATGAGGCACAACACGTCTTCGTGAAATTTCTATTGACGGTTTCCCCCTCCCATTGAGACCAGGGGGTGGGGTGCAGAGGCTGTGGACGGGGGCTGGGGTGCCTTCACGATGCGTGGCCCTTCAGGGGTGTCCGCTCCCCAGCTGCTAACAGAAAGCCACCAAGAGAAAGCAGGGCCACAGATACTTTTTATTTGTTCCCTAGCCTAGTGTTTCTTAAAGCATAGTCTGCAGCTCCAGGGCCTCCCCAAGCCCACTGACTCAGGACTTCTATATTCTAACATGTCTCCAGAGGTTTCTGGCACAATTTCAAATATGAGAACCACAGCTCTAATGCAGCCAGGCCTCCTGCATGAGGAATGCCTCCGGGCTTGTTAAGGAAGCAGTGAAGGACCCCTCCATCAGGATTCCCTCCTGGATCTTGGAAGATGGGCCCGGAGAAGCTACAGGGTTAACTGATTCCGATGCTCTTTAAAGTGCAAAACAACATCAATATAAATCAATAGTAGCTTTTGGGAGGGGTGGGGAAGGGATCAGAGCCCTTTCTTCAGATAAAATCGTGCTCGGGCCCTCACATGCTACATTGCACCAAATCTGAGCTGCTGTTGATTAGAAGATGCACAGTTATAGAACATCAGAAAAGAAAGTGCTGCCAATCTTTGGTGTAACAGTCCACTGACTGTTAACATGCATCTCAATTCCAGAGATGTACAGAGGTTGAAAATAACGTGCCTCTGAGAATCGATAAAACATATAATAAAACCAAAAAGTTCATCTACTGTAATTGATGCAGGTTTGGGAGTTCGGGAGCCTTTGATCTCTTCCTTGCCCTTCAGCAACTTTGAAGAGATAGTGGCTTCAGAAAATACAAGTTCAAGTTACGGCACCAAAAAGTCTAGCCACGGAATAGAAAACGGGATCTGTCCTGCATCTACCCAACAACTGAACTTACATCCACAATATATAAAGAACTGCTACAAATCAATAAGAAAAACAACAACAAAAAAAGACTTGAAAGACCACACTGCCAAAGAGGATAGCCGGGAAGTTGGAAATTAAAATCACAATGTGGCACTACTGCACACACACCAAGTTGCTAAATGAAAAAGACAACACCAAGTGCTGCTAAAGATGTGGAGCAACTGGAACTCCCACCCACTGCTGGGGGCGTTAAAATTGATACAAACACTTTAGCAAATTGTCTGGCAGTATCTGTTAAAACTGAACATAGAAATTGCTTAGAACCCAGCAATTCTACTCCTAGGTATATTCCTAACAGACATGTATGATAGGTGCATCCAAAGGCATGTGCAAGAATGTTCACAGCAGGCTTATTTGCCATAGTTCAAAACTGGAAACAACCAAATGTTCGTTTAGTTTATGTATTACTTCAAAATAGTCAAATGTATCATTTCCCCCTGAGATCTGTGCTTTTGTGAATGGTTTAAAAACGTTTCCCCTTTGGAGCCAGATGACATGGGTTGGCACCTCAGGTGTACGCTTGCTGGATAGATAGTGGCCTGTACACAGAATGGAATACTACGCGGCAATGAGAATAAACAACATGCAGTTATCCACAACCCCGTGAGTGATGGTCACAAACGTAAATGTCAGGTGAAAGAAACCAGATACAAACGAGTACCCATGTTTGCTCGCATTTAAGTAAAGTTCAAAAACAGAAGAAAACGAATCTCTCGTGTTAGAAGTCAGTTTGGTGGTTAGTGGCTTGGAGGGTAGTGGCTGACATGGGGCATGATGGGGGGAAGGGGCTGGGGAGGGCTGGGAGCCATCTGCAGCTCAGTCTGCGTGCTCACTCTGCAAAAATGCATGGAAATGTAACCTTAGGATGTGTGCGCTTATGTGTTTGTTGGACCTTAATATAACGTTTAAATACAAGAAGAAAGAGGAAGGAGAGGGAGAGGAGTTGGGGAGGAGTAGGCAGAAATCACAACACTCAGGTATCTAATGTGAGATCAATTTACACTCCCGCCAGCAGCGTATAGAAGTTCCTGCTGCTACACATCCTTGCCAACACTTGGCTACATGAGACTTTAGATTTTGCCCATCTGAAGTGCGAAAGGGTACCTACCGTGGTGCTAATTTGCGTTTCCTGATTGCTAGTTAGGTTGAGCATCTTTTCATGAGTTTATTGGCCATGTGGATTCCTGAACGTTTGAACTCTTGAAATTCTTGGGCACTGCCGATTCCCTTTTTTTTGGTGCGTGTTTTTTGTTCCCCCACTTTTTTTTTCCCTGTTGGAGTGAGTTGCCCTTCTCCAATGATTTGAGGAAGTTCTTTACATATTCTGGATACTCTTTGCCAGTACTATGTGTTGCAGATTTCATCTCCATGTATGTAATGTGTCATCATTTCATACTTTGACAAACAAAATTTACTTCTTACTTTAAAATAGTCAAATTTTTCATTTTGTCCCTGTGATTTGCGTTTTTTGTGACTTAAGAAATTCTTCCCTTTGGAGCCAGAGGACATGGGTTTGAATCTCAGGCCTACACTTGCTGGGTGTGTAGCCTCAGGAAGATATTTAATATCCCGGGGTCTCTAAAATGAGGACAGTAACAACGTGCACCTCGCACAGGTATTCTGAGGAGGCTTGCAAAGCACTTGGTGCAGTGCCAGGCACATCACCATCTCCTCTCAGCAGACCTCACCCTGCACACAGACCCCACACAGGAGGGATGGGGGTACCTTGCTCTCTAGAAGGTCTGTGTTCTGCCGGAGTTCATTCCGGGACTTCTCCGATTTTTCTAGCTTCTGTCTCAGCGCCGTAAGCTCCTCCTACAGAAACAAACAGAAGCCATTCTGGACCAGAGCATAGGTTCCAGGAGTGTTAAGAGTGGCTGGGGAATGGAGTGGCTGATTCAGGCAGCCCATCTGCATGGTGCGCGATGCTACTCTCCTACAAGGGACTCTTTCCCTCCTTCCTTCCTCCTCCCTCCCTCCCTCCCTCCCTCCCTCCCTCCCTCCCTCCCTCCCTCCCTCCCTCCCCCCTCCCTTCTTTCCACCATTTCTGAATATCAACATCTCTGCTCACACAAGTCTTCCCCACCCCAACTCAGTCCTGGGTCTGAATGCAAATCCTTGGAACAGGCCCCTTGCTGAACCCGAAACCGGGCAGCCTGAGTGCATGGCGTGCTTCAGCTCTCCCTCCTCCCGAATATCACTTCTCTGCTGGTGGCTCAGCACTGTGCTTACTAGCCCACCACTAGGAGCAACCTCAACACACCCAACCAGGCAGGTACAATGACCTACGGAACAAACACACAAAGGGGTTCTATGTGGCCATGAAGGAGAAAAGGGACGCTCTCTCTAAAACATAAATAAGTAAATAAACACTGCATGGTTTTCAAAAAACATTTTTAAGTGAAAAACTCAGGTTGCAGGAAAGCATGTGTAGTTTCCACTTTTTGCATAAGAAAGGAAGGGACTGTGTGTGTGTGTGTTTGCTAATTTTTGCAATAAGAAAGAACACAAAGGATAAACCAAAAAGCGATCAAAGTGGTTACCTCCAAGGTGCTAACAGGTAGAAAGAACAGTAAGCCCTGGCTGGTTTGGCTCAGTGGTTAGAGCGCCGGCCCGTGGACTGAAGCGTCCGTCCCGGGTTTGATTCCAGCCAAGGGCACGTACCTCGGTTGCAGGCTGGATCTCCCGGCCCCATTTGGCATGTGCGGGAGGCAACCAATTGATGTTTCTCTCTCTCTTTCTCTCTGTCCCCCTTCTACTCTCTCTGAAAAAGCAATGGAAAAAATATCCTCGGGTGAGGATTGAAAATGAAAGAAAGAGAGAGAGAGAGGGAGGGAGGGAGGCAGGGAGGGAGGAAGGAAGGGCAGTAAGGGGAGTGTTTTCTGAGAGGTAAGGAGATCAAGGACTCAAGGATTCCACCAGCGAGTCTCCCTGGGGTGAGTGGTAAGTGTCCATGCGCCCCTGGGTAACAACGGTGCATCTAAGCAGCGCCCACCAGCCCAGAGAGGAGCTGGGCGTGGGGTGGACAGTGGTCTGTGCTGACGGAAGCAGAGGGGTATCTGGAAGGAGGCTGTTGGGCGGAGCATTCCTAGCGTAAGAACTTTCGGACATGGGGGTACCGGGTCAGGATGCAAGCACGAAGATGGGGTGTAGGAGGGAGTAGCTCCCCGGGGGCCCTGCCTGCACGCGGACCGACCTCCTTGGCGCGAAGCTGCTCATCCCCGATGGTGGCACTCAGCTGGGGCCGGAGGGAACAGAGGAGCTGCCACCAGGGCCAGTCCTTGACCGCCAGGAACGCAGCCACGTTCCTCTGGATGCACCGGGAGGCCAGCCGACGGATCTGCAGGGAAAGGAGGCCGGGAAATGGAGGGGTCCTTCCCAGCCTGGCGAAGGGGAAGGGAGGCGAGGGGCAGGGGGTGGCACAGGGGCAGGAAATGGGTTTGTATCCTGGTGGGAGGAATTAGATTCTTAACATTTAAAAAGTTTGCTTTCACAGAGTCAGGCTCTTGGCATCAGGCACTAGGCCGCCGTTTAATCCCGCGTGACCTAATAATTATAACAGGATGAGGAGTGGAGAACGGCATACAATGGGTCACATCTTATAATCCGATTAGGCACAAAAGCCACCGCGCAAGGCAACAATGATCCTTGAAAATCCCCGACATTGCCACTAGAAACTGTGGCCGTGACCGTGTTGCCAGTTGATATTTAGGGGATAGATATCATTCAAGTGTATTTAACACAAATTCCGTGCTTCGCGGGCCCAAGCGTGCATCAGAATCTCCCAGAGGGTTTGTCAAAACACAGGTGGCTGGGTTCCCCCCAGAGGCTCGGACTCGGTGACCTCGGGCAGGGCCAAGACTCTTCCTTGCTAACAGATCCTCGGTTGATGGGGATGCTGCTGGTCCGGGGACCACACTTGGAGAACCACTGACCTAATTCATTCTAATCATAGGAGGGAATGACACTGACTCACGAGCCGGAAAACCCTTTCTGCTCACCTCCATCCCAACAGCAGGCACGGCTCTTCCTACGTGGAGGATACCAACCACCGCGAGCACCTTACACACTTCCGCTCAGTCCTCACTGCAGCCCATTTTACACATAGGGAAACTGAGGCACGGAGCGGTAAAAGTCCCGTGCCCGGTGTCCCACAGCTTCTCAGTGGCAGAGTCAGGATTCGAACTTCTGCAGTCCGGATGCGGGCAGAGCCCAGGACCTTAATTAACCCCTATCCCAAATCATCCCGAGGCCTGAGCTACTTGGGTGCAGTGGGCCAGTGGGACCGCCCACAATATTTTAATTAATAATGTTCTGTTCCTTTCCTGCTTTGGCCGAGGGCATACACTTGAATCTGCAAATTCCCATAAGCTGCAGGCACAAGGAATGAGACTCCATGCTACTTGGGGTAATTAATAGTAACAGTACTAAAGTCATAGCAGCCAGTATTCAGGAGCAGCTACTGTGTGCCACGTAGTGTACCAAATGCACATAACCTCACTTCACCTTTCCCCAGCTAGTAAGAGGCGGAGGTGAGATTCGAACATAGACAGGTCTTGTTTGTCTCCAGAGCCGAACCGCCCTCTCCCCATTGCACCGACTACAGAGAGAAGATTCTGGAGATCTCTGAAGAGGGTGGCTCAGGACTGTGGGCTCTAAACTGGCCTCTTGATCCCCAAAGCCTCAGTGGCTGTGTGCTATCCATGCCCTGTCTGCTGACCTGGGAAGGATGTGACATGCTGAAACTGTGAACCGACCCTCAGAGGCTTGGGTGACCTCATAGATTGGGTGAGGCTGGTATCGTTGGTAATTTGGTGTCAATGTCCTAGAAACAACCACGACATCTTGCAAAAGGTCGCTCAGCATCTCAGCACGCAGGGTGCACTCGTGGACAATAGCATCAGCAGCATCGTGGGAGACGGGAGGACCCGTGTGCAGACCCCAGACCCACTGGATCAGAATCTGCACGTTAGCAGCGTCCCCCAGGGGTTTGTGCACAAGAGCAAGTGCGGGACTACAGCCCCCAGCCCGGCACGGAGGGTCCCTCCCGGGACCTCATGCCTCTGCTGGGCTCACGAGGCGCCGTGCCTCATACCTTCAGCTTCTTGAACTCCTGGCGTGACAGGAAGCCCTTGCAGGCCGCCTGGAATAAAATAATGCTGTGGGACACCAGCTTCTCTCGTTGTTTCTCAAGCCTGGAGACCACGCCTGCCTTAAGGAAGACCTGGAGGGAGAGAAAGCAGCAGGTGACGTCCCCATGGAACCAGACGGTCTGAAGTGGAAGGCAGCTGCCGCTTGGACCCCAGTCTCTTGCATCCACCTGAAATATTTGTTAGCAGCTGCCCTTGACTGAGGGTCTAAGGCATCACGCCTCCTGATGGCTCTCCTTTCCCTTCCTCCAGCCCCTGGAGACTCGGAGTGTGGTCCTTGCTGAGGATCTTGTTAAAAATGCAGAAAATTGGGCCCCGGCCCAGACCTGCTGAATCAGAATCAGCATGTTAGTGCCACCCCCACGGATGCAAGCACACATTCTTTGAAGAACCACCTGCTGAGCCAGACCCGCCTACACTTCTGTGTGCACCAGAGTCACCAGGGCAGTGTGGCGAATGCAGATCCCAGGCCTTGCCCCAGGAAAGGCTGAATCAGCGGGTTTCGTGTCCAGCCTGGGAATGTATATATTTTCAAATAAATGCCACTGGCCATCTGAGAGAAGTGGCACCCTAGAAATATTACATTTTGCCTTATAAGGAGGGAGAGAAAATGTGAGGGAAGTGAGGGCGGGGCCCCTTGGTCAGAAGAGCATGGGGCCAGGCTGGTGCCACCCAGGGAAGGTGCTCAGGTACCTAGTGGAAAACAGCTAGGTCTCCAGGCCTTGGCTCATCAATAATGGATGAAGGCCTCTGCAGCAACGTGATCCATGCCTCCCCAGCACCCCGTAGGGCCCCCTTGGAATAGATTACAGGATACACAAAGTGAGAACCTGCAGATTTGGGGCCAGGCCTGCTCCAGCCAAGGGGGTAGGGTGGCCAAAGCTGGTCTCACCTCCCCAGAGGTGAAGGAGAGATGCTCTAATGACATCTGAGCCAGAGATGGGGGAGGAGCCACTTTGCAGATGCCCTTACGCTTATTTTTATTGTGCATTTCTTTGCTGGGTATGGCTTAGAACCCAAAGGGGTTTGATGTCTCGGGAAGCACTGGACAGCTCCACCTTAATCAGTGATATTATCAAGTAGTCGGTGACATTATCAATTACTGGTTAACATTTCACGGAGCCCCTCCTGTGTTCTGGGTCTGAACGAACCACTTAATGTGCATGTAGAGTACTTGACATGCATAACTATATGGTGGTTAATATGATCTCCCCATTTCATGGAGGGAGAAACTGAGGCTAAAACAGGCAGTTCCCCATGACCCTCCTCTAGTGAGTGGCAAGACTGGGACTCATTTCCTTCTCTCTGACTCCAGACAAGACTGCAATTATCGCGGAATGTAATTAACATTTGCATGGCATCTACATTTTTCAAAGCTCTTTCTCTTATGTCCCGTTTTACGCTCAAAAAAAAACCCCTCTGAGGAATCTATGGGCTCAGGAAGATCATGTCATTGATTCACGTTCACATAACCAGTGATCAGCTGGAGCCCCAAACCGTGAGTTCATCATCTCCTGCACTCATCCTCGGAGTCACCATGAGGCTTCATTTCCTCATGCATCATGACACACGCACCCGAGGTCTGGGGTTGAATTTCAGTTTAATTCCAGGTGGAACAAAAGGTCTCAGTACGGCCTCCACTCCCCTAAACGCATTTTCTGCGATGGAGGCCGCTCCACCAACCCCACAGAAAACCCATTCTCGGTGGGACAATGCAATTGATCACACCCAATCGGTGCTAACTCAGTTTTGCCACCCTCTGTGGCTTTACAGAACACTTCATATCAGCCAGGGACACCAAGACAATTAGCCTCATTGAAATAAAGGCACGGCTGACTCATTACCTATCAGATTGCCTCAATAATGACTGTATTAATTTCACAAGCTAGTGAGTCCCAAAAGCTGCTATAAAAAAAAAAAATCAATGATCAAAGTGATGACAGCACTAGTTCATATATTACAAAAGGCGGTGGGTTCTGCCAAAACCACTATTGATTAAGTATGAAGCTTTCATTAAAAAAGATAATTGGAAACGACCGTACAGAGAACAGAAATAAGTCATCGCCTCGGCAGGATCTTATTTTGATTTTTTTTTTCCTTTTAAGAGCATACTGCCGACCAGAAGGCCACTGCCTGTGGAATCCCACCTCTTTCATAAATGTCATGGCCCTCAGCACAGGCCTCGATAAGGCACCAGCGGCTGGAGATCACAAAGAAAAATCTAAATTATTTGCTTTTCATGGGTCCGGCTGCTTATCGGACCCAAGCAGAGTGTGACATTCTAATAATACCATTGTAATTAGCTAGTTATTAATCATAGCAAAGGAGTGAAAGGGAGGCCTGATATTATAAGCATGGCCATTTGGGAAGCTTCTCCAGGAAACTGCAATTTTACGCTCCCCAGGGACCCACGGGCCATTCCATGCAGATCACTGGGGGAAGGGGTCTAACAAAGGGGAAACAGATGCATGCCCAGTGAAGCTGGAGTGACACAGGGAAGCGACTTGGCTGTCGGTCAAACCTGGGGACAGAGATGGTTGGCCAGAACGGGTGTGGCCACTGCAACCCTGCAAAAAATTGGGAATACATAATCCCCTAAAAAAAGGAATTTTCTATTGTTGCTCTTGGCTCTTGGCCCACGGGGCTCTCTCGTTCCTGCTTCCTTGCATTTGCCTGTGTTCCCTCCGTAGCCATGCGGCCCTGCAGACCCCGCATGCAATGGGCCGATGGACTGCAGCAGGGAACACAAGCTAAGCTGGCCTGATGCTGGGTTAGACACTGTCCCAACATGGAATAGAAACTCTGGACACTGGCTCTGATTCTAGCCCTATTGAAGCCCCAGCTACACTTCTTTCAAGGTGGGGAGGAGGGAGAGGGGAGCGTGGAAACTCAGGGGTTTGATGCCACAGAATGTGCAGAACAGAAGGTGAATTCTTCCAGACCACCGGGGTCCCTGGGAGTGTACCCTCTGACAAATGGTATTTCTCGATGTTATTTCCTCCCACATTATAGCATTTTACCTTCATGGCCTCATAAGGTAGGCAGGGCAGAAGATAACTAGCCCCGTTTTCAGTTTGGCGGGAAGGAGACCCCCAGAGGGAGTGGACTCTGAGGGAGGGCATGTGATGAGTCTCATCTGGGTTTCTGATGTGATGGGCGGAAGGGCATGAGAAATCAGCTCTACTCACCTGGCTGTGCCCCACGGCCACTGCCTTCTTCTGCAGATTCAGGGTCTGCAGGAGCTCCTCCACAGCCTGCAAGGAGAGAAAGGTTAGAGGAGAAGACAGACAGAAGGCCTGAGACTCCCGCAGTGGAGAGTCAGGCTGCCTGGATGGCTGGGAGAGAGGACGACCCCACACGGCTGTGAGTTTTGGCTCACGGAGCCCCACCTCGCACCGGTGGTGAACACGGACTGTGCACCTACTGTGTGCCAGCCACTTTTCCAGGACCTTCATAGATACCATCTCCTTTCATCTTCAAAGCAACCCTAGGTGGGTCATCACCCTACCGTGACCACTTTTATAGAAGGGAAAACCAAAACTATGAAACTAAATGATGGATGTGGAAAATGACATGGTGGTTCCTAAAAAAATTCAGCACAGCATTACCCTGTGAACCCAGTAATCCCACTTCTGGATATATACCCAAAAGAAGTGGAAGAAGAGACCGGGATAGATATTTGTACCCCAAAAGATAGAGGCAACCCAAGGGTCCACTGGTAGGTAGATGAATAAACAAAATGGGGTATGTACGTCCGATGGATATTAACCAGCTTTAAAGAGGAAGGAAATTCTGACATACGCTACGATATGGATGAACCCTGAGGACATCATGCTGAGTGAAACAAGCTAGTCGCAAAAGAACAAATACTTCACGGTTCCATTTACACAAAATATCTAGAGTAGTGAAGTTCATAGAGACAAAAAGTAGAATGGTGGTTACCAGGGGCTGGAGGGAAGGGGGTTGGGCGGCCCGTGCTTAGTGGGGACAGAGTTTCAGTTTTGCAAGATGAAAGAATTCTGGAGACCGATGACGGTGACGGCTGGTTGCACAGCACTGTGAATGTGCTTAACACCACTGAACTGCACACGTAAAATTGATTAAAATGGTAAATTTTGTGTTATGCATATTTTACCACACACACACACACACACACACACACACACAAAACAACCCAAACTAAATAAACGCATCTCTTCAACATCACAAGGTTACACAGGAGCAAAGCCAGATCGGAATGAGGGCCCCTCTGGCCATGTTGTAGCACCTATGTCTTACTGCTTTGCAGGACCAGGATGGCTCCAGAGGACTCTAAGCCACTAGGAAACTCACCCACTGTGTCACTAAAGTCCCCTGGGACAGTCACCCCAACATTCTGTCTTTCTTCCATTGTATGCACCAGAGACTGTCTCGCTCCCCAAAATACTTGCTAAATAAATGACACAGCCATTAACCTTCTGTGCCTGACCTAGATTATGGAGGGAGAGCCTGTGTTTAATTTGCCTCTTATTTCCTCCACAGCACCTGTACTGTTCTGTGCATACAGTAGGAGGTCAGTAAATATGACGACCGGATGAATGAGTACCCAAGCAAGAGAGACCGATGAGGTTTAGGGCAAGGGTGGGGGAGAAAAGCAGGCCCCTTCAAGAGAAACAAACTCACAGAGCTTCCTGGATGCAGCATTGGCCAAGTCACTAGCCATTTAATGGAATTTTCCTCTTTGCATAAAGTCCTGCAGGCTGAACAGCCTTGCCAGAGATGTGTGCCCTCGTTCCGACGCAGGTCGCGCCCGGTTTCTTTGTGACCGCCAGCTCCCCTCCCGCTCCGCCCCCATGCCACCCCTCATGGACTTCCACCGACTCAAAACCACAAAGTCCATTCCCAGAATAAACTGTCAGAAAAGCAATGTGACACTCGAGAAGCCAAAGATATTATGAGGCAGGAGTAATTTAGCAGATGAGTTTCAATTCCACGGGTCATCGGCATCACGGAAGACTTCCTAAGATACCCTGCCCCCCAAAAACGCTTATTAAAAGTCTAGTCCAAGACCGAAACCTGGGAGGAAGTTCCCTCCTCTGACCTCCTGCCGGAACATTCCATGACGCCCTCCAAAAATTTAGTGGTTTCACTTATTGCATTTTAGGCCAAAACTGTTCCAAGGGAGCTATAGGTGGCGGGATGCATAAAACCAATATCTCTGAAGTACAACATCTTTTCTCTCTGCACGAGAGGAAAACAAAATAAAAGTGAGCTCAAAATAGGATGGTTGGGAAATAAATGAAACCGACAGCCCATGAAATTTTTCTAAGTCTACCTTGAGAGTCAATACTCAGAGTAGGTGTCGGGGGTGCGGGGAGGGGCTGACAATCTGGAGTTAGATCCACCTGGGCTGAGATCCTGGCTGTTCCGCTCAAGAACTATGAGCTAGTCCCTGTGTCCCAGAGCCAGTCCTACCAGCTCTGTCGTGGCCAAAGCCTGGGAGAGGTACCAGAGACTGTGCACTCAGCTTCCACTTCTCAGGTGCACCCCCAAGGCTGCCAAAACACACACCTGACCCCCGCAATACCCAAGGACTCTCCTCTATCTCCTTGCTTTCTCACAGCCCGTGAGATCTCTGTGTAGCCAAGAAGACTAGGTCCAGCAAACCCACTCTGTCCCGCTGACCTCCCTTCAAGAGCAGAACCTGTAGGTGCCGGTGGCGGAGTGAGCGAGTGGCTGTGAGTTGGACTCTATGCTTCTGACCTTCATTCTTCCCGCCCCACCCCTTGCAAAGTGCTGAGAATGTTCCCTGCCCAGGCTTGGACCCGTGTTGGGATGAAAAATTGAGAACCTGAGAACATGACTTTGTAAGTGACTTTGTAGTTAATTGCCATTATTATCATCATCATTAATATCACTCTTAGAGATTGTCACTCGTTGGGTGAAATATCAATGATTTCATTCGATGGTAATCATTCGACTCCAGCCAGAGGCTGGAACCCAGGGCAATAAATGATCCAGGCTTGCATAAGAAAGGTCTTCCTCGCCCTGCCCCTTTCTGGAATCAGGGGTGGGAGCCCTGGGAACTGCCCGGGGAGCTGCAGCTTGCGCTCTCTGCGGGGAGCGCTGAGGAAACTGCTGGCCATTCCGCTCCAGGGAAACAGTTCTCTCCTGTGTTTTTGAGTCTGACCCTGCTCCTAGTGCCTGACACAAAACTCATTTCATTTCCAAACCTCTGCAACAGGTATATGTTTTACGCCCATTTTGCAGAGAAAGAAAGTGAGATCCAAGGACGACGAAAGGATTTGTCAAAGGTCACGTCGCATGCTAAGAAGTGGTGGGGGGTGAGGCAACCCCAGGGAATCCAATTCTTGAGCTTTTTCTCTGGCCTCTGACAGTGGGATCCAGGCCAGCCCCCCTATGCACTAGGCTTGTGACCCTGAGCAAGTCACCCCTCCTCTCTGATCCTTATATTCTAGAATAGGGGGTAATCATGCCTGTCCTACAAGGATGCAGTGGGGACTTCCCGAGGTCACCAAAGTAGCATGCAGGAGTGTGACTTCCAGAATGATGGAGCGAGGAGCTCGATAAATCCTCCCCCCCCCCAAAAAAAAATCCATGATAAAAATAAATATTGTTTTCAAAAACAACCAGCTCAATACTCTGGAAACTGAGCCAGGGGATACAACACAGTGAGAAGCATTCCGTCAAGAAGAATCTGTTGAACCTCAGGTAGGAACCATGGGGGTTTGTGACAATCTGGACGGGGGCTCTTTCAGTCCCCTCCAAGCTCTTCACTGCAGTCATCCTGCGAAGCTGAGGCAAGCTGTGAAATCTAGCAGCTTCGTTGGCAGAAGGAGCTACTTATATGGAGTGAAGTACAGGAAAACCCCTCGCCCAGGATCACTGTCAGAAACACCAGTGAACTTGGCAGCAAACAAACAAAGGTCAAGGTCAACAGCACAGCCAGCCTAAGACTGTTATTTTGAGTGGGGCAAGCAACGGACATTGGCCAGGCAGAAAAGTAACAAGGAGATACAGGGAATGGGGCAGCCATAGCGCACCTCGAGGAGCTCCCACATAGCTTACTGGAAGGCTGCACCCGTGATCAAGGCCACACACGTGCACAGGAGAGAGAGAGATGGCCCTAGCTATGTACACACCCCTATTTAAACATAAAACCGTGATCCAAACAAAAAGGGGAAGCTGGGACACAACTGTAAACGCCTGAGCGTTGACTGCATTTCCCGACGCCCACGCAGCTCCATGAGAATTAGGTGGATGCTTCACAGATCGAAGGTATTGGATCACAGCCTCTACTCCTCCCTGAGAACCCACAACTTTATAATAAAAACGATCATTGAAAACTGAGCAGAGATATCAGCGGTCTCATCCCATGGGGGAGACAAACTCCATAAATCTGGTCCAGATAAGTTAGTTACTCAAAAGTTGCGGAAAGACCAGAGTCTAAAGCTGCTATCACATAGTATCTAAAATGTTGAGTTTTAAACAGAAAATTATAAGTCATGCAAAAAAAAAAAAAAATCACTGGAAGTGTGACCTACACTCAAGCAAACAAAAAAAGAGCAGTCAGTAGAAGGCCTCTGTGGGCTTAGATGTTGAACTTGACAAAGACTTCCAAGCAGCTATTATTGTGCACAGGGAGCACCTATTGTCATGTCTAGAGCACGTTAAGTTCGAATAAATGTGAGCAACTGGTGAAGAGAGGACGCACCCTTCACCTCCACCATTCTAGGCTCCAGTGATGAGTCCCTGACTGCACCTGGGAGAAACCTCCACTCACAGAGTCCCTTGGTGTCCTAGAATTTCGCAAAGTGCTTTCTCTGCAATGTTCAACAAGGATGCGCCCAAAAAGCATGTGGTCCAGCACCTGCCCTGAAGCTGAACATGCTACACAGGCAGTGAGAGGCCCCTGGAATAACCAAGAGCCATGGCTGAGAAATTCTTCAGGATTTGAACCCAAGTCTGTCTGACTCTAAACCACACGCTTTTAACCACTGGGCCTCTCACTTACACAGCGATCCAATCATTCCATAAGGGTGGGGACTACGTCTCTGTTATTTAACACTCTATGCTCAGGACTGTAAATAGAATGCCTCGCACCAAGCGGAAACTATATAAACACACACACACACACACACACACAATTTGTCGGTTAACATTGAATGGGATACACACAACGTTATTCAAACAATAGACTCAAAATAGAGGACAGCAAGGTGAGCAGGAAAGGGCTTAGATTACAGGGGAGCCAGAGGAGTCGTTCAGCACCCGGGGCGCGGACAGCTCCCCGCCCAGCCCTGGGCTCATGGGGGGGCCCCTTCCCAGAGGAAATCGGGAGTGACCACGAGGGTTTGAGATGAAATAAGACTGGCCGCCTCTGAGAAGATGGATGAACATCCCTTAATGCGTTCTTCTGATCAAGTCTGGGGACAGAGATGTCGTTGGCTAAAATCAATCAACACTGTAGACACCCTCAGGGGAAGGCAGGGCCAAGGGTGTCCTCTCATTGATCAGAGAGACCTGGCAACTCCTGCCTCTGGAGCAGAGAGCCTGAGGGACCAGCACCTGGAACAGGGCCCAGGTGCGCTGAAAGGACTCCACTGAGCTCCGGGTGGGCTTCAGTGTAGTTTCCGGTATCATTCTAACCAGGTGGGATACCCTGGGAAAGAAGAAAGGGACCTACGATTATTAGAAGGAAATACAAGGCCATTACGCAGACCTGAGCATATGCCAGGGTGTCTAGAAGGGACGGGGCATCCCGAAGAGCTGGAGGTCAGCACGAGGACATCGTTCCCTAGAGGACCGTAGAATGGGCAGAGCGGACTTCAATTCCTTCATAATTTTGCTTAAGCCAGTTCAGGTGCGATATGAGGCATGTGCTTATTTGTTTGTTTCAGGAATGCAAAATATCCGGTGGGTACCCACCAAATGAGAGCACTTCACTGGGAAACAGTCTTGGCATGAAAAACCAACGGTGAGGCGCCACATTAGGCACCCCGGGGACCTCACCGAGGCCCATCCTGTACCCCCGGCCACGAGTTCCCTCTGCTGCCCTCTAGTGTCTGACGACAACATTGACCTTTCCCAGCTGTCCCACTTGTCCTCTTCGATCCCGAGGTCTTCACTGCTTTACACACACAGGCTGACAGTTTGCCCGCCCGAGCACATGTTCATGCATAATTCATGGCCTATCACGGTGCCTGGCGAATGAATATTTATCAGCTTTCTCATAAGAGGCAGGATGCTGTTTCCTTTTTGTTGCTGCCGAAATTCTATGCTGCAGCAAATGAAATTTGCGAGCAAATGAGAAAAAGAATGGGAAGCAGCTAAAACTTCCCACCAAGTCCATTCCGCTTGTAATTTTCCATTTTCCGAGGCCTGCAGCATGTGCGTGGAGGTGGTTTCGGTCTGGCTGCGCCGGAGAGCTGCTGAGTCGTTTGGAATAGAAACGCTTCCATATGCTACACCCACGGCCACCGCGGAGAACTCCCCGCACCCCACGTCGGTGTTGTTTTCAATGCAGAGGAGCCCAAGACCCTTTCAATGGCTCCATTCCAGACTCTCTGAACAGAGATCAAGTTGGGCGGAGGAATGAAGGACAAGTAACCCCAAATAAAGGTTGATACACAGTGGTTAGTGGCTTCCAAAATGAGCTACCACCCAGAGACAAGACAGCCCTGCACCACACCAGCTAGGACTGAGGTCCCCTCCCCACGGCGAGTTAGGAGGGCCCCATAGAAGGTGCTGCGTTGTCTTCAGGAGGTGGCCGGTGCCCTGATCCTTACTGCTAAGAGCCAGGAAAGGACCTAGCGATTGTGACTGTATATTCTCGCAGCCCTGCGACGCATCGACTGAGGACCCCGATACTGACAATCTTAAGGGCACGTGGGCACATTCACCTGGAGGTGAGGTTTCAACGTGGTTGTAAAAGTACAGTCTGTGTGGCTTGGTTGCTATCCCTCTGGCCTTGATTCCAATGCTGACAATAGGAGTTCATACGCATCGAGCCCTTAGTATGCACAAAGCTGTGTCAAGCACATCAACTATACTATTCCACATCATCCTCAAAACACCCCACTAAGGTAGGCATTAGTGTCGTTCCCACTGTACAGATCAGGAAACTGAGGCAGAACCATGAAGGAACTTGCTTATGTTCACGGAACCCCAGCTGGGAGTCAACTGCAGGTCTGGAGCCCATGTTCCCTCCGCTACCCTCCCAGGGACCAAGAAACTTGGGTTCAAGGACAAGACCCATGAATGCCTGGCTGTGTGGCCCCGGGGGAGTCCATCCATCTCTATGAGACTCTGTTTTCTCATTTGTAAAAGGGCCACAGTCGCTCTTGTTTTGCAGGGCTGCTATGAGGATGCAAAAGAACTCTGCAAATTCTAAAGATCTCTGTGGTCATCAATCAGCTGGCAGCCATTCTCAGTAGAAACGTTACTGAGGGTTTGGCACTAGGGGTCAACACGAGGCCCCAGCCCTAGGAGTTTACAGTAGAGTCAGAGAAAGGAGATACACAGGGGCAGAAATACAGCTTTAGATGCATGTATTCATTTCATTCATTCATTCATTCATTCATTCATTCATTCAACAGAGACTTGACTGAACACTTGCTATGATCCAGGAAACGCACAGGGGAATCTACTAATTTCACATAAGGACACTGGCCATGCAAAGACCGGGGGAAAGAGCGTTCCAGGCACTGAGGCAGATGGTTCACCGTAATCCTGTAAGATGGGGGCTCTAGCATGAGACGCTTCCCAAGCTTTTTGACAGCGAAGCCCCCTTTTCAGAAACGAGCTCAGGGTGCTGGTGCTGAGTGACGCTCCTCAGGAAATGACGGCTTTTCATCTTGACGGGGGCCCTTCTATCTGAGACCTACTCTAATTCCCTCCCTGCCCGTCCTCACGCAGGGTTTCAGAAGGGCCATCCTGGGGTGGGGAGTGTCCCAAGTGACACGGCAAGGGGTACAGCCTAGAGCAGGGATCTGGGCCATACCTCACACCACCCTCATCTTTGCCCCCAAGGCCCGGCTCTCAGACCCCAGCGGGCAGAGATGGCTCCTTCTCTTCCCCTATGGAACAGAGGCACCCAGGGCCGGACCCATCTCCACATACCTTCCTCTCGTCTATCCCCTCAGTGGCCAGCATGAGCTTCTTAGCGAGCGGGGGGTCCAGCACCTGGAATCGCCGGCGGAACTGCGTGAGCCCCATGTGGTCAGCGTAGCCTGGGGGTGGGAGTGGGCAGAAGAACAGGGTCCAGGTGAGGAGACCAGCCCAGGGCCCTGCTCCCAGCCTGGCTACTAACTGGCTATGTCGACTCATTTCTCGGGGCTTCAGTTTCCCCATTTGCTAACTTCAGAGATTGGGTTCAATCCGCATTTCCCGGATGTCTGTGCAGAACACAAACCAGATAAAATGCTCCACTGCAAGTTTGAAAAGGCTGTGCTCTCATCCGCCTCTCGGGAGGCCACGATGTGAGTCAGCATGGATGTCAAGAGCTCTGGGAACCATGCAGGGAAGATGCCTGATTAGTGCTGCTTGACCCAGAGTTTTTCCCAAACCTGCTTGACTGTGGGGGAAAAAGTTTTGTTTTGGTCTAATATTTATTATCACCTACAGACTACGTGAAGAAATGCTGTATTTTTATTGTTGTTGTTAATCTTCACCCGGGGATATTGTTTCCATTGAATTTTTAGAGAGAGAGTAGAAAGGAGGGAGGGAGAAAGAGAGGGATGGAGGGAGAGAGAGAGAGAGCAAAAAAGAGAGATAAACTGGCCACCTCCCACCTGCGCCCTGACGGGGGCTGGCTGCAGATCGAACCTGTAACCCAGATGCATGCCCTTGACCGGGAATCAAACCCTTCGATGAACAGGCTGACACTCTAATCACTGAGTCACTCAGGCCAGGGCTAGAAATGCTGTATTGGATAGTATCTAGGAGTTCCTGTAAATCTAATGTAGGATGGACCCAGCTGCACCCATCCTTCCATGTGGACACTGGGAGGAGGCATCTGGAGAGCTCTCAGGAGGGTGACATGAGAGCTGGCCTTCGAAGGACCATCGAGTTTGTCACAGGATTCGGTGTGGAAGGCATGTCTAGGCAGAGGGAGGTGGAGCGGGGAAATCTAAGGTTTGTTCCAAAGCCATAGCAACAGCCGGCATTCACTGAGCACATACGTGTGCCAGATACCAGGGTAACAGCTCTCCTGTGCTACAGGCACTCTGGGCCCTACATTATTATGTCTATTTTATAGATGTGGAAACTGAGGCCCAGAGAGGTCAAGTCACCTAGTCCCAAGTCACACAGACGTTAACTCCCCCAGCTGGGATTCAAACCCAGACAACCACAATAACTAATCCAGAGGAGAGTAGACAATAATGGGTGAAAGATGATTGGGGGACTGGGTCCCAAAGGAACTTGAACTCTAATTCCAGACCTTGAGGTTTGGACTTGGTCTTGATACAAGGGGCATGGTAGAGCCTCAAAAAAAAAACCACACACACACACACACACACACAAACCCTCAAGTGGCCTGATGGGAGAAGGTCTGATGAAATCTCACTCCACTTTTGAGACTTCACTTCACAGTAAGCCAAATGCATAAACTGCAGAAATGAAAGTTCTACCGCAAGACATCAACCCTTCCCTTCGCTGGAAAACTCATCCTGACCGAGCTGGGCCGTGCTGAGGACGCAGGGGAGGGTCGCCGCAGTGAGGACGCGAGGCCTGAGGAAGGCGGCGAGCCGCCCCCGGCGTGTACACGGGGGCTCTGGTAGGCGGCCCAGGGCTCCCGCAAAGGCCCGGCGCTCCCTCCCGGGCCCAATCGATCAGCTGCCGGCTGTGACCATCTCGCTCTGGCTCTCCCTGTGACATTATCTGTCTCCCTCTGCCTGTGGTTGTGCAGGCAGGAGGGAAAATCAATGAGATGCTCAGGGGAGTGAGGGTCTCATCTTTGCTTCCTGCTGCTCCCGGCATCTCCATCAAATACCTTGTGCCCAGGGTTCCATTATTAACACGGTGGGAATAGATGGGGACAGCGACCACACGCTGGGGTGTCGGGGACCACAGAGACATTAAACAAATGGGGGGGTCCACCTAGGCTCCCCACCAGCCCCAGCTGCCCCATCTCCTGCAGAGAGAATGCCTGCGCATTCCTGACGGGCAGGGTGGGGAATCCACGCGCTGGCCTCCGGGGTCTGAGAGGCAGACAAGAAACAGAAGGATTCGGATCAGGCTCACGAGCCAGTGGTGGAAACTTCGGGTGCATGCTTGCTTTTGAAAACACAGGCCTTCAAGACTTCCTTCCTCTGGGTGAAACCTCCTCTATCCCCCCACCACCCCGTTATCGCCTCAGCTGGACCTGGCGAGAACCAAACTTCCAAAGACCAAATTCGGAGCCTTCCCGGCGGATCTACCCACCTCATCTCCCATGGGCCCCTCTCTCACTCTGAACCCCATTCCCTGGAAACCCAGGCTGGGCCGTGCCTCCCTGCCTTTGGATATGCTGATCCCTCTGCCCAGCGTTCCCTCTCCCCGCAGGCCCCAGAAGGGAGCTGCTTGTTTTGTTTCAAGACCCAACAACTAAGATGTTTCCTCCTCTAGGTTTCGCAGTCTCCCCAACGAGGGCACAGATCTCCTCCAGGCATCCAGGCACCTCCTGCATCCCCCTGTGGCACGTATCCCTGTCACATCGCATTATTCTCGCGTTTCCACACTGATCTCCCAAACCAGGCTGAGCATCTCAACCAAAGCATTACTCACTGGGGGAATTCCACTCCCGATCCCAAAGAGGAAGCTCCTAACGCGTTTGTTGTTTGAAAGTAAGATGAGTGAGACACAGCCCTAGCCTTCCAGGAGCACGCAACTAATTCCAGAACTAAGATGGGCTTTGAATTCAAAGAGACCTAGGTCCAAATCCAGGCTCTGCCATGTCCCGGCTGGGTGACCTTGAGCAAGTCTTTTGACCTCTCTGAGCTTCTGTTTCTTAATCTGTAAAATGGGGGTGATCATAGCCTCCCCCTCACGGGGCTGCTGGGAAGAGTCAACGGAAAGCTCCTGACACATAGTCGGTGCTCTTATCCCTTGGGTGTCCCTGGTTGGCGGGCATGTCCCAGGAGTCAGAGACAAGGTACTCACTCCCCCGCGGCTCTTACCTGTCCTGTGCAGACGCAGAGCCTCCAGGATGTAGGACCCTGAAAGCTGGACCCTCAGTGCTGGGATGTCCAAGGGCAGTGGCCCACCTGCTCCGGGCTTGTCCCCACCAGGCTGCGGTGGACTCGGAGCCCCCTGCCCACCTCTGCTTTCCACTGTGAGGCTCGGCACCAGGCAGTGGATGAAGTGTAGCTGAGATCTTCTGATCACATTGGACAATGCGTCCTAGGACCAGGAGGAGAGGGAGTCAGCACTGGCTATCTCAGGGCGAGACAGAAAGGGGTCAGGACACTCCCCAACCTACATTCACCCGGCCTGGGCATCTCTTGGGGCCCCTGTGTCCTACACCAAGGACCTCCTGCCTATGGCCTGAGTTGTACTTATGAAAAATAAGGCTCGATTCCCAGCAGGGGGTGTGCAGGAGGCATCGGATTAATGTTTCACTCTCATGCTGATGTTTCTCTCTCTCTCCCCCTCTCCCTTCCTTTCTCTCTAAAAATCAATAAAATAAAATAAAAACCTCTTAAAAATAAATAAAAACTATGGGGCCTTCCTCATAGCCCTTGTCGTAACAGATAGGGAAACTGAGGCATGGAGAGGGCAAGCGAGTGGCCCAAGCTCATCCACGCCACTAGCAGAAGAGGTGGAACTCAGGACCTCGTCTGTGGGCTTTTTCATAACATATTATGAGGGGTTTTTAAAAACTCACCCTTCCCATGTCCCACACTCTGGGCTCAGCCTGACCATTGACCAATCAAAATTTCTCTTTGCTGTTGGATGGACGTATCTGGGCAACGCAGTGACACCCAGTGCTGCAGCCCACTGCCTGCTCCCAAGGAGAGCCTAGTGGCGAAAATGTGGGCACTGGGGAGAGGGGGACGGCAGGCAGGCCTGGTCTGGCTGTGACATCTGTCATCTTGGGCAAGAGGACAACTGTGCTTCCTGCAAACTTCTTGAAGCCACTCAAGTCAACACCAAGTAGCTGAGGCTTTGACCTCAGGCTGGAACCAATCAGTCACCAACAGTGTGACTGTGGCCAAGTTTCCTCGCTGCTCTGAGTCCCACCTTCCTCCTCTGTGGAGCTCGGGGAATGCCTGCCCCTTCGGGCTCACCGGGAGGTTAGAGATGCTGAAAGTAGATGACCCATCCCGGAGGAGGGGAGGGACACGTAGCAGTGGGGGCAGGGCATCTACTCACCATCTGTAGCTTGATCTGGGAGCAGGGGGCCCTCCTCTTCACCGCAGCAAAGCTGCTGGCAAAGGCCCTCCTCACGGCGCAGCTCCTCTGCAGGGCCTGCTGGGAGGTGCCCTCCAGGCCAGCCACCGCGCGGCACACCGGGGACAGCTTGGCCCGGGCCTGGAACAGGCTCCTCAGCTCCTCCCTGGCAGATGGGAGGGGGGAGAGAGAGATGAACCCTCCCCGTGAATCATACATACTGGTTACTGTCTTTTTCTGCCAGACGAGCCTTCTCCCCCTGACACATGCCAGCTCCTTCCTCTGTTCCCCTCTCCTCCCTAGAGCCTCTCTCCTTCTTCTGGGCGTCCCTGTGACTTACATGCCTGCGGGAATGCTATTAAGCCTGCACTTTCTCAGGGGGCAAGAGCATTTCTGGGATCCCTAGAAGAGGGATCAGTTTCTGGACCTGTCAATGCAAAGTCCAATCTGATGCCCACTGGTGGTGAGGGCCTTCCCTGGGCGCTCCTGTGATGTACAGGTTCTGAGATTAGTGGGCAAGGGTCCGGGTAGAGGCTTTGCTCTGAGGAACCTGAGCTGGCCTGCCTGCTTCTGTGGGCAGAAGAGGGTTGGGAAGGCTGGGCAGATCCTGCTGTGTGCCCTGGGAGGAGGCTGGGACCCAGAGACGGCCCCATGCCTCTCAGGTCCCATGTGCCCTACCCCTTGAGCAGAAGCATGCAGGCATCTCCCATAGCTCCCTGCAGGTCCAGGCCGTGGCCCCAGCCCCAGCCTATAGCAGGCACCATGTTACCCATCTCCCTCTGTGCCTAACCCAACTGTGCAAGCTATTGAGATGAATCTCAAATGCCCAAAGCTGTTTAAATGGTTCAATGCCTGACCAAGCACAAAGACTAACAATGGCTTGAAGATACTCACATTGAAATAAAAATCTAGGGAGGGGGCCAGGGGAGCCCCCTAGGAGCGGGAGCTCTGAGAGGCCAGGCCAGGGCCCTGGAGGGTGTGGGCACCACCCCTGGTACAGGGAGAGGAGTTCGTACCCTTAGTCCTGATGCCTATAGAGAGAGTGTCCGATCTGTGGGGTTGAGAGACCTGACCTCTGGTCTTCAGTTTACTCTGTGACTTTGGGAGAGTCACGTGTCCTCTTTGGGCCTCAGCTTCTGATACATAAAGCAAAAGTGTTTGACCAAAATTTGAGAGTGCTCAAGAACCCCCTGGGCAGCTTGTCAGCAAAGTGAGTCCCCGGGGCCCTTCCTGGAGAGACTGGGTGGCACCCAGGAATCAGAATGCTAAGCAAGCAGTCCTGGACAGTTTGGCTCTCTTGGCTGCAGAATGACACGCTGAGGAAAAGCACTGTTTGCTCTCAGAATTCACGAATGCTTGGCTCTCAAGCATACAAGACCTCCCAGTGGGATTTACCTGCCCCGCTCTTTTCCCCTCCGAGCAGCAACTTCGCATATGCTGCTCCTTCCTCCAGAACATTCCTTGCTCACCGGACCATCTGGTCCACAAAAGTTTGCCTCACCCTTTCCTAAGCCTACATCCCTCCCCCAGCCTGAGCCACAGGCTCCTAGAGCAGGGAGGCATTTACATGGACACGAGATGTGGATTCAGGGCCTGCTAGGAGCCAGGCTCCCTAATAAGCCACCAGCCATGTTATGTCTCATAAGCCCTCCTTCCATCAGACATGTCAGTCTGGCATCATCACATTTCTCAGATTATGAAACTGAGGCCCAGGTCATTCGGCTTGAAAAAGGCAAAAGCAGGATTTGAACATTTGCCAGACTCCAAAGCTGTGCAATAGTCACTAGGTCTTGCAGGCTTGTTCAACAAACCCTTATTTTATGATGGGGAAAGCAAAACACACGCACATACACACACACAGGGGAAGGAAAGTGCCCACAGTCACCTAGGTGATAGGCACAGGACTAGGACTTGATCCAGGTCCCCTGGCTTTCCTCGCATAGTCCTCTGGATACTAGTTAACCTTCCTTTGGCCCTACCCTGACCTGACCTCTTTTCTGGAGCTGTGTGGCTGTGAGCCCTGCTGCATACAGGTCTCAGTCCACTCTGGCCATATGTCCTGAGAATTCTCCAAGGATCACTTAGCCAAGCTGTATCTCAGCTCTGCCACTATTTGGCTGTGTGACCAAAGGCAGGCCAATTCACCTCCTGGGGCCTCAGTTTTACCATCTGTAAAATGGGGGTAAGGATACAGTGTTGCTGTAAGGATTCAGAAGATACTTAGAAAGGGTTTGTCCGGATGCCAGGCACATAGTGAGTGGTCAGTAAATGTTCCTTCCCTATTCTCACAGCCCCAGCACCTCTCTGGTGGTCTCAGCATCTCTTCCTGTCTCCAAGCTTTGGCCCTGCAGGATGCCAGCAGTGAACTTGGGAGGACCACGGAGCATGTCTGCATGTGCAGGCGCACGCACACACGCACACACACGCACACACACACACACGCACTTCCCAGTAACTCTCTGAACCCAAGGCGGTGACTGCTGCCAGCCCTCGGCCAGCCCTTCTGAAAAGAGCAGGCAGGGAATGCAGGGAGCTTCTTTTTAATGCTACAAAACATTATCACTTCGGTTTTATGACCCCCTAGTTCTAGGATGTCCATAAAAGTTGTTTCAGTCACATCATCTCTCAGATACTTAATGAAAGGCAAAGAGCCAAAATCAGAAGTCACAGCTTTGGAGCATTTGTTCCAGCTCCCAGAAGGCCAGCTCTTCTCCTCAGCTGAACTCACTACGGCCCCAGGGAGACATTGTGCTGCTCCGACATGAGTTATGGTTCTTTGTGTCATTAGGGACGGTTCCTGGACCAGCCCTCACTTGCTGGGCTGTTGTGACTGCATGGCCCTGGCAGGGAAGCAACTGCAGGGCCTCTGACCTGTCCCCAGCCCTGACCTATCCCCAGCCCTGATCTGTCCCCAGCCTTGACCTGTCCCCAGCCCTGACCTATCCCCAGCCCTGATCTGTCCCCAGCCTTGACCTATCCCCAGCCTTGACCTGTCCCCAGCCCTGACCTGTCCCCAGCCCTGACCCATCCCCAGCCCTGACCTGTCCCCAGCCCTGACTCACCTCTTCGACTGCTGCAGGACCTGGGGGGCATCCAGGGCTGAGAGGTTGGGCTTGGCCCTGTGGAGCCAGCCCGTGAGGTCATAGCGCACGGGGTCCTGTCCCCGCTGGTGGGAGATCTCACACTGGAGGGGTTGCTCACAGGGTCGAAGGACAGAGGTCCCTGAAAGCAGATACAGCATGTGAGTGCTGGGGCCCAGCAGGGACACCTCAATCACTTGGCATCACCAAGAACACACTTTTTCCATTTTAATGTTTCTCAATAGCTGAAGCTGGCCGTTCTGGGGACCCAAACTTCTCCGGCTTTGTGCATTCGCTGGCATTATGTCCAACATGAATTTTATCTCTCCTTATGCTCTTGAATCCAGGATATCTGTTTTCCCCAAACCTCATTAGCACATACAATCTGCATGGTTTTTTTACCATACCCATGAATCACCTGGGCTGTTATTAATGTTCTTCTTAACTCGACTCACAATTTTACAGATAAACCCATTTATATAGCATTACACTGCAGGTTTGGTGTGCAAGCTATATTTATTTTTTAATAGTCATGCAAATAAATACATAATTATTCAAAATTTTAAAAATATTTGTGTGCCGCCTAAAATCGTCTTGCGTACCATCAACCAAATAAATGCACAGCCTACTCTTGGGAGATGCTGGCAGGCATTTAGTTGGAAGGGACTGAGTGGGAGAAACAAACGGGCTGGGAGTTGGGGAAGACCTGAGTTCAAATCCCGACTCTACTACTTAGTACTGTGTGACAGGGGCCGAGCCACTTAAATCTCTGAGCCTCAGTCTCTTCTCCGGTGATATATAGATTAAATAATACATACCTCCCAGGGTGGCATAAGGTTCAAAGGAGACAATGTGTGTAAACTATTTTAATAGCGTGTCTGGCACATAGTGGTCGCTCAGTGAGCAGGAGTGGGCGTCACTGTCATTTCCTGTGTTAAACCTTTTGCTGGTGTTCTGGAGTCACAGAAGGTTTATCTCCACATGCCCAGGGCTCAGCATCATGCCTTGCCCAAGAATGAAGTCTGGTGTGCTTGTGGAATGAATAAGGGAATGAATTAGTAATTAATTAATTAATGTCTGGTCATTAATCATATCACTCTAATTGCAGTGATGCGGGCAGGGTGGGTAATGACCCCAGGCCAATTATTCCCAGGAGTGAGAGCATTGTTTTAGTGCTTGTATCTGCACTGAGTGATCTTTCTACATTTTCCCGTCCTGCCACTGTCATTGTGCTGATGTGCACTAAGGGTTTGAGTCCCTCCCCCAAATCCTAACTCGCTACCTCAGCACTGCAGGGATTTGGGAAACAGAGGACCTGCAGAATTCTTGGAATTCTGCACAAAATAAATGCTGTCTGAGAGTCTGCAGGCAGCTGGTGGGTAAGGGGCATGGATTCTGCCGTCGTTTGGCTGGTTGCAGGTCCTTTGTGCTCACTTCCCGCTGGGATGGGACAGCATGACTGCGGAGGGGACAGCTTCAGACAGGGGTCGGGGGGGGGGGGGCTTCGAGGAGGAGCCTTCTGAGCAGTGAGCTGGAGGAGGGAGATGTATAACCGCTTCTTGGCACACATGAGCTCATCCATCCTCACACCGCCCCCCAGGAGGTGACTTCCCAGAAGCCACACACATTACAGTGAAGTAATGAGCGGGATCCAACCCAGGTCTCCGTGGACTGAAGCCTGGGGGAGCTTTTAGCAGCTCTGCCTCGCCTCCTGGCTTCCTCTTCCGCCCACCCACACCTCAAAAATCTCCACGCCTGAGCTGTCAGTCATTCCCTGGAGACAGGGGCCACTCTCAGAGCCTGGAGAGGAGTCACGGGTCTGGCTGGCCTTTAGAGTGAGGCCTCCAGGGTGCAGCACCCACAGGGCCCCAGTAAGCCATCGGGTCTCTCCAAGGTCTCGGTTACCCCACTGCAGGTGGGGTGGCGAGGAACCCACAAGGCCTGGCTTGGACTAAGGGCTCCACAAATAGCAATCTCCTCTGCCCTGCCATCCTTGGGCACTGGCTGGCAAAGGGACAGATTTACTTCAGAGAACAGGGGTGATCATTGTCAGGGTCAAGTCAAGCACCAGGACCCCTCCAGGGTGAGGGCAGTCAGGGCTGCATTGTGACTTTCCTGGGCCCTTGACACTTGTTTTCACGGGCCCCTTCCTCCATCTAAAAAAATAATTATGTATATGTGTTATATATTTTATAAATTATATAGGTATATATAATTATGTGTAATTATATATAAATATGTATAATTATATTTCATGACTGTGTCGCTATAAAGACAAGTAGATTAATATTAATAACACATGCGTGTATTGTGTTAGTTTCCTATGGCTGCCACAAGAAGTACCATGACCAGGTGGCCTAAACAACATAAAAACTACACTTCCTCACACTTCTGGAGGCTGCGAGTCCAAGATCCAGGTGTCAGCAGGTTTGCTCTCACTCTGAGGCCTCTCTCCTTGGCTTGCAGACAGCCACTTCTCCCTGTGTCTTTCCCGTGACCTCAGCTAACCTTGGCATCAGCACGTAAATTTGGGGGAAGGATACAATTCAGCCCATGGCATATATATATTAAAACATTGTATTTGACCCAAAAGTTCTTTTTCTTCTGCTGCTTTGAACAGAAATGAAATTTTCATGGGCCCTAAAAGCGCTGCAGTCCCCAGGCGCTGTCCTCTTGGGCCTGGCAGGGAAAACGGCCCCAGGCCAGTCGCTCTCGGAGCCAAGCTCTCTGGGCGTGATCTGGGCATTAGTGCTCTGAGCTTGGTCCAAGGAGAGCTGTGGCTGCTGCTGCTTAAAAAATCGTGTCCTGATGTGAGAGTGAGAATGCTCCATGATGTCTGGACAGGGGCCTCGACTGGTCCCCTTGGAGCAGAGGCTCCCACAGGCCTGAGCCCAGTGGACTGCGGCACTGACAGCTGTCATGGGTCTTTCTCCAACTCTTGTCCCAGTTTCTCACCAAACACTCCTGTCAGAAGCTCACCCCAAGCGCTTTGCCTCAGCCGCCCTCACTTGACCTCTTAACTGCATTCAGTTAGTGGGTTCACATCTCCTGGCTTCCCTCCTGCCTCCCTGGCCACTCCCTCCATCTCCTTGGCTGATCACTCACCTTGTCCCTGGCCCCTTGACACTGGAATGTCCCAGGGCTGAATCCCTTACCATTCTCTGCCAGCCCTTGTTCCCTTAGTGACCTCACCCGGAATTAGGAGCCGCATGAGGCTGGTTCGCCGCTACACAGCACAGTGCCCAGCACACAGTAGGTGCTCAGCATATTTGTAGATACATAAATGAATGAGCGCACGAACGAATGAAAGCACACAGAGGGACATTCTGCACTCAGACCCTGCCCTGTGCAGGCCTTATCATGGCTTTTTCTGCTGCTGACAACTACAGACTCCAACTCCCAGGCTGGACCCAGCACCCTTCTCCCCCTTACCTTCGGCCCCAGGTCCTTTCTTCTCAAAGGCTGCACAGAGACGCTCGAGCACAGTGCTGTCACTGGAGCCCTGCACCCGGGCTTCCTCATCCAGGACCCAGAAAAGGCCCCTGGCATCCGTAGCACCTCCTCCGGGTGGTAGGCAGACCTGGCGGGAGATCCACAATGCACTGAGAAGCCCTGATCCCCAACAGATGCCAGTCCTGGGCTTCTCTCCCCCGTCTAGGATTCGGGGGATCTGAGTCCCAGGCATCACGACTCAAACGTACCAGCCCGGATCCATGTTCCCATTGACCCCCACATTCCCACTCACCCGACACTCAGTGTCAGAACCACGGAACTGTAACAACCTCTCAGTTCTAAGAAGTCCGAATCCCACCTCTATCCCCCCTTCCTGTGTGACTTTGGGCAACTCGCCGCACCTCTCTGAACCTCATTTCCTCTAATGTAAAGTGGAGGCTGGCAGTCCCTTTCTCAGGGCTGTGTGAGGATTTCACGTGGAAAGCACTGTGTAAACGACACAGTACTGGATACACATGTGGCTGTGCGTGTATGTGCACAGCCCAGCACAAAACGATTCATTCCATCCACGTTGGTTCCTCTTAGGGGTCTTTAGACTTTTTTAAACTAAAATCTTGAGGGGCGGGGAAGTGTCTAATGTTTCAGAGGAGAAGGTGAACTTGGTTCAATAGCACAGGTAGAATTTTAAATCTAGCCCCGAGTTTGAGACCATCCAGGCAACACTGTCATTTTGCACACGGGACACAGAGAGGCCTGGGGAACTGAGCTGCTTATCTGAGGGCCCGTGATGAGTTGGCATCACCAGTGACTGTGCTGAGTGGTGACGGAGGAAATGTGAGGTGCCATAAGCAGGTGAATGGCTGGCGGGGCTCAGGAACAGGGGAGCTTTGCAGGGACGGGTGCAGCCCACTGTGAGCCAGGAAAGCCTTGGAGCCCACCCTGCCAGACTGGATACAGCAATGAGAACAAGGGCAGCCTGTGCTATCAAACGGCAGGAGAAAGGCGACCTACAGGACACCTACTATGTGCCAAGCACCCTGCCAGGTGCTTTATGTGCCTGAACTCAGTGACATTCACGACAACCCCAGGTGATAAGACGTTCCCATTTTGGTGATGAGAAAACTGAGGGGTGAAATGACGCGCTCAAGGTCACCAGGACTGGACCTGAGTCTGACAAGCCCACTGAGATGGTCCAGGGTCATTCTGGCAAAGGACTGAGCAGAGGTGCAGGTCTGGGGTGGCAAAGTGGGTTCTCAGGGTGGGGAAAGTGAGGTAAAGCTTCAGGCAGTCCCTAAGTTAAAGTCTGTTTGTCCCCAACTGTGGTCAAGGGCCTGGATCAAAGATTGCCCCCAGTGGTCCCCACTCTCTCGGTCTCTACACCTTTGCAGGAACACCTGATCCTCCTGGGAGAAGGTGGCTGGAGGACACTGGGCACTGTCCCTGGTCCTGAACCCCCACCCCTGGCTCGGACCACAGGCTCCCAGGTGTGAGTGCACTCTAGACATAAAGCAGAGAGTAGTTCCCACCCCAAGGGGAATTAAATATTCACTGCCCAGGCGGTGTGCTGGATCATCACAGAATCCGGGTGTATGTCCCCCGTGTCAGTGTTTAACAATTCCTGGGTGATTCAGGTGCAGAGAGCGTGCACGGCTAGCAGCTTAAAGGCTCAAATCTGCTAGTATTTCAATTAAAAGGCCTCTCGGTGTCAGAGAGCCCTGGTTGGCTGGGCTTCATGTTACCTGGGCGGGATTCTGATCCACAACAGCCACCGTGGTCCCGGGGGATGGCTCCGGGAGGTCAAAGTGCATGGGAAGGCCTTCCTGGAAGGTCATAGAAATTCAAAGTCAGTTCCATCCGCGAGCCAAATGGGATAGAAAACTTCCAGAAGAGGTCAGAGGGGTGGGGACTTCCCTCACGGCCTCACAGCGTCCGCTGGCCCCTGGAGAAGGCCCCTCCACCTGGCCATACCTCCCGGTAGCGCTCCAGCGTGGAAAGGAAGGTCCGCTGGTAGAAGAGCAGCTGCAAACGCTCGTGGGTGTAATTGTGACACAGCTCCTCGAAGGTGGCCGCCCGCTCCTTGCCCTGGTGCCGGGGGTTTTGAAAGCCCGGAGAGTCCACCACCATGATGGAGGCCATGGAGAGGTGATGGGAGGAGAAAGATCTGGGGAGAGAGGGGAGAGGCCCCAAGACGACATGGCATCTTAGAGCCCCTGCGACCCAAGCCTCCCACACCCATGCCTCAGAAATGGAGAAACTGAGGCAGCGTGTTGGGTGGCTTTGGAGATCCAGCAGCTCTACTTTCAAAATCAGGCTTGCCACTTAGGCTGTGTGACCTGGGGTAAGTTAATTACCCTCTCTGAGCATGGATTTCCCCAACTGTTAAATGGTGGTAGGACGAGCCCAGGGGCTGCAGTAAGAATCAAAGGAATTCAAGTTTGGCAAGTGCCCCCCCATGGGTACATCAGACCTCCGGGAAATGTTCTCCCCACCAGGCCCAGAGTGGAGAAATGGCTTGCTTCAGGTCACATGGCAAATTAGCTATAAACTAAGACTACAGTTTCCTTTTCTTTCTTAGTGACACACTGCAATAGAAAAGCAATTCTGTTCAGATCCTCCTTCAAGGCATCACCTCCTTGGACGCTCTTGACGAATCTATCATCAGGATTCGTCAAGAGGATGGATTATTTATATCAAAAGGGGGAGCTAAGGGACTTGGGAGACCATCACATGTGGGATCCAACCCTCGCTCTGCAACTGAGGGGCTGTGTGTCTTGGGAAAGCTGCCCAGCCTCTCTGAGCCATGAAAGAGTTAATGATGGAGCCGAACTCAGAGGGCTGTTGGGAGGGTTGGAGGTGGGGTTGGAGGTGAGAACTCTGCACACAACTGAGCCCGTGGTAAGTGCTTGGTAAAGGCTATCTGCTGTTATCATTAGCAGGATCAGCATACACTTTCACGGGCCCTTAATTTGAACCTTAGCTCTTCCCCGTTACTTGCCCAGGGTTTCCCATACTCCTTGCTCTGAGCGAGCACGGTCCCCTTGGTTTCTATACTGTGGTCTCCAGTGGTACTTATTCCAGGAGCAGGAGAGGCAGTGGATGCTGCGTCCTGGTGACAGTGGAGACCCCCGGCTGCTCTGTTGCTACGCACCAGCCTCATCCCCTCCACAGGACGTCAGAAGCCTAATTACGCCTCCTGCTTCCCCAGAGGAGGGAGGGGCTCGCCCGGGCTCTGGAGCCGCACCACTGGAATTGCTGCAAGATTTCCAAGGGCAGGCTCAGAGCTGGCTCACTGGGACAGAAAGCAGAGGCTCCGACGCCCGCAGTCCCACAGACACAGTCAGAGACACATCCTGGCCCGCTCCGAAATAATTCTCCCCTGCTGGCTCCCCCCTTCCCAGCAGGAAATTTTAGAAAAATAAATGGATGGGAGCATTACGGTGGGTTATTTGGGGAAACCTGAAGGTACAAGGGGGGAGTACAGCACTGTGTTTGCATCCCAGCTCCACCTCTCTGTCTTAGTTTTTGCATCTGTACAATGGGCTGATGTGAATAATAAATGATTCAGGCGAGTTAAACAATGGGTGAAGGTCCTGGCCCTTAGTAGGTGCCCCCCAAATCATTCGCTTTTATCGTGGCATTTAGGATCACAATCAGGAAGAGTTATTTAATTCCATTATTTTTTTGAATCCTCATATTTTTTTGAACCCTGGGGGACAGAGCTATTTTACAGATGCAGAAGGGGAGCTCAGAGAGGTGAACTGATTTGTCAACATCACACAGCCAGCAGGTGGCCGAGGTGGAATTTCAAACTGGCACTATGCCAGTGGAAGATCCATTCTCCAGCTCAAAAAACCCTACTCTGCTTATCTGCCCCATGCTTGGGTTCACTGTGTACCTGCAAAGAGGCTGACCTTGTGCCCAGGGATGGCCGCAGTTACCTGTTGATGAGTGAGACCACAGCTGCAAAAAGCTCTTGGTACAGGCCGGAGGCCATCCCCTCCACACACTCTACCCCCGTCATCTTGAGCCCTGGAGGTGGACAGAGGAAAGGGTCAGGACCTTGCCTGGGACATCACTCCAGAGGCATCGCTACCGGCCTTAGGGAGCCCCTCCCTCACACACCTCCCCCCAACCCTGCTGACATTACATACCCATGTTCTTAGGACCAAGTTCGTAGGACCTCCAGGATCCTGCGTGACCTGGCCCTCCCTCCTTGCCAACGCGCTCTCCTGCTCACCCCTCAGGGCTGAGCCCAATGTTACCTCCTCAGGGAAGCCTGCCTTGACCACCACCCCAAGAGGCCCATTCCTAGCTCTACCTCACTTCTCTTTAAAATTTTTATTGAGATATGATTAACATACAAAAAGCTGTGTTACCTAGTTATTATATACATCCTGATGTATATAATAAATACAATAGGTGTACATCACCATAAACATAACCATCACCTCTGAGAGTTTCCTCCTTCCCTCTGTGTGTGTGTGATCACAACAGTTAACATCAGATTACCCTATAAAAAATGTAATTGCATAACACAGCACGTTAACTATGGGTACGATTCTGTACAGCAGCCTTCCTGGTCATCTCTTCCCTCTACTCAGTCCTCTGCTCTCTGGGATTCTGTCGTCCTGCATGAGGGAAACTATGTCCCTCTGATCAGCGCCTCCCACGTCCCCTCCCTCCGGCCCCTGGTGACGACCATTCTCTCTCTGCCTCTAGGCTGTGACGTTTTCAGATTTCTGACGTAAGTGGGATCGTGTAGTAGGTTCATCTAACGTGCCGTTTGCTACAACATGCAGGAATTTCAAGGACGTCGTGCTCAGCGAAATAAGCCAGACATGGAAGGACAAATCTACGCCGCTTTTACAGCACTGATCACAGCCGTCCTCACAGGTGTGGCTATTTTATCAGCCTGCGTCTCCCACCGGGCTGGGGGCTGGGAGTGCCCTGAGCACGGGGACCGCCTGTGGGTTTGCTGGCTCCCAAATCCCCAGTGCCTGACACATAGTAGGGACTCTGTGAGTGCTTGTCCTTCCCTCTTTCTGGAGGGACATTTGGCAATTTCATATCAGAAGCCATAAAATGTTCATATACTTGGACTTAATAATGTCCACTCTGCGGCTCTTATTCTAATGAAATATTCCGAGAAACAAAGATTTCTGGGTACAAATGTTCTCCTGATTGGCAAAAATCACATTTTCAAAACAACTTAAATATCTAACAATAGCAAGCAGATTAGATAATTTGTAGTCCAGTCATACACAGGAATGCTTAAAATGGGTTTAGAAGAGTATTGAATGAAATGAATAAGTGCCTGCCTGTAACAGTAGGGGGAACAAAACAGCTTACAAAACTATTAAGACAGTTGTGGTCTCAATTTTGTTAAAACACACACACACACACGTCCTTTTAAACTAGCCAGCCTTGGTTAGAGCGCACTGAACAAAGTGGGGTGAGGAGCTGGGGCGGAGAAGGGAGGGTGTCAGATCTCAAATCCCGGCCCTTTTGATTTCTGGTTCCACCCACAGACTTGGAAACGCAATTTCCCAGCCTGCATGCACCGGTGCCTGGAGAAATACTCCTGCTTGTACATTCCAGGCCTGCTGCAGCCCCAAAGCATTTCCCATCCCTCTTTTAACTTCACCCCCAACCTGGGCCGTTGCTAGGCGACCCACAGCCTCCCAGCGTCTCTCCTAAACCTGCCAGTCCCCTGCCTGCTTAACATCTCCCCTGGAGGCCTCAGCCTGAGAGCTTGACTCAGCCCCACAAAGCAGTGTGTGCCCATGTCTGAGCTTGTGTGCGTGTGTGTGTATCTGTGCAGATTTTTGTGGTGTGTGTGTCCGTGTACGTGTAAGTGGTATGTGTCTTGAACATGTTTGTGAATGAGTGCGGTATATGCGTCTGTGCATGGGTGGTGTGTATCCGTGTGCAGGTGCGTGGTATTTGTGTCTGTGTGTGCACATATGTGCACATATCTGTGCATGTGCCATGCACATTTGTGTGGTGTCTGCATGTCTACACATGTGTGGTGTATGTCTGTGCATGAACATGTAGAGGTAGTGTGTGCCTGGGGACATGTGGTGTGTGCATGTATGTGGATGTGTGCAGCGTGTATTTGTGCACACATGCATGCTATGTGTTGTGCCCATGTGCACACGTATGTGCATGTGGGGTGGGGTGTGTGTCAGATAGCAGGTGTAACTGTAAGTAGATAGCAGCTCACACCTGGAAGAAAATATGAAAGGTGAGTGAAATCCAAGTGACATCAGCCATCAAGCTGAAGTCCCTAGAAGTGAAGCAGCTCTCAGGATCCAAGGGGGCCTCTAAGAAATGAGCCCCAAAACCACAACTCAACACAGTCCCAGACCCATTAATCCCAGACTCCCATGTCCAGGAGAGCTGCTCTTAGAGAGCTCCCAGAGACCCCTGGGGCTCCAGAAGCCCACCTGCCCTCACCTCCTGCGGCCAAGGCATCTGGCCGGCAGGCTGCAGACTTGGGACTCAGCAGACCCCCTTTAGCAGGTGTATAAAAGCTCTCCCGTTCTTCCCCCCGCCATCAGTTCAAAGCACCCCCGTTCCTCCAACGGCTTAGACCAAAACCCTAGACGCCATCCCGGTCCCTCGCTCACCCCCAGGGCTTATGCCGTCACCTCTATTACAAGCTTGACCTTGGACACGGTCACCTTGTCCCGTCTCTACTACCACGTCCCTTGTCCAACAGCCATCATCTCACCAGGCGACTTTTATCAGGCTCCCAAGCGCTCGCCCTTCTCCCACTCACTCCCCAATCTTCCTCCAGGCTTAAGAATTAAGTCGAAGCACGTGGCTCCCGCTCAGGCCCTGCCCTGGCTTCTCAGCATCTTAGAATAAATCCCTGGCCTACAGGCTCGTACATGAGCTGACCCCACCTGCTCCACAGCGTCGTCTCCCACTGTCCTCGCAGCCGCTCCCGCCATCCTGGCCTTACTCCTGTTCCCTCCGTGTCCCCTCTCCGCAGCACAGGCCCCCTCCCTGGGCTCCGGCAGCCTTCATGTCCACTGGGCAGGACTAACTATTGGGCCATGAGCACCGTGCGGGTAGGAGCCACGTCTGTGTCTTTTTCCACCCACGGTGGCTTCCCTCACACCTAGAAGGTCTGCATAGAGCAGACCCTCACTGAATCCTTGGTGAACAGTGAAAGGAGCTGGTCACGTCCCCAGGAGCTGGCCCAGTGGAGCCCGAGCCCACCCAGAGGGGCAGCACTTCCGTACCTGAGCTGGTCTCTTCATCCTCGAGGCCCCGTCGGCTCGGCCCAGACGTCATCTGCTCGATGATCTGTCGCAGGTGGTGCTTGAAGGTGGCCGTGTTCAGCTCCTCATACTCACAGCCCAGGGCCTCGGCTGCGTGGTTTGCCCACTCAAACCGCATAAACTGCTTCCGGCCCACTGAGCGAGGGACAGACAGAAGCGTGGTGGTGAGGTCCCCGGCGCAGGGTGGGTGGGCGTCCAAGGGAACCTTGGAGACTCACCACCTCCCACCCTCCAGGCCACCAACCCTTAGCAGAAGCCTGAATAACGGCCCTGGGCCCCTAGCGGATGGCCCCTGGGGCAGGGAGCAGGTTTCCCAAGACGCATGTTCACTTTTTGAAAGCAATTAAAAATATCATGGGGAACATTCTAAACGTGGAATTGGGGAACAGTCAGGAAAAATATGATTTACCTACCCAGGTATTCACTCATCCGGTCATCTACCCATCTGCCACCCAGCTACCTGTCCATTCAACTGCCACTCAGCCACAACCCATCCATTTATTCAGTGTGTATTTACTGAGCTCCTACTAAGTGCCAGGCACTGTGCGAGGCCCTGGGAAATCAATGATGAACAAGACAGACAAGGTGCCTGTCCTCATGGAGCTTACAGTTATTTTTTCTTTAATTAAACTAAAATAGGGTGGTGAGATCAAGAGAAACCGAGGGACTTGCTATGGATCCCTCAGAGAGGGCTTTATCTGAGGCTGCGATACTTGAATGGGGTTATGAGGGGTGAGAAGGAGCCGGCCACATAAAGAACCAGGAAGAGCTCCAGAGGCGGAAGGAAGAGGCAGTGCAAAGGCCCTGAGGCAGGAAGGAACACGGCGTGTTAGCGAGATGCCAAGGAGGCCGGGTGGCTGGGATGTAAAGTGGGGAGGGGGGTAACCAAATGAGACTGAAGAGGAAGCGATGGGGAGCCACTCTCTGGACTGTGGTAAGGACATTTAAGATCAGCCACAAAGACCTTCCACACAGACAACGCTTACAGCCAAATGTTAAGGGAAAAGCAAACTAGAAAAAGCCACAGGATGGTATGATGTCAGCTGTGTAAATCACCCTGGAAGGCAGCTTCTGCCCACAGTTCCCACACTAGGAGCTATCCCAAGGACCCAGCCTTGAGAGAGTAAGGTGCTGATGGGACCACCCGGCTGAATACGGGACTGAACTCCTCAGGCTTCTACAGAAACATTGAGGCGTGTTCGGAGATCTGTCCGTCTCCAGACTGTCCAACACACGCCTCATACGCAGGTCCCTTTGCTTATTAAACCAGGCACAATCGGGGGAGGTTTGCCTCTTTGATCGCCCCCTCCATGTCCTCCATGTACAGGGGCCTGTTTGCAAACCAACACCATTATCATTGTCACAGATAGAAAGTAGAAACAGACACAACATGGGCACAAAAATATCATTAGAATCTAATTAGATGCAGTTACCTGGGAGCCCGAGGTCTGCTCTCTTTGTTGAAAAGGAAGAGAGGCCATTAATGGCTATTAGCCCTGAATGAGACTTTCCCCTTCCTGTGCCGGGGGTTGAAAGCAAATTAAATAGGTGGCAACTGTGGAGGTGGGCGATGTCCTGTCCCTCTCCTGCTCCCTCGCCCTCCACGGCCACGCTCTAGCACAGCCTCCCGCGCTCCACCTGCAGTCACCTCCGTCATCACGTGGAGCTGGAGAGAAGTCACGAAGGGAACTGACAATGTCTGTGTCGGTAAAGAGGAGCGGGGAATGGACTCAACAAGACCCTAAATCCTGCCTGATTTAAGGGGGGATATTTCCAAATACACCGAGCAGAATCCCGCTGGTGAAACCCAGGAGGCGCACAGAGGACGTTACCAGGAAGATGCATCTCTGCTCCCAGCTGCCCGAAGGCTGGGGGGGGCGCTAAATCCAGCCCGTGGGCTCCTCGATCTCTGCTCACACGGTTCAGCTTCATGGTGGGCTTCCACCCATGCACTCGAGGGACCTTCCACCTCTTCTCCTGCACACCACATAGGACATGTGATGGATAGCAGTAGGAACGCCCCCTGGCACCCCGCTTGTTACCCCTTCTCTTTCTCCCCCGCCGAAGAGAATCAGAAATGCCCAACAGGACTACAAATGTGACCTTGACAACCTAACATCAGCCTAGCAGCACACACCCAACTGCAGCTCTCCAGGTGGCAGAAAAGATGTGGAGTGAAGCCAGGTGGCCACACAACCGGGGCTCCTCGTAGCAGTCATTCCTAGTCATTCCTAGTCATTAGTGATACTGGGGGAAAATGAATCCTGTATCGTATCTTTTTTTTTTTTTGGTTTTCATTGCTTGGTGAAACAAGATTCTTAAATGCAGGACTTCTCTGAGCCTTTAAAGCCTATCTTATAAACCTCCAAGAAGGGCATGTTCCCTCCCAACTAATTTGGCCCCAGAATGAGCCCATAGGGTATCTCGCAGGTCTAATGTCCCATGAGATGCCAGTGGAGAAAATACTGGTTTAGCTGAAAATGCCCTCAACGAACCAGGTGACCTGGGCCAACTGCCTCACCTGAGTCATTTGCCCAAGGTCACTCTGCCGATAAAAGGCAGGCTGGGACCTGAACAGAGAGAAAGAGCGAGCAAAGGAGAAATGGGAGCGAGGAAAAGAAAGGCGAGAGAGGAAGCAATGACACGTCAGGGTCTGTGCTGCTCCAATCCACCCACAAAGGCGGGTTTTATTTTCCTGTCATGCTTGACGCAAAAAGAGAAAGAAGAACAACCAACACGACTGTTTTCCCCCGTGCGCCGTGAGTTCAATTGCTATCAATTACTGTGGCCTCCTGTATTTATTAATAACCAAGTTATTTCTCTGCCCAACAATAGCTGCACTGGTGCTGAGTTACCGAACATTATGTGACTTATTTATAATGCCGGTGCGACGGTGCGCATTTCCTCACGCCGAGGCGTACGGTTCCGAGACCCGTGAAGAAGGGGGCCACCTGCAGGGAAGAGATAAGCCTAGAAAGCTGTAGATGCTGCAAGAAAAGGAGGCGCTCCAGGGACACGCTGCCGGGGTTCAAATCCCACCTGCTCTGCCTAGAGCTGTGTGATGTTGGGGAGGCCGTGTCTCCTCTTTGAACCCCAGTTTCCTCTCCTGTAAAATGGGAACCTACCCCCAGGGAGTTCCTGTGAGGCCTCAGTGAGGTTATAGGTGCAGATCACTTAGCAAAGGACCTGCCCACTAATTGTCAACGCATAATTATGATCACATTTGGATTTCTGTCCAGGGACATTCAGCAAAGTTCTATTGGAAAATGTAACCCTCTTAGAGGCCACAACTTCTTCAAGTCTCTCCCGGCTTCTTATGGCTCCTTCCTGTTCCCACTGCCCCCAGGTGCCATGCATATAGTTCCACCTGCCTGGCATATTGTCATCTGCCGAGGGCCTTTGCTCATCTGCACAGTCAGTGCTCCCTGTAAGGCCTGGTCAACAAGCATCTATAAATTGCTGCTGACTTGCTCATAATCCAACAGGAATCACTGCCCACAACCTAACAGCTGGCAAGACAGCACAGAGACCATTCCCAGCGCTCTGGGGAATATGAGCAGGTGTTCTGGGAAAGTCAGCTTGCTGAACAAATCAGTTGGGGCAATATCCGATTTAACCTAGCAAAATGGGCTGCTTTCCTGCAGGACTTCTCAGAGCTTTAAGTATGCCAATGTGCACTGGAAACAAGAAGACGGGAGCCTAGGTAGGGGTCTCCTGAATTAATTTGACCTCACCTCTCTGAGCCTCAGTTTCTGTATCTGTAAAATGAGATGGCTCCTCTCCCAAAGGGTCATTTTCAGGATAAAATGAGACATTGGGTGTAAAGCTGCCTTGGAGGGTCCCTAGAACAGAGGAGCAGAATCATCAGGGAGACCTCAGCTGAAAGGGATCACCATCACTGTCACTCAAGGGGAACTGCAGGAGCAACGACTTGGAGGTAGGACCAGCAGCAAGTCTGTGAATGACTCGCCTGAGGCCACACAGCTAGCAGGGCAGAAGTCAAGACCAAACCCTGCCCTGGCTGGCTCCCAGCCCACTGCTCTTTCCACACTCAAATGTCCCTAAGTAAGGAAGGCTGAGTAGAGGTCACTCAACCTATCAAACTGTCCCCTTTGAAGCTATTTCCTGGGGCCCCGGACAGTCCAGTTATAGCTGGTGTTTCCTGAATGCTCACCACAGGCCTGACCACTGTGCTAAGCACTTAACCTCATCACCGCAGCAACCATACAAAACGGTACAGTTACAAATTCCATTTATCAGGGATGCCAGGGAACATGCAACATAACATGGCATAAAGGATACGGGGTTAGGCTTTAGAGACATAAATCTTCAGTCCAAAATTGGGCTCCTCCCCTTCCCAAATCCATGACCTTAGGTAACTTACTTTACCTCTCTGAGCCTCTATTGATCCATCCATAAAATGGGTATAACTTACATATAGGGCTATGAGGGGTAAATGGAATAATCCATACAAATCATGACTGGCAGGGAGTGGCTGTTCAGTAAATAGTAACAGTTAATAATCCCATCACCACCATCACCATCATCATTAGCTCTGTCTCTGAATGGTGAGCCCAGATACTCATATTAGAGTTTTCACTAAGCCATCGCTGTCTGCCCTCCAACAACAGGTCAATGGAGTCTCTGGTGATCAAGGCTGACAGAGAACCCGGAGAGCATCTAGTCCACCCCCAGGAGGTATGTCCTTTCCTCTGTCTGAGCCTCAGTTTCCGCATCCATAAAGCAGGGTAATAGCACCTGCTCCATGGGGTTGTTGAGATGGTGAAAGCTCTTAGATTGTGCCTTGCAGGCAACATGGGATAAATGCTAGTTGCTCTTATTATGTGTGGGAAACAGAGGCCAAGAAGATGGGAGAGGATTTCGTAGGGCCAGCCAGAGAGTGGGTGAGTGGCTTGGCCGGTCTGAAACCTGGCCCCCTCCCTTGTTTCAGTTGTCCCACGCCGCCCTCTCAAGGTGCGGGGCTGCCGGGAAGTGCCGCCTTCTAGCATCAACCACTTCAGGGTTTTGCGTGTTTTTTTTTAATATAATTGTTTACATCCCAGAGCAGCCATTCCAGCTTAATGAATGAGTTCAATATGCTTAGGAAACACAGAATAAATCCTTGCTTGTGCCCAGAATAGGCCTGGCTGCACCAGCTGTCGGGCCGGGAGCCAAGCCACCAGCTGGGGGAAGGTGGAGGGTATGGGGCCTGTGGCTACGGGAAGGCAGGAGGCTGGGGCTGGGCCCAGGAGGAGATGGGCCTCGGGGTTGCTGGGTCCAGGAGCAGACAGATCAATGAAATCTCCAGGTTGTAGGGCCGAGTGCTAATCTTCTCTTAATCAGAGCCCCCGTTTCAATCCCAGGGGACCAGAGCAGGGGTCTTTACGCTGATCCTGGCAGATGGGAACCACCACAGGCCTTGCTCAAGCCATGGCACCTTTGCCTACTAGGGTTCCTCTGCCTGGAGCACCCGTTCCCATTTTTTCTCAGTTTTGGAGATTCAGCTCAAGGGTCCCAGGCCCTAGGACCCCTTGGGTGGGGCTGACCATTCTGAACGGGGGGCTGTCTCCTGCCTAGAATTTTCTCTTGGGATCACCAATGCACTTGGCTGGGTCGACCTCCACTGATCAGACCTAAACTCCGTCTTGAAAACTGAGGTTGGTGTCCCAGGGCAGCTGAGGGCCTGCCAACCAACAGGCATAGAAGAGAGACAGGGAAGAAGGAGGGAAGGAGGGAGTGGAGAGAGAGACTAGGGGAGATGGGAAGAGAGGGGGGAAGAAATGAGGGAGGAGGGAAGGAGGAAGATGGGGGGGGCGGCTGAGGAGACTAAACAGCAATGTCCCAGGAGTCCAGAGACTCAGGTTCTAGTCCCACCCCTCCTGCAGCCTCGCTGTGTGACCCAGAGCAAGTCCCTTCCCCTCTCTGGGCCTTGGCCCCTGCCCCGTACAGAGAGGGGTTCATTCAGGCCCGCCCGTCCCAACCCCTTCTCAGCACGTGGATCTTCCCGCCCCACAGGGAGGTTCCAGGGCCAGGCAGGTGGGAAATCGTCCCTGGCTTCTGCCATTGTGCAGGGTGCGGGGAGGTCTCCCCTGGGCAGGTGAAGCTGAGCTTGCCATCTGGGGCCCTCTGCACAGAGGAGCCATCTACACCCGGACAGCGGCTGTCCTGTTCCTTCTGACTCAGTGACTCTTGATGTGTCTTAACCCAGAGCCTAAAGAAGCAAGCGAAGCGGGTCCCACCAGCCGGGATAAATATGTCACCTTGACACCTTAACGACGGTCCCCTCGAGGGCGGAGGGATCTGGGGGCGAGGAGGGGCCTTTGTTTATGCGATACTCTTCTATATTGCTTCTGTTTTTCATAGGAAGACAACTTACTGCATATGCAGTCGCTTTAAGGCAATAAAACCAGTAAAACACGTCACAGAGCGTCATCGGAATGTACGGTCATCGCTGTGCGCTGGTGGCATCGAGCTGCTATTCCCGCCGGCCTTTGGTACGCGGGGTCTCGCTCCGGCTTGGGGAGCGCCTGGCCTCCTCCTCCCAGCCTTGGATGGGCTGCCCTGGCGGCTGGACGTCGGGGGACCCCAGCAGAAAGCAGGGGGCTGGGCTCCCCGAGTTACAGCCCCGTCCGTCTGGGGACTGACATCTTGGTTACGGCCGGCGGGGCGGTGCCGGCCCGTTGGCAGCCTCCCCTCATCAGCCCGTTAGGCGGCCCCTCCTTGGGTTACGTGCGGGCCTCGGGGTGCCACACATTAGGCAGCGGGGTCAGCAGCAGGCAGGCTGGGAAATCTAGCGAAGACAAGTAAGTTAAACATCCCGCAGCCTTCCAAGAAAAACGAAATCAAAGCCACGTGGCCGCCGGGCCGGCACTGCTCATCCTTGCTGCCCTTCTGGATTACGGACATCACTGTGGGCGGTGGGTGGGCCACACTCGTGCTACAGACAGGGGAGCCGAGGCCCAGGGCTCACGTCCCTCGCGCGGGAAGCGGGGAGCCGGGACGCAACGCCCACGTCGGCTGCAGGGCCCCGGTTTCCCTCCGCCCTCACCCTCTCCTTATGTGAGCCCCAGAGAGCACCTGTTTGCTGCCATTTGAAACATACAGGCGCCGGCTAATTGTTCCGGGGGCCACATCTTGCCAAAGGGGGAAAAACACACATGAGGTCGGATGAATGATTGTCCCGTGGCTCCCGAGGGATGGCCCGGGCCATGAGCCTTGGTTAACAGCAAACCAGCCTCGACGTCAAATCACCCAGGCTTTTCCGCCTGCCGTGTGGAGCCAGCCCCAGAGCCCCCTCCCCCGGCCTTCCCCAGGGACCTGTTCCCGCCAGCTAGCCTGGAGCCAGGAAGGCGGTGGAGACACAGGGCAGAGGGAGGGAGGGGCTCGGCCCCTCTGCCACCATAAGAACATGTTTCCTAAGACCCAAAGGCCAGCCGCGCCCGACCTCTTCAAACAAGCCCCTTCAGAGAGAACCCGCGCAGCCGAGGCCACTTGGCCGGCGCGTGGGAGGCAGCCCAGGGTGAGGTTATTAGCACTGCAACTCGGGGGAGCCCCAGACAGCTCCACACGGCCCTCTCCCCCTTGTACAGCTGAGGCTCAGGTGAGCACCGTAACTTGGCCAAGGTCACATGCACCTAGTAAAAGGCCAAGTTGAGATCTGAACCCGGGACTGGCTGACTCCAAAACACCTGTGTCCTTTCTCTGCCACATCCGAGGGGAGGCGTCCCCCAAACTTTGAGGCTGCCCAGGACACCACTGATGACAGGGGGGATCCAGAGCCCCCTCAGCCAGTCAGCTGCCCAGAGGAATGGGGCCAAAAAGCCTCCTGGGATAAAGTGCACCGTGTCATAGGGGCTGAAGGTACCAAGGAGGGGGTGGGGAAGGCCAGGGGGGCAGAACCCTGCAGCAGGTAAGGAGTCCGGGGGGGGCTGATGGAATTTCAGGAGGAACTGGATATGACCCCCAAGGAGTTATGCTGGGACCACCCCACCATGAGCCAAGTCCTGTGCTCCACGTATTTGGGCCTTGACTCGTTGGATCCTCGCGACAGGCCTACCAAGTGGGTAGCATCATGAGCCCCATTTTGTTGGGCCCCATCATTAGACCCCATTCTGCAGAGGAAGAAACTGAGGCTGAGAGAGGCCAACCCAGGATTCACACCCAGCAGGCTGAGTCCCACCCTGCCTCTTGCCCATGGTCTTATCCTTCCTCACCAAATTATTGCATGAATCTCATCAGATCACAGAGCATAAAAATAAGATTGGGGCTCTGGAAATAAGTTAAGGAAGCCAGGCGCACCGAAAGGAGCACATCCTTTAATGAAAAGGAAAAAAAAAACACCACACACCCTGATTAATGGAGTATTTCAAGATGATGTGTTATGACACAAAGCAAAGACATTTATATATGACTCTGAAATTCTTAATAGCTGATTTTAGAGCAATCCTATTATGAAATCTTCCAAAGCAGAATATATAGTAAGTAAATCATCAAGCAGGCCTCCCAGGCAGACTGACGGCAGCTCCTCTTAAAATAATTTATACGCTGGGAAGGGGGGAGGCTGGAGAAATTATTGCCATAATCATGTATTAATAAAATATTTATAAATATGACTGTCTCTTTTATCATTACGGGCGGCTACAGGTATGAGTCAGGTCCCTGAGCCCACATCAGAGGGGATGCCCCACCTGCCCCAGGAGGAGGAGCTCAGGCATCAAACTTCTCTGGTGACAGGTCAATAGGCGGGGGGTGGGGAGGGGGCTCCCCTAGCCTCTGTTTAGTCACACTGGAGGCAGAGAGGGTTCGAGTGAGACAATAGAAATAGAAGAAAGGCAGCTGCCATCTACCTACAAGACTCGCTCTCTTCCTGGACCCTGCAGAGTGCTCATAGGGGGCAAGCTTGTGTGAGCTGAGTGCAGCCCAGAAGCAAGTGGCTGGGCCGCCTCAGGACAGTCACCTAACCTGGGCTCAACAACACAAAGGTGGAGCTGTCTTCTACTGAGGGATTGCCTTGAGCTAGATGCTGTTGATGACCTGTCCACCACCCCTCGCACTGGCCATCCCATACGTGCCACTGGCCTGTCACTGCAGGTATCTGTCTGGGCTTCTGCTTTCTCTGGCTGTAGAAGCATGCTCAGTGCATGCATGGGGCAGGCTGGGGGTGCAGGAGGTGATGCCCCTCAGGAGCCACCTTCAACCAGGTAGAAGCAGGAGGTGGTGGGAAAACATTCTAGTTTTCTCTCCTCTAGGGTATGTCCTTCAGGCTCCAGACATCCCCTGGGGAACTGGGCCCCAACTGCCTGGATGTAACCTGCTCACTGAGGCTCCCAGTATCACCTGCCTTCCCCTCCCTGTCTCACTTCCCCCACTCCTCTATCCGTGCCTCCTGGAATCCCCTCCCAAATAAGCTACATGCACCCAAATCTCTGTCTCGGGGTCTCCTTCGGGAAACCTAGCCTTGAAATTCAGTTTCCTTCTCTTTATCCCATTTCATTCTCACATCAACCCCATCCTTAGTCTATTGAAAGAGGAGACCACTAACGCACAGAAAAGTCTGGGTTTGAACTCAAATCTGTGAGTAAAAATAGTTCTCAGGAGCCCACACCCTGCGGTTTACTGCACCAAACCTCCTGAGCCTCAGTTTTCCATTCTGTAAAATAGGTTCACTTCCTTCCACTCTTCCCCAACCTACAGATGTCTAGGCCTAACTCTGAGCCTTCATGGCTTTCCTGGTCTGAACTGCGCAGTTACACCCCACTCTCGGTCAGCTGGCAAAGCTGGCTGACTGTTTCAGGTCTAGAAGTCTCATCTCTCCAAATGACATGAAAAACTCCCAAGGAGGGACTCTATGTTTAATTTGAATATCATATAATTTTCACATGTCCCCAAATTCTATTCTGACATATATATTTTTTCCACCTAATTGAAATGCAAAAATTATTCTTGGTTAGTGGGCTGTAAAATGACTGGCAGGAGGCTGGCTTTTGCCTGTAATACAGGCACCATAAGCTTTATGAAGGCAGGAACTGAGTAGCTCGATCCCTATTGTCTCCCCAGGGCCTTTCACGGTGCCAAAAGAAACAGCAGAAGAGGCTGGGTTAGGGGACTGAAGAGCCTTGAATGCCAAGCCAAGGAATTTTACTTGATTTAGCGGGCAAGGGAGAGCCTCGGGAGGATTCTAAGCAGGGGAATGGCCTAACAGGGCTACGATTTAGAAAGGAGCCCAGTGGTCACAATGAGAACTGACAGAAGGAAAAGGGAAGGCATCATCAACCAGATTACTGCAACAGTCCAAGCAAAACAACAGCAAAAATGGCCAATATCTAATTTAAAGTGATAATAGTATAAATAGAGAGTCCAGGACAAAAATGCTATCACAGAGAGTACCTACAGGGCCGAGCGAATGACTGGATGGGGGGGGGGGTGAGCAGTGGGGATGATCAGAGCCACATGGGAGACCCAGCTGAAGGAGGGACAGTCAGCAAACAGACAATTAAGGAGGGGGAGCAGACTCGGGGGAGAAAGGATACCTGGGTACCTTTAGCACACGTGGTGGGGAGCTCTCCAAGATGTCCAGGTAGAAGCGCATGGCCTGTATTACGTGGACCCAACCTTCTCACATGTCCTAGAGCCCCTCTGCTCAGTACAGTAGCCACTGATCCGTGGGGCTATTTAAACGTGTGCTAATTAAAATTCAGCTCCTCAGTCGCACCAGCTGCCTTTCGCGAGCTCAGCAGCCACACGCGGGCGGTGGCTCCTGTCCGGCCAGCACGGACACAGACCCTCTCCGTCGCGGCAGAAGTGCCGGTGCAGCGCTGTGCTCGGGTTGCCTGAGGAACCCAGCCCTCTTTCCTGCCCTCTGCCTTGCTCAACAGCCTCCCGAAAAGCAGCCTCAGACGGCCGGGAGACGACAGACTGCCCCTGTCCCGCTTCACTGAGACAGCTGGCCGCCAGGCGAGCTGGGCAGGAAGGACGTACCTCTGCAGGCCCCCGCCGCGCCGAGGTGGTAGATGGCCGCCAACACCCGCCAAATGGCTCGCTGCTCGCCCTCCGAAATGCCCAGCGTCTCCATGGCACCCCGGAGCTGGGCAAAGGCGGCCGCCGCCCTCTGCTTGTCTTCGGGCTGAGAGCAAAGGGAGAGAGGAAGGGAAAGAGGCCGTCACGGCGGAGAAGACGCAAACTCACGACGTGAAGCCAGGCTCAGTCTCGGGGGAGACGTGCGGTCCCTCGGTGACCCCAGTAAATTACCCGCAGTTAAGCCGAGGAGGGTCGCCAATCACTTCTGTCTGGCGTTGGGAGGTGACACGATTCTTACTCACTCGTGTGCTTGCTGAGTAAATGTAGGGGGGCCCTGCCCTGTGCCCGGCTCTGGGAATGCCAGGCTGAGTGGGACCCAGAGCTTCACTTTGAGGGCCTCTCGAGGTAGAAGCGAAAAGAGATGAAAAGGCAACTAAGCGTGAAACAGGGCTAAGGGGTAGGGTGTGGGTATAAGTGGGGAGCTACAGGATATTGGAGGTGGGGACATACTAATTAATGCCACCCAAGGGAGTCAAAGAGAATGTCTTAGCAGGTGAGACAAAATTGTTGCTGAAGTTCGAAAGGTCAACAGGCAGAGTTGACCCGCTTGAAGGAATAAAGGTCCCAATAAGCAGGAGGAGCAACATGAACAAAGGGGATCCTTGGAGACAAGGGGTGGTCAACCTGGGGACACAGAACAGGTATTTTTTGGAGGCGGGCTGACAGAGAGGGGAGGAGATATAAAGGCCTCAAGCGCAGTAGTAACGGGCGTGAGCTCTGCACTCCAGCCATGATTGGCAAATACACACTCCTCCCTACATTCTTGGGCCTGTCAAGACCCCACAGCAAGCCAGTGAGTCCAGATTCTTCTCAGGACCTCGCCCCCTGCAGCCGCCACCGATTGATCGGCCTCAGCAACGGAGAGGGAACCTGTTGGCCACCCCCGGTGCAAACGGCGGGAAACTGCCAAAGATTTTCCAACGGGAGGAAAGCAAAAATGACACGATCAGATGCTCATGGGTTACAGAATGTTGTTTTTCTTTTCTTAGATTTATGATCCCAATTATATTTGATTGAATATTAAAATTAGCCTGAGACTCCTGCACACATACCATCTGGCCAAGGAGACGCAGCCCAGAAGCCTGCTGGGTGGAGAGGAAGTGAGCTGGGAGGACAATTCTTTTGTTAATAACCCACCAGCCCATAATGAGGAACTGAATTGCACTTGGACAGAGCTTGGGTGTACACTGTAGGCTGTTAAAGCTGGTGGAGTCCCGTGTCCAGAGGGGGGATGACACTTGCCCAAGGTCACATAGCAAATTAGTACCAGACACGGGACTAGAATCAGGCTTTTCTGACTCCCAGCCTGGGCCGCTTGTCCCATCCATTCAAGCCACTTCTAACTGGGAAAGAATCCGGCAAGGATCACTGACCGATTGGAACGACGTCAAAACATGCAGTGACATTGAAAGATCCTCTGTGGAAACATTTCGATTAATAGCAAAAGCATGTTCCACTGATCCATCGTATTTCTGGGCCACCACAGGACCACAAAATCCCTAGCAACCAGGAGCTCAACCTAGCAACCGCAGCTGCTCCACTGGAGCAGACGGAGGCGAGGAAGGCGTCTCACCAGCATGGTTATTTATGAGATTTCAAAGTAGCCGAGAAAGGACACCAAAGAACAGCGAAAACACATTTATTATGGCTCCCACTGTCAGCCCCGAGCATTTGACTTTAAATTACAGGCGGACTCCATCACCTGCCGCTTAGCTCATGGGAAGAGAAAGGTGAGAAAACTTCTGCTAAAGCTAATTTACTGCTTTTTTCCCTCCCTCCCCACCCCAAGTCTCTGCTGCGACAGACGACGGGGAGGGACGAAAGCTATAGGGATCAGGAAGATGTTTGCCATTCCTTAAACTTCTAGAGAGCCAAGCATCTCTGCATTGTGCCCTGATAAAAGCCAGTCCTTGCATCGAACTCGTGAAAACAGAAATCAGTCAAATGAGTGGCCGAAGTCAACCCAGAGCTCAGCTGTCTGTCCACAGGAGGGTAGTAAACAAAGGGTGCTCTATCCGGGGCATGTACGGAGTACTACGCAGCCATGGAAAAGAGCAAGCCACTGATACAGGCAACCGCGTGTATGAATCCCACAGACCCACTGTGAGCCGGGACTGTCAGGTACAAAAGACCAACACACCGCGTGACTCCATCTGCGAGGGCAAACTAACCTATACAAGAGAAGTCAGGATGGTGACTCAGGGTGGGGGGATACCCCCCATAGGGAGAGGACTCGAGGGAGCCTTCAGCAGAATGGGAAATATTCTAGATCTTGATCTGAGGTGTGGTTGCAGGTGTGTTTAAGAATATAATTGTCATCAAAATGTGCATTTACAATTAATGCACTTAATACATTTTACTGTCTCACTCAACTAAAAAAATAATAAAAAAATATTCAACTCACAACGTGCCCAGGGTTTATCGGATGCAATTGAAGACTCAAGGTCAACCAAAGACTGCAGGTAATTTAGTGAAAAAAGTGAAACCCCAAATGCTCTGTCCACAATAAACGGGGCTGCGTTCAGAGCACCCAGGAGATTCTAACATCGCGGAGAGGCCAGGACTGGAAGTTTTTTCAACTCTGCTCTATGACTTTGCGCCGAGGCTCAGTTTCCTCTTCTGTAGAACGTAAATAATAGCCTACCCTCCTCCTAGAGTCGTTGAAGACGCATGTAACGTGCCCAGCACAGTGCCCGGCACACGGTGATGCTCAATAAATACCGGTCTCCGTGCACCATGGCGCCTCTCCCGCCAAGTCTTAGCTCAAGCTATTTGGCCTTCCAGGGACACCTTTCTCCGCTGCTGCCCAAGTTCATGCCCAGCAGGCGTGGCCTTGTCTTCCTCCAGTGGCTCCCAGCCCGATGACGGAACCGATGTACAAACAAGCAAAATGATAGCCCAGAGTAATGTGGGGGGCAAGGTGACTCTGGGGAGGGGCAAGGAGCTGAATGGGACGGTCGGGGGCTTCCTGGAAGAAGTGGTGTGTGAGGCAAACAAAATCAGCGAGGCGAAGTGCGTGCTGGGAAGGCAGGGAGGGTCTCCAAGCAGAGGGGCGTGGGGTGGGGGGAACATGGTGCGCTGGGTTGGGTGCCGAGGGCCCTGAGGATGCTCATGTAGGCCTCTCCCGCAGAGTGAAGGGAAGTGGGCAACCGTGGTCTGCAGCTGGGAGCTGCTCTCTGATGGAGCAAGTGGCTACTGGAGGTCTCTCTGGCCAAAGAGCTGGCACCTGGAGTCATCTCCCCTGGTTAAAAGCACAGTGGGGGGGCCTCAGGGCTCCGCCACAAATGTCTGGTCGTTGAAAATATTGTTAAGTTTCCATGACATGCGGTTTGTTGCAAACTATATAAAATATTCATAGGAAAAATACGAGAGGAAATCTGCAAAATGCTATCAATGGATGTCTCTGGACGGTAAAGTTATCGGTGCTTGTTTTTTAGTTGCATGAGTGGGTGGGTGTTGGTTTTTGTTTTGTCTGTATGTTTCCTCTGAGTTTTCCACAGAAGGTATTATTAATTCAAGTTTTTAAAAATGAATGTTTTATCAAAAATATGAGCTACACAAGAAAAAAGAGAGAGCCGGTAAGAGATAAAACATGGCATAGCCCGCCAGGAGATGTGGACGGGGCACCTCGTGGGTCACGGAGGCCTTGCCCCACCCAGCTGGTCCGATGCTGCCGTCCAGGATAATACTAAATAATAGCCAGAAGAGTAAAAGCTGAATTGGTTGAACTCCAGGCGCTGTCCAGCTACAAATCCCAGTGGCAAAGAAGACGAGCCACATAGGAGATCCCTCCATCACCCTCCCATCCTGGCCACGGGGGATCACAGAAACCCACACCTCCCCCCCCCCCAGAAGGACCCACTCCTTACCTTAGACCAAGTGCCCATGCCGAAGGAGCTGCTGTCTGCCATCTGGTGCAGGTACAGCTCCGTCCTAGGAGCAGAGAAGGGGCCAGAAGTTACGGAGGCCCCGCCCGCCCCAGTGGCCTGGCAGGGCAGGTGGTCATTATAGTGTGGGGCTCCACACGATGCCCCAGGAGGTCCCGGCATCTTCCCCGGGCCCCGATCCCACCTCCCAAATATTCCTCACTCACTGTCCTCACTCGGCCCTTCCTACATGCCAGGAAACCCTGGAAAAAATAGTCATGGACTTAGATCAGGGAAGCGGGTTCCAACTCCAGGTCTCCCACTAACTGGATGTGTGAACTTGCCGAAGGATAATATTAGACCAGTCGACTTGAAGGAGCCCGAGCTGTATGCTAAGTTCTGAGATTACTCACGACAGTCCCACCCAGTAGATGCAAATAGCATTCCCATGTTACAGACGACAAGACACGGGCACTCACAGCCAGCAAACACAGAGCTACCCTGCCACCCAACCCCTCCCCTCGCCTCTGCCATCGCCCTAGAGAGTGATATGATATTTAAGGCCCCTTCCAGGAAACCGCAGGTTCCTTGAGAGGGAGGCCTGAAGATGGACCGCCCAACCCCGAAGACCTGAGGAACGCAAGCAAACGGGGAGGGGGAGGCACGGCCGTGGCCCCACCCCTCTCCAGGCACACTCCATTCACAAACGCATCGGGGCGCCCCTCGGACCTCCACAACCCTTCATGGGGGCTCATGCTCCTGGGAAGCGGAGGTCACCCACCAGTCCCCTGCCAGTTTCTCCAGTTCTGAGTCCTTTAGCACCTTCTCCCTAGTTCTCCGCAGACCCCACACCTCTGGCCTCAGTCTCACACCCTGGAAGGACCCTTGTCAGAAAGACTCTGAATCCAATCCCAGCCCTGCCACTTAGCAGATAAGGCAGTTCTCTCCCCTGAACCTCCCTTTAACTCAACTATAAATGAGTTAATGCCCTACTATGCACCGCACGCGGGGCCTGCTGCCTTCACAGGCGATCTGGTTTAAATGCTCACAGGCTGGCACTATTAAGTACCCATTCTACAGAAAAGGAAACTGAGGCTCAGAGAGGACCACAGGGGACAAAGCCCAGATCTAAACACACATTGCTCTGACTCTAAAGTCGGTCCTTCACAGAGCACACCTGTCAGGACCTAAGAGGGGTGTCCCCCAGGAAACCCTCCAAGATGAGTCCTGCCTGGCTACCCTGCTAGCTGCTCCTCCCAGTGCCCCCCGGTTCTGAGGTGCCCCATCCAGGCAAACCCTCATGTGCACTCAAGGCTCCCACAAAATATAGAAACTTCTAGAAGACCTGGGCTCTGCTGTTCTTGCCCTCCTCCCACGCTGCTGACAGCCCTGTACCGACAGGCCCCCATCCCTCCCACCACCCAGCCTTTACAGAGCTATGTGAGGACCATCTCACTTAACCCTGTAAGGTCAGCCAAGGCATTGTTTCTACTTCATAGGAGAAAAATCCGAGGTTCAGAGTGGGTGACACTTAGCCAAGGTCACCCAGCTGTGAGCAGTACCAGGCAGCAGGAATCCGAGGCCAGGGTCCTAACCACTGGGTTCCACTGCTTCTCAGCTCTGGGCAGAGCTAAGGCTGGGCCCTGGAGAGCGGGTGCCCTTTGCATGACTGCCCTCAGCTGTCCCTGCCCGGCCCAGTCACTCACCTGAGATCCAGGTCCAGTCCCGCCAGCATCTGGGAGAAAACCTCGAAGTTGCCTTCCCCTTCCGGCTGCCGTGCCACGCGGCTCTTCTCCAAAAGCATGGTCTGCAAGAGAAGACCGACACCTGGTCAGCACTTGGGGTACACTGGCCCCATGCCTGGTGCCCAGGTGCCCAGAGGCCCCAGTAGGATGCCCCACCCTGGCCTACCCTTCAAGGCAACATCTCAGGTCCAGGCTCCGCTGGACACCTTCATATCACTGGAGTCACCCTCCAACATACTTCACAGAAGCCTTTAGTAATGTGACCCAAATGGTCATGAATGGTGGGATTTCAGGGCCAGCATGGAAAAGGGACTTAGTGGGCATCAATAAGTTTTCCTTGGGTGTGCATATTATCCCAGCTCCACATACAAACAACTCTTCTAATAAGCTAATACTATTTTCTTTTCAAACAGAGCATTGAGGGGGCTGGGGAGGGGTGCAGGTGATTTGGGAGATAGGAACAAGCAGGCGTGTGTTTGTCTCACACTGGCGGCCAAGGGAGGCCGGCGAGCGCCTGTTTCATTTCAGCTTATGTTTCTAAGACCCAGCTAATGGGCGGCTGAATTATATATTTATTCATGAATATTCCATCCCCGTGATATTCAGAGGTACAAATATTCAGGGTCTGCTTGATCTAGGAGGGGACTTTCTGGGCCACTGAAGGAGGTAAGGAGGAGCTGGCAAAGGCTGGGGGAACTGTGACACACTCCAGGGTCCCAGGAGGCGCGGGCTTTATTAAGTGGGGATGGTTGGGACCCTGCAGCCCCAAGGACGCCCCTCTCCTTTCCACCCAGAGGCCTCACCTGGAGCTGAGCAGCTGTGACTCGGCCTGTGGCATTGAAGTCCAGTGACATCACCATGGTGAACCGGGTTGCACTGCGGCTGTGGCCAGTGGACACGGAGCCAAAGGCCCGGAGGACAGTGAAGGTGGCTCGAATCTTCTCCACTGTGGGGGGGCATGGAGCAGAATATCACCCATGGCCCAGGTGCTGCCACTCCCACCTCTCACAGGACCACCTTCTTCACTGGCCCCTGTCTCAGGGCCAGACCCCATCCTGGCCCCAGGCAGGCTCCTTGGCACCTCAACTCAACTCAACTTTAAACCGCACACATTTCAATGGCCTTGTGCTGCAAGCAGGGGTGCACGGGGAGCAAGACTGAATCAAGAAGGGATTGGTACAATCGGGTGACAGGGGCTACCCTAGGGCCTCCTGGGCCTGATGGAGCCTAGGAGGAAGGCAGGGCATTAACATTCTCAGACCTGCTCTCAGGGAATTCCCCACCACAGTGGGCTTCAAAAGCCCTGCAGTCTCCCTGTAACTATTTACTGAGCACCTACTATGCATGAGGCATTGGACTAGACACCTGGATACAGCCAAGCCTGACTTCCACCCTCAAACACACTCATAGCAGAACTACATTTTAGAAAAGCAAAGAAGGGTGCCTCTCCCTGCTGTATCCCCAGTTCCTAACATGGGCCAGGTGCAGAGCTGGTGTTCGATAAAGTGCTGGAATAACCCAGTAGAAAAGCAGCAGAGCACAGACGCTAAGTGAGCTTGAATATGGGCTCTGCCCTTTGGCAGTTACCTGATTCGGGGCAAGTTAGTTAACCTCCCTGGGGCTCAGATACCCCATCTGTGAGCTGGAGTGATAACAGTACCTACCCCATGCAGCTGTCATGAGGACTAAAAGATTAAATAATGTCAAGTGCTTAGAACGTGCTCCAAAGGCGGTGTTGTTAGTATTATATTTATTACAAGAAGAAAGCAATACTGCCTGGGCCGTGTGTTCTCGGCAGGGAGAATATTGCCCCCAAGAGGGGGGATATAAACAGATTATGGCATATCTATGGCATTGAAATTTCATGGTGGGGAGATGATTAGGGGGTAAAATATTTAAAAAGATTCCTTATGGGAGTAAAAAGAAAAAGAAAAAAAAACACAAAACATTGAGAACACCGGCCCAGGGATTACAGCTCTGCAGCCAGGCTGCCTGGTTTGAATCCAGCTCTAGGATGTATTAGCAGCGTGGCCCTAGGCAAGCTAGTTAATTTCTCCAAGCCTTAATGTCCTGATCTATAAAATTTAAATAAATAATGTCTACCTTATAGGGCTGTTCTAAATAACAAAGAGGTTTCAATCCACTGCTGACTGTGATCATTACTAATATTGTAATTCTCATTATTATGAATTGGCACTCTTTAAGGTCTAGCTCAGACCCCCCCCCCGGAAGCCCCTGCCCCCTCCCCTGTGCTCCTGCCCCCTGTCCCCTAACCAGCTCTGCCCGCCCCCTGCACGGAGCATCCACGCTCGGCACACAGACGCAGCTCAGGTGCCCTCGGGGTGTCAGCCCCTCAATACACAGCCACGCCCTGCTGCCTCGGCCGCAGGTCCTCTGTGCAGCCGAGCAGGTGGCACAGCACGGGGACACCGTCGAAGGGGAGCTGCGTCTGCTCACACCGTCAGTCTGTACACCTATCGGGACGGTCTCCTAGAGCGTGGCGGCTGAGTGTTCAGTTCTAACAGCGTCAGTGTGGGATGACTGCTCATACATGGCCGTGAATGTCTTGTGGAAGGGGTGCCTTTCCTGGCTTGCACAGCACTGTCCACGGGACTGGGGCGGCTCTGCCCAGGAACAAGCCCAGGGTCTGCACACAGCTGAGTGCACGCTAGGTGGATGGGTGTCAGGAGGAGCAGTCCAGCTCCCCCTCCAACCCTTCCCCCCCCCCCCCCATAATCCTGCCACATGTCACCTGGAGACCACTGTACCTGAGACACTGCCATCCACACTGCCTGCCATCCCCACCAGGTGCTCTAGGACCTGCTCGCAGCAGGTGGTCTTCCCAGCGCCACTTCGGCCCAGGGCCACGATGCTCTGGTCTCGCCGCTGGCTCAGCAGTGCCCAGTATGCCCGCTGGGCCATGGAGCCGACGTGGGCAGGCAGGCCATCCCGGCGGCCCCTGGGCACCTGCAGGAAGATCCCAGCCATCAGTCTTCCCACCCCAGCTGGTGCCCAGGGAGCACTCCAAAACAGTGCCCACCCCAGCCTCAAGTCCAGACCCATGGGCTTGATAGCATGAAGCTCGTCGGTGACCTTCACAAAAGTCTGCTCTGTGCAGCCTTCAGGGAAGAGGGATGAGGCAGTGGAGGCAGGGAGCTCAGTGGAATGGGCCCACCTGGAGGACACTGGGAGCCGGGGCTGCTAAGTAGCAGCCAGTGGCCCCAGCAAGGCCTCATTCTGTATCTCCAGTGTCTTGGTGCAATGGGGGACACCAATCCCAATGCGGTGGCCCTCCCCGGCCTGGCCCTCCAGCTTGGGCTGAATATGCCTCCAGTCCACTGTTGACCTTTGTGCCTCCAAGCCCCTAGGAATAGTAAGGAATCCCTACCCTGGGCTCAGCAGGACTCCACAGCTGGCAAAGGTGGGACAAGCCCCCACACTGGCCGGCACAGCCTTAAGTCATGAGGCAAGCAAAGGGTCCTGGGGTCTGAGTCCTGAAGCCACCCCCTCTGGAACAGTTCAAGGGACAAGCTATCTCACCTATTGGGTCCCTGCCACCCACTGTCTAGACCAGGGGTGGGGAAGCTTTTTTCTGCCAAGGGCCATTTGGATATTTATAACATCATGTGAGGGCCATACAAAATCATAACTTAAAAATTAGCTGTGAAAAAAGCTCCTAGATTTATTGAATTTCGAGTTCCACCTGCCACAGTTGCCCACGGGCTGGGTGTTACCCAAATCGGGTCTAGATGGTAGAAGGGAGAATTCAGCAGGTCCAGGCCCCTGTGTACAAACAGGATCATGCATGTTCACACGCATGTGTACCTTTGCATGCTTGCACATAGGCATGCTCACAGCACATGCACCCAACAGGTGCTGAGGCCCCGCACGCAGAGGCAGGCCCATCTACACCTGACATGGTCACACTCACACTCGTACCATGAAGACCTGCACCCCCTCCCAGCCTCCAGGGGGTGGGGGCAGATCCCCGCTGAGAGAGGCCCCAGCACTGCCCCATCCCCTACCCAGGCCATCTTCAAGGTGGCCCAGCCCCAGCCTCACCGCAGGTCTGTGCTCCCACCTGGTGGCCATTTGAGGAACCACATGTGACTCAGACAAAGAACAGAAGGTGGCTCTGGGCTTGGGTGTGGGCGGCTGATGACTGGAGGGAAGGATGGGCACTGGGTTAAGGGCTCAGGGGGACTGTGAGACTCAGGGGCATAGGGGGATCTCAAGACTCAAACTCCTCCTTACAGGACACGACCCAGCGCCCGCACTTTTAGGCCCTTTGGCCAGGTTCTGAAACAGATACCTCAATCCAGGACAGCCCATGAGAATCTGCTTGCCTTAGGGGTCTGTACAAAACATCCCTTCCAGGGGCTCTGAAGGAGCCAGAGGAGCCACTCAGCTTCTCAGGAGGCTCAGCAGCCTTGGGTTGCAGTAACAGAAGCATAGCCCTCACAGCAAGGGAGGGGAGAGTGCACAGCTGAGCAGTCATCCTCCCAGGCCCCTGGCCATGGACAGCCAGGCTGGGGAGGGGGCCTGAGAAACTACTGAAGGGGTGGGGTGGGTGGCCTGGAGAACAGAAGTCTTGGGGAGGAGGGGTGCAGGACCACTGTCCCCTCTTTAATGGACTTAGCATTGTTTGGGGGCTAGGAATGTCCCTTGGGACTCTAGAGTGCTTTTCATCCCCAATTGACAGATGAGAAAACTGAGGCCAGAGAGGCATCGTGATCTTTCCAAAGCACCTGAAGTGTGTTAGCAGGTATTCTAGAGGCTCGCGGCTTCCCAGGCCAACAAGTCTTCAAAACAGAGCCCAGATAAGACGTCTGACCTCTAACAGGGCTCCCCGCCTTCACCTTTGCCCCCTTCCACCTATCCTCACCCGGTGGCTAAGGGCATCCTCCTACAACATAAGCCAGACGATGCCACTGCTCTGCTAAAAATCTCCATCGGGCTCAGAGTAAAAGCAAAATTATGACCACGTATAACCTCCGCGGGTCCCCGTTTCTCTGGACCTCTTCACTCTCCTTCCCCACACTCATCACCCCACCACTGTTCTATATTAGTCCTGGCCTGTCTTCCCCGCGAGAAAGGAAGCTCCAGACTTATTGCTCGTCTCCTTCCCCGCCCTTTCCTCTGTGCCGGGCATATGGGAGACCTCAGTCTTCCCAATCAGTAGCCCCCCCGAACAAACAGAAGGGATGGGGCCCTAATTACTGTTGCAGCTGCGGGCCTTTCCGCAAGGTGGCGCTGAGAGAGTCCCTTTGCTCTGACTGTCTCCACAAAAACCAGCCATTTCTACAGGTCCTGGGGAAAAGTAATAAAAGCAGAACCGAGGCTTCTGCTTCCTGATTTATGTGGGTGTTCGGGACTCCCCAGACCAGCATGGGGTTCCGAGCACAGAGGAGCCAGGGCCTGGCTTTTACCCAGCTCCCCCGTGCTGAATGTGAGAGTTTAGCGGCTGGCCCAGCCAGTTCCCGTCTGTAAAGTGGGATAGCAATGGTGTCAGTCGTTTCAGGGGGCATGAGACTTAACTGAGATAATATGGAAAGTTTCTTGAAGCAGTGCCTGGTACAGAGTTGATACTCATTCAATATTTTCTCTCATTATTATTGTCTTTATGCTCCTATTGTTGTTTCTATCAGTTATTTGTCTTTCCTCTCTAAGGAGGGGGGACCATGTGGTCCTCAGTGGCCCGCAATGCCCACAGCTCATGTCCCGCAAGATGCTGCTCACAGACAGCTTTGCAGGGGGCTTTGGCTGCTCTGTTCCCCCCTGAGATGCAGAGACACCCTCCCATCCCACCCCTCTTTGTGCCTGTCCCCCACCCCCTTGGTCTGATTCCCCCTCACCTTGCCTGCAGAGGGTGCCGGTGGCCCCTGGGGCTGGAGCACGATCAGGTCTGGCCCGGTGGAGGTGTGTGGCAGATGAGCCCGGTAGCGGTGCAGAAGCGTGTTCAGGACACTCGATTCGTTGACACTGACCAGGGAGGCCAGGTCCTCGGCCTGGTCCAGCTCAGGGGGGTTGGCCTGTGAACCATCACAGTGTCCTGTGGCTTATTGGGCCCCCACCCCACCACCCCACCCCTACACACACGGCCCTGCTGACCCTGTCCCTGGAGAGCCGTGTGCCAAAGACTCGGACAGAACACAAGGACTCTGGAGAGAGTCACAAAACCCTACAAATGAAACAGGGGCACCCCTTCTCCTTTGCCCTTGGTGCAGCGGGAGAGCCACCCCTCTGTTCACACCGGCCCCTCCTTCCTGTGCTCACTGTGCCGTGAGGGGAGATGCTCAGAACAGAGACAGAGCAAGATTCAGTGTCCTCTGTATTTCAAACACCGCAAAACACGGGGGATATTCCCAAGTCAAGCAGTGTCCCCTGACGTCTCCTGTCCTGAACCTTGCAGGGAGCGCTGCATGTGTTCTGTGACACTCAGGGACAGGGGCCAATGGCCACCCCACCCCATTTCTCTGACAGTCCCTCATGCACTGATCCCTTGAAAATATGTCCCGGCCCTTCTAGAAGCAAAGGATGGCTGCAGCTTCTCCTCGGGGCATCCATTCTAAAAGTCTTCCTGCCACTCTTTCCAGCTTCAAGGAGTTTTCTGGGCCTAAGGCTCTGGGCTTTGGGCCAATCCTGAGCTCTCTATGGGTCAGTCTTTCTTCTGAGAACACTGGCCCTCTGCAAACTCCCAACACCACTGGGAATGGAGGGCCTGGGGTGGGCAGATGACAGCAAAGGGGAACGAAGGTGGTCAAGGCCCACGTGGGGTCCCTGGAGAAAACTCTTTCTTGATTAGTGGGCTTTGAAGGATCAAAAAGGATCAGGACAGGGCCTTTTCTCTATCATTATTCTCTGATTTACCCTCAAATAGATTGATGGTACACTGAAAAAACTATGTAAAACAACTGAAAAAGCAAAACCAAAGGAATGACTAATACCCAAAATATACACCATTACACCCTATGCTCTGGTTAATATGGTAAATATGGCAGGCAGCACATTTGGCTCTGAGTTCCCTGGCAGCCAGGGTGAAAAAGGAAACATGCATTGAAGCATGATTTGCAATGTCAAAATGAAAAAAAAAAAAGCCATCACTTTCTTGGGTCAAGCAGAAGAGCGCTCAGCCCTAAAACCTAACAAACATGCCTCTTAACGTGACTTCAGAAAGGGGACATCGTGGAACAGAGCAGTGACCCCCTAACAATATACCTCCAGCAAAGCAATGAGTTCAATGGCTGTCTTCCCTATAACTCCCTCCAGGGCATCAAGCCGAAGTGGTATCTGCAGTCAGGTACAAGGAACTCTCTAGCAGGACAGGGCAGGAAAGTGTGGAGCAGGCAGGGAGCGGGGCGGGGGCTCACCCGGTGAACAAGCTCCTCCTCCACCTCGGTGATGGTTTTGTCAGCATCAATGCAAAGTCGCACCCTTCCTGCCGGCAGGTCCGCTGTTCCCTCATCTGGCTTAAGCACCGTTGCTGGTGGACAAAGAGAGAGAAGAGAGGAGGGGAGAGGGGACAGGAGGGGAGGGCAGGGCAGGGCAGGGGAGACAGGCTCTGAGCTGCTGAGCCAAGCCAGGGAGCTGAAGAGGCAGCATGGGATAGGTCACCCCAAGCCCTGAATTGTGACCCCAAGCCCTTTAAGGACAGAGGCTGGGTCCGACTCACCCTGAGCTTTTATCAGCTGGCACAGTGCCAGGCGCAGAGTAGGAACCCAGATGGTTCCTACACCTGGGGTGGCAGGCAACGGCCTCCAGGCTGCCATGCCCCTTCCAGTACCCAGGACAGACACCCCTAATCCATCACTCTTCCCAGCTGCGTTCCGACTGGGACTCGGAATCGCTTCTCAGTCGAGCGCAGTCACAGCTAAGCGACAAAAGTGGGCTCGTGAGATGAAAGCGATCTGCCCGCCTGCGCTAGACTCCAAGTTCCTTGAGGAACATGGCAGGAACCAAACCAGGCTTGTGGCATTAATGAATGAGCTAGATAATTAACCGCCAAGCCTCCAATACCTTTGAGAACAGTACCCGGCAGACCAGCCGCCAAGAGCGAAAGGCCATTCAACCATTCCCACCCCAAAGAGCGACTCTCCCCTTCCCCGTCTCAGCCGCTCCTTACTGCTCACGGTCTCCCCAGACGGTGGCCAGGACCTGCAAATACCGGCTAGCAGCAGTAGGGGGCGCAAGAGGAGCAGGCTTAGACCACCATCCCCCCCACCACCACCACCCCCTGATGTGCTAAAACCCCTAATTACCAAGAGTAAACCCATCCTTCTGGACCAGCCAGACCTTCTCTGCCTTGAACCATCTGTCCTCCGGAGCCTGAGAACAAAGATCACATAAATTAGACCAGGGTGCCTGGCCCTCTCCTGCCAACGCGAGGGCGATCCCCTTAGGGGAGAGCTCCGCACAGTGTGGCCTGGGACCACCAAATTCCGAATCGAAGGGGCGGGGGCAGTGCTATGTAAATGCAGGTGCAGGGGCTCCACCCCTGGCCTTCTGAATGAAAGCTCCAAAGTGGGGCCCTGGGACTCGGCATTTTCCACAACCTGCTATTTATGCAGCCCCACATTTGAGAACGACCCCGTGGCATCCGTTGTAAGCTCACGCACCAGGGGGCATCTCACCTACTTGGGGCCTCCCTCTCGCTGCGGAGAATCTCACCGCAGGGCAGGTGCAGTGGGGGCCTCAAGACCCTCCCTTGTCAAGGAAGGAGTGCTTGTCCCTTCCTTTGAGCTGGCCACCCCTCTCCAATGCCCTGCCCATCTCCTGTCCCCACCTGATCACCTCCAGGGGCAAGTCTTCCCCATCCCTCCTTCTCTGGAAGGTCCCACCTACCTCTCCCCACTCCCGCTGCAGCCCCCTCACCTGGTCCAAGTCTCCACTCTGGCTTCCTTCGCTCCCCTCCTGCAGGGCTGGCCCCTCCTGGCTCTCCTGCATCTGAGGCCTTCCTGCAGGGCTCCCCAGAGCAGGGGGTCTGGGTCCTTGCAGCTCCGGCTCCCGGGCCTCGGCCCTGTCATCCACGCTTCTGCAGGGCTCCTCTGCCGTCTGCCCTCTGCTGTCTGGCAGGCTCTCCTTCCCAGCTGCCCCCATCTCCTTGGGGGCTTCACTGCCCTCCTCTGGCTTTGCCCCAGCCTTCCCTGCCTCCCCAGACTCCCTGTGAGGCCCACGTGCCTTCTCCATCCCTCTGGGAGCCTCCCCCACCTTCCCGGCTGGCCCCTTCACTTTGCGGCTCTCCTTCCCAGCTGCCCCCACCTCCTTGGGGGCTTCGCAGCCCTTCTCCGGCTTAGCCTCAGTCTCCCCTGCCTCCCCAGACTCCCTGTGAGGCCCACGTGCTTTCTCCACCCCTCTGGGAGCCTCCCCCACCTTCCCCTGCACTTTGTCAACCTTCTCCGCCTTACTCAGGAGCGCACCTTCTTTGTCTTTCCTCTGGGGACCATCCCACCCGCTCCTTCTGCCCAGGGAACCTCCCCACTTTTTCACCTGGATTTGGGCCCCAGCCAACTTCCCTTCGCCCCGTGCATCCTTAGAGATATTCCCCTTTGCCGTCTTGTTTGCAGGGTCCCCTCCCCCCTTCTCCCCTGTCCCTGGTTTCCCCCCTTCACCTGGCCCCTCTTTGCCCTGGGGCTCATGCCCTTTCAGCCCTTTGGTCTGGGGGGCCTCACCCCCTTTCCCCGCTGTGCCTTCCTCTTTCTCGCCTTTTGTCAGTAGCACAGTTCCTGGGTCCCCAAGACCCCCAGTCTGGGTCTTCTCAGCCTTCGAGGCTGCATCCTTGGTGCTGGCCTGGGGACCACAAGGAGTCGGTGGGGTCTTCCCCTTTTTCCCCCCTCCAGGGTCTGTGGCTGGAGATGGAGTCTTGCAGGCGGGGGTGTCATGGGGCTGGGTCCTCTGCTCCGGCTTGGCTGAGTCCGGGTCCAGCTTAGCCACCATCAGCAACACATCACCCCTCCTCACACCCCTCTTGAGGGGCAGAGGTTTTTTGGCTGGAGCCCCACTGGGGCCCGACTCCTGGGGCTTCTCTCCATTGATGGTGGTCATCTGCACGGGCTCCGTGGTGCCGGCCCCCTGGCTCTCCTTGCCTGGAATGTTTGAGTTCTGGGGAGAGCTCGCCTGGTTGTCCTGGGAAATATTTTGGCTTCCAGATGTGGTGCCACTGTTGGACTTGCTGTTGGATTGGTTAGTGGAAATTTCTGGAGTCTAGGAGAGAGACCACAACCATCTTTAGCTGCTTGCTTACCTGATAGCTTTGTCATTCACTCATTCACTCACGCATTCATTCATTGATTTGCTCACCCAGCCATTCATTCATCCAAAGACCCTCCAGCACCTACGAGATCTGATGGGCACTGTGCCGGGCAATGAGCCAAACCCCCGCACCCTGGACGTTGGCCCAGCATCTCAGGGCCAAGTGACGGAATGAAAGGAGAGTGGACTTTGGAGCTCAACAGACTCGACTCCAAATTCAACTCCTAACTCTGCCACTCACTAGCTGTGTGGCCTTAGATAAATGACTTCCCCTCTCTGAGCCTATTTCCTAATTAAGACCACAATGGCCTACGTTGCGAATGGGCAGGAGGATTCATGATAATATACAGAAACTGAGCCTAGCACAGAGTAAGTGCTGGGCGACAGCAGCTGCCATTGTTATTACTGTTGTCACTGTTGTAGTTATTATTATTATTATTATTACTGTTATTATTTTGCCTTGCTTCCTGCTGGGCCAGGAAGGGGTCAGGGAAAGGACTGGGGCCTGACACCAGAGGACCTGCTCTCGTCGTGGCTCACACACTTCCCAGCTGGTGACCATGAGCACGACCATCCGTCCTCTCTGAGCTCCGGTTTTCCCTCAGGGCAGGAAGAAGCCACCTGCCCACTCAGATTGTTTGCAGGATGCGACGTGGAAAAGTACTTTGGACATTGCCGAGAACTGCACAAGCTGAGCTGCTGCTGCTGCTGCTGCCCTGGGCCCCGCACCCCACCCCCCTACCAGGTGAAGGCCCTGGTTTCTGGCCCCGAGGTCCTCCACTCTCACCTGATGTGGACCTTTGGGCTACGTCACAACCATGGGGCCCTTTTACCGCCTTGTGATGTCAGCCCTACCCAGCCCTCCATCTTCAAACCGGGCTGGCTGTGACCTAAATGGCTCACAGAGCCAGCCTTGCCTCTCATGGGCAGCTCCACCCCGACGTCTGGCCTCACCACCTGCCCGAGTCTGGGTTCTTCCATCTTGGACCATGTCAACGCCAGCCTCCCACACAACTGAGCCTGGGAATCTAGGGTTCTCACCCTCCTCCTGCAACTGAACCAGCCCCAGGATCGGGCTGATTCCACCCTGCAAAGCTCCGCAGCTCTGTCTCCTGTCCCAAATCCAGGTCTATTTCTAAAGCCTCTGAACTGGTGTGCCTTCAATTTGCTGCCAGCCCTTTCAAACCCAATCAAAAGATTTTGGCAGCTGCCCACAGCCTACTGGAAAATCACTCAGCACTACCATCTTGCATTTAAAGTCCTCAATCAGGAGCCCCAACCTCTCTCCATTCTGGCTCTTTTGTCCCTGTTTAACCCCAGGCTTCACCCACACCAGGCATCTCCTACCACACCAGATACTTCCCTGCTTCCACGCTTTTGTTCATGTTGAGCTTGCTGCCTGGAATGCCCTTTCCCCTCCTCACTCACCTCTGTTCTTCTCATCTTTCTATACCCAGCTCAAATGTCACCGCCTCTGCAAATCTTTGCCCGGAGACCTCAATCAGAAATTGTCTCCTAGATCCATGAAGTCCCAGAGCCCCGTGCTAACTCACCACCTGCAGCAACGACCACATTGTGCATCCCACTCTAGCTTTAATTTGTGTCTCTCTCCTATTTTAGGTGCCTCCAGAGAAGTCTCTACCTTCATCTTCGTAAAAACGACGATGATAATAGTTGTCATATATAGATTTCTTGCAATGAGCCCTACATGGCCAGTATGCAATGTCCTACTTAATCCTCACACAAGAACACAATGAAGGAAGTTCTGAACTTCTCCCCAATCTACATATAAGAAAGCAAACACAAAGATGTTAGGTGGCCAAGACACAAGTCCAGATTGTAAAGCCATGCAGGCTGCTCTGAGTCTAAAGCCAGTGCTGGTAACTTCTGCATATTAATGGCCTTCCTTGTCTTTCTAGGGGTCAGTGGACTTTTCTGAGAGATTTAAAAAATACTTATGCTTTGGCCCCACTCCCAGAGAATCTGTGTAGTTGGACTGGGTTGTGGCCCCCAGGTGATTCCCAACGGGTAACCAGGACTAAGAACCCCCACTCTCATGCCCAGGGCTGAGTGGCTCAGTCTGACCTTCTGAAGCCAGGCAGAACACTGCCTTGGAAAGTGGATTGGCTGTGCTTGGCAAATCTCACCACTGTCCACACCAGTTTGAAAAGTGAGTCAGTGCCGTATTTTTAACCAAACCACCACAGGGAAGACTAACACGGGGAGGGGCCAATAAGATAACCAATCCCATCTTCCCTTCCCCCAACACACCCCAAAGGAAGAGAGTTCATGGGGCAGGCGGAGGAAAGCTCGGATGGTTATGTTTTTTTCATAAACACCAAAGCCCTCAGCCCTCTACAGCTTTCTTAGTATATGGGAGAAGCAAGACCTCTACAATCACTGGGGCCAAGAGGAAACTCATAGCACATCCATTTTACAGATGAGCAAACTGAGGCCAAGAAAGGGGAATAGGTTTGGCCTCGACCACACAGCATGGTGAGGCCAGAGCTGGAACCCAGTTCTCCTGGCATTCAATATGGGTCGTTCTCTACCCCAGTGTTGTTCCCGCCTTTCCCTGTCCTTCACTGTCTGGGTGGCCCTAGGGAAAGCAAGTCACCTCCCTGAGCCTCATTTCCCATCCCTGCAAAATGGTGATGGATTCTAATGGCTCCTTGCAAAGATGATATGAGGGCCAAATGTAACGGGTGTTGTGGGATGAGGAGAGTGTCCAGACTTATCTACTAATTAGGACAAGAAAATTGAATTGGCAGGAACCAGCCACGGCCTGCTGCCTCACAGAAGCATGTCCTGAGGCTGCCCTGCTCCAGGCCCAGGAGCAGCTTGGCCCATGATCCAGCCACCTGTTATGGTCTAAGGCCTGTCCATCCTGCATCTTGGCTCTGAGTCTCCATCCAGGCCCAGTGGTGACAGTTTGTCCCCAGCCTCTGCTCAGCTCTGCTTCTTCACTTGTGCACAGTGACGCCAGCATGGCCTGCAGCCCCGTGGAACCGTTTCCTCCCCAGGCCTCTGTGACCCACACCAACCACCTCACTTCCCAAGCTGGCCCTTCCCCCAGACAGCTCACCAGAGCAGAGAACACACCAACTCTCACCCTGGCTCTGCCTCTATCTGGCCTCATGACCTAGAGCAAGTCTCTTGACCTCCTGAGCCTCAGTCTCCACCTCTGATAAGTGGGTATAATCCCATCTACCCCAATACTGTATAGGATTTCAAACAAGCCCATGAGCAGCAAAGTGAGCATTGCCTAGTCATAAACAGCACATAGTAACTTTCCATCATGACCTAACAACAGCCTACAGGGGTCAAGTTTGGCTCCCACTCATGCCTGGGTCAGGCAGGGGTGGGGACAGAGCCTGTTCTGCCTGTCATCCTCCCCCACAAAGACTTAGCAGGAGTGTTCGGCAGCTGCTGCTGCTCAGCTGCCGGAGGACTTCTCTGATGTAGCCAAGTCATTGTCATTGGACAGGTGCAGACACATCAGGGCTGGCCGAGCAAACAACAGCTGAAGGGGAGTGGGAGGCAGAGCCAGGATGGCCCCAGGGCTCAAGCCAACACTAGGTCCTGAGGCTACCAGATCGCTCATCCTAAACATTGCTGCATTCACCCCACTTCAAGGGGGCACTGGGGCCCATGAGGAGATGGCCTTTTTGCCTCACACAGATAGACTATTTCCAAAGATATACTATTTGAGCTGGGTTTTGAAGGATGCATAGAAGTTCAATAGCTCAAGCTAGAAAAAAGAACATTCCTCTAAGTGCACTGTGCTCTTAGCTTACCTCCTTGGTGTCTAGCCCCATCATCCTAGCCAGGTTCCCTGGTTAGGAGCTGGGGGAAAGGAAGGAGACAGCACTGGCCACCGTCAGGAATAAATTTGCAAGACCCTAAAGCACAGGTAGTGAGTGCATCTTGACCAACTATTGCTTCAATCCAGCTATGCTATTCAGAATAATTAGGATTTTTAGTAGACACCAACCAATCAGAAGGGAAGCCAGGTAGAACAGGATACTGAAGTCCCTTCCTGTGCCAAGCATTAACCCTTTAATTATTGGATTGCGGCCATTCCGAGGGACTAAGGAAAGAGGCATGGGTAAGCATAACAGCTGGAGGGTACTTGGGGGGCTTGGGTGTATGGCTGTTTATCACCTGCTATGAAAGGGTTTCAATATTTTAACAACCATTAGAGTGATAATCAGTGAGTAGCAAATAAATAACCTTCCTGCCTAAATTAAATTGAGCTAACCATACATCCTTAGCTAATATCTAGGTTTCTTTTTCTGCAAAATCGAGATAAAATGATACCCACAATCATCATCAACTAATACCATTTATTCATTCATTAAACAAACATGTGTTGAACACTCACTATGGGTGGAGTGCTATGAGAGCTGCCAGGATCCAAAGTTGAACGAGAGAGAGAGTTGTTGCTCTTAAGGAATTCCTAGTCCAACAAGTCATATGATCAAGTAATTACTATGCCGACCACAATTAAGACGGGCATAGAGGGTGCAGTGGGAATCAGAGGAAGGAAGGCAATGGGAGAGCTTCCCATAGATGTACTATCTAAGCTGGGTTTTGAAGGGTGCGAAGGAGTTCAACAGCTCAAGCTAAAAACAGGAAAAAGTGCGGATAGCAGGGGCAAAGGCAAGACGGCAGTGACTCAGAGGAGGTTCACAGGACAGGAAGGTGGGGATGGACAGGCCTCGGCCCCCTTCCTGCGGGCACTTACCTCTGGCTCTGGAGAGGCGAGCACTGTCTGTTTCTTCCATCTTGCTGCCTTGGACTCTTTCTCGGTCTCCCGGACCAGCTGCTTAATGAAGCCGCCTGGGATGACAGAAAAAAGAGGAGGGGGCGAGGAGGGCGGGGGGCTCTTCTCCTCTTCCCGGATCTGTTTTGCAGAAGCAAGGAAAGAGCTCAGTGAGTGAACCAACAAGGGCAAGTCACCCTTTAAAAAGTGTGCAAAGAAGCCTGGGAGGGGGCCGAGGGGGTCATACATGAACATGCCCATGTATGCGAGGCCCTGGCAAAGCAGGCGAGGCTCGGCGGGGCTCTGGGAGGCCTGGAGACCGCGAGTGAGAATGAAACCCATGAGCAGTGGAGGCGACTCCAGCCAGTGTGATTTCCACCTGGACTGAGTCTCTGCATAATCCAAATCTGGACCATCAAGGCCACTGGCTTCCTTCCCTGGTGTAGGACAGACCCACGTCTAAAAGGACCTGACCAAAAGGAGCTTTCCCAGTTTCCAGAAGGGGCTGGATCACAGGGAACCATCCAGTTTGTACTTAATAGATTAATCAGTTACTTAATCACGTGCACCAGGAACGTGGCAAAGTAGGGAAGGGCCTGCAGCTGTGATTTATATTAAGGTCCAGCCCTATGACTACAGCCCACTCCACTGCCCCAGTGCTGTGGCTTCTCCATGTCCTTTAACAAGGACCTGGGCACCCAGGACCCCCAACACTGGAACCTAAACCTGGCAGAGCTGACTGGGGTGCAGCTAAGACTGGCTCCCAGGCCACAGCGACCTTAAAGGCTGAGGCATAGCTGTGGTCCCCTGATTGCATCTTTAACCAGTATTACTGTGACAGCTCATGAGAGAGAAAAAAAAATCTCCAGCGCTTTCTACGGAAGAGCTACACACAGGTTTAAAATAAGCTCCTTATCGAGGTCCTGTGTGTGTGGCTGGCAAGGGCGTGATCTCTGCAGCCCAGCTGATACACAGGCCAGGAGACAAAGCAGAGGCCACGGGGTAAGGCGGGCCGATGCGCCCAATTAGAGAGAAACGGGGACACGTGAGGCCAGGCTCACATTTACGCCACACCTCTCCCTCCCCGTGCACGAGTGAGAGAGGGTGATTCCTAAGGCACACTCAGCTTCTTTCAGGATTGTTCTCACTGCGACACTCAGATGGGTCAGGGAAGGGCCCAGGAGGCAGCAGGAAAGGAGCGCCTCGCCCACGCACCCCTCGGCCTCCAGTTCATCAAGTCCCAAGCATGAGGGTGGGACGGGGGGGGGTCCTGATGGGCATCCAAGAAAGAAGCAGCCCCTCCGGGTAGCTCTTGTGAAATACAAAAGAGGGATAACTGGGAGAAGGGCCCCTTTCCAGTTTTCCATGGTGACAAAAGGCAGGGAGCGCAGACACCCATCCCCGTGGCATGAGCCTGGCGGCCAACAGCTCTGCCCCTGCCCCACCGCCCACACTCTCCCTCCCACACCAACCCCCACGCTCGTGAGGATGGAGACGGGACAGCTGGTCTACCCCCCCCCCCCCACCGCCAACTGAAAAGCAGGAAAGGAGAGGCAGTCACGGGTGGAATCAAGGGCATGGGCACTAATGACCAGCTGGGGCGGACAGGCCACGGCTAACCCGGCTGGCTGGGAGAAGAGGGAAGGTGGGACCATGCCACAGGGAGGCGATGGAGGCCAGACACTCTGCCCGAGGTGGGCGGGGGCAGCCTGGGCCACCCTTGCTGTGACTTGTCCTCCAGCTGCAGCCGAGCCCGAGCGTTACTTTCCTTCTGCTCCCACAGGGCGAGGCGTGAGGAGATGGCCATGCTGAGACGGTGCCGGGGCCAACTGATGAGATGAGACGAGATAAGGCGAGATGCGATGAGCTCTCTGCCAGACAGCACGGAGCGAGGCTACGGACACACACGGCACGTGAGGCGGACGGTCACAAGACTGAGACAGAGAGACACAGGGGGAGAGGAGAGAGAGACAGGTCAGCTCACAGGCACTGTTCCACTCCTACCCCCACCGACGCCAAGGACCAAGACCACACAGCCAGGCACGACCCGTCACGTCCACCTGGGAGGAGTATGGCCAGGTGGAGGCTGCCGGCTGTGCGGTGGACAGTGCCCTGAAATGCTTTTCCTTTGACGCCACACTGCAACCTTTTATTGAAATAAATATAACACACAATCAGAAAGGCACATAAGTGGGGAGCTCAGCAGCTCTCATATAAAGGACATACCTGTATAACCAGCACCCTGAGTGAATTAAATTAAATACATAAAATTTTTCAATAAAAACATTTTATTTTTAACTCTAATAAATTTAAAATAACTTTAACTGAGATTAAAATAAAGTTTAATTAAATAAAATTTAAATCACATTAGTGATTATTTTAATAATTATTAAAAATACATTTCAATCAAATAAATATTAATTTAAAATATTATTCTGTTTTAGAAGACGTTTTAGAACAGGCAAATCTAAACTATGGTGATGAAGGTCAGAAGAGTTGTTAGCTTTGGGCTGGGAGGGGGCACAAGGGAACTTCCTGGGGTGATGGGAATGTCCTACCTCTCAATCTGGGTGATGGCTACACAAGTATATCACATGTAAATATTCACCTACCTGTACAATTAAGATTGAATATTTAACTGTATGTAAATCATAACTCAATTCAAAAAATAAACAGACCAGCCCCCATGGCCCTCCCTCACGCCCCCTTCAGTTACTATCCTCGAGGGCAGCCACCATCCTGACTTCTATACCATAAAACAGTGCTTTTTCTCTCTGTGCGGGAGCAGTCGACTCCACGGTCTGACCACGCAAATTAGGAAAGGGCAGGAAACCAAGGCAAGTAATTGGGCCAGCACTTTGGGGAGACAATTTAGCTCATTCGGCACCATATTGAGGGCCTTATCCAATGTTCACAAAAGACACCACCCAAGTGTCCCATAACTAGAGAATGTCAAGGAAATTAAAGCCCATATGACTTGAAGCAATATTATAAATTCATCGAAAAGGGTATTTAGGGACCATTTTAAAACAACTATATGGAGGTATAATTTCTATGCCAGCCATATAATTCGCCCATTGTAAGGATACAATTTGAGAATTTCTGATCCATTTACAGAGTTTAAAAAATAAATCTGCAGACTTTTGCGACTATCCTCACAATCCCATCACCCCCAAAAGACCCTTCGTGGCCATGTGAAGTCACTCGCTGTTCCCACCCTCGGCCCCAGGCGAGACCACTCATCTACTTTCTACCGCTATAGTTTGCCTTTTCTGGACATTGGATATAAATGGAATCAGAAAGTGCATGTGGCTTCTTTCACTTTGCATAACGTTTGTGGGGTTCATCCACCTTGGTGTATAAATCAGTGCTTCATGCCGTCCTGTTTGCTAAATAGCGGCCCACGGGCTGAAGGGGCCGCGTCTCCAGTTGGCCATTCACGGGTTGATGGGCATTTGGGTTGTTTCCAGTTTGGGGCCCGTGGGAATAATGGTGCTAGGACCGGTCCTGGACACTTTAGTGTTTCCATTTCCCGGAGGCAGATTCCCAGGAGGGGCTCTGCTAGGAGGAGGGGCACTGCCGGGCCCTGTGCTTGACTTGTTGGGAAGCGCGCAGTTTTCCAAAGTGGCCCCGCAACTTCCCTTCCAGGCTGGGACGCAGGGGGCTCGCAGGCAGCGTGTGCAGCAGCCCCGAGGGGGCCGTGGTAACAGGCTTGTAAAGGGAAGAGAAGACAGCGCCATATTGCACACACAAACCACCCAACGTGGGCAAATAAATCCGAACGTGAAACCCACCGAGCTCTGGGAACGCGTCTCTCTTCTAGCTTGGAGGGCACTGTCCCTCACGGACCCTCCCTGACCCCTCCCGGGCCCTCCTGAAAGATGCCACCCCCTCCCCAGCTCTCAGAGCCACCACCATCCAAGAGTTTGGGCAGCCTCGTTGGCCCGTGAGTTACCGCTTTCGGCGACTTATGCCTAAGGAGGTGCCTTGGGCAGCGTTCAGGGTGCTCCCTCCTCGCGCAGGGACAGCCGCAGGCCCGGAAGCTGGTGAGACGCGGGCCCGGGGGGCGCCCCGTGGCCGCGCTGGTGCCAGTTCTCATCTCGCGAGAGCTCACCCTGAGCATCTTTCCAACTCTGCGCTGGGCGGTGTCACGTTAGTAGCTTATTAACCAGCCCTGGGGGTTTCTGCGCAGCTGAAATCGGCAAATGCTACAGATCGGGGGCTTTTATGCTAGGAGCTGGCTGTTAAATATTTATCAGGACGACACTAGCTGAGACCCCAGCACTCCTACCGGGCCTGGTCTGGAGGGAATCTCAAGATCCAAAGATCCAAGAAGGGACATTGCAACTCTGATGAGGTCACATGCCCATGAGGAGACCCTGGAAATAACATGCCCAAGTGCAAACAGCCAAGTCTTTGGCTTAAGGGAAAACTCCAGCAGTGTGGGCTCTCCAGCTCCCAAAGGCACGGGAGAGGCAGATGGTCCTCCGAAGGCCAGATCTTTGGGGAGAGGGCTACAGGAGAGGAGGGGGCCAAAAGACCCCTCCCCACCCATTCCCTTGGGAGACACTGGGGATGCCCCTGAGTGACACACAGCCAGAATCCACTCTGCTACACGCCTGGGGAGCCCAGGTTATGAATAGGCCTGACGTGAAGTGGCTGCCCTGGCCACGGCCCCCCTTCCCACCCAGCCCAGGCCTGGCCTGGTCAGTGGCTGCTTCCCAAGAATCGCCCTCAGTGTCAAGACTCCAGGGGGAATCCTGGCTGTCAGCTGGGACTGCTGGCCAGGCCCAGAGGACAAGTACATGGATGACAATGAGAGGGAGCTCAGTGTGGGTCCTTCGCGCCCTGAGTCCTGTCCCTCCGAGGCTGCAGGCCAGCCCCACTGACCCAGGGCCAGGAGCCAACCCTACTGTCAAGCCTTCATTTAAGCAAGTGTTCTTACCACCACGTTCCCTTCCAGGCCTGAAACCCACACCTGCCTCACGGGCAGCTGTTTTAAGCCCATGAGGAGGCCCCAGATGCTCAGAATTCGTGATATAAAGTCTCAAGCCTCCCCTAAAGGGCAAGGGAAGCTGGTGAAAGGCAAGGCAGCCCGAGAGCCAGGGATGGCTTGAAACAGTTTTCCAGGCACACTTGTTGGATCTGAGTGGCTCCAAGGGGTCCTCAAGGCTTTCCCATCACCCACAATGTCCAGCACTGACACAGCGGCCAGTCCTCCAGTGACTTCGCTTGTCTCACAGAACAAATCACCAAGTCCTTTAGCGGCCTCCAGGGCCCTCACGACCACCTGCCCTCAAACCTCTCCCCTTCGCTCCTGCCATTCAGCGACACTGACCTCCTGGATACAACCTTCCACACAGGTTTCCACCTCAAGGTCTCTGTACATACTGTTCCCTCTGCTGCAAATGCTTTTCCTTGTGCATGGCTCATACCTTCGCCTCAGAGTCATCTCAGTGATCCTGCCCTCACCATCCTATTTAAATTGCAGCATAGCCCCCACCCCATCCCAGCCTACCCCAGGACTCCCCAGAGCACTAGATCACTGTGCTTCATGCTATAATTTTTTTGTTTAGTTTCCGATTCCCTCTGCCAAACATGGCCCCTCTGAGGGGCACATTTCCATTTGTTCTGTTCACTTATGTAGCCCCAGAGCCTAGAACACATACTTATCTCTCAATAAATATCTGTTGAATGAATGAGTGAATGAATAAATGAATTAAGGATTAGGAGAAGGGGCAGAGCAGGCAGTTGGCAGCAAGTATATGGGAGGGATTTCTGCTGTCCCCCTGTGCTGTCTGCATTCGCATACAGGAACAACATGCTATCATGGCCCAAGTTCATGTCCTGCCACCACTATTACCCTGTGGGGCCCTGGGAAGCTTTCTGAGCCTCGGTTTTCTCAGCTGTCAAATGGGAGGAAGATACCCACATACCAAGCATGTGCTTGATCACAGTTAACTGCTGAATCATTACTTTCATTTTTGTTTGACTCCATGGCCAAAGCTGGCCTGGAGACCCCAGCCCAGGATGATTCCTGGACATTTAGGGAGAACCTACTATGTGCCAAGCACTGAGATAGACCCTTACACCTAAATTGCCCCCAGCCCCCTTAAATTCCTACTGGACCTGGAATTCTCTTAAAATCCATTGTCACATTTCATTCCCATGACAGCACCACGTGGTTGCAATCACTCCCATTAAGCAGACAGTGACTCAGAAAAGTTGAGGTACTTGCCTAAGGTCACCCAGCAAGGTCAAGCTGAGACCCATCCACAGGTGTGACTGGCTCTTCCTGTGCATGCGCACAGCTCCCATCATAGCTCCACACAGGTGACCATAAGAGAAGGCCAATCTAGGACCTTCAGTTTGGGGCTCGGAGTCACCCTGTGTCCTGGTGGCATGTTGTAGATCCCTGGGAAGTTGGTTCAAGTAGGTACATTCAGGAGCAGGGCTGGGTGTGCACCGATATTTACTTAGCATCTGTTTGGTGTTAGTCGCGGTGCTGGGCGTGTCACAGTTTAGAGATGGGGTTTAAAGTCACTCAAGGTCACACAGGAGGGAGTGGGGATGACCTGGACGCCTAAACCCCTACTCCTCCTGGACCCTGAGATCTCTGCCCTCCTATCCAGGGAGGGAGGCAACAAAGCAGGGCTATTGGAATCGTGCCACCGAGACTGGTGCATTGCTCTGCGCTGAGAACTTGGCGGGTCATGTCATTTGCTCTTCCCAGCCACCCAATTATAAGGCGGATTCTGCGAGTAACTGGATCTCAGAGGCTCAGGCAGAGGAGGGGAAATGCCTTGCTCCCAGCCAGGTAGTGGCAGAGCTGCCTCTGGACTCAGTTGCATGACTTTAGAGGCCATGTTCATGCCCCCCCCCCCCCAGCATTGCCTGTCCCTGTGTCTGGCCCATGGCATCTACTTAATAAAAGCTACATTCTTTTCTCATAGGCTCCATCTTTCTTAAGCCTGCTAGGCCACCTTCCCTGAGAGCTCCAGCCCAAGCCACCCCCCAGGGCTCCCTCATAGCCTCCTGCCTCCGCCACCCAATCAACCCCACCACCCGGCCCTCGCTCTGCCGGCCACATGTCCGAGGTGGCTGTTGGGTCCTTCCTCTCTTCAGTCTTCATTTAGAATTGTGTCGCCCACGGCTGGGCCGTGAGTGTGTTCACTCCCCCAGCTGGCTCCCAAGGTCCCGGGAGGCAGGCAGGAGGGGGGCACTGTGAGAACCAGTGTGCGGCAGGGTGCTCACAGTAACAAGCTGGCTGCCCGGGCCCCCCGGGACCCTAAGACGGGGCCGGGGAAGACACCACCCCAATCCCAGAGCCGGGTGTCTTCTGTCTGCACCTTCAGATGCATCCTTTGTCCTGTCTACCTTCTAACTCCCAGAGGGGTTCAGCTAAGGGGGACCACCCATCACAGAGATCGGGGGGCATCTGTCTCTCAGCTCCACAGCTCACCCAGTGCCCTCCCCGAAATGGAAACTCGGCCCCAGCGGACAGTCAGCACAGCGGAGAAGGTCCCGTGAAATCCCTGCCTTTCTGGGTGTGAGCACCGGCGGATTTGGCAAACCCCTGGAGCCGATTCTCGGGGATCTTCCCTGCATTGCCAGAAACCAGCGTTCTTTAAAAAGTAATCAGGGAGAGGCTCAGTGAGAAGCGGGGCAGAAAAAGAAAATTACAGAGATGCGTGAGTCATATCCCAGGGGCCGGTGCTCATAGGAACTATTTAATCCCTTCCTTTCGGGCTCGGAGAGTGGTGATGGGGTTGGGGGGGTGGGGAGATTGGGTCATTATTCCTAAAATGGGGAGCCCACAGGGCTCTCCCTCTGCCAGCCTGGAAGGCGGGAACTGTCCCTAAGCCCAACGCCGTCATGACGACGGGGTGTGTCCTTGAGCTAGGCGCGTCCCCTCCCTGAGCCTTCGCTGCCCCAGCTGTTTCCAGATGGGGTTGGATTTGACAGCACCCAGGAGCCCTTTGCCTGGTCTCAAACCCACTTTCTACGTTTTTCAAATAACTCGATTTATACAGCTTGAGCATCTCAGGGCACCATGAAAGGACACGGTGGGGCCTTAAACGCCTGTGACGAAGTGAAAGGGGCCCACCTGCAAAAGGCTACGTTCCATACGGTTCCAACTGTGCGACATTCTGGAAAAGTCAGAGCTGTGGAGACAGTAGAAAGGCCGTTGGTCGCCAGGGTTTAGGGGAGATGGGGAAGGGTGAACAGCGGGGCACAGAGGTTTTTAGGGCAGTGACACTATTCTGTATGATGCTACAGTGATGGATCCATGTCATTCTGCATCTGTCCAAACCCACAGCATGTGCACCGGGAGTGAACCCTCATGTCAACTCCGGACTCGGGGTGATCACGATGCAGGTTCCCCAACGGGAATAAAAGGGCCACTCTGATGGGAGACGTTGACAATAGGGCAAGCTATGCATTTGTGTCCCCTCCATTTTGCTGTGAACCTAGAACTGCTCTAAAAGATAATAAAGTTTATTAATTTTAAAAATTCAGGATATGCCACAGACCACAGCAACAAGCCGCCTGCTTCAACTGGACCATTCAGACAGTTGTTTTCTCTACCAGGGGAAGCAGGACACTCAAGGGCTGTCCCACGGTGGCTTTGTGGGCACCCAGTCAGGGTTCCTGTTCTTTTGGCAACGAGAGGAGGTTCTCTTCAGCTTTGGGGCCTTCTGTTCTCATTTCAAAACGCCACCAGAAGGGCTCAGTCTTTCTCCGTGTGAAATTTCGCCATGCTCAGCCCCTGTTTGTGTCCTGCCCCGATGAGTTCTGACAAGGTGGGTGCTGGCTCCCAGCGGAGGAGAGGTAGTTCTCCAGCCTCGGTGGGCACCAGAACCGCCTGTGAGGTTTGAAGTCTGCAGGTTTCTGGGCTCCTACCCCCGAGACCGTTTAGTAGTTTTGAGGTGCGACTGGGAATCTGCATTTTAGAAGGCCCCGGCTGAGGGCATCACGGAACCACACTTGGGGAAACAGGGCCCTGGTGTTGAATCCGGAAAAACACCTGTGGGACGGTCTGGCCTCACCCCCTCAGGTGTTGGGAGGGGAGACTAAAGCTCAGACTGGGGAGGGATTTGTCCAAGGTCACAGGGAAGTCACAGCAGAGCCCAAACTAGGCTACTCAAGGTGACCAGGCCTGTGTGCAGGTGGCAGCAAATATCTATTAATTGATGACATGCAGACACTCAAATGTTAGCAGACCAGGAGACTCCAGTCCTCCACCTCCTTTCCTCCCACCCCCCTTTGTCTCTGTCATTATTTTTTAGAAATCAGCCATCGCCTAAACCGCACAGGCCCTCCCCCAGGCCACCCTGGAATATTACCAGATACAGGAGGTCACGACTCAGGTCAATAGCAAAAACAGTCCCCACGGGCACCACCAGCCTCCAGTGGGACCCTCAGCCTTCGGGAGCTGGTGCTCTGACCCAAGCAGGCATCTGCTTGGCCGGCCACAAAGTGAAAGCACCAGCCCCGTTTTCCAGGTCCCGTGGGACGGAAACCCAGGCCCCTGCTGGGTCAAGGCCAGGCCGGGCAGCTTGGGACTAACTGGGCTTTTCCCACCCAGCCACCTGAGTGGGAAAGCTGCCCGGAGGCAGCGGCTCCCTCCGAGGCCTGCAGCTGGTGAGGCCTTCGCAACTCCAGGGAGGGAGCCCCACGTTAAAGCACGGCCCCCTCTCTGTCCCATCACCCCACCACCGAGGCCTGTGAACCGTCTCCATTCAAAGAAATGCCTGGGAACGGGGGTGCCAGAGAAAACAACCCCTCCAACACTGAGGATCAAATCAGCACCGCATGAAATTCAAACCTTCGACGGTCAACCACCGCCCACCCCCCTCCCGCACCACGCGCATGGCTTCATTTGGAGTAAAAAAATCATTAGCGTTAAGGCTTAGCCTCACGGGTTGGGAAGGTGAAAGGAAGAGCTTGGCTCCCTGACCATAAACACACAGCCAGCTAAGCAGAAACTGCAGGAAGTTGATGAAAACACGGACCCCGATGTGTGCCGGCTGAGATTCCGCAGCAGAGGTATCTCGTGGCTCAAAACATATTTTTAAAAATGACCAGCGAACAGCTGGGTCCTGAACAAGGCTAATCCTTCAAAGAGTCCATGCCCCAGCGCGCGGTTCTAAAATCCGTCCAAAAATTACTCGTTTTTTAAGACAGCGGTGGACGGAAAAGGCCTGGGATGTTGTCCACACCAGAAAGGCCTAAAATAGACCGAAAGACCAGAGGCTGCCACCCCAGGCCCCAGAAACACATTCTCGAAAATGAAAACTGGCCCATCAGCGCCCAAGGTGCCCATCGTAAAACCCAGGCTGACAATACCTTGTCCACACGAGGCCACAGGTCACAGGAACCGCGCCTCTCGCCCAAAAAGGTCTCCCCAGGAGGCAGCGCAGAGACCCCAGCCAGCCGGCAAAGCGGGGCCGAAGGACAAATGTCACAGGCACCCCTCCCCACGCTCTCACACACACAGCCCCTCTCTGACTGCTCCTCCCGGTCCCTCCCCCACCCGCCCTCTGCGCCAATGTGATAGCAGCAGCTGAGTCGACAAGTCATTTCTAAAATTAGCCAGTGAGCTCCAGGTCTGGCCAGGGGACGGCAGCCCCGGGTGGCCGCTGACCGGGCCTCGGAGAGCATGGACATATTTGGTGGCAGAGCAGGGGAGGGGACAGCTTCCAATGCAAGTACATTCTCCCCCGTCATCCCTGTCCCAGCCAGGCCACACACCCCACACTTTTGCCTCTGCCCCAACTGGCGGCCACAGGAATTGGGCGAGGGGAGCCGGGGTCTCCATTCCAACTGGATTCTGGAAGGAAATAAAGCAAAGTAACAATCCGTGCAGACACATGTGCCTAATCGGCAGGCACCAGGCGCCAACCTGAGCACTTTCAGGGACTCATTTACTATGAGGTAGGCTTTCCCCATGCCCATTTGACAGATGGGGAAACTGAGGCACGGAAAGGATAACCAACTTGCCCAATGCAGTGGAGAGTCAGAATTCGAACCCAGGCAGTGCTGGCCCCAGAGGGCACAGTCTTGAACGCTGCACCAAACAAGATGTAGTAAAAACTGCTTCCTCCACGGCCTAGAAGGAGAAAAGTAGCGACCTCAATAGGTTAAGCATATTGTGCAGGTCCACACAGCTAGGGAGGGGTAGAGTCAGGACTCGAATCCAGGTCTTTCCGGCTCTAACGCCCACAGCCATTTGAACGTGAGGCACTGTTTGTCGTAAGAATCATTTCAGCCGGCAACATCAGGGTGTACTTCCTTTCTTCCCTTATCAGGCACAGAGAGGTTCAGTAACTTGCCCAAGCCCACCCCGGGAGTGAGTGGGAGCCCGGCTCAGCTCCCAGACAAGCTGACTCCAGGCAGATGTGATGTACAGGCCACCAAATCAGCGCTGTGACCCAGAAGGGCAACTGAAGAACAGGGCATTGAACCCAGATACCAAAGTGAAAGAAAAAATGTGAAAAACAGTTGTCTGGGGATATCCGTAAGTTAGGCAAAATGTCTCCTTGCTCCGACTACCGGCCCGTCTCCTGTTTCACCTGCTACAGGTCCGTTAATAGGAGCCGCTGTATAAATTCCCCGTGTGTGGGAGCTCGAAGGGAAGGCTCGGGCCTTTATCGGGTGGACCTGATCCCTGGACACAATCAGCATGACAAATTTGGAATGAAAACATATTTTTATTATTTTTTTGATTGCCAGTATCCAGACAGGTAAAAGTGGCCAGGAAAAGCAAGCTGTGCAGTTTTAAGTTTTCTCTCCTTCCGCTCAACACGGGGCTCCTACCCCGGTAACCCAGAGGGGGCTCCAGCAAGGAGGGGCACACGGTAAAAAGGGGGAGTAATCCCGTTACCCGTGAGGCAGCGTGGGGGAACCAGGCACATGGGGGGGAGCCTTTCCTTTTTGCTCTCCAAGTACGTCCACCCTAAGCCCCTCACATCTACCCTGAGAAACCTGGGGAGTGTTTGGCTAGGACGGTCCTTCAAGGTCATCTCACTCAACTCCTTTAACTTAGGAATGAGAATATTGAGGGCCACAGCGACCTGGCTGGGAGTGCGGTCCCCAGTGCTAGCCCCTCCTTCCAGGCACCCAGGAGCGGCTGGGTTTCTGGGGCTCTCGGGAGTGGCCCCGGTGACGGAACGCACCAGGCCAAGGGCTCCCTCGCGCTGCTGCTCCTGCCCGGAGCTGACCGCACGGGTGTTAAACGGGCTTCCAACCGGCAAGCACGAACGCGTTGCAGGAAAACTCGCCCACAGGACTCCACTGTGACATCCTTCTTTCCTGAAGGAGCTCCCAGCTCAAGGACAGGAGGTGCTCCCCCCACCTCGACCTGCGGACCACAGGCAGACGGCTCTGCCCAGGCCACTGTGGCTCTGGGGACGACCCCTGCACGTGACCTGCACATGCACCAGGCGGCCCTCGGCCTGCCTCTGTGGGAACAGGGATGGTGAGCGAGGGAGGGGTCTTAACTTCAGGCAGGGACTCCAGGTTGCCCCTGGGAGTATGTTGGGGCGCCTGGCGTAGCTGCTGGACAAGCTGGAGACCAGCTGGACCTCCTGGCCTTCACGGACTCTTTCCTTGCGGTGTATCTTCCAGGACGAGCAAGCAGTCTCCGAACCCTTGAAGCCATGAAGGTGGCTGTGTTCCCACGAAACCCACAGAAAAGCTCGTGGGCAGGAAGTCCCCTTCCTCTTTATAACATCAGCCTCTGCACAAGTTTCCCCCAAAGCCAGGATTCTGCAAAATGAGTCACCTCCTGATGTCTCAGCAACTCGATAAATGTGGTTTTTCATTTGGGGGGGGGGGGGGGGGGGCGCAGCACAGCCAAAGAGGTATCTTTGTCCAGATCTTTTTTATTGAGATTTATAGGAGCAATTTATCAACACAGAAAAACCAGCCTCGCTGCTCCAAAATAACGGTGAAAGGTGGTGATACGGACGGAGACTCGCCACACGCGGGGCGGGTGACCGCAGACGGGGACGGCACCCCAGCAGGAGCCTATGTGGAACATGCAATGGTGAGTACCCGGAGCCGGGACCAGAAACGTCCACTGAAAAGAGCAAAACAAATAACTTCACAGGTACAATATCTGCATTTACAATATCGAATTCACTGGCTTCACTCTGCAGAGCAGAAAACGGATTTATTCCTTCACATCCCACGTTGCCGAGAATATAATACACGTTAGGGCATGGACGGCTCTGCCAAGAGGCAGACGCGGAGAGAAAGGTCAGCCTGTGGGAGGAACCCCCGCTCCCGGCCCGAGCTTTCCGCTATTTTCCGCCACTCCTCGAGGGCCCGCTCGAAAAGAAGACCTCTCGCCAAGTCTTAATCACACACGCGGGCGTTTGCCGTCGAGGCCCCGTTTTTTTTGGAACCATCTCGGAACAGCGAGGGGAGAAAAAAAGTCACGTTCGAATGGGCTACTCCCAGGAGCGGGGTTCTGACGCACGGCTGATTTGTCAGGAGTGCCCGGGAGGAACTTCAAGGTGAGCGCTTGACAGATCCCCGGCGCCAGCGCCATCCCGAGGCGACGGCGGGAGCGTGGGAAATGGGTGGCGCTTCGCTGGCGAACCTGGGCTCCTGGCCGCGGGGATGGAAACTGACCCGCCCCCCTCACGGGGCTGGGGCTTCACAAGCAAACCTACCCCGTGGGGAGCAGCAGCCGATCGGTTCGCCGGGATGCTTTCCGTCGCTGGGACGCATTCGCCGAGACGCTTTCCTTCGCCGGATGCTCTCCCGCGCAGCCGTCCGGGGCGAAGCTTTGGAGGGAGGCGAGAGCAGCAACTCACGGCGTCCTCCCCTGGGCACAGGCCCGGCCGAGCTATCGCTGAAAACAGCCCTTGGCAGTGAGGAGACTTGGGCCCCGCGTGCCGAGCTCGTTACTTCGATTCTATTCTGTGAAAAACGGGGAGGGCTGCCGTTTCTTTAGATAACGAACGGTACCACTAAAAAGGAGCAGCAGTGACAAGGAATGTCTCTGATGAAAACAAACGGGAGGAGTCAATAAATAACATACACAGAACTCTTTTTTTATGGAGGTGCAGCTCAGCAGTCTTTGTGGTACCCAGAAGAAGCCGAATCTACTTATTATAATTCGTTAAAACACAGAAACACTCAATTTAACGATAGAACTGAAAATGGCCAGTGTTTCGCTTACAAACCGCATATAATATACACACCATGGAACACAGTCGGCTGAGGAACAAACCCGTTTCCAGGTCCTCTGTAACATGAGCACACGATCGGAAATATTCCTCCACGCTCTACCGTAACTTTACATTAGGGCAAAATTTAAAAACGGAAGCATCGTCACCAGTCTTCAGAGATGATTTTGAGACTGTTCGGTCTCGGAGTTAACTCTACTATGAGGATAGGAATTATTTCATTCTAAAATGCAGTGTTTTTTGATCTGTTTTTGATAAAATGCATATACTGCTAACCCATTTTCTGTTGCGTGTGTGTGTGTGTTTAAATAAAGGCAATTTAGCCCGGCCAGTGTGGCTCAGCGGTTCAGCATCGACCTATGATCCAGGAGATCGAGGTTCGATTCCTGGTCAGGGCACATGCCCGGGTTTCGGGTTCGATCCCCAGCAGGGGGTGTGCAGGAGGCAGCCGAGCAATGACTCTCCCATCACTGACGTTTCTCTCTCTCTCTCCCCCTCTCCCTTCCTCTCTCTGAAATCAATAAAAACATATTTTAAAAACTTAAGAAAATAAAGGCAATTTAAAATGCGAGGTGTTGGTTTATCATTAAGGCTGACCCAGGCACGTCAGGAACATGGCCCTAGAGATGGCGAGGCGGCCGGTCACCGGGACCCTCCAGACCTTAGGATGCTGCCGGGAGTGGGAAACCGTTACTTTGCTGTAAAAGAGGGGCTCTCTTTAGCTTTGAGGACCAAGGGAATCTAAAGCCCGTGACGACCTGAGGAAACCAAGGATTACCATTTTAGAGTTCAACGTTCACTAAGTCTACAGTAAAAATTTTAAAATGTGGCCTGGATTTAAAAGAAAATATTCATAGGAACCTGAGTAATTCGAGCCTCTCAAGTCAACCTTAGCTGGGAGGGGGAAAAAAATCGTGTTAGAGCTTTAGAAAAAAGGTTTTGAAAATTTAAACGGGGAAAGCTCACTCTGGATGGACGCGGCTTCAGCCGCAAGCCCGGGCCCGTTACCCCGGGGCTTTTACCGCAGTTTCAATGGCTGTGCAACAGGGTCTGAAACTGACCGACAGGGGCCATGCCCCGGGCTACGCGGCCGCCACCTCGGCTTAAACCAGGCTGCCGTCCGTCTCTGCCTTTCTTTCTGCTTTTGGTTTGCTTTTCCCAGGTCTGCTGCCGTCTTTCCGAGCAGGGTGCTTCCTCCCCTCGGTGCACCGGGCCCTCCGGTCCCTCCTCTTTGTCCACAGGATCTGGAGCTGTCCTTCCCGGGACCTGACCAACCAGGGCTACGGGTAAGGAAGCCTTTGCGTTAGCAGTGAAATAACAGCTAATTTCTAGAAGTTTTGCTGAAAAGTCATCCTTAAACACGATACAGAAGGAAAAAAAATCATGAGCCCCAGTGACAGGAGGGGATACACGCACCAAAGAGAATGTTTTAGGTTAAAAGAAAAAAATAACCGTGGATTCATAAAAGTTTTCAATTTACTCCGTCTGTACTGTATAGCAGCTTAAAGTTAACTGTTATTTTTAGACTTCGCTTTATCGATTCCTTTGATTTATGAAACCAAGACGTATTATAACATAACTTCATAAAAATAATATCAATTCAATTATCTTCTTTGACAATGTGAAAATACCCCAACCATACATATATATATATATATATATACACAATAACCAGAAAACTTGTCTTTTCTGAAATTTCATCTTTTTTACTGGTTCAAACACAGGGAGGGTCAATCACCTGGGAATGATATAAAAAGCTCCTCAAACCTTCTCAAGCAGCCACGGAAACCAAGACCTCTACAATGCCAACTCCGACCGTGCTGGCACCGGGTGCTGGCACAGAGGGTCCCAGGGCGTCTTCCGTCTGGCAGCAGGAACACTTACCCCACGAGGAGGGCGTGGGCGCAGGTTCGGCAGGAGACCGGCCTCCCCAGGGCTGCGACGCCGGACCGTCAGGAAATTCCACCTGCGCAGCGCCCTTCTCGGCCACGTCACGGTGAGTCAAGCGTGCGTCGGGGGCATGTAAGAGTTTACCTGGAATAAGTCTGAGGCAGAAGGGTTCTCGGGCTATCTTCCAATTCATAGATCTCAGGAGCAATTTCTAAATCTCTAAAAGAGAGACCAACCTTACCTTCCGCTCCGGAGCAAAAATTGTTATTTTGCAAAGAGATGAGACTCGGTGAAGATGGGGGAGGTAGTGCGCTAGGTGCGGGGTGCGAGACGCAAGGCCCAGGCCCCGGAGGGGTCCGCCTGCCCTCTGCACACTGTCCAGCGGGCACACGAGGCCCCGGGATCTCTGCGCTCCCCGCGCCGAGCGTGCGCGTTTGCGGCCGGCGGGAGCAGCCATGCCTGTGAAGATGCTCGCTCTTTGTGAACAACTGCTTTTCTGTCTCAGTAGGTGTGTTTTTTTAAAAAAAAACAGAACTTAATGACTATTTTTCCCTTTAAAATTCGAGGATGCACGTTAGCACTCCCCTCCTCCTACACTGGAAGCAGCGGGCAAGTAGAACGTGTGTGTGAATTTAAACTCCAACCAAGAGTGGAGACGGCCAGCGACCCTCCAAATTTCTCTTCCGAAGTAAACTCCTCTTTCATAGCAATTATTTTCCCAACTCTCAAAATAGAATGTCATTTAAAAAGCACTCTCTCTCCCAATGAACACAGCACACAACTGTCAAGACAAAGACTTGGAACCACTAAAAATATCAAGGACAGGATGCGGGTAATTACAAGGTCGAGTTTTGTGTATTGTTAGTAGTGAACTTAGAAATGTACAGTAAAATTGCACTAAGAACAGGACAAATTAGTGGACTTTTAAAATTACTGTTATTATTTTCAGTCTGATGACACGGAGGACTTTGCTGGGGAAACACAACGGTTCCTATAAACCAGCATTTATTTGGGGCGCGGAACTCATCAGGGGGGAGAAACCACCGGAACGCCGCCGGGACCAGGCAAACAGTCTTTACGCTCCAATGTCACTGCCACGGAACGGCCCACCCAGTGCAAAGCATTACTAACGACAGAGAAATGACAACGTAAGTCAATATACAACGATTAACCCACATTGACACATTCATTCTTTTCTCAATAGAATTCATTTTAAATTATACTAAAAGGTGAACACAGAGCTTCCGTCCTTGGCGCATCCATCGCTGATACGTTCTCTGAGGTCAGGCGGAGGATCCAGAACGACGCGTCGCACAGCGGCTTGCTGTCGAAACCCAGCAGGCTCGCCCCCCGGCGTCCGAGCATCTCCGGACGTGTGAAAGTGCTGCTTATTCACTTGGAGGCTTCTGAAAATCAGTACTTCCCTGAAACTTAAAAGCCAACGGCCTCTCCTTCAGAATCGCTGCGAACTTTTCCGAGGATCTCCCGCTGAGCGCCGGCAGGGCCGAGGGACTCCCACGTCCCCGGAGGGCGCGCTCCCTGTTCCCGGCGCACCGAGGGCTCCGGGCCAGGGTGGCACACGCGGCGAGGGCCCGAGCGCAGCCGTCTCGGAAACATCTCCAGCTGTCCCCCCGCCCCGGGACACCGGGAAGTCGCTTCCGAAATGCACAGGAGCAGCACGCGGCTGGTCTCCCATCCCCCAGGGGTATGGAGCAAAGGCCTATAAGACCAGCAGTGGCCGTCTATAGACAAAATACGGCAACACTGGGGCGATCTGTCGCCCCACACCGCAGACAGCAGATGCCACCTTGGCAAGTCGAAGATATGTTTGATATCAGAGGTACCCATCGAAGTGGTAAGTACAAGCGTCTCAAGTCCCGGGTTCATGTGTACCAAAATGAGTGCGTGGCAAAGAAACAACGTTGTCCTCCAGTGTGGGCAGATGGAAAGGCGGCGAGGCGCACCCAGGAGGGGAGGGGAGGCCAACCCCGCGCCTGAGCCTGGTCACGACTCCCCCTGGGCGCGTCCTGGCGGCCCGGGTCTCCGCAGCGGTGGAAGACCCCGGAGATGCGGGAATCCACCCTCCGACCCTCATCCTTCTCCCGAAGGCTCCGTGTCAAGGGCTGGGAACAGCCGCGTGGACTTCCTCGAGGCCCCGTCTTCCCCGGGACCCCCCTGCCCCGTCGGGGCTGTCAGAGGCCGTTGCTGTTCCTGTGACAGAGGGGCGGCTTGGCGAGCTCCAGGACGCCCGCCCGGGACTTGTTGAGGAACTTGGGGGCGCGTCGCAGCAGCCGCTGGGCCTCCGTGAAGGTCTCCGTCAGCTCCTTCTTCCACTGCACAAACTCCGGGTCACTCTAAACGGAAACACACGGAGAAGATGTGACCGCTGCGCCCGCGGGCGGCGCCGACAGGCCTGGACGCCGCTGGCAGTGACCGTGTCCTTGGACCCCCACCCCAGGGAATGCTCTCCCTGTTCTTCTGGCCCCTGGCGGGAGGACTAGCTGGTGGGTCCGGCACAACCTTCCCCGGGTCCCCTTGCAGAGCAAGGAAAGTCACGCCAGCCCTGCAGGCGACCCTCACACCCCCCACTGGGGACCGCGGCCTTCAGACTGTTAACAGATTACCTCTGATTTCTGATCTTTAAAGCAGCTCAAGTCTGCAACACACCAAGGAGGGGTTCTGACAAGTTGAACACACCCTCACATGTCTACCCATTAACTCTCTAAATAAGCTCCTCTCTTCTCTCTCTCACACATGCACACACGTCAGTGCCCCATTGAAAAATATTCAGGACCTAAATTTGGGCTACAACAGAGCTTTGGGGGCAGAGACACGGCATTTCCCTTTGAGGGGTCACTCCGCTGTCTCACGTTTATTTAAATATACCAACCCCGAGCTCAAACGTGCCCGAAAGAGCTGGGAAATCGTGTAGCAGATACAATGCTAGGCCCCGAGGAGACGCGGGACGGGTTTCCCGATAGACAGGGCAACCAAATTTCTTCACGGGCTTCCCCCTCACCGGGGCTGATAGCTGCTTCTCGGGAAAGAAAATGAATTTGCTGAAAACCCTGGACCTTAGGGCTTCCTTTCTACGCTTGTAAGTGGCCGAGCACGGGGCGAGAAAATGCTCTCTAACCGAGCAGCCAGCTCTTCTGAAGACAGACAGACAGACAGACAGCATTGTTCTAAATTGCACCTACGGGGGGAAAAAAAACCATAAAGACTCACCTCACACTGCAAGACAAACTGCTTCCCTCCTTTTATCCTCAACAAAATGCATTTTTTGTCCTTGATCTGAGTTTCCTCCACAGACAGAATCTGTTCCATCGTCAGCAAATTTTGCTAGTCACAGAAATAAGAACGATCGATTACTTCCCAGCGTCGGTGACTCCTTGAGTTAAATTCATACGTAACACCCCGAGAACGGCCGGCTCAGACATAAGTAAACAGAAAGAAAGCTGCCGTGTTTCTTTCTTTGCTGCTGTTCTAGAGGCGGCGTCAAAGCAGCACGTACAAAAGCGCCGACTAACAGCATCTCAAAAGAAATCTGCAAGGGGGGGGGGGGGGTCTCTACGGCCAAACAGCGAGCTGCTCCCTCCCCGCGGCACTGATCTTCGAGCGACTGTGAGTCGCGTTCCTTTCTCGCACCGCGAGCTCATCCTAACTCTGTCAGGACGGCAGCGAGGGAACGCGGCCGGGCTACGCGTGATCTACAGGAGCCGAAGGCGTGCGGCTGGGTCCTCCCGCCGCAGCTCAGCGAACGCCCCGCAGCGCAAGCTGGTCGGCCGAGGCCGTCCTGATAGTATCTCAGGGACGACGTTATAAATGCCGGCGACATCCCTCAAGGGCTGTCGCGCTGGGCCCATAGCATTATTGCTCGGGGAGAAGGCTAGAGTGTCGCGAGTACCTTACCATTTTATGTTTTTTGGGGTAAATACTCCAGGAATCCTAAACGAGAAACAACACCATCGTGAATGCTCATTCGCACCTACGCATGAATCCACCCCGTGCACGTCACGTAGCTTCTCAAATGGAACATTACACGTGGGCTCTTTTGATTGCATCTGACGTTAAACAAAGGAAGATTTTTTTTTTTTTTCTTTAGTTTTCAAATATCCTGAGAAGTGGGACAGGTTCCTTTCAATGTGCACAACGGGGCCTAGCGTACTGTACCCAGGGCCACTTATTATCTGGAATTACATATAACAATAAAAATAATAATAATAAATTATATATGAATTGCAACTCAGGAGCTGCGTGCACACTTCTCTATATATTACAATATACGCTATGTAATATTACACACGATATTATATGCCAGCACCTGAGCTATACTTCAGGACCCCCCACAAAGGGTCTTAGTAATTATAACTCAGAACCTAGGTGCGTTCGTTTTTAGAAAATGCCTTCCATGGCGTTAGCAATAGCGAAAAGATCTTGTGTGTTTATAAAGAATGGGCTAGCAGGTAATAGCAATCACCCATAATTAAACAGCAACTCCACCAACGGGTTTATAAAACACACTCCGAAGTCAAGTACACAAGGCCTGGGCTTCCTTCTTCCCACACTGCCGACCCCTGGAGAGCGGACGGCCAGTTTTCCAATACATCCAACAGCGCGATCATGCTTTTCACATCCGGAACCAATGACCTGCTCCCCTGGCCCCCGGGGACTAGCCATTCCCTCCCCAAGAACACAGACTTATCTCCTACGGTGACAAGCTCTGGTCTCCTCGCACAGCGGGCGCTGACTAAATGCTGCCTGGCTTGCTAAAACAGACAGTGTGGATGGAAATTTTCTTTTTTTATCTTGTTCACAAACATCGGCTCTCGCAGAGGACCTCAGAGGGCGGATATACCTTCCCGTCCGTTGTATGAAATCCACTTACAAGTTTGCAACAAGGTGGAGACAACGGGGTGCATGGTTTGGGGACTCCGTCTCGGTGCCGAGCGGACCCAGTCGGAATCACCCCTCAGGACCGCCTAGCTGTGTCGTGGGCGCCAGGCCTTCCCTCCCTGAGCCCCGGTTCCCTCTTCATAAAATACGAGATGGGCCCCCAAAGGTTGCTACCTATTAAATGAGTCTCTTTTTTAACAGCATCTCGTTGAAGAGAAATATGCAAAAAAAAAAACCTGCAGTAGCGGCGATGATTTCTATTTCTCCCATTTTACAGGTGAGGAAACTGAGGCCCGGAGGGTCAGCGTAACGCGCTCCGAGTCCCGGAGTCTCCGTGTGACTCCAGAGGCCTAGGTTTCTTCCCCTTTTTGGATCCGCCCAACTGTCCTCCAGCTTTCTTCAGACCTCACCGAATGGCACAGCACGTTCTATTTCCCTGTTATTACGAAATCCTTCCTTGACTCGGAAGCCCCCGAACGCTACAGCTGGAACATTAAAATCACATGCACGCAGGTTAAACCCGACGCACAGGGCTTCGGGGGCTCCTTCAGGAGACACGGCCGGCAACGCGACGTGACCGCGGCGTTCGACCTAAGGACAGCGAGCGCTCGGGAGCGAGCGTCAGACTTACGCGGGAGTCCCCCTCTCCTCTCCACTCCAGTCTGTTCGGGAAGAGGTAAAAATACCGGCGCTGCCACTGTGTGAGGAACGGGTTTCCCAGCTTCAGCATGTACCCATGCATTATGCAGTCTTTCCCCATGGCGTAATCTGAGGACGGGAGATGGCTGTGCGTTAGGCGGGGTCTGAGACAGGGCGTCCGCGTCAGTCTCGGGACAGAAAGAATCACACGCTTCCTGCAAGACTCACGTTTCTAGCCACACGCAACACTCCGGAAAAACCATCATTTCCTCCTGAAAGTGTTTAAACTGAATTTGCTGGTGAATAAAATGATGCGGGTTTCGAGTGCAGAATTCTGTACCCCCGTCGCCTGTATTTACCACCCGAAGTCAGGTCTCCTCCCGTCGCCGTACGCTGGACGCCCTTCACTACCTCCCCCGGCCCCTCGCCCTGGGAAGCACCCCACTGCCGTCTGGGTCTGCGCGTTTTTACGTATTTGTCTCGTTGGTTCGCCTGTGGTAAAAATCATTACTTGGGCCTGTAAACGCAGGGGATCTGGGGACTGAAAGAACAGAGGTGTCTTCGGCCCCTCTCCCCACGCTGACGTTAAATAGCTGCCTCTCGCTTTCCCGGTAAGGCCGTGACGGCTCTTTACTGCTCCGGGAGGGCAGAGGTTTGCCCTGAAGCGGCTCTCCCGTGACACGTGACGGGGATGGAAGAGCAGAGCGGGACGCCCGGGGAGACGGCGGCTGCCTTACCTTCTTCGTGGCCCAGCTGCTTGTGCTTCGCTCTCTTCCTGGCCTCGATTTTATCCGTGTCCGCGTTCACGGTTTCATAAATGGTTTCCACGACTTCCTGCTGCCAGCGCTCGGAGATCACCAGCGGGAAGTTCTTGTAGAGCTCTTGGTCGCAATCGAGAAGCTGGTGATTGTGAGAAACCGAGGTGTTTATGGCTCGCCGTACTTACGGACTCGGCAGTGTCCCGACCGCACGCAGGGACGCAACACTGGGATGGCATATAACCGTTTAGAACAGTTCAGTAACTGTGACAAATCTCTACCAGTGACAACCAGGGCCCACAGATGGCTGTGGCTGGTGGGCACTTTGCTCTCGCTCCGGGTCAGCTGGCCTCACCCCAAATTTCCCTACCTACCTTCAGTACACTTTTGCTGATGAAAGCTCCCATAGGTAGCATTTTCTTTGGAGTATTAAAAGATTTTTTTGACGACAAAATTAAATTTCAATTGTGCCGAGGGTATTTTATTTCTATTGAAAACAGACTCCTATAGTTTTAGAAACAACGGAAAGGGAGGAGGCAGGAGAGTTTTCTAACCACCTTCACTTCCTCTGAAAAGCGACAAAAGCGAAAGGCAGGCGGGGGCTGAAGTCACCACTCATTCCCCGAACCTTCCGGCGAATCCACGCTTAACGGTATCATCGGCTGAATGAGCGTAAAGCTCAAGACGCCGGGGGAGCTCAGGCGGCCCGGCCTCTGCGGGCCCCCGCGGTAAAGGTCACGCTTCACGACGTGTTTCTTTTATGTGCGTCTTTCCCAAGCTCTTAGCAAGCTTCTCGTCCTTCCAAAGGGAGGCTGGCTACGCTCGGAAAACGAGTGAAGGTGGTTTTAGGTGGCATTGCACTGGGCAGTCTTTTACCTACACCTGGCAGAGGTGGGTGTGTGCGTGTGTGTGTGTGTGTGTGTGTGTGTGTGTGTGCATGTGCGTGCGTGTGTGTTAACAGTGCTGCCACCTTCTGGGGGGGAAGAGGCCTGGTAGGAAACCCCGGGCGGCTACATGAGAAGGGTATAAATGTGCGCGGATGAGAGGAGCCCGGGAGCAGCTGGGAGGGAGGCGGGACCCTGGGGGAAGCGGTGGAAGTGGGGCAGACGAGAGCCTGACATGCAGTGAGACGCCCCGACTCTGCACCCCGAAGAGGGTGACTTCCTCTCGTGACTCACCATCTGTAATCGTACCTTGTCTGCCGGCGAAATAGCAAACCTGAACAAAGGCTTAAAAAATGCAGAGGGTTCTATTTTTTTAAAAACCAGTGATGATTTCACTTTTGATCGACAAATGCGACGTGATTCATGCTGTTTGCTCCTTTCCTCCTGACACGCAGGGATCTGAATACTCGGGAGAACTACCTCTGATTCTAACGCAGCGCGACTGGCTCTGGGGCAGGAGGAGGACGTTTGCTCCCACGCGGTTGTTTTCCCTGCTTCCTACGCATGTGAGTTTTATGTCAATCCCAAATATACCCAAATCAGTAAAAAAAAAAAAAAAAAAAAAAAAATCTGACCACTTTTGCAGCTTTTCAAATATAAACTTATCAGCCCCCGAGAAAGCTTTCAGAGTCGCTAACTCATTTGGGTGGCTGACACCCACGGTCCTCAGCTGTGTAGATGTCCGTTTGTCAGTGACATCCCACAGGCGGGTCAACACGGAAACAACCGCAAGGCGTAATTTCTAACTAACCCCCTCCCCCCCACACACACGCCCCCTCCCAAAACCCTGAGGGCCAACATCGTGTGTGCACCTTGATGCCCTTGGTGTCCTCTTCATCGAAGGAGCCGATGTCAAAGGCGTCGGCGGCGTTCACTTCTCCCCGGGGAGGAATCAAGGGTGGCGGGTACTGGAAGACCCAAAGAAGGGAGGTTCAGTTACCCGGCGACCTTACGGCCCCGTCCCAGCCCGCCCTTCCACACGGAGAACACAGCGCAAGTCATCAGTGCCCCAAAGAAGGCCCTTGGATTTCAAGCAGATTTAAGGCCAAACGAAAGCCTCGTGTCTCAAGTCTTAAATAATTTTCAAACACAGCGAAGGCTCACGATGGCACATGCGCCCAGCTCAGCCTTAAGGAAGCACATTTTCTCAGGGGGTCGGGGGCCGCGTTCCACTGGCGAGGCCCTTCAAGCAAACGGGGCCGACGGAGCGCTCCACGCCCACAAGGTCCCCAGGCCGACGCTGGCTGAAGCGGGGCTCGAACCCTAATTCTAATCAGGCAGGATAACAGGTCACTTATTCCTCCACAGTTTGAGTTCATAAAACGAGTCCAAAGCTGACAATCAACATTAAAAGAAACAACAACACTTCAACTTGGCGTGTTTTCCTATATTGTCGCAAATAGAAAAATAGCTTAAAAAAATAAGGAATGGGCATTGTTGCTGACATGCAATCGTGAGAATTCTTAAATGGTGTGGTTCTGGGCTAGAGAGTGTATGTAAGCTTACGACAGACGTTTCCTGTACATTTTTACTTCAGGAAAACATAAAGATACAGACATCTATTGAGATCAGAAACCAGGGGGATGAGCTAAAGCTAAAAAAAAAAAAAAAAAGCCTTCTTTACATGGACATTTGAATTAGCTAGATAACAGCTCCAGTTCACCGTTTACTAATGTATACAGAAGGCGTTTTCAAAACGTTTAAACCGGGGAACGAAGGGGCGGCCGCGAGCAGCCCCCGAGGGGGTCACCATCCAGCCGCACGGAGCGAAAAGGAAGCCGGGGGGGCAGGGACCCCGGGGACAGAGCCAGGAAGCGGGTGGGGGGCGGGGGGCGCACGCTGGCGCCCGGGAGGCTCCCACAGGCAGTACCTTCTGCAAGTAGACGTGCTGCCAGTCGATGCCCCTGAAGAAGCCGTGCTCCTTCACTTCCCGCGCGCTGCAGGGGAGAGAGTCACGACAGCCGTGAGCGTGCGTGTGGAAATCCAAGAACTATTTTGCAAACACTGTCTCCTATTAGGGACACAGAGGGACAACCGTTTCCAGTTCCTTAAGCAAGCACGTCAGAGACGCTCCTCTCGAAGCAGCACAGGAAAGCGCCGCGGTGTTTGGAAATCCTGCGTGCCGGGCTAGGAGCGCGGCCCCACGTGATCGCTTATTTGGAGCATTTACTCCGGTTGGGGGGAATCAAGGAGTTTTCACAGGTTATATATATATATATATATATATATTTTTTTTTCCCCCTGTAATCATGAGAACAAATTTAAATAAGAATTAAGTCAGGGATCTGCGCATCAGAGAGATTTACAAGCCGTGACGGCTAAAACGACAGGATACGAAGCACCGAACATTTACCTGGAAACAAATTATAAACCTAATAAAATCGTGCGTGCCACTCCCCTTTCTGAACTAAGGAAACCAGTTTTCCTGAGGATCATTATTAAAGCTCGACTCGTACAGAACAGAAAAAGCCGTGCCCCTCGGGGAAAGTCTGCGTCATGGACATGCGTGCTCCCGGTGTCCCGCACTGATGGCTCTTCCCCAGCCCTGGCCCGGGGTGCTCCTCCTGCTCAGGGCTGGCCCCCCCTCCTCCACAATCACTCTCTGGGCGACGTCACCCTTCCCGGCCTCTAAGTGCCCTGTACTTGCAGATAATCCCCACATCCGGGTCCCAGTGCTGACCTTCGTCCTGAGCTGCGGGAGGCCGCATGTGCAGGTGCCTACCCGCGTCTCCACGTAGATGAGGTAAAGGTCGGAGCAGGACTCTGGATTTTCCCCTCCACATCTCAGCATCTTAGGCCAACAAGCCAGGATAACCCCCCATTCCTCTCTTCCCTCCTCTCCACAGCCGGCCCTCAGCAAGGCCCGGGCCTGACCGCTTCTTCCAGCCTCCGATCCCCGATGTCACGCTCAGTAGGGGTGTGGTGTCTCTGACCCCGGAGAGGATGCCGGCGCTCCTGAGAACACCGGGGCGCCGCCAGGCCACTGCCAGCCCACACAGGCACTGCTCCAGCTGCCTCCTGCCTCCCCCCTCCAGTCCTGCCACTGCGGTCACCGCCCCACTACGTATAGCACCGGAATCGCCTTTCAAATGATGTCACCTCTCTCCTGCTCGAAACTCTCCAAAACCTTCCCATGGCATTTACAACAGGATCCTGCACCTCACTGGCCTGACACAGGGCCTGGAACCTGGCCCAGGCCCCCCACCGCTGCGGGGAGTTGCGGGGGCAAGTAGGGGGCGTGTATAAGATGGCAATTAGTCAGTCATACATTCGAGAAAATAGGTGAGAACCTGATCAGAACATTAAAATTTACAAATACAACCATTACTAAATCAGTACTAATCATTACTGAAACTTCACCAAATGAAACGATGAAATACCAGAATTCATTTCCACCACCCACGCGATCGACTTCTAAAGTTAAAAACTTGGCGACTCCGACCTGGCCGGTGCGGCTCAGTTGGTGGGGTGTCATCCTGTGCACTGAAAGGCCGTCAGGTCGATTCCCAGTCAGCGCACATGTCCGGTTTGCAGGGTCGATCCCCGGCAGGAGGCAGCCCGTCGATGTTTCTCTCTCTCTCCCCCTCTCCCTTCCTCTCTCTCTAAAAATCAATTTAAAAATCTTAAAAAAAAAAAAAAAAAAAGTTGGCGACTCCTTCAGGTTGTTAATTACGGAACACATGGGACAACACACATACTTCCCATGGGATTTTCTCCCCCCGCTGGAATCAAAGTGGAAGATTTTTAAATACTAGGAATGACGTTGGACTTATTGGAAATGACTGTTTTCCCCTGCGGGTGACGATCCTGACTGGCAGAAACAGCAGCCTACCCGCCTCCGCGACAGCCGAGCCGCTTGCTAACTTCGCGCTGGAGCAAACCCTCCAGGAGGGACTTCAGCTCCGGGGAGAAGGTGTCTGGAAGCTCCACGTTCTGGGGGTAAACGAGACACAGTTTCAGTTTCAAAAGTGCATTCACGGAAATGGCGCTTTCCCACCCGGCCAGATTTAAAGACCGTTCCTTGGGTAAGGACAGTGTTAAAAATTACAGATTCATCACAGACTAATATTTTTTTCATCTAAAGAAACATAAAGCAGTTACTAATCATTTTCCAGGTCAATCCGCAGGCGAGAAAAAAAGAACCAGAAGGTCTCCTCACTTCTCTGCATCTCAGTCATTTCCCCTTTTTATTTCATTTCTTTCGTTCTGTTCTTGATTTTCTATATCTCTCTCCCATTGTCAGCAAATCTTGATTTCTGCCTTACCATCTATTCCCATTATTTCTTCTATTCTGAGATTCTTCTAGGGCTTGCATTTTCACGTATTTATTTTTGAGACAGCAAAATTTCACACTGGTTGTAATGGGAACATGAAATTGAATAAAAATAGAGTTTTTATCTCCTTACCACGGTCAGTGTCATCCGGTCTATTTCATGCTTATCTTTGGTTTTATGTTGTCTGAAAGGGCTGTGACTGCAGAAATAAAGGACATTCTGTTATAATACGGCACCAGCCAACTTAGCACCTATCACTGACTAATATTGGGGGAAAGCGCTGTGTTCTGTCACCATTCATTCAAAATCGTAGGAATACAAAAAGCCATCAAATCAACATCTATCATTTCCAGAGGAAAACTGGTGATCAGATACGCCGGGTCCAGAAAGAGCAAGGCTTACGCTTCTTTGAACCGCCGGACCCTCCCGTCCATGAAGTCGCAGCGCTAACATACACCTCAGCTAATAGACCGCCCCTGTTTTAAAACAGCATTAAAAACTTATTAGCCAACAGGTAAGTCATGAAAATGAAAGTCATCTCTACACAACAGTTGTCCCATTAGTGTTCGAGATAATAATTTTCATACATTTTTTTTTTTTTTTAAGAAAAAGGGTTATTAGTCCCTTAAACCACCCAAGGAACTGTCGTCAAACCAAAACATGACCCAGATGAACCTGCGCTTCCCCCGGAGAAACCAGGAGCTGTGAGCAATACATTCCTTTGAGGATAACAGGGCTACGCTCGGGGTCCGAGGCTGACTACTCACTTTTGAGACTTCTAGAGAGCCCGGACTTCACAGCCAGGCGGCCTGGGCTCACGCTGTGACCTGGCTGTGAGCCGGCCGCATAAACCTTCCGCATCACTTTCTTCCTCTCTAAACTGGCACAAGGTCACCACGTCACAGAGACCCCCAAAAGGGGACGACCGAAATAATGTCAAAGCCAGGGGTCAGGGCAATGGTAGGTATCTAATATAGAAACCACTTGGGAAATTTGTAAAGTCTTACTTTATAAATTTGGGTGTCTGCTTGATAAAACAAATTATTCGTACTCTTGACCATATTTATAAAACTCTGGAGAAGCCGGCTTCTGAAAGGCCGTCTTGGCGTTTAGAAAGCCTAGTTAAACATGCAAATTAGAAAACCATGGCCTTATTTACTTATTTGAAAACTAAAGACGGGGCAACGTATATGATTAAATTTCCTTATAGTAAGACACGCCTATAAAATTAACTAATCCTATAGATGTATGCATAAGGCATTTGTAACATAACCTGAGGTGAGATCAAATATTTTCAGGTTAACTCTATAAAAGGGATTAGAATGTTGAACACACAAATCAATGGGATTTAGGGGCCGAAAAACCCCTAAAATTCCGCTTATCTTTGCACCGCCGCTTACCGGGACTGATCAGCCGTCCTGCTCAATTAGTTCAGTTATGCCCTGAATCAGCTCTTGACAAGTTCATTGCACTTCGGAGCATTTATCATCTTAAATGTTTTCATTTTCACTTTGTACAAGAGAGGGCACTCTCACGCTTTTCCTTCCTTGTCATGCAATGAAATACAAAGTAATTTCCATCTCTTGAAAGCACTAATTCGGAGGGGGAAAAAAAAAACCTAAACAAGTAGAATTGGTATGAAGCAAACACACGCTCATCTTCGAAACCGATTCTGATTGGAAATATTATTTTTACCCTAACCGTTTCCCGGGACAAAAATGTAAAATGACTGCCTTTGGAAAGCAAACAGGCCATAACAGCAAACAATACTGATTTGTTATTTATCAGAAACTATAATGTTAAAAAACACCAGCATCGTTCTTCTGGGCAAAACACGGAGAGGTGCTAACGCGTGCGTGGCTCAAACGTCTATCGTTAGATCTTACTAAAACCCTGGTCTTTCTGCTGACACGGCGGTGCCCAGAGTTCCTGAACTTGCGAAAGGGATTTTGTGACGACCTAGACGCTTCTGCGAGACCCCCCCCCCACGGGCCCCCGAGCACAGTGCCAGAGAGCCCACCCTGCCCTTGACCCTGGGCCTGCCGCGCCTCCCGCCGGAAGGAAAGGCCGCGCCTGGACACTTGCAGGGAAGGGCCGCTGTGTCCTCACAGAGACGCTCTGTGCTAAATTTAAAAAGTCTTTCACGAGACCAGAGGGAGGCTTGCAAGGGAGCTGGAGTCAGAGCTGGCCGGTGCCAAAAACATTCCCAGCGCATGGGCCCTATCGCCACAAATCCCACGTTACAGATACAGCTCCTCCCGGCCGGGAGCGCACTGCGGCCTCGTGGCCTGTGCTGCGGGGCCGCGTGGACGGCCGGGTCTTGCAAGCGGTCAGCCCGACGCGCATCTGTTTCCAATGTATCCCTGATTATTCTTTGTGAACGAAACCGGAGACTCGGTGTCTATTTTGCAGAATGTTAAAGAAAACCTCCGAGAGCAGTGATCTCTCTCCCTTCGCAGCGAGGCGCCCGGTGCTCACGGATCCTGTGTGATCGCGGCTGCTCCCCGATGCGGCCGCGGGCCTGTCAACAGCTTCCAGGGGGAGCCGAGCTCTCCCAGCGGCACACGCAACACTCCGGCCGCACCGGGGCGGGTCCCGGGAGCACAGCTCACATGGGCGGTGGGACAGCTGCAAAGTCTCGCCGACCGAGTTGGCGAATCATTCAAATTATGATAAACGATGGGAACACACACACACGCTATTCAAAGTGAAACAGTGAGTTCAAAACAATACCTTTATCGTGACAAGTCATTAAAAACTCTCACATCAAAACTTAATTTTAGAATACCGGAAAGACTGCGTGCCGTACGCATTTTGAACCTGAGCCTATAGCTGCCAAAATATTTATAAGCATTCCTTTCTTCTCTACGTGGAACAAACTCAACAACCTCGGGCGGAGCTCAGCTCTCCCCGGACCCCCCACCTGGGCTCTCCCCCTGCGTCTGACACCTTTGGGGATGAACAGTCAGTGGTGACAAGCGTAAGATCAGGTGACTGTGACGTCGATTCTCTTCCCTAAGCGACATCCGAAACCCAGGCTGCGGATCAGGGCGGCAACTCCACGTAGCCGCCGCGTGGACACAGCTTCAGGCACGGATGCTCTTAGTATCTGACAAAGCATCTCAAGGGGACGCGGCGACCAGCACCCGGACGCGTGGCCCTGGAACGGCTCCGTCCACCGCCGTGCGTCCGGGGTGCAAACACGTGCTCGGCCTGGATGACTCTCTCACGCCCAGGTTCCTTTCCCTCCTGCCCTGAGGTACTTTTCCAGGGTCAGGCCAACACTAGGATTCTGGGGTGTGTTGCAGCCGAGGCAGGGGGCACACCGGTCGGTGCGGGAAGGAGTCCGTCACGGAAAACAGAAGCGCACAAGACCCTTGGGGACCCGGGTTCAACCTGACCGGAGATGTGGGGAGAGGGAAAGGGCTGCTCCGGAGCAGCGTCTCACCCTCAGTGCTGCTGACCCTTGGGGCTGGTGATCTCTGTGGGGGCAGCATCCCTGGCCTCTGCCCGCGAGGTGCCAGAAGTAGCCCCTCCCCAAGTTGTGACAACCACGAATGTCTTCAGGAGTTGCCAAGCACCCCCCGGGGGGTTAGTGGCTGGCAGGGCCTCCGGTTCATCCCCGAGGACTGACCCTGCGGCTGCCCTGTGCGAGCGCCGGGACGCAGAGGGGCCCGCGGCTCCCAGAGCCAGGGCCCCGGGGCTCGCCCCCCGCACCCTCCTGCTCTGTTTATTTCAGTTTCTCAGCTCCCTCGTGCTCAGGTCCCTTTCTCTCCGGTGCATGAAAGCTGCACAGGATGCTCTATACCAAAATCACCGTAACCACAATATCCTTAGGGGTTCGCCTCCTTTCTGGTCCCAGCAGGGGGTCCCTTGCCTGGGTTCTGACCCCCGCCTCCTGCCCCCATCCTGCCAGCGCTCCTGCTGCCGCCAGACCCTCTTCTGAATGACAACCCGACCACCCCACCATGTCCCTGCTTTGCTTCAACGCCTGCAGTGTCTGGGCCTCAGGAACAAAGCCCCGACTCCACAGCACGAATTCCAGGCTCGCCGCAGGCCCGACCCAGCCCTCTCGGGCTTCTCTCTCAGCACAGCCTCCCCTCCTGACAAAGAGTGGACCGGTCACCCACAGGTCACTGACGGGAGAGACAACCTGCTCCATGCGGTCCCCTCCCACCCAAGTCTCCCTACGGCCACCGTCTTTGCAAGAGCCTAGAACCGGCAATCCCACCTCGGTGCAGCTCCCAGCACGTGGCTCCCAGCACGAGTCAGCACGGCCCGTCCGGCCCACCGTCCTGCAAGTTCCCCCAGAAACTTCCTTCCTCCCTCCCCTCCTCTCTTTCCCCTCCTTCCTCTCCCCACTGCATCAGGCACAGTGCTGCATATGGTAGGTACTCGATAAAGGCTTATAAGACTTATTTAAATCAATTAAGTAACAAAATATTTCCCCGCTCTTTGGTTTTAGTGCCACATCCTTTCCTGTCCAATGGCTGTGGAACGACAGAATGGCATCAGGCCATAAATCCCAGTGAGGAAGACCCACCGAGTCCGATCCACTGTTCACTGGAAGGTTCTTTCCAGTTCGGCTCAATAGGTGGTCAACCGGGAGTGTGACGGTGACAGGGAGGGGGCTATCCGGGAGGCGGGACACGGCCTCACTGGACAGCTCGTGCTTGAAAGGGCATCCTTGTGTCAACCTGACATCCTTTCCCAGCCTTACTATGCCTTCCCTCCGGAGCTACGCAGCATGACTCAGTAAGGGGGGCTCCCCGAAATACTATGCCCAGCTCCTTCGACCTTCCCGCATGAGCCAGAACTTCTAGCTGGCTCTCCCTCTTCTCACCCATCCCATCCCATCCCATCCCATCCCATCCCATCCCATCCCATCCCATCGCATCCCATCCCATCCCATCCTCGTGGCCAACCCCTGGATGTATCCTGTCGGCCAAGACTCTCCATAGGAGCCACACTGAAGATGATGTTTCAACCGAGCCTGGTCAAGGACTTCACAAAGGCACGACCACCCTCCAATTCAGCACCCCAAATCTGAATTACGGCCAAATAAGACTGACTTCACACTGTCAGCCACAAACGGGAACGCTAGATCACATAGAGTTATTAAACAAAACCCTCGGGTCTTCTAAAAATAAAGTACTGTTATGCCAGATCGTCCCCAACATATACGTATGGATGTTACGCTAAACGGAGTAACAATATTAAACAAAATAAATAAGAGCACAAAGCCTTAAAGGCAAGGCTCCCGCAGGCTTCCCTGCACCATTGCACTGTAGCTTTTGAATGTCAAGTTAATGTGGTCAACAGCTGAGCTGCTTTGCAGTTTTTTTATCAGCTTGAGCTTCTTGTGAGTATCGTTTCTGTATCTCTAACCCCACCTCCAACGGAGGCCCAAGCAAAGGGCCCGGCGAGCCTGCCGCGCTCACCGGCCTGCGTGACTCCCCGGGGCTGGAAGGATGTCTCGTGTGGAAGCGGCTTTCTCTGGTCAGCCTTGCAGAAGCTCTCTAATTAGGTCAGCTAGTCTGATGACATGAATTAAGGCCATCCAGGCTCCACAAATACAATAATTCAATCCAGGACCCGCAAGACCTGACTCTCTGAGCAATAATACAATTTTCGTTCCCAAGCGAACCGGGTGAGCGGAGCACTGGATTATTGGAGTCCTGGGGAAGCTGCGAGGGAGCCCGGAGCTGAGCTGGGGCTCAGACGTGGAACCCAGCCTCCTTCCAGAATGTGCCAAAGACCACAAGAGGATGCGCCGGTGCTCAGGGAGGCTTCCCGACAGAAGAGTGAGAAGTTCAGCCAGTACCACCCTCGCGTGTTCATCAGAGAAAGATCAGAGGGAAAATCTTGACCGGGAATTTTTTTTCTTTAATTTATCTTCATTGTTTTAATGCAAAGCACTTTTTGTCTCTTTGTGAATGAAGAAAAATCAGAACTATATTCTGAAAACTTAAGGTCTCTATTCAAGTTGGCTAAAAGTTCTTAACATCAATGGAAATGTTAACAACCGTTAAATGTTCGACATGAGAACATGTTTCGAGAGTTGCTTCCATTGCAACATCTTTCCACTCTATTTCACCATTTTGGGGAGTTTAGGACTAAGGGTCAAGTATAACACAAATTAATTAAAAACACAAAATTACACAATTTCATTTTGGCATTTTCAAAAAAAAATTATTTTCAGCATGATTTTAACACTTGAACATGGCTTCGTCTCGGGCCTTGGTCCACTTTTATAACCCTCAGAATGCCCTAAGCTCCCAAGACAATCATGAGTAATTCATTTCTAGTGGGAGAAAAAAAAATCATCCTTTCTTCAATTACCCGCATTTTAAAATAACACTTATTCTCAAATGGGACATATTGACAGAAATATTTCTAAGCGGTCTTATTTTATTATTTGTTAATTTTTAAAAAATTTTTTCAAAGCAGTCCTACTTTAGATTTAAGTATGTTGTAATCCCTACACGGTATAGAACAAGAACACCAAACCGTACGCTTGTGTCTATAACCTTATGAGAACAAAGCTCTCGCTTTCATAGGGCAGAGAGAGAGCGGGCGAGCCACGGTCATCGTTTAGATTGGCCCGCGGCTTACAGGTCACTGTGTGATCCGAAATAACAGGAGGGCCTGATGAAGTCTCAGTGGCCTTGACCTCGACCCCAGCGCCTGCCTGGTGACGGCACCTGGAAGGACGCGCCTCACTCACCCTCGCAGGAGCTTGAACAGCATGCAGCCCAGGGAGAACCAGTCGGCACTGCTATCGTACGCAGTCCCCTTCTGCAGCACCTCCGGGGCCATGTACCCATGGGTGCCCCTGGGAAGAAAGGGCACACGTGTTACCAGGACATGTCCACCTTGCGCGATATTCACAGCTTATCAAGAGGTCCCGGCATCGTTCATTACGCGGCACCAACTATACACAAGGGACCGGGGCCGATGGAGCTTCCGCACAAACATGATTTACCCAACACTCAACGGGGAAGCGACCTTTTCTGTCCTAATCAGTACAGGGATTGGTACAAATAAATTACCATACGCAGTCAAATGCGAAGACCAGTCCATGGTCTAGGAGGCGCAATCTGAATCTGGCTAGTCCCTTCCCCGTGGCAGCTACGAAGAGCTAGAGGTCCCCTGCCGATCGGGAGCAGCTGTGAGGAGCCCTGTGGGGCCGGGGGAAGCAGGGGAGAGGAGGGGGGCCGTGAACAGGCGACCACACCGTAGTGCCGTGGACCTCGAAGGGGTGGGGACGCCCACTCCTGTGGGCCTGCGCTTGCACCTGCTGAGGTGGGGCTGCCTCCTGCCACCTGCACAGAATCGGACTGTAATTCTGGCCCCACGATGTGCCAGATATGTGACCTTGTTCAAGTCACTTAATTTTCCTGAACCTCAGTTTCCATACCATAAAAAGTAGATCACGGCATCCACGAGCTCCAGGGTTCCGGTGAAGCTAACCCCCTATTCACAGCAGCCAGCCGTGCGTGCCTGGGACGGAAGGTGCTCAACTAACGGCACCAGGGGTGGTGTGGCTGCAGGCTCCCCACCCCACACACCGGTCCCCTCCAGGACAGGCCCCTGGGCCGCCAGTTCCAGGTCAGGGATCCCCCATCTCGGTCACCGCTGCGGCCAGCACCTAGCGCGCAGCCCGTGGTAAATAAATACGTGTCGCGTTAATTCGATGACTTAACCCTCGCGACTGTCATGTGAACATCACTGCTCGCGCCTCTTTACAAAGGCGGGAGTGAGGCTGGTGCAATTGGGAACATTCGAACCCAGATCTGCTGGCTCGGAGCCTCTGTTCTCAGCCACGGGAGGCCTCCTTTACTAAAAACACAGCATCTCCTTGCGTGTTCAGAAGTTTTAAGCGGCAGCCTCGCCGTCGTTATTTAAACATGGAAACCAGCCCTCCCAATCCGACCCCTTCGCAAACGCTGCTCTAACACACCACAGCCCGCCTCTCTGGGCTGCCGCGTGGATCTCAGCAAAAGTGGGGAAGGCCCGACGAGGGAATCAACCACCCGCATCTGAAGGTTAATTCCGTCGGAAGAGTAACTCTTAGGAGTTGCGACTTCAGGGAAGGGAAGAAACGAGCACCCCAAATGGCTGGGGCATGAAAAATTCCAGGGACTCTCAAAACTGTCTGCCGAGCTCCCCGGGCGGAGCTCGCACACCCCCGGGTGCTGGCCCTGATCACTGTGAAGTGCTGTCCCCAACGCTAACGCTTTATCGCCGTATCCCAGATTCTGCAGAGAGAGAGAGCAGCACGTTCACTGTCAGCGGGTGATGCCAGCTTCAGGCTATCCTGGCCTAAGGCAGAGAGTGCTGCGACTCAGGGCCCCGAACCGAGGGGTCTGAGGTCTGTCTCCTGAAGGGTGCGTGAAACCAGCCTCCTGGGAGTTTCTTCGTGATCACTCCACACGGAGATGAGTGTTAGCTCAAGGGGTACGATAAAACGTAATTTTAAGAGAATGATACGCTTAAAAAGAAAAAAAATAAAGCAAAGGTCGTCTGCTTTTCCACAAACTACACACCTGTCCACGCTTCCCACCCAGGTAAACTGATGACAAAGAAACAGGAATGGAAACCCGCACGGGTTCCATTCTGCGTCCGCAGGGCCCTGGGACATCCCTGCTGTCACGTCAGCAGTCCCTGGTTCAGAGAAGTCCTCGGGCCGGCGTCACCACGCACCGATCAAGCACGGTCGCCGCCCAGTGCAGCTCAGGGTCCGAGGAGGGGGTCAGGTGCAGCGGAGGGTCCCCTCCATGGCCATTTAGAGGACTGATAAAATGCTCAAATCTATCAGGACCCAAGTTAAAAAGCTTGAACTGCAAGTAGATGGGATGTTTTTTAATTTAAAAAATATTCCTAATTTGTCTACAGGGAAAAAAAAAAACAGCTACTTTGAAAAAGAAGGAATTAGGAGGTGGCGAGAAACCCAACCTCTGGCCTTCCCGGGAGAATTCTATTCAGCTGCCTCCGCAGCTCCAGTTCTCCTATCACAGCTTCCAGGGATTTATTATTACCTCTGCTTTATAGAAGGAGATACCGAGGGTCCAAGAGGTAAAGGGACTGACATAGGGTGACACAGCCAGCATGGATCCAGGTCTGCCGCGGAGGCCCCTCTTTCCCACAGACCACCCCGTCCCTGCGCAGTTACACTGGGGACACTCAGGAGACAGTGGAAGCACACGGCTCTTACTTCCACTCCCACATCACGGGACGTGGGCTCTTCCCCGACTTGACGTTACCATATATTGAAAATCGCTGCTGGCAGGAAAAAATTGGGTGGGGGGCTCACACAACCAGGTCGGGGACCGAGGGAAGAAGTGGGTCGCTGTAGAGAAATGACAGCGAAGAGAGTCAAAGCACTACTCACACGCTCGCGTGCGGCTTCTTTTTGGAGAAATCACAGGCAAGGCCGAGGTCTGATATCCTGACATGTCCGTACTCATCCAAGAGGATGTTTGCGGGCTAGAGAGAAACAGGAGATGGTCTTGGAGAGTTCCCCAGGCGCCAGAGGCTCTGAGAACTTCTGAAACCACAGGCACCGGGCATCTCCCTATTTTATCACAGTTTCTTCCTAAACGCGCAAATTCTGGCTTTATATGGCCACAGCCACGGAGGGTGTGACGCTGGGGATGACATGTGTCGTGTCAACTTCAGCAGAGACGTGGTCCTGAGGGGAGCGAAGGATTCTGCTGCTCAGAAAAGGAAACACTGGGCACCAGGTACGAGGGCAGCCCAGCCCCCGGGAGTTAAAAAGCTTGTTCTTTTCACAGGGAGCCTCTGCACACAGGCAGGAGTCCGCCGGCTTCGTGGCCTCTGTGAGCCGTAACAAAGGAGACCACGAGGCACGGGGCAGAGAGGCACCTTGCGAGGAGGAACCGGCGCTGACCTGGGAAATCGAAATATCCCAGAGTGCCCACCAGTCCCAGCTGATGTCATCTCTGTTGACTGGTGCACGACCTACCAAACGACCACAGCCCTGAGGAGATGGAGCCACTGAGATTAGATCTGGTCAGCCGCGGAGGCATGGAAAACGAAGCTCCTCTCCCTAGCACACACTGAATTACAGTCATCTTAATGGTTTTCTGCTGGATATCAACTCACGATTGTTTTGCTTGGAATAAAAATAACGGCACGCTATTATAAAACTGGAGCATGAATAATCATGAGCGACTAGAATTGAGTTGGGATAGAAATTAAATAACACCGCTGCCTACGAAACAGCTCGGAAAACAAAACCGCAGCGTGGAGACGATTAGAAACCGGCTACAGATTCAAATTAAAATGTATTACAGTAGGACTTTATGGGTCCTCAGCACGTATTTTATTCCTCTGCAAAAGTCACATGAGGAAATAAAATGTCATCTGCCAACCGGTATCTAATTATTTCTAATTCGATGAAAATACATTTTTCCTTCCCGATGCTCGTGTGGAAACGAAAACAACGATTCCTTCACTTTGAAAGAAAGCTTTAAAAGTCACAAAGTATTTTGTGACAATGAAAAGAACATGCTCGCCCTGGACAGTGTGGCTCATGCCCCAAAAGGTCGCCTGTTCGACTGATGCCCGGTCGGGGCACTCGGCCGGGTTGCGGGCTCGGTCCCCAGAAGGGCGCATGCAGGAGGCGGCTGATGGATGTTTCTCTCACGTTGACGTCTCTCTCTCTCTCCCCCTCTCCTCTCCACTCTCTCTAAAAAAATCAAAACATTTTCTTTTTAATGCTCAAAAATAAAATATTCTAGATTCTTAAAAGATAACCATAAAAAGCGACGCTAACCATGTTTGCCCCTGCCCTAGACGGTGGCTCGGTTGGATGGACACCGTCCAGCGCAGGAAAAGGTGGGCGGAGGGCCCGATGCCCAGTGAACAGGGAGCCCGCGGCCCAGCCTACCTTCAGGTCTCTGTACACGACGAACCGATTGTGCATGTGCTCCAGCCCCAGGATGATCTCGGTGGCGTAGAAACGCATCTCCTTCTCAGAAAACACCCCGTGCTGTGACAGGTGATAGTGCAAATCGCCCCCTGGGGTCGGACAGACAGAATTTCATTTAAAAACCGCCATCATCCCAAAAGAGTTCGGACGCAGTAGGAACATTCCTCTTTGTCTATATGCCTGCCTTTGATTTCTGCAGTTTGACAAAACACTTCAAAAATTAGAGGGAAAACGTGAACACGGAGAAGACGTAAGTGTGGCGACGGCTGGGACGATACAGAACAAAGTCCCCAGATGGCAGCACAGCTCCCGGGCACACCCCGGGGTGGGTTAGCTATTCTGCCCTGACTACTGGAATCCTACCTAAAAACTCGATCGACCAGTACGTAGTGATCCAGTAGCAGGCTTAGCAACTGGCTCTCTGGACAATAAATCCATAAACTGGTCATACCGACAGATTTCATGAAGCAAACACAGTAACATTTTTTAAATTTAGTTTCCAATTACAGCTGACATACAACATTATATCAGTTCCAGGTATACAACACAGTGGTTCGACATTTATATAACTTACAAAGGGATCACCCCGACAAACCCAGCACCCATCTGACACCACACGTAGTTATTACAATATTATTAATTATACTCCCCAGGCTGTACTTTACATCCCCGGACTATTTTTATAACTCGCAATTTGTGCTTCTTGATCCTTTCACCTTTCCACCCATCCCTCCAACTCCCATCTGGCGACCAGAGTTTCTGTTTGTTCGGTTTGGTTTTTTAGATTCACCATCTAAGTGAAATCACATGGCACTTGCCTTTCTCTTCCCGCCTCAAGTTAGCATAATACCCTGTGGGCCCATCGACACTGCCACGAACGGTAAGATCTCACTCTTTTTCATGGCTGAGTAATATTCCACTGTATGTATGTACCATATCTTTTTTATCTGTTCGTCTATCGATGGACGCTTAGGTTGCTTCCATATCTTAACTATTCTAAATAAATACAGTAAAGTTTTAACTGGTTAAATCCAGGTTGGGGTACTTGGGTGTCCCCAGAAAAGGTCTTTCACCTTTGCTACACGTTTAAAATTTTTCATAATAAAATGTTGCAAAAAAAGCAAACAATCATGTGGCCTAAAGTTACAGAGTCAGAAAATGCCACCAACAGGGTAAGACAATGTTTTTATAAACTGAAAGGAAAAAGCTTCTATTGATCTATAAAAATTACTACTGTGTGTTGAAGTGCACTGCCCTGGCTCTGACCAGTATCTTCTCCTTTGCACACACGTATTCCGTACAACCAGTACCGGATCAAGATGTGAGAGAGCTCCAGCGTCCTAAAAGGCTCCCACACGCCCTTCCCAGTTGGCACCGCAGATCCCCAGCCCCAGGCCAGGCAAAGGGAGCTCCATCTGCCTCTCTAGCCATTGCCTGGTTCTGCCTGTCCTGACAGTCACATAGATAGAATTGCACAGCATACACGCTGCTGGGTCTGGCTCCTTTGGTTCATTATTACGTCTGTGAAATTCCTTCATGTTGTTGGACAGATCCAGTCTTAAATCAAACACTCAAAACATCATAAAACTTCACATAAACTTCAAAAAACGTACTTCACTTGTTGAACTGAATGCCTTTTTATTTCGGCCCGTTACTAAAAATATTTTCAATCTATACCATGTCACTTTCTGGTATTAAAACTTATTTTTCTAGCTAAAATTTGTTCAGCATTCTAAGGGTCATCGCTCATTCGTAGTTTAAAAGATCGATGTACTGCTGGTCTGGGCTAAAAGTACAGAAAATTGAACTAAAATCCTTCAGAGTTGGTTTTTAAATACATTTAACCTATATTCTTATGAGACGGTTCATTCCTCACAGCTGAGGGTCGGGAAAGAAGCTAATTAAAGATCCAGGCCAGCTGCGTTCCAGACAATCACGTTTCACTGGAAGTATCTGATGAAAAATCTGGTCTAGAAAACGCAGCTTCCTGGGGAAAGACTGGGAGGGCCAGAGGGAAACCGCGGTCAACATTTTTAAATGAATTGTAACTAAGAATTGAAAAGTAAAAGGCTTCCTTCATCTTGAGGGGCAAACTAAAGATCTGAAAGGCCCGAACCGCCGTCTGCCTAGATCCCTGCTCGCTAAGACTTGGCGTCGTGGCCAAGTCCCTCCGCGTGTTCGGGCGTCGCAGGCTTCGCTTACCATTCATCAGGTCCAAGATGAAGCAGAGTTTATCTGGCGTGTGGAAGGCGTAGGTCATGCAGACAATGAAAGGACAATCCTAAAGTGCAAAAAAAAAAACCAACACAGAAATGTGTCAGAAAAGCAAAAGCTTCCCCGAAAAGCACACCTGCTACCGAACGTCACCTACAGATCTCTGCATCCACGCCACTGGCCCTCGCGCTGAGCGCAGACACCGGCGCGGTAACTTGGACAGTCACAGGAAACGGGACCTGGTTAGGGGACAAACTGCACAGAGGCACGGCGTTACCGAACGGAGCAGATGAACTAACTCCAGGGTCCCCTCGCACTCAGACTCAATCGTCACTCTTCCATCTACATATTCCTCAAAAGGCTTGGATTCTGCAGGAGAGTATTGCTGCCTTGCTAGCCTTCTTGTTGGTCTACATTTCGGTGCTGGTAGGTCAACTATCCATTTCCATCTCCGATTCTGAAGCTGGCACAACTACAGCACAGGGGGAAAAATGTTATCTCTATTATTGCCTCGAAACGCTGAGAATGAAAGGGAAATTCAATTCGCTCTGAAAGTGAAAAAATAAACCTGGGGCGAGGACTGGATAACTCAGTTGTAACGGTGTCAATTTTCCCCAAATTAATCTAAAAATTCCACGCGATCTTAATTAAGAACGGAAATTGACAAGCTGATTCTAAAATGTATACGGTAACGCAGACAGCCAAGAAAAGTTTATATACTTTTAAAGAAAACTCGCAGTGCCAGAGATCAAGACTGATAAGGCAACGGTAATTCAGACAGTGTGGTATTAACCCACGGACAGGCAACAGGCCAGTGGAACAGAGGAGAGGATCCTGACATAGATGCACAACATAAACGGGCGACTGATTTGTGATAAAGTGACGCAACGGAGGAGAGGGAAAGGTGACCCGTCCAGTCAATGGTGCTGCGGCCGCCGGATTTCTGTCAATGGAATGGGACCATCACCCCTACCTCACGCCACGCGGAAGTCCACTCTAAGCAGATACAGATCTAAAGGTAAAATAATAAAGCTTCCAGAAGAAAACAAAAGACAGTACCTTCGTGAACTTAGGGCGAGGAAAGATTTCTTCAACACGACACAAAAAGCACTAGCAATAAAACACCGATAAACTGGACCAAAATCAAAGAACGAACTTCGGTTCTTCCGAAAACACCGTTAAGAGAGTGAAAAGGGAAGTCACAGGACGGGAGAAAATATTTGTAATCCTTAAACGCAATAAGGATTCTTATTTAGAATATATAAAGAACTCTTGTATATCAACATAGAAAAAAGCAATCAACACAAAAGAAAAGTGGGCAGGAATAATAATAATAGCAATATTAATGATGAAACGGGCACTTCACGGAAGAGGCTACCCACTGGCCTGCACGCCTGGGAACAGATGCTGAACCTCAGTTGTCCCCGAGGAAACACAAATTAAAATCGCAACATGCCATCCCCTGAACTCCCAAGAATTGGCTAAAATGAAAAAGGCCGACAATACCAAGTGTTGGAGGGGTTGGAGTAAGTGAAGCCTCCATGTGTGGCTGCAAGGAGTTTACAACGGTGGGACCACTCGCATAAGCTGTGGGATGGCATCTGCTAAAGCTGGGCACCACCTGCAAACCCCATGACCCAGCATTCCCACCCCGGGAATCTGCACTCGGTGCACCCAGAGCACTGCACGAATACGTTCCTCACAACACTAGTCAAAACAGCCCTACCCAGCAAATAACCCCACGTGTCTCCCACATGAGAACGGACCCCTACCCTGTGGTCTATTGATGCAATGGAATACCAGAGAAAAGGGCCAGTGAGTTTTTTCTGCAAAGGGCTAGACAGTAAATACTTTAGGCTTTGCAGGCCCCACAGAGCCTCTTTCGTACAGTCTCTGCTTATTTTCTTTAAAAAACATCCTTTAAAAAACATCAAAACCATTCTTAGTACGTGAGCTATACAAAAAAAGGCCGCGAGCCAGATCTGGCCCAGAGGCTATACATAGCGTGCTGACCCCTGTGTTTAGCTACGGAATGCACTATGGCCAGGCGCAGTGACACAGATGACTGTCACAAGTGACGCTGAGCGAGAGGAGCCGGACACAAAAGAGAACATTTATATAAAGTTCAAACACAGGCAGGGCTAAATTATGGTGTTAGAATCTGGGCGGTAGTTAGTTGGGCGTGGGGTAAGTGGCTGAGGGGGCACAGGAGGCCTCTGGGACACCGGTAACTTCCTTTTGTTTTTTTTTGGCGAATTCTCACCAAGGATACTTTTTCCATTGATTTTTTTCTTTAGAAAGAGTGGGAGTGAAGGGAGAGAGGAGAGAGAGAGAGAGAAACATCGATTGGCTGCCTCCTGCACGCACCCTGACCAGGGCCGGGGACTGAACCTGCAACCCAGGTACGAGCCCTTGACTGGGACTTGAACCTGAGGCCCTTCGGTCCACAGGCTGACGCGCTAACTACTGACCCACACCGGCCAGGGCAACGCTGGTAATTTTCTATCTTGAGATCTGGGCGCTGGACACACACATGGGCTCCCTTGTGAAATTTCATTGGTGCTACACTAGATCTATAACCAGGCCTATTTAGGTTCGTTATATACACTGAATACTTGCCACTCGCTTGATTCGAATAAAAAAATGGCATAAAATATCTATGTCCACTTTTTTTTTTTTTAACAGAAAACAAAAGGAATTACTAAGTTGAAGTTTCAACAGAATAATCTGAAAATAGAATTCACATTGCCCAAGCCTCTGTATTAAGGGCATCCAGTTAAATTCGAGTCCACACAATCCTATATGCTAAAGATTCGTGACCCTGAACCCGATCTCCACACAAATCTTCTAGAGGAAATTACTTCAGAGTGAATCACAGAATTCATTTGGTGGTTACCTAGTCTACCTTAGAGTTCTGCCGAGATGGTGCTAGTGTTTCCTATTTGGCTTCCAATCGGTAAAATAAAGATGCCATCACTTTTCTGTTAAAAGCCACGTGATCTTCGGGGCTCAGGGGGGGAGCACCGTCCCACTTGGAACCCACTCATGTCTCACCAGGCCTTTCCAACAGCCGGCTGGAGACGGCTCATTCTGCCCCCTCCTAAACGGGGCTCCCCACGTGCTCTGGTCCCTGATCTGAGGAGCATTCGCCTGCCGAGCGGAGAAGTGGGGGGACCCAGAGCCTAGAAAAGCCGACAGCACCTGCACTCACCTGATGAAGGGGACAAGCCGGCCCTGCCCGGGGGTATTTCTGAACACGATGGTGCATGATCCCTCTAACCACAGTGCTCAGAAGACATCCAAAGGTTAAAGGACACTTAAGATCTGATTTGAAGTTTACCCTCATGAGGCAACTTTAAACAGATTACTAAAAACCTATCAACAATGGCCTCTGATCAGCAAAAACAATGCCAGATAATTTTACTACAACTCTTTTGGTTAAATTTTGTAAGTTAAAAAAAACCAAAAACTAGACAGTTCAATATGCGAATAAAAAATATAAACAATTCTTTTAAATTAGTTCAATGCAGAAGCCCAATAAAACCCCAATTTTTTATTAATTCCCTTAGGGGTAGACTGGTGAGGAACTAACTATACAACTAATTAACCGCATTCCCCCTCAGCGGAAGAAAATAAATATAAAATCACTACATAAAAATTGTACGGATAATCTTTCCAACACCAACAATTGTTTTCCACAGCTTTCTGGAGAATAAATATCCAAGGCTTTGAGATAACGCATTAAAAATTAATGCTTTAATAACCGCTGAAACTCTGCAGCAAGCGCACGTCCATGTGTGAAATTTAAGACAAAGGCATTTCCAAGAGAAATTAGAAACCAGTGCCACTCGGGCTGATCCCACGACAGGGAGCAGGCTGCTCAGTTTCCATTCCAAGCAGCTGAAGGCCTGGTCGTGCACACAGGGCAGTAACTCTTATTTAAGATGCTCCGGGTCCATATGCCAGGAGCTAGAGGCGCATAATTAATTATAGCGATGGCATTTTCATTTGGAAGAGGCGAGCTCAGTTATGATTTCTTTTGCTTCAACAGCAGGCAGCCCTTCTAGCACCATGAAAACTCATGCTAGGATAATATTAACCACAATGCAATAAACACGGGCCATAAACCAAAAAACACGGGGCCCCCATGTAATGTGATGGTGAGAAGGGCGCTCTGGCAGTGATTCAGGGAGGCCAGAGACTGTGCGTGAGAAAATTAACCTCTGGGGTTCTCCGGTTCCTTGCTGATTCATCATTAAAATTTGGCATGTCTCACTGCGTACAAACCTTCCTGGGTTATGTTTTTGTTTTTAATTCTTTTTAAAATATGTTTTCGTTGGTTTTAGAGAGAGAGGAGAGAGAGAAACAGATGTGAGAGAGAAACATTGATCGGCTGACTCCCGCATGGGGCTCAAGCCTGCAATCTAGGTATGTGCCCTGACTGGGAATCGAACCCGTGACCTTTCGGTGCATGGGACGCCACCTTGCTGGCTGAGCCACAGCGGCCAGGGCGTGGCTTGGTGTTTAAGGTTAAAATCACATGTGTGAGCTACTTGGCATATGGGTCTGGCCATTCATGCTCATTACATTCCTTCCCTTCTAGCCCTCAACTCCCTGCCCTCCTCGAACACTGGACGACAGGCCTACAGGCGCACACACGGGCACACCTGGGTCTTTCCGGATGTGTCTTTATATATACATCTGTCCAAATAAACGAAAGCCAAGGCTTTGATCCTGGGCGACACCATCAACAGAACAAGAAATCAGCCCGGGACGCTGTTTTGCAAGTGAAGACAGGGGTCAAGGTTTGTTTTCATACGTGCTGAGCCAACCAGGCTGGCTTGACACACAAAACGCCCAACTAGGTGGGCACAGGGTCCTGGAAGCAGACGTGACGACCAAAGTCCACAGCGGGTACAGAGCGGCAAGTGCCGAGGAGATCAAGTCACCCTCCAAGGACACACTGGCTGGGGGCGACCCCACAGGGACAATTCAGAACCGACGGACCCCAGCGGCGTCCTCTCTGTCTGCGAAGGACGGCAGCGGGGGTCCCTCACTTTCCCCTCCGGATTGGTCCCTCTCAGCTGTGCAGTTCATTCTTAACCACACTCAGGTCACTCTGCCGTTGTGGTGGTTGTGGTGGTGATTATTCCCTGCCTTCTCTCCAACCACATCCCACGAACAAGTTCATCAGGAAGGAGCACTAACGGGAGCAGCCACGGGCGTTCGCGGTGACGGCTGCCAGCACTGTCCCAACTCCCGCACTACACAGAGGGAACGCCTGGACGGTCAACTACGTCAGCTCGGTGCCCCTGCTCCCTGCTGTCACCTCTGGCCCATCACCCACCAGAAAAAATGCCTGCATTTTAAATGAACTGCCCTGATATTAAACACACACACACGCACAAGCAATGCTCGAAACTGAACACTGCCCTGGCCAGTGTGGCTCAGTTGGTTGAGCATCGGCCCATGGATCAAAAAGTTGCCTGTTCGATTCCCGGTCAAGGCACCGAAAAAAAAGGAAAATAAATTTGAATACAAGACTTACTCCCGTACTAACAAGCGACAGCATAATCCTTTCATTTAAGGCTAAGGTCTCTCCTTGTTTCATCTTGATCCGCTTCTTATCCAGGCACTTCATTGCATACCTAGAAACGCAAATATCGTCGCAAAGTCAACACCCAGCATACACCCAGACGGACTTCAACCACGCACCCCACACCGGGGAAGGTTTCTAAAGCTTCGGGCAGTATTTAAAAGAAGCAAACTGGCACCCAAGTGCCATGCAAAAAAAAAAAAAAAAAATTTTATTACATGAGAAATCAACTCCCCTCTCCAGGATGGGGGGAGTATGACCCCCACTCCTAGGTGTGGGCTGTGCAGAGTGACTTCCCTCCGAAGAGCACAGCGTGGAGAAGGGGGAGGGTGGCTTCTCACAGTGGAGACGTCTGACAAACACGACCTCGGTCAAGGGGCCAAGGTCCACGTCAACAGGGATCAGCCACTTTAATAACAGGTAGCCTTGATATGATGTGATGAGAATGGCCTTTTTTTTTTCTTACACCTCTGGGGTCTTCCTCCCAAAAGCCCATAACCCCAGCCTAACTGTGGGAAAAGCATCCGACAAACCTAAGTTGAAAGACATTCTACTCCATGTCGGTTTCTGAGCGTCGGGTGAAATAACAAACGTGTTTGAAGAGATAAATTGATGTTATTTATTTACTTCGACATCGTGCGACAGACTAGATAGTCCAAAGAGCTCAACAAGCTGCAGCGATGAAGTAAAACTAATAAATTTCGTGAAGTGTGATTGTTATCCCTACTTTACAAACTAGAACGTGAAGGCTCAGAGGGGCGCAAACTTCGCCCGGGGCCAGAAAGCAAGTGGGGCGGTGAATCTGACCTGGCCGTGTGACACCAGGGACCCACACTCCGGATCCCTACGTTGTCCTGTCTCAGCCCAAAGCCAGATTCAGGCACCTGGGTGCCAGGCACTGGGTGCACCTTGCACAGGGTCCCACAGCTGCCACGTTAGGAAAAAAACATGCCGGCTGTAGGACCAGGAGAGACTCGGGCAGAGGCTGAGTGACAACCCTACGGGTGAGGCTGGGGCAGTGGGCACTGAGTCAGGTGGCCTCAATTACTCCTTCCCCGCTGACTCAGTGATTTTACACACCAGTCTCACACACTGTTCCACCTCGCCCACTGTTCCGGTGTGCCAGTCCCTTAATCAAACTTGACCACGGGCTTCCAAAAATCTATGCGGGGACTTTCTTTGGATTCGAGCATCCAAAACGTCCAAACATCAAAAACTTACATTTTTCCGGTGTCTGCTTTCCTGCAACCGTACACTTCTCCAAAGCCGCCTCGCCCGATGATCCTGTGCACGCTGAAATCATTCATGGTCAGCTGCGGATTCAAAGCACGAAACGGAAACATACGGTCGCATAAAAATTCAGTGGCAAGTATCTGCCCGCGCAAAACATACACAAGTTATTCAGATGGCAGTTCTGGTGGCAGGGACCTGCCATCTCCGTGCCCGATTCCTTAAACTGAGACAGGAGCTGCACAAGGTGGCAAGACTTTCTAGAACCCCTTCCTGCTCTTCCCCTTAAATGCACGAAACAGAGGCAACGAAACGGGAGCAGTTGCAAGACTGCTCTTCCGAGCTCTTCAATCTTAGGTTACAAGACACCCCCCTTGAAGACAAGTGGTTGGGAGATTTCTGGTCAAAATGAAAAGCAACTTCAGCTCCTCTGAAGCCTAAAGTTTGGGAACGGCTCAGCAATTCCAGAACTGTCACGGCGGGAAAATAAGTCCATTTCCTCGGCGGGGCAACGGCGTTTCCCTAAGAGTGAGCCACGCGATTGATGAGAAAGCCCGACAGACGCCGGCCACGGGAATTTTTCATCGATGCCATCGGTGCACGGAGGGGACCCGTGCTGGGCATGTGAGCATGAAACGGGACTACGTGTGAGCACAGTATATAAAGAGGCTTCATTCAGAAGCACTTTCCTCTCGTGAACAATCATCTCGGCCATGCCCTGCTTCCTACGGAGTTTTAACAGCATCAGACAGAGGGGACGACCCTCCGGTCCTGGTAGGAGGCCGTCGGATAAAAGCAAACGCCTGCCAGTTTACACATCCTGGCAAAGTAAAGGGTCAGATGCTTAAAAGTTCCCCTAAACACCCCTTTAAAACATCACGTCTGTGGCCGGGTAGAAGCAGCTGGGCACAGGCTTCACGTCTGATGCTGAGACACAGGGCACGGGACACGGGACATGGGACATGGGACGTGCAGACACCAGGCCGGCTGAAGGAGCACAAGAGTAAGGAGGATCCACGGCAGAAATAAGGGAATTTTTAAAAAAAACGTGTTATTGCCTCTTGCTTCTAAATTCTGCCAGGGAATGCGATGGAAAGGGGAGGTTAAAAAAAAATAATCAAAAAACCGACTCCTCTTCCAACAGGACCATTCAAGTGAAAAACTCCAAAAAATAAAAAAAAAAATTAAACACCAGTTGATCATTTCTTTTTCCCAACTGCAAGCCTACGTGAAGGGGAAGGAGAAGGTAAGAGAGGCTGGATAAAAAAAGGTGCGTTCGACCAGTGAAGCGAAGCCCGTGCCCTGGAACTGCGGGCGCTGAGCGCCACAGGCAGACGTGACGCCAGGGAAATGCACGCTGGGAAGGAGCCAGTGTTTCAGGGCTGCTCTTAGCATTCTCAAAATAATTTTTTTTTTTTTAAGTATATCTTTATTGATTTCAGAGAGAGGAAGGGAGAGGGAGAGAGAGAGAAACATCAATGATGAGAGTCACTGATCGGCTGCCCCCTGCTGGGGAGCGAGCCCGCAACCCGGGCCTGTGCCCTGAGCGGGAATCGAACCGCGATCTCCCGGATCCTAGGTCGATGCTCAACCGCTGAGCCACACCAGCCGGGCTCAAAATAATTTTAAAAAAACAACATGAAACTTTGGTCTAAAAAAAGATGTGACCATTTTTATTACAGGATTACACTTAATAATAAAGAAAAGGAAAGCAACCTTCCCGGGATGGCAAAAGACAAGGGCGCCCGGGAATCACGTTACCTAGACTTCTATGTTCACTACCGTTTCTGTTAAAGGGCCAATGACTGCTTAAAATATCCCTTCTTAAATAAACTAACACTTTCTTATAGGAACATGCAAAAAGAGAATTACGAGTCAGCTTGTTTACAGCTGGGGGCGGGAGGGCAGCTTTGTCATACGTAAAGCTGCGGGGACATCTGCTCAGGCAGGGTGTCACCCTGGGGAGCAGGCTCCAGAAGCAAGTATTTTCTCACGCAGCGAAGCCAGAGTGAGTTTTTATTTTAAAAAAGAAAAAAAAATAGAAAGAAGAAAGAAGAAAAAAAAGAAAGACGATACTCACATGGATATTTAATTCTACGTTTTTCCACTGGCAAAATCTAGTGAACTTGTCACTAAAAAAGAATATAAATAGTTACTGGAACGTTAAATATCAAATTAACTGGATTTACAGAACTATGTTATGAGACAAGCTAGACTGGCACTACTTGGTTTCCTTCTCAAACAGAGTGAGTTTTCTGAAACGCCTTTCCCCAGTGCGTTCATTCACTTGGGCTCTATTTCACGACTCTGTGAAAGGCATCTTGGTTCTCTTTCAACCATCTTTAGGCCACAGGGATATCTTGATCTGAATCAGCATCGTTCAACAGAGGGTTAACCCAAGCCACGCAGGCAATTAAATTTTTAACAATACATCTGATTTAACCATGTATGCAATTAAAACTTAATAATATATTTGATTTAACCCCAACATATCAGAAATTATCGTTTCCACATGTAATCGGTATAAAAGTATTAATGAGAAGCTCTTAGTTTTCTATGAAGCCTTTGAGACCCGGTGTGCATTTTGCACTTAGAGCCGGCGCTCAGACATGTCACGTTCCCAGGGCTCAGCAGCTGGCTGTGGCTAGCGGCTACCGTCCTGGAGAGTACAGCGCTAAGTGACACAAAAATTAATGTTTGCAAATAATTATAAGGGCGGCAAACGCTCCGATGTGCCAGGCTCTAGAGGCTCGTTGACTCAACCCAACGACTCTCTGGTCAGGTACTAAGTTGATACCCATTTAACAGCCGGGACTAAGGCTTGCCCGGGGTCACACGGTGAGAGAATGGATGAAGTAGGATTTGAACCCAGACCAAGCACTGGCTCTCAAAGACACAAACAATGTAGGAGAGGACCCCTGGGACTGGAATCAAAGTAAGAAAAATATTTATTTAATAAATAACATTATTTTGATTTCTGTCTTGTTAATGAGCAACGTATCTAAAGCAAAGAACATTCCTGCTGACTGCTGGGTCCCATCCAGCCCCAGCTATGATTTCTTACACACGAGCAGAATATTCAGGGTTCTTTGAATTAACAAAGGAATGAAGAAAGAAGTGAAAGGAAGAGAGGGAGTTCTTATGACTTACAAGTTATAGGTATTATCAGCATAACAATAAAATGCCTTAAGGCGGTTTCATCTAATCTGCCTTCTAAGGATCTCTTAAAAATATTTGAGGCTAACCACCAAACTGAAAATCGAAAACTCTTAGTAATCAAGGAGCATCTTTTCACAATGAATCCAAAATGACGTTTAGTGAGTGTCTCGTTGATCCTGCTAACATCTCTATGGCGTTGGTAAAATAACATTATATTTTGAGATTTCAAACAGCTTTTATTTTAAGCACGGGGAGAGCGAAAGGCAAAACCGCACTGGGTGTGCTCTGCGTTTATACGTCGATGACTGTTACTGTGAAGCCCACGTGGTGTGTGGGGCCAACTCGGGCTCTTCTCACACTGGCAGTTCAGAGCTGGCACCAGGGGGGCCGTGGGTTAGCACATTTTACAAACTAGCGAACTAGCAGGGGAGGGTGGGCAGCCAGGGAGAGAGGCGTGCCCTGCTGGCGAGAGGAGAGCGAGGGTGGGAAACGCAAGGGCTTCTTACTCCAGCCCCTGGCTCAGGCTTTCGATTGCCAAGTGGTTTGAAGTTCACTGTCTGAACCTGGCTCACAGGCCTCATCTGGAAAAGGGAAAGCCTCCCTCCCGGACTCGGCCCGCCTGGAACATCGCCCTGTGTCCCTGCTGGGCCTCGGGTGAAGAGTCCCTGTGCTGCTGAAGACTCCCCCTTGCTATGCACTGCAGTGTGGCCCCCGAGAAATGGCCTGAACCCCGGGGCCCGCAGAGAGTGTGGCGAGTCCTGAGGATGACGGAGGCTGCAAGGTTCTCTTTAGGGAGTGCCTGGGCTTTTCCAAACCCAAGCTCCAAACGCTTGGTCTGATGAAGGATTTTTTTTTTTAAACTAATCTGAGAATGCACTAACACAAAAAGGTATACCAATGAAAAAACTGACTTTGAAAATAATCCATTTATGTAAAATAGCAAATGTTCCAGGAAATCCAGAATTTCCAAATGCGTGCCTAAAATGCAAACAGTCAGAGTGGCTGGCTCACTGGGTGGGAGAAAACGACCGTGCAGGTCAAACATCTTCCCCAATTTAAATGATCACCCCCATCCCTCCCCTGCCCCGCAAGGATCCCAGAGAAGCTGGGCCGGGCCAGGGCTGGGAAAGGTCAGATCTGAGAAGGGACAGCAGCAGAGTCAGCCTGAGCCGGCAGCCGTCCCCTCGGTCTGGGGCTGCTGCTTGGCCGACTTTCATCATTTGTATGCGATTTAGTCTCCCAAAGTACTGACTCGGCTCCAGGATAAAATTATCACTTGAACTCTAGTAGAACCACAACACGAGTGTGTGTTTTTCTAAATCACTCGAACATGTGGAGAGAGAAAAGCTGTAATGAAGCAGCATTTGTTCTTAAAGGGCAATTATGGAAAAGCTGCAGGCGGCCCGGCAACGAGACGCATCGTCACGTTCACCGTCTAGGACCCAGCTGGGTCTGCGGGGAAAAAAGCGCAGGCAGGGTGCGTGGAGATGCGGGTTTGGAAAGTCCGACTCCAGCGGTGCGTGATCACGGACAAACACCCCGAATACGGAAGGACTGACTGTCAGGAGCTGGACATTTTAAAAACGGCACTGAAATGGTTCAGAATTTTCTATGACAAACGTGCTATTCTACAGCTCAAGTAACCCAAAGGGACATGTTTATTCAGTATATTAATGATAAATATGATCACAGGCACAATTCACCTACACCCTTCAAATTCTACTAGACTCAAGCGTGGGCTTGTCTTACTTTGGGGGTCATGATTTCAAAGTCCAAACAAATGAATTAGGTAAATGACAGAGCTGTGCTTGCACTGGTAAAGATGCCCAATAAGATACTTTCAGTATTGAGGTTCTCCAGCCTATTTAAATTTTGGACCATATTGAAGCTAAAGAACTAAAAGTCAAAGGGACTTTAAGCTACGCAAATCAAAATTATAATGTGTGGTATCAAGAAAACAGGCTAACACAAAGCCTGGCACATAGTACGTGGTCAACAAATACTTGGTGAATGAATAAATTAGCATACATTTCAAGGACAACATTTACTGGGTTAAATGAGGTGCACCTACACAGTACAAGATTTTATATATATCAATATTCTAACATCATGAGAGAGAGAGAGATTCTTACCTTTCCATAAATTTTTGAAAAATGTTGCCTCGAAGACTTTCACAAATTTCTTCTATGTATGGCTGGAAGGGAAAGAAAAGAAATCCCACGCTGCATAAATAGAAACATATTCAAGTTAAAAACAAGGGGTGGGACTCCGACAAGGTGAGGTTCCGAGGTATGCACTCCTCCCACAGCGCCCGGTCCTTGCCCTTCTCGGCACCTGTCCAATTCTCACTAAGGGATCCATCATCGTGATTACCTATTTAATAGCTATCTATCGATGGCACATTCCCTGAAGGCAAGGATAGGTCTGTCCTGTTTGCCACTCTATCCCCACTGCCCAGCACGCACAGCTCACTTCCTAAATGACCAGAACTGGCTTCGTGGGTGTGCGGCCTGCAGCACCCCAGGGTCCACGCTCGGAGGAACACGGTGCTTGGTTCTGTGCCTTGCTGTCGCCATCATAAAGTTCTTACCAATTTCTGAACAAGGGGTCCCTTTTTATTTTGTACTGGGCCCTGAAAGTTATGTGACGCATCCTGTAAAATACTATTAACTATATAATTATGTACTATTAATTATGACTATTCTAAACTGTCAGCATTATTATTGAGTTTTAAAGACTATATAAGCTAAGAAAACTATGGAGTAAAATTTTTTTAATTAGCCATGTTTCTGATTGATTTTCTACCTCTGGGAATCAGAGAGCTAAAGGTAACCACAGGGGGTGAAGAAGGAACGGGGGGGGGGGGGGGGTTCGTCTGAATCCTCATTTTGCACAGAGGCTGTGGGCAGACGCATTCCTAAGGCCTGTGAGCAAGTTCATGGCTAAGCGGGGATTACGGGGAGGGCTCCTGGCTCGGTACCAATGGAGAACTATCTCATTCAATCTCATGCCGCTTTACATGATACCAAATAAACAGCCTTTCTTTTCCATGTGATGAACTTTAAGTCAAATGCCAACATCTCCCAGCTCAGCACAGTCAACTAGATAGTTCTGGCAAATATCTTGAAACCCTACACATGCCGAATGAGGCAAATTTAGCGTTTTCTGTGTCTTCACAGATTGTTCTGAAAATTTGCAAAAAAAAAAAAAAAAGAAAAGGGCCGGATCAGAAACCACCCAAGACAAGTGATAAGACCAGGAAGTTCGCAGAAGCCACAGGAACCAAACACAGGCAGTGAGACGACCACAGTTCTTCTGGGAGTCTCACTTCCTGCAGCAGAAAAGAGGCTCGGGGCTAAGCCAGGCTCTGCCCCCTCGAAGGGCTACGATTGTCCTGGGCAGGGTACTGGGACTGGCAACTAAAACCAAATGGGCTTTGTTCCCTCCTGGCAAACAGGCAACCTGAACTATCTCTTTGAAGCTCTTCCCAGCTCTGAAATCTTACGGTTCTACAATCACGTATAATATTGATCTCAGCGAAGTCCTCCAGAGGCGAAAGGCTGAGGCCACAAGAGGACATGCAAGTTTACATATTACCAGATAAACGTGTCACTTCAGTAAGCGGTGTTACTGAAACTGGGCATCCACAAGCAGAATGAAACTGGATCCCTGCCTCACACCATATACAAAAGTCAACTCAAAGGTGACTGAAAGACTTAAGACCTGAAACCGTACAACTACTAGAAGAAAGTATAGGGGGGAACGCTTGTTGACATTGGTTTGAGCAACAATTTTTTTTGAACAGGACACTAAAAGCCCAGGCAACAAAAGCAAAAGGAGACAAAGTGGGACTGGACTGCCTCAAACTACAAAGCTTCTGCACAGCAAAAGAATCAGTGAACAAACTGAAAAGGCAACCTAGGGAATGGGAGAAAATATTTCCAAACCTTATATCTGATAAAGGGTTAATATCCAAAATACATAAGGAACTCAACTCAACAGCGAAACGAAACAAAACCAAACCTCGTTATAAAACGAGCTATGGACCTAAATAGACACGTTTCAAAAGAAGGCATGCAGGTGACCAACAGGCATATGAAAAGGTGTCCGACATTAATCATCAAGGGGATGCACGCCAAAGCCACAGTGAGATCTCACCGCGTACCTGTCGGGTGGCAGTTCTCAGAAAGACAAGACGTTAAGTGCTGCTGAGGATGTGGCGAGAAGGGAACCCTGTGCACCGTCTGGGGGAATGCAGGCTGGTACAGCCACTATGAAAAACAGTGGAGGGGTTCCTCAAAAAAATTAAACATAGAACTACCGTTATCACCCCGCAATCCCGCGTCTGGGTATGTATTTATCCGAAGGCAGCGACATCAGCCTCCTGAAGACGTTATCTGCACTCCAATGTCCACAGCACCATTCACAGCAGTCAAGACACAGGCCCAACACAACTGTCCGTGGGCAGGTGAATGCATGAAGGACAGACGGGATGGGATACACACAATGGATTTATTATCCAATCTTTAAAGAGAAGGAAAGCCTCCCATTTGTGACAACACGGATGAAGCTGGAGGGCACTGTGCTGTGTGAAACAAGCCAGAGACAGAAAGACAAACACCGTCGAATTCATACAAGCAGAGGGGAGACTGGCTGGTGGGGGGAGACACGAGGAGACGCTGGTCGGGGTCTAAAGTCTTAGTTACGAAGAATCTAATGTACAGCGTGGGGACTGTGTGAGGCAGAGAGTTGATCGCAAGTGTTTTCACCACACACACAAACGTAACTATGTGAAGGGATGGGTATGGGAATTAGCCTGACTGTGGTAATCATTTCGCAATTACACGTACCTCGAAACATCACAGTGTACAACTTAAACTATTTACAATTTTTATTTGTCAATTACACCTCAATAAAGTTGCCAGGAAGACAAATTTCAACTCAAAGAACGTCAACCCACTTTATGGTTAAACGGTCCTCTGTCTGACTTCTATTTGTACTTTAATGTGTTCTGATGGGACACATGTTACGCTGAATTAGTGTGCGCTCCTTATTTCAATCGACTTAATAATGACGGTTTCCTTCACCTTTCGAATAAGAACCCATTCTACACCTATTCTAACAGAACATTGTTTTCATTTATTTTTTTTTTAATGAACAAATCAGTAGTGTTTTTAAAAGATATTCCGAAGAAGGAGCTTCTAAATGGACGTTCCTTGAAGGCATGAAGAGAATTTTGGTGGTCCCCGCATCTCACCTGGCACTGCCTTTAAATGTTATTTGTGCTACGAGAAAAGCTAAAACCAGAGCTATAAAATCCACGTGTTGCGAGGTATAATTTAGCGACGTTAAACGTAATTGACTATGAGCCCGTCTGTGAACCATGTCAACGTCACTTGGAAATTGAAATTCTGACACTAAAATATCACGGAGACAACGAAAAGCAGACCCTGACGTTGCACTTTGTGAATGTAAAGAATCTAATAACAGCTAACACTTACGGGGCAGGCCCGGCGCAAAGCAACTCAGGGGCACCTGTCTCACTGAATCCTCAAGACGCCCAAGAGAGAGCCCAACGTCACCCCCACTTCACACTGTCACCCCACTGCACGGCCGCGAAAGCGGAAGTCAGGACAGGTGCAGCCTGCCGCGCTCTCTCAGCCCAGGTGGATGATTTCAGGGCCCAGGCTTACGTCAACCAGGCTGCCCAGGGAGACCCGACGGCTTAAGAAGAGGGCGTCTGATGATTTTGGCAGAAAGATTAACGCTCAGTTTGTTCCTGTACCCAAATGTCCCAGGAGCCAAGGCAGAACGTTCTCTGTAGAACAATCACATTCGTTTTGCATAAACCAACCCTATCGTAAGGCTCCAGCGCAAAGCTCAGCTTCTCCCTCTGTGGATGTGGCCGAACAGCCCCCAGAAGGGTACATGCATACTTTTCATTTATGAAAATCATTGCATGGCTTAATGGAGTCCCTCCTTATTTCTTATAATTCAGAGGAATGTAAAAAAGTACATCATCCACTTGAAAATCTGGCCGTGTCCTTAAAAGCAGCCCCCTCTGTAGAAAACACACCAGATGGAAAGAGGGGGACCTGCTACATCTAAGGAGCAGAAAATACGTCGGCCCAGTAGTCACGGACTGAGTTTTCCCCACCTCGTCATTAAAAGCTACAGCACTGTGTTTGCCGGGTTCCAGACATGAGGAGCCCAGGTGGTGCAAACATTCACTCTTGATTCTTAAAAATGAACCTACGCCATCTGGGAGACGATCACAGCGAGGATCAGCACCCCGGCCACCGCTAAACAAATCTTGTCCAGTCCCTGCTCGACACGGGTGCCTGGGAGGCAAGTGGGAAAAGGCTTTTTCTTCCGATAGCCTCGCTGATTCATTGAAAATAATGTTACTAGAAAGCTCCGGCGATCTCTTTCAGGAAAGCCTTCACGAAGGATGTTGGCATGAGAGTACATTTCAATAAGGAGACAAGCAATGTGAAACTTCAACTCTTCCAGATAAGCCTCCAGATAAAAACAGCCTTATAACCAGGTCCTCTAGCACCCACACACATGGAAAGGAAGGAAGAATCACCGAGTCTGAGCGTTAAGCAAATGAGACACATTTACTCGGAAGTGCTTTTCTCTTACCTGGAAGAGAGTTGACGTCACTTGTTTCTTGGACAGATGATTCTGTACATGGTCTACAGCTTGTTTTGAGAATGGCTTTTGAAAAAATCAAAAACAGTATTTCTTTCAACGATTATAAAACGTAACAAACCTCTACGTTATACAACATCACAACATAAATTCAACACGAGGATTAAACAGTGACCTAGAAACATAAATAAGTGCATTACATTAATATGCGCTCCATTAAAAGAGATCTGCTGGGTGTTTGTGGGCAATCTGAACAAATCTGTTCCTCTGAGCTCCCGGGGTTCTTAGACACCACGCGCAGAAGCACGGTGAGCGCGGGGGTAGCTGGCTGACAGCTAATCCCGCAAGAATTCAAGATCAGCGTGATTGAAAGACGTATAAAGAATCTTATCATCACCTGATTAACTGAAAATATCCCTCCATCAGCTGATAACGGGGTCCTAAAAATGTAAAATTTCTACGAAATTAAAATTTCTATACAAAATAAATGCATGCAAGCATGCCTAAGAATTAAATGCCAGGATTACAAAACTAAGCCAGGGTGGTTAAGAGGCTCTAGGTTAAGGGAAGTCCTGCTGCAGCCACGGCAGAGGGGAACTGGCTCTAAACGAATGAAGCTTATTACACTGACCAGAATGAAAAACTCTATCCTTCCCCCAAATTTCCAATTATGTCTCCTTCAGTAATGCCCAATAAGAAGAAACCATCACTTAACAATTAATGAACACAATTAATATAATAATCTCCCCTATTCACTCAAAGAAACCACTTAAGGCTTGTACTTACCAATATCTGGTTAGTCTAATTGTGACGGCGTAACTATGTTAAAAATAATAAAGCTTCATTTCTTTGAGAAAGTCTAGGATTGAGACTAGCCTTTTCTTTCACTGCTCTGAATTCGTTCTTTTACTTAATCAATTTTTGCACTGAAAGTATCTGCTTTTTGGAACTATATATATATCAAGGGTATTTGGAACAGCCCCGGCCAGTGTGGCTCAGTTGGTCGAGTATCCCTCCCACGCACCGAAAGGTTGCCGGTTCGATTCCCGGTCAGGGCACATGCCCGGGTTGCGGGCTCCATCCCCAGCAGAGGGCGTGCAGGAGGCAGCCGATCAATGTTCATTCTCGCATCGATGTTTCTCTCCCTCTCTTTCTCTCTCTCCCCCTTCATCTCTCCGTAAAAATCAATTTTTTTTAAATCTTTAAAAAAAAAAAAGAGTATATGGAGGAACAGATACATGGTATCAGTGTTATCAGGAAATAAATGACAAAACAGAAGAAATGGGTTCCATCCTGGATGAGTATCATTTAATTTTTTTTTAATTTTTTAAAAAATATATCTTTATTGATTTCAGAGAGAGGAAAGGAAAGGGAGAGAGAGAGCTAGAAACATCAATGATGAGAGCCCGCAACCCGGGCATGTGCCCTGACCGGGAATCGAACCCCGATCGCCTGGATCCTAGGTCGACGCTCAACCGCTGGGCCACGCCCGGCCGGGCTCATTTAATTTTTAAACGCCTTCCTCCTACCTGACTTTCGTTCTGGAAACACTGAGGGCGGTCTCATGTATACCCTCAGCGACGTAATATAACAAAAAAGAAATACTTACGTGCGAGCAGGACAGCAGCTCCTTCATGATATAGGTGTCGTAAATCTGTCGACTCCTACAAAGGCGATCTTCCTCGTTGTCAAGCTTTTCGTATTCTTTTATCTAGATTGTGAAAAGTCATCGCCGTTAGGTACGTCTTCCTACAAACCCGCTTTATTAAAAAATACCACTGTATTAAAAGAAACCACGTCCACGCGAGATCTCGCGAGTCAGGGAAACGGCTCTTCCCCCAGGAAACGACTGCCTCTGAAGTTGGGATGATTTAAAGGCAATGGGAGACCTACAAATGGAATTTTTCCTAGGATGAAGCTCGTCACTTAAATTTAGAAACACAATATTGGGAAACAAATGCTGCCATGGTAACAATTATCTTACGGTCTCCCAGCCACAGGCCACTCGTGCTTGCCAATTCTCTTTTCCAAAGCACAAAGTAAGTTCAATTTGGCTGTAATTCAGCCCTGAGAGTTATGATGCAGTTCTTGCTCAACTGAGGTATTGCAAAACTCACAAGGAGAAAATATACATATCTTGTCAGGGCTCCTGCAAAGAGATTTATTTATTTTTGTCAACTGAATCTTCTGGAAAGGCATTAGCCATAGATGAAAGCACTGGAACCTCACCTGCACTAACAGAAAGCTTACTTCAAATACCGTGTTTTGCTAACTTAGGGAAGGAAACCTGATCGGTGTTAAGAGGGGCCCGATAGTAAAACGTGCTTTAGAAATAGCTGCCTTATGTCGAGATAGCCCCGCTCATCCTAACCTGGTGACAGAAGCTCCTGGTTCAGAGAAGCGTTCTTATTTATTTACAGAAATACTGTTAATCCAAAGGACTGAAACCACAGATGAAATATGGAGCTAGGACGACCAGCTGAGACTTCCAATGTAATGACTTAGTTACTGTCTACGACTCACGAGGGGGGGCTAAAATGTTTCCCACAGGCAGCCGGGGGGGTGTTCTGCTGACTCACACGGTACCTGGGTGCTCTTTCTCTCGAATGCGAAAATGCGGGGCTCACAGCTCCCGTGGCAGAGTATAAATGGAAATGAAAGTTACCTTTTTCCTTTATAGTCTGGGTTTGACAGTTCTGAAATCAAAACCAGTAAACCCCACAAGAATTTCTGATAAAGAAAGGGCAGAGAGGAGGGGCATGTGAGCCACCGAGGTGCCACCTGACGCACACTGAGAAATGACTGGGATCCTCCTAACCGGCCTGCACCACCACCGGCGTGACACTGGGAAGGCTGTGACTCACGAGCCTGTAACTGATGCGCGGAGAATGGACTCTTCTTGGACCAGAGGATAAAAATCTGATGTAAAGGCAGGCAGACCGGGATAGGTCCACACCCCGTCCAAGAGGAAAATGCTACTTTAATGAAGATGCAGTCCAGCGGTAGCCAAAGGACCTGGGCTTAGCCACCCCAGACTAACGCAGGACAAGTCTAAAGAGTTCAAGGATCAGGCCAGACGCAGCTCGGGCAGGTGCGAGGCAACAGAAACCAGACACCCGCAATCAGAAGCAGAGTCAGAAAATAAACTCGGGGTTCTGGTTTGGTTGGTTTCTTTTGCTGTTTTGTTTGGGGTGGGCGAATGCCAGAACGCGATGATTGAACGGGTAGACCGCTCGTGAACCCGAAGCCAACGTTTCTGCCTAAACCTCTGAACAAATTCAAGGAATTAATGAGCCTCCAGGGAATTATTATTCTTGAGAACAAGTGTAATGTAATGTAATGAGACCTAAGTCTGTGTGCCAGGGGCTCTATGAAGCAGGGTGGCAGCTGGCTAAACAAACGCTGATTCTATGGAAGCTTTTCATGAACCGGGATAATCCGGCTACGCCGAAAATTCCAGTTCCCTGGGCAAATGATACTGTGAACCACAGCACTGCCTTTATCACGAGCCTCGGGCTCCACACACTTCAGCTTGAACAACAGAAAAGGTAACTCTTGGTGGGCAAGGTGAGAGCCTCGTGTATCCGTGGCTGTAACTCAACGCTGACTATTGCCAGTGAGGCCACGAATTAAATAAAGTGCGGTCAACCGTCAGTGAGCTCTACACAGGATGTCCCTATTGTGGCACATCATAGGCAACGCCACCTCTAATTCTGGCCGTCCGGCTGTCCTGGTAACCGGAGCAGGCAGAGGCCTGAGTTCAAGGTCCACGGGCTTTAGAATAAAATCTGGATTTGTTACTCTGGCCCCCAAACGGCATCTCTGAACCGATCTCACACTACGCCACCCCTCGCCCGTTACAAACACACCACACCGATCTTTCAGTTCCTCGGACACGCCGAGTTCCTTCCCACCTCGTTCGGGGCTGTGTCTCAGCCCTGACTTTAGACTAAAAGGGTCCCCCCACCCCCACCATGTCCCTGCCGTCAAAAGACTCGCTTCCTTGCCATTCGCGTCTCAGCTTTAAAGGCCACCTCCTCGGAGAGCCAGTCCTTGACCCATCACTCTTGAGTGGCCACCCGGTCACAGCACATCAGTTTTGAGTCACTGCGTCACAGTTATTACTTCCTGATACGTTTCCTATGTTTGGAATCTGTTTTGAGTCATTGCATAGCAGTTATTACTTCCTGATCTATTTCCGGTTTATTTATTACCCTTTGATTGTCTCCACAAAAATAGAAGCCAAAAGACAGCAAGGGCTTTGCTTACCCTGTTCGTCAAACAACGCCTCCCGGCACTGGAGCTGGAGAAATACGGGTGGAATGAGTGAAAGGAAACTCTAGATGGTCACGTCACCTCTGATCTTATGTTTATTTTCTGTTTTCTATGGTTTATTTTTAAACCTAGGTATCATATACATATTTTTATAAGCTGCCTCCAAGTCTAACTGGAACAAACAACACACTGAGCAGTAACTACGTGTCAGGCACTGCTCTGGTCTGTTGCATTTACACGCGACAACCCCGAGGGACAGTCACACTAATTCACACTAATCACACTATCACACTAATTCTTAGCTGTGGAAACCCCGGCAGAGAAGCCACACTGCTCGCCCCAGTTTCTGCAGCCAGCAGCTCGGTAGTGGGGTCCAAATCCAAACCCAGGCAGTCTGAGTTCAGAGCTGGAAGTCCCACCCACGATGTTCCAGCCTCCCCTATATCTGAACAGCACATTACAGAAACCAGGGCTTAGGAAGCAACTGGCCGCCCAGCATCCGACTTGAGCGTCACCGTTAGCCTGCCGAGCAGCAGGAGCGATCACTAACCTCATTCCACAGATGGGGTAACCGAAGCTCAGTATTACGCCCCGATACCGTGAGCCCCGCAAGGACAGGGACAGTGCGCTGTTCGCATTTTTAAGCTCCAGGTCGGAAACGAGACAGGTGCTTGAGAGTTTGCTCGGTGACTGGCCCCATGTCCTACAGCTGGGGAGAGACACAGTGGCACCGAGATCCTGGCTAGGCCTTCTGTCTATGAGTCAAATAGTGGTCAAGATGAACACACTGATTACACACACACACACACACACACACACACGCAGTAAGTATTCACTTAGTGAGTTCGGAGCTGGAACTCTCACCCACTCTGTTACAGCCTCCCCTATATCTAAACAGCATATTACAGACACTAGGGTTCAGAAAGCAACTGTGACCCCGCATCCTATTTGAGTCTCACCATTAGCCTTCAAGTAGCAGGACACTGAAGCACACTAAGTATTGCACACGAGCCTTACAGTCAGTGGTGAGAGAAGCAGGGAGCAAGCTCCCAGAAGACGGGGCAGCCATACAGACGGACTTGGCAGAGCGCACGGAAGCTGACCCGGACCTGAGGCTGAGCTGGGCCCGGGCTATCCACAGGCTGAGGAGGGGAAGCGGCATCCCAGGCTGGGGAAAGGACACGAGCAGGAAGGTAACAAACGGGCGGGCCCGCTGAGTTTGGAAACATTGGCCGGTGCGAGTTCTAAATCAGAAGGCCGTGAACAACCGAGAAAGGCCGGTGATCACTAATCCAGGGCTATGGGAATGTCAGGGCGAGCTATGAGGACTTGAACCCGCGGAAACGGGTGGCACTAAAAACTGAAACACAGTGCACAAAACAGAGACACTTCAAGATACCTGACAGAAGGGTTTCCCAGGGCTTGGGGGTCATAAAGCACAACCAGAAATAACCAGACCGGTGAGGCCAAGGGGGCAGAGAACAGTTACTGGGGACGTCCGTGCTTAAAGACGCACTGACCCAGAGAACTGTGTCTGAAGCCCCACGGCTGGACGGTTACCCTCAGTAAAAGGACACAGCCCAAGTGGCTGGGGAGCTTTGGAGCAGAACCCTCCAAGGGGACACTCTGATAAGCCAGGCCCACCACGTGCCAAGCCAAGAGCAGGCGAGAAGAGCCGGGAGCGCGCCAAGGGGAGGGAAGCCCGGCGTCTGAAGGCCAGGCGGAAACGCGGCGGCAGCTGGCAGCAGGTGCCTGAGAAATGACCGCAAGTGGACTGCCCAGCTCTTTCGGCCTCACAACGGTGCTCCGTTGGAGGGGACTTCTCCCTAGTGACAAGGCGACTCAGGACCTGCTGAAACCGGAAAGGCGACGCTTTTAACAGCACAGGGCCGAAAGAAACTTTTTTTGGCATATCCAGCTGTGGTGCCCAGAGAGAAAGCCTGATGGTGACTCAGAATGAAATAATCTGAGGAAAATCGGGACAATTTCAATCTTGCAATTGGTAGGAGCTTTCTTTAGGGCTCAGCCTACGATTTTGATAAATATTCCATACGCACTTTTAAAAAATGACAATTCTAATTTTGCTGGGTGCAGCATACTATATTATACATGTCAGGTCAAGTTCATTTATTGTTTTATTAAGATCTCCTACATCCTTACCAATTTGTCTGTTGGTTCTATATGCTCTCCAAGTGTATGTGCGTGTCTCCCGCTGGGATGACAGATTTCTTTTGTTTTAACGGTCAATTTTTGCTTTATAAATTTTGAAGTTATGTTATTTGTAACATACAGATTGAAGGTCGTGACGCTGGCCCCTTTATCATTATGAAATAATCTCTCAATCTCAAAGCAGCATTTGAGCATTAGCGCACTCCGACATTAGCGTGCTGTGCCTGCTTTGTTTAGGTTAGTGTTTGTACCACAAGTCCTCTCCTATCCTTCTGTTTAAAGTATGACACTTGTAAGCAGCATTTAATAGGGTTTTGGGTTATTTATCGAGTCTGACAAACTTAGTCTTTTACTTGTAGTATTTATTTAGCCCATTTATATTCAATATAATTACTTACAGATGGATTTATAGCTACCACCTTGCTCTTTGTTTTCAATTTAACCACCTAATATTTTATGTCTCCCTTTCATTCCTGTTTTTAGATTAATAGAATGTTGTTTTATTGCATTTTCCCCCCTCTTTTTACTTCTTAAATATATAAATTTTATTCTTTTAAAAGTTACCTTAGAGATTAAAATATGCATCCTTGACTGATGACACCCCAGTGCAAGTTATTACTATGATTCCCCCAATGATTCTAGACTCTGAAAACACATTAACCCCTCTTCTGCTTTTTTGTGCTACAGTCATCGGTCTTTGTTTTACATACATTTAGTTTTACATACATTAAACTCTAAACACATTATGTTATTGTTTTGCATGGTCAACATCTGTTTATATTTTACATGCTTATCCTTTATGATGTCCTTCATTCCTTCTTGCCTTTCCACCTGGGATAATTTTCTTCTGCTTAAGGTAGCTCCCCCTTTGGTATTTATTGAAAGGCAGGTCTACTACTGACAAATCCCCTCAGTTTTTGTCTGGAAATATCTTTATTTCACCTTCATTTCTGAAGGACATTTTCGCTGGGAACAGAATTCTAGGATGGCAGGTTTTTTTCTTTCAGCACTTGAAAGTTGGCATTTCACTGTCTGTCTGATTTTTAAAAAACATCATTTCTTTTGAAAAGTCAGTCACGTCACTCAGAATATTGCTCCTTTAAAAGTAAGGTGTCTTTTTCCGCCCTCTGGTTGCTTTTAAAATTTTTATCTTGGTCGTACATTTCTAGAGTCTTATATTGATGGGCAAAGATATGTTTCCTTCACAGTCATTTTGCGTAGGGTTTTCTAAGTTTCTTGAATCTGTGAGCTGCTGCCTTTCGCCTTTTTAAAAAATTCTTAGTATTATCTCTTCAAATATTGCTTATGCACTGTTCTCTCTCTTCTTGTTCTGGGCCTCCAATTCTACATATGTTAGACCTTTTAACCTTGTTCCACATGTCCTTAATGTCTTTATCTATTTCTTTTTTCTCTGTGTTTCAGTTTGCGATTATCTACGGGTTTGCCTACTTATTAATTCTGTCTTGCATTGTAACCAACCTGCTATTGGTTCTAGCCATTAATTCTAATTTCAAATACTGTATTTAATGTTCTAAATGTCCACTTGGCTTTTCATAATAAAAACCAAATTATGCTGAAATTCTCTATCCTCCTATCAGTTTTGTCCATCTTTTCCTCTATCTATTGTCTTAAACACAGACTTTATAGTTATTCTAAGCACTTGTCTGCTATGTCCAGCATCTGATTCATCTATTGGTCTCCTTCTACTGCTTTGTTTATGAGTCACATGATCCTGACTCTTAGGTGTCTAATAGTTTTTTACTGTATGTGGAACACTGTAGATTCTCTGGTTATTTCCTACCTAAAAAAAAAACAAAAAACGAGGGCTCCCCTTGTATTCTGTCACACAGGTGGTGAGGGGCTCATCACCCAATAAGAGATTGAGCTGGGTTGGGTCTGAGTTGCCATTTGTGTAGGACTCAGTCTGCCTCCTGCTTGTCCCTGTTCCTAAGGCTCGGCTCTCCACGGAGTTCAATGAAAAATCTTCGTCTCCTTGGCACTGGAATCACTTCTGACCTTAGAGGTTTGCAGAATAGCTCTTTTCTTCCTACCCCACTCACCTTCAAAACTTGGCATCTATCCTGAGAGGGAGGCGAGTCACATGTTTGGGGCTCCTCCAGTCCCCTTTGTTTTTTACTTTGGCCCCAGAAACCTCTTCTGGCTTTTTGTCTCCCAGAAACAGCCTTCTGCCAAGGGCCAAACCTGGATTCTAATATGCCTGGACTCTGTTACACCCAGAATCAACAGCTGACCCAGGTGATCAGTAGTTATCAGTTGGGTTTTCATCTCCTGCCTGATCTGTTTTCAGATTCCTGTAGGTCTATATTTCAATAAAGTACTGTAAGGCTGTGGGAGATTCCCACATGTCTTCCAGAAGCTTGTACCCCAACTCTTCAGCTCCCCTCCTCCCTCTTCCACCAAGTTTCCAATTTGTCACTCCAGTGATGTGTGACCGGAAAACTGTGCTAGTTTCTCTTTCACCCAGTAGTGGCCCTCTGCCTTGGTTTATGTCTCCAGAATCAGCAAGCTTCTGCAGAAAATAAAATGGCTGGCACACTTCAATGCACCTCAGAATGATCCTCCCTCCCCTGGAATTTTAGTCCAACTCCTCCTCACTGCCTCTGGAGCTCTCCAGAGCCTTTAGAGACAGGATGCGTACAGATGTCGTCAGCATCTTTAATAAACTGCATATTATATCTTGCACTACTGATTACTTTCAGTGAATTTCTAAATTATCTGTAAGATACTTAGTAGTCTTAATTATTTCCCAAAACACGCTTTAAATATGCTTTTGAAATAAAAGCATCAGTAAAACAGTTACTTCTTACCTCTTCATAAAACTTCACCTGAGGTACAGCTTCATTAATTTCATTCAAACAAAAATCTTTAAATAGCAAGAAACCTAAAGGGAAAGAATAAAAAATTTCAGGGTGGGCAATAAATTGAAATTTTACCCCACAGGGCATTTTCAAAGTAACACGTTTGTACTTCAACCTCTTGCTCCCCTGCCTTTAAAAAAGGGAAAATAAAGATTTCAAGAGGCTGATCATACCCGAGAGGGAAACACTCCAGGTAAAGTCAGAGTACTGCATACCTGGCTCCTTGCTTTGGGATTCCATCTCTACGGGCAACCCCCCTCCCACTTCTTAAAAATGCAAGATCAGCAGGGCTAGCAGTCACCGGACACCATGTAGAGTCACTGGTCACTATAGCAAGCAGAAAAGTAAGCAAAGAAACAAGAGATGCGTGTGGTATTGCAAGTGCTGGTAAGGGTCATCAGGGACCTGATAAATACTATGTCCACAGAAATGGGATGAAACTCCCTTAAAGGACAGAAGGACTTTCACAACCTTTCTAGCCTTTTCTATCACCACTTGCTACCTCAGAATCCCCACTAAAAACATCAGGCTAGAGCAGATAACCCACCCCCAAAATCATTCTTCCCTCCTTCACAACTCCATGCCTCACATTTGAACAATCAGCACAGTATGCCCAGAGTACTACTTCTATGGCACAGTGCCCAGTACACAGTAGGAGGTCAACAAATATTCGTCGAATGAATGTTTATTTCCATAACCCTTCCAACATGCCTCTGTCAAAGTACTTAGCATACTCTAATTAATTATGATTTATAAATCTCCCACCCCACTGGCAGACTTAGTGCCTAGCTTAATGCCGAATACACTGTCAAGAAGGAATGAAATTGAGTAGGACAAGCTGGTATCAGTCAAAAACAATTAAAAAATCAAAATAATTAAAGAATTGCTAGAAGAAACAGAAGTCACAGAAGGGAACTCAAGGACTCACACACGTCTAAAATGTAGGAACACAGGAGACCAGAATTCCCCTGGTAGAACTGAGACAAAGGAAGCAGCTTTGACAAGATTTTAATTGATGATCCTAAGAATCATGTAACCTGAACTTGCCTGTTCCTGCTCCATAAATTCCCCTCCATAGTTCCAGGAACATGACCTTTCAAAATGGTAAATGATCATTCATTGGAACTAGAAGTATTAGAACCGCTTAGTTAAGTAGGCAAGGCCAGACCCTCTAGGGCTGAATGCAGACCGGCAGCAGGGATACGGCCACATTCATCTTATCCAGGAACTGAGGTGGGGCTGACATGTGCAGGAAGCGGGAAATTCAAGACACTGGCAAGTAGCAAGAGTTGAAGATGGGAATCTCTACCGATCTGCATTATCGGCGAGGTGCTCTCTGTGTCCCCACCTGTTGCCGGTGGAAGTAGGCTTCCTGGGATGCAGCGGGAACAAGAATGTCCTGAGGCCCTCACAGAAGGATGAGGTATCATGAAAAGTTTTATTTCTGTGCAATGAAACCCCTAGGTTTCCAACATCCCATCTCCCTCCGTCCCGCCATGGGAAAAGTCCCATTCTGTATTCAGCAGAGCTAGGATCAGAGCCATTGTCCAGAGTTTCCGCCCCACATTTGCAGAGTCCATTTGAGCATCTGGCTAGGTTATAGCGTGTTTTCCTGGCCGCAGTCCATTGCCTGTGGGGTCCGTATGGCCTGGGCCATGCAGCTTCTAGGACCACATGGCAGACGAGTGCAGGTCACGGAACAAGTGAGATATAGGAGCGCAAATGGCAAGAAAGAGAATTCCTCTGTCTTGGGGGTTTTTAACTAGGAGCATAACCAATTAAGTCTTCAGTATTTCACGTGCTTGTAGTGGCTCTGCCCCCCCCAACCAGTCACTTATCTTTGTTTCCAGGTTAGACTGACAGTCGAGCATCTTCCTTATGTTACCCCGACTTCACTGTGCATGTGGCCATCTTCCCCTTTGTTGGACCCCTTCCCCCAGTGATTTGCAGGGAATGGGCCAGTGATTCCCTGGGGAGCGTGAAATTGCAGCTTCCTGGCGAAGCTGCCCAGATGACCACGCTGATAATGTCTGGCCTTCCCTTTGCTCCTCTCTTATTATTAATATTAGCCAGCTGGTTATGAAGGTAACATTTGCATACTAATACTTTTATTTTAAATAAAAGCAATGGTTATCTTCTTGTTCTCATTCATTTCAAAGTAATTTCGAATTTCCCTTGCCATTTCTCCTTTGACCCATGAGTCATTCAGAAACGTTTAGTTTAATTTCCAGATATTTTGTGGGGGGTTTTCAAGTATTTCTCTGATACTGATTTCTGTTGAATCCTGTTGTTGTCAGAGAACATATTCAGTATGATTTCAACGCTTTTAACTTTATTGAAACTAGGTTTTGGCCCTAAATTTGGTCCATCTAGGTGAATGTTTCATGGGCACTTGGGAAAAGAAAAGTGTATAGGGTGGAGAGTTTCCTTAAACAAAATAAAAAGGCAATTAAACCAAGTTGGTTGGTAGAGTTGTCCAAATCCACCCACCAAATCCCTACTGAATGTCTGTCTACTTCTTCTATTGTTGACAGAGGACTGTTGAAATCTACATTTGTAATTGTAGATTTGACATCTTTTTACCATTCTGTCAGTTTTTGCTTCATACATCTCTTTCATTTTTGGACAAGAAAACTAAAGATGAGAATTTGAACTTATATATCTTGATCATATTAAAGATGTTCTTTAAAATGTTCTAAATGACAACATGAATGACTATACCACATATGGGCCGCTGGCTTTTGACCACAGTTGGAATGAAACAAACTGATCACCATGACCCATCAGGGACTCTGGAATCTAGTCCCTCCACCCTCTCCAGCCCCACCTTACAGCATTCTCTCCCACGCCCACGTCACTTAGGCCAAGTGTCTGTGTTCTAGCGGCTCCAACACCAAACTGGACCTGTTCTCGGGGTTTCTAACTTGCTACCCCCACTTCCTTCACCTTTTGGATTAATTCTAGATCATTGTGTTCCAGGCTGAAAGCAATTTCCCTTCGTGGGGCTGAAATTACATTTAAAAAACAAATAAAGCACTTCTCGGATTGGAACAAAAGCTCAAGGACAAAAATTGGGAAATAATTTGCCTAACGGGATCCTTTCATCAGGGCGATGTCGCCAGGCTTTAAAGAATGAGAAGCAGTGACCAACACCTGCTTACTAGATAACCGCGCATGTGTTTGCGCTCGCCTCCTGCTTGAACCACCGCAAACTGCACGAATGCTGGTTCACTTCTGAGTGGACAGAACATCCAGGAAAGGCAAACTGCCCCAATTTCCCACCACAGTATTTTGCAAAACTTAGTAGAAAGAATTGTATTGCTTTTTATAAAATATTTAATGAGAACCCCAAGTGTTAAATATAAGTGGCTGGGTATTGCTCACCTAAATTCCCAATGAGTAAAACGCCCTTTCAATTCTTCCTAGTTCCAATAGGAATGAATGAACGTAAGTGAAAATGAATATTTAGCTAATTATGTCTATCTATTTCATATAAACCTTAAATATATTTATTTTCATTTGACTCTACTTAACAAACTAGAGCTTTCATTTCTTGACTTAAGACTTTACAGAAAGAGAAAATTATAAATGAAATATCACTTAGGAATATTATAAATAGTCAGGTCTCCTAAGATCCAAGTTATCCATGCCATCCCCCAATTTAAATTCAGCACATACATGCCCAATAAAATATTGTTATATTAATTAATGGGATCATTCACTTAGATAATGGAGAGATGTGGGACCCTGAATAATAAAAATCCATTAGACAAAAGGACATGATAATGAATGTAGCCAAAGAAAAATTCATGGAATGTTCCAAGCAATTGGCTCTTAACTCAAAGGGGAACAAAAAGGAAAACTGGGACTGGGAGGAAACTGTGAAAATACTGTGGGGCAAGGACATTTTATCTTAACTCTTCTGATAGTTGGATTGCTTTCAGCCTCTTAAAAATATTTTATTAGGAAATGATAGAAAAGAAAAACGTTCTGGCTATCTCACGGACTGTGGTCAGTATTTTCATTGATCATGGTTCTGTGCACATCTAACCGTAAACAAACAAACTGACGTTTAAAATAAAGTGAGATTTAAAATAATTTCGAGTGAAATAGAAACATTATTCCGATAAGCCACCTGATTCATATTTCCCAAAGTTTTCTTGAAGATTGATGACTAACTGGCCAGGACAAAATGGGGGGGGGGGTTGAATATGCTGAATCTACCCACAACTTTAACGAAAAAGAAACAGAATTAGAGTCAATCAATTCACACGTGTGTTCACTCTGGTCATTCGTGAGGCCGTGCTCTCGGGCGGTGCCCTTTTTTCTGTGCACATTTCAATAAAACCGAGAATGAACCCATAAGCATTCGTGCACGATACCACAAGTATAAAATGAAGGCGTTCTCAAAGCAGTTACAATCCGAAGCGGGGGCACCCACAGACAGAAGTAAAAGAGAACACTGAATTGCGTTGCCTTAGTTAGCGCCGAATGCCCTTTGCAGGGGACTGAGAGGCGCATCACGCTTCTCAGGTCACCCGCAGCGAGCTCACTGGGCTCCTGGCCACCCACCCAGCCCCCTCTGCCACTCGTCCTGCCTGCTGCCCAGATCTGCTCGTGCTGGTCCCCTGCTCTTGAGCTTCTCATTGCAGCCACATGGCGTGTTGGGTGAGCCCCAGCCTCCTTCGTCTGCACCGCTGTGCTCCCCACGCTCTCCCCACAGCCTCCCAGCACCCAAGCACACCAGCTGCCCTACTGCTCAACACCCCGGGAGCCCCCCATCCCTTCACAGGGCTCCTCTCTCTAACCGAAGCAAACTCCCCCTTCTCAGCACCCACTCTCTTCTCGCCAACCACCTGGCACTGCTCCTGCACCCGCCTTTCCACCCTCTTTCTCACAACCACCCGTCCCCTCCAGATGTCACCTGGTCAACAGCCACTCTACCTTCAGGACTTCAAGCGAGCGTCACAGAGTGCAGCCAGCTCTGAGTGACCCCACCGAGGCTACGTGGAGCCGCCTGCCTTCTAGACTCCCAGCCCCGGGTTCTTACCCTTTTCCAGGCATTATCCCACCACGCTCCCACTACCTATTTCTATTGTGAATGGATACAAAGGTTCAAAGTATTAAAAACATCTGAAAAGACGTCCCCCTCCCACCCCTGCCACTCATCTTCCCAGCAGTGCACCGCCACCATCGGCCCCAAGGGGCCCAGTTATTGGTCCCTGGTATCTTTTCGGGGAAGTGGTGTGTGTCACTTCTGGGCCAGGGTTGTTGAGAAATTGGTGGGACTTCCTCTCCCTCCTTCCCCCAGCAGAGGCAGAGGGCTGCGAGGCCTAAGGGACACCTGCGCCACAACCAGGGAAAAGCCCAGCGCGGGGAGGGCGGGAGGCCTGGCGCTAACCCGAAAGGCCTGCCCCTGCCGTCGAGTGAGAGAGAAACGCCTATGCAAAGAACCTCTGACATTTTGGGTCTCTTTGGTACCGGTGATTTGTGTTCCCTTCTAACCCAACAAAAAGGCCGGCACAAATATCAGCTCGTATCTTCTCCGCGCTTCCACAGCGCCTGCATCGGCCGCTTTTCCACCACTACACCCGGGAGATCTCCCTGCACCAGCTCGGTTGTTCCATCGCGGATGGGACATCACAGTTTACACAGCTCGTCCCCTAATGACGAACATTTGAAATGCTGCAAATACTTTGCTTTTACAAAATTGCCGCAACAGCCGCTCCACACATCATTTCTCACCGGTTCGTGCACGTTCAGAGGTTACGCTCCTCGGACTGAAAACTTCAGGGCCAAAGGTTATACACATTGAGATTTTACTAGACTTGACTGAATCAGCCCCACTGGGTCGGTACCTGTTTCTGCTCCCGCCAGCGATGGTCAGAATATGTAATTAAACTTTTGGGTTTGGGGCCAATCTGAAAGATTTTTAAAAGTACAATATTTTCAGAGTAACTGTAATTTACGATTCTCTTATTTTTTAATAAAGCTGAGAGGCCTTTCCTATGTTCCGGTGGCATGTGTTTTTCCTTTCTCGAGAACTTTGCCCGTTTTTCCTCTGGGTTACGGGTCTCTGGCTCACAAGCGTCCGGGCCCTTCTGCAGTGGGGCTCGCCAGCCAACCCTGCGGTGCAAGGCGTCGGCCCAGCGCCCCCCGTCTCAGGCCCCACCTGGGTGATTCATGTGCCCGTTTCTGGCTCCTTGTCATGTCCCTGGCAGAAATGGAAACACCTCTGGCATGTCCCCGTTAAACAAGATGCTGGGCTTCGGGACAGAGAGCTGGTCTCGTGTTGGCACAGGATGCACCTGTCTAAGTAAGTAGCAGTCATTCATTCCTGGGCTCCGGGAGGGGAAGGGCCCGCTCTGTGTCTCTGTGATCCCTAGCACAATGGTCAGGACTCAGTCGGCCAGTAAAGCCTCTTGCCTCCCACGCCTGTCACCGGCACGCAGCCGCTCGGCCACAGCACCCCGGCCGCCTCGCCGCTCCGCCACCGTGTGGCCCCGATCTAAGGTCCCTGGCCTGCTGAGCCCCTGCCTGTTCCCGCTGCCCCTGCGTAAACGCCGGGGCTCCGCTCCCTCAGCTCCTCCGGGCCTTTGTTCAGCTCTCCCTTTACATGTGGTGCCTTCTCAAAAGCATGTGCCCAGCACGGTGCTCCGCTTTACTGTACGTCCCAGATCCTGCGTTTCCATCAACATTGAGGCAAGACCCTCCGCCAGCAAAAAGATTTATGACTCGCTGGAGGCTCAGGTGAAGGTTAGCATTTTTTAGCATATTTTTAAATAAGGTATATATATACACACATGTGGTTTTTTAAGACAAAACGCTATTGCGCGTTTAATAGACTTCAGTGCTGTGTAAACCTAACTTATATATGCTCTGGGAATCCCCAAAATTCATGTGACTTGCTTTATCGCCATGTCTGCTTTATCGTGGTGGTCTAGAAAGTGACCCACAAGTATCTCTGAGGTCTGCCTGTATGTATTTGTGGGTCTGTCTCCCCCTGTGGAATGTCAGCTCCACAAGGGCAGAGATCTCAGTATTGCCCACTGATGCATTCCTGTGCTCGCAAGAACTCGTGGCACACAGTGAAGCTGAATGAATGAATGAATGAATGAATGAATGAATGCATTCTTAGCAACAGGATTCAAAGCCAGCCTGATAATCACCCATAGCATACTTCCACACTGCCTGGTTTTGACTTGGACTAGAGGCAGAAATGCTTAAACATATCAAGGACAAGGTATACAACTCTCAGAAAAGGTGCTTCCGAAAGAGCTAAAGCCAGGGGATATTATGACATTTCATTGCCACCTGGAATTTCTTAACACATTTGGGGCTCTTCAACTCCTAAGACAGCTCAGTCATTCCCCCTGCTGTCAGTTCAGAAGCTGATGGACAACTTTTCCAATAAAGGGGATGTTTCCTAGGCCCTTGGTCTTCTCTAGAGCACATAGTTTTTTCCCCCTAAAATATGTGGACCCTGGCGGGGAGAGGGCTACAACGGGGAGCCCCCAGCAGGGCTGACCTCTCGGCTGAGAGTAGATTCCCCACACCTGCCTTGGGTTAATTTAAACCCAGGTCTCAGAAACATCACCGGTGGCCCCTTCCATGAATCTCAGGAGCTCCTGGGCAGAGTACACAGACTTCACACCTGCTCGGACACCTGCTCGACACTGGCGACCCGGACGTCTGTGGGTTTCGCATGTTTTGCAAGGCGGGCCGGTTGGGGACGGAGGCCCTCTGTGGCCTGGTGCTGTCTTAGTCTCCCCTCGAGCACTCCTGTTTAGTGAAATGTTTCCAAGGAGGCACTCAGAACATTAGACTGTGGATGTATCATTCAGCAAAGCACAGAAGTAGACCTGCTCCGGAGACCTCTGTGCGTCACCCCCAATTCTGGATCATGATATATTATATAGAAATTGGATAGTTGATGTGTTTGTTTGTTTTTAAAGGAAGTCCATGTGCGTGCTCATTTCCACACTAACTATTCTGGTGATGGGCAGAGAAAAGCAGCTGTGGAGAGCACACATCCGATCCAGGCTCTGCCCCTAGGGAACTGTGGGAACATGGTCACGTTACTTACCTGGCACAGAAAACACTCAGTGTTTAATGCCCAGGCGGCCATCACTGTCTTAAACTAATAGCAATTCCTATCCAGCAGGGACTCAGAAATGCTCAGGGAAAATAACGATTTAAAAGATCTCAGAGCCGCCAGCCTGCAAATCAGGGGTCCAGCGGGCACACACTGGCATCCCTATAGTTCTGAGGTGAAAAGATTCTGTTATTCCAGTAAAATGAAGCTTTTCTGGATTTTTCTTAGCTGATCTTAGCACTTGCATGAAGGCTTTAAAAAGCAGAACCAGCTCTAACAAACAGGGTTTGTTTGTGTGGCTTTTTTTGTTCTGTTTTGTTTTGGTTTTTTAGACAACTACATTTTCTCATGAAACTGGAACTGGTTTAGCTTTTTAATTCTCTCTGAAAGTGGCCGCCTATCTCTCGGACGTCCCAAGTTTTCAGAGTGGCAGTGGCCACACTACAGGGCCAGTGACGTCTTCCAGATCGGGCCAACTCCAACTCGAGGAACCGATACCCGGGCTTGCTGAAGCCGGCAGATAAGAAAATCAACTGGGAAGACTGCCTGCCAGTAGGTTTTTAAGTCCTCACGGCTCTTCCCTCTTCTCTGGCATCTCTCCTCTCTGGGCGGCATTCTTTTTTTTCTTTTTTCTGTTTTTGTTTTTGTTTAAAATATTACAGATGTCCCTTTTTCTCCCTAAAGAAGAAGGATCCAGTACCATTTGGGACGGCATGGGAAGCATTCTTATTAGGAAACCCAAGTTGCAAGTGTACACAATCTGTGCCCCTTATTTCTCGAGGGTGAAAATCCAATTAGCTGTGCTTAGTCGAGGGTTTATCTCTGCTATTTGCAAGTTTAAATGGATCTTTAACTCCTTCCCCCAACTAAAAGTCTCCACAAAGACGTGGATAATTGATGCGGAACCGAATGGGGCCCCAGGGTTTTTCTTCTTCTGACTGGTAGGTGGCTCGAGGCTGCAGAAAGTTCTACAGATAACAGGTAGGGTGGGAACCCGGCTCTGTGACTGTCAACCAGGGGCAGCATTTGTCAGGGGAAGGCCCTTCAGGGGACAGACAAAGGGGGAACACTCCCAAACAAAGGGGAACAAAGACTGTAGCTGGTTCCCAGGTTAAGATTTCTCTCTCTAGAACCATATGCAAAAGTGCTCAATTTACTATAATTTAACCCCAGCCTTTGGGTTGGAAATTGCGGTCATAAATATTTGCAGGTTTTAACAAAACAGCTCAAGCAGTGATTTGATAAATTATAAAATAGATTGGAAACTTTGTTCTTTTGAGACTGACAAAAAAGTAACCCTAACATGTTTTACCCCGTGTCTTTTGTGTTTTTGTAGTCTTTCTTTGGTCTTATATAATTACCAGTGTTTATTAATAGGCACCTATGACGTTTATGTCCATTTTTATTTCTTTATTTCTATAGGGACCGCTCAGAAATGTTTTTTAAAAGGACTTTTGGTACAATTTCTGTTTTTCCAATGTATTATTTGATAATGAAACATACATTTTTGTTGTCAAAGCCCCTGGAAAGTATATTTCTTAACCCCAAATGCCAAAAATAATTTATGCATTCTTCCTACGTAAACTTCCTTTGAAATCTTGCTAGATATGCTTGAGGCCAACATAAAAAAAAAATTTAAGAAATCAAAGTGAAAGTGAAAATTAAAAAGAAAAGGCACCAGACTGGAAAGAAAGAAGTAACATTGTTTTTATTCGGAGAGAGGACCCTGCACATCGAGACTCCTAAGGCATTCACACACACACACACACACACACACACACACACACACACGAGTATACACACACGCACCAACACTTACTAGAACTAATAAACCAGTTCAAAAAGGTTGCAGGACACAAGATCACTATACAAAAACCCATTCCATCTCCATGGACCAGCAATGAACAACCAAAAGCGAAATTAAGTAGACAATCCCATTCACAACAGCATCAGAACATTAAAATACTTGGGACCAAGCGCTACAAAGCACTGCCGAGGCAAATTACAGACGACTTACACAAATGCAGAGACATTTCATTTCTGTGGATTGGAAGACTTAATATTGTTAAAACAGCAATTCTCTCCAAATTGATCTATAGATTCAACACACTCCCTATCAAAATCCCAGAATTCCTTTTGCAGAAATTGAAAAACCGATGCTAAAATTCATGTAGAAATGCAAAGCACCCAGAACAGCAAAAAAGCAGTTTGGATTAAAAAAGAAGAAGAAGAAGAACAACAACAACAACAACAACAACAAAGTGGGAGGGTTTTTATTTCCCAAATTTCAAAACTTACTACAAAGCTACAGTAATCAAGACACTGCCGTACTGGATGAGAGCAGACAAATAGATTAATGGGACAAGACCGAGAATCCAGAAATAAGTCCTCACACTTACGGTCAATTAATTTTCAACAGAAGTGCAAAGACAATCTGACAGCCAAAGGGAACATTTTTCAACAACTGGTGTTCAGACAGCTGGAGATCCACATGCAAAGAAGGCTGGATTTAGGCCGTTACTTCCTACCACACACAAAAATCAGCGAAAGACCTGAAGGTAAGAACTAAAAAGCATAAAACTTCTAGAAGAAAATCTCTGTGGATTTCAGTGAGGCAAAAAGTTCTTATATCTGACACCAAAGTATGATTCATACAATATATACATATAAATGGGACTTCACCGAAATTAACTTTCTGCCCTTCAAAAGTCACCACGAGAAAAATGAAAAGGAGGAAACCACGAACTGGGAGGAAATACTCGTTAAGTCATGCCTGTGATAAGTAACAAAAATACAGACAATCGTTTTTTTAAATGCGCAAAAGATTTGAGTGGACATTCCACCAAAAGAGATATGCAAGTGGCTAACTGGGACAAATGGGTTCGGTGTCATTAACTGTTAGGGAAATACAAACCAAGACCACAATGAAATACCGTTTCTTACCCGCTAAGAATGCTATAAGCAAGACGACAGACAACAGCGCGTGTCGATGAGGCTATGGCAACCCTGGGACCTGCACACACTGACCACCGGTGAGAGTGCAAAAAACAGTACGGCCACTTTGGAAAACAATTAGTAAGCTCCTAAGAAGTTCAACATGAAGTCACCGTGCAACCCAGCAAGGCCACTCCCAGTTATATACTGAAGAGAAATGAAAACACACATGTCCACACTTGGACACGAAGATTCACAATGGCATCGTTCATAACAGACACAACGTGAGAACAATCCAGATGCGCACCAGCTGGCGAATGGATAAAAACATATGATCTATCCACGTAACAGAATACTACCCAGCAGCATATGAGGATGAAGCACTGGTTACTCCCCCCAACGCGCACGGACCTCCAAAACCTTACGCAAAGTTAAAGAAGCCAGATGCAACCTTAGAGGCTGTAAGATTCCACTTATAGGCAAATTACTGTGGAGACGGAAAGCAGATTAATGGGAGCCGGGGTGGGGACAGGGAGTGACTATAAACGGGCACAGGAGTGTCTCTCTAAGGCGTGGCAATGTTTTAAAATTGGCATGTGGTGCATTTTATGGCATGTAATACCGCACGTCAATGAAGCTGTTTCCTAAAGAAAGTAAAAATCGCCAAGTTTTGGGTTGACCAAAAATCACGTTTCAGGTGCCAACACTGCTTCATACCAATTCAGAAAGTTGACTATTTATACTCTGGATTGCGCTCTGAAGCAGGTGTTGTAAAATGAAGTGTCGGCCAGTCAGCGTGGCTCAGCGACTGAGCATTGACCTGGGATCCAGGAGATCGGGGTTCGATTCCCAGTCAGGGCACAGGCCCAGGTTGAGGGCTCGATCCCCAGCAGGGGCCGTGCAGGAGGCAGCTGATCAATGACTCTCATCATGGATGTTTTTCTCTCTCTCTCTCCCTTGCTCTCTGAAATCAATTAAGATATATTTAAAAAAAAAAAAATGAAGAGTCTTCCGAGGCCACTACGTTAACCATGATGACCTTTACACAGGAGAGCAGCATTTGCACACCTCAGGAATTAAGTATCTATTTTGGCATCTCCTCTTAATCAGAAACATCCTCCTCTAAGGGGCAGAGGGGACTCGGACAGAGAAGCTAAGTAGATTGTCCACAGGCAGATGGAATCTATCAGCTGCCATGCGCCTCGCGTGCACAGGAGGAGATTATCATTTCAGTATGTATTATAGAAGAAAACTAACAGAATGATCTTGACCATCACTGACAAATCGATTTTATGGTCTATTCAACAGCCAGTATCCCTTTAAAACTATTCTTCTCAATGAGCCAAAGCAAGAACATTGTCTAAATGTGTACATTTTACTGACAGCAAATTAGGAATCAGCTTTTCATTAATAAACATGAAGACACATAGTTTCTATGTAAAAATGAATATAGAAGCAGCTCTCGCTCTTTTATTCTCAAAATTGGCCATTAAAAGCTAAGAATTAGGCATCTATCCCACGGTCTCAGCTTTCTAGGGCCGTGCATTGAATTACCACTTGTAAACAACGCCCGTTGTTTTATCGCACAAGTCCAGGTGGGCTCCTCGGAGGGGGGGGGGTTGGCAAGCTGAGCTCTTATCCAGAGGCTTCAGGGGAGAATCGGCTCCCAGGCCCATTCGAGTTGTTAGCAGCATCCAGTTCCTACCATTGTAAGACTGAGGTCCCCGTCTCCCTGCTGCCTGTCGGCGAGGGATCCCGCTCAGCTCCCAGAAGTCACCCCCGCCTTCCTTCTGGTGCTCCCCCCTATCTGCAAATCCAGAGGCACCACGCAGAAGCCTCTCCTGTGCTCTCGATCTCTCCGACTTCCTCCTCTGCTGCCAGGCTTGGGAAATGCCCTGCTGGAGTGAGCAGATTAAGCCCTAAGCACCACCCCCCCCCCGCCCCAGATCATAACCTTAATTGCATCTGCAAAAATCTCTGTCAGCAGCGATGCCAGGAGGCGAAGGTCGCTGGGGCCTTTCCTACGTGAAGGAGACATAAAGGCAACGGAATAGCTTGAGTTGATGAGACCGAGCAGTGAATGTGGAAGGAACAGCATAAAGGGAAAGCTCGCCGTTTCGGAAGTCCCTGATAAAATAACTGATTTAGGCCACGATCGCCACTGAAAAAGGAATGAACCTGAGAGCCGACCACACCTGAGCACAACCGCAGAGTGGCACCTGCGTGCAGTGTCCCTCCTGCTCCCAAGTACACGGCTCCCCCTGTGAAGGACTCTGGCCAAAAAAAAAGGGCAAACCCAAATCTAACCAAGCGGTGAGAGCTCACTCTTGGTTTAGAGGAAATAAAGGAAACAGAAGTGTGATTTAAACGACGCCATGAAGCGGCAAACAGAAAAATCCAGAATGTGGAACGTTCTGCAGAACAACTGGCCCAGGTTCTTCAATAAGTCAACTACCTGTGTGGGGAGAGGGGGAAGGGGTATCTGTTGTTGATTAAAGGAGACGCTATTAACGAGAGCAATACAAGAGCAATGTTTGGATCCTGTTGCAAACCAACCAAGAATAAAACGGCATTTTAATCAAAACGATTTGAATATAAACTTGGTATTAGAGTCTGCTAACAACCGCCATAGATTTTCACTGGCTGGGATAAGGGCTTTGAGGTTGTCTGAGAAAACGTTCCTATTTTTGAGAGGTGCATACAGGGCCGAGATGCTACGAGGAGTTTACTAATTGCTTTAAAATATCTGGCAACCGCAAAAAAGAGGGGATGTACACAGCAAATACAGCAAAATGTTGAAAAAGATTGAATCTGGGTGATGTGTATGTTTGGGGGTCCATTACCCTGGTCCACTTTCGTGCACGACAAGAACTTTTTATTATAAACAATTTCGATTAAGAGCTTCCATTCACTGAGCATCTGCCTTTCACTGTCCCTCCTTCTACAGATAAGAGAACTAATGAAATAACCACCAGGGCAGGGTGCAGCCGAGAGGCCTGCCAACCACCCGCTCTCTCAGGACAGCCTCGGAGGCCGAGTAAATGAAAGGGGCCTACTTTTCTCATTTCACAAAATACTTTTACAAACTGGCTGGAGCCCACCCGCATGGGAGGGTGTCCCCCAAATTCTGCGCTAACCGTTGGCAGGGGCGATGTTGGGAGGGTTCGGGAAGAGAGAAAAGGAGTTGCTAGGCAGGGGGACAGACGGTCAGAGAGAAGCGAGAGGACCACAGAAAAGCCGTCGGGGTAACACAGAAATCAAGGAGGCAGCACGTGGAGCTGGTCACGGACGGGGGCAGGTGGAACACGTCGGAGAGACAAGGGGACAAAGGAGCGAGAGGAAACAGATTCCACCTTCCACTTTTCCCCACTCCCTAATGCCAGCTAGAGAATGAGAATGCCACAGAGCAAAAGAGGCCCGGGCAGGCAAGGGCTCGACACGTTAAACACACAGCTACGTCGAAACAGAATCACAGATCTGCATCCAGCCTTCACCTTGGGCCCTCTCCCCATCCCACCCGACCAGTCGCTAGTCGCGATCTCCGCGAGCGTCCGAGTGTAAACTTAGCTCCTGCCGACCAGCTCCAAGCCCACAAATCAGAAGGAAGGGAAGAAGGAATGACTTATTTAAACGATTTTTAATTTTTTAACAGCTGAACTGAGATAAAATTCACAGCCCGTCGGTGTGGCAGAAGCTAAGGTTCAAGGCCACAGTAAAGCCATCAGCCGCTCAGATCAAAGGCTCCAGGAGCCTAGGTCAGGTAAGGTTTTAGTCCAACAGTGGAAAGGACAAGTTTGGGGGTTTGCATGTGTGTTGGGAGAGGAGGGCAGACGGGGAAGGGGTTACAGAAGGGGCAGAAAACACAGAGGGAGAAAGAATCCTCGACGCGTCTCAGAAAGCGGAGCGAGAGCTGCAGGGAGGGCGGGTTTGTCACCATCCGCCAGCGTGTCTTCATCACGGGGAAACCATCCTACACGACCACACGTCTGCACGGGCCAGGACGGGCATTAGCTAGAGCTGGGACCCCTGCGTCCACCCCAGGGGGGAGTCCTGCTGACCTGCTGGGTACAGGCTCTGAACAGGGCCACCGGAATAAAAGTAACTGATGTGGAGCCGACCAGAGGGAACGGTGCAGGAAACCCATGAAAACCGCCCAGATAGAGGGATCCGCCAGCCCCACACTTTGGAAGGAGACGGCCAACCACGGGAGTGGGGTAACGTCTGTGAAGACACAGCCAGCTCCCTGTGATCACGGGAACGACAATGGCATTGAGAGAAGCTGACAACGGTCCTTAAAACCTCCGATCAAACTGGTCTGTTTCCCACCAGCTTATGCACAAGACACGCCGCTGAGGATGTACGCGGCCATTAAGTATCTGATGCGTGACGTGAGGCTTCCTCCATTCCCAGCCTGGCGTGTAAAGCGCGCAAAGCGCTGGGCACTGCACACATGCACGACCGGCATGTCACCGACAGCGCTAATGACGTTACAGTGTGCTGCGCGAGCGAGCAGGACTTACCAATTTTCTGATTGAAAATCTTGTCAAAGGTTATTTCGTTTCTCTCCTCAAGATACTTCTGCATCACACTCCGGATACTAAAAGAGAATGACACGTTTTTAACAGTTACAGCCTGCACCACGCGTAACCATCGTCACCGCCGCTAGAACGGCGAACACGTTATAACTCAAGGATGCTGGCTTGACGGGCCGCTCCCCCTGCTGCTCGACGTAAAGCTGGGGCCCTCACAGCTCCAGCCATTACCCCCTCCTCTGACCCAGGGCCAACCTCACACGCAGAGGCTCGCCTGCAAAAAAAATAACTTAAGGACCTGGGGAAAGTGCACGTCCAAAGTCTGTGCAAGCGCACGTGCGCACACACAACAGGTTCTGCTCGTCGATTAAGGAGCTTCTTCTGAAAGCAATAGCTCAGATTCCCCGGATATATCATTAATTTTTTTTTTAAATCACATTTCTGCACATCAACAAAAAAACCTGCCAGAAAACATAATCAGGAGAAAGATTTCACTTACAATAAAATAAAAAACATCAAATGCCTTGGGATAAATCCAAAACACGTGCAGGAACCTCGCAGGGGAAAAAAATGACAAATTGGACTGAGAGACGTTAACGAAGGTCTTAATAAATGAAAAGATAAGATGCACCGCAGTTACGAGCGAAAAGATTCAGTTCTGAACTGCAGAAACTCAGTCTACCCGAACTTATCTATAAAATCAATACGGCCCCCGGCCAGTGTTCCAACGGGGATTTTCACGGGGCGTAGAAACAGAGCAGCTCTTTGTAAAACGCCTGCAAAACAACACAGGCTCGGGAACAGCCAAAGCATTTCTGAAGAAATCCAATGACGGTAACAGGGCTTGTGATGAGGCTTAAAGAATTAAGGCTGGGTAAACTAGTTGGCCAATGAAACGGAACAGAGGGCCCAGAAACCGACCACACACGCCCCGAACTCTGATGTGTCACAGGAGTAGCGAGGCAGAAAAATCGGGGCAGGAGGGGCTATTCCCTAAGGGAACCCCAAAAGAGATTACCCAAATAGAAAGTATAAAATTGAATTTCTATCGCCCAAATCTCCAGCAGGAATTCGGCACTGCTTTCCCACTCCACCCCCCTTTTTAAAACAAACTGAGACATAATTTATATATAACTAAATGTATATGCACCAGAGGAGTGTTTCCACGGATAACTACCATCCTAATCAAGATCTCACGTGTTTCTATCACCCCAAGAGGTGCCTCTTTGCAATCAACCTCCCCATAGTCTAGGGCCCAGGCCACTACTGATCTCCCTTCTGCTAATACAGGTGACTCACTCCAGTTCGAGAACTTTATATAAATAAAGTCCTACGACGCACTATCTTCTGTGGCTGGCTTCTCGCCGGGCAGGAGCAAGCTTCCTCCATGCTGCTGAGCGCACAACCAGCTAGTTCTTCCGTGTCGCCAAGTGGCATGTCCTTGCATCCCACCATCTGCTTACCCGTCCGTCTGTCCATAGACATGTGGGTTGTTTCCCGTCGGCGGCTGTTATGAGTAAAGCTGCTCAAAGTGTTGGTGTGTCAGTCTTTTCTCCTACTGGGCGCCCGTTTTCATTTTTCATGGGTAGATATCCAGACGTGAAATGGTTGGCCACACGCTACATCATACTCGACACTATTGCTAAAAAGTGCTGAGCTACCTTCCAAGCTGGCCGTCTGCTGTTACACGCCCAACAACGACGGGTGAAGTTCCCATGGCCTTCCCCCCCATCCCCGGTGAGGTGTGTTGTGAAATCTTTTGCCTGTCGTTTCACTGAGCTGCTTGTCTTACTACCCGGTTGTAAAATGTCTGTATGTAGCCCGGAGACAAGTCCTGTGTCAGATTAGGTGACGATACTATCTTCTCCAAGTCTGCACGCTGCGTCTTGGTTGTCTCCACGAAGCCCTTCTACGAGCAGAAGTATTCAGTGGATGGGCTCCAGGTGGCTGATTTCTTTTTCTGGTGGACAGTCTGTGCTAAGAAATCTTTCACATCCCAAGGTCGCGAAGATGGTTAACTTAGATTTTCCTTTAGAAAGTTCTGGGCTCCCTCCCCCCTGACCTGGCCCTGTATAACAGCCATTGGGCAGTTGCTGGGTTGTACCTTTCACAATAAAACAAATCCTAAGTGTAACACTTTCTGGAGTTCTGTGAGCCATTCTAGTGAAATATCAAACCGAAGGGGAAGGTCATGGGAACCCCAAATTTGTAGTGAGCCAGGCAGAAATTCAGGTAAACTGAGGACCTCATTTGCAGCTGCTATATGAAGGGGGCCAATCTTGTGGGACTGAGCCCCTAACCTAGGGGGTCTGTGCCAACTCGGGGTTGGTAGTGTGCGAACTGAACTGAACGGCAGAACACCGGGGCCGGTGTCAGAGAACTGAAAATCACTGGAAGGGGGACATGTGCGTATGTTCACTATCTTAATTCTGGTAATGGTTTCACAGGTGTAAACAACACTTACCAAACCTTATACTTGAAATATGTACAGTGTATTTTATGGTGATTATATCTCAATAAAGCTGCTTTTTTAAAAAAAAAAAAAAATTATCACAAGGATGCAATCAGCGAAATCCTAGGGAAACTCGACACAACAGATGACCTGGTTTCTTTTAACGAAAAATTTCAAGAGGGAAAATTACGAATGGGGAACATACAGTTCAAAAAAGACTTAAAAGAAATAACAATCAGGCATAGTGTGTGGACCTGATTTAAAACTCAGTTCAAGTACCAAAAAAATCTTGTACAAAAGGGAGACATGTGAATACAGATTGAACATTTAAGGGTATTAAGGAAGCCTTAATTGCCCCTCCTAGCAGTCTGCTTACGTTTTGGTATTTTAAAAGTGTTCCTGTCTTTTAGGAAAACGTGCAGGATTATCTACTGATGAAATGATACGTCCTGTCTGGATAATGCTTCAGGGTCATCGAGGGGGAGCTAGGAGGTAGGGATGCGACGGAGCTGGCAGTGGGTTACGGTAACTGAGGCAGCTGAGTGACAGCCGAGTCGGCTCCATCGGTCTCTCCCTCCGAACGCGCCGGATGCAGTTTCCAAAAAGGCGCCACCTCCCTTCAGTCTAGGTCACTGGAGCTGAACTGCGTCCTGCATCTGTGCGCGAAGCTGTCATAGGCACGTATATCCTAAGTCACCGATGCTCTTACACATGGCATTGGGACAACTCGGGTCTTCACCAGCCCTGCAGGAATAAAACCGTGATGCTCCCACCTACCCATCTGCTCTACTGCCTTCAGAATTTGTTATAAAAATTTTCCAACATGCAAAAGAGGATAGCGAACCCCCATAACGGTCATTCGACACGTCCTAACAGCTACCAAGACTTCAGTCTGCGCCTTTTATCCGCCCCCCCCAACTTTCCCGCCCTTTTTTAAAGCATTTTAAAGCAAATCGCAGACTACATGTCTGCATTTCTAAAAATGGTGGGCATCTTCCTGACATAAACACAGTCCACTTTACCTCCCCAACCCCACCCTGGAAATTATATAACTCCTGAAGACCTCATACCCAGTTCCTATTCAAATTTCCACGATTCTCTCATTTCATACGGTTGGTGGGCCTGACGGAGGATCTCATCAAGATCGCACATTCACTTCATTGTTATCTCCCTTAAATCTGCTCTTTTGGGGGTGGGGATTGTTCACATAGTATCTTCTCACTCATTACTTAGAAACTGCTATTGCGTAGGAAAACACCCTTCCCTTCTAGACAAATTCTACTCGGGATGTTTGGCGTAAATAACAAGCTTTCCCCCGCTGCCGCTAGAAAACAAAACAGAAGGAAGCGAGTCCTACGTGGAAAACAAAGAACACAAAAACCTGACAAGCCGTCCTTGACGTTGCCATGACAGGAGTTACTGCATAATCCCTTTCCCAGTTACAGTGTAAGAAAAGCCAAGTAGCACACGTAGGTGAAAAAAGTGGGACCCATTAACGATGCGTGTAAAAGGCCCGCGACCTCACCCATTAGGATCAGTTCCATTTCCAACCGGAACGGGAACCGCCCCCCGCCGCCAAACAGCGAGAGCCTCACATATTTTAAAAGATTCATCCGAAATGTCATCACGGCCTCAGTCACAAGGCAAAATGAAAGCCTGCGGTGTTTCGCAGCTGTGTAAATGCCTTCCCGTGGGCCTTCTGGTTCATTTTTAACTTAAACCCTTATCGAAAGGAACGCAGATACAGAAAATTGAGAAGAAAGAGCCTGAAAATACAACCAGAGTTATCTTTCTAGATAAGACAACAGAAAGCAATGCGCTGGCTTAATTACACAGAGCACAAACCACGAGCGTATTATCCAAGAAAGCGGGGTGGCCGAAAATAAAGAAACTGCTGCGGACAGAGCTGTACGTCTTTGAGTATATGAAACACGCACCCTAAAACCCTCACGGGAGGACTTCAGCACGATTACAGCTTGCTTTCTTCCTAAAGCATTTTAGCTCATAATTACCCTAAGAAGTACACATGCCTGGCACTTACTTAGACTCAGCAAATGTCAGTGGGTGTCAGGCACACTTGCGGCCCACGTCCAGCTTCCAGATTCTGACTAATGGAAACATTTCCCCCAATCAAACTGCTGGAATGAGTTTTAAAGCATTTGAGGAACCAACATGTTCCTCCCTAGGGTGGAACTTGACAGGGACTCGACCACACCACTGAAATAGGATTTGTCACTAGATTTGCTACCACTAAATTAATTATAATTTTACAGATCTCTTTCTAGTCTTCATAAATTTTAACATTCTTACCCAGCCAGGGAACATTCGGAATGACAAGCAGAGGTTCCAGGGCTTGCAGACTTCAGCACGACATGGGAATGACCAAAGGGGCTGAGCGCAGCTTCCTGTAAAGGCCGAGGGCAGCTGCCTTCAAGTATCTGAAGATCTTTCACTTTTAATTGCAAAGCAATTGAACTTGCTTTGCACAATCACAAAGTGACCAGAAGAGATCGGTGCACAGAATGATCGACTAGAGAGCTTCCTAACACTGCAGAGCTTCCAAAGAGGCTCCTCAAAGATGACCCTGGATGTTGGAGGGAAGTCACCCATCCGATGCATGACTAGATTGGCCGTCCTCCAAGAGCTTTTCAAGCATGAGATACGGCGATGTTATAATATGAGATCTGTTGTGATGTTGAAGACTAGAGTGAGTCACCTTGTGCTCGATACCCTGAAGCCTGATTTATGCAGGATGGCTTTTCTGTATTTTAGTTGTAATTCCAGTTTGGTCCCGGAAGACTGTCCGTGTAGCTTCCACTCAATCCACTGCCATCTTGGAATGAAGCCTACTGCTTTTAGATGATGATTTTTGGTTCATTTTACTGAAGCGAAGACCTCTGAAGGATGAGTCAACTCTCCTAATTGCTTAGTTACCTATATTTAAGAGTAGCATGCTTGTGAACTCAAACTGAAGCCAACAGAGCCCGGATCCGGATGGATGGCAAAATGCATGGATGGATGGATGGATGGATGGAGGCAGGGAGGGAGGGAGAGAGGGAGGGAAAAAGAAATGGAGAGAGGAAGGAAAAAAGTATAGGAACCAAGTGAGGCACCATGTGCAGAAGGTTCTAGACACATAGCCACAATAGAGCTAGAGGAAGAAAACTGAGAAGAAATCTAGGAAATTCACCTACTTATGGGTCTAAGGTCAACATCTGCTCTTCCCTGACCCGTAAACAATTCAACTCTCCAGGAGTCCTGCCTCCTGAACCTGTCCCTCAGAGCACGTGGCACAAGGGTCTCCATGCAATAAGTACTGCCTTATGTTGGCTACTAGTGTGTGCTTTCCAAAGGGGTTACATCTTGTACTCATATAGCCCCAACAACAACCATGAAAGGTTGACGCTGGGAGGAGCACAGGCAGGCTAAATAGCCATCTCAGACAGGTGAATAAAGAAAACTTAAATTTATTAAAAGGGGATGGGGAGATCCAAAGGGAAGGGCTTCACGGCTCTGAGTCCAATGGCATTGGGTCCATGATGGCAGCCAAATATACTTGGGACAGTGAAACAAAGAAGAGCCTAGAAGAAGCATCTGGAGAACCTAGGCTGGGCTGCTTTGGCTCCCCGAGGAGTCAGAGAGAGAGAGAGAAGGGGGCCTTGGAGACAGGGTCAGGGGGTAAATCCAGGAAGAGTTGCCCCTGCCCACTGATCCCCTGGCTGCAAGTCCCGTAGGGTCCCCTGGGAGGGATGGAGATGGCGCTGGGGGCTCCCCTGGTGGGGAGTGGCACTGGGTCCTTTGTCCTTGGCAATCTTAGGGGAGGTCTCAGGGGAGGGTCTCAATAGAATATTCATCAGCTTTCCGGGTGTGCTCTCTCAGGGTCCTTCGTGGTCTCCACTGATTGGTCGGTGCCAGGTAGGGGGGCCATTAGTCAATGTATCTGGTCCTGAGTTGGCCACAGAGTCACTGGTCTGCTTTTTTCGCTGCTTTTCTGGGCCTGGAGCTGAAATACAGCTGAGGTCTAGATGTTATCTTGAGGGAGGAAATGCTCAGGGGGTCTAAACAGCAGGACCAGCAATATGCTGAGGGAGGAAAGGTTACCCTGGGGACAAGGTTCTTGTTTCCCAGTTTCACCCCCTGCTAGGCATCCGGGGCTTCCTGCCCTGGTGAGTCTCTCTGTACCCTAGTTCCTGTACCTGGTTTCAGACCTGGCCCACCTAACAAACCACCCACGGTGTAATCAAAAGAAAATGGTCTTTCAATATTTCTTCCAATCATTTCTTCTTGAGTTATCTGTGTTTGAACCTAAGTGTTCTCTCTTGTTTACAAATATATTGCATGGGGAGAAAATGCTCACAAGAGACGGGAGATCTTTACTGGGACATTTCAGGATCAGGAATGAATGGGTCTCACATTGTACAAATGGGAAACAACAGACTACAGGGAATTTAAGTGACTTACAGAGGACCCGTGGCAAGTTGCCACCGGAATCAGGTCCATGTTTCCTGGCTCCTAATCTAGAACTTTCTCTTTTTATTGTAGCACGACACAGTATATTAGGGAGGGCACAGGGAAATGAAGGGCCAGCGATGACAGCTGGCCTTCAGGTTCACTGAGGGTGAAGGCCTGGCCTGGCGACTTCCATATAATCACCTTTTCCTGCTCCTGCGACCCTGGAAGAAGGAAATGGAAGCAAACAAGAGTACAGGCCCAAGGCCGGGTCAAGGCTGACTGCTACAAGCCACCAGTCACAAAGGGAATGAACTGCAGAAGTATGTTCACTGGATTCCCCATGGGCTTTTCCTATAAGGTCCTAAAAATACAAAGTATTAGAATATGTTTACGCTCCACCTCACCTAAAAGAAGACTTCACAAATTAGAAGAAACATTTACAGGATATGATTGAGGAGCCAAGATATTACTTCTGCTCCATTTTAGACTCCCTATAGCAATCAGAAACAGGCCCAGGGGTTCTACCTTCTCATCGATGATAAAAATAAAAAATAAAAAACACAGAGAAGAAAGAAGGAAGGGAGAAACTGGAGACACAGAGGCAGGTCTGGGACATCCAGCCTCATTAGCATGCAAATTACTTACCATACAAATGACTTAATAATAAAGTAAACGGCTGCTAACTTAATCACTCCCACTTCCCCGTGGCCAATGCCCAGAGAACAAGGCCAGACGAGACCATCGTGCCCACGGAATAACATTTTCACCCACAGCAGCCTTCACATGCACAGTCTTATTAACAAAGGAAGGTTATTTGAATGGAAAGTGATTGTTGGTACAAATGAAGCAAAAAATACTGTTTTGCCCTTTTACCTTTTTCCCAGAAATGGAGCTTTTGGGAAGGGGGGGGGCGCGGGAGACCTGAGCTGCCCTCTTTTCTTAATTGTAAAAATATTGTTTGGAGGCTGGAGGGAGGCCGAGGGAGAAGCAGTGTGTTATACAATTTCTCAGTAGAGCAGCGAGATCGCTCCCCTTGTGTTACACGGAACAGGCATTTAACCCTAAAGCTCCTCATGGGAAATAAGGAACAAACTGCTTATCCACTTAGTCATAATTACTGTTTTCCTGGGTCCCGGGGGTGGGGGGAGAGCTGCCCTCTATCAGTGCCTGAGGACCGTCCTGGCTTTGCAAACGCTGCAGCACCAGGAGCCGATGGAGACGGCTGCAAAATGAATTTTCCCCCAAACAACAACAAAAAAAGTATCGCTGTTCTGTCCGTTCCCTGCAAAATAAGAGGGGTGGGTGTTCACCATTTATGTTCCTGAAGGTGGAAAGAACCCGGATGCAGGGAATCCTGGACCAAGCTCAGCCGAGCTCCTTAACCTCCCTGAGCACCTGCTGCCTTCAGTAAAAACGGGCCGATCCTGCCTCCCTGAGAACACTGGGGAACGAGTGGGCCAACCTGCAAACTGCCTGGCGGCAGGGAAGCTCCCAGTGGATGGTAGTTTTTCTACTGCTCCTTGATGGTAGTTAAAGGTCTCTTCCCCTCGTCAGGCCTACAGGGGTCCTCGGAAACTCTGAATTGCCAACTGCTGGCCAGCCAGCGACGGACGGAGACCCCGTCTCCCCTTCTGCAAGCTTGGGACCTGATCCAAAAGTCCCCATCCTTGGCCAAGCGAAATGCAGTGTGCTGAGCGGGCGCCTGCCGGAGGCTGTCTCTAAGGCGCTGCATGTAAAGAGGGGACTGCCCCGACCCCTCAGGGACCCAAATGGGCCGGCGATCCACAGCACTGCCCGCTGCCTGTCGGGCAGCTCCCAGGTCCCCTCCTGATGGCGCTGGAACACCTATTTCTAAGAACCGACACTGCGCACAGCTCTTACATCTTCAAGTCCCCGGCACAAATGAGCTTTGACCGAGAATGAACTAATGACTGGGCGGTGGGAACCAGTGGCATTCTGCATCTGTACAGTCGTGTAAAAGAAATAAGGACAGTGCGGCTGCTTTATACTCAGAAGTATAAGCAAGGGGCCCTTTCCTCCTATTGTTTCTTTCAGCATCGACTTTTCAGTTCAAAGCTAGGCCGGGGGCGCAGAGGGTGCGGGCACAGGATACCCCGACTCCTGACACCGAGAGGACTATTTCAGGTTCTCTACCCACCGCTCTCTGACTGGGGCCTGGGAAACGGCTGAAGCAGCTCCATTTCCACGAAAGAAGAAGACCGAGCTACGTCTCCGGATCAATTCCACACGATAGTTTTACAAACACCAAGATGCAAACTCTCGCATTATATTACTACGTATATCGTGGCCAGATAGCCCTTCAAAGGGGAATCCTTAACAATGTATGATAAAATAATTAGCAACCATAATTTGTTTTCTGAATACAGACTAATAAAAGCCATCCAAATGCTACTTGTCCTCTTGTCACGAGTGAAACAGAAATTCAACCAACTCCGCTTTAGAATAAACACCTTTCTTAACCCCCACTCTTTGTGTATTTCCCACTAGACTGTAAACGCCTTGAAGGAAGGGGCTGTGGCCCAGGTCAGGGTCCTCCGAGCATCCCTCTGCGTGGCTCAGAGAAATGGCCCTACGACCGTGCACTGAATTAACGTAATAAAAGCAACACGCCAAATCTCCTTAAGGGCTGTCTAGATGCTTCAAGGGAGTGAAAGGGAATCTGTAAAACGTTGTTTTCAGACCTTCCCATCGTAGTGTATGAAGGCTTCAAAAGGACAAGCTTTGCAACTGATGATCCAAAGTTTTCCGCATAAGCAGAAATGACCTTCCAAGGGAAAGCCCAGTTTCGTGTTCCTCAACCTCTTGCCACCACGTGGGAGTTCAAGTCCACTGAATTTCACTCTGTTTGGAAAGGGGTGAAAAGGTAATGAGCCGACAGTAAAAGCCGTCCTGATCACTCCGGGCCTTACCTTCGATGTTGACCCTCTGGAGGCCCTGGCTTATGAATCAGACCCTATCAAATAAAAGAATATCTTTTCCAACACGGCCTCAGACAACAACTGGCAGGCGTATCTGAATGACGGTGCCTTTAACTGGGCCTGCGCAGTGAGGCCTTGGATCAGTTTACCCTTCCGAACAAATCCCACTCTCAGCTTCATTAGCCCAACAAGTGTTACGGTAAACCACACGGCTACATCATTTGAACAAACAGTCAGCTTTTACAGGATTTACACTCATTGGTTGGTTAATTGAATAAATGTGCCGACGTAACAAAACGGTTGCCTCTTGCAATCTCCGAGAAGTAACGTCTCCCCTGGGCAGAATGTTCTGTTTTCCGAGATTCGCCCCCAACAGCAGGGGGGATGCAGCCCCAGGGTTCCAGTAAAAACAGCGAGGTATTGTTCAGTCCTGCTGTCCCATTTAAGGTCGTGGAAAAGGCAAAAATCAGGAAGCACACGGAAGACTACAGTGACTTCAAATACTTAGCTGGAAATAAGAAGTCACCGGTGACAGGCCAGTGGCTAGTTTTATGTTTCTCATTTAGATACTAAAACTACAAATCTAAACCTCTTTTCCAAGAACACCAAGGACTGGTGAGCACACGGACCTCTCCAAAATGAAGGAGAAGCTCTCAGCAGGAAACATCTAGCCAGTAACCTTTACCAAAAGAGTGAAGTCACACTAGTCCTTTTGAGTCACCGTGCTGAGGCATTTTAGCGTGAAATGAACTTTCTTACGATATCTAGAAATCCCCCAACCTTCCATCCCCACCCCAAAATGCAGCAGGTGGGCCACTACCTGCCATCCAGCGGTAGAAATAAATTGCGAGATGTTTCCACCTAATAACCCCAAGAATCCTAACACAGCCCGAGGACAGGTGGCCACCCTCGGTAAAGGGTCGCCTTAGGAAACTGAAGCCAAAGCCACTGAGATAAACACAAAACAAATGAGGATCCCGGGAGGAGGTTCCAGTGGCCTCATTCAAGAGTTTATTTTAAAAATAGCAACAGAATATCAATTACTGAAGAGCTGTTTCCTAAAATTACTCTCCTGTTGATATTTCTCATTTCTAAAATGTCATGAAGAAATATGCCCGCAGTCACTAACTCTGCCTTAAAAGAAAAAAGCCTTACCAAACAATACCACCTAAAACAAAGGCACTTAAACAAGAAAGCAAATACCCTGAGCACATAAGTCATTCTTAAGGGCTCTAAAAAGCAGAAGTCACATTCAGTTCGAAACGCTGAGAGAGAAAAAAAAACAGAAGTTCCTAATTTTAGTAATATTACATATCTCACACACACCCCCCTCAAAAAAAACTGCATGAATTAAGATTTATTAAATTTATATATAGAAACTCTCTATATTTAGGGCACCATACCCTTTAGGAAGAGTTGGGGGAAAGCCGGAGAAAAATGAATTAAGCATTTTATACCACATTCATAGAAATGCAGGGTTTTGTAATGAAGTTCACGTTTGATTTGGGGGTTCTTGTTTTACTGAGTTTCCCACGTGCTGGAAATGTTAAACAGCACTGATTTTTTTCCAGGGGGCTTCAGGTACCTTCCAGTCTGGAATGGGAAGGAGTGTGAATGTCACAGCACTCCAAAAGGTCTGCACTCTTTCCTGATTTCCACTGCTTGGCCTTGCTTAGCCAAGAGCACTCCCTGCAAAACCAACAAGATGCATGCGCTGAGGGCCAGGAAGCCCCAAATAATTACCAAGCATGTGTTCATTGACACAATTTGGCTTTTCACAACAAACAAGTCAAAGGGGCTGATATCTGCTCCATGGTAGGGCTTGGGCTCATAAATGGACCTGTAAAAATTATCTGGTGATCACTCAGCATCAAAGGAAAGATTTTTTTTTTTCTTATGTCCCGGTAACACTGAAGCAATCTTGGTTGGGTTCAAGGGCTGATGCTTTCCAACGGCAAATGGCTTCGGTGCAGATTCCAGTATTTTACAAAACTACATGGCTCCAAATACACCATAAAGACGTCGCTTTTTATCATTAATTCCACCAAGAGCTATTCTCTCCTCAAGAAGCCACATCCGCTGTGCAACTCATGATGGTGTTAATCAGGAAAGAAACTGGGGGGAGGGGAATGCCATCCTAATGCTTTGAGACACTATTAGAAACTCACTGTTAATCTGATGAATCTTTTCTGGGGTCCTGCTAAGGATATAAAACTAGGGAAGGCTTCTCCTGGCTCTTCAATAATAAACCATTTTTGAGATAAAATTACAACTTGGTCTGGCCTCACCAAGCCCCTTGCCAGCTCCACGGGGCCCTTCTCCGAGAGTCATTTAAACAGATGCCTATCTGGAATCACCCCTGCCCTGTGTATTTTTAAGTGAATCCTATTTCAATCTTCTAACAAAGTGCCACCAGGAGACCTGCGAGCGGAGGGAAAACAGCTCAGGTGACACACTCGGCATCAAGAAGAAAACTGAGTGGGTCACAACCCGCTCATTGCTGCCTGGGGACACAAAGAGGAGCGCAGAGGAGGGCAGGAAGCTGCCTGGGCCACCGGACCTCCAGGGGCGCAACCGCAGGGAAACTGCGGTTGAAGTACCTGGGACGCCGGGCACCGCGCCCGCGCCCCGCGCGCACCCCCGCGCTCGGGAGCCCAGAGGGAGCCGGGGGACCGTGGAGTTGGAAAGGCACGGCCGGGACGGGGCACGAGGGAATGGCAGGGACGGCTGGGGCAGAAGGGGCCGCAGGACGGGGAGGGCAGGGATGGGGCACAAGGGGTGGCAGAGGCGAGGCGAGAGGACAGGGATGGGGCCGGAGGGAACCGCAGCCAGGGAACCGGGCGCAACAGAGGGATGAGGCTAGAAGGATGGACAGGGATGGGACGGACGGAAGGGGCGACAAGTACGGAGCAGACCCAGCCAAGTCCCAGCCACGTCCCGCCAGCCCCCGGCCGGGGCGCCCGCTGCGCGCGGGGCGCTCTGCTGCGCGCTCTCCCTGCGAGCGCCCCCAACAGCCCTCCGTCGCCCGGTTTCGGAGACGGGGCCCCTCCGCGCCCACTCCCCGAAGTCCCCGAAGTCCCCGAAGTCGCCGGCTGGGGGGGGAGCGGGGGCAGCAGCCGAGAGCCCGACCCTCCCGGACGCAGGGGGTCGCTGGCGGCCGCGGGCGACGGCGGCGCGGGCCCGGGGAGCCGGTACCTGGGCTCGGGCAGGGCGATCCTCTTGCTGGCGCGGGCGGCCGGGGTCGCCTTGCTCTTTTCCATCGCCATCAGGTAGCTGACATCGGCCAGCACGGCCTCCAGGTCCGCCATGTTGGCGAGCGGCGGCGGCGGCTCCTCGGCACCCGGACGGGACGCGCTCCCGCCGCCGCCGCCCGCTGCGCCCCGACGTGGGGGGGGCCGCCCCGGGGCAGCCCCCCCGCCCCGCGCGCGCTCCCGCCTGGCGCGCGCCCCCCCTCCCCCGCCCCGCGCCCCGCGCGGTGCCCGGCGCGCGCGCCTCCGCCTCGCGCCCGCCCGCCGGGGTCGCCCCGCCCCGCCCCCGCGCGCCCCGCCCGCGGCCCCGCGCGCGCCCCCCGACCCCGCCCCTTCCGCGAGGGGAGCGCGCCCCCGCGGTCAGTGCCCCTCCGCGCTCCGGCTGACCGGCCAGGCCCTCCCACCCCCGCCTCCGGACCGAGTCCCCGCAGGCACCGTCCCGCCCTGCGCTCGGGGTGGCCGCGAGGGACTTCCTCTCCTCCTCCCCTCCTCCCCCCCGCGCTGCCCGCCCCCAGCTTCTCGCTCTCACGCCCCTTTTCCCCCCAGGACCCCTGCAAATCAGACTTGCATTGGGACCCGACGCCCCCCACCCGCGGGGCAGCGGGGCGGTCCCTGCGCCCTGGCTGGACGCGGCGCTTCCCCCGCTGCGTCGGTCCCTCGGCCTTTCTCCAGGTCAGGGCCGGCCCCGCCGTGTCCCCGCTGGCGATGCTGAAGCGCGGGCAGGGTCGCCCTGACACAGCGCCCCCAAACCGCCTCCAGACCCTGAACGCCCCCCTCTGTAAAACTCAGCAAAGAGAAGAAACCCAACAGCTGGAGAAAGTTGCTTGTTTGGTGCCAAGCAGGACCGAGCGGGGTGACAGCCACCCTTGGGGGTCCCACTGATGGAGACGCCTTCTAAGCTCGAGGTGGTCACAGCTCCTGCGCAGCCAGGAGACAGGTTCGAGTCCGGGGAGTAAAGGGGTCTCTGAACGACAGCTGGTGTTCCTGCTCTGTGGCTGTGAGTTCAAGAGACAGCGAGGGAGCACCCCGCGAGCATGCAGACCCACGGCGTGGGTGATTTAGGGAAGTGGGAAAGCTAGAAGCCGAAACACCAGGGCAGGGGGGATTTCCAGCTTCCTGATCCTCGCTCTCAGTGTCTGGTCACCTCCCCACGTGGGCCTGGGGTTTCATCTGCTTCTTACTTTGCCATAGGGGTATATACACTAGTCCACGCGTTCAGAACCCATGTGGCACACGGGGCGGTGGTAAGGGACACCCAGAAGCCTCCAGAAGACCTGAGCTGGGAATTAACCAATTTTTTTTTAAGTGCCTTACATTCATCGGCATTGATCACATTGCACCATAAGCCTAGATTTTACTAGGATCTGAGTAAATGTTCTGTGTCGGTTGCTGGCAGGGTTAACGGGGCTCACCAGAAATGGTTACATTTGGGACCTTAAATGTAATGTCACAGAAGCAGCGGCCTGCTTTGGTCATCCCAAGAACCCTGCCGTCTTCTGTTGTCTCTCTCCGGGTCTCACCGTACCAACCCCCCTGGGTCTGTTCCCTCTACGCCTGTCGTCACAATTGGCCGGTTTTACCAGACATTTCTCAAGATCCACAGCGCGATATTCGCCAAGTTGTCCAGAAAAGGACTACAAGGGGTGTAAGAAGTAAGAGCACGAGTCAAAGGAGTCTGGCTGGGCAGCAGAAACTCGAAATGACCAAGGAGCACAAAAATACGGGACTGAGACCAAGATTTGCCATTTGCATGAGCCAAATGTCAAACTTTCAACTCCTACCCACTTTCTTTGCCTAAAAACAGGAACACAGCATGTCTTGTCAAGGGTCACCCCAGGAGGAGGGGTAAGTTCCCCAAAAAGCCTAACACTTTTAATGATTTAATTAACGCAATTTTTTTAATATGTCTTTTTATCAGTATTTCTTATGATCAGATCATGAAATAAATACATATTCCTGCCTACATTTTTAGGGTCTTCCAAATAGTGGTATGTTTAAACTTCCCTTTTTTGACTCAGTTAAGCGTTTTTTTGGTGGTGATGGGGTTTTTTTCTTTTTTTGTTTTGATTGGGGAGGGGATGTTTGTTTGCTTTGGGGGTTTGCAGCATGGTGTAGTAAGTTTGGCACAAGATACGCACCTGAATTTAAATCCCTGCCCTGCTCTGACTAGTTTGGTGACCTTAGGGGCAACATATTACATCTCTGGGCTTTACTGTTCTCCATACTACAGTGGGAATGAGGCCACTAACCCCAGGGTTGTTGAAAAGACAAAGGAGAGAAAACATGTAAACATGCACCTTGCCTGACACCCAGTAGGTCTTCAGCAAAGGTTCCTGCACTTCCTCTGTCTATTTTGCTTTATTTTACCCTAGCATGCCAGATACTAAAACTGTTCACAGTCATTACGCTTGAAGCAGGAAGACCCCTTACCAAAAATAACATCTCCCTGGGGCATTTCTAGGAACCAAATTGGGCAAACATGATTAGCCTTTATAAACATAAGCAATTGCTCTTTGAGAAGAAAAAACAGGGAGTCCAAAGTCGGATTCCCCCCCTCCACCACTGAAGTCAGCTGACTGGATGCCCCAAGGGTATCTTTCTTCGACATTAATAGTGTGCCAACCCCGGTTCCCTGTCTCTCTCTCTTGCTCTCTCACTTTCTCCACCCCCCTCTTCTCTGTCTTTCCCTGGACTCTCTTGATGCCGAACGGTTTTGTGTTGGCTGCAAACAAAAGGCACAAATGACAGTGATGAAGTTGTCATCACTGACCTGCTGGATCCCGTTGCTAAACACCATCACCGGCCTGTAATCATTACAACCCTTACAACGAAGAGAGGAAATAAATGACCACTCATTTGTACCCGGCCAATAATGCTCTCTTGCAAATAAGTTTCCTCACCCCCTCCCCCTCCCCCAAACGATTTAAATGACTTTTTGGCTCAGGCTGCTTGTGGTAATAGATAAAACTCCCAACTCTTAAGGTTCTCTTTTTCCCTTTTCTAGGACTCCCCTTGATTAGGGGAGTGTTGCTGAGATGGCTGCATTCAAGTTCGTATTCTCCAGGGTTCATTTTAATCGCAGCTTGAAAGGAAAAAGCTTACTAGAGGTCTAAGCGGTCTTACCTGTTGTAGACTCTGGGTTTTACTGGGACTTCCTACTTGCGGTGAGAAATCCCTGGACTGGCAAAGCTGGGTGGGGAAAGGAGAGTTATTCTGGAAATTCATCCAGCATACGTGAAAAAAAGTCAACTCTAAGACGCCAATTAGAAGATTTGTGGCCAGTGAACATGCTTGGCTTTAACTGATTAATATCACACTATTTAATCCAATCCCTGCTGAAAGACACTCGATGTTTGTGATAAGCAGTCCCCTAAATCTAGTTGCTTCTCAAGAAGACCGCACGCTATTGGGGTTTGAATGAGTTTGTTTCCAAACCTCTCACTCTGTAAAGTCTGCGGGTATTTCTAACACCTTGGGGCTGCTGTCCCACTTCACCTGCATCTTTTGATCCCATTCCTGTTAGTGTCACACACACCATAGGAATTGCTTTTATGCTATTTTAACGGCAAAGCTTTACAAACTTTAGGAAGGCTCTATACACAGCAACTCAATACTGTAAAAGATCTGCTGAAAGGAAGTGGAAGGTTAAAGTCAGTGGTGTGCCAGCAGGCTAACTAGCCATCCAGGTGAGGGGGTCATTAATGCATCTGGTCCTGAGTTGGTCACCGGGTCACTGGTCTGGTTTCATTGATTTTCTGGGCCTGGAGCTGAAATACAGCTGAGGCCTAGATGTTATCTTGAGGGAGGAAATGCTCAGGGGGTCTAAACCACAGGACTGGCCATATGCTGAGGGAGAATAGGTTACCCTGGGGCAAGGTTCTTGTTTCCCAGTTTCGCCCCTTGATAGGCATAGGGGACTTTTGGGCCGGGTAAGTCTCTCTGTACCCGGGTTTCTGTACCTGGGTTTCTGTACCTGGCCCATCTAACAGTAAGAATCCAAGCTTCGGTTTACATAGCATTGAAATTACATTCGATACAGAACCTCCTTCCTTTAAATATGTGGGTGGAAACAAATTTCTCTACAGGGGCTCCTGATCAGGGACTCCCCCTCGAAAGAGAAGCCCTAGAGAGTTGTGGTTCAGAGTGTGGGCCCAGAAACCAGATGGCCTCCATTATAACCCCAGCGCCAGTACTTCTGTACTGTGTGACCTTAGGCAGGTTGCTTAGTCTCTCTGTGCCTCAGCACTCTCTCAGTGGCATTAATGGGATTTCTATGAGAAAAATGTGGTAACGCCAAAGCACTTAGGACAGCGTCTGGGACATAGAAAGCACCCAAAAAATGTTAGTATAATTATTATCTATATTGTCAGTGGAGTATCTCTACAGGATGCAAGGCATGATGGAAGAGACCAGCCCTGGGAATGAAGCACAGCTGGATAAGACTGGCTGGGTCTGGCATTGCTGAGTAACCATAAGCAAGTCTCTTAAGCTTTTTAAATCTCCATTTCCACTGCCACCTAATGAAGCTGTGGAGGAGCTGGTCCCCCGGGTCCTTTCAAATGCTAGAATTCTCCAGCTTTATTTAATCCCGTAGTGAATCCCTTTGCAAGGCGAGGCATGTTCACACCCCTCGATAGCAGCTTGTGAGTCTCAGTTCTTACTGTGTTGGGCGGTAGGTACCTAGAGTATGAATCATTCTCGCTGTCACCACAGTCTCAGGTGAAGTGATGGATCCATCAGCAGGTTTCTAGAAACAAGCACATGTGCCTCTGTCCCTTCAGCATCTGCACTCACCATACCGACCTTGCTCAATAAATATGTACTGCATGAATTAGTGAATGAATGAATGAATGAATGACATAAAGGATTGTAGGTCATTTGCCTTCTATCAGAAGCTCATCTAAAGAGAAAAGAAAATGCCATTGAAAACCACAAGTGCCCACTAAAGAGGGTGCATCCTGGTAAAGGGTGGGCCCTAACCACCAGGTCCCCGCTGGTCCCTGCTGCCTCTAATGGCCTAGAAAGCTCTGCAGCAGCTAAGAACCATGATGCGCTGAGCTATGCAAAGGTGGGGCTGGGAGCCTCAGGCCTGGGGATGGAGAGAGTGAAATCCCTTTGCCTAAAAGAAGACTTGGAGGAGAATTTGAACGAGAAAGTAAGAGGGACCAATGAGATGGCCCAAGGCCACTGGGATGGGCAGGCAGTGAAAACTCCTGGAGGGTGGGGTGGCTCAGAGAACCTTCAGGGATAAGAAGCCTGTTCTTCTGTCTTCTGAGCCATTGTAAGTTGGCCGATCTGCACGCAAATGTCATGCCTTCCTGGTGACTCTCGCAACTTCCAGACTCGTATTTGTGGGGGCCCTGATGGAGAGTTGCGGGGGAGGTGAGGAGCCAGAACCCACGCTGGGACCTATGCCCATGATAAAGGAACAGCTCCAAGACCTAGAGATGGAGAACTCAGCAGAGGCAGGGAATGGGGACCTGCAATGACATTGGGAAAGTGGGCTCCCTCGAATCCTGAGACACCAGAGTGGGCAGGCCTTGGCTTTCCAATGGGACTGGGAAGCCCACCTTGTCTCCCTCCCAAGGAGTGAGAAGATGACCTCTGGAGGCACAAGTCACAAACAGCCAGAATTTTCCTGCATTGCCATTGCCCTTAACCTGGTGGTCTTCCCTCCAAGATTCTGTCTGCAAGCCGGGAAATGATATCAAGACCAACCCAAGAAAGGCCTCCCCGGTCTGCTAAGAAAAATCTTCTAGATCTCCCATGCCACACTTACAAGCGCAAGTCATTTGGGGGCATGCCACGTGGTCCAGTGGCTGCAGGTCTTTGGTGAATCTAGCCCCCACCTCTCAGCACCCATCTCTTGTCTCAGCCAGTCCCCTGAGCAGGTCTCTCCTGCTTGGGGATAACAGCTCCCAAACTGGTTTCATTCTTTCCGAGCTCATGGGTATAGATTCCAACAGGCCAGACTCAGCAACAAAATCATGGCGCCTGGGCCAAGCCTGGTGTAACCCTGAACCAAGAGGACACCCCCAGAAGCCACCAGGAAGGTGGTCGCATGCCCCTAAGAGGTGCTCTAAACCAGAACTCCCAGACACAGTGTGTGCTGAAATTGCCAATGAGCAGATTCAAATTCAGATGAGGTGTGACGCAGGGCCTGGGACCTGCATTTCTCACCAGCTCCCAGTGCTGCCTCGACAGAAACCGTGGGATCTTAGGCCCCACCCCCAACCTCCAGAAGCAGTATCTGCACTGTGACAAGGTGCCCAGGTGATTTCCAGGCATGTGAAAGTGTGAGAAGCCTTCTGCCAGGTTGCCCAGGCCTTGAAATTGTTCGGGCAGTGGGCACGCGGGAGGATTCCAGAGTAGAAACAGGTCAGATCAGCTGAGCCCAAATGGGCAGCCCTTAGAGAAAGCAGAGGAGGAAGACACAGGTTAGAAAGGTCGGCAGGGTGAGATCATGCAGGGTCCAGGGGGGGATTGAAGCTATCTTTGGGGCAGCGGGAAGCCAGTGGCAGATTTCAAAGACAAGAGTTATGACATCAGATGTGCCTTTTTGTAAGACTCTGCTGGCTGGAGATACAGGGTAGGTGAATGAGGGAGAACCCTAGAGCAGTCTAGGGTAGCAATCCAGGAGGCCTGGATGGAGGTGGCTGCAGTAGGTGGACCAGCACATCACATGTAGAGACAAATAGGTGTGCCGAGATGGAGGGGAGCTGTCTGTTCATTCATTTATTCACAGATTCCCTCATCCCATCAATCATTTATTTAGCAAATATTTATTGTGGACCTACTGTGTGCCAGGCACTGGGATGATAGTGGGAGCCATGTAGACACTCTCTACCTTCACAGAAGAACATCCTAGCCGGGGGAACTTCCTTGGCAGTCCATTGATTATTTAATTAAAATTGTGCTATGTGCCAAAAGAGTATAGATGTCCGAGAGTACCTATAACGGGACCTCCCAATCAGGTGTGGATCCAGGAAGGCCTCTCGGAGGAGGTGACACTGGAGCTGAGAACTGAAGGATGAGCAGAAAGGGGAAGGAAACTGGCTTCCAGGTAGAGGATATGGGTTAGGGAGAAGCCCTGAGCAGAAGGAGCATGGATGGAAAACAAAGAGACAGGCTGTGAGGTGAGGCCCGAGACAGGGCCAACGTCAGGGCCGTGGAGCCCACACTGAAAAGCTGGGGTTTTGTCCTGCGAGTAATAGGGAGCCATGGGCTGCGTTAAACAGAGAGGTGACATGATCTGTTAGGCCTTGTGAACCAGAGCTCTAGCAGCTCTCTGGATAATGACCTTCCCTTCCCTTTAACCTAATCCAAAGTAGGTATGTGCGGAGGTGGGAGTGTTGGGGGGCAGGCTGGATTTTTCTGGAGGACTTTCCTTATAAACGGCTTTAAAGAGGAAGGAGAGGAAGCAAACAAATGGTGGCCCTGTCCACCCCGGCCTTGATTTTTCCTAAACAAACAGGAATGAGGACCAGCATTAGGCCAAAGTGTTTCCACCCTGGAGGCCTTGAAAAGAAATGTCTGTTTTTCGTCTTCCTGGGGAGTGCCAGGGGCCACTGTGTACCATGCAAATGGGTGACACATGCAAACAGTAGTTTGTTGGGCTGGTGGGTTGACGACAAAGGTTCTGCAGGGTCACCGTGGAATCTGGGTGCTAGGACTATATTTGCCAGCATCTGACCTCTTCCCTATGGGCGCCCATCTTTGTTGCCCCATCAATCCAGTTACCATCCTTGGGGACACCAGCACACGATTAGGAAACTCTTTCAGCTGAACCCTTGCTCAAGAAATGTTGCTACAACCAGCAGCCCACTGGGGAGTCATTGGGACTCTTCTGATCCCACTTAGAACCCAACAAATGTGCAAGAGAAAAAGCGGTTTCCCAAGACTGCGGCGGGATGGCGGCCCAGACATCATGGGGTGCTTGGCTCCGAAAGCCTTCATCTGCTGGTCATGACTCAGAGGATTTAAGCAGCTTCATAGGGAGTTTTCTCTCATCTCGAAATGGTGTGGTTGTCTATGACCGGCACTTCAATGGCGTGAGATCAGTTGACTGATCAAATCAATGGAATACTACACAGCAATGAAAAAGCACAAACCATTGTGGCGAGCAGCAACACGGACAAATTATACAAACATGCTGTTGAGTTACAGAAGCCAGATACAAAAAAAATACATATATGATATGAGATCACTACTATGCAAGTGAAAACGGGCAAAACTAATCAATGCTGATCGTGGTCTGAATATCGATTATCTTTGATAGGGATTGACTGGGAGAGGGAGGAGAGAGCTGGAAATGTTTTATATGTTGACATAGTTGTTATTTGCTTGATCTAAGTAAATACAAATAAAGTATTTCGTGTTGATCCTAGGTTCTAATCCCTAACCCTTTTTGGTTATAGGGCACCAGGCTGTCTTGACTGTCCCATCCTGGGCACCAGGAGAGAGGGGGGCATCTGTCTTTTCCCAGCCCAAGAGTTCTTCCACCCACTAATATTGACCAGTGAAGCGACATGGGTATGCAACTGTGTGACTTACTATCCACTTGAACTTGATCAGAGGCAGATGGAGATTTGCAGCCCACATCCTGCCTGGAGCTCTCAAATGCAAGCCGTCAAAACCTCTCCTCCTCTGCTCCCTCTTTCCCTCTGTGGGACCCTATGAGGCCCAGGCGTCTGCTGCTTGTGACAGTAACACTGGGGAGATTTGGTGTCCTGAGCGGTATTTAGAACCTGAGCGCCCTTCCTGGTAAAAACTCTTTTGCTGCTTTTCTCCCAAGGGTGTGCAAACCGGATCACGCCCTGTGACCACAGTGAGGTCAGCGGCAGCTGTTTTCTCTTCCACGTCTCACTGATGCCAGCAGGTGTTAAAACAGCTCAGTTTCCATTATTCCTGCCTCTAGGCGGGCCCTTTGGCAGAGGGCTGCTTTCCCTCACTCCCATCGATCTAATCATTCCTACCGCTTTTATTTTACTTTATTTTTTTAACTCCCCATCATTTGGCACACGGTGAGCACTCAGCGAATGGGAGCGATGACCGCTCCCTGGCAGAGGTGAGCGTTACAGTCACTAGAGAAGCGAGCCCCACACTGGAGCTGGAGCTGGAGCTGGAGCTGGAGCTGGAGCTGGAGCTGGAGGTACCCAGGCAGGCCCAGGGCAGCCTTGCTGAGCTTGGCCTCTACATGCCCTGATGCTCTCAGCTCTGATTCAAGGCAACAAGGGACTTTTCTTATGATTAGTTTCGTGACCTTCTGAGATGCCTTGATTATAAGAAGAAATCCCCTAGATGGGTATTTATGAGGCTGCCACTCAAGGCCAAGGAGTAAGTCACGAAGTACATTGAGATGGATTTGAGCAGCGTTATAAGCTAATGAAGTAAAATAGGAATAAAAATCATCAGGTGGTGAGCCAGGCGGTTAGCTTGAGTCTTGTTTTGTGAAACGCTTGCCTTGGGGGGGGGGGGGGCACACTGTGCTGCTTTATAAAATGCACTAATTACTGTGGGCCACGATCAAAGACCCTGAGAGCAGGTAACGTATCCACAAGCCTTCTGGTTACCACCCAGATAAATTCATAAGTTGAGCCCTGGCCAGGTAGCTCAGTGGGTTAGAGCTTCATCCCAATACCCCAAGGTTGCGGATTCGATCCCTGGTTGTGGCACACACAGGAGTCAACCGACGAATGCATAAATAAGTGGAAAACAAATCAGTGTCTCTCCCCTCCCCTTTCCTCTCTCTCTAAAGTCCATTTGAAAAATTAATAAGTTGACTTCACCCAAGTGAACTCTAAAACTGAGTCTCTAAAACAGAGCCAGGCCCTGCCCAGTGGTTGCTCCCACCAAGATACAACCGCCGGAAAGGAAGCTCAGCCCGCTCAGCCTGCGGGCCTGATCATCACCCTCACTGCGCCCACTTTGAGGAAAATGGGAAATTGCAACCCCAAGGACCAATGCAAATTGTTTGAGCCGAAGAGCCTCTCAGGCGTCCTGGGTTGGACCATCAGCACTTTAGAGAACAGGCTTCGAGAGCGTGGCCTTTTAAGAGATGGGCCACTCCTAAGAAGCTCCTTCCTAAGGCCCAAATGAGTGCTGTGTGATTTGGGCGAGGCACTTAACCTCCCTGGGCTTCTGCATTTTTGAGGATGACACAAGGAGTAAGCAGGGCTGGGAGGCAGCGGGGGAGACATAACCGGCAGTTTTTGCTCCCTTAAGCTTCTGTGTTGCCTGATTTCCAACGAGGAGGTGCTGTTTATTGGAACGAGATTTAAAGTTAACACAAAAGGGGAGAGAGAAGCTACGCTGTGATTTCTCACCGTTGGAAATTCATGTCCTCTTTTAATAAAATGGAAACTGCATGTGTTTGAAACACCTCCCCAGCCTTTGCTGTTTCTAGGCCAACTTCAGATCTGACTCAAAACATCTATGAGAAAGAAGGGAAGGGAAAGAGGGAGGGAGGCAGGGAGGGGAAGGGAAAAAGCAAAGCCAATTTGAACAGATGGCAAAAGGGTGTGAATCTTACTGAAGACTTGGTGGAGACACGGAGGAGGGAAGTGCAGACGTCCCAGCAACACTGCCCAGAAGCCTTCCTGGGACCCTCTGCTCCCCGGACAGGGACCATGTCTTTTCTATTCTTCACCCCATCCCCCTCTGCTGGATTTTGTTGGCAACTTGCTTACACTGGGAACCACGTTGCCCAGACCGCCTTCCTCTGCCTGGTTGTGGGTTCGAGTTGCCCAAAAGTGAAGTTGTGAGGGCCCAGGGAGCCCCGAGGGAAGCAGCAGCCGTCACCTGGGAAGGTGGACACTTGGCTGCGAATTCAGGCAGGTGGCGGCCTTGAACTTCTACAGACTCCCACGTCAGCCCCTTTCACAGGCCCCCGCGCTGGCTGCACGCACGAGCTTCCAGATTTCCCTGCGGGCTCTGGCTCACCAGCACTCGCCAGGGAATTGGCCTCATCTTCAGCTCCCCTGCATGGACCTTTGCTACCCCAGCTTCTTGCACCAACGTGTGTGTTCTGATTCGTATAGCATGGTCCTTAGCCCACAAAGCCACATGGCTCTGCTGCTGTGACTGGCCTCTCAAGGCTATGGCCCCCCAGCCTCACGGATGGAGCTGGAGATGGCCAGGAACAGCCAGACCCTGCAGGACCTGGAGCTTGGGTAAGGAGCGTGGGCTGAGCCCCGAGGGCACTAGGGAGCCACTGAATGCGTTACACAGGCACAGGCACGTGGCATGACTAGATTTTTATTTTCAGACCAAAGTGCTGTGAAGACAATGGATAAGTGGAGAGCCCGAGAGACAGTAGGGAGTCCAGTGAAAAGACCGTCCCACACGTCCCCAAGTGTTTATTTTTATCTCTACCGATGGAGCAGCTGTTCAATGAAAGTTAAACTTTAATCGTGGCCTGAGAGGTAATCAATCACTTGTGGAGCAAATATTGACCATTTCTGGGCCATGGCTCTGCAATGAAACATGCGGTCGCCTCTTCTTCCACCCGCGGTCCAGAGCTAAAGAGCTCCCAGAAACGGCGACGCCACGGATCACGTCAACAGAGGGAAACAGGAAAGATGGGCGAGCAGCCCTGAGAGGACAGACGAGAGGGGACATTTTAAACAACGGCAACCTGGCAGGACCAGGGACCAAACAGAAGCTGGTTCACCAGCCACAGCAGAAAAATGTTTAAAAAATGAACATTGAAAAAAAAGGAAAACTCCGGTCTCCCTTGCCACCTGACCACGGTCACTTCAGCTCTGTTCCCACATTCATACTTTATTTTATTTTATTGATGAGAGAGAGAGAGACATCAATTTGTTCCACTTACTGATGCATCTTTGGTTGATTCTTATATGCGCCCTGACCGGGGATCGAACCCACAACCTTGGTGTATCAGGGCGACGCTCCAACCGCTGAGCTACCCGGCCAGGGCCCATGTTCCCGCTGCCTTCGGTTCACAAAGAACAGGCTGTGTGCAGCCCGATCTCCAGAGCAGTTTCCCGAGGCCACGCCCGGCTGTGACAGTCTCTCTCTGAGCATTAAGCCCTCATCATAGAAATACCTACACATCCCTCCTCTGCCCGGAAAAGAGAGAGATGAGAAAGGGAAGGCTGGGCTTTGACTGTGCATTCCGGTTTGGGTTAAAAATCAAATAAAAACGTACAACTGCCATGAGTGTCATTCTTTTCAATTTCTGCTTTGAGATTTACATTCAATAACCACGTTTTTATGTGGTTAATGGGGGCGTGTGGATCTGAGCTGGTGGCAGTGGTGGTGTGTGTGGGGGCGGGGGGGGAGTTACCCAACAGCCCAAAGAAAAGTCATTTTCATTTCTTCTGAAATTAGGGAACTATATTTCCAGCTCCTAACAGGGAAATGCAATGCTAAACTGCAATGGCCCTGGTGTCCCTTTGTTCCCCCAAGTGGATCCTCTCAGATTGCAACTTGGGAGAGAAGCTCCTGCGAAGGATGAAGCCTCCGAGAGAGCACAGACCCCGGAATACCAGGCGGAGAGTAAGTGACAAGAGCGACGGAGCGTCTGTGTCAGTTCGATTATTTTTTGGGTGAGGGTGCTTCTCTTCTTTCATCTCTCTCTCTCTCACACACACTAAACTCCTTTTAGAAACAATATTGTAATAACTATGCATGGCATAGATTTATTGGGGTGATCAATTTGTAAGGTATATAAATGTCTAGTCACTGGGTGGGTTATACACCTAAAACTAATATAATATTGTACATCAACTGTAATTAAAAAATTATTTTAAAAAGAGAGTAGCAGTGCAACCACAGGGAAATAAAAATATAAGTACCCTATGAATACCCTAGAGTAACAGTTCCCAAGCAGCGGCCTGTCCCTGCGCCCTTTCCCGTTGCCCTCCCTCCCATAAACTCCCAATTCCCCCTCCCCCAGGACAACATCTCGAGTCCCTTCCATTTCCCACCCCCTCAAAGGGCATCGCTGCCTCCATTTGGTTCCTAAGGTGCTGACGATTTCGCCAGTTTGTGTCAGGCACGGTGCCAAGGGCCGGAGACACAGGGGCACCAGAATGGACAAGGGCCCTGCCCACGAGGAACTCTTATTCTAGCAGGAGAATGAATGACCCAGACGCTGTTAGGTTGTAACCAGTGCTGTGAAAGAGCTACAGGGCGGTGTGGGAAGAGCGCCGGAGAGGGAGACCCCCCTTTAGCTGGGTGGTCAGGAAAGGTCTCTCTGAAGAGAGATTGAGATCTGTGTAGATGCCAGAAAGAGAAGCCAGGAAAAGAGCCCTCTAGGCAAAGGGAATGGCAAGTGCAAAGGTCCTGGGGCAGGAAGAAGCTCTGAGAATTTTAACAAGTTAACAGTCAGTGAGCTGAGGGTGATGGGTGGGAGCACAGCTGATAAGGTCAGAGAAATGAGCAGGGGCCGGGTCATAGAGTCATGTAGAGCCTGTTAAGGGCCACAGGGAGCCATGGAGGGGGTTTGCTCATGAATGGGAAGGTCTGTATTTCTTTCATGGAACATTCATAATCTTTTTGCCTGAAGTCTCCAAATAATCACACTCTCTTTGGTTATCAAGATCAACATATTTCTATGTCTAGATTACTGTAAACACTTTAAGTGTTAGGAATTCATACTCTTGCCTCATGTGCGCCACATTTTAGAACTAGACGTAGTGTCTGAAGGTCATCTATTTCCATATCATTCATCATTTTGCATTTTCTGGTTACATTTTCTTACTTGATTATAAGAGTGATCGTGCGGAATCCATTGAGAATACTTTGGGCGTGGGTAATGAAATAAATCACTTACTACATAATGATGACAGTCACTGTGCTTGTTTGCCACATGTCCCCTGGCTTAGGCATGAGATCTTTACACCTTTCCCCCAGCCCTGGAGAGAGAAGCCATGGTAACCGTATTTCATAAATGAGGAGGCAGACACGCTGGGAAGTTAAGTGACTTCCTCAGGGTCACACAACTAATAAATGTGGAACAAGGTGACAAAAATCTGTGCTTAAACTTCCTTCTTTATCCTCAAGAGATGCCCTAGTTCTATTATTTTTTTAATAAACTTTTTTGGTATTTCTGGTTTTTGTCTCATTTCTTTTTTTTATTCCCATTCCCCAACGCCCTTCTCTCTGGCAACCCGTCAGCTTGTTCTCTATGCCTATGGGCCTGTTTCTATTTTATTTCGTCTGTTCCATTATTTTTTTTAAAATCCCACATACTATAAGTAAAATTACATGGCATCTGTCTTCCTCTGTTTGACTCATGTCATGTAGCACGTGGCATAACACCCTCTAGGTCCAGCCGTGTTATCCAAACGGCAAGAGTTTATGCTTTTTTATGGCCGAGTAATATTCCATCTTCCTTCCCCAGTCATCTGCTGATGGACATGCGGGTTGCTTCCATATCCTGGCGTATCTTGCCTATCACTAGTCCCGCTGCCATGAACACAGGGGTGCACATCTCTTTTCGAATTAGGTTCCAGTCTTTCTAAAATAAACTTTCTATTCAAGAGCAGATTTAGATTTACAGACCAATTGTGAGGCTAATACAGAGAGTTCCAACATACCACCCAGTTTCCCCTCGTAGCCACGCTAATTATCCTTTACGCTAATATGGTAAATTGGCCAGAAGCAAAGAATTTCGGTAGGAAAAACAAATCAGGGAAATTCTACTTTCCTAAGCAATAATTAATACGGGAATCTTCGCCCTCAGTAGGTTGCACACGCTGGAAATACAAAATAACTTTAATAACCCTTGAGATAAGTGTGACTGTGCGCTACGTCGGGGTGCTGGATGGTTTGTCCGCAGACGGAGCGGGCTCCCCGGCTCCACCGAGGCGTGGCCTTGAGATCTGCTTGGGCCGCTGGCCTGTGCGCAGATGTGACGCAAGCAGAGGCTTTAAATACGCTTGTGCGCTGTGACTTGGCCTCGCTCCAGGCGGCCACTGCGCCTTCATCCTGGTCCCAGCGTGAGAGACACGTGGAACTGCCCCGAGTCCCAGCCGGTGAACCTTGGCTAATACCCAGGCCCGCGGGCGAGAGGGAAGGAAGGTTTGTCATAAACCCCTGAGACTGGGGGGGTCGCTATGCACCACGGTCACAGCAACAGCTGGCTTCCCGGGAGCACCACAGGGACATCTGGGGGCCGTCCACGTGGCTCCTTTCGTTTTTGACGGTGACTCGACAGAGAAGCAAACGGCGCCCCTGCACAGACAGACCACCGGGGGGGCGGGAAAGCTGATCTTACCTGGAAAATGTGCACCTTGGGCTGCCCGAGAATTTTTGTCACTGTCGTTTCTTTGAGTTCTTCTGTTCCTCACTTATTTCATTTTTTCCTTAGAGTTATTCATGTCTAAAGTGTAGCCAGTCATAGAGAGGGCATTATATGTTAAATAGGGCAGACACTTCATGAGCATAATCCCTACCACCCCCGGTAAGATCAGTTTCACTCCAGGCCCGGCAGCTCGGGTGGTTACAGGGCCACCCCCGCGCGCCGAGGTTGTGGGCTCGATCCCCGGTCAGGGCACATACAAGCAGCAACCCGTGAATGCATCAATAAGTGGAGAGACAAATCGATGTTTTTCTCTCTTTCTCTCTTATTTTCTTTGCAATTTGTTTATCGAAAAAAAACTGGGTCATGAGCTCTATAGAGTTCCTCACAATCTGGATTTTGTTCATTGCATCCATGTGGCTGGTTTTGTATTTTTACATCTTTTCTCTCAGGCTGAAAAATCTTGGTTCCTAACAGGAATATAAGAATGTATTTGCTCCACACATTCATGCAATAATAATGTATTAGTATAAGAATATACATAAAATACCTTTGGAATTACAATACCAATGGTATTATTACTAATAATATGGTTAATGAGAATGGTTTAAGTTTTCTTGGTTGTTTTTTAGTGTTTTTTTTTTGTCTTTGGGTTATTTCCCTTTAACTTTCTGAGTTTTTTTAAAGAATTTGTTTTCTTTTTAAAGATATTTTATTGGTTTTTAGAGAGAGAGGAAGGGAGAGGGAGAGGCAGAGACATCGATGTGAGCAAAATATGGACGGCTGCCTCCTGCACACTCCTTCCCGGGGATCGTGCCCTGACGGTCAATCAAAGCGACAACATTTTGGTGCCCAACACGGGAAGCTGCCCAAGCCACTGAGCCCCACCAGCCAGGACTCACTTGCTGAGTTTTAAAGTCACTTGTGTGTGGCTAAGTCACCAAGTCAACACACAGGTAGGTTCCTTTGTTTGGCTTTGCTTTTGATTTTAAAGAATGACTTTTCCTTTTCATTTTGGCTTTTTATAATTATAATAGAATTTTTCATGATTCCCAAAGTCAAGTCTACAAAACAAGATATTTTCAGATATCAGTATTTTTAAATGTGTCATCCACTCTTCTCAGGCTGCTTTTGATTATCTGGAAAAGCTTAGACTATATCTCCTAAAGGGCAGAAATAATGCTGAGCGTCATTCAGACTATTATAAATGACGGGATATTTCTTTTTTCTAAAAAAAAAAAAAAAAAGAAAGAAAAATATTCAACCCTGCAACTTGGAAGTATTTTTATTTCCCCTAACAAGGGCCTGTCTGTCAATTTCCCACAGTTGCAAAGCCCCGCTGACTGCACAGCCCGAATGAAAACACAATGTTAGCGCGATTACAGAAATCAATGAAAGGTCAAGGTTTTTCCATTTGCATGCAGCTCCCTTGAGACAACAATGCTTTTCAGAAAAATCTTTCTTCTCTTTGGGATTTTTTTCTCCCTTAACACTTTCATAAGAAACATGACAATAACATAAACTCTGTCACATCTGTAACTTCCTTCCACAGACACACAGAATACACGAGGCATCAGGGAGCGAACCTGCTCTTTGTCCTGGGGACTGGCCCGGTCCCTGCGTGAAGCCTTGACTCCACCGTTGAGCGCTCGCCCGCTCTCTCACCTCAGTGCCAGTGGCTTCTCTGTCCTGTTGGTCCCACCGCTCAGGGCCTCAGGGATCCAGCCCCACCCTCCTTTCCGCCTTGCCCCATTCCTCAGCCAGCGTCTTTCACGATGGATGACAGCCGACACCTAGGCCCCTGCCGCCAGTCTTCCCCTTCCAATACAGCCAAATTCCTAGCAACAGACAGACTGCCAAAACTGACGCAAGAAGAAACAGAATATCCAAATAGACCTAGTTATAAGGTAAGAGATTAAATCGGCAATCGAAGACCTCTCAGCAAAAAGTCAGGGACCCAATGCCTTCCCTGGTGAATTCTACGGATATTTAAGGAAGAATGAACACCAACTCTTCCCAAACTTTTCTAATAACTAGAAGCGGAGGGAACACCTCCTAATTCATCTATGAGGCCATTGTTACCCAGACCAAAGGCAGACAAAAGACAGGAGAAGAAAAGAAAACTATATAGCCACTTACAATAGGATGGGAATGCCTGTATCTCACCCACCTTTATGCCCTTACCACCCGTCACAATGCCTAGCACATAGCGAGAATCAATAGAAGCTTCTTTGTTCGGGAACCATTTAAAGAATAAACACGGATGTGTCTGGACAGGAGGAGCACGTCTAATTTCGAAGAGTTTGAATCCTGAGATAGTTGAAAATGTTTATAAAAAATCAATCAGGGAAGATCTTTTTAAGGGACAGGGAAGAGAAGCTGGGAGGAAGGAAAGCATGGTTTCTCAGCTTGTCCTTGTGGCTATAAAAGTCCTGTATTAATCGCCCAGAATTCACACTGATCATCGTTGTTACAATTTAACCACGTAACGAATATCATCCTTTTCCAAGGGAGAATTGGGTTCTTTGCGATTCTTTTCCAGAAACATAGACTGGTCGTTGGGTGTAAAACAACATGGTTTCTACATCTCCCCTGCTGTGACATTTATCCCTGACACATCCTGTGATTTCCAATTGTGTCAAGAATGTTTTATCTCTCCAGCTGCTAGGAGAAAAGAAGTGCTGCAGAGCTTCCTCAGCAGGCTGATCACAAATGTATCAGGGTTTCATCAGAAATACAGCGATACTCATGTCCACAGATTTGCACACACAGGGGGCATCTTTGGAGCTCTGATTCCAGGTCCTGGCCTGCAAAAGAGCTGCTTTTCACTGGCTGAAGTTTTAGAAAAATAGTTCTGAAAGGCAGCACCACTGGATCATTATTCTTACGTCCCTCAGAAGGTAAGTGTCATGTTCAGACATCACCGGTTTCTCTCCTCCAAACTCCCCCACGGAAGGAGTTGGAGCTTAGCACAGCTCGCTTAAGCAGGTAACGACTTGTCCTCTTTCTTGCGGCAGTGGCTGCCAAGATGAGAGGCGAGCACCCGAGCATTCCTTGTGTGTTTCTAGAACACAGCAGATAACAACATGGAAGAAGTATGGTTTCTCAGCAGCCGAATTATCTGTTAGGAAGAGCCTTGGTTTCATCAGGCAGATACATCAGTGAGTTCCTTGGGCTGGGGTTGGAAGCACATGGAGGGACAGATGGTGACTGTTTTTTGTTTTTCTTGTTTTCTGTGTTTGTTTTTTGCCGAGTACAGAACAGCACACTGTAGGATGAGAGTGGAATGACTAAATAAATGTTAGAAGCTGCAGGGAGAAGAAGAAGAAGAAAAACGAGATGCGGGTCAGCACCGAGGTCGTAGGGTGATGAGTGATGCGTATCCTTCTGTGTGTGCTTTTTCTTACTCTATGCAAATTCCCTCCCCAGGGTTCCCGTAACAATTTCAGTAAGGGACTCATTTCCCGTTAACGCAGTGTGCCATGAGCCCTTGGTTGGTTCGTTTCTGACTGAACCTGAGTGCTGGGTTGGCTTTAAGGTGGGCTCCCAGTGAGAACAGGGGTCTCCATTAGGACCTGTTCACATTTAAACTGTAAGCGTAATGATCAATGTACCAGTTAGAATGCTTTTCATTGCCAGAAACAGAACCCCAGCTTTCAATGATGTGGCGAATAAGAGGAATATGTTGATTCATATGAATGAAAATTGGTCCGTCCAGTTTCAGGGACAGCTTGATCAGGGTGCTGATTCCATTTCTCTGCAATTGTCTTGATTCTGTCTCTTTCCACATGGCTCTTCAGTTTTCAGACTCGCTCTTATCACGGTGACAAAATGGCTGGGACTGTTCCGTGCATCACGTCTTCAGGAGGAAAAGAGAAGGTTTCTTTATCTCAACCACCCAACAAAATTTTGAGTTTCTAATTGAACCAACTTGGGTCGCACACCCACATCCGAACCAATCATCGTGGCCAAGAGGACTGCCATGTTCTCACACATTTAACACGGGGTTGGGTGCCCGTCTCTGAAACAATTGTGTGCAAGGGAATTTTCTTTTCCCCCCCGGCTTTATGGAGATATAGTTGACATAGAACATTGTGTAAGTTTAAAGTATACAAAATGATGATTTGATACATGGATATATTGTGAAATGTTCATCACAATCAGATAACACACCCTTCACCTCACATAATTACTGTTTTGTTGTTGTTATGGTGAGAACATTAAAATTCTGCTCTCTTAATTTCAAGTGTAAAATACAGTATTGTTAACTATCGTCACCATGCTGTCCCTTAGATCCCTGGAACTTGTTCACCTTATAACTGAAAGTTTGTCCCAATTGGCCCTCATCTCCCATTTCCAGCCCCCCCCCCCACTCCCTGGCAACCATCATTCTAGAGACTAGGAATTGGTTCAGGCCAGTTAGGGAGAGGGGCTTACCTCTGGAACTGGGAATGGAGTCGCTATCCCCTAAATTACACGACTACCAGGCATTGGGGGTAGAGTCGGTAACTTTAAAAATTACATTTCCGGGCCTGGCTGGGTAGCTCAGTTTGTTAGAGGGTCACCCAGATATGCCAAGGTTGTGGGATGGTGGGGGAACCAGGGCGAGGCTGGTGAAAGGGTAGCAATTTTCAGCTGTGGGATGAATCAGGTCTGAGGATCTGATGGAAAACATAGTGACTATTGTCAATAACACTGTATTGTGTAATTGACATTTGCTAAGAGAACTTAAATGTTCTCACCAAATATATCTCTATCTCTCTATATATCTATATATACGCGAGGTGATGGATGTGTTCATTTACCTGGTGGGAGGAATCTTTCACAATGTATACATATGTCAAATCATCATGATGTACACTTTAAATATCTTGCAATTTTACTTGTCAATTATACCTCAATAAAGCTGAAAAGAAACAAAAAAGATGGCACGTCCCACACTCCGCTCAGCCTTTGTTAGATGCCTCAGCTCCAGTGCTCCTGTCATTACAGAAACATCAGCTTTGGGAGAGAAATCGGGTCCCCACAGTCTCCAGATGATGCACAAGCTTAGAGCAGCGATGCTCAAGATGTGGAAGCTGCTGGAATCCTCTGGGCAGGCAGGCGGAGGTGAGACAAACTCGTTTACAATGCCGATTTTTAGGCCCAATCCCGCAGACCCTGGGGTGGGGCCTGGGAGCCCGCATTTGCACTGGCTTCTTGGATGACTGAAGCGGGGATGGTTTCGATCGTTCGGGGCCGGCCTGGAAGCTCAGGGTTTGGACCGTGACACTTGAAGGCGCACACAGCAGACACTCTATATATTTATTTTGGGGGGTACACGACAGGGTGTGGGTTATGGACTGAATGGTTATGTCCCCTCAAAATTCCTATCCTGTCTTAGCTGTCACCACTTCGCACCTGGACAATTGTAACAACTCTCACTCTGTCACTGTCCCTGTTTGTTTGTTGTTTTTTTAAAAATATGTCTTTTTATTGATTTCAGAGAGAGGAGGGAGAGGGAGAGAGAGAGATAGAAACATCAGTGATGAGAGTCATTGGCCAGCTGCCTCCTGCACGCCCCCCACTGGGGGTCGAGCCCACAACCCAGGCCTGTGCCCTGACCGGGAATCGAACCGCGATCTCCTGGTTCATAGGTTGACACTCAACCACTGAGCCACACCGGCCAGGCTGTCCCCCTGTTTTCACTATTGCCTTACGTCATCCAGCCTCCATTCCGGGGCTGGTAAAAACACCGACTGAGCTGTTTCTATTTACTACATTCGTATATATCTTAACTATATAAGAACCTAATCATCCACCCCCGTTTTGAAAACTCCCCCATGAGCTCTAATTCCCCAGCTCTGTACCCAGGGCACTTCAGAACCTTTAAGCACCTGCATTTTTCACTGTCGCTTTGCTGTGTTAAAACATGCTTTCACTGCAAGCGGCAGCGAACCCAGCTCATACTGCGGTGGCCTCTCTCCTGGTTGCTCCGCATGGCATGAACTTACAACCCCATTATTGGCGCCTTTGCCAAATATCAATTTACGGGGTTGCTTCGGGTGTGCAAGGTCAGTATCATGACTTCCCTACTGTGCTGAGCTGCTGGACGCACGGGGCAGGAGCCAGTCGGAGGGCCTTCTCGCTGCTTGACAGCTGGTTAGGCCCCGTGGCTCCAGTGTGGACACTGCTGTTGATGGAGCTAACTCGGGCCGCGCACGCAATTCACTGCAAGCGCACCGCCTCCTCGGCTCATTAATGGCTTCTCTCTCCAGACACCTTCCTTCTCTCTCCTTCTCCCTAAGAGGCAATAGCTCTCAACCGGGTTTGTAAAAACAACCCCCCGAAACAAACGGTAAGGTCCATTTCGAATAAAAGCCACATGCCCTCATTGAGATAAATTGAGCGCCCAGAAAAGTGATTTATTTTTTTAATGGTCGCTATAATGTTAAGACAACTCCTGCCTCAAAACGGAACCAAGCTGAGCTTATTGGTTTTCCTGGGACCACAAGGATGCCCTTCTCACACCACACACAACTGAGAGGAAGGGGGAGAGAGAGAGACAGAGAGAGACAGAGAGAGACAGAGACAGAGAGACATCGATTTGTCTCTCCTACACACCCTGACCGAGGATCGAACCCACAACCCAGGTATGTGCCCGGACCAGGGATCAAACTCGCAGCCCTTTGGTGTACTGGACGATACTCCGCCAACTGAGCCACACCAGCCAGGGCCATGATGGACTTTTAATCGATGGCAGACGTTCAGTGACTTTCTGGTGGAAACAGTTCAGTACTAAGCCAGGCTCGCTCCCAGAGGATCTCTCTGGACCCTCCACTGCTCACACAACTGAGCAACATGAATTTTCCTTGCAGTCCGACTTTCCACATCTCAAATCTATTCCATTAAGCTCAGCGAGCCCGGTTAAGTGCATGGGGGTAGAAATGCACAGCGCCTGGGCCTCCCCCGCACCGTGGCTGGAGCCTCGTTTGCAGCCTTCAGCCTTTGGCTCCGAGTGTCTTAGAGAGAAGTCGTCTCCGGCTCCTTGGTAACCGGCGTGGAAACACACGGGGCGGATCTGAGCCTGAGAGAGGGTGGCTCGTGGCCGAGAAGAGCCGTGTGCACCCTACACTTAGGAAGGAAATACCAGGAATCGAAATGAGTTCTGTCCGTGATGGGCTGTGGGGATCCAGCCAAGTCACTCTCATCCTGATCCCGGACGAGAGTCACCTCCCATTTCTGTGAGATATGCGGGAGGGGCGTAGCCAGGGTGGGAGAATCGAGTGACCTCAGAGGCGAGGCAGGTAAAGCAAATGAGTTCAGAGCACAGGCCTAAGAATGTAAGGAAGCCGGAGAGCGCACGTCCCACCTAAAAGAAAACTGGCGACACTATCAATGATGATGCGAATAATAGTGATACCAGTTAACACGATCGAGCATGTATCCCAGGCCCTATCTTAAACACCGTACAGATATTAACTCATGCGTTTCTCATAAAGCTCCTATGACGTGGATTCTAGCTCTACTTTACAAATGAAGAACACTGAAGCACAGAGATGTTCAGTAACTTGCCCAGAGTCACACAGCTGATGAGCGAAAAACAAAATTCTCCATGGGTAAGACCTGGAAACGCATGGCCGATTTTCAACCTCTGGACTAGGTGATCTCTAAAACCCTTCCAGCGCTAACAATCTAAATCTCTATGAAAAGCAGAGTCTGAATGATGGTCTTAGGACCCATTTTCAAATCTTTAAACTCTTCAAATGATCACAAGATACAAGAAAAAAGGCAAAGCAAAGAAAGAAATGAGAAGAGGAATTATTGAAGTCCGGAGATATTTCATAAGATTTTCCTCCTCTTGAACCATATACCTTGCCCATCTATCGCTCCAGTGGAAGGAAATTTATCTGTGCCTCTGAAATAAACATAAACAGCTCGGTCCATGTTTTGCCAGAAACATGAAAAATTCCAAATATTAGGCTGGGTTGGCTTCTATATAAATAAAGAGGTAGAGAACCTTCATCCAACACCTCAATCATGAAAATTATGTTGACATGACACAGGACATTCATATTTTCAAGACAACTGGGCAATATTTCTAGAAATTTGTGAATATACCAACGGTGTGGTTTCTGTTGTGTGTTGTTTTGTCTTTTTGGCCTGCAGGTTGTGCAGGAACAGCCTCAAGGACCCTTGGTGGAAGGGGCAAGGCCCCCGGGAGGATGTGAAATGACCCGGCCAAGATTCCATTTGTTTTACGTCACTGCTCATATATTATCCAAGCTGGAGGCCGAGCAGCCAATCTGTTAGCAATCTATTTTCCCGTGCCGGCCGCAGCCCCTCGGCTGTTATCGGTGGAGTATTTCATCACGGATGGATGGGCTCTGCCCGGTCAGAGAGACGCAAGTGAACTTGAACGCAGTCCAGCTGGCAGCGGTTCTGGTTGCCAAGATGACCTGTTGCTTTCAAGGAGAGCACAACTGAAATGGTGATTAGTGAGGTGATAGGGAGGAGAGTGGGAAAGGGCAGCCAGAACCTGGGGCCACACCAGGACCAGGGGAGGGGTATCCTGGCTACTATGGGAGGAATTGGAAGGGCTTCTTCTCCCCTCTGCCTCCTCCCCCCAGTAATGGCCATGCTCTCTGTCCTTTCGTGTTTCGGTGCATCTTTTGTTTGTCAAAGTAGTCAGCCTAGGTTGGGATCCCACATTTGCTGTGCATTATAAGGGCGTTACTTAACTTCTCTGTGCTTCTGCAACCTTACTGCACAATGAAGACAACATGCCTTGAAAGTTCGATGAGTTGGTAAGATGGGAAGCGCAGTGCAGAGGTTGAGAACGTGGCTTGTGGAGCTTCTGGCTGGGTTTGAATCCAGCTCTACCACTCACTTGCTGTGCAGCCTAGGGGAAATTACATAACCTCTCTGTGCTTCAGTTTCCTCATATATGAAATGAACATGATAACGGTTCTCACCTTGGAGTCTCGTCCTGATGAGTTAATACTATCAGCACCACTGGGCCTCAGCCTAGACCTTAGGGGTTTATAATAAGCTTCCAGGTGGTTCTTGCGCAAGGAGGTGGGGGAGCAGGGCATCTCTATGAGAAAATGTCCTGTGCATCCTTGGATAACTGACTTCTCTCCTCTGAGCCTCCGTTTCTGCATCTATAAAACGGAGTGATTAGACTGGATGGTCTCTGAAATGCCCCTTGAAAACTTTATGATTTCGTGGGCCCATACACGGACCCAGGAGATGGTGCTTCATGCCTCTGTGCCTTTGCACATGCCGTTCCTTCTGCCTGGAGAAACCACTCTCACTCTGTCCACTGGCGAACGTGTACTCACCTTCCATGGCCCCAGCCCTCATGGTGGTTTTCTTTCTCACTCGCCCATGCAGAGATGATGAAGCCCGGCCCTGGCCTCTACTGTTGTTTAGACTTCGGTTCTCGTTACACTCACTTCCTCGTGTTAAACTCGCGGGATGCCCGCTGACCAAGTCTATTCACCCTCCTGCGGCCTCGCCTCCTGCAAGCCAGTGAGACTTTCTTCAGCGGGGTTTCACTCCTCAGACTCCAGCTGGACCTCCCTGGAGGATGGGGCCAGGAGACAGGCAGCCGGGATGGGTAAGCGGTCCAGGCACTGGGCGAAGTGAAGAGAGGCATGGAAACAGAGATTCCCATCCTGGGAAGGTGAAATGGATGTACTTTTGCCTGTTCCTTCCACCAAGTACAGCCAGGAGCCCTGGAACACACACACACACACACACACACACACACACACACACGAAGACTCTGAAAGGCAGAGAGAAGGAGGGACACAGGTCAGGACCTCAGGACTTGGGAAGGACACATGAGGGAGCCGTCTGCCATTTCCCGTGGCCTCCTGTGACCTAGAGTTGGAACTGTGAGGCTGGTGACCCAGAAACAACAACAGGTGCAGCAAAAAGGAAAAAAACTGCAATCACAACAACAAAAACCTGCTCTTTCTAGGCAAAGAACCAGGAAAGAGGCAGCTACTAGGACAGAAGACTTTCAGGTAATAAACAGTCCATTGCATCCAAACATAGGACAATTCATAGCCCCACACACCCCCCTGCACCGGGCAAGACAGAGGAGGGAGCCTAGACTCCTGCCTTCCTGAAGCTGTAACTGGGTGACTCGGTGACTCGATACCCCTATCGGGATGGTGCCAGGGAGGTCCAAGCAAGGAGCCAGGACTTCCATCCCCACCAAGCAGGAAGGAGCCCCCCTGGACTTTGGCCGCCAGTTGGCTGGTAATGCGGCGTCCCTCCTGCTCCCCACTGGTGAGATGCTAGAGGAAGCCCATGAAGAGTCAGAAATGTCACCATTGCCCAGGGCTGATGAGGCCACCCCGCCTCAGGGTCAGCGGGGACCGTGTGGGGAGCAGGAACTGCCCAGCCAGCGGCAATAAGAGCGGCACCCCTTTGGGTATCGATGGAGGAAGCCCTGGGCTTCTATCTCCTGACAGCGACCAGGTGACATTCCCACCACTCGCCCTGTCACGGAGAAAGCGAGCTAAAACCAAAGGTGTAAGTAACATTCAGTCTCAGAATGCAAAAAATGGCCAGGTTTCAGCAAAATAAATCACTTGTTATACATAGCAAGAGCCAGAAAGATCTCAAACTGAATGAAAAAAGACAATTAATAGATGTCAACACTGAGATCGCAGAGACGTTAAAATGACCTCACAGTGATTTCAGAGACCACAATAAAGACGCTTCAATGAGCAATTGCGAACATGCTCGAACCCAGCGGAAAAATAGGAGGCTCGGCAAAGGAATAGGACATCTCGCCGAAGACACAGACGCTCGAAAAGGGGACAGGTGCAAACGGTAGACCTAAAAAAATATAACTGAAATAAAAAGCCCAGTGGGTCCCCGACCAGCAGAACGGAGGGGACAGGGGACAGAGTCAGCCCATAGCCGACATCACGGGAGACAGTCCGTTAGGTTCTTCTGTCAACTGCCAACCCTGGCCCCAGCCTCAGAGCATTCTCCACTCTTTTCTCTTTCTCACGTGCAAATATTTATTATGCAAGACCCACAACTGAGACGTCTGAGGGCGCCTACTGTGCGCCAGACATGCATTATGCTCGGCGACAAGGAAATATAAGCAGAGACGCCTCCCTCGAGTCCAGCGGGACAGTCACACACGTCAACGCCAACGAGAAGCACCATGAATGAGCAGCGCTCTGACTTGGTGGCAGCCCAGAGCAGACACTGGCAACTCCGTTCAAGTCCCCCCAGAAGGGGCCACAGAAGAAGGGGCACGTGCGCCGGGATGAATGAGGGCCTTTCTCAGGCAAGCAAGGTGAGGAAAGGCATTCCGAGGTGAGGGAACAGCAGCTGCAAAGGCATGGAGGCTTGAGCTGGCGTATCGAGTTCAGGGCACAGCAGGTGGGGTGCAGGCGGGAGCCAGGGGTGGTGAGAGATGAACCTAGGAGCTAGGGGTTGCAGAGGGACTCGGGTGCCCTGCAGAGATGTGCAACTTTTCCTGCAGGCCCTGGGATGAGGCTGGGAGCGCATGAAGCCAGGGCAGATGATGACCCGGCCAGGTTTGCATTCTAGAAGGACTTGGGATGCTGGGCGGAGGAGGCGCTGGAGTCAGAGCGGGTGAGGGAGGGAGGAAGAGCTCTGCTGAGCTTCCCACGCTGATGGGGAGCCTGCTGGGGGTGGATCGCTCATCAGATCAAAACGCAGGAGCCTCGGGGGCCGTGGAAAAGCTATCCCATCCTCTCCAGGGTTTCCCCACCCTCTTGTGCATCTCTCCCTTGGCACCTCTCCCTGCTCCCACACAGGCGTCCTGAAAGTGGGAGCCCAAGCCTTCCCCTGCACTGGGAGGGGGCAAATAACAAAATTCCACAGGGGGGAAAACAGTATCTGCTTTCTGACGGACCGTCTTTAAAAAGGGGCAGGACCTCTGCCCCCAGCCAAGGGCTCTTTCCCTCCTGGTTCCCCTGACGCGCACCGCGCACCATCTCTCGCCGTCTGGGTGCCGGCGTTTCGACATCTCCGCGCGGATAGATCTCTGTTTTTCTCTCAGGGCCATCTGTCGCTGACTCTGCTATAAATCTTGTTGTGTTTCCTTGCCATGTGGCATAATTAATTGCTTCAAGGCACAAAGGACCCTACTGCTCCGCAGGCTGGGAGCCAGCTGGCTCACCGAGGGGCAATTTGCCACGATGGGGCATGGCCTGGCTACTGTACCCTGTCACCCAGCTCCACGGCCGAAGCCCCCGTTCCCTTTGGCCGCATCTGACAGCAGCTTGGCGGCAGCAGGACCCTTGCAGTGACACGGGTGGCATTTATAGACAACAAGGACACATACCACCTATTGCCTTTTATAAAAGGGGCTGCGTGTCTGTTAGTTCAACCGGGACCCCCGATGTCATTCATCTTTGTCGAGAAAGTCTGTCTATTCCGCTAGGGCTGTGGTTTGTTGGACTTCCAAGTCTTTGGAAAACAGCTGAGAGGGGGGCGTTAAACACAGTCATGCAAAGCTGGGGGGGTGAGTGAGCCCCCCGCCCAGTGTTTACCTCCACATCTGTAAACAGGAGGACTCCATGAGCACTCAGTTCCTTTCCGGCTCAGGTGCGCCAAGATTCCTTCAACCAACCAACAAATATTCAATCAACAACCAGGCCTGTGCTAAGTGCTAGGGACACAGCTCTGATGGGGCAGGCACGGCCCCTGTTCTCACGGAGCATGCTCCCAGAGAGGGAGAACCATACATGCATGGGCTCACACACACGCCATGTACACACAAACAGACCAAAATAGTCACAGGCGGTGGCCTACGGGGTGAGGGGCTGAGTCAGGCGGGGGAGGAGTGTCAAAAAACATCAGGGGCACCACCTTCAGAGAGAGGCATCACGGAGGACCTCTTTGAGGAGGTGTCTTTTTGTTAAACAGGTTTATAGAGATATAGTTCACATACCATAGCAGTCACCTTTTTTAAAGTATACAAGTCAGTGGTTTTTAATATATTTGCAAAGTTGTGCAATCACCATCACAATCCAATTTTGGAACATTTCTTCACCCCAAAAAGAAACCACTTCCTATTCCTTCCTTCCCCTTTCCCCTCCCCTTCCCCACTGGCAACCACTAACCTGCTCTGTCTCTTCGGATTTGTCTAGTCTGGACATTTATTATGAATGGGATTATACAATATGTGACCTGTGAATGGCTTCTTTCCCTCAGCATAATGTTTCCAGGGCTCAGTCACACTGTAGCAGGTATCAGTACGTCACTACTTTTCATCGCCAAATAATATTCCATTGTATGGAATGGATACAGCACATTTTGTCTATCCATTCGTCAGTGGATGGACATTTGATTGCTGCTACTTTCTGGCTATTATGAACAATGCTGCTGAGAACATCCCTGTAGAGTTTTTGTGTGGACGTGTTTTTATTTCTTAAAGAGATGATGTTGAACCTGGAATCTGAAGGCTAAGAAAGAAGCCTAGTCATGCAGAAAGCTGGGGGAGGATTATTTTTGGTTGAAGGAACAGCACAGGCAAGGTCTGGAGATGAGTAGACGCTGGGATTTTTTGTGTGTCCCGCACACATTAGAGGAATTAAATCAGCATCTCCTGTGAGCTACACAAATCTAACTCTGCTGACCTCTGGGGGGTCTCATTCTGAGCTCTGTAGTCTGTGGTTACTCGGTCTAAGGGGTCATGGTCGACTCAGGGGGAAATTCCTTGGATTGGGCAAGTTGGGGTGATGCCTGCAGACTCTACAATTTGGAGGAAGCATAGGGATGGTGGGCTGAGGGAGTTACATGGAGTGATTCACGGTGGTGGCACAATATACACATAGGATTTGAATGGCAGATCCTGGCTCTTGCGTGCATGCGTGTAATCCATGTGGCCTCTCATCCACGAGTAGGCGAGACTGGGCCTCTGCACAGCCTAGTGGTCCCAGAGCTCCCAGAGGGCGAGAGCAATGTCAGTGCTTCGTAAGACTTAGCCTCAAAGGCACTGAGGCTTGTGCCACAAAGCAAGTCACTGATTCCAGAGGGTGAAGAAGTAGACGCCACATGTTGTTTGGAAGAGCGACAAAAGCACATTTGCAAAGGAGTGTGGCCCCAGAGCGAAGGGACCTTTACGAGGATCATTAGCGCACTGGTTACCCCAAGGAGTTAACCTAACACAGTAAGTGTAGCTGGCATTTTTCATCTCCCCACGCCTGTTCTTGTCCCAGCCCCATGTAACTCTCATTTCTGCAGAGATCTCCTCAGCACACATTTGGCAGCAGCAGGGAGGTCAGCGGGAATTGAATCTCAGCAGGACATAGCTGCATTGACGGAGCTTGTGAGCAAAGGGAACGGCCCTCCCTGGCTTGGCTCGGGGCCTGGAGCTCGGAGGAAAGGTCACCCACTCCTGCTGGTAGGAGGTCTGAGTCAAATAGCTGTTAAACCAAACAAACACCCACTTCCATCGCCGCCCATGCAGATGTGACCGATTCTTTCCTTGAGAGAGAAAAGATTTCTCTTCGTTGTTTGATATTCTGATCTCTGCAGCATGGAAACTAAAAATAATACCCATAGGGAGGGAGAGTGCTATATGCTTATCCTATTGTTCCTAACACTCAGAGAGACCTGTGCCATGGACGCCCAGATGAGGGAGAGGACACTGGACATGAGTAGAAGGGTCATAGGTCTTCAGAAACCAAAGCTTACATTCCTCCTATGAACCCACCCATCTATACCTCCCCACCCACCCACTCATCCACCTACCCATCCTTCTATCCACTCCTCTACCCATCCACCATTTACTCATCCACTCATTTACCCATCCATCCATCCATCTATCCATCCATCCACCCACCCATCCACCCACCCACCATCCATCCATCCATCCATCCATCCATCCATCCATCCATCCATCCATCCATCCACCCACCCACCATCCCATCCATCCATCCATCCATCCATCCATCCATCCATCCATCCATCCATCCATCCACCCACCCACCATCCCATCCATCCATCCATCCATCCATCCACCATCCCATCCATCCATCCACCCACCATCCCATCCATCCATCCATCCATCCATCCATCCATCCATCCATCCATCCATCCATCCAACATTTATTGAGTGCCCTCTATGTGCTCAGCACCACACCAAGAATTCATTGGTGAACAAGATCCATTAAGAATCTTCCCTCATGGAGCTCACAGTCCAGAGGGGGATTCAGACAATAACAAAGTAAACAAAGCAATAAACATTAGGATTGCTTTCTGGGTGAGCACATTTAGCCGCTGCCCAGTGGACGCAATCTGGGCACCTCTCTGGGTCAGGCATTGCTATAAGCACGTGATTATTTTATAATTTAATTCCCATTACTACTTTATGAGCTTGTTCCTGTTAATACTTCCGTTTCACAGAATGGCCAGTGGAGACTAACGGTGAGGTGACTTGCCCAAGGTCACGGCTGGCAGGTAACAGAGCTCAGATTGGGCCTCAGATGTGCCCATGGGTCACGGCAGAGCATCAGGAGGAAAAATCATTGAAAAATCATTGCACCCAGGGCCTTCTGCCTCCATCTGTCCTGAGCCCTGTAGCCTTGTCAGGGCCCACGCACATGGGGTCTCCCACACAGTCACCCTCTTTGCGCCTGACCTTGGTCTGATGACAAGTCCCTGGGAATGAGATAAACATTAACCCAGCTTGCCTCCGCCAGGCCCCATGACAGCCACATCTCCTGCAGGGCTCATATCCTGCCTCCCAGGGAGTCACCAGCCACCAGCTTGGCCTCTGCATGGACATCAGCACTCGGCTGGCAGCCACAGTCTCTACAAAGGTCTTTGAGGACATAAACACAGACGTCACCAGCAGACAAAGGGAAGGACGGCCACCACCGGGGCCCCTTAAGAGCATCTGACAACAGTCATGCTTCAAGTGTCCACACTGCCACAGGCTTGCTGTGTGGCCCTGAGCAAGTTCTGCCTCTCTCTGGCCCTCTGCGCCCCTTTGCTGATGGGCTCGGCACCCGGTGCATTCACTCACCCAGATGTTTTTGAGAACTGACCGTGTACTAGGTTTCACCATAGGCCCTGGGGAGTAAGTCGGCCTGGAGTTCCAGTTACCAGAGGAAAAGCACAGGGTGCCATGGGAATGTGAAACGGCCGGCCTGACCTAGATTAAAGGCCGCGGACTCCCTGGGAAAGTGACATTTCAGCTGAGGCTCAAAGGATGACGAAAGGATGGCCAGGTAAAGGGACAGAAGAGGGACTTCCAGGCAGAGGAATCGGGATCTGCACAGCTCCCGATGTGGGAAACGTCCACACGCTGGGGAGCTGCCAGAATCCCGGCTGGATCCCAGGGTGAGGGGAGGACAGTGCAGGAAAAGCACAGGGCCCTGGAGATAACGCTGGGAGTGGAGACCTTGAGCAGAGGGAGATGGGGGACCACTGAGTTCCGGGGGGTCCGCACACAGGCTGTGTGAGACACACAGAGGGAGGGCAGGTGGAACATTGGGGGCTTCAGAAACAACCTTGAGCGATTGCCAGGAGCACAGTCAGTGGACAGAAGGACAGAATAGTAGCTTTGAGCGGAGCTGGAAAATTCTCATGACACGAGGGCAGGCTCAGAGCTTGTATGAGCAACTGTGTAATTCATCTACACTTTCCCACTGGTTAGAGCATCCTCTGGGCCCTGGGGTCCAACCTGCAGTCAGAGCTCTGGCAACTGCAGGTAGCAGGGAAAAGAGCATTTATTGGCTCCTGTGTTTGAATAGCCCAGAGGTAGACCTTCAGGTGTGGCTTGATCTAGGGGCTCTGATGATGTCACCAGCATCCAGTTTCTGTCCCCGCACGTCTCAGCTGTATGTCCTTGGGGTTGGCCCCACGTGTAGATCTTTCATCAAAAATGGCAGCTCTGCACTCGGTTCTTCATCCCTCCAGGAGCATCAGGAAAGAGGCCCAGGCTCTCCCCAGGACCTCAGGCCACGCAACAAACTCTGGCTGGCCCGTGACTAGACCATGCAGTGGTCAGGGAGATGGGCTGCGCTGACTGGGGCCCCTGCTTGCCTCACCCCTCCCCTCCCAGACTCCCCTGCGCTCCCAGGGTGACCACAGGGCCCTGGCTTGCCCGCACAGTCTTCGTGTGTGCCTCTTGCCCCTGTGTAATTATTCAGGGGGCCCCTTTCAATCTCAACGAGTCCTTGGTTTGGATGAGAAATTAGCGTCATGGATGCATCCCTCCATCCCCAAATCCCTGCCCACTTCCTTTCTCACAGTAGCCCTGACCATCCTGAGAACTGTGAAAACCTGCATTCAGATTCTTAGCAGCCAAAAAAAATGCATTTCTTCCCCGCAAGTCTTAGCTTTCGACAACGATGGTGCCCAAACCTTCCCGGGCTGGAGAATATCCAGGCTCGGGAAGGGGTCCTTCCCACAAAGACAAGCGGAGTGATTCCTTTTTAAGGAGCAAAGAAGAGAGAGACCACATCACAACAGCTCCAGTCCCAGGGGTTTTCCTGTCTCCACCCCCTGTCCAGTCCTGTCCCCATTCGTCCTCACAATAAACCCCCTGTTTTAAGGTAATGTGCATGGGTCTCTTTTTCCTGCAACAAAAAGAGGTATACCTAAAATAGGCCAGTGCCTGGGCCAGTGGCCAAATTTGGATGAAAAACTGGGTCAGGCAGGGGAGGGAGCCACAGGCTGGGATCCTTGAGGATCGGGGCTACCCAGCGCCGGCGAAGGGGCACTTCTTCTGGCCAGGCGAGGACTCGCATGTCCGGCAACCATCATCTTATTTAATCCTCTTCTTGCCCGAGGAGGTAGGTACTATTATCTGCAGTTCACAGAGGAGGAAACTAAGGCTCAGAGGGTCAGGATCTTGGGCTCATATCCCAGTCTCCTGACTCCAAAGTCTGCATTTTGGGGCAAAAAGCAAAGTTGGGCAGGCCACAATGACAGGTCAAGCAGGCACTGCTACTGTGCCCACTTTACAGATGAGAAAACTGGCTCAGATGTACAAGTGACTGGCCACTTTTAAGCCTCAGAGTGAGCAGGAGCATCGCCAGTATTCAGACCCAGCTCTGTCCATGGGCTCTTAACTACTACTCCACACTGCCTCTCACCTGCTAGTCTTCGCCAAGCCCAAGTCTCCTACCACCCCAACCCTTGGTCCTCATATGCAGGGTTCTAAGTGCCTACCTGGTACCTGGCACATGGTAGCGGTGTGGTAAGTGTAGAGTAACCCCCCTGACCCTAGACGGAGCCCTTAGTGCCTTACTTTAAGTAGTTCCTTTTAGCAAACCCCATCAGAACCTTTATCAGATTCTTGTCCCCACCCCAGCTGCAACGAGGGACCTGAGTGACAAGCTGAGTCTGCCCGGGGGGTTGGCATCAGTCCCCACACAGCTGTCCCCATCCTCTGATGCATTTTTATCCCCTTTGAGAACTGCCCAATTTGGGCAGCTCAGGAACAGATGTTTCTTAACGACCAGTTTTTCATGAGTATTTTTGGTCCCCTAATCTCAGTAAATTGTTGGGATTCTGTTGGTTCTCCAAGGAGCAGATAAAACGTCTTCAAGTCTTAGAGTGGTCCCAGTGAGTTGGCATCGTAATTAGTTAGCTACAAGTGCATATCGGCTTGTCCCAGAACTTGGCAGCTTGAACAAGAAACGTTTGTTGTTTCACGGCTTCTGTGGGTCAGGGATTCAGAAGCACCTTAGCTGGGTGGTTCTAACTCAGGGTCTCTCATGAGGTTGCCACCCAGATGTCAGCAGGCTGCAGTCATCTGAAGGTCTGACTGAGGGTGGGGGACCTGCTTCCAAAAAGGGTCCTTCGTGCAGTGGCTGGCCTGAGTCCTTGGGTCCTCACCACTTGGGTCTCTCCACAAGGCTACTTGAGTGTCCTGATAACATGGCGGCTGGGTTCCCCAGAAAAATGATCCGCAAGAGGGCAAGGAAGGAGTCCCAGTGGCCTAGCCTTGGAAGTTACACACCATCACTTCTGTCTTGTTCTGTTCATTAGAAGGGAGTCAAGAAGCCAAGCCCATGCTCAAGGGCTCCATCCTTTGAAAGGAGTACCAAAGGACGTATGGATATAATTTTATAAGTCATAGGCACTACTGTAGAACCCAATATTTGCCCCAATTACCCTCTCCTCCCTGTATTCCCACTCTTACCGAGTGACCTTGCAGTTTCTCCTGTTAAAGGGATGGAGTATAGCTCCCCACCACTGGATGTGGGCTTGGTCCTGTGACTTGCTTGAGTGGACAGAATGAGGCAGGAATGACCCTGTGCTGGTTCTGCACCTATGCCCCAAGAGGCTTTGCGTGTCTCTGTTTGCCTTCTTGCACCGACATCTCCGGGAGAGGACCATGTCCAAGGCAGCCTCCTGACCCCAGGAGAGGATGTGAGACACATGAAGCAGAACAGAGCGGCCCCGCTGAGGCCAGCCTGCCTCAGCCAACACACAGTAGAGGGGGAGTTAGCTAAACACTTGTTCTATGGCATGGAGATTTTCTGATTGTTTGTTACGCAGCGTGATGGTGGCCATACCTAACTGATACACGTATGTAGGCTTAGGAATCAGCCAGTCCTGAGTCCAAATATCAGATGTATCACTCCCTAGGTGTGTGCCCTGGGCAAATCACTTCACTTTTCTGATCCTGAGGGACCTTATCTGTAAAATGGGATGATCATAGCACCTCTCTCCTGGAATTTTTGTGATAAGATCATGCCTATAAAGTGCTTAGAGCAGCGTCTGGCACTGTGGTGATTATTACTGACAAAATGCCCTGAGCTTATTGTTCTGACACTGATATGCAGCCAAGGGTAGGATTTGACTCTCTAGCTCAAGCATCCACTGTAGCTCCCTAGTTCCAAGTTCCCCAGTGTGATCTCAGCGCTTCTTTCCTCCTCCTCTCATGCTCACTGGCCACTCACCCTCTCTCTTTTACCAAAGAGCCAGGACAAGTGCATATGTGGGACCAAGAGCTCCAGCCCTGCACGTCTGTGCGCTTCCCGGGTTGACTTTAAAGAACCTTGGCTACTTAGTGGTTAATGGCACAGGTTCTAGAATCAACCACATTGGGCTCATAATTCTGGCTTCACCATCTACCAGCTGGGTGACTTTTGGAGTGGGGATCATTAGACCACTTATCAGGTAATCTGGGGGGTTCGGTCCTATCAGCCATGGAAAGTCATATCTCTACACCTGGCATGTTTAAACTATAATAATAGTGGTCAGCTAACTTACTATTTATAATAATTGTTCCTCTACCTGTGACTGAAGGGACTGGATTTGTCCTGCAGTCCCATAGGGCACCAACAGTCTGGAAGTAGATGCTAATGTCTCCCATGGGTGGGTAGATAAGGTAGAGAACCCCCTGGGCAGGACTCCAGGCCCCCCACTTCCACCCTGACACTCTCTTATCTGCTTCACGTATCAGGGTTCCTTAGGCTAGATTATCCAGAAAACAATTTCTTGGCCTCAAAAAAATATTGGAGACCATGGATCAGATGGTCTCCGGGCCTTCCTGGCTTTATGTTTTGGGATTTCACCGCAAAGAGCTGACTCAGGGCTGAGCAGTGGGCACGAGAGGTCACAGTGCTGCCATTCAGACCCCTAGTGACTTCAAGGGCCAAGGCGAAGCCACTCTCCGGCTCCAGACATGGCACAGCGCCCGCTCCGCTCTGCCACCCCCCAACACCCGCTCCCTAATGGGCCTGCTCCTCCAGACCTCGCCATGCTCTGTTTCCTTTTGTATATTTTAAACCCTCTGCTTGGCTCCCAGCCGCGGGCAGCTAGAGGAAAACAACTTGGGGGGAGAAATTTCTTCAAACGTGACGATACATCGCCAACCAAATCGCTTCCATAAACCGAAAGCTCAGCAGCAGGGCTCACTGGAGGGGCGTCTGGCTGGGGGGTGGGCTTCCTCCCTCCCTGTCCCTTTTGATCTTTTATTAAGAGCTTGTTTGGATTCTGCGGTTGCCACGCTACAGGAGCATTTGGTGGCTGTTTCGGAGAGGCATGGGGAGACTGTTTGTATCATTTCCACTTCACCACAAGAACGCAGCGGGTGGCCGGGCTTCGGGGCCAGGCCTTGGGCGGGGGGGGGGGGGGGGGGGGGGGGGGGGTCTGTCTACAGGAGGAAGGGGGCTGGCACTGGGGATCTACAACAGTGGCCACAGGGACCCAACCCAGGGACGTTGCCTGGAGAAAGCCCATTCACACAACATCACAACATGCTGTGTGCTCTGCAGAAGGTTTCCCCACCTCTCTGAGCCTCAGGCTCCTTACCTGTCCAAGAAGATTCTATAACATGTGTCCGAACAACCTCGCAGCAGTGAGAAAACGGAAGTGAGGCGAGAAAAATGCCTCTTCCCTGAGTATCTGCTAAACGGCACCCGCGGTCACCTTTCCAACGCCATGAGGAAGGTGACACCCACGGAAGTGCAGTGACTAGTCCACAGTCACGGCCTGGGAGAGGCGGCCGTCACACACTCCATTCGCCCTCTCCGAGGCTGTTCCTTGCAGCATTACACTTACACCAAGCACTTGCGATGCACGGCTCTACCCTAAGCGACTCACCCACAGGAGCACGCGAATCCCCGCCACCACCCTGTAAGGTAAGCGCTGCTATTACCCCCACTTTTATGAACGAGAAGACTAGGGCTCCTCAGGGAACTTGCTTGTTTCCCAGCCCATAAGGGACAGGGCAGCTGAGACTGGAAGCCAGTCCCCCCGCTGTCAGCGCTCAGAGAGGTTGGAGACAGCCCGGGGCACAGGCCATGAGCGCGGGCCTGGGTTAATCTCACGTTGTGTCCACACCATGAACCACTCCGCACCTACGGAGACGGATGATCTAAACCTACCACACGTTACCACATGAATAAGTCTTGGAAACATAACGTTGAGAGGAAAGAACAGTCACTACCTAGGGTAATCGCGTCTAGGCAAAGTGTAGAAACAAGGCTAGGTAACATTTACGGATATTCACAAATGTCGTAAAAGTAAAAAGATAAAAGATGCACGGCAGGGGAAGGAAAGGGAAGGGTTTGGGGGCTGGGGGTCGGGGTTCACAGCACCGTATCTGTAACAGTTTATTTCCTCTAAAAGAAAGGCCTGAAGCCAGAAACAAACTGTTAAAGGGAAAATCACAGGCCCCAAACGGCGTTACTCGTGCCAAAAGCCCACAGTACCAAACCTAGATTTAATACCTGATCTAATTGCAGTTTCTGCCTCTCCCAGGAACAGAATCTTAATCACCCAGTCTGGAATTTTCTGGTCAACACCAATGAGGTCATCTGTCATGTGGGCCCTCTCCATCCCTCCCCCACCTCCACCCTAGAAGGAAGAGGTCATCTCCATGATATAAACCCTTCCCCTTCTCTTCCCTCCCCCAAAAAATGTCCCAGCCCCCAAATAATCTTCTCTTCTGTTAATAGCTCCCTTGCTCCACCCTTCGCCCTATAAAAACTTCCACTTTGTACAGCCCTCAGGGGAGCGTCCTTCTAGTTGCTGCATGGGATGCTGCCAGATTCATGAATTGCTTTTTTATTTTATTTTTATGAATCACTTTTAAAGCCAATAAGATCTTCAGATTTACTGGGCTTAATTAGGTTTTGCGACAGAACAAGCGTGCTTTGAAAATGTGAATGAAAAGAAGGCTGTGTCATAAACCTGACAAGCTCATGGGAGACGCATGGCAGGCCTGACAAGCTCAGTGACCCAAAGTAGCCACACCGGATGGTCCGATCACAAATCCCTAGCTGGGCCGGTCGTCACGGCCCAGGCCCAGAGCTTCCTTAGCAGAGCCCGTCTTTACCATAAGTGCGCCCTGCCCGTGGCTCGTAGGCAGCTAGGGGAACATCCCTTTGCAACGTCAGAGTAATTTTCTTTTCTAGACCCCTCAGGGCACAACCGCAGGCACCAGAGCACAAGACCACAGACCCCTCAGTGTTGCCTTGTACCCGCCACACCATCTCTACACGCTGTAAATGTTCCTTCTGAACGACCCTGTACCCACCAATGTGAAAGAAGTATGCTTCCCCATGTTGCTTTTCACCCAGGCCACAGGTCTCCCCGCTTTGCTCTCTCCCGCCTCCTTCGCCCACCAGCAGTGGCTTTCCTGCACCCTCCTGGCGTCTTCTCTTTGACTCTAATGTATAAAATCAGCGGCAAAACTGCCATTCTCAACAGAGCGTTTGAGAGCTTGCCCCCCCCCCCCCATATGTCCTCAGTTTGGCACAGACAGGCTCATAAAAACCTGCTACCGGTGTGAATGTCCTTCATTGACAAAAAGTATAAAAAAACAGAATCACATTGAGCACCTTAAGTGGACACAAGGCTCTCAAGCGTCCCTTACGAAGAGTGGGTGCACCGGAGAAGTCCCACCCCATGCCTTAGCATACCCGCACCCCAACAGTCACTCAATGCAAACAGCTCAGGCCTCTCCCCTTCCCCCCAGTTCCACACGGTACCCAGAGGGAGTGTCATCCAGTGCCCATCGGACCGACCACGTCCCGCCCTCGCTCAGAACCCCCCTTGGCACCCCGGGGCCCTGAGGAGCGAGCCCTGCCTCCTTTCTGTTCATGTTGACCCTCCCACCCCGGCTCCCGACCGGGCCGCCTCGCCTCCTCCCATCCCGCAGACTCCCCGCGTTCCCCTCGCCTGCGACAGGTTCCTCACCTGGCCCCGGCACCCTCGGCCTCGCAGCTTGGGGGTGATGCTGACATCTAGTGGTCAGAGGCCGGGTGCTGCTCAGATTCTCTCGGCACTGCCTTAGAGCCAAGGTGGCTGCTAGATGCTTTTTATTTTATTTTTTTAACATGCTCTAGACCGAGGCGGCTGGAAGAGAGGAGGGAGCACCGCAGGTCGAAAAGAGAGGAGTCGCGTTTGTCCCGCGGCAGCCAGGCGCCTGGCTCTGGACCCCGCACTTCGCCTCCAGGTGGGCTCCTGCTCCACGCGCCCGGGTGCCCTGCGCTCCGAGAGCACCGCGGGCAGCTGGTGAAGGCGCCCCCCGGGAAGAGTTGGGGTTTCTGTCTCACCCTAAGGCGGGGTCCCGAGCCCGCCCCGGAGGGGCCCCACGGGGATGGCCCCCTCCTCAAGGAGGCGGCACTTCTGCCGGGGCTGAGCCATGGGTGGACCTCAGAAGATGGAAAGGTCAGCACAGGATCACGGCCACGAGGGCAGGTTGGGCTCAGCAGACGTCTCCTTCCCGAGCCAGGGGCTCCTGGGGCCTCGAGGACCACCTCGGAGGGGGAGGGGTTGGGGGGGGACAGCTTCTCGGGGGGGGGGGGGGGAAGGGCAGTGACTCGAGCACGCACACAGCTCGGGATGGCCTCGGGGAACAGGAACGGGAACTGGGTGGTGACTCGAGCAGACCCCAGCCCCGTCCTCGTGAAGTTTGTTGGGAAGGAGGGCGGACAAATTGTGACCTGTTACAATACATGTGCAAGGAAGGTGAGGGGTCCACGGGGGGCCTGATGGGGAGACGAACTCTACGAAGATGGACCGAGTCGATGGCAATAATGATGACTATAAAGTGGCTACTCATGGTCTAAAAGAAAAACACTGCGGAATGAGTGAAAACAGTTAAAGTAATTACTATGCGGGGCTCCCCCACGCGCCCCTGGGAGCAGCCGCGTGAGAGGGAGCCCGGGTGGTCAGCCAAACCAGCCACTCGGGGGGAAAGGGGTTGTAATTCAGGCAAGAAACAGACTCAGAGAGGTTGGGCCGTGTGCCCAAGGTCACACAGCTAAGCAGCTGCAGAGCCCTTAACATTCAGTGAGGCCTCAGTTGTCCTACCCATTGCCCATACCTTCTGGTTCTCTCTGTCTCTGTCTCTCTGTCTCTGTCTCTCTGTCACTCTGTCTCTCTGTCTCTCTCTCACACACACACAGGAAGCACCCCAGCTCCCACTGGGGATAAAAGTTACTGCAGCGGACCAGTTGCAAGTCACACTTTATTCACTCGCCAAGAGGTCTGGGGGGGATCCTGGGCAGCAGACCAGGCCCCCAGGGAGGAAACGGGGGGCATTAGTTGGAGGGGTGGAAGGCGCCCCGTTGGTGCCACTGCATGTCACGGATGCGGCGCACAGACTGCACCTGGGGGTGGGGAGCCCCAAAGTCACTGCTTTCCTTATAATCTCCCTTCTCCAACAGGTACTGCAGCCCACGGTAGCCAGGGTACTGGTAGCCGACCCACCTGCAGGGCCAGAGGGGGGGGCATGGGGAGACAGAAGGGGAAACAGATGAAAAGGGGAACAGAGGGAGAGAGGGGGAGAGAGAGAATATCCTTAAGCCACTAGGAAGGGTGGAGCCTCCCAGTCCTCACCCTTTAGAAACCAGCCTTTGCTTTCTTCCTTCTCCTGACGGGAAGCTCACTACCTCATGAAGCAACTTTTGACTGAAGGCCTCATACTGGGATCAGAGGAAGGGGTGATCTCAAGTTCACTTAATCTTAGAACAAGACAGGCCTCTTATCCCAATCCCAAGCCCAGCTGCAAGGCTGAGAGAGAACTAGATAGGTCTGGAAAGGTCCCAGGAGCCTTCTGTACTCCCTTTGCCCGCCACCTGAAGCTGTCACTGTTAAGGGGTCACTCACTCTCTTCAGTACCTGATGAAAGTCAGTCTTCTCCCCAGAAAATGCCACACAGCCCTGGCCCGCATGGACCTGCCTTGCTGGCCTCTGAGCTCTGCTGCTCAGCCTCAGGTCCCCACAAGCCTGCCCTCTTGCTGCTCTGGCCTCTGCAGAGCCCCTCGCACTCACCAGGGGTCCCTCTTGACCCCCACAATTCCTGTTCTTGTTTGAGGTTCTCAGCTCGAGTCCCTTCCTCAGGGAAGAAGTCTAGATGGGTGTGATTCTTAAACGATTTACAGTTATCCCCAAGTAGACTGTCAGCTACGCAAGGAGAAGCCAGGCCTCTAACACAATAGGACACTCGGCACATTGAATCAGTGAATGAATCCACGAGTGAGTGAAGGGAACCATGAACACAGAACTTTGCATGCTCTGTGTTGGTAAACTACCCCCCTTGGAGGAACAAAGTCTTGATTTGTAGCATTTTCCAATTTCCCTGGTGTAAATTCTCCCACAATGGCTGATTACAAGTACCAATGACTCAACCACCTGCTTATGAAAATTCTGAAAAGTTAAGAGTCAGCTCTTGCCAGCTGGCGCAAGCTGGCCACAGCACGCCACTGCCGGAAGCCCATCTGGGGACCCCCATGAAATCCAAACTTGTCACTGTGGAAAAACTCCCAAATGCTGATGACGAAGGTTTATGTGCCAAAGATGTTTAACTTGGTGGGAAATGACATGTTTTACCCAACTCAGGAATTCATGCATTAAAAGGCCAGCACAGTCTGCTCTGGCCAGGTAGCTCAGTTGGTTAGAGCGTTGTCCCAATACACCAAGGTTGCAGGTTCAATCCCCAGTCTGGGCACATCTAAGAATCAACCAATGAATGCGTAAATATGTGGAACGACAAATCGATGCCCCTCTCTCTCTCTAAAATAAGTTTTAAAAGGCCATCAAGGGCTGGACTTCCTGCCTCTCACAGCTTTGTAAGACCACTCAACTCACCCCAGCTCTTCTGCTCCCCCCGTCTCTGCCTCACCTGCCTCCCCATCAACAGGAACCTTGGGGCTGAGGTTAAGGCCAAGGCCTGTCCCTCCAAAGGTAGGTTACTGCCCCAAAGGCGGGTCTGGATGGAACTTCAGGGCCGGCAGCCACCACGCGTGAGCGGATGGCATCCACACCCAGTTCCCCGCGTGAAGACTGAGGTTGGGAGTTTGCGGGACACCAGCGTTCAGGGCGGAGCGGGGCTTAGGACCCCAGGTCCAGGCTCCTGGGGCGGGCGAGCCAGGTACGGGTCTGTACTCACGTGCCACTCTGCACCCGCACGGAGGACACCTTTTCGTGGTAGCCGTGGGCGTGGAAGCTGGGTACATCGTCATCTATAACCTCCATCTTCCTCCCTGTGAAGTTGGGGTTCTCGTAGAGGGTGATCTTGTGCTCCTGGCTGTCCTGTTGGTGGGGAGTGGGGGCAATCAGTGCAGGAGGGGGGAACCAGGGTGAGCCCTCCCACCCATCCTCACACCTGGAGTTGGCATCAGCTGCTACGACCACAGGCCTCTGCCCGGTACCCCCCCACGTGAGTGTCTATGACAACTGCCATTGAACAGTAGCTGTTTGTTGAGATCCAACTGGGGCTAATAGCATGTAACGGACTCTCCAAATTCTCCACTTTGGGGAATATTTGATTCTGAAATGTCATTTTCCCTCCCACAGCCTCGACTTTCTTTTAAAAATAAATGACAGCCACAATCTACACACACACACACACACACGCAGCTTTATGGTGCTTCTAGGAGACATTGACATATTTTGCCTTTCCTTCATCTCCACGCCTCTCCCCAACCTTCTGTTTCCGGACATTTTTCTTAGTTATCCCCTTTAATCCTTTAAACCACTCTTATGCCATTTGGCCGATGAGGAAACTGAGGCTCAGAGAGGTAAAGTGACTTGCCCGAGGTCACACAGCGGGGAGTGCCAGAGCCAACATAGGAGCCCAGGTCTGTAGAAGGCGAAGGCCCCTCTCCACCACAACCCATCCCAGAAGTCCTTTTAATAGTTACAGTGGCCACAATGGATTGAGCAATTGCTCTGTGGCAAGAGCTGTACCACCCTGGAAATACTGTCCACACAGAATAGAACGTGAACAGCACCGCCCCGCCCAGACCATTTTGAAATCTTGTGAATGGAGCCCGGTGGGGTTGTGCAATGTGGCAGCTCTCAGGCCAAGCGTGGTGGGATCTCAGGACAGCAGATATGCATATTCCCATTTTACAGAGGAGAACGCTGAGGCCCGGGGAGGGGAGTCCCCTGCCAATCAGAAGGGGCACACTGCTGGAGGTGAAGGCTTCTTTCTGGTCCCCAGACCCCCTAACTCCAAGGTGACAGAGAGGAAGGATGAGGGGCCGGGGGCTCACCACTTTGACGGGCCTCAGGGAGCTGAGGGAGTCGGTCCTCCGGCTGCTGGTCCATGAGTCCCAGCGGGGGTACTCGCCCTTCTCGAACACAAACTGTTCACCCTTGCAGTTGGCTTGCTCATAGCCCACCCAGCTGCAGCGGAGACAGGGCGAGAGAGAAGCTCACGCTTGCTCAGCTCATCAAGGAACAGCAGCCCCGCCTAAACCCAAGTAGAGCAAATCCAAGAGCAGGACTGTTCCTGCCGGGCAGAAATATCTAGACGTCTATCAAAATCTTAACAATGGTTACTTCTGAGTTGTAAGATTAGACTCATATGAGGTTTTTTTTCCCCTAAGCCATTTCTTCTTAATTTTAAACAATAAACAAGAATTAATTTAAAAAAATAAAAAACTATGCTTTTAAAAAGAAAGCAGAGAAGCATAAAATCCCTTTGAGAAATTCTTCCATCCAAGTACCGAAAACAGACAACTGCAGGTCATCGGATGCAGCACTTAAACGGCCAGGAGGCCGGCTCTCAGGCTCCCTAGACACCCTGAGCATGGCAGGGCCGCTCCTTGGCTGTGTCGTCCCCATCAGCAGACTCTGATTACAGTAGGGACGTTGGACTCTGCAAAAGTCCCTGAGAACCTGGAGGTGTGGGCAGGTCGCCCCGGACCTACCTCCAGCCACACAGACTCACTGATCTGTGGGGTGGGGGTCACAGGTGGCCCCTGAGGCTCTTTCAGAGAAAGAGTGGCCAGGGGACCACGAAGAGAGGCCCGGCAGGCTGGGCTCAGCTATATGACATGACAGAGCAGCCACATCCTACTAATCCCCCAGGCCTGCTGACCCCCGAATGTATCAGTGACTCTGCTAAGACCGAGTACGGCCAGGATTCGGGAAGGGGGTGGGTACAGAGCGGGAACAGCCAGCTTTAAGCCTCCCAGGAGAGAGGACATTCCTGGAGCCAGAGGTTGGCAGTTCTGAAAAGGCCCATGAGAGTCACCGTGACCATCTCCCTGCCTCCAGGAAGTGGCTGACCTCAGGGCCAGGCTTTCCCCACAAGCTGTCCCTTCATCCTCAGGACATGGTTGTCCTGATCCTACAGAGAAGGAAACTGGGGCTCAGAGAGGGAAGCCACCCAGCCCAGAATTGGTGGAGGTAGGATTCGAACCCAGCTCTAACTGGCTCCAAAGAACACATTCTCCCAGCAGGCTGCCGGGCCCTGAATCCTGGTCCCCCGATTGCACAGCCTAGGAGCACGGTGAGGGCAATCCTTCCAGCTTCCCAGCCCGGCCCCCCACCAGGCAAGGCCTCCCCGGTACCTACGGTCCAGCCTGCACCAGGACGGAGCCAGTTTTCTCCACGCCCGCCTCCTTCAGGTTGGGGCAGGGCCCACTGAGCTCATGCGAGTGGCCTTGGAAGTTCTCCTGCTCGAAGATGATGATCTGTAAGAGCAGGAGAAAGTCAGGCCCCGTCAGGATGGGGAGGAGGGAGGGCCGGGCAGTGGGGGTGGGGAGGGCACTCAGGGAGCCTTAAAGGACGCTGAGGGTTCCACCTGGGGAGTCACAAACCAAATATCAGGTCAGATAGTCCTGGCTTAACCAGTTACCAGCTGTGAGACCTTCAGTCTCAGTTTTCCCATCTATAAAATGGGAAGTAAAGACAGATGGAAGGATTCAGGGAAGTGGAATGTCGGCAATACTGGCGGGGGGAGGGGGGCCTAATGACGTTAATTAAGGCACCGGAGTAGGTAAGTAGCAGAGCCGAGCTTGGAGCCTGAGCCTGTCTGACACTGCGTCCACCAGAGCAGCACTTGGGAAGCTCTAACGCGTACAGAGAGCCCCTGGGATCTCGGTCAGAGGCAGTTCCAAGTCAGCAGGCCTGGGATGCGGCCCCAGAGTCGCCTTTGCAGCGAGCTCCCAGGGGAGGCCGGCCCGCCGGTCTGCAGCGCGCAGGAGGAACAGCGAGACGCCCGGCCACACTGCCAGGGTGTGTCCTCCCGCTGGAGCTGGCCCAGGGCCACCGCCAGGCACCCCCTTCACCCCACATCACCGGTAAAACCACACATACCCGCGCCCTTTCTGTAAGCCTCAGAGCCGCGCAGGTCTCCCTCGGGCCTCCCCCGGGGATGCTGCTTCAGGCGCCTGCGCTTCCCTGGCCTCACCTGGTCCTCATCAGCCCCAGGCCTCAAAGCCAAGCGCTAACAGCAGGCCAGCTGCCACCTTTTATCATTCCAGAAGGCACGCGGGAGGGAGGGGCTGCCTCGGGGTGCAGCGGGCTCCCAGGAGGGCAGCCGTGCAATCCGCGTGGTCAGCGCCGGCTGTGTAAACATGCCCCTCTCTCCCAGGCCAGGGATTAGCCACATAAAGCCAGGAAGGGAGGCCCATCAGGGCTCAGAGACAAATTCCAGGGGCTCAGTTCAGCCTTTACGGTCACTGACTCGACAACAGATGGTCAGGAGACACGGGCACTGACGTCGCCTCTGCTGCATCCAGCTGTGCCACCCTAGGAAGCAGCTTGGCTCTCTGAGCCTCGGCTTTCCCATCTGTGAAATGGGGGATCTCACCTGTTCTGCAGGGTTACCAGGAAGAACCAAGAGCATGGAAGCGAGAGGCCGGTTTATTATCCCCTGGCCTGGGAGGCGAGGGCCGAGGAGCGCGGGGGCCGCCAGCCTTTCCTCTCACCTGAAAGTCCTCAGAGAGCCCGGGAGCTTGGTATTATTAGTATTGTGCTTGCTTATTGACAAATGGATGCAACATTTTACACGTTTCCAACCCTTTAAACCTGCTGTCCATTAGCTACATAGTCTATCGAACAGGGGCAACTAGTCTGAATTAAGATGTGTTATCAGTATAAAATACACATGAGTTTGAAGACTTAATAGGAATAAAATAATGTAATATAGCTCCCTAATAATTTTTCTATTGATCACACATCAGAACATATTGGGTTTAATAACATATGGTATGAAAATTCCCCGCATCTGTTTCTTTGTACTTTCTGCAGGTGGCTGCTAGGAAATGTTCGATGATATATACGGGGCCCCAGTTTTATGGCCATTGGACAGAGCTGCTCTAAATCATATCACACTGGCCTTTGCGCGGTGCCTCAGAGTCACCCCGCTCCTTCCCACCCCTGCGCCTCTGCATTTGCTGTGCCCTCTGCCTCGAATGCTCGCCCTGCCCCTGCTCCCTGATTTCTACATGGCTGCCCCTGACTTGACCCGGGCCTCTGCTCCAATGCCACCTCCTCAGGGAGGCCCTCCCTAATTCCTTTAGCTAACACACCATTCGCGTCCACCCCAACTCTCAGGAACCCTCACTCTGTTTCTTTGCAACACTTCTCACTCCTTGAAGTCATATATTTATTGGCTTGTTTCTTGCCTGCCTTTCCTCCAGGAAGCAAGCCTCTCAAGGGACAGGATGGGGTGACAAAGGGCAGTTCCAGGATGGACGCCCTGCCCAGGGCCCCAGATGCAGAGGAGCAGAGGGCAGCCTGGGGGTAGAGGTTTGGGGCAGATTGGGTGTGACGAGCTTACACTGGGATACGATCCCACCACCCTGGGGAGGGCGGGGAAGCAAAGGGGCACCATTAGTAGCTGGCATGGGGTGGACATGCCACAGCCAGGCGTCGGGCTGAGTCTGTGTCCTTTGCCTCTTCGCAATCACCCTATATCATGAATTCGATTCTCTTCGTTTCATGAATGAGGGAACTGAGGCTCAGAGAGGTCAAGTGGCTGGCCCGGGTCACACAGCACTGTGGAGCCAGGACTGACACCCCATCTCCCCTGCACAGGGCCTTTCTTAGCCAGGACTGGGGATCCACCTCAGCCCTGGGGGAGCCCATGGACAATAGGATATGGGGAGAGGGGTGGTAAGGCCAAGAAATTTGTCTCCAAAGCCGGAAGCCGGTGCTGGGAATCCTGGCCTGCCAGTCGTGGGTCAGGGAGGAGCCTTGGAATCAGCCCCCAGCGTGCAAGTGGGGGACACTGAGGCCCAGGGAGGGGCAGGAGCAGAGAGAGGGGACCTAGAAAGGCGATGCCAACCCCACTCTACGGAAGGGAAACTGAGTCTGGTAGAGGCGCTCTGCTGCCCCCCTGCCCCCTCCGTCATGGTACCCACCTTGGGGTTGAGGGGCTGTGGCTTGCCCGCTTGGGTCTGGTGGTCCGAGGCCATGGTGTCCCCTGCAAGAATGACCTGGAAGACATGGGGAAGCGGCAGTGAGGGCCCTCTGGGCCCTGGGCTTTCTCATCGGGGGACCTCGGGGCCCCACCCCTGTAGGCCCACCCCCTGCCTCTGTCTCCCTGGCTGCAGGTGGCCCTAGAGCTGCGGGGTCAGCAGGCAGCTGCTTCATCCTCAGCTTCACTTCTTTGCGTCCAGACCAGCTCCAGGGGGAAAAACGAAATCTTCTAAAAATAACGTGGCAAGTTAGAGCTTAAGCGGGGTCTCCAGGGGGTCCCTGTCACTCAGCTCCAAACAGCTGATGCCACGCAGAATGCAGACGCATCGACACGATGCAGGGATTTCTGGACTGAAGGAGAGCAGCGTGGGGCAAAGCTGAACCTTCACTGGTTTGTCTTTGCTCCTGCAAACTCAGATTCCCTTCCCCGGCCGCTGGCAAACCGCGATGCTGATGGGTGTTTAATGTTAGCAAAGAGCGTTCCCCAAGCTCCCCCCCCCCCCCCGAGCCAGGCAGTGCCGGACCATCCCCCTACCTTATCCAAGCCCCGCAACAAAGGGCATCCAGGACCCCTCTCCCCATTTAACAGAAGAGAAAACCGAGGCTTAGAGAGTCCAAGGCTTTGCCCAAGGTCACCTTGTCAGAAAGTAGTGGCATCTGGATTCGAACCCAGGTCTCCCACACTTTCCCTCAGGGGTGAGCCTGAGAGAAAAAGGCAAGGCGAGCGAGAGAAGCATTCTTACCAGTGACACTGGCCCCCGAGAGTGCCTGTGAGGCCCGGCCGGCGGGAGGTGGCCTTTATACCTTCCCCAGGAGTGCCGTTGCCAAGACGGGTGACCGCTGCGGCCCCGGGGAAAGCAGGGCGAGAATGGAGGATTAAGCCCGCACCAAAGCCCAGGTCAGCAAATGTCCGCAGGCATTGTGTCCCCACACAATAATGTCATTAGCTTTCAGATTTGGCCGCGCCGGGGGGTCAGGCGGCCGGGCAAGGGGATACTCGCTTTGCATGCATCAGCCGTCCGGCTGCCAGGGCAGGGGGCAGGCTGGGTTCACCGGATGGTCAGTCGAGCCCTGGGGGTAGACAGACAGGGGCTAAACCCAGTGGCCCTGGTAAAAAAAGCAAGTAAAAGAGGGTGATCTGGCAGGATCCAGCATCACTCATCCATCTACCCAGTCAACAAATATTTACCAGACACCTACTTGGTGCCAAGCTCTGTCCTAGGGGGTGGTGTCAGGGAGGGGACCTGCCCCAGCCTGGACCATCCAGGACAGCTCACGGGAAGAGATGAAGTCCTCAGGGATCGGGAGAAATTAGCCTGGGAAACCAGGTTGGGACGACAGTTCCAACGAGGGCAGGGCCCGGGCCAGGCGGCCAAGGTGGGCAGGGGCAGGGCCTATAGGGTGAGGACAGTGAGCTGCATTCTGCAGGCCCCTGGGCTGTCACAGCACCTGCTGTTCTTAAGGGGGATGCTCTCAGGACCCCAGGGCCCTGAGGTTGGGAGAAACCTCTGGGATCCCTGCTGCCAGACCCCCCACGGCCGGGTGGGCGCTTGGCCTTAACTCATGTTCCCTCGTGGCAGCAGCCTGCGTCTGGTCTGCCCAAAGATCAGGCAGGAGAGGGGACGGTGCCAGGCTTCGGAAAACCGTTCGAAGGCTCTTTCTCTCTACACCGCTTCCCAGCACCTGACATTACATTTCTCATTTATTAGCTGGATTTCCAATTAGAAGGGCTCATGGCTGAATACCTGCCTAAACAAAATGTGCTCTATCCATACAATGAAATATTATTCAGCCTGAAAATGAAAGGAGGTCCTGACACGTGAAACTTGAAGACGTGATGCTAAATGAAATAAACCAGATACAAGGAGCCAAAGGCCATGTAATTCCCCTTACAGGAGGTTCCCAGAGTAGTTAGATTTACAGAGACAGAAAGTGGAACGGAGGGTGCCAGGGGCCGGAGGGAGGGAGGAGAGGGGAGCTAGTGTTGAATGGGTGCCGAGTTTCAGTTTTGCAAAATGAAAAAGGCCTGGAGATGGAGGGTCATGATGGTTGAACAATGCACGTGTGCTTAACGCCACCCGGCTGTACACTTAAAATGATTTAAATGGTCACTTGTATGTTATGAATATTTTACCACAGTGAAAATAGTGTCAGCTCCCACCCCCTGAAGTGTATGGTCTCCCTGCTCTGGAGGCTGGGCGTCTGGCATCAGGGTGCTAGCCGAGCCACACGCTGTCCCCGCAGCTCCAGGGGAGCCTTCCTCGCCTCCTCTACCTCCTGGAGTTGCCTGCACCCCTCGGTTTGTAGAGTCTTCGCTTAGTCACCGGGCCGCCTTCTCCCTGCGTCTTCTCCCTGCGTCTTCACATTGTCTTTCCTCCGCGCATGTCTGCTCTGTGTCCAAATTTCCCCGTTTTAAAATGCCCTCATTTTAACTTAAGTACCTCTGTAAAGACCCTATGTCCAAATACGGTCACATTCCAAGCACTGGGGGTTAGGACTTCGACATAACGTTTTTGGTACCCAATTCAACTCCTAACAGATGCCAATTAATATTTGCCAAATAAATGGATGGATTCAGACCTGGCTGTGCCTCAATAAATAAGAAAGAATTGCTAACACTGAGATCTTATCATAAGACAGACGCTGTTCATACTTAGCTCTTTCAGTCCTACAAATCCAAGAGGTAAGTGTTGCATTTATCAGTCATTCCATTTTATAGAAGAGGAAGTCGAGGCTCAGAGAGGTTAAGCAGCTTGCCCAAGGTTGCACAGTCAGAGTAGCAGAGTTGGCCTTTGTGGATTGAGCTCTACTAAGCTTGCTGGAGGACCCTCTGTCTGCTATCTCATTAAATAAATTCAATCCTCACGACCGTCTTTGAAATAGATATTATTTCTCTCTCCTATTACAGATAGGAAGCTGAGGCTTAGAGAGGTTGAGCAACCTGTCCAAGCTCACACAGCTCCTTGAGTCAAGTCTCGGTCATGTTTGCATTCCCAGGGCCTTCCCGGGACCAGCACATTGTAGATGCTCAGAAAATGTTTGTTGACTGTCTAAATTAATGAATGGATACAAGAGGAAGAGATGAGTGAAGGGGTCTTGGTTTGGGCTTCCCCAAAAGCAGATTCTGTGATAAAAGCGTTCAGGTTCCGGGAGTTTGTTGGGAAGTGATCCCAGGAAGTTCTGCAGGGAGAGAGGCAGGGAGGCAAGAAGGGAAGGCAGCCGACAGGTGTATCAGCGAGCAGGTTACCGCTGGGTCTTCTTGATATGAAGGGGGGTCATGTGATTCCTCCTGGCCTGTGGGTTCTGAGCAGACTTGACAGATATAATTTCCAGGCCTAATCGTTTTATTGCAGGTGCCAGACTTCCCAGGGCTCTCTCTTCCATTGCCCTTCCATTGCAGTGCTGCAAGTGGCAGAGCCTCCGTCGGCCTGGTTCTGTGACTGACGATGTGGACAAGAGCCCCCGCTGGCCAGCACTGGGCAAGTGCCTCGTTGGGACGCCCAGAGCCCCTGTGCACGGTGAATTGTAAAGCCATTTCCTTGTCCGTCTCCCTCAGACTGAAGGCAGAGGCCGTGTCATTCTTGTTATCCCCACAGAGTAGACGCTCAGTAAAAAGTGTTAAATTATTATCAGGGAGAGGTGGCACCTTTCAAGGCTCATCCCCCCGATGACAAGCCCACAAGTGAGCTACAGTCACCAACAAAAGGAAGGTGAACCTAAGATTGCATTAACAGAGATATAGGGCCTAGAAGGAGGGAGGTGATGAGCTGCTCCCCAAGTATTACTCAGGCCACACCTAGAGAACCACTATGTCACCTCTTCCCCAGGCAAGGACAGGATTGTGTGGAGGGGAAAAAATCTGAGCATCAGTCCAAGGGCTTAGGGATGTTCAGAAAATGAGTGATGGGGGCAGTAGGGGAAACAGACTTCACTTGGTGTTTTAAAAAGATAACACTGTCTATGAGTTAAGGCTCCCTGGAAATCCAGTGGCCCGAGAGTGCAAGCAACTGGACACCCGCAGCATGAGGGCTGGAGCGAAGGGCCTCCAGACGGGGGAGCAGGAAACGTCGCTGCCCCGGAAACAGGGGACAGGGATCCGCCGGGCCAGAGGCGCGACTGGCCGGAGGACAGATGGGGCAGGGCGAGAGTGGGGGCTGGTCCCTTACGTCCCGCTGATGGCCCGGACGCTGGCCACCCGGTCCTGGAAGCCGTGAGCCCAGAGGCTCGGCAAGTCGTCGCCCATATCATCTCCATCCTGCGGCCACCGAAAGCCGGGCTCTCAAACAGGTGGAGCTTGTGATCCGGCCTGTCCTGGGGACAAGGCCGTGGCGTAAGCCCGCTGCTCCCGGCCCGGGACAGGGGTCGGCAGGCCCCGGGGACGGGAGAGTGAAGTGCCGCCGATGGTGCCCGCCCCACGCCCCTGCCTGAGGGGGGTGTCGGGCATGCCTTCACCCCCGAACCCGCTGCCAGAGCCTGGACTTTCAATCCGAGGCGAGAACCTGCTTGCCGTGTGGACATGGACCTGCCGCTTAACCTCTGTGGCCTCAGTTTCTCCACCTGTCCAGTGGGGATTAGCATGGCACCAATCTCCTAGGGCAGTTGTAAGGATTCGGCGATAGAATGCATGTTAAATTTTAGGTGGTGTAATTATTATTGAAATTATACTGATTAAATCCCACCGCTCGGGCACTGCGCTCGGTGCTGGGCCGCGTCCTGCGTTCTCTTTCCACTGCACCCTGCTGTTTACCGCAGGGATGGAGGCCTAGAGGGTTCTAAGGGGATCACAGGTCCACTCCCCCGTTTTACAGATGGGAAAACTGAGGCCAGGGAGCGGAAGGGAGTTACCTGAGGCCGCACAGCGGGTCTAGAACTAGAACTCGAACCCCAGAAGGCCCAGGGCTGTGAGGAGGGGCTGGGGGTCCAGGTACTCACGGCCCCGACTCCACCTGGATGGAGCCCACCTTCTCCAGCAGGCGTAGGTCAGGTCGGGGCACTCGGCCCAGAGCTCGCACCGCTTGCGCTGGAAGTTCTCCATTTCGTACACGGTCACCTGGAAAGGGTAGTGTCCTGAGCAGCGTCACACTGGGGCAGGAGAGGGGTGGGGGACTCCCAGGCCCAGCCCCTGTCCCGTGCTGTCCTCCGCGGGGCCAGGGAGGGAGGTCCTGTCCTCAGCTCCAGCAGCTCTGCCTCCTACCAGCCTGGAGCCAGCACCGCGCGGGCTTGCGCTGCCCCCTGGCGGCCACGGTGGGCACCGCCCGCAGAAACCTCAGTTAAACCCGGACGGCTGCTCTGCAGGAGCCGGTGGGAGACCCGCCTGCTGGCAGGAAGCGCAGGGAAGTGAAGCCGCCGGCAGCCAGGAGAGAATGTGGGCCGCGTCCTACCCTGCTCAGTTGGGGCCAGAAATCTGTATGTCCCTTCATGGGAAATATCCCCACTTTTAAAAGCCTGTGCAGGACAGACGCATCGGCAGCTTGCGACCTTGGGTTGACCTTCGCCTGCCCGGGTCCAGAGAGGAGGGAGCTGTAAAGGCAAAGGAAGGTGCGGCCGCCTCCCCGCCGCCAGCCGAGCGGCACAAACCGTCTCTACAGGAGGTCCTTGGGGAACATCTGCTCTGGCTTTTTCACAGATATCTATACATGGAAAGCAGAGTTGGTTTCTACCCCTGAACTTGGGATGCAGTCACCATCTGCTAGGGATGTAAGGGGCAGACAGAGGTGGGGACATGACTCCCTCCCATCAGATCCTTCAGGATCCCGAGGACCTACTACACGCCTGGAACTGTCACCTGCCACATTTCCTTAACCTGGAGTTCTCAGCCTCAGCACTATTGACATTTGGGGCGGGATCATTCTTTGCGGGGGGGCTGTCCTGTGCACCGCAGCACACTGAGCAGCACCCCTGGCCTCCACCCACTAGGTGCCGGTAGCTTTCCCTCCCCTCCTTCTGATAACCAGAAATGTCTCCGTCAATGCTAGATGTCGTCTGGCACCATGCCCCCCAGGAGAACCACTGCCTTAAACTCCGGCCCACTGATGTTGCCAACACCACCCCCAGTTTAGAGAGCCGAGGCTCAGGGTTGTCCCACAGCCAGGAGGTGGGAGGAAGATCAGCTCCGGGCTGAATGGAAAGCCTGCTTTGTGTCCACAGGCCCCCTCTCCAGGACCCAGCCACCCCTCCCCGCCTGGCCCCCAGCTCGGCACAGATGAGAGACTGACGAAGCGGGTGGCGGGCGTGCAAGGGAGCGGCCATTCATTCGCGCACCGACACACCAACTTCTCCAGTGCAACTTGCATCAAAGCTTTATTTGCTGTTTTCATAGTCTGAACGCAATATCTCTGTACATGCAAAGGTCATCCAGTTTTAGGGCAGTTGGCTAGATTCCCAACTGCTCCTGATGTGCGTAGGAAACCTCTTTACAGTTACAAAATATAAAAGCATTTGTCAACATCCAATACTCGGTGAGGTCCAGGGAGGCCCGCGGTTTCGACGTTAAAAATATAGGCTTTTTTCTAGGTGAATTCTCAGTCACATGATCCGAGGTTCTCTCTGGGCTTGGGTAAAGTGCCTCTCGTCCGCCTTCGTGCAGAACTCCCAGGGCTTGTGAATTCTAAGGCAATTGCAAGAATGCCAGCAGGCAGGAGGCTTAACTTCCCTACACACCGGACCCAGGTTCCTTCTCTGTTGTGACTCAGCTCTCTGACGAAGGGACCCGGAAGAAAGGCTAGGAAAATATATAGTCTATGTATATATGTTTCCACTCCCCCATCTTACAAAGCATTTTGAGGGTCAACATCATGTGGGAAGTACGTGACCTCTAGAGGATTGGTAGGATTTAGGAAACAGCACAGTACAAAATATCTCCCGTAACACAATATATTACTTTTGTGAGCCCCTATTTACAGGATCCATAAGGCTATGTGGAATGAGATTGTTAAAAAGCTCCAATTCTTCTTTAGACAATGGCGTAATATTTCTGAGCGGGCGTGATGCCAGCAGAGATTGTCAGAAAAGTGCCCATCGGATTTGAGGAAGATGTTAGCGGCACCAGCTACAAGGGTAGCTATTTAAGGAGATTCTGGGAGGGCAGGGGACAGAGGTTCAGGGGTGACCTTGCCAGACACCTCAGGCTGACCTTCTGGACCTGGCTTTCTGCCCCACTCCCTGCAGGGACCAACCCAGGCAAAAGAAAGACATTTCTAGAGGGGTGATGGGGGCAAACGGAGATACAGACTGGCTAAGACTGGGCACACTCATCCCCACTGGCTCTCCATGTCCGGAGCCTCGGCCTGCCCACAGTTCCAACAAGCAGACTCCGAGCAGCTTCCCAACACGGAGCCTGAATGCATCACTCCCTGAGGGGATGGAGCCCAAGGTGGATCTTCTTCCCGGTGTCCAGCGAGCGGGTCCTGCCTGCTTCAAGTGGCTCCCTCTGCCTAGTTACTGATCGAGGTGCCCTGGGACTTCTGCTTTCTCATTTGAACATGTGGTGGGAGAGGAAAGGCACAGAGGGAGAGAGGTTCTCCATCACCAAAGCAACTGGCCACTGCGTCAATGTGGGGGGATGGTATTTCCCATTGGAGAGCTTTCCTCCTGCCTCCCCATCTCCCCTCAGGCTCACCCCGAAATGCTAGCTGACAGAAAGGCAACAGTCTCTAGCTTCCTGCATTAAGGGACAGGGCTTTGTGGGAGGGGCCACAGGGACTGAGGGGAAGACACAGACACTGGTGAGGGAGAGGCAGGCCTGAGAGCCCTCTCCTGGGATGGACACCGTCTTCCACAGGGGCCCGAGTCGCTTTAGGGAAACGTTTAGTTCGGCAGGAGATCTGACCGCACACCTGTGGGGTTTAGCTTTGCAGTTACACCCAGCTCCGGGGGCAACCTGGGCGCCCTGGTGGAAAATGTAAAATCGCAAATGGACCAGGCAGCTGTCAGCACCGGGTGGGCGCCGCTGGGGTCTCCTTTAGGAAACCACGCTGAGGCTTTTTCTAAATCCCACGCACAGCCTCTAAGGTTTAGGATCTCAGGCCTGTGCCTATTTCGGTTCCCGCTCCTTCGCGATACCCGGAGTTGGCCTCAATTCCCGGGTGCACAAAAGGAAACACATCTGTCCGAGAGCATATGACTTGGTTTGTTCCCTGGAAAACATCCCCATCTGACTGTCCTTTCCTCAAATCCTAGACAACCAGAGGCTGTCAGTGTCAGGTCAGCATGACTCAAAACCCCCAGCTTCGCAAACACCAAGGTCTCCCCCACACCAGGATTTCTCTGGTGGCACCGAGTCATTTCTCCACAATGCTGACGTCTGAGGCTGCGCTGGGAAGTTCACAGGCCAGAGGCCTCTGCTTCCTTAGGCAAGAGACCATGAGGCAGGGGCTCCACTGGAGGGGAAGCTACAGACTCATCAAGAGATCATGTCAAAACGCTGACGTGCACAGGGCGTGTGTGGAGAGAGGGAGGGAGGGAGGAAGGGGGGGACAGAAGGAGGGGAAGGAGGGAGGGAAAAACGTGGGGGGGATTGTGGATCCATTGCAATTTGCTTTCTGTGCGAGACTCTCATTTAAGGAGAGCCGAGGGCCAGGGGAGGAAGGTGAGAGGAGAGTAGGTGACTTGATTGCATACAGATGGTTAAGGCATATTCCGTTGGTCTAAAAGGAGACAGATTTCCAGAGAAACTCGCTCACTCGAGAAACTAGCATACAAACCCCTGCTTTCCCCCAAGGAGCAACCCTGGTTTAGAAAGAGCACATAACCCACAGGCCCAGCCACCTGCACAGGCTGAGCCCCAGTCTCTCTCCCCTCCCTGCACTGACCCCAGCGGGACCCAGGCTGGGGGCGGGAGGGGGAGCCTGCTCTGCGGGGGTCGCTCCTGACCCGCTGTGACTGTCTGCTCTGCGGTGGAGAGATGGGGCCGAAGGAAATAAAAGGCCAAGCAGGATGTGATGTGCGGGGCTTCCTCCAGGCCGTTTAAAGGGGTGGGCTTTGTATGTCTTAGTCACCAAGGAATTAACAGGACTTTTCTTTCCAATCGAGGTGGGGGAGGCGGGTTAGGTAAAAGGTCTCCAGGTCAATCTTGTTTTCAAGTGCTTTTCTTCCCTGTTGGGTAAACTTGGGCTAAGCCGGGACTAATTCAGAGCCGAGAGTTGTGCGTGGTGAGTCCCGATACACTCCCTCAACAGAATGGGTCGTGTCCTACTGCCCGAGATGGTACCCAGGGGCCTTCCCACCTTCAGAAAGACAGAGAAAGCAGCAACCAAGAAAGGAAGTCGGGGCCCGAACACACAAGAAAGCCCCTACATCAACGTGGCTATGAAACGTGAGCAACAGAAGTCAACCGAAGCAGCTCCTGGAGGAATTAAATCTCCAAATGGGCCACTGAGAACTGATCAACCACTTTGCAGCTGTTATCAAGCAGAGCCCAACCTCCGGACGCAGTGCAGGAGGCTCCCAGAAGCGCCAGGGGGGTGGGCCAAGGATCCTACAACCGCCCAGCAGTGGGCAGCCAACGCTCAGCCAGCGGGGCGCCAGGAGGGGGGCCCCAGTCACTGTCCAGGCTGCTGAAGGGAACCACTCCCCACCCCCGAGAGAGGGGGGCGGAGGGAAAAGGGAGACGATGGAAAAAGCATGACAGGTGGGCAAACAGAGACTCCTGGAGAGGTGGCCGGGCAGAAGGGAGGTATGTTTTGACACCATTTGCAAGCAATGGATTTGTGAAGAAAGATTTTTCGCCTTTTGGGAAGTTGCTGAGGGGTGGGGCATGCAAGTGCCCCCCACTTCCGATCTGGCCAGCGCTGCGCATGGATCCACGAGGAAACTGAGCCCCTCGGCAACCACGGGTGCCCCATGAGCTTCCCACGCATCTCCCTCACCAAAGGGCATCTCCAGGTAAGGTTGGCACAAAGTTTATGGCAACTCCAGGCGTGGCAGGTGGCCAGCCAGGCATTTCTGGGGCCTTGGGCTTCACGGGGGGAGGAGGCTGGTGTTGAGAATCTCCAAAGAGAAGAAAAGAGTAGAAATGGCAAGAAAAAGGGAGGCAAGGGAAACCTACGCTCCGCCACCCGGCACCCGCCACCTCTGTCCAGAGTCCCTGGCCCGGGGGGCTCCCCTCCAGAGCAGCGATTTCAGCAAGACCCTCCCTCCCTTCATGTGGACCTGAAAAGAGCACTTGGTCGGATGGAGTTCAGGGGGAGGGTGGAAAGAAGAAACACAAGAGCCCCTCGGTCCTGCGTTTGTTCGGAGGCCAGTGGGCCCGGCTCCTCCCTGCCTGCAGCTCAGGCCGTGTTAGGAAACGACTCAGGAGAAAAAGATTCCCGGGGGGGAGGGGGGGGGTGTCTGATGTCTGGGTGGGAAAGGCACTGCCATGGGGGCTGCAGTTTGTGAACCCTGGAGGCCAAGGGACAAAGGTCACTCCACAGAAATCAGAGCTCAGAATGAGAAGAGGCCAGGAAAATATATACAAGGGCGGCAATCAGAGTTTTTAAAAAGCTCGGGTAGGGGTAAGATAACCTGAGATGATCAGATACTTCGGGCAACGCAGCCACACCCCTCCCCTCGGGGTCCTCCGTGGAGAAACATAGGTACGTGTCAAATTTCAGGGAAAAATTGGCTGAATTATTGCTTTATCACCTTCTAAAGCAAACAAAAATGACTCCCAAGAAGAGAGGTCAGCGATGCACACAGCCCCGCCGAAACGATAAATACCAGGACGGGGGCACGTAAGAATCGGAACTGCTGATCCTTCGAGAGGGAGACAGAACTGGCCGAACAGAGAATCCAGATCCCCAGCCCCGTGGTGCTGCCTGGGACGCGAAGAGAGCGGGACACAAACGGTTTCTTCCTCCCTGGAAATGTCCTCGTGAAAGAGGCCTGCCTGGGGTGGGCGGAGGAGGGACTTCCACAGCCCAGGCGTTTTCTAGAACCGGGGGAGGCGATCCAGCCTGGCCCCGTGTTCCCGGAGCTGCGGCTGAAGTGGGCAGAAATGCGCATTTTTACATTAAACAACAACAACAACAAAAAAACCACAACCAAACCGCCAGCATGGACATTTCTGGGCAGCCTGGCTTCTTTCCCAGCCTGAGCTGCTGTCGGGGAGACGTGCAGGTGCTCGAGGAGGGGGCCCCTCTGCCCGATCCGATCCAGGGAGCGCCTGCGGGCGGGGGCGCGGGGAGCGCTCTGCACTGACCGGAGGGGCCCAGGCAGGTGCCGCTGTGCGGGAGGGACGGCAGCAGAGTGGCCTCGTCGTGGGGGTTCTGACAGTTAAGGCTTCTGATCATTGGACGTGGCAGTGTCCCGTCTGGAAAGGAAGGAGAGTCCTGTCAGCGGGGGAGCCGTGGCCTGATTTCTCTCCGCCATCCGGCCCTAGAACTCTTCCTGGCTTTCCCCCGACGGCTCCGCGAGCCACAGGCCTGGAGAGATGAAGTGGCTGTTTCGTTGTGGTTGTTTGGGTTTTTTTAAGGGGTGGGATGGGGGAGGAGGAGGAAGGCCAGATACAGTGGGATGAATGTGACACCGAGAGTCAGGTCAGGGTTCCAGCCTCGGCAACCTCACCTGGATCTCTGGAGGCTTAGCTACGGTATCACCTGGGCACCACTAACACAGGCTCAGTCCCTGATCCCGAACCCCGGAGCGCAGACTCACTGCAGAATTTAGATTTTGGGGGGCAGTTTATGATTCACAAATATACACACATACCTGCATATGGACACATATATGAACATTATGTGACATATCGTGCAACACCCCATAACCAGGCACACAGTATGCCTGCAGTGTCCTGTCTGCATGTCCCTAGGAGGTGGGGAAACGGAGCCTAACAGCACTAAATCCATGCAGGGCAGGTTTGTCTCTGGGGGAGCGACGGGACGCCTTGCTGTCCGAGCATCCTGGGTTTCAGTCTGTGGACAGGAGCAGGTCTCCCGTGCTGCTCACATCGGAGCTGACTTTTACAGGACGTGGACCGTGCTCCCATCCCTGGGACATACGGGAAGCACTTGGGTGCATCCACAGGGAGCCCTTGGGACCACTCGGCCATGTGGACGCTGTCACCCCGTTTTACGGATGGGGAAACTGAAGTCCAAGATGTTTGGCTGCTTGGGACCTACACCAGGGCATTTCGAATCATTTGGTTTTTTTTTAATCTCTTCTTTTTAATCAATTTTTAATTATACAGGGAGTATATAAATGTAAAGGTTGATAACTTTTCCAATTAAGCTGATCTTGACGTCCTGCCCTCTCATTTTATAAAATGGGACTGAGACGCAGGGAGAAGAGAGGCCAGAGCCCCTGTCATCTGACTCCCTGCCCCACCACCCCAGCTGGTCCAGCTGTGACTTTATCCCCAAGAGGAGACAGATGATTCCACGCCCTTTACAGGAACCCAGAACACCCACACCCACGGTGTTCCTTCTCTTTCTTAGGGTGCAACATCCCAAATCTCCGAACCTTTGCCTTCCCACCCAAGTTCCCTGACCCCCGGATTGCAGGCTCCGCCCAGGTCTCCCCACCAGAGACCCTCCATACCTGGTCAAGCTTGGTTCTCATACAGGCTTTGCCTCTTCTTAGATTTTAGCTCCTTTAGCCACTGGGGTGAGGGCTCTTCTGATCTGAAACCACAGAGCCAGTGAGAGTCAAACACACGTACACGTAAGACCTGACTGCAGCTGACCTCAGAGAAAGCCCCTGACCCCGTGGATCCTGGAGGGCTCAGGAAGTTGCTGACCTGGCTGGGAGTGGGGAGGGGGTCTGCGGGGAAGAAGAGGCTCCCTGCACAGATAGGGGTCTGGGGCACCCCAAGCAAGCCTTGCCTGATGGTGGCGGCACAAGACCAGGTACCAACCAGGTCTCCAGTGGTACCTCGGAGCCCTGGTCTCCTCCAGCCGGGATGCTGACTCTGGAGCCAGGCCTGCAATTCTGGCATCCCCAGAGCTAGAAGGGACTATCTCAGCGTGGTCTTGTCCCTCTCAGCCTCTGGTCCTTCTGTTTCCCACAGCCCACTCTGTGCTCTGTTAATACCCACTCCTTGCAGCTCCTGGCAATATCGGGTCTCCAGGCCTTTGCACATGCTGTGACTTCAGCCCGGGACCCCTCACGCTGACCCTCTGTGTGCACCATGACTCAGCTCAGGGGTCTCCTCTTGGAAACCCTTTTCCACACCCTTTACGAATCCTTCCTCTATGACAGGAGTCAAAGAGCCAGATTGGAAGTCTCTTTGGAGGGTCATAAGGTGTCTGTTACAACCAGTCAGCTCTGCCAGTTGTATCAGGAAAGCAGCCGCAGACAACCCATAAATGAATGGGTGTGGCTGTGTGACAGTAAAACTTTATTTAAAAAAAAGATAATGGGCTGAATTTGGCCTGTGGGCCATAGTTTGACAACCGTTACTCTACCACAGCACTTATTATATGACAAGGCCAACATCATGAATAACCCCTAACTTTTACATGTTAACAGGACTCATAAGAATTCCACATTTTAAAAAAAAGAATTCTACTATCCTTTATTGAGTGTGTCTACAAGCCAGTGCAGAGGGCTTTACCTATTCTTTCTCTTTTCATTCTCATGACCACCCTGGAAGGCGGGGTGATTAGTCAACCCATTTTACAGATGAGGGAAGTGAGGCCCAGGGAGCAGAGTGACTTTTCCCAGGGGATGCAGCTCCTAAGCAACACAGCTGGGAGGAAGTCCTGACGGTGTGACTTAAACTGTGCTCTGCACCTCCACCCCCAGCTGCTGCAGTGCCCGACCTGGGAGCCCCAGGGGCAGGCGCTGTGCCAGGCCCACGTCTGTGGGGAGCAGGCCTGGCCCAGGAATGGGACAGCTGCTCCACGAAGGGCGGCTGAATGGAATTAAGTTTGTTTCATTCAACATGGCTGTGCCCTTTGCTCCATTTTCCCAGGTCTCCCCTATTCTGCTGAGACAAAGGCACATCCTTGGAGGGCAAATGCCTCAGTTTCCCCATTAGTCTGAAGAGGGCTGGACCCCATCGGCAGTTTTGCAACCATGGGGCCCTGGATGTCCGTGCAGGATGTCACCTCATCCCCAAGACCCCTCACCTCTCGTCCTTCTCAATGCTCGTGGGCAGCACACGACTGCCCAGCTGGAAGGGGGACTTGGGGGTCTTGGGCTGGGGGGTCCAGCCGGCGGTCTCGCTGGGACTGTCCGCCTCTGGCCTCTTGTGCAGCTGAGCCTGGGGAGAGAAGAGCCAAGTCTGTAACTACCTGTGGTCTGGGGAAGGGTCCCATCCCAAGGCACTGTCATTGCACAGTGAGGACAGGGCCTCCACAAGCAGGAAATGCAGGGGAGGGAAGGAAGGAGGGAAGGAAGGAAGGGAGGGGGGAGAGAGGGAGGGGGGAGGGAGGGAGGGGGGGAGGGAGGGAGGGAGGAAGGGGGGGAATCATGGGGCCTGTTCTTTCTGGGTCTTTTGCTGCCAAGTCGAGAGTGGCTCTGGACGTGAGGTTTGGTACCTTTAGCACAGCCGGGTCTACGCCTGGAAACACGGGCATCCTCTGGGGATGGCCGACGGGGGTCCTCTCGGTCCGCTTCTCCTCCTCATCTGACTCCTCTCTCCTGGGGGATTTCTCATCTGTTGCAAAGAAAAGGGAGCTGACGTCATCGGCAGCCCCCATGTACCGAGGCCTGTGTTCCAGAATCTTTGCGCATAGACCCTCATGCCATCTTCACACCAACCCTGACAGAAGGCGTTACTGGCCCATTTTACAGATGAGGACAGACTCAGGGGCTTGCTTTCATGATCTTTCTTCTCTACAACTCTTGCCAAAGGATGTTGACAGTAAGGCAGGACGGGTCTCCTCCTGGGACTGGGCATAGACAGGCTGGCTCCTGGCTCATTTCTAGTCGGGGAAATAGAAGGAACCCTTGGGCGGAGGCAGGAGAGGAGCCAGAAGTGCTTTCAGCTCATGACACACTGGGGTCATGCTCTCAGAAGAGAGGGGGAGAGACTCCTGTGTCTGTGGAAGGGCTGCCTGGAGCTGGACCAAGAAGTCACCCTCCTTCACCCCAAGCCCCCCTTTCTGGGACTTAATCCCATAATAGAGCTCCAGCCTCGTAGGTGGGACTTCTGGGAGATAGACTGCTTGTCCCCACTCTTCCAGGTGTGAGGGTCTGGAGTTTCAAACAGGGAGGAGTAGGGGCAGGAGGCAAGGTCTGGTCCTCTGGGGCCCTGGGCCAAGCAGGAAACTGGGGCATGTTCAGAAATTGTACTCCCAGGCCTTCCCCAACCCCTGGCTGGCTCCTCAAGGCTGCTAGGAATCAGGAGGCTGCTGCAGTGTTCCAACGGGTGGGGGGGGTGGGGGGATGGGGGGGTAATTATGTGCTTTTAGGGGTAATTGCGTGCTTTTTGTCACCACTTTAGTCTTTACTTGCTCCAAACAGCTCTGTGAAATTTGGCTCAGAAAACCAGGAAAGTGTGCAGAGAGGAGTCTTATTCAAGGCACTTAAACATTTCTTTGAATAAAAGACATGAGATGGGAGAGGGAGAGATAGCCCTCCAAGCACTTAAGGTATCCAGTCAGAAGCTGTGCCCCTCACTCAGCTCTGAGCCTGGCCTGCATCCTACTGTTTGCCTTGAGCAAGTCCAAAGTGAACAAAAGTCCCTACAGCATCTTCAGGGGGACTAAGACTGTTTATGTGTAGAGTAAGAGGGGTCACCTACTATGGTTTCCAAAACAAGAAAAGATTTTGCTTCTTAAAACTCTTCCATGTTTCTCTATCTACAGATAAAGCCTAACTCCTTGGCAAGGAATCAAGACTTTCCAAGACTTGACCCCTGCTTACTTTTCCAGCGTAATTCCTGCTACCCCCGGCTTGAACCACTTAGACCCTGCCACACATGCCGGATGTTCTTTCCACACCTCTGTTCCTTTGATCCTGTTAATATTCTGTCTGGAATATCCTTCCCTGGCTAATTCCTACCTGCCCTCTAAAATTTGGCTCAGCATTTGATATAAAATGCAGCCAAAGAAATTCTCAGAGGAAAATGCATAGCCTTAAATAACTCATTAGAAACCAAATAAGACTGATAATAAACTGAAGAATCTAGAAAAAAGACCAGCAAACAAACCTGAAGAGAGTATACAATGAAGAGAGTCCCAATTGATATATCATCCCTCAAAAAGAATTTTTTTTTTACTTAGTTTCTAATAAACTGTGAAGAATTTTTTTAAAAATCACAGTTTCCTATGTAATTATGTTCTAATATCCTACAGCCTTCAGTCAGGAAGTTCTTTCTAGTGTTTAACCTCCATCCTTCCTGCTGTTCAGTGAGGTATCTGTGGAGGCGAGGGGTGTACCCGTTGAGTCCTTGAACATCCATGTGCTGTCGTCTTCCTCCTCCAGGGGAGACCTGCTCTCTGACTCGCTGAGTCGACTGCGTCGGAGGGAGTGGGAGATGGGAGCCCGGCGGCGGCTTCTCTTGCTAAGCTGCACCCGGGTCTTGAGGGCACTTGAGTCGAGGACTGAGGTTTGCTTTGGGAGCAGCAGGGAAGAAAAGGGGGAAAAACAAAGGAACCATTCATTGAGGGCATCACCCAAGAGAGGTGTGTGTGTAATTTCACTGATGCACAAGATCCTATTTAGGTGGTAGCAATTCTATATTTTAATAATACCTTAACACCCGAAGTCAAAATTTCTCCATGAAACATACCACATACATTGATTATAAGAATCAAATGATGCTTGATTGCCCTGGCACTGTGCCTGGCACATAGTGGGCACACAATGGAAATGCCTTTCCCCTCCTGGTGACATCACATGAGCATACAAGCTAGAGCAAGGTTCAATACATAGCAGGAGCTGGACAAAGGTTTGTTGAATGAATGACTGAACACATCACCTAATTAAGTCCTTATAATCCACACCGTGTCCATGTTTGTATAGTGGGTGCCCCCGTGGAGACTGAGCTTGTGTCTTTCCCTGTCTTTATCCAGAGGTGCCAGCTGACCATACTTAAGGAGGGGAATCCCCTTTGAGGCCCTAGAGGAAGCCCCGCTCCCAAAGCAGTGGTGCTCTTTTTCTGGGGGCAATCTGGGCAGCGTCCTGGAAGGGGCGGGAGCAGGAGGCAGTTGGACCTGGGCAGCCGGCATCCTGGAGGCTCCTGCTTGGCACCTGGAAAAGCTGAGTTCTCGGGGCTGCCCCTGGGGACCCACACAAGGGCTACCCATGCCTCAGGGGGTCTCACCTTCTTGGAACCACTACCACCCATTTACAGAGAGATTTGGATCCCCTGGTACTAGGGACACATCCCACTAAAGCAAGACCTTGGTGAGAACACCCGGCAGGGCTGTGAGGTCAGAGCTCACCTAACAGGTGTGGGCTGGGATCAGTGTTAATTTGAACACATGTAATTATATCTAAGGCTGCAGAGTCCATTACGCTGGTTACAAGTGGTAAGGAACCCGAGGCTCAGGGATGGGAAGGCATTTGCCCCAAGACACACAGCTGGTGGATGGCAGGTCCAAGCCACAGGCAGACATCAGTCCCATCTTAGATTGTGCCCGCTGCACCCACCAGAGGGGTGCCTGGCACACAGATTCTACCTCAGAAAGGGGCAACTCGCCAGGAGATGCTAGAGCGTCCCTTTACAAGGACATGACTGTTTCGGGCACACGCTCCCGGTTACCGACTTACATCGATGAAGGAGAAGTCGTCCACTTTCTTCGTAGAGCCAGTGTCCGGTGGGGGCAGCCCCTCCGTCCCATCGGTGGACTCTAGGTCGGTGCTGGAGCGGTCCACGCTGGTGCTCCGCTGGTCCCTGGAGCAGTCATGCTGGTCCCCGGCCGAGGTGGCCTCCGTCGGGGATGACAGCGAGGACAGACGGCTGCTGGAGGGCTGTTTCCGGGCCGACGCCGCACTGCTGTCTGGGGAGGGGGACTCGGGGGCCAAGCTACGAGAAAAGAAGGAAGGGAGACACATCACGCAGGCCGCTTCTGAGAACTGAACATCAAATAAAGGAGGCGGCAGAAAGTGGGGTGCGGGGGTGCTCCCTACACCAGGAACAGCAGACAGACGTCCCAGGAGGAGAGCCACTTTGGGCACACGACAGGTGCTGCTCCTGGTGCCGCTAGAACACCTGGACCGGTGCGGATGGGGGGGGCTAACCTCATGAAATTAAATATCAGCCTCGCTAAGGGGAGGAAACTGAGGCACAGGGATGGGAGGTAGCTGCCCAAAGGGGCAGAACTGACTCCAGAATCCACGTCCTTGACTCTCTTCTACTTCTGGGATTTCTTCGCATGACAATATATTCAAGTACCACCTGGATCACAGGAATCGCATACAATAGACAATTTATAAATAAGTCAAGTCATTACACTAAAAAGGCTCTCCCTGCCCATAAAAAAGACACCAAGGTCAAGAGCACAGGGAAGCCTCACCCCAAGGAAGGGTGTGGGCAGGCCAGGCCCCAGCGCCCTGACAGGGGGTCTATCCTGAAAGACAACCCCTCCCAGCTGCATCCTTACACAGACCCTTCAACCCAGGTGTACTGGGCGCACAGCCATGCTTTTTGTCAGCTCTGGGATGACTTTTTGCTTGAAATAGGCAGGACTTCGGGGTGTGGGGTGGGCTTGAGCCAAATCCACAAAAAAATAAGGAGAAATAGCATCGAGGTGGCAGCAGAGGGCGCTGCTACCTAGGGCTGGGAGCACAGCTGCCCCTGGGGCCCTCCGGGAGGGGGCGCTGCAGTGCCTCCTGGAGACAGAAGGGGCTGCCCACCCACTGGAGACCCAGGGAGAGAACAGCCAGCTAGGGCGGAGCTGGGGTGCAGGCCCGCCTGCCCCCTGAATCCTGGCTGCACTGGATAACCTTCAGGCTTCTGCCGTAGTCCTAGTCTCCCCCCAGCCAGGCTGGCATCTGAGAGTCTTACAAGCCGTTAACAGTGGTCATATTAAATGCAGGCAGTTTATAAAGCAATATGTACAATATGTAAACACACACACAGATATACTGAAAAAAGTCTAGAAAGGAAAAAAACATTAATGAAGGTGATATCTGTGTGCTGAGATTACTGTTGGTTTTCATTTTCTTTATAATTTTTTTAATTGTGGTAAAATATAGATAACGTAAAATTTGCCACTAGTGGGGTACAGTGCCTTTACAATGTGCAACCATCACCGCCACGTAGTTCTAGAACATTTTCCTCACCCCAAAAGGAAACTCGTGCCGGTTCAGCTGTCATTCCCCACTGCCCTCCCTTCCGGCCCCCGGCAACCACGAATCTGCTTTCTATCTCTACGGATTTGCCTATTCTGGACATTTTACATTTCATTTATTATTACCTCTTAATACTTTCTAAATTTTTATTTTACAAGAAGGGTTTACTCTTATCATTACAGACAAAGCATGTTCCAATAATACAGAGCGCTGATCCCCGCCCCGGAGTCCCACCCCGCAGCCAGGAGCCCGCATCCCCGCACGCCCCGCCTACCTCTCCCCGCTCTGGTGCTGGTCCGTCCAGGTCCCATACTGGCTGTCGGCTTCCTGTACGAGGGTGTCGGTGTCCTTGGCCTCAGGCGGCCGCCTGGAAAAACACTGTTTCAGCTGATCCTACAAAGGAAGGCCAGACAAGCGGTTACTATCCGGGAAAAATGCTCAGAACGCGGTCCCAGGCGGCACGAATCGCCCCAGCTCCCTACTGCTCGCAGAGGTGGGCCCCGATGTCTCGGCCGGGCGCCAGCGTGACCCACCGTCCGGGTTTGCCCAGGACACGGCCGGACGCAGGGCTGTTGGTGCTAAAGCCGGCGGACGTGCTGGGCCCTGCTGGGCGCCCCCGACCCTCCTCAGTGCCATCTCCGCCCGCACTGCAGCTGGGCCAAACCTCTCTCCACCTTCAATGCTCCCAGGACGTATCAGTCTGGTTAGGGCACCCCCTCAGGGGCACCCCACCCCGCCTTCCCATGGCTGCCATGTTTCCCCCCACTTGGGCCCCGAGCTGGACTTTTTTGACATGCACTTTCGACGGCTATCAACCATCCCCAACCTATACGCCAGTTGTCACTGTCAAATGAGGGTCATCAAACCTTATCAGTTCGATCTACAAGGACCCTGGAGCCCTCCCTTTTCAGATGAGAAACTGAGGCACAGACAGCAAGTGCTGTGAGGCTTGGTTCTCGCAGTGAGTGAGACGGGGAGGAGGGGCTGGAACCCAGGTTTCTGGGCTCCTATCCCAGTGCTGCTCCCCGACTCCCAGCACCCACCTGCCCCCACCTTATTCAGGAAGCTGCAGGAGGCTCTGATGGGGAAATGCACATTAAAATGCTCTGCAGGGCCCCAAGAACTTGGCAGGTTTAAAACCCACTTGCTGGGACGTGCTCCCCAGACCGCACACGGGTGGAGGCAACTCTGGGCCCTCGTCTCGCAGGCAGACGCAGCCTCAGCCCGGGGCCCATAAGGGACAGTTTTGCAACACCCAGCTGGGAGCCAGGGGGACAGATGCCTTCAGGGGCTGAGTCCGAACAAGCCACGGCACATCCGAAATTTAAAACGCGCATCCCCTCGACTCAGCAATTTTACTTCCAGAAACTTATCTCAAGAAAATCAATAGACACCCTTGCCGAGATCTACGGACGTGGACACTCCCTCCAGGGTTGGTGATCACTGCAAAATACTGGCCGTGACCTCAATGTCCAGTAAGGCGGGAACTGGTGAGATGCAAGGTGGTGAACCCACGCGGTGGATCCACCACGGCCCACCGAGGTGGCGTTCAGAAAGAATATTTACTGTCCCAGGAGGACGCCTGCCTTATACTAGCAAACGTCAAAAAAAAAAGGTACCAAAACATGTGTGCTATGTTATCAATTTTGTAAAAATAAACACATATACGTACGTGAGTGTAAGCAAAGGAAAACCTCTGGAAGGCTCCACAACACACTGTTCCCATGGCGCTGCCTGGGGTGAGATAACAGGCTGTCTTTTGATTACTGACTCTGGTTTTAGTTAGTATCCACCCCTGTAATTTTACATCTCAATATAACCTGATGATAAAATCAAATGAAATTAATGGCATCATACCTCCGATGCTGCTACACTGTACACGTCGTGAATTGAGAACAAACCAGAAGGGGCTCTTTATTTGCTCATCTGTATCAGAGCCCAGTAAGCTTTTTCTGTAAAGGGCCAGACAGTAAATACGTGGTCTCCGTCCCAGCTACTCCACTCTGCCACTGTTACCGAGAAAGCAGCCCAGACAATATGTGAGTGTGTGTGGTTGTTCCAATAAAACTTTATTGACAAATAGGTGGCCGGCTGCATTTGGCCCATGGGCAGTTTGCTGATCCCTGATCTATAGCCTGTAGACTGTCGGCTGGCTCCTCCAGGGCTGTGTCCCCGCACCTAGAACCATGCCTGGCCCGGAGCAATTGCTGCATAAGTATTTGTTGGAAGAATATGTTTCTGAAAATAACTTTTTTTGTATGAGTAGGTGTGAGATTCTTAACCAGAAAAGAGAATGCAGTCAGCGAGGGGGCAGGGAAAGGAGAGAATATTATGTCTGCATGTATTTTGGGGTATCTGACACATCCGACTAAGAAAGTGCCCTGAGTCAGGGCCGAGCTTGGTGACCCACAGCTGACAGCGCAATTCCGAGCAATTCAAGACGTGTGTCCCCTCCCCCCTATGCAACTTTACACCCCCAGCTGGGCAGGGAGCTCTGCAGTTGTGGGGCCCAGGCTGGTGTGGTGGCCCAGCTCTGTCTCAGTGCCTCTGAGGCCCCGTTGCACCCTCCTGTCCTGTGTCCAGGTCAGACCCATTCGAGGACTGAGCGGTAATAGTAACGATAACATTGAAGGCTAACTAGTGGGCACTGATGATGTGCCATTTACTCTGCCATCTAATATTCTCAACAGCCCTATGCAGCAGAACTGTCATGGACCCATTTTACAGGGGAGGAGACTAAGGCCCCGCGAGGCAACCTGACATGCCCAAGGTTACACAGTTAGAAAGTGGGGGACCTGGGATTTGAACCCGGTTTGCCTGATGTCCAGGTCTGAGCTCCCCAAAGCCACTGCATTCTCCTGGCTCGGGCTTGACATGAAGAGCTTTGTTGGGTCCTCAATGACCATTTTACAGACAGAAAATCAGAGGGCCAGGCAGGGGAACGGGTGCCTGCCCAGGCATAGAATCCAGGTGTCCTGACTCCTTGGCCTGTGCCACAGTCCATCCCTAGATGCGCCCACTGATGGGGTCTCAGACCCAGGAAGGGAAGAAGGGGAGGGGGGCAGGCCAAGGATGGGCCGACTCCCCCAGCTTGTTACACCCACCCTAGACCTCTCAGCCCAGGCTCTTATCTTCAGATAAGATACTGCAGCCTGCAGGGCCCCAGGTCCACACCCGCTCTCCACCTGGCCAAGTGCCGCATCCTTCAGAGCCCACAGTGAGTGCAGCCCCTCCAAGGGGCTTCTCTACCCCGAGTCTAGGCCGGAGTCCTGTTCCCAAGAGCCCTGACCTCAGGTGGTGGTTCTAAGTCACTTGTATGATTCATTGGGTGCCTGTCCCTCCCAGGACATATCAAGGTCCAAGAGGGGCGAGCTGAGCTCTGTCGCCACTGGATTCTCAGTGTGTACAGTACCTGGTGCTTAGTGAGTGCTTAGTAAATGGGAGGGAAGGGAAGGAAGAGGGGAGGGAGGGAAGGAATGAAAGAGGGGAGGGGAGGGGGGGAAGGTGCCAGACCAGAAGGAAATGGACTTGGAGGGGAAGGGGACTGGGCAGAGCTCTCAGAACCCTCTCCCCAAGCTGCCAGCAAACACTCCCCTAGGAGCCTTTCCTGGGAACTTGGGTCCCAGCTAGTAGCAGTCAGGGCTGTCGATGGACTTCTGGGTAGCCCATGATGTCCCCTCAGGCCATAGCACAAGCCAGGCCTTGCCCTGTCCTTGCCCAATGGTGGGGAGGAGGGGTTCCCAGGGAAAGTCCACGGGACAGCAGTTGCTGATCCCTCTTAATGGGATCTAAGAACAACAGTGCAGGAACAGTCAGATGTGGCCCAGGTGTGGCCAGGTGTGGCTGGCTGTGCTGGCTTGGATAGGGGTATAGCTCAGGGTCTAGGCTGGTCACCTGCCCATGGACTCAGGACACATCATGGGCATCAGTCAGTGGGGAAGGAAGGTCTTGGGGTCACCTCTGAGCTTGGTGGCAAACTTGGAGTGGAAGGAGGAGAGTAGAAAAGTGAAGGAGAGACAGAGGCAAATGGAGGCGGAGAGAAGCGGCAAGGAGAGAGCAAGACAGAAACTGAGAGAACACGACCACGACTGAGGAACACACAGCGAGAGCACAGAGAGACACACGGGCGACAGCGACGGAGAGGTGGGCCAGGAGGGGCGCCTGGGCCCCAGGAGGGGCTGGACGGGACGGGACGGGACGGGCCCACCTGGACTGTGGCTCTGTCCACAGGAACACACCTGCTCCTGGACTCCACCTCCTGACCCACCTCGGCAAATCCAGCTCTACTTTTTGCTAACTGTGACCGAACCCTGCTAAACCTCAATTTCCCCATCTGTGAAATGGGGTGAGCAGGATGCAGACAGGTGGTGGAGGAATCTGTAAAGTGTCTGGTGAGAGCTGCAATGCAAGGCACCTGGTAAGTGCCCAGTAGATGCCCGCTGACCTGACGATGATCATGTCTACTGTTTAGTTCCCAAAACACACGATTTTAACAAACACTCTAAACAATGCACTAACAGACCTGAATGAGCCTAACAGTCGCGCCTTTCAGCTGAGAACAAAGGGGCAACCTAACCTGATCCCCGAGTCTCTCCCTCAACCTGGACATTTGTCAGCTGCTCCCCTCCAAAGGACACCCACGGGAAGGTCATGTCACAAAATGAACTGGACCCCAGCTCTGCCCCACAGTCCTGTCACCCTCCAGGGCCGAGCCATTGCCGGCACATACAGGCTGCAAAAGGACGGCTCTGGCAGTGACTCACTGTCTCCATGGGACAAGTGTGCCACCTAAAGTGACAGGGGCACTCGCTTGCAGCTGGCCCTGAGGAGGCATGTTTGGTTTTGGTTGGGAGTGCACGACAAGGCTTCAGAGCAAGGGTTTCCTTGCTACCCCGACAGCCTTGAGGCTATAAACAGAAATGACAGCTGGGCCAGGGGGCCCCGGCTCCCGCCAGCCTCCGACGCAGAGTCCCCCAGCCTCCAGAGCCCAGCAGCGGGCAGCCTGGGGCCTGAGCTCTGGATGTCAGAGGTGAGCGAGGAGGTGGCAAGAATAGCAAAAGCCCTGAACACTTAAGCAGCACAGACTGTGCCTGGCGCCACATCAAATTCCTTATGCGGACCATCTAGTTTAATTCCCATAGTAGATACTATTAATGTCCCCATTTCACAGATTAGGTAGCTGAGGCTCTGAGAAATGAAACAGCACCAACAACAGACACTCACATGCGCTTACTGTGCGCCAAGTTGCAGAGTATAGTCCACCCAGCAACCCTAAGTAGAGGCTACTGTTATTACCCATTTCCCAGATAAGAAGACTGAGACACAGAGGTGAAGGGACTTGCCAAGGACCTCACGAGCGAGGGAAAGAGCCCGATTCAAACCCAGGCACCTGGCGCTGGGTCTACAGCCTGTCACACCCCCCCCCCCACTCTACCAACTCCCGTTAGCAATTTCACCCAGGAAATGCCCCTCTGGGAGACTTCCCGGTACAGTCTGTCAGCCACCGGCCAATGCTGGCCTCAGATCTGCTTGAAACGTGTCCCTAAAACACAGCTCAGGCATCCCCTAAATATCAAGAACCTTTTTGCAGGGGAAGGAATGGGGTAAAGAACCTTCTAGAAGTACTGAGAGACTCTCACATGAAAAGAGACAAATTCAATTTCCCTTTTAAGTCCAAAGTCCTATTAATTAAAGGCCTACAGTTCTAAGGTTAGGATGAGCCAAGGGAAGAGAGAATTGGGGGTTTTAAAAAATGTACTTAACCCAAATGACAGGACAGCCATAGTGTGGAATACTACTTACTCGTTAAAAAGAGCTGTTAAAGGGATGCGCAGATGGGAGTGTACTGAGGATGGCCTCCCAGATACACTGTCAAGTGTGTAAGGCAAGAGAAACATAGGTGGCCTGTGCTGCCACGTGTCCGGGAGGAAGCAAAGTACGTAAACATCTGAAAAAGTACAGACCGTCAGAGGCCACGGGACACTGTGAGACACTTGTCTCTGGGAGGGGGACTGAGTGACGGCGGAAGGGAAAGAGGCAGACGCAGTCTTTATCCTACCTCTCTTTGTATTTTGTAATACGGTTAGTAATTTTTAAAAAATGTTAAAAGGTACAATTCTGCATAAACATATAATTCTTTTGTTTCCCAGCTTCTCCCGTTCATGGAATCGGCTCCCACCCAGCCTGACTTGGCTCCTCCTGGAGAGATTCTTAAAACAGCCTAAGCCAAATTTGGCTGCCTTTTTTAAAAACATCGCACGTCAAAACATCTCTCATGCTTATTTCAAGCAAGGGCTCAACTTATCGGGAGACAGAACTGCAGCCTCGAGCTGGGCGTCCCTCACTGCCTGAGGACCCCAAGCCTCCAGGGTCTCCCCCGGGGCAGGACGAAGCCGCCACCTCCACAGTGATCAGTGGCAGCGATCACACTCCAGTGTCACAACACTGCTTCTCCAGCCCCGCTTCTGGTGACTCATCTACCAGAGATAGGCACCCAAACACAGATGCACACACACAAATACACACATGCAAACATATACACAAAAATACACAAACACATACACGCATATACACAATACACACCAATACACATACACAAATGTATACAAAAATATAAAACACACAGACGTAGGCATAAATACAAACAAATAGCACCGGTTTGGGGTAACAGAGGCCCTTCCATAGGGCATCTGTTGTATGAACCCTGGTTTATCCCTTCGAGGGAACACGGCGCTATTAGAAACAATGCAGGGGAACTTCAGGCGCTGATATGGAGGGATGTCAAAGGCATTACAGATAAGTTCACAAAAACTCTGCCTTAAAACTACCCCCCTGGCCGTCCTGGGCCCCGGGATGAACAGAGGTTTCCAATCCCAGGTACCTCAGGTACTCCTGGGCCTCAGAGAGGGAGGGGAGCAGGCACAGGGGACGAGCGGTAGGCGACAGACAGCTTCGTGAAGGGCATGTGGCACGTCCCGGGCCCTGGTAAGTGGGTCAGATCGGGACAGGTGTGGGAGAACAGAGGCGGCAGAGGCAGCGAGGGTGAGTGAGAGGCTGGGAGGAGGCGAGGCGGGGGAGGGGAAACGCTGTCTTTCTTGAGACTCTGCTATGGGGTGGGCTGGACAGCCCCTGTCCCATCCCCCTGAGAAGCAGCCCTGCAGGGCCCCGCCTTACAGATAAGGGGCTGGTGTGCAGAGCTGGGGCCTCCAGGCTGCCGGGCTGGGTGAGGAGAGGAGAGCCCAGAGCCCGCAGCATAAATGGGGCATCTCTGCCCTTGGAGTGGGGGCCAGGCAGAGGCAGGGGCCGAGCCTGGGTGCTCGCTTCCCTCCACGGGCATGGTGGCAGCTTGGTAAGGAACACCCAGCCCCAGTGGAGGGACAGAACCAGTTGGGCTGACATTCCATCACCCGGGACAGAGCCAAGGGCTCCCTTTCATTCTGGTACCCAGCCCAGATTGTGGCTTTGTTCAAAGACCCTGCCCAGGGCCCAGGGCGCCACCTGTTGTAACTCACGACCCAGCCCTCGGCAAGCCAGAGGCCCTGGAAAATGCCGCGTGGAGGCCATCTCTTTGGTGAACTTCCTGGTGCCCACGTTGGGGCAGAACTGTGCCTTACAGGGGTTCTGCCCGCTCATCACGGGGCCCATCGGGTCCCAGGTTGGTGAGAACGCTCTGGGAGCCTAGGCCGTGGGTCCAGGGCGCAGGGCCAGAGCTCCAGCACCATGCAGAGCCAGCTTATCAGCGCGCTACAAAGTCTGGCACACAGGCAGAGCCCGGGACCTGTTCGGGCAGACACTGCGCTTTGGTGAAGCCCACAAACAAAGCAACAATGGCCCCATCTGGAAGGAGCTGGGGCCCGCGCAGGCTTCCAGGCAGCTGCAGAGGCCCGGGCATCCTGGGGGCCAGCACTCGCTTGGAAGGACTTGGAAGTCAGACCTAGTGAGTGTGACAGGCTCTCAAAGGCGGCTGCAGAAATGTGCAGCGAGATGTCAGCTACCCAAGGAAACGTTTCTCAGTTTGGGGACACCATCCAGGCACCGGGGACACAAGGAACTTAGCACTTGGGCATTTTGGTTTATCTTGGGTGAGCCCGCACCCTGGCCGGGTACCCAGCAACACGCTTGACTGTGCCAGCCCCCAAAGGGCCCTCTCAACAATCCGTGAAGTAGGTTCCAGTGTCACAGCTCCGCTAGTCCCAATCCCAGACCCAGGCGCAAGGTGCATGTTCAACTTGGGAACTTTCGGGTTTTGGAAGGCAGCGAGCAGGCACACTGTGGATTGGGAGATGCCCCCAGTGGGGTCTAGGCAGGGTCTCCCAACCTCGGCACAATGGCACCTGGTGGGGCTGTTCTGCAAAACGTAGGATGTTTAGCAGCATCCCCGTCTGTACCCACCAATGCCAGTAGCAACACCGCCCCCCAGTCCTGACAAAGAAAATGTCTCTATACATAGCGACCTGTCCCCTGGCGGGCAAAGTCCACTGTGGAGTGATACAGTCCCCAAGGGAGTAAAAATTGGCTCCTGGGAGGGGCTGAAAAATCTTATTTATTTTTCAATCCTCACCCAAGGATATGTTTTTATTGATTTTAGAGAGAGAGGAAGGGAAAGAGAGAGAGAGAGAAACATCAATCAGTTGCCTCCCGTACAAGCCCCAACCTGGGATGGAGCCCTGACCGGGGATCAAACCCGCAACTGTTTTGTGCACAGGAAAACACTCCAACCAACTGAGCCACCCAGGCAGGGAGAAAAAAAATCTAATTTTTAAAGCATACAGTTCATATACAGATATACAATGTAGCCATGATATTAAAACTTCATGGAAAGGCAATTAAGAAAAAAATATTTAAAAAGGCCCTTTAGGGGGCAATAATTTAAAAAAACCCACAAAAAAGTGGATAAGTATGGGCATAGGGCAACATCCCACAGGCAGTCGTGTTAATATTTCTGTAGGAACATGTATGAACCGTCACACCGTGTGGGATAAATAAATACTATTAATTACTTCACATTAGCGCAATTGGTACGGGGCAATTTTGCCTCAAATGAGAGCTGAGTGGATTTTGGAATGGTGGATAAGGGATTGCAAAATGGTGTTCCATTTCATACAGAGAAAACAGACACTCAGAGGAATTATGCAACTTGCCCGTGTTTGCGTCTGTGTGTGCATGCACGTGTGTGTGCATGTGTGCGCACGCCGAGGTCTGCCTGACAGCAGGAGGGATTTAAGCACCACACGCAGGGCCTCCAAGGTGCTGGGGGACGCAAGATGCTAAGGAAGGGCCCGGGCAGGGACAGGGTGAGAAGGGGAGTTTGGGAAGGAGGGGCAACAGGGTTTTAGGCAGAGATGGTGACCAGCACCCCAGAAAATCAATGTGCAACTTGCTTCCTCCCTGATGCCTGTCTGCACCTCCAGGGAATTCCTAAGGGAGTGAAAAGGCAGAGGGTTTGGTGCCTCACCTCTAGGGGCTGGGATATTAGCCGCAGACCGTGCAGGTCACAGGGATTGAAGGAAAAGAGATGTCAGGTTGGCAGGCGCCTCGGGGTCAAAAGGACCCCAGCTCCAATCCTGGCTCCCTGTCATGTAGAAGCTGTGTGGCCTTGGGTAAGTCACTCCACCTCTCTGAGCCTCAGTGAGAACAGAGAACCACTCCGACCCCAGGGCTGATGCCAACACTGCACAGGCTGAGCATGGTGTCTGGCACATCAGGGAATGAATGCCACAGCCGTGATGCTCAGAAGTCAGAATGACCTCACTGCAGTGCCACCACCCTAGGCAACACTCCCTCGGAGGGTCTGGCAGCGCTTACAGGGACCGTAGGGACGCCTGCAGCAGTGACTGCCCTTGGCTTCCGAGTTTGAGACCGGGAGCGGCCGGCAGGCCCCGTGCAATGTCCAGGCGAGGGAGGCGTGAGAGCACCTTGAATTTCACCCGCCTGGTTAAAGGGAGCCCAGATGGGTCGACAGCAACAATATCCCGCTCGCCTCGGCCCAAAACACCATCTCAAAGCCAGACCCACGGGCCAAGGTGGCAGCTGGTGCCGGGGTCAGTGGGGACAGGGCTGAAAATTCATGGGGATCACGCGCTCCCTGCGGTGAAAGAACCAGTTTCTCGACTCTTCCGCGGCCTCTAAAATCTCTCCGGTGGCGTGAGAAGGCTCTGGGAAGGGATCGGATTCTGCAGCTTGTGGACAGGCTTGTGCACACGGCTGATTTTTTTTCCTTCTCGGGTAACTGGATATCGGCACCATCTCGGCGGGTAAAACACGGTGACAAATTAGAATATCTACCTGGATGGGTTTCCCGTCGCTAGGCAACCAGAGGCTGCGGCTACGGAGCACATCCCGCCCCGGCCCCTTCTCGGGCCCGGGACTGCAATTAGGGGCACTGCAGACGTTAAAGGTCCCCTGCAGAAACGCTGATGAAGATGACGTGCGGCTCATTAACTCCTAATCCTGAACAAAGGGCCATTTTTGTGGTGGTTCATAGATTGTGAGGTGCCTCCGAGGGATTCGCCCCATTGCGTTTTCCTTCCATCCGTCCCTGTGAAGCAAGGGCTATGGTTGTCCCCACTTAAAGCCAGGGGGACTGAGGCTAGGAGATGGAGGAGGGGGCTTGTCCAAGGTCACAGAGCTCATACACAGCAGGGCCAGGGTTCAAATTCAAGCTCCCATCTGCGGACCTCCAGACTCTGGAAGATGCCAGGCACACCCACGAGCTCACGGTGTAAATCAAAGCCACGGGAGCTCAGCTTCAGAAGTTGAGAAATGCAAATCCACCTGGACGGGCCATCTTTTTAAATAAAATAAATATGGGGAGATGCGTGGCCCCGATTGGCTGTACCCCTGTACAGAGCATGGTGGGGTGCGGGTGGGGTAAAAAAGGGATATGCCAACCCCGAAGCCCTGATGGTCAGTTTTTTCTGATTATAAAAGTTACACATTTTCCCTGTAAAATATAAATACAGACCTAGACATTAACATATATATTAACAATAAAATGTTATAAGAAAATAAAAACCATCCATAATCCCACCATTGAAGAGAATCACTGTTAAATGTGGGTAAATTTACTCCCTGTCAGATTTCTGATGAGTATTTTATTTTATTTATTGATTTTTAGAAAGAGCAAGGAAGAGGGGGAGAGAGAGAGAGACATCGATTTGTTGTTCCGCTTAGTTATGAATCCATTGGTTGATTCTTGTATGTGCCCTGACCGGGGATCAAAGCCAGCGTATCGGAGATGATGCTTTAATCGACTGACCTACCCGCCCAGAGCGTTCTGATCGTTATTTTATAAAGCTGGGATCAGGCTTTAGGGGCAATTTGCCAGTGTGATGATCTGTTTAACGTCTGACTCTCCTGGGTAAGCTGAGGAGCTACTACAACATTTTTGACAACTGGATAGTGTTCATGTCGTTTTTTAAGGAGAAGAGGAAACTAAGGCTCAGAGAGGCAATGTGACTGACTTGAGATCACACAGCAAGGAGGTGGCAGTGTCAGGATCCAAGACCGAGTCTGTCAGGCCCCATCTATACACCAAACAGCTTCTCCTCCCATCTCTCATCTCCCAGCGCCTCCCTGTAAGCAGGGAGGCCTGCTTCTGTCAGGCTCCTCCTCACGGGAGCAGGGCTGGAGGCCACAGCCCGCCAAGCCTACAGCGTCCCACGGCCCTCCCAGGCGAGCCATCTCAAGGGGGCTTTGGCTCCCCCCCTCTTACTATGTAATTGCCTCTCTGAGCATCCCAGGCAATAAGTGTTTCTTTTATAATTGTTTTCAGAGCAGCAACCCTAGAATTTCCAAACAAGAAGAGATGAGCACAAATGCTCAGGAGGCCCCTTAAGACTATGCCTAGACCCCTTATTAATTGTTCCTCCACTGCTTCTGTCAGGAACTGGTGCAGGGGTTGGGGAGGGGTGGCTGGCGCTTCTCTCTGCTCTACTGCTGAAGCCGGGTTTTCCTTTCCCTCAGAGGGAAAACCGGGCAGGAGGTGGAATTCCCAAACCGCCGAGGGCAGAACATCCTCCCTGAGCTCTCTGGGACCCTCCTGGGGTGGCCTGTGACCACAGGCCATCCTGATCCTGGCACATAAGCATCTGGTTTGCAGCAGGTGCTTGACAAATGTGGCCCACCTGGAGTAGCTCAGGCTCTGAGGTCCGCTCAGCAGCGCTTCAGTGGGCTGGAGAGACAGAGGCCTGCATTTCTCTAGGGAACTCTAAATTCCTTTGAAGAACTCTGCTATTTAAAGGTTTTGTTTCACCAATGCAGGTTGGCAGTCCACCTTGAGGATGAACCAACAAATGAATTAATAAATGGAAATGTCAGAATCAGAAATTGTGCTGTACTTCATAATGGGTATATGCTCAACTTGGGCTCTTTGATAAATCCAAGAACCAAGAACAGAGCTACTCCAAAGGTGGCTCATGCTATAGGGGAGGTCCTGTGCAAACTCATTTCTACAAATGAATCCACGAAGTTCATGCTGAGACTATGGCAGGCAGACTGTATTATGAGGCTTACATATTTACTGCCTCTCCCTCTTAAATGCAGGTGGGGTCATGGGACTCACCCTAGTCAATGAAACGTGAGTGGAAGTGACATCATTTCTTTCCAGGCAAAAACTTTAAGAGCCAATGTAGGGCTGCCCCCGTTCACTTTCTCTCAGCCACCTCACTGGCCATGCCCCAGGCAAGTAGCTCCATCAACCTGGGCCCCGGACTAACCATGACATGAAATAAGACATAGCTAATGTCAGTGGAGCGGTAGAGCACTCAAGAAAGAAACCTATTTTTCTGTTTATAACCACTGAAGTTTGGGGGGTTGTTTGTTACTGCAGCATAGCTTAGTTTACCCTGACAGATACAAAGGCAAACGATCTTTGAGACAAGTAAAGAAAAATGAGCCGTTACGTATTGAAGATCTACTGCAGGACGGCCATTCACTTGACATAGTTAAGAACAAGAGCTTTGGGGGCAGACAGGCCCAGCTCTCTGCTTTTTGTCTGTGTGGCCTCAGGCATCAGTGGCTTAACCTCTCTGGGTCTCAGTATCCCCAACTGTAAACCTGCTGGAAACCTTCCCTGATATGTGCAGGTCCTGGCAGAAGGATGAACTCTCCCAGGAAGGGATAAGTGGCTTTTATTTTGCTTTGAAAGAACATCTCTGATGAGACGATGATGCCTAGTAACTGTCAATGCACAGAAAGAGAAACATAGCCTTAGACAAGTTGGTAAACTACACCCATCTTGCTTTCTCCAGCACATGTCCAATTCACCTATTAATAAGCAGTAAGCTCTGAAACTTAGATAATACCATGGTGCCCCAGAAAAAACAGAAGAGATTAATCTCAAATGTTCTTGTTTGTTACCTGCTTCTGTTAACCTCAATTACTGGCTGTTGCCAAATTCTGCCAGACTGCAGACAACCAAGGTGATTGACGACCAGTCCACAACCCCATAACACTTTCCCAAGTCCTGTGGCTTTTACAGACAGGCCGTGCGGGCCTGGTAATATTGGACAGAGAACTGCGGGTGTGGGAGTTGGTGGCTGCTGCTACTATGGCTGCTGACATCCAAGCCATCCTGTGCCCAGATTTTAAAAACTACACTAATAATTTCACATTGGAAACACAATGCATTACTCTTTAGAAAACAGCAAAATGTAGAAAGTAACAACACCCCGTTGCTTGCCCATGGCAGACATCAATAATCAATCACAGAACTGAGCCCAACAACCCCAGGCAGCCACTGCCAGTCATTTAGAGTTAGCAGGTGGCTGGATTATTTAGTGCCCTGCTGTTGGCTCACCAGCTGGTATCCCTTATCAGAATCATGGGATTATGGAGCTGAGAGGTATCTGAGAGGCCATTCTAGCTCTGCCTCGCATCCAGAGCATCCAGCCTCTGCTTGCTCTCCACCGGAGACAAGATGCTCCCCACTTCACATTCCCTAATGTCTGCAGGCCTTGGCCTATTTCCCTGATGCCAAGCTCCAGATTCACATCATCCCTCTCTTCTGTGGGGACAGGACCAGAAATGCCACCATCTGGCTCAGTGTGGAAAAAAAAACATGAGCTCAGAATCATCTAGACCTGGGTGTGAATTCTGATGTTTAGTGGCCACACAACAGTAATGCTGTGTGTGATCGGGATAAGTTCCTTGATGTCTCTGAGGCTTGATTTCTTCACCCCAAAATTGAGGATCATAATGCTAATGGGGTGTGTGTGTGAGAGACAGAGAGAGAGGGAGAGAGAAAAAGAGAGGAGGGAGTATATAAAAAAAGTGAAATGGGAGCTACATGTAAAGGGCTCATACCATCTGGCACATAAAGCCCAGAGTAGCTACAAAAGGAATACCAGCTCCGTCCCCCCTTCCTCCTCTAAATAGGGCCAGGGCAGTTTCCAACTCAGAGCGCCAGTTAGCGGCAGCGTTTGCAGCTCGGGGTGGCATTATGGTTGTGCTCACAGGCTCAAGTCCAAAGCCGTGTGTCAAATGCCAGCTCTGTAGCCTCCCGGGCACGTGACCTTGAGCAGGTCACTCCCCCTCCCTGAGCCCCAGTTCCCAAAACTGTAAAGGGAGATAATAATACCTCCCTCACAAGTTGTTCGCAAGGATTAAAGTCATCAAAGCATGAGAAGCACTTGGAGCAGCCAGGCACGCAGCAAGCACTCGATACATGTCCGTCGTCACCGTTACTGCTGTGTGGCCGCTGGGTAGCCCTCCCCAGGGACCTGGAAGATGTAGGTAGGACCCAAGGGGACAGCTAAGAAGAAAATGGTCTCACTGTCCATTTCCGGAGCTGACACCCACCAGACAGCCACGGAAGCACCTTCTTTTGGTGGCTGCCTCTTTAATGGCATCTAAAAGGTCCTATTTCCCCACTTAAGAGGTGTTAATTAGTCACACGTCTGGCTTCGATTCTTGAGACTTCGGGAGTGGGAAGGAAATTGCAAAAGTGTGAATGCAGAGGGAGAACCCAGCAGCCACTGCTACTGGAAGCTACACACGGACCCCATGCAACGAGAGGCAAGCGGATGAACAGCCCAAAGGGCCCAGGGTCCCCCGAGTCTGGGTCAGTATGAAGGAAACAGTGGGGGCCGGGGGATGGCCATAGACAAAGGTCTAACTGGAATGTTACGGCAACCCTTGGGCAAGTCGGCGAATGGCTTCCTGACGCAGTGTCACACCTACAGAATGGAATGTATATTATAATGATTACAACCGTTGCTAACACGCACAGGGAGTTTGCTTTGAGACGTTCTGCTACGTGCTCCACCTGCATTAGCTCTTCGTAGATACAATGATGATCCCCGTCTTCCCTAAGAAGGAACTGAGGTTCAGCGGTGACAGGCGTTTGCCCAGGACACACAGCTGGCGAGCACCAGAGGTGGGATTTGAACCTGGGTCTGCCTGCCTCTGAGCCTCGGAACCACTACGCGGTCCTGCCTGGCAGAGCTGCGAAGCGCTCGCCTCGGCTCAGCCGCCTCCTTTCTCAGGGTGCAGCTCACCGAGGTGACCTCGGCTTTTCTGTGGCCTCAGGGCCCCAGCCTGGCTGACTGTGCTGGATGACGGACGGGACGACAGCACTTCCACTTAGGTCTGCCTGTGTCAGGGACACTTCCTTTCAACAAATTGATAAGGAATTCGAAAAACAAAACGCTAGCACTTTTCAAAATAATTAAGAAAGTCTCATGCAGCCGCAGGGCTGTAAAGGGGGTGGGGGAGATTCCAGGCTCTCTCTCTCTCACTCACACACACACACACACACACACACACACACACCCCAGGAGGGCGGGGGGGGGGGGGAGATGGGCACCACCCTCCCCGCAGTTCCTGAACTGCGTGCCAGCCAAGCCTGTGGTAAACACGGGAATCCAGCTGCCAAGCCCTCTGGGGCATTCATTAATTAAACTCTATGGATCTGCTCTGTTCCCGGAAACCTCCACTCATTTCAGTAATAACTGGAGGCCAACCAGGCTCAGGCTGTGAAAACAGCTTGCAAGCTACTCAGCCAAGGTGGACTACAGCAAAAAACCCAGGGCTGGGGCGAGGCTTGGATTCCAGGCCTGCCCCAAAGGGGGCTGCGTGACCTCGGCCCAGCCTCTTCTATCTCTGAGCCTCAGCCCCCTCCTCTGAACAGGAGGGGGGCGCCTAGGCCCCATGGAGAGCTCCTCTTCTGGAATCTCGGGGCCCCGCGAGGCCCGGCCCGTCAGTGCCCGATGGGGAGATTTACACAGCTATGCAGGTACCTTCCTCTCCGCCCAACACAAATAGAGGAGGGAATAAACTAATGTTGACTTCATAAGGCAGCTTGGAGAACGGAGTCTTTTTTTGGAAGCCGATGTATATAATTAATTCTAAAGGGGAAAACATGACTGGGCCCATTTAAGAGTGTGTTATGCAGATACCAATTCTGTAGTCAATGACTGCTACTGAATTCCTCCCTTGGGAGGCACAGGTCCCACCCCCCGATTTAGCATCTGGCAGGTGCTTCGCTGCAATGAGACACCCCCATTCACATCCCCATTCAGGCCAGCGAATCTCCAGCACTTCTCTGGATTGAGATCTCAGACATCCAAGATGCCAAGGACCCTCTCTGGATGTTCCTAATGTATACTTGCATAACAAAAGGCTCTGAAAAGTCCTGCATTAAAAACATTGTTTAACCAAGTGATTTTTCACTGTATTGTCTGGTACTCTTTATTCAAGGAACACCTATCCACATATCGAGTGTAGCAAAAAAGAATTCTGGGGAACTCCCAGGCTAGAAAAGTGAGGGGGGAAAGCTGTAATCAGGATCCTCAGTGGATGCTGGGGAAGGCTGGCCGAACAAGTGTCTTAAGGTCCCTGCCCCACCCTGGTGTCCAGGGAGTACATCTGTGACACGTCCACCATCTAACTCATCAACTCATTCACGTCCCTCAGGTCCCTCCCAGGAGCCTCTTGAAACACCTTACAGATGAGGAAACCGAGGGTCTGAGAGGTGGAGGACACTGCCCGGTCTGAGATCTGACCCTGGGTCTGCCTTACTCAAGCCGAGTTCTTTCTGTTCTGCCGCCTGACCCAGCGGTGCCCAGCCCCGGCGGCACCTTGGAGTCATCTGGGGAGCAGTGAAAACTCCAGTTTTCTGGACTACAGCCCAGACCAATGATGTCAGTGACTTGAGAGGTGGGGCCCAGGCACCTGCATTTTTTAGAAGCTCTGCTCCCTAACAATGGTTTGCAAAGGGAAAGGCTGAGAGCTTTGCCAGAGCAAAGGTTTTGGGCATGACCCAAGTCCTGCTTACAGATTCTGAGTCTGGTTAAATCGCATTGATTTAAAAACACATGGGGATCTGGGAGGGAGCAAGTGTGTTGTTCTGTGTGTTTTTTCCTAAGCTCGACAAATTCTGGGAATAATGCAGAAAAAAAATTAATAATGATAACAGTCACCATAATCACAACAGTGGCCACGGGCATTCCTGAGGGCAGTCGCTGCACCCAGCAGTTTTACCAGCATCACCTCAGTCCCCCTTAAACAACACTAGGGGGTGATGTCCTGTCGCCCCTTTTTGGAAAGGAAGAACCTGAGGCACAGACGGGCACAGTGACCTGCCCACAGCCACCCAGCGCAGAGGTGGCAGAGGTGGGAACTGAACCCAGAGCCAGTCTGCCCCGCACCTGAGGTCCCTCAGTGAGAAAAGGGATGGTGTCACCATCACCCCGTTCTCAGAAGTCAGAGAGAAGACCTTGTCCCCGCAAACCTTGAGGCCCTCCCTTGAGCCCGCCCCACATAACAAAGGAAACAGGACACAGGCGACAGGCGGGCAGGCGGCCAGGGCTGAAGGAGGCCCCCACAGCCAAATGGTTTCCCGGGATGACATCAGCCTGAGCCAGTGCAAATGGCCCCTTCACCTGACCAGCCGCATGCCCAGTGGCCTGGAGGGTGACTTCACCAGCACCTCCAAGAGGGAACAGGCAGCTCCCAGCGGCCTGCCAGGGCCTGGAAGGAAAGGAGCTGAGCCAAAGACCCAAACCACAGCAGGTCCCCTGAGAAGCAGCAGGGACCTGCTCAGGCCCAGGGATCGGGCACCACCTGTGGGCTGACAGGGTACCAGGTACATGCCAGGCACCCTGTGCATCTGAGGTCCTGAAATGGGCATCCCATGGACTGAGCTGCAGGAAGGCCCCCTGGATTCACTCTCCAGGGCTGGACAACACTGGCTGGGACCCCAAAAAGACTCCAAACCAGTATCCAAGGTGCCCACCAAAGTTTGAGTTCAATCCTCAAGCTTTAAGCCCCCTTTTGTACCCAAGGACACAACAGCTCAAAGCAGTCAAGACCCTTGGCCGAGGTCCCAGACACAGGAAGGAGCAGTGCTGGAATTCAAACCCAGGACCCCCGGACTCTACAACTCCTGCTGTCCCCCCCACCACCTGGGAGATCAGAAAACACCGAAGTGGCATGACGCTTCCCCACAGCTCAGCTGGGACGCCTGGACGGGTTCCATCCCACCCACGGCACCGAGTTGTTGAAAATCCACAGGGCTCCACATTCTATGAGGCGATTAGGAAGCTCATTAAGCAGAGCCATGACAGCCTCCGTTCTTTTTTTATCCCTGCCCCCAAAGCGCCTGTATTCATGCACGAGAGCAGAAAACAAGCATCCAAGGCGGGCCACGGGCAACCTCCGCTGCTGTGGCCTCGGCGTGATCAGAACGCCCCTTCTTTACCTCTGCCTGCCCTCTGCCTCCCTCCTAATTAGCCAGGGTTGTTAATGACCCCAATATGTTTTCACATCAAGCAGCCACTGGGAGCAGGAGGGAGGGGAGAGGGCTCGGGGTGTCCTGCAAGGAGGGTGGGGAAGCCCGGTGGAGGCCCGGAGGCTGGGAGCCGCTGGCTCTGTCATGTAGGCCAGGCCCTAGGACAACTGACATATGTGCAGGTGGGGGTCATTCTGGCGACAAAACAGCACAGTGATAAGGAGAGGCGTAACCTTCCTAAAACTCTGAGGGGGCCTGTGTCCCTGTCCCATTGTTCCAGACGGCAGGAGCGGCGCATGCAAAGGCGGTGAGAACGGGCTGTCACCCCAGAGCTGCGAGCGGCCCGGCGGTGGGCAGGGAAGGCCACGCAGAGCGAAGCCGTCGTGATCATTAACTGCAGCTATGGTGCGCTCGGCACACGCCAGGCGCTCCCCGTTACCATGCGGGGTTCTCGCCACCGTCAGTATCAGGATTCCCTATTTAAAGACGGGGAAACTGAGGCTTAAAGTCTTGCCGAAAGTCACACAGCTAACAGACAGGGAAGCAGGGATTTGAACGCAGGCTGGTTCCATTGGGAAGACCCTAAAAGGTCACACCAGAGCCTCCATCTACAGAGAGGGAAACTGAGGCCCACAGCCCGTGCTATAGAGAAGAGGGTGGCCCAAGGCTGCACAGCTGGGGTCATTTTTCTGAAAACTGCCCAAAGGAGGGAGCTCATCTCATTATTTTCAATGCCTCACACAGCTGACTGCATGTCTGACCTCCACCTCTCACTCTGACCCGGAGCAGAAGGCAAGGACCAAGAACAAGAGAAAAGACTCCCAGCTACTAGCTGAGGACTTACAGATGCTCAGTTACGGTGTGCCCGAGCAAGGGCCGTTTCTAGAAATCAAGGTGGCGGGTGACAGGAAGGTAGGCTGCTGGGCCATTTCTGGCTTATTTGGATGCAGAACCTGACACCACAGGATTTGGAATTTGAGGGAACATGCCCTGCCCCTCCCACCTGACAGAGCACAACTAGAATGACCATCAAGCACTGCCCATGGGCTGCGCCAGGGCACCTCATGGGCATCACGTCAACGCTCATAACTCAGGGGACATTATTTGCTCCGTTTTATAGCTGAAAAAAAAAATGCTTTATCAGAGTGGAAAGACTGGCCTAAAATGACACCAGGAATCACAGGTCATTTTATCTGAATGCTAGGGGCTCCCAAAGCCCTATGCTAATGTTCTGACTTCACTCTGGGTCTGCCAGCTAAGGCCACATGGTTTCCCGGGGCCCGGCAGGGCCTCAACTCACACCTCTTGGCTCACACGTCAGACTCTTGCCATCCACATCAGTGGTTCTCAATCGAGGGCAATTTTGCCCTGGGGGCATTTGGCAAATTCTGGAAACAATAGGAGCAAGGGGATGGTCTGAACATCTTACAATGCACAGGACAGTCCCCACAACAAATAATAATGTGCCCCCAGTGACAATGTTGCCGTGGTGTGACACCCTCCTTTACACCGTGGTGCCTCTCAGGAAAGGCACACCAGGTCCCTTGGTCTATTGCCCTGATTGGAAGGGACGAGAAATGAGGCATCAGCAGACCTGGGCTGGAGTCCAGGTTATGAAGGAGGTGACACTGAGCAAGTCACAGCTTTTATCATTTGTAAACCAGGGGTGACAAAAATAATATTTATATCCCATGGGGTCCCTGCAAGGATGGGATGAGATGATGTATTTGGCTCAGTGGCTGGCACACGGCGAGTGCTCAAAACTTGTTACTCTTTAAGTCTTAGTGTCCCCACCTGTGAAATGGGACACTAGCCTCTGTCTTGGTGTGCCCTTCGAGCTTTCTCCCTCTGACACTGCTGTGCAGGAGCCACGTTCTCCCAGATGGTCTCGCTAGAAGGTGCAAACAGCCTGGAGAAGCAGAGGCGTAGGCCACTGGGCTAGCGGCGGGCTTTTCGTGGGTGAGAAATGAAGTTTGGGGGGTGGAGGGTGGGGGCAATGGGCAAAGGCGGTGAAAAGGTACAAACTTCCAGTTATAAGGTAAATCCTGGGGATTTAATGTACTGCATGGTGACTGTAGTTAACAATGCTGTATTGTATATCTGAAAGTTGCTAAGAGAGATCCTAAAAGTTTTCATCTCAAGAAAAAAAAAGTGTATAACTATGTGAGATGATAGATGTTAACTAGACTTACTGTGGTGGTCATTTCCCAGTTTATACATAAGTCAAATCATCATGTTGTATACTTTAAACTAATACAAGGTTATATGTAACTCATAGCTTAATAACACTGCAGAGGGGGCAATACTTCAAAAAATACAGATTGGAAAGAAAAAAATAGTTTGTGTTAAGCAGCTGAGAGCGGGCAATGCGCTACGGCAACCCAACATCCCCTAATCTGGCTAATAGATAAAGGTTACAGGGGAACCACTAGCAGCTAACATTTACTGCTATCTATGGCCCAGCCCTTACGATGAATGTTTGATGAGTTAAATGGGGTGATGAGTACTTAGGATCCAAGAAATGGATTCCGGCCCATGCCAGGAGATTCATGCCAACTCCTAAAAGGCTGAGTTGCTCAAAAACCCCCTGGGACCCTGAACCCAGGCTGGCCGAGCAGCCTCGTTTATGAGTAAGAAGCCCCGAGACAGAAAAGCACCCACTGGGAGCACCAAGGGTTCCCACATTAGACACCTTGGGCAGGTCACCTGGGTTTGTCTCACCTCAATTTACTCACCTGTGAAATGCGGGATTAAGTAACACTCCCTGGCCATCCTGACTGTTGTGATAGGTAGAAACGAGAAGGGACTTGTATCAGTTATCTACTGCTGCATAACAAACAGCCCCCGAGCTCAGTGGCCCGAAACAACAAACATTATTTCTCACAGCGTCTGGAAGTCAGGGATCCAGGAGGGGCTTGGCTACGTGGTTCAAGCTCACTTAATGGTTGTTGGCAGGTTTCACTTTCTGGCTGGCAACGGACTGGAGACTTCAGTTCCTCTCCATGTGGGCCTCTCTACAGGGCTGCCCGAGTGTCCTCAAGACATGGCAGCTGGTTTCCCCCATAGTAAGTGCTCCAAAAAAGGGAGTGACCAGGAGGGAAGTCACAGTATCTTCTGTAACCAGATCTCATCACTCCTGCTGTATTCTATTGGTCAAACAGACCAACCTGGTACAGGAGAGGATTTCATAATGTTGTATCAAAAAGTGAGAATCCTTGGGTGCCAACCTGGAGGCTGCCTACCAGTGTCTGAATGCGCCTTGCCAATGATTAAGCGCTAAACAAATAATGATAATGATGATAGACACCATTTATTGAGATCCTACTATACGCCAAGCACCATGTGAAGTGTACCATGTGCATTACCTCAACATTATCTCCATCACAGCCATGGAGTAGTGTAATATGAATGGCTCCATTACAGAAGAAATGGACACATAAAGAGACCAAGTAGCCTACTCACAGTCACATAGCAAGTGAGAGGCAGAACCAGGACTCAAACCCATAGCTCTTGGACTCCACAACTCGCTTTCTCAAGCAACACTGGTACGCCAGAGCGGGCCGGTCCTGGCTCCCCAGAGGCAATGGTAGAATTTTCAGGAGCCAGTTGTGAGCTACTTGTTAGAAACCATTACTAAAATTTAAACTGAAATAAATCATATTAAAAGCAAAGGTAAAAAAATATCCAGTGTACCACTTCCTAATTACATCTCACTATTATCTACGGCCTTGAGGTCATCTACGTATACTGAACCCGTATGGTGCAAATACTGTATAATAGTGACATAGCTCCGTGTGCTAACTGGTAGCTTAAAACTGGGGGGAGTATTTACACCACAGGAATAGACAAACACTATAAATCAGGGCATTTTGTTCCCCAAAACCCCGTTGTTAAGCATTTACCAGCAGACCACAGTAACTGACCCAGTCTATCATTTTCTCTAATAAGGAATTATCTTGATGACTCCTTGCTAAAGAGCTCATTCTTCATGAAATCCAAAAATATAGCATTCCCCGTGATATTGATCAATCCAGATTTCCTTCCTGAAGTTTTTGACTTCCTGGTGAGGAAGCAAGAGGCATTTGTCTGAACAAAACATCTGAGGTTTGAAAACACTGGAGGGAGGGAAAGTGAGAGTAACAGAGGGGCCTTGGGGCCTCAAAGACTGAAAGGAGTTTGTTTAAACCTCATGGACCTCTCAGAAACCCCGACAAAGGAGTGCACACCCAGCCCCCCCACCCACTGCCACAGGCATTCCTGAAAGCCCAAAATGGGACCAACCCCAACCCCAGCATCCAGCCAGAGGGGTTAATAAATGATGGGGCACGCACGCAGCACCATGTTGCATGGGCAATAAAAATGATCTTTACCCAAGACCTATAAAACTCACTTTTTTTTTTTAAAGGATGGAAAAAGACAGAAGGTTGGCGATTTTGTTCGAAAGAGGGAGGAAAAAAGACAGGAAGGAAATGAGTTGAATGCCAAGACTGGTGTTCACGGATGTCAGAATAATGGGTGGACTTTGTTTTTGTTCAGTTCTTCTATACTTTCCAAATATGAAATGAGCACACCCCATGTTTTTAGTCGGAGGGAGGGGAGAGTGATCTACGTTAGTTAGACAAGCAGAGCCCCGTGGGGCGGCCAAGCCCTTTGTCCTGCCCTGCCCCTCACTCCAGGTCTCTCCCAGAGGCACCAAGTCTGGGCCCAGCCTTTGGCCCTGGCTGGATTCATGAAGGGACCATTGTTTTAAGGGTGACATCATCCTGTTGCCTGGAGGGTGAAAAGGAGACCTGAAATTGGGTGCGGCAGCCCGAAAGAAAGCGGCCCATCCTGCCTGCCTGTCCACACCATAGTGAGGGCGCTGTCACCTCACACTGTCCTTGGGGACTGCAACCAGTTAAGTCCAGCACCCCAGCTCCACACTCTAAGGGGCAGCCTGAGGCCAGAGCACCTGGCGGGGCTCTGGACGTACAGTGGCGGGGAGCTTTGGGCACAGAGAGCAAGAGATGAGGGAGGGGGTCACGGCGGCTGAACACTCCCGAAGCCCAGGTCTCCGGGAAAAGTATGACAACCCCTGCCTGGCACACAGAAGTGCTCAGTAAGTGGTAGCTGCAGTTGTTAATTCCACCCTTGATACCACTCCCGTGCTCAAAACCTTACAGCACTAAAACCTAACATCCTTACCAGAGCCCCAGGCCCTATACACCCTTGACCCCATCGGCCTCCCCAAACTCACCTTCTTCCCTCTCCCACTTGACTCACTTTGCTGCAGCCACCCTGGCCTCCCTGCTGTTCCTCAGACGTGCGGAGCAAAGTCTGCCTCAGGGCCTTTGCACTTGCTTTCCCGCTGCCAGGATGTTCTTCCTCCAAACCTCAAGGTTCATTCCCTCGTGTCATTCAGGTCTCTCCTGAGAAGACTTCCCTGCTGACTCTGGCTAAAGTGCACTCCCACCAGACCCTGTGCCGTGACATTTTCCTTCAGAGCCCTAACAATTCTCCAAGAATACCCTGTTCATTCATTCACTGTATTGGTCTACTGCGTCTCCCTCAGCTGTCAGGCAGCCTCTCTGTGCAGCTGAAGAGAGAGAGAAGAACATTCCAGGCAGAGGTTCCGACCCTCTTTCCTAAGGCATAGACCCGTCTGTCTGGCCATCCAGGCAGGTGGGACTCATCCACAGGGCCTGCACCCCATCCCCCCAACCCTGAAAGGGGTGCGAAAAGCATACTCATTAAGCACTTCCTGTATGTCAAGTGCTAAGCAGGTGCCAGGGCTGTGCTGGTTCTTACTCCAACCCACTGGACCCCCCACTGAAGTCCCAGGAGCATCCCCATTTCACAGATGAGGACACTGAGGCTGAAATGGGTGGTTTAACTTGCCTAGGGTCACTCGGCCAGCACACGGTGGAGCTGAAACCCAAGCCCAAGTCTGTCTGATTCCAAAGCCCTCTTTGTAGAACACCCCTCAGCCCTGGAAACCCCCCCTTCCCACTTTTATTCCAGCCACGGCCTCCGTGGCATTCCCATTGTTCCAGGGTTCTGGAATGTTCTGTCTGGCCTCTGCGTGGAGTCCACCTAGTCTGCTGGGCTTCGCAAAACGTGCCTCTTCCTGCCTTTGCAGCTCCGAGACAATGAGCTTGATTTCCTTTAACCCCCTTTTCTTTCTCTGCAGCAGAGGCAGGCCATTAGTAGATTATTTCAAGGCCGGCTTTGGAAAACATTTCAGGACACGCCTTTGAGGGTTACCTACCCTGATACGCCTGCCATAGATTCTTCTACACTGCTCGGAGTAAATACCAGCCTCCGGCAGGATTGGAACTGAACTGATTATTTAGATAAATCATGTACAAGTCCAAGTCGTCAAGAGTGAAACCCTGCCCCCCTCTTAACACCACCTGTGGATATTGCCGCTGTCCCTAAACTCTTAAGTAATTGTCTGTGGCTTTAAACATTTCCTCCCATAAAACAAATATTTAAGCCAAATCCCCAGGTAAAAGGGATGTGTATGGATTTTCCAGTTCACTGGGGATCTTTGAAAAAATGGTCTGGGAGAAAAGGTTTGGTTGTCGCAATAGCTGACTTTTAAGGCACACGTACCTATGTGGCATCCCACGGTTCCAGGCACAACACTGCCCCAAAATGATAACAACAGGAAATGTGAGCATGAAATGATGACAATCCCCATTTCACAGATAAGGAGGCTGAGGCACAGGAGGGGAGGAGTCCACCCAAGGTCACATAGCTGGGAAGTGGCAGAGCCGGGACTTGAACCTGGGCCTCTGCAACAGAGCATGTGGTTCCCGTCCAACTCTGCCCTCATCCTGCTGAGCCTGAACGTCGCGGCGCCCAACACAGAAGGCATTTACGTGCGAGCTACGTGCTCAGCCTCGTGACGGGTGCTCATCTCAACCTCACAATGACCCTTAGTTCTCCCATTTGACAGAGGGAGAAACTGAGGCTTGAGAACAGATCAAGTTCCCTCAGCATGGACGCGGCGGAGTCTGTTTCAAGCTGCTCTCGACCCAGTGCCAGCTGGAGCCCACCACTCAGTAGATGCCAAACGCTAAACGGGCAGGACCCCGGAGCCCAGATTTATTTAGCATGTACCCACTTTGTTGGAGGCACTGTAAGAACAGTGAACAGAGGAGGCAGCAGCCTGCATGGCCTAACGCCATTCATTCCTATAGCAGTAGCCACATGTTAGGCCAGGCAAGAGACTCGGGGTCACACAGCTCCCAGGGTGGGAGAGCTGAACGTTACCAACCCGCACCCACTTAACCGCATCGCCAGAGAGGAACCAAGAGTGAGAGAGAGAGACAGAGACCTGCACATAGAGACAGAAAAGAGACAAGAGACAGAGGGCAGAAAGAATGACCAAGAGGTCTTCTCTGCTTTCCAGAAGTTGGGTTGGGGGATGTGTCTCATAAATTGGGGCCCCACTGATTTGTCCAGGGCCACAAAGCAGCACAGACCCACTACAGATGTCATATTCATGAGACACCTGTTTGTACCTGACTGCTCTGGTTGCTGTGTGGCCCCCAAAAAGTCGCTGCACCTCTCTGGACCAGCCAAGGGAATGACGGGTCAGTCCCTGCACATTGGGGGCAGGTGTGAGTGTTTGCGACCTCAATTGTGCAGATGGCTGGCTTGACACCTGGTGCACCCCAGCGCTCCGTCCCTAAATGTTGGGTCCCATAATGACCATCAGGACTCATTGCAAGGCAGGACCCAGGGAAGGAGCTGACTTAGCCCTTCGCCCGTCTTCAGCCTCCTGAGAACCGGGTCAAATCAGTCAGGTGTGAAAATGCCAGGCCTCTGAGTTCAGTCCTGGTCACTGAAGTGGGCTGCCCTGAAGTTTTCAGGAAGTCCTGGAGAAATCCTTATGCCAGAAGCTTGGCTAGAGAGAGCCCCAAGTTAGGGGTCAGAGTCTGGGGTTCGAGCTCTAGCTCTGCCATTCACTCACTGTGCTACCCCAGGCAGGTGTCTTTCCCTCTCTGGGCCCACCTCTCCAAATCATCAGTAAGGTCCTTGAGACTGATTCTGCACCATTGCCTAGCAGGCCAAGTTTTTAATCATTAGCTGACATTCCAGCCTGTCTTCCAAGCCCCATCAAGCTTGTCTGAGTGAGAGATGGTGGAGCCCCGGGACCCAGCCTGGCCCACTGGCACCAAGCCCCAAGTTCCCGGGCCTGTGGGCAAACCCACGCACCCACCCCCTGGGGTCTCCTTAGGTAATCACAGGCCATCTCCAGACTTGGCTTCATGACAAGACATAAAAGCCACAACTCAACATGCACAAGACATGGACACTCAGTCATCCTGGGAGGGTGAGAGGAGACGGAGCAGGTGCCAACTAATCCTCCCTAAAAATAGGGGAGGCCGAGCATTTGTGTCAGGGGCTGGAGTGTGGGCACTTACAAGATAAATCAACTGGAAAGCTAGCCCGGCTCCCGAGCTGGCCGGGCCACACGCAGGCTGGATCCAGGATAAATTCCCCACCACTTCGGGGCGGGGAGCAGCTCCACAATCAGGGGGATCACCGCCACCTGCGTCCCCCAGGCGGGGGGACAGGAAGCGGTGGGGCCTCAGGGACAATTATTCTGGAAGAGGCAGCTTCCCTGGTTGGATCTATGGGACCCCCCCCACCACCACCACCACCACGGGGGGGGGTGCGTGGGAGGGGAGGAGTTTTGACTGCTATTTTAATATATATTTTTAAAAAACAACATAATCAGCTTACAAAATCTGGCGGCTCCGAATCCGGGTGCCTTTTTCTCAGGGAGGAAAACCTCTGCTGGCTGCGCGCGGAGAAGCGGCGGAACGATTCCCGGCTGCGGGAGGCTAGGTGGCGGAAGGACGAGGTGCGCTTGAAGGGGGGCCGGCCGGCGGGCTCCCCGCCCGCGCGCTCGTGGCTCACCGTGGTGGTCACCAAGTTGAGGGCATCCTGGAAGGACCTCCTCACGGTGCCCATCCACTGGGTCATGTGGGTCTGCGCCACGCTGAGTTTGTCTCCCAGGTAATCCATGGGGCCGGGAGACAGCGATCAGAACGCCGGGGTCGTCTCCCCAGTTCCTGCTCCTGGAAGTTCGGGGCTCGCTCGGAGACAAACGCCGGCGGCCCGGCTCAGGCGCACCAAGGGCGCAGCGGCATCGCCCAGCCCGCAGCCGGCTGCGCCCGCGGGTCTCGCTCGGGAACAGGAGAGGGTTCAGGGTCGGGCAGGGAGTCCACCCACTGGCCACGGAAAGTCAACACGCTGGGAGGTCCTACAGCAGCCCGTCCCTGGCGAGCGCCCCACTGAACTGGCTGCGCCCCGGCGCTCCAAGGAACCCGCGGCGGCACTGGCTCCAGGCGTGACAGTCCCTCGAGGTGGGGGCGGAAAGAGGCAGTGGCCCTGGGCACCGTCGTCCTCACTTTCCCCCAGGTAGGCGGCCCCTCCCCGGAACACACGGGAAGGACGCGGTGCGCAGGCTGCCGCCGGCCACTGCCCCCTGCCCAGCTGCCCACAACTGGGCCCCGCTCACCTGACCCATGCAGGTTGTCTGTCCTCCGGCCAGAGGCTGCAAACCTGTCTGCCGGCAGGCGGCTAGCTCGCTTCCGGGGAGGCGGCCACCAGGGCCCCCGGGTCCCCTGGCACAGCAGCCCGGGATGACATCAGTCCCTGTCTTAGCGAGGGGCTTCGCTGCCCAGGAATGCAGGAGGGGCCTCAGGGAGGCAGCCGCCCAGGGAGCTGACGTCCGCCCCCATTTTTTTTTTATTTTTTTTTTCCCCAAGTCTCAACTCGCTCCGGGTCCGGCGGGGTGGCCGGGGACTTTGCGCGCCCGGCTGCCTGCGGGCCCCCAGCCCTGGCCGCAGGCGCAGCGGGAGATGCAGCTGCGGGCGCTGCGCGCGGCCAGTGCGCTCCTAGGTGGGAGGCCTGGCAGCCCCCCAAGGCTGGAACAGTTGAGAAACTGCCTCTAGGGTGACAGGCCGGCTTCTCCGGAACTCTGGCCGGCTGTCTGTCTCCCTCTGGCGGTCTGTTTCTCTATCAGGTCTCTCTCCTCCCTCTCCCTGAGTCTCAATTTCCATATCTATCTATCTATCTATCATCTATATATCCATCTATCTATCTGTATCATCTCCCAATCATCTATGGCTTTCCAGCCCTCTCACCCCCGCCTCCCTAGAAGGTGTGAAACAGCCCTGGAGGTCCCCGAGGAAGGAACTGGGCTGGGCTGTATCTCAGTACAGGCAGGGTTGCCATGGCAACCCGGGGGCACAGCATCTGCCCCATCCTGGGCGGGCAGGCTCTCAGCACCGGGAGCACCGGAATGATTCACAGTTTACACTGGGTCACATGAGCTCCTGGGTTTTAACCCTTGTGGAGCTGGAGGAGTTGGAATGGGGTGCGGGGGACAGGCCAGCAGCATCTGAGAGTGGAGAGGGTTGTCGGGAGGGTCGGCAGCAGCTGGAGCCCAGAGGGGAGGCACACCTGTTGCTTTCTCCGGATGCCCCATGTTACAGAGGAGGAAATGCAGACTCAGAGACATAGATTCGCTTGCCCAAGGGCACACAGCAAGGGAACCACCAGGGCATGGACAGAGGCTGTTCCCTCCCCGCCGTTTTCCAGGTTCAGAGGGCGCCTGGGCCAGAGCTGCAGCTCAGTAAATATTGTTCGAACAACACGTCCAACACTGATACTTTGACCAGGCTGGCTGCATCTGGGTGCTTCCTCCCACCTGAGTCACCTCGGTTTTAAACAAATGTTTGCTCCCTAGACACTGATCAAAGGGCCTCGCTGGAGAGAGTTTTTCACGGTGGCATCAGATGACAGAGTTCTTCCCTCTCTAGACTCTGTGTCCTTATGGCTGTTCATTCAATCATTCACTCTTACACTCACCCACCTAAACACCCAGAGTGCTTACTCAGGGCCAAGTACTGGTACAGAAACTAAGAATGGTCCCTGCCACCAAGGGCTTGCAGTCCAGCAGGACACTACAGTGGTGGCAAATACTTATGGGGGTGTAACTCCCTGATACCATTCCAAGTGCTCCCAGGAATTTATTTATGAATCGTTGCGTGAACCCACTTGACAGAGGAAGACACTGAGACCCTGAGAGCTGAAGTCATCTGCCAAGGTCACACAAGGCGGCAGGCAGCCTCCGAGATGCACCCCCACCCGCAGTGACCGTTGCCCCATATCCGCACCCCAGGGTGGTCCCCTGCAACAACAGGGTTAGTCTGTGTGCCCAAAAGAAGGCAGAGTGACAGTGTGTGGCATCCATAGCTAAGTCATAAAAGGCATCAGAGTTTCCACCTGGCTCTCTGAGATCACACTGGGGGCAGCCAGTCACCATGTTGTGAGGATGCTCAACGGCCTTATAGACAGACCCACATGGAGAGAATCGGAGGTCCCCAGCGAACACACAGCACTAACGGGCCAGCCAGGTGAGTGAACCACTCCAGAAGTAAACCCTGCACCCCAGCTCGAACTCTCAGGTGACTGTCGCCCTGGCAGACACCTTGCCTGCAACTTCATGAGAGACCCTGAGCCAAAGCCACCCAGCCAAGCTGCTCCCAAATTCCTGACCCACAGGAGACACAAATGCCCAGAGGCAAGACAGTGCCTGGCCCATCAGAAAACCAAGGGCTGGAGCAGGATGGGGAGAAACGGGAGGGAGGGAGGGCGACAAGGGGCTCTGCCATCAGCCAGCAGGTCTTATATGCTGGGACATCACCCATCAGCAGATGAGGAAACATGCACAGGGTCCCGCCCACCACCTCTAGAGCCTCCAGGCCCCAGGCCTCCTGGGCTCCAAGGTTTGTTCATTTTGCTCACAGAGTGTGCACAGCCAGTCTCCTGCAGCAGGCAGGCGGCTTCACGGCCCTGCTCCCTCACCCCGTGGGCAGGAACTTCCAGATAGAAGCAGACATGAGAAAGAGCTGAGTCCTTCCCACACCAGAAACAACTAAAGAGCTGGATAGGATCGTAGCTTTTGAACAGATAGTCTGGACACACAGGTGGGTAATCTACTGGGAACCTTCAGAATTCGGAAAAACATTAAATCAAAGCAGTAAGTAAAATACCTTTAAAATGATAATACTCAGTGTTGGCCAGGCTGTGGGAGAGACCCATATGTCCACAGCAGATGGAAAATCAGTATATACTCCTGAAGGAATTTAACACCCCATATCAAAAGTCTTAAAAATAATGGCCTGCCAGTTAATGACATACAGGCTGAAGTGTAGGGCTGAAGTGTACTAATGATGTCTGTAACTTATTTAGAAATGCAGGAAAAAAAGACATACTAAGGAATGGATGGATGGCTAGATTTCTATAAAGCAAATATAGCAAACGTTGGCAATTACAGAATCTAGCTGGTGGGTGTACGTATGTTCCCTGTACAATTTTTCTGTATTTTGAAAATTTTCATAATAAAAGGCAGGAGGTGGGGGGATGTGCCTGCCTATCAACCCTGAAGTTCAAGATCCAGTTCCACATCCCGTAATCTGCCTTTGGAAATGAAAATGATCTATTCAAACATTTCGCTACAAGGATATTTATCTTACTCATATGTATAAAAATGTTTGTGGAAAATTAGTCAGAACCTAATTGTCCAAGAAAGAGAAACTTGCTCAGCACAGCACTGAGCCATAATGACATCAGAGTCAAAAGGAAACCAATCAGTAATACTGATCCTGTTGTTATAATGTTGATAGTTTGTTCATCATGGAGTTTTGCATTAATTTTGATTTTTTGAAATGCTGCATTATAATATTATTTACCTTCATTATTAACTTTTTGGGGGTACCCCTTTAAATTCTGCATCCTAGGTGAATGCCTCGGTCACCTCATTTTAGTCCCAGCCCTGGGTTTGCTAAATCAATACAGTATCATGATCCAGGGGCTGGAGACCTGCCTCTTTCTCTTAGTAACTGTGTGACCCTGAGTGAGTTACTTAACCTCTCTGATTTTCAGAGATGAAATCATCCAACTCATCACTGTCCTGGATGCTGTCAGTAGCACTTACTGTCTGCCAGGCATTGTTATTACATCAACATTATACCATCTGCTCATCTCAACAATGAAATGAAGTTTGTGCTGTGATTATTACCCCCATTTTATAGATGGAAAAACTGATGCAAAGGGGAGTTCAGTGACCAGTCCAAGGCACGCAGCAATTATGTGGCAGAGTTTGCTACCCCCAGCCTCACACCTTGGACAAGACAGAGCATGTCCTGGCCCTTGCCAGATCAGTGTGGATGGAAGGTGAGTGTGGGGAAAAGCGGAGGAGACCACGTGTTGGGCAGGATCACACAGCTCCACCTCCTTCCACAAGCAGGGAGAGGGTGCAGAAGGGAGCTGAAAAGCCAGCTTGCCTGTTTGTTCCCTCCAGCCTCCCTTTAGGTACAATGTGCTCTGGGAGTGTGACTATAAAAAGTATCCCTCTGAAAACTGGGGCAGTGCAAGCACTTTCTCCTCCAGGGGACTTTTTCTGCAGACTCTTCTGTTCTCTCCAGGAAACTCTTAGGATGTTGCTGGGCACCAAAAAGGAAAGAAAGCCATCTCCTTACATAATTAATCCAAAAAATGCTGGAGGGGCTGCTGAGATCCAGGAAACAAATGGGAATTTGATCCACAATGTGAGGCGGGGCCCAGACAGCACCATTTCCAGACAAGCATGCGCAATTACAAAAATCAGAACATTGGTCACTCATTCATTCAACAAACATTCCCAGTGCATTACTTTGTGTGCTAGCCCTGAGGGGATCTGTAGTCCCTGAAGAGCTCAGAGAGGCTCTCTGATCCTCAGTCATTAAGCAGGAAGGGTGTCCCAATGGACCACTTCGGACCCGAGGTTACCACTTTCTCCAAAAAATCCGATAAAAACATGCACACTCTAGAGAATTCCTGGTCAAATGGAGGAAAAAGCCAGAAGAGAATGAACAACTGTAATGCATGTGCGAAGGGCTATGATGGACAAGTGAATAACATGCTATGAGGATATATGGGAGGTGAAACCCAACCAAGAAAGTGGGAAGTTGAGGAAAGAAGAACAAAGGGAAGATAATCATTTATTGAAGATATGCAATTGGAAGAGAAGTATCTGGATGGCGTTTTGAAGGATGATTAGGAGTACTCCAAGAAGGATGAACAAGAATAGCATGTGCAAAGGCCAGGGGGCATGGCCAAGTTCAGTCTTGCCTTTTGGCTTCTGCACATAATCTATCCCTACCTGAGGCTGCCTTTCCCTATTTTCCCATCTCTCCTGGACCTCCCATCACCCCAAGACTACCTTCAGCAACTTTCCTAAATCTCTCCCATGAGGTCTCACTTATATGACCCTCTTCACATCCTTCTTCCCCAAATATTCGACATTCCAGGAGTGTGCATCCTGGGCCTAGAAATATACTAATATTACATTATAAGGAAGGTGCTGCCATAAAAATAATATCAACCATTAACTGAGGATTTACTGTGTGCCAGGAACTGGTTACCCACACATCTCTCCTCATTTAACCCTCTCCACAACCCTATAGGGCGAGTCCTATTAACAATCATCCCCATTATACACAGAAGAGAAGTGAGGTTTAAAGAGCTGAAGGGACTTGTTCAAGGTCACCGAGCTAGCAAGTGGGGCTCCAGGACTTGAACCCAGGCCTATCTGATTCCAAGCCCTCCCCTTTCCAGGGCAGAACCCAGACTCTACCCACACCTTTAAGACCCCTTAGAATGGCCAATTCTGCCCCACACCCCCTGCATAGGGGGTGACTATTCTACAAACTCCTCTGGGTGGTCCCCAGAGCTCCTGGGGTCGGGAAATGCCTGCAGAAGGACTTGTCTGGATGTAAACCAGTTTCCTTTCTTGCCAGCTGGCCTGAAGACTAATTCCTGGGACCCTGTGTGGGAAGGGCTGACTCGTGGACTCAGCTTAAACCTGTTCTCTCTCCCCCTTGCATGGAGAGCAACGCTTTCAGAGGGCCGGTTGATGGCTCAGGGTGTCCCTGCAAGGCCAGCATCCTTTAGACCCTGAGTCATGGTTTTCTTATCATAAATAGGAGATCAGAAAGCCCACCCACTTCAAAAGGTGTGGTAAAGAAATAACTAAGATCATCCTTTCCCAGAAGGCAGTAAACGCTCAATAAATGGCAGCCACAAGGGATGATAATTATTCTGTTCTAACTCATATCATCTCATTGTTCAAATCTTAGGATCCTACATGGTCCGAACTGGAAGAGCCAGCGGAGAGGCTTGGCCACCCTTGTCATTTCACTGAGGAAACAGGGCCAGGTGGATGACTGGCTGGGGGCCGGTGGAAAATCTGTGGCAGGCACCCTCTGATTTCCCACAGGAGTCACTCATGATCTGGACTTTGTAGGGTCCCTGACATCATGTCTCACCTATTCCGTCATCTTCTCTCCACCCCAGCCAAACTGGACAAATTGCCACCCTGAGATGCACCAGGGTGCCTCCTGTTCAGCCCTTTGTACACGCTGTTCCCTCTGGCCGGGACACAGTTCCACCCTTCCTTACCTGGTTGTTATCTATTGTCCTTCATAGCTCAGCTTGGGTACACCCTCCTCCAAGAAGCCCACCCTGATTCTTCGTGCCCATGGAGGGTCGCCTCTGGGCTCCCACCCTGCCATGTTACCCCCACAGCATCATTAGCACACCGGGCTGAAACATGATTTACCCATCAGTCTCCCCACTGGACTCTGGGCCCCTGGGTGGCAGGAACGTGACTTGTTCCCCCTTCAGTCTCAGACGCAGCGTTCAGCAGGCGCCCGCCATGCCTACTGGGTAAAATGAAGGAACCACTGAGGCTTGAACCTGAGTCACGCAACTCCCAACATTCCTCTCGCTAGGCTTGTTTCCAAGACAACAGAGAAAAGAATTCTGATATGGAAAAGTATATACATATAAAAAACAGAAATGGCTTGATCTTACAAGTCAATCCCAGATTATTCATAAACCAAGCCCAAGACTATTTCCTTGTACTCACTTATCACATTCTCATTCAAATGGTCATTTTAATGGCCCAAGGTGCCCTTAATTAACCTTGGGAGGGGAGGAAAAAAATCATCTGGAAAAGAAATCTTTCTAGAAACAGCCAGGAACTCATCTCTCTTCTTCATCAGGCCCCACCCTGAGTTCAAGTGGAAAGTGACATTTTCCATGCCGGGGAGAGCTGGCTGGTGACCCTGCTTGGCGTGGCGAGGCCAGTCTGTAATTACAGCCCCTCTCCACAGAGCTGGGTACCCAACAAAGCTGGGTGCCCGGGGCTGGGCTGACGGCACTGCCCAATTCATCCCACTCGGCTGTCCACCGGCCCTGGGGACAGTGAGCCACCGGACGCTGCCACCCTCTGCTCGAGCATCCAGGGAAGGAAAGGGGGACCACTGGGATCTCTGTTATTTGGGTTTTGCAATAATTCTCACTTGCCTGCCCTCCAGGTCAAGTGTAAGTGGTGTGCACACAGCAGGCCCCTGGTAAAGGTAGGTGAGATGGTGTCAGATTCTGACAGGCGATACCCAGGTGTGGAGTGCTCACATTTTGAAAACGAATGTACGAAGAAAAAGTGCCTTCCCAAAGGCGAAATCGACATCTAATCAAATGCAGCTAGGACAGGGTTAATATTTCCTAAGCACCGATGATGTCCCAGGTCCTACACTGTCTCACGTAGGGAAAAACACAGTTAAGGGCAAGGCTCTCAAGACTGATTCCTCGCTGTGTGACCCGGGGCAAGTGGCTTGCCTTCTCTGAGCCTCTCCTTCCTGGGGTCTTCAAAATGGAATGAAAATGGAACCCTCCTTCCCAGGTGCTCCTGAAGGTTACACCATGTATGTTCTGACCATCTCATAAGGACAGAGCAACTATCCCCATTATACAGGTGAGGAAACTGAGGCAGGGCGAGTAAAGGCTGAAGGATGCACAGTGACTCAATGGCAAAGTCTGGCTTGGAGGCCTGTGTTCCCGACAGCTCTCTCAGCAGCTACGGCTCAGCAGGCAAGGGGACAGTGGGCACTTGGGAGCCAGTGCCTCTGGCCTCCCACACCCGCCCTGTCATTCCCATCCCTCATCTCATCAGCCCTCAGACATCCTCTCATCTCAAAGCTGCTGTGAGCAAAAGTCCCCTCACCAACGCCTCCACGCAGGAGCGCTTTCTCCCGACCCCACTGGAGGTCTATTGTCTTGAGCCTCGCTTCTCGGCGCGCAGAGAGCCCTCCTCTGTGCCACCCACTCTGTGTGGGCTCCATGCTGCGCTGGGCAGGGAGGGCAGGGAGGGGGGCAGCCAGGCAGCCTTGGCACAAAGGTGCGTGTCTGCACAGGTCCCCCAAAAGCTCAGCTTGTGGGCACCTCGGGGTCCTGGGGCCTGCACTGGCCTGGACTCGAAGGCATCCCGAGGCCCATCCTCACTTTTCACCTCCCACCTCTGTGCTTAAGGCAGGAGGGCAGGGCTGGCCCGGCTCCACCACCAACCTGTGGCCTTGGGCATGCCCAGGTCGTGCTGGCCTCTGGCCTCCCAGCCCAGGGGATGCCAATGCCAACCTGTAAGAGCCCTCAGGTCAATAAACCCCGCATTTACGCCATAAAACCATCCTTGGGGTCTGCCAGCGGTGGACACTTCTGGTCCATTTATAACCAGCTCCATCTGTCACCCCCCGGGGGCAACATAAACCATCCATTCATGTGTTTTGACAGAACCACTCCTTTCTCGAGAAGGTCTGAGCTGACAGTTTGCTTTCCTCAAAAATGGGACGGAGGTTATACAAGGAAGCGGCCACCACGCTCCACTGTAAAAGCCCACTTGGGTCCTCGGGGTGGCCCAAAGTGAAGACTACTGGGGGGGACGAGGCAGGGGCCAATGAGCGTCCCTGCGGAAGCAGAAAGGGGCGGCGACAGCGGGAGTGTGCGTGGGTGTGTGGGGAGGTGAGAGTGTCAGGAAAGATCCCCGAGCCTCTCCCTTCTTACCCAAACAAGTCATTTGCAGAGTATAAATATAACTACGCAACTGCCTCCCCGCCCCCGCCAAGCGCTCCCATTTCCAATGGACTTAATGAGCTCCCTCGGAGGGAGAACTTCCCGAAGCAATTGAAGACTGTGCAGTAATGAGATGCCACAGCAAGTGTCACTCAGGGAAACCAAGTGAGGAGCGGAAACAGGTCAGGGGAGGAGACGGCTGTCACTCAGGCGCCCACCGCGGGCTGAGCGCAGTCGGATACACCTCAGGTGCCACCGTACCTTTTGTGTCACTGATGTTCCACCAAAGAAACCCCACCCGCACCCCGAGGTCCCATCTCTGGAAAGCTGAGCAATCTGGGCCCCGAATCTGCTTCCTCCACTCTCTTCTCTGTTCCAGCAAAAGTACCACCACCTGCCCCGCCGTCCTGGCCAGCAGCCTGGACCCTCCCTTAGCTCCTTGTCTCCCCTCACCCCCCCCAACACTACAGCCTGAACCACATAGTCTCTTCCCTCATTTTAAAAAAATGTTAGTCTAATTCTGAGAATGGGAACCACATCATAAATCATCACAAATACTATTAGAAGCAAAGTTTTGTTTGTGACGGAAGGGACCAGTCCTTTTACCTTCACTGCTTCACTGAGCACCACTCAGCACCAGATCCAAGCCCCCATCACCTCTGGCCTCCCCACTTTACCTCCTGGCCCTCTGGTCCACCCCCTCCTCCCCACCCCCGCACAGCAGCAGAGATGAGCTTTATGATCCCCCCTCCCACCCTGTTAGCCTCCACCAAAAGTGCTCTCTCCGCTCTCTACTGCAACCAAAATAAACCCCAAATGCTTTGCCCTGGTGCTCAAGGCCCTCGCCTTCTACCCCTGCCTTGCTCACTATTGGGCCAATCATATTGGCTTTACCCCCTCCAAGCTGGTTCCCACCTCAGGGCCTTTGCACATGCTGTTCCCATTGCTTGAAACATTCTTCCCCCAGATCCCCACAGGGTGGGCTCTTTTTCAGATCTCTGCTCAAATGCCACATCCTCTCAGAGGCCTTTCAGGTCACACCCCCTCCAGGTCTCTCTCTGCCACACCATTCTGTTTCAGTGCCGTCAGTCATCCATTTATCAGTATGTATTGCTCATATATATTATGTCTCTCCCACTGGAATGCACACTCTGCCAGGGTAGAGACTGTACTTTTCTAATTCTGCATGAATGCCCAGTGCCTAGGACAGTGTCTGGCATAGAGAAGGGGCTCAGTAAATACTTGTTGAGTAGATAAACAAAGAAATAAATGAGTGAACAAATGAAAAAGAGTGAAATGAATACACAAATGCACAACTCAAACTCAACGGGGCTTAGTTTGCTCATCTCTAAAATGGGGGTGACGGGATGGTGATGGAGGTGAACCCTGATGGACCTGGGCCCAGGAGATGCTTAACAAATATTTGCTGCTTAAAGCACCTCAGCCAGCAGAGATGGAAGAAGGAATCTCTTCTCAACCCTTCACTGCATAAAACACTCAGAAGCAAAAACTCTGTAACTGAGCCACGCGCAGCAGTGGAAGTAGAGTGGAGACCATATGTAAGGACACGATTCCGTATTACCCAGTAGCCATGGCAACTGAAATTTTCAAGCACAGTTCCGTCTCGCTTTCACTTCTGACGCAGAGATTTCTAAAGAAAATGTTCAGATTTCTTTCTCCGGTGATATTCTACAGAATGAATATCTTCGTTTGCTTCCCAGAGGGGGGAAAAAGGCAAAACGTCAGATTCCTATGAGATAAACTGGTTTGCAAATGAGTTTCACTTTTAGAAATGTGAGTCTAATTCTGCGTAGAAACCAAATCATCGTAACAATAAATACTATTAAAAGCAAACACAAGTTTTGTTTGTAATGAAAGGAACCATTGCTTTAACCTTCACTAGTTCACTTAGTCATTCAACAAACATTCACTGAATGCCTACTGTGTGCCAGGCCATCTGCTGAGTAAGTGCTAGAGGAACAAATGACACCTTTAACACCCATATATCTACTTCCATCTTCTTAAGAGCATTCCATTTTTACCAAGTTACTATTTATTAACCGCCGATGCTCCATGCCAGACAGTTTACACCCTGGCTGACCATAGTAGAGGCTACTGGTGCCCTGCTCAGGTCCCCTGCCCTGGCTGGGGCACCCTCCCCTGGGTTCTGGGGTGCTGGTTGCTATGGCTCACAGCCCCTTCATCTCCAATAACAGACCCTGGCCAGTGGAGGGAAAGCTGCCCAGCGGCTCCACGGTGGATTTATTTTGTGGTTTACCCTCCGAACTTTTCCAGGATCCGGCTGATTCAAGTTCTCTGTCACTAACTCACGTGCATATGTCTCAGGCTCTGCATCTAGGGGCTCTGGCTCGGGACACTGCCTCTCAAATTAACTGGTGCGTACATCTCTGTAAACAAAGTGGCTGAGAATCTCCTGAAATCACACCTCTGAGAGTGGGCGGCGCGAGCAGGGGCGTTTGCAAAAGTAACAGACGTGCAGCCAAGATTGGGAAATAGGATCCAGGAAGAAAAAAAAAGGTTTGTTACACCCATTTTACAGGTGAGAGACATTGAGGCTCCATTTAAAGTCATCCAGGGAGATTTGAACCCTGCTCTCTCCGACCCCAAAGCCTTGACTCTGCTCTGGGCCTGCCGTTCAGCTGTTAGGGGGTTAGCAGGCCTGGCCGGTCTTAGCAGGTGACTTCAGGAGCTGGCTTTGAGTAGAGCGTTCACCCAGGCTTCCCCCACAGGCCACTCAGCCCATTCTAAAATAGAACCGCTAACATGGTCAGGAAGAGGGGTCCCTGGGGGGTACCGCTCCATGGCCGGACAGCGCTGGGGCTCGGTGTGGCGCCTTGATCCCACTCAAGGCCAGCCCAGCATGAAAGAAACATGGGAAGCAGCTCTGGGCAGGTCTTTGGGGGTTTCCTGTCCACCTGTGCAGACTGAACAACAGGAAAAGTCTGCAGTGGGGCCCAGCAGGCAGGGAGCAAATCAAGATGGGCGAGGCCCTCCCAGCCCGGCTTCCCCCCTCAGTCCATTCTCAGGCAGTGCAAGAAGCAAGTGCTAAGTACCAGCTGTATGCCTGGCCCTGTATTAGAACCCGAGTAAAGAAATAAGCAAGATACAGGCCCTACCTTCGAAAAGTTTCATTCGTTCATTCATTCATGTATTCAGTTCAATATACATTTATTGAGCACCTACTATACGCCAAGCCCTGTTCTAGGAAATGTGGACACAAATAAGACATCTACCCTCAAAAAATTTCACCTTTCATTCACTCATTCATTCATTCAATGTAACATTTAATGAGCACTTAATGTGCGCAAGACTTTCTCCTAGGAATTGAAGAGACGGGTGAACAGGGCAAGGTCCCTGATGGTAAGGAGTTTCATTTACTCAGTCGTTCTTTCCATTCACTCTTTCATTCAGTTCTATGGACAATTATTGAGCGCTTGCTGTGTGCCGGGCCCTCTGCTAAGCACTGTGGGCCCAGATGCAAAGTAAGATACAGCTGGTCGGGAGCTGATTTTAGTGGCTCCTCCACTCATTCAGCGTGACATCCACTGATGGAACGAATGGGTGTCAGGCACCGTGTTATGTGACAAAGATGCAAATATATGGCACAGTTGCTGCTCTCAGTCTCACCCATCCATTCATTTGGTACAATGAACACTTATTGAGTACCTACTGTATGTCAAGGACACAGATGTGCCTAAGAGAGAATCTCTGCCCTTGAATAGCCAGCCTTCCTTCATCATTTATGGGCTCGGCTCACCAAACATATATGAGGCACCTACTGTATGGCAGCCTCTGGGGAAACAGAGTAAACCCCAAACCTGGCCCTGGAGGAACAGAAAACCCAGCACACCCAGGGGTGAGTGATGGCTCTGTCAGGACCGTGAGGCCCGACCGATGGTTTCTCAAAAGCTCGGAGAGAGGCAGGCGGTTGGGAAATTTGCAACGGGCCCTTCCCAGGAAACTGCAGCGTTGTGAGGGTGGGGAGGACCCCTGCCACACAGGGAGAGAGACTGCTCAGCATAAACACCGAGGGAAGAACCGGGGGTGAGGAGGAGAGGAATCGGGCATCCAAGTGAGAGTGTTCAAGATCTCAAGGAACAGTCTAAGTTTAGCAGAGGGAGGGGGAAAAAATCAGCCCACAACTTCCGACTATGGCACGTTCAACACCAAACTACCAGCAGCCTAGTGGATTTTGCTAGGTTCCTCCAGTCTTTTGGGCCAAAATGCTTGTCAGAAAAAAAACAGGCTTTGAATCCATCATCTCATGGCACTGTGGGGAGGGTTGCACAGGTTCATCCACGTGAAGCCCTTGGCACAGTGCCTGGCACATAGTAGGTACTCAATAAATGGTACCTAGTATCATTGTCTTTTACTTCTGGCTGTAGTGGTTTTCAAATACGGCTGCATATTTTTTGACACTATTTCCACTGAGAGATGGGACTCCATGTCCCCTCCCCTTGAATCTGGGTGGCTTGTGGCTGCATCGATCAACAGACGACAGCGGAAGTGACACTGTGACTTCCAAGGCCGCGTCCATCATAAAGGGAGACGCAGCGTCTGCCATCTCCAGCACAACACTCGCTCTGGGAGCCCTGAGCCACCATGATGTGGGGAAGCCCAAGTGACAGAGTGGCCACAGGTAAGTGCAAGGTCAACAGTCCCAGAGAAGCCTGGCCTCCGAGTCATTACAGGTGCCCGACAGGTGAGTAAAGAAGCCTCCAGATAATTCCAGCCCCCAGTCATTCAGGGCTCCCAGCTGACACCCCAAATACCAGGGAGCAGCGTCCCCACTGAGCCCTGCCTGATTTCCTGACCCACTGAATATTATAGCGTAATAAAAGTGGTTGGGCCCGGCTGGTATGGGTCAGTGGTTGAGCTCTGACCCATGAACCAGGAGATCACGGTTTGATTCCTGGTCAGGGCACATGCCCGGGTTGTGGGCTCCATCCCCGGTAGAGGGCGTGCAGGAGGCAGCCAATCAATGACCCTCTCATCACTGATGTTTCTATCTCTCCCTCTCCCTTCCTCACATTTAATTAAAAAAATCAATTAAAAAAAGAAAAAAAAGAAAAGTGATTGGTTTACACCCATATGTTTTGGAGTGGTTCCTTGTGACAACTGACACCTGCCTCCCTGCGCCCTTGGCCTACATACCCTGTAAAATCTGGGAGGATCTGCTCAACTGGAAAGCATGGGACAATTTTATAAACTGTAAAGTCTGTGCACACAGGAGCCCCAGGCATCATCACGCAGGACACAGGATCCCACCTAACTCTGCAGTCCTGTAACCAAGGCCGTCCCCCTCCCTCCTTAGCCTGGGAGACTGCCAGATCCTGGGGCTGACCTGGACTCACGTGGCAGGTCGCCCCTTTGTTCCCAAGACGGGACTTAGGTCATCCCTCTGGAGAATGGACTGCAGGACAAAGGCTGCTTTCACTGGGCTGCTCCGGGCAGGCAAACACTGGCAGGCGGTCTGGGGCAGAGCAGGCAGCAGGCGGCCCCCAGCACTACCCTCCCCCAGAAGGTGGCCAACAGGCAGGGTGGGGCCAGGCAAGCTGGGCGGCACTGAGGTCTAGCAAGGGCCTTCCCTCTCCGCTCCACGCCTTTTCCAATCACACCTAAAGCAAGGACAGGGCAGAGTCCAGAGAGGAAATGGGGAAATAATCAACTCAATCGAACCTGAATGGTTTAAAAAAAGGCATCCCCAGGATTAAAGTCAAATGGTAAACATAAGTCAGCACAGAGTGGGCTCCAAGGCGAGACAGCCTGGGAGCAAACCCCAGCTCCACCGCTGACCAGCCAGCTATGTGATCTTCCGCAAGCAAGTCAACCTCTCTGAGCCTCAGTTTCACCATCTGTAAAATGGGGGTAATGACAGCACCTCTCCCCTAGGACCTCGGTAAGGATAAAATGAAGCAATAGAGGCGCTTGGCCCAGGGCCTGGCTGCTGTGGGCCAAACTGTGTTTCCCCAAAATATGCATCTTGAAGCCCTACCCCGGGCACCGCAGAATGAGGCTGTATTTGGAGAGAGGCCCTTTAAAGAGACGGTGAAGGTAAAATGAGGCCATTAGGGTGGGCCCTTATCCAGTCTGCCTGGTGTCCTTACACGAAGAGGAAATTTGGGCACGGAGACACTGGGTGCGCGCACAGAGGCGTGGCCATGTGAGGAGGCAGCGAGAAGGCGGCCTCTGCAAGCCACGGAGAGGCTCAGGAGAAACCAAGCCCGCCGGCCGACACCTTGATCTTGGACCTCAAGCTTCCAGAACTGCGAGCAAACGACTTTGTTGTTTAAACCACTCCATCTGTGGTATTTTGCTATGGCAGCCCTAGCAAGTGCGTACACTAGCATGTAGGGAGAGGCAAATAAATAGCGTATTACTAGACTACGCTTCACATTTATAACTGTGAAATAATATTATGCTAACATGAATGTGCTTATATTTTATTAATATACATATGTTGAATACGAAATATCAATATAGCACTAAACAGAATACACCTAATAGCAATTGTCCCTCTTTACCTAAGAATTTCTACATAAAACATCACCTGTTCTTAAAAAGAAAGTAAAGAGGGTTTTTTTCAATTTTTTAAAATTAACTTTTCAATTAAAGTTGACATGGTAAAGAGTTTTCTTAAACAATTCAGCTCAAATTCCTTGACAACTTTCTCATCCGTGTATTACTTCACATTCATGGAGGAAATATTTACACTGTGCCTTTGGGGTCCAAACAAAGACACTCTCAATTCTCCCACCTCCTGCAGAACTGCCAGGCCTCTGCCCATGTTGGTCCTGCCACCTGAATGCCCGCCTCCCCTGCCCTGGCCCAGCCCCAGCCCCAGCCCCAGCCCCAGCCCAGAGCAGGCACTCAATATACATGCACAGCAAGCCAACTCTGGGACAAGCCAACGAGTGCATTTCAAAACTAAAGATGCTGGGCCCACAGAGGGGCAGTCACAGGCCCAAGGTCACACAGCCAAGACCAGACGCCGGTATCCTGGCTCCCAATTCAGTAACGCTCTCCTGCTATCCCAGGAGGCCACTCTGCTCATCAGTTCTGCCTCAAACATGAAAACCATGTGTTCAATCAGCTTGAAACTCCCAAATCCAAGTCCCTGTTCAGCTCTGGAAAATCCCTTTGGCCACCAGTAACAAAACTAAGTGGCAGAACAGGCATTGGCCTACATCAAACTTTTCATTCATCCATTGAGAATGGTCTGAAGCCAGATTTGCTGCCAAAAAAAAAAAAGGGGGGGGGTGCAGCTTCTCTCCAAGCACAAACATCCTAGGATTTAGCAAAACTCCCTCCCCATCATTTACCCCCACGACATACCCCTTCTGATTTTGGATTTCCAGCAGAAATAACCAGAGGCCAGGAGCGGGCCTGGCTTTGCCACCAAGACTAATCTTGGTGGCGACACAGCCTTCACTGGCCTTTACAGGCGGCAGGAAACCTGGGTGACAGGGAGACCATGGGCTCCAGCATAAAAGCTCCGCCCCACAGACCCAGTTCTGATACCTCCCGGCTGTGCGACCTTGGGCGAGTCAGGTTTCCCTCAGTGTTCCCATCTGTAAAATAGGGGTAACCAGAGCGCCTGCCTCGAGGGAGAGGGTTACACACACAAGCTCAAGCGTGTAAGGGGTGTAGCCTTGCTCCCGCTCTGAAAAGGGAGCCTCTGATCAAGTCCATTTGTTAGGACAGGAGCGCCCTCTAGCGCCTGGATCTGGAAGTCACTCTGCCCGTGAGGCACCCAGCCAACACCTAGTACCAAGATAACAAATACCCTTGGGAAGAAATGTAAAAAGATAACAGCTCCCATTTATTTAGTGCCTACTGTGTGCCCTGAACTCGCCCTACTGTTCTCCACAATAGGATGTCCCCATAATCCCCATTCGAAAAGAAAGGGGAATTTCTCATTCCCAGATGAGAAAACCGAGGCTCAGAGACATGAAGCCACTTGCTCAAGGTCACACAGCACGGAAGGCTGGATTTGAACCCAGGTCTGTATGACCCTAAAGCTCCATTCTTTACTGGAGCCTTAGAATTGGGAGATTGTGCACCGTAAAAACATTAAGGAGAATCCAGTCCAGTATGTCATTGTGCCAACAGAGAGACTGAGGCACAGAGAAAACAAGCAACTGCCTCAGGGTCACATAGCAATTACACCCCAGACTCCTGGCTCCCAGAAGTGTTTTGCCCACATGCCCACCCCTCTGGAGCCTCCACCCTGCGTTGACCATTCCTTTCCGTGGTCACAGGATTGGCATGTCCCTTCTCTCTTCTCTAAGCCCCAGAATGTCTGAAACTCAGCAACGGATCCTCTGGGACAGCAAGGGCTACCGGCCTGAAAGACTCCATCCACAAGTGGGGTTCATTTCAGCCCATCAGCATGAAGTTCCCAACGGCATGGAGGGCGGCCAAGGCCCACTGAGGACCGGGGAGGGGCCTCTCCAGCCTGGGAGCCATCAGCATCACAGGGTTCTCTTTTCCTTTTCTGTCAAGGATCCTGCGGACTCACAGGGGTAGTGGTCCTGCTGGAAAGGGCCCTAACAGGTGGAAAAAGAGTTGGAAATGGTCACTGTGAAGGACATGCCAAGGGGAGCTGGCCTGGGTGCGGCTGAATTCTCATAAACCCCACAGTGGGAGTGAGTGGGGCCTGCCCAGGCGTAAAAGACTCTGCGCGCCTCTCCCCGGTGGCTCAGAAAAGCCAGGAAATATCTAAAGGGGTAAAGAGTCTCATGACGTGGGCTTGGCGTTTTAATCCTCATGGGAGGTCGTTTGAAATCCCTGCCCAAGCATCTCAACAACCTCTAGATACGGGCAGGGCAGGGATTCCCTTCCCCAGCCTCCTGACACACTAGACAGTGTTCGTATGTACCAAGTCCATCCTTGACTGCTGAACCCCCCAGAAGGTCAGTCCCTGAGGCAGAGATCTTTGACCACCCTGTTGACTGCTGTGTCCTAAGCACTTAGAATAGCGCCTGGCACACCTGTTTCACTGAACCACATCAGGGGCCATTACATGTCCACACTGGCATCAACTCTAACACTTACTTGGGACCTACTCTGTGTCGGCTTTGTTTGCACTGCCTCGTTGAGTTCTCAGGACGCCCCGCGATGGAGATGCTGCCTTCGCGCCCATTCTACAGATGGCAAACTGACTTTCTGAGAGGTTGAGAGCTCTGCCTGAGGCACCAGCCCCATTCATAAGTGGCTCGGTGGGGATTAGAAACCAGGGAGCCTGGCTTCCAGAGCCTGTCCTCCACTCTGCGACCAGGTTTAAAAGGCACCCACAATTTGAGTCAGATGAGAAAGTCTCATGACGCAAGCTGTCCTGTGACCCAAACCTCAGGCCCAACGAAACAGCACAAAAATAGCCAGTTTTTCTATTCTAACCACACACTGCAAAGCCAAAGTAGGCCCTCAGCACAAACCAAAGGCACCGAGCCCGGGGATTCAGGACCTAGTGATAAAAATAACAACAATAGCATCGCGTCGTGATCAAGTTCACAGCCATTCTAATCCCCACAACACCTTCCACAGGCTGGGTCCTTTGGGCGTTCCATCGGCCCACGTCTACTGAGCACCTACTATGTGCCAGGCACTGCGGCCGGGGCTGGGGACTCGGCGGTAAACGGGACAGACAACCTTGCTGTAACCAAGCACATTAGCTTCGGTGCCCGATTCCCAAGTTCAACCCCCAGCCCCACCCCTTGTGGCTGTTAAATATCGGGGTGCTCATCCTCTCGGAGGTTTGGTTTTCTCACCTGTGAAATAGTAACACTGCCCACCTCTCGGGGGAGCCGTGAGGGTTCATCGGGATGCCACAGGCCGACCTGCTCGGAGGGAAAGGGAACCAGACATGCTGTTGCCTCAGGACTATTATTATTATTGTTGTTCCTGGAGGTGATGACAGCCGGGGAGAGGGGGGAAGGGATAAAGCTAAGTAAACAAATAGCAAGAAAGCCTGGGGCCCAGAACAGCCAACTTAACCATACTTAGGCATGGGGACATTTTTCCATGGAAAACAATCTGGTCCTGGAGCCGAGCACGGGAGACGGGCTCACCAAGCTCAGTGGAGAGCGCAGCGGTTCTCCCGCATCCGTGGGGGCGGGCTGGCGAGCCACGGGCCCTGGCAAAGGGGCGTCGGAGAGGGGCGGGGGAGGGACCCACCGCCAACAGCACAGGGGACCGTCCGTGGCCTCGGTCTCCAGGGCACATGGCGTCCTTCTGAAGACGCTGCCGGAAGGGACACTTGTGGTGACGCGGAGTAGAGGGAGGTGGCCAGCCACAAGCCGGCCTCCAGGCTCACCGCACCTGGGGAGTCGGGGGAGAAAGGGGCCTCTGCCTTTATCCTGCCACCCACATAAAAAGAACACCCACATCTAGATACTGAGCAGCCACTGAGTCCAGCCTACGTCCGGATATAACGCCCTTGTCTAAACTAATCCCCAGCACAGTCCTGCGAGGTGGGGCTGACCACCCCACTCCCAGACGGGAAACTGAGGCTCAGAGCGGCGATGTGACTGGCTTTCCACGACGCTGGGGTTCTCGGCCAGGGCTCTCTCCCTCTGTAACCCTGCCCCCCGCAAAGCTGGACATGACCAAAGAGCTTTCCTGCGGGCTGGCCAGCTGCCTCGGCCCCATGGGCCTCGGGGACCCCACCTGAGAAACCAGATCAGACTCAATGACAGAGTTAAAACGACGCAGAGGGAGACCCGTGTCCAATCAGCCTCCGACACTTCCTGGCTGGGGATCTTAGGTGAGCTGCTTAACCTCTCTGGTTCTCTGAATGCAACAGGGGGGTAATCAGGGGGTCACCCCGGAGGGTCCTCGTGAGGATGGGATGAGGCAGCCATGAGAGGGCCCAGGACGTTGCATGTGCTCAGTGGGAATGGTGGTGGCGACAGTGGCCGTTATTATTATTTCTACCACTACTGCCATAATTGACAACCACAAGCAGCCAGCTCGATGCCAGTGTCCCAACAAGGCCACCGGGCGTTGGGACCGCCTGGCTAGGTTATCTCAGCAACAGAGGAGATTAAGTGACTCAAAACAGCCGTGGCAGCGGTCGCCACCAGCTACAATTACTAATGATTTAAAAAAGAAACTTAATCTCCCTCCCCCACTTCCCAGCTGATGCGAGGCCAGTGACAGGGCCTGACAGCGGGGGCAGGCGCTTCCCCCCCAGAGCAGAACTGCAGCCACAGGGCCGACTCGAGCCGCCCACAGGAAGCCGCTGACATCCCACCGAGAAGTGACAGGTTGGCAGGAGCCCGCTGCAGCCCACGCCTGGCCCACTTCTGAGGAGGGGACTTGGGGAGTGACGTGAACGGTGAACAGAGACCCGAGGCTGAGCAGAGTCATCACTACGCAGGGATGGCCTGGGAGCAGCCCGGGCGCCACCCCAGGGGACGGCTCACACATCCAGGCCGACATCAGACGGCTCGTTCACAAAGCGGTTTTTAAACAGCGTGGGCGCCAGTCCTGCTCTCCGTGGGCACAGGGACGGGGTGCCCGGCACGGTTCATTCACTCGCCAGCAGCTTGGGAGCCGGTCCTGTGGGTGAAACTCGGAGGCAAACATAACGTGGGATCCACGCTGGATCCCGAATCAGAAAAGGACACTGGCAGAAATCTGGTGGAGTGGGGATCGCACAGCGTCTCTCAGCCTCGGTGCTCTGACATTTGGGGCCAGGTCATTCTTTGGGGTGGTGCTGGGGGGCGGGGGGCTGCCCTGTGCATTGTAAGATGTTCAGCGGCATCCCCAGCCTCCAGCCGCTAGATGCCAGTGGCATTCCCCCCAGCCCGGTTGTGACAATTAAAATGTCACCAGACACTGCCAACTGTCCCCTGAAAGTCGCCCCTAGATGAGAGCCACCAGAATAAAGTCGGGAATTTGGCTCATTGTATCGCGCCCACGGTGACACCTTGGTCACAAGATGCCCTTTCTCACACCCGCGCCGGCCCTTTGCCACTCCCTCTGCCCACCGCGCCCTTCCCCTGCCCGGCCATAGCATCACTTCCCGCTCCCATGTACCTTCCAGTGCTCGGCTTCGGGGAGGCTCTCCTCGAACCCCACCACGGATGAGACCACGTCCCCACAGCTCTGGGCATGACCCCATCCTCACATACTCATGGCCTTTGTTCCAAGGTCTTGTGTAGGGTCCGTGTCGACACCAGATTGTAAGATCCACAGGTCGGGGACCATGTCTGTCTTGCTCACCGCCGCGTTCCAAGTAAGTGACCCTGGCTCCAAACTGCTGCTGCTAAGTGTGTGTTGAATGACTATGTGATGGTAGTCATCTGTTGAAGCTCCCAGCGCCCACACCGAGCTCCCCATTCCTGGGGATGGCAGCCTGCACCTCGGTGATCTCCGGATCCCCAAATCTCACACCAATTCCGATGTGTGTGTGTTTTTTCCAACACCACCAAGCAACTCTCAGACACCAGCAGGGTGTCCTATGATTTAACTCGATTTTAACACTCTCCATGTGAAGTCAGCACCAGGTCCCACAGGTTAAGGGCTCAGTCCTAAAAGACTGCCCCCCACACACACACACACACTCAGACACCAGTGGCAACTCCGGCTTGTCACCTGTATTTCTGACCAATAGGCTATAAAATCGGAGGTTCCCATGACCCCTCCGTGCTTGGGTTCAATTAATTTGCCAGAGTGGCTCACAGAACTCAGAGAAACATGTTCCTTACTAGATGATGGGTTTATAATAAGCGTATATAACTCAGGAGCAGCCAGATGGAAGAGGTGCCCAGGGCAGGGTATGTGGGAAAGGGTGGACCTTCCATGCTCTCTGAGTGCCTACCTCTCCCTGAACCTCTAGGTGTTCACCAGCCCAGAAGCTCCCAGGACCCCGTTCTTTTGGGTTTTTAAGGGGGCTTCATTTTATAGGCATGATTGATTAAATCACTGACCATTGGCGACTGATTCAACCTCCAGCCCCTCTCCACTCCCTGCGGGGCAGGGGTGGGACTAAAAGTTCCCACCCTCTAATCACTGGTTGGTTTCCCTGGCAACGAGCACCCACCCTTAGATGCTCCCATCCTTAACTCAAGTGTGGCTGAAAGGGGGTTGTTACGTATGTCACAACATAGTTATTGCTCCGATCACTTAGGAAATGCCAAGGGTTTTAGTGGCTCCCACTTTGATGTCAGGCACAAAGAGGTCCGTGCCTGAAAGGGGGCAAATACCAAATATATATTTCTTTTTTTTGTTTGTTTGTTTATTGCCTGGCCGGGCGTGGCTCAGCGGTTGAGCATCGAACTAGGATCCAGGAGATTGCAGTTCGATTCCTGGTCAGGGCACATGCCCGGGTTGCGGGCTCCATCCCCAGTCGGGGACGTGCAGGAGGCAGCCCATCAATGACGACTCTCTCGTCACTGATGTTCCTATCTCCCTCTCTCCCTCTCCTTTCCGCTCTCTGAAATCAATAAAGATATATTTAAAAATAAAAGGAATAGTTTATTGATTTTTTTTTGAGAGAGAGAGAAACACTGATGTGAGAGTGAAACAACAATCGGCTGCCTCCTGCACACCCCTACCGGGGGTCGAGCATGAAACCTGGGCATGTGCCCTGACCGGGAATCGAACTCAAAACCCCACAGGATGCAGCCCAACCAACTGAGCCACACCAGCCAGGGCTATATTTCTTATTATATATCACAATATCGCAGCCTCCCTAACACCAAGCCCAGAGCCTGACCCATGGCGGGGTCCATCAAGGCCACGAGGACCTGTGGATGGCAGAATCTGAAAACACAGATGGTTACGGGCAACTTATATTCTTCCTCATGCTCTGTGGGGTTTTCCAAGTTTTCTACCGTGTCCAAAGGTTGTTTTTATAATAAGAAACAAAACTAAGTCAACATAGGTCACCCTACAGGTATAATATGACAATGTCTAAAGGTCAATAATCCAAGGACACAGACCAGGAGGGGTTCCTGGTTTTCTGACTGCTACAGGGGGTCCGGGAGGGAGGGTCAACTCCAGGACCGTTGTCTCCTAAAATTGCATCTTTAGGGCCTCGGGGAAATTCCCTGGGTGAGAAGGCATCTGAAGTATTTGCAAACATTCGGCAGGAGGAAAAACAATATTTTGCAAGTTTTTCCCCTTTGGGGCGCTCTCAACCCAGTGGAGAATGTTCTAGAAAACTCTGAGACACCCCCCCCGCCCCCCGGGCACGGTTCCTCGTTAAGCCCCTCTGCTCACGGAGCCCCGGTGAACGTCATCTAAACCACCATCGCCTACTGCCCACCCTGTAGTTTCGCAGATCAGGAAACGGCGGCCCAGAGAGGGGGAGCGACTTGCCCAGGGACACAGAGCAGGTCAGTCCAAGAGTCAAAACAAGATCTGAAAAGCACTTCATACCCCAAAAAGCACTTCCGCAAGGGCTGCCTGCCTTGGGCGTTGCGCCAGAGAAAGTTTCAGGTTTTTTCCTGTTATACGGAGGACAGAACACACCGGGGGGGCTTCAACTTCCTACTTTTGCTTATGAAGTTCATTGGGGGGGGAAAAAACAACGAAATCTCTTCTTTTTATCTCATAAAAGACCGGGCGTTTTCACACGCACACAGGAGGAGGAGGGATATCATTTCAGAATAAAGAATAGCCCTTTAAATCAAAGAAATGTCGCTCTTGGGAAAACTCGCTAACGCCGTCCTCGTGTTTCTTGTCCCCCCCACCCCCACCCCGGCCCCCAGGCCATTTGAGACGGGCTCTGATCCCAGGACGGTCAGGACTCCCTGCTCTTCCACAAGCCCCCTCCCTTCCCCCAACACCCCTCCGGCTTGAAACAACCACCGTTTGTTAAAGAAAACAGAGACGCTGCTGGCAGGCAGGGCCCAGAAGCGAACTTGGCAGGAGGCAGGAGGGAAGAGAGACGGCAGCCTGGCCGGCCACTCACCCAGAGGCGGCGCAGGAGCTTCAGGACGCCGGGGCAATAGTAGTACTCCATCTCCGTGCCCCGGGGTTATGGCAGAGCATCCCCAGCTTCCAGTTCTTCTCGGGAGGGGGAGGCTCTTCCCGCTGGGCTTGTCACGCAGGAATCAAGTTCAAGGCGGCATGAATCATTCAGAGGCCGGCTGGCAGCCAGGGGACCAGCCAGACACCCTGCGCCCTGCTAATGGCCACGGCCGCCTCCGGGGCTGGGAAGCCGCTGCTCAGGTCCCGTGAGCCCCGCCTGCAGCATCTCTGGGGGCCTGTCCAGCGGGGCGGGTCCAGGGCCGGCTCCTCCTAAAGCCAGGGGAGTAGCCTGGACCTTCCGCCCTCCTGGAGGTGCTGGGGCTGGGGCTGGGCTTCCAGCTGTGTAGCAGCAAGGGCTAAGATGCGTGTGTGTCCGTGGGATTGTGTGTGTGTGTCAGTGTGTGAATGTGTGTTTTATGCAAGGGTGTGTTTGCGCTGGTGTGTGTTTGCGGGTGCTGGTATAAGTGTGCAACATAGTGTGAGTGAGTGATCGCGTGGTTCCTCCCCCAAAACCACATGTGGAAGGGGAGGGCCCCCAGCTTCTTACACAGAAAGGAAATAAATCAACTCGGGATCTTGTTGGGTCACACAATCCCTTCTGGCCTCATCCAGGTTCCTGCTCAGCTGCTGAGCAGCCCTGGTGGGAGCTCCTGATTGTCCCCATTACACAGAAGGGGAAAACCGAGGCCCAGAGAGGCCTAGGCTGGTCACGGCCACACAGTGAGTTAGAAACTGAGCCAAGGCTAGAATGCAGGCCTCCCGACCCTAAGTCCTGGCCTCTGTCCACTCCTGTGGGGTTGGGGGGGCTGAGGAAGGGAAACACCAGCTCAGAGTCCCCAGCTGCCCGCTGCAGGGTGCTGAGGGGAGCATCCATTTTCAGGGACTAAGGATGCAAATTATGCTCCCAAGGCCGACCCAAGACGACCCTTCGTGGATGCTTCCTTCGTAAGAGCGTGACCTTGCCAAGTCACCCCACCGCTCTGAGCCTCAGCGGCCTCTTCTGCACAGTGGAAGGGCGCACCCCTGTGGCTCAGGCTTTGCGGAGGAGCGGCCGGGGGACAATAACACACCTAGTCTAGTCCCCACAGCACTCCCACCGGCAGGCGTTACCCTGCTTAGGGCGGGCGAGGCAGCTGCAGCTCAGAACGGCAGGGGGGGTGTGGGGACTAGGCGGTGGGTCGGCCCCAGAGCCCCCGTCAGAGCCCCCTTTCCGGGAGGAAGAAGAGGGAGGGGTGTAGCCACGGGCAGAGGGGCCAGCTCCGGCCCAGCAGGCGCCTGGGCCCTTTGGGCCGCACACTCCAGCGCCACAGCCCAGCCCCGCAGCCCAGCTGGCAGGAAAGCCCCGGAGCGGAGGGAAAAGCTGAGCTCAGCAGCGAGGAAACCACGGGCGAACCGCAAAGCTCGTCCCAAGGAGGCCTGGGCTTCCTCCCTTCCCAGCGCCCGCATCCGGCAGGCCACGGGCCCGGCGCTCACTGCCCGCGGGCACCACCGTCGGGAGGCCCGGCCCTGCTTGCGGACTGGCTGGGGGCACCGTCGGAAGGCTGGGCCCCGCTCACTGCCCGACTGGCTGACTCCTGCCGTGCAGTCAGAGGGCAGTCTCGGCTGTGGCACAGCCAGAGGGCCGGGCGCTGTTTGCTGAGGGACTGGCTGATCCCCGCAGGCTGGCTGTGTAGCTGGGGTGTTTGAGTGTGTGTGTGTGTGGGGGGGGGTGTTTACTAAATAACAGTAAATCTGAGAGTTGGGCCCTGTTAACTGAGGGGCTAACGGGATAGCGACAAAGGTGGCCCTCACTGGCTGACAGACGGAATAGCTGTCCAATGCCACGCGAGTTGTCCCAGCATCTGACACGGAGGACTGGGAGGGAGATGGGCTGGCAGGGGCAGAGACCGGGGACAGGAGAGAGGGGAGCATGGTCCCTGAGAGAGAAACCTACCTGGTGGAAAAGCCAAGAAGGAGAGAGACAGAGGCAGGGAGACAGACAGAGGAGGAAGCAAGGAGACAGATGGCCTGGGAAGCAGTCAGGGTCCGAGAGGGCACAGAGCTGGGGAGCAGGGAAGAGGGCTGCGGAGGTGGAGAGGCACCCTGGCACCTACAGGATGGAGACAGAGCCAGCCCAGGATGAGGCCACCGGGTGAGGGTGGGCAGGCATCGAACCCCACTCTCCCATGCCCCCTGGAGCGGAGGCCCCCCTACCACACCCCCCACCCCAGGCCAGAGGTGACCCCTGCCTAGTCTGGGTTATCTCACTCTGGCTGCCTGGCCCCACCCTGACCCATGGGGCCCTCCTCCACCTGGCCTGGGGAACCACAGCACACAAATGCGACAAAGGTTCCCCCACACACATTGGAAGCCTTCCCTGGCTCCCCAGCAAACTGCTCCCTCCCCCCACAAACCTTGCCCACCTTCGCCACGGACCCCACTCCAGCCCTACCCCCACCCCCACCCTGTGAGCCAGGTGCCCACCCCCGGGGCTCTTGCTCAGGCGCTTCCTTGAATGCCGGCCCAGAAGGAATGTCACTGCCGGCCCAGGAGGTATGTCCACCCAGCACCTACAAAGGTCACGCCTTATTTGGAAAGAGGTCTTTGCAGATGTAACTGAGTTAAGGATCTTGAAATGAGATCATCCAGGATTTCCTGGCATGGGCCCTAATCCAGTAAGCATCCTTGTCAGAGGCCGAAGGGAAGGCTTGAACACAGAGAATGCCACCTGAGGACAGGCGGGCGCTGGAGCACGTCAGGACAGGAGCCGAAGAGCGCCTGGAGCCCCCAGAAGAGGCGGGAAGGGTCGTCCCCTAGAGTCCCTGGGGGGGGCACAGCTCTTGCCAACACCTCAATTTCAGACTTCCGGCTCCAGAACTGTGACAGAACAAATCTCTATTGTGCTAAGCTGACAGGGGTGTGGTCATTTGTTATGGCAGCCCCGAAACAAGGCGCACCCCCCTCCTCTTCACCCCGCCCACTCCTGTTCCTGTCGGGGTCTCCAGCTTAAGATCTAACCGTCCTGCCTCCGGCCCCGGCTACAGGCAGCCCCAGCCGCGGGGCCCCACGGCACCTCTTCTAGGGGAACGGTCTTCCTCTCTGTAATCTCCCCTCGCAGGACAGCTCCCCCCATCCTAACACAACACCTGGCCACAGCAGGTCCTGGACAATTCTTATTAACATCACTCACTCATTCATTCATTCATTCCAAAAAAGACGGACGGTCCAAAGAATCGTGTAAGTCCACTCAGCGTGCTCAGCTTTGAGCAGAAACTGCCACCCGTAAAAAAGATGGGAGGTTATTAAAACGGACATCAGCATTCACAAAACAAAAACAGATAGAAAACTGGCACCCCCTTCCCAGGAGTGATTTTGTTTGGGTGTTGGTTTGAGGGGGGGAGGGGAGGGAAGGAGGGTGCACTGCTTTGCTTTTTTAATTAGTTGCCAACATTTAAGCATCAGAAGAATTGCACGTAGCAATGCAGAGCCCTGGCTTCTCTAGGAAGGCGGCTGGATGGCCTGTCCGTGGTCTGCATTCCAGTGTGGGGACAAGGCAGGAACTGCACTGAGCTGTCTGGGGACTGGATCTGTCACATTCCTCCCCACAGCACTGGCCCAGACCACGTGCCGGCCCTCCCAGGCATCTGAATTTAGGACCCTGTAGGAACCCAGGCAGCCCCCTCATTGGTCACACACTCCAGGGCCCAGGCCCTGCACCAGGAGCTGGACAGAGATGGTGCTGACGTAGCCCCCACCCAAGAACGCTAGAGGGGTCTGCCCCACCCCATGTGCCCATCTTCCATCAGGGTGCACTTTGCCTCCTGGCTCGGCATTCAATGCCCTTTGTCATACAGCCTCTATATAAGGTCCCTGCCACATCCATTCCTCAGCCATATGTGGACCCTCAGGCTCCCAGCCTTTTCTCGGGCAGGGCCCTCTGCCAGGAATGCCCTTTCCATCTGTGGAAATTCAACCATCGTTCAGGCCCAACGCAAACAGCACGTTCCCAGAAAGCCCTCTGAACGAGCATGAGTCACGGAGCCCGTCTTCCCCACAAGGCTGTGAGCTCCGCTCAGGCAGGGCCTGGATCACCTTGGAGGTCCCAGGCCCTGGCACACGGCCCAGCGCTTAGTAGGTGCTCTGTGACAGTTTCCTGAGGGACAGAGAGCTCCCAGTCCTCCCAGCAGCAGTCCTGCCGACAAGGAAACCACATTTGAATCTGTGCATCCATAACAAACTGAGGACAGACCTACTGTGTGCATGGTACACCAAGCCTCGGCCACCAAAAGGGGCCCAAAGAAGCCACTCACATGACCCTGTCCTCTAGCAGTTGACAATCCCCCAAGGAATCAGGACACGGACAGAGCAGAAGGCTGTCCAAGGGGGAAACTGAGACCTAGGGAGAGGATAGCATGTCTCATAGAGGCAGCTCAGGGCACTAGAGAGGGTGTGGACGCCGAAGGCAGGCTGCCTGGGTTCAAACCCTTCCCCCGGCACTGGCTGGCTGCATGATATTGGGTTGGTTAACCTCTCTGTGCCCCAGTTCCCTCAAGAAATTAGGGGTGACGATAGTGCCTGCAGGGTCACTGGGAGGGGAAATGAGGTCATTCGCATTAAGTGCTCAGAGCCCAGATCTTGATAAGCACTCAACACATCTCAGCCACGGCTTCCTGCTGTCCTGTCAGCTCAGCCACGCTGGCTGGCAGGGTAATAGGGAGGGTCCCAAGCTGGGGTCAGCCCATCAGGACCGGGGGTTATCTACCCAATCAAGGCACCTCTGAGCTCATCCCGGGAGGGCAGAGCCAACCCAGGCTGCAGGATGTTAGAAATCACTTAAAACACGCAACTGGGGGAAAAAGGGGGCAAACATTCTTCATCCCCTCTTGCCCAGCCGGGCTGGTTCTCTGGACCCTGCAGAGGGGCACACGAGGGAGGCCGGGCAGGAAAGTGACCCAAGGACAAGAAGGAGCCAGCCCAGCCCAGGGGACCGACAAGCTACAACTTGGTGGCACCAAAAGCATGTGCTCAGGGAAAGAAGCCAGAAGTGAAGACCACGTGCCTTGCGATTCCAGTGACAGGAAACATCCAGAAAAGGCAAATCGTTAGAGATGGCAAGTAGATCAGAGGTGAACAGGGGCTGGGGGCAGGGGGAGTGCGGAGCCACTGCTGATGGAGTGATGAAACGTTTCTGGAATTAGATAGGGGTGATGGTTGTGCAAATTTGCAAATTTACTGGAAATTATTAAATTGTACACCTAAAGTGAGTGAATATTATAGTATGTACGTTATACCTCTACAAGCTTTTGGAGGGGAGCAGAAAGAAGAAAGAGAGGGAATTGGAGGGGGAGGAGAGAGAGACATCAGTGAAGACAAACGGGGGAGGGTGGTCAGGGCTGTGCAGGCTGCAGGCGAATGTCCCCGCCTCGGCCCAGCAGCTCTGATGTCCCCTTGTAAATGGAAACTGCCAGGACACCAGATGGGTAACAGAGCTGACTGACACGTGTACCTAAATCGGGGGCGTGCATTTTTTTAAAAAATTCTAAATGGTCATGAAAAACGTGGCTTTTTCACATTTAGGGCGAAGGCCCTAATGCGGAGGGGTTAAAGACGAATAATAAAATGCGAAGTTGAAGCTAGATCGCCTCCACCCTGCCCCCTGGTGGTCACTTTGAACACTGAGCCTTCTTGAATTTGGAAGGTAGGATGGAGAAACTGCAGCGAGAGCGCCCCCTGGTGGGCGCTCGGGTCATTTCTGATGTCCCCGGAATGTGGAGGCTTCCCCTGTATGAGCCTAAGCCAAGTTACTTCGCTTCCCCAAGCCTCAGTTTCCCCATAACTTGTGGCGAGGATTCAGAGAGATAACGTGTGTGACAAAAAGCTGCCAATACCCTATGTGTTAGTTGAAGACAGCTGGGTGTGTCTAAATATATATATATATATATACACACACACACACATATATATATATGCTCCTACATATACAAATGGTGAGATTTCACATTAAGATCAAGGCCCTCGGTTTTGCTTGAAACGCTGGATGGTCCAACCCCTCCCCATCTGCCACAAAGTCCCATCCCTGCCTGGCCTGGCTTCTGCGTGGAGCTCCTGACACAGGACCTCAAAGGAAAGCACCTGCAAATGTGGGTTCACACCCATTAGGATGGCTGTTATGTTTTTTTTTTAAAAAGCAGAGAATAACAAGTATTGGCCAGGATATGGAGAAATTAGAACACTGATGCATTGCTGGTGAAAATATAAAATAGTGAAGCCACTGTGGAAAACAACGTGATGGTCCCTCGAAAAGTTAAACATAGAATCACCATATGTCTTTTGAGCATTTCCACTCCCTGGTATATACTCAAAATAACTGACAGCAGGAACTCAAACAGATACTTGTACACCAAAGTTCCTAGTAGCACTAGTCACAAAAATCAAAAGGTGGAACAACCCAAGTGTCCATTGACAAATGACCAGATAAACGACATATGGTGTCTACGTACAATGGAATATTATTCAGCCTCGAAAAGGAACGGCATGCTGACACAGGCTACAATGCGGATGGGCCTTGAAGACATTATTTAAGGAAGCAAACCAGAAACAGAAGAACAAGTAATGTATGATTCCACTGATATGAAGTATCTAGAACAGGAAAATTCACAAAGACAGAAAGTAGAATAGGAGTTATCAGGGAGGGGACAGGGAGCTAGTGTTTAATGAGCACAGTTTCTGTTTGGGACGACAGAGTTCTGGAGTTGGATGGAGCTTATGGCTGCACAAAGAGAATATACTTAGTGACTATATTTTTTAAGCATGCTAAAGAGTATGCTTAAAAATTGTAAAAATGGTAAGTTTTATGTTATGTATATTTAACTACAATATATGTATATATTTTAATGATACTGCCCAGATTACTGCAACAGCCTCCTGCTTCCAGCTTATGGTCCTCGACACTTCTCTACACTGTCCACCAGAGGGCGGGCCGAGTCACACCTCTGACAGTGTCCCTGTCATACCTTTCCTGGCTCCTAGGTGCCCCTTATTCTGACCCTGAGGGCCCCTCTCATCCAGGTCTCCCTTCTCCTGCCTCACCTCCATCACTGCCCAGGTAACCCCCTGGAGCTCCTGGAAACCCACATCCTCTGCTTCTTTAAGTATGTGCATGCCATTCCCCCCACATGGGCTAATGCCTTCTTCCACTGAGTCTAGCTCTGATGTTGCTCTGGACTCCTCCAGATGCCACAATACCTCCCTCCTCCTTTGCACTTACCCAAAACAGGGCTCTTTACAGTGGCCAGCAAGGCCTGGTGAGATCTGACCCTGCCAACTCCCTCACCCCTTGTTCTCTCCACTCTAACTCCAGTGATATCATCATCATCATCATTACCATTATTAGTCGTACTACTAGACACAAGCCCCAGGGCCTTTGCACTTGCTGGTCCTACTTTGCACTTGCTGTTCCCTCTGCCTGATGTTCTCCCTCTGATTCTTCTAAATAGCTGGATCCTCCTCTTTCAGGTCCCAGCTCAAATGTCACCTCTTCAGAGAAGCCCTCCCTGACCCCTAATATGAAGTAGCCCCCAACCACCCTCTTCCTCAGTCTCCCACCTCTGGGCATCTTGCTGTGTGAGGCAAATCAGCCTTTCAATGGAGCCAGCGAGCGACGTTCCTAATGCACGTTCAATTCTGCACGACATGAACACGGCCTAACATCATATGCGGGATGCCAACAACACGCTGTGGGGAGGCAATTGCTCGCCGGAAATTCTGAGGCTGAGTGAGTTCATCTACTGCTCACAAAAATACTCTTGCGGCCAGAAAGGAACATCCTCATTTTAGAGAAGAAAAACCAAGGTTCAAGCAGGCCCATCGGAGTCACTTGCCCAAGGTCACACAGTGACAGAACTGGAACGTGAACCCACTTCTTTCAGCCTCCAGAGCCCAAAGCTAAGGTCCGAGTCAGGCTTTGAAGCCATTAGGAAGTGAGCCGAACGTCAGCACCTCCTGGTGGCCACTCCCCAGCATTGCAGACATGAGTCCTGAAAGCAGAGAAGTTAGGTCTCCCCCCCAGCCCCTTGGGGTTCAGGCCCCACCCATCCACCTCTGGAGGAGAGGAAATCAAGCAGGCAGGGGCCTCAGGGCCTGAAGGAGGGAGCCTACGCAAGCCATGCAAGGACTCCAAGGACAAAGGCTCCTCAATGACAGCCAGCGAGTGGAAGAGGAGGAGCCCGGCGACCAGGGAGGGTGCCAGCGAGCAGAGACTATAAAAAGACCGGTTTTAAGTGCTTTTCTCTCTGTAACCTTTGTCTACACACACACACACAAAAGTTCAAGTACAATCAGATAAGCTGAGTTGGTGCCACCTGAGAGTGAATGGAGGAAAGGTAAGAAAGAAATCAATGGAAGGGAGCATTCAATGAAAAAACCAGGCAGGTTTCAAATGTGTGCAAGTCTGTAAGCCTGGGGCTGAGATCCCAACGCTTGGGCAAACTTTCCGGGGCTGCTCAGCAGACGTCTCCCGTCTCCCAGAGCTCTGAGTTCCTCCGGCTCTGCAGCCCCAGCCCCACAGTCAGGCTTTTCACTCTGTTGGAGCTATTAGCCCATCAGATCCCTGCACAAACCCTGCCAGGGGCGTCCCCTCCACCCCATTTTACAGAGGAGGAAGCTGAGGTTCCGGGGAGTGAAGTTTCTTGCTCACAGTCACAAAACTGGAAGGAATGAACCTAGGATTTAAATGCTGGGGGATCCCATGTGTCAGAGACATGAGACCAGGCACAGATATTACTGACACGCAGGACACTATGCGAGCCAAAAGGGCCTGTGAGCAGCCCGGCCTGTGGCTCAGTGGTTGAGTGTCAACCCATGAACCGTGACCATCAATCACGGTTCGATTCCTGGTCCGGGCACATGCCCAGGTTGCAGGCATGATCTCCAGGAGGGGGCATGCAAGAGGCAGTCAATTGATGTTTCTCTTTCATCAATGTTTCCATCTCTCTCTCTCTCCCTCTCTCTCTCTAAAATCAATAAAAACACTGCCTCCCGTGGTGACCACCACTATCAGGGATTGTGCTGTGTGCTGGGCGCTACACACAGTCTTACTCCGCCCTCCCAGTGGCGCAGGAGAATTAAGAATCACGATCCTATTTTCCAGGTGAAGAAACCGAAGTGCAGAGAAATTAAGTAAATTGTTCCAACAGGCTAAGAGGAGATGGTGTTGGGATTCAAACCCAGGACTTTCAGACCCGGGCATATGTTCCCTTAACGGCCGCATGCCAGGCAGCTGGGGTTACCCTCTGCGTTGGGCCTGAAACCTGAGAGGGAGGAAGGCTTTCTCGGCAGAGCCACCAAATCCCCTCCACGTCGAGAAGCGCAGCAGAGCCAGTCAGACAACACCAGATTCCCCGACAGGTGCCTGCCTGGCCCTGACCCTCTCAGGGTCCACACAGCCACATTCCTGGTGGCGTCCGGCGACTGACACCACCTGAAATTTCACTCCGGCCACGCCAGTGTCACTCACCACGAAGGCCCCGCTCCTCTTGTCCTTGCAGAAGCTGTGGCTTCTCCGGGGGCCCAAGGCCACAGGGGACACCTGCCGGAGTGGTGGCTCACTGTCCTCGAGGGCATCCTCCCTCCCCAGGTCTCGTGATGGCACCTGAGACGACACAAGAAAAGGACTTTACTGGGGTTTTGTCGTATACGGGAAGAATATGCCACACCACGAGAGTCCACTCTGTACCTAAAAGGGCAAAAAGAAAATTAAAGCTCCAGAAACTCTCCCCCTCCACCCCACCCCACAGCCTCAATGACGAGAGGTAATATGCAGGATCAGCAATCTGGGTTCAGTTCGGCCCCAGCCATTTAATAACTGTGTGGAGCTCACGTGAGTGCCTTAACCTCTCTGATCCTTGACCATGTGGGAAAAGACCAATATAATAACAGCGCTCAGCTTCTAGGTTCCTGGGAGAGCCAAGCGGGGAACGGCACACAGAAAGTATATGACATTAGTGTCGCCCCAGGGGGCGGACATGCACGGGTCCCGGGCACCTGGCTTGCCTCACACTAGTCACCCCCTCCCTGCCTGTCAGCAGGGAGCCCAGAAATGTTAGCCAGCTTTCTTACTGCCACTGGTAACTTCTGGTGACCTCATTTTAGACATCTCTCCATATACAGAACACATGTGCACATATACAGAAACGGTATATAGATAGCACAATACTGCATACGCTAGTCTGAATCCTGTCATTTTTTTCCACGCGGTTATCTACAGGGGATACATCCACAGGCCAGTAAATACAAGGCTCCAGAATGTATTTTACGTGTCTCACACTTTCCCCACACAGATAAGGAAAGGAAAGCCCAGAGAGGGGCGGCACCTGCTTAAGGACACACAGCACCAGTAGAGAGCAAGGCTGGATTCCCGAGCTCTTGCCTCACAGTGTTTCTCTTTGATGAGACCCTCTGGGTCGCCTCTTCCCTCCCTGGCTGGTCCTTCTCAGCCTCCTCACATCTCAGCAGAAGGTTTAAAGGCAGGTGCATCCCGAGCCAGCCACAGAACAGGGCCTGGCCTGGGGTTAGTGCCCAATTTGCAGTCCAGGGAGAAATCAAATCAGAAAAGTACAAAGGGTTCATCTTCCTAATAAAAAAAACTCCAAGAGCTCCAGGAGAAAGGGACCGATGTTCCAGGTAAGCAAGCGGATTACAGGAGGGAAACACAAACGGCCTCACCCTTGGGGACGAGACGAGGGACACTCATCAGAGATACGAGCTCCAGGGTCTGGGACACACCTGGCTGGCAGGGCCGAGGGAAACGGGCCCTGTCTGTCGTTGCCGGTGAGGATGTGCACTGAGACAGCCCCGCCGCAGGGCAAACCAGCAGGTCCTGCAAAATGACAGCCTTGTTCACCCCTGGACAGGCGATCGCCATCCTGAGCCCCCGGATATGCACTAAGTCCTCAGTGAAAGTCGTCCACAGGGCCTTGGAAACTGTGACTTTGAGCAAAACGACAGATAGCAAAACCACCTGGACCTCAGGCTCACTGACAGAAACAACAGTCCCTACGCCATATATCTGGTCACAAAACCATCACCAAACTTCTAAGTCAAGACCCCGAACACATCTAATGTTCAACACAGACACAAATGTGAGCTACGCTTAAGAAAGACAAATAAACACAAGTAAGATGATGATTTTCTAACCCATTATTCCAGTTTGTGGGTGGCCAAAGCCTCTCCCCACAGCAAAAGGCACAGGGCGGGCACCCACCCGGGACAGGACACCGGGTCCATCACAGGGCCGCTCAAACTTAAGACGGGACAATGTAGACACACCAGTAACCAAGTGCACACCTCTGTAGTGGGGAGGAAACCAGGGTCCCTGGAGAAAACCCTCGCAGACACGGGGAGAGCGTGCAACCTCCACACAGACAGTGGCCCGGCAGCAAAGCCATTTTTCTCTCGTTAACATCATCACAAAACAACGTTGAATGAAATGACATCTTTCCAGGACCTGCCGGACCTGTGCATGTGCAAAATGACGCAGGTACACACAAGGTACGTACGTACTAGCTGTGTGACTCAGGGCGCCCCGCCAGACCTCTCTGAGCCTCCATTTCCCCATCCGTGCAGCAGTCAGAAAGAATGAGCCCTCTCCCTCTGTGGCCTGAATCCCAAAACTCTCCACGATGCATTTATGAAAAAAAAAAGGCAAGCGGCAGATCTGTGGGTTCAGCAGAAAACCTCAACCCAAGAATCCCTGGGGAGCTTTTAAAACTAACCAAGGCGGACCGCACCCAGGAGATCCCTATGGAACTGGCCTGGGGCGAGGCCCCTGCATTGCTTTCTTTTAGGATTCCCGGGGTTACTCCCATAGGCAACCAAAGTTCCAACCAGTTGCACAGAATTCTCTTTTGGTGAAAAAAGAAAGCAAAAATAAGACTATGCATTCCTACTTGCTTGTATTTTCAGAAACTCTAAAGGAATTTGGACCAAGGAGAATGGAAGTGATTACTGGGTGGGGGGGAATGGAAGGAAGTGGAACTAGAGGTATGGGGCAATTTTTACTCCATATCTTTAAATATTTTTAGAGCTGTGTGAAAATATTCCCTCTTTTGAAACAAAAATAAGTAATTTAATTACATGAAATACAATAATCTGGTATGGGGCAAAGTTTCGATAAATGTTTAAGTGGAAAAAAAAAAGAGAAAGGAAGGGTAGGAGGGAGGGAGGGAGCGAGCACTTTAATTACAGTCACACCCATGTAGAGTTGAGCAGAACTGGCTGTGAATCAAGAAACCCTCACCCGAGGAAGCAAAAATGTGCATCAAAATGCTCAATGAGCCCTGGCCGGTGTGGCTCAGTGGGTTGAGCATCGAGAGGTCACCAGTTCGATTCCTGGTCAGGGCACAAGCCGGCGTTTCGGGCTCGATCCCCAGCAGGTGGCGTGCAGGAGGCAGGCAACTGATATTTCTCATCCGTGTTTCTCTCTCTCTCTTTCTCTCTCTCTCTCTCTCTCTCTCTCTCTCTGGCTCCCTCTCCCTTCCTCTCTCTCTAAAATCAATAAAAACACTGACATTCTGCTTCTAACTCCCAAACTGAAACCAACCCAAATGTCCATCAACAAGAGTCTGGATAAAAAAGTTGGGGCTCGACCAATAAAATAAAGTACTTTGCAACCATTCAAAATAATGAGGTGATTCACTGTTTTTTTACTGTTAAGGTTAAAAAAGCAAGTGGTAAGGTTTTCTGAAGGATGTCGCCGTGCTTCAGAAGGCAGTATGTACGTCACTACACCTCGATCTGTCTCTACCTGGGTCTAGACCAGGGATCCCCAGCCTTGGGGCTGTATCCACGGGAGGCTGGATGACTGTCTGCGGTGGGCCTGTCCTGGGCACTGGAGGGGGTTGAGCAGCAGATCCCTGGTCTCCAGCCAGTCGACGCCAGGAGAAAAATCCTCCCCAGTTGTCACAATAAAAAAGGTCTCAAACTTAGCGAAACGGGCCCTGGGGGCAAACTGTGCAAGACTTAGAAGGAGAACAGTAAATGGGCCTGGAGGGGTGTGTCCCAGTTCCTGGGCCAGACTCCTCCTTTGGGGGGAGATTTTCTTTCTAAACCATGTTTCTATAACATTTTAAATTTTACGCCAGCATGCACTACCTTCTGCAATAAGGAAAATACAATTATAAATAAACATATATATGATTGATAAGCAACTCTGAAGTACAGTAGAGTCCCAGAGGACATCAAAAACTGTCCCAGGGGCTGGCTGCATCTGGGAGACAGAAAAGGGAAGGGGCCCCAGGGGGACACTTTTTTAGGCACCCTTGTAAGGTTTGAATTTTCAACCATCATTTCGCACTTCTGTATGGCTTGTATCGATTTTTATTTTTTAAAGAGGGAGAACAAAACATCTTTGGGCAGGAGAGAAGAGAAACAGGGAGCTGGTCCAAGGCCTCCCAGTCCTTAGTGAGGAAACGGATCCCCTGACAACAGCGTTGCTGGGGCCCCGCACACCGCGGGCGGGCGTCCAAGGCCAGGCTGGGCCCTCCACAGCTCGCTGACTCCCCGCTGCCAGCAGGGCCCCTGAGGAGGCACCGCAAACAGCCTCAGTGTCGCATTTCCCCGGTCTCCTCCGTCTCCCAGAGTTCCCACAATAACAGCCTGGAGGAGGGGACAGGTGGGTCCCTTCTGGAGAAGCACCTGTACAGAGGCCAGAGCCAGAGGCCAGGCCCGGGGCTCATGCCCACTGCGTGCCCAGTCGTCTGAATGTGGTCATTGGAAGAGATGTGGGTTCAAAGCCAGAGTCCAGCCCTCACCTTTGGTGAACCTTCCTCTCATGATCTCTATTGATATAATTCTATTGTCTCATTTCCACAACATCCCTTTCCAGGTTGGACCCCTCTCTTTTTACAGATGAGGAAACTGAGGTTGTGGGCACTAAATTGGTTTCCACACTGCCCCCAGAGCACGCCGTGTTTTTTTCCCACCTCCAAGCCTTTGCACACACTGTGCTCCTGCCAAGAATGCCCTCACCTCCCCTAATCAGCTCATCCAAATTCATATCCAGCCCTCAGGCATATGGGCTCAAGCCAGCACCTCCTCCAGGATGCCTTCCTGGGTCTCTTCTCCAGTGCCTCACTCTGAGCCGTATCATTTCCTGGCTGTGGATCACTGTGTCCCTTCTCCCCACCAAGATTAAAAGCTTCCTGAAGATACTAGCTTTGCCACTCGGTGCTGTGTGACCTGGGACAAGTTACTTAACCTCTCTGAACCTCAGTTTTTTTCCCATCTGTACAAGACAACCATACCAGCCCCACACTCAAGTACACAGCAGTGGCAGTGGTGTCCTGCTGCGTGAAGGTTTTTCCTTCCACCCCTGAGCGTGGTGCCAGGCAGGATGGAAGAGTCTAAATGTTAACAGCCCCAGAGACAGCCTCAGGCAAAGACAGAAGCGAACCGGAAAATAAATACTCCAGGTTCCTTGCCCCTGGGACCAGGCAACTCAGAAGTGATCTGTGCTGCTCCACAGAGGTCTCCAGTGAGAATGAGGCTTAGCTGCCCAGAGTGGAGCCTTGATGACCTGCCTTCCCTTCTCCACCTCAGTCGTCCCCTCCTCCAACAGCTCCTCCGGGCACCACCTCCTAAAACAACTACTTGCAAGAACCTGCTCTGTGGAAACCCAGACCACAAAGGAGGGATGGCCATAAGGCTCCCATAAGATGGCTCATTCACACATTCGACAAATATTTCTTGAATGTTCACAAAATGTCAAGCAGGGTGCTGACTACTGGGGTACAGTAATGAACTGGATACAACATACTGGAATACAGCAGGTGCTCAATAAATGTTACCTGTTATAATCATCATTCTAGGCCGAGGTTTCAAACTGGTGGCTAAATGGAACCAGCAGACACAGTTTTTGGGGGGTATAGGGGGAGCTGAACAGAATTTTTTAATAAGCTGTCCTCATTTCACAATGGGGAAATTACATATAAAAACCTGGATTTTTTTTTTTTTAGATTCTCTTGATAAATCAGATCTACCATCTCGGGACCACCATTCTCACTCGTCAAGAACCAGAAGGAACTGAGCAGCAATTACCCCTTGAGATAAGGCATGAGCTTTCCATTTGCCACAATTCCCGCCACTCCCTAGGGTCTCACACCCAGCCTGACTCCTCATTTACTTACCCACCTGGCCCACATAGGTTCTGAGTTTGATACCCCCAGGCAACATCTTTAACTAATATTTGACAACACAGAAACAGCCTTCCTACTCACCTTCTGACTGTCTCGAGTCCCCGAGTCCCGCCGACAGGGCCCCATTTTGGTCTCCTTGGCCTCGGAACTCTCCCCAGGCAGGCTGGGCCTCCCTTTGGGCTGCTCTCGCCTCCTCTCTCTGGCTTCCTGCATGATGCACAGGCCCTCTCGGATCTTGGCAGGGGCGCCCTTCTCCGAATAGGCCCTTTTGACGTCCAGGGGTGACCTTCCATAGTATTGTGGGCGGTCGCCCCACTGGGCCACGTGGCTCTCCTCTCCCCTCCCAGAGGATCTCCTCGGGGTCCCTTTCTTCTGGTCAGCTGGGGACGATTTAGGCAACACACCGGCTCCCCCGCCAGGGTCCTCCCAGGCGGCTGGGTGATCCTGACGCTTTGCACCGTGATGTTTGTTAGCAAAGGCCTTTCTTTCATCCTCGGGGATTCCCGAGATCTTCCCGGGGCCCGCGGGGCCAGGAGAGGCCCCCGGCTGTTTTTCAGGAGCCGTGTGCGGCAGAGCCCACAGAGGAGAGCTGAGCTTGGTGTTTGCGGGGGCCCCCGGGCTCTCGGCCAGCTGCTTGCCAGGGCCAGGACTAGAAGGGTGGTTTGTTTCAGCCAAAGTGGCCTGTTTCCAGGGACCCTCAGCTTCGGGCCATTCCTTCAGGCTCCTCCGCCTCCGGTCCACCCCGCCTCGCTGGCCAGGCCGCTCCTGGGGCCCGCCGCTGGGCTCCGCGGGCAGCCCCTCCACCTGCTCCTGAGCCTCCTGCCTCCTGTACTCGGCCATCAGGGCGTCGATGTCAAGGACGCTGGATCTGTAGCCGCCTTTGATTTTGCCCGGGGACGTCTCGGTGACCGCCTCGGTCCTTCTGACAAGGAGATCGCCAGCTTTCGGGCGACTTTTGAAAGCCGGGGTCATTTGGGGAGCGCTACTGGGGGACGCCTTGTTCCCACTGTCCCTCTGGTCTTCTGGTCGCCGATGAACACACACAGTGTCGGCATTGATGATTCTTTCAGTAGAAAGATCCAGAATCCTGTCCCCAAGAGGCGATGAAACGCTTGTTGGCTTTGGAGTTTTTGAAAAGCTCGTATTGTCACGTTCTCTGCCCTGAGCCCAGTTTTTACTGCCCCTGGTCTCCGGGGGCTCTTCAGGGTTGAGAGAAACCAAGGTAGAAGTTAAAGCTTGAGGTGATGGAGGTGGAGCCGTTTTTCTAGAATGTTCCGTCAACTTTTCAGGCGCTGACTTAACAATGCTCTTTGTCTTTTGAGTATCGGGTATCTGATAGGTCACTGCAAAAAATGTCGCCTTGGGTTCCCCAGAGGACCCCTGCTTCACTGGGAGAGCTGGGTCCCGTGAAATACCTGGGTCCCCGTCCTGGGCCTCCACCCTACTGTGGGATGGTTGAGGTTTCCTTAAGGCACCGGCGGTGGGGCTCAGATAATCTGGGCGTCTCTGCTCCACCTCCGAAGGGCGTTCTGGGGGCAGGAAGCTGAACTCATCAAACTTCACGTCGTGGGGTAACGTCCGCCGTCTCCACCTCTCGAATCTCTGGTCCGTGGGGCTCCCCCTCCGCATCCTGACTTCAGGCTCCTGGGCCGGCCTCCGGTCGCCCTCGCCAGCAGCCGCCACGAGGGACCCCTTCGGCACACTCCCTTCCGAGCCTTTCTCATCACTGACCACCAGAGTGGCTTTATGCCAGTTCCCGGCCACCCCACCTTTCCACTTGGGCGACAGGCAATTGCCCCCGAACGTGTCCTTTGGCTCTCGGGAGTCAGGGTTGGGCCCGCTGGCCTCCTGTGTCCCTCGAGCTTCCCAAATCAGACTGGCCCTTTGGACGGACCCCGTCTGACTGTCCAGCCGGCACTCTGGGTCAGCAGAGGTGACCTCAGAGGACAGCTGCCTCCCCTTTAGCGAGAGCCGGGACCTGCCACTCCGGAGCGTCACAGCTTTTTCCTCGGGCGCCGAGGGGACAGCCTCACTGTGCGCCCGCTCCCCCACCGCGTGCAGGACATCATACTTGGGCTCAACCCTCTGTGACCTGGGAGGGTTTTCCAAGCCCTTAAGTAAAGGGTTATTACTGTGTTTTTCGCCCAGAGGGTGCTTTTCCAGGAGAGGCACATGATACTGTTTGGGGTCACCATTCAAGAGGGGAGTCCGTCCCAATTTGTCTGTGTCGGGGTTTTCAAACCACCTGGAGTTCTCTTTCCTGAGGATCGGCTTTTCTGGAGGGTCCTTCCCCAGCCATGAGCCTCTCTCGGGCCTGGATCTGGGCTCCAAGACGTGGGTCACAGCCCCAGGGGGTGCAGCTGAGGGACAGCGTCCCGACTGGTCAGCCACAGTGTGTCTCTCCACATGATGCTCAAACACTGTGGCCCTCACAGTCTGGAAGCCTCCGTCATCTTCTGGAGTGCTGTCTGAAGAGCTCAGGGCCCCAGCCAAGCCTGCACCGCGACAGCTGTTGGGGACTTGGTTAGAACTGTCCTTCTGCGATGCCTGCCTGGACTTCTCCCGGGGCATCCCAGGCTTCCAGGAGCTTCTCGGAGCAGACGGTCCATCCAAACCAGACCCTTCCTTTTGCTGAAAAAAATAAAAAAGAAACAGTCCACCTTAAGTTAAAGGATTCAAAATGGGAAGGAAGAAGTTAAAACCCCAACAGTGAGATACTATAACAATTTAGAGATGGAACCCATCCAGCGTGGGTGGGGACATGGGGACATGGACACCCTCGGACATTGTTGGAGAGAACGTAAATGGGTACGACTTTTGGACAGTATCTGTTATGATTTTACAATTCTCATCTCCTTTAATCCAGCCAGTTTCCTCTCAGGATTCCTTCTTTGCTCCTGAGCACAAGTCTACGTGAGCACTGCCATTCAGAGCCGGCTCACCTTTGTTAAGGATTTAGGATGGGATGGGGTACAGATGGGCTTGGAGCCAACCTCTGGTGTTTAAAACTCTGCATAAGTGTCTTTAAACAATGAAACCTACACCTACCATGTGATCCAGCCACTCCACTCTTAAGGATTTACCCAACAGAAAAAAAAATAAATGTCCCTACAAAGCCTTGCCCACAAATGCTCATAGAAGTTTTATTTACAATGAGCCCAAACAAAGGGTGAATGGATACACTGTGGTAGGACCATGCAATGGAATACTACTCAGCAATGAAAAGGAATGAATTATTAATACATGCTACAATGTGATGAATCTTGAAATAATTATTGTGTGTGAAAGAAGACTAAAAAAAAAAAAACAAAAAAAACCCAGTTCTATTTACAGAACAATCTAGAAAAATGCAAACTAATCTACTGTAACAGAAAGCAGGTCAGCGGTTGTTCTGAGGAGGAGGAGAGGGGAGGGATCACGAAGAGGAAACATGCATGCGCTGGATGTTCATTATCTTGAGTGTGATGATAGTTTCACAGGCACATACATACATATGTCAAACTAATCAACCTGTATACACTTTAAATCTGTGCAGTTCACTGTATGTCAATTATACCTCAATAAAGCTGCTTTTAAAAATTAGAAGTCTGCCTGAAGCACTAACCACAAACCAATTACACCTAGGAGTTACTTTATGAGCTTTTTCTTATGAAATGAACTAAATAAAGGTACTTTTTGAGCAATTTAATTGCTGGTAATTTTCCTCCTGAGGCTGCTTAGGTGAAAGTCAGAGTTAGGAAGGGAGCAGGGAAATAGAAGGGGTTTCTTTACTATTAACATTCTTTAATCTTTATTAATTTCTTCATAAAGCAGGCATTCCTACAGAGGAAAGCCATGTCTCTTTTCCTCTTTGCACGGAAAAAATAAATACCTGGCGAATGAATTTGTAAAAAAGCATTTAACACAAAGGAACAGGGAATCACGCCCAGCAGGCCAGAAGGGACTTTAAAAGTCCCGGCATTAAAGGGAAAACTGTCTTATTGCTCATGAGAGGCCTCTGATTCTTTCTGGGTCTTGTAGATCATAAAAGCTCTTCTAATAAGAAGAGCTACCCATAGCCAAACTACCCATAGCCAAACCACCCATAGCCAAACACAACAGCTCCTTACCTTTTCTCTCGGCTCCTTAGCAAGCTCACCACTCGGCTCCGAGCACCTCTCATACTTGACTTCATTGCTTGATGCTGAACTTGAAAACCTGGTATAGAGATCCAGGTTACTTGGCTGGACCAGCAGCTGTGGCTCCCTCCGTCCCACACCCCATAACTAGCTCAGGGACCCACGGGTGAGATCAGCGTCGAGATCATGAAAGCAACAGAGCCTGATTTGCTTTGAGAAAAACATGTCCTTTCTGGTTGCCAAACCAAGAGAGAAGGGCCCGGAGGGACGGCCTACCTTAAACACAGCATTGTGGGGGGAGCAGGAGCCCCAGGCTTGGGGGAGGAGACCTGGATGCTAGTGCCAGCTCTACCAGGTGGCCTGGAGCTTGGGCCAGGCTTGTGACCTCCTCACCTGAGCCTCTGTCTCTTCATCTATAAAATGGAGATAATTAATACCTCCCTATCGCCTTTTGTAGGGCGGATAAGAGGCTCCTCAAAGCCCTAACAGCCTCGTGAGGGCGTTCAGGGAAGACCGAGGGTGCCCCAGGAGGGATAATTAATGGTTGTTGTTGGCAACCACGGGCACAACAGCAGCCCCACCGCGGACGAGCCATGGGACTCTGGGCAGTGGGCTGTCGTGGAATGTGTGGGGGCAGGAGGAGCCTGTCTCTGCCTCTCCAGGTGACTTTGGCCAAGTCATTGTCCCCTTTCTGGGTCTGTGTCCCCACTTGCAAGGGGGAAGAGGGAGGAAGGGGAGTTGTGAGCTAGAATGTTTCCTTCTCTGGAAAGTTCCTAGAGTGGATGCCTAAAGATTAGTTCGGGGCTGGGGGCGGCAGAGAAAAAAAAAAAGGAGAGAGAAATCAAACCTCTTCAACTTGACCCACACTTGGAGCCTCAGTTTACCCATCTGTCCGATGGGAATAATCCAAGGCACTGCAGGGAGAGGAGGCTTGTGAGGGCCCTGACACTGATGCCCCTTTTTCTGTTGCTCTATGAACTCAGGGGCTCTCAGGCCTACACATGAGAATCCCCTGGGAAGCTTTAAAAAAAAACAAGATAGGAGCCCTTCTCCCCAGACCCACTGATTTGGAATCTCTGGAGGTGGGACCCAGACAGTGGAATTTTTTCCAGGTGATTCTAAATGCTGAGAGTCACTGGTCTAATTCTGGCCCGGCTGGCTGCCCTAGTTCCCAGGGCTGTGGGGGGGGAGTTTGTCCAGAGGTCCTGCCCCCTGGATGTTCCATCCCCAACAAGGTATGTCAGTGGCATGCATGTCATTACTGAGCTAGTGGACACGCCCAGTGGCATCTCCCTGTTGTAACCAAGAAGCCACTTGTGGGAAAACAAAGGAACACGAGATGTCAGAGGCCAGGCAAGCTTAGAGAATAATTATTAACTATCAGGGTTATTAATATCATTTAAAGCTACAGTGCATTGAAGGCTTCCCATGGGCAGAGAATAGATTCCCGGGATTCTGTCTCTGAGTCTTTACCTTTAAGAAAGGTCTTAGTATCGTGAGATGAAGAAACGGAGGCTCAAGAGGGGAGGCGACTTGCCCAAGTTATCTTGACCCATCTAGTTTTATTTTGCAGGCCCCTCGTGGAGGTTTCAGCCATATATTAAGTGTCCATAGACTTTAGGAAAGGAAAGCTTAGCTATGGAATACAGCAGACTCCCCCCAACTTCCTCATGGTGCTTCACCTTTCCTATCCCAGTCTGTGAAATGGGCACAATATCTCCCAAGTGCAAAGATGAGAAGGGACAAGAAAGCCGAGCTCCTGGCCTCACTGCTGGCACACAGCTCATCTGAGAAATGGAAGCTAAGGCCGCTTCCTCTTAAGGCTGTGAGTGAACCCAGAGAGGAGGGGTAAGGTGTCCAGCCTGGAGCCTGGTGCCCGCAGTACCCGGGGGTCCTCTGGTGGGCGGTTTGAGGCAGCTCAGGGACAGAGTGAACCCCATGGGACATTCCCACTTACAGTTTGGTCATATCCGCCGACAGTGGCCGCGCCTGGAAAGCCTTCCTCCTGACCTCCAGCTTGGCCTTGGAGCTCTCGGAGGCCCAGCCTTTGATCCGCTCCTGGACGCTCACCCCTGCTTTCTCCGGCTCTGGAGCAGTCAATGGGGACTCGGGGGTGGCCAGTGGGGCTTCAGACCCCACTGCCAAGGCCAAGGAGCAGGTGCTGTCCTCCCCAAACAGGCTGAGGCGCTTCTTGACACTGCCCCTGGAGGCCCACTCTCCCCGGGTCCGGATCTCCCCATCGGACACTCTGCTCTTGACCTCGGCGATTTCTTGGCCTTTGTCTGGCCTGGGCGAAGGGGACTCGGGAGCCTTCTGTGGCTCCCCGTCCAGCTGGGCTTTCTCCTGCCCGGGCTTCTGGTCGTCTGTGGAGGTGGCCCTGGCCGAGCCCCCCGCAGTTCTGAGGCTGCCCAGATCCGCCTTGGACATCGCCTTTTCCTTCCGTTCTCGGATCCTCTTGGTCACCTCGAGGAAGTCGGAATCTGCCTCAGAAAGCGGAGCCTCTGCTTTGACCAAACGCTCCCCATCCACTCTGGGCTCCGGGTTGGGCCTCTCGGGCCCCCGACGCTGGGCCGTGGGACCTGCCGCGGCCTGGTCGGCCGCCTTCCTCAGCAAGGCCTCCCTGCTCTCAAATGGGGCCGTGAGGTCCATGGACAGAGGCCGGGGCCTCCTCACCCACGTCTTCTCCGGAGGGGTGGGGGGTGCCTTCCCCATCGCAGCCACCCCGCCTGGGCCTGGCTTCTGGGGCTGAATGGATTCCGTGAAAATAGCCGACACGGGCCTTCTCCTCGGGCGAGGCCTGGGCTCCACGGCGGGGCCACCCGCGTCCTCCACGCCGCTGGCCTTTGACAGACGTTCCTTTAGGCCTGTCTCCTCTTGGGTGGCAGCTGGCCTTGTGTCCTGAGACAGGGAGTCCGGCCAGGGAAGGGTGCCCCCAGGCTTCCGCGCGGGCAGAGCGGGCTTGGCGGCCACTTCAGGCCGCGAGCCCGGAGGGGACTCCTGAGACACACCTGCCTTGGCCTCCAGGGACACCCCTGCCTTGGCCTCCGGAGCCCCCTCACTGAGCCCCTTCCCCAGGGCAGGGCCGGCCTTGGTGGTTTCAAAGAGAATCAGGGAGCTGGGGCTGGGCCGCAGGGCCGCAGGCTTGTGGAACAGGGACGAGCTTCTCCTCAGCCCCTCCCCGCCGCCCGCCTCCTGCCCCACCAAGCTGGGCATCCTGTCGCCCAGGTCCTTTGCCGCCCCGTCCTGGGGCGACCCACAGGAAGGCGAAGGCCTGGAGGGGCTGGGCCGCAAGGACTCCCCGGGGGGCTTCACGTCCGGGGCCTTCCCCTTGAAGAAGGGCTTGGGGGCGAGTCTGGGCAGAGGCAGCAGGCGAGCGGGGCTCCCGAGGGGGCTCTTTCCTTCCAGGAGCCGCGCTGAGGGCGCCCCGGAGGCGTCACCGGCCTGGCAGAAGTAGGTCCGCTTCAGGGTCTCCTCCTTGGCGATCTCCCCGAGGCCTGGCACTCCTGTCAGGGACGCTATGGAGCCGACTTCGACCCGCGTCGCCATGGTTACGGTTGAGGATCCATGGGGATTCAAAACATCCGAAATGCAGAAGCCACTGCTAAAAAAAATAAAAAGGAAATTTAAAATTCAGTCAGCGTCCTGGTGGAAGCTGACCAGAGCCCCGAGTTCTGGACAACAGCTCCCCACCGACGTGGCCGGGCGAGCCCGGGCCAGCCTGTCCACCCCTCTCACCCTGGGCAGGGGAGCGGGCTAAATGGCTGTTTCCCAAGTTCCTTCCAGATCAAAGGGTGGGGGGAAGGCGCCAACGTCCACCAGGACCTTCCCGACCCAGCTCATCACAGGCCAGCTCCTAGGGTAAACAGTGATCCTCTCTGCTGGACGGACCAGGAAATCAGCTCAGAGACGCCAAGTGACAGGCCTGAAGTCACTCAGGACGTAAGAAGCAAAGTCGGGATTCGAACCCAGTCGCACTCCACACTCACACTGCACGATCCCAACACAAGCCCCAGTGACAGCTCCCTCGAGTTCCTTCACTCCTGCCACCACCTGTTTTCCCATTTCAGAGCCTGCCCGCCAGGCCTCAGGCATCCCAGGGGATCCTTGGCAGGACCCTGTGCTCAGCACCAAGCACAGAGAGGGTAAGTGACCAGCCCCAGCTCACACAGAGTCCCTGAGGTCACAGAGTTGCTGAATGGCCACAGAACCCAAGCCTCAGGGCCCACCCCCAGCAGACCGTCCCTTATGTTCCCCTCCCCCACCTTTCCCGATGCCTGAGGAAAAGCCATCCTGATTTTCACTGACCTACGGTCACTTGCCTTTGGGTTTTTTCTCTTCAATGCCTGCTTTACGCTGGCTGCCTTCACAGTCTCAGTAAGAGTAACAGCTAACGGTGAGGGCACACCCGGACTGAGGCCTCGAGGTAAGCCAACGCTTCCCGTGTTTCATAAATCACATCTTCCTCACACCCTGTGAGGTGGGTATGGCGCCCATCAGACCTCATTTTGTGGCTCGGGCAGAGCCCCTTGTTCATCCAGCTGTGTATGACCTGCTCTCTCAACGCAGGAGCCTTCCTTTCTCATTAATCCTCCAACAACCCCAAGGGGCAGGTATTATCGGTGTCTCCATGACAGAGATAAAGGGAAAGGGCCCAGAGAGGTCATCTCGCTTGCCCACATCACACAGCCGAAATTGGACCTCAACCCATTCAACTCTGCCTTTTAAAAAATTATGTTTCACCCCCTTCTGGTCTTAAAAAGTGCCAGACAAGTCACTGTTCTTGATTCCTCCCACACCTGCCCCACCTACACACCCGTGTTCCCCAGCCTGCCCCCACCTAGACAGACTAACAGCAGGAGGCATTTTAGTTCAATGGAAGCTTCCCGCTTCCCTCCCCAGGGCCCGCACTGCTGCTCCCGGCTCTGACTCACCCAGCAGCCTGCAGGAAAGAAAGGCAGACAGATTTTGATATTTTTTTCTTCCTTACACGCTTGATGGTGCTAACAGATTCCTTCTCCCCAAACCCGAGAACACTGTCTAGACATGTCAGACGCAGAAAAGAGGGACAGATACGGAGAATCGGGGAATCTGAGAAAGGCAGAATTCTCTCTGCAGTGGCACCGGGGGTCCTGCCCAAAATCAGGACTGTTCCCCTTTAGAGCCAGCCCCCGTGACCTCTGGAAACCCTGCTCAGGGACACAGACGTAGCCCGAACATGAGACACAGGGCAATAAGAGGACTCAAAGGACAGAGAACATTCCCCGGCAGAACTCAGAGGCGCCCTCCACCCCCGGCCACTCCAGCCCCACTCACCCGAGCTGGCAGGCCCTGGCTGGGGATGTGTGACTGCCAGAGAAAGCCACGGGTGTCACATCTCATCGAGAACAGGGCTGTCCCCACACTCCCATGGCAGAAGCCAGCGGGGGAGGGAAGGCTCACCCCTGCAGACTGAGTTTCAGCAGGTCTGGGAAGAAACGGACGACAGCCTCGATTCCGGAGTCCCAGCGATATGGGCACAGACGGTGCCAAAGCTCGGAGCTCCAACTGTGTCCGCCGGCATCTCCTCCAGCCTGTCAAACTCACGCTCCTTTCGGCTTTTCAACACTGCAGCCTAATACATACATGCGCGTAAGGAGTGCTGAGTCCACAGTAGGTGCTCGATAAAAATCTCCCCCAACCCTCTGATGCATGTTTACTGAGCACCTACTATGTGCACAGAAATGAACAAGAAATATCCCCTGCTTTGGGGGAACCTAGCACATACACAAACAATTACAACACTGGGCAATAAACATCAGTTTATAAAGGGGTACATGGGAACACAGGACTAGGATTAACTGCCTAGAACTGAGAATGGTGGTCCCAGAAGGCTCCCTCAGCTTAGAGGAGGTGACTCCTGAACACGCGAGGTGCTGACTGAGTGGGAGCTGCTTCTCCTGGTTCTCCTGCTCAGAAGTGTTTGTGCATTGCATCTCTCAAATGCCTCCTCAGGGCCTTTGCACGTGCTGTGCCTGCTCTCTGAGATACCCCTCTCGCTCAGAAACAGGCCCACCTCTGAGATCACAGCTCAGACATCCCTGCCCCCTCCTACCTAGTACAATCTCCCTCTTACATGTCCACGGAGCCCCACAGATACTCCGCAGGCCTCATCATAGCTACAGTTACATTTCACAGTGCATGATACTTCCGTTCACATCAGTACCATTCCAGGGTAAGCCCCCAGGGGGCACCCTGAATCCCCAGCAGTCAGCACAGGGGCCTGGCATATAATAGCACCAGCTGCATAATTACTGAGTGAATGAAGAAATGAAGAAAGATTTCCCTGGCCCTGCTCCCTACCCTTCTAAGGTTCTGAATATGTGTAGATGTCATGAATTTCATGACACTAAACATTCTAAGACATATGATGAGTTTCTCTGGCTCTGGAACCAAAGAGCTGTGGAGAGTTCGCTGGAAGCTCAGCCTCACCAAGAGGAGCCTCCAGTCTCACCGGACCCCAGGAAGGAGACCCACTGTCTGACACCTGCTGCGACCCCATTAACTGCACACTGTCACACCAGCTCATCTGCCCTGCCGGAATGTGGAATGAACGCTTCTCTGCGTGGCTTTTCCTCGGAAGGGAGTCACCAGGAGCAACCTCTGCCGACCTAGTGGATCAATGGTGCACAAATGTCCACCCCACTTTGGGGTCAAGGAACCCATCTCAGTATTGCAAGGAAGGAAAAAGAGAGTCAACCTGTCTGGGTAGCTCAGTTGGGTCCTGACACACTGAGGTTGCGGGTTCAATCCCTGGTCGGCACACATACAAAAAGCAACTAATGAATGCATATATAAGTGGAACAGCAAATCGATTTCTGTCTCTCAAACCAATCAATAAAAAAATTTTTAGAAAACAGAAAAAGGGAAAGACAAGAAAAAGCCTCTTGGTGCACACCCCTCTTAACCAGAGCAGTGTCTCTGTTATCTGGAATCTGCTTAACATTTTGGGGTTTCCTCTCAGGTTTCCATTTAAAATGCCTGGCAAGTTCCTGGTCTATAAATATGGTTGCATGAATGAACCCATGAATTAATTAATAAATCAACGAGCAAAGGGGGAAAAAGGTTTTCAACCGCCAGAGTGAACGGCTAAATAATATTTTGAAGTCTTTCCCAAACCTAGAGAAGCCCATGATTCTCAGGCTTTCACTTAACCCGTGATAAAATACAAAGAAACTTAGTGAAATACGCGCTTTAAAACCCTACTTTATATGCATCGCATATGTTCTGCTTAATTTAGTCTCTTCTAAAACATTCTGGAAGCCCACTTGCACAGTGGCCACATGCTATGCATTCCTGGAATGGCCTTGCCTGCTTTTTAAAATGTTATCAGTGCTACGGCCAAAGCCAGGTACACAGGAGCTCCCTGAAGAAAGATGGAACGCTGAGTATGAGCCATCTCTTTTTTAAAAAAAAAAAAAAAAATTTTTTTAATTGATTTTTGAGAGGGAGAGGGAGAGAAACATCCGTGTGAGAGTGAAACATGGAACAGCTGCCTCCAGCACGCCCCCTACTGGGGATCAAGCCTGCAACCCGGGCATGTGCCCTGACCGGGTACTGAACTGGCAACCCTTTGGTGCACGGATAACAACTAACCAACTGAGCCACACCGGCCAGGGCGAGCCATCTCTCTTTTAATCCTCATGGAGGTCACCCTGGGGGAGAGGCGGGGAGCAAGGCTGACCTGGGATGCCAGGAGGCTGCACTAGACCAGGAGACACAGGATGTCAGTCAGACCTCAAGCACCTGGAAGCAGGGGGTGGCGATGGGTATGTCTCTGCTTTTGCTAAACCTGCCAAGTCCACAGGCTTGATTTCCCTGAATTGATTTGCAAAATTAAAATTCCACTTCCTGTAATTTTATGCAGAGAAAAATAATTTTTCCTGGGAATTGAGTCACCACGACCAATAGTTGCTGAAATCAGATAGGCATCATTCAAGAGCATTAATTTTTTTCATCCATCCTTCTGACCTTCCTTCCACACCCCGGGCCCTGGGCTGGGTGGGGGCTGGGGGCTGGGGGCTGGGGGTGCAGCCACGGAGCTCAAAGTCTCCCGGGAGATCCCAGAGAACCACACGGGGAGGAGGCCAGGGGAGCGCGTCCATTCAAAATCAAACAGTTTGGCAGCTTTTTGCTGGGATTCGGAGGCGTTCATTCACTCCAACAGCTGTTGCCGGTTCTTCACTATGACACCCTCAAATGCGCTCCGGGAGCTCACCAGCCACTCACTCGGCCACCCCTGGGTGCCGTGTCCTGGGAATGCCACCATCTGGCGAGGGGCACGGGCCAGTCCCGACACCCTCCAGCACCTTCCGGAGTGTGACCTGGGCTCCCAGGTCTGCATCTGTGGGGGGCACTGTGCAAGGGCCACGTGCATGCCCGTGTCCTCCCAGAGGAGCCGGGACGCAGAAAATGAGGCTGGTTTGTTCACCCGCAGACTCCAGATGGAAGGGGCCCAGTGTCTCCTGTCGCCGGAACGCAGGCATCCTCTCTCCTCCGTCCCCAAGGCTGTGTCCTTAGCTCATTCATTCACTCACTCATTCCAATACGCAATTGCTGGGGACCCACTATGCCAGGTGCTGGGGACAAGACGTCCAGAAAGTCCTGTTCCCGTGGAGCTGACAGTCAAGAGGAGAGGAATGTACAATGGTCATAAATAAGCAAGAGGTACAGAATGTTAGATAAATGACAATAAAGGAGAGAGTGGCCAGGGAAATCATCACTGAGAAGGGACATTTACAACCCGCCTCCTCACTGACATTCCTCCGATCTATTCTCCCAGGAGCCAGAGTGATTCTCTGATATGCAAGCACCACATCACCCACCCCCCTGCAGAGCCCATCAGTGTCCCCATCAACCGCTGGAGAAAGATTGACACCTCCCCATCCGTCTGTCTGTCTGTCTGTCTGTCTCTCACATGCACTCACATACTTACTTCAGAACCCCAGGCAGGCCACAGGACACAGTGTGCCTTTCTTCACCTTCGAGTCTCTACACTGCCATTTCCTACTACCTACCTGGCTGATGTCTATCCATCCCTCAATTCTCAGTTCCAAGCGCCACCTCCTCCAGGAAGCCCTCCCTGATGCCCCAGGGCGGGTTCAGTTGTCTCCTGAGAGCCTGGTATCTAACTCCCAGTGCTTCCCCCTAGCCCAACACTGATCTTACACCTGACAACTGCCTCTGTTTCCTCCACTAGACTAGGAGCTCCTGCCCAGGAGAGACCTGGGTCCAGTTCACAGCTGTATTCCCAGGGGGCTGACCATCATACCGGACATAAAATCAGTGTGCAAAAAATATTTGAAGGGAGAGTATCCCTGAGAGAAGAAAATAATAACATCCAAGGCAGGCGTGGGTGTGGAGAAACTGATATGCTCATCTGCTCCCAGGGCCAATGTAAGTCATAAAAGCAATTTGGCAATATTCACTTTCAACTAATATTTTTTGAAACGCCACCAAGAGTCAGGCACCGTACCAAGGGACTCTGTGCACTCTCTGCTTTCTCCCGCTTAATACCCTCAAAAACCTCGTGCTTTTCAAATTATTACCTTACTACAGATGAGGAAAACGCAGTTCTGAAAATGAGCCAGCTTGCACGCCAGTGCAGAGCAGAGCGAGGGGTCAACGCTCCTGACTACAAATCACCTGCTTTCCCCCAATATACCCCACCCCCAAACCATGCATTAATTTTTGATTTACTAATCCCGCTTCTAAAAACTTATCCTATGGAAGGAATCAAGGAAGAGAAAGCCAGGTACACAAAGATGTCCACTGCAGCGTTCTCTACCCAAGTGCAGCAAGGACACAGCCTGGATTTGGGGTGATAACCTTACTTGTAAACACCCGGGACTCCTGAAACATCACGTTGCCTGGCAACGTTGGCAGGCAGACAGACCTCCAGTTCCCAGGCCGTCCAGAACGTCACAGGGGACACGAAATCCCATCACAAAACATTGGCCCGAGAGAAAGAGCTGCATGGTTTTAGTCCAGGTGACCATACGCTTGGTTTCCCTGGGACGGGCCCCTTTCACTCTTAAGACTGTCCAAATTTGGCCAATGAATTATTCCACCATGCTACTATTTTTTTTATTGTGGTAGAAATCCCATTAACATAAAATTCATCATTTCAACCATTTCAAAGCATTTAGTAAAAACCACAATTTTGTGCAGTCATCACCACCATCTAGTTCCAAAACATTTCAACACCCTGAAGGAAATCCTGTACCCATGAAGCAGTCACTCCCCCGTTCCCTAACCCCACCCCCACCCCAGCCTCTGGCAACCACGAATCTGCTTTTTGTCTCCAGGGATTTGCCATTCTGGATATTTAATAAAAATGCATTCACACAATATGTCTCTCACCCTAGGTTTGGTCTCAATTCCTCCACTAACTTGCAATGAAAGCCTGGATAAGTCCCTCCCTTGCTCTGGGCCTCAGTTTCCCGACTGGTGAAACAAGAGGTTGAACCAAGGGGTCACTAAATTCCCTGCGGTTTTAAAGATTCTGCGATTCTGATCTGGCTCAACCCCAGACTCATCGGGCCTTGTGTCACCCACGGCTCTCTGCGTCCCCACGGAGCCCAGCTTTCTGGATTCTGAGGTGCGTGTTCTAAATCTCCTGGTCCCCCATGATCCATTCTAAACAACTGGTGCTCAATAAAGGTTTATGGAGGGACCACATAAAATTCTTACTGAGCGTGCCCGATTTCTGTAAGAACTGCCTTAATTAGCATAGTCTTGGCTTCTGTGTCAATTTGGAGCTGAAACAAATTCAGGTTCAGCTCATGGGACATTCTGGACTCTGGAATCCCGAGGAGCAGTTTGAGGGGCCTTTCCCCCAACTTTCCCTGGACCACCAGGTGTAGGTAGGACACACTCACGCCCACAAAGGGTTCTGTGGGTTTAATATTAAAAGGGTTTGGGGAAGTCTGGCTTCAACAGTGGTAACAGTGTCCTTCCAGCAAGAGGCTGCAGAGCCTTTGATGTGCTGATTTGCATTTTAGATTCTGCAAAGCATCGTCCAAACGGCTTCCACCCCTCCCCCTGCCAGGTCTGCAGGAAGAAGGTTACAACTGATCTTTCCGCCTCTACTTAAACATCCGCCTTTTCAATTTTCCTGGGCCTGTTCCTTCCTGCTATTTGCCATTGGTGCTATTTCTGAACTGGCTGAAGCACTCCCCGAAGCCATTCATCAAGCTGTGGTGTGTTTGTTTGTTTTTACCGAGATCAGGGAGGGGAAACTAGTCAGCTGGCCACATCCACCCACTGCCTGTTTTTGTAAATAAAGTTTTATTGGAGCAGAGTCCATCTATTTACATATATGATTTATGGCTTCTTGCAAGGTACAAAGACAGAGTTGAGTAGTTGCCACAGACGCTGTTTAGCCCAGAAAGCCTATGATATTTATTTACTAGTGAGCGTGTTAAGGAAGGAGTTTGGAGACACCTGCTCTAGACTGTGGAAAACTCAGTCCCCCGAGAAACTGGACTCGGGCAAGGATGTGACAGTCCCCTCTTTAAAACATCCAAAGCTCTAACAGTGCTCTGGCTGTGGCCACCCCTCCACTAGATCTCTTCAGGTGCTGCACGTGAAAACTACAGAAAATTCAAAGATACAGATGAGCAAAAATGTTCTTCACAAGCCAACATCTGGCATTCTGATGTACATCATGGTGTGCATTTCCACTGTAAATGGGAATTTTTTATACTCTGTTCCAGGGAGCGCTCGTCATGAGATAATCCATCTCCCACTCCTCGATCCTTAGGTTGTCTCCAATCATTAACCATTAAATCCTGCAATGGACACCCACATGCAATGACTTTCCCGGGAAACATTTTGCCTAGAAGTGGGCTGGCTGGTTCAAAGGGTATACACCCTTTTTTTAGAGCTTTTGATGGATGCAGAATGGACTTCAGGCCTAAGGAAAACACCTCCCCTGCTGACTTAATTCAAAGCTTGGAGGTCAAGGTTCTCAACCTCTCCCTCAGGGCAGACCCAATAAAGATGTCTAATGAGCCATAAACCAGGGCCCCTGGCTGGCCCGGGCCCTCACTGGGAACTTGAGGGGTTCTTGTTTATGGCAGAATCATCACAAACTTGACTGCTGGGTTTGCAGGGGCAGGGAGAACAGCTCTGCAGACAGCCCAGAGGCCAAGTCGGGCCTGGCCTTGGACGAGCGGGCAGGAAGGAAGCCCGGCCCGGAACTCATGTTCACAGCAGAGGAAACTCAACTTCAAAGCTCAATTCAACACAGCACAATGCTGGACTCAGAAAAAGGGGAGCACAACACACTCCCTCTTTAGGGAGGCTGAGGAGTGCATATTGCATTTCAGAAAGAAAAATGCATCCACTCCAAGTACAAATAGGTTGCTGAAGGAATCTGCCCAAGAGCTGCCTATGCGGAAAGCTCAAACTCAGGGAAGGTCTGGTCATGATGCTCCCCGGCTCCCGCTGTCTGTTGCCTTGGACAAGGTCAAGATCGCCCCCAAACCAAGTAACCTGGTCTACGCTGCAGGCCTTGCCTACACTCCCAGATTCCTGAAGGGTCCCATGACTCGAGTGTCTTTTTGACTTATTGCTTCTCCATGGAGAGCCCTTTATCCACAGTACAATTTCTACTTAGAGCACTTTTAAGGGACACCTCTTCCAGGAAGCCTATCCTGATTTCTCGGACAAAGGGACTTCCAACCTTCCTTGACAATTTACCTGATTATAATGCCTTGTACAGAGATAAACCTGAGGTTCTCCCCCTTGCAAGATTTATAGGCCCCCTCCCCAGCCAACCCAGGGCACAGACCCCATCATTCAGAGTTCCCCTTCCTAGAATCTACTTAATGCCTGGCACATGGAAGGCAGAAAGGACAGTGCTGGGTTCCCCAGAGGCAGGAGGCAGCCCCTCTGGGACACAAGGTGGTTTTAGGTAACACTTAGGATCTTTGATGTCCAGGGACAGCATTAGGCTTCTGTGAATGACATTCTGTGAAAGCGGTTTCCTTCCTGATTCCCCTGGGAGCCTTCCCATGAAGTCCCTGAGATGGTCTCGGCTTGGTACCACTTCAACACCTACATCTCCATTACCTGCTAGCCTCCCAATTTAACAATGCGCAAAGAATCCCAAGCTCAGGCCATCGGCTGTAGCAGTAGGTTTTAAAACATAATTTTAGTTTCATTGCATTTAAATTTTTACTTTGTTTTTATTTTTTTGTTAATCTTCGCCCGAGGATATTTTTTCCCATTGATTTTTAAAGAATGGAAGGGAGGAGAGAGGGGAGAGAGAGAGAGAAACATCGATGTGAGAGAGACACATCAATTGGTTGCCTCCGGCATGTGCCCCGACTGGGGCCAGGGATGGAGCCTGCAACTGAGATAGGAGCCCAGGAATCGAACCCAAGACCCTTCGGTGCACGGGCCAACGCTCTAACCACTGAACCACAACAGCCAGGGCAGGATCCAAATTCTTTAAGACCTAAAGGAATAGCTCTCTGGTGAAGGAATTTGGGAGAGACAGTGATTCAGGAGAGGCCACCCTTACCTACACTCAAATTGTACCCATTTCACAGCTGGGGAGAGGGGAAGGAAAGGCAACTGGCTAAGTGGAAACTGCCTGCAAGGCTGCCTAAGATCCAATACCGGCAGCCTGTTATCTATACAAATCTTGGAGGAAAATAGGGGTGAAGTGCAAAGAATGTAAACACCTAACAGCACCCCCCAAACCAGGGTGCAAGAAAAACCTCGAGGATGATGGAAACTGAACCCATGTCCCATAGACTGTGAAGGTCCATCCCCGCCGCTGCACAGTACCCTCCCCGCTCCCACCAGCCAACCTCGTTTGCAGGCTGTCCTTGGCAATCAACCTGCAGGGACAGCTGACATGTCCTCTCCTGGTGTTCCCAGGAGGATAACTGTGCCTCCCTCACCCTCCAGGCAACCAGTTCCTCCTGGACCAGCTCCTAGCACCCCATAAATCTGTCAGGGCCTGGTGCTGCCAGCCTCGGGGCACAACAGACGGGCCCCACTCCTGGCACGGAACCCAGGCCTCGCCTGAAGATACATACCCTGCCCCACTACCAGAAGGAGACCCCAGGGAGCCGTTCCAAGTTTATTCAGTTGCTTTGCGGGGCCCTGGGAAAGCCTGGTATTAATAATTACCATCATCAAATCACTAATTGAGCACCAATTTTGTGCCAAATGGCACATTAAATGGAGGTGGGTCGTAGGATTAGACCCACTTGATGGATGCAGATAAAGCCTGGTGAGGTTTACAATTTGCCCAAGGAGTGGAGCCTAGACTTGAACTCATGCGGCCACACTCTCCATCCCATCCTATTAATTCCAGCAGCATCGACCATTGCTGTGTCATTCGTTGCTACCCATGGCCTGGGCACTGTGCCGAGGGCTCTACATTTAATTAAGTAAATTACATCAATTTAATTTAATTCATTGAAGGGATTAGTTTCTTTTAAATACATTTAAAAATTAATTTATTTTACTCTGTTCAACGAATGACCTTCTGGGGTTGATAATATTATTATTCCATTTTAGAGGTAGGTAAACTGAGGTTTCAAAAGTCAAAGAGATTTGCTGAGGTCAAGGGCTTAGAAAGTTAGCAGACGGGGGATTCCGCTCAAGCTGTCTCCTGAGTCGGGGGGCTTTGCCATTTTGTCATCACCCCCACTGCCTGGCACAGGGCTGGGTGCTCAAGCATCTCTGCCTGTGCCCGGTGGTTGCCAATAGTAACCAGGAGCAGCCCCCCTCCCTCAAGTCACGGTGCCAAGCATGCCCGCCCCAGGTGTTGGGGAAAAGACTCCAAGTGGTTTTCTTCCTGGATCATTAAACTAGGGCACCTCTGTGACAAATGCTGACTCCAGAAATGGGACCATCCTGCCTGGTTTTCAGGGCAGGACACTGGGAAGGAGGAGATCCCGAGAGGGTCTGTGTCGGAGAAAAGAATGTTTCCTAATGCAGAGGCTGAGGCGAGCCAGTCAGGATCACAACTAGACCTCGGGGTCCCGACTCATGATGCCATGTTTTATATATAACATTCAGTGTATTACTAGATGCACCGTAGTAGTTATAGGTATTATTAAATATTTCTTATGTTTGTATGTATTGTATATTTTATATAATCTATATGACATAATGCTTGCTATTAAATACTTACTGATCATATGTACTTATTTATATGATATAAATATAGCATATATTTATTTATGTGAAATGAAGATTGCTTCTGCCCAAGACTTCCATAAATACAGGTTCTCCCAGCTACAGGAATCCCAAGTGAGCTGCCAACATGACCACACAGCAGGCGTCATCGGAAAACTATCAGCCACTCTCTGTGCCCAGCTCCAGAAAGGCCTGACCAGCCTGGCAAGTTGGGCCAGTCCTGGGACTCGCGGGTCAGCACTTTTTAAAACAGAAAGTGCCCTAAAGAATGCTGAGAGATCATGACCCGTATCCAAACCTATTCAACCTGCCTCTCATATCTCCCCCCAGACCCCCGCTCCCCTCATCCTTTCCCTGGGGCCAGTCTCTCTCTCCCGGGCCAGACCACCCTGCTGCTCTCGTGCCTGGAGGACCCCCGCAGCCTCCTTCCTGATTCCCTCCAAATGGAGCGGGCACGGCTTGTCCAAAGGCCAACTGGAACATTTCATCCCCTACACAAGAACCTTTCAGTGAGGCCAAACAATAAAACTTCTAAAAGAAAACATGGGATAAATTAAAGAAAGTGAAGCCAAAACTTCTGTTCATCAGCAGATACAATTAAGCAATGAAAAGGCAGGACATGGGCTGAGATAACAGTTACATATAAATTATACAACGCCTAGTGTACATGGATATTATATTTATAAACATAATTTATAACATTATATAAAGTAGCGTATTTTATATATACACACATGTGCACACACATAGTTCACAAAGGACTCGATCCCGAATACATGAAGAACTCTAAACCAATAAGAAAAAGACAACCTGGTTTATTGTGGAGGTTTTTTGGTGTGCTTTTTAAGGACAAAAGACTTGAACGGGCACTTTACACACACAAAATAAAATCTCCAAATGATCAATAAGCACATGAAAAGCTGCCCAACTTCACTGGTCATTAGGAAAACACAAATTAAAGTCACAATGAGATACTACCCCACATTTGCCACAGCGGCTAAAATGAGAGACTGATATTAGCAAGTGCTGTCAGGGACATGGAGATGGAGCTGGTGTGAAATTGGCACAAACACTTTGAAAGCTGTTGGGCAGAACCTTCTACAGTGGACCTGTAGCTATGAGTATTTCCCGACAGAAATGAGTACGTGTACACGAGTGTTCATCACAGCCTCACTCACAATAGCCGAAACCTGGGAAGCACCCAGCTGTCCATCAGCGGTGAGCTGGGTAAATGTGGCATATTCACACGGTGGAATATTAAGACAGCAATGAAAAAAAAACAAACTACTGCAACACACACAAACATAGCCAAGCATCACAGACATTACGCTGAGCAAACCAAGGAGGGCCCCAAAGGGCATGTATGTAAAATTTCACTTACAGGAAGTCCAGGAGATAGGCAAAGCTACTCTGTGGTGATATAGGCCAGATCAATTTGGGGATTACTGACAGGAGGGGTACAAGGAAGCTTTCTGGGGGCCTAGAAATGTTCTGTATGTTGATCTGGGTGGTGGTTCCATGCCGTGTACATACGTAAACATGGATAAAGTTTACACTTAAGGTTTGCGTACCTTATTATGTCAGTTATATCTAAGAAAACAAAACCTAAAATTTCCAGTGGCCTCCGGGTGCTTATGAAATAAAGCAACACCCCTCACCACGACCCTGCATATTCCATTCCTGCCCACCCCCAGGACCTCTTCTCTTGCCAAATCCTCCGCCCTGCCCCCTTTCCCCTGGCTCCACTCACCCTGGAGATCTCAGTTTTGCTTCAACATGAGGGAGTCAGGATCTGTACAATTCCACCCTCAGACGGGAAAGAGACCTACAGGAAACTGCCAGTCACCTTCCCTTTTCCCTGGGTGATGTCAGTACCCACCCGTGCTAGTGCAGCAACAGCGCCCTGATGAGATGCCTCTTCTTCCAGGAAGTCTTCCTAGAATCCCTGCCCCACCCTAGGTAGGCTCTGGTTCCCACAACTCTCAGCTTCTTTGTGACATTGGCCTCACTGTTTGAAGCCTGTTTACCTGTCTGCCTTGTGCTGTGAGGGCTGAGACCCTCTCTGTCCTATTCCCTGCCTTCTCACCAGAGCCTGGCACACAGCAGGTACACAGTAAACATTCACTGAAACACATGAATGTTTGAATGAGAAAATGAGTCATTTAAAGGAGGCTAAAAATGGGATGGTGCCAACAGATGCCACTCCCTTGGTATACAGAAGGTGAAATTTCCATCCAGAGAGGGCAAGTGACTTGCCTAAGGTCACACAGTCAATTAGGCATAAATGCAGCAGACCCCCCAGTCCAGACCCCTTGTCCTGGAGCTGCACCCTTCCCCCAGCTGCTGTGAGGCCTGTCTGCTAACAGTTCACAGGTTCACCCTTTTCCAGGGCAGCTGTCCTCCAATAGGCCGGCCCAGATCCCCATCCCTCTCTGTAAACCCCCCCAAACTATGGCATCCATTGCCATGATGCCATCGGCAGGATTTACTCTGAGGCTCCTGAGCCCCTCCTCCTCCCCCCATCAGATCAGGCTGAAGCTAAACTCAGCGAGATCACATCTCCTCCCCGCCCCCCACTCCTGGGAGCGCGCCCCAGTCGACTGCCTCCATTGAACACCCATCTCAAGCTCCACTCCTGGGGGACCCTGCCTAAGGCAGAATCCAAGGCCCTCGCCCACCTGCCTGGACACCAGGTGGATGCACTGCCTCTGGAATGAAAGTCTAAAATAAATGACAATATGCTCCTGAAACGAACACAAAATGATACTGAATGTAAACTGTAATTGAAAATAAAATTTAAAAATAAATAAAGCAACTTGGTGAACACACAAAAAAAAGATAATTTCCATTAAAAAAATAAAGTGAATAACAATGATAGTGATGAACTTGGGGTGTGCCAGAAGCCCATCCCGAAGGGGAGGTGAGGTCCATAAAGTGTGTGTGGGTGTTGGGGGAGAACCGACCCAGCTTCAAGTCATTTTACTTTTATCTCTAAAAGACACGCGGAAGGATCCATTGAAACATCTTTGAGTTCAGCCACCAGCACAGAAGCTCTAAAATGTCCCTCTGAGTCCAGAGAGAGGACCCTCCACAGAGACATCCTGCCCCACCATTGGCTCTCAGAGTCGCCACCTGAGCAGACAAGGGTCAGGTCCCCATGAGTCACTGTGAGCCCCTCCCCTGAAGCCAACTTACCCGGCCAGGTCCCAGAAAACACTATACAATCTCCTAAATTCACATAAACACCGTCTGCTCTCAGGTCTCCAGACCTTAATTTTGCCCGGCATAATCACCAGTTATTAAGAGCTCAGAGGACACAGTGTTTGGGGAGAGCATGCAGGACTGGCAGCCAGGACCCCCCGGTCCCTTGCCCTCTCTGTGCCCCTCTGTATGACTGTGCAGAGCATGGGCTTCCAGAGTCAACCAGCGGGGCATCCAATCCCATCTAGACCTCTACCAGCTGTGTGACTTTGGGCAAGTCACTCCACCTCTCTGAGCCGTGGCTCCCTCCTCTGCAAGGGTATACAGGCATGTGCTTTTGTGAGGATTAACGATTACATATGTGAGGTGCCTGGCACAATGCCTGTGGTCGCCATGTGCATCGATTGCTGTCCTCACTGACAGTATTATTATTAATAATTTAGACTGGGATGAGGTGGGACCCTGTGGAATTGGACTGCTGGTCAGCATCTGCCCAAGTGCAGGAAAAAGGAGTGAAATAGAAGGCGGGACAGGCGACGTCTGGCATCCCAAAGAACACGTGTATACAGCAGGCACTCAGTATACAGGAGCTCTGCTTATAATAAAATTCCTCTTCAGAGAGGGAACCCAAGAGGACGACCCCTCTGGTCTCAGAGATCCTTCTATATCCAGTGCTGCAATTTCATGCAAACGGCCCCAGATCTTGGACAAGAGCAGGAACAGGTCGCCTCTCCCTGGTCACAGCCTCTGACCCCTGGTTCACCTGAGCCACAGTCGCCCTCTGCCTGTGGGAGGCCGCAGAGCTCACCGCCTGCCAGCCACCGGGGAAGAGCCTGCCCAGCCACAGCGGATGCTGGCGGAGGCCCACCCAAACCCTCCTGGCACAGGTGACGCCTTTCTCCTATCGGTGGGACAATTTGGAGGTATGTTCCACAGTCCCCCCAGGCTCCGCCCCCAGAGGAACCTGCTCATCAGCACCCCCCAATGGTGTACCATCACCCAAATAAACCGACTGCCCTGGCACCCTTGGCTCAGCCTCTGCCTCTGGGAGAGCCCAGCCTAAGACACCCCCCTTTCCTAGAACTACTGACTCATAAGAGATGGACTGGATCAGAACACCTGTTCTCCCCTAGGGTGTCCTGACACAACCATGAGACATACCCCGTTGTGAAATGGGTCCACAACACGCTGACTACCAAGTCAATGTGAGGTTCCAACATTTGTGCTGGCTGCAATTTTCAAGTTGCCCTTTTACCAAGTTATTCAAAAGATTTAGTGACCCTCTATGTGTCTGACCCTGTGTTTTGTGATGGGGAGATACTGATAACCTCAAAAGTCTGGGTCCCTATTTACATAGAGCTCAGTCGGGGAGTGGAAAAGACAGGGGATGGGTAAGGCAGCCAGGATAAGACGGTAGCCTGTGACAAGGCAGGTGAAGGGAACTGGTCTGTGATGTGAGTCACAGTTGAGCCCTGTGTATTGGGTGATCACAGAAGGCTTCCTGGAGGAGGTGACATTTCAACTGCATGACCTAAAGGATCAGAGGGAGCCAGCCAAGGGGAGACCATGAGGTCTAGAGTTTAAAAAAAAAAAAAAAAAAAAGAGCTCAGAGGATTGATGGAGTGGAAATTTCTGTTAGCCTGGCTGGAATGGGGCGCAGGAAAGTGGTGGCTGAGTCTGGAGAAGGGGTGCTGAGCAGATCTCACAGGGCTCTGAGGCCACCTGTGAGAGTGCACCGGGGGCTCTCCCAGAACCACCTTCTTCTCCCTGTCTCCCTTGCGTTCTGATCCACTTTTCTGAGTGGGAGAGGGTGGAGTTACCACCCGCCTGCCAGGAGCCTCACCGAGTCCCCCAGTCCCAGGGGAGGGCGTCTCACATGTCAGCATCCTCCATCCGGTGTGTCCAGGTGAGAATTGCTGGCTTCCAGGCAGGTGGAGGGAGAGAAGGAGGGAGGTGCTTGGAGATCAGCACCTGGCCAGTGGGCGTCTGGGTTGGAAGAGAGCTTTGGGTAGCGGTTCATCACACTTAGACTCGAATTCCTCTCCTGCCTTTACGAGCTTAGGAAGTTTATCTTCCTCAGCCTCCGTATGCTCACCTGTCAAGTGGGTTAATAATCGTTTCTATTTCCAAAAGCAGCTGAGAGATTTGCTAAGAGCATATGGTACATGGAAAAGCGCCTGGCACTGGTTATTAATTGATTCCATTTTACTGGTCTCCTGCTATGCACCGGGCACTGTACTGGGAGCCAGGGTGCAGCTGTGAAAAAGACAGGGCCAGCGCTGGGTGTGGCAGGGGAGACATACGATGCTACCTCAAGTCAGCAATCCCAAACCCAAGGTTTTACGAGCATTCGGTAGGTGTGTTCCCTCAGGCTGAGACCCTGTCCCTGACAAAAGGCCAGAGCCTACAGCTGTAACATAAACCCTGCAGATTAAGACTTTGGTGTCTTAGAGACCCAAGCATGGCATCCTTAGAGAATTCAGCTCTTTAGGGGGCGACTCAGCTCTAGCAGGGTCCAAGCCCCGCCCCTACCCTCACCCCCACTGGCAACATCTCTAAACCTGAGCAGCCTCTCCGGAGATTAGCTGCAGGCCCGGTCACTTATGCCAAGGGCGGCATCCGCCAGCCCAGGTATGAATCATGTCCTGCTGCTCTGTAGAGTACGGGGAGGGGACCACCAGACCCACGTCCGAAAACGCTGATGTGATGTGGCCGCGCCAAGAAGGGGACAGGCGGAGAACGGGGCAAGCCCAGGTCCTGACCTCCCCCACCGGTGGAAACAACCCCAAACGCAAAGCTTCAACTCATGTCGCCAGCTCGAAAATAAACTCTGGGCAGAGATGATCTCCCTGATGCTTCAGTGACCCTGTCACGCCAGGTATTATTATTGTTTCCAGGCGAGAAGGGAGGAAACTGAGGCTTAAGGAGATTAGCTGCCTTGGCCAAGGTCACTCATCTTGTCAAAGTCCAGAGGCCAACAGGCTGAACCACTGCTGGGCTGGCAGGAATGACGAGAGGGGACAATCTGAAAAACACAAGAGGCGAGTCCCCAAAGCAGACCTGAGTGACAGGTGCTGCCCGCTGGTCCTGCTGCAAGGCGGTACGGTGGAGCGGACAAGGGGAGGCTGCGGCCCTGGCTGTGACTTCAGCTGTGTTTCCTGAGCTTCAGTTTCCCCAGCTGGGCAAAAAGGGCCTAGCACAGTGCCTGGCACACCCACCAACCCCAGGCCTGTCCCACTGATGATGAGGAAAGACCAGGCATCCAGGCTACCGCTGGAGTCCAGGGCCAGCACTCGTGAATCTGTCCACCCTCAAGGCTGGGGACCATCGGGCCCGTGACTCCTCCCTTCGAGGAAGGGCAAGGCCAGGGTGCAGGCTGGCATCTGCTGTGTCATGCCTGTTGACACCCAGAGGCGGCCTGTTCACACTGGGGCTGGGTTAGAGGTGAAATATTCTACAGCCCAAACCCAGTATCTCAATCCAGGGCTGCAGCTGGTATATGCAAATGGCTGGCACATGTGTGTGTGCAACGGAGGCTTGTACACATATGCTCAGGTCCAGGGAACACGTTTCCAGGTGCTTGGGTGGATAGGAGATGTGCGTGTAGATGTGGGGGTGCTGGTGGTGGGCGTGGGATGCCTGGGGACAAGCACAGGGACACTGGCGAACGGCATAAACAGTTAACATGGAGAGAGTCAGGATCTGTAAGAATTCCACCCTCAGATGGGAAAGAGACCTGCTGGGACCTGCCAACGACCTTCTCTTTTTCCTGAGTGATGTCAGTACCCGCGTGTGCTGATGCAGCAACAGTGTCCTGCTTAGATGCCTCTTCCTCCAGGAAGTCTTCCCAGACTCCCCACCTCCACTTCAGCAGGCAGGCTGGTGGCAGTGAAAGGCGGTCATGTAACTGTGAGGGACAGGCAGTGGGTGGGAGGATTTGGGGCTGTGGGGGGCTTGTCAGCAGGTGTGCAGCTGTGGATCTGAGCAGTTATGTGCAGAGAGGCATGTGTGTGTGTGTGTGTGTGTGTGCGCGCGCGCTGGGGCAGGACTGCAGTTAAAAGCTTGGACTCTGGAACCACCCTGTCTGGGTTTACATCCTGCCTCAGCCACTTAAAGTCTGTGATTCTCTCCGAGCCTCAGTTTTCTCATAGGGACAATAACAGCTTCTCTCAGGGGCTGGCTGTGAGGATTAAATAAGTAAATGCATGAGAGGCACCAGCGCAGTGCCGGGCATATAGTAACTGTTCAGTAAGGAGTAGCTCTCATTAGTACCATGGTGACAGAGACATCTGTGGGTCGCCATGGTAACTGCATCATTATGGGGGTCCATACCTGTGCGGCACAGCAGTGGAGGAACTGGATGGGATGCTGTGTGTCTGTAGGGGTCATCTGTCATTTCCTTATGTTTTGGGAACTACAATAAAAATTTATTTCCCACCCCAGCATAAAATGTATTCACTCTCCATTCAACCAGTTAGAGCACAGAGGAAACCGAGGCCCCATATTCACAACACAAGAATGAACGGCTATGAGGCATGAAATTTAACAGTCCCCTGACACCCTCCAGACACCTCAAAATAGACCCTAGGTTACAGCAATGAATGGCAGTTAGGTGACACCCCTGTCCTCAGGGAGCTCACAGTCTAGACTAAGGACAGATGGGGCAGAACTCAGAGAGAGACCCAAGAAAGGTTTCAAAACAAACTGTGATGAGAGTAAAGGGGGCACATCAAGAAGGTACCACAGAGAGAGAGAGGCAGTAGAACAGCCTGTGCAAATGTCCTGGGGCAGGAGACCCGCAGGAGAACTGAAAGTGCACAGCATCCCAGGGGCCGAGGACACCAGGCAGCAAGGCTGGAGAGATGGGCCCAGAAATGTGAAACAATGCAAATGTCTAATGACTGGGGATTGGGTACCCAGACTGCGGGATTCTACTCTGGCAATTTTATACTCTTGTCCCAAATGAAGTTTACAAACACTGGGGATGGGAAACAGTTAATGGCATGATGTTAAGCGAAAAGAGGAAACTGCAAAGCTGCCTACATCTGGGGCTTTGTAGGTAAATTTTGTACAAAATCCCCGCCAACATTTCACCGTGCTTGTCCAGCGGTGCTGGGCTTCGGGTTGGTATTTCTTCTTCCCGCATTCGGGCATTTATAATGTTCGATCAAGAATTTTTATTTTATTTTTTTAGCTTAACAAAGAGCAAAGCTCCGTGCCATCTTCTGTCCAGATCCCCACACCCTAATGAGGTTTCTGGAGCTGTATTTTTAAGAAGACAGGCTTTTTTTTGTTCAAATCTCAAATAAACAAAAGCCCATTTGGCAGAGGTCCCAGGTGGGGGGGGATGTTCACCCTACGCGCCCTCCCGGTACTGACACTGTAGCTAAGACAACAGCAAGTGTTTTCTCGGGGGGCCATGGGGAGGGGGCTCTGGAGCTCTTGCTAAGCCTCAGGAACTCATCCCAAATAGTTTCTTCCCCACCCAGAGACCCTCCCTTTCCTGTGGCTCAGGGTCAGCCCTCCTCCTACACTCTTACTCTGAGCCAGCGCATTCCCCCCAGAGCCCTGACCAGCCCTGAATTCCTGGGGCTTGGAAGCCCAGAATCTTCGATCTTAAAAACCATGCGGTCCAAACTCCCTAGTTACACCAGCGAGAAAACTGGGCCCTGAGAGGGGATGTGAGTTGCCCAGGGACGTCCAGGAAGCAGGGGCAAGGTCCACACTTGAACCTGGACCTCCTCACCAGGACCATTCACTCAACAAATGTGCATTAATTAAGCAACTACTATGTGCACTGCCCTAAGCATTGGGGACACAGCCACAAAGCACACTGATGGGGTCTCTGCTCTGGAAGGCAGAGCTTTCAGCAAATGAAAGGACAAGGCCGTTTCTGAGCCAACCAGGTCTATGAAGGCAACAGCGCAGTGTCCACAAACAAAGTGTGATGGGAGCACAGCCACGCCCACTCGGTTCCCTAGTCTCTGGCTGCCTGTGTGGTGAAAGGAGGTCACCAGTCGTGATGGGGTCACATGGTCAGAAAATCCAAAAATATTTACTATGGGGCCCTTTATGGCTGACCCTACCCTACCCTACCCTACCCTACCCTACCCTAGGGCACAGGACCTTGTCCGTCACTTCCATGGGTGAGTCCCGCCAAGGTAGGCGCTTGAACAACAACGGCGGTAGGTGATTAACTCAGGGACCCGCACCCAGCAGGGGCTGAGCATCACCTGGGCTTGCGATGGGTGAATGAATGAGTGACTATCCAAACCTCAAAGGGAAGCCACAGGCATCACCCCTTAGGGTCCCTCCAGGGTCCTCCACAGAGTAAGGGTCTGGCATCCCCTGGGCAGGCGTCTCTCCAACAGCACCAGCCTGCCCTTGACGTTCAGTCTGTGAGCCCAGAACTCTAAAGAGAGGACGTGATTCATTCCACAGGGCCTTTCACCAGGAGAGGAAGGAAACCAGCCCCAGATCCGGAGACAAATTTAACTCCTCTCCTCCATGCAAGCACCTCCGCCCCAAACGCATGTGCATGCACACACACACACACACACACACACACACACACACACAACATCTCTCTACTTCGCTGGGTACAGGGTCCAGCCCCGCAGCCGGGCGGCGGGGGGCATTGGCAGTTACTGGCTCAGCTTTGTCCAGAAGCAGCACCCACAACTCTCTCAAAACACAGCAAATCCTCAGAAAGGCAGGATTTCAGCAAACTCCTCCCTCCCCCTCTCCCTCTTTCCCTTTCTCTCCCCCCTCTCCGCACTGAGACAAAGAGGGAACTAAAGAAACAAGAGCCTGAGCAGGAAATAAGGACCTCGCGCCACGCTGGGAACCTCAGATCCAGCTAATAAGCTGGTCTCTTAGGAGGGTATTAGCGTCTACAATACCTGGGAGACTCACCTAATTTAGGTTTAATTCCCTGGGGTGGGGAGGAGGCCTTCCTCAGTGTAGTGGGCAATTAATTCCCCACTTGCCAGGTTGCTGAAGCTCCCTTGTGCCTGTCCCGTAATAACACAGCAGGGGCAGGTGCAAAATCAATGCTCCCTGTTCAGCTATATTTGAAGATGGACCTTAAAGGCCCAAGGACCTTCACCTCCAGGTGCATCAAGTGTTCACAAGACAGAAGACACTAGTAAGGGCCCCGAGTGCTCTTTATCGTAGCTGTGTGATCCTGGAAAAACTGCTTAACCTCTCTGGGCCTCCATTTCCTCAGGGGATATCAGTACTGCCCGACCCACCTGCCAGAGCCATGAAGATTAAAACACTCCAGGGAAGTAAATGTGTTTGGGGGTAAACCTCTTAAGAGCACATGCACTGTTAGTCACTGCCATGCCTCCTTCCAGTCTATAGTTAAAATGACCTTTTGGCAAAAGGGACTCTGATCACATTGTGCTCCTGCTTAAATCCCCCAGAGGTGCTTAGAATTAAATCCATCCCCTCCCCCTGGCTCTGTGCCCCAGGCCCCATCCTCTCTGCCCTCAGCCCCCACTGCTTACCTTGCTTAGCCTGCTCGGGTCACACTAGTCTCTGCTGCACTCCCACCAGAGAGCCTTTGCAAATGCTGTTCCCTCTGCTTGGAATGAGCATCCCCCTTCACACCCCCCACCACACACACACACACACACACACTTTAGGTCTCCGCTTTAACGGCCTTCCTCAGGGTAGTGGGTTGTATAATGTCCCCCTAAAAGTCACATCCACCTGGACTCTTGGAATGTGACCTTATTTGGTCTTTGCAGATGTAATTAATTAGGTCTCGGTGAGGTCATACTGGATCAGGGTGGGCCCTAATCCAATGACTGGTGTCCTTACAAGAAAAGGAGAAGACACAGATACACAGATTCAAGCCAAGAAACCCCGAGGACTGCCAGGTGCAACCAGAAGCTGGAAGAAAGACAGGAAGGGCTCTCCCCTGCAACCTTCAAGGGTACGTGGCCTGCAGACACCTCGATTGTGGACTTCTAGCCTCCAGACAGCGAGAGAATAAACTGTTTTGTGCCACCCAGATTCTGGTTACTTGTTACAGCACACTCAGAAAAGCCGGGCCCACCCGTCAGCTAAAGTGCGTCCTCTGTCCTCTGGGCTTCCTGCAAAGCCCCCTGCCCCTCTTCCCCCCCTGAAATGTCCACAGCCCCTCCAGGCACAAATGACCAGAGAGAAGGGGTCCCCCGCTATGGGCTCCCTGCAGCAACCAGCTTAGAGCCCGCTCACAGCAGGCATCCAATAGAAGTTTCCAAATGAATTAATTTGACAGATGCGCCAAAGGAAGCTCAGAGGGGTTGAGAGACTCCTGGAAGGTCACACAGCCAGGAGAGGCAGGTTCCAGCCTCCAGACCACTGGCTTCCACAGGGGTGATCTGGGGAGCCAAGATGCTGACCCTGCCCGTGCCCTCTGGACTCTACGCCAGACCAAGAGCCTGACCTTGGCACAGACCCATTTCAGCTCAATGAACCCAGAGATAAAGTCTCCCCATCCTCTGAGATCCCGGGGCCGCTGTGGGACGAGGGATGCCCTGGACTGGGGTTACCCTGACACCCGCAGGGCCGATCCAGCCATGGCTGTGCAAGAGGGAGGACCCTGCCCACGGACCCACTGTCCCTGTCACACCCCTCCCCCGGCTCCTCCCTCACACCCTCGTTGCCTAACTCTGCGTTTATGAAGCATTTATGGAGGCACACAGTCCAAGGGCTGGGCATTAATCGCACTGACTCATGAGAGACAAGCGACTCCAGGCAGGAGAAATAGTCTCCACTGGGTGCCAGCCTGCCCTTAACACCTCTGCAAGGCTCGCTAATCACCCCTTTTTAACAAAGTGGGAGCGAGGCCTCGGGCTCAAAACCATAGGGAATGGCAGCATTTATTTGGTTGGAACCTGATGACAAGGTTGGGTTTCCCTGGTTTGTATTTTTCAAGGAAATTTCTACTTATGGCCAGAGATGCTGGTTTTTCAGTTTATAGTAATGATACATAGATTTATATTAAAATATTAGGTGAGTCTACAGACCTGGCAAAAATCAGAAAGATGTGTGAATGACAAAGCTTGGGGAGCTCTGCACTCATTCACTCACTCACTCACTACTCTAGCTAAGAGGCAGTCATACACCACGTCCCTCGGGTAGTTCTGTGATAAGTTCCTCAGTTTTTGCCAGAATTGAGTAATACGTTATATGGCCTAATATGTTATATGGCCAGGCCTCTTGGTCCAGGTGCCCCTCAGAATAACCTGGGGAGATTTCTTTTTTTAAGGGCTTTTTATGTTTATTTTTTATGTGAGTGAGAAACGTGGATCGGTCGCCTCCTATATACACCCAGACCAGGGACTGAACCCCCAACCTGGGTAAGTGCCCTGACAAGGAATCAAACTGGAGACCTTTCAGTGCACAGGATGGCATTCGACCAACTGAGCCACACTGGCCGTGGCTCAGTTTTGCAAGATGAAAAAACTTCTGGAGATGGACGGTGGTGATGGTAGCCCAACAATGTGAATGGACTTAGTGACACTTTTACACTTAAAAATAGTTAAGAAGATAAATGCATATTATGATCACATTTTAAAAATAAATAATTTTTTTAAAAAAATAGGGCTTGGACCCAGCTGCCTGGGTTCAAATCCCAATTCTCCCATGTGCTAGCTAGGTGGCCTTAGGCAAGTTACTCTGCTTCTCTGCACCTCAGTTTCCTCATCTGCAAAATGGATATAAAATTAATAATACCTGCCTCCTGGGGCCATTAAGAGGATGAAGGGAGTTAAAGGAGCGAAATAACGGGCTTATTTACCAGGGTGCCTGGTTCGCACATGTGTTCAGCATGTTAACAGCTGTGTTACTGTGTGGTCATTACCATTCCCTCCACACCCTGCTGGAACGCTGAGGTTCTGGACGACACCCACACCAATAAGTGGGCCCATGGGGATAGATTTTGGCCTTGTGGTTTGTTTAATATCAGGTGCCACCGATGAGTAAGGAATGAAGACTTCCCACATGTAGGAAAGTGGAGAAATCAAACCCATTAAGGACAGAGGCCGATTCAGCAATAACTAGATGTCTCTGCTCAGAGCCAGGGCCAAGAGCCCTCTGCCCTCGGCTGGCTGGTTGGTGCAGGCCAAGACCCTGCCCTCTCTGGGCTCCAGCAACCCCCACTCTCCCTCCCCACCCCCCAATGAATCTAAGGGTGAGCACAGTCCACGGTCCCAACTATCAGCACATTAGGCTCCGGGGCCCCACCGGAACCCCAGGGGTGGGGTGAGGGGAGGCAGGTGTCCCCAGGGGGCCACGAGGTCAGAGGGTCTCAGACACACTCAGGCCTTTCTGCTCCTGACCCACTGGCTCCCCAAGGCCAGACCTGGGAAATGCTCCCCAGGGAAGTTGGGGGTGGAACCTGCCTACCATTCATCAACTGGCCTCACCCAGGCCACCAGCCCCATTCATTAAGTGCCCCGAGGGGACAGAACACAGAGTCCCTGGCCCTGGACCAAACATTTCATCCAGAATCCCAGGACAGGAAGGGCTGGCTCCTAAGGAGTCACATTGTTCATCCCCCTACCTTCACTGCCCTGTTCGTTTCCCATTTTTTAAAGAAACACATCCCCACCCTGGCCGGGTAGCTCAGTTGGTTAGAGCATCATCCCGATACGCCAAGGTTTGGGTTCAGTCCCCAGTCAGGGCACATACAAGAATCAACCAGTGAATGCGTAAGTGAGTGGAACAACAAATCGATGTTTCTCTCTCGCGCCCCTTCCTCTCTCTCTCAAATCAATTTAAAAAATTAAAAATAAATAAACACATCCCCAATGTTGCAAGGTCATCCAATAAACACACATGGATGTGCTTGAAGCTGATACTGTGGAAATATTATTTCATTAATAGCAATCATAATAACAGCTGCCAAAGACAAGCCCAGCCTGAGCTAGTAAGAACTCGGGTCTGTCTCTCTGTGGAGCCCTGGTCATCCTCTCTGGGCTGCAACTTCAGAGAATCCAGCTGGCCCACTTCGGCCATCCCCATCTCGGAGTGACAGGTCCCCACAAGGCTTTGTCCATCCAGGGAGGGGAAGGCTGGGGTGGCATTTCTCCTGCAAAACCCAGAAGATCCAGGCCCAACCACAGGCAGGGGGCCCAGGGGCAGAGTGGCAGTGGGCTCCAGCAGGCTGTGGGGACAAGCGGAAAAAGGGCCCAGACCTGTTCCTCCACCCACCAGGGTGCTGGGTGCTGAAGTATACTCATGTCACAACCTGCCCTGTGGGCCCTGTGTCACTCGTGGGAGTGCCTGAGCCTGGCAGGCGGCCAGAGGGTACTGGAGCTCCACCCAGACCGCTCCGGAGCTCCTGTACCCCTAGCCGGCTCACATCTGCTGGGGGGGGGTGTGCAGCAAGGACAGGTCCCTCCAACAAGGGGGGAAGGGGGGAGGAGCACGGAAGGGGAGCGGGGAGCCTGTCCAGTAGGAAGAAGCATGAATTAGGAGCAGGGATCCTGAGGTCTTGTCCCAGCTCAGGCTCAGCTATGACCTTGCACAAAACACTCGACCTCCCCAAGCCTTTTGTTCCCTCCCCTGGAAAGGAAAGCTTCCAAAGGATAGGCACAAAAATCCAGACAGCCTCGTTAGGGCCGGGATCCAATGCCTGCCCCTGGGGATTCTGCGCCCTGCTCCCTAGACTGGGAACTGCCGAGCGTGAAGCAATCCTCCCCAGGGGCGCACCCGGCTCAGCATCCCCGGCCGCAGCAGCGCCAAGAGCCTCGAGTCGCTGGCTCGGGAGACGGAGCAGCGGGCTATCAGGGGCCCTAGAGACCGGGGATTAGTGAACTTGCTCAGGCCCCAGCCAGCTGCTCACCAATGCTGGCCGCTTCCCACAGGGCAGGCCATGCAGCGCGCCCACTCTGACTTCAGGGGAGTGTGGATGTTGCAGAGAAACCATCCCCGCTGCTGAATAAGCCAGAGCTCCCACCCTGCGCCAGTGAGTCAGCAGTGTCATTGCCAAGAGCCAAGGGGCAGCGGAGGCCAGATAAAATGAGCAGGGACTTTGGATCCCAGCTCTGCCCATCCTACCTGCCTTTCCTGACTCACTGCCCTCTCTGAAGCTGTGTTCTCATCTGGAAAAAAGGACCGATGCTGCCTACTTGGTGGGTCATCCAGAGGTGGTACCAGATGAAAGTACAATGTTTCACCATTGCTGACCTACAAAGACAGGACTTTCCCATGTCTCAACCCCCTAGGTAAATGGGTGCGGCATCCAGTGTGAGGGCAATGAATGCTGGTCAAAACTGAGTGAAATTACTGCTCGGAGGAGGAGGCAGCGGGAGCAGAACCAAAGAGGATTGAAATCCCACCTTTGTTCTGGCAGAAGAATGTGTTTCTCGTTCACAGGACAAAAATGTGAAGCATCTTGTTGCACATGCCCAAATATAACAACCACACAACGAAACAGTTCGCCTGTGGGTGGCCTGTTACTTTCCAAGGTAAGGTTCTCAGTACACCAGAGCACCGGGGTATGTAAGTACTGGTGATACACTAATAAATATGCTGTATTTTAAGTACATCCATATGTACTAGATCAAATATAATCTGTCCATTGAACACATCTTGTAAGATTTTTTTTTAAAGTTTTAAAAGATGAGTCAAAGTGGTATATCCATACAATGGAATATTATTCAGCCATGGAAAGGAATGAAGTCCTGATACATATTACAACAAGAATGAACCTTGAAAACATCATGCTAAGTAAAAAAGTCAGCCACAAAAGACCACATACTGTATGATTCCATTTACATAAAATGCCCAGAAAAATCCACAGAGACAGAACGTAGATTAGTGGTTACCAAGGATGGGCATAATTAGAGGAAATGCGAATGACTGCTAATGGGTAAAAGGATTTCCTTTTGTGGTCATAAAAATATTCTGAAACTGATTCTGGTGAAAGTTGTAGGACTCTGAATACACTAAAAACCACTAAATTGTACACTTCCCTAAAAATGTATAATTTTTTTATTGAACACATTTTTTATTGTACATTTCTAAAAATGTACAAAATTTTTATTGAAGTGTAGCTGACATATAACATTATGTCAGTTTCAGGTGTATAACATAATGACTCAATATTTGTAAACATTGCAAAATGATCACCACAGTTTGTCTAGTTAATATTAGTCACCATACATAATTCAAAACAATTATTTTCTTGAAGTACTTTTAAGATTTACTGTCTTAGCAACTTTCAAATATGCAATAAAGTATTATTATCATCACCATGCTGTACATTATATCTGAAGGTATTTATTTTATAACTAAAATCTTGTGCCCCCTTCACCCACTTCTCCCACCCCCCCAATTCCTTGCCCACAAGCCAAACTCCTTCCTCTATGATCCACTCCCCAAAATACAGTTTCGTACCACATCCCACAACATCAGCCAGACTGATCACCCCCACATTTGGGAGAGACATCTGGGATGTCCCCATGTTGTGGGTACAACATTCTATCTGGAGGACCCCAGGAGTAACCCCAAGATTCAGCAGCCACCCTTCAGAGCATCTGAAACAGATGACCAGGGCCCTGGGGACCCCTCCTGGGGGACAACCTGGCATGGCATCAGGTGTGATGGGCAAGACGTGGTCTTCAAGGTCAGCCCCAGAAGAAGACTCACAGGGGCAGACGCTCCAAACTACAGATGTTGGGTGGGCGAGGGGGCTGCTTCTGGTACGAACAGCTCTGTGTAGCGCCGGCAAAAATAAGCCTACTGAGCACTGCGGCTGCCTTTTCTTGATCACCTACTGTGTGCTGAGCATTTCGTCACACACTCAAGTGTGAAGTCCTGGTTAAACATACTCAAGAGCAACGTGAAATAAGAAGCCAGACAGGCGTATTAATAATGGCAACTGTGACGCATTACAAGTGTTCAACATGATGATGCATAGAAAGGAGTTAGCATAGGATCGGTCTGTCAGTCAGCGGTATTCTTATAAATGAGTGGCGGAGGAGGGGGAGGAGAGAGGGGCGTGGGGAGGGGAGGGGAGGGGAGGGGAGGGGAGGGGAGGGGAGGGGAGGGGAGGGGAGGGGAGGGGAGGGGAGGGGAGGGGAGGGGAGGGAGGGGGAGAAGGGGCACTGTGTGCTAGGAGCCTTTATATGTTGTGGCACAACCACCTTATAAGGTGAAACCTATCACCTGCCCATTTTACAGACGAGGGAACTGAGGACGGATGAAGTTGTGTAAGTACTCATGGTCACAGAGCTAGTGAAGGGTAGCATCCCTTCCCCCCTGATGGATGTCACCAACCCCCCACTCACTTCTGAAAACCAGGCTCCATGAACCCCTCCCTCTCTCTGGCAAGTCCGGGTGCCCCGGGGTGGCCGGGGGGCTTCCTAGCTTACGGACGCTCTTCCGGGGTGCGGCTGAGCCTCCTGCAGCCGCTGCCGCAGCCCGGGGAGGAAGAGGAAGGGTTCCCAGTGAGCTCATCTTACAGGGGCCACCTCCAGCCCGCTGGGACCTCCAGCGGCTTGCACTTGGACGACACCCAGGCCTGGGCAGGGACAGGAAGCATCCCTGAGCGATAAAGATCGGGACCGGCTTGTGGGCGCCCAGAGTGCCTGGTGTGAGCTGAACGGCCCGATAACGCCCCATCCAGCAGCTCCCCAATTCTGAAATAAAAGCGAGCAGCCGGGGGCCCTGCCGGAGAAGGTGGCCCGGGCCCGCCCAGCCTGAAGCCCAGCTCCTCCAGCTGGGAACCGCAGCGCTCCCAGGACGGGCTCCTGGCTCCAAACAAGGGAAGACGCACCCGTGTAAAACGCTGGAGAGGACTCGGGCTCTGCCGCCTCCCAGGCATCTGTCGGAGCACTTTACAGAGAGTAACCCGTCCAACCCTCACAGCAACGTCATTTGGCAGAGGAGAAACTGAGGCTCAGAGAGGGGAAGTGACCTGCCCAAGGTCACGCGGCGAGGCAGAGACAGAGCCAGGATCTGAATCCAAGCACCTGAGAATAGAGCCCACACCCCGAGATGCAGTTAGGACACCCCTCCATCAGACGCACAGTGTGACTGACGGGTCCAAAAATCATACTGCATCACTCAGCACCGGGCTTCTTTAAATAGGGGATCCTCAGAGGTTAGCTCCCTTCGTTCACCTGTATTTCTAAACGCTCGACAGTGAAAATGTGTCATCATGCAAATGTGTCATAATAGGGTAAAAAGAGAATAAAACTATTAATGAAGAAAATGAAATGAGCCACCACGTGCCAGGCGTGGAGGTGACAGCCGAGTAAAGCAGAAGGGCCCACCAAGTGACGCAATAAGGTACGAGACCCTCACTGTGTTCCAGAGATGCGTGCACACAGTGGGGGCTTTACCCAATATCGCCTTGCCATTCACCCTAACATTCACCCACGTAACCTCGCCGAGGGCTCCTGGCCAGGCTGAAAGGCAGGCATCAGCACCCCCATTCTATGGACGTGGACCCCAGGCAGAGGGGAAGTGGCTCCCACGGCTGGTGAGGAAACAGAGGCAGGGAGCGGCCCCAGGGCTGCGCGGCTTCCAACCCAGGCAGCGACTTCAGTGGCGGGTAGCTGCCGCGGTCCACAGAAGAGCCACCTTCCTGGGGGTGACTCAGGCCTCAGAACAGGAACTGGGTGACACCCAGAGAGCCCCTGGGGACACCCAGCTGACCCCAACTAAAGCCGGGGCAGATGGCTCACACTTGCTCTGCTAGGCCGGCCAGCATGCTGGGCATTCCAGAAATTCCTCCAAAGCTTTTTGCTTCCTCCACAGCCCCCCTTCCTTTTAATGAACTAAAGGAAAGAAAGGCAGGAGGGGCTGTGATTAGGCATCTGGATGAAGGCCACGCTTGGAAGCATTATCACTTCCATCCCAGGGATCCAGCTGACGGGAGAAGGTGGTCTGCTGGGTGCGGCAGGGAAGAGGGTGTGCCTCCAGACTGGCAGGGGTGGGGACAGGGGAACACGGGCCCCACCCCAGCGCCCCCCGCCCCCCCATCACTGCCCTGGGCACGCTGCTCTGTAACCCCCCATCTCTCTCTCCATGAGGGCTGGAGCTGTGTCCCAGGTAGCTCTGACACCCAGGGCCTGGCTCAGGCCCTGGTACACAGTAGGTGCTTAATAAATAACAAAAATGAAAATGATCCACGAACCCAAGAGGGGAAAGGACACGCTGCACTGGAAGTTCCAAAGGGAGAGAGGATTTCAGGGCGAGCTGGGGAGAAGGGAACTGACTGTGATGTTATTACAGGGAGGCCTAGGTTTGCAGTAGTTCTTAGTTCGAATCCAGCCTCTGCAACTTCTTACCTCAAGCTGAGTGACATGAGGAGGGCTGTCCTGTCTCTGAGCCTCAGTTTGCTTGTCTGTAAAGGGGGCTAGTAATATCAACTGTCTGAGTGATTCTGATTGACAAGATATATACACAGTACCTCCATAGCAAAGGACTTGGCATACAGTAGGCCCTTGAAGAATGGTGGTTTTCTAGGCCCCAACTTTTAAAGGGCTGACTTTGATTCTTCCCAGAAGGGTAGCACGAATAAGAAGCCCTGGGATCTATTCATCCAGTTCTTCCTCCTCCTGTGAAAAGGGCCCAGAGAGGGGAAGGGGCTTACCCACGGACACACAGCAGAGCAGCCAGCACTAGCACTCAGGAGTCAGGACTTCTGGCCCAGACCGTTCTAATACTCTCTACATTCTCTCCTGTGACCTAGGACCCTTCACATGCCAAGCACAGTCCCTGGCATGTAGGTATCAGTTCTAGGATCAAAGACAAGAGGTTTCCAGTGCTAGGGCCTAAAATGAAAGGGAGAGACAAACTTGGCCAGCTTCCTAGGCCAAAGGGCCCTGGGAGTTCCCCAACCAAGTTACTCCCTGGCCCAGCCCAGGGCACTGGGCAGGGCTGGGCGGGCACAGTGCCCACCGAGGCTCAGGCTCCATGTCCGGGCAGGCGGGGCTGCGTGAGTTCACAGAGCGACCTTGGTGTACCCAATGCGCCTGCTGGCCTCCCCTTCTGCTGGGAGGCCCCGCACACTCCAAGTTTCCTCCCCTCCAGCAGGGCCTCACCACGCCACAGGGAAACAGGACGGTCCCCAGAAAGGGCTTTCGTCACTGAGGAAGCAAAACAAAAATAGAAAAGAATACCAACAGAGTCAGCTGGGAGCCGCAGCCCTGACCTGGAGCCTTTGAAAATACAGCTGCGTCTCCAGCAGGCAGGACTCACGCCCAAGGGCCCCAGGGCTCCCTGCCAGCCACTAGCTGGTAAGCTGGGCAATGCCTTTCACCTCTGCAGGCCTCAGTTTCCTCATCTGTAAAATGGGGACATGGGGATCAAGTAAAACGTCTATGAACACGGTACCTAGGGCAGAAGGAATGCTCTCTACTTACTATTTTTATTCTACTATGAAGAATGTTTACTGTTCTCAAAAGCAGGGTCTCAGTAGATGGAGGAAAGACCTCCCTGTCTTCTCCCTCAAGTTTCTGAAGGTTCAGGGGCCGGGACAGAGGCCACCAGCTCCACACAGGTCAAAGGCTGCCCCCTCTCGCCTCCTAGGACGCCTGGGCCCGTCTGAGACTCATTTCACAGATGAGGAAACGCTCAGGGAGGTGAAGCGATGTGCCCAGGGTCACACAGGAATGCCACGCCTGTGCCACTCCAAGCTCTCAATCTCCCCACCCAGCTTCCTTCAGAAACCACCCTGACATCCAGCAGAATCCCATTTTCCCCATAACCGCACAGGATTCGTCACATAACTGACACGGGATAAAGTGCTATCGAATGAAGGAAGGAAGGAAGGAGTGGTGACTTCCAACCCTGAACCTGGGTCAGCTGGCCTTCTGCAGAGTCTCATAATCTTGGGCTCCCTGAAGCCTGCTGGGTGCTTCCACCTGGGAACAGTGTGACTGTCCCTTACAGGCAGAGCTCCCAGGACTCTTCCTGGCTGGACTGCAGCTCCTTCAGGTTCAAGGGTGCTGAGTGGTTGGTCGAGGCCCTTTGCCCCTCCCTGGCTAGAAAGGTTTGCTCTGGGGAGAGAACCAGGTAAACAGTGACCCATTAACAGAGGCCCTCCAGCTGCAGCAGGAGGCAAAAGGCACCTGCTCTGAAAGCATCCGCCTCCCGGCCCTGGCCCTGGCCGGGTAGCTCAGTGGGTTGGAGCATCACCCTGATACATTAAGGTTGTGGGTTCAATCTCCAGTCAGGGCACATACAAGAAGGCACATACAAGAACCAACCAATGCATAAGTAAGTGGAACACAAATCGACGTTTCTCTCTCTCTTTCTCTATCTCCCTCTCTCCCTCGAAAATCAATCAATAAATAAAAGCATCTGCCTTCTCACTCCTTCCCCCAAAGTCCCCACAGGCCTGGTGGTTCCCAGGACCAGAAGCAACTTCCCTGGGCCTTCACAGACTAAGAATAGTACTAGTAATGACACAAATAGCTAACACACATCCATTCATTAGCAGGCACCATGTATTAACTCATTTAATTCACATCAACCTCGTGAGGCAGGCACTATTATTACTCTTATTTTGCAGATGAGGAAACTAAGGCACAGAGAGGTTCACTGCCCAGCCCGAAGTCACACAGCTAGAAAAAAGTGGAGCTGGGATTTGAACCCAGGCAGTCTGGATCCGGATTCCCTGTAATATTCCCAATGGTTCTCGGTGATAGCTAATTCTGCAACCAATTCTGTAGAAGTAATATCCAATTTTTGTAGAAATCTTCATTCCACCCCAACCAGGACCCACTTAGCTCCATGGTCACAGGCATCATTTATCATCCAGTTCATGCCAAGTGTTTCACAGTCCTTTCTGTTAATGGTCACAAGCCCCGTGTCCACTTTATAAACAGGCGAACTCACTGAGGCTGAGAGAGGTTATGAGACTGGTTGAAGGTCACATGACCCATAGGGGCAGAGCTGGGATTTGAACCCAGATCTGTCTCCTCTACAGTCTCCCTTGGCCTCACCGTGTTCTCCCACTCCACCGGCTACAGGTACCAGAGCTTGAGGAATTGTAAACCACGTCCAGAGCAAAAATCACCATTGAGACAATCATCCCTTCCCTTCACATCTCACATCACAGGCACAAAGCACCTCTTTGTCCAATAATAGCGGCTCTGCCAGAGAGGACATTATTCCCATTTTCCAGATGAGGAAACTAAGCCTCAGAGAGGCGAACCACCTATTCCAGGCCATAAACTCAAACCAGGTCTTCTTACCCGGAGCCCTGCTATGATGTATTGCACACAAATTACGAGCTACGATTCTCTCCACCACTGGGCTCCCTGGCCAGCTGCTGCCTGTCAGCCTGGGTATCAAGATGAAGCTACATGGGGCAGACATGAATCCAACCCAAAGTCTGGAGTCCAGCCTGCAGGCCAAGCCCAGCCACAATCAGCTGAGCCATCTGCAGACCCACATGAATGCAATGTTTGCTCTTGAAGGCCACTGCGATTTGGGGGATGTTTGTTACACACTATTACCATAGGAAACCCTGACTAATACAAGGACCACGTATCTCCAGAAGGAAGCATGTGGACTTGTGTATACATGGGCAAATATCTTCCAAGACACAGTCCCCAGCAGGTTGGATTAAAAACCAAGAGCCACAAAATGTGCCGCCTGGAGGAACTATTCTCTTCCCCACTGCTCCGCCAGAGGCTATATCCCATGGCCACTGGTGAGACAGTCAACCACTGTCCCTCTCTCTGAAATGCACAAACGGGCTCTCGCTCTCTCTCTGCCTTGGTGGCAGTGTAAAAGGTCCAGCCACTCTGGAGGGAAACTGGGCAGACCAGACCAACATTCTAAACAGGCTTTATCCCAACTGGGGATCAAGTTCCCCATCCTGAAATCTGTCTTCCAATCCACAGCAATGTGTGTGCAAAGACGCGGATGGGGGTGTTCATTGCAGAACTGTGTGTCACAGCAAAAAAACAAGTCAATGTCAGCCAAGGGGATCTGTTCAATAACTAACCTCATGCTTTGGAGTGTTGTTCCGCCTTTGAAAAGGGTGGGCTAAATCAACACACTCTGAAATGGGAAGGTGTCCAGCTCCACTTTTAACTTATGTGTCAAATTTATTGTTTTACGATTGCTGTTCAAAGGCTATGTCTGCATATGTTGATTCATTTGTTTACTCCACGACTATCTACTAAAAAAACAGCAGTGAAGACAGACAGGGTTTCTGCCTTCTTGGAGTGTCAAGTCTAGAGGGGAGAGAGGCAACAAGAACTCCACTTAAGACCACCACAAGTAACAAGGGTAATAACAGCAGTGCGCATGGACTGAGCACTGACCATGTACCGGGCCTTTCTCATTTACTCCTCACAGCATCCCTCAGAGGTGGGATCCCTTATTAACTCCATTTACTACCAAGGAGACTTGAGCTCAGAGAGGTTAAGCCACCTGCACAAAGTCACACAGCCGGTAAGTGGTAGAACCAAGATTCATTTCCTTCTGGCTCCAGAGTGGACACAAAAATAATTTAGATAATCAGCAGAGTGTGGTAAGGGCTGGGGTGGGAAACTCATGTTTCACTTAATACAATATCACTTTGCCATCTTTGAAGTGTTTAGTGTGTTAGTTGTTATTTTCACAGTGTGTGTGTCTATCACTTCTGACTCGGTGATGTTAACATCCAAATTTCACGCTTTGGGGACATATTACATGTTATTTTCATAATACTAGATAGATAGGTGATAGATAGATGATAGAGATGATGATTGATAGATGATAGATAGATAGATAGATAGATAGATAGATAGATAGATAGATAGATAGATATTGTGTGTATCACATCTGACTCAGTCATGTAAATACCCACAGATCACACTTTGGGGATGTATTTCATATTCTTTTTTTTCTTAAATATATCTTTATTATTTCAGAGAGAGGAAAGGAGAGGGAGAGAGAGAGATAGAAACATCAATGATGAGAGAGTCATTGATCGAGCCCACAACCCGGGCATGTGCCCTGACCGGGAAGCGAACCCTGATCGCCTGGATCCTAGGTCGACGTTCAACCGCTGAGCCACGCCTGGCCGGGCTGTATTTCATATTCTTAATGGAGATAAGGCCATAGATCATTTCACAGGTCGTTTAGCCAAGCAATTAACAAAGGTGGACGTGATAACTACCTCCCAGAATTCACGTGTAATCATTTGCATACCTGTCTCACTTTGCCTCCCCCCTCCCTCCCTCCTATCCAACTGAACAGATTCCAGAGGAGTGGATTCCTGAGGACAGGGGCTCTTTGGAATTGCCCAGGAAAGATCCTCAATCAACTATTCATCACGCTGAAGGAAAAAGGGCACGTGTATGTGTGTATCCCTCAATTCAAAGGCTGCTAGCTCCCTTATAAATGACAGCAGTGGGAGTAGTGGGAGGGGCAGGAGGACCACTTGAAGCCTGTTTCATAAGCCACAAAATCAAGGGTGCCAAAAGCAGGCACCACCTGGGTTTGTTGGGAGGAATTTTTTAAAGAAGCCTTCCTGTTTGGGTATTTAGGGAGGGGCAGGGACGTAGAAAGAGAAGTTTTGTTGCAGATAGTCTAACTTATATTCATTCAACACATCCTGCATCCTGGGTGCAGCAAATAGCACGGAATTCTCCAAAGGAGCTATCCCTCTGCCTGCGCTGCTCTCTGCCTGGACTGTTCAGTCTCCCCTCCTTGCCTCCTCCTTGAACACTCAGCTCAGGTGTCACCTGTTGTCACCCCCTCAACCCCCCACACACCAGGCTGGGAGAGCACCACCTGCCTGAAACACATCCTGATGACAGACTGTAAGGATAATCGTACCCACCACTTGGTGAGCACAGGCCGGGGCAGACACTGCCTGGCACTTCCACGCACTGGTTCACTGAACTCACATAACACACAACGAGCCTTTGAGGGAGGGGAATAGCCTATCATGAGCCCATTTTACAGATGAGAATGCCGAGTCTCAACACTAGTACCATGCCCAAGACCACAGCCAGGAAGGGGCAGGGCCAGAGTTTGGCCCTAAATCTCCCTGGCTGGCTCCCTCCTTTCCATCGTTGCTTTCTCCTGGAAGCCTCCTGGGGTTTATCCCTGCAGCTCTGGGACTCAACCTCCCCACCCTTTGTGGCTTCTCGACTCAACCTCGCTGACTCCAAATATCCACAAGTTGCATATTGGCAGGGAGTTCAGACCCCTTCTCTGCCACTGCTGGCTGGCAAAGAAGTCCCACACCACTGAGCCCCAATCTGTGAACTGGGCCGAGCCCCACCCCCTCACACAGGAAAGGGGTGAGGGTTAGGGTGTGAAGTCCTTGAGGACCTGGAGGTTTAGACCTAGGAAAGTTTGTGAAGAGAAAATACTGACACAACAATTAAGCCGCCTCCCCCGGGGAGGTTTCCTTCCCCAGATAAAAGGCTAGGCCTCCAAGGGCTCTTCAAGTGAGTGGCTCTCTAACCATAACACTGACCTGGGTCTCTATCCAAATTCAGGCCACCATCACCTCTCACCCGGATTTTTCTAGCAGTCTCCTCACTGGCCTCTGGTATTCCGTGCAAATCCGATCCTATCCAGCCTCCCACGAGTGCAGGGCAAGGTTCCCCAAATACAAATCTGACCCCATTCCCCGCCTGCAGAGAAACTTCTACAACACCCACCCACTGCCCTGGATCAAAGTCCAAACCCGAGAATGGTTGACCTGGCCCCCGTCAGCATCTCCTGCCAACACTCCACGCCCCTTCCCACGTCCAGGCCGTTGTGTTTCTCTTCCCAGCCCCTACCACCAACCTCTTCCCTGCAAGCTCTCCAAGATCCTAAACCCCAGACCTCTCCCCTCCCTGAGTCTAAAGGCATCAGCCCATTCTCCCATTAGCACAGCTCTCCCCTTCTAGACAACTGCCTCTTTTCACAAAGGCTTTACCCCTCCCTTAAGGATGTGATTGTCAGAGCCTTGAAATATTTGTTGAATGAATGAATGAATGAATGAATGAATGAATGAATATTTAAAATATTCTTCTGGGGCTCTTTTCCTGTCGGTAAGAGATGTATTCAGGTGATGCTGACAGGGGAGAAATGCTCAGGGCCAGACAGTGGGCTGCTCCAGTCTCCTGCCAAGGTCAGCCTTGAACAAAAGCAGGCCCCCAGGACCTCCAAGGGGAACGAGGCCTCTACAGCCTCAGAATCTGGGGTGAGGGCTGCACCCCCAACATCAAGAGCCAGCACAGCTGCCTCCCTGGACTGTAAGGCACACTGATTGCTCCACAGCAAGAATGTAATGACAGGAGGGCAGATCCTACATTGCCATTTCTACAGTGTTTGCCACATAGTAGGTGCTACACACGCACACACACACACCACACACATACACACACATCGGGGTGACTAAATGAGCCAGCTCAGCTCACGTGCCCAGCTGAAACATGTGCCCAGAAACCGTACTGAAACCCGGCACTTCTCTCGGGTAATTGCACCCTTGTCAAACATGCAAATCCTTTAAAAAGGATTCCCCTGAAAACCACCAAGACCAGAGCCAGTGTCTGCACAGCTCCCTCAGGAACTGTCCCAGGGTTGAGGTGCCAGTGTCTGGGGGTGAACGCAGGTCTGTCCAGGAGCCTTGATGGATCAGCAAAGGGAAAGCTGGGCCAAGGGAGAAGCCTTGTCCAAACGCCCTGGTTACTGATTAGCCAAACCCCAGAGCTTCTCTGGGCAAGGGGAGAGGAGGGGGGGGGAAGCGCAATTTAACCCCTTTGGAAGAAAGACCAAGTTAGACACCTCTCTAATCCTGCAGTTTAAAACCGCAACGAGTTGGGTTCCTGGAGTCTTCCCTCAGATATTGTAGAGGATGCACAGGGGATGGGATGTGAGAAAGGAGGGGCCACAAATGAGGGCCCACTGGTCTCTGCAGAGCCCCTACCTGTTCCATACCTATCCTGCCCACCAATCCTGCCAGCCAAACAGGGAGGGTTGTGACCCCCACCCTCACCCGATTTTGCTCAGAGGGGAGACCCGAGCTCAGAGAGGTTAAGTGCTTTGCCCAAGGTCACAAAGAAGCTGCAGAGAGAAAGCTCTTTCTTTGTGCAACAGGTACAGCCCTTTCCTTTCCAAAAGGTAATGGCCGCTCCCGGCGAGAAAGTTCAGTCCTGCGGCAGGAAGCCTGGGCCACCAAGGCGGGTCGCGGAGGTCACACGCTCCGCTCGGGCTCGGAGCGGCGCCTCAGGGCGCGGCGCCCCGGCTCCGGGGCGGGTGTGTGCCAGGAGGGTGTGGAAAGGTCAGGCCTGGGTGGGGGTCAATACGCCGCTTCCCTCCCCAAGGGCCCCTCCTGTAGCCTCTGGCGGCGCCACCAGACGGGTGGGGACGAACGGAGCCCGCCGGGGAGCCGGGGCGCCGGGGCTCGGGACCGTCAGGCTGCCTCTGCCCGGCGAAGGCGCCCGGAGCGCGCGCAGGCCGGGCGGGGAGGGCGCGTCCGGAGCGCCGGCGCCCCGGGCCAGGCGCGCGGTTCCCTCCACAGCCCGGCTGCCCACGGAATCCCTGCACCCGGGCTCCGCTTCGCTGGGCACCCCGCTCCCCGGTGTCCACCTCCGGGGCCTCCAACCCGCAGCGAGGTCCAGATCCTAGCAGCTCCAGGCTGGGTACCCCGGACCTCCAGCGACCCCCCCAGCTCCCGACCACCAGACTTCCTGTGAGACCAGCGTGGGGACAGAGAAGGAGACTAGCTCCTCGTCTCCAATCACCGGCCACCGTCACCCCCAGGCTGGGACCGAGTGGGACCCCCAGGCCGCCGGCGCCCGATCCCCTCCAGAAATCTTCAGCCGAGTGGCGCGGGATCTTTCCGCGGGATCCACTCCACAGTCTCGGGAAACAGCTCTCCTAGCTCCCAAATCGGGATTCCCCCCCCCTCCCCGCAGACCCCGAGCCCGGGGAGATCCGCTGGGTCTCCGCCTCGCCAACTTTGCCAACTTTTCTCCCGGGGCCTCAGCCGAGCAGAAACTTGGCGGCCATCGCCGGCCGCCGCACCCCCAGCCCCCCGGAGGGCCGAAGCCTGGGGGCCTGAGGCGGGTTCCCACCCCCGCGGCCGCCGCGCAACCTACCCCGGAGCCGCAGTCCGCGCCGGCCCGCGCCGCGCCGCCACCTGCGCGCCGCCCGCAGCACCTGCCTCGCCGCCGCGGCCCGCGCAGCCTAGCCTGCTGGGGGCGGGGCCTCGGGGGGGACGCGCCCCCGTCGCCATGGGAACCGCTGCCCACGGCGCCTGCGCGGAGGGTCCCGGGGCGGAGCGCGGCTGGTCCGACCCGCGCGCGCTCCGGGAGCAGGGGCCTTAGGACGGTCCGGAGGGTCAGAGGTCGCGAGTGCGCCCAGGACACTCCTCCCGGAAGCGCCGGGACCGCAGAACCCCGAACTTGCGGTGCGCGACTTGGGATATTGTTCATGGTCCCCACCCGCGTTCCCTGGGCGATGCCCAGACTCCGGCCCGGATTCCCCGACAACGGACACCGCCCCGCCGCCGAGCCTGCGCCCCCGAGAGCCTAATGCAGCCGGGGACCGCGCGAGGCGCCCCGTAAGGGCTCACCCTTGGAATCCCCGGGGCTGCGGGCGCTGGCCGGGAGCGAGCGGGGTCTGCGCGGTGCACTGGCGCCCCCTCGCGGCGAGCGGAGGGGCTGCACGCAGGGCCGGGGGTCTGGCCCGACCGAGTTCCCCAGACTGGGGCGCCCGCTCTATGCCAGTGTCTGTCATTGTGTTGAGGTTGGGGGGCTGCGGGGTGGTGAGGCGTGTAGACTTTTGGACAAGTTGAGAGAATGGGAGGAAGTCGCTCTTGAACGGAAAATACCGGTTTTGCTATCCATTCCGGATCTCATCCCATAGATTTTTATTAAGCACCTACCCTATGCTGGGTGTCTGGAGACACAGTGGCGAAGCAGCCTGCAAGATCCAGGCTCTGGTGGAGTTTACAGACATTGTGAGCAATAACTGCACAGATCAATTTAATTGTATTTGTGACGGGTGTTCCTAGGGAAACAGGGAGCGTGGATAACCAAAGGTCCTAAAATCATATGTGCATTTAGTAAGTCAGACCTCAGTAAAGTTAGAGAAGGGGGGAAAAGAACACCACACTGTGCGGCTTCAAGAGAACTGGCAGGGAGCTCTCTTACCTTGTGTGTGTGTGTAGGAAGGGAACTCCTGTTATAGGAGATACACACCATATCCATTGTTTCATTGAATCTGCACAGCAATCCTTTTGAAGTTAAAATCACTACCCCCTTTTACCAAGGAGCAGCCTGAGTCTCCCTGAGAGACTTGCCATAAATGGTGAGCTTGAGGCTCCATGTCTGGATATTCTTTATCATCTGGATGTCTTGAGCTCAGTGGCTTTAATTTTTTTTTTTTTTTTTTAATCACACGAGGATATTTTTTCCATTGCTTTTCAGAGAGCGGAAGGGAGAGAGAGAAACGTAGATGTGAGAGAGACACATCGATTGGTCGCCTCCCGCATGTGACCTGACTCCCGGGGCCAGGGATCGAGCCTACAACCGAGTTATGTGCCCTTGGCCGAAATCAAACCGGGGACTTTTCAGTCCGCCGGCCGACACTCTAACCGCTGAGCCGAACTGGCTAGGACTTCAGTGGCTTTTAAATACGACTTCCACTCCCATGTGGCAGGACACAGAGAATGGTCAGGTTGAAAGTTAGAATCCCTCAAAATCCACCTTTAAGTCGGGCTCTTACACAACATGAGTATGTTATTCAAGCAAAGGCCAGTATTGTTTATTGTTCACTGTCCTCTCCAGAGCTCCTGGATTCCCAGTGCCTGGCACATAGTAAACACTCAATAAATACCGAGCTTAGAAAATAGCAGGTTAAATGAATGAATGACCAACAGCTGAGCGAGTGCCACCTGCTCCCTCTCCTCCCAAACCTTATGGGAACTTCCTGTCTTTCCTGGGCAAATCTCAATCAGCCAGAATGTGGGAGCTAAGCAATCCTTTTAACTGCATGTTCCGTGTCTCTCAGCTCCACATCCAACTTAGTCCACCTTGGCATCTCCTCTCCATCCCAGAATTTAAACACGGGAGGGGAGAAGATAGCCTCCCTCCTGCCATTCCCTGCAGAAACCCCAAACCCAGATGTGCCCCCAGCCCTGACCAGCCCCGCCCCCGCAGCTCTACTCCCCAAAAGATGCCCAGACCTGTGTCAACTCTTTCACCCAGCAAGCTCTGAGGGGTGCCAAACTACAACTCCCAGAATCCTCCTGGCCCCAGAAGAGGCGGGACTTCCTGGCTCAGTCCCACCACCACCTACATTCCTGTGCCCTCCCTCCCAGGCCTGAGGCTGCCAGTCAGCACACACCCAGAGATGATACTCTGACCAAAGAGGCCTCCGGTTGTTCATTCTTTCCAGAGCCAACACTCCACCTCCATTCCCAGCCCTGGCTTTTCTCTTCCTAAGGATAGAGGACAAGGCCACCCAAGGACTTTCTCAGAACCCCTTCTCCGCTCTCCTCTACCCCCTCCTCCAGGAAGTCTGACCTGATTTGGCTGCCTGTTCTCAACTCTGGCAGCCCTGTCCAATAGCACTTGGTGCAATGATGGCGATGTGTTATGTCTGCGCTGTAACATTAGCCACAGATGACTACTGAGCATTTGAAATGCGGCCAATGCAACTGAGGAACTGAATTTTAAATTTCATTTAATTTTAATTAATTTAAATCTCAATAGCCATATGTGGCTACGGTTACCATATTGAACAGTCACCCACACACTCCTTGACAAAGACCATATTCGTGCATTTTGGTCAGTGCGTATTTATCCATTTTTTTCTCCTATAATTTACTCGCTTCTTGATCATGAGAGCGAAGATCATCTTTGCAACATTTTCCCTCCAATCCTTCAGATCTTAGCTTTAATGTCAACTCCTCTGAGAAGCCATCCCTACCCTCCCTGACCACCATGCTGCAGCCTCCGGATCTTCTCACGCACGGATAACGCTGGAGCATAATTGCCCAATTACTTCTCTCCCTCACTTTCTAGACTGTGAGCAGCTTGGGAACAGAGATTAGCACAGAAATAGCTGACATTCAATAAATATTCATGGACTTCAACATCAAATAAATGTTTTCACATGATACAACCCAGTGCCTGGTTCGTGGTAATGATACTAATGAAAGTGATAGTTTACTGAGCCAAGTACTTTGCCTGCTATGTCTCATTAAATGCCACAACAGTCCTAAGTAGGTGATCTGTTATCTCCCTTTTATAGATGAGGGAATGTGAAGCTCAGAGAGGTTAAGTAAATTGCTCAAGGTCACACAGCCAGTATCTCTGTCTGGGTTCCCCCAGAAAGCAGAGCCTGAGGCAAAACTCTGATGCTAATGCTTTATTGGGGATGTAATCCGGGCCCAACAAAAATGAAGGAGAGGGACTTGGAGGCAGGGAAGGAGGAAAGACAAATACAGGGCATGCCTTGCTGAATTGGCCACAGCATCTCAAAACAACACATCTGGGAGTTCTGTCATTCAGGGTGTCTCCGCAGAAGCCACGGGGAACATTGCAGGGGTGAAGGGAAAGAACTTCATGCCCCTTGGAGGGTCCACTGAAGCTTGAGACAGAGGCTGAAGCCCCAGCTCTGCCACTATGCTCAGGGTGACCTAGGTGAGGGCACCTCTGCCTCTCTGGGCCTCAGTTTCTCCACCTATAAAATAAGCACAATGGACCCTCCAAGGGGTATGTGCTCCTCTGTCATGCCAGCATTTACAGCATTACAGTGACACCTCCAGTTCTCGCCTGCCCAGCCATCCATCCCCCATCTTCTGCCAACAGCACCTCGGTTTTCCTCCTAGAAACCACCCCACCCCCCTACTTCACTCTGTATCTTTCCAGTGGGGTGAGCCTCCTGACACCCCTACCCTGTCCCCAATCTCCAGCCCTCAACACCAGTCCTATAGGGCGCAGGGCCTAAGTCTGGCCAATCGGAACTTCCCACTTCCCAGGCCACAGTGACTGGCTCATGTATGGGCTGGTGACCCAAGTTTGCCCAATGAGAGTTCATCACAATATCTGCTGCTACTCGGTGCAGAGGAGAATTTTTTTTATTTCCCCTCTGGGGCTACTAAGCCTCACAAGAGCCACCAGAAGCCAACACTGTAAGAGAGAATATGCCTGAGAGTGACGCCAACCCGACAGAAAACAGCTGAGAGGTGGGGGGGTGTCCTGAGGACACTGGGGGTCACCTGTGCCAAAAGCTGCACCTGCACCCTAACAATTTCAGTCCGTGACCCCAGACACTTCTCACTTCTACTTGAGCCGGTCGGAGTTGCCCTCGCATCACATGCAGCAGAAGACAAGACAAGCACCCTCTCTGCGCAAGTCTCACGCTGGGGGCTGGGGTAAAGCTTTTTCTCAGATGCAGCGCCCGCGGCTTCCTGGCAGTTCACAGCCTGCAGGCAAGATCCTCCTGACCCAGAGAAATATGCAAAGCTCTTCCCAGAACCAGAATGACCAGGGAGAAAGGTAGCAGGCTCAGGGGCAGGAAGGCCAACCTGAGGGTCAGCTGTGGACGGCTGACCCCTGTTCAGCCTTCTCCCACCCGGGAAATGCCACGCCCTCACCCCATCCTGATTTGGGGCTGGCTTTCCCCTCTGCCCAGCCCACCCGGCAGCCCAGAGTGAAAGGCTGTTGACTTAAGGAATTGGGAAGAAATACACACACAGACACACACACACCTGGGCTTTGTTCACCAACCTGAGTGTTTCCTTCAAAGGCAAGGAGACATCTTATGAGGTCACAGACTTATGCCTAACACTGGAGCCCGAGCAATAGAGGGTCTGGCCCCAAAGCGTGAGTCTGGAAGGAGGTGTTCTGAGGTCAGGAGGTGGGACAGGAAGGGATTAACCAGGAGCTGTGATGGGCTTCAGGGGTCCATGAGCCCCTGCAATTACATACACTATTGCGTATGTGTGTGTGCGTGTGCGACCCTGCATGGGGAAATGCATCCACAGTTTTAAATCATATTTTCAAATAAATCTGTCACCTCCAAAATGGTCAGTGGCACTGGCGTAGGACTCTGCCATCCTTTAGCAGACGGGCGTCTTAGTCGGTTCAGGCTGCTGTTAGCACAGTACCACACACAGAGTGGCTTGTAAACAACAGAAATTCATTTCTCATAGTTCTGGAGGCTGGGAAGTCAGTCCAAGATGAGCTGTAGGCAGATTTGGTGTCTGGCGAGAGCCCGGTTCCTGGTTCATAATGGCCATTCTCTTGCCATGTTCTCACACAGACAAAGGACCAAGGGAGCTCTCTGAGGTCTCTTAGATAAGGGACTAATCCCATTCACGAGGGCTCCACTCTCAAGACCTCATCACTCCCAAAGGCCCTCACCTCCTAATACCATCAGCTTGGGGGTTTAGAATTTTACCATATGAATTTGGGGGGCACACAAAGACTCATTCCATTGCAATGGGGAAACTGAGGCTCAGAGCCATTGCATTACATAATTAGACACAGCTCACACAGCCAACTTGGAACAGAGCCTGGAACAGAACCTGAAATCCAGCTTAGCTGGCTGTGCCACTGCGGAGAGGAGACAAAGGATGCAGGTTCAAGTTCTCCCCTGTCCTGTCTTGCCCATCTTCAGATCTCAGCCTGGATATCACCTGGGCCTCTGCTTCCTCAAACATGCCAAGCACATGCTCACCTCAGGACCTTTGCACTTGCTCCTCCCTCTACCTGGAATATTCCTCCCACGCACACCCACATGGCTGCCTCCCTCAGCTCTTGCCGAAAGGTCAGCTTCCTTGAGGCTTTCTGTGTCCATCCCCCAATCACTCACCATCCCCCTTCCCTGCTCCAGTTTTCTCCGGCACTTATCATCATCTGGCACCTTATTTATGGACCTATTTCTTTTCTGTCTTCCCCACAAAAGTGTAAGCTCCATGAGGACAGTAATTTTGTCTGTTTTCTTCACTGTTAAATCCCCAGCACCTAGAACAGTTCCTGGGACGTAGTAGATGCTCAATAAATAGTTTTTGAAAGGATGGATGGGTGGGAGGGCAGATGGACCATATTTGTCCTATCCTGTTTTTCTGTCTTGCCCACAAAACCCTAAGCTCCTTGAGAGCAGGGATTTATGTTCTGTTCACACTGTATCCATGAGGGTCACACAGGGCTGGGCACGTGTAAGTTGAATAAATGATGAACCCCTTCAGTTGACCCATGAGGACATGGAAGCCAGGATAAGAGAGACTAGGCTGTGGGACATACAAAGACACTAGCAGCCACGTCTGAACTCCAGATCCCAGTCCTGCTCTGGCTGACTAGGGCTCCCCGGGGGCTATCCATGCTCCCTGGCTGCAGCAGTGGGAGGGGATACCACCAGGAAGCCCCAGAAACCACTGGGGAGTCTGACTTTTAACCTAACCCCTCAGTATCACTTTGGGCTTAGGGCCCAGAGCCGGGAGCCTGATTCCCTGGGTTGGAGTCCCTGGCCCAGCGCTCACTTCGGCAGGTGTAAATTTAGCCTTCCTTCTGTCGTCTGTAAGATGGGAACTATGACAAGAGGACTTACCATCCAGCAGCCGTGAGGCTTACCTGAGACAAGGCCCGCCCCGTGTTTAGCATGGGGCTCGGGGAGCGCTCGGGGATCACCCCCCCGCTCACAGCCAATGCCGAGCCCGAGGAGGACTCGCTCAGGCCCTGCGAGCTTCCCTTGCCGGGTTCCAGCTAATGGGCGCCTGGCCGGACGTGGTTTGGGGTTATAATGCCTCATTTAGCTTTCCGGGCACCTGGACAGTCAGCGTGATTTTCCCAGGTGACATTGAGCGCATTATAAGAACAAAACTCCTTTCAAGGTCAGAAACGCCCGGAAAGCCACTGGGGCGGCCAGAGAGAGGCAGAATCGCGGGCCTCGGCCGGCTCTGGGCTCCCCGGCTTCCTGGCTGGAATTACACCCCTTGGGATCCTGCCAAACCCCAAGGAGAGGCTGATTTGGGTGGAGGAAGGAAAAAAAAAAAAACCCATCTTCCCTCATTCAAAGGGCCACATCTCACTTGCTGGATGGCAGCCATGCGGTTATTGTAATCCCGGGAATAAACAGTCTATGCAACGTGACCCTGACCTACCTACTGCCCAGGCTTCCCTCTCCCTCCCCCGGCAACACACACGTGATTTTATCCCCTCTGACCTTCACAACAAGCCCCACCCCCATTTCCCAGAGGTGAGGCGACATCCCCAAGGTCACAGCACTGGGAAGGGGAGGGCGTGGTCTGTCTGCTTCTTTCTACAACATCGCTTCGCTCAGTGACTGAACCCAGTGGCACCTGCCCCTTGGGATTTCTAATCTGCTCTCACAAATGGAGAAACTGAGGCCCAGAGGAAGGGGCAACTTGCCCCAGTCACACAGCTGGGAAATGGTAGGGTGACTGGCCAGCCTCCATGCCCAGGATTCCTGCCATATTTATAGTGCCGGGCAGGCTTAGCGTCCCAAAGTGAAACCAAGGTTGAAAAGGACTGGCCCTGGGAAGTCCACGTAGGTGCCCTTGGCTTGGCTGGCAGCTCAGCTGCTTTTGACCTTGGGTGCCCTTGGGTAGGTCAACCCTCTGGGCTCACTTCTGGCTATTATGATGTAGGTAAGACTTTACATGGACTCACCTTTTCATTGAAATAAATTTTAATTGCAAATGGGCAACCAGGATCATGCCAAAAAATAAAACAGAGCCACCACAACAAATACAAGGAAAATCCAGCTGCATCCCCGGATTCCCACGTGTCTCCGTCACCTGCTCAGGGCTCCCTGTCTTTGAAAGGGAAAGAATGACACCTGAGAGGCGTTTAAGACCCATCAGCTTCAAAAGGGACTTTGCCTTTGATGTAAAGAAAGGAGAAGTGAGAACTAAGTAATTCTGGCATTGCGGCTGACATTTAAGGCTGGGTCCAGGTGCCACCTGAACATCTCCCCCAGGGACCCCCGGAGGCACCACGGCGTCCACATTCCTCATTTGGAAGACTCTAGAGCAGGTAGGCCATCGAGGCCCTTGCAGTGCGAGGTTATGTCCCAGCCTCTCCGTATTTGTGGATGTGTGTGTCGGAGGGAGCGGTGTCATGCCCACCCCGTCAGGGGGAGATTGAAGGACTCTGCGGGGGTAGCCATGGGTGTCTGCTGGTTAGTGGTTGAAGTGGGGTCTCGCCTTCCCTTTGGAGCAGTTGGCACCCCACGGTCTCACCCTTCCTGTCCTCTTGGTTCATTCTCAGTTCTCCATCCATCGCTGGAGTCCTTCCCCTCCGCTCCTCCCCTCTCTCTCTAGGAGCAAGCCACGGGGGACAGGAGCTTGGGGAAGAGGAGTTGAAGGGATATGGCTGGGGGTGGAAGGGGTGTTTCTTTCTATAAACCGGGGGAGGGGGGGACAGGAGTATAGGCTTCTATTCCAGTTTCCCCCTCATTTGCCAGGGGGATCTTGGGCAAGTCACATAATCTCTCTGGGTGTCCATTTGGTTTTCACATATAAAATAATGCCATTTACTTAAATGAAAAATACATGTGTACCGATCAATATCAGTTTCGCAAAAATGCCTCCAAACAAAAAGATACGCATTGCATAATTAAAAGGGTCACTGACTGGCAGGAGTTCGTGGGCAGGGTGGTTGCTAGAAATGCAGGATCTCAGTGTGATTTAGAAAAGGCGCCCCCTCTGGGTAGAAGCAGCCCTTTTGGATAGTGCAGGGCTTGATGGGCAGAGAGAATGAATGAATGAATGAATGAATGAATGAATGAATGAATGAATGAATGAGGAGGGAGGGGGGAGCGAGGGAGGGAGGGAGGGAGGGAACTGCGAGGGGCCTGCTTGAAGCAGTGACGACATGCAGGGCAGAGTGGGATTACTCAAAGTTCTAAACACTAACATTTATTCCGAGATTTGGGGGTTCGACTTCCAGAACTTGTTAGGGCGAATCCCTTCTCCACACTGGTTGTTAGCATCTCCCATTGCATCACAAGGTCGCAGGGAACTGATGACCTGGGGTGTGAACACAGGACCATATCCCTGGCCGGGGGCGGGAGCACCTTTGAAGCCCGTTTCTCTCCTTGCCCCGCTGTCTCCACCACTAATCTTGCTCACTGACCCCCGGGTTACTGACACTCCATGCTGGTGGGCAGCGTGTGGGCAGCTCTGGGGCTCTCCCTGACCTGCATCTCGGCCTTCAGCCTCATCTCCCCTGCCTGGCTCCAGACCCCTACCTTCTTTGGTGTCTTCTCCTACTGCTCCTGGCCTCAGGGTGACAGCTGGAGCCAGAGCTGTGCAGCCTTCAGGTCCCTGGATGATATTCCTGACTTTGCGTGGAAGGTGAGTCCTCAACTCATCAACTCACTGGGACCTCGGGGGGGGGGGGGGGGGGGGGAGCGGGGTAGACTATCAAACCCACAAGAGCAAAACAAAGACAAGCTCTGAACACCCCCCACCCCACCCCGATCTGAGCCTCTGACTATGTAGGGGTGGGGTGGGGTCTGCCTATTTGCATTTTAGCGGACCCCCCGGGAGGATTCTAAAACCCACATAGCACCTTGGCACACACTGAGGAAAGGTGCCCCTTCTTCGGGACACTATACTGCCACCTGCTGGAGTTACTGTGATCAATATGCAAATCTGTGATGATCCCAAGGCATCTCCGAAGAGGCGTGCAGTGTAGAACCTGCACACACCTCCCTGCCCACCCTCTATGCACTACCAGGTGGGAAAACCACCACCAAGGTGTTGGGCGCCTCTGTTACCATGCACATTACCGAATTCAACAGTGGGGACAGTGGGTCAGGACGCCCAGTCCAGCACCTCTAATTACCCGTACCTTCCAAAGACTGGTAATTACGAAGGTAGCCTCTCCTGGGGACCCTCCATGCAGGGAGTCGATACAGGCAGGGTATGGTGGTTGCAGATCTAGATCTTAATCCTGGCTCTAACACTTAATTAGCAGGATACCCTGAGGCAAATGACTCTACCTCCTTGGGCCTCAGTTTGTTTACATGTGAAATGGGGAAAATAACAGCACAGACCTCATGGGGTTTCCAGCCTCAGCAGCTGGTCAACAAGCAAAGGGAGGATCCTCCTGCCCCCAGCCCGGTCAACACCCTCTCTCCTCTCTCTTCCCGGCATGTCTCAGCTGCGCTTCTCCTTGAGGCTGGCTCCAGTTGGCCTTTAATGCAATTCTCCTCCTGTCCTGGGTCCTGGCCCCCCAAGAGCTGCGTCCAAAGAGGGACAGTGGGCAAACGCCAGGGGTGCAAGCAGCTGCAGGGAAACCCACTGTCAGACACATGAAGAAATCCAGCTGAGACCAGAAGAACCTCCCAGCTGAACACAGCCCATATTGCTGACCCACTGAATCCCAAGCTAAATAAGTGTCTCTTTTAAGCCACTAAGATGTGGGGTGGTTTGTTCTGCAGTGTTACTCCTGGGAACCGCAAAGATACAGGGGATGTGAAGTGATCCACCTGCCTTGAACTTTCTGGGGAGAGACCAGGCAGCTGTTGTGAGAATCTGTCCCCATCTGCGTGTGAGTCACTGCGGTGGGAGGACAGGTCCTTCAGAAACCTTTTTTTCTTTCTAATTAAAAAAAAAATCCCCCAAACACAAAAGCGAAAATAACCCAGATTCACACATTTCTCCGCGTATATATATTTTCTCTCTATATAGACACAACTCTTCAGTAAACAGTTACAAGAGATGCTGGTAACACTGAGAAAAGGAGAGCACTCCACAGACAGAACGACTCCCACGCACTCGATGCCAGGACACGAGGACACACACGACATACAGAGAGACCTGGAGCAGCACAGAGAGCTGAATAAATAGGCGGTTATTCCAAACCACGGCCACGGACATGTCTCCGGAACACCGCGAGAGAAGGCAGAGAGGAAATCTTGTGCTGTGCTGTGTGACTAGTCTGTCATAAAATAAATACGGATCAGAGGGCCTGGGACCTGGGTCTTGCTAACACAGCGTCCCCTGTGATGAGCAGCTATGCGGCAGAACGCACTTTTCTCTGGATGGGCCTTTCGCACATTTTTTTCCCATCTTGGGAAGCTGGGGGATCAGGGCGAGGAGATGTATGCTCCTGGGAAGCAAGGGCCACCTGGGCCTTGTCCATCCTGCCCCAAAGGCCCTGCACGGGGAAGGTGGGGGTCCAGATGCAGCTGAAGGAGCTGTGACCGAGGGAGGAGCCTTCCCCAGCACGCAAGACAGGGACTTCTCCGGTCCTGGTTTGCTCAGGGCGGGAGGACTCACGCATCCCCTGTGCGAACGCTTCAATGTGCTTGATGTGTCTCCTCCCGTCTCCCAAACCCTACCTGCCACTCTCTGTGTCCCCAATCCTGGTGCACTCTCAGAGCCCAGTTGGCAGGACTGCTTTCCTGGAGGACAGGGGGGCAGCTGAACCACCTAGCCCAGGATCTGTTGGTGGACTGGCGACCCTTTGGGAAAAGACACGGCGGGGACCGTTTCCGGACCGAGCCGCCGTGGAGAGCACACGCACCTACCCTGGCTGACCTCCGTCTTCCTCTTCCTTCGTCCTGAGTGAGCAAGGGCACTTGGGGCAAAGCTGGCCTCCCCGGCCACGCGGCTGCACCCACACACGCGCCAAGCTGCCGGAGCACCAGGCCCAATGTGCGGGCGGAGAGGCAAAGTCTTTCCTAGGGGGAGGGGAAGGGGACAGGACTCTGCCCTGCCCGGGGGGCTCGAGGGCGAAACTCAGAAGAGCCTGGGACTGTCGCGAGCCTGCAGACACGTCTCGGATCCCACTGCCCTGCAGGAAGACGCCCTTCTTGAGAAGACATCTCTCCCGGAGTCACGTAGAGGAGGGAGATGAGAGAATACAACACATGGGACCCCAGACGTCAAGGGGAGGGGAGTGCAGGCCTCCCGTGTGCCTTGTCTAAATGGGAGGGAGCCCCGGGACGCAGGCGGCTTAGGGAGACAGGCAGCGGGGTGGGAGAGACATTGGTAGCCTCTCCTCTAAGCCAGTGGGTCTCAAATGGGGGCATTTGGCAATATCTGGGGACATTCTGGGTAGTCACAACCGGGGTGGGGAGGAGGGTACTGCTGGCATCTGACGGGTAGAGGCCAGCGAGCTGCTCGACATCCTACAATGCACAGGACGCCACCCCCAAAAAGAATGACCCCAAATGTCAACAGTGCCCAGTGCAGAAACCCTGCGCCAAGCGTCTCCCAGCCTGTCTGCCACATCTCCAAAGGCCCCTTTCAGAGTGCAGAGGGAGCCCCACAGACTCTCCTACACCCATTTCCAAAACAAGACCCTTCCCAAGTCTCATCCGACAAGACAGTCCGGAGGGATGGGGGAGGGAAGAAGAGAGAGGAGACCGTCCGGAGGCCTCGAACAAAGATGTTCCCTCCATCCACCGCCAACTCCCGCAGAGGAGAAATCCCAGGCACGGGCGATCTTTGGTCAAACAGGAAAACGTAAGGCTGAACGCAAGGGGCAACCCCTCGACCCCACTGCCAGAGTCGGGCAGTTTCTCTTTGCTCAGAAGTCCATGCTCACACAGACACCGGGGCCCCGCTCCCGGGCGGCCGGGAGGAAAGTGGGCAGGACAGGCGGGTGGCGGCTCGGCTGGCTGCCTGGGTGAGGCGGCCCTCACTTGTTCTCGATCAGAGTCTGCACCTTGTACACGAGGTCCCGGGCCAGCTTCAGGATCTGCTTGGTGTTGTGTCGCTCGGCCATTTCTGAAAGAGCAGAAGACTCTTTCACCCTCGGGACACACTTCCAGCACCTAGAGGGGTCTCTGGGGAGTCCCCATCATTGTCGGGTGGCTTCATCCCCAGAGGGGCTCTCGAAGCAGAGACCTCGGGGAAGGCCGGCACCTCTGGACCTCAGTTTCTTCATCTGTAAAGTGGGGATTGTAACAGTACCTACTTCACAAGGTTACTGTGATGATGTCGGTTCAGTGTATGCTTAAAAAATGTTAGGTCTTCTCAGTCCCTTCCTACAAATACAATGTCCCGGAACTTTCTAAGAAAGCAACGCCAGGCACACAGTAGGTGCTTAGAGCACGAAGGGAGGGAAACGACAGAAGGGGAGGAAAGAAAGCAAAAATAATCATTCTATTGAGAGCCTCACAAAATGATCAAAGGCAGAAAAATCCTAAACTTAGACCAAAATCACGGAGAAGTCATTTACCGGAGGGAAAAACGCAGTAAGACCACGGTTCCCAAACTGGGTGCCGAGGTACCTCCGAGTGCCCTGTGCACTCAGGAAAACTGGGAGGGGGGACAGTGCGATGCTCCACCTCTGTTGAACACCGGCGTGCGTGAGTTCACAAACTACATTTCACTCCTGCCAATCACTTCATAGCCTTGCGCAGCTAGGTTTTCAGCAAGCGCTTGCTGCGACAGAAAGCAAGTGCCACGTGAAAATCGCGTGGACAGGAAGTGGAGGTGGGGGTGTCCCCCCTCATTCCAAGGCTCGAGAAGCTGGGCAGAGTCCAGCGGTGCACACCTCCCATTAGTAACTGGACTTACTGACATCGGGGTAGCTGGTGAGGGGGACCAGGGGCACTCTGTACTATCTCTGCAACTTCTCTTTAAGTCTGCAATTAGTCTAAAATAAAATCTTATTTTAAAAAATAACGTTTCCAGGGGAAGGTCACGGATGGCGTTTTTCTTGTTTTGCCTTTTCCAAAACCTCCTTTAGTTAAAAAAACCCCACAAACATTATAAATAGTAATAATAGTAACAACAGCGTCCTGCTATGGGTCCCCTCATAAGGGCCAGGTGTCACGTGACGGGCTTTATTTACATCCCGTTTAATTCTCCTGGCAGCTCTGTGATTGAGGTCTTAGCACCAATATTATCCCCTGGGACCTGCATCCCAGAGACATGAAGTGACTCGCCCAAGGTCCCTGAGCGGCAGAGCTGGGATCGGAATCCACATCTTATCTGACTTCCAAGGCCATGCCTTTTTCATGTCACCTCCACCGCCTTTCTTTCCCTGCCTTTCTTACACACATCCACCCTCCGAAGCAGACCCTGTTACCCCATTTCACAGATGAGAAAGCTGATGTTTAGAGAGAGACTAAATGGCTTGTCCATGGGCGCAGATGGCTAGTGGCAGAGCCAGGGTTTGCCCCGAGCTTGATATCAACACCCATGCTCCTGCCAGATCCCGGAGAAAACATATCCTCAGCATTACAAGACGTCAGCTCGTCCACAGGGAAGAGACAAAGGAAATGGGCAGAAGCCCCCTCCATCCCCTTCACTGTGCCAATCTCAGTAACTCTCCACCCCTCCCGAGCCCCAGGAAGGGGCCCTCTAGAAGCCCCCAGCCCCCAGATGAGCCCCTGGCCACGTGGGTACCGTTAAAGAATTTGATGATGTCTGTGAAATCCATGTTGTTCTCCAAGATGATGTCGCGGTAGACCTCCACGAGAGCCAGCGCGATGAACAGGACGTAGTGGGTGGACGAGACGTGTTTGGCTGCCCAGATGGTCTCCCAGACGGAGAAGACGTCATCATAGATGAGCTCTGCCGAGACACCAACCCCAACGCGGACAGAGTCAGCCACAGAGCTCACGGTCCTGCCCGCCCTCTGGGAAAATCCCAGGCCAGCTGCGCTGAGCTTCTGTCCTGGTGCAGCGGACAGAGCTCCGGCCAGGCGCTAGGAGACCTGAACTCTGTCGTTTGACTATCAGAAGCCTCAGTTTTCCCCATCTGTAGAATAGGCCAAGCAAATAAGGTGGGTTGTCTAAGTTTCCAGTTCTGACCTTCTGCAAGTGGAGGAACTGAGCATGTGCAGGTTTGACTGACACTGACATGTCCCTGTTCTGCCCCTTGACCAGTGTCCCCCTCTCTCCATCTCCTTTTGCACCCATGGGGGTATCTCCCCTTCCCCCTGCATACAGAGCTGGCTGCAGCATCTGGGTCTAGTGAAGAGATAGGCTTTCTGTGTCCAATAAACTCAGTCTGCATCCTAGCTCCATCGCTTACTAGCAAGGTGACCCTGGGCTACTCTCTCTCCTCATCTCTACCTGGGGTGATGCTCACAGTAGTAAAAGGCTAACAGGATAATACGTAGAAATGGCTCAGCACAGTGCCTGGCACTTAGTGAACACCTCCATACGTATTAGATATTATTCTTAGCATCACCCCAAATTTGCGCCATAGCAATGCACTGTGTTATACATCATTTCTAAGTCCCATGTGAAACATGCTCCAAGGGCTTCCAATTCTTGGTCTCTGATAAGCAGCATAACAGAATGGAAGGGGACTGGCCTTAGAAGGTCGACAGAGTGGGGCTCAGATCCTGGCTCTTTTCCTCCTAGCTCTGAATTCAGTTTTTCTCAGACTCAGTTTCCTCATCTGTACAATGGGGACTATACCAATACCTACTGCATGGTGTCACTATAAGATAAGGGAGGTGAACCGATCATTAAAACTCAGTAAATGGCTGCTACTCTCCTCCACTAGCTTTTGCCCTGTGGTCTCTTTTCCCCTGAGGCTCTGCCACAAAGAGCCTGGGAACAGGGCCCCAGTCTGAAGTCTGTACCTCGCTTGAAATCCAGCAGGAACCAGCGGTAGCAGAAGTAGAAGTGAGTGTAGTCCCCATTCTGATGCATCAGCTCAAAGAGCTCTGAGTCCAGGATCTGTCAAAGTAAGGAAAGGTGGGCATCGGTCTCCTGGGACAAGGCCAGACCAGAGGGGACAGCTGAATAAATGACGGTTCATCCCCCTACCAGACACCTGACAGCCCTTAACAACCAAGTGGAGTTAAAAACGGGCAAAGGATTTAAAGTGGACATTAACCTAGCTCAACCTAACCCAGCTGTTTCTCCAAAACAGATATGCAAACGGCCAACGAGCACGTGAGAAATTCTCAGTGTCCTAAGCCATTAGGAAAACGCAAATCAAAATCATAAGGAGATGCCATTCACATCCACTGGGGTGGCTGTAATAAAAACGACAGACAGCAAAGCGCTGGCAAGGACGTAGAGAACCTGGAACCCTCGTATGCTCCCGGTAGGAATGTAAAATGGTGTGGCTGCAATTCTACTCCTAGATGCATCCCCAAGAGAAAGGAAAAAATATGCCCACAGACAAACCTGAACACGAATGCACAACATTATCCATAACAGCCCAAAAGTGGGAACCACCCAGACGTCCAACGACAGATGAATGGATAAACAAAACACGGTATATCCGCTCGCTGGGCTAGTATCTGGCAATAAAAGTGAGTGAGGTACCGCTACATGCTACAACGTGGAGGGACCATGAAAACACTAAGTGAAAGCAGCAGACACAGAAGCAACATATCGCACGATTCCATTTATAAGAAGCGTCCAGAATAGATAGGCCTGTGAGACAGAGAGCGGACTTGTAGTTGCGGGGGGCTGCAGGGAGGGGCTGAGGCTCCTGGGTATGGAGTTTCTTTTGGGGGCGATGAAAGTGTTCAGAAATTAGACAGTGATGATGACTTTCGGAAGTGTGACTATTCTAAAAACCACTGAATTGTACATTGTAAAACGGTACATTTTATGGTATGTGCTGTACATCTCAATAAAGCTGTGTGTGCACACGCGTGTGTGCTCACATGCATGCACAAAACAGACCCAAGGAAAAGGGCCAGTACAGTCACACATCCTTTTAAGGCTGGGCCATGACTTGTTCATTGCGTGTTCGCGGTGCCTGGACTGAGTCAATGTTCGGTGAGAATGAATCTGGTAGAACTGATTTGAGTTGTGGAAGACTGAGCTGAACTGAGGTTTTTAGTTCAAATAAGAGGTTAAGTTGAACTGAGTTTCTGAGTTCAACTCGGCTGGGCTGGGCTGAGTTGAACTGAAGTGAGTCAGGTAGGACCGAGTTACTGAGTTGAGTTAAACTAGGTGTGGCTATTAAGTTGACCTCAGGTCCCCTGGGTTGAGCTGGAGCAAGTTATATTATTGAAGAGAACTGACTCGTACCTGGATTAGTGACCTCATGTTGGCAAAGTGTGTGTCCATGGCGCCTCCATGGGGGAAGTTCTGGTTCATTCTCTTCATGAGCTCCGTGAAGCAGCTGAAGGCGAGGGCCTCTAGGGAAAGAGCACAGGAGAAACCGTCAGCTTTGCCACGGCCCAAGGAACAGGAGGTCCCAAAGCGATGGTCTCGGGCCCTGAGCTGGGTCACAGGGCCCAGAGACAGTGAGAAACTAGTTATTCCATTTCAAGGCATGCTCTCCAATCTTTTTTTGGAGGAAAGCCAGCTGACACCTTTACTGCTTCGGGTGGAGGTGCTGCTGAGGCACTCTGGGTGAGGCGGCCACCTCCTCTCCACCTCCTCAGGTGTCTGGCTGCGCAGGATGGGGCTGGCCCTGCGGATGGCGGCCAGGCGCAGGTCTGGGTGGTACTTGTTCTTGCAGATCCTCCGCTGGATGCTGCTCAGGGTGGTCCGAGTGTTCTTGTTGATGGTGGTCTGCATGTAGGAGGTGGCCGGCTTCGGCTGGCTGGATCTCCACTTCATGATGACCCCTACACCTGTGCTATCGGTCGCCAGCTCCATGCCTACCGCCTTGTGCTGAACCAGCCTATTGTAGCAGAAGGATCTGAGGGCTTTCAAATTATTGGACTCAGTGCTGTATGTCTGCTTGTCCCTCGTGACCAAGAAGCTCGGCAGCTCTGTGCCACCATCCATTGCAGGTGGGCAGACATGGTGGCAGCTCCTCGCTGCAGCGGTCCGAGTCAGAGAGAGAGCTGCTCTCCAATCTTGATTACCTACCCCCTACCTTGGAAGTAATGAAACATTTTTTTCTTTTAGAAAATGATGGCGACAACAAAGTGCTCTGTTTTAAAGATCTCTATTTGCTGTAATAAAAACTTAATGATGTTTTGTTGATCCCAAACATTTTTTTTTCTTCTTTGAAATTGTACAGGGTTCATGAGATTCTCAAGTCTGGGAAACTTTTGGATTAAAACAGCAAACGTCAGTATTGGAAGGACGTTATGCAAAGAAATGGTAAAGTAACATCGAGAAAAGCTGCTGTGAGAGTCTCTACATACATTAAGAAACAGCTCTGAGAAGTCCCGCAATAAAGAAATCTGTTTCATACAGTTTAACCCAGTGTTTAAAAAATTTATTGGAAAAGGGTATTTTTCTTCTTCTTAACACCTAGTAATGTTGGAGTAAGTTATGAGGTTTCCCAAGGCACAGCAGGATCTCACTCATCTTTTAAAAGACTATTTTTTAGAACAGTTTAGATTTACAGAACAATTGAGAAGAGAGTAGAGAGAATTTCCATATACCCCACACCCCAGTTTCCCGTCACGAACATCTTACGAAAGTATGGTGCATTTGTTATAACTGATGGCCCACTGATAATATATTAACTGAAGTCCATAGTTGTGTGGGGTTTTTTTGTTGTTTTTTTAATCTGATGCCCTTTTTTCTGTTCCAAGAAGCCATCTAGGGTAACACATGACACACAGTTGCCACGTCTCCTTGGGTTCCACTCCGCAATGGGAGTTTCTCGGGCTTTCCCTGTTTTTGATGGCCTTGACGGTTTTGAAGAGACTTGTCTGGTATGCTACAGAATGTCTCTCTCCTGGAATCTGGACTGTCTGCCAGTACTTTGTTGAAGATTTTTGCTTTTATATACATAAAGGACATTAGCCTGTACTTATCTTTTCTTGTGACGTCTTTATCTGGTATTGGCACCAGGGCACCAATGGGTCCTCATGTGAGAACTGGCCTGAGAATGAGTTGAGAAGTATCCCCCCTATTCCATTTGGGGGATGAGTTTGTGCAGAACTGTTATTAATTCTTCTTCAGGTGTTTGGTAGAATTCACCAGGGAAGCCAGCAGGGCCTGGGTCTTCCTTTGTATCTCATTCATGTCTGTACAAGCAGTGGCTAGCAAAGGCCTGGCTGGGTGGCAATAAGTCCTGGCCATCACAGAACAAGAGGTCTTTCTATTCTATGGGGACCTTGATGCATTCAGCAGACAGGTGTTCTGAGCACCTGCGCTGACACAAAGTGAAGTTCAGCCCCGTCCTCTGCCATAGGAAGGAAACTGCCCCCAGCCCTTGGGCGGGAAGAACACTCACCATCGTCCAGAATGACCAGCAGTGGGGCCAGGAGGTCACACATGCCCTGGACATAGCCAATCTCAATGTGCTGCCAGATGTAGCTGAGAAAGACACAGGGGCTCAGCGCAGACACCCACAGCCTGCCTCTCCCACCCACGCTTCCTCTCCTCCTCTGTGGTTCGGACCCCATCCCTCACCCGGACCATGCCCTCAACCTCCTGCCTGCATCTCCATCCCCAGTGTCACGCTCTTCAAACACTGCAGGCTCAGCCACAGGATGGCCTTCCTAAAGTCCAGCTCAAGGAGGTCACTACATTCTCAAAAACCTCCGCAGGCTTCCACTGTGTGACAGCACAGTGTCCAAACTCCTTAACTGGGGGACAATGCATCTATAGTCTCCTCCCAACCCAGGTTCACAGCCTCACCCATCACGTCTCAATACTTCCTCCTCTCTGGCCACACGGAGGTGGAATAGTTAAGAGGGGGTGCTTATTAATGAGTCAGAGCAGGGCTTAGGAAACCTTTTCTGAGAGGTCCAGGTAACAACTATTTTCAGCTCTGTGGGCCGTATCTTCTGTCTCAACCACTCAGCTCTACAGGAACAATCACAGACACGATGCAAACAAATGGGCATGGCTGGGTTCTAATAGCTTCTTTACAGAAACAAGTGATGGGCTGGAATTGGCCCGTGGGCTATAATAGTAGTTTGCAAACCCAAGTTAGAGTAGCAGGGAAAGAAGTCCAGAGTGTATTACTGAGCATAAAAAGCAAGTTGTAGAAAAAGAGTTTATAGTATAATCCCATGTAGGTAAGAAGTTTTTTAAACTTTAAAATATGTATGCTATTATATATCATATACTATTATGCCATATTATATATATATATATATCTTTGGAGGAATAATTCCAGATATATGAGCAGCAGTTGCTTCTTCTGGGTGAGTAGTATTGATGGAAAGAATTTCTCTTTACACCTATGAGCTTCTCCTTTCCTTGGTTGATTTAGGATTTTAATAAGCATGGATTACTTCCATACTTTTAGAAATAAAAGTAATTTTTAATGGAAAGTAGTAAGTAGCCCCAGATCTTGGCTTAATGAAATAAAGCACAGGTTCCAGAGCCCGAGAGGTGTGTGGATGAGCTCCAGCCAAGTGGCTGCCAGCCGGGGCACCTGCAGCAATGCGGTACCCGCTGAGCCCCCGCTTCCTCTCCTACAAAGGGACATAATGCTTATCTCCTAGGCCTGCTGTGAGGATTAAGCGAGACGATGTCAGTCAAGGGCTCGGGATCGAGCCTGGTATACAGGAAGTGCCTAATAAGTGTCCTCTATTATCATCATCACTGCGTCCGATCCCCTGCAGGCGCGGCCCTGCCCCCGCTCCAGCCACCTGCACATGATGTTGCGCAGCTTCTCCAGGTTGGCGGGCGTGAAGTACCAGTAGTTGCGGTCGCACCTCTGCACGTCCTTCTCGATGCGGTGCAGGTTCACTGTGTACAGGTCCAGCAGCTCCGGCTGCCCGCAGGAGGGAAGCACAGGACAGTCACAGCCCAGCTCCCCTTCTAGAGGGTCCCGCTCCCGCCCCCTCCTGTCCTGCTGGAAGAGCACCCTCTACCTGGACCAGGCGGGTATGTCATTTGGTTTCTGTTGTCCTTTTCTAAGAAAACCTGTCACTTTGTATGAGGGATATTTTAAAAAAATTTTTCTTTGATAAAACAAAACAATCCTATGAGGGGCATGGACTTACTGCTCCCATTTCACAGATGAAACTAAGAGAGTTATAACTGTAGCTGGAAATAGGTCCTTCTCTGCTGAAAACCGGGTGATAATAACGGAAGAACTGAACGGAAGTCCAGTTCTGAATTACGCTGGACCTGAGGCCTTGACCCAACAGTCCTGATGAAACAGCTCAATGATGTGACAAGGGGAAAAAAGAACATCTAAAGGCCAACATTAATCCAAAAAGGCAAGAAAGTACCAAAGCTGGCTTTTGCCTTGAGGGAAGCTGCCAACGGGGAGGATTTAAGCTTGGATTTAACGGTGGTAAGGAATCTAGTGAGGCTTTCGCATTAAGGCAGGACCCCAAAGAGCCAAACTAAAATATTCACACGATGCTGGACCTGAGTGTAAGTCGAGATAGTTGCCATCAAGGCTGCTATGGACCGAGCGCTCACTGTCTGCCAGGCACAGAGGGCCTGACTCAGTCACTTTGAAAACAACTCAGGAAGACAGGGAAACTGAGCGACCCGTCTAAGCTGGTCACTTTGAACCCAGGACTGTTTGGCAGCACAGCCTGTGTTCTTTAAGTATTTTATCATCGCCTCCCCCGCGATGGGGAAAATGCAATGAGCCAGAGTCGTCTCGGTAACTGAGGTCTGGGCTCCACTCCCTCCCTCCTGGGGCTGTAGAAAACCGAGGGGACGATTCTAGACACTCACGGAGTAGGTGACGCCGCTGGATGACACAGGGGACGCCTCATTGTTGGCAGAAGTGCTCACGGCCAGAGACACCAAGGCAGGGAAGAGACTCTCCATCTCCGGCTCCTCTGAGAGGTTGTCCTCACTGTCCCCCCGGCTACACTTCTCCCCCTCGCTGCGCCCCCAGCCCTCCAGCGGGGCCGCCTCCTTCTCGGGCAGAGCCACGTCCATGCTGCCCGGGATGGACATGAACTCGTCCAGGCTCTCATTGGCGAGGAGGTCACTCTCCAGGCTGTCCTGCACGGCCAGCTCCTCCCGGGGAGCCTCGTCCCTGGAGGTGGTGGCCTCGCTGCTCTGCCCTTCATCCACGCTGCTGTCGCCGGGTCGGAGCCTCAGGGAGGCGCTGCGCTGGGCGTCCATGACACTGTCCTCCGTGCTCAGGCTGGGCTCCGAGTGCTCCGAGAGGCCGGAGGAGAAGTTGTGGGAGGAAGGATGGCCGGAATCAGGGGAACACGGGCCATTCGCCAGGTTCCCGTTGGGGATCTTGGGCTGTTTCTCCTCCAGCCTGCCTTCCGCCTCCACCTGCTCCACTTCGTCCACAGACTCGAACACCTGAAGACGAGGTGCACAAAGACAGAGGGACTAGGATGGACACTGGTGCTGCTTCCAGCAGTAACCTGAATATCCATCAACAGGGGATTGGTTCAGCCACGGAACATGCATCGGTGGAATACTACACAGTCAGTAAAAAGAGAGAGAACAGGATGTAATACATGCTCCCATTTGTGAAGAATAAAAAGGCGACCTGCGTGCATGAACATGCACAGAACAATCCAGAAAGCAACACGGAAGCACTGCAGAGGGATCACTTAGGAATTTAAATGGAAGGAGAATAGGTTTCATCATACAAACTTATGTGCACATAATTTAAGTAAAATATTAGTTAACAACATAAGGAACAGGCTAAACAAAGCATATTCTATCCATGTGGCTGACTATTATGGATCCATTTTCAAAAGTAGTTAGATGCACAGATGACCCTTGACCAATGTTGGGGTTAGGGGCACCGACCACCCACATAGTCAAACATCCACATATAACATTTGACTCCCCCCAAACTTCATTACTAATAGCCTGCTGTTGACCTGAAGCCTGACCGATAACATAAAGTTAACATATTTTTATATGTATTAGATACTGTGTTCTTACAATAAAGTAAGCTAGAAAAAATATATATATTTATGGTATTGTACATATTTATAAAAAAAAATCTGCATATAACTGGACCTGCACAATTCAAACCCGTGCTGTTCAAGGGTCAACTACACATCAAATACTATGGAAAAATCTCCAGAATACATCTCAAAGATTTAGTTGTGGTTCTTGGTGTCCTTAGGCTATATCCTGTCAAGGATAGACCGTACAAGACCCTGTCACTTCAAATATTTCTTCTCTGTGTGGTTATGTCACCAAGTTGGTTCACTGTTAATTTCAAATGTATCCGTTTTTTAATTTCTTTTGATTAAATTACTTTAAATTATGTAAAAAAAAAAAATTTACCTAACTCCAAAGTTAAAACTAGAAAACATGGTATATTCAGGGAAAGGTAGCTTCTTTCCCTGCCTCCACCTCCCATTGGATTATTTTCTGGTTTGTCTTTCCACTGTTTTTGAAAACAGGTGCAAATACATGCACATATTAATATTTTTTCTTTTTATACAACAAGTCTCATGCATACTTTTCGTGCTCGGCTTTTTTTTTTAATTTTGAGTAAGACTGAATTAATATTCTTTTTCATTGAGTGAAATGGAAAGTTGTTGAACAGTAAATACATATAATGGTGTTGATGTAGAAATTTTAAGACTACTAGACATTGCAACATGGTGTCTACATATTTCCGCGTGTGTGAAGTCTCACAGAGGGTCTGGAAGGATACACAGCCAACGGGTGGCAGTGCTATTTCTAGGGAGGGCAAGTGGGGGTTAAGGATGGCCCAAGCCAAATTTAGCTTTCTTTGCAGTATTTACATGTTTTTTATAGGGAAAATAGATTCATATATTACTTACGTAATTAAAAACACAATCTTTAATGCTAATATAAAAGTTAAAACAAATAAACCATGTGACCCGGAGAGGATGGGCATCCAAGTCCATTACTCCAGGCTGCAGGGAGGGTGGTGGGCAGGGAGGACGCGGGGCCTTGGGAAGGTCACCTGTGTGCTGCTGCTGGAGTCGCTCTGCAGGCGGATGTTCTGGTGGCCAGAACTGCAGCTCTGGGAAGACTAAGAGAAAAAGAGGCAGGAGGGAGCATCGTGAGGCTGCATCTTCCCGGCTCAGGGTCCCTGCCCTGAGCTCAGGAGGGGCTGCTGGGCTGGGAGTGAGGCAGCCTAGTTTTATCTCTACTCCTGACTTGAGCAAGTCCCCTCTCAAGGCCTCAGGTTCCCATCTGTAAAATCGAAGGGGTGGGAGTCTCACTTTCTGCTCCCTGGAGCCTCCCCAGAGGCCACACCACCCTCCGGGCCTCCACCTCCCACCCCTGCAAGCAGGAAGCCCCATCTTTACTGCTCTGTGCTTGACTCTGGCTAACATTTTAGTTAGACACAGAGTGACCTGTTGTATGAATGGCCTGATTTTTTACTCCCTCTCTGTATATGTGCTTTTTGCCCTGTAACTTCTACCTCCTGCCTGCTCTGATGCTACGCTTGGCCACGTGCCCTGCTTTAGCCAGTGGGATATTAGCAAAGTGGCCAGGACAGAGCCTGGATAGAGAGCTTGTGTGTGTCTCTCTTTACGATCTGCATTCACTGTGATAACATACCCAGGTTAACCTGCTGGTGGATGAGATGTGGAGCAGAGTTGAGTCATCGGGGTATGTGAGAGAGCCCCTGAAGGTCAACAAAACTTTCAGTTGAACATCAGAGCTCAGAACTGCTCTGCTGGCCCACAGACTCACGAGTAAAAGAAAATGCGTGTTGTCGGAAGCCACTGACATTTGGAGGTTGTTTGTTATGCAGTATTAGTGTGGCGATGAATGGCTGATACATCACTAGAGAATTAACTTTCTTCTCAGCTCCTGCTTTGGGCCCCTAAACTAGAGATTCTGTGAGACCAGCTATGTCTGACTTGGTCACTGAAGTATTCCTGATCTTCCAGGACATTCCTGATGGTACCTGGCATATGGCAGGTACTCAGTCAGCATTTGTTGAATAAATGAACATCTAGCACTGTGGCAGCTGCTTTACAGACACTATTTTATTTAAGCTACACACAAACCTCCCCTCTAAATGATTATTCCCATTTGACAGATGAGGAAACTGAGGCCCAGAAGTACGGGTGCTTGCCTGAGGTCCCTGAGCTAGGAAATGCTGGGGCTGGAGTTCAAACTCAGGTCTGTCAGACTCCAAAGTCGCCTTCCACCCAAAAACTAGGGGTGGGACAGAGTCTAGGCCCCAGACACCCAGGCCTACCACAGCCTGACAGAGCGGATCCTGGCCTTCACACCCCACCCTCCACTCCCTGAGGTGCCCCGCCATCACCTCATTGCTGATGGTGGAGTCCCGGTGCATCATCCGGTGCAGGTGACCATCCAGGCTGGCCCCTGAGGAGCACTTGGCCAGGGCAGCCGCGTGGGACTCCCGCTCTCTCTGCCGCACGATTGCCTCACAGCCCAGCCATTCGGACATGGTCTGTGCGTAGCAGGCATGAATCTGCTCGTCCACCTGCCAGGGCAGATGCAAGGTCACCCCAAGTGCTGGGAGCCCTGGGAAGACCAGGTGGCTCTGACCTGGGATCCTGGGCTCTGGAAACACCCATCCAACATTCATGGCATAACATCCAACCAACATTAACTGAGCACCAACTATGTGCCAGGAAGAGGGAAGGAAGGTAATAAAGAAGGTGCGAATCTACAATTATCTCAAAATAAAGTTTGTTTAAAAACAATGACATCTGTGGCTTGTGCTGTGTTTCTATTGGACAGCGCTGCCCTGGAGCTTCCCGGCTGCCCCCCAGCTCCCTGCCCCAGCTTGGGCCCAAATGGGACCAGGGCTCCCCCAGCCCCACAGTAGCAGGCTCCTTTTGTTGCCAAGGACCCCACTGCCCATCGGAGTAACCAACCTCCTTCCTTTCCGTTTCTGTCATCCCGAACTGGTAGTGGCCCAGCAGGAAGGGCCACACGGCCTTGCGGATCTCAGGCTGGATGCCCCCGTAGTAGATGAGGCGCAGCAGCTCCTGCTCCTCATAGCTCTGTGGGGGGGAGAGGAGGGAGAGCAAAGGGTTCGGTCAACAGAAATCCAGGGGCAGCCTCGGGCCCAGCAGCTCTGCTCCCCAGGCCTCCCCTTAGAGATCCTGGCATGACTGGGCAAAGCCGTAAGGACCCAATACCACTGCAAGAGCAAAACCCTGGGAAGCCCTCACCTGCCCACCAACAGGAGAACATTACGCGTGGTGTGGGAGCACCACACGCGAGCAGCAAGGGCAGGGTGTGCACCTAGGAGAACCTACACAAAAAGATGTTCACTGTGTGTTGATAAGTGGGGAAAAACCAAGATGCAGATCATGTCTAGCGTGAGCCCATTTTTGTTAAAAAGGAAAGGTGAGTGTATAATGAACTTCTACTTAATTTCCAGTCAATTTTGCATGCTGTGCTTATTTGGGAATATTACCTAGGGGTTTTTTATCTTGACCAAGTGCTAAGAAAATTGTTTTAAAGCAAATGAATCCACAGTGAACACTTGCCGCTGGTTCTGCATACACTGATAATTTTGAGGCACGCCAGGATGACTTTAACAACAGTTTGGTCTATTGGGGAGTAGATTTTTTCTCTTTCAAAATTCACTTTTAGGCAGAGGCTCTGCAGTTATAGTGAGTCAAGCTGGGGGACCAGCATGTCCTGTGTGTGTGTGCTCGTGTGTGGAGAGTGCCAATGGCTCTGTAGGGCACTGGGATCCTGTTTCCTCTCACCTCTTTATTTCACATTCCAAAATTAAAAGCTTATTTCTCATCTTAATGCTAGTCTTAGATGTATCCAGCCACAACAGCAAAACCCGCCATTCTTTTGTCCCTGTTGGGAATTTTGGTTCGTATTTCGTAGGACGGCCTTGTCAAAGCTGTTTAAAAACCAGAGAACTAACTTGTGGCTGAGGCTGTGAACCCTGCCTCAAAAATCCACGTGCTTTACTCCCAGAGTCCACAGCTGGACTCCATTCCCCAGCCTCCCTTGCAGTTAGGTGTGGCCAAGTGACAGACTTCTGATCAATGGGATGTGAGAGAGGAAGTGACATAAGGCCTTTCCAGGCCAGGGCTTTGAAGAAACAGGTGTATTCCCTTCACACGCTCCACTTCCCCTCTGCTGCCTGGAGGCAGGTGACCACGAGTCCCTGAAGGATGGTGGGGCCACAAGACTGACAGAACCCCCTGGAGGGCAGCGAGATGCCCACTCAGCAGGAATGCCCACTCAGGACTGTTAAGTGAGCAAGAAATATACCCCTGTAGTGGCGATCAACTGGAATAGCTGGGACTATTTATTAATACAGTTCGGTCTACCCTAATCCCTAACGCAAAGTGCAACCAAGAATGGTGAAAACATAGCCAACAGGTTGTGAAAGGTTTGCAAAAATGTTATATGAAAAATATTTGTTTTCAACTAATGTTTCAACCAACCTATCCCCAGACTAGTGCCTCCCAAATTCAGGAGATCACTAGAAGCATTTGGGGAACTTTGAAAAAATATAAATTCTTGGGCTCCACTCCCAGAGATGCTAAGTCAGTAAAGCTGGAGTGGAGCCCAGAAGCCCATAAATCTTTTAAACTCCTCAGGAAATGTGCACTCCATAGGCTGCCGGGATTCTGAACACCAGGACCTTTTGAGAAAGTAACTGGCATATCTATTTAAATTTTAAATGCACATCAATCTATCTTATTTCTAGGAATCTGCTCTCAAAATGAAAGCACCAGTACAGAAATAAATGTGCTTATAAAGATGTCAACTATAGCACTATTTGAAGTATTTTTTTTAAAAAAGAGGCCAGATATCTATATCATTAGGGAAAGATTTGAATTAATTATGGCCCACCCATATAGGCGGTATTATGGTTCTAACATTCAATATTTCACCTTGAGATATTAAAATACATCCTGAATATAAAAGTTGGTCACTTAAAATACAAATATAATGTCATGTCATTTAAAAAAAATACGAGTTACAGATACATTTTTATAGATACATCTATGGATGTATCAGCATAGAAAATGTATGATAGGGTCACACCAAACTAATCCTACTCAACTAATTCAGGGGATCAGAACTAGAGGAATGTAGCAGAAAGATGGTATTTTTAAAAAATGGTATTGTAAAAGCGTCTCTCCTTCAAAGTCAAACTTCAGACCAGCTCCTCTGAGCCCTTTCTGACGAGGCTTCATCTCTGCGTCCTGCCCTCCACCTGCTTAGCCCAGTTGTAGCAAAAATCCTATTAGTTTAGTGAAAATCTCCACCTTGACATCTGATCAAATCCCTCATCCCCCACCCTTGACGTACAGATCTCTGGCCTGTCTTTAGCAAGACTCCCCTACCCTTGATGGCTCCTCTTAGTAACTTTCCATCCAGTGGCCCCTCACTCTGCTCACTGGCCATAAATCAACAGCTGTCTCCGCTGCATCTGGAATGGAGCTAAGTTCTATTCTGATGCCTCTTTTGCAATAGTACTGAATAAAATCTGCCTTCACAGCCAAAATGTCAAAATGAAGATAAAATTTTAAAATTTGTATTCTATATATAAAATTTGCATTTTTCCATCGTTGAACTGCTACGGTAAGTGGGCATTCCTCCTGTAATTCAGAAAAACAATCGTTTTTGGCAAGCATGTCAAACAACCCCTCTGCTTGTCTGGATTTGAGGGCCGCTCTGTTTTTCTCAGCCTCCCTGACTCTCACCCCAAGGGGCAGAAGCAGGCGATGGCTCCTGGAACTCTCAGAAGAGGGGGGGCCTTCAGTTTGGCTATGCGAGTCCCCACAAGCAGACGGGTCTGTTCCTTAGATGACAAGATGCCCCCCACCCCCTGCAGTCTCTGTCCCACCGCAGGCAGAGCCAGGCCGAGCCTTACTGTGCTGTCCTGAAGGTACTGCTCCCAGATCCCGGCCGTCAGCCCGTGTCCAGCATCGCAGGGCACGTCTGGAGACACAATCATGTGATTGACCAGGGCTGACAGGTGGGTCCTCACGGTGGACAGGTGTCTGCAGTAGGCAAGCCCTGTGGGGGGGAGAGGGGAAGGGTCACCATCCACCATCCAATCCTCCTTGCCTAGTTTCAGAGTCTCCCAAGTGCTGTCCACAATCCTCCTGAGCCCTCGTGACCCAACGTGTTCTCGTCACCCCCTTTTTCCAGGTAAGGAAGGTTAGGCTCAGAGGGGGAAGGCACATGCTGGCTCGATTGCTAGTAGCTCTGTGACCCTGGGGAGGTCCTACCACCTTTCTCAACCTTGGTCAGGGTGCCGCCACCTCCTCTGCTGGAATCCAAGGTTTTTAATTCACAGGCTGGAGGCAGGGAAGGAGCAGGCAGGAAGGGCCTAGTGACTCTGCAGGCTCCCTGCGCCTCTGGGTGCCCCCCATCCACACCGAGAGAGGAAGACGATGGGAGAGGTGGAGCTGGACAAACACGGGCCTGGCAAGGCATAGCCGAGAAGATACTGAGGGCACCGGTTCTCTTCAAAGAATGCCTGCCAACCTTCTCCCAATCCATCCTGGGCACCTGGAGGGCACGGTGCCCGGCACACGAGAGGCACTCAGCAAATACTGGCTTGTGTTTGCTTTGACTGTGCACCTTTCTTCTGGCTCTTCCCCACCATCTCATCCTGAACTCCCAGCGAGGACCCTGAACCTTCCAGAGCCCGAGGACTCGCCTCTGCCTACGGTGATGATGACGTAATAGCTAACACTTACCCAGCACACACTATGTGCCAGGGAGCGGTCCCCTGAGTTTACATAACTTAACTCATTTAATTCTCACCATGATATAGACGGAGAAACTGAAGCACAGACCGGTTTCACCACTTGCCCAGGTCACACGGCTAGAAGTGTGGAGTTGGGATTTAAACCCAAACTGCCTGGTTCCAGAACCTGGGCTCTCAACTGCCATCATTGAGCCACATTGTGTGACGACGTCATTCAAAACCCCGCTAAACCCCCTCCCCTCCATCCAGGAAGCTCTCTGTGCCAGGCCCTGCACTGGGCACTGAGGATAGGTCATAACAGAACAGGCAAAAACCTTGATCCTGGAGAGCTCACGCTCTCGCTGCCTCTCCAGGCACTCAGGGATATGGCCTGCACTGCTATTTCGCAGGCCCATGCAGGATGTGTTAACACTTTTCTAGCATTGTGAAAATATATACGTTTTTCTCTCCCCCACCTGGGCTGAGAGGCGGGAGGACTAAAACCTGCTAAAAATCGATATAGCAGAGTGGAAAAAACAGTGCCTCTGCAGTCAGGCAGGCCTGGGTTTGAGTCCCAGCCTTGCTGCTTATTAGCTGTATGACCCTGGGCAAGTCACTTTGCTTCTCTGTGCCTTAGTTTCCTCATCTGTTAAAATGAAATACTCAGAGTACTTATGAATTTAATCTTTAAGTTCTTGGGAAGGGATCAGGCCACCTTTCTCTTCTGTTTCTGCCCATAGGAGAAGGGTACTGACAGTTACTGAGCACCTATGACGTGTGATGCTAGGTTCTAGGGTCCTTATATATGCTTTTCATTCAATCTTGAAGACGAACACTCTAAGGTGGGCACTAGGAATGCAACGGTGATTAAACCAAACCCTGGCCACCAAGGAAACCTCACTGTTCACTGCCCTCTCTTGGACCAAAGTATAATATTTATACCCAATCTGTAGATGAGGAAATTGAGGCCCAGAGAAGTTAATGTAACTTCACCAAAACCAGGCATCTAGGAAGCAGGAGCACAGGTCTAAACTCCAGAGCCAGGCTCCTCCCCCTGAAATTCATGGCATGCAGTAGGCATACAATGAATGCTCCCTGGAGATTACAATGGAAAGAAGGTCAATACGCACATCCATAGAAGGCTCTGGAAAGGATCTGGTACTTCATATTGTCACAGAGAAGCTTCAGGGGAGCCCTGCAGGTGGAGGAAAAAGGAGACACTTAGAGCAGGTCCACACACAGCCCAGGTTTCCTGGAGAGGAGACAACTGATTATCTCTAGGAGAAGATTAAAGTCAGCCAGTCAAGGGGGCTGTTGGGGGTATTATTTCTCCTAATACAGCATCACTGCCCCTTCTGCTGTCAGAGTGGGAGTCACTCCCCAGCTATGTCCCTGTGGTTTGGGCGGAGCTGATTCTAATCAGTACGTGACTTAGGCCAGAGTCACAGTGATTGGGTCAGAGGTGGTCATGTGATCCAACCTGGGTCTATGAGAATCAGCCCTGGGGTTTCCATTGGAACAACTGGGAAACAGGCACTTTCCCCTGATTAAGTTCCTGAGCCAAAGGGATATGGGGCAGGGCAGGGGCAGTGGCAGCTGGGGATCCGTTTTTACTACTGCAGAGAAGGGCCTGCCTGAGAATGAAACCATCACAGTGGCAAACAGAGGCAAGCGCCAAAGAAACAGAGAGATTCCTGTTTTGAGCATCTGGATCCAGCCATACCTGAAGCCACTGCACCTGTGGACTTTTCAATTCTATAAGCAGATTTTCCTTTTTACTTGAAGCAGCTTGAAGTGGGTTTCTGACACTTTCAGAAAGAGTTCTGACTTCTTAAGTGACCTAGCTGAGCCAAACTGAGCCCAACCAGGACACAGAGTCGGGCTGATTGCAAAGTAGATGATGCCTCAGAGATTCTCCTGGCATGGGAATTTGGGGAGGCTTTTTTGGATGAAAGAGGAGAGAGGAATAAGGCCCCAGCATTGTTGGAGAAAACAAGGATTGCTGAAGGGAATGTTGTGCATTCTTGCAAAAAACAGCGTAGAGGAAAATCATTCCAGGGGACACCCAGGAAAATCCAGGGAGACCGAGGTGGAGGCATGGCTGAAGTCCTCCAGCTGTACATGGAGGTATTAAATTTTAAAGTCACCCTTCTGTGCCCTCAGGTTGGTGAGGCTCAGACTTGCTCAGATTACATGAGAACAGCATCTCACTGACAGCTGTCAGTTGATCTGGGATGAGGAACTGAGAATCTGCTCAGGTGATGATGTTTCTGGTCCACAGAGCTTAGGAGACTTAAAAAAACTGAATCCAGCCCCACCCTTTATATTCCTACTGCTAAAGACTGACCACCCATTGGGACAGAGCCCCAGCAGGAAAAAAGGATACCATCCTCCCAGGCCAGGCCAGGCCAGGTCAGTGGGAAACAAGACCATTCCCATGAATGGGCTGAATGGTTCTTCCAAAGAGGCCAAAGCTCTACGTGCAAGGAAAGACTCGGTCTTGGGATTTAATTTTATACAATAAAATAGTGTCATTTATTGAACATTGCCATGCACCAGGTACCACATGTCAGCCACTTTAAACCATTATTTGCTTTGTCCTTACAAGAGCTTTATAAAGTAAGCATTAGTGTCCCCATTTGGTAAAGGAGCATTCTGAGGCATGCTTCTGGTTTCTGCCTTCCAGGGGCATGGGAGGACTGCACTTTCTGGCTCCTTGTGGACAGGGCCAATGAGGAATGAGTAGAAACAGGTGCCTCGTTCAGGATGGAGCATTTAATTGCTAGTTCAAGTCCACCCACGCCACCTTTCCCTAGGTCACTGTGATTGGCAATATTCAAGATGGTGGTGGCTCCATCAGCAGGGCCTTTGATGTGGAGAAAGCAGAGTCTCCAACTGACCCATAGTAGACCCATGACATGCATGACAAGTAAACCTTTGTTGTAACAGCGAGTTCTTGGGGCTGTTTGTTACTGCAACATACCTTGCTTATCCTGACTTATACATGTAAGGAAGCTCCAACAGCTAGGACTTCACAAGGGTAGGATTTAACCTAGACTAGGATTATTCCAGAGCCTCTGAAGTCAATGCAAGGCAAGTAACAGGTGTGTCCAAATCTCTGGTAAATCCTTCCAGTTCCTTCCATCCACAGCTCAAGCCCCTCATACCTCTCATGTTTGCAGCCATTGGTTGAGCCACCATCAACCGAGTCACTCTGCAAACAGGATGAGCAAGAAGATTTGTGGGTACTGGGTTGCCACAGGGACGGCAGGTTGCTCATGGAGACATCCATCAGGTCCTGGGGCACTGTGGCGGGCAGAAGGGGCAGAGGAAGAGCCCTGGTTGAGTCTATGTGGGTTACAGAAACCTCACCCAAAACAAGCAGCTCACTCCGAGGGCCAGCACAGGGATAGGAAAAGCCCCTCAATGTCACAGTAGGAAACAGCAACCCCAATCACTGTCTGACCCAAGTCCTTGAGCCCATGTGATCCAATGAAAGCCACAACCAAGATTTGGGGCCCCCCAGCAAATGGGTAGAGCTGATGCCAATGAGGAGAGAGAGAAAAAGAACAGAGAGAGAGACTAGAGCCAAGAAAACAGGCCCAATCCCAGAGCAGGAGGCCAAGCCTCACACCATGTTGTCATTCAGCTGTCCTCACGGGGCTGACGTGAAAGGAAGGGGAGCCTGCTGGGGGTCTTCTGGGGAAGGCAGATGGTCTCCAGTCTTGAGGGACAGACTCTCTGGGTGGTGAGGCAGAGGGAGCCTGACTCATCTGACGCGGCAGGGCACACAAGGGCAGGAGCCCAGCGAGCGCCCACTGATGAACATGAGGGCACCGCACTGTCCATGGTGCTGAGTCATACAGCAGCCCCACCAACCGGGTCTCGAACAAGCTGGCGACCCCCACAATCATGTGGGGGCCTGTTAAAAAGTCGTAAGCCTGTATCCCACCCCTGACCTAAGGAATTAAAACCTTCTGGTCATACAGCCCTTCAGTCTATATTTCAAAAACAGTTTTGACATAGTAGCCATGTTTGAGAGCCAAGAAGGCATGACTGATCTCCTAACTCCTGGACACTGGTGATTCCTGAACAACTGCTCCCAAGACACAGCATTTAAGTTTCCCTTATTGCTTTCCTTCCCAGCGTCATGGAAACCACAGTATCTATAATGCTGCAGAGCAACATACCAGTGACCTAAAAATCACAACTTCTACAGTTAACTTCCTGGCCTCTTGGCAGTTTGAGACAGGTGCAAGAAAAATTATGTTCTCTAGGACAGGGCTCAATAAATATTTTCTGTAAAGAGCCACGTAGAAAATATTTTTGGATGTGTGAGCCATTTGGGTGCTATGGTAACCACTCAACTCTGCTGTGTGGTGCAAAAGTAGCCATAAACAAAATGCAAACAAGTGAGCATGGGCGTGTTCTAATAAAACTTTATGGGCACTGAAGTGTGAGTTTCATATCATTTCCACCTGTCACAAAATATTATTCTGCTTTTGATTTTATTTTCAGTTATTCAAAAAATGTAAAGACCATTCTCAGCCCCTGGGCTGTGCAGAATGAGGCTGATTTGGCCTGCAGGCCATGGTTTGCCAAGGCCTATCCTAGGAAATTAAGAGGGGTGCATCTCTGCCCCTGTGTCATGTGTCTTTAAGGATGACTGCTAATACCTGGCCTCTTCCCTTGGGCTCCAAGGCAGGGGGAGTTGTGGATGTAGCCCCACTTGTCATCAGAGCTCAGTGGCTGACAGGGTCGGACCCTACCCAATGACTCAGGAGAAACCTGCCTCCAGAATGAGGTTTGGGGGGCCACCAAAAGTTACACTACTCCTTCCCAAGCAGACTCACCAATGAGCTGGCCAAGAGTGACCAGTAAGCCCCTATAAGATGTCCTAGAAAAATGGTCCCAGTCTTAGTCTCAGGGAAGCGTTGATCGGTAGTGTCCAGGTGTGGCAAACCTGCCTCTGTCCCCAGCTCCTCCCACCCTGTAGACGTCACCAATGGATCCCTTTGCTCCTGAACCTACAGCACTCCGAGCTGCAGCCTGCAGGGTACAGGCTGGACAGCATCAGGGCATCGCTTTGCCTTTCGCCTCCATCTCCACTGGGACCAAGACTCAAATGACAACATGGCAGAGGCGGCTGGCACCCAGTCCCAGGGGTGTGGGGACCCAGACATTACTGGGGGGCTGCTGCTTCGAGCCGGGCGTGGGGAGGGTGGCATCCCATCTGGCTTGTGCCCAGTGACTGCCCCTGGCCACCACCAGCACGGAGCGGCCTGCAGGAACCACCGTCCAGGCAGGGCCCACGGAGACGGGGGACGTGCCGCCCAAGGGGTCGGGAACAACTTGAGACACAAAACAAAAAGCGCCGGTGAAATGGAAGGTCTGAGGTGGGCAGCACACTGAACCAACCAGAAGAGCCAGTTCCTCGAGGCTTGAACCTTCCCCCCGCCCTCAAGTGGCCAGAGAAACCCCTCAGGGCAGACAGACCCTGAGTCTGGGAGCTGGCAGTGGTGCGGATGCTAACAGAAAGAACCTGTAACTTAATACTGATTTGTTAAACAGACATCCATATAGTGCTTAATAAATGCCAGGCCTCCTTCCAAGAACTTTTCAAATAGTAATTCACTTAATCCCAACAGCCCATGGTAATGATGATCTGAGCAGCAACGGTCCTCATTCACTAAGCATCTGTCCTGCCGCAGTCAACCAGGCAAAACGCTGGCACATATGTTATCATCTCCTGTGCTGGCGCCAAGCACTTCGCTTTCTCTCTGCTGCTTTGACTACCATTTATTGAGGGCCTACTGTGTGCAAGGCTTTATTCTATGGGCTTTACATTGATCACCACATGGTTTCATTGAATCCTTACATCATGTTGAAGTATAACAACAGCATAATAGCAGGTAATGTTTGAGTGCTCTCTCTGTGTCAAGTGCCTTATCTCATTTAATCCTTCCCAAAGCCCTATGAAATATGTGCTGTCAACATCCCCATTTTACAGATGATGAAACTAAGGCACAGAGTGTTAAAATGGCTTGCCTGAGTTCAACCAGGATTGTAGAGCCCTTGTCACTGACACTACCCCATGCCACCTGCCGGCCAGTGGCATCTTAATTATTCTCATTTGGGGGGTGCCAAACCGAGGCCACCAAGATATAAACTTCCTGATTCCAGGTCCCTTTGTTGGTCCCAGGATCAGACCTCTTGTTCTCTCTTTCCAAACGCCTAGGCCATTTTCAGGATCTGCTACGGGTGGCAGCCCGGGCCCGGGGCAGGACAGCTTACCGAACTCGGACTGCAGGCGGGGGTAGACAATCCTGAAGACGTAGTCCGTGGCTTCGTCTTCTTCTTTGTCTGAGGACGTGGACTCGGCGGAACCCTGGGGGCTTCGCTTGCGCAGTTTGGGAAATACTTTGCCCTGAAAGGACATGTTCCAGTGCACAGTCCCTGGGACACACCTGCCCCCGAACTGCATGGCCTGTGGGTCTTGACGGGGTGCGTATGAGCCCGCAAAGCCACATGGGCAAGAAGGGCCACGCCCCATGGCTGACCCCATCCCCAGCCTCCCCGGGCCCCCACATCACTCACCTTCCCCCGCTGAGACCAGAGTGGTGGGTCCAGCTGCCCGTGTGGGAGCAGCCCGTTCTCCAGGCACGAGAGGAACTGCAGGAGGTGCCCTCCCTTGGGGAAGTGGAAGGGCGGCCTCTGGATCCCGTCCTGGCTCACCAGCACCACCGTCCCGCCGCTGTCCACTGCCATGTGACCCGGCCACAGAAGACCCAGCAGGAAGTCACTAAGAGGCATGGTGACGGGGCCCTCCCGGACAACACATCCTCCCAGGCCCAGACACACGGACCCGCTCTGAGGCTCTGGGACAGGCCTGGACAGAAGGTCAGGGGCAGTTTTACCTCCCCTAAGTCCCTTTCATCCTACCTACCATGGTCATTGACTGGAAATTGTAGGACGTGGTCAAGAAGAGTGTGGGCGGCCTCCCTTCAGCCACCCACCAAAGGAAAAGGTAGCCCCAAACACCCCATGCCCCTCGAGCACCCTACAAATCCCCTGACCTATTTTTGTATGGAGGCTTTCAGGTCCACCCCTCTCAGGGCAGTACTTAACTGTTGCTAGCATGGATTGAGCACTAACTGTATGTAAGCACATTACGTTAGAGTCATCTAGTTGTAGTACTCAAAACAGAAGACATGTCTATTATTAACTATTTTACAAATATAAAACTGAGGCTCAGAGAGGTTATGTAACTTGTCAAAGGTCACACAGCTAGTAAGTGGCAGGGCCTGGATTTGAACCCAGGTCTACGTCATTAAATAAGCTTAAATGTTTCTGCACCTTGGAGGGCCACAGATCCCTTGCTTTCCAAAGCAGATAACTCTCTGCTTATTATGAATATACCTTCTTTGAGCTTTAGAGAGGAACTCTAGTTATCAATCCCAGATCTGTGGAGCACTGACTTTGGAGTGGCAAAGGCTCTGGAGCATGTCTTTGTGCCACCTGCTTCCTCACCTGTGAACTTGGAATGGCACAGTACCTATCACTGGGTGGCTGTGATGATTAAATAACAGGCATGTGGATACTCAGGACCATGCCTGGCACATCACAAGCACTCAGTAAGTACTGGCAACTAACACCATGGGTTTGATGCTGAGCCCTTAACATATGTCACTAATCCTCACAATAACCCCATGAGTAGGTGCTGGTATGACCCCCCAATGAGGGGAAACTGAGGCTCAGAGAGATGAAGTCACTTGTCTGAGGTTGCACAGGCAAGAAGAGGGTGAGGATGGGGGGCATCCAAGTGGAGTACCCCAGTCCTGTGCTCCCCATTGCAGTCCCTACCTTGCTGATGGCAGTGCAGGTAGACAATCTCCTCCAGGCGGATGGTCATGGCATAGTCCCAGTAGACGCTGGAAGAGGAGGGAAGGTTAGACTTGCAGGATATCTACCCCCCTCATCGTGGGGAAGGGACCAGGAGGCCAGAAGACCACACCCATGGGCTCCAGGACCCACCTATCCCTAGCATCTGTATCAGTCTTCCCAGACTCTATTTCCTCCTCTCGGGGTCCAATTTCCTAAGGACCCCTCCTCCTTTGCCCCAAGTCCATGTGGCTGAGGCTGACCTCACCCACACTCCACCCCAGAACTCCAGGAATGGCCACCCATTCCTGATGGAGGCGGGACCAATCAGCATATTTCACTGTTCTGGCCACAGTGATTGGCCACGGATGACCCCGTGACACAAGCAGAACCAATGAGATTCAATTACTGGATTTATTTTAGAATTACCTGGAAAGAGGGGATGGGTGGATGGCTATTAGGGCTGGGTACTCAAGTCCTATCTTTTTATTTATTTATTTATTATTTGTATTGATTTCAGAGAGAGGAAGGGAGAGGGAGAGAGAGATAGAAACAACAATGATGAGAGAGAGTCACTGATCAGCTGCCTCCTGCACGCCCCCTACTGGGGATCGAGCCCGCAACCCGGGCATGTGCCCTGACTGGGAATCAAACCGCGATCTCCTAGATCCTAGGTCCATGCTCAACCGCTGAGCTACGCCAGCTGGGCAAGTCCTACCTATTATTATGTTGGAAATTCTCACAATCAAATGTTTTTAAGAAAGCAAGACGATGTAAGAGCACAGTAAGGATCAGACGTGGACTCAGAGTAGCAAAGACTATGGCTTCTCCTCCTCACCAGCTGCCAAGACCCCCCAAGCTGATCAGGCCCCCGCACCTTGCACAGTTTGGTTCTCCCTAAAATTGTCCCTGGTTGTGTGGGAACACAGGGCATTGCAGCAGGGAATCCCCAGTCCCGTGTTTCTTTACAGCATGACGCCAAAGCTTTTGCTGAGTCTTATAAATGCCAGGATATCAGAGGAGACACAGCCGTGGACCAGATGCCCACCCACTGACGCTTTCTGCTTCCTTTTTCATTGAGTGATGGGAAAGTTGGCAGCAGGCGGGGGAATAGTTGCCATTTGTAGGCTTATGACATCTTTGTTAAGATACTTCTGGGTGGTGTTTTGGCCAGGGCTCTGCCTAACTCCCACACCCTAAGATTCTTCCAGTCAGTTCCCAGATCCTCTCAAGTCCTTGAGTTACCCATGAGGCCACCGCTGCAGGGAGGTTGGGCCAAGCAGCTATAACAGCCAGATGGAGCAATGGGTAGGGTCAGGGCACAATCTTCCCTGTGCCAAGGGGAGGGGCAGGACCTGGAGCCCTACCTCTTCTCATAGTCCAGGTCTCCCACGGACCCGTTCATTAGCTGGTTGGGCGTCCACTTCAAGGTCATGATGTCAGCCGTCTGGTGCAGGGACAAGTACCCCGGGACAGCTTCCATGTCATCTCTCTGCGGATAAAGAAGGACTCAGGCCTGCTCGTAGTGCCAAAGTCAACAGTGAACATGGTCCATTTAACTCAAGAGCCTTGGTCTTCCCCATATGCCTGCAGAGCTTCCCACCTGCTCTACTGTATCTCAAGTTGCAGCTAGGGGGGTAGAGAGGGCTGTCTCCAAGCCTCACCCATAGAGGCGACAGCCCCTCCACCGAATTCACCTTAACAACATTTGGAGACTGACCACTAACATTTACTGAGCATCTGGAATGCACTGAGCATGGCCCAGGGTCACGCACACTGTCTCGACTTAACCACCCAAGCCTGCAACCCCACCAGGGAGCATGGTTGCAGGCTTCCATCACTCTAAGGTGCGCATCTGTCTTTCACATTTTAACATACCTGAAATGAGGCTGCATCTTAGAGTCAACAGCATTTCACCACTGGGATGTGGCTGTCATTGCCTGATCTCACGCAACCTCGGTCACAGCTGCTCATATTGTCACTTCAATTAAGTTTTGTGCATGGTGGTTACTGCACGTGTGGAGCACAGGTGCTATTTTCAATGTCTTCCAAAAGATTACACTGCCATTCAGCTTTGAATCGAAAAGCTACTGTGTATGTAGAAAGCCTGGGAATGCCCACAGTTTGAGACCTTTTTGCAAATCAACAACCAAGTGCAATGCTTGCAAGAAATGCTGCACCTCCCGTGCTCTGGATCAGAGGTCAGCAAACTTTTTCTGTAAAGGGCCACATAGGGAATATTTTTGGCTTTGAGCTATACAGGCTCAGGTGCAGCCACTCAATCCTGCCACTGTAGCACGAAAGCAGCCATACACAGTAAGTAAACTAGTGGATGTGGCTGTGCTCCAATAAAACTGTATAAAAACAGGTGGAGGGCTGAATTTGACCCACGGGCTATATAGTTTGTTGATCCTTTCTCTTGATGGAACAGAAAATGATACTTGGTGGAAAAATAAGGAGATCAGATGACTCTAAAGTCCAAAAGTGACACAGAAAATTAGACCCTGAAATGTAAGTCCATTTTAGGACTATGTATTTCAATTTTATTTTCTCTTATGTATTCTTAAGAGAGTAATATATTATTTTTTTTAAATTATATCCAAATAAATCTCAAAAAGCTCTTTCAAAAAATATAAAATTTTCAAGTAGAGAGGAAAACACTGTATATAATAGCATTTTTAATGTCCTGATGGTTATGTTTTAAAAATGGTGCATCTTAAATGCACGGCTTCTTTGGTCTCAGGAAATAGGGTGTTGTACCTATTATGATGGAGATACTGAGGCTCAGATGCAGAAGTGACTTGCTCAGGGTCACCCCGTGATCGTAACTGTGACCACAGAGCTGGAGTGGCCAATGGCTCTCCCTCTGCTTCTCTCAGCTGAGCCCAAATACCACACTGACCCTAATGCTCCCGAGGAGGGGACAGCAAAGGAGATGTCCAATGAGCACAGGGGCTTCATACACCTTACTGGGCCTGTCCCAGTGCAGGGATACAGAAGGTCACTGGTAAGTGGCAGACTCTGGCACCAGTCAGCCTGAATTCAAATAAGAACTGTCCCTTACTCCGTCCATATGGGCCTTATAACAGCCCCTGCTTCAAATCAGTTGTTGTGAGGCTGAAAGGAGTTGATACAATTAAAAGCACTTAGCACAGTGCCTGACACATACAAGATGTTGACCTTGATATCCTAAGCATCTAACGCTTTGCAGGTTCCATATAAATGTTTGTTGAGTAATAACAAGAGGGAATGAATAGATAGATGGCTGAGTGCACGGGTAGATGGACAGAGGGACTGGAAAATAAATGGACAAACGGATAGATGGGTGGAAGAATATAAATACGGGCAGATGGGTGAAGGAATGGTGGGAAATGCAAGAACAGAGGGATGGTAGATTCAGAGACTGGAAGAGAAGTGACGAGCTGGCTGGCTGGCTGGAGATACGGATTGATGGATGGATGCATGGATGGATTCGATAGAAGGAAATATTGGGGCATGTAGATGAATGAATGAAGGAAATATTAGCATATGGATGAATGAATGGAGAGAAGAAGTATTAGCAAACGAATAAATAGATGGGTGAGAGGTAGATGGGTGGATGAATGAATGAGCAACCTGGAGCCAAAGGGAGTTTCTCTATAACATGGAGCGAGAGCCCCCGTGGAAGATCTGGGCCCAAGATGAGCTCTCACCGGCTGAACGAGAACGTTGTTTTTGCCGTAGAGCAGGGTGGCCCGGGAGTTCTGGTGCAGGGACTCCACATAGTCTCGGGCGGAGAGGGATGGGCGGTCATCCATGCTGCCACTCGAATGCCTCTTCTGGATCTGGTGGTGCGAGCGGAGGTAGAGGAAGAGGCCAGGAGTGACCTTCAAGGCCCTCACGCCGAGTCAGGAACTCAGCCTAACTCCCCCACAGGCTCCCACTGCCCATCCCACTCACGCAGAGGGCTGGGCGCTTGGTGGGCGAGTCCTGTCGCAGATGCGAACTGTGGATGCGGTGCCTCTGGACGAGCTCGTCGGCAGAGGGGTCGGTCCAGAAGTGATCCGCAGTCTTCATCTTGGTGTATTCGAGCGCACAGGGCCCCACTGCCGAGCAGATGGGAGCTGGCAACCCTTGGCTCTGAAAACTCCGCCCTCCCGTCTACCACCAGCTAGGCCACCCATTGCACTGCCCCTCTCCTCCAGCCAGCTGGGATGCCCCAGGGTCCTGCTAAAGCAATGCACAAGACCCTGGGAGCGAGAGACAGGGTACGGGTAAGTTTTGATGGGGGAGGCTCGGGGAAGGTGAGAGAGGCCCTTAGGAGGTGCCCTGTGAGCCGAGACAGTCAGATGAAGCTCTGTGCACCAGACCACTTACCCAACAAAGACGCAAGGATGGGGCCATCTACAGGGTCCATCAGGAGCGCTTCCTTTTCGTAGTATTTACTAGCAAGAGAGGAAAGAACATGCAGGTTTGGGTGGTGACCAGCAGGGGGTGCACAATCCACCATGGTCTGGTGGTTAAGGGCAGAGAGACTGGGTTCAATCCCCCTCTTGTCACGTGGTTACGTCTGCAAGCAGCCGCCCCATCTGCGAAATGAAGACAATAACGTATCTCATGGGGATGCTGGAAGGACTTTCGAGAGAGAAAACAGATGTAAGGCGCTGATTTTAGCACGGCGCGGGCATGTAAGTGCTTAATACACGGCTGAAATAAAACCCTTGATGAGGCAAAGGGAATAACAGTTAGAGGGCTGCTGAGGCCTGGCTGGCTCTGTCTGCTTCTACCGCATCTCCCACTTCAGACAGGAAGTCATTTAGAGGCACGGACAATACCTACGCTTCTGATATTATAGAGGCGATAAAATGCTTCTCAGAGACACTAAGCGATTCCCCCCGTGGCCACATGATTGGGAGCAGACTATGGGCTTAATCCACCAGAGAAGAAAGATCACCAAGATCTCAGGATCCTTATGCCCCACCCCAAATGCGAAGACCCTGCATTGCTACTGAAGACCCGCCTCTCCCCAAGGTCCTAAGCGAGGCTGGCTCGGATTCAAACATCCAGTCAATGCAGACGGAGGGGAAAGAGAGAAAGCTTTGCGCAGGAGGGGACAGTTCCCAAGGCTGCCAGCAGGCGGGGGCCGAGCGCGCCCAGGCGGCTGGGTCCCGCCCGCTCACCTGCTGTTTTCCACAAGGTAATGCACGATTTTGTCCAGGACCTTCTCAAACAAGGCCGTGCGGATCCACAGGTGCTTGATGGCAAGCGGGGACAGGTTGGGCAGCTTCGGCAGCTTCCGCACATTCTCCTGGAGGCCCTGCATCTGGTTTCGCCTTGGAGGCCAGTAAGAAAGGGGAAAAAGATATTCACAGAGAGACCAGCATGCAAATGGGAACAGGTTCCACCTCTCTAGGAAATGAGGAAATGGCAGCTAAAACCATATTGCTCCTGGTAAATGGGTAGAGAGTTGAAAAATAATAATAATACCCAGTGAGCGTGAAGATGTCCTAAAACAGGCAATTTCATACACTGCTGATGGGTAAGCGAGAATCCCAAACTGGTATCTCTCTCAACATCTATCTATCAATCTATCTGTCTATCTCTGCTGGAAAGGAGAGTCCTGGATTATAGATTCTTCAGTGGCTCCTGACTGCCCTTGAGAAGCAAGCTTAACATGACAAGAGCTTGTTTCTTGGGCATTTACCAGGTGCTAGACTTTCCCAGAGGCTGGGGACATAATGGGAACAACACAGGTGGAGTCACCTGTCCTCATGACTTCAGGGAAAAGGGGAGACAGACATCAATCGAGTAAATAGTAAATAAACAACTAAATGAGTAATTTCAGGTGGTGATAACCACTGGGAAGAAAATACACAAAGTGGTACGAAAGAGAAATGGAGTGAGGGATGGGGTTTACCCTTAGCTAGGGGGAGGCCTGAGTGAAGATGAGGAACCAGCCACGGAAGATGAGGGATGTGACCGGGGTGCACGACACAGCATAAGCAAAGGCCCTGGGGTGGAAAAGAGTCCGGCAGGTCTGAGGAGCAGAAAGGGGAGCGGAGAGAGTGCTGGGAGGCAGGAGCTCTCACAGAGCCCTGGGGGAGCATGGCCTGTCGGACTGGGGGACTGCTCCAGCCTGCGCCCCATGCTCGGCACTCACGCGTTCTCGATCAGCTGCTCCAGGTCCTGGACCTTGCGGCTCAGCTCGTCAGCTGGTGGGAAGCTCTTGCCCACCTTCATGAAGAGAGCCGCGATCTTGTTGCTGCGCAGGAAGCCGGCCGCCCGCCGCCGCAGTCCATGCAGGACGCAGGCCTCCACGGCCGCTGCGGGGACACAATGGTCAGCAGGCCCTGCCCTGCCCATGCTCCCCAGCCCCCGGCTCGGCTGGAGTTTCAGCCACACGGGCCTCTTGGAGAGCTGGGGGCCCCCAGAATCACAGATCTGTGACAACATCACAGGGAAAAGCATGTAGGCCTCTCCACCTCCCAGCCCCCTAGAGGGGGAGAGAGGGCAGTGGCTCACCCACACTCGGCCCAAGGTGACACCACCTGGCTGCAACTTCTCCCAGCCCCTCCAGCGGTGTGACTGGGGCAATGACTTCCCCTCCCTGAGCCCATTTCCTCATCTGTAAAATGGGGACGGGATGAACATTAACCTCCTTAGGTTGCAGTTAGAATGAGGTGGAAAAAATGCATGGAAAACACTTAGCACAGAGCCGGGGGCTTCGTGAGCGCTTTCCCACTGTTACCTATCCCTCCCCTTGATGGGGGAGGGCAGACTGGACTACGGGACTGTTGAGAGTCATCTAAGTTAAAAAGTCACATCATCATCACTATTGTGACTCCAGGAACATCTGACACTATAACAGGCTCCTGGGTGGTGTCCCCAGTCATCTGAACAGAAGCTTACGGGCTTCTCCATGGGGCCAAGATCACAAGAGGGAAACTATAGCCTGTCCTGCATGACGAGACACTCTGATTGTGAAATAAATAGCCTCTTGGGGGGAAAAAATGACACGCGTCCACCTGTATGGACACACTGATTATGAGCTGAATCCTGACTTCAGGGACACGCGAAACGCGTCTCTCTAGCCCTTAGGAATGTACAGTAAGGACCTGGCAGCGGTTATTTCTGGAGCCTTGTGAGCGTAGCTGGCACATGGAGAGAGGTCTGGGTCACACTCCGAGCTCTGGTCCTTCCTCCTCTGCTGAGCACGCTAGACACCATCCCTCAGGATGTGTGAACGGCTCTTAATTCCCTATTTTTTTTAAGGCCCCATCCATCCTCTCCCTTTGGTTGGCAACAGCCTCAGGCAGAGCGAGGAAGGGACATGGAGCCTGTGCCTCAAATGCCTGCGTGGGGTTCAGAGTCAAGCTCAATTTCTTCTCTAGGCTTTTCTGTACTTCCCAGTTCCCTAACCGAGCCCCTTTGGAATCCAAAAATAACCTCAGAGTTACAAAGCAGAAAATGACGTGAGAACCCCCGCTCGAACACGCCACCTCCCCGGGGCAGCCCGCACGGGAAGAAGCCACTGTTCAAGGCCACGGGCCACGGACTCACCACAGAAGGAAATGATGTGGCTGCTGTCCTCGTGGACGAACTTCCGTGTGACGGCCTCCTCCATGATCTGCTTCACCTGGAAGGCAGAGGCAGCTGGAGGGGAGCCCCCGACGCGATTTGGGGTGCAGACCCCCCGGCCTTCCCAGGCTGTCTGGGACACTGCGATGACTGCTTTCCCCCTACGCCCCATTCGCCAGGTTTCCTGTAGGTCCACGGCCTGTGGCCCGGGACAGCTGCACACTCCACATTTTACTGCATTATTCGTTCAGGCTCTTTGCACGGCGGGCTTCTCGGGGTCACACAGAATGTCATCTCCTTCCCTGGCCATGTTATCTAAGGCAGCCCTCCCCTGCCTCCACCCATCCCTCTTACAGGGACCTTGTTCTGGAATACTTACACTATTCCTGTCCCGTGTGTGTTTAGTGTCTGCCTAGAACACACTGCTATATCCATGGAGCCTAGTGCTTAGTAAGAGCAGTGCCTGGTGCATAGTAAGCGCTCAATAAATGTTTTCTAAGTGAGCGGATGAATGAATGAACGAACGAATGAGTGAAGCAGGCTTATAAAAGAACCAGGAAGGCGCCATGTAAAAATTCAGCCCTGGAATTGGGCAGACCTGGGTTCAAATCCCTGCTCTGCACTTACCAGCTGGATTTGTGATCCCATTTTGGGGAAACAGAGGTTCAGGGAAGCGAAGCAACTCGCCCGGAGCGGTGGAGCTAGCCCAGGGCTGAATTTTTCCAGTACCTGACCTACTGAATGGGACTCGGGGGTGTTTATCAAGCCTTCCAGGTGATTCTCAAGCACACTCAGACCGCACTAGAGAACTGGAGGGGAAGGAGCAGGAGAGGGGAGGGTCTAAGTGAAGCCCCACAATCCTTAAGGAAGAGCCCAAGCAGTCCCGGCTCCTGTCCAGGGACAGGCAGGCCCTTCTCCTGGCCTCCCTCCCGGCCCCATCAGGCTGGGGGAAGTGACGGGTCCTGGCCCTCCTCACCCCAGTCACAGGGTGCTGCACCCTCCCTTGTCTCCCAGCATCCCCCGCCTCAGTCAACAGCCGCTTTATTAAATTCGCCCTAATATACTCAGTTTGGGGAGCCATCTGTTTCCTATTGGCACCCTGACTGTACACACACTGTCTCAAGTCCACAATGCAGAGCAGTGATGGCTCCGTTTACAGTTGTGGATCCTGAAACTCAGAAAGGGTGACCCCTCTCTCAGGACACACAGCCAGGAAAGTGACTGCAGGAAGGGGACCGTGGCTGTCTGGCTCCAGGCCTCTTGTCCTGGGGATGGATGGGTGGTGGAGGTGGGACTGCAAGTGAGGACCTCCCCCCACCTCCCCTGGTTCCCAGATGTGGGCTAGAACCTCTCCCTCGAAGTTAATAACAGGCTGACATTCCCAGGCCAGGAGAAGAAATTAAGAAGGCAATGTGGATGGGAGCCTCCCCCAGAAGGTCATGGAGAGCTTTCCAGAAGACGGCATCGTCTCACTGTAGGAAGAAAGAAGCTGCTGCCCGGGGGACACCCCAGAACTGTGGGAAGGGGAGAGGGCCGGGCAGCCACTAAAGGCCTCTGAAATTCAGCCCAACCACCTCCCCACCCTCAGCCTCCCAGACATGGACTTGAACTTGGTCCACTTTGAAGGGACCTCGGGCTCGTCTGGGAGCAGGGCAGCAGCAATGTGGCAGCCTGGCTCCTGGCAATCTGTGCGATTTTCTAAGCTTTGGCCCAGAAACCTGCCTCACCAAGGAAGCACAGAGGCAGTGGTGTGGTTGGTGTGACTTCGGAGTCACACGGACCCACACTTACATCCCAGCTCGGCCACCGTGTCCCAGGTGAGCTCAGCCAAGTTGTGCACCCTGCTGGTGCCTCAGCTCCCTCTTCTGCAAAGAGGAACCTATCGCCCTGCGGGGCTGTGATGAAGATGAGACGTGCTGTTAAGTGTGAAAAGGCAGGCTGGGCCAGTAAATAGTTGGAGTTTTGTGACGCTGGGGCTCACTGGCCCGCAGCGGATGTTCCAAACCAGGGCCACACTGGCCTCTGGGCCTGGCCTGGCCCCGCCCCTCCACGTCAGACCTCCGAGCACCTGCCCATCTCTGGCCCCACCCTGCAAACCCTGTGAAACCAGCCCGGCCCTCCAGCCATCCCTCCCTCCACCTGCAAATATTTAAACAGCATAAAAGGAGGCTTTATCTCAGGAGGGAGGCAGGCAGGCAGAGAAACCCTGGCCAATCTGCAAAGCAGGAAGGGGAGCTCCTGGGGCTCCCAGGCCTGCCCTGTCTACTCCCCTCCTGACATCTGCCACCCGCCCACACCCAGGTTCCCTCACGCTGCCCACCTTGAACCCTGCCACGTTCCAAATGCACTTGCTACTCCTCTCTACCTCCCCACACTGCCGTGTTCACACTCTCGAAACTCCAAAAGGAAACAGCACGGCCCCGTGTCCAGAGCTATCGTAAGGATTACGGAAAACGCAGGCAGAGGGCCTCAAACAGGACCCAGAGCACAGCTGGCACCATATAAAGGGAGGCACAGAGCACTAAGAACATGAGCCTGAGAGCCACCAGACCCAGGTCAAACTCCAGCTCTGCCATTAGCTGAGTGACTTCAGGCCTCAGTTTCCTCATCTGTGAAATGGGCACGATACCCGCACCACCTCCCAGGGCTGCTATGTGAGAATCCCATAAAAACACGCGCAGAGCTCTTGGTGTTCTGTCCCAAAGGGTGTTTGCTGCTTTCTGTCCTAAAAGAGCTGCATTTGATACCAGTCTTTGCAGATGACACTCATCACGGTCTCCACTACTCAAACTGATAATCTCTGGACCTGGTTTCAAAGAACAATGCGGAACGGAATTCAGGAAGAATCTGCAGACATTTCGTGATTATTTCCAGTATTACATTTTTCATCATTCCTGAGCTGATGGCCATTTATGAAAGATACCGGGAGGCCGAGGAAATCAGCATGACCCAACTAGAAGAATTATCGGGGTGTTTCATTAACAAGAATCAAATTGAAGCCTTAGTAATGGAGAAACCGAAAGACACCACCTCAGTGTGATCTTATATTAAACCTGGACGCCTCAAATCTCTTGAGCATTTTAAAATATAAATAAATTCTGGCTCTAAAAACTTAAAAAAACAAAAAAAACAAAACATGCGCAGAGCTCACCAAGAGGCACGAGCTCAGACCACCCTGTCTAAAACAGAGCACCTTGCTTTATGCCTGTCCTTAGAACTTGCCACAGCCTGACTTTCACTATATACCTGTGGGTTTATCCATTTCGTGTCTGTCTCTCGTGCATAGATCTGGAGCCCCTAGGACGGTGCCAGGGCACGTGGAAGGTGCTCAGTATCTGTCTGGTAATCACTCTGATTATATTAATCACACTAGTACCAGCAGCCAATGCTTACTGAGTTCCGTTCCTCGCAGTGACCTAAGCCCCTTGGACACCCACTCACTTGTTTGTTATGTGTGTAAGGCTGGGGTTGGCAAACTTTTTCTGGAAAGAGACAGACAACAGCTATTTCAGGCTTTAAGCTACGGCTGCCAGATAAACCACAGGATGCCCAGTGAAACTTGAATTTCAGATAAAAAAGGAATTTTTTTTAGTGTATGTACCGAATATTGCATGGAACACACAGGAATAGATAACTTGTTGTTCTGAAATTCAAGTCATTCTGAAATTTTATTTGCTGAATCTGGCAAACCTATCTTCAGGCCACAATAGTCTATGTCGAATAGTCTCATTTTTACAACCCTTTGAGAACGTAAAAACTGTTTTTGGCTCAGGAGCAGTACACAAACAGGCTGGGTTGGCCCACAGGGCCCCGTTGAAAGCACCCAGCACAGTGCCTGTGGCGCACAACAGACCTAAATAAACATCACCAAGTGTCACCTGCTCCTCAGAGGCCTGCTGCCTCGGTCCTGACTCAGGTGGTGGGTGGCTGGCCCTGCAGGGGGGTGAGTAATGCTGAGCCAGCGCTGGCCTATGAGAGGGAGGCCCGCAGGCAGGCACCCTGACTCTTACATTTGTAAGAAACTGGCAGGTGGAGAGAACAGTTAAGTAGGATGCCTGGGGGGCCTTGGGGAGGCTTTAAAAATAACTCTCAGCATGTGGGGAAAAGAAGGGGATGACTCAAAGGCCCCTCGACAGCCACCAACCACCGGGGCTGTGCTGCTCTGCAGGCACCCCAGCTGCTCGGAACAAAATGCACCCACCTAGCCCTGGCAGGTAGTTCAGTTGGTTACAGCATCGTCCCGATACAACAAGGCTGCGGGTTCGATCCCTGGTTAGGACATATAAGAATCAACCAATGAATGCATAACTAAGTGGAATAACTAAAGAATGTTTCTCTTTCTTTCTCTCAAATCAATATATATATTTAAAAATGCACATACCTTAGCAGGCCAGCACCTCCGGCCCTGGTTCAAAGCACTGACCCTTGAACACAGGTCCCTGAAGGCAGTGCCACGGGCTCATCTCCCTGCCTTTGCTCACGTAGTGCCTTCTGCCGGGTGCCCCTCCATGTGTGCTCCAGCTGGCAAACTGCAGCTCAGGCTACAGCCTGGGTGTCACCTCTTCCTAAGAGCCTTCCTGGACTTTCCATACCCCAAGTGGGAATAAGTGTGCTTCTTCCACATTCCACTAACACTTGCCTTCCCAGCATTTATCACATGAACCGCAACTGTTGCTCATTAACTCAACATTTATCAGTGCCTCCTATGTGTCTGGGGCGACATGGCAATCAGAGTCCCTGTCCTCATGGAAATGACAATCCAGCAAAATGTAGTCATTAAGTAAATCATGCAAATGGGTAATATTTACAAAGTGAGACCAGTTTTCCGCAGCAAAAGAACTTGGTTCTATTAAACAAATAACTGAAACTGGGTAGGTAGGGAGGTCATGGAGGGCTTCCTGGAGGAGGTGAGGCTCCAGATCTGAAGTACAAGTAGAAATGAACTCTGTTGGCCTCAACTCTAAAGCAGAGGGAAAAAACTCTCTCCTGCAACTGCCCCCACAGGCCGCCTTGGAGCTCAGAGGAAGAACAGATGTATGGACCACGTGGCAGGGAAAAGCACTGCGTGGAAATAGCTGGCGGTTTTTTATTTTTTAATTTGATATGGGCGAGGCATACAGGAGGTGAGAGATGATAGGGGATGGAACAGGGCTGGTGGTGGGTGGGGGAAACGGGAATATTTTAGGAAGCTCCAAAGCCTAGACACAAACAGACATGGTGGGAGGGACGGGGGAAGATGGTGCCACCTGGCAAGCTGTGACTGTTTCCACGGTGTGGCCCAATCTTCCTTTCCTGCCAAATCCTGTCCCTTCCCCTTCCCACATCCCAAGCTCCGGTCGAAGGTGCCATTCCGTCTGTGTGAGCCACATGATTCCCCCACAGTCCCCTCCACCTGATATTCTCGCCCATTCCTACTTCCATCTCCAGCTCTGGAAAAACCACTCAATCCTCTTGGACCTGGTGCTCTTCTTTTCATTCCCTCCTTAAATCTCCAAAGTTGACATGATCCCCCCTCTTCAGAGCTCCTAGAGTAACACCCACTGTATAGCTATGAACATTGGATTCTGGAGTCTAACTTCCAAAATTCAAATCCCAGCTCTTGTGCTCATGATCTTGGGCAAATCATATCCCTTCTCTGGGCCTCAGCATTCCCATCAGTAAAATGGGTGACATTAGTAGTTGCCTCCCAGCCATAAGGTAATATATCAAAAGCATTAAACTCAATAGCAGCCCCGTAGTAAGTGCTTTACACATTTGTTTTAGGTCATGACAACCAGCATTGATTTATAAAGTGTTCGCTGTGTGCTGGCACCACGCTTAGGGGCATTATTTCACCTAATCCTCGAGGTAATTAGGTAAGATGGGTAATTACCCTCCCCATTTTACAGACAAGGAAATGGAGTCTTGGTGAGGTTAAATGACTTGCCCAAGAGCACACAGCTTGCAAATGGCAGGGTGGAGATTCAACCCAGACTGTCTGCCCTGCACGGAGCCTGGCACATAGCAGGTTCACTCATCCACTCAACCGATACCAACAGGTGCTTCTCACAAGCTGAGTGGGAGCTTTCCATACACGAGCCCAAAGAATCAAAACCACCGTGCCGCATGGGTGTCCTTGCCATGATTCCCATTTTCCCAATGAGGCAGCTGATCTGGGAGGGAGGGGCAAAGATCACCTGGCTGTGAAGGGGCTGGGGTTCGAATCTAGGTCTCCTGCTCCACCGTCCCATGTCAAGGTGGGGACCCAAGCAGCCAGGTGGCCAATGCACCTGCTCCCTTAGGCCAATTCAGGCGACTGTCACAGTCTCAGTCAACTCCCTGCTCGCAGAGCCAGGTCCAGCAGCACCTGCCAGCTCCACCTCTGCCCCAGCCACCCTCTTTCTGCATCTTTCATCATCTCTCCCAGGACACCCAGCGCCTCCCAGCTCCCTCTCTCTGTCACACGTCAGTTCCTAAAAGAGAACTGCGGTAACAAAAAGAAACGTCCAACCTGAAGTGCTTATTACAAAGGGAAAGAGGCCCCTCTGAAAAGGCTATATACTGTGTGGTTCCAAGTACGACATTCTAGAAAAGGCAAGACTATGGAGACAGCTGAAAGATCAGCGGCTGCCAGGGGCTGGTGGGGAAGGAGAGATGAACTGGCAGAGCAGAGAGGACCTGGGGGCAGTAAGACTGTCCCCTAAGGTATTACAGTGGGGGACATGTGATTATGCATTTGTCCAAACCCACAGAATGGCCACCACTGAGAGTGAACCCAGGTGCCACCGTGGACTTTGGGTGACAATGAGGCGTCGGTGGAGGTTCATCATTGTAACAAAGGACCTACTCTGGTGCCAGATGTTGATGGTGGGGGAGGCTGTGGGTGCGGAGACAGGGGGTGTATGAGAAATCTCTGTACTTACCACTCTTTTTAATGTGAACCTAAAACTGCTCTAAAAAAATATATGTCCTTAGACAGGCTAAGGGCCTCCTTCCAGATGGCCACCTCCATGTCCTCAGTCTGCCAGCCTGCCAGGGCCATTGGGGCCTTCACAGAGGGGTGCCTGAGGTACCTGGTGCACAGCTCCCTTTTCTGGGCTCTCTCACTCAGTTCCAGGACAGCCTTGTTTCACCCCTCTGGCCCACACATGTCCATCCTACCCTGACATCCTAGACACTGAAAGCAAAGCCACATGAGTGTCCAGCAGTTGTATCCCCATGATGGGAGTGAGCAGGAGGGGAGGGGACAGCAACCATAAAGCAGTGGCCTGTGGCTCTTCGGTGTTAGAAAGCCCCTCCCTCCAGCTCTTCCTCCTAACCTGTCCTCAACGTGGCTGCGGGCTGGCAGGAGGCAGGAATCTCTCACTCAGCTGCTGCCAGCCTGGCCCCAGTTAATCATTCACTGGCACGCTGTAAACAGGCGCCAGGCACTGTGCCCTAGCAGTGCATGAATTGGCCAACCTGCCACGACCTGGATGGAAGGGTGTTCTGGGCCTCCCACTGCCACCCTGCAGAGGTGCCTCGGACACCCCTTGACAAGGAGGCTCCCCCCGGGCCTGATTCTGGAGCATTCACCTGGGGCCACCTTGGCAAAGGTCCTTCTGGCCAACCTCCTGCGCACGGTCATGGCTGGAGGTGACAGGCCCTGAAGACAATGCCCTGGCCGCCCCTGCGCCCAGGGGAAACGGCCTGTGTGCTTCACGTTCCCAGCCCACACCCTGGCCACCAGCCAGCTTCCTCCGGGGGCTCTGCCCACTGCGGGTGGCAGCTCCCCTGGCAACGCGCCCCACTCCCAGACCCACGGGCCTCGTGCGGACTCCCAAGCGCACCCAGGTTCTCTGGAAGGCTGCCCAGACCGTGGGGGTCGGGCAGCTGCAGGAAGGCAAGAAATGAAAATTCGCAGATGGTTACTTAAAACACACACAGCGTGAACCAGAAAACAGCCCACCCGAGCCTGGGAGGGGAAGCAGCTGAATGTCGTCTGAAGGCTGGATCAGCATCCCGGCTCTGCCTCTTACGGGCCGTGTAACCCGACTTCACTGCCCTGTGCTTTGCTTTACTCACCTGTAAAACGAGATAATAAACACAATCTACCCCCCGAGGTTGTTTTTTTAAAGATTAAATATGTTAATGGATGTAAAGCACTTAGCACAATGTCTAGAACATGATAGGACCTTCTGGAAATGCTCTAACCCTGTGTTGTCCAACAGTATCACTAACCACACATGGCTACTGAGTACTTGAAAACACGGCTAGTGCGACTGAGAAAGGTTTTTTTTTACCCCTCCCTCACTGGAAGATATGTTTTTATTGATTTTTAGAGAGAGAAGAAGGGGGAGAGAGAGAAACATCGATGTGAGAAACATTGATGGGCTGCCTTTCGTACACACTCTGACCAGGGATTGAACCCACAACTTAGGTATGTGCCCTGACCAGGAATCGAACCTGCAACCTTTTTGGTGTGCTAGACATTTTTTATTTAATTATATGTAATTTAAATATAAGTAGGCACATGTGGCTCGTGGCTCATATTAGACAGTGCAGGTCTGGGATATAGCAGGTGCCCAATAAATGGTAGTTATGAGCATTATGAGGGGTTGTTATCATTAGGGGGCTCACTGGGTTAGAAATCAGGAGGCGCCATGTCATTTCTGAGCATGGCCCTATACTGCACTGACCTGTGCGTCCTGGCATCTCGCAGGGTGGTTCTGAACCGTATTTGGGTATTTGGGTTGTGGACCACTTAGAGATACTGATGATAGCTGAGGACACCCTCTCCACATAAGTACAAAGTGCTGGTACAATTTCAGGGCTTTTACACCCCTCCCCCAAGCAGAAGTCTCTCATCCGGCAGACACCTGGCACCCAATAGATACCCGGGCAGCACCTGGGCTCACAGCCAGGCACAGAACACAGGGTGGACACTTCCACTGCTGGAGGCTGAGCTCCAAAGGCAGGCACCCTCACGCCTCTGAGATGGACTTTTGTGGCTTCTCTGCCTGGTTTCCATCTCCCTGTCTGGTCCTTTCACCTTGACTCTCCTCTGGGACCCCTCCCTTGCTCTCAGAGAGCCGACTGGGCACTTTGACTCTCACGCTGGACGAATCAGAGCGCTCTGTCCCACAGTGATTGGCACAAAAGCAGCACATGACCCAGGCTGGTGCAAGGAGACTGAAGACTTCTGCTTGAACCATGGGAAGGGGCAGCTCTGTTTCTGTTGTGATGCCAACCTGGCAGATTGTGCCCTGAGAGCTGCTGGGCAACATTCTACCTCCCCACAGAGAGAAGCAGAGCATAAAGCACCACAGAGAAAGGCAGCACAGAGAGAGACGGGGGTCCTAATGACATCATTGGAAAGCCTGGATACAGCTGTACCTGAAGCTGGACTCACTCCAAACTCCCCAAACCCCTAAGCCAATAAATCCATTTTTTTAGACTCTTTTCCTTTTCACTTTGTTGATCTACTTACTTATTCTAGCTGGTTTTATGAGCAAGTTATTATCCAACTTGAAATGGATGGTCCTGTTCTGCTGCTTCTCAGCTATGTGACCTTGGTCCAGTTTCTTAACCTCTCTGAGCTTCACTTTCCTCATCAGTAAAGAGGAGTTGCTGGCTGTGCCTACTCTACAGGAAGGCTGCTTTGTGGATTAAATGAGATAACGTAAAGCATTTACAGCAGTGTTTAATAAATGGCAGCAGCTATAATCCTAGCTTAACAACTAAACATAATTTACTAAATAATAATAATTAAAGAATTCACTCAGTGCCCAAGTATCACCATCTCTTGAAGTCTTAGGACTTCAGTTATCTGATTTTTAAATGGGGCCTTACTGTAAAAGGACCTGTTCCTGTCCTTTATAAACACCCACGATCTGAGTTCCTTCAAGATGTTGCAAAGAAGAGGCACAAAAATCTATCCATCTCCTGTGTTCTGGGACTACCAAAAGAGACAATACCGTCTTCCCACTGAAGTTCAGCACTCTCAGCCGCCTCGCCCAGGGGCTCCCGGCAGCTAAGGCTCATGAGGGGTTCCAACCTCCTCGGGCTGAGGGGTTACCTCCAAGGGGCCCAGAGCCACGGAACTCAGAGGGAAGCTCCAGCTGCCCCCCCAGATGGCCATACAGCCAGTCAAGGCCCAGTCCTCCTGATTCCCACTCAAGGGCTTGTCCCTTTGGAGCTCATAAATACCCCTTCCCAGTCTACAGCACTGCTCCTGTGGCCACAGCACCCCCAGCCCAGGGTTTAGTCAGAGAGGATGAGATCCCACACTGAGAGAGACGGGGTCGGGGGGGTCCTAATGGCACCACCAGAACCCCTGGATTCAGCTGTACCTGATGCTGCAACTTCAGATGGGACCAGAAGGAGCAGCAAAATGTCCTTATGGAACTCAGCCAATCTGACTCCTAACTGGGTGAGCCAAGCACAGTACCTGGCTCACCCACAAATACCGTTGGATGCCTGGCGGGCAGGGATGGCACACAGCACTGCTGCGCGGCAGGTGATGCCCCCGCCGTCAGATACACGAGGAAACTGAAGCCAGCCTGAATGGCAGGGCCTCGACCTAACCTCGGGGCTGTCCAGTTCCAAAGGGGGACCCTTTCCCCGACTCCACACTCTCGGCAAAGCTCATAACCACACGCGGGTCACTGATTTGGGCTCCAGAGTAATGCAAAGCAGGGTTCCAGAGCCAGACTCCCAGGCTGTAGCACTGACAATCTCCGTGCCTTTAGGTAAGTTACTTGCCATCTCCTTATCTAGGAGAGTGGTTGTCACCTCAAGGGGTGTTGAAACAATTAAATGAGGCCATCCAGATAAAATGTTCAGTACATGCTGTCTTCAAAAAAACCTGTATCCCATTAGAATGGCTTTAGTTGAGCCCTTGGTTTAAAGGCTCCCAAAAAGTCTTATCAGCTGTTGAGTTTTAATAAGTCTTAAATACGGACTTGGCAAATTCAGAAGACAGAAAATATCAGCAAGACTTGGCTCTCAGAGAGTGACGTCAACCAAATTAGATGACTCGAGGTTCTTAGAATCCTGGAGCTTGTCCAATCTCGTCCACTTAGAAAGCAGAGGAATGAGACAGGAAGAGGGGACCTGCTAGGAGGCCACAGGGAGGTAGGGGCACAGCTAGCACAAGGCCTTGGGTGACCTTGTTTCCCACGATGATGACAAAAGTACCCTTCCTACCTGCCAACCAGCAACAAATGCTCCCACCCTCTCCCGGAGCCCCTCCCGAGGTCACTGCAGCGGAGACCCAGCCAGAGCGCACGGGAGACGGGACTAAGCAGGGCCCCTGCTGTCACATCGAGCGGGTGCTCTGAAGCCCAAGCCACCGCTATCAGAAGCTCCGGAAGCGGCATTGTCAGAGACCTGGAAAAAGGCACAAACACGCACCGACAGATACGGCTGCATTATTCAGAGAGAGAAGTTCTGCGTCTTAAGCCCAAAAGCGTGACACACAGAAATGGTTTGAGTCAACCCTGCCGGCATCCAAGAGCCCCAAAATATCCCACCCAGATGTCAAGATTCCTTCTGCAAGCATTTTTGGAACCCCCGCTTGGCCCAGCAGGGGAGTAAAGGGGGAGCTGTCATTTCCAGCCTGAGAACTGAAGGCTCAGAGGACAATATAGTTTCCTGTCTTGCCTAATGACTTTGTGCCCCTCCATCTGCCACCCGCATTTATTGCTCTCCCTGCGGCCCGAGCAGTTACAGCATAGGTGTGTTCATGTTTCCCCCTTGTTCAAAACCCTCTCACGGCCCCCACGTCACTCAGAGTAAAAGCCAAAGCTTCCAAGGGACGACCAGCCTCCTGCTCCTTCTCTGACGACATCCCCTCCTCCGTTCGCTCAGGTCCCTCCAGCCCCACTGGCCTCCTCACCCTTCACCGCTCCCGGCTCAAGGCTTTGTACATGCTGTTCCCTCTGGCCGGAACACCCTTCCTGCGGCCGTCGGCAAGGCTCCCTCCTTTCCTTCAGGGCTCTGCTCAAATGTCACCCCATCAGAGGGGCGACCCTGACCCTCCTCTGGAGAGCCCTTCCCACCCTCCTCCCCAGCCCTTTCCAGCTTTAGTTTCCTGGTGTCTCCGCGGACTGCCTGTGTGACCTCAGAGCAAGCTGTTTAAGGTCTCCGGACAATTAGGCTCCCTCTCAGGGCTGTCTTGAGAACGCAGGAGGAGATGCCCAGGGGAGCATTTGAACAGGGCCCAGCACAGAGGCTTCTCAGTCTCAACAGCAGTGTCCTACGGGCTGGACACTTCTCGGTCGGGGGGGGGGGGGGGGCATCTTGTCACTGCAGGAAGCCGAGCAGCATCCCTGGCCTCTACCTACTAGATGCCAGTAGCAACCACAGTTGTGACCACCAAAAATGTTTCTAGACGTTGCCAAATGTCCTCTAGGTAGGGCTGCCAGATTTAGCAATATTTACTTATACTAAAAACTACTCCTTATCTGAAATTCAAAATTTAATTGTGTGGCCTGCGTGCCATTTTGGTGACCCTACCTGGGGGCAAAATTAAGAACCTTCGTTAAGAATCGCTGGGTTGAAGTGGAACCACCATGAGGTCCCGGTAGTAACATCAGTTGCTTCTCTCACCTTCCTCCAACCTTCTTAGAATGTCCACCCCACCTCCCCCAGCTCATCGCTTACCACCCAGAGGACGGGTGGCTCAGCTCCCCACACAAGCCCAGCTCAGCCCTGCGTTGATGGCTCCCGATGGCAGCCCTTCCATCAGCTCTAGTCTGCAGACCTAAAGTAGCTTCCTCTCCAGCATCCCCTTCACCCCCAGCACCCTTCCTGGGGTCTGCCCTCCTGCCAGCAAGCCCCTGCTTCTTCCTCCAACTAAGTGGCCTCCCAGGCCAAGCCTGGAGGCAGGAAAACAAGGCAGTTAGTCACTTTGCTTCCGTTATCAACTCTGAGTCACATGGCTGGCTCCTTTAATGGCAGTCGTCATGGCGACGGGAAGCCCTGTGCCTGTTCTCTCTGGGAACCAAAACAAAATTAAGTGGTGGAGATGGGGAGGGGTAAGGAGGGGATGGTGAAGGGAGCCAGGAAGGAGCCAGCATAGAGCTGGTTGGATTTAACTGGAGGAAATCAGGCCGCTGGGGCCACCCTGTCTCTGGCCTTCCCTTGGTGGCACTGGGGAGACAGAAAAAAAGAATATGCCTGCCCTGGTGAGGCTCAGGCTACGGTGGTGGGTGTTTTCACACTGTTTATCCTGACAGTTGAGTAATTTTCATCCCCACTGAGAATAAACTGAACCCCAGACACTTGTGAATGTAAAGAGGGACCTCATCCAAGACTGCAATCTACAATCTACGAGCAATCAATTTCAGCTCCTCTGTCCCCTTTCCTCTTCCTCGGCTCCTCCCCACTCCTTCCCTCTTGCTTTTATGATAGGACCAGGTGCTCTGTCCACACTGTAGCACTGTTCTTTCTCCTGGAACTCCCCCTACTCCGAGACCTCGGGATTCCTCATGTTCACAGTGCTCCCTCCAGCCACAAAGTTTTTACAGATGCGGTTCCCTGTGCCAGGAATGGCTTTCCTCTGTCTCTTCCCACCTTACACCTGGAGACCTACTTATTGCTCTGGTCGGGGAGCTCAGTTGGTTAGAGTGCTGGCCCCATACACCAGGGTTACAGGTTCGATCTCCGGTCATGGCACATAAAAGAAGCAACCACTCTCTCTTCTCTAAAAAAAAAACAATAAAGAAATAAATTTGCATAGCCTTCACATATCTTCTTAAACATAAGATAGGTTTAAGATCTGTAACTGCACGGGGTTACTTCTCCGTTATGTGTTCTTGTGGCACAAAACACCTCTTCTTCAGACCCTGGTGCACAGCCTCTAATGATCTCCTTAATTACACTTGGAATGTCTGCTGGGGTCTGTCCACTGTCCTGGAATGCCAGCCCCAAAAGGGCAGGGCTTATCGAGTTCACTGCTACACCCACAGAATCCAGCCCAGCCTCTGGCACACAGATGCCCCCCTGGCAATAAATGCACCGGCATTTGAACCCAGCTCAGGCTCATCCCAGAGGTCCTTCTTGACCCCTTCCTGGGGCTGGGGCACAGTGGCTCCCGGAGTCAGCACTGGACAGAGCTCCCAGCCCTGCAACCCCTGCTGGCCTTCGTGGCTTCAGCGGCTCAGGCAAAGCTGATGGCCTGCCTGGCTTAGCCACAGAAACTGACTGTGAAGCTGCCCCTTCCAGAACGAAGGAGATGAGGAGCCCTGGGGAGACTGTGACAAGCAGGGATGTGGCTGCTTGAACCCCACGGTGAGAAGGAACATCTGACTTGACTCTCAGATTTTTACGCATTCCACTGACTCTCTGATATTAGGGGGACGTGTTCCCCAAAGAGGAAGGAAAGGAGAGAGGTCTGCTTTGGGGGGAACAAACCTGTCACCATGCCATTAGGGGCACCCATGCTGAACGGGGGCTCACAGACAGAAGACTTCAACTTGTCCCTCTTCACTCGGCTGTCCCTTGAAGCATCAGTTACTGTTTTCTCATCTGTACAATGGACATCTTGCCACCCACACATGCCGAAACTATGATTAAGGAGGGAGAGCCTGGCTCAGGCAGACCTGGGGGTCCTCAACTCTGTCCCTTCTTAGCTATGTGCTCTCGAGCACCTCACTCTACCTCTCCGAGCCTGTTTCCTTGTCTATAAAGTGGGGACAACCTCACTCATCTCACAAAGTTACTGTGCACTCAGGGTAAGTGGAAGCTCTGATTACTAAAACCAAGTGCCCCAAGAAATGCAGAATTTAGAAACAGCCACCAATTTGTGACTGTTAGTTTCTGCCTTCTGAGTACAGATCCGGAGTCAACAGGTACTTGAGTCCCTTTGTCTAAACTTGCAGGGTTCTGCCCCTGCCCCTCTCAGGTACCAAGCAGGATGCCAGGAGGTCCCTCTGATCAGATGATCTCCCCCCAGAACCAGGCAGAAAGCTCATTTCGTGTCCCAAACCCAGCCCCTCCCAGGAGAGAGGACGCAGGTCCAGGACACTGACCACCAGGGACAAAGTGCTCCCCCCAGCCTGGCCAATAACCCAAACTAGACTGATATGATGGGACCTCCAAGGGCACAGGACCAATGCTCCCTTCTCCAGATGGGGAAACCGAGTCCTTGAGAGGGAAGGGGACTTGTCCATGGCACCAAGGGAGCTGGTGGCAGAGCTGGGACCAGGGCCTCAACTGGAGCCCTACCCAGATGCAGAAAGCACTGCCTTCCCCAGATGCCTTCTGCCTGTGCTCCCCCCCCCCCCCCCATGGAACCAGCCCACCATTTCCTTACAAACACAGCCATTCCAGGTGAAAACATCTGGAGAGCACCTATTACATCTAGGTTTGGCTAAAGAGTGAACAAAAAGACCTCAGGTTTTTTACACTCTCCCCGAAAACAGCCATGAGAATGTGTGGGCCTGTAGGTTTTGTTGGAAAGAGGGTCTAGACGGAGCTTTCTTCAGGTCCCCACAGGGGTCTCTACGAGGGCTGAGCTGAAAAGCTCTGGCCTTTCTGGAGGATTCCACGTATCCTGTCTGTCTACTTGTTCAGAACGGCCAGAATGTGCAACCAGCCCTGGAGCTGATTCTTGAAAGAACATGGGCATGCCACACACACACACACACACACACACACACACACTCCCTGAGGAGGGAGGGGCAGCAACAGGTCGATGTCTGCCACCAAGCGGGAGGGGCTTCTTGCTGCTCAGCGAGGACACCAGATGTGACACCCCAAACACACACAGAGGCACAGGGCTCAGGCCAGCCCCCAAGGTCTGCAGGCTAAGGATTCCAGATGCGCCAGTGACACCGGCTCAGCAGCAATGAGGTCCCCGGCTGAGGGGTGTGGGTGACCTAAGGAGGGCAATACACACCCACTCACAGCCTCACTCGTTCACATGCAGGCTCGCCATCACACGTCACATGGATACACACACATGGATATGCATACACAGTCACCACCTCACTCAGTCACACACAGACTCACGCATCACACATCACACACACATGGATACACACACACGGATATACGTAAACAGTCACAGCCTCACTCATTCACACAGATTCTTACATCACACATATATACATCATACTAAAAAATACAGATAGACACTCAGATACATGTACACACAATGCACAGAGATCACACTGAGATATCTCCAGACAGGTGCACAGACATATTCAGATGCACACTCACAGCTGCACGTCCATACCCACACAGGGGTATACATACGTGCACATACATGCATGCACACAGAATCCAGGCGTCTCAGTGTTCCCCCAGACACCCATCACTACAGAATCTCCCCTCTCTGCAGGGGGTCATGGGCTACCAACTCTAAAGGCTAGGCTGGGCACCCTGCTGGCCCCAGGGAGAGGGAGAGGGGGGAGAGGGGGCAGAGGGGCAGAGGGGCAGAGGGGCAGCTGAACCCTGTCTGATTCTCACCCTCCTTGGTGCGTGGGGGTGAGAGGCCCCTGCTGCCAGGAGAGAGCGGGCACATGCTCACAAAGGGAGCAGCCCACTGCCCAGGGGCACTCAGGGAGGGAGCCCCCTGGCTCCTGGGGGTGGCTCCAAGGACTGAGAATTCAGAAAGGGGGGCATCGGGACGTGTGGGGGCAGGTTTTATTTTCCCAAAGGGTTATCTTTCCCTTTTCCTGAAGTCTGGCCCTCCTTCTGCAGCCCCATCCAGACCCCCCCACACACCCTAGGCGCCCCCAGGTGCTTGTCTCCTTGGGGTGAGACCCACCCACCAGCTTCTCCACTCGAGTGGGTCCTCCCCAGGCAAATGCAGGGGTGCCCCCAAGGCTGGAGAGCCCTCCCACTGCACCCACCCCAGGACACCGCAGAGAAAAACATCCAGAGCTCCCCCATACCTGAAGCCCCCACCCCCAAACTCGCCTGCCTCCCTCCTACGGGAGGTGAAATACCCACCCAGGGGAGCCCACAACCGGGGTGGCCGCCCCCTTCCGCCAGCGGCCACCCCACCTTTGAGACTTTCCTGGGGGGAGGGGCTACGACCGCCCCGTCCCCCAGGGGCTGCGGCCCCCCCCCCCCCCCCGCCAGCACCACCACCACCCACCTCCTTCTTGACGGTGCGCAGCAGCCTCTGCCGGGTCTCCGCCCCTGTGGGACCAGACGGGAGGGCGGCGGGTCAGCCGGGGCCAGGGCTGCACCCCCGCGCCCCCCGCGCCCCCTCCGTCCACGCGCCCCCCGCGCGCCGCCCCCGCGCCCCTCACCCGCGGGCCCCGAAGCCATGGCTGCGCGACGTCCCGAGTCCCGGGCGGCGGCGGCTCCGGGTCGCTGGGCTCCGAGGCTGCGCCCGCGGAGGGGCGGGGCGGGCGCCGCGTGACGTCAGGAGCCGTCACACACGTGGCCCCGCCCCCCGGAAACAGCGCGGGCCGCCCGCTGCCCCGGCCAGATGCACCCGCCCCCCCTGCGCCTTCGTCGCCCCGACCTCCCTGCGCGCCCCCCCCCCCGGGCGGGGCAGGGACGGGCGGCAGCCTTTGCGCCTCTGTCGCCCCGACCTCCCTGTGCCCCCCGTGCCCCCCCCGGGCGGGGCAGGGACGGGCGGCAGCCTTTGCGCCTCTGTCGCCCCGATCTCCCTGCGCCCCCCGTGCCCCCCCTTGCGGGCGGGGCAGGGACGGGCGGCAGCCTTTGCGCCTCCGTCGCCCCGACCTCCCTGCGCGCCCCCCTTACCCCCGGGCGGGGCAGGGACGGGCGGCAGCTGCGCGCCGGGCGGGGCCGCGGCGGGAGAAGCTGGGCCCTCGCCCCGACCTCAGTGTTCTCATCTCTGAAACGGGTACAACGGGATTACGTCGTGGGAATGGCGTGAGACTTCGGTGAGACAGTGAATGTAAAAAACGCTTTACACACACCCGGGGGGGGGGGGGCTGCACCTACAAAGGCCACTGCAGCTGCTCTCCTTACCATTCCCAACTGTTAACACCATTATGGCTGAGACGGTGACGGGTGTGCTGGCTCTGCATCCAGGACAGGACAGGCCTGAAGTGGCCCCTTCCCCCACCACATGCATGTCTTTCAAAGAGTGGAGTCCTCCCAGGAGCCTGTCCCCAGTGGGGCGCAGCTGTCAACCAGGATCTCCAGGGCTGTGCAGGCTATGGGCTCTCTGGGACCCAGGCTTGTTCCACCAAGTTTCTGACTGCACCCATCCACAATGCAATTCAGGACAACAAGTATTTACTGAGAACCTACTATGTGCCAGGCTACTGTGCCAGGGATACTGAAGTGAGCAAGACAGACAAAAAAAAACCCTGCCCTGTGGAGCTTAGGAGGCAGACAGCGAAATAAATGAGTGATATAGTAGGTTGGAAGATTCTGGAGGAAAACAAACTAGGCAGGGGAGACAGGGCAGGCCCAGATGGGTGGGGTTTGTATTTTGAGGTAGGGTGGCTGAGACCAGGCCCCGCTGAGAAAGTGACATTTGAGCAAAGAGAAATAGGAGTAGGCTGTGGAGGTTTTGGGAGGAAGAGCAGTCCAGGCAAAGGGAGCAGCAAGTGCAAAGGCCCTGGGGTGGGAGGTGCCCACTGAATGTGCCAAACAGCAAGGAGGCCAGTGTGGCCGGAGTGGCATGAGCAAGTCCACTTTAAGGATTTGCCATCCTGCCCCCAGAACCCCTCCTCGCCCCCTGTCTTCAGTGCTCCTTTCAGAAGGACTGAGAACAGCTCAGAGAGTGCCCTCTCCTTGCAGAGGTGAATCCAGAGCCTCCTCTTTTCCATTTGTCAGTGTCTGGGGTCTTTGCCCATAAGTCAGAATTTATTATATTCTGGAACCTAATGCAATGACTCTAAAGTTCATTTGAAAGACTCGCCAGGAATTTTCCAGGGCTTAGCAGATTTAGGTTTTTTTTTTTAGTCCTTATAGTTTTTTTCTAGATATAGCAAACTGAACATTACGTTACCAGAGCACCATGGACAGTGCAGAATTGAATTTAAAATCAGAGCTGAGGGTGCACGCAGGTTTCTATGAGATAACAGTGGAATTTCAAAGCGGCGGGTAAGGTTAGGATTACTCAAAAAAATGTGTCAGATAACTCTCTCCCTCTTAATTAAAATGGGTATTCAGGGTGTGGAGCAGAGATTTAAATGCCAAACAAGGCAATTATACAAATATTAAGAGAAAGAACTTGTGATTTAAAAAAAAAAAAAATTAAGTGCAAAGCCAAAGAAACCTGGAAGCAGTCAACAAAAAGACTAACACCAAAAACACCCTTTTTCAAAAATGACCTCAAATACTTGAAAACGTACAGACGTCTCACATTCCTGCTTTGCCCTCCTAGACACGTCCCACCTCATTTGAAGAGGTCCCGTTGTTCCAGCTGCCCAGGCCAAAGCCTTTAGATTCAACCCAGCCTCCTCTTACCTCAAACCCCTCGCAGAGCCAGCCAGGAAATGTGGCCTCCGACTCCCAAGGCCAGCCAGCCCCTGAGGGTTTGTCACCTTCTTACCACCTCTGGTCCAAACCGCCAGCGCCCCCTGCTGGGCACCGCGAGTGGCCGCCTAGCCCGTCTTGCTTTTGCCAGGGTCTTCCCCTCTGTCTGTTCTCAACACAGAACCAGGTAAATGGGTCCATGCGGCTCCTTTTCCCACCACCCCATGTGAGTTTCCATTTTCTCAGAGCAAATTCCTTCAGATGCCCCCACACACACACACACACACACTACCTCTCTGCTTGTCTCCCCCTGGTCTGCTTTGCCCCAGCTGCACTGGCCACCTTGGGTTTCCTTGGACATTTCTACCTGAGGAACTTTGCTCTCTCTTGCCTCCACCTATGAGCTCCTCTAACCTGATTAACTCACCCACTTCCCTTCCTTCAAGTCTTTGATTCTCACCGAGACTCTGCTGTGTCCCCTATTAATTAACGCAGCCAGCCCCTTCACATCCCACCTTCCCAGTAACTCCCAATTTTCCTTTGCTATTTTTCTGCGTTTCCCTAGCAATTACCGTACTATGGCTATATACATTATTTGTTATTTTTATTTTATGTCACTGCAATGTGAGCTTTTCAAGGGGAGGCCCTTTGCTTTATGCCCCGATAGCATCTGGCACGTGGCAGGCATACGATAATTTTTGGATGATGAATGAACATAAGATAACACTACCCTTTATTTCTGTCTCTTAAAAACCTGCGGACTCAGCCACCTGGTCAGATCCAGCCTGAACTCCAGGCACCGCAAGTGGAAAGCCAAGTGGCTGAGTCTGAACAACCAAGTGGAGCAGAAAGAACATCTCGGTCTCCAGGTAAAAAAAAAAGGGGGGGGGGGAGGAAGGAGATGTTAAGAAGAGGTTAGGTGAGAGTGTATACGTGTCCAGGCTCACCAAGTTGTATTCATTAGTTACACGCAGAGTTTTGTACACCAGCTGTACCTCAGCAAAGCTGGGGTGGGTGGGAGAGACACACAGTAAAGAGCCTGTTGGGTTTCATAGTGTGGAATTTATCCCCAAGAGCAAATTGTTGGGAATAATGTTGGGAATTAAAGTCCAAGTGGGAGGGACTGAAGAAAATGTAGCAATATTTGCTACCAAAAAAAAAAGAGAAAAGAAAATGGTATAGTAGATGGAGGAAGATTTTTTAAACTTAGACAATAGTATGCTTTTATGTCGGTGGAAATCATCCAATAGAGGGAGAAACTGAAAAAACAGAACGTGAGAGAAAGGGAGCATGTCCTGCTGGGGAGGAAGGTCAGCCCGTCTACATGAGCTGTGGATTCTCACCCCAACTTCAGGGACGCAGGGGACACGCGGCCTGCTGCGGTGTCGCTGGATTCCCGCCTGGCTTTTCAGACGCCTCGGTGACGTGTGAAACGAGACCCTTGGCTGAGCTGGCTGCTGGGAGGAAAGTAGGGGGGTACATAGGAGATCCGAGTTGAGATGAGAAAGTAGGAGGTGGTGGGTTCTGAATGGGAGCGGGGAGCGAAACTAGGGAATTTGGGCTGGGGCTTCGGTGACCCTCGATGTCTCACTCACTGTTGACGTGAGCAACCGTCTGAGCGGCCTGGGCGAAGGCCTGGGTGCGAGCCGGCAGCGGCTACGCCGGCTCTGCGGGTGCGCCTTCCCTCCTCACCCAAATCCAGTCCCTGCAGATTCCTCAGTGGCAGGGAACAGACACTCGCGTCCTCACAGAGGGGCCTCTCCATACCCGCTCTACAAGAATATCACCCGTAGCCTGGAGACCCCACCCCAGGATGCTTCCTGAGGATCACCAGACCCTCCCAACCTCTGTCACCAAATGTCCATTCCACCTACCCGGTGGCACTGTCCCTTCCCACCGGCGATCCTGTCCACATCAGCCCATGGAAATCCGTCCAGGAAATCCTTTCTCTCTACGCCCTCCGAGTCTAGGTTGCTAAAAATTGGCACCAGGTTTTTTGCCGCTAACATTCAGAAGAGCTGACCTGCGAGTCCCCTGCCTGCTGCTGGGGTGGTGTCAGGAGTCCCCTGATCCAGTGAAAGCAGGGTGGGTGTGTCCCTCTGTATCTGTTCTCTGCAGATATGTGTTCAAGGCTGACGTTATTTCCACCGTCAATATTTGGTAGACTTCAGAGCAAGGGGGTGTTGTCCCCTGCTGGGGACACCAGTACATGTGAGTCCCCTTCCTGGCTTGTCTGCCAACTTTTGTCCCAGCCTTTGAAGCTAATCTCTTCCAAATGTCCTCATGACACTGTCACTTCTCCTCCACTAGATGCTGCTCTACACCCGCCTAAGACAACCACGGTCCCTGATTCCTGGGTCGCAGTGTGGGGGAGACACGCGGGTGATGCCCTCAGTACTCCTTGTTCGGAAGGCGGATGGAGACCCCAGCGCTTCCCAGGCTTCCCTGACGTCATGGTGACATTAACTCCAGCAGCTACGACTCGCCGAGTCCTCAGCCTGCCTGTGACGGAGGAGCCCCCTGACTTGAGACTCTCAGTGCTAAAGTCCTAGGCAGACTGCGATCTTCCTCCTTAAAATGGTACAGGCTGGTCAGGCCCTTGCCAATGGGTAGAGCCTGCCCACCGGCTCCCCTGACCCTGCACGTGAGCACTGATTCTTCTCTGTTCCGGGCCATCTTCCTCTTGTCGGGACCCTGTGTCACTCACCCTTGGTGCAAATGTTGGTCCTGGTTGATGTGATCGTCTGCTTGGCGCCGTCCCATGGACTCATCTGCCTCCCCCGACTCACTCAAGCCCCTCTGGCCTCTTACCCACACGATGGCCAAGGGATCTTTCAAATAAAAAATGATGTCAAGACCGTCTCCTCCAGTGTCTGGAGCTGGAAATCCTGCCACAATTCCCCAGTGTCCCATTTTAACTGTCCATGGAATGGTACCAACTAGACAGTCGCATCGACTAGGACCAATATTTGAACCGTGAGCCAAATTGTTCAAGGTCCTGGCAAGAGAAAGATCATATGGAATGGAAAAGAATCGGTTCTTACATAAAGTATCAGGAATAAAGCTTTGGGATAGAGAGAAGATCCCTGGGAAGACGCTCAAGACAAGGCTTGGCCTCTGACTACTTCCTGCCCAAATCTTACGCCATGTTCTCTCCACTCATTCTGCTCCAGCCTCACTCGCTGGCCTCCTGGCCTCATGCCATCATTCTCTCCTGGGCCACAGGGCCTTTGCTCATGCTCTTCCCTCTGCCTGGAATATTCTCCAGGCCTCTACCCTACCAACTGGTGCTTGTTCATCCTTGAGATCTCTGCTCATGATTGGCTTCCTTGGGAAGCTTTCCCTGACCTCACAGTCCACATAACAGCCCCCTCCCTCGCAGGACCCGAGTACCCCTCCTTCATGGCTCACAAATTCACACGTGCATGGTTGCTCGTATCTAATCCACTCTCATCTCCTCCATCAGCTCCTTAAGGGAGCGACTATGCCTCTTTCAATTGCCATTGTATTTCCAGCACTACCGCCGGCCCTAGTAGGTGTTCAATAAGTACTTGTTATTGAATAAATGATGAATAGTAAATGTTCAATATATATTTGAGATTTTTTTTTTTTTGGAATGGGGCAAAACATTGCTAGGTCTGTAACGTTACCAACATAATTCTTCTTGAACCAGGAGCAGCTCAGATTTCCTCCTAGCTCAGCACAATAGCTTGGTCTTCAGAAGACATGGTCCTAGATCTTGGAATTTGGGGGGGCTGGAGATTGGTGGGAGGTGGGGAGGAAAGAAAGGCATGAGATAGCGAAATTTTAAAATTTTGACGAAAGGCAAACAACAACAACATACTACATATCCATTGCCCTATCATTTCATAAAAGAAAGAGCATCTTAACACCTAAATGAGAGGAAGGCCTTAACTTCAGAAGATAATCATAGCCCTTCCCAGTGTCTTTCCACTGACATTTTGCTACAGAAAACTGCCACCGGCGTCTGGATTTGCATCTGGTCTCCAGGGCTCCCTAGCTGTGTGACCTTGGGTAAGCAGCTTCGCCTCTCTGTTCCTCAGCGCCTCCTTCTTGGGGTCGTAGTGAGGCTTAGATGGTTTAACCTACAGGAAGCCTTAGCAGGCTCCATGCACTGCGTAGGCTGGTGGAGAGGTGGCATCTGCGTCACTCACTGGACAGCAGCGCCACCTGGTGGCTCTTTGTCCCAGAGCACAGACGAGCAGCTTCTGCAGAGCGACCGGGAGGCCTCCACAGGCAGCCAGGCTCAGGCCCAAGCAGGGAGAAAAGCCATAAATATTCATAAATCATTCAAGGCTCGGGCCTGTCTTCCTGAGAATAAACTTTGTTCCTTGGAAGCTACTGTCCAAGCTGTCAGCTCCACAAGAGGAGAGAAAATGAACTCTCTCCCCCTGGTCCCCCCAACAATGGGAGCTACTTTATTTGGGGTAAGGGGAGCTGTCTCTTCACCGGGGCTGACAGGACAGTGGGCCTTGGCACTGTCACCCACTGGGTGTGGGGTCACCATCAGCCGCGGCCCTCCTGCCTCTTGCTTTCCTGTGAGGTCTGAAGTGTGAAAAGGAACCAGCACACTGAATGTAGACGCCGCTTTACGTTCACAAAACAGGGACAAATGTTCAGTTCTGTGCTCTCATCGATAAGGGTCTTGCACTGTCGGAGCCTTCAGCCGCTGGAAACAGCCCTTTGTCCTCAGAAAAGGAAAGTCTGAGATCTGAAAGCCGACTCGAGCACTCTCTCTTTTTATATTTCTTCCCCAGTGCGAGAGACTGACACTGATTTTCCTTTCTTGTCTCTGCTTGCACATTTCCATTTAGCCTGTGAGCCTGGGAAGGAATCTCAGCAAAGGACAAAGAAGGTGGCTCTGGGAGTAGGGAAGCTTGTGTTTGAAACCTTGTTCTGACACTTGCTGATTGTGTGACCTTGGGCTAGTCACTGTCTCCTTGAACTTGTTTTTGTGTCTGCAAACTGGGAATGATAATAGTATAACCCTCAGGGATTTGATTTGAGACTTGAGTGTGCTAATCTACCTCACAATCTCAGGTACCTACAGAGGCCAGACAGGCATGGTGAATGAGAGAAATGGGTCAAGTGCAGGGCAACAGGGAGTGGTGGGGACTGTGGTTAACCAGGAGCAGAGATCTCAAATAACAGGGACAGCTGCTGGTCAGCATCATCTCATCCAGGGCACTCAGGCACTTGATCCGGGGCATTACAGACAACCTCAAAATCTCAGAATTTGGGGGCTGGGGTGTTCAAGAGTCTCTGACTGGCCTTTGGCACTGCTGGGCTTAGCTGACCTGAGAGGATATATTTGGCTAGCAGCGAAGTGTGGCAGAAAGAACTGCAGGCCCAATGCTGCCAGTTTTTTCAAAGGTTCAAGAGAAACAAGCAATCGGCTCCATTTTCCAATGCTGGCAATTAAACATTTTAAAAACAATGCCTCATGGTCCAGACAAAACCCTGTGTTAGCTGTGTGACCTTGGGCAAACTCTTAACATCTCCGGGCTTCTGTTTCTTCATGGATAATGAGGGTAAGGATACACCTAGCTCCTGACCTTAGCAATTTCTATAAATTACTTCGTTTAACCTTCCCCTCAACATGACAAGGGAGGTGTTACTAGTATCTGTCATTTATCAGATGAGAAAACAGAGGTACAGAGGAGCAAAGTAACTTGCCCAGAATCCCACAGCTAGTAAGTGGCAGGGCTATTGTGAGGCTTTAGAATGAAATCATGCATCCAAAGTGGTCAGTGAATATTAGCTATTGTGTCATTGCTTTTATTACAATGAACACATGTATGCAAGGTCAGTTCTCGTACTTAATTTGGAGGTCAAAGTAAGCCAGTAGGCTTTGACCTGTCAGACAAAGCCCAGGGCCAGCTCGAAATTATGTGGCATGTATTTTTACATAAGCATCGGGCCACCCTGCCTTTGGGTTCCCTGAGATGATAATTAGGTTTAGACCCTGGAACAGTCAATGGATTTTCATCTCGGGGTGACCACGCCGATTGTGACCTGTAATTTACAGCTGAGTTACTCTGAAATCAATACAGATTTCCTCTTCATCGAGTGGGCTGTAAAGCGTGGGTGACAGACGGCCCCGAAAAGCAGTTGACATGGGAGTGGAAAATTTGCAGGGGCCTGGAGAGGGGCCAGGTTATTAGGGGAGAGACGAAGTAGAAAGTGCAAGAGGCCGACCTCTGTTCAGTGGGCTGTGGTCAGAGCTGGCCAGAGTTCCCACTGGGACCAGCTCAGGACAGAGGCCTGTTGAGAGAGGAGCTGTGATTGGCAGTGAGGAGTATTAGAGAGAGAAGGGGTTTTGGAGATGGGTAGGATTGGATTTGTATTTCCACTGTGCAATTTCCTACCGATGGGGAATCGGACTCCATTCCCTGATACTTGGTTTTTTTCATCTGTAAAATGAGCAATCAACTGAACCTATTGCTCAGAGGAGGACGGAATGAGTCTATATTTGCAAAACACGTGTTTTTCTACAATGCGAAGCTGTCAAGTTCTGTTAAGTGTGCAAGAGATGTACTCCAAAATAGAAATGACAAAATAAACCTCAACTAAATTTTAATAAGATGTGGACGACAGAAGGCCGCATTTTGTAGGGGTTATACGCACAGGCTTTGAAGCCAGACCAACTTGACTTTGATCTGGGCTCTGCCACTTGCTAGATGGGTGTCTTTGTACCAACCACAACACTTCATTAAGCCTCTGTTTCTTCATCTGTCCGGCAGGAACGATAATTGCATGTACTTCAGAGGGTCATGGTGAGCACTAAACGAGTTAATGTTAATTAAGTTAACATGTCGTGAGAGGGTCACATAGCGAAGACAGCAGACGTCCTCTAGGGACTGAGAGCAGCCCCAGCTGACAACCACCAAGACGATGGGAACCTCAGCCGAAAGTGCGAGGAACTGAATTCTGCCAACGATTTGAACTTGGAAGGATCCTCAGAGCTCCAGAAAAGAGCCTGCCGACACCCTGACGCAGCATTGAGAAGACCCAGCTAAGCTGTGCCCAGACTACTGAACCCATAGAAACTGGGAGATACTGGGTGTTATTTTAAGCCTCTAAATTTGAGGTGATTTGTGATATGGTAACAGGGAACTAAGATATTAAGTACCTAGCCCAAGGCTCCAAAGCTCCTCATTGACAGAGCCAGGGTTCAGGAGAAGAGCGAACTTGTTGAGAAATAGCCGGCCAGAGGGGTTAAAATGCAAGTGATTTTCTGATTAGCACTCAATTGCCTGGAAAATTCAATTAATCAGAACCTCTAATTCCTGGGCCTTATGATTAGTCAGGGATTTTCTGGATTTGAAATCAAGTTTTCCATGGCAATCGGGGCAAATACCGTGGATGCCTGATGCTGCTGGAGAAACTCAGTGACTGTAGAGGTGGGGAAAGGAGTCGACTCAGCGTGTTAGGAGCAGGTCCGATCCAGGCAGCCAGGCGCCTCCACTGTGAGAAGGGACGACATCGGCTCATTGAACAGCAGCCCCTGATTTATGCCTCTGCTCTATTTCTCCCCACTGGGCCCCATGCGCTGAAAAATTACATCTCTGGATGTATGATCTATTCCTTTTAAAGAAAGAGATTGCGCCTGGCCTGCGTGGGTCAGCTGCTGAACATCGACCTAGGATCCAGGAGATTGCGGTTCGATTCCCGGTCAGGGCACAGGCCCGGGTTGGGGGCTCCATCCCCAGTCTGGGGCGTGCAGGAGGCAGCCGATCAAGGACTCTCATCATTGATGTTTCTCTCTCTCTCTCCCTCTCCCTTCCTCTCTCTGGAATCAATAAAATATATTTTTAAAAAAACAAAGAAAGAGATTGACTCGTTGGTGGGGGGGGGGGGCGGTCTACCAATTAAATAGCTACCACCACCACCGAAATAACAATAGCTGCTCAGGTTAGGGCCTGGGGTTTCTCACATGCCATTCCCTCCCCTACAACCCCCTTTCAGCCTTTCTCTAGCTACCTCTCCAGCTCTTTTTTAGGCCCTCTCCTCCCCTGTCTTTTCATCTGGAAGCCTTCTCTGTCCAGGCGAGCGCTCACGGCACCTACCTCTTCCTCTTAGCAAACCCACTGAGCTTGTAAAGTCCCCTGACCCTTCCCTTCACCTCCACGAGACCTATGAAGGCAAGAAATGCACCACCGCAGCCAGCACAGAATGCATGTGGAAGACTCTCATCAAACCTTTATTTGACGAAATGATATTAAAGTTATTGGCGTCTGATATTTATGTTGCTAACACTAAATGATTTTTAAACAATTAAGTAGGGTCAGTCTTTCAAACAAATGGGTTTTGGAGCAATGACCTTGATTGGCCGCATGCCCTGTATGTGCTAGGAATTGTCAAGCCTCTGAAATCCCCAACTCATCTGATGATCCAACAACCAGATAAACAAGGAATGTTCGCCCCCATTTTTCAGTTGGTAAACTGAGGATGGGGGTGGTTAAGTAAGTTGCCCAAGAAAACCTTATGACTATGTGATGAGAGGCCAATTCACGTCCCCAATCACCTTGTTGCAACTCATGCTGTTGTGACCAGTGACTTCTGAAAACAGAGGAACAGTTATCTTCAGCAAGGATTTACCAAACGTCAGCCTGGGAGGTGGAGGAGGGTGTGATATGTCATTAGCCAGAGTCCCTCCCTTCTAGGGGATCAGCATCTGGTAGAAGAGATGAGATCTGGAGAGAAGGGTCTAGGTAATGCTATTATGCGGGGATCCATGTGGCTCAGCCTGGAAAACTGTTGCGATCGAAAGAACACCGTCCAATGCACATTCACTTACTGGGATTTACCAACACTGTGAAGGGGACTCATAGTCCACACAAATATTCCTTTTCTAAAAATATATTTTTAATTGATTTTTTGAGAGAGAGGAATGGAGAAGGGGAGAGAGAGAGAGAAAGAAACATTGATGCAAGAGCAAAACATCCTGCAAGCTCCCTGCCAGGGATCAAGCCACAATCTGGGTATGTGCCCTGACCGGGATCGAACTGGCCACCTTTCAGCACATGAGACAACGCCCAACCAACAGAGCCACACCAGCCAGGGCCACACAAATATTTCTTAAACCTCTCTTTCTATCCCAACCCCAACCCCAACCCCAACCCCAACCCCAACCACCTTCTCCACTCTTAGCTAGTGCACCTCTTTCCCGCCTCCTCTTGACTTTTGCATTAAGATTCCACATCCCTGAAGCTCCAAACAGCTGGCAAAACCCAAACCAGCCCCTTCGACCATCTACTAAAAGCCATGGCCTTTCTCCCAGAGAAACGTTCGAGTGCATGTGCGTGCAAACACACACACACACACACACACACACACACACACACACACACACACACTGGTGTCACCGCTCCGCCTATCATTTCAGGTTGCCCACAGGCCTCTTGACTCTCACTAGCAGTCTCCGAGCGAGAACCCCAGCCACCGGCAATCTGAAAAAGCCTTCAGTTCCTCAGCACCCGCCAAAAAAAAAAAAAGAGCTCCTCCTCTTTCCATGTGCATGAGAAAACTTCAGAAATTTACGTAAAAGTAGATGCACCCCGACCAACCGAACCCCAGGCCTGCTGCTTCGGAAGCTAGTCTTTCTGCAGTTTCCAGCCTGCAATGGCTCTCTTCCAGGGCGCGGGGGCCTCTGGAGTTAAGACAGCAGATGACAGTGGCCTTCGCAGCTCTGTAGCTGTTGGATGCTGCTGGAAAGAGCTGGAGCCAACTCTCCTGTGTGGTGTTTTTTGACTCTGGGTTCAGGTCCCCAATACCCAGGATGCTTTCATTCAACCACATTTCATGGTTCTGGAGGCCCGCAGGTCCCCACCACTGCAGTGTTAATGCCCGATGGCCCTCAGCCAGCAGGGACGCCGGAAAAGAATTAGAACTCTTGGTGAGACAAATTATTTGCTTAAGAAATAAATTCGAGAACCCTCACATTTCTCTCTATAATGATGCTGTTTTCAATGCCTTGTGTACGGATGTCCTCAGTGGGAAGCTGCAGAAAATTCCGAATAACCCTGGATGACTCAACCTTAGCCTTCATGGCTCCTGAATTTTTTTATTTTTTTTAATGTTTAGAAAGGCCTTGGCTAACCCTGAGATTTTTTATGTCCCCATTTTTCTCTTTCTAGAACAATGTTTCCCAAACCCCAGTTATTTTAATATCACTTTCAAAATGTTTACCCTATAACATTATTTTTTAAAAAGATTTGTTCTAATAGCCAGCCTCTATAGCTGTGGCCCAGGCAATATTATTCATGAAATCAAGGGGCTGATGTGTTTGTTATTTCCCCTCAAGACACATTAAAGCAAGTTCACAACTTTAAAAATAAAGAACACTGTCCATGTAACATCAAAAATCATTCCTGACACCCCCTCAGTGGTATCATTACCATGTCTTGAGAACACACCATTCTAATAATGCTGTTAGGAGCTGAAAAAATGAACTTTGATGAATTGTTCATTTTAAATTCTATTTCCTCTTTTCAAATCATCTGTTACATGCCTACTATGTGCCAGACACTGGCCTGGGCACATGCATGCTCATTATTTCATTTAATTCTTTTTTATCTTTTCTTAAAAGATTTTTTTTTTTTCTAGTGATTTTTAAAGAGAGGCAGGGAGAGGAAGAGAGAGAGAAACATCAATGTGAGGCTATAACATCGATCGGCTGCCTTTTGCATGCTCCCCACTGGGCATCAACCTGGGCATGTGCCCCGACCGGGAATCAAACTGGCAACTCTTCGGTGCACAGGACGACACCCAACCAACTGAGCCACACCTGCCAGGGCTCATTTAATTTTTGCAACAAACCTCTGCGGTTGCTATTGCTCTTTCCATTTTCCAGATGGAGAAAAAGAAACTCAAAGAGATCTCAGGGTCTTGCCCAAAGTCACACAGCCTATGTCTTTTCAGAAGGACAGGACCAGGTACCCAGCTTAGGGTAACAAGAAACCACCAGCCATGATAAGACACTGGTTGACCTTAAGTACCTGGGTACAGGCTTTCTAAGGCAGCTTCAGCTCCTCTATATAGTCCAACCGAACTGGGGACATTTGTTTGTGAAATGTCTCTGTGTTCCAGCAGCCTAGAATGTTTCCAAGAGTTTCTCAAAATCCAGCAGAATAAATATCAGATTTTTTATTGCTGACTACATAATAGGAATACAACTTATTACCGTTGGAGCCCAGACTTTTGGCAGCCTCCATAAATCTGGTGCTCCAATTGACTCCACATGCATTTAAGCAAAACCCAGCCCACGGAGGGGGGCAGTGGATGTAATTGGAATACGGAGTGGGGCTTCTAGATTAATCACATTCTGAATATTAACTGTGCATTATGCTGATTTCCTTGTAAATATATTCAGAAGCCCCAGCGTGTGTGCCTGACTCGGGCTTATACAATCAGAATAGCAAATGTCCTGACTTTAGGGTTGGAAACAGTCCCAATGGCTGTGGATGAGGCTGGGTTTCATTTCCCCCGAGAAAAAAAATATTTCAGGCCTCTCCAGGAGGCCTCCAGACACAAGGCACGGTTTTCCAACACCAGAGGGAGAAGCAGTGTTTGTTTTCGAGTATCCGGTTCAGAATGGATTTTGCCAAAACATTTTTATTTTTATTTTTAAATATGTCTTTATTGATTTCAGAGAGAGGAAGGGAGAGGGAGAGAGAAAGAGAAACAGCAATGATGAGTCATTGATCAGCTGCCTCCTGCAGGCCCCCTGCTGGGGATGGAGCCTGAAACCTGGGCCTGTGCCCTGACAGGGAATCGAACCTTGATCTTCTGGATCCTAGGTCGACACTCAACCACTGAGCCACACTGGCCGGGCCAAAAGACCGTTTTTATAGTGAATTCTTGGAGGATTTTATGGCCCTGAGACTTCTTTAGGAATAAGCCCCCCTATGATTGTCTTTACGGGTAGGCAGTGGGGTCAGAAGGTAGTGGAGGAGAGAACAGGATGGACAACGATTCAGGTTTAGAAGGCAAATCCTGAATGAGCCCTAGATCCACCAAGGGCATCGCGGGTGACCTTGTTGCGTGAGAACAGTCGGCGTCCTGTGAGTCACATGAGGCATCAATCCCAAAGCCAGGCTTTCACCTGCAGGGTCTCTGCTGGCTCGCTGCAGCCCTGAGAGGCAGGCAGTAATTTCCATTTCACAAATGCAAAGCCTGAGGCTTGCACAAGCTCTGCCCTGAAGACGTATGAATAAGTAAGTCCCCGCAGCCTGAGGCTTGCACAAGCTCTGCCCTGAAGACGTATGAATAAGTAAGTCCCTGCAGAAGGGCCGACACCTGGGCCCAAAGTTAAGGGGGCACCAAAAAGCTCAGCAATCGAGAGCAATCATATTTTAATGCCATATGTATTTTTTAATCGCTGCAAAAAACCTGTGAACAAGCTTGCAAAATTTTAAATAAATACAGGATTTGCTGTATTTAACAGGGCTTTTGCTGAGCTGCATTGAAGCCTAAGGAAAGGGAAATATCAGTAATACCGACCTGTTTTTATTTGTCTTGATTGATGAGCTTTTTGCTTCCAAATTGTGTGCCCGAGGTGGGTGCCTCTCAGCCTGGTTCTGGCCCTGCATTGGCAATAGGATTATCTCCCTGAATCACACAAGTGACCGTGTAGACCTCTGATCCAATCCCTCTGGGGAAAAAAAAGAAAATCCCTGTTACCTACAGGAAAGAGGCAGATGTCCAAGCCTGGCTCGGAGAAACTTCTGGAATCGAGTGAGCACAGACTGCATGCCCTGAACCAGGCTCTGTGATTTACACGCATCAAATTATTATTAATCTCTGAGCTAAGGACACAGGCCTTGGACTTAGACTAGGCCTTGGGTTTGGATCCTGCTCTATCATTTATGAGCAGTGTGACCTTGAATGATGAACTTAAAGTCCCAGGGCCTCAGTTTTATCCCCTAAAAAAACAACAACAACAAAAACAACCACCAAAAAGCAGTAATAGAGTTGCTGAAAAGATTCAATAATTAAAACAAAAATAATCGTAAAAGTACAGTTGGGACCCAGCCTCTAATTTAATAATTTAAATAATTATTATTCTATTCTAATTTAATAATCTCAAAAAACCCATTGTCTTTATTTTTTAGCTGAAGAAATTAAGACTCAGAAAGGCTGGGTAACATCACGGTGAGTAAGTGGTGGAGCCAGGATTTGAACCAGGGAGGCTTACCTCTTCCCCACCCCCTTCCTCGCCGCATGTATCCTCCCTTTCTTGCTATTAGCATCCAAAGTACAGGCTCTGGCCCCTTCTGAGGCCGCGAAGGCCTTGTGTGCCGGCATTTGGAGGTCAGAATTACAAAGCAGGAGTCATTGTTATTAAATTCTGCATGGTGGAAACAGCACCGTCTCAATGGCTCGAATGTCTTCTTTATCCCGATTGGTGCCCACCCCAATTAAAACCCCCTGAAGGCACGGCTGTCTTAATTAACAGCCTGCCTTGTTAACACTGCGAGCGTTTCCCTTGCTGGGAGGCAGGCCGGCCGAGCTACAGGCGCAGATGCTGAGCAGGAGGGCACCGTGGGCACCGCTGGGGAAGCCCAGCTTCTCCCGCCAGCTGTGGCCCCCACCTTTCTCTGGGAGGCCACCAAGATCGACGGCCCTAGAACCACAGCTGCTCCCACGCAGGGGGGCAGCTTCCACATGCTGTGGGCCACCGCTGGAGCCTGGGAACGTGGGCTGAGAGCCATTGGGACCTGGGCATGTGTTCTGGCCCCTATCTGTGCCTCAGTTGCCTCAGCGGTGCTTACCTCATGGGATGGTTCAGCATTGAGTTGAGGCTTCAAAGAAGGGGGTGTGCAAAGGTGCCCAGCCCAGGGCTCAGCACTTACGAAAGGCAGCTCTTTTCCTCTCCCCCTCCCCCTGCTCTAGTGGCTATTTTTTTGTTCTTTAGGCCATCCAGCATCACTATAATGTTCTACCTCATTGGGTGGATTTTTTCTTGTTCAGAATCCCCCCAACCCCAGAAAAAGCCCCAAAAAATTGACTTGTGAGCATGTTGCCCAATCCTGGGACCCAATCCTGGAAGACTTGGAATTTTTTTGGAAAGCCTTTTGTTAAAGATTGACATAATATAGAAAATCACACAAGGCATTTAACCGCTTGTTAAATGTTTACAAACTGAACACACTCTTGTAACTGTACCCAAAACATGACAGAGCATTGGAGCTCCCCGGAAGATCCCATTGAGCCCCTTCCCGTCACCATTTCCCAGGTATCTTGACTTCTAAAGCACAGGCTGGGTTTGCTAATTTTTAAACTTTTATATAAATACAATTATATAAAGTTATATATATATATATATATATATATATATATATATTCCATTAATAGAATTAATGCAAATATAAATGGAACACAAATAGAATGAAATGGAATTACATAAAGAATGTATAAAGTATGTATTCTTTTGCATCTGGCTTCTTTTATGCAACATTTTGTGAGGTGCATCCATGTTGCTGCAGGTAGTTGTGGTTCATTCATTCTCATTTTAGTGAAGTATCCCAGCGTGTGACTATACCATAGTTACTTTATGCATTCAACCGTTGATGAACATTGGGCTGTTTCCAGTTTTTAGCTAATGCAAGTAGGGCTGCTGTGAATATTCTCGTACATGTTTATTGGTGAACATACGTACGTATTTGTTTTTGAGTAGAATTGATGAGTCAAAGGTGACCTGACTTTTTTGACCTATTTAAGAAATCTTTGCCTATCCCAAGGTCATGATGACAGTCTCCCATATTCTGCCTAAATATTTTATTGGTTTACCTTTCCCATTCAGGCGTACAATCTATCTGGAATTGATTTTTGTGTATGGTGTGAGGTAGGGTTCAAGATGAATTTTTGCCCCATATGGATATCAAATTGGCCGAGCACCAGTATTTGAAAACAAATCTTTTCCCCTCTGCTCCCAGTGAACCTTTGCTATAAGTCAGGTGATTATATGTGTGTTAAGTCTATTTCTAGGCTCTTTATTTTATTCAATTGGTCTATATGTCTAACCTTTAGGAAACTTTCATATGAAAGAGATTGGTAAAGAAGTTTTGGCAATAATTGTAGGACAGAAAAGAAGAAATTCATCCAGTTTCTGGAGGCAGCTGTGCCTGAGTCCTGGATGGAGCCTTGGTCGTATGAATTATAGCGTCTGGAGTCTCCTTGGCATTGGCTGTAGGGTCCCCCCCAGGGAAGTCCAGGGGCATAAAATGGGCATCGCCCTTGGTCATATAGACTCAAAGCTTAATTATCTGTTCATTCCATAAGACCGGATGCAAAGAGTTCGAATCCTCCATGGTTGCCTTCCCCTGAAACCAATTTGGCCCTATGTGCTCCTTCCCCGGTAAGCTGTGAAATACAAGGTCTCCTTGTAAGACTGTTATACACTGTTTGCTGCAGTTTAATATATGAGACACTGCATCATAGTCTGGAGGTTCAAAATTACCTCAAAGTAATCATTTCCTAGAGGGCTGGTAGTAAACATTCTGTCACACAGCTATAGGTTGTCGCCTGTCGCTATCAATCAGCCCCCAGGGAGATATTAGGGGGAATGATACGGGAATGAATTGAGGACTGGTGCCTGTGGCTGCCAGGGCTCTGCAGAGGGAAACAGGCTTGGTGGCCTGTGGGCGGCAGGGGGGGGTCTGTCTGCCCCCAAAATCCAAGGTTGCAGGTTTAAGCCCTGGGTTAAGCCTGTTGGCATAACTCAGCTCCAGGGTCATGGGATCGATCCTTTGGCCTTAATCTTGGCTTTCTATTATTATCCACCCTAAATGCCTTATAACAAAGCCATCACCTGGGTTTGCAAAATAAGAGCTGCCGCCCTAGGTGGTTTGGCTCAGCGGTTAGAAGGTTGGCCTGGGGACCGAAGGGTCCCATCAGCAGCGCACAGAGGTTCCGGTTTCTCTACATCTCACCAACTCTTGTTATTTTCTGTTTTACATAAAAAATTATAGCCATTCTAGTAGGTGATAAGTGGGTGGTTTGGTGTTTTTTTTCTTTTTTTAATCTTCACTGGAGGATATTTTTTTGTGTTTTTGTTTTTTTGTAAATCTTCACCCGAGGCTATGCTTACTGATTTAAGAGAAAAGGGAAGGCGGGGAGAGAGAGAGAGAGAAACATCGACTGGCTGCATCCCATACTCGCCCCGACCGGGGACTGAACCCGCAACTGAGGTACGTGGCCTGACCGGGCATCGAACCCGCAGCTACTGCGGTAATAATGCTGCGAAACAACTTCCAAACCTCAGTGATTTACAATAACACAGTTCTCTTTCTCACTTCTGTGTCTGCAGATGGGCAAAGGCTTGGCCCATTTCGAAGCGATCAGAACAATGGGATGCCTCCTACGCTTAACTGTGCGTCACTGTCACTTCCACATGGCATTGGCCAAAGCCAAGTGACGCGACCAAGCTGGGCGCCAACGGGGCAAGGGAAGCGGGCCCCACCCACGAGCCAAAGAGCACGGATCTGTAATTCTGCGGAGAGATGACGGAGAATGGGAACAAGAGTCCAATGTACCGCAGCTGATAGCCACTGATACAATGGGGGAAAAGCTTAGAAAATGCCTGGTAAGAGTAGGTGCTCAATAAACACCGCGTAGTCCCCCGGAGAGCAGGCTCCCTCGGAGGCGGTTGTGGGGGAGCCACTGGCCCTCAGTGTCTGGGTTCCCGGGCCGAGCTGACTTCCCGCCCGGCCTTCAGCCAGTCCCCAGGGAGAAAGCACTGGGCCCTAATGCACCAAGTACTTCGAGCTGCTAGGAAGGAAGGTCCCAACTGGAGGCTGCAGGGACTATTACCAGCTGCTTAAACACCCATTTGCCCCGCCACCGCTCACAAAGTGCTCTATTGACTCGCACGCTCTGTAATACGGCAGCGGAGGGAGAATTCATTAAGGCAAATTGGGAGGGTTGCTTAAAAAAAAATTTCATCTCTCTGTTTTATGCAGTGCATAGTTCCCTGCTTAATGAGGACTCTGCAAGTCCATTTCCCTTAAGGGTTTAATAAAAGTATAATTTTAAAAATTAAGACAGATGGGGGAAAGCGCTGAGGGAAGCTATTTCTCCCATTAACTCGCAGAGAGGACCTTCGTGATATTGCAAGATGGGTGGGGAGAGGGAAGACTCCAGAAGCTATCAACAGTCCTTTAAGGTTCCATAAAACTCCAGCCTGGGTTTATGTGGCTCAGGGATTCCTGCCGAACAGATAGGAATTAGATTTATTTGGTGGAGTAATGGGACTGTTGCTGGCTGGCAGGTTAATTAATGCTGATATAGGAGCTTTGCTTTTTCTTAGGATTTGAACTTCAGAGCACCGAGAAAGAGACATGTACATTTTAGAAACCTTTTGAGTAATCTCGGTTGCTTTGGGAGCAGAGGGGAAAATGGGATGTTTGAGGGAGGGAGAGGGGCCGATGGTTAGGCCATTCTCAGCCCCGCGCATGTGGCATATCAGGCGGCAAAGAGTTCACCACAGTTTGGTTTCCTTCCACCCTGCTGCTGCTACTGGCTTCTTAAAGCAAGGTAAACTCTGAGATACAATTTTTAAAAATCAACTCAGGCCCTAGCCTGTTTGGCTCAGTGGTTAGAACATTGGCTTGCGGACTGAAGGGTCCTGGGTTCAAATCCAGCCGAGGGCACGCACCTCGGCTGCAGGCTCGACCCCTGGTCGAGGCGTGTGCTGGAGGCGACCATTCAATGTGTCTCGCACATCGATGTTTCTCTCTCTCTATCCCTTCCACTCTCTCTGAAAAGCAATGGAAAAAATACCCTTGGGTGAGAATTTAAAAAAAAAAAAAAAGGATGGCTTTCCCAGCATCGTCTAGAAAATAAATAGAAAAGCTACAATTCAAATGCCACACGTGGAAGGCACAGGCCCTCGCTTCCTTAAAGCCTTCCTTAGATATCTCTGTCTCACTGAGATGTAGCATGACCGTCCTTTTAAAATTTCAACCTCTCCCTTAGTGTCTGTGCCCCTTACCCTGCTTTGCTCTTCTCTCCAAAGCACCTTTTGCTTTCTAACACACTACCTTACTATATAATTTATTGATTTACTCTGCATATAGTTTGTTGCTTGCCTCGCTCTTACTTGTCTACAAGTATTTTATTTGTTAGCTACTGCCTTCACTGGCCTGAGCACAAGAAATAGTAAGCGCTCAGGAAATGTTTGCTGAAGGAACGCATGAAGTCTACCTTGCCCTAAAGTTTCTTTTCTGTACCATACTGTGCCCTAAATGTTTTATAATCAGAGCTGTCGTTTGTTAAACGCCTACCATGTTCTACGCATCGTGGAGGCATCATAAATATAGTGATGCTCAACTCGACCACAGCCTACCATGGAAAGGATGGTTGATCACCCAGGCTTTGCAGTTGAGGGAACCCACACTCAGCAAGGTTGTGTCCCTTGAGCCCATCAGGCGGCTGCGAAGGGGACCCCTATCTAGGTCAGCTGCCCTCCGAGGCCTGCTCTCCTCCCCCAGCGCGTCTCAGATGACAAGGCCTGGCTTCATTCTCAGCAGCTCTGCATGGTCATCAGCCTAGGACCCACATTTTTGAGAACCAGACCCTTGCTTAACTCAAAAAACTCATCAGATCTCTTGACTGGGCCCTACTGCATACATATTCCGGGGTTGGAGCCCACCAAAACCTACCGAAAGAGGAACCTCAGGGTTGGAGGAAGTTGTGGGGAATTCAGGTACCGAATTTCTGATAAGAACCCAGGTGATTTCTATGATCAGGCTAATCTGGGACACCGAGTAATGGGATTTATCCATCCATCCATCCATCCATCCATCCATCCATCCATCCATCCATCCCCTCATCTTTAAAATGAAGATAACCCCAGTACCCAGCTTATGTGGTTCTTGTAAAGATTAAATAAATTAAAGCAGTGACTGCCACGCTGTGAAAGCTCATTGAGACTTAGACTTGGGCACCCCTGTGCTCTTCTGGTCGTCAGGGACACAGCAGACATGGACAGACAGGGCCTGGCCCTCCTGGTGCTGACCATCTAGCTGGCATGAGCGCAAATTTTCGCCTCAGACAAACCTGGATTAAACTCCTGCCCTTGCCACTCACACTCAGGAGTAAATATGAACAAACTCCTGAACTTCTCCGGATCCATCTGCTCAAATGTGAAGCGGGGAAAATGAAATTACTGTTCAATAACAAAAATGTTTGGGAAGAGACCGAGGCTCAGAGAGGCAAAGAGACTTGCCTGCGGTCACACAGCTAGTAGATGGCAGAGCTGGATTCAAACCCACATCTATTAGACTCTCGGTTCCCGGCCATGTGCCATGGCTTCCCACAGAGAGGGTGGTTATAAAGCTCCCGGGGAATTGGCAGAAAGGATTACAAACCCAGCGAAGGCTTCGCCCAGCCTCGGAAAGCCTGCAAACTGAAGCACCTTCCACTGAGGCCCTGTGGAAGCTCCCCTGCGGCAAAAAGCTGTCCAGGCTTCCCTGGTGTCCATTCGCTTCCCACAGGGCCAGGCTTTCCGAGTTTCTCTGCAACGCGGGAATTTGGAGAGCCCCTCGGAGAGATTGGGTTTCTCGCGTCCCGCCAGGCACAAGAAGGGCTTGGGAGGCGGGAAAGGCAGCAGCTATTTATTTCACAAATAGAGGACGGCCGGCTATTTCGAGGGAGCAGTGGCAGGGAGATGAAAAAGCTATTAATGCTCTTGGAAGCTCATTTCTTTCGGAGTGGTCAGCAGCCAGCAATGAGGCCCAAAATGAGAAAATATCGCAATGGGTGCTCCCGACGACACAAATTATTCGGGAGATGCTGAAGTGCACTGTTCACCGTCGTAAACATTTTTTTAATGTTTATGGTATCTGTTCAAAGGCTTCTTGATAGATGAAACCCAAGAACGTTTATGGGGGGGGGTACTTGCATTTCTTTTGTGCTCGTATCCTTTGCAAATCACTTCTTCGGGCTGATGTGCTCAACAGCAGCCAGGCCCGGCCTACGTAATGCAAAGTGAGGTCCATGGCCCTGTCCCCTGGGAAAGTGCACTACTGGTGTCTGCTGTGTTGCAGATGGGGCTCTGGGAAGCTGGGAGCAGACTGATGGGAGCCCCCCCCCAAAAAAAGCTCCAAATCTGGGAGGAGAGGGACCAGGAGGCTCGTGCAGATGAGAAGGCGGTGGCACCATTTCCCAGGGTGCGTTGGGGGGGGAATGAGTGTTCCCACCCAAAGGGGGGCCCATGGGGGCAGGTCAGGATCTGGGGAATCCCTGCACTTCTGACCCCTGTGGGAGATTCCACTGTATGGGATCCGTTGACATTTATTCCCTGGGTAACGTTAGGCTAGTTACTGAGCTTCCCTGAGCCTTGGGTTTCTGTTCTATAAAATAAGTACAAAAGTACACACCTCATAGCGTTGGGGTTCATTAAATTAGATAATAGACGCCAAATGCCTAGAACAGTGCCTCGCCCCCAAACTGACTGATGCTGCTGTAAAATGCCCAGTAGAATGCCCTGCCCTGGGTCTAGGAAAGGAGGTTTTTTCCTACAGACTTCTCTCCTGCTTACAGGAACCATCTCGGTGAGAAATCAAACCCCTAGTTAGTTATAAAGTAGTCCCTTGCCCAGCATTTAACTCTCTCTCAACTCTCACTAGGGTTGTCTCGATCTACAAATAGAGCATTAGTTTCACGAAAGCAGAGAATGTCTAATGCATGTCTAATTCCCTTCCCTATTCGTTGGCAACATGCTGTAAATACCTATGATCGTATGGTTAAAATATAGGGCACACATGAGAGAGCTGAAGCAATTAAACCTGCACAGGCGTGACGATGCCATGTACCGATGGCCAGGCTGAGTGTGGACTCTCTCCTATGTGCACTGGGGAGCCATGGAAGGCTTTTGAGCAGGGGAGTGGTATGACCAGCCCCCTACTACATTTATAATAACAGTGATTATATTACTGACATCAGTGACACTGGTGCCATAATAGGGAGCTCTTCCTTGGTACCCAAAACTGTGCTAAATCTTTTATACCCATCATGGCATTTAATCCTCACAATGACCCTCTGGGCTTAGAATATTGGGTAATCCGCCTGCCGTGGGCTGGACGGATTGAAGGGCAGAATGACTGGAGCCTTCTGAGACTCAACACAGGCCTCAGTTAAGGAAGGGCAATGAAAATGGAATTGATAAGCCCCCAAGCACATAGCACATATTTGTCAATTGTACTGGTCAGCCAGATAGCTCCTTAGTTCAGTAAAACTGTTCAACCAAGTCAATTTAGTCCCTTATGTCAGAAGAGCCAAAGAAATCATGGCTTGTAAAGAGAGAACCTTATTAGGTTTTAAGGGAATGATGGAACTCATTTGTAGCTGGGTCGTAATGTCCCCGGAGAGGACATTCTAAGAAGTGTCTGCGGCAGGGGCTTTGCACAGTGTAATGCATGAAGTAGCCGATTTGGGGCATTTTTCTGCCAGCTACAGGCTGTGCCCTCCTGACTTGAGATTTTTTTTCTCTCTTCAGTGAAATTTGGGGACAATTCTGAGACTTCTGGCTGGCCACTGCCTATGTGACTTCACAACCCAGGTCTACATGCCACCAGCATTCTCTCACTTAAGTCAGACACAGGTGTCATCCTAGCAGCCCTCTCTGCCCAGTCCCAGCAGGTCACCACGCTTGCCAAAATGAATCCCCCAAGAGTTCTTACATTCATGCTCTTCTCTCCATCCCCACTGCCACCACCATCCAGGGCACCATTATTGCTCATAAAAGGACCGCAGTGGTGGCCTACACTGGGCCCCCTGCCCCCGTCTTGCCTGTCCACCCTGTTCACGTTGCAGCTAGAATCCTGTTTCAGATTCAGACCCCATAGGCCACTCTCTCGCTCCCACACCCAAACCCCATCTCCCTGTTCTGAAGCTGCCCCTCCTGCCTGTTCCATCAGGATGGTGCTGTGTCCGTCAAGAGGATACTGGGCTGCAGGACCGTAGAAGACAGTTCTTCCAGATGGCTGAAGCAAACAGCTTAATTCTCAGGCACTGCATATCTGATGGAGCCCAGGGCCTCCAGAAGGGCCAGCAGAAGGAAAGGGAAGGCTATCAGGACCTGCAGGGCACAGCTGTTGCCAGGGTGTGTGGTGCCAGGGCAAATGTTTCCTAGGGATTTCCCGTCTATGTCAAGAATGTGATTTGATCTAAATCAGTGTGTCAACACCAGTTGCCTGCAACATCATTAAAGAAATACCACATTGGCTAGTGGGAACCATGAGCTCATGGGGCCCCAGGGCCCAGCACCACCCCAATCTTTGGGGCATCTGGTTGACCTGACACATGGGATGAAGGATCCCTGCAGGGGAGGAACAGAGACTGGAGCTCATATGGGCCCTGGCCTGGGCTTAGGGTGTCTTGCCCATGTGGCACTGCCAGGTTCCAGGCTCTAGAGAGGGGACAGTTTCCAGGAAAGCAAGAAGGCATTCCAAAGTGCAAACTCTCCTGAGGTGTGGAGCGTGGGCAGGGGCCCTGCTACCCAAGGTCTAAGGGCAGGGGGAGGTCCTCTGTGTCTTTATCTCTATCTCTGCCACATGTTTTCTGTTTCATTCTCTCTCTCCATCTGTCTGCAGACTGGCTTTCCGGAGGAAGACACGCCTTTTCTCCACTGCAGCCTTGGCTGCCCAGCTTACACCATTGCCAACCCACAGCACAGACTGGCCGGCAGCTCTCAATCCCAACTGCAACCTTCTGGGAAGGACAGTCTTATTGGTTCATCTGATATCAGATTTATAGGCCCGGCCCAATCGCCAGCGGCAGAGGGAGGAGCTTGGTGCAGAATTACAGGACAAACAACGGCTGCAGTTCTCAGAAGAGGGGCTGGAGATAGGTGGGGGAAATGCTCGCTAAGTATTTACTATAGTTTATCGGGAAAAGCAAGGCTTCACCCTGGATATTGCAGCATCCATTCTAGAATAGCAATGGTGCAACTGGACACGACCCTTCTTAAACCCAGCTGAGGGGCTAACCAGGGCCACAGGATTCTGGTCACAGCAGGGAGGCTTGTGAAGGGAGATGCACACACTGGATTTCAAATATTGTCAGTTTTTTCTTTGTAACTTGGGTTGCAGTCCCCGCAGAAAGCGGGAGCATTCTGCCTGCAGACAAGCCGACAGGAGCAGCAGGCTGCCCTCGGAACACCCAGGCGCTGAGTGCACGCACGTGCGCGGTCATAAAAACCAGCAAATTGCACCCGGATGAAAGCAGGTTCATCGGGTTATTGGATCCCTCGGGCCTGTTCAGGGCACCTGCTTGCAGACTCTAACTGGGCAGGACTTGGAACCGCTTGGAACTGAACATCCAGCTGCTGTCGTTAGCCCAGGATCCCACCTCAGCAGTTTCATCCATGGGCCATCAGAATGTGCTGGTGCAGCGTAGGGGGAGTCCCACGGTCAAGTGAGGAGTGGCTGAGCGAGCTGCTGCAGGAGGGGTGGCTCGGGGGGGGGGGCCTTTAATAGTCTGAAGGGCTGTCATGTTCAAGAGGCAGCAAAACTGAGAGTAGAGGGTGCTGGTTACAGGAGAGCAGATTGAGTCTGACACAAGAAACATTTTAAAAACCCAAGATTCTTATGCTGATGGGATTAGATGATATTGTAAAGTGGTGAGCCCCTGACCCTGCTAAGAATGGCATCAGAATGGAACAGGACTGGTGATTCTATCTGTCCTCCAGCTACGGAAAGAATACCAAATTGCTCATCAATACTCATCAATATAGAAGGGAAACAACCATAACAACAAAACAGCCTACAGGCGCCTTGGTATCACCTGTCCTACGGTCATGCTCACGTCCTGTCATCTCCAGTGGCCTGAGGCCCTGCAAGCCCGCCTCGCATGGCCTTCTTCTTTCTCTTTCTTTTAAAAAATTCTCTACCCTCACAGCTCTTTCTAAATCGGAGTAAGATGTCTTGGGCCAGTTTGGATGAAGTCACCAGGGTTTCCCAATGCTAGTGAGGGGGAAAAGTGTGCTAAAAAAAAAGTGCTCCATGGTAGTTCAGGACCACGGACAGCAACGTGCATGCACATCTTCCAGGCACCTGAGGTCAGGCGCAGTCCAGGTTGTCAGGGGCCACATTAAAGCAGAGGTTTGGGGGCCACCTGCCATAAGTGAGGTGCTGCATGTACCCTACATACATACACCCGCTCACTGCATTCATTCATTTACTCGTTCGTTCTCTCACATGGCTCCAGATAGAGAGAGGGAAGGATGGGAAACAGTGACCTGATGGCTTCCGATTCTCAAAGGGGACAGTGGCTTTCCCCACCACTGAGACCTACAAGATTCCCCGTTAGCCATTCAACCAACCTCCTTTTACCCGAGTCCCTCTAAAAAGGTTTCAGTTCATCGCCACCAAGCGATTCCTAATAAAGTCGACACCGTTGGAGGAAGGGCCCTCATCCAAAAAGTGACCAGCCCTGTGGTTCTGCCCCCCACAAGCTTTGGGCACGGCAGCCTCCGAGACCTAACTGCCGCTAGCACGGATGAAGGACAGAGCCTGGGGCAGGCCCCATGACACGGGTGTCTTGGCCACAGCCGGAAGTGGGCCCGCTCTCTGCGAGTGACCAGCCCGACTGTCGCAGAGGTGGCCCCCAGCCCTCTGAGGGGCAGATGGCAGGCAGCTCCCATCGATCAGCCCCAGCGGCGCCTGCATTAGGCAGCGCTCAGTTTAACGCGTCTTTTCTTGACACACAAAATTCTCCTTTCTCCATCGGCAAACGCAACCTGTTTGGTGTGAATAATTCAGTGTTTTGCAGGAGTTCCGGCTCCCACTGAGAAGGCAGCCCTGTCGAAGGTTGTTAACTAAGCCTACGGAGCGGAGCGGAGAGGAGCTACGGTTCACCTCCGAGCCCGAAAACCCTCGGGAACACCGTAAAAAGAGAATTTTATAAAAAGAAAAACACTTCTCCCAACTAACAAGAGAAGCGCTCGCCCCACAGTCTCCCAGCACACACAGCAGTGTGCAGCCTCAAATCCAATCTGGGGAGATTTGGGTCCAAAAGAAATGTCTAGAGATGACTTTGCAAACCAAGAATTTTAAGCGGAGGAGGCCAGCTCTGGATGAATGTGCTGGCCGTCTCTGCCCAGAATGGGATCTGGAAAAATGAGATTATCCTGACCACCCACCGCTCAAAGAAGGATTTCTTTCCCCTTCTTTCGGTCCAGGTGTGTGATCTTGGGAAAGTCACTTCCTTTTTCTGGGCACATTTGTAAAACCAGAGCCTTGGAGTAGAGATGAAACAGTGGATAGCACCAAACCCGATGTATACTCTGTTCTTTCCTATCCATACATGCCCATGATAAAGTTTCATGTATAAATTAGGCACAGTAAGAGATGAACAACCAAAACTAACAATAAAATAGAAAATTATAACAACACACGGAATTCAAAGCTACGTGAAAGGCTTTGGGGCCCTTATGAAATACAGTAAGGGTTAGTTGACCATGGACGCTGCAATGCCAAGGCAGTCAGTCCACCTGATAACCCGGGGGGCTGTCAGGCGACCAAGAGGCGGAGAGCGTATTCTACAACACTGTGCAAAATTCGGTTCGTATGTGCATTTGGGGAAGGGGGAGGCTTCATAACTTCCATCGGATTCTCAAAAGCGTCCATGACCCCCCAAAGCTGGAAACCCCTGGATGAGACAGCTGCTGGATCTCGGTGCAGTTTTAAATCAGGCCGCGGTGTCTCTGTGAGTCTGAAGAGTTACGTTTCTGCGCCTGGACTGCTCAGTGCTTCCATCTTTCAAACTTAAGAGCCAAATTAGGGGGTCAGCCACCGGATGCAGCAAGTCTGTGTTCGTGTGTGGCTTCTACCAGGGGGACATGTCCGTTTATTCATCCCACAAATATTTATTGAGTCCTCCCGCGTGCTAGGCCCTCTGCCACCCACTGTCCTCTTGGAGTTCGCAGTCTAGGAGGTTAGACAATGGAAGAACAATCACAAGTAACTCCAATTACACAGTCTGACAAGAGCTCTGAAGGGTCACGAAGAGTTTTGGTGACAAATTTTAAGAAGGGACCTGTTTTTTTTTCACTGTCACATTCCACATATCCAATGGATGGTAGACTCCAAAACAGCACCTCTCCAGAGTCCCACGGCCACCACCCTAGTCCAAGCCCGGTCACCTCACACCCTGCAAGCCTCTTCTGTTTCTGTTCTTACCCATCAGCTGACATGGGGGACTCATAGCATGGGTAGGGCCAACTCATGTGCTACATTTACATATAAAATCAAAAAGCACAATCCCTGACCTGGAAGAACCCTCAGGCTCTCAGGGAAGGGAATGGGAGGAAGGGTGCTGCAGGGTGCTCCAGACACTCAAGGCAGAGAGGTCGAAAAAGCATTTACCTTGAAAGGTGAGAATCTGAAGGACAGCACTCACTTTGATGTATAACTTACAGCATGGGGGGGATAACATCATTCATTCAGCATCACACCCGGCGATGCCACAGAACAAAACAAAATAATAGAAGCCGCGCACTTACGGGTGAGTCTGTTCACGCTCGGCCTACAGCAGGATGCACAACCGGCTAAGTAAAGCGAGCAAGCCTAATCCAAACCCACAAACCAAATTAGGGGTGATTACATCCATTTGTGTTTAAGAAGCACGCTTTGATTTACAAAGGGCTGTCTTTAAATAGCATCCTTGGAGTGTTTACAGCTCCGTAGCTGCTCGCTGGGAGGGCTGCAGATGCGGAGGGAAACTTAAAACAAAAGCCGGTTGAAGGCCACACTAAGGAATGTGTGATGTGATTTAAAACCGCACATATGGAGGAATCTACGCATGATGTCAAGAGAGGCACATCTGCAGCCATCGATGCTGGGAGCAGGGCGGGATCTGGGGTCTTATGTGAGCAAATGCACAGGAAATATTTTGTATGCCCATGGCACATAATAAGTGCTCAATAAATATCAGCCACGATCATCCTGACAATTCCAACAATTCCCTAACCCTGGCTGGATGTCCCTGTGGAGTCAGGGTGGCTCGGTCAGGGCGCTCACCTCCCCGGCACACACCATTGAGCACCGACCCGGGAGCTCCCCCAGGCCTTGCTGTCCAAGAGTTCTCACTGAGGTTTCGTAATGTAGGCACGATTGACTCAGCTATTGATTTAATGCAAAGCATGTGGTTGAACTCAATCTTCAGCCCCCTTCACCCCGCAGAGGTGGGGCGTGGGGCTGCAGGGTCCAACCCTTTAATCATTGCTCTGCTGGCAAGCAACGCCCCATCCCGAAGCTATCTGGCCTTCTCTCGCTTCTACCCACCCCCCACCCCAAAGGGGCTCATTATGAACAACCGAAGACACTCCCTCGCTCAGGAAACGCCAAGGGTTTTTGAAGTACCCTCAGGAACCTGGGGCGACATAGATTCTTTATTATCTCACATTCCCTCTGCCGTGACGTCTCCTGCAATATAAAGCAGACTGAAGGGTTTAAGAGGCCAAACTGTCCATCCCTTTGCCTCCAGGTGAGCCTGTGTTTTAATCATCGAAGACAGTCGCTTATCATTTTCAGAAAAAAAAAGGTAACAGAATATTTCAGGCGAGAAGGGCTCCCAGTCAGGCCACCGTGGCGATGCATTTCCAGGTTCCCAGGGAGGCATGGCACCGGGGATGCTCCCCGAGGGGACTGGCCACCTCTCTCCTCTAGCTCCCATTTGCTTTATCAGAGCTCCCAAATCTCCCCCGTAGCCAGGGAGAGGACTGGCCGCCAAAGAGTTAACGTTTTGGAAAGACCCAAGACTGGAGGGAAGGTTCATCTTTCCACCACTCTCAGAGGCAGCCTCCATCCTGCCCGATTCTCAGATTTCCTGAGATAGTTCGCACCCAGAAAGGCCCGTGTCTGTCAGGGGTTTCCGACTTATTGCCCCTGCTGAAGGCGATTCCCTGGACTTTCTCTCCCTGCAATTACTCCGAAGTCACACAGTCAGTAGCGCACGTATAACAGGCACTACAACCCACAGGGTCCTCTCGACGGTCTCAAAGGCCTTACTGGGTGGGACCTCACAAAGCTGGCACTGCCTCTTATTAGGATGTTTTTTCTTACAGTGTCATTCCTTCACTCAGTCAATCAATGATTCATTCACTTCTGCCTTCCCCTTGTCTAACTGGTGCTACTAACACCGTCCGCTCTCTGCCACTCCTCGCCTGCTTGGGTGAGAAACAGCAGGACTTACAGGATGAACTGAACACCCAGGTCTGGTTCTAAGGAGGTGAGCATTTGGGGAGCTCTGCCACTCTGTGGGAAACCCTTCTAGAATGTTGCCCCAGGGGAATCGGCTTGGCTAAAGACAATACGATGCTCGTGAAATCCATGTCCCTTGGACAGTTCTGCCAATTTTCTAAACCCAGGCAAATCCGAGCGAAGAGCAAAATTCTTCGGGTGTTCGAGACGGGACTGCTTTCCTCTGGGGACACCCGGGACCTTGGGAAACCTGCCACCTCACGAGAAAGCATCGAGACCAGTGAAATGAGGCCCATGCATAATGCAAGGGCCTGCTGTCTCCCCCGCTTAATTCTATTTTGTTAAGTAATGATGGAATACAAATTCAGGATGGCGGAAGATGAGGTTTGTGGCTCTATTTGATCAAATGCCTATCGCAGACGCTTCAAGCCAAATGGGTCGCTTCATAAACAGATAAATAAATCAGGCGTCAATGGGAAATGAAAAGTCACAGCCAAGAATGAAATGAGACAGAAAATCATTCCCAGCCGCGATGATCGTCTGGGGCATTACACCCACGCTGCAGCAGGAGCCCCCAACTGGCTGAAGGGGGATTACTGTGGAGTGGGGGTGCAACCCCGATATGCAAGCGCTTAATAGGGGGCACCGTCTGCCTGAGCCAAGGTCATTCCAGGGAACTGTGGACAGCCAGCAATCGACTTTCTACCATTAAATGCTCCATTTGTGGGATTAACTGGTCCATGCGGGTAATAATTTATGGGGAATCATTAACCTAATGATATTGGTTCTCTATAAACTGCTTAGTCTGTCTCAGGGAAAATGGATTTCATAAATCTAGGTGGGAAATTCTGGGTGACTCATGGAAGGCCCGTCAGCAGCAGCGTGGGGATGGGTCACCGGACAGTGAAGCTCTACCCTCTTGGTTTGGTTGAAGGGCCTTCAACGTCTCCTCTCCTTTGTTTTCCTTTATCTGCCAGCCCAGAAAGTTGCTCAGATTGAGGGAGGTACCCAGATTGAAGAGCACAGGCCAGAAAATGTGTGATTAGCCTTGAGTTTTAGATCCCACACGTGACCTGCTCTGAAACTTCTGGCCAAATGGAGACGGCAGCATTCCCAGGGTGGGGAGTCCCTGGGCCACAGAAATCATCTCTCTCCTCATCTGGAAAAGGATCAGTCTCCTTTGAAAACAAGTCGGCTTCTATATCTGCTCCGTGCCGGTCTGGGGGGTTTACTGCCTTGGGCAAGGGTGCCAGGGGAGCCTCTGAGGTGACTTAAGAGACTGAACACTGAGATGCAGCCAGCGTGCTGGAGCCGAAGGGAAAAGCGTTTACTCATAGAAAGGGTCGCAAGACATGTGCAAAGGTACTGAGGTCTGAGCCAGCTTGACCTGTTTAGGGAACAGAGACTTTATTAACCTAACCATGGTGGGGTAGGTATATTTATGCCCACTTAAGAGGTGAGAAAACTGAGGCCCAAGGACATTAGGTAGGTGATTCCCATATACCCTAGAAGATGGGATTTGTAGGAAGTGTTGTTGGATGCCAGTCCCTACATGTAACCACTAGGCCAGAGGGTAGCAAACTGTGGGTCAAACAAGGCCTTTCCCTGTTTTTGTAAATAAAGTTTTATCAGAACACAGACATTTGTTGACTTGTTGGCTATGGCTTCCTGCTACATTGGCAGAGGTGAGTAGTCTTTATAAGAATCTCATGGTCTGGAAAACCTAAAATATTTTCTATCTGACCTTTTACAGGTAATTTACACCACCCTACACTGGTCAAGGGCATCTGTCTTCTCTCTCCGTGGCCTTTGTGGGAGCAGATGACCATCACAGGGCCCCTGGGAAATGTGTCATCTAACCCATTGTGTGGATCCCAGAAGAAAAAAAAATCTCTGAAAACTTCTTTCAGAGGTGAACAGATGGCTGTTTGAGGGAAGGAGCATCTTTTCAAGGGGGCAGAAGGTATTGACATCCAGGGAGAAGCATTCGATTCTTCAGCCGCTGGGATTATCTCTGTCACAGATAATACAGGGACAGCCACTTTAGATCACACCAGCTGATAAACAGCACGTGGCTTGAGAAAGCCAGAGGGTGTCTTCATCCACAGCAACCAGGCCTGTGTGTCGCAGCAGTGTGCAGGCCACACATGGCTTTGTGGCATTTCCCCAATTACTGTCAGGGGTTGGTTCACGTTACAGGCCGGCCCACCTCTTCTACTCCCTGAGTCTGGGTGGGAGGAAAGCTGTTATGTTTTCCCCAAAATGCACCAATTCAAAACTGGCTGGAAGGCATCTTTGCCACGGGGAAGCCTTGCTGAACAGGGGGTTCTCCCTCCTGCCTTCTGCTGGCATTCCAGCACCGCGCAGGGAAGGGAAAATCCTACAATTCTGGGTAAGCCCACCTGGGTTTAAATCCTGTCTCTGCCATGGACTAACCGGCTGATCTGAGCAAGCTGCTGAACTCAGTTCCGAGTCTCAGTTTCATCTGCAATGCAGGGATCATAACAGCAGCAGACTTCTGCCCTCATGTTTGCATCCCCTTAATCTAATTAAGGGAAGGCGAAGATTTCCCCTGGTGCTCTCCGCTGCAGAGTGCTCTGCTATTTATAATAATGGCCCTGTCTTCTTGGGTGTTAAGATGAAAGTGAGAAATAGGAAACATGAGCCACTTGGTAGTTTAAATTCCTGCTCTCGATTTTGAAATTAGGCATAAGGTATAAGCTCCCTTGCAGCTGGGCCTGGCCATGTCAGCATGTCATGGCCCATCGGATGCAAAGGGAGCGGTGTCTAAACCATCCAGGAAGCACCTTCTTTTTCCTACTTCCTGGAAGCCAGAAGGTGGGCGTGATGGCCGGAGCTGGAGCACCCATTTTGAACCATGAGGAGAAGCACTTGTATTGAGGTGGCAAAGCAACAAGCTTGAGGGAGCCTGGGCCCCCGAATTCCTTAACTGTAGGTTTTGATTCGGTGAGAGAGAAATAAATGACCATCTTGTTTAAGCCATCTTTAAATTTTGAGTTTTCTCCTCAGAGTAGAATTAAATCGTATATTAATTATATATTAATTAATTTGTGGCCTTGAGCAAATTTTTTTCATCTCTCTGAGCCTCCTTAACCTCATTCACAAAATAAGTTAAAAAAATGCCAACCCCTCAGAAATGTTGTGAGGATTTAAAGGGACAGTGTAGAGCTTTTCTGCTGCCTCAAAAACATTTTGGGCCCTGGCTGGGTGGCTCAGTTGGATGGAGCAGTCCCCAGGTTGTGGGTTCGAACCCCAGTCGGGGCATGTGTGGGACAACCGATTGATGTTTTTCTCTTACATCGATGCCTCTCTCTCTCTCTAAAATCAATAAACATATCCTCAGGTGAGGATTTTTAAAAATTGTGACGATGCCATTGAAATGCAGACCTTCAGGCCCCATGCTGAGGAGTCTGAATCACCAGGTCGAATGATGGGGTCAAACAATGTGTATTTTGGTCTGTTTCCCAGGTGCTGGGATGCCCAGGCAGCTTTGGGCAGCCAGACGCCACGACAGTCACGGTTTCTTTCCTGCCTTCAAAGGCAGAGTGAGCATGGAGACATGGGGCGCACACATCTCCATAGGGGCCGCCTGCTTGGAAGGCAGCCCTCCAAGGCCTCCAGCCCACCCTCAAAGGGAGGAATGACTTCCCGGGGACCGGCCCGGTGCGTGCCATCGGCAGCCACCAGCTGCTCAGTCCGGGCCGCGCCGCTCGCTCTGGGTTTCTGCTTAACATGCAGTGGCGGCTGTGGATTAGGGCTTGCTGGCTTACAGGCTCATGATGGATCATTTAATCTAATTAAGGGGAGGCAGAGCTTTCCCCCTGGCGCTCTCAGCTGCAGAAAGCTCTAGTGTTTCAGCAGAGCTTGCCGGCTGAGAGCACTTGTTTTAGGGGCAGGGAAAGCCGGGCCCCAGGGCTGGCTGTGTGTCCCTGGACACATCACCTAACCTCTCTGAAGAGTTCCGTTTCCACCTCTATGAGCCAGGCTTTGCAGGTGCAGAAAAATTCCGATAGCTCCACGAGGCAGGTGTCGTTATTTTCATTTTACAGGTGGGGAAACTGAGGCTGGGAGAGGGTAACTAAATAGGCCAGATCACCCAGCGAGTAAGTGCCATGAATTGGCTAGAACAGTAATACCTGGTTGCTGGACTGTTCAGAGGATGAATCAGCTGAGGGCTCTAGAGAGTTTAGCGTGGCTGTTATCTAGTCCATGCACCACTTACTGTTGTTATAAGCAGCTACTATTGTTACTGTCATTCTTATGTGGTTGTCATCCGTGGAGGTGACGTGGGAGCCCGGGAGCACGGGACAGCACTGCTATCCAGGTGGAAGAATGCGAGTCAGTGCATATTGTAGACCCCAGAACTGTCCACCCTGGTCCGGATACGGGCTGACGTCCCAGGGAGTGAACATCAGACACTGTCTCTTGATCTTAAAAAGTGAGTTGGTGGAGACGCTGGTTTTTCTGCAACCATCTCAGTTATCTTGTTTGTTTTCATTCCGGCCACACTGGCCCCCTCAGTGCGTCAGGAGCCAGACACGTCCATTCATTCCCGTCTGGTCATTGCCTCTCTTCCAATCAGAAGTCTAAGGAGAGGAGGAATCAATGGACAACTGACTGCAAACCCACCGCTTAGGATCTACCATGGGTATTTTACGGCACTTGAGTGATCACGTCTCTCACCTAGGCTGTATTTCGAAGTAAACTGCAGACATTAGTACTAAATCCTTCATGTTTATAAAGCTTCAGAGTCATTGGTGCCACTGAAACCTGTGGTGGCAGCCCCATGGGCGTGGCTCAGGTGGACGCAGGGCCCCGAGGTGGAACTGGAGGTGGGCATCTAGGCCCTTGACCCCAGAACCACCTTCTCATCTGAGCAGATCCCCAAGAACCTGGGGGCTCCAAAGAGTATAGCTTGAAAGTCATTCATGTCCATTTTATGGAAGAGGAAACTGAGGCTGACCAACTCCAGGACTCTCACACAGTCCCCTTCGATCATTTGACAGATGTAATGGACGTTTCCCCGGGAAAATGCACAGACAGTGGGGGGGTGGGATCCACAGATCCCTAAATCCACTCATGATTCTCCAAGGACACAGTGCACCGACACTGTACCCTTCAGCCACGGGGCTTCCCCAGCATGCTAGGGTGGGGGCTCCCCCATCTGGAGGCCTCTCGGACTGTTAGTCCCAGGGTGCCACCTGAGAGGATGTGAGGTGAGAGCGAGATGGAAGGATGAAAGGGAACAGGAGAGGGAGAGCAGGGAGGTGAGAGGTCAGAGATGAGGGAGGAGGGGCAGGGTGGGGAGACCCGGGGAGAGAGCGAGAGGAGCCCCCTCGGGAGGCTCTGGGCTGGCAGCAAGGAGCTGGGCTCGCTTGGAAGGCAGCTGCCTGTCGATCTTGCTCCCGCAGCCTCCTGACCCGCTCCCACATGGCAGCTTCCTGCGCACGCCAAAGCCAATGTTCTCAACAAAGTGCCTGGAGCCTGAAAGGAGGGAAGAAAATGTCACCTCCAGTAGCAGCCCGGCCATTGCTGAGGTCGCCAAAGCATCCTCAATCCAGAGAGGCCAGAGAGAGCCATGCCCCTGGCTGCTGCTCCCACCTCTGAAGAATTGGACTAGAAGTACTTTCCTGGTTTGGCCTCTAGATGAATGAAAATAAATCATTTTCCTTTGGCACCTGCTTCCGGAGAGAGGGGCTCCATAATCTTGTCCCTGTTCAGAGACAATCTGACCCGGTATTGACATTCCTGGACAGAGGGACGTGGCCAAAGACAGATGGACCCGGCAAGCTCTAGGAGAGGTGGAATTTATATTTCAAGCGGTTGCTGAAAAAGGGAGTGTCACCCACATCTGTCTGGGGAAGGTTTGAAAAATGAAGTTTTGAGTTACGTTTCTGCCGGAAATGTCCCAGCCCTTTCCTCGTAGAGTCCAAACCCCTCTTTCCCCAGGGGTCCATTTCGTGCAGCTTGGTTGGGCCCACCCCCACTTTGGCCGGTCAAAACTATGGCCACCTGGCCACATGCAGTTCATCAGAATATCTCTTCCTTCCGGTCCCAGCAGCTGGTTCGATGGTGGGCTCATGAACCAAGCTCACCAACCAGAGCCTCCCTAGGATTTTTCTTGGGAAAGATAGTTTGCTTGCTGAGACACCTCAGCAGGACAATGGGAGTCCACGGCTGCTAATGGCTGTGTTTCCCCATCACATTACGAGAGTCAAACAGAAGAGAGGTAAAGAGGATTCCCTGACAGAGTTCCATTTGAACTCCTGGATCCACCTATGTCTGAATCCCAAACTCACTGTGTGATTTTGTATTTCATGAGCCAGGATACTTCATGTTTTCTAAAGCTAGTTTGGAGTGGGTCTGTATCACTTGCAACTCAAGAGAATCCATGCTGATCTAGGTCATGCAAGGGAAGAAGAGATGCCCACCCTTCCTCTTAAGGAGATGAAACAGTCGCTGAACATCGTGATAAATGTTCTTATTTCTAAGTGCAGTGGGACCATAACAAATGAGAGAGCCTGGTGCAGCACAGTAGAGAATGGTGGGGGCTGTGGCAAACTGGAGAGTCCACGCCTGTCTAAAAGGGGCAGCTACAGGAGAAAGGGTGAGTTTGAGGTGGTCAGCCTTGCATTTTTTAGGGGAAGCCAGAAATGGAGATTTTTGTATCCAGTTTCCTATTTACACATCTGCTGGGGGAGTTGACCCTCAGGTTTTAGCTTGTAGTGGTCTCCCCTACCCACTGTTGACCCAGGCCTCAGAGTGTGAAGATCAGCACCACAGACAGAATGGGGGAAATGGAGCCAGTCAGGGGCCTTGGCATGAAGTCAGCAGTTGGGAGGAAGAGGCCTCGGCAAAGTTGCTGAGTTACTGAAACCCCAGGCGCCCACGCTGTGATTTTTTGTGCCGCACGCAATCAATTCCTGCCAGGCTCCTGGATGCTGACGGCCCAGGATGTGGAACTTACTTTGAAATGCTAATCGGGGGGAAAGTGATATTGATGTTGCCGACTAATTAAGTAAGGGCTGGCCTGCTTTAAACTTTGGAGGGCTCCTGCCTGTCTCTGGCCTTGGCGGGAGCCCGGGAGGAGGCTGTTTCTATTAAATCGGAGAGATGGGTCAAAAGGCCTAAATGGACTGGGGAGGTGGAGGGTAGAACCACAGCACGTGGAGACCTGTGAGTTCTTCACAACCCATTTATGGAGACGGAGACGGCGGGGACACAGGTCTCCGAACATTAGCCCTGGAGCCATCTCCCTTCCAGGCTCGCTGATCATAGTGAGGGGATGGAGTAATGCGTCAGGCGACGAGGCCTGGCTTTATTGGAACTGAAAATGGCACAGGGCAACTGATTAAGAGCGGTCAGCTGTGATTTTCGGGAGGCCTCATTTGCAGATTCCCTCTGCTGGGTCTGAGTGTCACTCGGAGACTGTCCAGAATTAGTAGCTGCCAAGACAGCTGGAGTTCACAGCGTCTGGAGGCCAGCATCCTGGGAGGCAGGAAAACGGGCTCAGGGCTGTGTCCCCACTGCCCCGTGCAGAACTTTCTGGTCTCGCACACTGCGAGCTGGCCAGACAATGCCCTTATTGTTTCCATTAACAGATGAGGAAACTGAGACCTGGGGAGGCTCATGTAGCAAGTGAGCAGCAGAGCTAGGATTCAGACCAGACAGTCTGACTCCAAGGCTCAAGGCCTTAGCCCCTGACTGCAGCCCCTTCCCAATGGCTGGCATATAGGTGGTGCTGGATATGTTCATTCATTCACTCACACATTCATTCATTCCTCAACTTGTATTAAATGCTTCCATATGCAATCTTATTGGGCCCCACAAGAACCGAGCCAAGAAGCACCATTTCCCTTTTACAGATGGCGACACGGAGGTTGACATGGTCACTGGCCTGCTGCAGCTCACAGCATTGGTAGAGCCTCAGAGCTGTAGGCATTGGAAGCAGGATTCACGACTTAACCTTCCAACCCCAATTCTAGTATTTTTACCACCCTAGAGCTTGGCACTCAATGTAACGTCCTTGAAGGCAGGCAAAGGATGTCACACCAAGTTTTCATTCCCTAGGGTGCCTAGTGCAAAGCTGGGCACGTGCATTCACCCATTCATTCAACAGATGCTCTTCTTGGCTGCACTGAGAGATGGGGGGAGAGCTATGGACCCAGTATACATGGTCCTGCTGGATCACCACAGCCAGGGGTGGAGGTGGGGGAGGGGGCTTCTAAGGGAGTGCCTGTGCCTCTCTCACCCGGTGCAATGACTTGTGAGAGCATTGAGTCAGGCCAACTGGAGTGGAGGGATAGGGTCTGAAGGTCCGAGAAATTCCCCTGGTATATTAGAGGACTTACAGCTATAGCCTTGAGTGGAAATCCTGTCTTCTCAATTGGAGAGCTCTGTGTCCTCAGGAAAGCCACCCCACCTCTCTGAGCTGTTTTCCTTCTCTGCAGGATGGGTCTCATACTACCTACCTCCCAGGACTAAATGAGAAAAGGTACCTGACCCACTGCAGACGGAGCCTGGCATGCTGGGAGAACTATAGAGCCATAGCTCTTGCTGTTACTGTCATTGCCATCATTGGTGTCACTATCCATATGTCCTCGATAGGCTCTGAAGGCCGCCAGCCCACATCTGCGGGCCTCGGCCCCTCTTGCTCTCTTCCTTCAGCTTCCTTGCCTCCGTTGCTGGTGCTGATTGACACTGGCTCTGTCCCGCTCCTGAGCCCCCTAGCTGTGAGCTCTGCACTTTTGCAAGTGGCTCCCTTGTACATGGCTAATTCCCAGGGCCCTGGAAAGGACACAGTCTGTCCATCATCCGAGCTCTCCATCTGGACCTCTGTGCATTCCCCAGGGTGTCTGGTCAGGTGCTAGAGATGAGTATTTATGGCTCAGCAATCAGATGGGGCTGGGACAATCTATAATGGGACGTAGTGGTGACTGAAAAGTCAATGGTGCTCAGGCCGGACTCAGTCAAGTGTGGCTGAATTGCAATTTTTGCTCTTGTCCCAGAAGGGATATTTCAATTTTGTGCTAATCACCTCGGTTTCCTGTTAATGTGCCCCCTGGGCTCCTGCAGGCCGGAAGGCTATTGGTCGCACTAGAGAGGGGTGCGCTCAGGCCACTTTCAAAGCAGGGTCATAACTCAACCGACCACAGCCACTTGGAATGGATGGTTTGTGTGGTCCCCCCTTCCTCACCCCCAATTTCTGACCATTTTCTCTTGAGGCGACATACAGGATACTAATAATGGTGCTGATTGCTCCCTTGTCCTCCTGCTGCCTGGGCCGGAGGCCTTTTTAGAGCTCAGCGGTTGGAAAGATGTTCACACCCAATGGGAATCTAATCAGGAGACGTCGAAAGATTGGCTTTTCGGCGCCTTTGGGGATGCGCTAGGGGTCTGGCTTGGGCAAAAGTGTTTCTCTTTCCAGGTGCAGTTCCCTGACCTCCCCGCCCCGTGATCATGCTTTGGATGGATTTGTAACGTATTTTCCTGTAAACAAAATGACTTCATGAAAAGGTGGATCTTCATTTGATTGACAAGTACGGATTGGTCTTGAGCCTAGAATGTGACCCCTGCTGTCACTCAGGGGACCCCCAGGGAAAGAAGTCACCCCACGGGAAGAGGTGACCTGGCACAACGACACTCTTCTAACAGCCAAGGCTGAGTTTTCATGGGGGTGAGGACTCTGAGTGGGAAGATTATGGCGTTGCGACTTCTGCTCAAATTCATCCCCAAGCCTGTGATCTAGATTCACGGGCCATAGAGGAAGGAGCAAAGGAGCAGCTTCCAGAGAAGGAGCCGATGCCCAAGCAGCAGCCCTTCTGATACGGGGGACACCCTTCATCCCGGCCCGCGGGGCAGTGAATGTGGGCACAGGGAAGCTCGGCCCCTGTAGTGGCTCCTGGTGGGGCAGCGAGAGAGGAGGTGGAAGAGGGAACTCGTGCCTGGTCTCCCCTCTGCCCGGCGGAGCCACGTGGGAAAGTGCCATGCCTGAAGGGAAACGGGGGTCCTGGTATCCCACACAGTCACCCTCCATTGCTGAGAGGGGCTCTGTGAAGGCCCAGTGGCCTGGCTGTTTGAACTAAGCCCAGGGGTGCAGAAGAAAGAAAGATGAAGCAGCTCTTTGAAAAGAAAGCATGTCTTGCAGATCAGGGGACAGGGCGGGTCGCTCAAAGTCCTGGGACCACAGGGGTAGCCGGAGAGAAGCACATGAAAGGGCGGGAGAGAGGCCAAGGAGACAACGCTCACCTGCAGGGAGCGGCCAGTTACGGGGGATTTGCTGAAGCCCGCAAGTTGAGGCCCGGCGAGGAATCGATGGCCCTCCTGGGGGACGTCCCACAATGAGAGAGAGACCGGCCCAAAGGGGTCACTGGTGAATGGGCTCCAGGCGTGAGAGGCTATTGCTTACGTGTCAGGGACAGTGGCTGGTACCTGGCTCTCAGGTGACTCCACCTGGTGAGCCGCCTGGAGGGAGCACTGCTTCCCCAGGAATGGGGACTCCTTAAGGAAAGGGGTTTCCCACTCAGATGTGGGGGGCTAGGGGTGTAGGATTCAGAGGAGGAACTTCGTGTATGGTTAGAGGCGACAGATCAAAGTTTATGAGTGAAAATGAAACCATGCAGCAATAATTTGGGCGCCCTGACCCAGTCCGTGCCAGGGAAAAGGTTTCTGCCTTATAAATGGCCAGGGGATCCCAAGGAGGAACTCTCACAAAGAGGGTGTAGAGTGTTAGCTCACCATTCAGCAGATAATCACCCCTTCCCCGCCTGCAGGCCAGCCACACATCCTGCCCCCAGGCCTGGGTGTGGCCATGTGACTTGCTTTGGCCAACAGGATATTAGAGGACACGGCAGGAAAAGAACTTGAAATGCATTTGTGCAGTTGGGTTTGCCCTCTCCTGATCCTGCCTTTGGTGTGAGTAGAACATATTTCTCGAGTCAGATCCCCCCCTCCAGTCCAAAGAGGACAAGGGACACGTGGAGCAGATGTGGATCCAACTTGACCTGAGCCAGACCCAGCAGGGCCCCGCCGAGATCAGCCAAACCCCAGCTGACTCACAGACGTGTGAGTGAGAAACGGATGCTTAGGTGGCAGACGGAGAGTGTCACCATCTTCAAGCCGCAAATGCTTGGAACCCCCTCAAAGCCCATTCTGGTTGCTAAGCATGAAGAGCGTCCCCCAGACAGCCACACTGGGCTCTAGGAGACATCTCTCCATCTCCATCTCACATCACTTCCCTCTCCCCAGGGGTCTTGGTTAAGAATCAGTGCTGCCTGACTTAAAAATCCTCATTTCAACTCTTTCTAGCTTTGTGACTTTGAGCCTCAGTTTCCTCATCTATAAAATGGTACTTATGATTATCTCAAAGAGGTATGAGTTTTAAATGAGGTAATGCTTGAAAAATATTCAGTTGAACATTTAAGTAATAAGTTGAACAGGCCCCAGTCGGATAGTTCAATTGGTTAGCGAGTCATCCCAATAGGCCAAGGTTGCAAGGTACATACAAGAATCAACCAGCGAATGCATAAATAAGTGGAAAAACACATCAATGTTTCTCTCTCTCTCTCTCTCAAATCAATCAATAAAAAAATTTTTTTAAGGTAATAAGTTGAACATTAGCTGGCACATAATACATTTTCAACAAGTAGTAGTTGATAATTTTTGTGTGTGGTTGGAACTTATTACTCTAGGCCCATTCCTGTTGGGTTTTACTCAGGATTCATTCAGACTTGGGGGCTAGGATGTCTCAATTCATGTCTCCTTGCTGGTGAGCCTGGCCTGCACCTTCAGCCCTGCTTCTGGACAGCAGGAGGGCACAGTTCTGAAATGCCCACACGCTCTGATTTCCCGTTGGAGAGGCCTCAGCATGTTCTGGGAGGTTGATGTCAAGCACTGAGAAGGAGGGCATGAATTATGGCTTTCCTGGGAGGTTCAAACCCACACCCTGGGCAGTTGTCAAAGATCCCAGAAAAGGGGATCGGGTTCTGAGTGCCTTGTAAAGCTGGATTCTTTCTTTACTGTGACAAGTCTGAACCCTGTAAGGATGAATCTCAAAAGCCCAGCCAGCCAGCCTGGTTGTAAACACACACACCGGGTAGCTAGAGGATAACATCAGCCTGGGCCAGAGGAGAGGCGCATCTATTCCACCGCTGGTGGAGGCGCATCTATCCCACTGCTGGTGGAGGCGCATCTATCCCACCGCTGGTGGAGGCGCATCTATCCCACCGCTGGTGGAGGCGCATCTATCCCACTGCTGGTGGAGGCGCATCTATTCCACCGCTGGTGGAGGCGCATCTATCCCACTGCTGGTGGAGGCGCATCTATTCCACTGCTCCCCACTCACCTGGCCCAGGTGACCTTGACCTTCTCTAAAGTGAGCAGATTATGAGGTTCTCTCTTTCCAGAGGGAGTCATTGAGAAAAAGATGAATTTTATCTTTATACTATAGCTCATTGATTCAAAGACGCACATATCCCACCGCATTTTAACATCGCTGAAGCCAGGATGTCCCTTACCATCAACTAACATGAAAGGGTTGTGTCATAAGGCGCCGTTTTCTCACGTCCAGCGGTTCATGAAATAATATGTACCTTACAACCCACAGCATCCTAGATTTGGTGAAATATAATCTTTTATAATACAGCTCATATTTATATAGATTTACTCTGTGCTAAGTTCTGTGATTAGTGCTTTACCTGGATGAGCTCATCAGAAAGACTCTATGAAGTGATTCTCACTGTGCTGATGAGAAAACCAAGATCAGAAAGGTGAACTCACTTGTCTAAGGACACACAGCAATGGAAAGGCCCCCACCCTTCTCTCTGTTCTCATGCCTGAATTGATCTCTCTTTAGTCTACTCTCTCTGAACATTCAGCTTGTGGATTAACTAGATCAGGGTTTACTTTAAAGATCTATCCATCCACCCATCTATCCTTCTACCTCCCTCTCTCTCCCTCTCATCCTCTCTCCTTCCACAAATACATGCTCACAGCATGGATTCTTGAGTACCTGGTCTCCAAATGTTTATCTTAACTTGTAACACTCTTGAGAATTTGCCTTCATTCACTCAATCCAAACATATTCATTGGGTATCTATTATTATTAAGGTACTGGGAAAATATTTCATGTGAACGAGAGATGAATAAATCTATCTCCTGGTCTCCTGGAGTTTATCATACCATATTAGATAAAACTTTTGCTTTTTGTAGACCATTTAAAACCTTATTTTAAATGCACTAGGAAGATCTATTGATCAAAAAGTGGTGGCTTGCAGCACTCTATTTAATGGATATAGCAGGGGCCCTGTCTGATACTTACAAAGGTATAAAAACCTCACGGAGACTAGCAGAGGCTGGAAAAACTCTCATTTCATAACTGGAAGAAGCCTTCAGCCTGGTAAGTGGTGGGGAATTGAAATGCCCTTTGGGGTAAGCTGTTCTTTTGTTTTGAAAAAATAAACACAAAAAAACCCAACAACACCTGAATTGGCCCTTTAGCAAAGCAAGTAGATGCCAGTTGTTCCGGGAAAGCTGTGAATTAGCTTTGTCCTGAATGCAGATGGTTAGGCCAAGCTCCTCTTAATTTTTTTTTTTTTTAATACTCACCCGAGGATCGATGTTTATTGATTTTTTTTAGAGAGAGGAAGGATGAGAGAGAGAGAAGGAAACATCGACGTGAGAGGGAAACATGATTAAAAATAATGGAAGGCTCTTCTAAAGATAGACAATGACTCTCATAAGACATCAAGCCGGGAAAAGAGCGGGTCACAAAAGTTTGCACAATAGGGTGCCGTTTTTGTGATGAGAAAAGACTCTCTGGATAGAAAAAAAGACGATATTATTGACCGAAGTGTTAAGGACGGTCATCCCTGTATGAGGGCCTGGGTGACTCTGACTTTCTCCTATTTGTTTCTTGGTATTTTCTGAACTTGCCATAAGAAATATAGGTTATAGACTTACACTGGAAAAGTGAATGTGGTTTCGCTTGCTGTCCTAGCAATGGAGCCGCTTTGGCTCTGGGCGTGGGACTCGACTCCCACGGGTCTGCTGGCCTGGCAGAGATCCCAGGAGATCCACACAGACAGCCTAAGGCGATCTGTTCAGGGCGAGCAGGGAGGAAGCCAAACTCCATCCAGCCCCTCAGCCGGCTGCGCCCTTGGAAGCACAAGATGCAAAGCCTTGAGAAAGGAAGGACTGCAGATTTCTTGATGTGTCCTCGAGGGGTGGGAAGGGCTAGAGATCTCTCTGGAGTCTCTGTTATAAGAGCACTAATAATAATTCTATGCTTGAAGGTCCCACCCGCATAACCTAATCACCTCCCAAGGGACCCACCTCCTAATACCATCACCTCTGGGAATTAAAAAATCAAAATATGAAGCTTTGGGGAGACGCAAGCATTCGGCCATTGGCAATGTGTAAAGCAAGCATTGGTATAACTCACCGGCGATGCTCTGCACGCGTCAGCTCTCGCTGCATCCAGCCATGCAGTTGCATCTTGCCCAAATCCAGGTTCCTTTTAGGAAAATTTTTTGTAGCAGGGAGTCCTCTCCCTTCGGCCTCCCAGACGCCTTCACTCGGTGCATTTGCCGCATCCAGGGGGAGAAAGCACCATCCTCAGGTCTGCATGACAGTCAGACAGAGCCTCACAGAGCCATCAAGGACAGTAAAAGCCTCGGGGACCAATCAGAAGATGCGGCAAGTTGAGAAGAATCCGTGTTCGGCCTGAAAATGTTACCAGGCAGCAGTTTTGACAAGAACACAAGGATGCTCGTTGTAGAGAGAAACACAGTTGGCTTTGGCCTATGTTGCCTTACAATTTTTATGCCTGCGCTGGAATCAGCTTCTTTCCTCCCTCTCTGTCACTTGAACAGGACTAAACTCTGATAATTAAGCTCCAAGTGAGCCAGGCGGTGTCCACCACGCCACATGAGTGCATTTCCAGTTCCAGGTTCTGTTCTTTAAAGCGGTGCAATTACTCACAGTACACGGCACTGTATGTCTTTGTTCTTTATTGCCTCCTAGACCCTAAAACAGGGGAAAAAATAGGCTTTAATAAAAATTCTCATATTGCTTTCGCAAAGCTGCGAGGCTGTATTATTAGGGATTGTGGAATAGTTGACGTTTGGGGTGTTTTGATGAATCATTGACTAATATTTCTTTTCTTGTGACACATATGTGATTAGTAAATGTTGTCTTCTCACTGATTAACTTGGTTTATTTCCTAATTGGGTTTAGGATCAGCTGTCTTGCAGTTATAGAAATAATTGTCTGATTAATGTGTGGAAATTTACATTTTCATTACGCTCCTAAATAAGTTCTGTCCCAATTAGCTGCAACGCCCCTTGACGATCCGGGGCACTGGGATTGCAATTTTTGCCCATTAAGCAATAACAGTTATATTGATTGGTGATAATTGGGTGCAGATAGTAAATACACATTAGTAGAATTTAAGTTATATGCCAACTGGTTCTTTCTATTTGCTTTCATAGAGGCAAAGTTCTAGAGAGGGGCACCCAGGGTTTGAGTAGAGAAGGGACTCACAGAACTTGCTCTTTATGATCAATAAATTCATGATGTTTCAAGAAGAGCTGTAGAAATCAGCCATCTGCTGGTGTTTGATATCTGAGCTTGCAAGTATCTCCTCAAATTTTCCCCTATGCTCCTTACCTTCCTCAGCTTAGTCTCTCCCTGTTTCTTTGTCAAGAACCCTCAGTGGCTCCCCATTGCTTGCTATTGTAGGTTTAAATGTGCTGGTTGGTGACCCCAAATCCTCAAAATACAACTTCCTATCCGCCCATTTCTGTTAGGCTTTCTGAGGTGAACAGAGACCTACTCAGGGTATTCTGAACAGGAAACAAGCAGGATTCACTGTAAGGACACACGTGGGGTGGAGGTAGACCAGGGAGTCCATGGCGGTAGGTAACTCAAGCCATTCCTGCCTGTCTCGGTTTCCCTCTGTCTTGCTGTCTTTCCTTTCTGTCTCCCCACCTCTACCTTGGTCTCCATTCTTTCTTTCTCTCCTCCGTTATGTATATTTTTTCCAGTCTTATCCACCACCAACCAGTTTTCCCACCCTCTCAATTCCTTCCTCTCCCTCACAGCTGCAGCCCACACATGGCTTTAGTTTGCCATGGTTCCAACTCAACCCCACCCAAGCCCATCACTTTCAGCCCCCCAGCCATCCATTTCCCTCATTTCCAATTCCTGAGGGAGGAAGGTGGCCTTGGGACTTGCCATGTGTCAATCACTCCCCTTCCATTCTTGTAGTATTTGCCATAGACTTCTATCATTAAAAAAAAAACAAAAAAACACTCACAAATTTTAATAGTACATATCATAAAGGGAACTTTTTATCAGTACCATAAATGGGGACCTAGCATTTTCCTCATATACATTAAAGTAAAAGCATTAAGAATTTAAAAAATTTTTAAAAATCATGTGTGTCAACTAAGGCCATTTCCCGTAGGGCCAGCTGTGGTCATCCCATCCAGCAGGAGGCGCTAGACTCACTCATCCTTTCAAAGCCCCACAGGTTGTTCCCCAGCAGCTTCGGGATTGGTTGCCCTGAGATCACGTGCCAGTCCCTGTCCAATCAGCTGTGTCAGCCACCGCCAGGGGAGGTAGGAGGGCAGCTCTGGCTGCAGGACTGGCTGACCCCTGCAGCTCTCTGTCCGTTGCATTTAACCCACCCCCACTCTGAGGGTTACACCCAGGTTATTCCTCCCCACCCCTATGTCTCCTCCCTCAGCACAGCCCCCAAGGTGATTTTTAAAAAGGGCTGCTTTGTGAAGGGAGCTGAAAGTAGAGCAGCCACCCCTACATTGTCAACTCCAGAGGGGGGAACTGTAGCCCTGACCTTGGCTGGGGTGTTGCTGGTGCCTGACACGGTGCCTGGCACAGCCCCTGACTTGCCATCGGTCCTCAGTTATGATCTGTGAGTGGATGGATGGGACAGGATGGTAGGTGTGGCTGAAAGGAGTTCGGCCTGGGAGTAAATAGCCAAGGGGGGGAGAGCAGATTCTGTGTGTTTAGTAAGGACAGGACCAGAATAGAAGGAGTTCAGAATAGAACAGAGAATCACGCTGAGCATCTTTTCTGATGGGATCAAAAATATCGGCTTCCCCTGAAGGAAACCAGCATCATTTTTAGTTGCAGCAGAATTCTCTCTTGGAGGCTCAGCCAAGAAACATAGTGCATAATGTAGTTTTCCAAGAGAAAGAAACTCCCGCCTTCCTCAGCTTAGCTCGCAGTGACCCCCAGGCCACACTCCCCAAGGGGGCAGTTGCTCGGCCCTGCCCAGTGTGGAGTACAGGTTGACTGGGCAGGCTCTGGAGTCAGGCTCCCTGGGATTGAACCCTCGCTCTGGCATTAGCTACCTGTGTGACTCTGGACCATGTATCTAACCTTTCTGACCCTCAGTTTTACCTAACTGTAAAACGGGGATTATAATCATCACCACCTTGGAACATTGTGAAGAACAAGTGACAGAACCCACGTGAAACATCTAGCCCAGTCCCTAGCCCATGCAAGGGCTCAGTAATTGTTAGTAACAAATTGCCACTTCTCCTCTGGGCCTGTCTGAATTTCTGGATTTGACATACTGGCTTGTGCCCGTCTCAGTCTATCAATAACTAGTGTAGTTGGACCGGCTCGTGAGGTTCTTATGATTGTTAAGAAGCCCATCAGCAATAATCACTCTTTATTAGTTTAAAACACAAGAGTGGGAATTTAAAGCGTGAGGAAAGAAAAAACAAGTGCCCATGTGGTCAGTTGTTGGAATCAACCAAGACCCTAAGACAGAGGAGCCTCACTGCGGGGAGGCAACGGGCTCTGTATCTAGCGTGTGGCTAGAGACTGAATTAGATGCCTTGGCAATCGAAGCTTAAATCAGGCACTTGCATCACAAAAAGGGGAAAAAAACAACTCTCAGGGCTTACACTAAATACACTACGTATATTCAGTCCTCTAGTGATGCGGAGGTAATATATTATAACTTCGTGTTGCAAGGATATTGGCTTAAATGGCGAAGGGGGTTGGACATGGAGAGGTGGAGGGGTAGGAAAGAATGTTCTATTCTGGTTTGAGATCGTCGAAATCTAGCCCTAGTCCAGTGCAGAAGATTCCCGTGACTATGCCATGAATGAAACTCAGTGTTGGGTAAACGCAGATCTCTACCCTCCGGGGGCACACAGTCTTCTAGAAGAGATGCATGTGGGTAACCAGGATAGCGGCCCTGGGTGGTCCCTGCATGTTGGGCCACCTTATAATTAAAGGTTGGAGTGTTGTAAGAAACAAGTAACCCATCAGCACCAACCCATTCACCCATTAGAAGGCATTAGAATCAGGCTTTTAGCTAATCCTTGGGTGGAGGGTGACCTTCCAGGTGGAAAAAAAATACTCCTCCCCTTCAGGGCAGGGCTTTCGTGTTCCAGTCGCTGGGCCCTCCCTGGCATGTCACAGCTTGCTAAAGGCATGGGTCCCTTTGCAATGCTTTCTGCTATGCCATTCAATATTGTGGCATAAAAGAATTTTGAGTATGAGCTTAAAGATGGAGAAGGCGGGACCCAGCACCAGGGCAGGGGGAAGAGGCTGAGGCCCGAGACCTGAACGCTCCTGCGGCTTCCCTGGGACGGCCACCCTAGTGGGCAGTGGGCAGCAGAGGGCAAGGCTGGCTCCCTGGATATGATGGACATCCAGGCTGGGTGAGCTGTCCCCAGGCCATTGGGCTGGTCCCCACGGGGCGGTAGAACAAGGGTGGAGACTTTGTGGTCCTAGACCCTTATCCGCCATCACATGTTCTGACAGATGCCGTTAATCAATCACAGCTTCTGATCATCCGAGCCCCGGTGAAACCTCAGGAGCCTTGTCAACACAGGCAGTCACCTCCCATCAGTCTGAACCGACAAGCAGAGGAAACCCATGCGCCATCCGTCCCCAGATCCTTAGCACCACGCGATGGAAGGCAGATGTCAGAGCCCCAGTAGGGTCAGAACTCCTACTACAAATGACAGAAAAGAGACAGACAGAGAAACAGAGCACAAGAGCAAGAAGTGGTTTTAGCGGGGTATAAAGTGACAGATCAGAGATGGGACTTCTCCTCTCTGGGTGTCTCTTTAGTCTTGGAAACCTGGCGAATGAGCCTGCACAGCCCCCCCTGAACCCTGCGCTTGCTGGAGCCTGGGAAGCCGCAGTCTCTCTGGAATGCCCCCCAGCTGTGCCTGTGCCGGGTTGAACCCCGGCCATTTCAGCCAGGGAGGCAGGCTCATTTAGAGCTCCAGGGGCCCCATCTGTCTTGTGGGGAGCCGCCAGCTGGTAATGAATGGCCGGCCATTCCGCCAAGCGCCCAGTTTCCCGATCATTGCTCTCGCTCAGCCCCGGGTCGCCGAGGGTTACGCACGGGAGTGTTTGGAGCCAGCTCATCCATCTCCCGCCCATGGAGGGAACACGCTCCCCGCACGGGCCCGGGGCCTTCTCCCGCAAAGATCAGAGAACAAGTGCCGAGCTGACACCACTTCCCCCAGGAGACAATTGGCAGAAGCTGGAGGTTTAAGACAAATGCGAAGAAAACAGGTCCATCCATCTTTCCTTTGTTTCTTTAGTCATTCAACAAATATTTGCTGGGGCCCCGGGCAGCTTCCTAGGACCCGGAGGAAGGGGACTGTGGAGGTGAATCGGGGGTGGGTCCTCCGCTCAGTTTACAGGACACGGGAGGCCGTGGACAGTTGACCAGTAAACAGAATTCCTGATACTGTGATGAAACCTGGGGGGAGGTCACATCACATCAGCTCCCTCTGGGAATCCTACAAAGGCTTCCTGATGCCTTAGAATAAAATTTGATCTCCTGACCAAGGCTCGTAAAACCTGAGATCGGGCCCCACCCACCTCTCTTGGACCTCACCGAAGCCTACTTTTTCTGTCACCCACTCTGCTCCAGCTACGACAGCCCCATGGTCCCCAGTCCCTCTACAGTTTGTACCCCAGGGCCTTTGCATAGCCTTTCCCCCTGCCTGGGATGCTCTCCTGACTTCCTCTTTGTTGGCTCCTTCTTTCCCTTCCAGCCCTAAGGCCTCTCCTCAGAGCAGCCCTCTCTGACCCTCACTGATAGTTGCCAATTCTCAGCTTTTTTCACACTGTCCTGTATTAATTCTTCTCAGAGCAGTTCTCCCTGGCTGCTATTTCTTGTTTATTTGTTTTGTGTCAGTCTCTCCTCCAGAATCGAAGCTGCAGAGAACAAGGACTTTTCTCTTTTGTTCTCGAATATGTCCCCTGCGCCTAGAACGCTGACTGACATCTAATAGAGGGTCAGTACATATTTGCTTATTTAATGAATGAACAAGCTAATAGTTAATGGTTTAGGGCTCCTACCAGGCATCCTGAGCTCTCGGCTGGTAAGTGGTAGACTCAGGATTTGAACCTAGCTAGGTCTGGGTGATTTGGGAATTTTCACTTTAGTGTTTTTCTTTTCAGTTTTTAAGTATATGTGTATATATGTGTGAATATATACATATTATTACATACACTATTTCTCAAATAATTTTTATACAAAAGGTATTATACTGTTGGTAACTTGCTTTGAAAGAACTGCCAAACCTAACGATATATTCTGAATGTCTTTCCATGTCACTTACCATTTACCTACATGTGACTTTTAACACATACAAACTATCACACTGTATGGACCCACCATCTTCAGACATCTGCATTGGTTCCAACTTTTCACAGTTATATGAATAATGCTGGATAAATACCACTGAACGTGAATCTTGGCCCACATCTGCATGTGTGGGATGGTAGTCTTCTCAGTCCCATTTAAAATAGGGGATCATCATCATAATAGTAACAGCTAACGTGAGCATGTCAGAGGCAGTCAAGTGATGCCAAACTAGCTTCTCTCTCCAGATCCCACGCTTTTGCTTGTTTTCAGCGGTCATGCTTCTTTGATCCACTACCTGGATGGAACCTGGGTTGCTAGCTTTGCCACTCGCCAGCTGTGTGACCTTAAGAAAGTCACTACAGCTCTCTGAGCCTCAGTTTTGTTATCTGTAAAATGGGGATGCTATCTCATTTACAGACTTATCGTAAGGATTACATGAGATAGTACAGGCAAAGAGCCCAATGCTTGGCACATGGAAAGAACTCAATAAATATTTAGCTACTCTTATTTTCTGTCCATGGAACTAATCAGGAATTGGCATCTTTTGTTCACACAGTGGGGAGTGCTCACCCAGCTGGTCTTGATAGTTTCTTTGTCACCCACCCAGCAATCGGGATTTCTCCCCTTTGCTCTTCAAATGCATCTGATCTGAGGAGTGGAGGGAGGAGATGAGAAAGTCCCCAGGATTCCCTCCAGCCTGCAGCTGGCTGCAAAAATCCAACAGGAACCTGCTTGCGGAGGGGCTGGCTTCCCATCTGGCTGTCATCACCCGCCTGCCACCCAGAGCCCGAGCACCTCGCAAATGAGGGACATCAGAGGCGGCCTCTCCAGTCAGTGCGCAGCAGCGGGAGTGCCGAGCGGCGCAGAACCACTTGCCGAAGCTAAAATTAACAAGCTCCTCGGGTTGGAGGTTTTAATTAAAAAATGCTAGAGAATTATTTCTTTAATTCAGATACTTCTTCTTAGTAATCACTTTCCCTGGTGCTGCCCTGAGAATTTATCTGCGGCTCATTTAATGGATGGCCTCAGCAGCCAGCTGCATGGGACCAGCGGCTAGCATTTGGGGACACGGGGTGGGTGCTCTTCAGGGCTCCATCCTGGAGTCTCAGATATTTTCATGCTGTGGCTTCCCTCTGGACAACATCATCCTGTCCCGTGGCCATCTACTTAATCACCCCTTTAAAGGCCTATCTCCAAATGCAGTCACATTCTGTAGGAATTCACTGTATGAATTTTGAGGGGGACACAGTTTAGCCCACAACGGTTGCCTTTCTCTTTGCTCTCACAGCCCTTTTATCCCACACCTTCCTCTAACTCAGAAATGATCACTCTCTCCCGTGGGGCCTGTGTAACTTCTCTTTCCCCTGCCCAGGCTGTCTGCCTGTGGGTGCGGGAATCGGGTGGTTTTCACTGCTGTATCCCCACAGTGCTTAGGACACTGCCTGCTACACAAATAGGACTTGACAAATCTTTATAAAGCACGTGAATGTATTTGCCATCCTGGCCATCCTTAGGATGAAATGAGGGGGGAAAAGACCAACCCACTTTTATACCCAGCTCGAGGCTGGCCTGCAGCCGGAGAGGGAGGGATGTTGGTGCATGCCCGCGCCACCCAGCATGTCTCCCCTTCGGTACATCGCCCGTAGGTTCCCCTCTCTTTGGCTGGTCACCCTGCCCGCCTCATCCGACTGTCTCACCCACCAGACCAGTGCGGGGCACCTCTCCAGCAGTGCCTGCCAACCCCGCCGCTGGGAGCCGCCAGGCTTCCCGCAGCCCCACTCGGCCTGCACGGATCAATGCGGCCTTTCTCAGCAGCTGCAAGGAAAGGAGCAGTTCATCTTGTTCAGGACGGGTGACCCTGCTTTAAAGGTTAGGGTGGAGGCGAGGACATCTGTATTGTTTTGTGTCGCGCGTTGGCAAAGCAAGTGATATTTTCTTAATGACTTTGTGTGAACACTTCAGAGACGACTTCCTTTTCTCGTTTTCATTGATCCTCTTGCCAGCCTCTGTCATACTTTAATTATAAGTCCCCACTTCCCTCCCCGCTCCCAGCCTCTCTGACAAATAGATAATAATGATCCGTAAACAGACACATACGGGCACTGGGGGAGCAGCGCTGGAGAACGGTGCCCGGCAGGAGGCTGGCAGGCGGGCAAAGCAGTGCGGTCGCTCCGACCCCCGTTAGAATCGTGGCTCCGCGCTTCCCAGGCCAGCGCCTCCCGCCTTCTGCATCTCACGGCTCACGGAAACGAATAACGAAAACTCTGCGGCACACCAAAATATACATATATATTTTTTGCCAATCTGACAAAAAAATAGGTATAATTTTGATTCTTTTATACTGGATGGCTGTTGTCATTTTTAAATTTTTTTTTTTTTTTTTTTTACAATCTAAGGGAAAAGAGGTTAGTAGCCCTGACTAAAGAGTCAAGTATTGCATCTTTTAAAAAATCCTTGCATCTTTTAAAAAAATCATTGCTCTAGGCCATTGCCTTCTGCTAGAGCATTCTGTCACGATGGGAAGGGTCCATCTCTGTGCATTCCAGTATGGCAGCCACCAGCCACACGTGGCTATTAAGCATTTGAAATGTGGTTAGTGTAACTGAGGAACTAGATTTTTAATTAAATTTAATTAATTTAAATCTACAATAGTGAGATGGGGCTAGTGGCTGCTGTCCTGGGTGGTGTAATTGTAGAGGCCAGTCATGTCACCTCTCTGAGCCGCTACTTCCTCCCCTGTAAAACAGAATATTCTCTATTGTATTGGGTCAACACTAGCTGCTATAACAAACAGGCCCCACCGCACAATGACACCAAGTCAGAAGTTTATTTCTTGCCTACTTAGGAGTCTACCGCATGTCTCTTCCCAGGAACATTCAGGATGAAGGGCTCTGCGACCTCCAACACAAAGACAATCCAGTCGTCCCAGCTTAGTCGGCAGGAAGGGGAACACAGCAGGATCCCAAGGCTAGGGATTTTGTCTTAAGCAATTGAGACAGAAGTTGCAGCATCGTTTCCACTCCTCTGATTCTGGGCAAGAACTCGTTGCCATTGCCATGCATAACTGCAAAGGGAGCTGAGGAGTTATTCCATAGCTAGGCGGCTCTACCCCAGTTAAAACTCTTGCTTTGGGGTAAAGAAAGAACACATTTTGGAAGGCAGATAACTGTATCCATCACACCTACTTTGGAGGGTCATTGTAAGGGTCAAATGATATTATGTGTGTAACACAGTTAGTTGCTTGTATATCAGCTTTTGCTGTGAAAAAACAAACAAACCAACGCTAACATCTAGTGTCTTATAGCAATAATTTAGCTCACAGCTACTATGGGTCAAGCTCTATGCTAAAGATAGTTTGGTGTGTTGGGCACTGAACTGCCATCAAGAAGTCAAGTTAATTTTTATACCATAAAAAGGGAGCAGATAAACTTCAGGATAGTTACTGGTTCTCCACCCTTCACCCTTTGACAGATGCCCAGCATCCTCTTGTCCTTTCCTGGTACCTCCAATGACAAGGCACCTTGTTAACCATGACCCCTGCTGTTTTGACTGTGGTGTGGTCCTCTCTCTGGGCCCGGGTGAATTACCAATGAGGCTTTTGGCTTTGTCTGCTGTTGGGAGGCACTTTAGGATGAACTTGGATGATCCAGCACAGACTGACAGAAGCCTTTGGGGAGAGAGAAGAAACAGCCCACTGGTTCCGAAGGCTATAAACGGAATCCTTCCAGCTTCAGCACAAAATGACTTGTCTTGCCTGGGACATGAATCAGAAGCATAAAGAGTGATAAATGGGAGCGATTTCCAGAGCACTGGGAACGATCATGGGCCCCACAGTGAAGTCACATCTGGTGACTGCGAGGTACATCTTGTGCCCAATGACATCTATCTCTGTCTCTCCCCCAGGTACCCGTAGCCTTGCTCCCACTACCTTGCTATCAAAACCAGCATCCCTTTGCAGCTGAGGACCTTGTCGGTTATGTGCTCTCTCAACCCGACAACTCCCAAACAAAAAGAAAATGCAGACTGAAGACTGAAATGCCCCAGAGAGGGGGTCCTGGAAAGATAAGCACCGTAGCCCTCACTGCCTTCTATCATTCATCACATTTTTCTTAAGTACGTATCTTGCCTCAACAGGCAGTGAGCTCTTGAGGGCAGCCAGACTGCTTGGGACTAGACCCCAAATATATTTATCTCCAGTGTATGACCTTGGGAAAGTCCCTTCACCTTCCTGAGCCTCAGTTTCCTCTCCTGTAAAATGGAAATAAGAATCGCAGCTACCCTGCGGTATTGTTTATATATGTGCAACATGCTGGAACAGTACCCGGAACATAGTAAGAGCTAAATAAGTGTTAGCTACTGTTGTTGTTATAGTTACTGGAATTATTGTCAATAACACTATCCTACTGAGAGCTGAGCTCATGGACTGAGCTCAATAAATGCTGGTTGGTTGACAGGTGGCCCCTTCCAGGTCACACAATCAGTTACACTCCAGTCGGTGGGTCTCCTCTCACTGTGAAGGAGCATGGGCCCTGCTGGGACACATAAAGCAGCAGATCCAACATCCACCCTGGCTGGTCTAGGCCCAAGAATCCGGGATGGAAACAGACACTGAAATATGATGCTTCTGGCCCAATAAAATTGTCAGATGGGCCGCTCTGAGCAAGTGCCTGATTAAGCGAATGTAACCGCAGCCGTAGGTTATCCCTTGGCACCATTGATGAGCTGGGAATCGATCGATTGTCTGGGCTGGAGGCAGAGGCGGTGCAGGGAGGTGAGGGTGCCAGGCAGGCCTTCACTGGCAGAAACAAATTAATTATGTCTCCAGGGCTGCCTGGCAGGAGGACCATAAATCATGGTGGTAAATCGATGGCTCGGGAGGTAGACAGCCCTGAGATGGGAGTGGGGGCTCCAGGGGAAGTGGAAAGACCAGGGTTCCGCAGGGCTCTATCGGAACAGACCAAATGGCCCCAGACACAGCTCTGCTCTTTCTAGCTGTGTGACCTTGGGCAAGTCACTTAACCTTGCAGGGACCACTTCCTCATCTACGAATCAGGTCTATTAATACCTCCCAGGGCTACTGGGAGGGTTTATGAGATGCAGGCCATCTACCATGGCCCTGTCCACTGTGGCAGCCACAGGTGGCCACTGAGCACTTTAAATGCAGTAAATCCAAACTGAGATGTGCCACCAGCGTGAAAGGTCACATCAGACGTCAAAGACTCTGCATGATAAAAGACATGGAAAGTATCTCATTGATGCTTTTCATACTGATTGCATGTTGAAATATTTTAGATATACCAAGATGACCCGCTTTTCCCAGACATGGAAACTGAGGTTTGGAAGAGCCAGGTACAGCTGGGCCCCCAAGTCCCACGATCACCTGTTGCCTGCCTGCAGACGGATCAGAACTCATTCTGTCCCACGGCTGAAGGCCCCACTTCCACCCCCACGTGGGCTGGCCTGCATTCGTGAAATCCACTTTCGGATTATTTTTGCCCCACAAATGGCTCGGAAACAGCGAGCGCCCTGAGTCCTGCTCTTCCTGCTCCAAATTGAATTACATCCATCAGCCTGGCGCCAGCCCTGTTGTTCCCAGGGCCTTCCCAGCTTTAATTAGAATATTTTTATTTTCCCTAGGAGAGGGAGGACAGCCTCTCTCAGCTGCAGTAACCTTGCCAGGGGCCAGAACCTGGAACTGCGGGGCTCGTGGGCCATCAGATGAAGCAGCCGGCAGGAGACTACGATTATGCATTTGCCTGGGCGCCCCTCTGCCTTTTTCCACCCTTGGTGAACCAGCGTGACGCTAAAAATGGATGGTGAAGAGGGAGCCCAGAAGGTAACACCTTTGAAAAGGAGACATGCATGCATTTGTGTGTGTGTGTGTGTGTGTGTGTGTATGCACATGTTAGCACACACATACACACTCACACACACTAAGGACTGAGGGCAGGGAGTCAGCTCATCAGCAACATCAGAAGGACACGTGGGAGAGACAAGTGTAACTGTTCACTCCGAACAGGGAGCAAAGCAGCACAGTGGTTTGCATGGCACTGCCCACTAAGAATATAATGCAGGCCTCATATATAATTCCAATATTCCTTGTAGCCACATTAAAAAAAAAAAAGTAAAAAGTCACCAGTGAAATTAATTTTAATAATCTCTTCTACTTAACCCAGTACGTCCAAATATCATCATGTCAACATGTAATTGAGAAGAAAAATTATTTACAAGATTTTTTTCAAATGAAGTCTCCAATACCTGGTGTAAAAACTTAATTTCCCAGCACTCCCTGCTACTAGGGGTAGTCACATGACTAATTTTGGCCAGGGAGATGTGAGCATAAGTGTCACAGTGCCATTGCCTGGAAGGACCCTGCAAGGGAGGAGTGACCTTTCTCTGTCCCTTCCTCCGGCCTGCTGGCTGGAATGTGGTTGTGATGCAGAAGCTCAGGCAGCTATGTTGGACCACGAGGAGAAAGCCAGCTGCTGAGGATGACAGGGCCTCAAGAAGGAAGGAACTCTAGTCATTGGCCTGTGTCCTGGGCTAACTGCCTCTGGACATGTTTCACACTAGAGAGAAATAAACTTCTTTCTTAAGCCACTGTCATTCTGTGTTCTTGCCCTGAATCCTAATTGATGCCTGCTGTTGGCAGGATTAATTCCTGTAAGGACATTAGCACGGTGCCTGGGGCATAGTGATCGCTCAGTATGTTATAGATATTTTATTGGATGAAAGATGGTAAGTTGTGGTTAGGCAATCAGATGTGTCATTTTTGAGGTGATTTAGGTAAAAGAAAGAAATTCTAAATAGAGCTCCCTGAGCTGGTGTGTGTGTGTGGCCATGTGTCTGTTGCCATGGTCTATATTTCTGCCAGAACCTCAGAGATGTGGGGGGGGGATGTCTCTTTATTCCCAGGACTTTGGTCCAGGTGGAGCCGGCCCCCATCCTCAGGCCACTCCTCCTCTTTCTGTGTCTGCAGTTCCATCTCTTCTTTGCTAATCACCCCGTCTGGGGCGATGGCCCTGGGCTGTGCTATAATTCCTTGTCTTTTCCCCGGTGCTCCACTAACAAAACTGGCCCAAATGATCCTTTATTGCCTTTTTTTATATCCTGGAATCAAGGCTCCCCTGGCACAGCTCTGGAGGAGGCTGGGGAAGGACAAAGACACAGCCCCCCAACTCTGATTCCTTCAAAGTAGAAACTTGAAAACAAGACCCCTAGTCCCTGCGGTTCCAGCCAGCCGCTGTGCTTCCAGGCCTCCCCCCCCACAATAACAAGATTACTACTCATTGAGCCCTTGCTCTGTGCTAACATTAATGCTAAACTCCCCCCCCACACATTGTCTCATTGAATCCTGACACCAGAGCTGGTATTGTGCCCATTTTACAGGTGCAGAAGCAGAGGCTCAGCGAGGTCAGAGAGCTTAACCAGCATGACGCTCTGATCTGGGGTCAGGCCCCGAGGCTGAGCTGCTGCCCAGGGCCCCTCCTGGCTGCAGTCGCCTTTCCCCTCTGCAGCCCTGGGCCCTGAGCCTGCTGAGGGGGCAGTGACAATAGGAGCAGTTATTGCCCAGGGCGACGGGAACCTCAGGCAGGGCTGGCCTCAGACTCCCGCGCTCATTCTTGGTAAACAAACATTTTCCTTCCAAACGGAAAACGCTGATTGTTCCGTTTGGATTACAGAAGCCATCCGTGGCCTTCGAAAACATGCAGGACACACAGAGGTGTACAGAAAAGCCCATGCCTCCCCCTCCAGAGATTTGTGTCTACAAATGTCATTGAGCCCCCCTTCGGGGCAGCCCCCCGGGTGTGGGGGTGCGGTAGACAGGGCTGAGCAGCACAGATTCCCCTCGGCTCCCAGGAGCCCCCTGCGAGCGCCTGGACACACGTCCTTCCCGCCTGTTTTCTATGCAGTCACACGACACATTTTTTACAAGAATGGAGCCATTCTAGAGAATTGTCACAATTTTTTTCTTACTATCATCTAATGATGTCTTTCCACTCGTTCCCGGAAAGCAGACCTGGCAGAGAGTGTGGACTCCCTGGAGCCATCTGGAAGCTTTGGTTTGGAACAACCCAGGTGACAACCACACTCCTCTAGTAACTAGCCCGGCAGGGGTTGCCTCGCCTCTCTGCTCCATCTATGAAACAAACAGTACTTCCTCCTCATATTCACTGAACAGCAAACGGTGTGGCACACCCATAGCACAGCGCCTGACACACAGTAGGTGTTTAAAAAATACTGGATTTCTCCTAGGACTTGATTTTGCTCCAGAGCCTAGCAGAGCAATTTTTGCTTCGGGTTATGGGTTTTTTTTAAAATATATTTTTATTGATTTCAGACAGAGGAAGGGAGAGGGAGAAAGAGACATAGAAACATCAATGATGAGAGAGTCATTGATCGGCTGCCTCCCGCATGCCCCCTGCTGGGGATCGAGCCCGCAACCCAGGAATCGAGCCTTGATCTCCTGGATCACAGGTTGATGCCACACCAGCAGGGGTGTGTTTATTTTTTTTGAAGCTGGGGTGCTGAGGCTTGTAGCTTACGGCACATTCACATTAATGTCTGCAAATGTCTCCCACGTGTCACTCACTCATTCATTCATTCACTCATTCATTCAGCAGCATGCCCCACTCTCATACCCACCCGCATACGCACCCCACGCAGGCGGCCGGTCTAATCTGTGTGATGTCTTTTTGTTCGTATTTATTCATGGGAAACATGTTTGGTGGGCATGTGCTTTTCATTTACCTAAGTGGCACTGTGCTGTGGGTCCCATCCTGTTTGTTGTTTTCCTCCTGACACGGTGATTTTAAGCCCCCCCCGCTGGTCGTGCCTACAGGTAGGACTGCGCCGTGGAACTCCCTGGCGTGTCCATCATATTTGACCCATCTTTTTATTTAGGGGCAGACACTAGAGGGCCTCAGCTTGCTGCCACCACAGACAGCATGGTGTCGAGCATCCTCACGTGGGCCCGCGTGGAATTCCTCTGCATGTGACTGTCCCCAGGTGCCCTCCCAATTAGTACTCTCACGAGATGCAAATGCCAGCAAGTACCTTCTGATGGGTCCCACCTGCGTCCTGCTGCATCAGCCCCTCCCTATCTTCTGCTTAGGATCGTTCATGAAAAGCCAGAAGTTCAGCATTTAGGTGGAACCGGGTAAAGGCCCTAACAGCTATTGGGCATCTTCTCCACTTCAGAACTACGGTGGCTGACGCTCACTGTCCTCCCTTGTACAATGAGGGGGTCAGTTAGATCATCTAAAAACCAACAGAGCAGAAAGAGTTGGAAGGCTCCTAGTCCTAGCTCTGCTACTTACCAGCTGCCTGCCCCTGGGCAGGTGACTTTACCATCCTGAGCCTCAGCTCTCCCGTCTGTAAAATGGGTACCTAATAGTACCTATCTCATTATAACCATCAGAACTCCTTCGCGCCTTGCCTGGCGATACCCCCCAGCCCCTCTTACTGCCGTTGATCTGAATATTGACGATGATTACAATAACAACAGCAGGAGAAACAGCAAACGAGCGTACGGTCACGAGTCTATAATAATGGCAGTGGCACCACTGACTGCTTCATTGATCGCCTTTCGTTTCTGCCCCTGAATTTTGCCGAACCACCTGGAGGAAGCAGTAATGAGTCACAGGCCTGTAGTCTGAGCTACGAGCACTTAGAAAATTCATAAAAATACCTTGCGCTGAACTCCTTTCTAAGGTCCGGCTTCAGGCGCAGTTGGATCCAGGTGCCCAGACACTGTCGGGAATCTATTTCCCCACATGCCTCCGCTCTCCTTTCCTCTGCGGCGTTGGCTTCACTCTCAGGCACGCTCTGCACAGGCTGGCACAGGAATGGCCACTCTCTGCTCCTAGGCTCTCTGCCGCCTAAGACAGGAAAGAAGGCCTCTTTCCCAGAGACTCCAGGGAAAGTTCTGGGCCGAGCTCTAATTGGCTGCGCTGGGTTGGGCTCCCTTCCATGAACCAATCCCTGTGACCAGGGCCGGTGCTCTGATTGGCCATTTCTGGTTCCCACGCCCCTGCCTCCCCACACCCTGGAGGCGGAGTCAGCCCCTCATTAGTGGGGTGAGGAGTGGGGCAAGTATGCTTTCCCAGAGCAGCATTTGAGTGCAGCCGTCCCACCCATCCTGGTTTTGCTTTCCGCGGTTCCCGTTACCCACGGTCAACCGCGATCCAAAAACATCCATGGAAAGTTCCAGAAATAAACAATTCATACATTTTAAATTGCCTGCTGTCCTGAGTAGCATGGTGAAGCCCGGCACGGTTGTGCTCCGTCCTGTTTGGGACATGAGTCACCCCTCTGTCCAGTGTCTCCGCGCTGTGTACCCTGCTCACCTGTTAGCCACTTAGTAGCCGTCTTGGTTGTCCGATTGTCTGTCTTGCTGCTGCAGTGCCCGTGTTCAGGTCACCCTTACTGTACTTAATAACGGCCCCAAGGCACAACAGCAGGGAGGCTGACAACTCGGATATAAGTTACGGCCAAAGACTTCATCGTAGGTATGTACGCGTGGGGAAAACATAGTATATATAGTGTTCAGTGCTATCCGCGGTTTCAGGCATCCACTGGGGGTCTTGGAACATCTCCCCCTTGGGTGAGAGGGGACTATTACTGCACTGTTACCAGATCTAATGGGAAGAAATGGCTGCCTCAGGGAGATTTCTGGCAATTATTTTCTTCATTCTTTTTTTTCTTTCTGCCTCTCTGAATTTCTTAAATTTCTACAATGAACATGATTTACTTGGAGGAAAAAAAAAAATTTACATTATTAAAAAAACACCCAAAGATATTGAGAGTGGAATTTGGACACGAATGTGGCCTGGCTTTCTTCCAGGCTGATAATGGCTTTCTGTGTTATCCCTTCCAGGTACGATTTGCATTTCCACCAGGGTCAGACTGCTGAGGCTCCAAGGAGAGTGTAATGAAGGGATTTAGGGCACTGAGCAAGCCCAGGAGGCCCAGGTCCATTGTCTGCCTTCCCTGGGGCCACATTGCCGTGAAATCCAGTTGACCTTGACAAGCTTTCGTGAGGATTAAATTGAGGGCCTCAGAAGTGGCGTTCATCCTGCTCTGAAACACAGTTTCCTCACCTGCCACATGGGATTAATACACAGTCCCTTCCTTACAAGGTTGAGACTGAGGAGTTCACACCGGTAACCACAGTCCTGAAGCCACGGTCACTCCACTCCCTCCCTTCCATAGGCCTCTTCCCAGGCTCAGTTCAAGCCGCTGGGCCATCTACTAGCTGTGTAGCCTTGGGCAGGACATGCAAACGTCACTGCCTGAGTCCCCTTAGCCAGAAAGCGAAAAGCCCGCATGAAGCGGCCTCCGAGCAGAGTTGAAAGGTTCTGACAGGGTGACATTTTAATAAAGGAGCTTGACGCTCAAATGAATGTTGTTCTCATTCCCTTTCCGAGGACTTTTGCCCCGATTCTTTCCCAGAGGCATCAACAGAAAATACATCCATGTGGGTGGAGTCTGTGTCTTTTACAAATGTGCTTACATGTGTAATTGTGGTCATTACACGATGCAACGTGGAGATGGCAAGTCATGCAGTCAGCAAGTCCCTGTACTGTGATTTTTAAGATATTGGCTTACTTTTTCCATTTAAAAAAGATAAATCTAGCTACTTGAAAATGCTGGATTATCAAAGGTGTTCACTTATAAATTTTTAAAACCATACTTGGGGCTATTTCACAGCACAGTTTTTCCTTCCTTCCTCCCTACCCCTCCCTCCCTCCCTCCCTCCCTTTATTCTTTCTTTCACATTTTCTTGCTATGTGACAGTCTGGACCAAGGGACTTTTTCCACAAACAGATTACATCATTACTGCAAGAGAGGCTTGAGTTGTGAGGATGACAGTTTTACCACCATAGACCCCCCACAACTGGAGCCATCTGGACTTTTAAAAGCTCGGTAATTCAACATCATAAACAACCCTCTGCATGAGACACACAGCGAGCTGAGATTTAGAACCAGGAGTTTGTTGAGGGGAGGCAGCGAGGTCCAGCAGGGACTCAGGGGCATGAGACTTTTAGGCAGGGTGGTTTGCTGTGTGACCCCAGACAGGTGTCTCCCTTTCTCTGTGCTTCACTTTTCCTCCCTAATGAGCCTGGTTTTTACAACGCATAGGGAGCCTTGGAACTAGAAATCTTACACATGTTCTTTGTTAAACTCCACCCCAAGATGCCAGGGCTCTCCACCATCCTGCCACCCCCAAATGTGGACGCGTTGGCTCACAAATGGCTGGATGTGCTGTGTGTGCCCGGAGAGATGGGGGTGCTCATAACAGAGCTCCGTCCTGGAGGCCCTAAGTGATCTGGGTGATGGGAAGACACAGGCATGGTGCCCACCAGGGAGGCAAATAATATATACACAGAGGCCAGGTCTTCCCTCCATCATGACTCAGGGCCCCTTGCCTCCAGCCCAGGTTTTCAGAGCCTGACCTGAGAAAGAAAAGCTGATAAGCCATCTACTTTGAAGTTGTCCCCTGGAAAGACAGAAGGCGTCCCGGGACATTTCCAGGTGTGGCACGTGGGAGATTTTGCAGGTTTTCATTGAGCCCCAGAGCTCCGTGGAGGGAGGGAGACAAAGAAGGGTGACAGCGAATTACACCATTTAGCTCATGAGGTTCTGTGGCATCGGCCCACAGACAACGGCTGCAAAGGAGTGGCGCGTAATTAGGCTGCTGTGGACACATGGCCACTCTGTGCCTGGCGTATAAATCGGTCCCTGTGGTTTCAAATCATGCTGTATGTATCCAAAGCTTTGAAATACACATACCCTTCAATCCAATTATGTCACCACTAGGAATTCATCTTGAGGCAAAAATTGGACGAATGCAAATATATCTGTTCCCTATAGGACCAGTTATAACCGCGAAAGCTTGAGAAGAACCCCAACGTCCGACCAACGAGACTGATTAAATAAATTACACTTTAACCCCCACTGGAATATAGGCAGCTATTTTTTTTTTTTTTTAATGAGCATGGCATCCTATCTCCATAAGACTATTTCTGTTTTGAAAAGTGGGATAAAATGATGTGAGAGAAGCAGCCTCCTAGTTTTAGGATTGGTCCTTATGTTCCTCCATCCCTGCCTTTTTGCCCATAGAGTGGACTCTCCCCGTTGAGTTTCCTGGGCCTCACCTGGCACAAAGTTCCTCGATGGTCCCTGGGGCTGGGGGCCCCTGGAGGCCGATGCTCCTTTTTGGGGGCGGCCCCTCTGCGCTCAGCTCCCTGGTCCGCCTGGCTTAGGGCGAGCTGGGCCTGCGACTTCCACCCGGGCCTGGGCTCAGCAAGGCCCCTGACTTGCCTTGGATCCCCAGGGCGGGGACAATGGTGGCGGGGGACTGAAGTGATGCCTAGGAAGTCCTCTGTGGGAGGGGGAGTTTCTGGAGGCACTGCAGCCGATTTCCAGGTCTCACTGATGGTCTGGATAATGTGGCCTGGCACTCACCCTGTGTCCTCAGTCAGGTCAGGGCTACCTCCTGCTCGCTCAGGGCAGGTCCCCTCTTAGTGCCAGGAAGGCTGGAGGAAATTGTCACCATGGTGGTCCTAAGTCCAGAGAGTAAGGGTGAGAGAGACTTCGAGGTGTTTCTGGAACTTTCCCTCTCTGTCTGCCTTGATGAGCTATTTTGAGCCGAGGTTGAGGAATCACCTCCCACGTTCGCTCTCACTCTCTAAGCCCCACCGGGCTCCAGAGGAAGCCACGGAAAGTTGCAGAGAAGCAAACCTGGCATCTCAGGATTGGAGAGGCCATGTCCCTTGGTTCCCGCATGGACGGGCAGCTAGAGGTGTAAGGCGCCCCCTGCAGGCTGGAAGCAAGAGCTGACCCCCGGGGGCAGTATCCCTGGGGAGAGGGGTGACCTCTCTCTGCAGACACTGATTCATTCTTATTCACGTGAACACAGTTCCTAAATCCTTTCCCGCACCCCCTTCCGTTGTCCTCACGCTCCCCCCCCTCGTTACCACGAAAGCAATGCACGTGGACTGCAGAAACTGAAGAAAACACAGAAAAGTCAAAAGAGGGAGAATTTTTAAAAAGCATAATCCTAGCACCTGGAAACAACATCCTATTTAACTTTCTCTGCGTGTTTATATACAGGGAAATATTTACATTCTATGGAACCTAAATATCCCCAGATTGTATATACAGCCTGGAATTACTTCGTAGTCACTCACGGTATGTTATTAGCATCTTTTCCTGTCAACACATTGCTTTTAATAGCTTGATGGTGTTTCCTGCAGCCCAGAGGAACCCCGAGAGCTCTGTGGGCTTCACATAAGGGGGCCCCTTGCCCCCGTCGCCACTGGTAGAAGAGGAGCCTCAGGACTCTGGGTGTTCCTGGTAAAAAAAAGCCCACAAACGCTTCCAGCCTCACCACCACTCTCTCTGCCTAGAGACCCTCAGAAATAATTTTATTTTGCCCTTTATCTCTCTTCCCGTTAGCCATCCAGGACTTCCTTGGTCACCCCTCACCGTGGGAATACATGTGTTGGTGTCTATCCATGTATGTGAGTATACGTGTGCATATTACATACGTGTGTGTCTGAGGTATAAACGTGTATCTGTCTCCAAGCCCCCCGAGGGCAGGCATGTTTGTCTGCCTCGTGTCCTTCTGTACCTCCAGCGCCTGAAACAATGCCCAGCCCACAGCAAGTGCCAAGTGAGTATGTTGAATGGATGGAATGATTATTTCAGTAGGATAAAATACTGCCACAAACCTCCTCCTGGCAAATCTTTGCACTCATTTAGAATTTCCTTTTGATGAACTCAGAAGTAGAATTTGCTGGCTCAAAGGATAAAAGATAGGCAAATTTTTCACTTTTGTTTTTTTTAAGGCACTTGGGCAAACTTCAGCATGCAGGATTTAGAAGGCCTATGGCACTTAAAAACCTTGTTGCCCATTCTGGGAAAGGCAAAACCGAGAGGGTGGAAGGGTGAGTAGGTGGAGCCCAGGAGATTTTTTTTTTTTAAGGCAATAAAGTATTCTGCATCATAGTGTCATGACGGATACCAGATATTATGCATTTGTCCAAGCCCATAGAACTTTCTCGCACAGAGAGCCAACCTTAATGAATGCAGTTTTAAAGAATCATGCAGGAGGCCAGGGACCCCAGGAAGAACCAAAGATTCTGAGGAAGAATCTCCTTGTTACACAAACGTATGAAAGGACCACACCAGGGGGTGGAAGGAGCAGATGCTGACCCAAGTAACCTTGGAAATGTGTGGCATCCTCTGGGTGAGAAGGTTGTTTTCCTTGGGTACCGGTTAACAATCCTGACAACTCTGCCCGTGTGCACTGGAATTAAAGAAGTGAGGAAATGGCTGGCTGGTGGTGGGAGTGGGAGCTTCTAGATAAACAAGAGGAGGGGGCTGGGCGCCCCATGCCCTGATGGATTGGAGCTGGGGACGTCAGTATGAATTCACACGCAGCTCAATGCAGACACAGATTGTTACAGCGCCAGTATGTCGCACAGCTAGGCTTTGAACCCACATCTGTCTAACTCCAGAATTCCCTAAACACCACACTGCTCTGTGCAATACCAAGTGTGACACTGGCGGGGGGGGGGGGGGGGGGGGGGGAACCCTGGCAGCTAGCCGGGTGTCTGGTGACAGCCTTTGTTCTGTGCTTTAGCGTAGTGATGACAACGGCCCCAAGGAACAGGCACCATGCGGCCCAACTTGAAAGCACATGGGAAGTTCCCGAGTGGCCGCTGTGACAGATGGCTCCGGAGGGCACCGAACCTCCTGTCTCCAGCAGGGGGACTAGCATCGGTCACTCCAGGCTCTGCTGGGGACGGCAAAGGGGACTCTCCGGAGTCACGCCTGGAAGCAATGTAACTGTCAGGGGCCAGCAGGCCGCACAGTCCCACGTCATGCGTCGTTATAACTGAACGTCCAGGCTCTGGAGACGGCAGCCAGGAAGGAGCACCTCATCTCTGTAGAATGCGTAGACAGTGGCCAAGCGATTGGGGCCCCCCTCACCAGCACCTGCCTTCTGAGGCCTTGACCACAAGGAGCTGGGCTGCACCCCAAGTCTCTGGGCTCCAGGAACGGGACTTGACCTCGGGCTCGGCTGCTTGTCTTGGGCAAGCCCAAACAAGTCAATTCACCACTCCCGTCCTTGGTTTGTTCGTATGAAAATAAGAACATTGTCTTCCCCTCGGTGACCTCACGGAATTTTCCAGCAGATAAATAACAGCGCTGATGGCCCTCGGGGGCTGCGCACTCTCTCGACTGGCATTCTGCACGCACCGTCTCCTTTCACCCGGCAGTCTAAGTGGGCATGTGCTTACACTGTCCTCATTATACAGATGGGAAAACGGGTCCAGAGGCATGACGTCACTGGTCTGAGAGCCGCCCAGCGTGCAAAGATTAAGGCGGAATTTAGAGCCCAGAGAGCATGTCACTAACCACATTCCAATGTGATGCTAGGCGGAAAGAATGCTTGGAGGACTCGGGACTCCTGGGCAAGTTAGGGGCAGCTTGGAGAAGCCGCTCAGCGGCGGGCCTGGCTAATAGCTGGGGCTCCCTGTTTACCTCTGGGTGGGTGTGCAAGTTGAGGGGGTTTGGAGAACCAAGGTGCAGAGAGAAATAAGCTTGACCGGAGAAAGCTGGCAGGGAGGGAGCGAGGGGAGGTGTGGCAGCTGCCAAAAGAGATGGAAATCTGGGGGAGATGGAGGCACAGAAAAGGGTTTTTAGGAAGCTCTGTTCTCAGATATGCTTTGCAGTCTCCATCCTCTGGCCCCACTAAACCTTCAGTAAAAAAAAAAACACAAAAAAAAACCACACACCCTTTTTGTCAATGCCTCCAGAGGTGGACCCAGGTTTGCTTTGGGAGTCGACAGTCTGTGACTGGTCCCAGGTCGGGTGCGGACCCAGAGGCGCCAGCCCCAATTTGTCCTGGCTCATTTCACGAGCCTGCCTCAGGCCCCCCAGGAGCTCTGGCTTTGGGTTCACAAGGACAACTGCTTTTTAAGGGAGTTAGCTGTGCAAGCTGTAGGATCCTTCTGGATCCTGGCGGAGTTCAGAGTTCTTCTTGGATCCTCGGGAGATTTCTTTCATCTTCTCATTTGGTGAAATACGGGTTTGCACCCTCTACTCCCGGTGTTACTCTGCAAGCATTTACCCCCCTTGCTACACAACCTTCACCCTATTACCTCCGTGGCCGCGTGCGTACTATGCCACCGAGTAGCCTAATTTACCTAACTGGCCCCTACTGTTGGTCATTAGGTAGTTTCTAGTTTTCTCCACTTGTCTAGGTAAAATTATCAGCTTTTTCAGACCAGCTCCTTCAGGGGCAGAAGAAGCTCATGGGTCCACTTTAAGTGGGGGCATGAAAGGCACTGGGTAGAGGGTGCAAGTGGCGTGGTGGTCTGTCCCGGGGTGTCCGCCTGCTCTTTCCTCGTCCCCAGTCCCCAGGGCGGCTGTGAGTGCCCAGCAGGTGCTTCATGAATGCTGCCTTTATTCTAGCACCTGTCACATTACCTTAGAACCCCCCCACCTGGCTGTGACCTCTTTCCATCTCCACGTCTCCAGTGCCTCACACCAGGTAGCCCCTCAGAAACGGAAGGGAAGGGAACAAAGAAAACCGATGAGGCAAGTGGGCGGTGTCCCCTCTGACCCTGCCCACCCTTCCGCCGCGGGGCCGTGATGGCCGTGGGGCGTCAGTGACTGAGCGCCCTGACCCTGTGTAATTTATTAGCCTGAACCGTACCAGTCAGACCATCCCCCCAGGACTCGCCCGCAACGAGAAGCTGCTTTTCATGAGTGTATCCTGGGGCGCCAAATAAATAACCAGAGAAAACAAAAACCTCATGAATTTTTTAAAGAGCTTCTTGGAATGGGGGGGGGAGGGGGTAGCCTGGCATTCTGAGTACAAAAGTGTCCCATAGGTCAGCACTTGTTTCTCTTTACCTCTTAAATCCTTTCTAATCCTCATGCTGGCCCGTGTTAACCTGTGCTGTCCCCCCTGAATTTCCCCCCGTCGCAGATCATCAGGAACAGTACCCACCATGGGGCTTCCAGCGGCGTCTCAGGCCACACTGTGGGGACCCAGGTGCCCAGGCCCCTGGGGAAGTTTGGGCCTTGGAGCTCAGAGGTGAGCTTAGAGGTGTGTGATTGCCATGCTGAGCCCCTCAGGGTCCTCTTAAAAGCTTCTTGGCTGCGAGCAACACCCGAGCTTATCACCCCCCAAATGTCAGCCTTGCTGAAAGTTAAGCGGTTTACAAGGTCTTGCTGAGAAATTCCATGTACCAGAAGCTAATAGAAGGTCAGCAGTTTTCATTTCGATTTTTTTTACACTACCCCACTGCCCAGGCCCTAGGTAATGCTCCCTTCAGCATTTTGAAGACGTTCTTACAAATTCTGGCAAGGTAGCTAATCACTTGGTGTGATTTACCGTCTCCGGAGCCTGTGAAAGGAGGGTTGTCATTGTTTCCGTTTGGTAAATGGGGAAATGGAGCCTGGAACAGAGAGGGAACCCCTGCCCAAAGTCACACACAGCAAGTGATAAAGCTGGGCGCCGGACCCACATCTGTCTTAACACAAAGCCCATGCTCTGATGCATCATGATTGCTTCCTCCGCTTGGCAAGTCAAGAATGTCCCCTCCGCCCTGGCCGGGTGGCCCAGTTGGTTAGAGCATCATCCTAATACGCCAAGGCTGCGGGTTCAAGCCCTGGTCAGGGCACATACAAGAATCAAGCAATGAGTAAATCAATAAGGGGGACAACATACCAGTGCTTCTCTCTCTTTCTCTCTCTCAAAATCAATCAATAACTTTTTTTTTTTTTTAAATAAAAAAGAGCTTAGGGCAGAGCCTGGCACATATAAGGTCCTCTCATTTCTAGAGCCTGAGTTTTCTCACCTATAAAATGGGGCTGTTATAATAGCAAGTATTGCCTGCCATATAGTAAATACCCAATAAACTCATTATTGGCTATTGTTGTTATTGTTATTAGTGATCAGATTTCAATGCACGTCAGCTTTTGCTGCAATAATGATGCAATACCGCCAGCCATCCGTGCGAGATACAAGAGCATTTATTCATTTCTTTTTCTCATAGTTCCATGGATCCGCTGGGGATGGCTCTGTCGGTGGGGTTTAAGCCTGCTCCCCTTGCCTTTCATTTGGGGACCAGTAGGTCCGCTCAGGGAACAGAAATGTCAAGATGAGTGAGTGGAAACACAGGCGCCACTTAAGGCTCGAGCTCAGAGCCGGGCCGCAGTTCCTTCCGCGTATCCCGTTAGCCAAAGCAAGTCTCGGGGTTCAGCCCTAGGGCGGGAGGGTGCACCCCACCACAGTGAAGTCTGGGAAGGATGGGGGAAGGAAAGCTGTACCACTAGCACAGCTTGGCTGCCGTCTGAGCCCACCATCTACCCAACTTGGCCTCCTCAAGGCTGAGCAGTTCATCCATCCCTGGTGGAGAAACCGAGGCTCCAGCCCCTTGCTGTGGTGGCCTCCAGTCCCGGGACCGGCAGACTGCCACGGGGACGCTGCGTGTCCTATCCCAGCGGGGTTCTGACCGGTCGCCTCCAGCACGAACTCCCAGAGAAAGCCGAACTCGCGGCTGGGGCGCGAAGGCGGCCTCCTGCCCGCTCCGGCTGTGCGTCTAATGCGAGGGGGGAAATAAAACAGCCCCCTGTTGAAGGGTGACCGCTGACATGTCAATGATCAGGGCCTGACGCTGCTCATTCCGTCTCCTCTGGCTGAAATTCCTGGTGGTTCCACTGCCCAAACCAGCTTGGCTATTTATTCTGGGCACCAGTGGCTGCCATTAACCGTACTGATAAACAAGGCTTCCAACAGGATCTCAGTACCGGGGAGAGTTCATTGAAAACAGCAGCAACGCCACCACCACCAAAATCGACGTCAGTCGCGTGGTGTCCGCCCTCCCCCAGGGGAGCCTGGTGATGCGATGAGTATTTTTGGATGTAGACAGTTTGGGCCTGGCCTGGATCCGCAGTGCTTCCATCGCTTAGCAACAACCGCGCCAGCGTGTTTTTCCACACAGGGTGTAGTCAGTGGGTTGTATATCAAAATAATCTAGAACGGGAAATATCAAAATGCAGATTCCCAGGCCCTGTTCCTCAAGAGTCCATTTTAAGAGGTCAGAAGGGAGGTTCAGAAACTCCTGACTTTAATTAATGGTAGAGCCACAGTATTTGTATTTTAACAGGGTCTCCTGGCCTGGTACTAATATTGGGTCACGGTGATGGAAAAAGAAATACCCAATGAAAGGAATGACTAATGCAGGGGTTCCAGACTCTGTCACTGGCAGTTGGAGAGACAACTGTGGTCAAATCCCATCACCTGAGGAGGCCTGCCTTGCACAGAGAAAGGATCCTGCATTGGCTTCAAGCCACACTTTCTTTGGCATCTGCCCAGCTATGGGTCCCTAGGTAACCATGGACCCCGGTGTCCTTGGGCAAGTGACCACCTCCTGAGCCTCAGTCAGCTCATCTGTAACATGGGGATCATTCTATTCGCAGGGCAGGGCTGCCGAGAGAAGCAATGAGTTCACACACGTAAAACCCCAGGCTTGGCTTGCGGTAGGTTTTCCATACACATAGCTTCCCTTCCCCCAAGAGATGAGCGGGCAGGGACTCACTGGGTGACTTGGGGGAAAGCCAGAGAGTCCCTGAAGAGAGCAGCAGCCACACCAGGTGTCTTGATGAATTAATTATGAAAAATTAGGGCACGTCAGGTTTCTGCCTCCAGGAATCTCATATTAAGGTCTGGCCCATAGTGTGGGATTTTAATCATTTTCTAGGGGCTGGCGACAAGCAAGGCCCTTCCTGCTGGTACAGATAAGTAGGGGAACCAATCAGAATATGCAAATCCAGCCCAGGGACTGGCTAGGGACACCTTCAGCGGGAGCCAAGGCCTTCTCTGGATGTGTGCTGGCTGGGGACTCTTACCCAGGCAGCACCTGAGGGGACATCCCTACCTCCTGACTTCAGAGTTGCAGATAACAGACAGATGCGGGAATGGCCACAATCCTCTACCCTTCCCTCTCTCCACTCCTTTTCCCACGTGCCTTTGCAGCTGCTCCCTTTGAGAAGTGGCGTCTGCTTGGGGTGGTGAGCGCACAATACGATACACAGATGATGTATTATAGAACTGTACCCCTGAGGCCCGTGTGGTTTTATTAACCAGTGTCACCCCAATAACTCAATAAATTAATTTTTAAAAAGAAGTGGAGTCTGTTTCCCTAACGCCCTTGAATCCGGGCTGGCCCTGTCACTTGTTTTGGCCCACAGAATATGGTAGAAGTAACTGTGACAGTTACCAGCTCATGGGCCAAGAAGACTAGAATGCTTCTGCTCTGTTTTGGAGTCTTGCCCAACCACCGTGAAGACCAGCCCAGCCAGCGTGCTAGACCATGAGAGACTTTGTGGAGAAGAGCCCAGTTATGTGAGCCAAGGCCAGCCTAGTTTAACCCACGGCCAGGTGACCCTCAAATATGTGAGAAAGCTCAGTCCATCCCAGACAGGGTGCCACTTACCTGGCTCCTAGTGCCCTCAGACACATAAGTGAGCCCAGCTGAGGCAACAAGAACCACTGGCCAACCTGTAGACAGTGAGCAAAATAAATGCTTATTGTTTTAAGCTATGAGTTTGGGGTGGTTTGTTAGGCGGCAACAGCTAACTGATACAGCGTGTGTGCTGATAATGATATGAAAGTTAGGAAGTTGCAGTTACGGTAAGGGCTACCATCTGCTGTTTCAGGGACTGTACAAGTGATTGTATATAATCCTTTCATTCTCACAATGACCTTGCAAAAATGATAACTATTATTATTTTTTTATTTTACAGAGGAGGAAACTGAGGTTCAGGAAGGTTTATCTTCATTTACTACCATCAATTGTTTTCAAGGGGAGAAACAAGGGGTGGAGTTGCAATTTCTAGCAAAGAGCGCAGGAGAGGTCTCTTGGAGGCGTTTGAACAAAAACTTGCGAAAGGTGAGTGTGGGAGTCAAGTAAACATCTGGGGGAAGATTGTCCAGAGGGAATAACAATTCTTAGTCCATCGTATGGTTGAAGAAAGGAGCTCAGAGGGATGAAATTGCTTGTCCCTTGGCAGGTGGCAGAGCTGGGACTTGGACCCAGAGAGCCTGACCCCGGTGCGTGTGCCCTTAATGACTCCATAGACGGTCTAACAGGGCTGCTCTGCCTTCGTCAGTCTTGGGAATCTGTGCACCGATCCCGGGGACAACCCCGTGCGCCCTGAGCTGTACTGTCATCCGAGTTCTGCTGATGACACTGGGAAACCACTTTGGTTCCTAATGGATTCAGCACTCTCCAAGTGCTCCATCGTATTAGCTGTGGAAATGGGCTTTATCTCGTCGCTTGATGAAATGAGCGGGCAATCAACCTCCCTGAGCCAAAGGTGATTTAAAAATATTGCAAGAGCCGGCCTTGGAAGAGGCTTATGCAAACAGTCTCTTTGATTTGATCAGGGGGACCGTGGCCCTCCCCGGGCCTTGGGTTCCCACTGGAGGCAGCGGGTAGAGGACCAGCTCTCCAGGCTGGGCGGTCGCCAGCACCAAGCCTCCTCCTGCTGGCGCCCGGAGCAGGATTAACCTGGACACGAGAGACAGGGTCCAGATGCTGTCTCCCGGCTGCCAGTGGGCGAGGCAGGGAACAGGGCTCCAGGCCTTTTTTGGAGATGTTAGCCCTGCTTCCCGCTGGGATGTCCTGAAAGATTCCCTCCCCATCCTCCCTTCTTCCTTGACCTGTGCGTCCCCAAGCATCTGGAGTGGAGGGGCCTTACTTACTCTAGCGTTCGTGTCGTCTAGCTCGGGCGCCACGGGCCACGGGTGTCTACGGGGCACTGGAAACGTGGCAAGTCCACGTGAATATGGTCTGCAAGGCAACACACAGGCCGGATTTTGCAGACTTCGTGAAAGTATAAAAAAAATCTCATTAACATTTTATAGTGATTTTATATTAAAATGATAATATCTTTGAGAGGTTGGGATAAATAAAAGATTTAAAATATTATAATATCTCACCGGTTTCCTTTTCCTTTCTTCAGGTGGCTGCTGGAGAAAGTTTAAAATTACATGTGGGCCTGGCCTGTGTGGCTCAGGGTCCTGGGTTCGATTCGTCATCAAAGCAAACAATCAATGCGCCTCTCTCACATCGAAGTCTCTCTCTCTCTCTCTCTCTCTCTCTCGCCACCTCCGTTCTGCTCTCTCTAAAAGTGGAAAAAATATCCTCGGGTGAGTATTAACAAAAATAAAAGTTACCTGTGGCCTGCATTTGTGGGTGGCTTATTTCTATCTGAGAGCACCAGCTTAGCACCTCTTTTTCGTCACCCCACATTTATTAAGATTGTTTATCTCACAGACACCACCAGGATCACCGTACCAGGTTGACATGTCGGCAATAAATAAAATGCAAAGGCACTAACGAATGTGCTGGGAACCCCTGCACTGTGTCCAGCTCAGTGCTGTGAGATGGACTCAGATCAGGATTTGTGCATTTCGTACTAGATAATTCTCCATTGCTGGGGGTGGGGGTGCTGGTGGAAGGTGGACAGGAGGGGTCCTGTGCATTGTAGAATGTTGATGCCGCCATCCCCCCCCCCCCAGTTGTGACAACAAAGAATGTCTCCAGATCTTGCCAAATGTTCCCTGGGGGCCAAGTCTGTCTGGCAGGACACTGACACCTCCTGCCACAGAGGGAGAGTCTGGGGTCTGCTCCCTGCCCCACGAATGCAGCCAGTCCTGATGGAAACCAGCTCTGACCTCCAGAAATGCCCTGGCCTGGGTGCTCCCAGCACAGCCAGGGAGTATAGTAGGGTCTGGAACCACGCAAACTGCATTCAAATTTCAGGTCTTGGGGCTCACTGTCTACTTTCTCTCCTGCCTAAAGGGCATCTAAGTGGAGCAGAGGAAGGCCTCGGAAAAGGCCAGCCTCAGAGAGGGTGTGGAGGTGGCTCGGGAGTTATTCTTAGCAGTGAGTTCAGGGAGGAAACTCACTTTGGTGCCAGGGCTGCCTAGTACCTTCCAAAGGAGCGGCCAGACCACAGTCCTCCCCGGCCTGCCAAGTCTGCGCGGAAATTCTTCACGCCCCGGGCAGTGGGGAATTTGGGGAATGCGGGATGGGCCTGCCGAGGGCCTTGGAGACCCTTAACCAAACTTAACTAAAATGTCTCAGCTCCAGCTCCAGTGTCAGAGCGGCCGGCGGTCAGGCATCAGGCATCAAGGGGGCTGGACAGACGGGCCTGGCAGGCAGGGCCCCTGAGCCTGGGCTCCTGGCCCGGCTGTAGTTTCCCTTGTTCTGCCCCGATGCTTTGATCCAGGCAGGGACTGGCCTAGGAAGTCGAGGGGAGCTGCAAGGCTACGTGTCCTCCACCTCAAGGCGGGGGACAGGCGAGACATTTGCTGAAGCTTCAGCTTTCGGAGGCTTGGGAAGAGCTGAATCCAACTGAGATTCGGCCTTTCGGCCCCAGCTGTTGTCGCCATCCGCGGTGGAACAAAGGCTCTTTTCTAAGGCAGCAGAGTGGACAAGAGCCCAGGCTCTGGACTCGGAGTCCTGGGTTTAAATCCTGGCTCTGTCACTGAAAGCTACATGGCACCGGATAGGTTATTCAACATTGCTGTGCCTCAGTTTCCCCAGCTGATAACAATCCCTACATGAAAGCATTGCTAGGAGGGTTAAATGAGTCAATAGTGTGCTTAGAACAGAGCCTGGCATACAGAAAACACTCAATAAATAGAAACCCATGAGCCTGGCATACGGAGTGTATTCCGTAAATAAATAGTAACTGCCATGGATACCGGCTGCTTTTCCCGCAATGCACCCAGCCCCTCGTAGAGTGTTGCTGAAGGAAGACAGATCTGGCTGGAATCTCCCAGTTACCCCTTCGCCACGTAGCCTAGGCCTCAGGTTGTAGCAAATGAGTCAGCAAGTGACTCATCTGTAAAATGGGATGAATCGCAGCTGCCCCTTCCTAGAGCTGTGCTGAGGATCCAGAAAATGAATAGAAACCGCTTAGCATGGGGCCTACCACGCAGTGGCACGCAATACTTACTTGTTTTTGCTGGAATTGCTCATTGGTCTTCTCACTCAGTCATCAGGCACTTGAAGGCCCTGAGAAGTCCTGCAGTAAGGAATCTTTTCATCTCCATTTCACCCAGTTCCTTGTAACACCTACTAACATCTTCCCTTGGAACTACCCACTTTAGGGAATATTAGCCAATTCCATGCATTAAAGATCTTTGGAGCAGAGGTGTTTTCCAGCTTGGAGAAAAAGCCCTTGTCTCTCTGCCCGCCCCCCAACCCCACCCATCCCCAGCCTTTCTAAACCTCCCTTCCTCAGTCGATGAGGGGAGAAGACCAAGCATTGCAAACCAGCTTCCACAGCTGGTTCCGCTGAACCTAAAAAATGGCAACTTTTAAGAGCTATCCTGCCCCCAGCCTTTTCAAATTACCTACCCTCTCAGGAGACATGAGCCGGGGGTGAGGCCCAGAAATGGGGGGAACGCAATGCATTAATAACGACCATGCCAAAAAAACCAACAGAGGGAAATAGCTTGGAGGATTATTGACTGCCAGAACCCCAAAGCTATAAACAGGATGTATGAAACGAGTTCAAGCATAAAGGTCGCAATCTGCAATTTACGTGGATAGTCTGCTGCCTTTTTTTCTCGGCTATGGTTGGGTGCCACCAATTAGCTGAAGTGTGTGTGTGTTTGTGTTTAAAGAGCGCATGGGGCTGGGTGGCTTTGACAGCCTCTGAGCCCACGCAGGGGTGGGCACAGCCTCCACAGCGCGAGAACAGGCAGAGCCCTGTGCTGCACAGTGAGTGCCTCTTCCTCCTTCTGGAAAAAATAAAAATATAATGCAACACAAACCCCCGACCACTCCAACTCTCTGCAGCGGTTCTGCCCTGAAGAAAGAAATCATTGGTAAGTCGTCCCCGGGGCGGGATTGCCGCCAAGCCCCTCACCTAGTCCTGACTCACGCAAATCCTATCGATTGGCTTGGCGAGGGCAACGGAAGGGAGTCCATTCCGCTGAAGGTTGGGGTGGTTCCTTTAAGCCTTGGCTCCACGGACAGACCCCAGTTTTATTTTGTGGCTTGGGGAGAGGTCAGAGAGCTAACAGCCAAGCCAGCCTGCATGGCCATCTCAACTTGGGGACCCTCCCTGCGGCGCATGGGAGGGTGGTTGTGACAGAATCAGGCAGACGGGGCTAAAGTAGGAGTGGCTGTCAGGACCGGGATTCTTAAATGCGAATGTGCACGTGAGTCACCTGGGCATCTTCGCTGAGAGTTTAGCTACGCAATTCCGCAGCCACTTTGTGCGGCCAACTGGCCTGCGGGGCCCTTGAACCGACACGAGCCCCTCCCACTAGCACGCGCCCTAGATCACAGTCTGCAGGAAATGTAAGTTCCTGACGTGACTCCCCCAAAGGGCCTTGTGATACCCATTCTCCCCGCCTCCCAGGGCCAAATCCTGCTCTTTTTGGTTTGAATGGACCAATCCAGTCTTAGCCTGGGAACCCCAAAGCACTCAGCCCACAGACTCTAATAAAGGTGTGGGCCCCTTGCACTCCACCTTGACCTCTCTGCACGGCCCCTTGAGTCGGCTGGTACCTCCTCTGGGACTTGTGAGTAATAAAATTCTCTATTTCCCTTGCAGTCCTTTGTTTAACTGCGTTTCGACACTCACACGCACCCTCCTCCCCAATTTAAAATGTTAATTTAACAAAGTCACAACAATCTTGTTGAAGGCAGATCCCGACTCAGGAGGTCTGCGATGGAGTTTGAGATTATGCATTTCCAACAAACCCCCAGAAGAGGCTGCCGCTGCTGGTTTTAAGAATAATACATTGACTAGCAAGGCTCTAGAACGTTCTATCCCTGCCCAATAGAATGTTCTGTGTTTGTGCTGCCCAGTACCGAAGCCACCAGCCATACATGGCTATTGAGTACGTGGAATGTGGAAAGTGAGACTGAATAACTGAATTTTAAATTTTACTTCATTTTAATTACTTTTAAATCAAAGGGCCACATGTGGCTAGTGGCTACTGCATTGGATGGCACAGCTCCAGACAGTGAGCTCTTTACGGGCAAGGACCGTATTTTTATCTCGCTCTTGACTCCCCATTACTTAGCAGAATGCCTGGCTCACATTGAGTCCTTAAGAAATATTTGTTGACCGCATTATTACACAATACAATTAGAAAAGGAGTTTTAAACCATGTTTGTTAGAATCCTGTGGTCGTAAGTGACCAAAACCCACTTCGAACTTGAACCTACCAAATACTTTATTGGCTCTTATGACCCAATTGCAGAAGGATCAGAGGTGTAGCTGATTTGGGGAAGGGTTGGAGGCAGAAACTAAGCCCACAGCAAACTTTTTCTCTAGCCTTTTGTCTGCGTGTTGATCCCTTCCCTCAAGCAAGTCATGCTCCCTGGACTCAAACCAATGTCATCGGTAGCTCTGGGCCTCCACACTTAGGGCCACATGAAACGGGGCAGTTTCCCACCAACATCAGAAAAATTCCCAGGGAAGTTCTCCGATTGGCTGATCCTGGGTCATGTGATCATTCCTGGGCCAATCACTGTGGCAGACTCGGGGATGCCTCTTCACATCCAGGGGTGTCTTCCTCCAGACGCACAGGGTTGGAGTGAGAAGGAGCATTTCTCACAAAGAGGGGGCATCCTCTTCTGGGCAAACAGAACAACAAATGAGAGGGGTGGCGCCAGCGTTTCCAGCTTCTGTAAATGGTATTTCTTTGACCCGGACTGAAGAGAGGGAATTGCCTTCTCCGATTACGTCGAGAGGCCTAATGGGTATGAGATTCCACCGGCCAAACCGGGTTTCCTCTACTCTCCCTGGCACCGTGTAAGCGAGGCCAAGGGGGCCTGGAAACCAAAGCGTCCCAAGGGAAGGCACCGTTGCATATTGAAGGCTGAGCAGGAGTTGGCTGGACCGAGCAGTGGAAGGAAGGAAAGAACATTCCCGGGAGGAGACGCAGCACAAGCAGAGGTAGGGTGTGGATATAACGCTGCCAGCGTGGGAGGAATGAAGGGTCCGCCCTGGGGGTGAACAGGAGCAGCGGGCAAGGGAGCTGGAGGTGGAATCGAGGCCAGACAGACTGCAGGAGGCCTTGAGTGCTGAGTGGAGGACTTGGGCTCTTGCTGTGGCAAATAGGAAGCCACTGGGAGGTCTTGAGCGGAGGGGTGGTGAAGTCAGAGCCATGTGTGTTCTGAGATTGCTGTGTCTGGGTTTGGAGGAAGGACAAGCTGGTGACGGGAGGCAGGGTGCCAAGGACAAGGCTGTCCCGATATGTCTTGAAGGAGCTGCTGCCTCCGAGGTGGGCGGTGGAACACCGAGCTCTGTTCTGGCTGCTGGTGTCCTCTCTCCCTGTCTCACGTTCAGACCTTGACCACCCCCGGATCCTGGTCTCAGCTGTGCCGCTTACCAGCTCCGGGACACTGGGCAGGCTACCTGATTTCCCTGAGCTTCAATTTCCCCATCTGGAAAATGGGGGCAGGAATACCTGCCATACGTAACAGTTGTGAGGCTGCAGGACTAATGTGGATGCGACGGCCCCAGACCAGCAAAGCCCAGACCTGCACAAAGTAAGAGCCCAGGGATGGTGCCTGTGGTTATGAATGGACGCTGGCTCCCGAGCGTATCTGCATGCAAAAAGTTTGAACGGTGAAGACGTGGAGAAAACGACATTCAAATTACTGAAGCTTCTTGGAGCAGCTCTGTAACCAGGTCAGGCTGACTTCTCCTTAACTCCAAGGTAAAAAGCGTCCAGCCCACAAGCCCACGGTTCTCTCTTCTCCCAGGAGACTCATGTGTCTAAACTGGAATGTGTCCGAAGAGGCTGGTTTCCAAGAGCATTTCCCTGAGGCCAGGCTGGAGTCTCCAGGGAGAATCGAGGGCATCGTCCTGCATTTTAGACCGCACCTTGGATTGACCTGTTTGGCAGTCCTGACAGCCATGTGTCCCAGTGGAAAATCCCCAGTGTGGAGCCAGGACGAACCAGGCCTGGAGCCGCAAGTTCCCAAGTTCAAGCAAGTCGCCTCACCTCGATGGGCCTGTTTCTCCATTCAGAGGATGGGTACATTGCTGTCTGCATGGGGCTGTTTGGGGATTAAGTGAACTAATGCATGTGACACATGGTCACATGGGTATGTCTCCAGGTTGGGATCAGGAATGTGCATTTATTGGTCCCTACGTTACATAAGCCCCTTGCTAAGTGCTAACAATACACAGACAAGTAAAATACGGATGCTGGCTTCAAGGGGGAGCTTGGGGTACAGAAAACTGAACACACCACGAATGGTATGAGACAGTCTACTCTTAGTACTGTTCCCCTCTATAACAGGTGTGTCAGTGTATGTTGAATACGCTTTTCCATTGAAGAAATTATATACTTTTAGATTGGATTCATGCTTTGGGTGCTGGGGCCCTACAGTTTATTTAAATCATCACAGACACCGAAAGTAACTGACTAGACATAAGCCTGCTGATGTCAAAATAAAGATAAAAGTACTGTGATAGCAGCATCTCACTTGATCTTTGAAACAGACAAATAATATCCAATGGGTAGATATTGTCCCCATTCTACAGATGAGTGAACAAAAGCTCAAAGAGGTGACATGACTTGCCTAAGGTCACACCGAAGCGCTGGGTCTAAGGTTTAAACCCAAACCCAACAGCTAACCCCTCATCCTTGTCGCTAAAACACACTGCGTGGAACATCCTCGGGAAATGTACGGCAATCAGTGAACACAGAGGAGCTGGTCAGGAGAGTTGGTCAGGCCTTGGATATTAGTTGAGCATCTACTACATTCCACACCTGCTGTCTGCACAGGCTGGTTCCTGCCCTTGTGCAGCTTGCAGTCCAGCGGGGAAGATAGCCATGCAATACTAGTTCCAATGGCTGCCCTTAACCAATGTGCCAAATAAACTGAGGTTCACTCTGCCTTTTGTAAAACATGCTGACTCATCCCACGATCTACTAAGGACTAGCAGCCTGGGCCATCCCTGCCCAACCTGGGGCTCCACCAATGGACAGCCTGTGCCCTGGGCCTCCTGCGGGGCTGGCTGAGCCTTTCTCACAGCTGGGCTATGGCCTGAGGCTCTTCCTGCCCCATCTTCTTCCTTCCCCTTCTCCCTTCCCACGTGTCAGACCTGCTCCCGGGGCTGAAGGCTCTGCCTGGCCAATCCTGCTCCCTCTCTCTAACCTCCACCGGGGTTTCCCCTCTGTGCCTCGGTTTCATTCCCTGCAAAATGGGAATAATAATAATAATAAGGATATTACCTCCTTCCTAGGGCTGCCGAATTAAAAGGAGTCCATGCTTACTGGCTTAGACTGTCCTGGGGAGGCCACAGGAGAGCCTTAGTGCAAAACTGGGAGGGGACCTGCCCCAAGCCCCCTGGGGATCCAGAGCTGTCTTACCTTTCAGTGGCTTCTGCAGATTCTCCAAGAGCTCCCCCAGCTCCTCTTGCAGAAATTAGACCCAAGGGTGGCATGGGCCTTCTCCTCTCTGCTCCCAAATATGGCCCCAGGGAAAGGGTCCACCTCGTGGGTGTTTTGGCCAGGATGTGTGGTGTCACCATGGCAGACTGACCATTATCTGGGTCATTTGATCCCAGGAAACTGCCAAATCAGATAAGCGGGGTGGTTTGCCCGTCTCTCCAGATCAGATGTCCTGAGTAATGGCCCTTATCTCCATCTGGCCGGGTCCTGTGTAGACAATCCCCCTTTCAGTGAGGCTGAAATGAAAGCTGGTACAGCGGGCATGTTCAAGGTCAAGGCTTAGGAGGAGATGATAACTTAGAGGCCTGCATTCACCCTCTTTATTACATGGCTTGATTCATGATGGTGCGCAGGCGTCGATAACAAAGGTTAAAATGACTGGAACTGGCTAATTCTCACATAAAAAAAAAACACATTTTAATTGAAGTGTAACACACGTCCCTAAGGGTACAAATAATAAGTGTACAGCTGATGCATTTTCACAGGGAGCACCCATGTAACCAGCACCCAGATGAACATTATCAGCCCCATGAAGCACCCCCGAACCCACGAACCCCTCCCAGCAACAACCTCCCACCAAAGTGTAACCACTCTTCTGACTTGCAGCAGCCTGGTTAGGTTTGCAATTATTGAACTTTGTATAAATGGCAGCAGGCAGCACCTTTGGGTGGGTCTGGCCTCTTTTGTTCCTTTTTCCATGCGATCGTGGAAGCAGTAGTCCTTTTGTTCCCACTGCTGGGTAGGAGTCTGTCGAACGCAACACCATCATCCATTCTTCGTTGACGGGCATTTGAATGGTGCCCAGTTCGGGGCTATGACAAATAGCGCATTCTACCACGTGCATCCTTGTGATCACAGGTGCGTGTTTGTGTTAGGCGGCAGACTTTTCTACTATTTAAAAATCTAAATTAGCAATGGATGCGCCGATCATTTTATTCTCGGTCTCTTTCGTGATGATATAAATATGCTTTGGGATTGGGATACAAAGGGTGCAACTGCATTAGAGGTGGCCTGCTGCCTCTGAGATCTATGGCCCAATTTTAGCATGTTCCCCATATGACCATCAGTGGCTTTCTGTAGGCCTTGTGGGAGGAGCTCCTAGCAGAGGTCCCATGTGACGCCTTCCCCAGGGGGTCCCTCCACACACCTCAGATCCTCACTTGTGCCTTTACACACCTCGTGACCTCAAACCATTTATTCAACCTCTGCAGCCTCGAGAGGTTTCATCTGTAAAGAAGGTTAGAAACAGGTGATCTTCTTAGGTGCTTCCAGTTCTCAAATCATTTGAAATTGACTGCCATCGATGATTCATTGTGAGAATAGCTATCCTTTGTTGAGTGCTTACATCGCTTTAAATAATTTACACAGATTAGTTCATTTCATTCTTCCAAGCTTTATCAGCCCTGTTGTAATGTTGAGAAAACTGAAGCTCAGAGAGGTTAAATCCCTTCCTGAAGACACACAGGAAATGTCAGAATGACGGTAGGATGAAGGCCAGCGCCACTCCAGCCTTCACGCTCAGCTGCCGCCTCAGTTGGTGTTTTCCTGCAATGAAATGTTTCAGCCATACAAAAGCCTATTCAGAGATCAACAGAACTATGTACTCACCAAACTGCCTTAGAGATGAAACATTAAAAAAGCAGTTAAAACTCTCTGGACTCCTCCCTGCTCCACCCAGTCCGCAAGAAGCTTCAATCTCTCTAAGCTTCAACCTCTCTCTTTAATTTGGTGTCCATCCTTCCCACTGCGTTTCTGCGCCTTTATTACACAGGTATGTACTCGTAAAAATATACTGAATTATTTTTCAGATTTATTCAGTGATATTTAGTGATATTCAGTGAACTTTATTCAGTGATATTATTCTGTATATGTCCTTTGGCCGCTAGCCTGCCCTCCCCCCCCAACACTATCATTTTGAGCTTTCTCCATGACGGTAGAGTTCTAGCTCATTAATTTTCACTGCTGCCTAGTGCTCCCCTTTAAGGATGTATCCGAACTAATCCATCTATTCTCTTGTTCATGGGCATTTAGATTCTTTCATTTTCCTGCCGTTAAAATGTGCTGCAGTGTGCCGTCTATTACATTGATGTACCTTTGCTTCTTTTACCGGAATTTTATTTTATTTCATTCTCACCCCAGGATATGCTTTTCTTGATTTTTACAAAGAGGGGTAAGAAGAGAGAGAGAAACATCAATCGGTTACCTCCCATACACGTCCTGACTTGGGGGGATCAAACCCCAACCTAGGTATGTGCCCTGACCGGGGGTCAAACCACAACCCTCTGGTGTAAGGGACTACGCTCCAACCAAACGAGCCACCCGGCCAGGGCTAACCAGAATTTTAATGGTTTTCTTTTCATCTGCATAGCTATGGTGCAGATTAAAAATTCATCAGTTTTCCTCTGAGCACCTAGGCCACAGACTGAACATGTGTGTACCCCCAATGTTCATATGTTGAACCCTAATCCGCCGTGTGATGGTATTTGGAGGTGAGGCCTTTGGGAGGTCATTAGGCTAGGACCCTGATGAGTGGGGTTAGTGTCTTATAAAAGAGACCCCAGCTCCCTCCCTCCCCCCTTCTACCGTGGGAGGGCACATCGAGAACAGGGCCACCTGCGAAACAAGAAGCGGCCCACACCAGGCACTGGATCTGCTGGGGCCTCCACTTGGACCTCCCAGCCTCCGGACCGTAAGAAAGAAACATCTGATGTTTATAAACCACTCAGTGTATGCTATTTTGTTACAGCAGCCAGAACGGCCTGAGACAACCTGCTGGGCGCCAAGGACTGTGTTGAGTGCTGGGCAGACCGAGTGGTTAAAAGGCCCTGCTCCTGGCGTCCAGGAGTCTGCATGGCAGACAGAGCCCCGGCCAGGATCAGGTGGGCCGGGGGTGCTGAGAGCTCACAGCCAGGCGGTGAATGGAGGGGCCGGGCAGCAGAGAGAAATGCCACGGAGGAAGCAAACACGCAGGTGGGAGTGGCCAGCCCACCTGGGCATCGTGCCCAAACTCCGCGCCATGAAGGGACCTCCTCCATCGAGTATCCGCACCTAGGACGACGTCACCGTGACCTTTGCAATTTCCTTTTCTCAATTTTATTCTTTCTTCCACCCGTTAACAGTGATGTGTGAGTCAGTGTTTGGTGCCTGAAAGGAAATCTGACAGTAGAAACCCACACACGCTTGAATTCTGGAGTGCATAAAAATGACATGTATAGCAGGCGCTGTCTATATATGCCTATCAGTTAATCCCTAAAATCCTCACAAGGTTGGAACTATTTAATGATAGTTCTCCATGTTTCTAAAGAGGAGGCCCAGAGAGGTTAATTAATTGACCCAAGGCCCCCCAGCTAGGAGGTGGCAGAGCTGCGGCTCCATCCCAGGTCTTGTTGACTCCAGCGTCCTTCGTCTTAACCCTCTGAGCTCTGCCAGGGTTTGGCTGACATTTCGGGGGGCGAGTTCCCATCTTTCCACTTTAGAGAAATATCGCCAAAGGCTGGGCGACATTAAATAACCTGACCATGGTCACACAGCCAGAAAGTAACAAAGCGCATGTTTGAACCCAGTTCTATTTTGCTGAAGAATTCTCAGTTTAAAAACAAACAGCTTTTTCAAAAGTTAAGGTTTAACTCATAGACAGAAAAGTGCTCAATGTGTAAACTCACAGGGCAATGACTTACCACAAACACCTGTGTAGTTAGCAGCCAGATCAAGAAAGGAAAGACATCCAGCATGCCAGAAACCCCAAGTGCTCCCCCCAATTATAGCTCTCATCCCCCTCAGATATACCACCATTCTGGCTTCATACATTGAAGCTGAGTTGTGAAAATATACAGCAAGTACTCTCTGTTTCTATCACTCAATATTATGCGTCTCTGATTCACCCCTGGGGCTGTTTCTGGCTGGGAGTTGGTCATTTTCATCGCTGTATAGTATTCCAGCACATGACTCTACACAGCCAGCTCACTCTGTTGTTGGCAAACATTTCAGTTGCTCGGGGTTGTAAAAAACTGCTGTTATAAGCCACCAAAATTGCTGCTGTGAACGGTCTCATGCATGTCTTTTGATGGACATAAGCATTCATTTCTGCTGGTTGCATACCTAGGAGGTGGACAAGCTGGCCGTAGGGAGGGTGTCTGTTCAGCGTCAGTAGATAGCGCCCCACGGTTTTCAGAGCATTCGTGCCATTTACACTCCTGCCAGCAGAATACTCGGTTTCTAGTCGCTCCGCATTCTCACCGGCACCTGCGATTGTCCAGTCTTTGTCATTTTAATGTAGTGGTGTCTCCTTACAGTTTTAATAGGTATGTCCTGGATTTCTAATGAGATTGAGCACCTTTTAATGACTTTATTAGCTCTGTGGACATCCTCTTTGGTGAAATGTCTGTCCAGTTTCTGGACATTTGGTGGGGTTTTCTGCCTTGATTTGTAGAAGTTCTTTGCAAATCCTGGATCAGAGCCCCTATTTAGTTATGCGTGTTGAAAAATACCTGTTTTCTGTGGTTTGACTTTCCACTCTCTTTTTAATGGTGTCTTTTAATAAAGAGAGGTTCTTCTGATTTTAATGTAATGAAATATATCAGTGTTTTTCTTTATGGATAGGCCTTTTTGCTTGGTTTAAGAAATCTTTTTACCTCCAGGTTATAAAGATCATCTCGTCTATAAACTTCTAGAAGCTTTGTCATTCTGCCTTTGACATTTAGATGTACAACCCAACCGGGATCGATTTGTGTGTATGGTGTGAGGTAGGGGGATGAGAAAACTCAATATTAGAAAGATGGCAAATGTCCTCAGATTGACCTGTAGACCCAACGCCATCCCAATCCAGATCTAATAGGTCTTTTGTTGTTGTTGCTGTGGAGTGAAGGATTTGATAAACCGATTCTAAAATGTATATGTAAATGCAAAAGGCCAAAAATAATCTTGCAGGGGAAAGAAGGAACGTGTTTTACTGATACCAAGACTATTATAAAACTGTAGTAATTGAGACCGTGTGATAAAGCTGACCAAATATAGCACAGAGATAACCACATTGGCCAAGAGAACTGAATGGAGAGCCCTGACCTGGCCCCTCCACACACAGGGACACATGCTTTATGACAAAGGTGGGGTCACAGAGCAGTGGGGGACAGACAGTTCTTCCAGTGAATTGTGATGGGTCCATCACAAAGTGGTGGACATCCATACGGGGAGAAACAAACCACTACAAGATGCCACGATGCTCTGTTCTTTTGTGTTTTTATGATGATGAGAGTGATGATTATAACACTGCCATTATACTTTTTACAGCTTTTGCTATTCTCAAGGTGTTTTTTAATCTCACTTTCCCAACAACCCTGTCAAGCCGTCAGGGGAGACATAATTCATCCTTTCATAGATGACTTTTTTTTTTTAAGCATAGGCTTGAAGGCACAAGTGACCAGCCCAAGGACACTTGCCTAGCACCGGAGCCTCACCTGCTTGATTGCAACCCTGGAGCTTTTTTGCCTCATGGGGAGCCCAATTCCCGTTCCTAAGGGAGATTGGGAAGATTCTCTCTGTGTCAACAGCTTTTACATGCAGGTATGGAAAAAGACTGGAAGGAGATACAGCCAGATGTTAATAACCATTATCTCTGGGTGGTGGGAATTGGCTTGATCAGTTTTCCTTCATACTTTCCAGCATTTTCTGAATGATCTACATTAGGGAAGAATCAGTTCGGAAAAACAATGCGGTTTAATAAAATAAATGCAGATGCCGATTCTTGTTGCTAGTCCCGACAGAGAATGGTCTGCTCATGGCCACTTTAGAGCCTCTCCTTGAGTCCCAAGCTCAACAGATGCTGGTTTGGAGTCAGAAAGTCCAGCGTTCAAATCCCAGCTCTGCTCTTCCTAGCTGTACCAACCGAGGGAGAGCCTCTTAACCTCTCCGGGCCTCAGTTCTCCCATCTGAGAAATGGAGAGGGAGCTAATTGCTTCCTGGGTTGTCTAGATGACTTTATAAGATCCTATGTTTAAAACTACATAACTAGGTGTCTGGCACTTAGGAGGCTCTCGGTCAGAGGTGGATCGTGTCACATGTCACATCAGAAGGTGGGCTTCTTTCCCAGAGATTCCCTGTCGATCCTTTGCAGGTGGGCCTGTCTATCATTATTTACTGTTCCCACTTTACAGATGAAGATACAGAGGTTCAGAGGGTCTGCTGAGACATACCCAAGGTCACACAGCTTGGGAAGGAGTCTTCTGAAATCGGCTCAGAGAGGGTAAGTGATCAGCCACAGGCCACACAGCTTAAACCCACTTGCCTGTTAAAACAGAAAACTAAATGCCAAAACCCAAACGGCCCTTTATCGGGCGTTTACTGTTTGTGAGGCGCCCTGTGAAACAGCAGCAGCAGCAGCAGCAGCAGCAGCAGCAGCAGCAGCAATGGGTACCCTGCCATTTACTGCGCGCTTCCTCAACGCCAGGCAGCTTGGCACTCGGCATAATCGGCTCAGTGAATCTGCCAAATGCCCCTAGGGCGTGGGTCCCTCCAGCCCATTTTCCAGAGGAGTAAACTGAGGCTCCGAGGCAGAGGCTGCTTGCCCGAGCTCCGCGGCAGGCCTGGCACGGCTCTGCCCAGCTCCCCGGGAGGCTGCGGGCGGGCCAGGTGGCACGCAAGGAGTTAAGCGGCAGGCAGTGCCGCGGCTCCGTGCGAGGAGCGCGCCGGGCTGGGGCGCTGCGGGCGCGGCGGAGGCAGCGGCTCGGGGGGCTGGGGCTGGAGCCCTGAAGTCCGGGGGGAGCGAGGACGCGGCGCGGAGGAGGCGGCGGGCGAGCGGCGAGGCGGCCGCAGCTCAGGTCCAGCCGCAGCCGGCGCCCCGCGCCCCGCTGCCCGCGCCGTGCGCGCGCGCGCCGGGCCCGGGCATCCCCCGGACGGGCGTGTGCGCGGGGCCTCGCCGCGGCGCGGGGTCCCCGCAGTGCCTCCCGCCCGAGCGCCAGGCTCGCGGGAGCCCGGCTCGCACTTCCTCTGCCTCCGCCCGTCCTCCCAGCTCGCCGGCTGGCGTCGCCACCGCCTCCTCTCCCCGGCCACCGCGGTCGCCGCCGCCGCTGCCATCCAGGACGGCACACTTCCACTTTCCCGCTGGAGGCGCGGAGGGGCCCCTTGCGCCAGCCCCGGAGAAACGGCCCCCGGGCCCTTGCTGGAGGAGCCGCGGCGGCGAGAACGGAAGCCCGGACCCCGCTCTCCCTGGTGCCACTGCAGCGGCTGGCGGCTGGGAAAGGCGCCCGCAGAGCGGGACGCGGAGTCTCCGGGAGGGACCCCGGGCGCCGGCTGCGCTCCGCCCGCAGAGTTTGCAAGCGGCTGAGACCCCCATCAGGTAAGGGCCGAGGGGGCTGAACCCGGTAAGGGGGTTCCCTAAGGGAGTGGGGCGCCGAGCCGCTGCTAAGCGATTCCTGCCCCCCACCCGGGCTTCTCCGCAGGCTGGGGGCTCGGCGCCCAGAGCCAGGTGAGTAAAGAACCCAGAGCGGTGACAGCCCAGCTCTGGGGAAATGACAAACTTTCTCTTCTCTGGCAGAGGGTGGGACATTCTGGCTCATCCAGGCATCATTCCTCTGGACATCCCGCTGGGTCCCCCAAAGGCAGGCACTCAAGGGCTCCTCAGGCTGAGCTGGGCCAGGGGGAAGGCAGTGGGCCCTTTTAATTTGATTCATGACTCACCCGCCCCCTTCTTGGGGTTCAGAGTTCTGAGGGAGAAGGAGCTGGTCATCTTTGCAAGCTGGCTTTTCACGGTATTTGTTGGGGATGGTACTCTGGTCGCCGAGGCTCCCTGTTATCTGGAGCCAGCGTCCGGGGCTGCCCAGGTGATGGGCTTCGTGTCCAGTGCTTTGCAGGCTTGGTTTATGTCCCTTCTGTGTGTGTGTGTAAGGAGAGGGAGAGGGAAATGGAGGGCAGGGAGTCCCATTCAGCCAGATCACCTCCATCCAAGCCCCCCAAGTGTCATCCCAGGAGAGGACTCACCTCCTTGGCAGAGCCACTAGGAGAGACAGGGATCACCCTCCGTTCCTTGCAGCTCCTTAGATGAGCAAAAGATTTGGGGGAAGTTTCCTGGGCTGCTCAATGAGACCATTCAGATTGGAGCTTGGGGAGGTGCAAACTTTTTGCAAAAATGGGGCTGGAATGGACAGTTGGGTAGGGACTCCGGGCATTCTCATCGCTAGCTCTGAGGATGTGGGTGGTCCCCCCACACTCCAAGCCCCTAGAGGCTCTGCTGAGGCCAGCACATAGCTCATGAGTTTGGCCAGATTGTTTTTCCTCCTAATGAAAAGCATGATTCAGAGAGGCCACCTAGTCTCCAAGGATCCCTTTGGAGCCACCCCTGTGGTCACAGCCTTTTAGAAGGCACCATGCTTCCTCACTGGGGTTCCAGACCTGGGCTGGGGTCATCTTGATGGAGTAGCTGGTCAGCATGGCAGGCAGTAGAGGTGCTTCTGGCCATGGCCCAAAGGTGGGACATGTTCCTGTAACCGCCGCTCGGGCTGGGTGGCTGCCTCTGGGGAATAGCATTGCTGGGTGGTTCTTGGACAGTATTTGAGTCATGAGGTGGGAGTCTGAGGACCTCCTGCCCTTGCTTGGGATCCTGACCTGGGGCCAGCCCAGGAGTTGCTTTCCTAGGCCGCTAAGACCCAGATATTGATTCCTCTAGGGTGTCAGAGACCAGTTCTTGATATCCTAGGGGAACCCTATGTCTTAGTCAGGAGGTTCAGTTTCAAGTCTGCCCTCAGTACGCTATGTGACTTCGGGAAAATCAGTAGACCTCTCTGGGCCCCTGTTGCTGCTTCCATAAAAGGAAGAGATTTCACGTATCCTCAGAAGTCCCAGTTCAGACACCATGACCCTGAGCAATTATCACAGATGAGATTTTCAAAATCCCAGGAGTTGATGTAATTTAGTGTTTAAGAGGTTTGGGGCCCGGCTTGGCTCAGTGGTTGAGCATTGACCTAGGATCCAGGAGATCGAGATTCGATTCCTGGGTCAGGACCCATGCCCGGGTGGCCGACTTGATCCCCAATAGGGGGCATGCAAGAGGCAGCCGATCAATGACTCTCTCATCATTGATATTTCTATCTCTCTTCCTCTCCCTTCCTCTCTCTGAAATCAATAAAAAGACATCTTTAAAAAAAAAAAGAGGCTTGGGTCTTGGACACATCTGAGCTTGACCCGCACGTCACCCCTGAACCTCGCTCCCTCCGCTGTGAAATGGGGAGCTCATAGTTGCAACTTCATAGGCTGTAGGGCGGACTAACCGGGCTGGTGCACGAAAGCACTTAGTGTATCCAGTGGAGACGGGAGTGCAGCTCCGCGAACACAGCAGCAGAGCTGCCTGCTTTCAGGTCTTGTGCGTGGGCATCTGGCTGCTGTTTCCCCCGGAAGGCCGGCCCTACCCCACGTGAGCGCCAGGTGGTTCTTGGCGGGGGGCAGGGCCCTTGTCCTCTGCAATCACCTGGCACCTGCAGTCCCCGCCCCTTCGCTGCTGCCGCCTAAAAGCCTGGCTGGACCAGCAGTTCCTACTGGGGAGCCCAGGGCCATCTGGGGAGGAATTGAGGCATCCAGCTGCTGTGTCACCATGACAACAGGAGGTGGAGGTGAGCTGTCTCCATGGCTTCAACTTTGCAGCTATGTAGGGACCCAGGGCAGAGAAGTTCGGTGTGTCTGGCTGTCAGGCGCTCAGTCTGGGGAGGCTGTCTGAGCCGGCGAGGCTGCTGTTCCCTGCAGGAACAGCCACGCTGGGGACAGTGCCTTACGTGCATGTGTGTGTGTGTAGGCTGGGGACGGGATTGCTGAGATTGTAGGGGAACGGAACGCAATAGATTGGTCAGACTTATTTCTCTCTGAGTGGTTCTGAGGCTTGGGACATCTGTGTCCCTCCCCAAGCTAAGGTTCTGCGGGGTCCGTGCTGAGCCGCCGTGGGGAAGGCAGACCTCGTCTCTGCTGACGTGAAGTGTTAATGGGCATGCAGCGGGGAGAGCAGGAGCAGTTCCGCCGTGGGCTAGCTCAGTCTGTGGGCTGGACCGAGAAAATGAACAGCTTGCATTCCTGGTGGAGTAGGGTGTGGGTGTGCGTGTAGACTCATGTGTGCGAGTGTGTGTGTTCTCATGCAGGTTTGGGCACATGTGCTCATGTGAGTATGACTGACATCAAAACCTGAATTGTGTGTGCACACGTCTGAGAACAGTGTCAGTGTGAGTGTGTACGCAGGAGATGGCACGAACGGGTTTATGAGTACGTGTGCATGCGTGTGCCCTCAAGAGATCACGTGCCTGTGTGAGTCAGTGCGCTTGTGAGTGTTAAGCAGTGGTTTGCATGTGAGCTGGATGTATCTCTGTGGCCAGGCAGGTGCGTGGCTCCACGGCTCCACGCGTGTGCTCGGGGTGTGTGCGGTAGTACCTGTGTTTGAGGAGCTGTGCGGGTCTGCCTGCTGCGCGCTCTGCCAGCTGCCCATGCTGTCCGCACACGTCTGTGTGGGCGCCTGTGAGTGTACATGCGTGTGTACTGATGACGTATGAACCGTGGTGTGCACTTACCTGTCTACATGGATTTCAACGTAAATTGTGTGTCTCTAAGTACATGCATGTGTGCAGCACTGAACACCCGATTGCCTCTCGGTGTATGTGTGTGCATCTGTCGGTCATGGTGTAACCTCTGTGAGTGCCTGTGAACATGCGTGATGCTCTGGGCATGCGTATGTATGAGTGTTGGAGGGTGCACTTGATTGCATCTCTATGTATTCGTGTGCTTCTGTGGGTGTGCACGTCTATGTACCAGGCATAAACTCTTTGTGCATCTGTGTGCACACACGTGTTGCTGAGTGTGTGTGCTGTGTGTAGCACTGCATGCTTGGCTGCGTCTGTGTGTAGGTGTGTGCTTCCTAGAGCCGGCATCTGGATGTGTTGGTTAGTGTCCATTCAGCGTGTCTCCGTGCGTATGTGAGTGTCTGTAACTGTGTGCTTTGGGATGTTGAGTGTAACCTTGGTGCATGTCGCCTGTGGACGAGTAAGTTTTGAGCGTGTACCTGGGGCGTTGCCCTGCACTTTCTTGAATGTTCCTGGGTGTCCATTGTGTTTCCGAGCGTGTTTGCCTGTCTGTCGGGCTGTGCCACTTCTGTGCGTGTCTCCTGTGTACGTGTGTGTTTCCGAGATGTGCACCTCTGCGGGTCTGAGTGTCCGTTGGGGTGTAAAGGTGTGCGCGTGTGCATGTGCATGTGCGTGGTGTAAACACGGCTGAGAGCCTCCAAACAGAAAACATTTCCGAACCTTTCCGACGACTCTCCCGCCTGCTCTTCGGGCCTGAACCGGGCTCCTGCTGTGCACCTGAGTGCTGGTGGCGGTGGGTGCGGGTGCGGGCCCTGGGCGGCCTGCTCATTTCCTCTGTGCCGTAGCTCCGAAGCCCGTGGACCCCCTGCCCTCGGCTCCCTCCACCGCCCGAGGCCCTGTCACCAGAAGCCTGGCTTTAGAGCTGGTGCCGAGCAAAGCCGCAGATGTTACGAGCGCAGGTATCGGTTCAGGCAGAAGGTCTGCACGTCGGCAGCCTCGGATGCGCCGAGCATCTCGACAGCAGTGTCTCTAATTAGGAGCAACTTGTTTTCCTTAAATAAACAAATCAAGTGAAGGAAAGAAATTGCCCGAGATGAATGGCTCCCTGGAGCAGGTCCAGATGTTGGGAAGATGGGGATGGAGTCCCCAAGGACTACACGTGTTACCGCTAAGGGTCTCTTCCAGATTTTGCCCAGAGCTGATGGGGCAGGGGCCGGAGAGGAAGCTGGTGACCAGACAGGGCAGGGCAGTGTGAGGCCCCTTTGCGGGGTTTGGCTGGTGTTTGGTTACTGGGGTGCATCCATCAATGACCCCAATTCCTCCTTCCTCCCTGTGTCCATGTCCTGCCCCGCAACTTGGCCACACAAGGGACAGGTTGATGTTCCTGGTCCTTCACTTTGGGTTCGGCCATCTGACCAGCTTTGGCCCTTAGGGTGAGGCAGAAGTGACAGGGTGTTTGTTCCAAGCCAAGGGCTTGGGGAGCCTTCAGCCACAGCAGGGAGAAGAGCTCCCCCAAGGTGACCACTGTCCACTCAGCCTGGCCCCAGAATGAACACATGTCCAGCCACCCTGAGCCCGAACCTCAGTGAAGAGCCTGCCTAGCGCAGCCACAACCAGGCTGGCTGAATAAATGCCTCCTGCTGCACGTGGGGCTTTGGTATGTTTGTTACGCAGCATTATTGCGGTGACAGCTAACCAGTGCAGCTACGAGCAGTCTGGGCTTCCCTGTCTAACTGCATAACGAACACCTGTGCTTCTCACCATGGATGTCCCATTCCTACCTTGCTTTCTGCTCATCCCAACATCAGCAGTAATAATAATAATATTAATAATAATAATGATAGATGTTTGCGGAGTATTTACCAGATACCACACTCCATGCCAGAGGCTTTATATATCTTTCGTCTATTACTCACAACAACCCTACCCAAGCAGTTTCTTTTACAATCTTCTGCTATAATCTGTGAGGCTCAGAGAGGTGAGTTGATTTGCCCGGGTCACACAGCCCAGAAGAGGCATACCTGGGATTTGTCCCCAGATCACCTGATGTCAGAGACCATGTTTTTGACCATGATGTCACACTGCCTCCCCAATGCCAGCAGGCAGGTTTGACATGCTGGCATCCTTAACTCACCTGGAGGTTAGGTAGGCAGGAATGAATCTTTCATGGAAATGAGAAGTATCTATTGGATGGAGTGTGTGTAGGGGGGTGGTGGTTGCTCATTCATTCATTCATTCATTCATTGAGCATCAGTATTTGCTGACACTTCGTATTTGCTCGGAATCATACTCGGTGCTGGGCACTGATGATACAGAGATGAGAGACACCAATTCTGTCTTCAAGAAGCTGACAGTCTGGAGAGAAAGCAGGAGAACGTGGGTTCTGCAGGCAGATTAGGCCAGGATCCAGCCCAGCCTTGGCCCTTCCCTGGGACCATCTGCAGCCACCCCACCCCACCCCAGCCAGGTGGTTGTGAGGATCAAAGGCGATCATGTTGACAGGGCCCTTCGCACAGTGCCTGGCACATCGGAAACAGCAGCCCTTCCTCCTATTCTTTCGCTTCCTGATGGAGGGGACAGTTGAATGTGACAGCCAGAGCAGCGTCGAGATGGGAGAAACCAGGGGCCACAGGATCCCAGACCTGGAGACCAACCATCCCGGTGTCGGAAATTGACAGGTTTTCCAAAATGAGCATTTTAGTGTTCACACCAGGAGTGTCCTGTGCGAGTCCCAGAGGAGGTGCCGGACGCAGCCTGGAATGATTTAGGACAGGGCTTGACAAACCGTGGCCCACAGGCCAAATCCGGCTCGCTTCCTGGCTCCGTCAGTAAAGTTTTATTGGGACACAGCTATGCCCTTCCGTTTATAGATTATGGCTATTTTTCAGTTGCAACTGCAGAGTCGAGTAGTTGTGACAGAGACCATATGGCCAGCAAAGCCCCGAATATTTACTCTCTGGCCCTTTACTGAAAAAAATTACTCGCCTCTGAGCTAAAAAGCCCCGCCAGGGTCCTGGGCCTTGGCCTGGAGAGAGGAGGCCAGAACTCAATGTACTGGGGTCGGTGACTGTGGATCAGGCTCCCATCTATCCACAGGCAGGGCATCCAGAGGGTCAGGAAATGGGCGGCAACTCCAGAGACTTCATGAGCTGGGAGAATCCTTAGATGGGGAGATGGAGACCCACAGAAGGGAAGAGATGGAAATCTCGGAGGACAGCTGTGTGCCCCTCCCAGCCCCAACTCCAACAAATGCATCCTGGCGACTCAGCACACTCCTCACGCCCTGATGGTCAAGTCTCTAGCTCGGCTTCCAAATAGTGTATTTGCTGCTGCCTTTAAATCCTCTGTGTTGTCCTGCAAGTTGGGGTGAAGAGAAGAGTCCCTGGATGGACAGTGAAGGGCCCTCACTCTGCTACCCATTGACTGACTGACTCTGTGGTCTTGAGCAAGTCTTGTCTCCTATTGGGTCCTCAGTTGTCCCATCTGTAGAATGGGAGAGGAGTCATATAATTGCTAAGGACTTTTTCAGTCTGGCCTTTTATGGCCCCGTTTTCTAATCAGAGTAACCCCAAAACCTTAATGTGTGTTGGCCTCTGCGCCAAGGTGGTCCTTCAGGACCCCGATCTGCTGATCCGCCTGATGATGAAAATCCCCATCGACCTCATGGCTTCTGCTTGTAGGGTGTTTACAGTTCCAGGCGTTGTCATCAGAGCTTCACTTCCATTCTCTCCTTGAGTCCTTGTGCATTAAGGGACCTCTGTCTCCACTTTACAGATCAGGACACTGAGGCTCACAGCGGTTCATTCACGTGTCCAGGGTCACACAGTCCATAAATGGCAGAGCTAGGGTTTGAGCTCAGTCCTGTGTGACCCCAAAGCCTCTGTGCTCAGCCACCCTCCCTCCTGCCTCCGCTCTCTGCTGTGTCACCAGTCTTTCCCAGGTGGAGGCAATGAGCTATTTTAGGAACCCCTCCGGGGAAGGTTTCCATTCCTCTCCCTCTCGTTTATTAACACGGATGTGACAGGAGCCAAGCCAGGGTCCATCCTCACAGGCGTAGCAACGGCAAACACAGGTCTGTCGGCGAGGCTGCAGTCCCGGCCGTCACGAGGGACTGTGGATGGCTGAGGGGCCCCTTCCAGGACAGTAAACGGCAGGTGACTCGAGGGCCTAGGGCTCCAGGCTCTGGTTTCGCAGATTCACAGACCATCCGTGAACCTCCGAGAGGCTGGGACCACACGACATTTGCTGTGGCGAACTGTGTGGAAGTTTCTGGAGATGGCAGATCACCCGTGTTTCTCTCTCTCTCTTGAGTTGTCCCCAAGGCAAGGCCCACTTTGCTGAGATGGCCCTGGTTTCTCCCTCACAGCGTGTCCATCGACAGGTGGGTGGCCTGGGCCCTCTGCAGTTCGAACGCCTACTTTGTGGGACAGGCAGAAAATTCAGAGTCTGAAACAGCCAGACTTGCTTTCATGTTCACCGAGCTCTTAGGTGCATCACCCCGACTGCAGGCCGTTTGCCCTGGAAACCCGACTACATGGGAAAACGGGTCCGTGTCTAAAAGAGCCAACATTTCTCCACTCGGACCCTGTCGGCTCTTACTTTACACACCGTTCTGACCAGCTCGGCGACCCCATTTCCCAGCCTCATAGCCCAGGGAAGGAGCAAGTCAGACGTGTGTGGGATGGCAGAGAAAGCACAGTGACAGCAGCCAGAAGCCACAGCTGACAGCCTGAGAACAAGGGTACAGTGAAGAGATTATGAAAATAAGAAGCGTGAAAACAAAAGAATCACGGTGGGGGAGACTTCAATTCAGGGATCCAGTCACCTCCTCATGTCAGTCGCTTGTGCTCATCTCAGTGCTATGTAACCAATTAGGAAACAATGGATAGCAGCCCCCCCTATCTGCAGGGGATGCCCCGCAGGACCCCCAGTGGATGCCCGAAACCGCGGATAGTACCGAACCCTATATATTCTGGTTTTTTCCTATAATACTTTCCTACGATAAAGTTGAAATTATAAATTAGGCAATTTCATGGGTTAGAAGATTTGCTTTTAATCATAGGCCTTAGCAACCTCGGTATTCAATTTTTTTCTTTTATTAAGTTGAGAACTTCCCGCTTTTCCCGTAAAGGAAACGCTTTACGACTTCTCTGTAGCGTTTCCGAATTGCCAGCGTCACTGCTCTCGTGCGTTGGGGCCATTGTTAAGTAAAATAAATGTTACGGGAACACAAGCCCTGCAGCACCTCGACAGTGGATCTGGAAACGCAGGCGGCTGCTAAGTGACTAACGGGCAGGTGGCACAGAGTATGGGCGCATTGGACAAAGGGATGATTCACGTGCCAGGCTGGACGGAGCAGGATGGCATGAGATTTCATCATGCTACTCAAAATAGTGTGCAATTTAAAACGTATGAATTGTTTATTTCTGCAATTTTCCACGTAATGTTTTTGGACCGGAATTGACCGCGGATAACTGAAACCGTGGAAAGTGAAACCTGGACGAAGGCGGGAATGCGGGGATACAATGTGCTGTGTGGTAGAGCAGTGAAAGTGTTGCTGGCTTCTGCGATAGCCCCAAGAAACAGTGAATTCCCACTCAGTGGGCAGGAGAAAGGGTAAAGAATAATTCCCTGTATAAAACTGATCCCATGTTTAGCTAAGTATTTCGGTGCGTGATGCTTCAGGTATCTGGAAAATTCACTTACGTGGAACTCATTTTTCAGTGTTGAGTAAGTGACATCTCTGCGCACCTAGAAGAGTATCTGGCACATGGCAGGCACTCAAGACATAAACATTCTTTAGGTTTCAGATGCTAGCGACTTAACAGCCAATGGCTCAGTCTCTGGCCACCGTGTCCTCACCTGTAAAATGAGGACAGCCGCAAGGGAGCTAAAGCTGCTGCTGAAAACCAAGCCTTCTGTCTGTGCTTGGCCTCTGGCTCGTGACATGTGTGTTCATAATTCATGTGGAAGCCAGTCGCTTGCAGAGACCAGTCTGGAGAGGACTCTGAGAAGTGTCATATAATTACAAACTTGAAGTAACTGGCAGGAAGGAAAGTATCTGCATTGGGGGTGCACAAATTGGGGCATTTAACAAGAAGGCTTCCCCCAAAAAGGGAAAAGTGAGCTGGAATCTGAAGCACGACTAGGATTTACCAGGTGCAGAGGGATGGGGAGATAGAGGAAACAGCACGTGCCAAGGTCCTGAGGTGGGAAGGAGTGGCATGAACCGAGGACATGGACATTAGAGCTTTGGGGTGGGGAGGAGTTGGTACATGGTGAAGGCGGACACGTCTCAGGGCCTTGTGGGCCCAAAAGTGTCCCGCTCTTTATACTTCCAGCAGTGTGAAGCCTCATAAAGATTTTAAGTACAGGGAGTGAAATGATTCAATTAAACCCTGGCCGGAGCAACAAGAAGAAATCTTGCCCCCACATGGGGTGGGAGCCCATTGAAATCCCAACAAAGAGGGAGCTGAGCAGGCATCAGCGATTTCAGGGTTTCAGCCTCATTATGCGAAACACACAGCCTTCCAACGGAGAGGTGAGCTTTGGAAAAAAGAGTCAACAAATTAGTTTTTAAATCTGCTTTAAGTTGCCTAAATGCCTGTCTTCTTCCATTGTCACCGGATGGCTTGTGGGCTATTTTAACTTTTATTAGAGATTTTTTTTTTTTAATTAAAGGAGTTATTTGAAAAACAAATGCCAGCTATGTTTGATAAGATAGAATTTTTTTAAATGGCACTGGGGAAATGCCACAGGAAGCTTTGATTTTTTTTCTCCTTATGGCATCTGAACTGATTTAAATAATAATTATATATTTCACTCCATGCAACCTCCCTTCCTCCCTCCTGGCCTCCCCCCCGCCCCCCCCTCAGTACCAGCAGCTTTGAACATACACTGTTTCTAAAATCCCCAATCTTTAGCTCATAGAGAAAGAGAAGCAGCCCTATAAGAGACCAGGATTTCTGGCCTAATGGCTTTAGGTTTTTGAGCAAATCTTGCTCAAATCCAAGTGCTACCAGTTCACAGCTGTGTGGCCTTTGTAATTTACTTCAGTCTCCTTAGCCTCCAATTACTCATGCAAAATGGTAATGGTAGTATTTACATTCACCAGGGTTCCTTTGGTTGTAAGAGACAGAAAATCCAACGTAAATATCAGTACATTCGTATTCTCAGGCATAAAAGGAATATATTGACTCATGTAACTAGCCACCAGCTTCAGGCTCGGCTGGATCCAGGAGCCTGACAGTGTTACAGCTTTCTCTTTCTCTCTTCCTCCCTCGCTTCCTGCCTCTGAGATTTTTGACTCCCCTTTTCTCTGTGCGCTTCCTTCTCAGACTGGCTCTGGCTCTCTTCTTCTGGGCACAAATGTCCATCACGCCTACATTGTGCCAACTGCAACCTCAGTTCCAGCAGGTCCTGGAACTGAGACCCAGGCCTCAATCACCAAAGCCAAGGAAATGGGCTCTGTTGTGCAAATTGAGGTAATGTGACCAACCCTGGAGCCTAGTGGGAGGTGAATCACCCTTTGCTGCTTCCCGAGTCACAAAGACCAGTAGTGGGAGAGGGATGGGTTCCCAGAGGAAAACCAGCACCCAGGGAACCGGAGAAAGGGGGGTGAACACTGGTCAGACTAAAGCGACGGGTCAGCAGGTTGCCTGGTCCTGACCTCAGGGTAGTTATGCGGATGAAATGAGCTCAGGCACGCAAGCTCCTCAGCACCGACCCACCTGCAGTGCACTCACTAAGCGCGGCCTGTTATTACCGCTGCGTGCTGATGATTATTGGCATGGTGATGACATAGGCCAGGCAGGGGCTCTGCAAGTGTTCAGGGCAATGGGAGACACTTACAGGCACGAGACTCAGCCTGGACGTTGCACCGATGCCTTGCGCCGTGGACCTGCCACTTCCCCTCCAGCTCTGGCTGCCAAAAGCCACTGTCCCCGAATAAGCCCCACCTCAAGGGTCACTTCACTTGTTTGGAGGGTACCGAGCGGCTGGTGGGCGGGGGGGAGTCCTGCTCCAATCCCTAGCCCACTGTCACTCGGAGAAAATGCAAGCCCAGGGTGACCATAGCTCTTAAACGTCTTTTCCAAGAGAACTGCATTCCAAGTTCTTTTGCAAAGTCCCCTTGATTAGAAATGTTGGCCACCAATTCAGGCGATTTTCAAACACAGGACAGACCACACAAGCATGTCTGTGGGCTCAGTTGGACCAGTGTTGTCAGGCCAGGCCTTGCCAGCACGGGGCACACAGAGCCCGTTCTGTCTGAACCGCAGAGCACTCGTGTTGCCGGTGACCTCAAAAGACACCCCGGCCCATTGTTCTGGAAACTTGTGTCACGCGCTGTGTGCTTTCAGTTGGACGGCCACGGGCAGACCTTTTAACTCCGAGCTGCACCGTTTTTAACAGGCTCCGTGGATGGGATTCGGCGACAACGCTTGCTTCAAAGCAGCTCATTTCGCTGCCTGAGACTGTGAATGTTCATTCTGATTTCCTGCTCCCCACTATAGGTTTCCTGGGCTAAAACGTCCCCTGCAAAGGCCGAGAGGGTAATTCAGCCACCGTCCCTCCAAGCGAGGGAGGGTCTGATCCTGCCTCTCCCACTCTGCTGGGTGACTGAGGGCAAGCCACTTTGCCTCTCTGAACCTCAGTTTTCTCATCTGTTCCATGGGATCCTCATTGCTCCCGCCTCCTCAGGAGGTGCTGGACACATAGTAGGCGCTCAACCAAGCTTAGCTCCTCCTATAAGACTCCAGCCCCTTTATATATATATAATGTATAATAGTAAAAAAACTTTGAGATGGGGCAGCTGAGCGCCAAATATCCACTGTGGTATAATAAACATCATGCCACGGAATAGGACACGCCAGTGAAAATGAACGTAACTGTCAGGATGGTGGTCACCGCGGGTGGGGAGGGGGCACCGGAGGAGCTCTGGGGAGCTGGCCCTGTTCCGTTCCTCACCCTGGAAGGTGGCTACATGGGCGCACGTTCACTGTGCAGTAATTCATCAAATTAGGCATTTTGTGTAGTGTTTTCTTTTGTGTATGGGTCATGGACCCCATGAAAGGATCCCATGTGCCCCCCAGATGCTTACCTCTCGGGGGACCCCACCTGGACCATATTGCTCAGCCTAATGCACAGGGATCATCCTGTCTTAAGCCAAGTTACTCGCTACTTAGGAGAGCAGGGCTGTGCCCCTCTGTCCCGTAAGCCCTCGGGGGTCCAGATTTGCAGGAGCAGAACAGCCCCAGCCTCTGGTGTCTCGGCACAGAGGCCACCCAGCCAGAGGGCACAATTAGCTTCTCTTTTCAGAATGTGATAAAGGACAGAGGGTTGATTGCACCAGAAGAAAAAAAGAAAGAGAGAAAAATAAAACCCGAGAAACATTTTCAAGTTTCTAGTTTTGCAGGCTACCGAAAGCCGCGAGATAAGCTGTCCTGGATGGAGCGTCAGATAACAGGGCTGGGCAGGGAGAGGCTGTGGGGCGCCAAAGGCGGGGCCGCTGAGTGCCAGGCCCAGGGTGGGCTCGCCTCTGGGTCCAGGACAATGAGGCCATTGGACTCACAGCCACAATTGTTCTTTCTGAAGACAGAAGGGGGGGCCTGAACCCTGCTCTTGAAACCAGGCCCTAAATGGAAAGCAAAAACACCATGATTTTACTAGGTCCTTGGAGCACCGAGCCAGGATGGGCTGGGGTTGGGGGTCTTCCAGGGGCTTCCAGAAGTGTAGTTAATGGTTTTGGATTATTAACTCCTTGATGATGAACTTTATTCATTTATTTAAAAAAAAAAAAACATTTGTAGCCCTGGCTGGTGTGGCTCCGTTGTTTGGAGCACCGTCCCGTGTGCCAAAAAGTGGTGGGTTCCATTCCCTGTCAAGGCACATACCCAGGTGTGGGTTCAATCCCCAGTTGGGGTGCCTGCGGGAAGCAACCAATCAATGTTTCTCTCTCACATCAATGTCTCTCTCCGAGCCCCCTCACTTTCCCTAAAATCAATTTTTTAAAATGTTTTAAAAAATGCTTCTTTTAAGGCAAGAACTGTTATTTGCCTGCCACTTTCTTTATATAGTGTTAGCCACATAATAGACAATAAACCCATTCTTTTAAACCTTTTTCACCTTTATTTTTTCTCAATGTCTTTATCTTGGTAAATGCACATAATGTAAAACTTGCCGTCTTTGCCGTTTTTAAGTGCCCAGTTCAGTGGTATTAAATGTACTTACCACTTTGTGCTACCATTTCCACCGCCCATCTCCGGAGTCCTTTTCGTTGGCGTTTTTGATCAAAGGTGGCTGAGCTAAGACCATTCAGACCCACCCTCTCAGTTTCCATCAGGGGAAACTGATGCCCAGAGGGAAGGGACCTGCCAGGGTACGTCGCCAGTTAGAATCAAAGTCAAGATTAGAATCTTGGCCTCCTTTTGCCCGGTGCCCCGGGCCAAGTGGCCCTCCCAGGCATCTCCCAGAATGCCTTGCACAAATATTTAGTGACCGCTGGGGACTGGGGACTCCACGGAGGTGCTCCCTGGGACTAATCCAGCCCCCTCTCCAATCTCTGGGACTATTGGAGATGAAATCCTACTGCATAGGCTAATGGCCAATTAATGGCTCTCTGGCCAGATAACGCGTCTCATCTGTTTTTCTAGAAATTGCGCCGGCCTCCCCTGAGGTCCAACCCGTTCTTTCTAGTAGTTGGCGTCCCTCGCTGGGAGGGCTGCTGTGCGATAAGGGGGACCGATCCCCTTTCTCCCATGTCGCTGCCCGCCTGGACCCGACTCAGGCGCCCGAGCTGCTTCAGTTGCCCTCACAATGGGGGCATTTAGCCGGGCTCTCCTCCCCCGGGGCGCTCGGGGGCAGAAACCGGAGGAAGAGCAGAGGGGAGGGGGGGAAGGAAACCCGGGGGCGGGGGGAGCGGGCAGCTCTGGTTTCAGAGCCGGTGTAGGAAGCGCCTCTGCCCGCCTGTGTCCCGCTGCCGTCGATGGGCAGTGCCCGAGCACAGACAGAATTAGAGGCCGAGGCAGGCAGGCCGAGGCAGGGGGCCAGCGGAGCGGGGCGGGCGGGGGCCAGGAGGACAAGGGCCCTGTGTGTTCGTGGGCGCGGGGGTGTGAGCCACGGGCCTGCGGTCAGAAACCCACAGCGTGGCCGGAGAAAGGGGGTCAGGGCGGCGCCGACGGTGTAACTGAGCTGCGAGCGGAGCATTTTCAGAGGGAGCCGCCCTGGGGAAGGTGACGGATTTCCCTCCGGGTGGCCCGGCCTGCTCTGGGTGGAGGCGACTGTCAGGAATGAGCCGGGCCCATCCGGGAACCGGAGGAGAGGGCTCAGGATTTCTTCTAGTGGGGAGAGAAAAGAGCCCAGGGAAGGGGGCGGCAAACTCAGGTGCCCCCAGGAGCCAGGCAGGCGACCAAAGGCAGGTCTGTCCGACCCGGCAAGTGGGCGGCCCATGCCACACCCGAAGGCTCGGCTCACCAGTGTCCATCGACGATGCGCTAGGTCAGAGCCCAGTGACCTCGGCCAAGCAGTCGTCACTCTGTGCCTCAGTTTCCCCATATTGAAAATCGAGTTAGCGCGGGCACTTACCCCGTGGGGTTATTGTGAGGATTAAATGAGTTAACACTCAAAAGCACTTGGAACAGTGCTGGTCCGTTTTATCTTTGAAGAGACTCGGGGACTCTGGGTTTGTCATCCAAAGCTCCACATCATTAATTGTTGGCAATGAATTGAAACAGGAAAATAAATAAATGCCATTTTTCCCTTGGCTCCCTCTAGACCACAGCCCATGGGCCATGCCGGCAACCTCTGGCCGAGGGCTTTGGACTGACACAGGCTTAGCAAGTGACTCTAACGTGTCTGTGTTGTGTTTGCCTCGTGCGGCATCAGTCAGGAGCCTGGCAGGAAGCAATTGACTGGCTGGCACTGGGCAGCGGGTGAGAGTTTAATAATAGTGGGGGCGCCATGTGGGGAGATCCCAAGGGACTGTGCAGCCCTCCAGGTTAGTCATAGAGGGGAGCTGTTACCGCCCCTAGTCCTGAAAAGGCCAAGGGCAGGAGCAGTGACAGGAGGGAGCCCGGAGAAAGAAGCTGTGTGGAGAAGGCCACCTGCAGGGCCAGCCCTGGCAGCCCCAGGGAGAGAGAGGCGCCGGGAGGGAATGCCCTGGCTGTTCTCTACCCGCCTCCCCGTCTCCTCCTGGTGCCACCTATTGACCAAATTCAAGTGGAAGCCGGAGAACCGGAGAGCCTGTCGCCGTGGTCTGTGCGGGCCACCCCCCCACAGAGCACGGTGGGGAAGGGGAGGAGTAGGTGTCAGGGGACAAGCGGAATACAGGTGATGCTAAGACCTGCTGGATTCTGGCTGCAGGGTGACGCTCAGCACGGTGGTAGCAGTAGGTCGAAGGCATTCTCACTGCCGTTTGAAGGAGGGAAGGCAGAGGCCGTGCACGTGAGGGCCCCCATGTGTCCTCAGGGTGCCTAGATGGCCCCTCAGAGCTGTGAACGGTGTATTAGTTTCCCGTCGCTGCTGTAACAAATTACACCAGCTGGATGGCTTAACACAACAGGCGCTTATGTTCTTACAGTTCTGAATGGGGAAGTCCGAAATGGGTCTCCCCGGGCTAAAATCAAGGTGTCTGTCGAGCTGAGTTCCCTCGGGAGCCCTAGGGGGAAATCATTCCCTTCCAGCTTCTAGAAGCTGCCCACGTTCCTTGGCTCACGACCTCCTTCTACTCTCACATCTCCTCCTCTCTCTCTGACTTCCCTGCCTTCCTCTTCATGAGGATGCTTGTGATGACTGAGTTATCCAGGATGACCGCCCCATCTCAGACCCTAAACTGAATCCACCTGCAAGGTCCCTCTTGTACAGAATACAACAGACTCGCAGGTTCTGAGGATCAGGCCGTAGATATCTTTAGGGGGCCATTATTCTGCTCACCACAAAAGGGTTCTCGGGAGCTTCTCAAAGGAAAAATACCCTCCCGTCGCCAAGCCCAAGAATCCAAAATCCTGCTCATTAGTGTCTCTTTTTTGGAATTAACGATGTCCCCAAACTCCCACACTCCTCTGTCTCCCTTTAAGAATTTTCCCCGAGCCCTGTGTTTGCCTTTAAGTGGATCTCACATCAGCTCCCTGTTTTACTCGGCTTCACCCTACATGATAATACATGTAAAATCAAGGTCTGATGTTCACTTATCTTCCTAACTGTTCCCATTAAAATAATTACGTAACTGTTGACATTTTAAGAAAAGCTGCTACGCGAACCCCCTAACAGCGCCTGGTGGAATGCTATGACTGTGCATGCCGCACAGCAGCCAGCTCTGGATCGCCCTCTTAAAAGGCAGATTCGTTGCCTGGGTGTCAAATATACCTCGAATCCCAGCCTGCTGCCTGCAGAGTGGTGGCATGAGTTGGGGCTCTCCAGAGAGTCACAACCGATAGAAGGCACAGGGGCAGAAACAGATTCGCAACTGGCTCACACGGTTATGCAGTCAGCAAGCTGGAGGCCCAGGAGAGCCGAGAGCGTAAGCTCCAGTTCGCGTCCAAGTCCAAAGGCAGCTTTGAAGACAGGCAGAGAGCAGCCGCTCCCTCACTCCAGCTTTTTATTCTATTCAGGCCTCCAAAGGGTTGGGTGAGGCCCACCCGCATTGGGGCGGGCAATGTGCTGTCCTCAGTCCACCGGTTCGATGTCATTTCATCCAGAAACTCCCTCACAGTGTAATGTTTGGCCCAGTGCCTGGGTACCTGTGGCCCAGTCGAGTGGACACGTAAAATGTGATGTTGTGGAAAGAGCTCTGAGAGGGGAGTGAAGAGACCTGGGTTTGGGTTCTGGGTCTGCTCTGTGACATTGGCCAAGTGTCCCTCTCTCCAGAGGCCTCAGGGACCTCAATAGGGACAATTCCTCAGGTCCTCTCTAGCTCAGACATGCTGCGGTTCTGCTATTAGCTCCTGGTACGTTGGTAACGAGAGACTGGAACGTAGGACAGGCAAGTGTTGGCGTGGATGGCTAAAGTCTGAGGTGCTGTTGGAGGCATCAGAGGGGTCCCCCCACCCCTAGACCAGCGTTACCTGTTCTTGGTGGGCCTCACCATGTGCACACACCGATCATGGCTCTTGGGGGAGACTGAGTCTTATTGAGCCTTGTAATCATCACACCAGGCCTAAAATAAGGACTCCGTATATTATCTGGTTGTTGAATGACTGATGGATCGACAGAAGAAAAGGCAGTGTGGTGCACCTGACAGTCCTAAGAGATCAATGCTTGCTGAAAGGCCCCTCCAAGGACTGGATGCCCCAGAAAACTTAGCCGCGAGCACGTGGGCCCTGTGAGTCAGATAGACGTGGGTTCAAATCCCAGAGCCACTACTTAGGAGCTGCCCGACCTTGGGCAAGTTATTACACCTATCTGAGCCTCAGTGGTTTCATCTGTACAATGGGGTAATAAGAGAATGGAATTCATATGTCTGTGCTGAGATTGAAATGGGACAGTCTATGCAGGGGCTGCCACATAGTTAGTGCTCCATAAATATCAATAGCTGCAACTGTTATTGTTTTCACCGTGCCTCCCACATTGTCTGGGGAAGGTGGAGATGATCCAATAAGACCCCACGCCTCTCCCAGGCCATACAGAGGAGGTAGGTAACTGTTGGAGACACCTCATATCTGAAGAAGTATGCAGGGTTCTCTAAAATACGCATCGACTTCCCCAGGCCAGCCCTCCCCCACCGCTCTGCACCAACGAACCATCTGGAGCAGCTCAAACATTGTTCACATGTAATATTTTGAAACTGTTTTTCAGATAGTTCTGAAACGCTTGCCAAAACTCTCAAAGTCCCACGTGAACAAAAAATGTCATTGTCAGTCGGCTTCGCATGGTGCCAAGCCAGATCGTCAGATGGAGAGAAAGTGGAGGCATTAGGTTCGGGTCATCCCAAAGAGAAAGAGAAAAAGAGCGTGCGCAGGGTACACACGGGGCTCTGCCACCTACGAGCAGGTAACCTCAGGGACAGCCACTTAGCATCCCTAAGCCAGTTCTGCTGCGTGATGAGTCACTCAGAGATTAACCAGCCAGGTCAGCTCAGCACCTAATGAGCCTAACCAATAGCAGCTGAAACAGAACTTGTGAAGTGGCCGGCACGTAGTAGGAGCTTTGTAGATGTTAGCTTCCCCGTAAGCTGGAAGGGGGATGGGTGGGTGAATTCCGGTTGGATCTGAGCAGGGCCTTTCTAAGAATGGCTTGCGGTGCAGCTCTCTCTGTATATTTTAGGAGCCACCACCTTAGAATCCGGTTTGACAGATGGCTGAGTTCCGCTGAGGCGGACAGGTGTGGGTGGTGGGTGTCAAGGAATCTGATTTAAACCCACAAATTCAGGTGTACCCAAAATAGCAGCTTCGTTAAATATCTTTCAGTGAATTCAGACTTTATTTTGGGGGTGCATTTTAGGAGTACAGAAAAACTGAGCAAACCACACAGACAACCCCCATATCCCCTTTCAGTCTTGCTCCCTGCCCCTCTCCCCAAGTTTCTTCTATGATTAATGTTTTATATTGGGGTGGTTATTTGTTATAACTAATGAGCCAGTAGTGATCATTATAGTGACCTGAAGTTCACTGTGGGCTGTACGTTCTATGGGTTTCGACAAGCCTATAATGACATGGATCCACCATCGCTGTTCTCTTTTTTAGGGAACAGTTTTGATGCCCTAAAAATCCCCCGTGCTCCCTCCCTGCCGCCCTTCCAACCCCTGGCAACCACCGATCTTCATACTGACTCCCTACTTTTTTCTTTCCCATGTTTTTTTCTAATTAATGTATCTTCCAAACTTTAAAAAGTAGAATATTTTCTGTAAAAAACCCAGTCGTCCAATACCTCTTGAAAAATCTGCATATCCCAGGTAACCCTGGACTGGAGCTGGGTACCAGAGGCTGCCCTCGCAGAGGGGCATGGCCTCTCCCAGTCTGTCTTCCAGGTCAAGTACACAGGACACCCCCCCCCCCGTCCTTGGCCCCCATAGGCCTTTCAGCCTTTGACCCTGCTCTGACCTCCTACAAAGACCTGAACAGCCTTTGACTATGGATTGCTTTTAATTCCTGCCCTGCAAATATATCCCTGAGGCCACGTGTCACAACAAGACTCGCCACCTGCTCGAAATGGGGATGAGAGAAACATAGAAGGAAATCACACACAAATGAATCCCTCTGAAAATTACCCTGCAACCTATGGGAGGCTCTGGGGCCACTCAGACACCCAGCTGCAGGCCTGTCTGAGGCTGGAACAAGGTCAGCCAACATCCTACATTTGCCAGACTTCTCCGGCGTTTTCTGCACGTCCTGAACCAACCCGTCGTCTGAGGCTCTGGGCCCACGTGGGCTACACACCAGGTCCTTCTGTGGCCGCCACAGCTCTGGGTCAATAATTGATGCTAATGCTGCAAATTCACCCAGCTGACCTCCTTCCTGGAACGTGTCCGGGAACTGGACACCCAGGGATTAAGTTGCCCCGGGAGTGGCAGGTAGTGGAGTGAGTGGTGGCAGGTATACAGGGACACTACGGGAGGCTCTAGGCCAAGGGCCTCGCCCGTCAAGACACAGCCAGAAATGAAGACGGCCCTTTAATTAGGCTGCAGGGTTTTTCTTCGGGGGAAAACCTGAGTGTCTAAGCAGCGAAGCGCGACCTGGCAGGATGTGAGTGTGTCCCCACCCCTCGGCCTGATAGGTCCCTGGGTGGTGCTGACGCTCAGGGCCCCTGGGACAGGCTGAGGAGTGGTCCACAGAGCACCAGGTCCGAGTCCAATATCTCCTCCTGTGCTGTGTGATCTTGGCAAGTTGCTTTGCCTCTCTGAGTCTCTATTTTCATCTCTGGAATGGAGACTCAGAGAAACCAAAAAAAAAAAAAAGAGCCAGAGGAGGAGGAGATCAGGTTTTTGTCGCAGGTGAATAAGTGGGGTTGTCATGGCCCAGGAGGTTCCTCTATATCTCCTCTCCGAGTCTGGTGTCCCTCCCCATAGCATCGACATCTGTCAAATGCCCAAGTCGCCATACTCAAGTCCCCCCTCCTTCTCGCCACATTTATTCAATCCAAAAGTATTTACTGAGCACCTACTATGTGCCGGGCACTGTTCTAGGCACTGGGGGCACAGCAGTGAACCAGATAGACCGCATCTCTGCCCCTGTCAAAGCAGCCATCCTGTCAGTTGCCGCCTTTGTGTCTTCCATGCCTGCACCCTCGCCTCCAGCTCCTCTGAGCCAGGCCGCGTCTGTCGTCGCCAGATCCCTGGAACGCCCTCTCACGGCAGCCAGAGTTCTTCCTGCGACACAAATTCGATCATTAGATGCCTGTGGCTACCCATGGCCCCTAGAATAAAATTGAAACTCACCATGCACCAGCCGAAACTGATGGAGCCCGCTCCTGTCTCTGAATGTTTGCCCTGGCTGCTCCCTCCATCTGGTCTCCTTTTCTTAATATGACATCATCTTCTCGGGCGTCACTCTTGGTGCCTCCTACTCCAGCCAGCCCCCCTCAGCCCTCTCTGTTCCCCATCACAGCCCCAATGATAACAGCCAACGTACCAGCCAATGTTTTCCGTGTACTGACCTCTGCATTCACACGCTTTTAGTGCATTGAGTGTGGTAGGAACTCCTTCTGTGCCCATTTTACAGATGAGAGAACCGAGGCACAGAGAGGCCTATGCTGGGATTCCACAGTCCTGCAGTTGCTTCTGGCCACTCCAGCTCGAGTCCTGTGGAGCAGGGATTCTGACTGACTTATGTCTGCATCTGTAACACACGGGGCCTGGCGCGTAGTAGGTGCTCAACAGACTGACTAAATGATAAATAACTGCTGCCGGAAAAAGACTACTGATGGTGAAAGCCTACTCACATCGCCGGGGACCAGCTGATTGTAAGGGATTCTTACTCTTGGACTGTAAGTTGGTTCAGCCAAGGGCGGGATGGGCCTCCCGGCTCCAGAGAGCCCCTGGCGGTCACCGAAGCGTCTCTTGCCAGGGACCGCGGGCGTGGGAGGAAGCTCCTCGCCATCATTTGTTTTCTCAGTGTTGACTTTCTTCCAATACAAGCTGCCCTGGCAGGCGGTGGAATGCGAGGAGTCAGTCTCAGGGGGGGTTTCTGGCTGCGGGGGCTCTGGAGGGTCCCCCCCTTCCCCGAGACACAGGGACTCTGCTTGGCTGGGGCTCTGCTGGGGCACTTGTCAGAGACACTAGACGCGGGCATGGCAACGTGAGAGCCAGGGCTCGTTACGGCCTCATAGTTAATTCAGGGGCTCGGCTGGACGGGGGGGTGAGGGCTGCTGGGCACTTGGAGGCCACCGAGTGTCAGCTTCTTTCAAGACGCACAGTGAAGGGGAAGCGCTCTGTGAAGGGGCGACGGGCGGGGAGGGTGGGCTCGCTTTAGGGCCTGAGGTCTGGATGGACAGAGCTCGCTCTAAGTCTTTCCTGGTTACTCTGTAGGATAGTAGGATGTGACATGCATGATATGATATGATACGATATGATCATGAGATGAGATGATCTAGTGAGATCACATGATGACATATGACATATAATACAATGTACTGTGCTGGATAAGCCCAGGGTGTCCCAGAAGCAGGCTGGTGAGATGATAAGAGCACGAACCTAAGAGGTAGAGAGATGCCTGGGCTCAAACCCCTGCTCTGCCACTGAGGAGCTGTGCCCCCCTTGGCTTCTCGCATTCTCTCTCGGAGCCTCAGTTTCCTCATCTGTAAAGCGGTAATAATGACCGAACCGCCTCACTGGGTCAGAATTAGGGAGGCTGAGCGACGCCCAGACAGGGAGGCAGGCGGGTGCGGTAAGGAGAATGGAGTTTGGAACTGTGCCATCTGGTCTTCAGATTTTGGCACCCCCTCCACACATGTGCTGTGTGTGACGTTGGGTGAGTTCTTCGCCTCTGTGAACCTCAGTTTCCTCCCCTGTAAAATGAAATACGATTCTGATCTACCGCGCAGAGCTGTTGTAAGAATATGTCATCCATAGTGCATTTAGGGACTGTTATGGGTTGAATTGTGCCCGCTCTAAAAATCGTGTGTTGAAGTCCTAACCTCCCCCAGTACCTCAGAATGTGACCTGATTTGGAGATAGGGACATTGCAGATGTAATTCATGAAGTTAGAGGCCATGCCGGAGGTGGGCCGGCCTGCTCCACCACCCTGACGGGGGACTGAACCTGCAACCTTGGCTCTCAGGACTGTGCTCTAACCAACTGCGCTATATGGCCAGGGCCTCACTTGCTGATTTTTCTTTGAATTGGCTTATTTTTTTTTTTCCACTGAAAATTGTTTATTTTAGAAGCTAATTTACCTGCAAATATGAAATCGATATGACTTTTCCTAAATAGAGGTTAATCACTATAAACACTACACAGACGGAACAAGGTGGATCGATTGTAGCCAGCCCCTGTTCCGGGCCTGGGGCTGGGAGCCGAGCCTCTGTCATAAAGGCAGATTGGCCAGGAGGTGTTAAAGATCTGTTAGCACCAAAGCGAGGCTTGTTTATTGATGTAATCAGAGGATTGGAAGAAAATTAAAAAGGAATAGCTTTCTCATTGTGTATTTGAATGTAATTTACTGCTGGAACCTTCTCTCATTCCAAGGCTGGGCCTACACTTCGGGAAATACTGGAGAATTGAAAAGTCTCCTGGTCTGGGGGGGTCAGGAATTTGAATCTGGTATTAGCTGTGTGATATGGGATCAGTGACGCCACCTCTCTGGGCCTCACCGTCCTCGCTTGTACAGTGGGATCATCACAGGCCTTGAAGGGCCGCAAGGTACCCATTGAAGGACTCTGGTCCTGATGTTACCATGATGGCAGCGAACACCCAGGACATTTCTGCATTGCCATCCTCCTAAGCAAGTCATCTGTTAGCTTCAGCAAAGTTCTCTGCCGTTCTTGGGGAATGATTAATGCCTTTGGGATCCTGCCAAGGTTAAGTGGGGAAAATGGCCCCGGTGAAATTCACATACTTTGTCATTTGCTTGCAGGCACAGACACTGCAGGGTAAACGGGATCTCCCCAGTGCACCTGCTGTCAGGGATGTGGTGATGTGCTAGGCCCGGTGGCTTCCCAGGCAGGCCCATGTGGGTGCCAAGCCCAATTCTGCCATCTACGCCCTGGGTCCCTTGGATACGCCACTTCTCTCTGAGTCTCAGTTTTCTCATCTGTGAATGGGAATATTCACCCCTACGTCATCGAGTGGTAAGAAGGAATGGATAAGATAATCCCCAAAACACTAGCCAGATATTTAATAGGCAAGAGCCATGATTATAGTTAGGGGCAAGCCATGGGCTGCATTTAAATTCTTTGCAGAACTGGTTCTGCCTCTTAACTCATGATCATCCCAGATCTTTGTCTCAGAAAGCCCCCCACATCCAAGTTCATTTCCACGCCAGAGTTCTGCCTCCCCACAGCCCAGACCACGGGTGTTCATGAACCTGGGTGAGAAGCCTGCAACGGCCCTCGGCACATAAAACATTTTTATGTTGAAAGTGGCAAAAAAAACAACTCAAATGGACTTTCTTAAAAGGGCATAATTTACTGTGGCTCACAGATATCAAAATCCAGAAGTATCTTACTTCAGGTGTGGCTTGATCTAGGTTCAAATCTTAGTTTCTCTGCACCTCTGCCTTTCCCTAATCTGTGGCTGCCCTGAGAGTAGGAAGGTGTCCCCAGGATGCCCTAATCCAGAAGAAACCAGAGCCCCTCTCTCTCAGCCAGTCTGTTGGTTCTAATGAGATTACCTGCTTGTTTCTGGACTGGTCACCGTGTGGGAGAGGGAGATGGCCTATGTCGACTGGCTTAGGCCACTCAGGACCCATATTTGGAGCCGAATGTGCTGTCAGCCCCACTCAAGTCACACTGGCTGGAGGAGATGTGGATTCTGCAGGGTGCTGATGAGGAGGGTAAAGGGACGCTGGGGCCACAGCCGACCAATGTGTTGGCACCTTTCCCAAAGAAAGGACAGACTTTCCATCAGAAACCAATGATGCTACAGGGCAGAAGGGGTGTATCTCTCTCTCTCTCTGTCTCTCTGTCTCTCTCAACTTGTTCCCAGTGCCCTGTTGCCTGAAAATAACAAGGTCCGAGTCAGAGTGATGAATGGGGCAAGATTGACTCGGCCCTAATGTTCCCTGGAAGCCGGAGCTATTTTGGGCTCCGGCTGAGCCCTGGTTTAGCTTAGCTGGTTAGAGAGCAGGGCTCCCAGGTGAAGGGTATAAAAGGAGAGGCAGAAACGTGGGCTCAGAGGCAGAAGCCCTGGGTCCTGATCACGCTCTGCCACTTTCAACCTGGAGCCCTCAAGGGGTCTTACCCTCCCCCATGGGTCCATTTCTCCCGCCCGACGTCCTCCGCTGGGCACCCCTGCACCTCTCAGGCCGCAGCCTGACTTCTCACCCCAGGACTGGGTTGGCTGCCCCTCCATTTTCTTCGATAGCTTTAAGTTCCCCAGTTTAATTCTCCCAGTTTCCCAAATGAATGGCTTAGGGCAAGTTTATTAACCTCACTGTGCCTCAGTTTTCTCATCTGTTGAATGGGGGTAATGTAAGTAGTACCTGTCTCACGGGGTGGTTGCGTTGGATAAATGTCGCGAGCATTTAACACAGGGCTGGGCTCAGGCAATTCTGGCTTCAAAGAATCATGATTCTGAAATCCAGGGGGAATATCGAGCTAGTGAAACCAGGCTTCTCCTCCCTTATGGTGTCAAATACAAATACGTGGAACTGGGATTTCCTCTCATTCCCTCTTCCACCTCATTTTCTAGAACTGTGCTGGCATATAGCAGATGCTCAATAAAATATGTTGACTAAATGTCTCCATTCAGCATGTTCTAGGGAATTCCTCCAGCTCTGTTGGGAGCCCAGAATTGCACAATTAGGTTGTCCATAGGTCTCCCCAGACATGTCAAGTTTGCAGGCCAGTGTGAACTGGGAGTGGGAGTCTTCCTGTCCTGGGCCGTCTCAAATTGCTCCCCTTGTTTGAAATTCCATTCTCCACTCTATCCAGTCCCCCCCCACCCCCATCCCAGAGCGTTGAAGTTTAGGAAAACCCTGCTAACGTGCAAATATCTGCATCTAAATTCATTATCACTATCGTGTCACTGGGTTTGAAGAGGTAATTAGCAGAGCAGCATATGGGGGAGCAGGACTCTGGGCTGGTAGGTTTGCAGGGTCAGGGATGCAGGAATGAGGAAGTCACCCAGAGGCCACCTCGAGGGGCCAGAGGGGAGGGAGCCAGAGCACGTCTTCGCTTCTGCCCAGAGCTTGACCTGCAGTGACTCTGTATAAACTTGGTTGGCAGTAGTGCTAACAATAAATAAATAAAATGCCCCAAACAAGGCCCCCTGTGTTTGAGCAGCCCATTAAGAGCCGAGGGAGGTTATTTCACTTGGCAGCTTCCCTCGGGGGTAGCCAAGAAGCCGAAGATGGACACACTGCTCCCTGGGCCTTCTTGTACTGGGAGGGAGAAAATAAACTTCACAGGACCTGTGGCCGGTGACTTATTTTCTCTCCCCAAAGGCATTCTCGGAGCTGTGTGCTGGCAGTGTTCTTTGGCAAAAAAAAAAAAAAAAAAGTCCTGGGTGTAGGGATGTGTGTGTGTGTGTGTGTGTGTGTGTGTGTGTGCGCGCGTGCGTGTGTGTTCCAAACTAGAATCATCTTTTGGCCTTACTTTTATTTTTTGTGTGTGTTATTATTTGGATTTTGCATAACTTATTTCTTAGCCTGGTTTAAGAAACTTGCTCAAGGTGAGCTCGGCCACTGGGCTTTGTGTTCGTAAGACACCCGGGGAGGCAGAAGGTGATGACAGCGATGATGATGATGACAGTGATATCATCAGTGGTGATGACAGAAACAATCACGATGACAGTGTCAGTGAGGATGGTGGTGATGATGGAGGTGATGACGATACGGTGATAAAGTCAGCGATGACAATGACATTGATGACGGTGTGAATGTCAATGATGATATGACCCTGACGACGATGGTGTTGAGGACAGGAGCAGAAATCTATGGAGCGCACACTATCTGCCCAGCACTCTTCTGAGTGTTTCTATTTCATTCACTGATTTATTTAATCCTTTCAACCTGGGACTAGGGGAAGGGCAGGAGGACCGTCATCTCTTTCGACCGCCTCATCTTAAGGACACGGAACAGATGACCAGAGAAGTTAGGCAACCTGATCAAGGTCACACAGCAGGGAGGCGGCAGGTCGTCGGGCTCCAGGTCTGTGCTCAGGAGCTACTTGCTCTCCTGGAGCATCACACCCAGTCATCACAGCAGCCCTGTAATTATCCTGATTTAAAGATGAGGAAACAGGGTCAGAATGGTTAAGCAGAGGCTGGATTCAATACCAAGCCTGCTGGACTGAGGAGCGTCTTCCCCAAATTCATGTCCGTCTGGAACCTCAGGATTGAACCTTATTTGGAAATAAATGTAATTAGTTAAGAGGAGGTCTTACGGGATTCGAGTGGGCCCTAATCCAGTGATTGGTGTCCTATAAGAAGAGAAAACAGAGACGAAGAGAGGACACCATGTGAAGACGGAGGCAGAGGTTGGAGTGACGCATTTATAAGCCAACGGATTTGTTACAACCGGTTGCTGCAACCACCAGAAGCCAGGAGTGAGGCAGGGAACAGATCCTCCCGCAGAACCTCCTGGAGGAACCAACCCTGCCGACACCTTGATTTTGGAATTCTGGCCTCCCGAACCGTGCAAGGATACATTTCTGTTGTTTTAAACCACTCAGGTTTGGTAATTTGGCAGCTCTGGAAAACAAATACACCAGGCATGACATGCTTGCTGCCCCTTCACTGTAAAAGCCCCAGCTTGTCCCAGGGAGCTGTGCCCCCTGCTGACCCCAGACCCTCCTATGAGCCTGCAGCAGCTGTGGAGCCTCGAAGTGGCCCCGTGGGCTCTGGGCTGTGAGAAAGGCCGGCTGTGGTTCAACTGCGCCATCCTGTCTCTTCCTTGCATTATGAGTTCTTGCAAATTACTGTTTTCAGTTGAAAAGAGACTCCAGAGGGCTCTTCAGCTGCTCAGCAGGAGATGTGGATGCTCTTGAATTAGCGTGGAGAAGTGGAGCCTTCTATGGCTGATGGCCTGAGGCCCCCTTTGTCTTGTCCCTCAGCCGGGGCCTGGGAGGGACAGCTGTGCCTCTTGGGGGTTCTCACAAGGACAGTCTCAGCTGAGGCCAGGTCAGAGTTATCTGTGTTCCGCATGTCTGTTGAGAAGGGGTCGGGGGTCGAGGGATGCCGCATTAGGCTTTGCAGTTTCTGAGGGACCAGCAGCTTTCTGACACCTACAGCAGGGGGGCCTGAGTGGGCCTCTTACCCAGCCTCACGGCCTGTCACTGGTCAGCGTGCATAGTGGGCCTTTATTTGGTCCAGTCAGAGAGCAGGAGGCCATTGAGAAAGAGCCGGCTCCTGGCTCACAATGTGCGTGCGTGCGTGCGTGTGCGTGCGTGTGTGTGTGTAATGAGGACCCTCTGGGATTCCAACACTCTTGCCTTACTGGGTAATTTTAGGTAAACTCACCTCTACCTCTGGTTCCCACCTTAGCTGGGACCACTCTCCCCAGAGCCTATTGTAGTGTTTATTGAGCGTGGGCTTTTTCCTAGGCTCCAGTAAGCACTTTATAGCATTATCTCATTTAATCTTTACCAGAATCCTGTGCTGTGTTATGGCCATTGTTCCCATTTTACAGATGACAAAATCAAGGCCCAGGCACTTGCCCAAGTTCACACAGCTAGTAAGTGGCCAGGCGGGATTTAGACGCTGGTCTGTCTTGCACCAAACTCCACACTCCTTCCCATATTAACCTTGACAGGGTCTCTGCCTTTGGACCGCATCCCCTCCTCACATGTGTAGATACATGTGCCTGGATCTGTTGTTAAAGAAAAGCCAGAGCTGGACAGTAAAGTGATAAAAACAGATTTTATTCAGGACTATTGCAATAGGGGAAAAGAGACCTCGGGAGAGAACCAGCTGAATTCTGACTGCAGCAGGGGCCTGTGAAACCCAATTAGATATCGAGGGGGTGAGCAGGTACGGAGGATGGGGGTTCTGGCTAAACCAACGTGGCAGGGTTCTTGCTAAAACTGGACAGTGCAGAGACGCCTCATGAGAAGGAGTTCAGAGGAGCCTGAGGAGGGAGAGAATCTTTGTCCCTGTTCATTCCCCATCTGGGCCTGGAAACAGGCAGCTGTCCTAAGTGGAGCATAATCATTAAGAAAGGGGGCTGTGGCGTCAGACTTGCCTAGACTCAAATCCCAGCTCTACCACCTACTAGCTGAGTGCCTCAGTTTCCTTACCTGTAACATGGGGATAATCATGGACCTTGCTGTGGGTCCTGGGTGAGGTGATATGACAATAGCCTGAGACAGGACACAGATCTGCTTACAGTGGCCAGAGTCTGATTGCTGGACAGTGTCCCCCACACCAAGGCAGCCAGTGACCGTCGGGCATCACTCTGCTGTGGGGTCTGCTCATTGCACAAATGTCTTTGACCTCTGCTCTCTGAATGTCCAGGCCCTTAGGAGGAGCCAAGGCACAGAGGTGAAGAGAGTCTGCTGTCTCCCTAGATGACAGGTCCTGAAAGGCAGAGGGATGCTGAGCTGAGCTCGTGTGTGCGTCTTTGTGTGTGTGCCAGTGGTTCTTAACCCGGGGTGATTTTACCCTCTGGAGACATTTGGTAATGTCTAGAGACGTTGATTGTCACAACTGGCAGACGGGTACTGGTAGGCAGAAGCCAGGGATGCTTCTAAACAACTTGCAATGCACTGGACAGCCTCCCCCCTCCCCCCCCCCAAACAACAGATCATCCAGCCCAAAAAGTCAGTAGTGCTAAGGTGAGAAAGGAGTGCGGTGAGCACTTTTGTGGGCTCTGCACAGAGACCCCAGGGCTCCAAAGCACTGGGAGGAACCACGTGCCTGCACCACCCTGCTTAGTCTGCCGCCTCCCATCAGCTGCTTCCAGGCAGATAATCAGGTCTCCCCAGGTTTAATAGAATCCGAGCAGCTGAGGCAAATGTAAAAACAAAGCCCAGTGCAAACGGGTTTTTATGTAAACACAACAGGGGGTGGCAGCTGCTTGTGGAGAAAGTACCCTGTGGCTAGTACTTCTCAGAGCAAAAATAACCCCAATGTTCCTGTTCCTGGAATGGTGCAGGCAATGAGATGAGGGTCACGTGGGAACCCAGATGCTCATGGGAGCTGTCCCTGCCAGGAATGAGCCACCCCTTCCCTCCAGGTGAGCATCCTGGGATGAGAAGAGAGCAGGTGTTGATTCTTCTGGAAGCATCCCTTCCTTCGGGGCTCTGTAGAAAATCTCCAATAGGGTCACATTCTGAGGTACTGGGGTTAGGACTCCAACGTATAAATTTTGGGGAGACAATTCAACCCCTAACAGCACATAGAAGCACTCTCTGAGTATTAGTTCATTATCAGTGTTATAAGGTAGCACTCATTTAATTCCTACCACAACCTCTGAGGGAGTTGCTGTCCACGTAACATGTGGAAACTAAGGCTCAGGAAGGCTCCTCGATGTACCAGTGTCTCATGGGTTCTGATGGTGGAAGTGAAATTTAAAATCAAGGCCTGCTGTGCCCCAGAGGCTCTGCACCCTTCCAGAGGACCGCGTTCTGATTTCTTCCAGACTCCCGTAATCATGTCCATGCGGGCTGCTCTAATTACCTACACAGGGAGTTTTTAAAGTCTGGTCCCTGGCCCAGCAGCAGCGGCTCACCTGGGACCCTGTTAGAAATGCACATTGTCAGGCCCTAATCCAGACCTGCTGAATTAGGAAACTCTGGGGGCGGGGCCCAGCCTCTTCCAGAGGCTTCCCACGCAAGTTCCAGTCTGAGAACTCCTACTGTGCACCCTCCCGGAGGATCACAGGGAAGCATGGAGTTGCCAGACTGAATCCGGATCGAAAGGCCGCCTCAGATCTCAGCTGGGACCTAAAGCTTCAATCTCAAGTGGCTCGTGGCCAACAGCTTTCTCTGGCCTTGAATGTTTTCCTCTCTCTGATTCAGGAGACTTCAGGGACCATCTTGCTGTGTAAGGAACACAGAAAAGGCCCCCACCTTTGCCGGGTGGGGCTGGCACTTGTACTCCGGATTCCTTCAGGAGTGGTGTGCTCCAGGCTCTCAAACAGGACTTGCTGGAAGATGCCATATCCCAGGCTGTGAGTGAGCTACAGAGATGAAGTGAAAACTTGAGGTCAAGCCCCAAAATCCCTAGGAGCACATGTTCCCTTTGGGGAGATAAACTTCTGTACAAGGCGGTAGTGGTGTCACCAAAATCCCATTGGAGCCACACAGCCCTGGGTTGAAATCTTCGCTCCACCACTTGTGAGCTGTGTGACCTTGAGTAAGTCCTTGACCTCTCTGAGCCTCAGGGGGCACCTGGATTCAAACCCATGAACCTTGGCAGCCATTTAGCCCACGCCTTTATTGTACTAGCCTTGCCAGGGAGGGTCCAAGTGCTCCAACTCCCCAGCCAGTGCCCTGGGCAGGGAGGGGCCTGTGCGGATGAGAGGAGCTTCCCTGCCCCTGGGCACCTGACTGCTGCAGCCTCCAGCCCCAGCCAGCTCCTGTCTCCTCTCCCTCCTGGGATATATAAGAAGACAGACTTCCTCCCTCCCACCCGGCGGATTTATTCCTGGGGATGTGTGGGTGGATGTGTGTTTGTGTGTGTGGGAGGGGTGTTCCTCTAAATTTAAAGACACCATAACGGCAAGGACCTATTCATGTTGGGGCTGGTGAGGCCGCCTTTTAGAAGAATCACAAGTAAGGGGAGAGAGAAGGTAGGTGTCGCCTCCACTTCTAACTTCTGTCCGGTACCCCACCCCCTGCCTGGCTCTGTGCCTGCCAGCCCCTCTGGCTGGGGTGATAACAGTAAGGCACCCCTACTGCTGATGCCCGGGGGAGGCCTTGAGAAGTGGCAGCTTTGTGCCCATTTTACAAGTCTGGAAAATGGAGGTGCAGAGAGGGGACGTGCCCTCCTGAGGTCTTGAGTTAGGAAGGGACAGAACCAGGACTCAGATGACCCCAGCACGTTCCCGAACCCGCGTGCCTCCCGCCCGGCCGCCGCGGCTGCTTGCAGTGACTCAGACTCGGAGTTAATAACCGCCGCGGTTGCGTTGAGGCCCAGAAGTGTGCCTGCCCCAGAAGCGTGCCTGCCCCAGAAGTGTGCCAGGCCTTTTACACACGTTGCTCCTGCTAACACGCCGTGCAGGGGTGAGGAACCTGTGCTTAGAGCCCGTAAGTGGCTTCCTTATGTTCTCTGTGTTAGCAAGTGGCGAAGCCAAGACTCCAACTCAAGTCTTTTTGGCATCAAAACTCACGCTCTTTGGCCGTGGCCCATGTGGCTCAGTTGGTTGAGCATCGCCCTGTGCACCAAAAGGTCTCCGATTTGGTCCCCGGTCGGGGTATGTACAGGAGGCAACCGTTCAATGTTTCTCTCTCTCATCGACGTTTCTCTCTCTCCCTCTCCTTTTCTCTCTCTGTCAAATCAATTTTTAAAAAATTATTAAAAACTCATGCTCTCTGCATCTCTCTTTAAACCACAGATGCTGTGGAAAAAGAAAATACGCATTTTAAAAAAATCACTCCTAAGCCTACCTGCAAGAGGTGACGTCTTGTGTAGCTTGGGGTGTTTCTGCCCGGCTGTTTCTCTGCTGAAGGGAGGTTCTTGCCCCTGGCCGCTGACCCTTGGTGTTCTGTAATTGCCCAGCAATTTCGAGATGACTTGAAATATATAATTCATGGGCTCATCTTTTACCCTGGTCGCGGGAAGGCAGCGAGGCGTGGCTGTGTCCCAGGGAGACTTGCAACCTTGCCCCAGGAGGAGATGGCACCTGAGGAGCTCAGAACAGAATTTCAGAATCAGAGAAGTCGCCACCGCGGAAACTGACCCTGGTGGCCCAGCACAGCATGCTAGAAGTCGGGGACCCAAGCATGGGATCTGACATAGAGCACTAGGATTTAATCTAGAATTGAGCTCTAGCATCGGTTGGGATCATACAGTATGTGGCCTTTGCAGATGGGCTTCTCTCACTTAGTAATATGCATTTAAGCTTCCTCCGTGTCTCTACATGGCTTGATAGCTCATTTCTTTTTAATGATGAATATTTCATGGTCTGCCTGCCCCACGGTTTGTTTATCCGTTCACCGGCTACAGGCCAGCTTGGTTGCCTCCGAGTTTGGGTAGTTATGAATAAAGCTGCTCTGAACATCCGCGTGCAGGTTTTCGTGTGGACGTAAGTGTTCAGCTGTTTTGGGTAAATACCAAGGAGGGTGATTGTTGAGTCATATGGTAAGAGTATGTTTCTTTTTGTATAGTTGCCGTTTAAAGACTGACTGTAGCTGACTCTTACGGAGTCCCGGCTGTATACCCAGCAAGTACCCATGGTTTCTGACTCGGTGCTGCGTATAGCCCTGGAAGGCTGGCACTTGGGTCTCCATGAGTCAGGAGCCCACGGCCTCCTTGGAGCCCCTGTCTCAGTCTCTCCTTTGCTTATTTGTCTTCTCTTTGTAGACTAACTTGTGCTTTCTTTGGGCTCGTGTTGGTAGCTCCTTAGGTTTCAGGTCCTTGGTCCAAATGACCAGCAGAGATCAGAATGATCTCAAGTCTCAACTCCATTTTCCAGAAGGCAAAAATTGGTTGGCTAGTTTTACATCTGAGTCCACTTAACGGCCCACTGGCAATGCCAGTGGGCAGGGGTATGTGGTACAAATATGGCCACTGGGACCTATCCCTGTGTACAGGGGGTGGGGGCCACTCACTACACAGACACCCCCCCCAAATGTAGCTTCCGTATGTACCTTGGGTGGTCTCTAATCATTATGACTCATCAAATCTTCATCTTTTATTCAGATGAAGTCTGGGCAAGTGGTATTGTCATGAGAAGGAGATGGTTTGTTGGCCAAAGTTGAGGCAGAGAGTGACCATCTATTGAGAAACTGTTATGTCAGGCTTAGCAGAGTGAAGGCTCTGGAGCCAGACTGCCTGGGTTCGAACTCTGCTCTACCATCCTACCTATGGGACCTTGCACCGGTGACTTAGCCTCTCTGAACTTCAGTTTTCTCATCTGTAAAATGGGGCCAACAAAGGAGACATTTCATATAGGATTGTCGGAAGGAATAAATAAGTTCATATCTAGAATAGGGCCTGACACATAGTAGGTGCTCAATAAGTACTAGACCATATAGTATTACGGTGTTAATTATTTTAAACATGTTAGCTCATTTAACTGTCATATCTTCCTGACAAGGCAGGGCGGATTGCTCCTATGTTGCAGGTGAGGAAACTGAATCTTCGAGAGGCCACCTGCTGGAGATCGCACAGCCAGCATGCGGCTGAGGCGGGTTCAAACTAGGAATGTCTGACATTAGATCTTCCTGGCCGTCACGTCCACTCACTGTGGCCCAGCTCGATTCCCTGCAATAAGTGACAATGGCCATTAAGTTTGAGCAAGAGGCACTGGAGTCATTACCCAGGGAAACAAAATTTTAATATTTATTTATAATGGGCACCATATGCTCCCTCTGATTTTTTTATTTAATTACATCATGGCAGATGGCTGGGTGTTAAAGGCCATTTAGCTAATGGCACTTTGCCTTCTCATTTATTTTCCTGAGTTTTGGGAGGATGAGCGGCTATGGACATGGATGGTGCGCTGTGAGTGCTGGGTGGTGGCGGGCAAGTCCCCGACCTAGGAACAGAGAGGAGGAAGTGTGGGGTCTTCCGGGCTCTCCCTAGGAGGTGCCTGAGGGTGCGCGAGGGTGCACATCCTGTGACTAGGAGCCTGGAGAAGGTTTCTCCTGTGCGCGTGCGCACACACACATACACACACACACACATGCAGAACCTTGGACACAGTAATCCCGCTGTTTTGATGCAGGAAATAAATCTATACAGACGTGGCCATTGCAACTTTGCAAAGACTGGCCCGAAACTAGGAAAACATCACAACAGGGGGTCCACACACCATGTCCGGGTACAGTGTTCTTCCCTGGGGTTCGTTGGGTTACTAAAATTTTGGGTTCCTGTGGTCCAGAAGCAAGGATGAGAAGGGACTTTGAGCAAAGGAGCCGGGGGGAGAGGGGGCGGTCCATCTACCTGGAGCCGTGTCTGAGGCTGCCTTCATATGGCATTTGGACGTTACCTCTATGGGCGGGGCACATACAGCATTCGTTACAGATCTGCCAGGCTGGCCAAAATGAAAAGGACTGACAGCATTAAGTGCTGACATGAATTTGGCGCAACGGGAATGCTCACACTCTGTTGAAGGGAGTTGTCACGACAGCCACTTTGGAAAACAAGTCAGCATTTCTCAGGGTAGTCATGAGATGCTCACACAGTAGGACCTAGCAATTTCACTCCTAGGTATATATACACCCTACATTAATTCTTGCACATGTGTGCCAGGAGACAGGTTTGCAGCAACTAGTGGGGGATTTCATTCTGCCCAAGCCATATGAGCTGATAATTGATGCTGGAGAACCTCCGTGAAGGTAAATGGGGTCCTTATACCAGAAAAAAACAGGGTACTAGGCAGACAAAACCATATATATTCTTTACAAATTATTACAATAAAAGGTAACACTTGCATATATCAACTCACTCAGTCCTCACACAAACCCTATGAGATAAATACTATTATTTCCCCATTCTGTTGATGAGGAAACTGAGGCACTGAGAGATTAGTACCTGCCTTAAATGGCTCAATGGAAATAAGATACTCAGCACAGTGCCTGGCACATAGTAAATGCTCAACAAATACCGGTGATTTCTGATATTTTTATCCTTAGACCAAGACCAACATTGCACCCCTGGCCGGGGCTCCCAGTGTCTTGGAGATCTCCAGCTGCCTCCCCTACCTAGAACTGTGAAGAAATCAGACCTTTACAAGCCCACTTTCTCGGTAGCTGTTTCTTGGCCCAGCTTGGATGGCCAGGGGTCAGCTGGTCCTGGAGCCCATGCCCTTAAGTAAAGCTCAGGGGCTGTGGAGAGAGGGCTGGACTCCTGCCCAGCCTCACGGCTTCCAGCCAGATCTGCCCGCCCCCGGAATCTGGAAGGAGCACTGTGGCCCCTTTCAGGGGAGGGAGGGAGGGCGGGCAGGGCAGGCCGCACCTTCTGTTTTCCCTTCCCGCAGGGCAGCTCTGCCCGCCAGTCGTTTTCTTGGCAGCTCAACGCCAGAGGTTCATTGCGGTGCTAAAAATAGGCCGTGTTTAGACACTCGGAGGCTCCGAGGCTCCGCCTGGAAACACCGACTGCAGTAACCAAATGTCACCATTCCCGCAAAGGGGGCCCCTGGGCCTCGCCCTTGTAGAAACTCGCGCCAGCCCTGGGAGGGGAGCGGGGTAGGCGTCATCGGCCACATTCAACAGATGGGGAAACTGAGGCTTGCAGGGGTCTCTTGTAAAAGGAAGAGAAAAGAAACGATGATAGCTCTTAGCCAGCACCAACTCCACCCAGCCTTAGGGGTTATCTCATTGAATCCGCCCCCAAACCCCAGGAGGGAGATTCTACGGTCAACCCCCACTTAATGGAGAGAGAACTGCAGCTGAGAGAGGTGATGGCACTTACCAGGGCCTCGTAGCTGCAAGTGACCGGAGGAGGTGCTAATGCGATCATGGTTTCCCAGGTGTAATGAATGAGTGGAGACCCCGAGGCAAAGGCACTTGCTGGAGGCCAAGCCCAGCCCCCCGCCCGAGGCTGGAGATACCCAACCTGTGGATCGGGGAGAACCTTCCCACCTGCCTCACGCGTTGCCAGGAGGGAGGAGTTCGTTAGAATGTGTTTGTAAAACCTTTAAACAGTGTCCGGCATATAGTAGGTGCTCAACAAGCGGCAGTTAGCTTCATTTCCCCATTCTCTTTGGGGTAGAATTTCTGTCTGGGGGGGCGGGCTTGTGTGAGGAGACAGTGATGGATATGAGAGGCAGAGAAGACTTTGGGGTTCCCTTGGGGAGGTGAGACTGCGGCTCAGCAAGGACCCTGAACCCCTTGACCACCAGAGCTGAGTAATGCACGATGTCACCTCCACAGAGTCCTGAATGAACAGTTCTCCGAGGCTGTTGCGCGGTGTCCTGACACGTGGCATGGAGCCGTGGGTGTGCGTTCAAGCCCTGGTGGGGAAGCCAGTCCCCTGATTCTTTGCATTCATCTCCTCCACTGGGGTTTCTTGGGGACCCACAACACACCATGTGCTGGGGCTCACGCAGTGAGACAGCAGACACGGTCCCACCCCCTTGGGGCTCGGATTCCAGGGTGCTCTCCCTCCAATGCGCCCCCACCTCCCTCCCAGCGCTGGAGGATGGTGTAGGAGGCTCACCGTCCCAGGAGGAGCCCCCTCCTCACAGCCCCTTCCTGGGAGGCCCCCTCCGCTCCCCACGCCACCAAAGCCTCAGTCTCTTTCTGTTCCCTGCCAGCTCCTAATGAGCTTATATCCTCTTAAACCCACTTGGCACCCACTTAGAGAAAAGATGTGTTGCAATAGAAAAGACTGAGAAGGGAACCAAAAAACAGGGCCTAGACCCAGAAATACCCTCAGACGGAAAGGCACGGAGAACACCACAGCCGAAATCCTTGCCCTCCCCACGGCAGCCGTGTGTTTAGAGCAATGCCTGGCACACAGTAAGTGCTCAGCAAACATGAGTTATTCGCATTAATTGCTGTTCTATATCTTATACTTACATCTACTGCAGGATTTATCACTGTTTTATCTAGAAGAGTGATTTAGTATAGTGATTATTTAAATTGCTGTCTCCCAGGGGAGGCTCTGAATTCTCTGAAAGCAGGGACTCCGAATTATTTATTTCTGCATCCCAAGCGCACACCCAGTAGGCTAGAAACACATGTTTTGTTGTTGTTGTTTGTTTTTTGTATTTTTTAAAAATATACCTTTATTTCAGAGAGAGGAAGAGAGAGATAGAAACATCCATGACGAGAGAGTCATTGATCGGCTGCTTCCTGCACGCCCCTGACTGGGGATTGAGAGCCCACAACCCGGGCATGTGCCCTGATCGGGAATCGAACCCCGATCACCTGGATCCTAGGTCGACGCTCAACCCCTGACCCACGCCTGGCCGGGCGAAACATGTTTTTAAATGAATGGAAGAGTGGATAGATGAATGGATCGGTGGAGAGTTAGTCGGATGAGTGGGCTGTTACGGTTCAGATGGAGGGAGGGAGGGGTAGGTAGATTAATGGATGGGTGAAGGAATGGATGATGGATGGGTGGGTAGCTTGTGACTTAATGGACGGATGGGTAGGTGGACTGATGGATGGATTAAAGGATCATGGAGAGATGGGTGGATCGATGGATGAACAGAGAGCTGGCCCCCACGGGAGCGTGAATTCGCGGCTTTTTCGCTGACCTGTGCCAGATGCCTAAACCAATGACTGGTACGTAGCAGGTGCTCCGTGCTTAGCTCCCGAAGGAGTGGGAAGGCCTGCGGAGGACTGGCCCGCTCTGCCCTGAGCCACAGCTGAAGTCGGTGCTGCGGCCTGGATTAGGAGGGGCTGTTGCCGCTCAGACGGCCTGTGGGCTGACAGTTGAAGCCCCGTATTGACCGAGATTGTCACCAGGCCCCCTGCTGGTGTTGATGGGAAACAACGTCAGCCAAACAGTTTTCTTTCTCTTGTGATTTCCGTCCTGTTTCTCTCCTGGCGATGATCCTGAATGTTTACTCTTATTAAAGCAGCGGTTCTCGGGCCTTTGCGCTCGTAACCATCACCGGAGGGCACCGTGTTACACCTGCAGGTTTCCCCTGACCCAGAGACTCTGGTTGGAGAGGTCAGGCGTCTCTAACCAGGCTGCCAGGTGGCTCTGAATACAGTGCTCCGCCGACCACACTCCCAGGGACCCTGGCAGCGGGTGAGCCACTGCTGGTCACCGGGAGGCTGGGCTCTGTCCAGCTCCGCTGGGTGCTTCGGCCATTGGTTTACTCCCCTCTCTGGACTCTGCGCCGCCCCTTGAACATATTCCAGAACCTTCGGGCCCTGGCTTCTTTCTTACGCCTGTGTCTGTGCCGCTTCGCAGGTGGCAGCCCTGAGCCCTGACCCTTGACCGGATGGAAGCCCGCCAGCTTCTGTTTGCACGAGGTGGACACCCCGAGCTCGGTCCCCAGCTGGGGAGGAAGCCAGAAGCGGCCTGGCCTCGGTGATATAATCCAGCCCCCCAGGCCTGGGGAGCCGAGAAAGGGCGAGAAGCGCACTGCAGCTGCTGGGCCTGCAGACCCCGCCTTCGCTTGCTGCTTTCAAAGTTCTCCGGGAGCCCTCGGAGGCCAAGAGCAAGATGTAAGAAAATGGGCCCAACTCCCGGGTGTCCCGAGCCTCGAAACTCCTTCTGTGGCCCAAGGAAGCGCACCTCGGCCTCGGGAGGGCTGGCAAGCTGTCCTCTGTTCTCTCGGCCTCAGCCACGTGCTAGACTTGCCCCCCAGCTCTGGTCTTGGCAGTCACCTTCGCAGAGGGGATAAGACTGAAGACGCCCAGGGGTGCCTTCCCTAAGGGGAGCCCCCTCCAGCCAGGCCCCAGCGAGCCAGTCCGGAATGATCCCGCTATGGCCAAGCTCTGGTTCAAGTTCCAGCGCTACTTCCGCCGAAAACCTGTGCGTTTCTTTACCTTCCTGGTGCTCTACCTGACGGCCGGCAGCCTTGTCTTCCTCCACTCGGGCTTCGTGGGCCAGCCCGCGGTGTCGCAGGGCCAGGCCAGCCCCGCCGCCGGGGCCCCGGCCGAGGGCGCGGAGCTGCCCTTCCTGGGCGACTTGCATCTGGGCCGGGGCTTCAGGGACGCGGGCGAAGCCGCCAGCATTGCCCGCAGGTACGGACCCTGGTTCAAGGGCAAGGATGGGAGCGAGAGAGCCAAGCTGGGCGACTACGGAGGCGGGGCCTGGAGCCGGGCCCTCAAGGGCAGGGTTGTCCGGGAGAAAGATGAGGAAAGAGGTAAGAGGGGTGAGCATCGGGCGTGGGGGTGGCCGGGAGAAGGGAGGAAGGGTGATAATATAATAACAGCCTCAGTTTTCAGGGTGTAATAGGAACCAGCCATCAGATAGTTATAGCTACAGATGCACAGGTTTCCTTATGAACCCCCATTTCAGAGGAGAAAACGGAAGCTCAGAGAGATTTAAGTGACTTGCCCAAGGTCACACAGCTTGTAAATAGGCAATCGTGGATTGGAGCCTCACATCTGTCAGAGCTCAGCCTGACCCTCCCCTGCAGCCTTTTCCAGGGCTTGTTAAATATGCGCAAGATTAAAACAGCCAGCATTTATTGAGCACTTACTATGAGCCAGATACTCTTCCATGTATTGAATTATTACCATGACTCTCTGTGTCTTCAGATAGTCATCGTATCGGTAGGACACCAGTCATATTAGATTGGGGCCCACCCAACTCCAGCATGGCCCCATCACTTAATAAATTACATCTGTAATGATCCTGTTTCCGAATAAGGGCACATTCTGCCGTATTGGACTTAGGACTTCAGCATACCTTTTTTCTTTTCTGGAGGGGACACACTTCAACCCATAACGCCTCTAGTTTTATTCCCACTTTTCAGGCAGGACAACAGGAATCTCCAGGAGCATGAGTAATAAATAGCACCAGGTGCCCTGGCCGGCGAGGCCCAGTTGGTTGGGCGTCATCGCCTGCACCAAAAGGTCGCTGGTTCGATTCTCAGTCAGGGCACATGCCCAGGGTTGTGGGCTCGATCCCCAGTGTGGGGCGTGCAGGAGGCAGCCGATCCACATTGCAATCTCACATCGATGTTTCTCTCTCTCTCCCCCCTCCTTCCTCTCTCTCATATATTTTTTTTTAAAAAAAGAAAAAAGTGTGAGCATGCCAGCACTTCCCCCTTCACGCAGGTCATCGCAAAGATCCCCAGAGTCAAGAAGCAGCGAGCGGTAGTTCAGAACCTAGGCCAGGGTGCGTGGTTCCAACCCTGGCTCCACACGTGCAGGCTGTGTTTCCTTGGGCAAGTGACTCAACCTCTCTGGGCCTCAGTTTCCTCTTCTGTATAGAATGGGGATATTAGTGCTTATCTCATAGAATCATTGTCAAGATTCAGTGCGTGAAGCACTTAGCAAACTCTATGTCCGAGCTAAATAGTAATAATCGTAAGAACATATGAGAAAGGATTTTATAAAGGGTGGAGTGCCATCTTCGTGGGTGAGAATTACTACTTATCATGAGGCACAGGAACACATTTACTACGTTAAGAAAATGAAGTGTGTGGCTTAAAATTGGGTGGAATCATTCACCTTGGCCCACAATAGAGGCAAACTGTAAAGCCCGCGCACGGCACTGTGAATGGTCAGTGTGTTACTTCCTTGCCTTCACTTTGTGCCTGTTGTGTGCGAGACACTGTGGTAGAAACATTGACACAAGTCACTGCCTTTTAACCTGGCTGGGTTGGTACTTTGACCCCCACTGTGACCAAAGCTAGGCCTCCGAGCGCTTACCTGGCCTAAACTCACCAGGCCAGTGCTTCCAGTGCCTGTGACCTTCAGTCTCTCCTGCCTGCTTTTCTGCTCAGAGGAAGGAATTGGTACCAAAAAGCCAATCAGGCCTCGTAGCCAAGGCGCCCTGCTTGCTCCTGTCACCCTTTCCCCTTTGACCCCAGCCGAATCTGACTCTTCTCCTCTCCCCAAAGCCAAGTACATCGGCTGCTACCTGGATGACACCCAGAGTCGGGCCCTGCGAGGCGTGTCCTTTTTTGACTACAAAAAGATGACTGTCTTCCGTTGCCAGGACAACTGTGCGGAACGGTAGGGCCCCGACGTCCCAGGCTCCGTTCATTTCAGACCCCTTCCTTCTCAGGTTCCTGCCGGTGGTGGTCTCCCTTTCCATGGGGGGGGGGGTGATGGAAGGTGAGACCACGACCACAGGGAAAGTGCAATGCAAGGGTGTGTGTGCATGTGTGTGTGTGTGTGTGTGCGCACACCCATGCATGCAGATGAGCAGGATTCTCCTGGAGTTGGTCTGTGGGCGTGTGTGACCGTGCGGTTGTGTGAGGCTGTGCCTAGGAGTGAATTTACAGTGCACAGTACGCAGGGCCAGCTGGTTACGTTTGTGAGCCTGATGCCAACACATAGTTAGGTTTCAATAATAGTGGCTGTGTGTGCAGGAGTCTTTGTGAATTGTGCGTGTGGGGGGGAAAGCGCGTGTGGGTGTTCGTGTGCATGCAGGTGTGAATCTGTGAGCAGGAGCCTTGGGAGATGTTCCAGGGAAGGTGAGACAGGAGCCCGGGTATCAGGGGACTTAATGGTTTCCCAGCTGAGAAAGCCCTTGTTCTTCCCCCCAGGGAGAAACACTCACCTGTGCAGACCATGCTTTTTAATCTAAGAGGGAATGATATTTAGACTAGAACATACACTGGGGAAGGGAGCTGACTTTCCAAGAGTGGATGAAACCCCCAAGGACTGGCGAGCAGGGATGGGAGCCATCGGTCCGGGCCTGGGCACCAGCGTTGCTGCCCCCGGGGGCACCGTGGGGCTAAGTTGACCTTCTCCTTCCCTGTGTCCTGGGTCCCCTGACCTGTGGTGGCTTGTGGAGAGGCCTCTAACATGTTCACCTGGCTGGCTCTGGAGGTCCCAGCGCAGAAGGATGCAGCTGCATGGCTGGAGTGGAAATGGGCAAGGGGGTGACCAAGGGACTCTTAGAAATCACTGTCCCTTCTATAACCAGCTTCCTGAGTATCCACCGTGGAAGTCCTGAGCCCAGGACCCCCTCCAGCTTGGGAAAGTCCGAGCCTTGATGATATCAATTCGTTCATTTATCTCTTGAACTGTGGGGAGACAGAGGTGGATTCCACAGAGCCCAAGCCCTTGTGGAGCCCACGGCCAGGCGAGGGGACAGGCACGTAAGCAGGAGAGGGCAATACAGTGAGATGAGGGTCACAGACCGTGGAAATGCAGAAGAGCCCCTAGCCTGCCTGGGGCGTCAGGAGAGACCTCTCAGAGCAGGTGACAGCCAAGGTGAGCTTCAGAAAACAAGTCAGACCAGGCCGGTGTAGCTTAGTGGTTGAGTGTCGACCTGGGAACCAAGAGGTCACCGGTTCGACTCCCAGCCAGGGCACATGCCCTGGTTTCGGGCTTGATTCCCAATAGCGGGCATGCAGGAGGCGGCCAATCAACGTCATCGATGTTTCTCTTTCTCTCTCTCCTTCTCCCGGTTTCTCTAAAATCAGTAAAAACATATATTTTTTAAAAACTTGGAATTCAGTTGTGCCGCTCAGCGGCTGTCTTTCGGCTGTCCGTGTGTGCTTTCAGGCGCTGGAGACACGGAGACGCGCCCGCCACGGGCCTGCCCTCGGGCAGGGACAGGCGGGGCCGCTAGAATAGCGGTGGCCTACCCTCGGCGGGCTCTCGCTCTGTGCCACGCACTGTTCTCGGCACTTTGCAAATATTAACTCTTTAACCCCCACGAGACCTTCTACGCGGTAGGAATGTTCTGATCCACACCCCACACGCGAGGAAGCCGGGGGTGGGGGTAAAAGGAGGCCTGGGGCTGGGCTGGGCCTGCTGATGAGGCGCGGGGGTCGTAGAGGCCAAGGGAGCGGAGCTCGGCTGCTCTCGTTCTCACAGCCAGCGGCACGTTCGAATCACCCCGGGGAACTTGATTGTTTTATTATTTTCTTAGATCACTTTTTTTAATTGTTTAATTACAGTCGACGTACAGTATTATATTAGCTTCAGGTGTGCGCCCCAGTGATTAGACATCACGGAACTTGCTAAGTGATCGTCCCGATAAATCTCGCCCCACCTGACACCACACGTAGTTATTAGAATATTATTGACTGTATTCCCTGTGCTGTGCTTACATCCCCGCGACTGTCCTGTTACTACCAGTGACCACTTCTCAGCCCTTTCACCTTTCCCGCCCGGCGTCCCGACCCCCTCCTGCCTGGCGGCCATCAGAATGGTCTCTGTGTCCGGGAGTCTGTTTCTGTTCTGCTTGTTATTTATTCTGCTTTTTTAGATGTTTCCTGGAATAAAGGGGCTGGACTCTGCACATACGTTTGGCTCATGGCTCTAGGCAGGGAGGAGAGAGAGAGGGGTGGGGTGGGGGGACCACAGGATGTGAGGGGGTGTGTGTGTGAAGCGGCCGAGTGCTGAGGGCGTATACAGGCGGTGTCAGTGTGGACACGGTGTGCCTGTGGACGGGGGGACGGGGGTGTGAGACATCAGGCGGGGCTGAAGGCAGGCGGGTGGTCCCTAGGGGCCCCGTCTCCCAGGGCCGGGTGAGTGTCCCTGTCCCTGGGGTCTTGCTGGTGGCAGGTGCCCTGGCCTGACAGCAGCCTTCCCCAGGGGTTACCTGTACGCCGGGCTGGAGTTCGGCGCCGAGTGCTACTGCGGCCACAAGATCCAGGCGACAAACGTGAGCGAGGCGGAGTGCGACATGGAGTGCAAGGGCGAGCGGGGGAGCCTGTGCGGCGGTGCCAACCGCCTCTCCGTCTACCGGCTGCAGCTGGCCCAGGAGTCGGCCCGCAGGTGTACGTGAGTTGGCCCCTGCCCCCCTCTGCGGCTCCGTCCTTGGCCGGCCTACCTGCCCGCACGTCTGCCTCGCACCTTCCGTGGCTCCCCATCTCTCCCGTGCCCTCGGCTGCCCTGCAAGGCTCCACAGTCCTGCCCCAGACTCACCTCCCGCCCCGCCCCGTGCGGAGCCGTTTGCTCCAGCTACCTGGAATGTTCCCGCCTGCCCTCCTCCCTCCCATCCCGAGCCGCCTCCTGGGCCGCCTGCACCCCTCGTCACACCGTCACACCCGCCTTCCGCCTTCAGCTGGGCTACCGCATGAGCTCGGCCTGTCCTTCCTGGTTTCCTGAAAGCAGATTTTCTGTAACAATTGATGACAGTGGCGATAATGACAGCCACAAGCAATGGCTTTCTAAGTGCCGTATGTGGAATAGTACATCTAATTCTCACACTGACGCTTCAAATAGGCACTGTTATTCACCTACTCCCGTTTTACAGGTGAGGAAACTGAGGTTCAGTGTCATATAAACCCCAGAGCGTTTAAACCAACTCCAGAGCCTAGGTCTTTAATGCTCCCCTAAAGAGAATTTATCCCTTGCTTGTCAGTGCTTCAGTCTTGTTGGAAAAGTCTTCAGTTTCCAACGTGAGGGAGGAAGGGAGGTGAATTGGAGAGGACAGGAGCCAGCCCTGTGCTGTGGACACCGTCCCACTGTTCCCTCTCCAGCTGTTTAATAGCAGTTAGTATCTGACTCTTGAAATCTGCTGTGTTCCAGGCACCGTGCTAAGCCCACTGCAGGCCTTTCGCATTGACCTTCCCTACAGCCCTTTCAGGCAGCGATGTTACCATCGTGAATTTTACAAGGAGAAAACCGAGGCTTAATGCATTTACGTAAACCTGCCCCAGGCCACACAGACCTTCAGACCTGTGAAAAGAGCTAATGGCCTTGATCGTCATGGTTAAGCTTGGGAGGCAGGCACAGGAATCCACAACCACGTCTCTAACTCGGGGGCCAGCGCTTTGGAACTTGAACGTGCCCGTGGACCCTGTGGGGACCTTAAGCGCACGATCTGATCTGATCCAGCAGGTCCAGGTGGGATTCTGCATTTCTAAGGAGCTCCCAGGTGATGCTAGGCTGCTGGTCCAGGGACCACACTTTAATAAATAATAAGGCCTCAGGCCCCAGCAGAGATGCCGAGGCCCGCCGGAGTGTAGGCTTGCTCACGCAGGCAGGTCCGGCAGGCCTTCACGCCTGTCTGCGCGCAGAGAGAAGTAGGTCCCTGCCACGTGAATGCCATTGCTTGTAAAAATCCACCGTTGGTTCAGCACGACAGTGTATTCTGTTTTCCAAATGCCATGCTTCTGAAGCCCCCTTCAGGCTTTGCTCTGCGGTAGGGTCGAGTGTGCTGCCAGTTTGCAAAGGGGCCGATGCCTGCAAACCGAGGCCCCAGCCGCCTCCCCGTGGGGCGGAAGCCGGCCTGGCAGAGGACTCAGGTGGCGTGTGAGATCCAGGCCGGAGAGCGTGCGCACAGCCGGTTCCTGGCTCGGCCGTTCATGTAATGAGTTTTTAATTTGATGGCAGACTTGTCATATTCATCACTGAACCCTTTATGCCAATATTTGTGTTATTTTGATGGTGGCTCTGATCATCTGAAGAGATGGCCTTAGTGTCACTGGTATTTAGAGGGAAAGCTGCTGCCACTAAAACATCCCGGTGGATGGAGATGAGCCAGAAAATAAGAACTGGGCTGCGTGTGTCATTAGCCACATATTGGCCAGACGTCCTCTTGGTTAATGTTCGGATTGGACATTCCCCCCCCACACACACACACACCTGAGATCACCTGTTATAACAACATGCTCACAGATCATCAGAGATTTTTCAGTATAAGTCTCAACACACAAAGACCACTAAACAAGGGTGTTTTGCCCTTGTAGCAGTAGGAGGGCTGGCTGGTTGCTGCCGAGCAGTCCCTGAGGTGTCCAAGAGAGAGACAGGCCCAAGACCATTGCGGGGGGGGGGGGTCTGTGCAGGGGATTGCGGGGATTCTGTCTGAAGGAGCCAAGGGAGCCGCCCTTGAGCCGAATCTTACTCTAAGGAGATTTAAAGTTGAAAGGGAGAGCCGTGTATTCTAGCCATGAGCAAAAGTCCAGGGTCAGCAAAGATCAGGCGTTGAATGCCGCGTTGGAAGGACCTTCCTTGCTGATGTCCCATTTTACAGTTTTGGAAACTGAGGCCCAGAGAGCAGAATGCCGTTGTTTATAAAAATCCACCCTTGGTCTGCTCGATAGTGTATTCTGTTTTTCAGATGCCATGTCCCTGAAGCCCCGTTCCAGCTGTGCTCTGCGGTCAGGTCGAGCGTGCTGGCTAAATCGAGCCTTCTTGGGGGCAGGCTCGCAGAGGAGGGCTGTTGGATTAGGGCCTTGAAGGACACCTAGGATTTTGCCTGGTGGAGAGAGAGGAGGAGGGTACACGGAGTCAAGACAAGTCGCCAAGAGGTGGGAGAGGACCCCAGGCCAAGGGAACAGGGTGTGCAAAGCCTAGAGGTGATTTCGGGAAGCGACGGGCAGGCACGACTTTTCCAAGGCCACAGTGCCTCTTAGGCACCGAGCGTGGGATGGAACTCAGGCCTCTGGCTTCTATTTTGGGAGCTTGCTCACCTTGACCTCTTGTATTGAATTCAGGACCCCGTCTCCTCTCCTTTTAGGGTAACTCCTTGGCTCTAGCTTAGCTCCTTTTCTCCCTGACCCCCGATTTCTCCTCTGCCTTGATTCCTGACTCTTAACTAATACGGCATCTCCAATGTCTTTGCTCTGACCCAGTCGGAGCACCCCTGGCTTCCTGGGATCTGATTTATACACAAATCAATGAGAAAGGGAGGCTTCCAAGTCACGGGCACACGACACTCCCTTGTAGCCCATCAGTCAAAGAAATGACCTGCAACCTCCAGGAAGCAGGTCGGATGGAAACCAGAGTCATTGGTCGGTATGAACACCGTGTCGTAACTGTCTCCCTGAGCAGTGGCACCGAGCTCTTAGTGACTGCGAGGTTCCAGTGGAGGCTTGTTCCCTTCCGAGCCCCACTCGGGCGGGCGGGGGACGTCCAGCTCCCACGGCAGGCGCCCTGCTGCTCCGCCTTGGCACGGACTCTCAGAAGACCCGAGAAATGAACTTCCTTCTTGGCTGGGTCAGTTGTCACAGCGGGTTTGCTAAACGTGTCGGCAAGTGTAGCCCTCCTCCCAGGGCCAGAGACCTGCAGGTGATTTGAGAACATTCGGGCTGGACAGGATGTGGCCACAAGCATCGTTTGCCTGAAAGATTGTTGTAAGATTTGTGTCGCGAGGCTCCTTAGAACTGCCCAGAACATCCATGTGTCCGGCCCCTGGGTGGCTGTCCATGGTGCTGACCATCCTTTGGTGCTGCCCAAAGTCCCCATGACCGCAGGCCAGCCTCTCCCAGGGCTCTGCCCTTTTTCTTCCAGGTGTTTCCTTTCTATCTCGGTGAATTTTTTAGGAAGTTTGCACTGTCACAAGGATCAATAGATCCTTGATGTATGGTTCACAATTCACATAGTGGATTTTGTGGACCATTGTTAGTTCTGGCAATTTTTTTATTTTTATTTTTGTCTTCCAAAGTTAGAAGGGGGATTTTGTTCAACGCTTGTGATTTATGCTCAGGGATACTCCATTCTAGGCGCTTCTGTTGAGGGGAGGCTCGGATGATCCCGGGGAAAGTCCCATGTTGATGGACAGACCACGTCGAGCCCCTTTGCCAGGCCTGGAGGCCTCTCCTCGCCCTTGTCTGGGACTCCTGGATTTTATCACTTCCGCGGGCCTTCATGAATTATGCGGTGCAGAGCCAAGGAGATGACAACTAGAAGGGTTTTCCTCCCTCTTCCTCACGATGGGGGGAATGGGTGAGCTGTTCTCCCCGGCACGAAATCCAGGAGGGCCGTGGGAGTCCTGCGGGCTTTGCAATCAGGCAGACGTTTCTATGCCAGCTCACCTTCTCACTTGCCTGCTGTGTTGACTTTGGCCAAGCCATGTATCCTTTTTGAGGCTCCAGTGCCTCATCCGTCAAATGGGGGCAATCCTAACCTTTAAAGATCCCTGCGACCGCCCAGTGAGATGAAATCGGGAAAGCATCCAGCACAGTGTCCGTTGTTGTAAACTAACCCCCACCCCTCACCGTCTTCCTAAAATGACGACTCCCCGACTCACTCTGAGCAGCACCCAGTTCCAGCGACTTGAATTTGCAGGAGTCCGCGGGAGACTTCGGGGGTGCCCCCAAAATGGCTGAATTCTCCTCAGACAATTAGGCTCTTTGTATAATTCAATCTCTCTCTGATTATAGGTAGCTGTTAACAGTTCCCAGCTCGCTGCCTTTCTCCCTGGCCTGCATCTTTAATGCAGCGGAGCTTGGCCTAATTACTGGGGGGGGGGGGAGCCTCTTTCAAACCAAGGAGAACTCTTCCACGCCCGCCTTGAAGCCAGTGCCTGACGACATTTACTTCATTTTTGTGTGTGAAGCCCCAGAACAAAGATCCTGGGACTTCAGAGGCACTTGCAGCTGGTGCCGGGATCTTCACCACCTGCCCCCAGCAAGGGGAGCTGTGAACAGTTGCTGCGCTCGCCTCTTGCTAACAAAAACCCCAAGGTGCTGAGGTCACACGGCATCTCAGCGAGCCTGGCAGTGAAGAGCTGGCGTTGCCAGGATGTGGGGCGCGGGCCCCTGGGACCCTCGGCCCCCTGCGGCGGGGCCTGAGAGGGTTTCCGGGAAACGCAGGCGGCGGGCACGGGATCCCTGAGCCTCAGCCACGTTAGAGCCCGCAGGCCTCCCGCGGAACGCCAGAGCTGTGGGAACCCGGGGTGCGGCGTCCGACGAGATTGGGGTCCCATCCCAGCTCTGTTCCTCACTAGCTGTGAGCCCCGGAAAAGTGACCGAGCCTTGTGACATCTCAGGGTGTCTGCCTGCAACACCGGACAGTGGTATCTCCGGCCTCATGGGTTGTGCCGAGGATTAATTGAGATAGAGCCGGTGTAACACGCTCGGCGCTGACGGCCGTTGCTGTTACCCCTTAGCGTTAGTCCTCAGGAAGACGCTACTCGGGTCGCTGTTACTGTCCACGGGCTGTGCGGGCAGGATGGGCAGCCCTGTGGGAAGACCCCACATCCAACAGCTTCGCGGCTCCTGGAACCAACTTCCCGAACCTGTTCCCTCCCCACCCCCACCCCCAGCACATACCTTGTCCAAAGAGAGACTCACAGGGTAGCTCCTGATCCCTCTCAGGCCCTTTAGGACTCTGAGAGCCTCACCTCACTTGGAATTCAGGGCACTCAGCTCAGCCCCCCCCCCCATCTCTAAACAGGGAGGGTGAGGGACTCATTAGCAGATGCTTAAACGTCAAAGGGAGCTGGGCTTAGGGAGTCTTCCCTCCTCCCCACCCTTGCAGTCTGGCCTCCAGAAGTCTAGCAGGCAGGAGAAGATCCCCTGGGGAGATGCCAGGTTAGGGACTCTCTTTTCCCTCACCTCCCTTTCCAGTTAAGTCTGAAGGCAGCCAGCGAGGGGCAGCTTCGCGGACCTTTGCCTGCCCCCTTCCACTGTCCTCACAGCTCCCGAGGCCCATTCGCGTCCATCTCGGAATGATCCGTCAACATTCATGGCCCCGTTTTAGAGATGAGAACACTGAGGCCCCAAAAGGAGAGAAAACGTGCCCAAGGTCGAAGGGTGAGGAAGGGTGGAGCTGCCAGGGTGGACGTTTGGAGGTACAGACGCTGCATCCCAGGGAGGAGAGGCCAAGTAGGGGCCGGAGCTCGTGTCTGCTGGTCTGAGAGCAAGGCCCGCCCAGCGTCTCGTGACTGTGACGGGTGTCGGCATCCTGCTGAGCCTTTGGGTTTAGGGAAGGTTTCGCCTGCACCATTTCAGGCTCCCCGCCTCTTTAGCTCCCCCGCTCCCTGCCGTTTCAATGCGGGGAAACTGAGGCCTGGAGGACCACACGGGGGGTCAGCAGCATCCCGACCGCTCCAGCCGCCCCCACAGCTGCTGCAGCTGCCCCCTCCCCAGCCTGGAGCCGGACACGGGCGAAGCAGAGGAGCGAGCGCTGGGCGTGTGCAAGCCCGCGGCGAGTTCTGGAAATGAGCCGTTTAACCAAACTCCAGATGTCGTGGCTGGACTGGCCTCCGCCGTGAACAGCTTCAGGCTACTGGGAGCCAGGTGGTAGGAGTAATCATTAGGGCGCCTTTGGCAGCTGAAATTTAAAACGGCCGCTCCTCAACTCCCCCCTGCACCGTCTCACTGCCCGGGGGAATAATTCCTTACACACGCACACACACACACACATGCACACACGCTTAGAAAGTGGCTCACGCTGTACGTGCCCACACACACAGCTGTAACAGAGCTATAGGGTTATGCGGTTTTGAAACGCGCTTCCCTTTCCCAGGGGCTCACATTTGTCTCCGAGGTCATCCTCAGCGAGTTGTTGTTTTTGCCAATGGCAGGTCCTCAGGTTGGTCACATAACCTCCCCTCTCTGAGCCCTGCTTCTCTCACCTGTAAAACGAGAGGTGACTACGGACCTTGTAGAGTCTCCAGGATGCTCAATGAAATGATGTTTGTAAAGCTCTCAGCAGAGTGGATCACACATGGTAGGTGCTCAATAAATGCACCTACTCAGGGCTCCTGGTTTTGACTCACGCGCCACCAGCAGCGTCCTTTGTTTTATGTGAAAGCCGTGCTTCTAGAAAGGTTCGTACGACTCGAATTTGAGAACTGAACCCAATTTTAAATGGGCCTTAGGAGCCTTTCAATAAACCTGGCAGGGCCCACTTTTTTTCTTTCGTTTGTCTTTTTTACATTTAAAAAAAAAAAATACATATTCGCTGTAGGAAAAAATAGAAAAATTTTACAAAAAGATGGGAAGAAAAATTGCCTGTGATCCTACTCTTATCGGTCAAGAGTTCTCCAGGGGAACAGAACCAGAAGATTAGATAGAGGGATAGATGATAGAGATATTTATATTTATTTAAGGAACCGGCTCACGTGACTGTGGGGCTGGCAAGTCCGAAAGCTGTGGGGCAGCTCAGCAGGCTGGCAGTGCTGGCAGGAGTTAATGCTGCAGTCTTGAGGCAGAATTCCTCTGAGAAACCTCAGTTTTGCTCTTAAGGCCTTCACCTGATGAGATGAGGCTCACCCATTCCTTTGAAGGAAGTCTCCTTAAAGTCAACTAATTGGGATATTCCCAAATGGGGGTTATTTTAAAGGGAGTCCCTCCCACATATCAGTCCCTTGCAGCCTGTGGGTGCTCAGCACTGGATGGGCAGAGACTCCCGAGGCTCAGGGTTTCCCCCCTGAAGCCCTGGATGATGGGAGGAGAGGGCTTCCCTGATGCTGTGAGGAGGGCAGACAGGCCTGGCCTTTTGCTTCCTTCCATCCCCACGCGCTCAGCCCTCCCCTGATGCGATCGTGTGAACCCTCCCTGGCATCTCCCATCTCCCCACATGGGGAGGTGCCATGGTTGAGAATCAGGAGGTGAGGCATAGGAATGCTGACAAAGAAAAGGGGACAGTGTGGCCCAGTGAGAACATCTCAGCGACCTGGGTTGCTGACACAGATGCCGAGATTGAGCTGTCTAGCTCCTTAGTCTCCCTTTTGGTTCACTGTGTGATCTTGGGCAAGACTCTTGCCTTCTCTGGGCTTTCACTTCCAAGCGCTTCTGTCAGAAGGCGGTCCCCCCGGCTTAGACCTGACGACTCCTCTTTTCTCTGGCTCTCCAGATGGAAGCGCCGTCTTCCGAGGCTGCTTCCGCAGGCCCGACAACCTCTCCCTGGCCTTGCCCGTGACGGCCGCCATGCCGAACATGTCCGTGGACAAGTGCGTGGACCTCTGCACAGAGAAGGTGAGATGGGGGACTCCAGGGAGGTGCAGGGTAAGAGTTACACAGGGTCACTTTCTGTCCCTCTGAGGAAGTGAGTTTGTTCCAACAGTGAGGGATGCCCAGGAATGAATGAGACATTGGAACTGGGCCTAAAAGCATGAGTAGAAGATGCCAGGTAAAGGCAGGGACAGTCCCACCTCAGGACAGAGTGAGTTCCCCGTCACCGCTGAGAAAGAAACCAAACATACTCTGGCAAAATTCCCTGGACCCAGCCACATAGGTGTGACCTCGGTTTGTTACCCGATTACTCCTGGACCAGCTTCTGGAGGAAATTCAGGGCTTTGGGTCTTGAGCAGAAGCAAATTGGACAAAGGACAGTCCCCTGCCCCTCAAACCTCAGGTCCGTCCTGCTCCCACTTGGCTGTCCCATAGAACAGAGAGCAGTTAGGAGCTGCTCTCCCAACGAAGACTGTGAGACACGTGGGCCCCAGCCCCCTCTCTGGCCTAAAAGAATGGGTCCAGCCGGCTTCTCCCGAGGCGCGGGTATTGTCTCCCTCTCAGACGGGGGACACGGACCATCGCGGGGTGCACACCGTGAGAAAGGCGCTTCTTTCTCAGTTTTCTTCCCAGTCCTCCAGGAGCAAGCTCTTCTCAGTGCTAAAGTGTCTTTCACGCCTCTCCACCCTCAACTAATCTCCCTTCTGCAGGAAAAAGGGAGCCGACACGGGGCTCGGTCTTGGCAGGCAGGGCGCCTTGGCAGGAATTTAATTACACTCTTGCGTGTCTATAGTATTTGCGTTTAGAGTATGGAAACTGTGGCAGCCTGAGCGGTGCACGGTACCGCTTGTGGGAGTGATACAGAGTTTCCCTGGAAGTTAAGTCCAGGTGAGTTGATTTAAAGGAAACAAACAAGCAAATAAATAAACAGAGTCCAGGGAAACAAAAAACAGTCACTGTGTAAGGTGGCGGGGGTGCTAATTAGCTTGATTGTGATGATTAATTCACCGCGTATATGTGTATCCAGACGTCAAGTTGTACACCTTAAATATAGATACTATTTTTGTCTGTCAGTTACACCTCAGTAAAGCTGGAAAGATACAGTGGTGCAGGAGGTGCACGGATGGGGCGACACTGTAAAAGCTGGAGTCACTGACAGAGTTTGGGCACCCGCACGTTGGGAAGAGGGATGGAGACTGGAATCCCAGGCAGTCCAGGGATTTAGCGGCTTCCTTCCTCTCCCTCCCCCTCTCCCACTCCCTCTCCCCCCCCAGGAGTACCCACTGGCGGCCCTCGCGGGCACCGCCTGCCACTGCGGGTTCCCCACCACGCGATTCCCCCTCCACGAGAGGGAAGACGAGCAGCTCTGTGCCCAGAAGTGCAGCGCGGAGGAGTTTGAGAGCTGCGGGACGCCCAGTTACTTCATCGTGTACCAGACGCAGGTGCAAGGTAAGCCAGGCCTCCCCCGGCGCCCCCGGGCTCTCCCAGGGGCCTCCCTCCCAGAGGTGCCTGTTTCACACAGCCCAAACCGCACAGGCCAGAGGCCAGAGGGCAGAGGGCAGAGGGCAGGGCTGGTGCACTTGGCCAGGCTTAGAGATCCTGGATAGGCCACAGAGAGAGGGCCCTGGGCAAGGCGGGTGGGTTCTAAGGACCCTCATCTCTGTCCCTTTGGTGGCTCTTTTCTTGAAATGGAGACAATGACCTTGAGTGGGAAGCCATCCAGGCTGGGAGGGGGAGACCTGGGTCTCTAACACAGACCCACTGCCTGATGCTGTGTAAGTCACAGCAACCCTGTGAGGGAGGAACCATTTCCCCCATTTTACAGATGGGGAAACTGAGGCCCAGAAGGGGTTTCATCGTGTGCACTGGGTTGAACAGCTGGGAAGTGGCAGGGGTGGGGCTTACACCCAGGCTTCATCTGTCCGTGCCCTTTGCAGACAACCGGTGCATGGACAGAAGGTTCCTCCCAGCCAAGTCCAAGCAGCTCATCGCTCTGGCTAGTTTCCCAGGGGCCGGCAACACGTGGGCTCGCCACCTCATCGAGCTGGCCACCGGCTTCTACACCGGCAGCTACTACTTCGATGGCTCCCTCTACAACAAAGGTGAGGAGGCTGCCCGGGAGGGCATGGGAGTACCCTTCCTGAGCACCTACTGTGTGCTGCTCAGCCTGTTGAAGCATGTTTCTGGAGACCTACTATGTGCTTGGTGGCTTCCCTTCACTCATATCCCACAAACATTCCCAGAGCATCGTGTCCTGGGGACTGCACCGGCATCTGTTCAATAATGGACATTTATCAGGTCCATACTATGTGCCTGGTACCTTCCCTCCATTCAGATCACTGCAAACGTTCCTTGAACACTTCTGCAGCTGAGAGATGCTTACCTTCATGAAATCCTCAAACCCTGATGGGCCCCGGAGCATGGGGGAGGGGAGGGGAGGGGGGACACAGTGCCAAAGGAGGGGTGACTGCTGGATCTTTTTGCAAAATCAGTTCCCATCACAGTGCCTCGCACATAGTAGGTGCTCAGTAAACACATGAGCAAACGAAGGCGGTAACAGGTGCATGCCTGAGGCTCCCAAAGGGGCCCAGCAGGGGGCACGGTGGGCTTCGCGCCCGCCTGCTGACCTGTGCGCCCCGGCCTGGCTGTGGGAAGGGTTTAAGGGCGAGCGGGACCACTGGCGCAGCGGGAGGACCATCTGCATCAAGACGCACGAGAGTGGCCAGAAGGAGATCGAGGCCTTCGACGCCGCCATCCTGCTCATCAGGAACCCCTACAAGGCCCTCATGGCGGAGTTCAACCGCAAGTATGGCGGCCACATCGGCTTCGCGGCGCACGCCCACTGGAAGGGCAAAGGTACTGCTGGGGCGGGGGGGGGCAGGGCAGGGGACCATGGAATCACCGAGGAGGGAGGAAAGGTGGCCGTAACCATCGTGAAATTCCATTTCACAGGTGGGAACACCATCCCCGGGAGGGAGGAGGGCCTGGGGCGGAGGCCCCTGTGCAGACTGAGCTGGGGCTCTAGCCCAGGCATTGGCTACCAGGCCCTTTCTTACCTGGGGTGAGGGGGGGTGTCACCAGCCTCCTGGGGCATTCAGGGGTTCTCTCCTGGCCTAGCCCCTCATCTCAGGCTCAGACAGTTTTAATTCCCCAGCCCGCCTCGCCTCTCTTTCCTCCCTCAAGCTGGGAGCTTTAAAAACAAAGAGAAGGAATCGTCTGGACCGGCTGAGCCAAGAGGCTCCAGGGGGTGGGAGAGGGGGGGTTCCAGCCCACGCATCTTACGTTGAGGGCCTGGGGTCCCCACATCAGTGTGGAATTGGGTGGGGTGTCCCCTCCCGAGCCTGACGCAGGTCTTCAAGAGCTGGGGCTGAGAGCTTTGCTCCCAGAGCCCAAGCCTCACAGCCCCACCCAGCCCTCTCCTCTCACTTGCGTCACTTGAGTTTGAGACCCTTACCTTAGGGCCCCGGCACCAGCAACGTCAGCATCACTTGGGAGCCGGTTAGAAGCACAGATCCTCAGGCCCCTTCCCCCAGACCCGCTGAATCAGAGCTCCCGGAGGGGCCCGGCTGTCGCCTGCGCGTTAGCGATCGCCCCAGGTGTCTCCGACACGCCCCGCAGTTGTCCAGCCGCCGCTTCAAACCCTGGCTGCTCCAAGCGCGGCCGCTGGGCCAGTGGCATTGACTTCACCTGGAAGATTTTTAGAAAATCAAATCTCACTCCCCCTCCCCCCCATGCCCAGGCTTAATGGATCAGGATCTGCATTTTATTTTTATTGTATGTTTAAGGAATAATTTTTTATTTTTAGAAGAGAGAAGGGAGAGGGAGAGAGAGAAACATGGATGTGAGAGTGAAGTGCCTCCTGCACGCCCCCCACCAGGGCTAGAGCCCGCATCCCTGGCATGTGCCCCGACCAGCAATTGAACAGCAACCCTTCCGTGCACGGGACGGTGCCCAACCCACTGAGCCACACCGGCAAGGGCCAGAATCTGCATTTTAAGGGGAAGCTTCGTGTGCACTTGAAAGTTTAAGCACCCTGCTTTAGGACACCCTCAGCCTGGAGTATGAGGGTCGCCTCCATCAGAGCAGAGGTCACCCAGCTGTCGAGCATGTCCACCCCGCCCTCCCTGTGTCCCCCCCCCCCCCCCCCCCAGTTACAGCTGGGTCGAGGCTCCTGTGACGCAACCTCCCCTTCCCCGTTGGTTCCATAACATTAATTTTACAATATCCCTGGAGTGGGTCCAAAGCAAAGTTTTATGTGAGCTGATTACACAAGGTGAATTGTCCTGGATCTGTGTAATGAAACGGAGACGGTGGTTAATGGGTCCGTGGGGAATTAAGTGCAGCTCAGCTATTAATCAGGCCCCGTCCCTCCCGGAGACAGGACGGTGGGGCCAGGTGGCCGGCCCAGGCCCCGCCAGGCCCACGCGTGCGCCAGTTCCGGCGGAACCAGCCCCGTGCCCAGCGGTCCATGGCTCGGGAGCCTTTATTCTCAATATGAGGGCAGCAGTCAATTACCGGAAACGCTGAGCTAAAGGCTTTTGTTTTTTGTTTGTATTTTCCCTTCCAGTGAAGTCACTGAGGAGCTTCGAGTGAGGGATCTGTGCCATGGGGACCGCGGGGGGTGGAGGGCAGGGGGACGGCTGCTTCCTAAACAGCCTGGATATCAAATGTGGTGTTGAGGGGAGCTCTGACCAACATGATGGGGCCCGTGAAGCACCTCAGAGATGCTGGGGGGCCAACATCAGAATAATCGTAGCAGGAGCCACATTGATTGAGCATCTCCCATACCCCAGGCTGTGCCAGGGCCTTGGCAACTCTTACTCCGTTTCATCTGAGCAGCATCTAGGACGCTGGTCTAGCACAGTCCCCATTTTGCAGATAGGTAAACTGAGACTCAAGGAGATCGACTCATGTCCCCGAGGTCACACAGCTGATGTGGAGGGGAGCCAGGTTTTGAATGCAGGCCGTCTGACTCCAGATGCAGAGTGAGCCCTTCCATTTTTGGAGGACCACCCCGCAGTCCTCTCCAGCGACCACTTGCAATGGCCAGAAGTGGCCAGCTCTGGAAGTCTGGATCTGTGTGTCCCTGGGTGGCCGAGCGCCATCTCCATCCCCCGGGGCTTCTGCCGTGGGAGCAGCAGTTATCCCGAATCACCGGGGATGCTGGGAGGTGACTCGGGAGTGGGGAAATTCTTTTAAAAACAGCGAAACAGACTATGCACGTGCTAAATTTTCTCTAATCACCCAGATACATCTGGTCTCAACCCGTTATAACAGTATAGGCCCAATTAGCCAGATATATTGTAAATAATCTATTTTAAGGATAAAAAATATCTTTATCATTAGCATAAATATTCCCCAAGCAGTCGTGGTGTTCCAGCGGGGGGCTCTGGGGGAGCAGGAGCCCTACCACAGAGTCTGGTGTCTCCTACAAAGAAAGAGGAGCCCTTTATCACGTCGCAACTTGGCGGGTTGGGGATTTCAATTTCGTTCAACAACTATTTATTGAGCCCCCGCTGGGTGTGAGGCAGTGGGAGGAAGTCGGGGTGAGGCTGCTGGTGCCTGGGAAAGATTGGAACCTGGAAGCAGGCAGGCCTGGTCTGGATGGTGCTCCCTGGCTGTGCCGCCTTGGGCAAGTGACTCCACCTCTCTGAGCCTCAGTTTCCTCAATGGTGATAAGTGACTAATATAGTCCTTTCTTTTTAGGGTAGTGGTTAGGATTAACTGAGATCATCGGTATCCATCACCCAGCAAGGGGTGAGGGTTAAGTTATTAAGAACCAGCTGGGCTCCCCAGCAGGGTTTGGGAGACTCACTGACTAAACGTTTCCTTCTGGAAGGAGCACATGGCATTGTCCCCGTGAAAGGAAGAGAGCCTGCCCTGTGATTCTCCACCTGGGCCTCAGAGCTGAGGCTGGAATCTCTTCCTCTGTCCCCAACATCTTCTCTGAATTAATAGCTATAATAATATATTTGTTATATGTTAACATAAGTACGTACTAAAATATCAGAATGTAATGCGGTAACGTGCATTTACACATGAGCCTGTGCCTGGCGTGTAGCAGGCCCCAAGCAAATGCTGTCCCCAGAGATCAGAAAGGGCTGAGACTGGTCCAGGCAGAGCAGCCGCACCGAGGCGGGAGAAGGCCGGGGGGGAGTGTGGCGTCCAAAAGGAGTTACTGGCGTTACTGCCGTGAGTGCGGCGACCACTGCCAGCGCCCTCTGACTCAGCCCCCCTCCTGTCTCCGCAGAGTGGCCGGAGTTCGTGAGGAACTACGCCCCGTGGTGGGCCACGCACACGCTCGACTGGCTCAAGTTTGGCAAGAAGGTGCTGGTGGTGCACTTCGAGGACCTGAAGCGGGACCTGTTCGTGCAGCTGGGCCGCATGGTCCGCCTGCTCGGCGTGGCCGTCAGGGAGGACCGGCTGCTGTGCGTGGAGAGCCAGAAGGACGGCAACTTCAAGCGCTCGGGGCTGCGGAAGCTGGAGTACGACCCCTACACCACCGACATGCAGAGGACCATCGCCGCCTACATCAAGCTGGTGGACGCGGCCCTGAAAGGCAGGAACCTCACGGGCGTCCCTGACGACTACTACCCCAGATGACGCGGCGCTGGGGAGGGGACTCAAGGCCCCTGGGGACTCCGCCCACCCGGCCTCTCTTTGGTAGGGGGACAGTCCAGTCCCCTGGGCTGCTGTTGGCCTCCATTGAGTTTCCTGCATGACAAAGGAGCCTGGGGGGTGGGGGGGGGGGGAGATGGTCTGGGCATGACCCACCTGCTCACAGCCCCCTTTACAGACGGAGGAGGCCTCTGATTGGGGGAGTTGCAGCCACATGGATCTTCTTCTGTCTCCCACGACCCTGTCCCCACCACTCTGGTTCCCCTTGTGGGAAGGAGGGCTCATGGGTGCCTCACCCAGGTGCCGAGGACCTCGATGCAAGACCTGAAGGGACTGTCAGAGAAAAGTAGCCCCCCCGTTGCTCTGCCCTCCTGGGCTGAGTTCTCACAGGCCCCCTTCTCTCCACCCAAGAAGCAGTGGCTCATCAGGCCACTTGGGTTTGAAGGAAGTCGCTGGGAGTTTCTCTGTAGCATCAGGTTTCTCACCTTCTGGGGCAAGAGGGGAAACACTGGCACTCACGGGAGGCTGGCTGGCACCACCCCATGGGGTCACTGGCATCATGAGCCCACCCCCAGGGCACTTCTGAGAAACAATCCAAGGCCAGAATCCTGCCTCTTTCCTCCCCCACTGGGCCCAGGCGGTGACCTTGGGATCCCTGATCCCACATCCAGGGTTCTTCAGGTACCAACAACTACCCCACCAGGATGGCCCCACCCCACGGGCAGAGTCTGAGTAAGAACACGGCTGTGTCGCGGGGTCCGACACGTTGATCTCACACTGCCTTCTGGCCCCTGCCAACGGAGCCTTCGCAAGGGAGCTCACGTCAGGTGGAGCCAACCCCGAAAGAGACCCCTGCCACCCCCCCAGACCATCGACCTCCCCGTGGTCACAGCCCAAACGCGGCAGCTTCCCTGGGGAGGCCTTTCGGGATGGAAATGAATGGAGGGCTCCCTTCACTTCCATGCGAACGCTGCTCCCGGAGCTGAGGCATGAGACCAAAGGATTCCTGCGGACGCGAGTCCCTGATCCTTCTTAGAAAGCACTGACCCAGGATCCCTCCGCCTCCCCCACCTGGAGACCAGCGGCTGCTCACCGGCCCACACCTGCTCTCCTGCACCGTCCCCACCACGTAGATGCAAAAGCCATAGGTCACAGCTCTTTACTCTTCTGTTTGGAGCCACCCCCTCCCCCCAAGCAGCCCCCCTCTGAAGCCTCGGGGTGCAAGTAAGTGCTCATTCCCAAATAGCCAAGAGGCTACAGAGAAGGCGAGTGTAAAGAGATATATTTTTTTAAGAGGAAAATGACAAATACATTCCGCCCCTTGGAACCTGGCCATGCGAACAGAAGGGGCCAGGGAACCGGACCTGCGCTTCTCTCCCTGAGCCCCTCACCTGTCGGATTTGGGCGACCCCAGGGCCCGGCCAGGAGGCTCTGAATGTATTTTGTACCGTGTTTCTTTCCTCCCCGGCTCATTTCTAGTCTTCTTTCTCGAAGCAGTAGAGGGCTCGGCCTCCCCTCCCACTCAGAGGCCAGCTCCCTCTGGGAGCCTCTTGGTCCCAGACCTGGGCCAGCTCTTTGCCGGTGGTCACCTCCGGCCACAAGCCTCTGTCTGAAGATTCCTCAGGTCAACACCATCATTAAAAGTGGGTTTTGTTGATAATTCTATCCCGTGGCGGAGTGTTGTGTAAGCCGCGCTCACAGTGGGATGTTTTTCAGGTGTGTCTGGGTATGTAAGAGACAGAATGTTCTGGGTGCGTAACTGCCTTGTGCCTGCGCGACTCTGGAACTGCCTGTGAAGAACCAGGTGCCACTGTGTGTAAAATTGTCCCTGTGTTCAACTAACTGCCCTTCTGTGTCGTGAACCTGCATCCCCCCAAGCTGATCTGGCCCGGCCCCCATATCTGATGTGTGTGCCGGCTCCTGTGTGTGGAATCGCACACGCATGGAGGAGGAATCGCGGGTGTGCGTGAACTCATGCGTGAGAAGGTGCCTGTGTATTGTGCCTTTTGTCCTTGGCAAGTGTGTGTGTGAAGAGGGGCTACAGCGAGGGGAGGATTACCAGAGGGAGGAGTGAGTGTCCTGCTTGGAAGCCACTGAGAGTACAAAGGGACAGAGAAGGGTCAGAGCAGGCCCCTCTGTGCCCTGGTGGGTGGAGTGAGTCTCAGTTTTGTTTGTTTTTTAAACATATCTTTATTGATCTCGGAGAGGAAGGGAGAGAGAGAAACATCAATGATGAGAGAGTCATTGATCGGCTGCCCCCTGCACGGCCCCGCTGGGGATCCCGCAGCCCGGGCCTGTGCCCTGACAGGGATTCGAACAGCAGTCTCCCGGATCCCAGGTCGATGCTCAACCCCTGAGCCGCTCCCGGCCGAGCGAGTCTTATTTTTTTTGTGTTTTTTTAAATCCTCACACGAGGATATTTTTTCATTGCTTTTTCAGAGAGAGAGAGAGGAAGGGAGAGAGACACATCGATTGGTTGCCTCCTGCACTCGTCTCAAGCCGGATGGAGATGGAGCCTGCAACTGAGGCACGTGCCCTTGGCCAGAATCGAACCCGGGACCCTTCAGCCCGCAGGCCGAGGCTCTAACCACTGAGCAAACCGGCCAGGGCCAGTCTCCGCCCTCTTAATCACGCTTCAGCAACCCTCTTGAAGCAAATCCATTTCAGACCCAGAAGGAGCCAAGGTAGCGGTCGTCGCCTGTTCCTTCGTTTCTGCAGCAGTCTTTACTGAGCATCTACTGTGTGCCAGGCACCGCTCTAGGTTCTAAAGATTTAAAAAGGAACAGAACAGACAACGCTCCCGCCCCTGCAGAGGTTATATTTTCCCAAGTACTGAGCAGAAAGCTTTTGGGGAGGCGATGATGGGGCAGAGAAGGAAACAGACCTGGGTGGCCCCTGACCGACGCCAGGAGGTCATCCCCCCCCCTCGTTATTCAGCGGGGACGCTGATTCACAGAGACTGGTGGAAACCCCAAGTCGCATAGAGATTAATAGCAGACCTGGGGCTGCCCTGCTGGTGGCATCCCCAGAAAGTCCAGTCCACACACGCAGAGTGACAGCACCTGGGGAGGGAGGAAAGCTTGGCCTCCCGGTGCAGGGGACAGGCCTGGTGTGGGAGCTGGGACACCTGGGCTCCCACCCGGCTCCCTGCCGCATCCTGCCCAGGCTCCAGGATGCCAGGAGGGCAGGCAGCCGGCATCTGCTGACAGCTGGGCCTTCCTCCGGATTTCCCAACGGGCAGTGTGGGAGGGGGGGCGGGTGGGGACGCTGGGGGCAGGTCCTTGGGGGACCCATCTCCTCCCCAGGCCCAGCCTCCCTCCCTCTCCCCCCTTCTCTCTTGCGCTGCTTCGTCCTCTCCCCACGCCGCCCCCTTCCTCACGGTGCCTCTCCCCATGGCCTCCATCTCAGTTTCCCTTTTTGGGGTCTCGCTTATCTCCTCCAGCTGCTCTTTCATGCCCCCCTCATTCCGTCGTGGCCTCTTTCTGGGTTTCTGCTTCTGCCGGCCCAGGCACCTCGCTGGCTCGCTCTCGACCTCTGAGCTCTCCCTCCCTCTGCCCGCCTCCCGCTCCCTCCTTCCCTCCCTCCCTGGCCACCCCATCGCCCTCTCGGAGAGGGGGGTGACTCAGCGGGATCCAGACACAGTGAGACAAATGCTACCCAGGCCAGTAACCAAGGAAGTGGTTTCCTTAGCAACAGACTCCGCAGGCACGGGCCGGCTGCCCCATCCCTTAGCTATTACAGTAAGCCCTGCGGGTGGGGGGGGGGGGCCTGGAGACAGGAAGCCAGTAATGACACTGCTGCAGCGATCCTCTTGAGAGGGGACAGTGGTCAGAGGTCAGCTCCGCACCTGGCATCGTGGAGACACTGGGAAATCTGAGAGGTTTGGGGGAGGTGGGTTGTGGGGTCCGAGAGAGGCAAGTCGCATGGAGAGAGCTGAGGGAGGGAGCCACGGGAACTGGTGACAGACTGGATGGGGGGGGGACGGACACAAAGCAAAGAGGCCACCAAGATTCTGTCTGTGCAGCTGCTGGGAGGAGGCCCTTTGACTGATGGAGAACCTGGGGCAGAGGAGAGGAGGGGAAGGGAGAAGAGGGGAGCTGACACGGCCGCCTGTCCCGGTCTGGCTGGGGTGGCACTGGGGGGACGGAAGGTAGACACAGACGCAGAAATATCTCATTCAGTTCTCCCCGTAAGTTGGTAATTAGGAACGCGGGAGATGGAGCACGGCCCTCAGGGTGGTGAGAGGCTCCGAGAAGGTAGTTTATTGGCTCAGGGGACACAAAAGTTGGTGATGACGCTTGGATTCAAACGTGGGAACGGACCCAGAGCCTGTCCCCAAAAAAATGGAAGACAGAAGAGGGTAGGAAAGGGGGAGCGGAGAGATTTTAATCATTGATTTGATAGTTTTTCCCACTGGGAAAACCAAAATATGTTCAGTTTTAGAGAAATGAGAAAGCGGGAGGGAGGAGACAAAAGCGGCCCGCGTAGGATCGCTTTCGCAGCTATAAATAACTGCCCCCAAAGAAAACACCTGTCACTTCCAGGGAGAGGAATTCTGTCCCCATTTCAGGTTGATATTTAAATGATTCGGGGGGGGGGGGCGGCAGCAAGGAGAGCTGCAAATCTGGGTGATAATAGCATCGTCCTCGAAAAAGCAACATGTCTATTTATCGTGGTTGCACGTTGACAACCTCCCCTCAGATTCGCAGTCCCCAGCCTGCCCGCGCAGGGGGAGAAGCGTGGGGGTGCCAGCAAGCGGGCGGAGCGTCCAGGAGGAAGAAATGATGGAACATTTATCCCCGGTCCAGGCCCAGCCCGGCTGCCTCAAATCCAATTCCCAACAAAGGTGGTGACATCTCCGAGGGGGCCCTGCGTCTCTCTTTCAGGCCCTGAGAGCTGATTGAAGTGAACAGTCACGACGGAATAGAATGTGTTATAACAAAACGATTTTTGTGTGTCCTGCGTCATTTATGAAACAATTATGGGGAATGAACAGTCAGCCAGAAGTGAGAGAGATGGTGGATCTTGGTGGGGATGAGATTCGTGTGTGTCCTAAAGTGGAGGGACAACCGGGAAGGGCAGGCAACTCCGGGGCCAAAATCTCTTGCAAGGGCTGAGTCAGGCACCCGACCCGTAACCATAGTTACTTGGGCGTCCAAAGCGGAGACGGCCCAACCCTTACCCCAGACGCTCTGAAGCAGACTTTGCAAAAAAATAAATAAAGCCCAGGAGCCGGTGCGAGGGATCCTCTGGGCCTCCTAGGAGGTGAAGTTGAGTTTCCAATTGCCGTGTTGATGAAACTATCAGCTCTCACAAACTTTGGGGTGGATGGACAGAAGGATTCACCTGCCCAGACAGTGGCCAAGAAGAAGGGAGAATGTAGAACTCCTCCCGGTGATGAGAGCAGCTAATGTTTATTGAGCACTAATTACATGCTGGGTGCTGTGCTAGGAGCTTCCTGGGTATAACATCCCTGAATCGTCACCAGAAAATCCTGCGAGCCTGGGACGCTTGTCTCCCCATTTTACAGTCAGGGAAACCGAGGCTCAGAGAGGTTAAGTAACTCACCCACTGTCACACAGCTGGGAAGTTATAAAAATGGGCTTTGAACTCGGGCAGTTTAGCGTCACAGTCCATACGTCTAACCACCATCCTGTATCCCAGGGGGAGAAATGAGCCCAGAGCCCAGAAGGACGGGGTGGGTCCGGCGAGGCAACGTGGAGAAGACAGGTGGCCTTTCTGGGGCTGAGGACCCACGGGGTGGGGCGAAAGTAGAGGGAGACAAGGCCGTCGCTCCTGAAGCAGCCTGGGAGCCAGTGGGCCGGGTGACTTTGGGCTCTGAGCGGCAAGGTTGGTTTATAGGTTCCCATGGCAACTGCCAAGTAATCACCTCAGACGCCACACTGCTCCGTGATTCTCTAGAAATTCTCTCCTTTTTGCTACCACGGCCGGCCCTCCCCGCTGATGGAGGCAAGGTGACAGCTTCGTCCCCAGGAGAGATTGTGCTGGAGAAGAGAAGATGACCTGAGACCCTTTTATGATGACAATGGTGGAGGGAAATGTGGGGGTGGGAGGGGGGGATGCAGGCAGGAAAAAAAGAGAAAGGGGCTTAAAACCTCAAAGGTCCCATTGTCAGACTGGGAAGGGACTGCGTGCGGAAGGGGCTTCTCAGGTCAGCTTACAGATCGCATGAAAACCATGAAATGTCTCCCCAGGAGAATGTGAGCTTACGCAGAAACCCGCACACGGTCTCACAGGTCGTTACAAGCAGTGTTTAGACCCCCGGGACCAAAAGTAGGGAATTAAAAATCACCCAATCCAACGGTTTCCAAATTAGGCCAGCGGAGCCCTATCTTCAATCAAAGCCGAACCTGAAACACTAATCTCTAAAACGGTGCTGCTCAGTCAGGGGTTATGCCCCAGGGATATTTAACGAGGCCTGGAGGCAGTTGGTTTTCACTACGGGGTGGGGGGAGGGGCTATTGCATTTAGCGGGGAGAGCCCAACATCCTACAAAGCACATATCAACCTGCCACAACAGAGAATATGACCCCCAATATCCATAGTACCAATGCTGACAAACCCTGATGTAATGAACAGGGAGCGGCTCATCCATCCATCCGTCCATCCACCCATCCACCCACCCACCCACCCACCCACCCACCCACCCATCCACCCACCCACCCACCCACCCACCCATCCACCCACCCACCCACCCACCCACCCACCCACCCACCCACCCACCCACCCATCCATCCACCCACCCACCCGTCCACCCATCCATCCGTCCATCCATCCATCCATCCATCCATCCATCCATCCATCCATCCGCCCATCCGCCCATCCGCCCATCCGTCCATCCGTCCATCCGCCCATCCGTCCATCCGTCCATCCATCCACTCGTCCATACATCCCCTCCTTCCGTGAAATGGCCGGGGAATGGGTCAAGGAGCTCCTCCAGCATCAAACTGACTGACGTTTAGACTCAGCTGTGTGACCAAAGGCCAGCAGCCAAGCATCCCTGAGCTTTACTCTCCTCAGCTCTAAAATGGAGATGATCACGGAGTGAAACTACTGGGGTGGTTGTCCTGGGCGCAGTCACTATACACACAAGGTGGGAAAGGAGCAAAGGTATTCTCTTTATTCTCATTACAGGTATTAATGGGTGTTTTGGAAGATTTCGCAAATGAGAAATTCAGTTGGTAGTAACTGGGAAAGTGTCTGCCATTGGCTAGCTTGCGGGATCAGGGACAGCTATGGACCAAATGCTTTCACCCTCCCACGTTCTTATGTTGAAACCCCAACCCCCAGGGTGCTGGTATCGGGGGTGGACCTTGGGAGGTGAGCAGGATTAGGTTAGGTCACGAGCGTGGGGCATTCAGAGGCGTTAGACCTTTCTTTGCATCCTATGAGGACACAGCAAGAAGGCGGCCCTCTGCAAACCAGGGTAGTGATGCCTATGAACGGTGCCAGGTGGGTCCTGGAAATATCCAGGGGGCTCTTTGTAGAGCATATGATGGTCTAACCACAATGCTGTACACCTGAAACTAATACAAAATAATATTGAATGTCAACTGTAATTGAAAAATAAAATAAACACGCCTTTACTGTGGTTAAACGAATGGTAAAAAGCAACGTTTAAGTGCTAATTATTGTTATCAGAGGCCGCTTTCCACCTCATTAAGCGCATGGATTCCGTAATTGTTACCCAGTTCTCAAGGAGCAATCGGGGTTCCTCGGGTGTTAGCATCGGCCCATTTCCCACCAACGGACCCCATTCCCAAGCCACAGGCTGGCAGGCGGGCTGGTCTTGAGGCCTGGACTCGGGGTCCCGTGGAAAAGTGGAAAGGCTGTGCCTTCGCCCTCCCAGGTTCAAGCCCGGGCTCGCTTCCCAGTGCGTGGCCTTAGAAATGTTGCCTTGTGTCTCTGAGCATCAGTCTCCTCGTCTAGAAAGGGAGGCCCATGTGCGTGGAGCTCCTGACCCACTGGAGGGATTCGGTTATTATTATTGTCAATATTAGCGTTTCCTCCACCATGAGCTTAGTGATCTCTTTTTGATCAGCTTTATTAAAGTATATTTTACATACAACAAAATTTGCCAACTTCAGCTCTACGATTTGATGGATTTTAACAGGCACAATATAACCAGGTGGTCATCTTCACTGTCTCACTACAGAAGGTTACCGTTTCCACACAAAGCTCCTGCGTGCTCCCCGCAGTCAGGTTCCTCCCTCCAGTCCCCACGGCCCCTGGGAGGCTAGAAACCCACAGTCTCGGGCCCCACATTATACCCAGGGAATCGGGATCTGACACGATCCGGGGCATTGGCACGTGCGGTCATTTGTGAAGCGCAGCCCTGACCAACCCCTGCTCACTCTACAAGCCCCTCCTGCCCTGGGAAGCTGTCCCTGCACCCCCAGGCTGGGTTAGGTGACCCTCCATTTAGCAAGCATCACACCCCCTGGCAGCTGCCTCTTTCCTTGGCTGGGATCCCCGGGAGACGGAGCAGAAACTGTGATCCTTCATCCTGACGTGTGTTATTAGTGGCCACTACTTTGGTGACCCTATTAAGCAGTAGGTAACTTACCAGCACGTAATTGTCACACTCATCCTACTGGATAGAAACCACCACAATCTCTTTTCACGGCTGAGAAAACCGAGGCTTAAATGCATTGCTCAAGACCAGCATGGAAGAGGCAGGGCCAGGACTTGAACTTCTGTGGGTGTGAGACCAAAGCCGGAGGATTGAACCCCTGGTCATACCGGGCATAGCAGGTGGGGAAGGAGGGTGCAGGGAAAATGCTGCCACCTCATGTATAAAATAAAATGCGGACACAAAAACACCAGCGCACGATTTATTAGAAAGAAGCCAGCACCTTGTGTCGAGGGCTCTGGGGTCCAAGAAAGCAGAAAATCTGAAATCTCTGAGAGCCCTTTTCCCCAGCTCCTCTTAGGTTTGCAGTCCCCAAGTCCAGCCCCCCCTTAATCCAATTAAAAGGGACTTGTTTATGGTTATCAGCTCTTTATTTGGTTTGTTAAAACGTGCAAATTACCCAGAGGCCTCTTGGTCCCCTGAACCAAAGGTGTCGCTAAAACTATTAAGTTAAATCCAATTAAGCACAGCTGCTGGTGCTTGAGTGAGGCGGGGCAGGGAGGGCGGGGTTTTGCTGGGGAGAGAAGAGATCTGGGCTCCTCACTTAGCATTCGGAGTGTGGGTAGGAAAAAGGCAAAAAGAGGCACCACTTGCCCTGTACCAGACCCGGGGTACATCCTTTAATTATCTCAGGAACTCCGCAAGATGGGCCTGATTGGACCCATTTTGTAGATGAAGGAACTGAGGCCCAGAGAGGTGCAACAACTTGTCTAGAAGGTCACCCGACTGGGAAGTGGCAGAGGCAGGATTTGAGCCCTGATCTGGCCTTAGAGGTCATCTGGCCAAGAGGAAGGCTCTGGAAACACCGAAACCTGAGCCTCCCCATCCTTAAAGCATAACCACGGCCGCCTCCCAGGGTTTGGGGAGGGGTCAGTAAACTATGTTCGTCTTCAGCGTTTGGCGTATCGTAGCTACTCGTGATGTGCTCACATCTGATAACTGCACTCTTGTCGAAACCCATCTCCTTCCACTTCCTATTTCTCAGAAGGGAAGGTCGAGACCCAGGAGGGGAATGTGACCTCCTCAAGGTCACAGAGATTCCGTGACAGCTGCTTGTGGGTGAAAGCTCGCCGGGCAGTCACGGGAGAACGGGGGAGCTTCAGACACGCTGGGGCGCCTCACCTCAATTCTAACCGGGCAGAGGGCTCTCAGGAGCTCCAGGCTCCTCCCCGCTCCCCAAGACCAGCAGGCCAAGCCCCGCCCTCCACAGGCCCAAAACCCCCCCAGGAGAAAAGCAGGGGAGGGGCAGCCTCTTGGAGAAGCTGAGTATGTTTATCCAGCGAGGAACTTAGCTCAGGAACCTGCAAAACTGACATTTGGGCTAAAATGGTGAAACTTGTAAGCTTAGCGTAGTAGGGCTGCTGTAACAGAATGCCACAGACGGCGTGGGTGTGGCTTAAACAACAGAAATGTGCTGTCTCAGTTCTGGAGGCTGGAAGGCCAAGGTCAAGGTGTCAGCAGGCAGGGTCCGCGGCAGGCCTCTCTTCTCGGCGTGTAGACGGCCGTCTTCTCCCTGCGTCTCTTCGAGTCATCCTTCCTCTGCACGGGTCTGTATGCAGATTTCCCCTTTTTATAAGGACACCGGTCACACTGGATTAGGACCCAACCGAATGACCTGGTTTTTAACTTGATGACCTCTGTACAGCAGGTCACAATCTGAGGCGCTGGGGGTCAGGGTGCCAAATATGAATTTTGGGGGACACACCCTTCAACCCATAACACGGACTCAGCTTCATTTTCCGTTTGGTTTTGTTGGGGTGTGGTGTTGTTTTTTGCCAATGCGGGGTGGGGGTGGGAGGAATTGAAAGGGTTGCCATAAGGAAAACCAGATCAGACCAGATCTACAGACAAAGAAATTACGTTTTCTTCGCACACCCAAGTTGTAGCAAGCAAGCAAAGGGCAGCCCCCATACATACATAATTTAGGCAGATTTGTGCAGCCTCCTGAATCAATGACCTGGATTAGGCGCGGCCCCCCGAGGTAACAAAGCGCATGCAGTCTTGTTGCTCCAGGAAAAGGGAAAGAAGAAATAAAACATGAGGGCAGGGAGAGCTGGCGGCCTTTTAAACACGTATTTTCCGGGTGCTGGGATAAGCTCGGTATGTGGGTTATTTTATAGAATCCTCACGCAGCCCTAGGAGGCGTTGCTCTTACACTCCCAGTCTTACTGATGGAGAAACTGAGGCCCAGAGGGGAAAAACTATTTGCCCGATGAAACGGGCCTGAATCCAGATCCCGTGTGTGTGTGTGTGGTCACTGCCCACCCCACCTGCCCCTTCCCGGAGCTGGCTGACCTCTTCTGAGAAACTCCAAAGAACGCTTCCCTCTGCTCCAAGGGCAGGGGGGTGCAGGGACCTAGAGGCTGGGCTGGTGGGCAGATCTGCCAGCTCCCCAGGGCTTACGTGGCAGGTTTCAGAAGCTCAGCTCTACTGTAGCTTCCCCAGGGAGAACCTGCGGAGAATTACAACAGCAACAACAATAATAACAATACTTCTTAAAACAACGTAGATGTCCACTTCTGCTAGGTCTCCGAGGCAGTCGCTTGAATAACCAATGCTATATAGGGGAACACTTGGGGGCCTGATTAAAAAGTGGGTAAACGTGCCATAGAACAGAATATACACACGAATCTTTTTGCTAGACAGATATTGCTAGACTAGACTGCAGATGATAAACTAAAATGCTTATCCCTGCAAGATCCCTGGGGTTCTAGGGGATTCCCACCCCCCCATCCCCCTTTTTTTTCTTTTTGCTGGTTCATATGTTTTTTTTTTTTTGCCAAAAGTTGTGCATTATTTAATATAAAGAAAAGGAGGATATCGTTTCTCTCAGGGGTAAATCATTCTGATTTTCTAAAGAGTAAGCTCTTTATTTCTAAGAGCTGTTCCCCTTCAGCCGCCCTCCCCCCCCATCGTATTTTTGCTCACACCTGAGAATACTTTTCCTGGTAACAAGAAGGCAAACCTGCATCCTGATCAGCTTGCTGGCTATTTTCTAGAGCGTCTCCTGTCTTCTCTAGGAGACACCCCTGGAAACCTGTCCCTGACCTGCTCCCCTTTGCCCTGGCATGGAAACCTGATGGTGTGCCAATGGCCATTCGCTGCCCTGTAGCTCCTGGGTAGGTCCTGACTGGCTGAAGCCACCTCCTTTCTCTGTCTGATTGGTTTAGCCATGGCCATGGGACCCGGGTCAGGAGGGGCTCCCTTGCGAGATTGGGAAACATCCCCCTTCTGCTTGATGCTGCTGGAGGCCGGGACACCTGCCGCCCTGGAGGCCATCTCATGACCAGGAGAGATGCCATCCTGGGGACAAAGCCTAACCTCTGAATATGACAGAGCAGAGGAAAGGAAACACTCTGGGACCTCGATGTCACCATCCAGCTGCTGAATTCCCAAACTCCAGGTGTTCTTCAGTCATTTGGAGCTGAGGTTTCTGCTCCTTGAAGCCAAATGCATCCTAATCGATACAGTCTTACTTCTTTTGACTTTTGCTTGGTTTATTTCAAGCTGTGCATCCAAAGGGTAACGCCAACCAGCTTGGATAAGGACTTTTATTCGTTTCATTTACAGCCCCAGCCTTTGAAGAGACACTGCTTTTCTGCTTCCCCGCTTCTCGAGGTTACGGAGATGGATGTGTCTGAACCAACACGTGAGAAAAAGACTAGAGCAGTTGATGGGAGTGGACAATCCCCTTGTAGAGCAGGGGACAAAGGAACTGGGCCTGGGGACATCCGGGTTCTTGCCCTGGCTCACCTCTGACGGGACTAGTTTCCCATCAGGGATCCTCAACTCAACCGACCGCAAGGCCCTTGTCACCTGACATGTTGAGAAGGAACAATGTGTTTCCATGGACATATCTGCCTGCATCCCTGAAGATGCGGTGGTCAGGGGGCGAGGACAAGGCTTACAATCCAGGAACCAGAAAGGGGTGACATTTCAGATTCCAACAAGCTGACATTGTCCCAACAAGGAGCCTGGGAGGGGACCAGGGGACCCCTACTCTGCTCCCAATCTCTTGTTCTCCAACCTGCCTCAGTTTCTGCAATTCCCCCTTTGCTGTGCTGTTCTTTGGGGGGGGGGGGCAGCAGTGCCATCTCCCTGCTGCTCTTTCAGAGGGAAAGAGCTGTTGGGCCGGATCCCTGTCCTGTTCTGAGGAATCGGGGGTGGGGGAGCAGTTGCTGACGGCTGCATCCTGGCCCCCAGAATCAATCTCCACTCAGCAGCCCCAGCCGAGACGTGAGTCTTCTCTCCCCAACTCCCGAGAGATCCGAGGCTTTCTAACAGAAAGCCTTTCCCTGTTCTGTACCAATTTCTCTGTATTAATTTATTTAACTCAGGCAGCAGAATATCGAGTGAAAGAGTGTAAGCCACAAAGCTATACAGACGTGGGTTCAAATCCCAGCTCTTCCACATGGTCTCAGATGTCGTATCCCCGGAGCCTAGCACAGTGGCTGGCACATAGCAGGTGCTCAATAAAAATCAACAGATGGGTATCTGTGTGGTTCGGGGAAACTTACTTGACCCCCCTTCGAGTTCCAACATCTTCATCTCTAAAATGAAGGTGGGTTTACCCTTCAGTTTCCAATGAGGGTGGAATGGGATGGTGGATGTGAAATAGCCTCTGACCGCCCGTCGCCATGCCTGAGATCCATCACCAGCCACTCCCAGTAAAGCGCCCGAGCCTGGGCGGTGGCCTGGGCATTAGAAACTGCCCACCATCAACCAGGGGCTCACAAGGCCATTCCCAGCCACCAGCGAGGGCTGAGAGCCCCCTTTCCCGCCGTCCTGTACGCGTCCCAGCCGCACAGCACCAGCATCTGGGTGCCAGAAACTCGTTCAATCATCCAGATGTTTGCTCTATGGGCCCCAAACAGCTGCGTGATGGAGCCCAGGGAGGCCCCTGGGCTCGGGGACACCTGGGTGTCAGGTGCCCGCCTGTGCCTCCTGCCGTAGCAGCGCCCAGCGCCCAGCACAGGCTGGCGCCCAGCGGGCTGCTCCGTCCGCGATTTCCAAGTGGAAGGAAAAACACAGGAAGTTTATGGTCGTCACAGTTGTACCAGCCAAATCCTTAATCGAGTCCTGGGCCGGAAAAGAATTACAAAACAATGGGGGACAGGGCGTGAGGGGGAGGGAGGCGTCTGGTTTCTTGACTTTCAGGCAACAGTTAATCAGACAAAGGGAAGAGGCCGAGGGTGGAGCAATCAGCTTGGCGTGGGATTCATGGAAATCTCCTTCGAGTGGGACTGCTCCTGACGGTCCAAGGGAAAGAGCTGTGGCTTCTCCACTTCTGAAGAGGTGACCTGGGGCCTCAGTTTCCACATCTGTGAAATGGGGATAATTCTACCCTTTCCCAAGTTTCATCAATATGGGGGGGAAAATGGGAAACTACTTGATAAACGGCGCATCATAATAGTGATTGTCATGAAACTTGATGGTGATGATGAAAAAAAATGGAGTTTGGCTGATGAAGCTCTGTGATGAGAGCTTCCTCGGGCTGCTTCGTGGACAGTGGGTGGTCGGGGGCAAGCCTGGCAGCGGGGAGACCAGGGAGAGGCTGAGCCACGTCTAGATGAAAGTGGGTGGCGCACATGAGCCCGGCATCTGCTAAACGCTTACGTGCGGCAACTCGTTTCATCCTCACAGCAACCCTGAGAGTGGCCAATTCTTATTATACCCATTTCACAGATGAGAAAACTGAGGCTTTGGAGAGGCTGAGTAGCTTACTAAGGTCACAGAGCCTAATTCTAGCCCTGATTCTAGCTGATGTAAATGGTGGAGCTGGGACTGGAGCTCAGGAGGTCTGACTCCCAAGCCCATGTGATCCTGTGTCATAACCATCAAAGGCCCTTTGAGTCAGGGGACAGGGCTGGGGTGACCCCAGGAGGGCTCAGTCCTTCCTGAGACTCTTTGGATGGGCCCTGCAAGGACTCCATCTGTCTGTAATATTGTTTTGAATCAGAGAGAAGCCCCCAGACCTGATTCTGTCCAGAGCACCAGTGAAAGTGAGAAGTCATTGCTGCAGGCATCGTAAGTTATTTTACCCACTGAGGCATAACTTGCTGCAGTGAGTGCCTTCCTCTTATACGTACAGACAGACGGGGTTTCACATAGAAGGACAGCCACAAACCACCACCGCGATCAAGATACAGAGTAACCCTCACCGGTATCCAGGGCAGTTTTAAAGAGTAAAGTTTGTGACCCCAAACACAGCATGTTCCTGCCCCATACCAGGTTTTTCCAAGATCCCCTGCCTCCCCTTCAGCCAAGATTCTGCTGGAAACTCCCCAGTGACCCCGAGATTCTGGGCTGGGGTCCTTCAGGGCAGATTCGCACCAAAGTCCTTGCCCACACACTAAGAAGTGGAGAGGGTGGCTTGGTGGATGCCCTGGTCTCTAGCCTGACGGTGCTTTAAAAGTGCCTCCTGTGAGCATGTTCGTACATATCTCTTCTCCCAGCAGCCAGTGAGGTAGGAGGTCCCAATCTTATTTTCCAAAAAAAAAAAAAAGTGCCTCAGTTTGAGCATCTGTAAAATGGGGGGATGGGAAGGGATGAATGTGATGAAGTAGCATCTCTTCTAAACTCAAATATCCTAAGATTCCCAGGGCTGTGAGGAAGCAACAAACACATCCAGACACCACCTCCTCCCTCCAAAGGGAAAAACAACCCCTTAGGCCACCCCCCACCCCCCATCTTCTCAAAATCTCACCCTGGAGATTTTGACACGTGCCTGCCTTGTCCCACAGAGGAGTCTGCTCAGAGGACAGCTTAGGTTTGTAGGTTGCTTTAGAGTTAGACACACTGGGGTTTGGATCCCAGCTCTGTCACCTGTTAGCTGTGTGACATTGGGCGAGTCGCTTCACCTCTCTGAACCCCCATTTCCTCATCGGTACATGGAGATAGCAATGGTCCTCACCACAAAGGTTGGAGGGTGCCCCAGCCTTGGACGTGCTCAGTTCAGATTACCCACTATTATTATTGTCGCGTTGTTGAATCTCTGAGCAGAAGGTAAGGGTCCTATAGATAGGCCCGGGCTTCCTCCTCTCTACACCTCCCACCCACGGCCACTGACCAGGTCTCTGGGGCAGCAGCTGGCTGACGTGCAGAGGGGTAACCCCATCTCCTATGGGGGGGAGAGACTTCTGGAAGATCCCCTGGGACAGAACTCAGTAACCTCCAAGGTTAAACCCCAAGTCCAAGCTCTCAGAGTCTTGTCTGCCTCAATTCCCACAGCCACCACCCGCCATAGGAGCGTGAATAAGCCTCTGTTGCTCGTAGGTTAATATATGTTTTATTTATAGGGCTTTATTATGTGCTCGGAGGGCTCCCCTGAGAAATATAATTGTGCATTGGGAGGTACATTTGAATAATATTTACAATTAAGTTCCGTCAATAAAGCAACGCACCGAGGCCTCTGTGCAGCTGAAACGGTCCCCGGGTTGGTTTCCCACTAACCACTCCCCTGAGAAAGCTTGGGGAGCTCTGAAGCCTCCCTCCAGCCGTCCACTCCTCTCAAGGGCCACCTTTGCTCCCAAAGTCCAGGCCTCATCGCAACATTTGGAGGCTGCAGCGGCCCCCAAGTCCCCAACCCTCTCCAACCTGTACTCCCCAGAAGGGCCTGGGGATTGGGCGTCAGAAGGGACGGAGATCTGAGCATATCGCTGCCCCCACGGGGCTTCCCCTTCATCTCAGGCTCCCACAGGCCCTCATGGCTCTCGCTTTTGGATTCTGTTCTCCCACCCATCCCGGCCCCTAAGACCAATCCATCTCCCCTTCCGAGCCCCTCTCCCTGATCCCCTCTCAGTCCCACCCCCCTCCTGCCTCTCAAGGGCTGAAGGAGCTGGGAGCTCAGCCACAGACCTGGTTCGAAGCCCAGCTCCACCATTTATTCGCTTTGTCGCCCTGAACGCGTGAGGCCCGCAATCTGAGCCTCGCTTCCTGCATCCCCACGTGGGTCTGAGGGTCCTCTCCTCGCAGGACCGTTTTGAGGGTGTGGTGAGAGTTTGCCTGCATATGACGGTAGATGCTCAGTAAATGCGGGGTTCCTCTCCTTCGCTTATCTGCCATTTCCTTTGTGCCTCCCTCTCCCCTCCGTGCCCTCTCCTCTGTCCTCAAGTCAAACGTCATCTTCCCTTCTTGCCCCTCTGCCTGCTTCCCAGCACCCCCTCAGCCCACGCACCCCACCCAGGAGGCAGCACTGCGACCCCATGGGCGGGATCCTGGCCCCCGAGGGAGGGCTCGGGGCACAGGGCGAGCTCGCTGCCTGTGAACAGCAGGGACTTGTATGTGTGACAGGCGGTGGTCCTCAGAAACGGCTGTAGGGACAAGATCGAAGGGACCATCATAGTGGCATTTAACCTTTAATGGGAAACTGCAGCCAGAACAGGAAGAGAGGGGAGCAGGGGCAGAAAAAGGAGGCCTGACCCGAAAGAGGGGAACAGCTGGTTTGGATTTCGCTCCCGATCATCAGCTTTTCCAACGACAAAATGATTTCCTGGCCCCCCGGGGCCCCGCCTGGCCTGGACGCAGCCGGGTGGAGAGAGGAGCTGTGCCGAGGAAGCAGCCCTGGCCTGGGGCTCAGAGGTCCAAGTGGCCGGGGACTGCCTCTGGGACCTGGCTCACGGCCCACACCCCCTTGTGCCTTAGTTGCTTCTCCTGTGAAGCTGGGGAGGGGGTGACCGGGGCACTGGGCGCTATCTCTGAAGCTCCCTTTTCGCTCTCACACTGTCCGGGTGCAGGTTGCTTCAAGCAACGGGAGGCTGCAGCTGGGGATCAATTCAGAGCTGGCCCGTCATAAACACAACTGGACCTGACTCGTGAAGGAACAGTTTGTCTCTTAATGAGGTGTGATTACAAACAGCCCGTGGCCTCGGGAGCCTGCCGGGCGCTGTGTAGACGTTACATCTGTTCATAGCATCTTGTTGGAGAACTGGCTTCACAATGAAGGGACTTGGGAGAGAACAGAATGCAGACCCTTGGAGACCAAAGGGCCTCGGGCCCACAAGGGGCTGCCTCCAGCCAGGCCCCTGTCCCCCCTGCCTTCCCTGAGGTCTCGGGGGTGCAGGAAGCGGAGCCACGGTGGGGAGTGAGGATGGGTGTCCAGGGAGCTGGAGGCCAATGGCATCATCTTTGCCATGTTGGGTCATTTTTGAAAACTATTTGCACAGCTGACTTAAAGGCCACTGAGGTGTTTATATATTAATCCACTGAGGAATATATATTTATGGTCAAAACTCCTGGCCCCTCTCAAAACCTTAAGACTCTGCAGCCTTATTTGAGCCAGACAGACACATAGGTTCAAATCCAGGCTCTGGCAGAGACCAGCTGTGTGCCTTCAGGCAAGTGACTTAGCCTCCCTGAGCCTCAGATACTTGATATGTGAAGGGAAGTAAAATGTAATTGTACCTAACTCGGGGCAGCTGTGAGGAATAAATGAGATACGTGTAAAGTGCTTATCATATGAGGTGCTAAATAAATGAAGGCTATCATTATCGTCTAGAATGTTCTCAATGGATACATTCTCTATAGAAAGAGACAGAGCCTCTGGCTAGCTGTGTGCTGTTGGGCGAGTTGCTTGCCTTCTCTGAGCCTCAGCTTCGTCATTGTAAATGGGATAATGACACCGGAGCAGAGGAAGGTATTGTCCTAGGTGAGAAAAGGCCATAGGGCCGCGCACAGGAGCCCTGCGACCTGCATCCCAGAAGCCACAGTTGAAGGATTCAGGCTTCAGACTCCTCTTCGAATTCCGTGACCGAGCCCTTGGACAGCTCCCTACTCTCCCAGCTGGGAGGCACTCCCAGGTCGCCTCCTGAAGTTGAGTTGGGACTAGTCTCTAGCAAGGCTTTGAGGAAGTTCAGGAGGAAGAGGAGAGGCCTCCTACCTCACCTCTTGCCCCGGTTTCATTCTGAGCAGCTCCAGCCAGAGCCCATAGATTAGGGAAGGAGAGGGGAATCGCTGGGAGGGGATGGGGGCTGCTGGTGAAGCTGGCCCCTCAACCCAGCCCCTCCCCACCCAGGAACAAATGCAAAGTGAGAACAGAGGTTGGGGGAAAGGGCTAGCACCACCCCCACCCCCAAAATAACTCCAGCACAAAGCACCGTGGCCCATTGAAAGTGCTCTCCTTTCTCAGTTCCTTCCCCAGCTCCCATTGCACCCTGCCTGTCCGCCCTCACAAAGAGCCCATGTGGCCCCTCAGGACCTGTTCTTTGTCTTCCTACTTGGTCTGAAAGCCAAATGCACGGTCCTGTGGGGCCAGACGCTCACATGTCCCTTTCTTCCCCCAGGTCACCGGTGCGTTTCCACACGCCCTAAGCCAAGTAATGGCTGGAGCGGTGGGATTCCTGCCTGGCTATTGAACAGGTATGCAGGGGGAGGCGTGACCTGCGAGTGTCACACTGGTTAGCTCTGCCCTCCTCTGCTCCCACCAGGAACGGACCCTGTAGAGTGTTTGTGTCATTACCGGGGAGCGCACAGTAGGTAGCAGAGTCTCCCTGTCTTATGCCGATCGCAGTGCTTTTGAGAATGTTCCCCCTTTTTTTTTTTTGCTTTGCGTCAGTCAAGGCTGGTCTCCCCAAGAAGCGTGGGACGCTGGTCCAAGGCTCTGAGGCACATGGCCTGCCACGTCCCCCATGCCACTGCAAGACAGGGGTTCCAAGCCCTGGGTACCCAGCTCAAAACACTGTTCAGCCCCGTGCAAAATACAGAGGGCATCGGTGGGTGCTGACGAGGCTCCTGCTGCGGTCTTGAGAAAGCAGAGCTCTGGACGCCAAGGTCGGGGGTGTCTCCTGGGGCCCCCAGGGGGGGCTCAGAGCATGTTGGTCTCCTTCTCATTCATCGAGGACCTCTCGTTTACGGTTGACATCCTGGTAAAGCTCCTGTGGCTCGGGTAGGAGGAGTGGCCCGTGTCTTCACTCAGAGCGTTGACCAGGCGGGAGAAGAAGGCTACCCTGAACTTCTTGAAGTCCTGACCCATGAAGACGTACAGAATGGGGTTCATGCAGCTGTTGGCGATGGCGATGGCAGTGGCCAGGGGCAGACCCAAGCTGAAGACAGAGCGGGACACGGAGGTGTGGTGGAGCTCCAGGAGGAACAGGGTTTGGAAGGGGCACCAGCACAGGAAGAAAGTGATGATGATGGTCACGATGATCTTGAAGGGCCTCTTGGTCTTGGCCAGGCGGTTGCGCCGTAGCTTGCAGACGATGGTGAGATAGCAGGCGGTGATGACGAGGACCGGGATCAGAAAGCCGCAGAGGAAGCGCGTGACGGTCACCACCAGGTGCCGGTGGAAGCCCACGGAGTCCAGCTGGGGCTGAGCGGACCACGGGGACGAGCTGAAGTTGTTGAAGCAGGAGACCTTCCCGTGCACGAGGGCCGTGTCCCGGAACACGAGGGACGGCGAGCTCAGGAAGAACGCCAGGACCCAGATGCCCACGCAGGCCATGTAGGCCAGGCGCACGCTGCGGTGGTTCTGCGACCAGACGGGGAGCAGCACCGAGACGCAGCGGTCGAAGCTGATGACCGTCAGCAGGAAGACGCTGGTGTACATGTTGTGGAAGAGCAGGAAGCTGTTGATCTTGCACATGACCGTCCCGAAGACCCAGTTGTAGTCCATGGCGATGTAGGCGATGTGCATGGGGAGGAAGAGGTTGAACAGGAAATCCGCGATGGCCAGGTTGATGAACCAGACCGTGTTCACCGTCTTCTTCATCTTGAAGGTGGCGATGAAGATCACCAGGCCGTTGCCCAGGATCCCGAGGAAGCAGACGATGCTGTAGATCGCCACCAGGAAGATCCTGATGACGTCGCCTTCGGGGGAGCGAGACTCCTCCGGAATCATGATGGTGCTGAAATCTTCATCGTCGTAGGAGAGGGAGTAGTTGTAGTCCTCGTACTCCATCGTCTGCCGGGGGAGACAGGGGGCGTTAGAGGAACCTTGGCTGGCACCGGCTTTAGGAGGTTAACGGACACCAGCAAGAGCGGTGCCCTTGTCCCCGGCCATGAGCAAGGCCAGTTCCGTAGTTTAACTACTTGTCTTTTGCTATTGTCATTCATTTAAGGACTGTCCGGCACCTCCTTCCACACCAGGTGCTATCTGAAGGTGTGGCATGCACACGCTTTCTTCTTGCTTGCTAAAGCTCAGTGAGGCAGGTAGGCCATGAACCCCATTTTACAGATGAGGAAACTGAAGCACGGAGAGCTTAAGCCAAGGTCATACAGCTGAGCGTCAACCCAACTTCAGAATCTGTCCTCTGGACCCTCCCCTTCCCCTTACCGTCTAGTGGGGGAGACAAGCATTCGTCCAAAAGTCCCTTAGTCCTGGGAAAATCTCAGCAATGCTAAGTGCAGCTAAGGAGAGGTGCACAGCGCCGTGAACTTGGTCCCAACCACGTTTCCAAGACCCAGGGGACAGCTCTGCTGTGCTCCCACATTGCCAGTGGGCCCCACTGGTGCCCTTTGGAGATCTGAGCTCAGACCGCAAGAGTCGCTCACCGTTCACGGTTACGGTGTCCGCAGCTGTCCTGTTGGGTCCCCAGCCAATCAGTCTCTGCGCACAGCTGGAAACACCTGCAGGGGAGAGCAAGAGAGTAGCAGTTGGATCCCGGTCTGAGGGCCACGGCGCCGGGTGGACTCAGAACCAGAGAAAGGACCTGTTGCCGTTACTCCTGATTTCAGAGAAGGAAGCAGAGACATGCAGAGGTGAAGGGACGTGCCCGAGGTTACTCAGCGGCTGAGCTGGAATCTGAACCCAGGGCCCTGACACCCTGGAATCCATGCAGTTGCCACCACTAAAGCTCTCCCCATCTTGATAGATGGGCTCCAAGCAGATGCCTTGCCCCGGCGAGACTGACAATCAGTGCTTTATTATCAATAACTCCAGCTTTCCTCCATCTGAATTCATTGCTGGTCCTGAATGGATTTGAGGTTATATTTTATTGGATAAAAGTCATCTGTTGCTTTTATTAAATAAGAGCTACTTGTAAAATTCCACTGGGGACTCTGGGTTCCAGGGATTCAGAATTTAAGCTTGGGTGTCGTCCCATTCTGCAGGCTGGCAGCAAATTCCAGAGGTGCCCAAAAAAGGGTCCCCAGGGCTTCCTGGGGCGCTGGAATGAGGAGAGAAGATGGGGACATTGCAGATGCCCCCCCTTACCTGGGGGAAATGTGACCAGTGTTCATGATAACAATAAATTCCAGGGACTGTGCTGAGCATGTAATACAGGGGGTCTCAATTTAGCCGTGTGAGGAGCACAAACCAGGGCAAGGGCGATGAAGACCCTTGCCCAAGGCATCCAGGTAGCAGGTGGCAGAGCCGGGATCATGATCTGATGACAGCCGCCGAGTGTACCCTTGAGGAAGAAATGACTGTGTCCACATTTCCTGTGCCGGGCTGTGCAGGCCCCAGGGACACGAATATGCCTTTTCTAGCAGGAAAGCTGCCTGAGCACCAGCCATCACATCCAAGTTCCAGGCAGGAGGAAGGGAAGAGCTGGAGGAGGGAGGCTCCACAGGAGCTCACAAGGCGCAAGGCAGAGGAAGTGCTTGGAGAAGCCCAAGGAGGGGTCTCCCCCCAGCCTGGGAGTCTGAGGCTTCCTGAGGCAGCTTCCTTAGGGTGCCAGGGGGCTAAAGTTTTCACCCATCAGCTGAGTTAGTATGGCAACTATAAGTTTAGATGACGGAAGGAGGAAGGAGGGAGGGCCCCCCTCTCAGCATAGCACCCTCTTTGGCAGTGTCTGAGCCCCGGAGAGTGAAAAGACCGAGGACTGAGGACCAAGCCGTTGGCACTGCAGTGTCTGCAGAGACGCTCTGGGGACACAGATAACGTCATGTCTGGCTCTCCCGCTGGGCTGGGAGCAGCTCAGGGTCAGAGGCCTCATCTTTTCATCTTTGAATGGGGGCCAGGCTGGGCCGCACAGGGCGGGGCCGACATGTTCTGGGCATGTCCACCCGTTCACCCCTCACCTCTCATCCTGAGGACTGAGTCAGTGTCCTCAGTTGGCATGTGCCCTCCTTCCACCCCAGTCCCTTGGCTCTCCCTGGAGGGGTGGCCCCAGTCACAGGTTTGCATTTGGCCTCCATTCTGTCCCCTCCTGTCTATCCCTCCTGTCCTGAGCTCCTTTCTGCCCCCAGACCAGGTAGTACTGGGCTCAATGGTCAAGGACACAGGTTCTGGGGCCCAGCCAGGCTGCCAGCATCCAGATCCTCAGCCCGTATGAATTTCCTGTGACCCTGAGCAAGTCAGTTACCTTCTCTGCACCTCAGTCGTCTTAGCTATCAAATGGGCATGATCATAATAGTTTGGAATGGTTGAGAGAATTAAACGTCACATGCAAAGTACTTAGCACGGTTACTGGGTAAGCACTATGTTGTTACTGTTATTATTACTGTTCTTCCCCCCCCCCCCCGCAGGCTTCCACTCTTAACTCCCTCCGAAAATGGCCTTCGTCTGGGAAGGTGGGAGGGGCCAGGAAGGCCAGAGGACTAAGGCATCCTGCCCACTTGTCTCCCAGCTCTGGGTTCAAGGGCAGGTCAAGGGCAACACAAGCAAAGATTTTGCTTCTTTAAGCTCCAGTCTCCTCACCCCTCCAGGGGGGGTAAGAACCGCCCCCCTTCATCTTGTTAGGGCTCATGTGAAATGAGACATGATTATACCTATTTTTCAGACAGGAACACCAAGGCACAGGGAGGTAAAGAGAAGGGTTCTGCACCACTGTAGAGGACGAGGCCACTATTACTTATGTGTCAGTCGTCGTTGTTGTTAGTGGTGGCCCCATCTATAATGAGTGTTCACCAGAGTTTTCTATTAGCACCTGGAGCTGACCCCTCCTGCCTCCTTCATCTCCACCTTGTCCAGCTCCCAGGCCTCCCTCTGAGGCTAACCATGTCCTACCGGGCCCCCTCCCTCGGCCATCCCCTGCCTAAATGCCCCGCTGGATCACAGAGCTCGCTCTCCACCAGCCCCCAGCTCAGGGCCCGGCACAGCAAGCACTTAAGAAGCACGTGCGTTACTGTACTGACATCATTTACTGGGCACTTACTGTGTGCTGGTGCCCAGCCCACCAGAAATGGTGTCACAGGCTGTCCCCAGACAGCCCTGCAAGGGGGTGGCACCCTTCGCTCCGAGGCTTCAGAAGCACGGGGCTTGACGGACGCCCGCTTTATCAGCGAGCTCGGGCTGCCGCATCACAAAGAGCCACAGATTGGGAGGCTTAAACTTTTCCCCTCATATTTCTGGAGACTGGAAGCCTAAGATCAAGGTGTTGGCTGCATGGGTTTCTCCTGAGGCCTCTCTCCTGGGCTGGTAGATGGCTGTCTTCTCCCTGTGTCCTCGCATGGTCATCCCTCTGTGTGTGTGCCCAAATCTCCTCTTCTTATAAGGACACCAGAAAGACTGGACGAGGGCCCACCCTAGTGACCTCATTTTACCCCAGTCACCTCTTTGAAGGCCCCATCTCCAAATACAGTCACATTCTGAAATAACGGAGGTTGGGATGTCAACATATAAATTTGATGACACAATATAACCCATAACACCTACGTCATTGTCCCTGTTATAATTTAGCATTGCTGTCTGTGGTTTCCCCAGCTCACTCGCTCTGTGCCTGGGCGTCTTGCCCCAGCTCTCTACCCCAAGGCCTGGCCCATGCTGGGGCCTCAGCCCTATCCTTATAGTGGGCTACACACACACACGGGCACACATACACACACACACGGGCACACACACACATGGGCACACACACACGGGCACATACACACACACACGGGCACACATACACACACACACGGGCACACACACACATGGGCACACACACACGGGCACATACACACACACACGGGCACACACACACACACACAGGCACATACACACACACACAGGCACACACACACGGGCACACACACACACGGGCACACACACACACACGGGCACACATACACACACACACGGGCACATACACACACACACGGGCACACACACACACACACGGGCACACACACACACACACACACGGGCACACACACACACACGGGCACACACACACACGGGCACATACACACACACACAGGCACATACACACACACAGGCACACACACACGGGCACACACACACACACGGGCACACACACACACACACGGGCACACACACACACACACACGGGCACACACACACACACGGGCACACACACACACGGGCACATACACACACACACAGGCACACACACACGGGCACACACACACGGGCACACACACACACACACGGGCACACACACTCACAAACGAGATAACCCATCTCTAAACCCAACAAGGAATTTCTGTCTAGAAAGTACGAGGAGCCCCTTCCTGCCAACCCAAACGACAGCAATCCCAACAGAAAAACCAGCAAACGATATAAACAGTTCATTCATGAGAGGGAAACCCCCAAACCCAGGCATACGACAAACTGATGCTCTGAGACATGCAAACGAGAATCACAACCAGGTGACACTCTGTGCCTACCAGCCTGTGGCAGGGACTAGAAGGCTGGCATGGATACCCCTCGCTCAGTGTGGCAGGCTGGAGCCCAGGCCCCCTGTGCTCCTCACGGGGCCCCCCACACAAGGAACCACACCCCAGGATGCTCCTGCAGTGTTTGCGGGGTATCCCTTGACTTCAGTCCCCCAGAAGCAAGCCTCAAATGAGGATTCCTGCAAAAGTGACTTATTAAGGAAATGTTCCCGGAAAAATCGGGGAGTGGAAGAGTAGGGCTGGGAAGGGGAGGAGCCTGGGCAAGGGCACAGAAGGCTGCCTTGGCTCAGGCCGGGGCTCAGGGGACAATGGAGGTCCCATTCCAGGAGGCCGAGCATTTATATCCCTCCCCCTTGTCCTGGGGGTGTGGGTTCCTCCCGCAAGGAGTCGCAGGTTCGGGCTACCAGGGAGGCTGTGTACGCAGCGAAATGGTCAAGGACCCGGGACCCTCGGGGGGCGCACAGAGGCGCCTGCCAGTGGCTGGAAGAGGGGGGCCGGGTGAACGTTCCAAGCAACAGATGACCCAGCGCACAGAGCAACGGAAGGCGAAGCATCTTGAAGCCACCTACCCCACAGCACTTAGGGACGTTGGCAACTCGCTTGCAAAAGCAGCCACACGCACAAAGCAGCACTGCACGTTCTGCAAGCACACGGCGGAATCACACACTGAACACATTAGGGTACACATTGAACTCATTAGAAAGGCTCCGTGGGAGAGGAAATGGGGGGGAGAAATCGGGGCTAAAGGAAGTGAGTGCCCTGAAGAGAGAAAATAAGACAAGCGCGGGGGCTTCCGGGGGCCAGTGACGATGCAGATGGAGATGGACCCAGACGGGTCATGATGTCACCCCTCCCGCCTCTCCTGAGGCCCAGAAAACCCAAAGCAAACAAACGGACACCCCAGACCCCTGCCTGGGGTTTCTGTTTGGGCAGTGCCTGGGTCACTGAATCCTTGATGAAGCCACACTGGGCAGGCCAAGGGCCAAACAAGCAGCATTGACCCTACCCCGGGGGACTCAGGCTCCCCCCACCCCCCAGCCTCCTCTGTCAGGCAGGAAATGAACTTGGAGGAGCCAAGGAAGTCACTGCACCAGCCCAGCTGGAGGCGGCCATGCAGTAGCCGAGGCCCTGGCCCCTCTTTGGCTACCCAGCCCCTGCCAGGGGCCAGATGGTCACCAGGCAGAAGATCCCGAGGCTGATGGCCCTGCCCACACCACCGCAGACCCTTGCTGGGGCTCAAGGTCACATCTGGTTCCTCCCGTCACAGAGAACAAAAACCTTAGGCAGATGGTCTTTGCTTAATTTTTGTTAAACAACCATGTCTATAGCCCTGATTGCATTCCCGGCACGGTTCTAAGCACTATTACAGATGAGGAAACTGAGGCCCAGAGAAGGTCAATAAAGTGCCCAAGGTCACGCAGGTAGCTCAGGCACATCAAATTCATCATTCCGAACAGAGGAAGAAGCTCAGAACCTGCTGAACTGCCAAACCCACTCTTTCCTTGTCCGCTGCTCGTCTCCAAATATTCCAGAATCCTCTGGCCTTTGCTCCTCCTGGGACCTCCCAGGAGGCTTCACGAGGTCATTCTGGCAGGGTTCTGGGTGTGCATTTTATGGATGGGGCAAGCCGAGGCTGTGAGTTCCCTGGGATTTTCCCCAAGCCCCTCTGCCTCTAGTTAGTGACCCAAATGGGAATGTGTCGTGATCCCAGAAGCTCTGGGAAACGTCCTTTGGAAGCAGAGCTCATTTATTCATTCACTCATCCATCCCTCAGGGATGTGTGCAGCCTACTGCTCCTTGGCCCGAGTGAGGAGGCCGGGGTGCAGGAGACACGCCTTTTACACCTGGACCTCCCCCTAACCCTGCCAGGTCGCTGTCATCTGTACTCATCTACCAAGTGGCGGAAGGGTCACTTGCCTGAGGCCACACGACCGGTTAGAGGCAGTGCAGGGATTTAAACCCAGGTACTTAGGAGTCAAGGGCCCCACCTCCTCCAGCTGCTGACTACTCTCCTGCCAGTGTCCCCACAGGCTCCGGGACAGCAGGGCTGAGAGGCATCTGGGTGGCAGAGGTGTCCTTCCGCTTCCTCTCGGTGTCACTGCCCATGTCCCTGGGCCAAATGGGCACCCTGAGTCTGCAAAGGACTCACTCCCTTTCTGTCGTGTTTGTCCGTGTATCTCCCTCTGTCTCTTGTCTCTGCCCCTCTCCCGATCTCTGCAAGTGCCTCTCTGTGTGTTTCACTCTCTGCCTCTCTCTTCTCCAAGGAGCCTCCCTGTCTGTCTTCTCTGTCACCCTGTCCCTCCTTTTCTCCCCACCCCGCCCTCTGAGAGGCTCAGCAGCCCCTCACCTGCCCACATCACTCACCTGTGTGCCCAGCCAGCCCAGGCTGCCAGCAGCCACTCACCGGCCCTCCCAGCCCTTTGCTGCCCGGTCACAGATTGCCGCTAACCTTCCCCTGGCCGCGGCCCCAGGCCTAGCGCAGGCGCCTTATCAGCCGGCCGTGGGCGTGGGAGCCCATCAGGCACACTGGAGGCTCTTCCCTAGTGTGTGGCCTGGCTCCTGTCCCCATGTCCCACCTCCCCCACAGCCCACCCTGACAGCCTGGCTGGGCAGCCCCTCATGTCTCTCTTCCATCCATCTTGGCCGCTGAAAGGCTTTTGGGAACTGATAGGCCCCCCGGAGGGCATCCCATTTTGTAGCTGGGGAAACTGAGGTCGAGAGAGCACGCGAACCTCCCTCAGCCACACAGAACAGGACCCTGGGCTGTCTTGTGTGTGGCGGGTGTGTCTCCAGAGCCTATAACTCTGTCTGGCACCTCCCACCCCTGATGCCCCACCACTCCGCGTCCTCACTGTGCAAGTCTGCCAACAGAAGCTCGCTCAGAGAGGTGAAGTGAGCAGCCCAGGCTCACACAGCCTTTAAGCATCAGCTCAGGATGCAGACCGAAGACTCTCTGACCCCGAAACCTTTGCTATTTTGACTCGTCCAAAAACACAGCCTCAGCCAGCAGTGGAGACCTAAAGGGACCTTCTAGACACCACTGTCCGGGCCACACATGTCCCTCCCTCCTCAGCAATGTCCCCACCTCCCCCAGGCCCAGCCACTGACTGCAGGTCTGAGGTCTCTGCCTGCTGCCAGTTCCCCTGCTGGTCCATCCACCAGTTTCTCACCCTTCAGAAAGGGGACCTCCCAGCCCCCCGCCAGATGGCTCCAGGAAACACCCCAGGGGTTCCAGTTCCCTGATCCGCAGCTCTGAGAGACTCAGAGACCTCAAAACCGCACAGCGCCAGCTGATATTTCAGCGGCGGGCCTGGCTGCCAGCCCCGGGACAGAATTAGCTCTGTGTTGGGAGAGAGTTTCCTCTGGTCCCACGCCCACACTCGGAGCTCACACTGAGTCTCCGCAGGGGGGCTAGAGGCACTGGCCGTCTGATGGGCTGTCCCACTTCCTTTCCCTTGAGATGGGGTCCCTGTGAGCTTAGGGCTCAGCAGGAGTTGGTGAAGCCCGGAGCTTATGCCTCTGGACCTGGCCAACCCACCTTCTCAGAGGCAGGGGCCCCAGAAACCTCCAGTAGCTGGGGAGAGCACAGAAACAGGAGACCCCAAATATCTATGCCAATGCCTGGCACTAGGCTCCTTGCCCTCTGACCTCTGGTAGTGGGGGTTAGGGGGCAGTGGGAGAGCGAGGCCGGGTGTTTCTACTCCTGGCTCCCTCCCCGCAGGATCTCCATCAGTTGGCCACAGCTGTGCCCCTTGGGTGGCAGTGACCACTCCGCCCTCCAGCCCCCAACCTAGGGCAGGAGGGTCTCCTTGCACCTGAGACCTTGAACCGATGCATATCTCTTATCTGCCCCCTGCCTTTTCTAAGTTCCCCCTCACCTAAGCTCCCATCAACCACCCCATTTGAGTGGGTAGTTCGTTTCCTGCTGAGACTCCAAGGGAGAGCCCAGGTTGTCCCTGCCTCCACCTCCCTCACACCATGTCTGTCAAATCTTACCCACTGTCCCCTAAACAGCTCACAAATCCTGTCCATCACTTCTGCTCCCCTGGATGACTATGATGGGCCCCTAACCAGCCTCTCGCTTCCACTGTGGTTTTATTTCCCACCTAGTGGCTGGAGAGATCTTTTTAAAATGCAAACCACATCATATTACTTCCTGCTTAAAAGTTCTCAGCTGCTCCCCTTAACCTTGGAATAACACCAACTCCTTACCAAGGTCCCCAAGGCCCAAGCAATCTGGCCCCTGCCACCCCTGGGGCTTGACCCCAGCCCCAGCCCCACCCAGGGCCCAGGTAGTATGCAAACGCCTCCTTCCAAACCCAAACCCACTATTTTATAGCAGACCTAGCAGCCATTCCCAGGCACAAAGGGCTCCCAGCAAGAATGTTTGGATAGACATCTCTCCTTCCAGGCCAGAAAGCCACTTGAACCCCAACAATGAGTCCAACGAACAAACACTACGTGTCTTCTCGGCCACTCGGCCTGTGTCTGAAGCCATGGGGCAGATGGCCTGTGTCTCTCTCCATAAACACTGTCCCAGCCCCTGGAGGTAGCCTGTAAACACATATTCTCTCTTTCTTATATCCCACAGGACTGGGAGGCCTAGTAACCCATTCGCTTAATCCCCTTAAGTCATCTGTGAGTCCACTCATGCCAATAATCCTAAGCCGTGTGCACAGCATGTCTGGGAGGCAGCTGGCACTTGGGGGGGTTCACGAGAGCCGCTCAGGATGTGGTCGGAGGCGGCCCATGGCAGGCGCTGGGTGTCCTGCTCACAGCATGGGCTTGGAGCCTGTACTCTGTGGCTTTGTAATGAGGCGGGATAGTAAGAAGCTAACAAAATTCCTTAGCTAGTAGAACGAGGAAACTGAGACAGATAGCTGATCCAATTGGCAATTTACAGCAGATGCAGATCACCTCCCTAGAGATAACATCTAGGCCTCAGTTGTATTTCAGCTCCTGGCCCAGAAAAGCAGCAACACTGAACGGCTGACACCAAGACCAGCTGCAATGACTGACCAATCAGTAGAGACCACGACCCTGAAAGAACAGCTCTGGAAAAGTTGATGAATATTCTGCTGGAACCCTCCCCTGAGATCTCCCCTAAGATGCCTCTATGCAAGAGAGACACAAAAGCCTCAAGACAAATGACCCAGCCTGCCTGTGCCTTTCCCTTCCCCTCTTCTTCCCTCACAGGCTGCATCTCCTAAATTCTAAGGGTCCCCACGAGACTTGCAACCAGGGGACCAATGGGCAGCAGCAGCTCGTCCCAGCCTAACCCCCTGAACCTGTCTCCAAGGCCCCCTTTTCTCTGACTTCCCAGTGAGCCAAAGCAGCCCGGCCTAGGCTCTCCTGCAGCTTCTATCCTAGGCCCTCCCGGTTTCACTGTCTCCGGCTTTAATAAACATTCTCTCATAGTCACCTGGACTTGTGTCGTGAAATTTTTCCTGCACGAAGTCAAGAACCCACATACTACCGGCTGGCCCTAGGCAGACCTGCTCAGGGCCACGTCCCATGTCAGATAACAATGGGTGCCCCCCTGAGAAGTCATCGTCTTGGATCCTGCCCCCTAAATCCAGCCAGCATAGCCCACTGTCAGCCCTGAGAGCCAGGCTGCATCGGATATCGCCCCAAAGCATGGCTTCTCCTCCTGGCACCTTGAGACACCTGGGAGGTGGCAGCCAAAGCAACTATCCCCATCAACAGGGCCCCCACCTGCTGTGGGTGAGAGGAGCAAGGAAGCTGAGCACCAGGCTCGTCTGCTTCTGGAGCCCTTGCTTTCAACCTCTGGGTTTTGCTCTCTCCCTCCTTCCCTCTTTCTTGCTCTGAGATGAACGAAAACCTCGCCGGACCCCTGAAACTCACACCAGAGCCCCAGGTCGGTACATGAGAGCCAGCCGGCCATCCTGATAAGGAGCTTTGAAACCCAGAATGTCAGGGTTAACTAATATTAGTAATAACCACCGAAATAACAGTATTTTTTTGAGCACCTACTATGCATGCCAGGGTGCTGAGAAGCGCTTTCTGTGCCTCACCCCACACAAACCCAGCGGGGTGGTGGTTTGTAATATGAGGCTGGACTCATTTCTCCCTCCTGGAGTTATTGTGAGCGTGTCACGAAACAATGATACGGACGCAGAACCCGGCGCACGGCAGGTGCCCGGCAAGTGTTCATGTAGAAAAATCAGACGGTGACTTATCTGTGAGCACCAGCCGCGTTCCTGTCCCACGGTGGGAAGAAAGCCAGGAGGGATCCCGTTTGCAGAGTCTGAACCAGAGCAAAGGGCTGTGTTTCCGGAGCTGAGATGAGTCTGGAGAGTGTCTGGAAGCCGGGGAGGCTTGGGAGCCGGGCCACAGGCGGCGGTCGCGCTCAGCCGCCTCCCCCCGACCGCACGCTGTCCCGGCTGCATCAGGAAGCTGTGGCTGCTCCTCCACCTCGGCTCAGCCCGGTCCCCCTTCCTGGCATCCCCACATCCTCTGCGGGAGCCTCTGCAAAGCACTTTTCCACTTCATTAAAGCCCTTCGGCTGAAATCCAGCTGTTGTCCCACTCTGCCAGCCCAGGGCATTCGAGCATGACAAGGAGACGGCCTTCCTGGGACATAAAGATGACCCAACATACTGTGAAGATGAAGGGAAGGGAAGAATTTGAGGCACCTAGCAAAAGAGCCAGCCCCCTGTAGGGTCTCAGCCCCCTGCCACGCCCCCCTTGTTCCCATTTCACAGATGAGCAAACCGATTCAGACAAGCTTGGCAATCTTTCCCAAAGTTACCCAGCCAGTGAGTAGAATTGAGGCAGGATAGTAAGAAGTTAGGAAAATTTCTTGGCAGTGGAATGAAGAACCAGAGACAGCTGAACAAACTGGTTGAGCAATTGACAGCCAGATGCAGAAGCTCACCTCCCTGGAGATAACATCGGTTGTATTTCAGCTTCAGGCCCAAAAAAAGCAGCAAAACAAGGTGGGAGATGCCAGGACCAGCTGCCAGGACTAATGACCCCCTGCCCTGGCGCTAACCAATCGGCGAAGACCACGACCCTGAAAGAACACATCTGGAAAAGCTGATGAATATGCTATTAAGACCACCCCCCAAACTCCCAGCTTTTAAAAAGCCTCAAAACAAAAGACCCAGCCTGCCTGTGCCTTTCCCTTCCCTTCTCCCCTCTTCTTCCCTCTTGGGCATGCATTTCCTAAATTCTAAGGGTTCCCTCAAAACTTGCAACCAGGGGATCAATGGGCAGCGGCAGCTTGTCCTGGGCTAACACCGTGAACCTGCCTCCAAGGCCCCCTTTTCTCTGACTTCCGAGGGAGCCAAAGCCACCCCACCCAGGCTCTCCTGTGGCTTCTATCCTAGGCCCTCCCTTGTTTCACTGTCCCCAGCTTTAAAAAACATACTCTCAAAATCACCAGGACTCGTTTTGTGAAATCTTTCTTACATGAAGTCACACTACCGGCCAGCCCGAGGAACACCTGCTCAGGGCGAGGTCCCCTTTCCGGTAACAAAATCAGGAGCTCCAGGCCGGGCTTCTGGCTCTTCCTCTCTCGATTTTCCCTGGAATCATGTTACATATCGCTTCAAGCTAAATTTTAATCCCAGCTCCAGCTCATGCGGGCTGTGTGACCTTGCACAGGTTACTTCACCTCTCTGAGCCTCAGACTCTTCATCTGTAGCAATCTCCAAGAGTTGCAAGGACTCAAGAAAAAGTGCCTGGCATCGTGCCTGTCACGATCGCGATTACTGATGGCTATTAGGAAAGGAGAAACTGGGAAGGAATTGTGTCCCCGCTGCTCCCTCAGTGCCATCCACTATGTTGGGGCCCATGGAGGACTCCACAGGGCACCGGGCTCCTTGGGAACTGCTCAGCACAGGGCCAGATGTCAGGGAATGTTGGATAAATTGGAGACACCAGGGGACCGCAGCATCAGGTCCCCCTCCCGGCCTTCTCCTCTCCCCTCTGCTCGTGGCCTGAGCAGTACTGAGGCCCTGAGCACATCTGGCCACAGGCAGCCCCGCCCAGGCCCCTCGCTGGCTGCCCAACAGCCCCCTTCACTCCAGCCCATCTTGTTCTGGAGACTTCCTGCCTCCAGCCTGGAACATTCTCCCCCACGGCCCAGTCAAGGGAGGAAGTGTGCTCAGCATGGGCCCAGGGTTCCAGGAGTGCGGTTTTGGCACCTTTGCCTGGGAGAGGTCAGAAAACAGAGGCCCCATTGGAGGGCTAGGGAGGGAGAGGGAGATGGAACGGGGCCCCTCTCAGACAGGCTGACTCAACCCCGCCAGGAAGCTGAGAAACTTCCAGTAAGATGGCCTTGACATTCAGCTAGAGGAAGCTCGAAAGCCAAGGACCCTTCCCTCCAGTTCTCTGTTCCCCCCCGTCTTCTTGCCTCCATCCTTCTAAGAAATGTTCATTAAACACCTATGCTGCACCAAGCCCAGAGCTGGCCCTGGGGACACAGCAGGGAACAAAAGGACATGGTCACTCCCCTGGAGGGGCTGGCATTCTCGAGGGGGAGGAACAGGTAACAAACATAAACCATAATAAAAAAGGCAAACATCTCTGGAGCCAGACCGTCTGGGTTGAATCCCAGCTCTGACCCTCACCAGCTGTGTGACCTTAGGCAAGGCACCATGCCTCTCTGTGCCTCAGTTCCCTCATCTGAAAAAATAGGGGTGATAGCAGCTCCTCCCTCACAGAGTTGTTAAGAGGATTGAGTTTACGTTGGTGAAATTTTGAAGGACACCTGGTTCATTAAAGCGCTAGGTAAATGCAGAAAAGTCAAATGACTGTAACAGCAGGTGGTGACGTGTGCTACAAATAAAATATAAAGAGAAATGGGGCATAGAGATGTGGGAAGGGGTCCTATTATAGGTAGAGTGCTTATAAAAGGCCTCTCTGAGCCTGGTGACCTTTGAGCAGAGACCTGAGCACTCCAGGGGCAAAGGCCCTGAGGCAGGAGCAGGTTTGGCAGGTGGAGGAAACAGCCTGGGTCCTTACATTCAAGCATCCATTTAAAAAGCAGCTAGTGGGTATCTTCTAAGTGCCACGCTTCTTTGCTAGATGCTGTGGGGGTGAGATGGCCTAGTCTCCACTCACACAGGGGCAAGGAGTCAGCTGCAACCCACCAAAGAGCTTACCCTGGGTCTCTGTGTTGTAGAAATAGGAGCATCCCGGCAACAGAAAGATGAACTCAGCTATTCTCACTTTCAATTGTAACGGGAGGGCACGTATTTCTTTGTGCAACTGAATAAGTTCCCTACATTAGTCATTTGTGTCTCCTGCCTGGCCCTGTCAGTTGCTGAGTTTGTGGCCCTGGCTCTATACAAAGCAAAGAGATGGTGACTGGGGAAATCAGGAAAGCTTCTTGGAGGAGGTGACATTTGAGCTGAGCCTTGGTGGGTGCAAAGCCTTTACTAAATGGAACTGAGCAACCAGCTTGGGAGCCAGACTGCCTGGGTTTAATCCCAGCTAGCTGTGGGACCTGGGGAATATCATTTAGCCACCCTGTGCCTCGGTTTCCCCATTTGCACAGTGGGGGACATAGGAGTACCTGTTACATAGAACTGTTTTGGGATTAAATAACTTGACATATGTCAAGGGCTTAGACTAGATCATGGCTCTTATTAATCTCACTATTGATGTAAAAAAGTCTAAAAGCATGTAGGTGGGCTGTGGTGTGATACTAATACGACAGAGCTCCAGGGAGGGGACGTTTAGGGGAAAGGGCAGCACAGGCCGAGAAGCCCGGTGGAGATAAGCTGCAGAAAGAGGAAGGGAGGGCCCCTGGGTGGGAACACTGGTCTCCTTTCCCCTTGGCCAGCTTGGGTGAGGTCAGCAAACTGGGGTCACTGACCCAGGACAGGGCTGCAGGATCCACAGGAAGCCCCTGCCTGGAGTCAGAGAGGGGTGACTGAGGGGGACCTTGCAGCTCAAGTCTTTCCAAACCAACCCGCTCCCTCGTGCTTCAGGAGCCCAGGGGTTCAAGGTCTCTGAGCCTTGGTTCGCGCAGGTCCCTCTGCCGGGGGCTGTCCTTTTCTTGGCTCTCTGCTGCCCCTGCCTCGCTGCCCAAACCCAGGCGGAGTGGGCGGCAAAGTAATGACAAAAGGAAAGCAAGTGATCACACTGACATGTGCCAGGCATCGGGCTGGACGCTGCCTTATGTCCCCGTATCCTGACAGGCGCCCTGCCCCCCAGTCCAGGAGAGCACGTTTATTATTCCCGCTTAACAGGGGTTGAAACTGAGGCGTGGAAAGGAACCTAATCAAGATCCCCAGCCAGCACCAAGTGAAACAGGACCTGAACTCAGATCTGGGGGACTCCAGAGCCCGTGTTCCAACAGGCCCAGCTGCTTAAGTGGGCTGACGGCCCCTCTCATCGCAAGGCATTCAGGCAGCACTCCTTCCTCTCCCTAAGACCTCCCACCAGCAAGCCTTCTCTGTGGAAACTCAGAAGCCCTCAGCCATCACAGGGTCCTGGGGTGCAGTCGTGGGGTGAGAGGAACAGAAGCTGCGAGGCTGGGGGCGATGACGATGCCCACTCCTCAGGCGCAGACAGGGTACCCAGTGCCTCCACTCAGACGGACCTTCGAGGTGAGTATTTTCATTCCCATTTTGCAGATGTGGAAACTGAGGCACAAAGAAGCAAAGCTCCTAACCCGAGGTCCCACAGCTAGGAAGGGGCAGAGGTGGCATTTGAACCTCCGACACTAGGGCCCACGTCCTCCGTCACGGTGACTGCCCTTGACATTCTGTGACCTGCCCACGAGAGACCCCACTGGATGCAGAGCCCTGCGTTCCTGCAGCCCCTGACCCCACTTGTGCACGGGGCCTGCAGTGGTGCCAGCTGCACACATCCACAATCCCACCTCAAAGAGCCCTCGGTGACCCGACTCACCCACCTCTGGGCAGGGCACTCACCACACACCAGGCTCTGGGGCAAGCAGGGGGCTGCAGGGTCCTGTCCAGCCAGATGGACTCCTGAGAGATCCCAGAGCCCTGAGCCACCCCCGCCGCACCCTGCCCAGGAGGCAGCCCCAGGGCCAGGCCCCCAGGGCGTTCAGGCAGGTTCTGGCCCTTTGGAATTCCCTGGCTCCAGCCCAGGCAGTTGACAAAAGGGCTGGCGCTGCTGCCAGCAAGCAGGTCGTTGGGAATGTGAGATCCCACCCAGTTCCCAGGCCCCGGCGGAGGAGGGACAGGCCGCCCTTCCCTTCAGCCCCATCACTGCTCTGTCACCGTTCCCAAGCAGAGCTCAAGCCTTGCCCAGGGAAGGGTCTCACTGAGAAAATCGCCCCCCACCCTCAGTAGGAAAAAACAGCTGGTTAAAACCCAGAGGCAAGTCCAGAATCCTAAAAGCTGTTGCCGGAGAGGCTGTAGGATCGGACGGGAAGTTCCGCCACCCTCGTGTGACAGATAAAGGAACGCGGCTCCGTGCCGCCGAGAGCAGAAGCCCCACAGCAGAAGCCCCACGCGGCGGCGAAGCCGGCCCTGCGCTCACCACGCGATCGTGGGTCAAGGAATCGGCCTCCCCGCCGGCAACGTGGGTAAAGATGAACACGAGCTCCCATCTGCAGGGTGCACAGGATGGCCAGCCATCCAGTTTGGGGTGTCCTGAGATGTGGGGCCTTCAATGCGCTCCGGGGAAATCGGGGCAGGTGGGTGGCCCTGTGTGTGCAAAGGGCCTGGCTCCAGCAAAGCGCCCGTTGACTGCTTCGTTTAATGAACTACTTTTTTTTTTTCACACCCTACCACCTGAGGATATTTTTTTCCATTGCCTTTTAGAGAGAGTGGAAGGGAGGGCGGGAGTGGGGGGGAGAGAAACATCGACGTGAGAGAGACACATCGATTGGTTGCCTCCCACGCGCCCTGACCGGGGCCGAACAAACCTGCAACCCAGGTACGAGCCCTTGGCCGGAATCGAACCCGAGATGCTCCGGGGCCCAGGCCGACTCTCTAACCGCTGAGCCACACCAGCCAGGGCAAGAGAGCCCCTTCTCGAGTCAGATAACACCACGTTTGAATCCCAGTTCGGCCACCATAAACTTCGTGGGGGTTTTAATTCAATAAATTTGACAAATCTCCGTGGTACACCAGACACCAAGCTAGGCAAGGGAACGCCGCAGAGAGCAAAGCGGGGACAATCCCGTGCCCGGTGAATGGGGGGGGACCTCCCCTCAGGTGTCCCCTGAGCCCTCGAGTCATGGCTCAGAAATAAAATAATCAGAAATCAATTCTCCCTGGGTTTGGCCATTTTTCCAGAGCAGGCCACCCCTCTTCCCCCACCCCCACCAGCAGAACTTCTAGAAAAACCCATGAGGTCAATGAGAAACCTTGTCCCTTCCTTTTGGCCAAACTGAACTGAACCCGCTGCATCACCTCAAGCCCAGCTCAGCTGCCCGGAGTCACAGGGGATGAGCGGTCACCTCCTTCCCCAGGCAGCGGGGGTCACTTCCTCACCCCAGCCTCAGCCAGCGCTTCCCCTGCACCCATCTTAACCCCTGGCCTTCCAGCCCCCTCCAGGTGGGGCGCTCCGGGGGGGGGGGGCCTGCAGAGTGTTTCGCTCGCAGGTTTGTCTCCATATGGGCTGGGTCCAGGAGGGAGGAAACATGCATCTCGAAAGAGGCTCGTGTACCCAGGAGAACATTAATTAAGAGAGAAAGGAGGAAGGGAAACGTGGGTGGCGACAGAAAACACAGCCAAAGCAGAGAAGAAAAATGCAGGCGATAAGTAATGTCCTAAATACTTAGCATGGGCGGGCCACGCAGTAAACTCCCAGACTCCTAGTCTGGAAAAGGGGAAGCCATTTACTCTGGCTAAAAACAAACCCGCTTCGGAGAGTGACAAGCCTTCCCGGGGCCGGAGCAGAAGGGCATCCTTTGGAAGTTTACTGAGAGAGTCGGATACGGGGGTGCTGTGGCGATCGGCCTCCCCGGTGACATCCTGACCGCGGACGCGGCCTCGAGGTTGCGAATGTTCCAAGAGGCCTCCGAGCACCGGCTGCCCGATCACAGCGCCCGTCCCCACAAGCCGATGGCACTGCCCCCAAAGGCAGCTCAGTAAGAGCCACTTTTCCTCGACGGGCCAGGGAAGGAGTGACTGTGCGTTTCAGTCTAGACATCAGGTTGACGCACGGCCGGCTGAACCTGAAGACATTTCTCGGACGCCTGGCAGAGGGCCTGAGCGAGGTGGCCGGCGCGACGCTCTCCCTGAGGCTGTGTCTTCGTGCTTTTGGCAGCGGTCAGTGGGACCTTGTTCCCTACGGCAGATGGTAGAACTCAGCCATGCGCCCCGCCGGCTGGGGCCGGGCCTGGGTGTCGTTCGCTCGCTCCCCGACACCCCCTTGTCTGTTCACGGTGTTCTGAAGCTGCCGCTGGCGCTCAGGACCCCCACGTAGAGCGAGCCCACATCTGGTTTACACCTCTTGTCCCAACATACGTATTAAAAGCACCCCTTTCCGTCTCAAAGTGCCCCGTGTGGACAATAAACCATACAGTTTCCCTACTCACAGATCACCCCTCCTCTGCCCCAGAGGGAGAGGGGCCAACGGAACAGAAGCTCCTGATGTTGACCTTGACCTCCCACCTATGCTGGGCCTTGCGCTGAGCACTTGTCTGTGTCATTGACTCCCCATGAGGCAGGTACAACCACGGTCCTCATTGGGCAGATTCAGAAACTGAGGCCCACGGAGGCTGGGGCTGCTATTTAAGAAGGTAGCCGTGTGCCAGGCACCTGTGTCGGGAAATTTCCAGGACTTAGACATCCTTGGCTCTGCACAGGGACAGCTGTTCTCATCGCCTCCACTTCACAGATGGAAAGACTGAGCCTTAGCTCACGTATGGGGGGGGGCAGGGTGGTGGTGCTGAATGCTCAGGCTCAGAGCCAGCTTTCTTCTATCCAGGCTCACCCGCCATGTGCCCCTGGGCAAGCGGCTTGCTCTCTCTGCACCTTGGTTTGTCTCATCTGTAAAAGGGGAGTGAGTCCGGCCACTACCTCCTGTTGTTGCAGGATGACCACCCAGTGGGGGAGCCGTGAGAGGCTGGAGGCACGTCTGGGTGGTGGTTGCTACTGCGTGGATGAGAGGTAGAAACGGGACTGGAACGTGGACCCTGCGCCCCAGCCCCGGTGCGATCCCTCCCAGGAAGTTCACACCCCTCCGCGAACCAGCTGCAGACTTTGTGGGCGTCAACTCAGCGGGAACACCCAGGCCCCTATTTGGAAAGTATTAAGAATTTCAAAACCGTAACTGCAGAGCACTGAGCCCAGGGCAGGCCCTTCCGAAGCCCATGTGGCTCCCCAGGCTCCCTCTCGGCACTGGGGCCTTTGGGAGACAGAGAGAGAGGCAGGGAAAGAGGCTGACAGGCACCTTTCCGCCGGACTCCCGAGAAAGTTCAGGAAGACGTGATGCTCCCACCCCAGACGGGCAGAGGAGCAGCCCCACGAACGGTCATCCTTCCAGCGAAGCCCAAAGCAGCTTGGAGGGTGGAGGGCAGGGGGGCGTTTTCTGTTGCATTTACACATAACTAAGAGCACAGTAAGGACAGCTGAGGGTGTTTCCAAACTTCTCGAAGAGCAGAGAACAAGGCACCAGGGGTCATCCCAGCAGAAACGGGAGGAGCCTTCACCTCGAGGTGAGAAGCTAGAGCCACAGGGCAACTGGTGACCACGTGTCTTTGGTTACTTTTAACAGGAAACTATAAGTGTTTCTTAACACACAGCCTGTTTCGTGGTGGGGTGGGGCATTGGCTGGGGAAGTCCTAGAGAGAGAAGACCGACTAATTAGGTTTCAGTCATTATTTTCTCTAGAGGGTCTCTTTGTCCACTGGCCTCAAGGAGAGCCCACGAGAACACACTGTTTCCTACAAGTGCTTCACCCAGGGCCCTCTGGAAACGAGATGGCAAGTGTCCTGGGAAACAATGGCTGGACCACCCACAGGGGGCCACAGGAGTGCATCCCAGCCACCAGGATGACAGGGACGCTGGAGGGAGGCCCCACATAAGCTCCAACAGGGGCTGGGTCAAAGTAGATTGGTGATGTTAGACTGCAAACCCTTTCTTCTACTCTGCCACCACCCTCCCATCTTGGAGATGGTTTCCCATCAGCACGTAAAAAACAGCATCCGTCCTTTTTGATGGCTGTGTAGTATTCCATGTTGGATTTGCCATAATTTACTTATTGGCTTGTTCCCAGTCTCTTACTGTTATAATTCATCACTGTGTGTGTTACAATGTTATAATCACTCTCTGTGTGTCATTTCTCACTTATTCTTAATAGCATCTTGTCTTTTTTAAATAAGGAGCCAGCAAGTTTTAAGCCCCCTCTCCCCCTTTGCACTAACTGTGCTGTTTTAATCTGTAAAAATAAAAATAAAATGCTTCAGAGCCACTTAGACGGTCCGTTCCCACAGAGCCAGCATCATGTCTAGGGTACAAAGTTTCACAGAAAGTCAGGGAAACTTGGCTCTTACCCCAGCTGTCCTAGCTGCTCCAACTTCTGGTCCTCAGATTCCACATTTATCAAAAGAAGCCAACAAGCATTCACGGAATCAAGGATCGGGGATCAGTTCTAGGGCTGTGTGAAGCTATTTACAGTGTGAAGGAGGCAGACTTATGCCTGAGGCCCCCTTGTCAACCCCAAAGGGTAGATACGGACCCAGTGGGTTCCCAGAGAAAAAGCCAGTGCCAGGCCAGCCGGCAGTTTCTGGTGTGGTCCCCGATCTCAGCAGGGAGCCATGTTCAGAAGCTGGCCTGTCGGCCTCGAGCAGCCCCAAGTAGCCACCACTTGAAGCTGTTTTGTGCTTTATTCTGTTTTAAAATAAAGCACTGGTCGCATTCCTGGGCTGTGGAGAAGTCTCTCCCCTTCTTGAACTGGCCCTAGACTGCCTGGCCCCTCAGGAAAGAATCCAAAGTAATTTTCCACCCATTGTTCGTGAATAACTCCTGGCCGGAGACAGGGTGCCCCCCCTTCCCAGGCGGGACCCCTCACCTGCCTCTGGGCAGCGCTCGCCTCCTCCCAGCTGGCCTCCCCAAGGGTGGCCCCAAGTGGATGACGAAGGAGCCTTCGTTCTGAGCCCTGCCCCCGCCCCCGCCCCCGCAGGGTGTAGCCACAAGCAGAGACCCTGGAAACCACAGAGATGCTGAGCCATGGGAACTGTCACTGTCAGCCTCAGGGTCCTTCCTGTCTCTCCGGTGCCCTAGCCACCCAACGGCCCTGAGTCCCACCCCACCTCACAGCCGAGGGATCGCCTCTGATCACAGCCAGTGCCCATTGGGCAAAAGCCACCAAGAACCTGGCTGGCACCTGGGGGCTCAAGGAGAGAGAGGTAAATGCCTGGTTTTACCTAAAGATGCTCCACTCAAGCTCTGAAGGACGGCAGCTGGCTCAGAGCTTGGGCAGCAGAGGAAAGGAAGGTGGAGGGGAGAGAAAGAAGAGGGGTCATGGGGTCAGGAGGGACATGGGGAAGACAGGGGCCAGGCTCCTCCAGTGGCCTTGCTCTGCACCCAGGTCTGGGGACACAATCCAGAACCCCACATGCTTTGGGACGCCCCCCAAGAAACTCAAGCGTCTGGAAACACCCTAGCATTTCCATACAGCACCCTACGGGAGAAACCAGCTGGTCACCACCCCCCCGGGGGGAACCAGATGACACCCAGAGAAGCCTTTCAGAAGGTTCCAGAAACGCATCACTGCCCTGGGGCTAGGGGCGCCTTGGATGTCACCCCTGCATCCTTGCAACCACCCGTGAGGGAGCTGGTCCAGCCCCAGTTTAAGAGAACACACCTCCCAGCGAGGTAGAGCAATGTTCCCATTGCGAAGGCAGAGAGAGGCAGAACTTCTCACCCAACCCACCCCCTCCCCAGGGACAGGGACAGCCAGTGACAAAATAGCAAACGCCTGGCACTTACTGAGTGCCTGACCCCAGCTAAGCACATTCCCTTCGTGAGCTCCCGAGTCCAACTTCCCTGATCCTAGCTTCTTTCCTTTAAACTACTGGCTCTGGTAAATACCAAGCACATAGAGATAAAACATAAAATAAAATGTGTCTCCCCTGGACCCACCTCCCCCTTTCCTTCCCCCAAACTCTGGGAGGCAGCGTCGTTCTTACCCCCATTTTTCAGATGAGGAAATCAAGGCCGCCTGGCTTGGACATCAAGGAATTTGAAGCCAAGGAGTCGGATTCTGGAAGCTCTGAGCCCCACACCATCCTGCCTCCCACCTTGATGAGACACGTTTCTCTGGGCACCAACCCAGCTGGCACTGCCTCAGCCTCTCCCAGTGCCCCCTCCAGCCCCCCACGCAAGGAAGGAAGGGACCCCCCTGGGTAAAAAAACAGTTTTACCACTTCAGCGGAGGGTGAGCCTCTCCCAGCGCCCCCTCCAGCCCCCCACGCAAGGAAGGAAGGGACCCCCCTGAGTAAAAAAACAGTTTTACCACTTCAGCAGAGGGTGACAGGGACCCCAGGTTCCTCCTCCAGGACACAGGACACAGCCGGAGTAACCACCTCTGCCCCCAAGGTCTGCGAGAATGCGGCCGGCCTGCGGGCAGGCAGTGTAGACACGGGGTGTGCCAAGGTTGTGACACCCGCCTTCGCAGCCTGCTGTTTCTCTGAGCTCCCCCGATGCATAGCTTCGTCACATTAAAAAAAAAAAAAAAATCACCCAATTTCAGCCACTCCACCTACAAGAAAAGGGAGGAAGAGCGAGGCCCAGTGGAGGTGTGAGGAAGTCACGCTGCAAACTTCTCCTGTGGAGCTGACTCAGAAGCTTCCTGTCCGCGGGTCCTGGAGCAGGGAGGCTGCTGCTCGCTGGCTCCAGGAAGATCCGGGGCCGAAAGGCTTCCCTTACCTGTGTCCCCAGTGCCTGAGAGCCTACCATCAGGGACACTTTCTGCTGGCTTCAGGTGCCATGCTCACGAGCCCCCATTCCCGCAAGCTGGCACCAACTATAAGTGTCTAGGTGTGAAAGGGTTGGTTGGTTTGGTTTTCAGCTGGACCTTGGGATGAGATCAGGCTTCCGGAGGAATGGGGCATGAGATGGATACGTTTGGATGGAGCTATCAGAGATATATGAGATAGTCCTAACTGGGGTAGGAGGCGTCTATGGGGCAGGTAAAGTGGAAAGGCCCGGAAATCACAGAGGAAGAGGGTAGGTGGGCTCTGGGGAAGGGGGCCGGGAAGCTAGGAATAGCCTCTGTGGTCTACAGACAAGCACAGAGCCAGGTGTCAGGAGTCTGTCTCCCTTTGTCACGAGCTGTGTGGCCTTAGGCAGCCAAATAACCTCTCTGAGCCCCATTCTGGACAGGATAATATGGCTTCGAACAGGTTGGGGGTTGAGGGGAAGGGGGCATTTAAAAAATTCAATCTCACTTCAGAAATTATTTACCAGGGCCCAGAAGTCTAAGTCCTGCTCCCTTGACAGGGGCCTCCTAACTAATGATTATAATGATTATTTCATTTAATCTTCAGGGAAGATCCTGTCATCACTCTCACTGACAATACTTAGGAGTGGGGAAACTGAGGCTGAGAGAGAGTAGCCAACTGGAGATCAGCCAGCTGATCATCAAGGGATGCAGGACTTGAACCGGGTCTGTCTGACTCCAGACTGAACCTTGGGCTGCAGACCCCACTGAAAAGCAAAGAGCTAACACCGTGGGGAAGAGGGGGCATGTCAGAGGCAGAGAGGGAGGCCTGCTGACAAAGACAGAGTGAATGATCACACGTCCTCTCTCTGGGCCTCAGTTTCCTTAGGTGTAAAATGGGACCGTTTGTCCCACCTCCCTTGTTTCCAATGAGTTTGCCATGATCCCTCTAAGAGAGGGGACTGGCCCTGGAAGACAATTTTGACGGGGTTGGGCAGAAGCCCAGCCAGGACTTGTGGGTGAAAGCTACCTGTTCCTTCAGGCTGTGGGAGGCTCTCGGAAGGAGGGATTTGGGGCGCTGCTGGCTCCCCAGACTGCTGGAAAATGTAAGACGCCAGAACTGGGAGAAGACCAAGAACATGAAGTGACCAGAAGGCCTAGAAACCTATATAATTTTATTATCCAATATCACCCCCAATAAATTGACTAGAAAAAAAAAAAGAAAGCCTGGATCAGGGACTACTCAGCAGGACAGGGAGGAGGCCCACGGCCCCAGCCTGACGAATGCCCTTTCCCAGGCCCAGCAGGAATCAGTGATGGGATGCGAGGGGCATCGCCCAGCCAGGCTCTGGGAAGCCTCCCTGCCCATCCCCAGAGTCCTGTTTCTGATTTCCTTCGTGTCTGAGGCTTTTCACAGGAAGGGAGAGAAAAACAGCCAAAGAAAGGCCCATTTAGGCCAGACTGGCCCTGCTTTCCCCCAGGAGGAGCGAGGGGAGCGATCCAAGGCCTCACCCCGCTGTGGCCATGCTTCCTGGCCAACGCAGGAAACAGGGGCAAGCTCGGGCAAAGCTGCGGCTCCGGCACCATCTATAACTGGCATCTCTCAGCCTCTCACGGCTCAGGACTTCCCGTCCCCACTGTTTCCCCACCACTGGAGCCAGGTGCCCCGCAGTTTCCGTTTCAGCCCCAATTCTGTACCACACGTGAGCTCACATGAGCCACAAAGCACTGCCCCTATGAGGGAAGCCCCTTTCCCAAGCTACAGTGGGGGAAACTGAGGCTCAGAGTAGCTAAGCGACCTTTCTGAGGTCTCACAGCCAGCAAGCCACAGAAATGGGTTTCAAAGCAGGTCCATGGGAGCAGCAGGGTTTCTGCTTCTACCCACCAGGTGGCCGCTCCATTCTTGCTCCAGGGACACCCTTTTTCTTCATGACCCAAATCCCTAACAGTTGCACAGGCCCCCTGTGAGTTCAGTATGTCATAAGAGAGACTGAAAATTGCCTCCATCCCTAGAGGCCCACTCTTGACGTCAGTGACCCCACCTCCCGCACCGCCGGGAGGCCAGTGGAAACTTGAACGCCCAGCCTGGCGCAGCGGGCAGCGGTGAGTCTTTCTCCCCCTCGTAAACATGTCACAGGCCGACCACAGGTGCCATCCTAAATCAACTCATTTTCTCCCAGCCTCTGTGCCTACCTCCTTCAGCAAGTCCTGGGCGTGGTAAGAATGGGGACCCATTATTCAGTTAAAAAAGCCACCACTGCAAAGAAATATTATCTTCTCCAAGCTGGTTTACAGAACAGATAACCCAGGAGATCAAGCCACAAATCCACATGCCCTCTGCCAACTTGGAATTTCTAATTCCGGTAGCTTGAGATTGTCTGAAATCTTCCACGGTCTGGATGCTCAAGTTTAAGCACTGAGTTTGGAGAAGACGAGGCCCGGGGACCATAGGGTGCTGTTCCAGTTGAAATGGGCTGCATTGGACCACCCGGAAAATTGGATGGGACACTCAAGGCCCTGCAGAGGGTCCAGACTGCCTCCGGACGCTCCCTGCTTCCGCCCACCACACCAGACATCCCTGACTCGTCTCTAAATCTCGGCTCATGCTGCTCTCCCCGCCTGAAAATCTTTTATTCCTGGCCAATTTCTCCTCCAAGCACTCAAGGCCAACTCATCCTTGGAAGCAGCTCAAAAACATGCTTCCTTCTCGAGGTTATTTCCTGACTTCCCCATCAACGCCCCCCGCTCTTTGCTCCTGTGGTACCTGGCGCCATGAATGCACCTGGCAGGCACCAGCTCAAGTTATTTAACAATAAGCTTGAGGTCCCGACAGCCTGGTGTTCACCTGCTGAACCGAATGGATCATGGGTGGCACTGTGATGGGTGCTCGGGAGCCAGGAACAATTGGCCCCTGTGCGTGGTAAGGCCAACCCTCTGGCTCGATGAGCCCCATTCTGTTTACACGCCTGTCTTTGAGCTCAACTGGGAGCCCCCTGAGGGCAGGGCTCATCTCTCCCTGCATCCCATGCTCCTGGCACACAGTAGGTGCTCAGCAAATGCTGGGGGAGTACATGGAGGCTGTGTCCTGGCTCTCTCATTACCTTCCTGTGCTCCTTTAGACAAGTCCCTCTCACTTTCTGAGCCTCACTTTTTCCATCTGGCAAATGGAAGTGGGGACTAGCTCAGTGCTATGGTTGAATGCCTGTGCCCTCCCCTTCCCTCAAACTCATAGATTCAAGTCCTAAAAACCACCCCCCACCATGTGATGGTGTTAGGAGGTGGGACCTTTGGAGGGTGATTAGGCCGTAAGAGTGGAGCCCTCGCGCATGGGATTCGTGCTTTTATAAGAGACTCCAGAGAGATCCCTCGCCCTTTCCACCATGCGAGGACACAGCGAGACGTTAGCAACCCAGAAGAGGGCCCTCACCACAACCCAATAGTGCCAGCGCCCTGATCTTGGACTTCCAGCCTCCAGAACTGTCAGAAATGAATTTCTGCTGTTTCGGATCCCCCAGCTCTGTGGCATTTTGTTACAGCAGCCCGAATGGACTGAGACACTCAGGGATGGCAATGAACTCAGATGACCACTCTGTCAGCAACTGTCAGAGAAAACTAAGGCTCAAAGAGGTTGTGACTTGCCTGAGCTCACCCAGGTGGCGGGTGCCAGACCCAGGGCTAGAACCCAGGTCTGCCTGGCTACATCACTCTCTCTCGCCAGCTCTCCTGTGTCTCTGACCCACGAGCCCAGAAGGAACAACTGAGTATGCTAGCTGCTGATTCTTGCGCCAATCATCCACTCACCCACCTCCTTGCACAAGAGCTGGGATCAGAGGACTCAAGTCGTGTATCCTAAGAAAGCAGAACCGATTCTGATATTCTGCCTGGGTAGCTGCTGACCACCCTGCTGAGTCAGCTGCTCTACTTGCAAGGTTAGCGGAGTGTGTCTATGGTGGGTGGAACACCTCCCACCACTGGATCCCAGGACTTCTCCACCAGAAAAGGCACGAAGCCAGGACAATGGCTGAAATGACCTTTTCTAGCCTAGGAACCCAAGGTCACAAGGCACCAGATGTGCAAAGGCGAATTTCAATGCCTGCTTTCCTGAGAATCAAAATAGAAATGCTTCCATTGAGCTGAACATGAGCTGTCCTCAGGGCTTTATGTGTTAAGTCATTTAACCCCACAATGATCCTGTGAAGTAGGCACTGAGACTGTCCCCACTGCACAGAGGGGAACACTGAGGCCGCAGGAGGTTAAAGGGGCAGAGCTGGGATCTGAACTCTAGGCCAGTTGGCTGTGGAGTCTCTGGCCATGTCCTGCTGTCAACAGATGCCAACCAGACATTAATATCTCTTCCTCTGACAGCACCCTGTAGAATTACTGCCTCTCGGTTCCATCCAGCAGGGCAATTCCACTCTTTCTCTACCATGCATGTGCCCATGATTGCAAAACTAGGGAGGTTCCAAAAAAGAAGGAAAACTGCGTTTCCTAATTTTGCCTGAAATCAGCGCGTCCACCCCTCCTTTCTTGCATCCGAGGCCCAACCCCAGGTCCTAGTCCCACCAAATAACCTTGGGAACATCACTTAACCCATCAGGGCCTCGCTTTCTTTAAATCTAAAACAGGGGCAAATGATCCTCCTGTCTTTTTTCATCATTCTGACTTGTGCAATATCAGATGCACAGAAGGGGCAAACACATGTTTTTCTGCGTGAATGAATGAAAATATATGTCACAAGTTTACTTCCCTCCCTTGACAGCCTTTAGAACAGGAACTGGGACTGATTCATCTTAGGTTCTCACATTAAGAGAGCTTTTATCACCCACAGGTTTATTCACACAGGAAACTGATCCCAAGCACCCACAATGTGCCTGGCATAGTCAAGACCTCAGCAACATCCAGCACCCCTGCCGCCCTCAGTCCGTGTCCTCATAAGCCACCCCCTTCCCTTTTCTGGCCAGTGGCTCTAATACTTTCTCACATAGGGCTTCCTCAGACCAGAATCAGTAAGTTTGGCCCATTCTAGAGACTTGGACAATGGTTCCTGCACTTCCACTTCCCCATGCCCAGCCCTGGGGGAACACAACCCAAAGAAAGCGCCTGCCTTAACCACACACGCACAAACATGTCTTTGTCTGAGCCATTACACATGTTTGGGTCTATCTGTTACTCTAGCTACTACCCTGACAAATACAACCTTCAACCTCCTTAGTTACGAATGACCTTGCCTAAGGTCACAGCGTGTTGGGCAAAGGTCAAGAACTTGGGTCTCGTAACAATTCGGAGGAGATCTGTCATTTTCGTCCGGCCCCACAGAGCTATAGCAGGTCTCAGAGGCCCTTTAGCAACGGGCGTGAGGTTCACTGAGCTGCCGTCTGGAGTCCTCCCCTCCTGTTTCAACCAGAATAACACCACTTTTGTCTGTTTTCAAGTTGCACTTCTCCATGTATTTTCATTGGAAAAAAGGATTCTGTGGCTTAAAGTACTTTCCAAGTCTGCACACTGGGGTGATTGCTAACACCGTCTGACTTTCTGTGGCATAACACAACAAAGTTTCAGTTCATCATGCCTCCTGGCCTCAACTGCTGACACAGGATATAACTTGCAAGAAGTATACATAGACATCTGCTTAGAAAGGAAAAAAACAAACTTCAGTGTGCAGCAGAGAACCCAGAAACCCGGGCAAAGGCAAAAGAAAAGACGGGCAAGGACTCTAGCACAATGGTTCTTAAGTTTTGGGGTGCATCGGACATCTGGGGAGCGGGTTCAAAATGCAGACTCGCACTGCTCATCCTCAGATATTCTGACTCAGAAAACTAAAGCTTTAAGAAATACTCATGATTATCGATCATAATGTCAGTAACTCCAGGACTCCACTTTGAGAAGCCTTGAGTCTACTTCGTAGCCTCAAAACTGGCAGTGATAACCGCACCCCTGCAGCATAGCTCGAAGAGAACGAAATCGCCTTTCGGCAGGAACCTGAGCCCTAATAATCTACTGGTAATGAAATCAATAATAATTTCTACTTAGCTCAGATGGGTGTCACAGGTACAGATAGCATGGTGGTAGAGAAATGATAATAAAATAATAGCTAATGTTTATACAGCCCTTACTACATGACAAGCCCTCTACTAAGTGCTCCTCATGTGTCATCTCATTTAACCTTTTACTAATCCTAGGAGTTAGTTATTATTCATATTTCCATTTTATAGATGAGGAAACTGAGGCATAAAAATAAGGCATACCTTGTTCTACGTCTCTAAACTGGCAGAATCAAACCCACTCAACAGAACCCAATCCCATAGCCACAGTGCTCTATTGCCTCTCATGGAGGTCTACCATCAGAACATCTCTCCAGGACTCAGTTTCCTAATCTGTCAAACAGACATATTAATAGTACCTTTATCGTACTGAGGATTCAAAAAAATCGCAATAAAATAGTTTGCAAACTGACGAGAGTCAAGTAAACATCTAAGAGATGAGACTTCGGTCTAACTCCCTCTTCTCATTTTACAGATGGTGAAACTGAGGCCTGGCTACTTTATTTAGTCAATGAACATTTACTGAGCGCCGGCTACATGCTAGGTCTTGTGCAGGGGACAGGATACAAAAAGAGTAATATTCCGTTCTGGCCTCAAGGAGCCCCCAGGCCAGCAGGAGCGACAGACAGCAGGACCGGCAAAGAGAGCCCAGTGACAGACACTGTGATGGGGGAGTGTAGGCGCGGAGAGAGCCTAGTGGAGATGGGTCCTGACCCAATTGCGGGGGGACTCAGCCAAAGAGAGAAGTACTTACCCAAGTCAATTTTATCTATTCCCTGAAGTTTGGAGGAGTCCAGAGAAGGTCCCTGTGTACCAAGAGATCAATAACTCTCCCCATGGGCTTCTCAACGCCGGACACTCCACCGCTTGAGCATCACGGCTCGAATTAAACCTTCTTAAGAAAATGCCAAGCCCCCCTCCTCCCACCAGCAGAGGCCTGAACTAGCCGATGCTGTTCACTTCAGCAACATGGGCGTTTAGGGAAGGTTTTTCCTTTCAGCAAGTTAGAGGAAGCAAAAGACAGCAAGAGGGGCGAGGAGATTGGTCATGAGAAGGAAGTAGGGAACCCAAAAGGGAAACTGGGGCCCAGGCCCTTCATGGAAAGACGAGACCGATCCAGGGCCTGGCCACCGTCTCGCCACCCTCTCTGAACCACACAGGTCTGAGTGATCAGACTTACCTCCAACAGCAGTGACAGTCATCCCTCCATATCCGCGGGGGACTGGTTCCACGACCCCCGTGGATACCCAAACCTGCTAATGCTCAAGTCCCTTATATTAAATGGTATAGTACTTACACATAACCTGCACACCTTCTCACATATACTTTAAGTCACCTCTAAATTACTTAGAACACCTAATACAATGCAAATACTGTGCAAATAACTGCTATACTGTATTATTCAGGTAATAATGAGAGGGGGGAAATGCAGGTGCATCTATTATACATAGTATACATCAGCAACAGCAAAACTTTTTTTTTTTTTTTGGCAAAGATTTTTGATCGGCGGTTGGCTGAATCTGCAGATTCGGAACCTGAGATACGGAGGGCCGGCTGACTTAATTATTAAATGTTGTTTTCTTGTAATTTTGCCAAAAGCTCATCTTTATGGCTTCCCCCACTTTAAATTGTGCTAGTCTGAAAACAGAGAAGGAAGTGGAATATTTTAAGCAGAGAACACCGGCGAAGGGTCCATAGCCTTCACATATAAAGAACACTTAAATATCAATAAGAAAAAGATAAACAAGCCAGCGGGAGGGGGGGGGAATGGAAATGGACTTAAACAGGATAATCATAAAAGGAAAGTGAGTGATAAGATTATTAAGGCTAATCAGCCTTAATTTAAAAAAATGTAAAGTGAGGCGGCCAGGTATCACCTCACCTCTTTCATCAGGGAAGTTTTAAGAGCTGGGAGAACACTGCACCCAGAACAGCGTCAGGGGAGTGCGAGCTGGCACAACCTTTGGGGACAATGTAGCCAAAAGCCTCCACGGCCTTAAAAACAGGCAAACCTTTGTCCCAGCGATTTTACCTCTGGAAAGGTGTCCACAGGGCAGACACACAAAGGTGACGAACTACAGTGGTCATCGCAGCACCATCTGTCATCATGGGGGGGAACGAAGGGAACCACCACGGTGAGCAATGATTAAATAAACCCTAAGCCGTGTTTTCCATGCAGTCATTCGTACAGCGGAGGGATACAGGTGACAGCGAAGGGAGTTCACAGTCCGAGGCCAAGTACAAGAAAGCTCACCAGACAAGACGTTGGACAAGCAAGTGCGAAACACACAGCGCAGTAGACAGATGTCACAGAACCGTATGCTTATTAACCAATGTCACCCAAATACATTTAATTTTTAAAACTGGGGGGGAAAGTGAGTGTGTGTATCCACAGTTACATGCATACATGTGTCCGGCACCCAACAAACATCACAGGTCCATTAGCAAGTGAGCGAGTGAGTGGGTGATGGGGGGGGCACCCGAAAGGCCACCTCTGGGCTAGGATCCCTCTTTTGCCTCTGTCCTGAGAGTTAGTACAACCCAGTGGTAAAGACCCTCATTTCATTCCAATCTCTACCCCGCAGCTTACCGTCCCTGCAGCCCTGAGCTAGTGCCCTCCCCTCTCTGAGCCTCAGTTTCCTCACCTGTAAAATGGGGTCTATGACAGTTACCTCCCTGTGGGGCTGTTGTGAGCTTTAACAGAGCAACAAAGAAAAACGCTGAGCTCCCTGTTTTAAAAATTCTGGTGACCTTGCTATTTTTTTTACAACTTGCATGCACTACTTTGGAAATCTGAAACTCATAATAGAATTATATTCATTTGGATAAAAATTAGATTTTTTTTAAGAAGAACCAAAGAACTTCTCTCCTGGACTGGCATTCCCCTTTCCTGGCCCCTCCAGATGGTGTGAAAGCCAAGCATGGTACCTTGAGGCTGGTTTCCGCCCAGGTCTTCCTGAGGGCTCCCCAAGACTTCAGGCCACGCCAGGCTGTGCAGGAGACCTGGTTTCCTGACCTCTTTCTCCCAGTCACACGGTTCTTTGGCTGTGGCTGTTTGCCCAGAAAGCGGTTCATCTATTCATGCAAAATCCTCTCGAACCCCACGGAGCACAGCCCCGCCCCCACCCCAGAACACCGTCACCCCTAAGAGGCTCCTGGGGAGACCTCAGTCTGTCCTGAGCTGCTTGCTGGTTGGGGCTGAAAGGGACAGACTCTGCCAGAGAAACAGCTGGAGGGAGGAGAGCCGGAGGGAGGGGCAGGAAGCTGGGCCGAGTGAGGGCGGGGGCGGCCAGCTGCATGGAGCGGGGGCTGCCCGGGAGGCTGTCCCTGCCAGCCAGGGACTGGGCTGGTGGGTGGCGGCTGGTGGCAGGGCCTGCCGGGGTCAACCCGCCCCTCTGGCGGCCAAACCCAGCTGGGAGCCGCCCCACTGTCTGAGCACAAACCAGGAGCACATGCAGCTGGGGCAGAGCCCTGCTCCCTGCGAGGGGCTCGGGAGCTCCAGACTCAAGGGCTCAGGATACCCGGGGGTCGGGTACCCCACCACTCTGGGCCGCCTCCTCACCCCAGGCCTTCGTGCATGCTGTTCCTCCCACCTGCATGCCCTTCCTGCCCCTATTTGTGGCTTGATGACCTCTTGCTCCCTCTTTTCGTTTTTTTTTGTAAATTAAAACAGCAATTAAGTTTTTTAAAGTATCAAATGAACAAAGATTACCTTGTTTGATAATGTTTGATTTTATTAAATGTTATACGGAAGCAATAATCACACACATAACAGGAATATGCTTTGATAGACCATTTCTGGAGAGTTACCTGACAAAATACATCAGAACCTTTAACTACATTCAGACGCTTTGTCTTAAATATAGATTCTGTTTTCATCCTGAACCCTGATCCTCCCAGATCAATAATATTATTAACACTCTGGTATGAACATACAACACACACATATATTTTATATAAATAGAAAATGACCCAGTCATGCTCGATATACTGTGTTGTAACGCGCTTTTTCATTCAATGATCAGGTATATATATCTTACCCTGTTTTGACAGCTGCTAATTATTTCATCGACCATAGCTTATTCGACCAATACTTTCTTGGGGGTTGATTAAGTTATTTTCAACTTTTTAGCTATAATGGACACACATGTCCAATTATTTTCTTATACTGTACAAAATTCTTATGAACGTATTTATTGTTCAAAGGGTCTTCTGCTCCCTCTTAAGGACTCAGCTTGGGGACCACATCCCTGCCCCTTGGGGGGCTGCTCTGGGCTCCCCTTAGCCCTTTGGGCTCCCCACAATCACAGCACTGATGTGACACTGTCCCTGCCTGTTAGGGTGTCTCTCCCGTGCACCGGGAATCCTTGGGGAAGGGATTTATTTCATCCCCTGCTGAGCACCGTGCCTGGCTCACCCTCATCATTACCATCATCAGTGAAATAATCAAAACGGCTGACAGCCAGGCAGCCAGCTACTTATCCTCACTGCACCCCAGGAAGGAGTTACTACTCTGCCCCCATTTTACCGATGAGGAAATTGGGACACAGAAAGGTTAAGTCACTTGCCCGAGGCCAACAGCTGGCCCGTGGGAAAGCTGGGATCCCAACCCTGCTGTCCGGCCCCAGGGCCCAGTCCTTCGCCTCCACACTGAAGAGCTCACACAGGTGCCTCCCGAGTGCGTGGCCCTGGGCCAAGTGCTTTCAGTGGAATAAATCACGCCACCTCCAACAATGCTGGGGGCGGGGGGGGGGGGGGGTCATGCACCCATTTTACAGATGAGGGTGCTGTGGCCACAGAGGAGACATCGTTTTGCCAAGGGTGCCCAGATTATGCCCACACATCTGATTGACATTGTCTCTTCCCCCTTCAAAGCCGTTATAGCCCAGGCAAGCCCGGCCTGTGCTGAGATTGGGTTTCATGAGCGGGGAGCCACATCTGGCTCCCGGCCAACCAGGCCCCTGGATGCCCGAGGTGGAGTTGAAGGTCATCGCCCCACGGGCCCCAGAGAGGAACAGGTGGAGTCGGGCCGCCCCGGAGACAATCAGAAGCCACCGGTCTTTGGTCCTCTTTCTGAACATGGCTAAGTTTGGCTTTTTCTTCCTTGGAATGAAAAGGGGTTGGGGAGAGCGGAATTTTTTTTTTGAAAACTAAGGCCTGACATAGGGATCCTGGGGCCTGAGAGAGGGGCAGTGTCTGCAGGGCATTTCAAGAGGACGCTGTTCATTCCCTTGGAACCTGTAGTTCCAAGGCGGTGGATCATGCTTCATGTTGTTGTTGTTTTTAAAGGTACTTTTAAAATATGTTTTTATTGATTCCAGAAGAAGAAGGGAGAGAGAGAAACATCAATGATGAGAGAGAATTATCGATCGGCTGCCTCCTGCACGCCCCCTACTGGGGGACTGAGCCTGCAACCCCGGCATGTGCCCCGATGGGGAATCGAACCGTGAACCTCCAGGTCCGTGGGTTGACGCTCAACCGCGGGGCCACATGGGCCGGGCTGATCGAGCTTCATCTCCAGTGGGTTGGTTCTGGAACCCCCGAGCCCTGCGCTCGGGAAACGGGGCGCTGCACCCAGGCTTGGCTGGAAGGAGCACTGCGATCCGTTAGCAATGCCTGCCCTGGACCTGGGGGAGGGGCCCTGCCTTCTTCATCCCACTCTGCCCCCCAACAGAAGTCCACCCCATAAAGCCCTATGCAGTATGAATTCTTTTAAAACCTTTTCAGATATTTTTATAAACAGTGCGTTTGTGTCCTGGCATCTGGAGGGACATTTCGTGTTTTGCCGTGATGCGGGGTGGGCCCTCGAAATGTCAGCGATCCCAGAGCCTTCAAAGGCCCTAAAACACGCTCTCCTGGCCCCCAACTCCTCGAGCCTCACCCACATCGGGCGTAAGAGGGAGATTTTTCCATTAATTTTTTTTTACAAGGAGGCCGTATGTACCTTTTTATGTGGGTCATTAAAAAAATAAAAATTTTTTAAAAACACGGAGCAACATGAGAAATTCGTCATAGCAACGGGGCTGCTGCGCCTATTTTTGAAAAGTGAGCTTCTCCCTCCTCCTCTCAGTACAGAAAGTTTATTTTCCTGCTGGGGCCTCTGACTCAGAGACAAGCCCAGAACTCAGTCGGTTGCCTCTGAGGAGAGACGGGAGGGACGGGGGCCCTGGCCCCGGGCCCAGGTGAGTGACGCCCAGGGGTCCCAGACGTCATACCCCCCTCCACTGGCATGTCCTCCGGGCACACAGGTACCCCTGGTTTCTGGTCACCCCCCAGGCCTCCCACTCTGGCCATCCACCCCTGCCTGCCTCTTCGGAACAGCCCCACCTGGCAGGACATAGCTGGAGGACTTGTACCAGTTCTATAAATATGAAAATCCCAGCTACACAGGAACCATCTCCAAGAACCTCCCCATGATCCAGAGGGGCCCTAGGATCCTGACTCAGGGCTGCCTTTCAATTGATCAGGGCCCACGTCCTATTAGATGATAAAGAAAATATCCCCGCAGCCTGAGGGCTTCCAGGTAGCAACTGAGGGAGGTTGAGAGCACAGTTCCAATCCTGCCCCACCACTCACCAGCTGTGTGGCCTAAGGCAAGCAGCTTAACCTCTCTGTGCCTCAGAGTTATAACAGAAGACACAGAGGTCATAACAGTAACAGTGAGTGGTGGTGGGGATGACTTGTATTAACCCATATAAGGCACTTAGCATAATACCTGGCACATAGGAGACTCTCACTCATTTCCTATCTCTTTTTTTTTTAAGATTTTTTTATTGATTTTTAGAGAGAGGAAGGGAGAGGGAGAGAGAGAGAGAGAGAGAAACATCAATGTGAGAGCAGAACATTGATCGGCTGCCTCCTGCACGCCCCTACCGGGGATTGAGCCCACAACCTGGGCCTGTGCCCTGACCAGGAATCGAACCAGCAACATTTTGGTGCACAAACAAGGCCCAACCAACTGAGCCACCGGCCAGGGCCCCATCTCCTATCCTTTACGACACTCCGAGACCCAAGAGAAAGCCACAGTCACAGGATCACAAGCATCTGAGGACACAGCCCGTGTCTGAATCAACACCGTCCCTCATTTTCCCGGGCCTGTCCCTGCTCAGACAGTGCCCCCCTCAAGGCACCAGGACACGGAGGGCTCATAAATGAGATTTCTCTCTGCGCCGGTTCCTAAGCAGCGGGCTGCTTCCTGCTTAAGCCCTCGCCACACGCCTTGTGTGCGGTGTTGGGGCAAGAGAAAGGAGATGAGGCTCATCTTGAATTCGGCAAAGAAAACTGAATTATTCACCCAGAAAGATGTCCCAGCTCTGGTCGGATTCACTCCTCCGGGCGACAGGCGGGGGGATCTGCCGATGCTCGCTGCTTTAACAGGACTCGGGTTGCGTGTTATGGAAAACTGCCCATGAAGTCATGTGGGGACCTCCCAGAGCTGCAGATCATGGGTGGCCACGCTCTTGGCTTCGTTCCATGCCCCAAGCGGTCCTCCTTGGTTTTCAGTATTTGAGGCATTTTGGTTCGCAAAACCCTAATTGGGCTCTGACATCATCTAAAAGACCAAGCTGAACTCAGCCACCCGCAGCCCCCGTCTTGACTGGAGGGCCCCAAGCCTGGTGAAAATCCAGGCACCCTGATGCCACCACCATTTGCATGTCCCCTCTTCTGCTCATTCACCCCTATTCCCAACACACTGTTGGTGAGAGCCAGGGGACAAATGCCCTGTTGAGATTCAGCAGGTGTCCCCAGGTCGCCCAGGGCAGGTAAGGAATTCTTCCCCGGATCACAGGCTCCATGAGGGCTGGGACCACACCTGCTGGACTTTCCGATGAAGCTAATGTTTAGACGTCAAAGTCCTCGAGTCTTGCAGTAAAAGCAGGAAACCCTTGATAATCAATCAATTACAATGACACAAATATGACGACATCTTTTTAAAAATTATTTATTTATTAGAATAACAATGATTCTGAACCTGGGACTCTGGCTCCCCTGGGAAATCTATTGATGGTCTCCAAGGAGGCTATAAGCACATCAAATCTACGTGGTTTCCTGAAAAGACACGTTCAAAAATTTTTTAAGGGTTCCTGAATCTTGCATGGGTATAAATGTCAGACCACAAATCTGATCCATATCTGGACCTCTGTTGCTATGGTACGTGCAGAATAGATGCTCTAGAAACGTTTGAGGGATGAATTAATCATCGAATGACCGTTGAAAACCACGAACCCCATGATCATCAGACTTTCTGGATGGTCAGACCCAGCTAATCTGGAATTTTGGAATAACCTGAGTGGGATGCTTTTACTGTCACTAGGATGGAAGAGATAAATGAATGGCGCAGGCAAGGATGAGTGGCGACTGACGTTGAATGAAGCCCACCACCGGCCAGCAACGTGCTCTTGGGGTTACCATTTCCTGCTCAGCCTCCCCGAGGAACTTGCCAGAAGAGTCGGCTTCCCTTCCCAGAGAGGTGTTGTCTGCACACAAAAGTAATAAAACTGCACCTCTCGAAAGATATTCTGGGGTCTAATTAGCCATCCCTTCTACCTGGCCTCGCCCCTGATGGACCTCAAAATATTTTCCCCAGACAAGCTTCTGGCACAGCTGAGCCCACACCAGCTCGACGCTCCCATTAAAATTCAGGGAAATTCAGTAAATGTTCAGTGGACTCAGTGAGGACGTTTTCTTTCATAACTGGAGCAGAGGTCAAGTATGAGGACATTTATTGAGCATCCACCAGGCGCCAGCTACTGATGCTGTGGCGAGTGAGACAGACCCTGTCCCACTCTCTCGGAGCTCACGGGATGGACGGTAACTACCGACGACGGACCGCCTGTCCTGTTCCAGAGCGGGATTCACATACAGCGGTTTTTTACAAGCCTCATGCCAGTCCTTTGAGGCTGATACTATGACTCACATTTTACAGCCAAGAAAATGTAGACTCAGAGAAGTGAAGCGCTTTGCCCTGGGTCACAGAGCAAACAAGTGGTAAAACTGGGGTTCCAACTCTGGTCAGTGATTTGTCAGTGGTTCTTTGCAGTTTAGGGGGGGAAAAAGACCTTAAGAATCATTCAATCTCAACCCTTTTGATTTGGCTGTAAGAAAGAACTGGAGAAAACCAAAAGTTGCAGTAAATTGATGCGAAAACATCAACTTGCTATTGGCTTTATAAGAGCAAACTATGAGTTCATACACATAAATTTATTGGCTGAAGCAATATCTTACAATATGGACAAGACAGTAAATAAATATTGAATCACAACATAGGAAAACTATACCCTCTTCAATTTTTGTCCAATCCTTTTAACTGCACGCAAGGAAAGGTCTCAATTTAGGGCCAACAGGGCTTTAACACCTTCTCCAACATTTGCCAATCTCTCTTTATTTTTTTAAATATGTTTTTATGGATTTCAGAGAGAGGAAGGGGGAGGGAAGGAGAGAGAAACACCAACAATGAGAGAGAACCATTGATCAGCTGCTTCCTCAACGCCCCGCCTCCTGGGGATCGAGGCCCCAACCCTGGGCATGTGCCCTGACCCAGGAATCAAACCCTGACCTCCTGGCTCATAGGTCGACGCTCAACCACTGAGCCACTCCGACCAGGTGCCAAGCTCTCTTTATAAGAGAAAGAACAGGCGTTGGGCTCAGAGCCTTGGGCAGGCAACAGTGTCCAGCCAACATTAAATAACATTGCTTTATTTTCATTGTTCGTTGGGTGGGGGATAGTTTGTGGTTATTTTCTGTTTGAGAAAAGCAATCTGGTTTTCCATTCACCGTGGTCATCTAAATTTCTCTTTTGAGCTACATTTACTGATATTTTTCATGAGTACCTTTACTGACATTTTTAATGAGATTTAAAGGAAAATATTAACTTCATGACACCACAGAGGTGGTATACAAGCAGGGCAGAAATAAAAAAGGTGGCACTGAATGGCAGAGGCTTGAGAAACACTGCGCCATGAAATTAAAAATAACCCAGCCATGTAATTATATTGCCCTGCAAGTATATCGCAAGCTACCTAAATAGAACAAATTCACAGTAGCCCATCACTATTAAAGCACATTTTTGAGGGCTTGCGTATGCGGTTACTTTAGCAACAGAGCTATAACTGAATCTTCAAACCACAAGACGTACGTGCCTGAAAGCCTAACTATTGGAAAATTATAGGCCTAAGAAACACAGCCATGCCTCACTGCACACCACAGGGTCCCTCGTGGTAAGCGGATAAAACATATCTACGTAGAAGCCAGGTGGAAAGGAAGAGCCCTTTCCTCGACTGTGGCACCGTCAACCACCTGCGCCTGCAGAACTGCATTTACTCATGCATTCGCTCATTTAGTCATGCACTGGAATTTTAACCAAGCCCGTTACTTGCCCAGGCAATACAATGAAGGGCCCCAGTGAACCTCCAGTCCAGAAGGGGGCGCCAGACATCATGCCCGACCTCACATGCCTGAGCCCCTGCCAACTGGGTTCTGAAAAGAGCACCATTCTTTGCAAACATATAAGAAAAGAACCTGCCTGCCCTGGGGGTAGTCAGAGGAGGCTTCCTAGAGGAACTGGCCAAGTTGAGGTCTAAAGAAAGAATAGAAATTTACCAGAAGAGGTGGGAGAGGAGGGGGAGGGAAAAGGGCAGGGGCATCCATGTATGTGGATGAGCTCCCACAACCTGAGCGGCCCCTCATACAGTGAGCATCTCACCCTGGTGCCATCACCCAAGTGTGATCCTTGCATTCAAAGTCAAAGACGTGTATTTCATATGCCTTGAGCCCTATATGCAAGCCAGTCAGTGGGGAGACGGATAGCCAATCCCAACACTGAGCGAAACCAGAGATGGTGAGTGGGTCTCCAACATCAGCCTCCTTGTGGGATTTGAGAGTGATTTTGACCACTCAGAGTTTTTATCATAGGCACCAACGTGGTGGTTCCCAGCCAGGGCTGAGCTTGGTGCTCCATGACCAAGCCATGTCCAGGCCACACCAGGCCACGCCCAGGTAACTCAGTTAAGATCCTCTGGGGATGGGGCCCAGTGACCAGTAATGTTTAAAGCTCCCCGGAGGGGGGAGGGGAGGGGGAGGGGGAGGGGAATAGTGTGTGGCCAAGGCTGAGAACTACATAGAAAACCTAACCCCTATGGAGGATTCGAACCTACAAAAACTTACTGAGCACCTACTATGCGCCAGGTACCGGGCTGGGGCAAGGTGGTGGTTGATAAGAACCAGATCCCATAGACATTTAAGAATCACTGCAGAAGGCTTCACCCACTTTCAACAGATGTGTGCAGGAGACATGATCAAGCTGAAAGGTACACAAATTGCCCCCGGGGGGGGGGGGTCGGTTAAAATGCAGGCTTTGATTCAGCAGATCTGGGCTGGGGTCCGGAGCCTGCACTTCTTACAAGCTTCCTCAGGCCTCTGCTGGGCCAGGGACTGCCTGTGGGTGGCCAGGTCCTGAAGGAAACCTCTCAGATCTCAGCTTCTCCTCCCCACCGTTTCTCCACCCCTCCAACTGTCCTGAGTCCTGAGCATCAACTGGAGGGGATACCAACCTGCGGGGAAAAGACCAAATGCACCCTGGCAGCCTGCCAGGTGTGGACCTGTGTCCCCCAGGCTCCAAAGCCCCGTGACAGTCCCCCCCAACACACACCCCACACACGCACCCAGAGTGTGGGGCAGATCTGGAGAAGAAAGATGGGGCGCTGGGTCGGTGGTTGTCATTAATACTAAACCATCTGCGCACAGCAGCCCCAAAGGCAGCGAAATTCAAGAGGTATCAGAGATCAAAACGGCCTCTGAGGCTTTCCTGCGGGGAGGCTTCGTGTCTAATTAATCACCCGTCCTTGGCAAATCAATTGCGCCTGTTTTAAAATCTGCACTCCAAGGGCGAGGGATGGGGTGGAAGTCGGAAGCAAGAAGGCCTTTGAAGTGAATTCTTGGGGAAACAACAGAGGGGTCAGCCCTGACCCATTTCAGCAGGACCAGAAAGGCGTGGATCCGGGGGCACAAATGCTTGCAGAGCCCAGGCTGGCCACAGGAACTGGTGGACTTGGAGGTGGGGGGTGAGTAGAGGGAGCCCCAGGCCTGCGGACTAAAGTGAAGACTGGTCCCCAACCCAAAGGGGTGGTGGCCACTCAGCTCCAGCCCCCCCGTTGCCGAGCAGAAATGCAGACCCATTTGTGCATGTCTGGAAGATTTGTTAGATCTTCTTCTTTGTTTCTGAAAATATCTAAAAATATGGTTTCTTTAAATACGGAATCTCCCGCGTATGGAAACTGCCTCGAGTTGTTTTGAAACACCATGCCATCCATCAAAATATGTCTGAGGGCCACAGATGGAATGCAGACTGCCTGCCAGTGTGTAACCTCTGAAACAGAGACCAGACCAGAGGAATTACTGGGCAAATTAAATGGCGTGTGGGCAGGGACTTCCTCAGGATGCTCAGAGCAGGAGAATGTGGGTGGGCAATTTCCTGAATACAGGGAAGTGCCCCTGAAGACCCCCAGAAATCCCTGGGGGAGACATTGAAAGGGAAGCAAGGTCCCCCAAATAGGGGCTGAGAGCCTTTGTAATATGGGCATTACTGTCCCTGCAGCCCTATTTGCACAATGCCAGGAACATTCGCTCCATTTACATAATAATAGAAACAGAACTTATTGAGCACATACTATGGACTGACTTCTTGCCAAGTGCTTTAAGTGCATTCCTCACAACAACCCTGTTACTATTACCTCACTTTACAGATGAGGAAACTGAGGCGCAGTTAAGTGACTTACCCAAGGTCACACAGCTAGTACGTGGCAAAGCTGGGATTCAGACCTGGGTGGTCTGGCTCCAGACAGAATCCATTCTCTTAATTACATGCAGCCCCGTGTCTCTTAATGCCCACCGAGTCTCACACAGAGATCAGCACACAGTAGGTGCTCAGGAAATGTCTGTTATGTTGAAACAAAGTCTTCATGAATTGGATTTACTAGAATTGGATGCTATCATTTCAACTAGTCTTGTTTTCCCCATTCCAAGAGCTGGCTGGTGGTTTCTGCCGGAGCAGGGTCCTTGGCTGGGTAATGTCCTCACCATTAGGATCAGTTGGTGCTAAATCACCCAGGCACCAGCTACAAATAGAAGGAGCCCCCACCCAGCCTCCCCTCGCTTCCTTCCGCACCCTGCAGCCTCTTTCTTCTGTCTCGCTGCCTCCCGGCCTCCTCCAGTTCTCAGGCCTCCCTCCTGGGATCTGTTTCCCATGGGATCTGATCCCCAGAAGCCCGTCTTAGCATCAGAGCCTCCAGAGCAACTGCTCTAGCAGCGAATCTCACCTGAAAGGTACGCATTTTGAGGGGCTGCCTAACCCTTTGGATTTCCCTAGAAGGAAAGCCCCGCTGTCTGAAAGGGGAGCTTCCTCCTGTGGAATTCCATCTCCCCACCTGCTGCTCGCTGCGGGGTGGGAAACGCATGCACCAAACGGGGCTGAGTCACCGGAACGGCCACGGAGCCCACAGGCAGGCTTCAAGCACGTGGGTCTGGTTCCAAACACGCTGATAAACATTCATTTAACAGATATTTATCGCACCTGTTATGTTCTAAGCACAAGGGGTGGGTGCCAGGCAAGCAGCACAAAACTGAGGGGTTCCTGTGTAATTTACAGTCAAGAGGGTGAGGGTCCTCTCTGCACCCAGCCTCTTTTTCTGTAAGTGGGGTGCTTAGGGAGATGTACGGTCCCCTCAGAAGTCCTTTTCCTCCACTGTGCGGCTCTGTGACTCTCCAGCGGTGCTGTGATAGCCTGTGAGTCTAATGTGAAAACACCCTGTGACTCCAGAAAGGAACAAATCCCTGCTCTGGGAGCAAACCTCCTCCTGTTCACCCTGAAAAGCAGCCGAAAGGGATTCTCTTCCTGCCAGGTGAGCATGAAGGGGTGAGGGGACCCCTCCCAGGAGCTGCTCTCCCAGGATCCCCTGAATCACCCAATTTATCTTCCCCATCATGTTCCTAATCTCTGAAAAATTAATGGCACGACCATAGCTGCCTACAGAACGTAGCTGACCTGTCGCCAATAAATCAGGGACTTGGGTGATGCTTCCGAATAAATGATAGCCCCTCGGCTCAGTGGGCAGGCCATCTGGGGATGCTTAATGTTCCCTGGGAGAGATCTAAACCCACACCCTGCGGGGGGGGTGGGGGGCATTGCCGAGAAGACAGGGAGCGCAGGGAGGAGATCAAGAGGCCCCAGGAGTCAGCCCCGGGTGTGTGGACGGAGCCAGACAGCTTCCCGAGTCAGGGCCTGATTCTAACTTGCCAGAGGAAAGAGAGAGGAAAAGATGTCTCAGGATTAAAAAAGAGAGACATCCACTCAGAAACCTCAATTATAATCCCGGCTCTTCCAAAAATCCCCTGCTTGGTCAGTTTTCCATTCAGAAAGCAGGGGTCCCACTAAACAGAGACGTCCTACTCTCAGCCTTGGCCTTATCAGTGGTAACCGCTGGTTGAGCAGCTGGTTGCCCGGTTGCCTGGTTCATGGATTAGTTGGCTAGTTGATTGGTTAGTTGCGCGGTTAGTCAGTTGGCCGATTGCTAGTCGGTTGCTCAGTTACTTGATTTCGTGGTTAGTTAGCTAGTTAGAGGGTCGGTTTCTTGGTTGGTTGGCTAGCTGGTTGATTAGATGATTGGTCGGTTCATTGTGTGACCGCTCCGCTGGCTGGTTGAACCCAGTGAGGGGTTGAGTCAGTGGCCGCCTATAGTGGTGCCTGGGGGAAGGCTCTGAGACCTGAAGTACACATAGGCCGAAAGAGGCACCAAGCAGATGGCCCGAGGCCGGAGGGGGGGCGCGGGAGTCACTCAGAGATTTCAGTAAAAGTGAAATCTCCATTTACAGAAATATGTGTGTATACATATGTGATGAAACATTATGGGAATACTTCAGTCATCCTACAGCCCCGGGGGTTGGGGTTTGAAGGCAAGATTCCTCCAGGACCTGATAATCACACCCCATGGGCAGCATTTCCTCTGACCTAAAGGTGCATCCCTCCCAATACCCTTCCGTGCTAAGCATTGGTATAATCTCCACTTAAAAGATGACGAACCTGATGGGTTGCGGGTTCGATTCCTGGCCCTGGCCGGGGCGTGTACGGAAGGCAACCAATTGGTGTGTCTCACACCGATGTTTCTCTCTCTCCGCTACCCACTCCCTTCCACTCTCTTTTAAAAAAAATCAATGGAAAAAATATCCTCTGGTAAGGATTAACAAAAACAAAACAAAACCATGATGAACCCGAGACTCAGAGAGGAGCAGTGACCCAGGTGCCCACAGGTGGAGAGTGGGGGCCCAGACTTGAACCCGGTCTCCCAAGTATAAACTCCATGCTCTTTTACGACCCCGAGATCACTCAGGTCCTCCCCAGCCTGCCGTTCTCCAACCCCACAGCCCCTCCTCCCTCCCTTTGGGGTTCTGGATGCCAGTCCTGGCACCTGCGGGGAGCCCCGAGCAACGCGGGGCCAACAGGCCCGGGCCACAGCGGGCTGCAGGTGCCACCCAGCGACCGGGGCGGCTCAGTGAGCACAGCGGGCCCCGGATCCCAGCCCTGCCTAATGAGCTCCCAACTCAGTTCTGAAGCGACAATCAATTAACATGAAAACTCCCAGCTGCGGCCACTTCACGCATTTATTTGCAAGATTAATGGCAGATACAAAATCGCTTCTTCACCTTGGGACTGTCAGGAAATCTAGAGACTATCCGTGTGACAGCCCCATAAATATTCCTCAAGGCCACTCCTGCCTTTTGTCGCACCTTTAGTTATCAGCATGTAGAGTTTTTCTGGCCACGTTTTGCAAAGCCAATGGGGACACGCCGGGGATGGGTGGGGCTGTATAATTGAGAGCAATTTCAGGCCGCCTCCTCCCTCTTCCCCTCTTTACTTGCCCTTCCCAGGGATGTGTGAAGAGAAAATGCTTCGGGGGGGGCTGGTAAACAAGCGGCTGCCCCTCATGTATTCCTCCTTTGCAGGCCAGCTTTAAAGGTTTAATGAAATAATAATAATAATTACAGCACATTAACTCACCATTATTATGGGCTCACTATGAGCCAAACACTCCAGGTTGTCTCACTTCATTTCGGCAACAGCCCTGTGAGCGTGGAAATTGGAGGCCACTTTAGAGTTTTGCCACCATATGACTGTGCTAAAGATGATGGGACTTCCTGGCACACCGTCTCACCGGGTTAAGTTTTTCACCATCCTGTTAACACATACTTTCTTTACACATGAATTCATTCCACACCTCATGAGAAAAGTGAAGAGAGTATCATGATCCCATTTTACAGATGGCAAAGCAGAGGCTGGGGGAGTTGAGATGATTCGCCCTGTTAGTGAACGGGCTCAGACGAGCACGCAGACCCCAGTCCGGATTTCTTTCTCCTGTGTTCCCTTGCAGGGCACTGAGGTCTATAAACCCCATCTGCCGGGAGGGGCCTTGCCAGCAGAGGCATCTGGTGTCCCTGGCACTGCCTCCAAGGGCTGCCTTCCCGCTGTGGAGGAAAGGAATCCTTTTGCTTGGCACCCCCCCTGCCATTTTCCACCTGGGTGGGTTTTCATCTTGCAGACAACTGATGCCTATGGGTCCCACCATCCTAGGAAAAGCAAAGCTCATAGTGGCCCAGGAAGAAGGGGCTCCAGACCATGCCCTGTGCCCGGACACAAAGGGACAGGTGTCATGTTAAGGATGCAAGTGGCTGGGAGACAGAGCGTCCTGTACAAAGCCTTGGTAGGGGGGAGGGGAAGGGGGAAGCAGCAGAGAGGGTGGTTCCTGCATCTGGTCCAGGTGCCCACCGGAAGAGCACAGTGGGTCATCCTAGGTGCCCGGGAAGAACCCCCTGCCCACTAGCTTCCCTCTGAGTCTGGGCCTATTAGTCTTGAAACCAGGCCTGGTCCTACCCTAGCTCAGCTCCGTTCCTCAGGGGCTGCATTTCCCAGGCTCCTGGGTCAGCGGGGTTCTGTCTGGATTCCAACAATGGGAAACTCAGGCAGGAGATTTGAGGGTGGGGAGAAAGGAGGAGTGGGGGCACTTCTCCACTCCCTTCTCTGATTAGGGCGTGAGTCTGACAATATTGGGCTTCTTGGTGGCATCAGTTTCCCCAGGACAAGCCCACTGTAATTCCAGCTTCTACCAGGTGCCCCTAGCCCCTGACACCAGTTACACCACCCCCTCCCTCGGGCCCCAGGGGAGGTAACAGCTTCCTGCTCTTGCTAATCTCTGGAGTGTTTCCAGTCTTAGTTTGGGTTACCCTCAAAGCAGATCCTGAAACAAAGATGGGTGAATGCAGTTTAGGGAGGCATCTCAGAAAGAACAAGTGAGGAAGTGGGATAGTAAAATGGGGAAGGGATATAAGCTAATAAAGGGTGTGTTAATGAGGGGGTCACCTTGCTGGACAACTGGGCTCAGTCCCACTGGGGCCCATCTAAGAATCATTGGGAAACATACCTCTAAGTCAACCCACTGAAGGAATGAAAAGCTGTGTCATTTTTCTACTAAATTCTATCTCCATTGTTCAAGGGTTTCACCTGGGATGTTAACTCTCTCACAACTCCAGACAAGCCTTCAAGCTCCTAAATCTGGGTGGAAGACTTCATGCAGAGAAACAGAGTTAGAGGGATTTGAGGTGGAGCTGAAAACATACTGCACAAAAGAAGATCTGCAAATGACCAATAAGCACAATGAGATAATACTAGTGCCCACCAGAATGGCTACAATTGAAAAGACCGATAATACCAAGTGTTGGCGAGGATGTGGGACAACTGGAGTTCTCATTCACTCCTGGTGGGGATTTTAAAAGGAACACCCACTTTGAAAGACTGTCTGCATGTTTCTTAGAAAACTAAACAAGCACTCACCCTAAGGTGCAGCCATCTCTCACCCAGGCATACACCAAGAGAAAAACACGTGTCCACACAAAGACTTGTATGCAAAATGTTTTTAGCAGTTTTATTTATAATAGACAAAGTCTGGAGATGTCCCATAGGTCCATCAATAGGAAAAATGGATTAAAAATAGTGGTATATTCATACAGTGGAAGACTACTCAGCAATAAAAATGAACAAATTACCGATACAAGCAACGACATGCATGAATCTCAAAAAACCCCACAAAACTGCTAGTGAAAGAAGCCTGGGAGCAGAGATGGTATCGGGAAACCTTCTAAAAAAAATGGCAATGTTTCATTTCTTGATCTGAGTGGCTGGTTATGTACCCACAGAAACATCATTTCTTTGACATGATCTTTTCTCCTGTCTTCCCTTTTGATTCAAACTGGCCTCCCCCAGCACTGCCTCCTGGCACAGCCACTCCCTTAATCACTAAGCCCTCAGGACCATGAGGCTGTGATCGGCATCATATAATCTTAGGAACAAAGCCTCGGGTATGTCCACCACTGAGACAGTTTCCATCACACTAGAGATAACATCTAGACCTCAGTTGTGTTTTAGCTCCAGGCCCAGAAAATCGAAGAAGCCAGATGAAGGGAGGCCATGGCTGACATCAGGGACCAGAAGCACTGCTCAGCTACCCCCCTAGCCCCGTCCAATCAGTAGAGACCACGACCCTGCCCATCACCCTAACTCCCTCAGTCACCGTGATTAATGATTTTTCCCCTATATAACCCACCTCCCGGAAGCCATTGGGGGGCCAGGTCTTTGAGCATTAGCTCACCTGTGTCGCCAGGTGTGGGGCAGCTTCCTCCACTAATAAACCCTCACTCTCTTTGCTGCAAACTCCTGTTCACGTCTTACTGGGCTTTGATGCACACAGGCAAATGCACCTCTTTAGTCCAGTAACACTCACCCCATGTTCATAAGTGTAAAAATTCATCAAACTGTACAGTTAAGATTTTGTGCCTTTTATGTAAACTACATCTTCATTTTTAAAAATAAAAGCATAAAATGAAATGAAGGAAGAGCTCCATTCTTAAAAGTCTGCTTCGGGCCCTCAGCCAGCTGCTAGGATGACTCTGCAGTTGGCATCTTCAGCCTCACTAGAGGTCGGTGAGGGAGGTCCCAGGCCAGGCCGAGCCTCTGGAGCTGCCAGTGCAGGAAAAACACTCGCGACCATCAGTGAGTTATGATTAAGAATTTCCCTCCTGGCCTCCGAGTGTTTTACTGGCTCATCCGTCAATCTGTCAGGGAGGCCGTCAAGGCGAGAGCAGCAGAAAACTAACAGCTCACACCCAAACAGCCTGAATAATTCAGCGCCTGCCATAGCCTCTGGACGCTGGGAGCGTGGAGCTAATTTTTTCTTTATTTCTCAGGCTCTGCAGTTTATTTCCATGGCCCTGGGGGCTCGGAGAGTGGGAATAGGGCTTCCGTGGGGTAAGAGAGGACAGGCCAAAGCTATAGAAACTGGGGTATCCTGCTTTGATGCCTGGAGAAGAACAAGGCACCCTGAAACCAGGGTCACTGCCAAGTGGAAGGCCTCTGAAGGGAGAAAGTGTGGGCATCGGGGTCCTAACGCACTGGTTTAAGACCTGGGTCAGCCACTTCTCGGCTGTGTGGTCTTAAGGAAGCCGTTTACTTTTCTGAGCCTCAGTTTCCCCTGGCTGACATAGGACCAGAAGCACTGCTCAACTACCCCCTATCCTAGCCCCGTCCAATCAGTAGAGACCACGACCTTGCCCATCACCCTAACTCCCTTAGTCACTGTGATTAATGATTTTTCCCCTATATAATCCACAAGATCTGCATAGTGATAGGCCACTTATATAGTACTTGCTGTGTGCCGGGGCCCCTTCTAGTCACTTATATACACGAACTCATTTAATACCCAAACAACCCTGTGCGGTAGGTAGCTAAGGCATCATCCCCATTGTACAGACGAACAAACTGAGGCCCAGAACGTGCCCCAAGGAATGAAAGGGTAAGGATTCAAGGAATAGAGCTTACAGATCTCCAGATATCATGCCTGGCACACAGTAGGTGCTCAATAAAGCATTGCCACTGCTACTGTTATTATGAAAATATCATTCAGGGTCCTTATTGGTGTGTCTGCATATGACGACAAATGCCTGAGGTTGATGGGATTATATAATTGTAGGCGGGGAGCGTGAGGCAGAGAGCAGGGTGGAATGGCTTGCCCAAGGCCATACACATTTACCCTAAAGACACTGCTCTGTCCTCAGATCCACCGAGGCTCCTGTTACAGAGCTGTTGAGACTGAGCCCCAAGTTTTATAGGCCAAACAGACCCCAAAATACAGACTTGGCGTCTAAAAGAAAGACCTGGATTTATTTTTTTTTTTTTAAAGGAAGTTGATATTATTTTTTAAATTTATTTTTTGGTTAATCTTCACCTGAGGATATTTTTTCCATTGATTTTTTTTTTTTTTTTTTTTTTTTTTTTTAGAGAGTGGAAGGAAGGGAGAGAGACACAGGGAGAGAACCATCGATGTGAGAGAGACACATCAAATGGTTGCCTCCCACACTCGCCCCCACCAGGGCCCAGGATCGAGCCTGCAACAGAGGTACACGCTCCTGACTGGAATCGAACCCAAGACCCTCAGTCCACGGGCTGACACTAACCACTGAGCCAAACCGGCCAGGGCAGGCCTGGATTTCAATCCTGCATCTTCCGCTCCCCAGGTGTGTGAGTAGAAAAGGATCCTTTGCCTCCATTCCCTTGTCTGTGAAATAAGATGAAACAGCTACACAAAGGACAACTCCATTAACAGTGCTCAGAGGGCAAAGCATCATTGGCCACACTGTGCTGAGCAGGGAGGGCCCCAGGGAAATGACGCCGGCATGTCCTGCGCTGCAGGTAAATTGTGTTGTGTTGCAATGTCACCTCCTATCGCAATGGCCAATCTGGACTCCGGGCCTCGGTTTCCTTTTAGTGCAGCAGAGGGGAGTTAGACTCGCTGACTTCTAAGGCTCTCCTCACTCTGATGTTGTATAATTCTATGTACAGCAGTCTGAGGTGGAATTGGGAGCAGAGATCCAAACGGGATCGAGAAATACTGGGGTCTGGACAAGCTGTTGGGGGACTCAGCTGGGCGGGGGAATCATGTGCCTTTCAGCACCACAGACAGCGCCAAGCGGCCTGGCTTCTGTGGGGTGAAACCGCTTGAGTCCCTGTGAAGGCCGAGGCACGTATATAGGCAACATTCACATTTTAGTCTAAGTCGCAATTTCTCAACCTCAGCCCTGTTGACATTTTGGGCCAGACACTTGTTGTAGGAGCTTGTCCTGTACCTTATAGGGGCTTGGGCTTGCCCTCTTTGTTTCCAAAAACCAAACGTTTTCTGCAGCTTATGAGAAGTCCCCCTATTTCTAAATCAAGGTCAAGAGCAAGTGGAATCAGCACATTTTATGGCATCCAGGGGACAAGGTTTGCTGTCCCTTGAGCGCACGTCTGGCCCAGATCCTATGGTGTTATTAAGCTTAGAAGAGCATCTTGCGACTTAGTAAGATGGCGGGGGGGGGGGTATAGCGATTTCCTGAGGATTTATGACTGAGCAGTTTGGTTTTCATGCCTGAATCATTGCCTGTCCCCGCCAAGAGTCCTTCAGAAGTCAACGGCCTCAGCCCTTTAAGAACCCACCATGGTCCTTGCCTCCCACGGGGAAGCTCAGAACATCTCCAGCTTCCCTGTTTAGTGAGTGGAGCCTGGATGGGACTATTAGGCACTGTCCCAAGGTCGCCCAGCAGGGAAGCCGCAGAGGTGGGATTCAAAGCTCCAGCAGCCTGGTGCCCGGCCACCGGGCAGAGGGCTGTGCGAAGGCCCTGTGGAGGGAAGGAGGGTGAGTGGTGGAGGTACTGCCAGCAGGCAGGGGAGCTAGAGGCAGAGACGGAGGGGGTGAGGCACAGGCCAATGCTGGGGGGCCAGTGGGGGGGAGCCGCCGGGGTCCAACCACACCGGATGTGTCCGGCACATCAAGGATCCATGTCTTTATTTTTAGGGCAATAGGGAGCCATGAAGGGTTTTATACAAAGGAGGGATGTGATCAACTTTGATTCAGGAGCAGGACATGCACTTGACAGATGAGGAACCTGAAGCCAAAGAGATGGGGGGACTCAACAGAAGAGGCTAGAAGGGTTTGGAGGGGCTCCAAGCCTTGGCAAGCCCCTTGGCCCCTCTGGGCCCCCACATCCCTATCTGTGAAATGGGGACATAGGGTGATCATCAAAGACCATTTTAGCTCTGACCTGCTAAAATCACGTGGCTTCTTACTTTTTCTTTCTGTTCTTCCGTCTAACCACATATAAAGTTCCCACTAAGTGCTAGGCACTGTGCCGGGTCCAGCCCCACTATGGGGAGATCACAGACCATCGCCTGCTTCTTTCATGTCCCTGCATTGTTCCCCCAGTACAGGGGTTACCCAGCACCTGCCAAGTCACCCAGGACTCCCTCCTGACACCAGCCCCGTGCCACCCGCTCCGACAGCTGCGGCCACAGCAGGCCTTTCGTCTGCACTCAGGAATATCTTTTCCTCTGATAAAAACAGATGGAGAGACTGGGAGGGAAACACAGCCCAGCCCCCGCCCCGGAGCTCCTGGCCCAGAGATGGGAAGAGGGCCAGAGCTCATTCCCGCACCAGCTGGCTGGGTTCTGGGCTCTGAGGCCGGCGCCCTCGGGACTTTTCCTGCCCCTCCAGAAGCCGCAGGGACTCCGGTTTCATTTCCTCCAGCTCTGCTTGCTCCAAGCCCAGCCCCTCCTGCTGCTGCTGGCACAGGGCTGCCTTCCTGGCAGGTGCACAGAGCAGCCTCCACTCACCTGTCTCCAAGGATTCCAGGGGGTGGGCAAGGCCCCGCTTCCCCCTCAGGCCCCCATGCACCCCAGGATTCTAGAGCGGGCTCTCCACTTCCACAGTTAGTTCCCAGCTCAGAACTAACGCTGCTTGGGGGACAATTGGGGATGGGAGGCTGGGGGACTGGGTGAAAGAGGCGACGGGATTGAGAAGTACAAATTGATGGTTACAAAATAGTCACGGGGATGTAAGTACAGCGCAGGGAATATAGTCAATAATGTTGCCTAACTATGGATGGTGCCAGGCGGGTACCGGAGGTATCAGGGAGAACATTTTGCAAAGTGGAGCCAACGATTTGAACCCAGGCCGTCTGGCTTGGGGACACGAGTGCCAGTTTTTTCTTCTGCTGCTGTTTTCATCTGATGTGGGTTTTGCTTCCCTCTCACCCCAACTCCTTGAAATTTCCCTGTGAGTCAAGTCACGTGAGTCCCCTTTGGAGGAGCTGGGGCCACTCACAAGACACTCCTTGTGTCTTAAAGGACCCTTCGGCCCTCTCGCGGAAATGGAGCGAGCTTTTTATTTGCTTAAGGAAAGATTTGTGCGCTCCCGTCGGGGCTCGGGCCCTGGAGAGCACTTCTGTCCCATTCCCCGTCCGCTGTGCTCTCCTCGGGCCTCGCACACACTCGGCCTGGGTGTGAATATCAACTAACTTTATAGGGAGAAGGGAATATCTCATATCGCTTCTATACAGCGACATGGAGTGCTGCCGCTGGGGGTGCCTCCGATGGACACGTTCCCGCTCCAGGTAGGAGAATAGAAGGAAGGGGGCGGGGTGCAAGGTGGCCACACGCCCCCTTCCCCTAAAGCAGAAATAGGGAATTATCGGGAGCCAAAGGGTCTTAAGTGGCCAGAGGGGCAGATGGGACAGAGAGACCCTCAGGGTCTCTGTACTCCCACATGGTCATTCTGCAGATGGCCAGACCAACAATCACTAACCCAGCCCTGAAAAGGGCTGCCCTGGACCCCGAGGCACCCCGCCCACCCCCAGAAAGGCCTCTCCTGAGGACCCCTGCTGAGTCTTACTAGCACCTTCATTGGCATTACAGGACCTGTTCCCGCCCGCCCACCCCATTTATATGCAGATCTCTAGGAACTGTCAATCAAAGTGCCCATCGCCCCTTTCCAGATGGGGCGAGCGTGTGACCCGACGTGGGCCAATCACTCCCTTCTAGGAATCTGGATCTTAAGCACAAGTAGAGACAGATTGGAAGGAGGTAGAGTTGATACCTCATTACCATCCAGCCCCGAAGCCACTGGTTTCTACTGCTGCCTGGATCCCCGGGATGCCAAAGCCCTTTCCATTTCTGGGGCCTGTTGTCCAGCTGTTCTTTGGTTCTACGAGTTCTGTCTATCAATTCATTTTTTGCCCGATTTAACCAGGAGCTTGATGGCACTGTGTCCAGTATTTCTTAAGCCAGAGAGGTTGCCCTAAAAGGCTTTGCTTCCATTGTCACAGGACTTTGAACTCAGAATATTAGAATGAGAGGGGATTTAACTGACCAGCTCCCTGCAGGCTGGGTAAAGCCTTACTGTCCCTGCCAAGTCACTGTCCAGCCTTCCAGTGGGAAGTCTTCTGCCTCCCGTGGAATCTGCTTCTCTGGGTCTTGACCAGCTCCGCCACTCACTAGCTGTGTGATTTTTGCCCTAATCTCTTAACTCTTCTGAGCCTCAGTTTGTGGTTATTATATCATCGTGGGTTCTAAACAAGATAATGTATATAAAATGCTTTGCACGTAGTAAGTGCACAATTAAAGGCAGTTACTATAACCTGTATGGAAATGAAAACCACCCAGTCCCCAAGCCCTCATTTATTTCATAGAACCAAAGGTCCTTGAGAAGGGATCCTGGCTTTTTATGTTACTAAAAAACAGGCCCAGAGAGCCTTACAAAGTAACCCAAAGTCACACAGCAAATGCTGGGGCAGGGCTTGAGTTTCATAGTCTCTCGACAGCTGTCTGGTCTTTCAGCCACACCTTCAACGTTTTCTCCAGCAACCAAAGGAAGAGCTGAGTCCACCAAGACAGTCAACAAGGAAGAAAATTGTTTCTTGTGGCAGGAGAAAGGAACAAGAGGAAATTATTTAGTCCAGCGCTCCCAGATCCCATCTTGAACGTGTCTATCACCCATCACCTCCCTGGGTAATTGCACATGCAGTTACTAAGTTACAGCTCAAATTAGATGCTTTGGCCTACATCTGGGAAACAATTTACTCTGCTAAATTTGGCACTGGGATTCTGCCTTGATAAATCCAGTCCGGCGTGGGATCCAGGACAAATAAAACTATTCCCTGGACAGGTTCACATGAGGCATCCATTCTATTATCAACCCAATTAAAGCTCCCTAGAATTGCAAGCCTTGTAACGAGGTGGTGAGGCGTATCAGAGATCCTAAGCCCAAATACCTGCAGAGGACAGGCAAGTAGTATCAGTGAATGAAGAGGGCCAGGCGGGCACCGTGGTGAAATGCAGGGCGCATGCCCAGTCTCAAGGAGGCAGCGACTACTCAGCCAATAGCTGCCACGTGGGAGTATTGGCCCAGGATTGCCAGTCCCAGCTCCATCACTTACCAGCTGTGTGACCTCAGGTTTCTAGAACAGTGGGCCGAGGTGTCTTGCGAGGTCATCCACAATAGGAGTGCTCTGTGGTTCAGACAGAACGGGCTCTGTGTCCCCTGTACTGGCAAGACCTGGCTGGCAAGACCTGGCCTGACAACACTGGCCCAACTGAGCCCACAGACATGCTTGTGTGGTCTGTCCTGTGTTTTAAAATTGCCTGGCCCGGCCGGGCATGGCTCAGCAGTTGAGCATCAACCTAGGATCCAGGAGATCACGGTTTGATTCCGGGTCAGGGCACATGCCCGGGTTGCAGGCTCAATCCCCAGTCGGGGGTCGTGCAGGAGGCAGCCGATCAATGACTCTCTCATCATTGATGTTTCTCTCTCTCTCTCTCCCTCCCTTCCTCTCTCTGAAATCAGTAAAGATATATTTTTTTAAAAAAAGAATGTGCCTCACTGTTCCCACGTGTGGCTGCAGCCGTTTCTCATGATGCCTGAACGGTGACTGCCTTCTGGTCTACCCAAAATGCCAACGTGGCAGTCATAGTTTTATGTCTACTGAGACTCTTATTGTGTCCCCTGATGGAAGCATCACCCTCTTTGGAAACTGGGACTTTAAGATTCACAGAGTCTGGGGACACCACAGAAATCCTCTAAATAGATCACTGGGAGTTATATAGAAATTGCGATGTCTACCTTTCAACGCTTGGTTCTCAGGCCCAGTACACAGCAACATACAACGGCCATTGATTTAAGGAATATCCTGCTTCCTTAAGGATAGCACGCCAACCTCACAGGGTGTCATCTCCCAGCTAACAGATCAGCTAGTCCTTCAACCACTTCCGGAGAGTGACACGGTAGGGCCAGTGGATCCTGTGGTCATGGGTCCACAGCCGCATCATTTTGCCCAAAGTTATATTCTGTAGGATCACATGATGATACATATATATGAACCCTTAAATAGTGGTGCTGGCTGAGCCCCTTCGAGCAGGGAAGGCAAACACATACCTTGAGTATATGTCAGTCCCAATTAAGATGTCCACGGTGTACGGAAGGGTCTGATATAATCCCTTTGTCTCCAAGTGATGTGGTTGGTCAACTCAAGGGATGATACCATCCTGGGGACTCAGCATTGGTGTCCCACCCTGATCACTCAGTCACTGGCAGCCCGCTGCCTCAGTGGGAGAGGGTAACCTGGGGGAGGCGGCTCTCAGCCAACAAAGGCAATTAATTCAGCAGAGCGTGGGGTAGCTGTGAGCCATCAGCCGCCAACACTCGCAGCAGCGGGGACGAGTGCACCAGGGGAGGTGATGGAAATGGGTCGCCAGGCAAAGCAGTGGGAGGGGGGATAGATATTTTAGGCAGACAAGTAACTTAAGCATCAGCCCGTGGGTAGAACAACCATGGGGCTGTATCATTTAAAATGTTTTGCCCACCCATTACCCTATTTGAGCCTCACGAAAATAAAACCCAGGAAGACGTCAGAGCTGGCATTATTACACTCAACAGCATGAATGAATCTCAAAAATAATTATGCGGGGTGAAAGAAGGCAAACAAAAGAAGCCCGTAGCGTGTCATTCCATTGACACAGAAGTCTAGAAAATGCAAGCTAGTCAAAAGTGGCGGAAAGCAAACCAGTGGTTCCTTGGGAAGACCGGGGCAGGGAGAGATGAGAAGGGACACAGGACACTTGGAGGGTGATGGATATGCTCCCTATCTTGGTTGTGGCGATGGCTTCATAGGTATAAATGTGTCAAAATTCATGAGATCATACACTTTGGGCAATTAATCATAATCAATTATACCTCAATAACATTGGGGAAATGATTTATAAAAGGAAACCCACTTATTGCAACTATCGCTCCATTAGGGCCTCAAAAAAAGAAACCGAGTCAAAGCACGCACGCTCAAGGTCACCCAGCTAGGTCAACCCAGCTCTGCCTCCAAAGATCTGCCGCTAACCCCGGCCTCGTCCAGCCTCCCGCGCACATGCGATGATCCTGTTCCACTCTATTTTCATTGCTTTGGCCGCCTTCGGCGTCGGAGATGGAAAGCATGCCAGCCTCCTCGTGGGGCAACCACAGAGGCTCCAGTGGAATGAACGCCCCACCTCACCCCACTCCTGTTATCTGGCCCAGACGCGGAGCCGTCGCCGACGCCACCTTCCCGAGCTGGCGCGCTCTGACAATTTGCCGGTAATTGGACACCGCTGGCAAATCATTAGCCCCCTCCATTCCCGCCACACGTGGCCCGGCTTGGCTTGTCGCTGCTAAACGCCTGACACATTTCAGCTCTGGCTGGAAATTGGATCCAATCTAGAAAGTCACTCGACCATAGTGGGGGTACGAAAGGAACAGCAGAAACCCCCACCCCCACTCCTGCCTTCTGTCCTTCCCTGCAGCTTTGAAGGGGTTCCAGGCCCAGTGCCGGAGGCTTCTGTCTGCATGGGGGGGGTGGGGGCTGAGGGGCGGAGAAGACAGAACTGGAGGAAGCTACTGGCTGCATCACTGCGTGCTGTGTGACCTTGGGGGGTCATCCACCTTCTCTGGGCCCTGTGGTATAATCCAGGTGGCTCAGACTTTGGTGTCTAACAAGCTGGGGTGGAAATCCCAGCTCTACCACCACCAGATGGATGACCTTGGGCAAGTTCTTTAACCTTTATAAGGCTCAGTTTATTCATCTATGAAATGGAAATAAATAATAACACCTACTCATTGGGCAACTTTAAGCATCCTGAGAATGCACGTGACATGCTGGGCACAGTGCCTGGCACATAATAAGTGTTCGATCAATGGCAGATATTCTTACCCACGTCACCACCACTTCATGGACGAGCATGTTTCTAATCCACCCAGCACCCCCCGTCTCCACAGAGTCACTCACATGCAGCAGGAAGTTTGGAAACAGGATGTCAGGTGCTCACTGAATGAATGCAATTAGTGGGCACGTGCCTAGAATGACGCGTGATGCTTAACTGAAGTATCTTAATAGGTACTAGACAAACAAAGACACCTATGACCCCGCACCTGCCCTCGGAGGAGTTCCCTGAGCCTCAGTTTTCCTATTTAATGGGCACAAACATCCTGCCTTCCTCACCGGGCTGGTCGTGCGGATCTAATGAGAGAACCAGCATCACACGTGCATTGTCTCATTTAATCCTTGTGGCAGCCCTGGGAGGTAGGAACCATTTTCATCCCTGTTCCACAGGCAAGGAAACTGAGGCTCAGAGAGAGAGAGTGGTTTCCCTAATGTCACACAGCTGGTTGGGGGAAAGCAGGGAGGCAAACCCAGGCATTCTAGCTCCAGAGCCCATGCTCACAGCCACTCTAAGCTGGAATCAACCATATACAGAGGCCAATGCTCTGACCCCAAATGTCCACTGTAAATCCCAGGATTACACACCCACATTGAATAGTATTTATCTATGTGTGGTTGGAATATAATTTTTTTCTCTTTATGCTCACCTGTGTTTTCTCACTTCCCTGCAGTAAGCGTGCGAAAGGAACCAGTAAGACTTGGCTGTGCCATTTATCAGTTCTGTGGCTTCGCCTTCATCTCCAAAAATGAGCATCCTCCTGCCTCTTTCAGCAAGTTGCAGGGAGGGTTCGAGGGGATACATCAGGCCATCAGCTTGACGTGTCATCAACTGGGAGGTGTTTATCTGCAAAATTTGTGTTTCTCTTTTCCCCCCCATTTGGCTGTTAGCCCCCAGACATGTCTACCTAGAACCTGCGAATGTGACCTTATTTGGAAACAGGGCCTTTGTGGATGTCAGCAAGTTGAGATGAGGTCATACTGGATTAGAGGGGGCCCTCAATCCAATGAGGGGTGTTTTTATAAGAAGAGGGAGATCTCGAGACACAGACACACAGGAAAGACAGTTATGGGAAGACTGAGACAAAGACTGGAGGGGTGCTGCCACAAACCAAGGAACTCCCAGGACCCCAAAAGCTAGCAGAGGCGAGGAGGAATTCCCTAGAGTCTTTGGAGGGGGTGTAGCCCTGTCAACACCTTGGTTTTGGACTTCTAGCCTCCAGACTGTCAAAAAATGTATTTCTGTTGTTTTAAGCTGCCTAGTTTGTAGTAATTTGTCAGGACAGCCCTAGGATACCAAGAGTGATTAACACAGTACCTTGCACATGATCAATTTTCAATAGATGTTTGATTGAGAGAATGAATGAGTGAAGTGAACTGGAAACAGAGTCTGACAGGGCTGAGTAAATAGCTGTGTCAGTCTCTTTGGCAACCATGGCTGAAGCTCAATGGCCTCTCTCCACCATTCATTCATTCATCGTCTATCATTCATATTTATTGTGTTCCCAATTCGGCCAGATACTAGGCACTGGAAAGCGAACCCATTTTAACTAGAGCAAGGATTTGGTAACTGGTCTCTCTTTCGGTCCCCACCTCCCCACGTACCTGCATTTTGATCGACGACTCCCCAGGAGCCACCCAACCATGCTCGCGCAATAAAAGGAGAGAAGAAAATCTAATAAAGTTCCAAATTGCCTTCCCTTGAATTCAAATTGCTTCATATATTATGTTCACAATAACTACTGTAGTCCCGATTTTTTTCTCAAGCGCGCCCCCCCCTTCCTTTCTAATATAAGACGAGTTCTTGTGTTAATGAATTCAAGATTTTCATTTAATAAATGTTGCGTGGGGAGCTTCATTATCTGCAACTTCATCAATCTAAAGCAGACACATACATGCCCCTTCCTAAGTACCTGGGATCAATACAGCATGATTCTCACGTACTCGGGCCCTACGCACTGCACTGCCACCGAGAAGAATCCAGTAATTGAAACGACCTTATAAATCAATACAGCCAAATTGAAAACTCCAAGAGAACTCCACATCATTCACTGAGGCGCTTGTTAAGACTTCTCTTTACTTTCCGAGGGAGAGAAAAAACCACCACCGGGAAAAGGTTGCGGAGGGGGCGAAAGGAAACAGATATTTCTATTTCATTCTAATCACCTGGCAGAGCTGTAGCGGAGCTTCTGCTTAGCGTGTGGATTTAATTTAGTTTTGATTACTTGTCCTGATTATTATTATTATTTGCCTCTATTCAAACAGAAGGTCTCTCCATTCCAGCCCACGTAGAGATGGTTTCCGAGCCTTCGGGAGGCACCGAGAGGACAGGGTTCCGACGTGCGCCATGCAGCCGCCACCAAACAAGTACCAAAGAGGGGCTGTCATTTCAGTTCAGTTGCAGCGAACCCAGTGACCGCTGTCCTGGAAGCTTTGAAGGACTGGAATGGAGCAGGACTCCTTCCCTCTGCTCCCCTCCACACTTCCCTGGCCTGACAGTTCTCCGTGAGGGCTACAGGAGTTCAACAAAATTGAGTGTCCACTGTACAGTTGGGGCTGTTTTCCTTTTGCCCCCCATTTGCTCCCTGATTGTGGTAATAAAATCAGCTTTAGTAGGTTGTAAAGTGCTCGCCCTGCAGGGAGAGGAATGATCTGTCAGTTGATGGCGACACTAACGGTTGGATGTTTCAGAGATGCCTCCAATGCAACCTGCACGGACCTAAATCGATCATCTTCATCACCGCTCCCGACCTCCCCCCTCAATGTACTTTCCTTCCTGCCTCCATGCAGCCATTTATCCCTGGAGCTCAACAGTTCTCCTGCCTCCCTCCACACCCAACCCACAGTCCAGTCTCCCTCTCCACTCTCCTTCCTAAATATCTCTGGACTCCATCCACCTCCTCCCATCTCCATTCCCAGCTCTACTCCACGACAGCCCACGGGATCTTCCTAAACCGCATATCGGATTATATTTCATATGTATTTTAAAATCCATTGATTTTGAATTACAAATTTTTTACACTTCATAAAGTAAAAAAAGGTCTGGCCCCTGTCCATCTTTCCTGCTTTGTATTGTTCCATATCCCCTCCCCCCCAACCTTGCTCACTGCACTGCAGCCACTCTGGCCTTCTATTTCTCAGAAAGCTCTTCTCTGCCTCAGGGCCTTTGCACCTGTTATTCCCCCTGCCTGGAAAGCCCTTCATCCTACACTTCTATGCACTAAGTCCTACTCATCCTTCAAGTCTCTGTTTATTGTCCCCTAATCTGAGAGCTTATTATATATTCTTGAAGATCCTTCCCCACCCCAATGCCACCCCTTTTTTTTTTTTTGCTTTATAACACTTATCTCAAGTATATGTAAATAATTTTTGTGCATGATCACCTGGGATCCCTTTCTCCATTCCCTTATTCTAGCACCAGACCCTGCCCCACTGACCACTGTGACTGATGGCTCCTGAAAGAAGCATGTGATATAAGCTGAGCCAATCAGAATCCTTCCCTGGGATTTTCTCTCTGGAGCTGGAGGAAAAGAGCCCTTTCTTCTCTGGTTGTGCAGCTCCCCTTTCTAGAAAAATTTCCACCCATTTCCACAAGATTGTGGAGGGAACAGCCATGCTATAACATGACCCTTCCTCTGATCACAGTTGATGAAAGTGGGTGAAAACCTGACCCACGAATCAGTCCTGTGGTGGTTTAAAAATAATGGTGGTTTAAAAATAAAATAATACCTTGCTTTTAATAAATGGAATGACGGTAGGTGACTTCCGAGACTGGCCGTGCTATGCATGCTATACCGTGTGACTTCAGACAAGCCACTTAATCTTTTTATGTCTTAGTTTCCCTTAAATAGGGGTTAGAAGGCCTTCTGAAAGTTGTTATGATTGCTAAGTTAGATAATATCTGTAAAGCACAATGTTTAGCCACATGAAAGTCTATAAAACACATCTCAAACTGGCATTTTAAAAAACAACAACATGTAATTAGAAAGTCTCAGGGCCCACTCTTCATTTCTAACTCTCTTGGTCCTTACACCCTCACTGTGGTTGATTTCATTCACAAAATATCTTTCCTTATAAAAGCGAAATGGCTGCAGAAGTTCCAGACCTCATGTTTAAAACCCACACAATCCACAAAAGAAGAAAGTCCATCTCCCAACATTACAAGCAAGAGTCCTGACGTTTACTCTGATTGGACTGACTTCTGTCACATGCCCACCCATGAACCAACCGGTGTCCGGAGAAATGTAGTGTGCTGATTGGCCTTAGCCGATCAAAATCAATCCCCAATGGTTGCTGGTGGAGTCAAGTCTCCCAGGAGCACAAAGAAAGTGGAATGAAAATTAGGTACTGTCAGTAAGGAAAAATGAATGCAGTAGGCCAGGGTCTGCTGGCCTGCCAAATCCAGCCCTGTTTCTATAAATAAAGTTTTATTGGAACACACCCACATTCATTGATCTACATAATATCTAACTAAGGCTGCTTTTATGTTACAACAGCAGGGTTGAGCAGTTGCCACAGATACCGTATGGCCTGCAAAGCCTAAAATATTTACTTGCAGGTTCTTTACAGAAAAAATGTGCAAACCCCTGCATGTAGGCAAACATGCAATTTCCATTGCAATAGTACTCAAAAAAATATTTCTTTCATCCTCACCCCCCACCCCCCAATTCTTTCTCTGTTGAGTGACATCACGAAAAACCAGGAGAGCTGGCGTCTGTAGGCAGAAGAATCTTCCCAGGCTCCATCGACTCCCAGTCCATTGCTGATGACTAGCCACGAAGCCCGTGAATGCACATCAGGCCAGGGACTGGGTCGAGGAGAGCTTTCACGGCTACTGGAGCGTATGGGCTCTGACTCCATTACCCGCAGCAGAACTTCACCATTCAAAGATCAATGGCGTGCAGCCTAGATGATGTTGGCAGCCAAGGGGCTGCGGATCCAGATTTCTTCTCTGTGATAAATGGGGAGCAATCTCCAGCAGCTCGAGCCTGGAAGACAGCCCTCGTTAAATTACTTTATCGCCCAGCTGAGAGATGGCCAGCTTGGAGGAATTGTACTCGGGCAGCATGCTAACTAGAGCAAGTATCAGCACACAGGCCCCCCCTTTCCTCACGGCAATAGACTCTCTCTCCTCCTTCACACCAGAGAGCAGAACTCCAGCCTGGGGTTGGCTTATGGAAGCCGCTCTCCCTGACACTTCATCATAAAGGAGACTAGGGGTCTGCTGAGTATGCCCACCTGGCAGACACAGGTCCAACGGGATCATGGCTGCAAGCTTGTCCAGTGGTGGAGAACTTGTACGTCGTGGTGGCCTCGAAATTCTGGTGTGTCAACCTTAACAGAAAGCCCTAGAGCAGCAGCTAAATACACAGGCAGCATAGAGAGACAGGACAGAGTGCAAATCCCAGCTCCTCAATTCACTGCTTGTCAAGGGCAAGTGTCTCAGTGGGAGATCCCTCCAGACTTACTCTGAGACAAGGGTTCTAGTGCAAGTAGCTGATTTAGAAGGTGACCTCTTGAAGCACCAGCAGGGGACTGGGAAAGAGAAGGAACCAATGCAGGGTATGAATCCTATAAGTCATTATTTGAGGGCTGCCCCCAAAGGCATTAACTCCCTGGCACATCTGGCCTGCTGAGCAGAGGGACCTTGATGGTCAATGAGAGCCCTCAGGCAAAGGGCTGCAGATTTGGGGGTTTGGAAGTCCAGCCCATGGAGCCCGAAATGGTCAGACCCAAGTGGGCACGTGTGGAGGGGCACCAACAACATACCCTACAGCAAGCAATTGAACCTCTCTCTAAGATTCAATTTCTTCATCCATAACATATAATAATATCTAATATCATGGGGTTGCTTTGAGGAGTAAAGACAATACTATAAATTAAAATATTCAGCACAGTGCCTGGGGCCAGTAGACGTTCCATAAATGGTAGCTCTGTTGAAAAGACCCAGCCTGCAGAATCAAATACACAATGACTACCAGGCTCATTTTAAAATCAGCTCTGAGCCCCCATCCTGTGGAGTTGGTGAGAAATTCAATCTCCCTATTTTGGGGTGGCCCTTCCCCCTCTCTTAGGTCCCATTGGAATCTGGGAGGTTTAACACGGGGCTCAGGAAACAAAGAGCAGGCCTCTGGTCTTCGGTATCCCATGACCTCACTGCTTCTGCCTTCTCTCCATTCAGAGTCACACATCGCCCTCTGTTCCCCGTTGAGACATCAGCCAAGGTTCCAAACTTAAGAACAAAGAGAAAGCACCCTGCTTGGAACGGGGCTCCGAGCTCCTGGGCTGCCGGAACCATTTGGCCTGCATGTCCTTGACCTTCTGCAATGGGCAGTGGACTGAGCCCCGCCCTCGCCCACAGCACCCCGAGAGCTCTCAGCAACCCAGGCCTCTGCCTGCTACAAATTCGCAGGCTCTGTCTGTAGGTCGCTGGCTGTGCAGTAGGTTGGGGCTCTCCCTGGGAGCGTTCTGCCTGGAGACAACTGCTCTTTCAGTTTGTGGTGATGTCTCACAAGACAGAAGAGGAAAGACAGAGGAAGCAGACATTGACTGAGCACCAAAAGTAGTGGGCGTCACGTGTCTGTCTGCCTAGAGCTCCCTTTCTTTCCCCCTTTCCTAACCGGATCCAGTACAGAGAAAGATTTACAAATAGCTCCCGTCCATTCTGGTTCTGTTCCTGTAGCAAAACACAACACACATTAATATCTCGATGAATTATCCTGACGCATAAAATGTTGTGCTACATCAACTATCATCTCACACCAAATTCGAATATACGCCAGTCGCAAGAGCCAATGAGCTAGCAGGAAAGAACGGCGAGGGGGAAAGAGCCAAAACTAAAAATTCTATTTATTTGGGGCATGAGGGGTTTTGTGGGTTTTTTTCTGTGAATTGGAAACAAGTTAATTTCTGTAGAAGAGAGTGTGTTTGGCAAGGCAGAGCAGACATGCCATGCTAAAGACCCAGTCACACTTTTATGTTGTAACAGTGTTGTGTTATTTTTTTCTGGGAGTGGCCAGATGTCTAGCTTGTCAAGACAAGTAAACACATTTCTTTCCCCCGGGGGGATGGGAAAGAGAGCCGGGAAAATACCACCTCGCCTCATCTCCATCAGAGGTATCGAGTGCATGAAAATTTAATACAGATCAGCTGCATCTGCTTGGGGTGTTTAGCATTTCAAAATGGTTTCACCTCCGTTGCTATATTATGCAAGACTTTGCAAGCATCAGTAACCCAGCTCAGAGCGACTAAGCCTAAAGGGCAATTTACTGACTGACATACCGTGGAAGTTCAAGTGTGGCTTGATCCAGGTGCTCCCAAGACAGCATCTGGATTTGTTACATTTTGTTTTTTTTAAACTGTGTTGTTTTCGCTATCAGGTGTCTCCCCAGCTGACTGACAGCAGCTTCTTGCTCAGGCCCCAGCAGAAAAAGAATTCCTCTATATTAGAACCTCTCACAGGGGTCCTGAAACTCACTCTGATTGGGCCGGCTCTGCAGCCATGTGACTTGCCTGAACCGATCATTCTGCTTGGGAATCCAATAAGTGCTCTGATTGGCCAGGCCTAATGTTACCTTACCCTGGGAACCTGGAATGGGACTAATCCAGCCCCCATTGACTCAGAGTGGTGTTGCCAAAAGAGAGGAAAGGTATGCCAGGCAGGCATACACAACTCCTGCCACCACAGGATCCCCCAGCTATTACCTAATTGTCAAGGGGACCTATGATCCCCCCCAAAATGAGTCTGGTCATGGTGTGTTCAGAACAGCCAGGGCCTCCAATGAGAAGTATGGGGGCTCAGCAGCCGTTTTCTCTTTGAAGCTTGTAATATTGTGTGAACACTTGTCTGTGTCCCTTATGTGACTCTCCGTATGTGGCATTATAATAAGTCTGAGAAAAACAGCCAACACCCATAGAATTCTGTCTCCGAGGGTGTGGCCCTAAAATGCTTCATGTGCCACATACCCACAGCTGTCCTATACCATTATCAGCCCCATTTTACAGATGGGGCAACTGAGGTTCAGAGTCCCCAAGGTCACTGAGCTGCTCAGCATTGGGGGTGAGGTTCAGACCCAGGCAGGCTGAGGACAAAGCTGATGCTTTAGGTCACTGAGCAGGATTTCTCCTGACACTGGGGATGTCGGGGCTGAGTGAGGTCTCCAAGAAGTCTACTAGCTGGTTTCTGCCTTAATTTTCTTGACCCCGGGCCTCGGGGGTACAAGGGTAGCCAGATCACAGGCTTGGCAGTACACACTGAGTTGGAAAGAGGGTCAGTCCCACGTTGCACCAGACACCCCTTCCCCTGTTCTGCAGGGAACAGGGGCCCAGGTCAAACCAACCATGCCTGATGCCCCCAAATCCCACTCTCTCCCTCAGGCAAGGAGGAAGCAATATGATTCTGCAGGCTCCCAGGATGGTAAATTTGCCCGTCAGGCAGGCTCTGCTGGCTGGGGAAAAACAAAGCACTCCAGCACCTAAATCTAATAAACCTGGGGGCGGTGGCAGCAAAGACTGCTGCCAAGAGGGGGGCCAGGGGCCAGGAGAGGTTTATGAGACGCCAGCCAAAGAGGAACGGGGGTGGTTGAGCCCATTCTTCTGCCAACCCCAGATTTATACACTCTGGGCCTAGTTCACTGTCCTCACAGGAGCTCAGTGACCTTGGGTCTCTCCTCCTAGCCTTGGGGAGATGAATCACACACAGAGCGGTGGCAAGTGTTGGTGATCGTTGTGGGTGTGCCTGGTGTGCTTGGGTGTATGTGTAAATTGTGTCTTTGTGTGTATCAGCCTCAGTGTATTTGTGTGCCTTTGTGGGGATACGTGTTTGTGTTTCTGTTTTCACTACATTTTTCAAATATATGATATCAGTATCCCTTTCAAATAGCCTTCGGGGAGTTAGCCACAAGCTTCACGTTCCCCTCCCCTACTGAATGTCATTGAGCCTCAGCTTCCCTACTTGAATGTCAGGACACTTCCTCCCCTCCTGACCACAGAGCAAATCTTAGAGGTGGTCTTGGGTTATATTCAGAGATAAATGAAGGTCTGTGGTTGTGATAAGCTAAGAAAATGAGATGGGTGGTCCCAAGCCCCTAACCAAAGAATACAATCCTTCCTTCTTGCAAGTCAGTTCTTATTTAGAGGAAAGATTTTTTAATTCTGTGTCTATAGTAATTTTTTTTTTTTTTGCAACATATGCAGCCCTTAAATTTTCTCTCCCTCTGCTTTCATGACCTGGAAGCCACACGATGAGATGGCAGCATCACAAAACCCAAAGCAGCCGGAGTCCTTGAGTCATTGCATGGAGAAGGACCGCCCGAGAGGGTCCGGCCCTCATCAGAATTTGCATAGCAGAAATGAAGCTTTGTTGTGTTAAGCCACAAAGATTTCTGGGTTTGCTTATTACTGCAGCATAAGTAAATTTAGCCTGACTAGTACAATATCTAAATCGTTGGACTTGACTATTTCTAAGGTCCTGTGCATCTCTGAGACATGCAGATCCTAACCTTTGATGATTGCATGACCCCAATCCTTTCCCCAGATTATACCAGTGGGGTCTCTGCAAAGATTAAGTTCCTCTCTATGGTTCTGGCATTTCACGGCAGTGTGGACTTGGACAAGTTACTCAGCCTCTCTGGGCCTCATGTTCCTCACCTGTAAAAAGTGGATAATAGTAGCTCCTACCATAGGGCTGTCCTGAGAATATATAGAACATGAAACCAGTGTGCCTTGGGGGCAAGGTCAAGTGAGAGCAATGCTTCGTGTAGGCAGAATGGGGAAATGCACCTGTATTCATTTTTTTTTCCTTCCTAACCTGGCAAAGCATCAGTTCTTTTGCCATTGGAGTCACTGGTTTGGATTAGAATGCTGCCTCCAGAAATAAACTTACCCTGAAGGATACTCACTGTTGGTGTCTAGCTAAGATTGGCTTCTCAGGTGCATCAGTTACCAGGGGTGGCAGGGAATGGGACAGGGAACTAGCAGATTTGGAGAAGGGGGAGGAGGGGTGTCCGTGATTGGAGAAGTCCTGGCCAAGTATGACAAGCCCCAAGTACTAAAGAGACAGCATGAAAGTGGTGTGTGAATCACCTCTCCACTTGAGGTCCCCGTTTCTGCCTGAGTAAAATCCATAGGATGTGCTAAGGGTCTAAAGTGGCTGTCAAAAGAAATTAAAATGCAGTGGGCTTGTGAGATGTTGTCACTGCCATGATTACTATGCACCCCTCTCCCCATGAACATCCTTACAAACCCAGCCTCTCCCTCAGTGGCCCCCACAACTCCTCATTTTTGGAGCCCCATCCTATGGGGCTGGATGAATTGAAAACCAACACCTTCCAATTTCCAGCACTCTCCTGCAATCATTGTTTGTTTTCGGAGAGGGAGGCCTTTAATTCCTCTGTAGGTGAGAGCCTGGCTTTTATTCCCTCTCTCTGCTGTCATGGAAACCAGCTCGATGGCAGCTTGGCGTGGGAATAAGAAAGCGGTTTTCTTCTTTCACCAGGCAGAGGAAAGGCTGGAACGACTTCGGGGCAGGTGGAGGAGACCTTGCAGCTGACTTGCTCTCCCTTTGTGAGAGAACAGCCGCTCACATGCCAATGGCGGGGGATTTCTGAGAGCCCTGGAACTGGCTTCAGCACCATGGAAAGCTCCCCATGGAGTCGCAGGTTGAGACAGGAGGCCAAGTACTAAGGGTGGGGACTGTGCTGTGTTTAAGGCTGCCAGGACCTCAAAGAGGACATTTCAAGTATCAGTTGCTTAAAGTGTGTCCTGGAGCACTATTCCTTCTGACATCCCAAGGGCGGAGCCCTAGTGTGTATTTTAACTTGTCACCCGAAAGAATTCTGATGCGCATTAAGGCTTGAGGCTAAATGATCACGTGTCACACCCACATTTTTCAGATGGGAAAGTGGGCTAGTAGAGGTGACCCATATTTCCCAACTTCCAACAGAAATTTGGAACCAGAGCCCACATCTCCCAACTCTAAGATTTGTCTAAGCCACCCAGCACTGCTCTGGGTCCTACCTCCAAATCCCACCCCACTGCTGGTGGCCCTGGATAGTGCATGAGAAAATTATGCCTTAGGTCATCATTCTGAGAGTTCTCTTCTGCCAGGCAAATTCTTCCTGGGAGAGAAGAAATCCTCTGACCATCATGTTCACATTCCTATGTTGGTTGAATTAAATAATCGATCATGTACTAATGAATGAACAACCCCGTGCTGCTCAGCGATGGAAAATGATGTCTCTTAATGGAGCTAAAAGAAAAACTCACATTTATTGAGCAAGTACCCTATGCCAGTTACAGGGCTAAGAAACTGACTTTTAGTAGCTAAGAAACTGACATTTATTGGCTCATTGCGTTTGATTAACTATCAGGTAAAATAGAAACTACTAACATCCTTAACTAAAAGATGAAACACAGCTTGGACATGCTGAGTGACTTACCCAAAAGGTACACAGCTAGTGTGGCAGGGCTGGGATTCAAACCCAGGTGCACTCCATCCAAAGGCTGGGTTCAAAGCCACATATCCCTGGATATACCGAGGAAAAGGCACTTGTCCTTATGAATAACCTCTGTGCACCAGGAAGTGGGTTAAACAAAAGGACATTCAGTCCCTTGTGATGTTTCTGGTCACTAGCCAGAGCCTCTGCGTGGGGATTACTGAAGAAAAGATTCAATTCGCTCATTCACTCATTTCTTCATTCTGCAAACATTTGCTGGCCACCTAGTATGTGTCAGGCCTACTAGGGTACAGTTGTGAACACAATAGACAAGGTCCCTGCTCTAGTTGAGGGACGCGATCAATAACAATGAACTAACAAATAGGTATTACAGTATGGGGTAGTGATGTATACTACAAGAGTACAGGAGGAAAAGGGGATGAAGAGTGACAGGATCTATTAGGAAACAGCAAAGAAAGCCAAGGACACACAGCAGCTGTGTCTTCAAGAGCCACAAACAACTGGCCGGAAAATAACATGTCAGGCAACCCACCATTTGGCATCAACATGACCAAACTTTCTGAGTGATTTTCTCCACTAGACTGATCTCACTTTCCTTTAACAGAATTGTCCACATGTAGGTGGAAATAGAGCCTGAGAGCTGGGGGCTAGGACTCCATTCCCTGGCCTGCCTGGGCCTTGCTGCCGGTTAAGACAGCACCACTGTGAACAGTGAGGATTGGCGGGAAGGCAGGCTCAGGTCTCAGAAATAAGAACAGAGGCTGGTCCACTGACACTGGGTTAGATGGGACTCTCTGGATGCAGGTAACAGAAGCTTTCCAGAAGGAGACTCTGGTATAAGGATATAAGTGTTTCAAGGAGCCCAGGGTGGGGACATGGCAGAGAGACTCGAACGAGCAGGCAGAGGCCCTCAGGATACCTGCTTCCTCTCCACACCTGACCCTCAGCCTGTTTCTCTCTCTGCACATGGGCTAGAGATAGCTGCCCACAGCTCCTGAGTTTTATAGTTTTGCTCAAAGGCATCCCTTTGACACTGGTCCTTCCTAGTCCCAATCCCAAATTCCCAGAGAAGTCTCTCATTGGTCCATCGGGGGCTAGGGACTCCCACCTTGGCCAATCAGCTCTGGCCAGGAAGAGAGAAACTTCACTGAACAAATATCACCACTGAGTACACAGCTCAGGGACCCTGTGCATTAGGGGAGCAGTGGGGGGCACACAGCGTTTCCAGGAAAAGGGAATCAGTGAGAGCTGGGCAGAATCTCATAAACTTGCCATGGCAATGATATATCCTAGGCCCCCAAAACAGAAAAAGTGTACACTCTGAGCACTGAACCCCTTGGCCAGGCAAGAACTCAAGGTCCATCCTACGTGGAAGTCAGTGATGGAGGTGAGAGAGTTAACCAAACCCACACACTTTGCAGAGCACCCAGCTCCACTCAGCAGTCGTCGAAATGGCCTCCATGAAGCTCCGAGGCAAAATTACAGATCATCACTTTAATTGAGTGAATTCGTCTATACATTAATATTCATGATTATTAGAGCAGCTGATTTTCCTCCTTAGGGAAAGTGAGTGGGGGATCATCTCAGCTGCTACTTACTTTTCCTACCTTAGATTTCGGGGGGTGGGGGGGAGGCAACAGAAGATAAAAGACGCGGCACTCAGAACCAGCCATCAGTTGCTGAGCGTTGGGTAATAATTAAGAATTTTTAATTGCTTTGACCTCTCCAAGGGGGCTGAAGAGAAGCCCCTTGTGAATATAAAAACACGCCCGTGAGCCTCTAGGATGGGCCCTTTGTGCTAGATCAGAGCAGGTTACCTCAGTGAGAGAAGCACCCACTCCATTGCCCACCAACCTACCGAGATGATGACAATAATAATAATGATAATAATAATAATTGCCAGCAGAGCCCAAACAGAATGAGGACAGCATTATCCACAAGAGGGTACTGCCCAGATGGGGTAAGAGCACAGGCAGGGTGTAAAGGGCGTCCACACGAGATAGAAATGACAGCAGTGACAGGAGGATGGCCTCCTTGATCAAACAATCAAATACATTTAGAATAACAGCAGCCAGACTTCTCACCATCAGAGAAGGGAGCTACAAATAGGAAAAGAAAGAAAAGCAGAATAAACTCTATGGTGATGGAGTAGAGAATCAGAGGTATCACGGTTTTCAACATATAGGGAAAAAAATCTAGAAATAAATATAGATGTATGCCCTGGCTGGTTTTGCTCAGTGGTTAGAGCATCGGTCCACGGACTGAAGGGTCGTGGGTTCGATTCCAGTCAAGGGTACATAACTCAGTTGCAGGCTCGATCCCCAGCTGGCCCCGGTCAGTGCGTGTGCGAGGCAACCAATCAATGTGTCTCACATGGGTATCTCTCTTCCTCTCTCTCTCCCTTCCAGTCTCTCTGAAAAGCAATGGAAAAAATATCCTTAGGTGGGGATTAGAAAATGATGATAGATGATAGATAGATAGATAGATAGATAGATAGATAGATAGATGATAGATAGATAGAGATAGATAGATGTAAACATGTATATAGGTGTGTATACACATACAAAGACACACACACGCATGCATGCATATGCACACACATGTGCACACACACATCCCCTCGCTTTGCTCAGTGAGGGCCCCTCGGAGCTGTGATGCCCCAATACCTAACACCAAGATCTTGTTTTCTAGATACCCTCCACTAAATTGAATCAGGGCTCCTTTGAGAAATGGTTGATTCCAGGGCTGGCTCACAGAAAGTACAAAATGAGCCTGGAACATTTTGTGCCAGAAAGCAAAGAAGTGCTCACAGGACAATGGGAGTCACAGCAGGGGACACAGAAGGCAGCTCAAAGGGGCTCCCACTGGCCCCAAATGAGGCATTTTGAGCATCAAAGTAAATGGTAATAGTCATGAATTATAACCTACTCAATAAAACAGCAAAGAATGAGCTCATACCGATATGAACAAATGGACAACTAAAGTAAATGTTTGATGATGATAATAGTTTCAAAGCACCTTCCCATAAAAGCACACTAAACTCAGTAAATACCCCCCCTTTTTTGTCCGAATCTCTTCCACTTTAAGTCTCCCCAGCAGCTGACACCAGCGCAGTCCAGCAGCCCTTTCTGGAAGGTTCCATACCCTTGCTGTCCAGTCTGGTAGCCACGAGCCACATGTAGCTATTGAGCATCTAAAACATGACTAGCGTGGCTGAGGGACTGAATATTTCAGTTCACATCATTTTAATGGATTTGAAGGTAAACGGCCACCCATGACTAGTAGCTACCACACTGGCCAGCACAGGTGTGCACACGGGGACAGGCGCAAGGGCACATCCCTCTGGAAGCAGCACCCTCCCCCGGCGTCTGAGCTCTCGCCACACAGCCAAAGCTGACCTGACCTTTGCCACATGATCCTTGCCCTGCGGTCCCCAGGATCTTCCACAGGGCTTCTTTCGCCTTTGCCCCATTGAAACACTACTGTGTTCCTTTACAAAGATGCACGATCATGTTCATGACACGTAAGTGCTAAATTGCCTCTCTCTCTCTTCTTGTCTCCTGACACAGTCTCCCTCTAAGATTTCCCCAGCTAACCCACTTCCCAGCAGCTGTTCTAAATAGTCATCTTCTGATTGAACCATGAGTTAGGCAAGTTGGGGGGGGGGGGGGGCAGCGTGAGGCACAAAGCCAGAGGGATTTAGGTCTATTTTCTCACCTCTTTGGGGACAGCCAGGTAATATAATCAAGCGGAAGCCGATTTCCCCGACCGCCCGCTGCGAGGCCAGCTGACCAGCACCTGTCACAGCAGAGGGCGCCTTGGCCATGGGAGACGCAGGCCCAGGCCCCTCGCTTCTCCGGAGTGAACCCTCCTTTGCCGTTTGAAAAATGAAAAGAGACCATTTGTTGAGAGACTATGAGCAGAATGTATCCTTCAGTAGGAGGCTGTGGGAGGAACTTTCAGCCCAATTTGTAGTCAGGCAATAATTTAAGGGACAAGACACTGGTAAGCTTAACACAAACAATTCTTTCCTATATCCTTTATGTCCTTTCGCAAGTCACGGCCGTTTTAGCTCCAACACATAACTGAGTCCATTCCTCTCTCCCACCCCCACACGACTACTCCAGCCCAACCGCCACCATCTCTCACCTCGAGGAGGGAAAGAGCTTTCTCAGTGGTCTCCTTGCTGGCTTCCTGCCCCCAACTCCCTCCCTCTCACCCAGAGTAACTAGTAGGCAGGACAGGCCACGCTCTGATGCAGTAACAACCGATCCCCAAATGTTTGTTACTGCTGACAATCAGGGTTTTCTTTTTGCTCATGCTGAGACATCCGCTCCACGTCCCCACTTGCAGGACTCAATCACCACAGCCTCCTGGGCCAGGTTGTGACAAAGGTCAGGAGGCTGCGGAATCTCTAAGGGGACTTCCATCAACTGCCTCTAAGTGGTTTATGTCAGGACGGGGAAAAAGGCACAGGGACCAGTCCTTCCCTGATTTGGCATATGGTTCACTCCCGCTTCCCTTGGGCATCCACGCCAAGAATGGCAAACTGATGCGTCCTAAGCACTGATTAATCTGAGATTTTCATTTATGGGTCTTAGAATTGTGAAAAGGCCGTGTTGGTTGCACAGGGGGATAGGCCCTCTGATTTTTTATTGTTGAATAAAGATTTTAGACCAGTAACAGAGTCATCTGATAAACAGGCAGGAGAAATATTTTCCTGGCCTGGCCAGTGCCTGCTTCCCCCGCCATGGGCAATTTTCCTGGCCAGGAAGAAAGAGATTAAAAAGGTGGGTTTTTTTTTTGTTTTTTTTTAGAGTAGCCTGGGCAGAAGCCCGGAACTAGAATTCCTGAGTTTCTCTCTGGTGCAGGGAACAAGACAGGGCTGAAAAGCCACAGCCCAGGCCAGGGCTACTGGGGTGGGCGCCGATCCCAGTCCCACCAATTAAGATCTGCATGTGACTTAGCTGAGCTTCAGTTTCCCCACCTGTAAAATGGGGCTAGAAATAAGGTTGTTTGAGGATTGAATGGGAGAGGAAAGGGATATGTAGTAGCTCTTGATATTATGAAGAGTTTTCAGTTTGGGGGCTGTTTTGGTTCCTAATCATCGTCATCCCTGTTTCTCTACAGTCCCACCGCTGCTGGGAAGCTCTCCTTGACTTGATGCCCTTAGCTCATGAGGATCTTAGTCATTTCAGAATCTCTGCCCACTCTTTAGGTCTCAGCTATGAACTCTGGCTAAGTAAATCTGTCTCCCCAGCAAGACCACAGTGTTTCTGGAGTTGTCACCAAGCTCTGATTTTTTGTGTGTGCCCCTTGCTGTATCCCGGACCGGCTAGACACACAGCTCAGTACCATCCCCTATGCTCCACCCCTCATGATTAGTCTTCAGACCACGGGAGAGAGCTTTTAAGTGCCAATTAGGCCCTGCCACGCCCCTGCTTTGAACGGGAGAAATTCACTCTCTTACTCTTCAGAGGGCAGAAGTCTGGAATCAAGGTGTCAGTTGGGCCCTGATTCCTCTGGACACTCTAGGAAATAATCCCTCCCGGCCTCCTCCAGCTTCGGTTGGCTCCAAGCCCTGTGTTTCTTGAACAAATGGGCAGCTGAGTCCTGGGCTTCTGGAGGAGGCCTCTCACGAAGGACACAGGCTAGAAGCCAGATGCAAGGCCCCCAGCCTGCAGTGTGCTCAACACTTTACAGCCCCATAAATCCCTAGCCGGCGGCATGATTAGGACTGAGTCAAAATGCAAGAAATTTAATTTCCCAGGGCTCGGCCTGCAGGGCCTTGTAAACTCACCCCCCTGAACCAACAGCCATAAACGTTTGATAAAACACCTCATGGCTTCCAGTTTCCCAGAAATGGTTCCTGGGCCCAGGGAAGAAGCTACGTTTGGCGCCCCCTAGCTGTCTGTGACTTGAGCATTACAATTAATGTTTGGTAGAGCTCTTCCTAATGACCTGGGCTCTTTATGGCGGTGTCAATAGCAACGAAGGAAAGCACCCCACCAATCCCCTCATGAGCCCATATAGATCCCAATTCAGTAAGTCTGGGCAGGGCCTGCAATGTGCATTTCTTCCCAGCTCTGAGCAATGCTGAGGCTGCTGATCTCTGGACCATGTGAGTCATGGGTGGTGGGTGATATGTGCCAGGGTGCTGCAGGCTTAGAAGGGTCAGTGTTGGGTAAGGGTCCTCCCAGGGGGAGTTGGGTGTGAGCCACCTGGAGATACTGAGGTCAGCTGGAATGGTGGCCCCCTGCCCTCTGAGACTGTGAAGGATCTGGGTGTTCCATATTCAGGGACTTTCGGCAGATGGCCTCAAGGACCGTGACTGGCTTCTCTGCTTTCACAGAGGGATTTGCAGAGCTGACACATTTTTGGGAATGACACCCAAGGGAACAGCCGGGGTCAGGTGATGCCAAGTTCCCTAATTCACCTGAACTCAGATGAGTCAGCTGGAACAGAAGCCTGGGGACCACAATCCGACCAGGACTCAGGCTCTGGACCAGGCCCCCCTTCCCTTAAGGGTCTAAAGAACCCAGCAAACTCTAGTCACTTTTTCTCTGTGGTGAGAACCTCATATTTTGCCCTTAAGAAATGGGTGTTGACATGCTTTCACATTATTAGCGAAAATGGCCAGTCGAGAAATAAACCACCACTTTTATTTATGGTGTATTTCCCAGAACTCACAGAAACGCCATGCTTTTCTGCATAGACCTCCAACCAAAGCATAATGTATCACAATACATCAAACCTCACAGTACATAAAACTCTCCCTACCTTATAAACACATACAAGGAATCGCTCACTCGTTACATAAATTACTTAACATCCCCTTTGTACACATCCTTTCAAAAGGATTTCTATTCCTGAGAAGAACTTTTTCTACCAGGAGTGGTCTTTGCAGTAGCTGCAGGAACAATTAAAATGGGAAAGGGAGAAGTTATAACAAAGCACTCGATGAGAGAGAAACCCATCCCAGAACAGCCTGGAGCAGAATGTGTTGTTCTAACCATGAAATGTCACCTTCTTATTGAAGTTCAATGTTTCAAAGTGAGAGATAGAAATAGAGCAATATTGTAAACAGCCTAAGGACAAGGACCATATCTAGTTTTGTTCAGCATTGTATCCATGGCACATAGTAGATGCTCAATAAATACCAAATACCATTTGAAGAGGGAGGGAGGAAGGGAGCCTGCATAGAATGTAAATGTATCAGTTATCAACTGCCACAGTAATGCTGCATAACAAATGTCCCCAAAACTCACTGACTTAAACCAACTACTATTTTTATTACTGCTCACTAGTCTACAGGTTGGCTGGCAGGTCTTCTGGCCTCAGCTGAGCTCACCCACATGTCTGACAGTCAGCTAGCCAGAGTTGGCTATTGGGCTGATGGCCTTAGTTGGGACAACTGAGCTCTCTCCTACATGTATGTGTCTTTTGTGTTCGGGTCTGCACATGTTCTCTGGCTAGCCCAGGCACATTCTCATGGTGACTGCTAAAGTCCAAGAGAGCAAGTGGAAATAGACAAGCACTTTTTCCAGCCTCTCTTGCATTGCTGCTAATATCGATTGGCCAAAGAAAGTCACACGGTCTAGCCCGGGTTAAGAGGGGCTAGGAGTTACAGGACAAAGGGCATGGATACAGGGAGGACGTTAACTGGGATCACCAATGCAGCCAGCAACCATAATATTGGTTCCAAATTCTTACCAGCCCCCACCTCACCCCAAATCCCACCCCATATTCAATGTGCTAAAAGCCCATGGAAAAATAGATGACATTCTAAGGGCCCCATTCTCTATGTGGGAAAAGTCAGGGCCCGAAGTCAGGCTCTTCAATCAGAGTCACAGTTATTTAAACCAGCATTTGCAAATCCTAATACCTACAGGAGACGGGCAGGTAATAATTACTGAACCAGACCAGGCAGGGGATGGAATGAACCGAAACGACTCTCCCCATCTCCCCAGGGGCAGCTTGGCAGCCATGCAGCTCAAGACAACGAAGGCCTCACAAGAATGCAGGCCCAGAGCTGCTCGCTCAGCTGATTAGCAAAGAGAAGCTGGTAACAGGCATTTTGAAGTTCATACAGTATAATCATATCTTCAAGTTAGGCACTATTTTTTTAAAAATGTAACCACATTCTAGGGCCTATCTATAGGCCTGAGTCTACCGGCTCTTATTTCAAACACTGCATTTTAGGGATCTCAAGCCCAATCTTAAATTCAGTGAATCTGCTTCCCCATGGGTGAGAGGTCAGATTTAGAAATTGAGGCTCAGGGAAGGAAAGTGACTTGCCCAAGGCAACACAGCAAAAAAAAAAAAAGACACAAACCTAGGGACTAGAACACTGATCTCTCCACCATAGCTCTTGAGTCTTAATTCTTCCTGAAACCTAAAAGAGAACACACTAAGCCCAAAGTACAAAATCCCTTCTGGATTTCTCCAGGGGAGCACAGACCCTCCTGTCCTCTCTGGGTGAAATGGGTAGAAATTAGACTTGAAGCCATTAGAGGCCAGTGCCCAAAGCAGGAAGTGCAAACGCAGATAAGGGAGACAGAGTTTTCACCAGACAAATCGCGCCCTGCTCAGTTTAGACATTAAAATGAACTAACTTAATTTCATGCCATATGCAAATCCTTACCAGCTGTCGGCTCTGTAATCACAGGAGACTTAATGTAATAACTAAACAAGAACAGAAACGCAGCAAATACAGGCTATGGGCAAGTCCACTGACAGCGGGTTTCATGTTCCTGGGAGCTCAGCAAGTGCAGAGCATTTACGGCGGACATCTGGAAACCCCAATGCCTGCCATCGCCTCCAAGAAAACGCCTGCCGTGACCATAAATAATGGCTTAAGGACTGATCGGGCTCCTGCATACCCTGAGGCCCCATGGACCGTGAACATCTCTCTCCAGACCCCGCAGCTTCTCTCCAACTGTCAAGGTTCATATCTGTCCAGCCATCTGGACCGAGCACTCAGAAGTAGCCAAAAGATGTCTCCTGCTCACTGGAACCAAAGAGATGGGACCAGGGACAGGGGGGTTGTCTTCCAACCTGAGGACCCCACGTTCCTCTCACTGCCCAAGCTAAAAATAATAGCAAACACTGAGCAAACACATACCATGGGCCAGAAGCCAAGCGCACCACCTTCATGAATTATCTCAATGTTTCCCAAAGCACGGAGGATGATTTCATGTTTTCTGTTCATTCATTCATCTATTCATTCAGTAAACACTTATTACACATCTATATGGGCCAGGCACACTGGGCTGGGGAAACAGCAGCAAAGAAAATACGCAAAAATCCCTGGCCTTGTGAGGCTAAATTTCCGGTGTGACAAACCTTTTAAAAACATAGTTACGGTGTATGTTAGGGAAAAAATCCTTTGCACCTACGATGGCACCAACATATTGCCTCAGGGTGAAGCTCTAAGTTTAAAAGTTGACTAGGAGAAAAATGTTAAGTAAATCATAGAACAAGTGATTCAGAGATGGGTCAAAGGTGCTACTGTTAGTCCCATTTTGCAGCTCAGGAAACTGAGGCTTTGGGAGATGAAGTCATTTGCCTGGGATCACATAGCTGGGACATGGTGGAGTTCAGATATGCAGGTTATGCAGGTTCGGATCCGGTGTTTTAACCATGGGATGGAGCCAAAGTGGAGCATCAGGGGGCCTGTTTCATTCTAACATTCGGTTCTCTGTTCACATGGCTTGTGGCCCCTCTCTGAAAATCCTGCCAAGAGGTTATGCAATTTCCCCTTGTTCAGGTTTCAGGGTTGAGGATCAGCCTCTTTCATGTCCCTCCTTAAGTTTGGGGGCCAAGACCCCCATTCGCAACAGCCTGACTCGGGGCCCATGGCAACCACCAGGATCTCACTTACAGGAGACCCCCCTGCCATCCCCACAACCCACCGCTCATTCCCCACGCCCAAAGCGCCCGATCGCAAGTACAGGGTTCATGGCCGTGTCTGTCACTGGCACGCAAGCCTTTAAAATTTAAAGAGCATGGTATCAAGCTGGCCTCTCAGCAGTCTGTAAGGACACGTTGAAAGTGAACATTAGCAACGTTCCTCAGCCTTAAAAGGGAAGGAAATTCTGCCACATGCTGCCACATGGCCGGCCCCTGAGGACAGCATGCTAAGTGAAATAAGCTGGTCACAGAGACAGCTGCTGTGTGATTCTGCTTGTATAAGGCACTTAGAACAGTCAGGGTCATAAAGACACGAGGCGGAAGGGGTAGGGTGGTCAACCCGGCTGCGGGGAGAACAGACCCAGATGACAGTCTCAGAGAAACATCTTCATGCAGTGAAAGAGGTGGCTTTTCAGTGAATCTCCGAAAAAGAAAAAAGGCCTGTAAGAATGCAATCGTCACAGTGTGATGCGGCGCCTGGCACCTGGCACTTGGCACCTGGTCAGCACTCACCCGTTGTGATCGTCCATCTCCTACCCCAGCCTCCAAAAGAGGGAGGCGTGGAGATCATGTCCGCTCCTGCTGGCGTGACACCTGTCCTGCCGCGCTCCGAAGGGGCCACTTTCCCCACCACAGTCTCAGAGCAGCTGGGAAGGCTTGAGATGGAAGGGGGAGGGCGGGGTGGTGGCCTTGAAGGAACCTGCTCCCTTCTATCCATCTCGAGCCCGAGGGCTAATCTGGCAGCTGCACCCCCGCCAATGAATTGTTCTCAGAGGCTGGAGACACCGCTGTTGTCGTTGGAGAAACCATGAAGAACCTTAAGGAGGCAAAGAATAAAAATGCTGAAAGAAGCCAGTCACAAAAGACCACCTATTGTGTGATTCCATTTATAGGAAATGTCCAGGACAGAGAAATCTATCCAGACAGAAAACAGATTGCCAGGGGCCAAGGGAGGACAGTGGTGGGGAAAGGGAATGATCACTAAAGGGTATGGGATTTCTTTTCGGGGTGATGAAATGTTCTAAAATCGATTGTGGTGATGGTTTCACAATTCTGTGTGGGTAATAAAAGCCATTGAGTTGTACACTTTAAATGAATGAATTGTGTGCTATGCGAATTATATCTCGAGAAAGCTGTTATTAACAAACAAAAGTTGCCTTGGCTCTGAACTTAGTTCTCTGATTCCTCTAAGCTCTCCAAAGCCGCCACAGTCTCTCTGATTAGGGCTGCCCTCATTTCACAATAATCTTTAAAGAGCATTTTCTCCACACCTGAAAAGAGACCCCTTGATGTCCATCTAAAAGCCCTCCTAGGAATTCTTATCTATTTAAAAGAGGGGAGTGCCTATTAAAAGCTTGGCTTTCTTCGCTAGCCAAGCACCCATGTTAATTTCCTTGTCTCCACATTACTATGGCAACCGAAAGCTCCACCAAGAGAGCTTTGGGGTCCATCCAAAGGGACTGCGATCTGGACCCAGGGTGAAATGCAGACTCTCTGCACAGCAACCCCATGCCCTGGCTGCCTCACTGATGGATGCTGCCGGAGGGGCAGCCTGCAGTCAGTAGAGCAGGGAAGTCTGAGAAAGGGGAAGGTGCAGACAGGCCCCTGTAGGTCTGCGTTCCATGCTGGCCAAGTGGCCACCCTGAGTCACCATCACCATGCAGGTCACATCTTTTAGAGGCCGTGATATAAAACGGCATCGGGAACACCTGAGCTAGTCTCCATGTCTACAGGACCATATTTTTTGGCAGAGGAATGCAATGTCTCCGGCCAATGAGAGTGACACGGCCTGAAAGCTTTCATTAAACAGCTAGGGGAAAGGCAGTCAGCAAATGGGAGCCCATTGCTCTCACAGGTAAGTCTCAGGCCTCCAGGCTCCTGGCCTCCAGGCCCTGAAGACTCATCCACACCAGGCCAAAGGGGCCTGAAATGTGGCTCTGCCACTTGCTTGCTATGTGACCTCAGACTAATTACCTAACTTCTCTGAGCCTCACTTTCACCTTCCATAAAATGGGTTTAATGATATCTACTTCATGGCATGGTTAAATACTCAATAAACTAATACATATAAATTACTTAGTATACAGTAAGTGCTTAATAAATGGTAGTTACCACTACCCATAAGAAAATAATGTGACAAGTACAGTTATTTCCACTTATAGCCAAGATACAGGAGGATCAGAAAGGTTGGAGGACTTTATTGGTCTGGAGTGAGTCCAGGTATGGGTGGTTTTTCTTAAAGGTCCCCAGGTGAGTCTTAGAGAAACTCTACCCTAGAAAAACTTCCATACACGTGCCAAAGAACCAGACAAGAATTTCACTGCTGTAATGTTAGTAACAGGGAAGAATTGGAAATGATCCAAATGCCCTTCATGGGGTAAATGAGAAAAACATTCTAAATGGAATACTACACAGCAGTGTAAAATGAACGGACCAGATCTAAGTGTATTAGCATGAATATAAATCTCTAAAATATAATACTGACACCCCCCAAAAGTATGCAGAAGGATACATAGAGTATATATAACATGTCCAAGCATGCAGAACATTTCTATACATCATTCAGGAATATATACATATGGGGAGAAGCAAGAGGCCATTAATGGATATAGTAAGCATCAAATTCAAGGTGGTGGTTACCTCTGGGAGGGAGGGGAGGGAATGTAATGGGGGAGGGGATGCCCTGGAGCTTCGGTGCATTGGTAACATGATACGGTATTTTTTAAAGTGGGTGCAGGCACACAGGTACCCATTGTATTAGCTATGCCTCCTGTATGTCTGAAATATTTCATAATTTCATAGAAAAATATCTAGTAGAGTTGTGCATGGGTATTTTTCTTCTTGTTATTTGTGCCTCCTATTATATCTATAATGATTCATCTAGCTTTTAAGAAATACAGGAGTTGGTTATTTAACAAGAAAAAAACAACTTATGTTTCATTTTTTGGAAGTAAGAAATATCACGTCGGCAAATGACTTGCTCTGAAAACAACACTCATTTGCATGTCTGAGATCTTAATAAATTGGTGAAAATCAGTTCAACACAGGATGTATGACATGTGCAACATCCTGAGTCCAGAGCATGAGCCATCAGCCCAGGGATACCCACACAGGGTCCCCAAAACTCTGCTTCTGGGAGGTGCCTCAAAAGCTGGGCCTGACCTCACTGGGTATGCCTAACAAGAAGGATTAGTAGTCAGGGAGGAGGCTGCTGGAGTCTCTTCTGCAGCATCCTTAAATTAGGAGGGAAAAAAGTCCAAGCAGGCTGGGAAATGAGAGCAACCTGGGGTGAAGGGAGAGAGAACTAGGGTGGTGTATTTTCTTTTAAATGAAGTCCAGTCATTCTGGAGCCATTCAATGCAATACAGCCTTCAGTCGGGGAGTTTTGTGTTTTCTAAGCAATCGGATCTGCCTCTGCCAGCATGAAGTGCCTGAACGCTGTTTCTTAAAGACGCATAAGGGTTTTTTGTTTTGTTTTGCGTAATGGACACATTTCCCATGCAGCCACTTTCCAGGTTCTTTGTCAAGTGTCAAGGTAAGCTTTTAGAAAACTCCTCTGTGGGCCACTGGGAGGCAATTTCCACCCAATACAGAATACTTAAGATGGAGAAAAACAACTTTTCAATATCACTTCAGGGACCATATTTTGTTCATTTAATACAGCTGAATGCAGACAAAGTCGAGAAAGAAAATTGAGTGTGCTCTCCTGACAATGAGGATTGAAGGAGGGAAGCGACGCCCGGTGAGTTACTACCCCCTGGTGGCCACCGACAGGGGTGCACTCATTCGCCGAGGGTCATTTGTGGCGCTGCTGCCTGCATTGCCTGCCACCATCTCCTGCCCATTTTATTTATTTTTTCTTATAGCCATTTTCAGGGACCTTAATGACTTCAATGTCTTTAAGGCTCATAACATCGCTTTTCTATTGCCAGCTTTCTGTAAATTTCTGCAGAATCACATTCAGGTAAGCTGACTCATTGGCTGGCTTCCAGCCCCTTTTGAAAGCCTTTAAGCAGGGATCTGGCAGCTCTCTGTAGCTGGCAGGCAAACATGCCAACTGTTTTAAAATCTGGAGATTCTGTTTAAAAATCTAGGTCTGACACATCTTTTGAAAAATTGGAAAATCTGTCAATTCCTGGACTGCGCCCTAGTATAATAAATGTAGGCTAGAGCTGAGAAGCTGCTGCCTGCATTGGACAAGACAGGTGCTCTCACATTCTCCAGTCTCCCCACCTCTCCCTATTGTCTCATGCCTGGGCAGTTTTACTCACTAACGGTTCTTATATAGCTTCTGGATTTGCACCCACGGCCAAAACTCATTAAAGAGTTTGCACTGGCATCCCGAGGAGTGAAGAAAGGATGGTACCTTTGAAAGTAGATGATTATATCTTATGCCTAGGAGAGGACAAAGGTCCACAAGCCCCCTAATACCTAGTTCAGTGCAGGTAAGTGAACTGCTCAAGGTCACACAACTAGTAAGTAGTGGGCCCTGCATTTGAACACACACACATCCGTCTGACCTCAGAGCCTCACGGCTTTCCACTACACCAACCATCCCCCATAATTAGCTGCTTACATAGCAGGCCTTCCTCTGGGTGTTTACATTACTGCTTGAGCCATCAGAAGTGAAGTTCAGGGAACTCTGAGAAAACAGTGTTCAAGACCTTTGTTCAAAAGAGAGAAACAAGAAGCCTCAGAAATAACCACCATCCAGACTTTGTTTCTTAAAAACGCCACGGTTGGTCCTACTTCAGATATTTCTTATTCAAGTCAACAACATTTCTCCAGCATCCTTGCCAAGGGCAGGGAATTGGGGGAATTGGGGGCCTGGTCTAAGCAATAAACAGGGAGCCCAAACAGCAAGGGCCAAAGCTGTTCGGTCCTCACCTCTCAATGTCTCCACATGGTGACTTTCACGACATCACACCTCTGGCCTGGGCCTGGACACTTCCTTTTGTGATGAAGGTCCGCGGCTTCCCTAAAACTGGACTCCGACTGAGACCTACCAGGTTGCAACAGGGTCTCCCTGTAGTGGCTGGAGCAAAGCTGCAGCTCTTGACAGTTTCTTCTGCGGGTAACAAATAAAACAGCGACAACTTGGTGTGTTTTCTAGGGACAGCTGCAACAGCAGACACTTGTCACTTCGCCCACACACAAAACCCTAGAGGATGTACTGTCATCACGTTTTCCCAACCTGACGAAAAGCTAACGGGATCCGCGAGGTCAAAGCGCTGAATGTACTCAGTTCCCAAGCAGTAGACGTGGGGTTTGAACTCGGGGCCGGGTGACTCCAGTGGTGACACCCACACCCACTCCTTCCCAGGGGCTCCCCTAAGGGAAGGTGCGTTGTGCAGGAGGTCAGATCTGGAAGGGTCAGGCCTTTTGCAGCCCAGGCCAGAGCTGAGCTGTACCACCCCCAGAGAGGAGTGGAGCTGTCACAGGGGGGCCCAGATGCCACACGGGGGGCTGCCTCTATTAGGCCACCTCAGGGCCTGCTGTCCCCCAGCTGTGCTGTTTCACGACTGAGCTGTTTTCTCTGAATAGTCTCCCACTTCACCACAATGAATTGACGCCAACGACCATTGGTTGACATAACATCTCAGTGCTCAGCATTTGGGCACCTCCTGGAGGTTTCAATATTTTGTGAATTAAAGTTGGAGGTTTCCAAAAATAAAAAAAATTAAAATGGGAGGTTTCAGCTCTCTGCATGAAAGAAAAAACCCCTCTGTCTCTCTGGCCAAAACAAGCAGCCAGGCCCTGCAGGGGAGGGTCCAAATTAAAAAGCAGGGAGGAAAAGAGGGGGCGAGAGAAGGGGGAAAACGCAGCGCTGGAGGCGCAGGGAGGAGGCGGATTGCCGGGCAGGGGAGTCAGGCCACCGGGGTGCACGGGCGCACGTCACCGATACCTCAGGCTGCACCTAAGGAAACGAGGCCGGGAGGGACGCGGGCGGAACGGCGCGTTTCCAGCTGCCCGCGCCCGCACCCAGCGCGCCGCGCGCACACCCGCACGGGCGCCGCGATTCCCGCGCCGGCCCGGGCCCCGCCTCTCCCGATGCTCATTAGCTGCGGCGCGCACGAGACCGACGCAGGCTCCAGCCAATGGGGGTGGCCCACGGCGAGCCTTTCCCCGGGAAGCCGCCCGCGACGCGAGAACCCGGAAATGCGAGGGGCGGGCCAGCGTGGGGAGCCAACCCGCGGTGACGAGGCTGCCGGGCCGGCCAATGGCGAGTCGGCGAGGGCGGGGCCAGAGGCCGGCGGCCCCGGAGGTCCTGGGAGTTCGCGGGGCCGAGCCTGCGAACGCCGGGGAGGCGGCGGCGGGGCCAGGCAGAGGCGCGCGGTGAGGAGGGGGCGAGCCCGAGCGCTTCGGACGGGATGAGCCGCGAAGGGCGCGGCGGGGCCGAGAGCCCTGGGCGGGGTTCGGAAAGGGGCGGCTCCCCAGAAGGACCTTAGCCCAGTCCCCTCCCCTCTCCGGGCCTCAGTTTCCCCCTCCCTAGCGCAGGGATGGGTGAGAAGTTCGCGCCTCCCGGGACGCACTGCGGCCTCCGCGCGCGAACTCCGGCCCCCCGGGGAGCCCGTCCCTCGGGGAGCGCGCGGACCACCTGGACGAAGCAGCCACCCGCAGCGCCTCGGTGCCCCCACAGCACGCCAGGCGTACCCCGTTAGAGCGCGTACCAGGCCAGGCCCCCCATTAGCCTCACAGCCCTGGGCGATCAGAAACCTAATCGGCCCTTTCCGGTTCCTGGAGGCCTAGCACCAGGAGCAGCCGGAGCAGGTGCACAGGGCCTGGTTGTGGACAAGGGAGAGGGGAGGACTCGGGCACCTTGGATCCAGACGCACTAGGGATTCGTTCCCGGTGCCTCTGTTTACTCCCCGCGGGCCTTCTGGGAACTGACTGACCCTGTCTGTGTCTTGTTTCCCTCTGTAAAACGGAGCTGGGGTAGCTTTCCTTCTTAGGGTACTGAGGGGTAAGCGAGATAACGCACGGCTAGCACCCAGCTCAATGCTCAGCACACCATAGTTGCCCAATAAATGCTTATTGTTAGCATAGTGGTGCTTGCATACCTGACCCCTCCTCTCCCACTGCCAGCCTCAAGCACAAGCCCACTGTCCCAGAGGGCAAGGGGTCACTAGCTCTGGCCCACACCCTGAGTTCTTTTTGAGATGCTCCACTGCCCTAACTCTAGGTGGCATCCCTGCTGGACAGTCCAGAAAAGGAAGGAAGGCCAGAGAGGGGATTGGTATAGTATCAGGGTGAGGGCAGGAAGGGATGGCCGACCATGTGGCAATAAATCAGGCCACCAAATAGTTGTGCTTATCGAAGAACAGGCCTCAGAACTGCCTTAGCCAATCTAGGGGGGGAGGAGGTGTCTGTGTGTTATTTTTGTCCTGGACACTCAGTGTTTGGTTTCAGAGGCTGCAGATTTTGTGATGAAGGAAGGAGACTTTAGAGCCACGGGGTCCTGAATTCAAGTCCTAAGGCTGCCACTTGCTCACTGGGTGACTTCCGGCAAGAGACACATCACCTCTCTGAGCCTGTTTCCTCATCTGGAGAGTGGGGTGACAGCTTCAGCTCCTGTTGAAGGTTGCAGGAGGGTATGTATAGGTCCTTAGTGCTTAGCACAGGGCCTGGCACACAGTAAGTGCTTAATAAATGCTGGGCAACTAACTGCAGCATTACTTTTTTCAGACATACCACCTGGAGGTGGCACCAGTCCTTCCAGGTTGGCACCTCCCCACTTAGATCCACTCCTAGCTTGCCCCCACCCTTAGGCCTTAGTGAGTTAGGCACGGGAGTCTCCAAGCCCTAGTGGGAGTCAGAAACGTGTCCTAAACATATCAGTTCCCCTGCCTCATCTCCTACAACTCTTGGTTCCTTTCAGATCCAGCTCTCTCAGACGACTGTGGGTATGTGCAAGGGGCCCACCCCTGAGTCCAGATGATACTCATGCCAATGGCTTCAATGATGGCTGTGGCTGAACCAAAATGGGTCCCAATCTGGGGCCGCTTCCTGTGGGTGATGCTGCTGAGCATGGTGCTGGGGTCCTTGCTGGCCCTGCTGCTGCCGCTGGGTGCCATGGAGGAGCAGTGTTTGGCCTTGCTCAAAGGCTTCTACCTGCTCGGGAGCAAGTTGGACAGGGCACAGCATGCCGTCACCAAATGTACCAGCCCATCCACAGAACTCAGTGTCACCTCCAAGGATGTGGCACTGCTGGGGGTCAAGACCAAGTCCTCTCCAGGTAAGACAGTAGCTCTCTCTCAACTCTTGGTTTTTTGTTTTTGGATTATGCCATATTTATCTGTCATTTGTGTTGTTTACACTATTTAAATTAAATTTATTGGCGAAAACATTGGTTAATAACCTAAGTTTTAGGTGTACTTTATAATACATCTGTATACTCTATTGTGTGCTCACCACCCGAAGTCTAGTCTCCTTCCCTCACCATATATTTGACCCTTTGACCCTCTTCATCCCCCCCACCCTCTCCCCCTTTGGGAAGCACCATTCTGTTGCCTGTATGAGTTTTTGTTTTGTTTGTTCATTTGTTGCTTTGTTGTATGTCCCACATATGAGTAAAATCATACAGTTCTTGCCCTTTTCTGTCTGACTTGTTTCACTTAGCACACTCCTCTCAGATCCATCCATGCTGTGGCAAATGGCAGTATTTCATCTTTCTTATGGCTGAGTAGTATTCCACATATGTACGTGCCACCTCTTCTTTATCCAGTCTTCTGTCAAAGGACACTTAGGTTGTTTCCATGTCTCGGCTACTGTGAATAGTGCTGCAGTGAACATAGGGGTGCATATGTCTTTATGAATAAGTGTTTTCAGATTTTTTGGGTACTCAGAAGAGGGGTTGCTGGGGCATATGGTAGCTCTGTTCTTCATTTCGAGGAGCCTCCATACTGTTTCCATAGCGGCTGCACTGTCTGCATTCCCACCAGCATCCTTCTCCAACTCTTATTTCTTCTCTTACTGATAACAGCCATTCTGACGGGTGTGAGGTGGGAGCTCATTGTAGTTTTGATTTGCGTTTCCCTTATAGCTTTGCCTACATGGGGAGGCAGGGAGATGCCTTTTCCTGGAGGGAAACTGCCCTGCCCCCTTACACTGCAGGCTGCGGCACTTCACCGCTGGAGTCACAGTGGGTGCTGAACCTCGTCTGTCCTTCCATCCCGCCTCCCCTACTTCCCACCTTCAGATGTTCCTACACGTGGATCTTTCAGACGCATTTGTGCGTTGAGCAGAGGATTCTTCTCCCCCAGGAGAATGGCTCTGGGGACAAATGGGAAACCACCAGACTACTGCCCGTAGGGCTCCAACAGGTCCATACATATAGTGGTACCGTGCATGCTGAAAAGCCTGCCTAGAACGAGCCCTGAGGCCGTACCTTCCCCGGGCCCAGCACAGTTGACAGCTCACCTGAGTGTTCTTTGCCACTCCCTGCCCGCCCTGACGCCTCTTTGGCTCTTTTCTAGCCGCTAGGTTGGAAGCCAAAGCAGCTTTGAACCAAGCCCTGGAAATGAAGCGCCAGGGCAAGCGGGAGAAAGCCCACAAGCTCTTCCTGCACGCCCTGAACATGGACCCCGACTCCGTGGACGCACTCACTGAGTTCGGCATCTTCTCCGAAGAAGAAAAGGACATCATCCAGGCGGACTACTTGTACACCAGAGCACTGACCATCTCGCCCTCCCACCAGAAAGCGCTCATCAACCGGGACCGGACGCTGCCGCTAGTAGAGGAGATCGACCAGAGGTACTTCAGCATCATCGACGACAAAGTGAAGAAGGTCATGTCCATCCCCAAGGGCAACTCCGCGCTGCAAAGGGTCATGGAGGAGACGTACTACCATCACATCTACCACACGGTTGCCATCGAGGGCAACACCCTCACCCTCTCGGAGATCAGGCACATCCTGGAGACCCGCTATGCCGTGCCAGGGAAAAGCCTGGAGGAGCAGAACGAGGTCATTGGCATGCACGCGGCAATGAAGTATGTCAACACGACACTGGTTTCCCGCATGGGCTCCGTCACCATCAGCGACATACTGGAGATCCACAGGCGGGTGCTGGGTTATGTGGATCCCGTGGAAGCTGGCCGGTTTCGAACGACACAGGTCCTTGTGGGACACCACATCCCTCCCCATCCTCAAGATGTGGAAAAGCAGATGCAAGAGTTCATACAGTGGCTCAACTCCGAGGATGCTATGAATTTGCACCCGGTTGAGTTTGCAGCCTTGGCCCATTATAAACTCGTTTACATCCACCCCTTCATTGATGGCAATGGAAGGACCTCACGCCTGCTGATGAACCTCATCCTGATGCAGGCGGGCTACCCACCCATCACCATCCGCAAGGAGCAGAGATCCGAGTACTACCATGTACTGGAAGTCGCCAACGAAGGCGACGTGAGGCCATTCATTCGCTTTATTGCCAAGTGTACGGAGACCACCCTGGACACCTTGCTCTTTGCCACAACAGAGTACCCTGTGGCACTGCCGGAGGCCAAACCCAACCTCTCTGGGTTCAAGGAGACGCTGCCTGTGAAACCTTAACCCTTTAAACCCTCCCTTGGTGATGGGACTTCCGGGGGAGAGAAAAATCAACTTATCATTTCTAGAAACCTTGTCACCTCCCAAAGCAAAAGGAGACAGATAAGGAACTTCAACACTTTACCTCCAAATGTTTTTTTAGTTAAAACAGAAAAAAACTAAATTATTAAGCCTTGTCGCTAAGATAACTTATAATTCAGACAAGTTATTTATTTTCTTCTTTTGAGCCAGTAAATGTGTGGTGTCTGCCAGCAGTGCTAGTGGCCCACTCTTGTGGTCATCCCAGCAGGTGTTGGGGGTACCAGTGCTCCTTGTGTGACCAGACCAGGTTCTGGGGAATTTGCACTAAGGTGGGGAGAGGCCAAGACCAGGACGAGGTCCAGAGACACAGGACTGACTCCTCCCGGTCTTTCCGCGAGACTGGCCGAAAGGTTCCGTGCCTCTACCTGGGATATCAGCACTCCCGGGGAGAACCTGGTCCCGTTTCTGAGAAGTGATGGAAAGCTTGCTTGCTTAGAGGTTTTTGCTTTCCTATGGAGAGATTAGTCCTGTGGCTAATTCTTACTGGCCAGGCAGACTTCTGAGATATAAAATGAAACGAGTATTGACAGCATTTCTGGTTCAATACCTTGCTTATTTCAGGGAAGAGCCATAGTTTGCAAACTCCAGTGTCAGGGGCTATTTTTCCATAAATTAAGAACAGGGGAATGGTCAGCATGGTTTTTCTTTGTTGATGTTGCTCTCACTTCATTTGCAGCAACTCAGAGCAGATGTTTTAGTCTGAAAGTTCCCTGGGTTTTCACCAAACAGCTGAATCCTGCTGTCTATCAGGTACTGTGCAGGTGGGCAAGTCCGCCTCACTTGACCCCCTTGAGTTTTACATGAGAAAACAAATGCTGCGTCACCACCAAATAAGCATTGTGGTAGTGAGAGCTACAATGTACTGAACCATGAAAAACCTTTGACCACAGCTGGGACATGTCCCTTTTGTCATGCATTTTGATTCACTTACCTGACCCCCACCTCTGTACTGTCCAGCATCCCCTCGGGGAAGCAGAATAGATTGCCTTGGAGTGGCCTTACTTTTCTAACAATTTATAAAATGTGTGTAATACGGCCAAGCTGTCCTTCTATGGAAGTAGAATCTCTTTCAATCACATGTGGCACAGGTGCCAATATGATTGCTGCTATTTAGTGAGAATGGACAGAGCCCGTGACGTCTACCACTGTGCTGCACTTTGTCAGTGTCTGAATGAGGGTGAGAACATCCAGGGTTGTCTCTGATTTGAGAATTCAGATCCTGATAGTAATGAGGTCACTGCTCTTATGTAGCAAGTGTTTAGTTATTTAATTATATAATAGGCACATTCAGAATGGTTTTCTGAATTAAGGAAGATACGTGTAAAGATGTATGAAATGCCCCAAGTGATAGTTATTCAAACCTTTAAAGAAAATATTTTCATACTTTATGCTGCCATAAGGTATTTCTTAACCTTAAATCTTCTATTGTCCTGGTTTCATAAGCACACCAAGGAAGCCTGACGTGCGTGCTTGTTTGTACTATAGAATTGGCACTTTAGCTATATGTGAAGGATATCATTTTAACAAATAACTGACTCTAATAAAGTATTTTATTGTATTAAGTGCCTGAGACTTTGCTTATTCTACAAGAGATGGTCTGTCCCATTTGTCAGGAGGATGCAGGAGGGATTTTTTCAGGACTTCAGCCCTATTCTTTATAAAGTTTAAAGCTGAAGACACACCATAGCTGAAAAGATTTAAATCAAAGTGACCATGGGAATCTGACTTACAAAAGTTCTATTTACACATCTGTTACGTAAAGCAAGGTACACGCATTTCAAAACACATCCATATCTGAATGCACAGCTGAGTGCCATTCTGCAAGAGGTTTTTAAGAGAACTTCAGTTTAATAAACAAAGCTAAATGAGGAAAATTTAAGTTTGCACTTGACACGGTATTTAAACAAAACCAAAGAGCTGAAACTCAATATTTAGACAAAGAACACAGTCCACTATCCACTAAGCAAAGAGAATGGTCCATAGCAGATGGCACACAGAATGCCTATATAAAACAAATGTCACAAACATTTTGCTTTCAGGAAACATAAAAGAATGGGTTGACATGTCATTTACAAATACATAATATAAAAACACATAGCCCCCTTGAACAAAATCCCATCAAATATTTTTTATGTGACTCCCCCTATCCCCGCCCCTTTACTAAAATAGGCCATTCTGGTGAGTTACTAGCATCTACCGTTTTGTCTTTTAAAAATTAAAAGAGTGACGGGCACATGTACTATGCAGAGTGTAAGAGAAGTGTCTTATAAGAAGGGGCCCCCATTGGCCGAAAACATTTGGACAAGTGTGTCTCAAAACGATGTGTCCAAGTTTCCTCCCCCCGTTTCTCTTAAAAAAAAATCTTACAAACTACACTGGGTGCCCAACCTGTGGAGTGACTGTTTTCCTCCTGTCACCCTCAATGTGAGGGAACACTTAAAGCCTCTTTCCTTGGACCCCACTCCCTTTCTAAACCAGGGGAAACCAGGTGGCCACGCAGGCGCTGCCCCAGGCCCTTCATACCCAGGGTACAGCTGGGTGAGGACAGGTGGTCCTCCCAGCCAGCATGAAGTAAGGCATCTCCCTTCTCTGAGTTCACTTTCTCAGAAGCAACTTGGCAAAATCAGCGTTGGACATCTTGGGAGCCTCCGTGGCCACTGAGGTGACTGCTGGCTTCGGGGCAGGGCCATTCTCGGCCTGAGCTACTGCAGTGCTCGGGCGGTGCAGGGCGCGAGGCAGCAGAGAAAGCTGGGTCCTTCCCTTCCCCCGCCTGGAAGAGCAAACACTGAATGTACCCTTTTGAAGCAACAACTTGTGGCCCCTGGTTCACTGGTGAAAATAAGCCAGGAGTGTCTAAATCACCCGAAGTCTAAGGGTGAAAACAACTAGGATACAACAAAGACCACATCTCCTTGACTGACCAGTAGGTAAAATCACATGAACTCCTTTGGCCGCCTTCCCAACTTTGGCAGGGCCCAAACCTGTGCAATAGTCACCCAGGGGTGGGTAAAGATGGCTGCAACCTTTCAGACCTCACCCAGTCAGTCACCTGGCAGTTGTGCTGGGTCACCCATCAGGGAGACAGCTTTCACACAATGACAGCCAGAGCCGTAGATTACCCTGGCCAGCACCTGGATGTCAGGCTTTGTTTAAACATGGATTCAACTGGGAAAGGGGACTTTAAAGTAATCAGGCTGAGAAAACTTGACCTTATATAAATCACAAGTGTAAACTGGCAAACACTAGGAAGGGTTCCACTTCTAGGCTTGCTCTCTGCAGGGACATGCTCTGACACCCTGCTCTGGTGACTACAGCAGACAGCAGGCCCTGGCTTTCTGTCCTACTACACTGTGCTAACAGGAAATCAATTCACCATGGTGCTGGCCAGGACAAAGCCTGCACTGGCTAGCATGCCAACACTTACGCTCCATACATCTGCCGTGGTACCATGGGGCCACTTGGTCCTTTCCTCGCTTCTGGCTTCTCTGGAACTTTCCTCTGAGGGGGGTTGCTGATGGCAACTTTGATGACGTTCTCTTTGATGGTCATGCCATCCATTTTCATGACCGCCTGCGATGCCTGGGATTCATTTTCATACTCCACGTAGGCCAGGCCCTGAAAGAGGCCAGAGCCAGGTCAGGTGCTGTAGAGCCAGGGCGCACTTCCTCCCTGAGGCTGGGGGGCCAGGGCAAGGCAGGCACCCCATCAACAGGTGACCTTCCTCACCACTGCCATCCTTTGTCTATAGGTTATTTCCCTGCCCTATTCTTTCATTTCTGTAAATGACTACAACTTCAATAGCCTTTATAAGTTCAGTACCTCTGTGCTTGCTCCAACAGAAAGAAAAAAAGAGTAAGACAGACCCGTATAAATGCAGCAAACGGAGGAGCAACCCAGGTTTGCCCCAATGCCTGTGCCTTCATGCCCCGCCCTCCCCCCCCCCTTTTCATATCATACTCTTTAATTCCCTTAACCTTGATAAGGTGAGGGGGGAAGAAAGGTAATCCAAACTCCTGCTGCATCAACACTACTCAAAATGTGGTGCAAAGAGGACTTAGTAAGAGTCTGAGAAGGGGCTGCAAAGAAAGATGTAACAGGGAATCTGGTGGAGGGGCCTGGGGAAATGGCTGGAGGCCTCATGAAAAGGAGCCTGGGCAGGAGGGAGGAGAGTGCAGAGGGTGGCCCCTCACTCCGAGGCCCCACAGGCTGGGCTCTGCACTGCACTCCCCTGCGAATTCATGGTAGTTTGTGTTGTTGAGGTTTTTTTAGTACAATGAACTACAAATAGGTTAATCTGACTCCAAATGCAAGTAGAGCCTAGTATGCCTATCCTTCTATTAATTTATTTGTTTCTTAGCAAACAAACTAGGAGCCCACTCTAGAACCCAATGACCTCTGCAGAGACGCAGAGCTGGGTTCACTCGAGCCTCAGAAGACTAAGAGCTGGCTGTCCACTCCAACGCTGACCTTTGGTTTGCCAGCCCGGTTGGTAACCAGCCTGATGTCCTTCACGGTGCCATGTGCCTTACAGATCTCTTCGAGTTCCTCTTTAGTGCAGGAAAAAGGCAAACCCGAGATAAACAACTTGTGTTTCTCCAGGGCAGTGCTGTACCTGAACACCTAAGGAAGAAAAGAGGGGAAAAACCAACAACTCGAGGCCCAACCCAGCACACCAGCCATGTTCCAGCTGGCAACAGCCTCATCTACAGGCCCACGTCCCAGCCGGGCAGACCAGAGCACACTCTGAGTGCTAGGAACTGTTAACTGGGGCACCCGGGCATGTCAACCTCTCGAAGCCCCCACTTCCCCCTCTGTAAAATGGCAAGAATGAAAGTAACTAGTCTCAGAGTTTGGGGGAGGATCCATGAGGTAATACAGAAAACCCTTAGCACAGTCCCTTGTCACTTCTATGCACTCAATGGACAGTCGTCATTATCACAATTCATTTTATGATCAATTATCAGCTAATGCAGCTCCAAGTGACCGAGCCAAGTCAGACCTCAATTAACCAGCTCAGAGCAGACCCCAGTTAATGTGGCAGTTTAGTTCTTAACAGAGTATAGGTATTCCATGTATATTTAAAATACTAGTTGCTGCCCGGAAAAAAAAAAAAAGTGTTTTAGTCAGCCTATACCAACCCTGCATGAAAGGCATTCTTTTTTCCACATACCTTAAAATCAGGATTTTTGCTTTTATCCACACAGGGGGAAACAAACATTGGCCTCCCGCCTACATTCTTCCGGTCCAACTCCAGTGCCTGCTGGGCTGATTTCTCCTCTTTAAACTCCACATAGCAGTAGCCCCGGAAATCGCCCCGGTTGCTGAAGATGGGGCGGACCTCAACCACTTCCCCACAGGCCTCAAAGAGCGGCCGGAGCTTCACGTCCGGCTCCTCCATGTTGTAGGGCAGGTTGCTAACAAACACGGTGATGCTGTCCTTGCTGCTGTCATGGGGCACCTTGGGCAGGTCCCTCTTCAGAGCAGCTGCCCTCTCCTGCTTTGAGGAGGAGGCGACGTCTGCGGATGCGCTTTTCCCAAAGAGTCCCATTTCAGCCTCCAGGGCTGGTGCTTCTGCAGCTTGAGGAACGCTGTTCTCAACCCTTCGCCGTTTGGAAGGCTGATCTACAGGTTGTCGGGAGAAAAGCAACGATTACTTGTTTCTGCTCTTCACCGAGCTGGTGCATGTAGTGTTCTTCCACTGTGAACAGCTAGTCTGCAACAGCGGCACATGGTTGACACGCGCTCCACCCCGCAGACCTGCACGCACACCTGCCAAGCCTTTCTTGGCCCACCAGCTTGGCCCACTACTCTTTGGACCCTGATTACATCGGGTAAGTGGGTTGAACCAAACAGAAGTGGTAACAAGTCCTCACTGCCTACATTAATTATATAAAAGGTCAGGGAGTCTAAAAAGTGCAGCTGACAAATTCCAAGGCCCCTCTCCTAAAAGGCCCAGGTCAGCAAGGGCAGGATGGGGCTTGGGAGCCTGTGTTTACACAGCACCTTAGGTGACTGAAGTGTGCGCTTCACATGTGGGCCACACTTTGGAAAGCTCTGCAAAGGGTCTATAGTTCCTAAAAACTTCCACTGTTGCCTCGTGTCCTTCAAGAGCTGAATGACATTCTACTCCAACCCATCTCCCCATTGTCTCGAGGCACGGCACTAAACCCAATTGGCGCTGGCCCCCCACTTCCAGACCCTTCCACCACTTTCCCGCTGTTCCTGATGAAGTCTAACCCTGCACGCTACATTCAAGAGCTTCTCTGAGTGGGGCCCAGCCAGCTGGCCTGCCTGCTGCTCTAGCCGCACCACCCATACTTGGCCGCCAGCATGCATTGGGGCACAAATCCAGCTATCTGCTGCTCAGAGAAAATGCCAGGCTGTTTTGTTCCTCGTGCTTTGCTGACACCGGCTCTGACTAGCTTCCCTTCTTTTTCACTTGACAGTTACATTCCTCCCCCAGATTCCGAGGTGCATGCATCACTTCCCCATGACCTCTTTCTTGCAGGGCGCTGACCCCACTAGTGCCTTCTTTGACTTCCACTGTAATTCACACCTACTCTGCCATAGTCCTGATTACACACCACTGCAGTCACGTAGCACATTGGCTTTATCCTGCTAAACCAGGAACTCCGAAGGGCAATGAACTACTGTGGTCATCTCTGAAGGCCCCAAAAAGGTGTGCAAGAAAAGTCAACTGAATGATGACTCCATTACTATTTCCCTCTGGCTGACAACTTTGTACTAGGAAAACGTATCGAGTTATTCAATGTTAGAGACAATTCTTTACCTTGACTGGCTTTGCTGAAATAAATCTGACCCACACCTGCCCATTCCTGAAGTTGCAGGGTTGACAGAAACACTGGCTCAAAAACTCTACCATGTCAAAACTACAGGTGGGGACAAAAAGAAAGGTGTCCATGCAGGGTGGGGCTGGGCAATGGGCAATGGTACGGGACACTGGACCCTGAGTGGGGTGAAGGGACGTCCACACATGGGACAGGCACAGCTTGGGGTATGGGAGCCCGAGCAGGGTGAGGAGGGCACCTTACAGGAGGGCAGTGGAGGCAGCAGTGCAGGGAGTGGAGTGCAAGACTCTGTGCAGGGCAGTACCTGGCACAGGGCACAAAGGTGGTTAGGGACAGGAAGGGTGATGGATGGGGCATCATGGCAGCAACTTTTCTCAAATGGTTCAAGAAAAAAAGTTCTCTGTACTGTTTTTTCACAACTTCTCTGGAAGGCTGAGATGTTCCAAAACAGCTTCTGAAAAGCTTTACCTTCTTCATCATCGCCCCACTCCTTCCCATGGCTTTCATCTGCTCGGGGCTTCTCTGCGCCTCTGGCCTTCCTCTTCAATGCTTTCTTCTCTGCCCGGGCCCGCTTCCGGTGCTCAGCCTTTTCTTCTTCTTGCTGGGCAAGGGTGGCTTCCTTCTCTGCAGCCTGGAAAATTGGGCATATGATGCATCGCTTGACACAGCGATGACATGAAGTCTACTGCCTTGTGATGAGAGGCGAGATGAAGGGAGTCAGGGAACTCAGTACCCAAGTGACAGGATGAGATCATGAAGAAATGAGGGTGTGCTCACAACTTCCCCCGCCAGCACTCTTCCAGCCCCTCAGGAGTCGGTCTCTCAGATCCACAGTGTGTCTCACAATAGCCCCAGTAATTACTCACCAAGAGAAAGGAAATAATCTATGAAACTGGGACCCTAATTGGTTTGGAGGTATTCATATTCCAATCAGTAGGCTGAGTGAGGCTCCTTTGTATTATTTTTTTGTCTATTCTAGTAAATTTTAGGGCCAAAATTGCCCTACTACATAAAAAAGTATTTATTGTTGGGGCTAAAGTTTAAAGCTGTTCTAAAAAATAATACAAGACTAGTTTAAATATTGATGCAAATATTTCATAATAAATACTCTCTAAGTAAAAGATACACTTTTTAGAAAGACCTCAAAGGTTTTGACAAAAATTATTCATCCCAAACACAAAATAGCCATCAGAGGGTCCCAAGACATCAAATAAACAGCATCATTACCTTAATTCTCTGCTCATTAACACGAGCTAACCGAGTTTCAGTTTTCTGAACAGCTATATCCCAATCTTCTAAAGTACCTTGACAGAAAAAGAAGCAAACTTTCACTTTTAGGTTTTTGAAGGATATAATAATATAAGATGTTCTTAATTTTCATTTCCCCACACTCCAGAAGAGCTCTCTCCCATCAGACAATAAGAACTGGAGAGTCGGCTCCCCATTATAAGACAATTTCATTAGGTACACTTGAAGTTTTAGAATTCCAATAGTCCTTCCAAGCCTTCCAAGGTGTGTGTAAAAGGTCCCTTCTTTTAGAGAAGAGACCTGAAAACCAGAATATGGTCTATTGTGGGTGCTACCTGGCAGATTATGAAAACATCCCAATGTAGCAGGTAGAAGACGTGTATATTAAGACATTTGAAGAGCGTCTCAAGTGATAAATGTTGGAGTGTTTTGTAATTTGTTGTTTGGGTGTTTGATTTTAAGTTGAGGGGTTTCCACCCAAAATCCAGACCAATGCCCATGGATAAACTCTCTCTTTTCCTACTGGAAACTTAATATTGAGGCTCTAAACTTCGGCAGGCAATGCACACATTAGTTGTCTGCCTCTCTCTACTCCTTTGACGTGATGTGCTCAAGCAGAAGGTCTCAACTAGAGTGATCTTGACCCCAGGGACCATTCAGCAACATCTGGAGTCATTTTTGGTTGTCATGACTGGCGGCAGGGAGGAGTGCTAGTGGCACCTAGTGGGTAGTGAGGCCAGGGATGCTGCTGAAGATGTTCTCATGCACAGGACAGCCCCTCCACAAAGAATTCTAAAAACCCACACTAGAACTAAACAATGGAGAGTTCTCCTTGAATCTGGAGAGTCTGAGAGGGTTCAATCTCATGGGGAGCACCACGATGTGACAGTCAAGTCACAGAGCACCACTCAAGGGGCTGTAGCCATTACATAGTCTGTCCTTACAGGCTCCAAGCCAGAAGCAGAGAGCTGAGGGTCCCCACCTTCTGTCCTCTCCATGGTGAGCAACACTTCACAGACGTGCTCTGGGTAGTCACTGGTGCACTGGACAGCCCGGTGCAGAGCCTTCCTGCAGTGCTGGGTGTCACCGTGTGCCCTAGGGCAGAAAGCAAACAGATGCTGCCACCAGGACAAAAGCAGAAGGCACACAAGGGAGGGGCAGTCTTCTCACAGGTTAGAGCCACAGGATCAGCAGCTCTGCACAAGAGCCTCTAAGCTTACAGCACTCTCCACATAAAGCACTTCTGCACACCAAGTATAACGGTTGTTTGTTGCAAGAGAAGTACTGGCATTGTCCAGGCTGCAATCTAAACTAGTTCTCATGGAACACCATTTTCACTTTCTAATATGGTAAATATCAGAGTCTTAGATAATTCACATAAACAAAAGCTTGGGGGGGCCCACCTCAAATTTTAAGAGTGCCAAGGGTTCAGAGAGCAGAAAGTTTGAGAACCTCTGGCCTAGAGGAAAATTCAACAAGCTTTAATAGTGTCACTTCTGGGGGTGGGATTATAGGAACTTTCACATTCTATGTTCAAGATATATTGAATAATAAAGCAGGTCATATTCTTTATGTTTTCCCCATGTTATCAATATTACTGGGCATATCTTACTTGTTTAAAGTAATTTTAGGTTTATAACAGGTGCACTATAACTGCATTTTCATTTTTTTAAACATGTAAGCTGCAAAGAATATACTCAAACAATTAACTAATGGTGGTTATGTCTGGGTCCATGACTGTAGATAATTTAGGGTCTTTTCCTCTATGCTTTTTAGTATTTTACACTTTTATATATATAAAGCAAATGTAAAAAATAAACAGCTCCTAAAAGTCAAATAAAACATTCATGTCTGAAAGTCAAAATAAACAAACCAAAAAAAATTAAAGAAACACATAGCTATAATAGCCCAGGCACAAAACACTATGCTTGGTTCTCTAGCCCCACTCACTAATGAAAGAGGCAGGATGAATGAAGGAGGTGGCCCACTGCAAAGAGCAAGCCCAAGACAGCAGAGGTCAGCCAGAACTGGACAGGTCACTCCTGATAAAGCTCTGCCACCCCCATCCCAGGTCCTTACCTTTCCAAGTTGTAATACTCAAGCCACATGTTGGCATACTTGGCGTTTCCTTTGGTCATGATGCTATCCCAGAGCTCCCGAGCCTTCTGCATATTATTACACAGACGAGCCTAAGATGCATTAGGAGGCTCAGTTAGGAAAGCACCTGAACCTCATGACACCAACACCCATTCCAAAACACACTTCAGAGACATGCCTAAAAAGCCACCCCCTAACTATCAGTGACATAAATCCCTGGACATTCCCTAGGCCGCCCTTCAAGGTAACAGGCCCAGTCAACCACTGCAGTCTTTCTGCAGTGACAAGCCCCATGTTGTCTGCCTAGGTCTCTAGTTCAGAACAAAGAGTGGGAGTCCACGGGCACTATAACAGTACTAGCTAGTTGCTTCGTTTTTATTTTTATCAAACTTAATTACAAGTGGTTAATTTGAGAGGCAGTGTAGAGAAAGAAAGTCTGACCTAGAAGCAAATGCCAGCTCCTCCACTTACCAAGTGGCTTGGGCAAGTTGCTTAACCTCTTTGAGCCTCGGTTGCCTCATCTTTAAAATAATTACAACACAAACATCCCATGCAGAAACTATCTGGTAAATGTTTCTTTGACCTGACTCCCTCTCAGAGAATAAAACATTAGAATGTTACAATTCTATAAGCTGATGACCAAGGGCAGGTTCCATGTCCTACTCCCCCTGGGGTCCTTGGTCCAGTAATAACATTCAACCCATTATCTCCTGTAATTATTTATCAAATCATCTGTCTCCCCCGCTAGATTAAAGCCTTACTAGTACAGGGACATGTCTACCTCATTTCTCCAGCACCAAGTAAAGTGCCTGGCAAACAGCACACACCTAATGCTCTCATGAATGAGGTACTGAGCCATGGAGAGAAGTACATGAGTGAACGCCTGGCATTCAGACATCTGCTGCACACCTTCCTGGGAGCTAATATTTTCACTAAGATATAAACAAATGTGCATCAAGCTAGGTAAATAACACGAGTCCCCAGGACCTAGACCATCTGCTGGGACTCAACTTCTGCCACACGATTAGACAAAGGTCCCTCAAAGTGGGTGAAATCCACGAATTTGTCAAAAAACATTTACCTCGATCCTGGCCCAGTTCTGCATGATCATGCAGCTTGGATCCCCACTCTCATTGAAACCTTTAAAAACAGAATTAGTCAAAATCAGAAACTACTTTAGAGACAAAGAGCCTCTGCCTGAAAAGGCACCTCAACTGAGAACAGGAAATGCAAATGGACAAAGCAGGAGGTCGGAGCCACACTTACGTTCTTCCACCTCCTGTTTCAGATACTCCAGAGCGCGAGCGAATGCGGATCTCAACTCTTCCAGCTCTTTACTGGAGTCTGGAAGGAAAGGCTTGGCTTTATGAAACCATGTACATCATCTTTTTCTTTTTTTTTTTAATCCTACACTGAAATTCCCAAGGGCCTGTTAATGCACCTGGCATCATGCTGGGGACACAGAAATGAAACTGCGAGCCCCTGCCCTCATTACACAGTGGAAGAGAGACAAACTGGAGTAGAGCACAGCACAAGCAGAACAATGACAAGAGTGGGCACAGGGTGCCATGTGGGGTCTCCTCCAGCCAGTGGAATGGCTGAAGGCCACATGCATGAGCGTGCAAGAACATTAGGTGGGGGGGATTCTGGTTGTTATTCTTTTTAAGGGGGAAAAGGAGAAAGGAATGTGAGGTTGAAAGATTTAATAGAAACACAGCAGTCTTACTCAGAGAACTATTTTGGATAGAGAGAAGGGAGAGAGGAGAGAAATACAAAATGCGACCGAAGAAGCTGGTAGATGCCAGCATAAAATATAAGGACCATGACTCCCTTCCTTTACAATCCACAGCATGACTTGTTAAAGACTGAAATAGCTAAAACTTCTGGGCAGGGTTGGGGGGGAGTTATCAATAGCTGCTCTAAAACATTTGTCCAATCACGAGGTATTTGCGCAACTAGAACATCTCACCAACAGGTATGTTAAGAAAAAGCACAATTCTGACATAAAGCACATGAACTTAAATACCTTGTTTGAAATCAACCCTTCTCCTCAGGTAATCAAGGTACGCTTGCCAAATCTCCACATAATCAGTGGCCTGAATGAAGCCAGCACTCAAAGCTTTCTCAAAGGTCACTGGAATTGAAGAAAAAGACAGGGTTTGTGGCCAATTCAAAGAGAAACTAATATAAAGTTATCAAGATTATAATAAAAACCTCTACTGACTATAAAATACTGTATGATCTAACATCATAATAAGATGCAACAAAGTGAAATGAGCTAGAGAAACGTTCAAAAGAAAAGCTACTACAGCAATGCACAAGCAGTGTTCTAGAAAAAGCATAAGAGTTCCAGGTCAAGTAAGTTTGGAGAAAAGAGTCCTAGAAATTCACAATAAATATTAGCATGTTAAAAAGCTCTAAGCAGCCAAAAATACAACCAGTTTATCTCCCATTTAGAGCCCTTTTTGTCACTACTACCCACTATCCCAAAGGACACCCTGGGAATACTGACAATGACTTCATCAGAACTCTAGCTTCTAACTTGTAACAAAAAGCTCTGGTCTTCCCACAGAAACATTCGCACCAGAAATCATTTGATGATCAACTCCATGTCTTTCCATGGCCAAGAGGTACCGACTCCATAGGGCAACTGTCCAGGGGCAGTTTCTAACAGCACGACTATGTACAGATAAAACCAAGTCCTTTACTTTCAGCTGCCGATCCTATGATAAAGAATTCCAGGGTTAGGAGATAAAATTGTATGGTTAAGACTTCACCATCCACAAGACATTTCCAGCACAACCAAATGACAAAAGAAATTTCCTTAGAAATGTCTCTTGGGATTGGTTTCTTCAACAAAGAAATCACAAGGGGTGTGGGGGAGATGAGAGGTGCAGAAGGGAACCTATAGATTAAAGTAGCCTTAAGAGCATCAGCCAATCCTAATATCTGGATCTTGTTTGGATCCTGATTCAAATCTTGTATACATATATATTGAAATACGTACTAAGGAAATGGGATTTCTGGCTTTAATTTACAATAACATGGAATGAGGAAAGTAGGTAAGAATACAGATGAAACTACATTAGTGCCGTTAGGTAATTGTTGACACTGGTGATGAGGACGTGAAGTTTCATTTGACTAATCTGTCTACATTTATGTACATTTTTCCCATAATAAAAGGGTAAAAGAAAAAATTAATCTGTTATAAAGTCCTCAATAGTAAGACTATGCAATTTTTTTAGTTACTGATCAGTTTAAAATAACCTGAAACACTAGAACTTCCTAAGTGAGCTGACAAAGGAGGAGCAAGGGAAAACGAGGACGAGCAGAGATGAGCAGCGTGCAACCAACTTGGATTCAAAACTGGTAAAAATAAAATGAAATCAGAATAGTCATCTTACTAGGTACTGACTGTAGCGGATCCATAAGTCTGGAACGAGGCAGTTCTCAACCAGGGCACGCTCAAAGATCAACTGAACGCGAGCAGGATCACCAACTTTCATCTCAAAGTCGATGTATGCTTGATATTCGGCCAACCTGGGTGCCTCTGCTTCCAACTGGGACACAGAAGAATGGCAATGAAGCTGAAATAGCTGCTTGATACTATCAGGAAGCACAACACATCTGCATATTCAACTTTGGTGAGACCAGCTACACCAAGATAAGAATCACCAATCCCCTTCTCAGAGCCTCTGCACCCCGGGGTCTACAATTTGATGGGCAGAGTGAGAGTCCAAAGAGCCCTTCATGGCAATAGCTACAAAGGCTCCTTAAACCCGTTTCTAAATCCATCCCTAGACTACAGGGAATTTATATCTCCCATCAATCAGGAACTGAATGAAAGAGAAACACCTTTGCCAATGACCAATGCGAGCCATTCTTCCAAAACAGAAGTTATTTTCATGGCCTACTGAGTGGAGAGAAAGCAACCACACTGGAGTAACCTGGTGCCTTGTGCTAGTTCAAGTTTCTCTTCCCAATAGCAGCCCCTGTCAGAGTACAGGTATATACAAAAGATAGAAGAGACTATGCTGAATGTTTACTGATCCAAAGATGTACAATCAAATGCCTTTTTAGACAAACTCGTCTTATTCAACTTGTCTTCTTTTCAGCCACTCTCTGCTGATAGTCAAAACAAAACTGAACTGGCTGAGGATGTCATTAATGAGGCCTTGTGAAATAAAATTACATACAAATCACTTACATGTAAAAAAGGGAGAGAGTGCACACGTGCACTAAACATAGAAACATAGAAAGATGTCTTAGAGCCACCGTTCCTAGTAATAATGACAAATTAGTTACCCAGACACACTGTACTACTGAAAACAACTAAAACTGCTGGATTAAATACAAAAAGAATCTTGAAAATCATCAACAAACTGGTAAAGAAACAAGAAACACTAAGGACAAGATCTAAGTGAAGGTGGTTAAGCCAAGTGAAGGTTAAGCTTTTGTTGGCTCAAGATACATTAAGACTTTGATCTTTCGCAACAACCCCAGAGGAAGGGATCATTACTATCCCCATTTTACACTCAAGGCAAATGAAACACAAGGAGGCTAAGTACTAGCACAAATCAGAGAGCTACTATGTTGCAGAGCTAAAATTCAAACTGGAAAAAGCCTGGCTCTCCAGTTTGTGTTCTTACTCATTAGGCCATGAGACCAAAATCAAAGCCAAGAAGCCCAACAAAGCACAAGGGGGATAAATACAGAGATATCCACAGCTGGACCTCCTGTAATGGAATTGCAGAACATCAAAACAAACCAATGAGGTATTAAAATCAGCTAGAGAAAAAATAAGGATTACCGTCAAAGAAGCAAGACCTGATTTTCCAACAACAAAAGAAGCCAGGAGACAGAAAGATATATTTAATTGCTGAGACTAACAACTGTCAGTCTAGAATTCTACATCCTGAGAAACTAATTTTCAAAAAAGAGCAACAAAGTAAAACCTTTTCAAACAAACAAAAATTGAGAAAATCTGTTACTAGCAAATGTCCAGTGTGGGAGACTCTAAAGGGTGGACTTTAAGCAACAGAAAAGTGAATCCAGAGGAAAGATCTAGGATACACAAGGTAAGAGGAAAGAAAGCAGGACATGCATGTAGTAAATGTAAACAAACTAGATTGTATGATGCAAAATTAATAATGATGCCTGTGGTCAAACAAAAAGGCAAGAAATACAAGATAACAAGAGACTGAGTCTGAGGCACAGTAAATGAAGCTGAAAGTATTCTAAGGCCAGAAAGAGGGGGGAAAATGCCACTTACAAATAATATTATTGTAAAAAGAAAAAAACTACAAATATTGTCAACACAGAAAACCCAAAAGAATCCATAAATTACTTTAAATTTTATTGATTTTTCAGAGAGAGAGGAAGGGAGGGAGGGACAGGCAGAGAGAGAAACATGGATTTGTTGTTCCACTTATTTATGCATTCACTGATTGATTCTTGTATGTACCCTGACCAGGGATAGAACCTGCAACCTTGGCATATCAGGATGACACTCTAATCAACCGAGCCACCCGGCCAGGGCATAAATTATTAATATTAGTAAGAGCCTAGCTAGAGTAAAAATATTTTTTAAATTACATTTTATATACCAAAAACAACTAGAAAAGAAAATCTTTAAAAAGGTATTTTTTAATAGCATCAAATACCACGTTGAAATGCATCTAAAAATGTGTTCAGCCCGGCAGGGCGTGGCTCAGCAGTTGAGCATCGACCTAGGATCCGAGATCAAGATTCAATTCCTGGTCAGGGCACATGCCCAGGTTGCGGGCTCAATTCCCAGTCGGGGATGTGCAGGAGGCAGCCGATCAATGATTACTCTCTCATTATTGATGTTTCTCTTTCTCTCTCTCCCTCTCCCTTCTTCTCTGAAATCAATAAAGATATATATATTTTTTAAATAAAAATAAAAATGTGTTCAAGACACCAGATGAATTTATAAATTTATAGAACTTTACAGAAAGACAAGGCCAATTTTAAATAGCAGAAGCCTATACCGTGTTCATAGATTGGGAGATCTGACATTTAAAAGGCGTAAATTCTTCCCCAAATTGATCTAAAGATTCAACTGAATTCCAATTAAAAATCCAAGTTTTTTTTAATAGAACCTGAAAAGTGATTCTAAATTTAATGAAAGCATTAAGAGCTAAAGAAAGCCAGGATCTCTTGAAGAGAACAAAAAGGAAGAGACTCATGCTACCTAACATCAAAACTTATAAAATTATTATCATCACAACAATGTAATAGAAACCAGTTGGATGGCACAGAGGCTGGAAATAGACTCCCACATAAATGGACAGCTAATCTATGACAGATGTGGGGCTGCATGTGAGTGAGGGGAGGATATCAGAATCAGTACTCGACCAACTGGTTCTCCACATGGAAAAATGAAATTGGACCCTGCTTCATACCATACACAAAAACCAATTCCAAATGGAGGCCAAACATGAAATACAAAATTGTAAACTTTCAGAAGGAAATAGAGCTCAGTATATTAATGACTTGGGAGTATGGAGAGATTTCTTAAACATAACAAAAGCACAAACCATAAGGAAAAGAACAAATGCAATTAGATTAAAATTGAGACTGGTCATAAACTTGGGGAAGGAAATCTGCAATACATGCAACTGAAAGGAAGAATTAAGTTCGAGGACCCCCACAAATCACTTAGGAAAAAAGATAAACCAAACGTAAAATGTGTCAAAGACATTTCACCACACAGGCACTTCACCAAAAAAGAAAATCTGAACAGCCAATAGATGTGAAAAGATGCTCAACTTCATTAGTAATCGAGAAATGCAAATTAAAACCTTCGTTTCAGATTCAACAGATTGGCTAAATTTAATTATGTCAATATCCAAGGTTAGCAAAAGCAATGAGAAATCTCAGCTACAGCTGGTAGGAGTGTAAACGGGTAACCTGAGTAACAGCTCCATTCCTAGGTATACACCTAGAGAAACGCTCTTTCATGTGCACCAATGGTCAAAGCAATGCTGCTGCTCCCAGCAGGACACTGGAAACAACCCAACTAAACATGGACCAATTGTTTACACAGGAAAAACTTTATAGAAAAACAAATAGGCTGCAGCTATACTTATCAATGAGTAAAACCCCAAAACATGTTGAATGAAAGAAAATATACAGCACAATTCCATTACATACAAGTTCAAAAACAAAATTTAAACAATGTATTAATTAAGGATATGTTCATAGGTTGTAAAACTATAAAGAAAAGCAAGGGAATGAGTATCACAAAAGTCAGGAAAGTGATTACCTCTCGGGAGAGGGAAGAGGAGGCAATCGGAGAGGGGCACATAGGAGGCTTCTAAGGTACTGGCAATGTTCTATTTCTTAACCTGGGTGGTAGGTACATGGATGTTCACTTTATTATTAGTATGTAAACTGTAATACACATTTATACACTCTATATATTTCACAATAAAACAAGTTTTAAAGATACTGTTTTAATTGCAACTACCGATTAGGGAAAAGTTTATAGAGTTTAGTGTGAGAAAAAGCCAACACTTACCAGTGCTTCTTCGTAGGGTTTATATTTCTCCAACTGCTGCAGTGCTTTGTTATAGTTCTGAATTACCGACTCTGGTATTGGGTCTTCCGACCACTCTTCATACTCTGCAAATGTCGCCTCCATATCTATTGAAAGATGGATTCAGCTCCGTGGGTCTTGCCATTGGGTTTTATCAATTCAAAATTAGATTAAATCATGAGACTTGAGCGCTACTAACACCTCCCACATCTGTGGCCACAGCAGCTCTTACTGATCAAATCCTGAGCTCTTCTGCTGAGTTCAGGCTTGGCCTTAAGACTGTCTCAAAGTACTGTCCCAGGCAGTCCTACCAACTAATCAATCAGTCAGAGTTAATGAAACTAAGAGCAATGCTTTAATAACTTACTTGGCACTTCCCAGGTTCTAACCCATCACATCCATTAATTCACCTGATCCTCACAATCCTGTGAGGTAGATTCTACTCTGATCTCCATTTTTCACTGAGTGTTACATCAATTGTCTATAGAAAACAGTAGAGCAAGGTTTTGAACCCAGGCAGTCTGGCTCAAGTTCATACTCTACTCACTATGCTATGCTGTCTCACGCTGGTATGTGAAATGAAATCTACAAGCCAGCTCCATTTTAGCCTTTTCTGCATAATACCCAAAGATTCAACTAGAAAGACACTTTATAATTTGTTAAATCAAATCCAAATAAACTATAAAGTAAAAAGAGAAATAACGCCTGGGCTCAAGTGAAGCTGTCCAGAGGTTCTGAGGGTGTACAGTACACACTATGCCTAGGGAACAAACAAGATGGCAGCACCCAACTCCTCCCATGCTCGGAAAAATGCTCCCAGTGTGGCTCATGCTCAAGCTCAAGCTCCAGAACCTCAAAGGCTTGGCTTGCCAAAATATATTCCCCAAAAAAGAGAATCCTTACCAAACCCCCAAGAAATTCAGATACGAACACTTGCAGTCGACAGTGCTCCTGAACCAGATCACCCACAGAAGAATGGTCTAAGCCCATGTAAACTCCCGTCATGGGGGAGGTTACTCCTCAAGGGAAAACGTTCAGAATGGAACTCGGATTCAATCCAGTTTCCCCAGAAAATGCAGGGAATCGGTTTCCCTATTCCTTTCAGGGACACCCCCATGTCCCCTTCCCCACCGCCTCTCCAACAATGTCATAACTGGGACTTCTTGCCTCCGACCCTCATAACCCACTTGAGCATTAGTAATTCAAGATATATTTTTACCAAGGGACTCAGCCAGTGACACTGTCCAGGGAGAATAACACCAGCCACATCTATCTCACGGGATGCTGGGAAAGGCCTAATTCCATGACATACCCCAAAGCATTTTAAAAACCAGGAAGGGCTGGCTCTTGGCATGTCAGTTTCTCTTACCGTAGAGTGGGATCGCCAACTGTCGCCGGAAGAGACTGTGCACTTTCTCCAGCTGTGAATCAAAGGTTTGTTCCCAGTCAAAAGGGGAAAGGAAGCCAGCCATGGGCTAAAGAAGCAAATTCGTAGTAAATGACAAACTTTGGTTCTTCTTACCTCAAAAATTATTTCAACACATTTTTAGTTCAAACTAAAAAAAATGTATGACCTCTTACACATGAGGTATTGTGTCAAATACTGCAAGAGGTACAAAAATAAGTTACATGTGCTACGAGGTGCTTACGATGGGGAGAAAGCAAGAAGGAATATAAGAAAGGTATCCAAATGACTAACTATAATGAGGCAGAATACTATAAAAGCAAAGAATCACGAGTATCAAAGTGGTGCGGCTTGCTTTCAGCTGGTGTTTAAGCAGAGTTTTGCTGTTATGAAGGAAGAAAATCAGGAAAGCCTCCTGGAGCAGCTGGTATTTGGGATACGTCTGCAGGCTCTCCATAGGTAGAGAGGAAGAAAGTAACTCCCAGTTGAAAGAACATCATGAGTAAAAGTATGGTGGCCAGGAAGTGCAAGAATGTGGGGAGGAGAGTGAGGGAGCAGAGCCCATAAAGGGTTATGTCTGATACCAGAAAACCACATGTCAGCCAAAGGAGTCAGCCAAAGGAGTCAGCCCTGATGCCTCAATAAAGCTGAAGGCATCACCACCAATTTTTCAACATAATCCAAGAAGGGACTGGGCTACTTTAATAATGATCTATTACAGGGCTTCGCTGTGTATCAATAACTTTGTGTGCCCCCACACAAACACAATGAAGAGGGACCGTAAAATTCTATAAATTGTAGTCTAAAAAATGCAATTATAATGGGGACAAATCTCAGTGACTACTGGACATGTTTTTGGAGGGGGGAAGGTTAGTGACACGGTCATTCTTGTTCTCTACCCTAGAACCAGTAACTAAAACAGCAGTATTTTTAAATATCAGGAACAAGTCACAGGTCATGTGCTTTACAGTCAAAGAAATCATTCTTGCTCGTCCACAAAGATTACTGATTTTGTTTTACTGCCCGCACACTAATGGATTGGCAAAGACCAGTTTATTTTTATTAGCATGTTCTTCCAAGAGCACTTACAAAAACAGCCCCAACTATTCAAAGGCAAGCACTAAGCACTGGCACGAAGACAGGGAACTCACCCGGGCAGCTTCCACAATCGCACTTTCGAACTCCCGATAAGCCTCCCAGATGGCCAGTCCTTTGGTCATATGTAAACCAACGGATGACAGAGCCCTTTCAAACACAGAGCGGACTTTCTCAAGGCCACCTTTCTGACCAATCCCACCGACTGAGTACTGGCCATACTCTAGCCAAATGTTTGGACCTAAAAATGAGAAGTGTTCTATTAGTTCACAATATGAAATACCCAAATATCAAAAATAATGCATAAAAGAAATGTGCGCACCAAAAAAGTATTCATGCAAAAAGGTAACAGCATCATCAATAAGCATCCCAATTTACCTGTACTAATACTACAATTTCCTGTAAATGCATAATTATTTCAAAACAAGAAATTTTAGATTTTTTGATATTTAAAAAATTCTGTCCAAAACTTCTAAAAACCTATTCGATGTGTAAAAGGTTAGTCGCCTGGAAATAGCATGTAAATTCTTCCTGCCAGATAAATGCTAGGAGTATATTCATCCACTTACTACATATATTTCTTCTACTTGTACAGACAGACCTCACAGATACTGCAGGTTCAGTTCCAGAACCCCACAATAAAGCAAATATCAAAATAAAGAGAGTCACACACATTTTTTTGTTTTCCAGTGCATAGAGAAGTTACATTTACACTATACTATAGTCTATTAAGTGTGCAACAGCATTACGTCTTTAAAAATGTACATACCTTAACTTAAAAATAGTGTACTATTTTAAAATGCTATCATCTGAAAGTGTTGGTAACAATGGTGCCAATAGGCTTGTTCAACACAGGGTTGCCACAAACCTTCCATTTGTAAAAAAAAAAACAAAAAACAAAGCACAGTATCTGTGAAGTAAAACAGCTAACTGCAATATCATGAGGTATGCTTATATTTAAAACCAAGTATCTTCAACTGAAAACCACCAATAACGATAATAGCTGATCTCAAGTCTTCCTAATTGCTAGGCGAATGCTCTCTTTTCTGGGTAGTAGCATCTCACAACACAACCCATGACAGCAGAGACTGATGCGGGGTGACAAGGAAGACGCACTTGAAAAGGCCCACAGGGAACTTACATATGTAATCCTTCACAGCTTTCTCAAAGAGGTCGTACACGTGCTCTCTGTCCAGGCCGTCCAGGGCCATGCTGATCTCATCATGCAGCCACTCCAGCCAGAGCTCTACAAGACAACAGCGCCTCTTGCTTTACCACCTCCCTCTCCAAAGGGCAGTCGGAAAGCAGGAATTTACTGCTAGTCATCAGCATGCAACGTTTCATCCCTCTTATACAACCTGGCACAGTTCACAGAAATTCAATTCTTAAAACCTGCACCAACCACAGAAGTTTAGGGCTCCAAATAAAATCAAATCACTAAAATCAAAATATCCTGTACCTGCTGGGCACTTTCTATTTTGCAAATTCTGTGTTTACAGAAGCAGCCTGGCTGGTAAAGTGTTACCTTCAGTCAAAGGGAAGATCTCGCTCATCTTCTGGCGGGCCGCCCTCACTTTAGTGAGCTCCCCTTCCAACCGGAGCAGCCGGATCAGGTCCACGTGGCAGTTGTAGTCATAGACGTTGATAGACAGCTAAAACAAAAAGAAACAAGTTGAAATTTAAAATGCCATCATCAAAATAACTTAGCTTTTTTCACCACTGGTGACAACACATTTCTGTCACAAACAAAATAAATGTGCTATCTGGGAAAGTCTCTGAAACAGAAATGAAACATTTAACCCCCAGGAAAAGGAAGAAAAAAAAAATCAATAAAAGAGGCTTTTTATAATACCCATAAAGTTCCTTCCAGTCCGTTACAATTCCATTAAGAACACACTTGGTTCTCTCTGAAATACAGAAAAACTTCTAATGAAACAAACAAACAAACACAAACTGTGACCTTAGGCAAGTTATTAACTTTGGGAAGTCTCCATTTCCTCAAAATCAGAGCTCAATCAGCACTGACAAGTGAGTACACATGCTGGTCTATTCTGGCCTCAGAACTTCATCCACAACAAAAGATGCTTTAAACAAAGAGGCGGCTTGGCCAATGCACAAAGTGATCTGCTAACAGATTTCCTAGCTCCCTAACGGCACAAACTGCACCTGGGGGGTGCAGAAATAACACAGAGGCCTTGTGAAAGAACACATGCTACCACCACGGGAAAGGCGGGGAAAGGCGAAAAGGGAAAGGGGAAAGGGGAAAGGGGAAAGGGGAAAGGGGAAAGGGGAAAGGGGAAAGGGGAAAGGAGCAGGCCTTGGCATGACACCTACTAGTGCCCTGTCCACACAACTTTTCAAAAAACCGGCCACTCCTCTCACCTCTTCGGGCCTTAAGGTGAACGCAGGTCCTGCCGTTGCTAGCCCTGGGAGACTAACCTTCCCTCCAGGTTTCCCTGCCCTGCCCCTTTATAAACACAGGTAGCCCCTTTACCAACCTTTCTCAAATTACCCCAATTTAAATGTGCCCCCATTTCCTGCTGGGACGCTGGATGACACTGGCGCTGACGGACTGGAGATCACGTTACTGCCAGGTGCCAGGCAGCTGACTCTAACTGCCGCTGTGACACATGACGAAGGAGCTGCTGCTCCGGGTTTACGGACGAGGCAGCCGAAGCTCAAGGGGATGAAGAAATCCGCCCGGGCGCACACAGGTGTGGAGCACCCGCGGCTGGCGCGGAAATCTCTCCCTTCCCATTCCCATCGCCACCCTCAAGGTCAATCTAGTATCTCCTACCACGCCGTCGCTCCTCCGGGAAAAACAAACTCCCCCCCTATGAAAAGGCTTTTATTCCCGCTGCTGGACATAGCTGAGCGCCGCGGTCAGGGGGTGGGAGCTGGGAAGTCGGTTCAGCGTTCAAGGCCCGACTCCCCACTTGCAAGAAGCATAACCTCGAGCAGGAGAATTTTTCCTCGCGTCAAAACGGGGGATACACTGCCGCCCCGCTGGGTCGCTGCGAGGATTCAATGGGATAAGCCTCGCAAAGCACCAGGCAAGCGGTGAGCGCCCCGAGGATGGGAGCTCCGGTGATTCCTAGCGGTTCTGCGGCTTTACGGCCGCTCAGGCCCGGGGAGGAGGAGCCTGAGGGAAGGGGCCCGCTGCCCACCCGCACCCACGCACCCACCCAGCCCCGGCGCACCTGCTCCTCCAGCCGCTCGATCTCCAGCTGGTTCTTCTCCTCCTCTTCGTCGTACTCCCACTCGTACTCGCCGGGGGAGCTCTCCGCGGAGGAAGCCATGGCGTACTCATCTCCATCGCTCTCACTCACGCCTTCCTCCTGCTGGTCCCACGCTGGCCCCATGGCCTTGTACGTGGCAGCGGCCACAGCCCGCGTTAACACCTTGCTCCTAGTCCTACCCGACTTAACCTCATCCTCCTCGCCCTCAGCCTCGGGCCCCGCCTTGGGCTCGGCCTCCGGTTCGGAAGCGGAGGCTGCGGCCGCCGTCGCCATCTTGCGCTACCAGTGACTCCCGGGTTTTCACTGAGCCGCCGAAGACCCCCTTGGAGTAGAAGCTGTCCGCGGCGCGCGCCTGATCAAAAAAAAAACAACTCGCTCTCTTGCCACCTGAAGGGAAAACGTGAGCCTCGGATGACGGGGAAATCTCTAAACACGCCCAATTCGTGTTATTTTTATATACTTGTAAAAGTTCTCGGGAGACAAAAAAAACACCCCTCCCTAACACGGCATGTGATCCGCCTCAACTTCGGACAGAGCTGGGGCTTTGGACAGGAAGTGGGGGCCATTACAGGAAGTCACGGAGGGAGCGTGATGACCGCAGTTAAGGGTTTGCCGCCATCTTGAGAAGGTCAAGATTATTCTGGGAATCAATGCCCTACTCGCTGCCTAGTGTGACCTGGCGCGTGGTTCAAGTATCCCCAGCAACTGATCCTCAAACGCAGAGAAAACCCCAGTCCTCAGGGGTCGATTGCACCATTCATGAGAAAAATCCATTTCCCAAAAGATTCCTCCCCTTTATGTAAGGCGTGGTTCCAAGCAGGGGCTAAATTACACGTGTGAGTTTCCTCGTTTTATAAGATCAAATTCTGCAAACCAGTATTAATAAATTACATTACTAAGCATTTAATTAGAAACTCTCAATTGCCAGGTATTGCCACATAAATTGAGTTTACGGTCTATACAGAAATAGATACAAACAGACAAAATCAGGACACGGTGTTCGATTCCTTCTTAATTACGCTTCCCATTCTGAGGTAGGAAAGTACAGGTGTGTCTACTTATTGCCTTTCTCCTTCACGAGCAAGCTTAATGAGGCAGGAATTCCGTCTGTTTTTCTTTCCGTTGGGTCCCCAAAGCCTTCACTCACAGTACTCAACGCACATTTGCCCAGGAATGACAGAATCGTCCTAGAATTGTAGTATTACAAGAGATCGAAGCTTAGAGAGCTGATGTCATTTGCCCAGGGTCACACAACCAGGAAGGCGCAAAACCGGGATTCTAACTCAGGACTGTCCGAATTTGAATCCCAAGTGAATCTAACTCTGAATGAGCCTGGACAAGTTACTAAACCGCTCTGAAACGGAAAGGCCTTAGCTGTAAGTTAGGGTTAGGAAAGGTGGACTGGTTCATCCCCTGCTCCGTATCCCGACGGTGGGCTTTGTGGGCGTAAACTTGGGTCCTGCGCTCCAGCCCGAGCGCCTTTTCCATCCAGAGCCCAGCACCGAGGACAAGCCCTCCTGCAACTCCAGACCTTCCCGCTCCGCGCCCCGCCTTCCCCCCGGGGGGCGTGGTCAAGGGGCGGGCACGTGCACGGAGCGGGAGGGCGCAGGCGCGCAGGCGCGGTGACGTCGTACAAGGCGCGCCCTCCAAGCTCGCGGTCGCGTCCCTCCCCTTGGCCTCGCGCTTGGCCTACGCAGGCGCAAGCCGGCAAGATGGCGACGGCGGGAGCAGGCCGTCTGAGGCGAGCTGCGTCGGCCTTGCTGCTCCGGAGCCCGCGCCTGCCCGCCCGGGAGCTGTCAGCTCCGGCCCGGCTCTATCATAAGAAGGTAGGGATGGGCAACGGGGTGCGTGGGGTCCGCACCGATCGGGAGGCGGGAGTACGAGGACCGTCGAGGGGACTCGTGCGTGCCGGCGCTGGACAGAGGCCCAGCCTAGGGAGGAGTGGCCGCGGGGTTCTGCGCCGCCTGGGGACCCCCTCCACGGTGGCCCTGGGTGGAGGGGCCGCCCGTTTACGGGGACTCTCGCAACTTCGCTCGCTGCGCAGTGACACTAACCGCGCATGAAGTAAAAATAACTGTCCACGGGCCCTACCCTGCCGCTGGCTGCGATGTCCCGGCCTTTAAACATCCTGACAGCCCAGGAGGGAGGGTCCTGTCCGGACCTGCCAGCCTGACTCCTGGAACAGACACACACCGGGGGGGGGGCTCCGGCTTCAGCCAGGCCACTGCCCTGGCCCGGTGACCTTGGGAAAGTCACTGCCGTCCGCTGAACCTGTTTCCCCATTTGTGAAGTGGATATCGCAGCCGACCCCTGCACGAGACAATGCCTGTGGAGCCCTCGGCGTGGTGCCTGGCACGTAGCGACCACTTAGGGTGCCGCTGCTGCGTGTGGTTCTTGTAGGAGCTCCTAGCCCCGGGTGGAGTCAGCAGCGTCTTGTTTTTAATTTTCATGTTGTGTCGGGGGGCGGGGGATAGGGATAGGTATGTCATTTGCAGCCCTTGCCTCCCGGGGGCGTGAAGTCCCTTAGGCAGGAGATTCTAGCACTCGGGAAACACCTAACTAAAGAATGCGGTAAGTCAACATGGAGCAAAAAGTCCAGATTGGCTATATTATCTTGCAGGTCCTTGGGCTTGGCGTCAACATCCTTGTGGGATTGGGGGGGGGGGGGGGGCTGGACGATCGGTATACTTCTGGCTAACTGGTGGGGGGAAAAAACCAAGGTTATTAGAGCCTTCTGCGTGCCCGTTTGAATAGACATTTATTTTCTTCTGGCTTCGGCTCGTCGCCAAGGACTTCGCTCCTCCCCCACCCAGGGGTGTGTTTTGTTGACAGTACCCGCTGAATGATTTCGGGCTCGCTGCCTCCTGGCCACCAGGGTGCGCTGCTGCACCGGGGAGGTTTCAGGGCCCTGCAATAGGGCGATGGAACTGATTTTATCATACAGAATTGGACACGTTCCATAGCAGCGTCTCCTGGAGGCTTCTGGAAAAGCCTTCCATTTATGGGTCATAGTTACTTTTAGGATTTCTGAATAGTAATGACTATCCTTTGAGAATAGATTTTATTTGGAAATAACAAAAATGCCGTTTGAGCCCGAACCTGGCGATTTAGGTGGGTAAAGGTCAAATAATTATATGTAGTTAAAAACCCTATGGAACTAAGACATGATCTTCCCCCAGTATCACAAATCTCTTAAGGTAGTTGGGAAGGAGATACAAAAAGACTTTGGGTCGTAAACGGTTCTCACTGACATGAGTGTAAGCCTTCCCACCCAGGTAAAAGTTGGTAATTAGTGATTGCCTACCAAGTTCAGCTTTCCAGCCTTGAGCTTACCATCAAGTCAAGTCAAGACCAAAAAAGAGTGGATCGTGATTTCTCTTAACTATCTCATTTCAGGTTGTTGATCATTATGAAAACCCCAGAAATGTGGGGTCTCTTGACAAGACATCTAAAAATGTCGGAACTGGATTGGTGGGGGCTCCAGCATGTGGTGATGTAATGAAATTACAGGTACAGCTGGTTTTCATCTTTCATGGGAATGGTGATCTGTTTGCTTACACAGTGCTTCATAGTTTACAGAGCATTTGCACACACCGTTTCACTGGGTCTCCATTTTGATTCCTGTGAGATGGGATGAGTCACTGTCACAAGTGGTAAGAGCAGAGCCCGAATCCTCATTCTCCGGCCAGCATACTCTGCTGACCCTTTCTGATATAGTAAACTGATCACACTGTTCTGCTCACTGAATCAGCTCGAATTCCAACGGCAGTTAAGTAAAAGGTTCTGTGAATTTTACCAAAGGAAAACCACAACTGTTGAGCTAGTAATCCCCAGTGAGATAAGAAATCTCATAAATCAAACCTCCCCCAAACTGAAGACAACCGGAAGGTAGTGACTGGCACTTTGGGTAAGCCATAGCTTCATCCACAGAGTACTTCATCATGGGGGTGGGCAGCTTGCCAGTCTTCATGCCTATCTTAGAAAACAGACGAGGCAGGGCGCAACCACTGAATACAATTTGGTGTCCAAGAAAAGGTAGAACTTCATAGCCAAAAAGCAAGCTAGTGTTGCAAAAAAAAAACCAAACCTGTGAAGGGGGCATGTTTTTCAGCTAATCTTTACCAGCTAGGCCTATATAATTCTATATAATTGTTCCTATGTTTAAATTTTCATCACTGAGCTCTTGGAAACAAAGCAAACTCAGCAGTTAATGCCAGAACTTAAAAGTGTGGAAACAAGACCAGAGTTCCTGGGGAGAGCCCCCAGTGAACCTCTGTGAGTGCCGGGCCCTACAGGGCAGCCTAACTCCTGTCTCTTTTCTAGATTCAAGTTGATGAAAAGGGGAAGATCGTGGATGCCAGGTTTAAAACATTCGGCTGTGGTTCTGCAATTGCCTCCAGTTCGTTAGCCACGGAATGGGTGAAGGGAAAGACGGTGAGGTTGCTCGCAAATCTGACAGAATTAAATCACATTTCCCACAAACGTGGCTCTCAGTTAAGGGAAGGGTCTAGTGAGTGGGGGGAAAAAATAACTATCATTCTAAGAATTTCTTTTTAATTTCTTCTACCCAGATATTTATTAAATTTTTCTCCATATTGGGAACTGTGGATGATTTTGTTAAGTGTTTTTTAGTTTGGGGGTTTTTTGTTGTTGATCGTTTTTATTTGGGGTTTTCTGTGGTGATGTGTTTCTTATTAAATAGAAAAAAGGTCCTCACCTCTCCATCTGACAAAACAGAGCTTAAAAGAAACCTTTGGCTTTCTCCAAGGTTCCTGGTGTTGTAATTTCTTATGAGTCTTAGTCAGGTCAGGGGGTTTTATAGTGGTTTGTTTTCTTGTTTATTTCCTCCCATCCTGTTTTGGGAAAGATTGCAGGTGGCTTTTAAGGATTCATAAAATAACAAACTGGCCTGTGCTAAAAGAGGAATTGGAGAATCAAAAACACATCGAGGGTAGGGACAAAATGAGAAAACACATCAAACCAGTGATCCAGGTGGCCGGTCGCAGGCCCTCCGAGAGGAGAAAAGAAAGGCAGGGACACCTTCATCCTTTCTGCCAAAGCCTCTTTCCCCAATAGCTACAGAAGTAGAAGGTCCAAGCCCAGTGTAGAACTGGACCTTCTAAAATCTAGTCGTCATTAAAACCTCTCAGAAAAGCTGAACTGCAGGCCTTTCATCCTTGTATCCCCAGGAGACCAAGTTCAGAGTCATAGAAAAGAGTGCTTGGGGAGCTGGGCAGCTCTACAGCAAAGCGGGCTGCCACGCCACATGCCACCTGCTTTCTGTGGCTGGCAAGCTCCTTTAGACCAAGGAAGCACAGACCTGACCTGTCTGGCAGGAGGTGGCTCTGCAGCGATTTGTCAACAGCTTTCTACAGGGAAAGAGGAGGGAAAGGAGACGGGCATCTGTGCTCCCAGGACCTGACCCGCAGGGGCCTGAGTTGTGATCAGAAAATGGGGAAGAGGGCCTTTCTTTGACCTTGAAATCCTCCCATCTGAGTTTCCAGGAACAGAACTTAACTCATAATTCAGTGGAGTTAAGGGCATTGGGAAGTTGGGACAGGTGAGGAAAGCTCACTTTCTTTAAGCTGGTGGGACTCTGTTCCACTGCCTCTTGCTCTGCCCTCGGGCTCTTGACCAAACCTCAGGCATCATTTTCAACTGTCTGGAGAAGCTGGTCTCCTTTCGAAAGAGGAAGAGCCTAAAGAGAGCTCCTAGCCCAAGACCTGCCTGTGTCACTGCCACAGTGCTGGAGTGCCACCGGCCTGTCCTACACCTCTCTGGCCTCCCCAGTCCCATCAGCACTTCAAGTTGAAGGAACTTATTCTAAACACTTGGTATAAGGATATCGGAGAAGCTGATGTTCACAAAACCAGCATAGGAAGTCACTGCCTCTAGAAAAAAAAAAGACTCATGTTTCTGGTTTCCATCAAATCTGATTCCTAAGTGACATCTCACAAGTTCTCTTCCGGCTCATAGAAGTGTCTGCTGGCCTTGCCTACCCCAGCCAAGCAGCACAGCTATGCATACTTCATACCCCAGAATCCCACCTGTAGCCTTGACATGCAAGGGGGAGTCCCGAGAAGGTCCTTGGTCCTTTGTTTGGGGTTATTAACAGAAACCATCCCCCAGCAATCTGTCCTAAGGTCCTCTTGGGCCTTCCCTTTTTTTATTGTCTCGTCCCTCAAGATAGAGCATCGCTAACACCACTTGTCTTTCCCATTGCTCTCAGGTGGAGGAAGCCTTGACCATCAAAAACACAGATATCGCCAAGGAACTGTGCCTTCCCCCCGTGAAACTGCACTGCTCCAGTAAGTCTGCCCTCCCGAATGCCAGCAGCCCGGACAGTACTTCATAGCATCTTCTGTAAACCTCAGAAACATCCTCCATACCACACAAGGTCCATTTCCTCTCCCCCTTATGGCTGAGGAAACAGGTTCAGGTTCAAGCACCAGTCACACGGCTCCTAAGTGAGAAAGCAGGATCTACGGCCCAGTCTCCAGTTCCCGAATCTGTGCTGTTCCCACCCCATTGCAGCCGAGTCAGGACCAGCAGAGGGGAAAATCCAGCTTTCCCCATAGTCCCGTTCGCTGTGTATTTCCTCACTTCCTGTCCACATGCAGCTGCTCTCAGTGTGCATCTGTGGCTATGGGATGACTAAGCCCAGTTGTGCACTATTCTCCTCTGCACTGTCACACAGAGAGCCCGGATGCCTTAAGACCGACATGTGGCTTTCCAGCTCAGTCTGTGTTTTAAAGCTAAAACTGTGTCCATCTTCTCCCAACCTTCTTGGAAAGGGGGGAATGAGAAATGGCATTTTTACCAGATTGATGGAATTTACTGACCAAATTAGTTAAAAACCAGCAGAGAGCCGGGCCTCTTGCCAGGAGAAGACTCACAGGAGAACCGAGTTCTAGGACAGGGACACACTAACGCAATCTTCAGGAAGTCTGCTAAGGCCCAAGTTTTTTCCACTTGAGCTGGAATTTCAAGTAGCCCTGAGTAAAGGCCACAGCTTGTAAACTTTCCACACGCTTTCAGTAGGCCTTCTTGGGTCCTGAAAGCTTGAGCTAAAGTTCCCTGCTCTTGGCTTGCTTTCTGCTCTCATTCCAGCTCTCTCGATTTTTATTTTCCTTCAGAGTTTCACCCCTAAATAAGTGTTCAAATTTAGGATCGCTAGAGAGTGATGTGACAAACACCATCCTATCACAAATGATGCCATCTGCATTACGCCAGTTAGCTTACCCAGCACCCACTACATTTACTCCAGGCTTTCCTGTGAGCAGATGAGAGTGAACCTTTGTTGTGTCCCTACTATGTGCCAGCCACATAATAAGTCCTCACACAGTCCCAGCAAGAAAAACATAATTGTCCAGTTTTACAGAAGAGAAAGTCGATCCATAGAGGTTCAGAAACTAACCTGGAATCCCAGGTATTTAACCCCCACTCTGTCTCCAAAGCCGCTGCAGGAGGAATCTGGCTCAGGAGACACTGGGTTCCAGGCTCACTCCCTCCCAGCCTCTGCTAGGTGCCCGGCAGGCCCTGCCCAGCACCGCGGCCCTCCCTCCGGCTCCTAGAAATCCCCTCCCTGAGCCTACTGTTCCCTGTCTGGAAACTTAGGCTCCCTCCTTCCTTCCCTCCAGTGCTCGCTGAGGACGCAATCAAGGCCGCCCTGGCTGATTACAAACTGAAACAAGCAGCCAAGAAAGAAGAGGCGGAGAAGAAATGAGCGCTCCGCGAAGCTTCCAGCAGGGCGCTTCAGCTGCTTGCCCACCCGCCATTGTCACTGTCACCGTCACCCTAGATTTCAGAAATTCCTGCACTACACTGAAAGAGCGAGGCCATATTCACATTCGCTGTTCACGCTGTGGCTCTAACGCCAGCAGAATACAGTTTTGTTGTTCTGAGCCCTGTGGTTTCTTTCAGCCCAATTTACTGCCTTAACCCACTTTGTGTATATTTTTGATTGTGTGTATGGCCTCAAAACTGAAATCAGTAACGAGGTCTCGAGTTTGGCTAGTCCACGAAGTGCATAAAGATCTATTTTGCCCGAATATATTTGGGGAGGATTACCTGTAGAAAGCCTTGGTGTGATTACTTGGTAGAACCAAGTATTGTACATAAAACAGATCTGCATATATCTAATAAATAAAGGAATGGAAGACAATGTTTTTCTCCTCTAAGCCTTGTCTCTGGATACCTTACCCCAAAGTGCTACCCAAAGCCCCTTGGGGTTCCCATGACAATACATGCACCTTTCTGAGCAACTGGGCCATGAAGACTACACAGATTTTGACAAGGCCCAATGTCACGCTTTATGAAACAAGGGTGAAGGTGAAAGGAGATGGCCATCACTTTTGGTTTCTCTTTGCAAAATAATAATAGATTGACAACCCAAAGTGAGATTAGATAATTTTTGTAATTTCACAGATTTGTGAAATCCTGAAGTCTGACAAATGCTGGCTTAGACGACACCCCAAATATAGGTAAAGAGCACCTGGGGAATGAGTTTAAAATGCAGAGTTCTCGGCCCAGGGTCCTGTTTTAGGTCTGAGCAGGTGATGATAATTTGTATGGTGGCAGAGGAGCCATAGGGAAGAAGCTGCTTTTGTCCCATGCTCTGCCCTACACGGGTGTGCTATTTACATAGTTCATTCCGAACTGTCTGTACGTGTACAGTGAGCTCAGGGCGGGGGTAGTGTTTTGGGGTACACAGCCCTGCACCAGCTAAGACCCCACTAAAGGAGGCCTCATCGAGTGAAAACGACTGGAATTCCAGCCAGCAGTCTCAAATCTCCAATGCTTCCAAAGCAAGACGTGTTTGTCTTTTTTTTGGTGGTGGTTGGTTAGTTCAGACAGAAGCTAGCTGCCTCTTTTCTTAAATATACCTCCTTTTAAAAAATACATGTATTTTAAAATCCGCTGGGTTCTGGGGAAAGGACAGCATTTCAAAGGCCATTGCCCTCCATGCACAGCCAGTGGAGACCGCAGAGCCGGGATCTCAAATTAGAGCCACCGGGTGGAACCGTGTCAGGCTGCCCGGTGTGGCATGTTCTGTTTAATTCACAGCCCCTCCCGGCTGCACTGGTCTCTCCCTTCTTTATTATATGTGACAACACTACAATTCCTCACCACATTTCTTTGTGATTTTTTAAATGAGATGTTTTTGTCCCTGTCAACATCCCCCGAGAGTTGAAGCTGAATTCTACACATCAGAAGCTACTTGTAAACAACCGAAACAATGTGACCAGAATAGCCTCAACCTCAAAGTATGTGGCGGTGCCACTAAAAGAAATGAGTATTGTTTTAAATTTACATTAAAGACACTCCTGTTCCCAGACAAATCTAGTTTTAACCACACGAGGGCATCGTGTACCCTCCGATGAGCTCAGGTCTAGGGTTTCTTCTGTCCCCAAATGGGTCTTGGCATCTCCACGTGAACTCTCCCATGGAGACTGCATGAGTTACAACAGCCCATCACGCTCCCGTGCTCCATGCCAGGCCCTTGCATCTCATGACAACCCACCGAGGTTTGTTTCAAAAAGGAAACGGGCTCAACAGGTCAACGGACTCCAGCCAGCTCACTTGGCCTGGGCGACCCCAAAGCCCTTGCTTCGCAGGCCTCGTTGCCTTCTGGCGGAACAGAGCAGGGATCCTAACCGCATATCCGGCTCGCCCGGGGCCCTCGCATTCGCATCAAGAAAGTCAACCAAGAGGATGAGCCCAATTCATTCACTTGGCCGGCTCACCACACATACCCTGGCCCTCACCCTGGCGACCTATGCAGTGCAGCCAGTGGTATCCCGATGCCCCGGGGGTAGGGCCTGGGCACTGGTGTTTTTTAAAACTCCCCAGGAGTCTCCAACGCGCACTCACGGGTGGGAACCACTGAAGAGCTGTGCACTGTGCTGGGCCGTTGGCTAAGGTTATTCTGGCGGATGCTCAGTCTTGTGAGAAGGTGTCACTTCCCATCTGCAAAGATCTCCTGAATCCCTTACTCTCTGCCCCGCCCACCGCGTCCCCACACCTGCCTTAGGCTGGGCCTCCATCATCTCCCCTCCGGCCTCCCGCCTCCAGCCCCCCTGCCGGCATCCACTCCCCATGAGGCTGCCAGAGGGCTCTTTCCAAACGAAACTCTGACCCTCTCACTCCTCTTCCTAAAACCCATCCAGGACTGGCCATGGCCCTTCGGACAAATTCCAAACCTCCTACCACATTAATCGCTTTGTTCCAGCCACACCGAACCTTAACTGCAGACCTTTGCCCATGCTGTTTTTCCTGCCAGGAATGCCCCCACCAAGTATCTTCCTTTAACTTCCACTCAGCCTGGGAGCCTCAGCCCAGGCATCACCTCCTCCAGGAAGCCTTCCCTGATTTCCCCAGCTGAGCTAGGTGTCCCTCGGTGCTCCCACAGCCCCGTGCACTTCCCTAATCATATATGTATCATGGACAGCATTATGATTTGCTGTTTTCTTATCTTTCTATATCATTACCCAGAGACTGAGTTTTTTTTATATAAAATTATTTTTTTCAATTTTAAACAGATAACACTATTTTTTAAAAAATTCAAACAGCCTGAGACAGAACAGCATAACATATGTTCCCTAGCCACCCCTACTACTTCCCTTCTCAGAGGCAATCTCTGACACTCATTTCTTAAGTGTCCTTCCAAAAATTTTCTAGGCATGTCCAAGTATGCATGTGTTGAAATAGACTGTCCCTTTTTTTCACACAAATGGTATCATACTTCCCATACTTCCGCATCTTTTTACTTTCCTCTTGAGCAGATTTCTCCACATCGGATCTGCCTCACTTTTATTAATAGCTACTCAGTATTCCACGTCTGATGGTCTGTCATTTAGTCGTCTGTTGGTGATAGTGTGAGGTCTTTTCACGGCAGTGTCTCAGGAAGCCCGACATCTGGTACAGTTCTTGACTTACTAGGGGCTCCAGGAATGCTTATTGAGTAGATGGATGGACAGACAGACAGATGGATGGGTTTGTGGGTAGGTGGATAGATAGATGGTTGGGTGTGTGAGGGGATGGGCAGTGGGTAGATGGACGGGCACAGAGCCCAGGAGTGGGTAGAGAGATGCACGGGTGGGTGGGTGGGAGGGCGCACGGGTGGGTGGAGGAACAGAGGCTCAGGGAGAAACGAATTGCCCCAGGTGACAGCTGGAAAGTGGTGGGTTACAGCTCCAGCTGAGAGGCTCTGCCCACCTCTCACCTCTCCGAAGCACACTCCGCAGCCCTGACCACACCGCTAACCTCTAACTTGTTCTCCCTGGATTTGGGCCACTTGAGACCACATCAAAACACACAGTATTAGAAGCTCGCATTAAGCATTGTCCTGTCTCTATCACGGAGTCGTCCTGAAAAGCCAAGCACATGAGGAGGCGCCTCTTCATGATTCAGGCCCCTTGAATTTGAGGCAAGAGGAGTGAGTGTGTCCATCCTGTGAGTGTGACAGGACGGAAGACTTCCAGGTCCTGCTGAGACTTGATAGAGGAGCTCAAGTTCTAGCCGGGAGACGGATGCAGAGCACCCCCCCCTCACCAATGGCTCTGTCTGGCCTGTTTGCTTGCTTTCCCCACCCTCCAAGAGGACATCAGCCAACACCTTGAAAAGCCACCTCCCAGAGGGGACCATCTCTGCACGAGGACGGAGCAGAGCGAGCCTGCAGCGCTGGAGTCAGACTGGGTGTGTTCAAATGCTGGCTACCACTGTGTGACCTTGACCAGGTGCCTTCGACCACCCCAAGCCTCAGTTTCTTCACCTGCAAACTGGGAATGACAATGGTGCCTGCCTGGTCGGGATGAGTGACGATTAAATGAGATCGTGCATGTAAAGCACGTGGCGCATAGAAAGAGGGCACTGTTGTTATGGCAGTTGTCATGGTCATGCTAAACTCCGGCCCCGGCTCGGCCAGGCACAGCTGCTGGGACCTCAACGGCTCCTCCCAGAGATCCTAAGTACTGTGATTATCTCATTTCAAACACGAAGACGCATAAAAGTAAAGCGGCGTGTCTGAGATCACACCTCCAGGAAGTGGTGGAGGCAGGATTCTAGGCCAAGGTTACCATCCTCTGCTGGGCTGCTATTACCATTGCTACTGTTAGCAGTGGGAGTATTATTGCTACCAGTACTAACAGTAGCTATTGTTACTATCACTACTATTAATACTAGTAGTACTATCATTACTATTTTCTAAATACTATAACCCCCAGGCTGTCTTTGCCGTGGGACCAGCCCTCCCAGCAAGGCCTCGGAAAGTAAGCAAAGCTGTGGTCTCTCTGCGCTCATGTGGGAGACACAACGCTGTGACTTCCGTCACATATGACTTGACAGGCGGCCTCTCTCCACAGTGCGTGGCCAACCACAGGGCACAGCTATTCCCCAGGCCCAGCCTCAGATACCACCAGCACCATCCCCACCCAGCTATCTTTGGAAATGTCATGTAGACACTCCCACCCCTGGCCTCACTTCAGAGAAGCCCAGCTCTCAGAATAACTCCAAAAACCCATCCGCCCCCCTGGGGAGGAAACTCTCACTGCCCTGCACTATGGTACAAAAGAGCTTCCAGAGCCTCCCTTCCTGGCCCTAGGGCTTTGGGCCAATGGGTCAAAGGGTTGGGCTGGACACCCCTCTCTGCCCAACACCATGGGCAGCCCTGTGTCACTGGCCCCTTTTGAGCAAGACCTCAGAACATTAGGGAGCAACCTTGGATGTGGACTTGGGGGCTGGGGTTCCGATGGAGCTCCGCACAGGGAGGCAGCACTAGGGCAGAGCGGAGCCATGATCTCTGCCTGTGGCCTTAAGCAGGTATTTAACTTCTTTGAGCTTCGATTTCCCTTCTGGAAAATTGGCAGAATACTAGCACCCAAGTCACAGAATTGTTGCGAGGATTAAATGATCAAATATATAGTAAAGAAAACATGCCAGGCACACGGTAAGTGCTCAATAAGCGTTAGCGATCGTCACCATCATAATGCCACCATGGTCATTGTCATCACCACCATCACCACCACCATCACTGCCACAATCAGCACTATCATCGTCACCATCATCACCATCGTCACCACCACCATCATCACTATCATCACCACCATCACCACCACCATCACCACCATCATCACTATCATCATCACCATCACCACCACCATCACCACCATCATCACCATCATCACCACCATCACCACCACCACAATCAGCACTATCATCATCACCATCATCACCATCGTCACCATTACCACCACCATCACCACTATCATCACCACCATTGTCACCACCACCATCACCACCATCATCACCACCATCACCACTGTCATCACCACCATCGTCACCACCACAATCAGCACTATCATCATCACCATCACCACCATCATCACCACCATCACCACCACCATCGTCACCGAGAGCAGCAGCAGCAACGCTGTCACCATGGTGGGCATCGCCATCATCCTCACCATCACTGTGACACGTCAGATTCCCCAGAAAGCAAACTCTCGCGTGGCAATCAGCACCCAGGGCGTTTACTCAGGCGTGCTCAGGGGTCGGCGCCAGGGGGCAGGCCGTGAAGAACGCAGGACTGGGCGAAGGGAGGAGAGGGGGAGCAGCGCAGCCCCAACAGAAGTCTCCGCGGGCCCATGGGGAGCTCCAAATCTGATGGCTCCTAAGAGTTGGCCAGGCTCCGGGGCCCATCACTTACAGCCTCTAAAATGTCTCAGCTTCCCCCTCTCTTTTTCCAAGGAGATTTTCTCCTACAAGAGCAATGCTTACCACCAGTGAGTAAGTCCTCAGCGATGGAATCCCAGGCATCTGTTGGGCTTAGCATCTGGGGGCCACAGAGCGTTGTGGGAGCTTCTCACACTGTCCCATTTGCCCTGCAGCCCCGGAATCCTGCTCACTTTCCCACAACAGCAGGGCCCCTGAGGACCATCTCCCTTAGTGGCCGCTCATCCATTCTCACCCCAAAGGCTCAGGACAGCGTGGCCCTGCTTCCTGGCAAGACTTCCTAGGCAGCCGCCGGGACCTGAGTCCCCTCTCGACTTTTCCCACCCTTTTTTCTAGGTTGCTGAACCGAAGGGCAATCTGCTCGTGCGGGCGAGTCATTTTCTGGCCGAGCTGACCGAGCCGAGGGCCTCAAGGGAGAAGGCCCGGGTCAGGGACGCCTGCACTGAGAGGTCCCAGGCCAGCGTAGGCCTCTCTTATTTGTCTTCCTCATATGGACGACCTGAGAGGGCTGTTGCAGGATGAAATGAGGTTACAGAGACGAAGCCCAGGACAGCAGGGCACACCACAGGTGCTTACTAAATGCTCACTCATCCTTAGCAGGCACCATGGGGCAGGGGAAGGAGCCAGAGAGAGATAGTGCCTCTCTTTTCTACATAACAGGAGCTCTCCATGGGACTTCAGGCCTCCAAAGGCCCTCCTGACCCAGGCTCTGCCCAGCCCTTGCTGTCCCTCAAACTCATTCCTACCTCAGGGCCTTTGCACTTTCTGGCCCCCCTGCCCAGAGCTCTCTTCCCCAGAGCTTCACAAGGCTGCCTCTTCCATTCAGGTCTCACCTCAAATGTCATCTCCCCACACAGGTCACCCCATCCACCCTGGCTTAAGTAGAAGCCCATGCCTGCTCCCTCGGCCATCACACTGTTTCCTTCGCAGCACATGACACTATGATTTATGTTGCTCAGGGAGGGCGTGTCTGAGGTTCCCCATTGAATTTCTGAGGCCTAGAAGTCACTACGTGCAATATGGGACGTGCTCCCAGTGGCGAGTCCTGGCCACGGGCCTGCACCCGCAGTGAGGGCCCTGGAAAAAGCCAGGCTGTAAGAGATCTGTTCCTTACTCCCTGGGCAAACCTTTCTCCCACTCTGTATTTGTAGTTTATCTGCAAAATGAGGGATTGGACCCAATGAATCCATATTTCTTTCCAGCTCAAACAAAAAAATTCCACAAACCGCACTTTAGCCAATACCCAGCTCACGCCAGCATATGATTCATCTCTGCCGATTTTGCCTAGCAACCAGCCCTTCTCCCCACATCCCGAACCAGCTCCCCCCCAAGAAAAATTCCTCCTTCACCACACACCCTCCCAGCCTCCCCAAGCCACCCCCACCCCTCTGGTATCCTGGAGAGGAATGCAAGGCTTTAAGATCCCCTGTCTGTCTGCCACCAGCATTTTAGCGCAACCTCAGAATGTCTCGGGCTATGTCTGGAGCAAGGAGGGGGAGCTGCTCCCCCCGAGGGATTAGTACAGGAAACAGAGCAGAAGTCGGGCAGGCGGAAAGCGCTGACCCAGCACCAGGAGATCATTTCTATTCCGATGCCTCACCCTCCTCTAGTGTCCAGCTCCCCAGGCCTTGAAAAGTGTCTGCATTTTAGGGAGAAAGAAGAGATGGGGAAAGTGGACGAGATGGAGGGAAGTTCCATGCTGGAGACAAAAGCGGCTCGTTCAGGTTTGCTAGGAATGTGCTCATCTCGTGTCTCACAGTGAGCAAGAGGAACTGTACCGGAGGGCATTTGATAAACTTCGACACCTATCTGCGACACAAAATCTTGGCAGTCCAAGAAGAGGACCTGATTTCTACCCACCAGAAAAGGGATATTTACCAGAAAACTACAGCAAACATCTTGGCCACTGGAAAACTTTGAAAGCATTCTCACTGACATCAGGAACCAGGCCAAAAAATGCCCAGCACCACCATCAGCTCTGCCATCATCTCCACCATCACCTCCAACAACACCACCATCATCACCATCACCTCCACCACCATCACCATCACCACTTCTACCTCCACTATCATGGACCATTTCTGTCACCAGCACCTCCACCACCACCACAACCACCAATCATATTGAATTAGAAGTTCCAGCCATTGCAATAAGACACACACACACACACACAAACAACAACAAATAAAGTGAAGAGCACAGACAGGAAGCTATGAGTCACCCATGGGTGCTTTGATCACCTGTCTACCTAGAGATCCTCCTTGAACGGGCACTGACAGAGTCAGGTGACCTGGGATGGGGACTCGCCTGAGCCATCACCTTTCTGGGTGACTTCGGGTCTCAGTTTCCCCATTTGTAGCTTGAGTGGCAGGACTATACCAATTATTTGCACATTACTGAGCCCTGTGGATCCCTGCAGGGGGCAAAGGGAGGTGAACAGTTGCCCCTGGGTATCCCATCCCCCCTTCCAGGATGCAGCTCGACTTTCATTCAACTTATGTTAGCCTTCCTAGGAGGAGTTTATTAGAACAAAGGATTCTGGGACTCAGAGAAGTCGAAAATCAGCGGCTACATAGCCCGTACTACCTGGAACCAAGGACAGAGGCAGGTAATTCACGCAGGAACTCCATAAGGAAAGGCCCCTGTGCCACCAGCAATCAGAGTAGCACAGCTAGAACAACGGCATCCCGCTCTCACCTGCTGGGGACACGGAAACCAGCCGCGCTGTTAAGCACGTGGGGAAATGGCAACACTCTCAGACCGAGACCAAGACAGGAATGGAAACGGGCGACGCATTTTGGAAAAGTCATTTGACAACATCTCTGAAAACGCCACGCATGTCCCCTTTGACCGCCGATCCCACCAATGGGACCCAGGAGCGTGCCACCTGTCTCTAAAGGCTTGCACATGCAGGATGTCCTTGGACACGTGTGATGACCCCAAGGCCCCCCAGCTCCGCCATCCGTGACCTCCCTTCCTGAGCTCACCCAGCGCCTGCTCTGGCCCCCGCACCTGAACCCAGAGGAACCCTGAGCTGGCTCCATTCCCAAGACACCCAAAGCCCAGGTGAGCTGAAGTCTGGGCTCAGACCTCAAACAGGTGACTTTCTTGCGCGAGTCCCTCACGCCCCCTGGAGCTCAGAGCTCCTTCCCCTCCCGCAAGGTTGACCGCAACCCGCAAGGAGGCTGAGCTGCCGGGTCAGACCTGGAACCTGAAACCTCTCCCCACCTCCCCAGCCACCTTACCTCGAATTCGTCAACAATTCCCTGAGCAGAGATGGTTTCCTCGAAGCCGATCAAACTGACTTCTAGCGATTTTTTACATGAAATCATTTATGTGAAAAACAAATTGGAAAATATTGACTATATTTATGCTCCAGACCTTTGCCCCAAAGTGAATTCTCCCTGAGTATCCTCCCACTTGACAGGACCACCGTCTCCTTAACCAGCCCACGCCGATGGGCACGTGGGCGGCTTCCTTTTGTTCATTTATTCTAAACAACAGTGGCACAAACATCCTTGTGTGTCCATCTCGGGTACACACAGGTATCTGCAGGCAAAGGGCAAAGGGCAAGGGAACTTCAACACTGGTGGATGCTGCACTAGGACCCTCCAAAGGGGCCACTTCTCTCTTACTCCAGCCTGCTCAAAACCAGACAGTGCGAAGAGCAGATCTGGACAAAGACAAAATGTTCTTATCTTAGGAGAGGTCATGGGAAAAATTCGAGTGTCTCTAACTGGCTGTCCGACGGCTGGCGCGGTCCTGCCGGCCAGAGCCCTGCCGCAGGCCAAGCTGTGTGGAAATTGGTCCTAGGGCCCGATTTCTTGGGTTAGCTCGAAGAAAGGACCTCCTGGGTTACTGAGATGCTGGTGGGGCGACCGAAGAGTCTGGGAGATCTCTTCTAGGGGTCTCTTAAAATGGGGGGAGTTTGATGTCTCTGGGATGAATTAAAGGGGGGAAAGAAGCAGGTTCTCCCAAGACCTTCTTGTCTGAGAATCAAGTGATTCCACTTATTTAGGGAAAAGCCATCCGCAGGCCTCTTGCCCAGGTGCTGGCGTTTTGCTCGGAAACACAGTTTGAGGCCCACCAGCTGGCTGAAATTCAGAGCAAGCCGCCCCCTTCCCTTTGTCAGAGGTGGCTGAGGCCCAGAGAGGGCAAGTGACTTGCCCAGGAAGCACAGCTGAGCCTCCACCATGGGGCTCCAGACCCAAGGCCAGTGTCTTCCCAGTGCCCCCCTCCATCTCCACGTTCAGGCCTCCAGAGCGCCCCAGGGCTGTGGCTTAAACTCTCAGGGCCTCCCCTGCATGCAGCACCTTGGGCAGGGTCAAGGGCGCTGGAGTCAGCAGACTGGCTTGGTCATTCACTGGCCACGTGTCCTCCGGCCGCCCGTGGGGTCCTGGTGACCGGGAAAGGACGTTGTGCTGGAGGAACAGCCCGAGATGCCGCCTCGGCCGGCTGTGCACATGCCCTGGGTGTGACGGGACAAGCCTGGCCCCACACTGGCGGGCTGTGGTCAGAGCGTCCCTCCTGCCCTTCCGCCTGGCAGACCACGCACGGGGCACGCAGCTGTGGAGACACCTGAGCCAGCTTGGCTGGGGCCACGTGGAAGTCTGGACGCCCTGGCCTCGGCCCGCCTCCCGCCCCTATCCTGCGCTGGGGCCGGGTGCTGTCACTCATTCATTCACGAGTGGGTGGGCTGCAGGCAGCATGGGGCGGTGGCTGTGGGGACCAGGACCCCCGGAGGGTGAGAGCCCGGCGCAGGTCACACAGCCTGGATGTGGGAGTTTTTAAAAAATCACTTTATTGATTTTTAGAGAGAGAGGAGGGAGAGGGAGACTGAGCCCCAAACCCAGGCATGTGCCCTGAGAACTGAACCAGCGACCTGCATGGGGCGACACCCAACCGACTGAGCCACACCAGCCAGGCCTGGGCCCGGGATTCAAACTCTGGGATTTGAACACCAGTCTTTCCGGATACAGACACCTCACGTCCTCCCTCCGCTGTGCCTGGAGGCGTTTCACGCTGCCGGAGTTGGGACTGATAAGAATTCGGTTTGTTTTCTAGATGGGAACACAACAGAGAGAGGAGAGGACCATTCTAGGTCACCTGGCAACTAATCCCACGGGGTCCCTCTGCCTTTCCAGCCTCTTAGAAATAGTCCTGGCACCTGTCCCCGTGGGCCCAAGTCCCTGGCCCCCCCAACCCCCGCTGCCAGCCAGGTGTCCAGCTGTGCTAGCCCAGACAACGGCTAAGCCCTGGCTGGGGTCACCCCCCCCCCCAGAGGGAGACAGGGAACAGCTGCGTCAGGACCCCTGGCTCCCTCTGGGCGCCAAATCCCGGCAGCGGGGCCTTTACATCGCCTGAAGGGCAGCGTTAGCCTGTCTCCCTTCTCTGGCCACGTCCTTCAGCCCTCCCCGAAGTTCACAGGACTTCCCGGCTGCTGGCACTGCTCTGGCTTCGCCAACACTTCTAGGACCCTCTGCCTTAATTTTCAAGCATCTGAGGATCACTGATCTTATGGTTCTGAAGCTTCTAAACTTAGACCCGGAAAGAAGAGGCAACTTACAGAACAGCCAGACATTTAGACAGAAGTTTCCTCCTTTTCTCTTCTTTGTGCGCAGCACTTCATAGTTTACAGCTAACAGAAGCTCACGTTCATTGAGCACTTGTGGGAGGACAGCCCTAAGCACTCCACGTGAACAAACTCTGCTTCCACCAACCCTCCAAGATAGGTACCACCGTTAGTCCCATTTCACAGGTGAGGAAACTGAGGCCCAGAGAGGTGGAGTGACTTGCCCAAGATCACACAGCTGGAAAATGGCAGGGTTAGGATTCCAGCCCAGGTCCTCTGAAGCCTGCACCTCTAACCACCACGCTGCACTGCCCTGCACATTGTAAAGTACGTTACAGCATCCAGTAACCTCTCAGCATCCTAGGGGGGTTGAGGGGACAAGGCAAGGGCTGTGGTCCCAGCTTTACAAAGAAGGGACCCATAGCTCAAAGAGGTGAGCTGACTTGCCCCAAGACCCACAGCTAGGAGGGGCCTACCTGGGCCTCCCGGTTCCTTATTTCCGTGTCCCACTACCTCCTCCCCTTGCTGTCCCCAATCACTGACCCCTTTATTATCCTAGTTTCTCCTTTTTCCCCTCCAGACCCTCCTGCTGAGTCCAGCTCCCCAAACCCTAAGGGAGGTGCCCCAGGCGGCCACCCGAGACCTGGGCCCTCCGGCCTTCCAGCGGGCGGGGGATGCTGTGCTGGGCACCGCAGTAGCCTCTGGCATCGGGGACCCTGGCAAGAGCAGACTTATGAGCGGGGCTATTTAATACTCTGCAGCTGCTTCTATAAACCCTGGACGGGCCTGGGGAGCGGGGAGCAGCTGTGGGGAAACCTCTCGGGCCCTGGAGCCAGTGCCAAATCCTTCCTGCTATTTCTGAGCAGCCGGAGGAAGCGGAGGAATCCTGAAATGAAAACCTCCTGAAAAAAGGGCAAATCCCTGTCCCGCTCCAGACAGGCCGGGTCCTTCCCCCACACCAGGTGAAGAGCCAGGGTGACGCAGAGCAGAGCTGGACACAGCGCCAGCCTGCCCACCAGGGACCCCGATTCTCTGGACAGGCCCCAGCTCTTGTCTGGTCCTCAGATGCCTGCTATAAGTTGAGGGGCTGGTCTCGATCAGGGGTTCTGAGACCCTCTGAACTGTAGGGGTCCCCTTAAGCCACTTAACTGAAACATTGCCACTGTTTAAAGTTCTATGTTCCAACTACTGGCTGTGTGACCTTGGACAAGTTACTTGACCTCTCTGGTTCTCTGTTTTTCTCATCTGTAAAATGGGGAGAAATAATGACCATCTCATTAACAAGGTTGGGAGGGAGAAATAACATAGCATCCATAGTTCATAGCAGGTTCATTTGTAAGAGCCCAAAACTGGAAGCCGCCCAAATGTCCATCAGTGGGTGAACCGACAAACAAATTGTAATACAGCCATACAAGGTAATATTACTCAGCAGTAAAAAGGAGTGAAATATTGATACATGCAATAACATAAATAAGTCTCAAAATATACGCTGAGTGCAAGAAGCCAGATCAAAAGAATACACACTGTCTGGTTCCATTTATATAAAATTCCAGAAAATAAAAATGAGTCACAGTGACAGAAAGCACTGTGACCAGAATATAGCCTCAGATCTGTTTTGCTAACGGTGTGTCCCCAATACCCGGCACATAGTAGGTGCTTGTTAAATAGTTGTGGTTGGAAAACAAAAGGTTTATGGCCCTGCTACTTGCTCCTGGGCCACCTGGGAACCCCGGGATTAATGAATCCCAAGCAGGGCGGACTCAACAATTCCCAGCCTCTGTGAAAGAGAAATAGGCCAGACCCACAGTGCCAGGCTGTCACTGTCAGCACCCCAGGGGGCCGGGCAGGGTCAAAACAAGGAAGTGGGACTAATGACGAAATGCAGTGGACACAAACTCATGTCCCCCACCCCGTTATCAGGAGAGGGGCAGGGCCTTGAGACCACAGGCTGTGGTAAGAATGTAGAGGGGTTAAATGGGGTCACGGTGGGCTGGTACAATGCCTCCCTCAGCCTTACACACCTGCATGCACGCGCATACGTGGAGCACCTACTGTGTGCCAGGCACTGTGCTGAGTACTGGGGAGACAGTGGTGCACAGAGCCCAGGCCCCTCTCCTCACGGGCTTCACAACTTGGTGGTGACAGTTGCTCGGCCGCACCCTCAGACGCTCGGATTTAATTGGCCTGGGTGGGGTCCGGAGTCCAGATTTTTAAAAGCTCCCAGGTCACCCCATTGTGCAGGTGGAGACCCCTACCAGGCTTCATTCGTTCATTCATTCACTCATTCGTTTATCAAAAAAGCAGTAGAGCCCAGCAGAGAACTCAGACTCAGGAATCAGACTGCGGGGCCGGAATCCTGGCCCTGTGACCTGGGCAACTGACTTCCCCTCTCTGGGCCTCAGTTTTCTTGTCTGTGACATGGGAATAATAATAGTGCCCACCTCATAGGGTTGTGAGTCTCAATGAGTTAATGACGTCCAGTGCTTAGAGCAGTGCCCGGCACATACCAGGTGCTCATTAATTGTGAGCAATCATTATCATCATTGAGCCCAGGGGACTGTGGAAGAGAGGCTGGTCAGGGAAGGCTCCCAGGAGGAGGAGACGTCTAGGCCAGAAGCTAGAGAGTGAGAGGGAGTTAACAAGGCAAGGAGGGGGTGGAAGGGTGTTATAGGCAGAGGGAACAGTAGCTGTACATGCTCAGAGGTGAGGGGGAGGTTGACTCCTACACTGGAGCTCAGGCCACTTGCTTAATCCCCCCACCAGTTGCAGGGGACACAGGCTATGGCTAAGGAGACTCCTCTGGAGGGCCCAGTTGAGCATTAATGGGGAGCCACTGATTGGGAAATTCACCCCCACCTACTCCCCAGGGATCTCAGGTGCCTGTTCCTGTCTTACTTGGTTGTTGCCTGTCTTGGGGAAGCTTAATGCACTTCCCAGCCACACCCCAGCAGGAGCTCAGGGACAAGCAGAGAGTTGGTCACACCCAGAGAGGTTGAGTGATGGTCAGAGCCACACAGCATCCGGACTCAGTGTTTGTATTCAGTTCTCCCTAAGTTCTTGGGCGGGAGCTGGTCTGGGCTGAGAAAGGGAGGGCCCTTCCCCACTGAGCCAGACAGAGGCCATTGTGTGTTATGAAACCCAAATCCGGGCCCCCTCCGGATGGATGTGGGGTCGGAGGAGGAGAGGGGCAGCAGGGGGATGGCCTCCCTGCCCCCATCACCTCGAGGATCCAGCACATGCTCCCAGCCCAGCCACATCTGGATTCCAGCTGGCAGCTCCAGGGCAGAGGGGGAGCAGTGGCCGCAGGAACTTGCCATCAAAGGCAAGGAGGAGCCTGGTGGCCACGAGACAAAGGCAGAGCTGCCTTCAACCCCAGGCGCCAGCAAGGGTGCGCCGGCAAGGGTTCGTGGCGAGTGTGGCATTGTCCGGGGCACCCATCTCACCCTCGGCCACTCTGCAGGGGACTGGGAGCCCCTCCACTGCCCATGTCTCCCCGGAGAAACAGAGAGGCGGGTGGCTCCCCCGTGGCCACAGTAAGGAGCAGAGGCACGCATGGAGCCTGGCTTGTGGCCACAAGTCAGGGCCGGTGCTCAGCCTTGGGGGCACAAGCTACCACCCCCATTCCCCTGGGACACCCATCTGTCCTCCCTTTCCAGCCCCTAGGGCCTGGATGACGCATCTCCCCCAGAAAGATGCCCCACCCCCATGGAACGGCCCAGGGGAAATGCCCCCCATCTCCCAGGGGACTCGTGGGGTCGTCCCCTCAGCCCCCGCAGAAAAGCGTGGAGACTCAGCGGGAATAAAGGTTTATTGTGCTGGTTCGTTACAGCTCAGCACCTGGAGAGTCACACAGAGGTTGGGGGGCCCCAGGCAGAGGGACAGCGAAGAGGATGCCCCAGGGCCTCCCCAAATCAGGACTGCTCCCTCGTTGAGGACTAGAGAAGGCTGTGTGTGGGCGGAGGGTTGGGGACAAGGGCCCCCCTGCTCCAGGCTAAGCATCAGAAACCCTCCCCCACACCCTCAGGCTCCCCCCAGCGTGGTCTCTGCACACACAGCCCCCCACTTCTAGGCTGCTTGGGAGCCTGACAGAAAAGATTTAATCCATTCGCCCCCTCCCCACAGCAGCAGCAGGCTGAGTCCTCACGCCCTGCACCCCAGACCAACCAGACACTGCGGGGCACCTTCGGGAGCATTGAAAGCAGTAATTTCCAGAGTGTGCTCTGAGCATTTTACACTGTAGCTGCTAAAAAAAAAATGAAAAAGTACTCCCCGGTCAAAAGCGACTTGGGAAAGGCTAAGTGAAACCAGATTCCACGGGTCCTTGACTGCAGGACTTGTCAGAGCCCTGGGGTACTCTAAGGGGGGGTTCGGGGAGTAGAGAGGCAGCGTTTCCTCTTTCATTGGACTCTAAAATCTTTTCTCCGCAGGGTGCCTCAGGGAACCCAGTTTGCGAAATGCTCATTTTTCGTGCCTGTCGTGAGGCGAGCAGGGGCCCCTCACAGAAGCTTCCAGATTAACCAGGCCCACTTCTGCCCCAGCCCCAGGCGCATCCATATCTCCCATTTAAAGTCTTCCAGAACTCCTAGTTAAAGTTTTACTTTTCTACCTCGATGAAAAGCAGAGACGCTGGCACTGTCACGAGGGACCTGCGAAGCGCGTTTCCTAATTGACTTGGCTGTAAGAGGGACACATCCCCAGCCCCACCCCCCAGGAGCTGTGCTTTGGGATGTCGCCCTTCAGGGCTGCAGGGGCAAATGTCCTAGAACTTGGTGAGGTTCCCGGGGTCCCGGGGTGGACAGGGGACCAGTGTCTCTGTTCGCTGTAGGATCGGGACACGCTAGGATTTGCAGCTGGGGGTGGCCAAGGAGGGGACATCAGGAGCATTATGGGCCTTGCTGCGCCCAAGGAGGGGACCACCAGGGGTCCGACAGTCAGGGCCACAGCCCTGGGGGCCTGTTAGACACTAGGGGTGACACTGCCACAAGCACAGGGGCTTTCGGGGTGGCCAGCTGGGTCCCCAGCTTCATGGGCTAATGAAGGGGCCGCTTCTGGCTCCCCTGGGCCTTCACGGGCCCCCACGGCTCCCTCTGCCACCACCGAGCATGTTTCCTCCGGCACCGCTGGCTTCTCCACCGGGCCCCCACAGCCCTGGGCTTCGCGGTCCTCCTCAGGGCCACCCGCCTCCTCTTCCTCCGTCCCCCCGGCTCCGTCCCCGGCGCACGGGGCCGCCCTGGTGGGGGACTTGAGGTTCTGGGTGGCGGCGAGGATGTCAGCCTGGAGCTGCTGGGAGGAGTCCAGGGCCTCCTCGGGCCGGCCCTCGGGATCCCTGTCGGGGACCTCGCAGAAGGCGTGGGGGCCCCCGGCCCGGTCACTCTGGTCCACGTACTTCTTCTTGGGGAAGGACGAGGGGTAGTAGGCCGAGGCCTTGTGCTTCTGGCGGGTGATGAGGGCGGCGCAGACGATGAACATGGTCAGGAGGACCAGGGAGCCCACCACGGCGATGAGCATCGCGTGCTGGCGGAAGAAGTCCACGAGGCCGTCCAGGAGGTTGGTGGGGGGCTGGGGGCCCGCCAGGGGCGTGGGCTGGGGCCCCACCGACGTGAGGCTGAGGGCCGGGGTCCGGGGCGGCGGGAGGCTCGGGGAGGAAGCTGAGGAGTCATCAGCCTCCCCACTGCCCCCCATGTCCTCCAGGAAGGCGACCTGCATGGGCACGGAGTGGGCCACCGCGGTCAGGGCCCTCAGGAGCAGCAGCAAAGCCACGATGAGGCTGGGGGCCACAGCAGAAACCATGCTGCCTGGGACCTAGGGGGAATCGAGGCCGGAGAGAGGTCAGGGTGGGGGCTCCAGGGTCTCAGGGGACCCCCAGGGGGTACAGGAAACGCGCAACCTATTCTAGCAGCTGCTTCCCTTCCCCAGGCCTGAGCCTCCCCACCGTACACTGGACCCCATTCCTTCATATGTCCCCCAACTCCACTCTGGGGTCCTAGAGGGCAGGGGCTGAATCTTACTTATCTCGGCACCCTCGGGGTTTTGCACCATATCTGGTATACAGTAAGTGCCCCATAAAGTATCTCGACCAACTCGACTGAATTAATAATAATAATTTACCCCTTTACTGTTTGCCATGTGCCAGGTTCTATTTTAAGTTTTTTTTTCATGGAATTTCTCCTTGAATCTTGAGAACCACCCGATGGGAGAGGTCCTCTTATTACCCCATTTTCCAGGTATGGAAACTGAGGCTCAGAGGGGTTCAGTGACTTGCCAAGGAAGAGCAGGGGTTTGAAGATGGCAGGACTGAGTGAGAAACTGAGTAAGTCACTCCCCAGCAGCCCCTAGGGCCTCTGTGGCCCCCTTCCCTTCTTGGAAGATTCATAGGTTTTGAAGGCTGCACACTTTCTGACCTCAGGAGAGGGCCTGCACGCCAGGAGCATGCTGGGAGCATCTTCCCCTTGACTGACCTGCACCTCGAGGCTCAAAGCAGGACCTGGGGGCAGTAGGTCCCCTGAGAACCCCAGCCTGACCAGTGGAGGGCACAGGACCCTGACATTGGGAAAAGCCTTAGGATCCCCTGTCTGAGGCCCTCTCTCAGGGAACTGAGGTGGGGAGACAGAGGCCCAGAGAGGGCAAGGGGCAGGCCCAGAGCCACACAGGAAAGTCCTAGGCTCGAGAAGGGAGTCAGGTTTCCAACACCCTGACTGCAGGTCCCCTTGAGTGCCTGGGCCCAAAACCCTGCTTCTTAGACTGGTGATGTACCGACCTCATGGTGACTTTGGGAACTCAGGAAATGAGTAGGAATGACAGCAGGCCATTGAGTGTCTTATTCCAAGTGACCTGGGGCCTCCCAATTAAAGTGTCATTGGTTGAAATAAACTGTACTGACACGAATTTGGACAAACTGGCTGAGACGGCAACAACAACAGCTAGTTCCAGGACATAAAAGAGGCAGCACTGCTCAGGGGTCATTGGTAATGAGCTGGTCATTGCACCTCCACCGCAGGCCGTTCGCCAGAGCCCTGCAACCCTGCAGAAGCCCTGGGCGCTGGCGCTATCGCTGTCCCCGTTTTCAGACGAGGGAACTGATGGACAGGGATTTGCCCAAGGACACACAGATGGTTAGGTGTCAGAGTGGGAAAATCCTTCTGTGGGCCTCCAAGAGTTCTATCTATCTATCTATCTATCTATCTATCTATCTATCTATCTATCTATCTATCATCTATCTATCATCTGTCAATCATCTATCCTCTATCATCTTGTGTCCATGGCTGGCCTCACATCCCCTGGTTGATGTCACCTGTCACTGGAAGAAAGATTTAATATGCTACATGAACTTCAGAAGCCTTCCCTGCCCTCCTCTCTCTGACAATTGTTGGCAAAGATTCCTACAGACAGCTCTGATCTTGGGGTCTTTGTCTCACCAGTCCCCACCCTGCCTCTACCTCCAGTCAAGCCCCAGAAGGGACCTTTCATGGTGGCAGCTGAAGCTTTTCACCATGACCAGCGGTGGCTGGAGACCAGGGGTTTCTCCCAGGGGTCCGACTGCGGGATTCCCTCACTACAGGTCTATAGGCGGCAAACGGGGGAGGCCGGTTAGGCCAGGATTCGAATCCTGGCTCCATCTCCGCCCTTCTGGGCCTTGCTTTCCCCATCTGTAAATTGGGGGCGTGCTGGGGAGGTGACCACAGGTCCTGCCTGGCACGGAGTAGCCACTCACAGAGGAAAGGTGGCATTCGGGAGCGGCCGAATTGCTACCCCAGCAGAGCTCCAGGGTCAGCCAACATTTTCCCACCGATGTCAATACATGATTATCCTCACGTGATGTGTGCATTTGCTCAGTATCTCCCCCACCTGCAGGGCAGGCCAACTGTTTCACCTCATTGTGTGAAATCTCAAGTCTGATCACCGAGGGGTCTAGGAACATACACACATGTGCACGCACACACACACACACACACGCATGCACACGCACACACACATGTGCACGTGCACAGCAGAAAGCTGGACAGAGGAAAGTGCTCCCTCCCCTGAAGTTTCGGGTGAGGGACAAAGGATAAACAGAGAGGCCACGCAAACAATCTCTGGCTCACAAAGGCCGAGACCCCGACTCTGAGAGGCCCCCACACCCACAACCCCTCTTAGCTCCCCAGAAAATGTGCAGGCAACGTGTGGGCGCTGGCCTGGCCTCACAGGAGATGACTGTGACCCTGCATGATGAGCCCCCTGCCCTTTCTGGGCCTCAGTTTCCCATCTGCAGAATGGGCACACTGGCTTGGGCAGTGAAATGGTTGTAGCCCATCAGTTGCCCTATCTTATTCCTGGGTCCTAATTTTTTCCAGGACTCAGGAACTCACAGGCAGGACATTAAGAGCTGGGGTCAGGCCAACCCTCTCATTTTACCCAGAAGAAATTGGGCTGAAACTGGGATTAGGCTGCTCAGGGTTGCACAGCCTGTGGGAGTGGAGCCCTGAACTTCAAGGCCACTCAGAATACCCCGTAGGAAGCCGCTTTCCAGCTGTGTGTCCAGCGCTTCATCTCCAGGCCTCGGTTTCCACATCTGCATAGTGGGGATAAGGGCCACCTCCCTGGACTACTGTCAGGATAAGAAACAGCAGTGCCTGGGGCACAGTGGGTGTCATTAGTGGGCCCACATGATGAGCCAGGACCCCCAGCTTGGACCAGGGCCTTTCTTTAGAAACCGTCACTCTCAGAGTTTACTGTTTTAAAATGTGATGGCCCCAGCTGAGGTCAGGGAGATGCCAATGATGCAAAATCCACCCCTAAGACCCAGGTACCCCAAGACCCGAGGCCGAGGGGCCACAGCAGCTGCTCCACCCCCACCCGGAGACTGGTAGCCAGAGGGGAAGAGCGGCCCACAAAAACCTGGCTTCAATTAGTGGCCTTTGGGGGAGGGGGTCTGGCTGAAGCCTGTAGCCCCTGCTCTGGGGCAGCCGAGGACAGGGACCTGGGCCCCTTGGAGGGGAGACCTGGGGAGGGACGGGGGTCCCGAAGGCTCACAATACACACACACACACACACACACATACACACACAAAGAACAGCAGCAGCCTGGACACACAATACATATACAGACACACAACAGATCACACGGCCCACCGGCACAGATCCACAGACAACATACACGGTCCCCATGGACACACGAGCTGATTCTCCAACAACACATGCACATCCACAACCCCCTGTCACACCATGGATCCCCCCCCAGACGGGACAGTCCCAGTCCACATCACCTTCCTGCTGATCCTGGGAGCAACCCCTGTGGCTCCCACTTTCAAGAGCACATCCCCCTGAGCAAGGCCACATGGCACACACACAACATGGCACACAGGGGCACAGGAGGCCACACACACTCTGCTCCCTCACCCTCAGCACACATCACACACTACACAGCACCCAGCCCACCCTCAAAACTCACCCACACTTAGAGACGCCCCCTAAAGCGCTCCTGCTGGCCCCCAGTCCCTAAACTCATAAACACCCCTAGGCTCCCCGGACAGAGGAGGGGACCCCAGGACTCACCGGTCCCTCCGCACACAGGCCGGGGCTCCGCCAGGTGGAGCGAGAGAGAGTCGGTGGCAGTGCCCGCTGCTCCGGGCTGGCCGCCCCGCCCTCCTCCCGCCCCTGCGCCCTCCCTCCTGGCTGCGGGGCCAGCTTGATTTCATTAGGGTTTGGGGTGGGGACAGGGGGAGGGGTGGGGCTGCGCCGGGCCACACACATCCCCCCTCTCTCACACTCCCGCGGGCGCCCCTCCACCCTCCGGAGAAGCCCAGATGGGGCACTTCCTCCCCGACCACCGTCCCCAAGGCGGGCTGGGGCGCACAGACAGGCAGGCGGCCCACAGTGCCTCCCCCAAAACAGCAGCCTGGGGTCTTGCCCCTTCCGAAGAAGGGATCAGGAGGCTCGGAGGCCCCTGGAAGTGAGGGGGAAATTCCCAGTCCTTGGTTCCAGTTGTGACTCAGGTTTTCCAAGGGTCGGGGTGCAGAGTGGGAGTCCGGGTGTAAGACAGAGCATGAGCTGAGGCCTGATGGACGGTCCCGGCTGGGCCAGGGAACAAGTTTTGAGCACTCGCTGTCTGGCCCTGGTCTGGCCCTTGCCTCCTCCAGGCCTCAGTTTCCCCACTTGCAGGGGTGGGTGGGACGCTTTCTGGGCTCCCTCTGGCTCAGACATTCTAATGGCCTCACACTACCCCAAATGGTGTGGCTGGAGCAGGAGCTGTGGCCCTATTTCACAGATGGAGAAAGTGAGGCAGGGTGAGTCCAAGTGGCTCAACCAGGGGACTGCAATAGGTCAGTAGTAGTCCTGGAACCAGCACCTCTGGCTGACCCGAGGAATCCAGTGGTCAGTGGCCCCTCATTCATTCATGACTCATTCATTCAGCAAATGAACGTTCTAGATGTTCTTAATAAACTCCTACAGTGCACCAGGTGCTGTGCCAAGCAGGTCTCAGAGGTGAACCAGACATAGCCCAGCCCTCAAGGAGCTCGAAGACTTCCAGGGAGAAGGGCACATACACGAATTACTTTTTTAGAAACAGAAATGGGTTTGTGGCAGTAGAGAGGCCAGGCCAAGGGCTCGGGGACCCCAGGGCAAAGAGAAGTCGAGTGTGACCTGCGAGGCACTCCAGGTGGAGGGACCAGCATGGATAAAGGCCGAGTGGCTGGGGGTGACCTGGACAGAAGGAGGGAGCGGGCAATGAGGGCTGGGGAGTTAGCAGGAGCCGGGCGAACTTCTCAGAATGTCCTTCATCCAGCCTAAGACAGGGTCCGTTCTGTGCACAGAGCAGCCCCCACAAGGAGCCCAGGACCCAGAGGCAGTCAGGTCTGGGTTCAGATCCTGCCTCCACCACACCCGGCCCCACATGGAGCCTCTGAGGAGGGCGGTGGAGGGCGTGAGCGTGCCGGGCAGTATGGAAGCATTGGCCAGGGCCCGAGTGTATGAGCTTCCCGTTGCTGCTGTAACTAATGCCCACGCGCTTCATGGCTTCAGACAACACACATTTCTTTTCCTACAGTTCTGGCAGCTAGGAGTCGGCGATGGGTCTCCCTGGGCTCAACTCAAGGTGTCGGCAGGGCTTCCTCCATCCTGGCATCTTCAGGGGGCACGGTCTGTTTCTTTGCCTTTTGAAGCTTCTAGAAACCACCTGCATTCCTCGGCTCACAGGCCTCTTCTTCCATCTTCACAGCGGCTGCCTGTCACCCCACCATCTCTCTGGGTCTCTCTTCCAATCCCTCTTCCACTTTGAAGAACCCTGGTGATGACACTGGGCCCACCCAGATAATCCAGGGTAATCTCCCCATCTAAGACCTCAGTTCAGTCACACCTGCGACTCCCTTTTGCCATGTGAGGTGACATATTCATACAGGTTCCAGGGACTGGGATGTGGACATCTCTGGGGAACGGGCATTATTCTGTCTCCCACATTGAGGTTGAATATTGTGCTTATTCCCCGGAGAACTGGAATCACCTGCCCTCCAAAGCGCTGGGTTCCTCCTCCCATAGGGCCTCCCACTGCTCAGGCTCCATAAGTGCTTGGGGAGAGGTGAAGGGATAACCGAAGCCCATTTGACAGGTGAAGAAACTAAGGCTCACGGCAGCGTGACCTACCGAGAAGCAACAGCATGTTGAGGGTCAGAGCCCCTTCTTCACTGCCTCCAGCTGCCCAATTAAAGGGCTATCAGACCATGTCAACATACACACCCGCACACAAAGACACACACGCTCACCTTCAGCCAACCCACAATCCCAACCCACAATCTGAGGTCAGAACAGCAAAATATCAGCCACTGATGGGAGGGGAAAAAGGATCCAGGAGTTCCAGCCCCAGCTCACACATCAACTGTGGGTGGCTGGAAATCCCTGCCCCTCTCTGGGCTGCAGCTAAATATGGGGTCGGACTACATGTCTGCCACAGCCTGCCAGCACTGTTTCCAACACTGTGACATTCGGTGTCATACCCTGGGAGACAGTGATGAGCAAACAAAGGCAGAGTTTACAAAGTAGAGGTGAGACCTGCAGTAATGTAAACCAACAAGTGAATATCTAACCGCAAACTTGGCTAAGAGTTGGAATGAGAGCTCAGGGGCTGTGGCAGGCTAGCGTGGGGGGGACTAGTCTGGTCCCAAAGGTCTTGGAGGCTTCCATGAAGAAGTGATAGCAGAGTTGCTCTTGAAGACGAGGAGGAGATATTTAGGAAGACAAGGGTGCGAGAGGATTCCCAGCAGTGAGAACAGCACGTGCAAAGGCCCTGAGGTAGACGGGAACCCAGCAGCTTTAGAGTAGTTTCTGAAGATTATTATTGAGTGAGAGGAGATGAACCAACTCTGCAGGGACCAGAAACTTTGCCTATTTTGTGCACTGCCTTCACTCCAGCATCTAAGACGGTGCCTGGAACATAGTAGGTGCTCAATAAGTGCTTGTTGCTGTGTGAATGACCACTCTGACCTCCACTCTTGAATTCCCACATTTTGACAACATAAAGCTCTGAGATTTTGCTTCAGCCACTCCTTGGCCTTCCCGAGCGTCTCACATTCCCTAATTCCAGGACCTGTTTCAGGGCGATCTCCAGGACCTGTTTCAGGGCGATCTCCACGACCTGCACTGCCAGGTCCCCAAGGAGGCACAGGCAGGCCTGTGGCAGGCAGCAGGCCTGGCCACTCGCTTGCAACCTGTAATTTCGGAGGCAGAGAGCAACGGGCCCTCTGCCCGGCCTTGAAGCCATTCAGAGGCCTCACCCTGGGCCTACCATGCAATTAGCAGCCATGACCCCCGCCCTGCGGAACAGCCACGGCCCAGGAGGCAGGAAGGCCAGGCAAAACCCACCCTCCTCAAGTCTCTGCCAGGGTCTCCCCAGTTGGGCCCGAGGCGGGCCGCCTGGCCCACCACAGTCCCCAGCTCCAGCTTCTCGTGGGCTCAGAGCCCCTTCTAATTACACAGCTCCTGGGGCCACTGGGGCCTGCGCTCTGGGAAAAAATAGCCCAATTCTTTCATGTGGCCAGAGAGGCCGGGGCTGCGGGCCCACAGGCCTGGCCTGCAGAAGGACACCGCTGGCTGCTCCAAGGAGGCAGAGTGGGCCTCATCCACGCAGGCCAGAGCTCTGGGTGTGCTGTGAACCTCCCTGGGCCTCAGTTTCCCCACCTGTCGACTAGAGATGCTCACTTATTTCTCAGCTAGTCCCCAGCTGCCAAGCCCAGAGAGATGCTGCCACATCTCTGCTCAGGCTGTTCCTCTGCCTGAAGGATCATCCTCCAAGCTCCTCCCCTCACCTGACCACCTCCCTCCACATCCCTCGGCTCAGTCATCACCACCTCCAGGTAGCCCTCCCTGAACCCAACCTCTGGGGAAGGAGATCAGCAGCCTCCTCTATGTTCCTACGCCCCAGGCTCCCCACTTAGAGCGCTGAGCATATGGGGCTGTAGTGTCCTATTTACATGAGTCTCCACACCGTCCACTTCTCGGGTCCAGAATCGGGGCCTTTTCTGTCAATGTATCCCTAGCACCAGTGCCTGCAACATAGTAGGTGCTCAATAAATTTTCTCCACCGGCTGAACAACTCTAGTCCCACCTGCCCATGTTACAGATGGGGAAACGGAGGCACAGGGAGGGGATACACTGACTCTTTTGCTCTGCACCAGCTCCTGCAGGGGAACAAGACAGCCCCTGCCTCTGCCTCGGGGCCCTCCTTGCAGAGGAGACAGACAAAACACAAGCCAGCTGAGAAGGTTACCCAACACTGCAAAATGCTATCAGAGGGATTAAAAAGTTGAGGAGACAGGGGGATGCTGGCAGGCGCTCAGGCAGCTATTTCAGCAATTGTGGCCAAGGATGTCCTCTCTAGAGAGATGTCTTAACTAACACCTGCAGGATAAGAGGAACTTCTCAAGGAGCAGGAGGAAGAGCTTCCTGGGCCAAGGAAACAGCAAGTGCAAAGGCCCTGAGGTAGGGAAGGGCTTGGCATTAGGCCTCCTCCAGGGAAATGAGACTCAGTGCCGATGTGTTCTCACCAGGGAGCAGTTGGAGCTTGGAAATCGGGAGCATTAGCTCCTGCTTCTGCCCCTCACGCACTGTGTGACCTGAGCCTCAGTTTCTCTTCCTGCACCAGAGATCAGCAGAGGCCCCTCCTCCAAGCTCTGTCAGTCTATGATTCTAAGTAAATTTTCCACTTGTTTCCACTGGTTTGCCCACCCCCAGCAAACACCCGGATGCTCGCCCGCCACTGACTGGAGAGAAAAAAGCCAAGCACCGGGGAGCACAGTCTCGCAGTTTTTATTACATTAACCAGACACTTCCCGGATGGCCCAGAAATCTCACTCCTAGGTCTTTCTACACGAAAACACACAGCCACACAAAACCAAAGCTGCCCATAATGGCTTTATCCATAACAGAAAAAAACTGGAAACGACCCAAATGTCCACCCACAGAAGACCAGACGAGCAGACTGTGGTACGTCCAGCCGGTGGAAGGCGCCGCAGCAGTGAAAGGAAGAGCCCGAGACATACGGCAACGCAGGTGACCCCAGGGACAGGCCCAGCGAGCGAAAGGACCGGCCCGAAGGAACACGCGCTGGGCGAGGCCACTTACAGGGCCTGGAACAAAGGGGAAACTAAGCTCTGGGGACAGAAGTCCAAACAGCAGTCCCCGGGGTACTGCCTGGAGAGGGGCGCAGGGCAGCCCTGGGGCTGGGGCTGGGGCTGGGGCTGGGGCTGGGGCTGGGGCTGGGGCTGGGCCTGGGAGGGCGCCCCATCCAGACCTGGGCGCCCCATCCAGACCTGGGCTCTTAGGGACACACCAGGCCGCACACCTCGGCCACGCGCACTTTCCCTAGGTTGGGACTTCGCTAAAGGTTTTCTTAGACGAGTAAAGAACCCTCATCCCTCCTTTTCGGAGGGTCTGGGGAGGGGGGGACCAGAGCCCGTAGGGTCCGGGCCAGCTGCGCTGTGCTGTAAACATTTACATTCCCCAGAGCCCGACCTGGGAGCCCGCGGGGAGGGCAGGAATGTAAACACCCGCAGGCCCGGCCTCCGCCCCTGGGTGCCCAGGAGCCCCCGGCACCCTTCCCACCCCACCCCCACCCCATCAGCGGAGGAATCCAGAGGGTGCTGTGAACTTCCTTTGCAGGTCTGTTGGCAGTGGGGGGCCTCTCCCCAACTTTGAGAAGGGGGCTGGCCAAGAGTGAGAAGTGGAGAGGGATTGGAGCTGAACTTCAGGGCCCTGAGTCACCCAAACACTCAGTGTGTCATCTCACATTTCTCCTGCCCTCCTTCCCTCTTTCCCTTCCTTCCCCGCCTCCTCCCTCCCTGGTTCCTTCTCTCTCTCTCTCTCCCCCTCTCCCCCTCAGCAGGTATTCATTGAGCACATACTATGTGCCAGATACTTTCCAAGCACTGGGGCTACAGCAGAGAACCACACAGATAAAAATAAAAAACCCTTGCCCTGGCTGGTGTGGTTCAGTGGTTAGAGCATCAGCCTGCGGACTGAAGGGTCCCGGGTTTGATTCCAGCCGAGGGCATGGGCCTCCGTTGCAGGCTGGATCCCCTGGCCCTGGTCAGGGTGAGTGTGGGAGGCAACCAATCGACGTGTTTTCCTCACGTCAGTGTTTCCCACTCTCTCTGAGAAGCAATAGGAAAAAAAACATCCTCAGGTAAGTATTAAAAAATAATAATAGAAGATCCTCGTCCTTATGGAGCTTACCTTCTAGTGGGACAAGGTAGACAATTAAACAGATAACAGTGATGTATATCTGGCATGGCAGTCGGTGGCATGGGGCACAGGGTGGCACTGGGACAAAGGCCGGAAGGGTATGAGACAGTGACCCAGGGAGATGGTCAGGGGAAGAGCGTTCCAGGCACAGGGAAGAGCCAGTGCAAAGGTCCTGAGGTGGGTGTGCCTGGCATGCTCAAGGGCTGGGAAAGGAAAGGATCTGGCGTGCGGCTGGAACAGACTGAGCGAGGGCAGCGGGAGGAAGTGAGGTCAGAGGCCCGGGTCTGACCACAGGCGGCCTCTGCGAGCGTTTGCAGGGAGGGCTCTGGGCTTTTGCTGTGAGTGGAGGCCGGCCGCGGTTCCCTGTGTCTGTGAGACCCTTCCCCACTCTTCCTCTCCCTGCATCAGGCCCCTGTCCTCTAATCAGGCCCCTCCCCCCACACATACCCTTTCTCTCGGGGACGCTGGCCAGGAGATGGCTCTGGGTCCCATCTCTGGAGAGAGGAAGGGGCTCCGCATGAAGCCCCCACGAAGGCCATGAAGATCCCCAGCCCAGACCACCAGCTTCTGACTCAGTAGGACCAGAATCCTGGCTCCCGGGGGCTCCCGATGAACCACCTCCTCCTGGAGCTGCCACCAGTCCACCTTCTGCACCTGGGCCCAGGGCCCACCCCACAGCGAGGGTCTTCGCAGCATCCAGCTCCACCTGCCACAAGAGACAAGGCCGCGTGGGGGTGACGGCAAGGAGGTAAAACCCACCCAGGAGAAGCCAAGATCACCTGCTCTTTGGGGAACCCTGGGTGATCTTGGGCTAAGTGACTCAACCACTCGGGGCCTCAGTTTCCTCATCTGTAAAATGGGAGGTAATAATAACATCCCATCCCTGGGTTACTGTGAGAAGGCAATGAGCCTTGGCACCTGGCACTAAATAATTAATAATAATAATAACAATAACAACAGCAACACAAATGGCATGTGGGCCTGAGACTACACACCACTGGGACAAGAGCAAACACAAAGGCCTGGCATACAGCAGGCGCTCCATAAGGTTGCTGGATGGAAGGGTAGAGCAATTAGCTACCCCAGCCCCCACCCCACAATGGGCGGGTCAGCAAGGGGTGCCCCCTATCCTAGGGGGAGTGTGCATGCAGGTCTGGGGCTTGCCTCCCCCACCCTCCCCCACCCATCCAGTCCCCCCCATCTCCCCAGCACCCCCCGCCACGCAGCCAGGGATCCTGCATGTGCACAGCGGGTTGATCTCCTCTGGCTGAGTCCCGCCTCCCTGAGCCAGGACACACGCACGCGGGTGCTGGCCAGGGGGGGTGGGCCCCAACAGCTGGAAACATCTGGTTTGAATTGTCGGTTGGAAGCACCAGCCAGGCAGCCAAGGAATTTGTGAGCTAATTTTAGGCCAAAAGGCGGAGAGCTCAGCGGGGCTGGGGCTGGCTCCCCAAACCACAGGGGCGGGGCTTCGAGGCTGGGGGGACGTGGAGGCTCCATGGTGCTCCTCAGGTGGCCCACGCCTGCCCCGCAGCCGGGGGCTGTCTCTCCCAGGGTGGGCGCTAACTGGGCACCTACAGTGTGCCAGCCACGTCCCTGCTCCTGTCACCCTCCCACAGCCCCAGGAGGAGCGAGCGTCTTCCCATTTCACAGGCGTGGAAGCTGAGGCTCCCAGAGGTGAGCGAGACGCCCAACGCCCTGCAGCTAGTAAGTGGAGTGGGGATTTGAACCACCTGCCGGACTCCAAGCCTTAAACCTGAGGTTCTCTTGACCTCGGCCCCTGGCACTTGTATTGTCAGTCCCTGTGCGGTGCCTCCCTCCTCACACCCTCGCAAAGCCCCCCTAGCAGATGTGCTCATTCAGTAAATGTTTCCTGAACCCGTCCTGTGTGCCAGGCACTGTGCAGTGACAAGGAAAGAGTGAACGTGGGGGACAGAGGTCCCTAACCGTGTAGAGCAAAAATGAATGTATCAGCCCTGGCTGGTGTTGCTCAGTGGTTAGAGTGTTGGCCCGTGGACTGAAGGGTCACAGGTTTGATTCCCGGTCACCTGGCATCCCAGGACCTGTCAGGGGGCCTGGCACAGAGCGGACATGCTATAACCATCGAGTTACGGGGCTTGGCTGTGTCAGCAGAGGTGGGATATGGAGGGTGAGTTTGGGGAACCTCTGACCAGATCAGCTGCTGAATGAACCACCCGCAGGGCTGGCAGCCAGAGCTCATAAGACAAAAGGGACCTGGAGTAAACCAACATGCCCCCCCCCCATTTCCTGTCTACCCGCCTTCCTTCCCAGTCACCAGGGCTGAAGTCAGCAGAGTCTAGTTTCTTAGCAATGTATCCTGATGGAACAAGTGGTCCAGCTTTCTGAACCTCAGTTTTCCCTGCAGTAGAATGGGGTGATTATTGCACCAAGGGCGCAGGGTTGTTGTGAGGCCTAAATAAGATAAAAGAGATAAACTGTTCAGCTTGGGGCCGGGCATGAAGCCACTGCCCAATAAATGCCAGCTTCTTGTCCCCAGCCATCTTCTCTTTGTCCTAGGCCCCAGTTTTGTTGTTTCCTTGCAAGGAGGGAGGGCTGGGTTCAACTTTGTCACCCTTCCAAGTGCCAATGCTGTCTTTCAGCAGTCAAGAGCTGCAAAAGGTGACCAATGGGGACTTCTAGGAGCCAGGGCTGGTCAGCAGGGGTGAGAATTTGGGACGTGGGATTCCCCTAAAACCCCATTGTGATCTCAAGGACAGTATGACATAGTGGTAAGAACATGGATTTATTTTATTTTATTTTTTAAGAACATGGCTTTCTGATTCAGGCCTGGGTTCCAATCCCAGGTCATCATGCATGTCCTGGGGCAAGTGACTTCTTCCTCTGAGCCTCAGTTTTCTCTTCTATAAAATGGGGAGAATGCTAGTTCCTCCTTCACAAGGTGTTCGAGGGGACTCGAGCAGACATTGCAGATGTCCGTGCTCAGGCTGTATTTGCTGAGTGGATGAACTGGGCAGTTCGGGCGCTGATGTTCAAGGACAGTGGGGGGTCAGGGCAGGAGAAAGGGCACAGTGGTGTGCAGGAGTCAGCCTCTGATAGCCAATTGTCAAATTTTCAGAATTTTGTGAGCCAGCTGTTGCATATGTTAAATTATATTACATTAAAAACCAAGGCCCTCAACGCTCTAAAATCATCACTTCCTGATTATTTTACTACATCCTACTATTATCTATGCTCCTGAGATGATTTCATGTGTGGTATCATCTGCTGTATGAATGGTTGGTTGCTCAAAATCATCCATGGAAGTATTTACACCAAGGAAATTGGCAAGCACCTCAAATCATGGCTTGGGTACCAGTCCACCCAAGGAGCCAGTTGTTGAACATTCATCAGCACCCCACTGGGTTTGGAGCTGGGTCCTGGCTACACAGTCCTTTCTCCCTCATCCTCAGACTCTGGATGGAAGGAAGGTTCAGGCTGCCAATGGCTCTAAGAGCTGGTACTGGGCGCCCCCTGGTGGCTGCTTTAAGCACCCATCATCGCCGACTGCCTTAAACCCTGCACCTGCGAGAAATAGAAAACGGGGGCACTCCAGGACCCCTCGGAGAAAGGGAGACCTGCTCCCTGCCCAGAAAAACGAGGTAACAAGACCATGGGAGAACTTCTCAGATGTCTCCCAAGTCTTTTAGCTTCTGGATCCCCAACTTCATGATGGGGAGTCCCCCAGCTGATTTTTCAGATCACTCTCTAGGTGGAAGTGAGCGGTATGTTGCTCCTAACGCATCAGCCCTCCTCCAGGGCTGGCTGCCCCAGACCACAGTGGACTACCCTCCCCCACCAAAGCGCCTAGGACACACCTTCCCTGTGCGTCATACTCGTCCTAGGGGCTCAGGGGAAGGGCGGGCATTTCTCCACTTCTCCCGGATTCTATAGCCTGCCACGTTCCCTCCTGCCTTTCCCCACCCCTCCTCTCCCTCCGGGCCCTCCCCTGAGCTGCAGCCAGTACCTCCAGACCCAAGTCTCTCTTTGAAATCTCTCTTTGCAGCTTATGGCCTGGAGCGGAGGGGTCCTTTGCTTCCAAAGAGGCCACTGGAGGTATTTTTCTAGATGCAAAAAAGTCTCCCCCGAGATGAATTTCATTCCTCTTCTAGAAGGTAGAACAGCGTGCACTTCAAGCAGCAGGTCTCTACTCTCTTCAGGAAAATGACTGAAAGGCATCAGGGGGCAGAGCAAGAGTTTGAATCCCAGCTCAGCCACTGTCAGTGGGCCAGATGCTTCACCTCAGGAAGCCCCGGCCTTCTGATCTGACCCTCAGGGGCAAGGTGGGCTCACAAGTGGTAATGAGCGCATGTGGTTAAGTGTCACTTAAATAGGGAAGCCAACTATCCTGAAATGGGACTTCCAGGGCTAAAATCAGGAGGGTCTCAGACAAACTGGGACCTGTGGTCACGATATGCTTAGATCAGGGGTCAACAAACTTACAGAGCCAAATCCAGCCTGCCTCCGGTTTATAAATAAAGTTTTATTAGAACTCAGTCAAACCCATTTATTCATGACATATTATCAATCGCTGCATTCATGTTGATAACAGAGTTGAGAACTTGCAACAGGGACCAAGTGGCCTGCAAAATGTAAAATATTTACTCCCTGGCCCTTTAAGAAAAAGTCTGCTGGCCCAGAACTTGAAATGACAGCTAGTCGGTACTCCTAGGAGCTGTACAAATGCCATACGAGTCCGCGCGAGGAGTGGGTGGGTACTGGGTGTTAATGGGAGACAGGCCCCAACTGGAACAGAGAGGTCGCGGTGGGCTTCTGGGGAGGCTGGCATTGATGTTCGGACTTGTCTGAGATTTGGGGGGAACCCAGTTCTGTAGGCCAGGGCTGGGCCATGGGGGGGGTTGAACAAAGTGGTCCTTCCCTTTACCCCCAAACAGCCTGAAATCTTTCCCAACCGCTCAGGGATATTTACCAAGATGCCCCCAGTGTCCAAGACACAATACTGAAGTCAACCCAACGGCTCGTGCAGGGGGCTTCCTGAGGAGGGAGGGACTGGGGTGACCGGCAAAGGACCAACTCCCCACCTGAAGGAGGCACCTTGATGCCTCGAAGCATCCAGCCAGCATTTGCTCGTCAAATAGTCACCGAGTGCCTGCACCGCACGGGCCTGGGCTGGGCAGCAGGGTGCCTGGGCGAACCAGACGGAGCCCACCCCGCACCTTGGACACGGGGAAGGCAAGAGAGGACAGGACGGGGGTTGCTCTGTCACCAGAAGGAAGCTTGTTGGTCCACACAGTCTCAAAGATGGGGTAGCCTTGGGCTCCCCAAGCTTGCCCCAGCCCTCACAGGCAAGACCTCACCCTGGGCTCCCGGGAGCGGTAGCTGAGAAAGTTCAAGCTGCCCCCAGTGGGGTAGCGGCAGGAAAGAGCCCTACCCCCAGGGGGCTTCGACAACGTCCAGACAGGCGGCCTGGAGCCTGAGTGCTCGGTGGTGGCCAGGAGGGCCACGGAGGGATGGAGGCGGGGGTCGAGCCAGGGGCCTGGGCAGGGGGAGCTAAGGGAGGAAGCTGTGCAGGGTGAGGTCGTCCCCGTCATGATCCCCCCCTGACCCTTCCTTTAGGCCTGGCCTCTTGGTGGCGGGCAGGCTCCCGTTGGCTGTGGCCGCGGGCCCGTCCCCGCCGTCGGGCAGCAGGGCCGAGATGCAGACCATCTCGGTGGGCGAGTAGCTGCGCACGGGGTACATGTGCTTCCTGCGGGAAAGGCGGACGGCCAGCACCACGGTGCACACGAGGAAGGTGGTGGCCACCAGCGCCAGGAGGAAGATGGCCAGCAGGCAGTGCCTCACCGGCATGTAATCCAGGGCCCCGGCGAGGCTGGGGGACACGGAGCTCCGGGGGGAGAGTCCCTGGCTCTTTTTCCATTGTTTGATGAAGGCATCCGACGAATTGCTGACAGCCATGGTGGTGCCCCTGTGAGGGTCAGAGGGCACAGGAAGGGCTGTGGTTAGACCCCTTGTGGTAGCAGGTCCTGTGGACAGGGCCTCTGTGGTGGCTGGATCCTTAAACAGGGTCTCTGTGGTCCTGGGCTCTGTGGAAGGGGCCTCCGTGGCTGCTGGTTCCGTGGACAGGGCCTCTATGACAATGGATTTCACAGGCTGGGCCTCTGTGGCTGCTGCGCTTGTGGATGGGGCCTCCGTGGCTGCTGGGCTTGTGGATGGGGCTTCCGTGGCTGCTGGGCTTGTGGATGGGGCTTCCGTGGCTGCTGGGCTTGTGGATGGGGCTTCCGTGGCTGCTGGGCTTGTGGACAGGGCTTCTGTGTCTGCTTGGATTGTGGACGGGTCCTCCGTGGATGCAGGTTGCATGGTCATTGCCTCTGTGACTGCTGACCCCATGGACAGGGCCTCCGTGGTGGCCTGCTCTGTGGACAGAGCCCCCTCTGTGGATGGAGCCTCCGTGGCGGGAGGGATTGTAGTGACCAGTTCTTTGGTCAGAGGGGCCAGTGTGACGGGAATCCCCGGTGTGGCCAGTTCCGTGCCGAGAGTCCCAATGGTTGCCCCTCCTGTGTCCGGGCCAGCAGAGTCCCCTGTGGTCACCTCCAGAGTGGCTGGCGTGGGAGCACCAGGCCCCGCAGAATCTCTCTGCCGCAGTGCTCCTCCCATCACAGCCTGCGGCTTGGGGCTCTGGGTCCCGGCCCCTGTGCTGTTGCTCAGCTCCTCTGGAGGGTCGGTGCCGTCATACTCATTGTCCTCATCATTTGCATAGAAGTCTTCTTCCAGGGGCGCCTGTCTCCGGCCCCGGGCCAGCAGGTGGCTGGGGGCCCCCTTGGCCCCATCCTCCCAGCTCTCCCACAGCCCGAGGCTGCTGCCAGGACCCAGCAGGAGCAGCAGCAGCAGGAGTTGCAGAGGCATGGCACCTGGAGGGAGACATGGACAGAGGGACATCAGGACGGAGCACCCTTGGCCGCGAGTCCGTGCAGTCACAGCTGGCCGTGTGGCTGTCCCTCCTTGAGTGACAAACTGACTCACAGGCCCCTCAGCTCCCAGCCTCCATCCGACTTCCTTCACCCACTGCTGAGAATTGTGTTGGTTTCCCATATGTCAGTCTGATCAGATCAGATCAGATCTTAAACCAGACTTTATGCTCTTTGCATCAGGCACATCCTGCCCCTCCCAATATCCTCACTTTACCAAGGGGAAATGAGGCTCAGAGAGGTGAAGCGATTTGCCCTAAGACACACAGCTGGCGAGTGGCAGAGATCAGAGTTGGAGCGAGTGAGGATTCGGGGGGCTTTGTAGAGAGACCTAAGGTAGCTGTGGGGGCAGAGGGAGCAAAGGCCTGGGCGAGAGCTCAGCTTGCTGCGTTTGTAGCTGGGGCTGGGGGACAAGCTGGGAGAGGGAGGGCGGGATAGGAGTGAGAGGCCCTTGAAGGCCACATCCCCGAGAAAGGTCAGCCCCATATGTACTGGGTACCATGCAGGGCACAGGACTGAGGGTCAGACAAAAAGATGTTTGAGTCCTGGCTCTGGCTCTTATAAACCGCATGACCTTGACACAGACCTTTGCCTTTCTGAGCCTCAGTGTTCTCATCTGTAAAATGGGAGTAAGAAACAGTCCCCATCTCAGAGGGCTGTTGAGAGAACGCAGTGAGATGATGGATTCAGAAGCTCCAGGCTCACAGTAGGTGCTCAATAAATGTGTCACACACATCCATGCACGTTCTTTGCCCCTTAACCTGCCTTCCGGAGGCAGAGTTTCTCTGCGCATGGGGTGGAGTTCCTACTTGGGGGAAGGGTATACGGCCTAACCTTGGCTCCACTTTCCCGGGGGGGCAGAGAAATTTAAGAAGAAGCCACCAGCACAGAGCCACATTTCATAATTATGAAAAGACTCACACACCAACCCTGCCCCCACGCTTGGGCAGCTTTTGGTTCCTGGAAGGCGAAGCCCTCAGCCACTTCCTGAAGAGAGGGAGGGGCAAAAAGTCCAGGCCCAACCCACCTGTTGATGAGTCTGGGCCCCACTTTCTGCAGCCTGGGGGCTGGGAGGATACCATGGAGGGGGCCAGGGGCCTATTCCCAAGGTGGGCCCTCACCCCTGCACCCATCCCCACAGTCCCCTGTATGAGGGGGGGAGACCACTTAGGAGCTGTGTGACCTTGAGCAGGTCACTTCACCCTCTCTGGGCCTCAGTTTCCTCATCTGTAAAATAGGTAGTATTGCTTCAAAGAATGGTTGTGAGAATGGAATGAGATACTGCAGGGAAGGTCCCCAATGCTGGCATCCAGCAGGGGGCATTTTATTTGGGGGGCTCTCTTCGGGGCTGTGGGCAGAGCAAAGGTGCACCCCAATGAGGGTATAGAAATGGCAACCTCCCTGCCTCCCCTGTGTACATTTAGGGAAGCCACAGGGTCCTGTGTGAGAGCAGAGACCGTGTGTTGGGATAAAGACGAGCTCACAAGGAAGCCCATATCTCCCTGTCCAGGCCCATCTAGGGCCACCAGCTTGTCCTGGATATCCCCGATGTTAGCACTAAAAGTCCCTGGTCCCCATACCCTTCAGTCCCAGGCAAGCTGCGGCAGCTGGTCACCCCAGCCTGGTGCCTGCCATCCCATGGACACAGCAGCCTCATGCCAGGCCAAGGTTGGGCAGGCACCAGCCCATTTAATAGGAAGAAAACCCAGCTTCCAGAGGTCCTGTGACTCCGAGAGGCCACACAGGTAGCAAGGAGAGGAGCAGAGTGTGCGAAAGGTGGGACAATAACTAATATTTGCTAAAATAAATGTACTGTAATGAAAGATGTATTATAAAGCCCTCACTGTGGATGGATCATCCCATCATAGGAGGGACCTCACTCATCTTCACACTGGCTGTGAGGGTGCCCATTATACAGGTTAGGAAAACAAGGCACAGAGCAGGACGTCATTTCCTCCAGGGCCCACCTTTCACCTCCTCTCCCCTCAGATGGCAGGAAAACAGCCACTTCCCAGAGGAGGGGGGCTGGGCGGGGCTCGGAGAGAGGTTTGTCCCTCTCTGTTAAGCTGTGACACCCTGTTTTCTGCTTACCTAGTGGAAGAGGTCAGACACTGCCTGTTTCCTGCCTTTCAAGCTAAAACCAAGTTGCTTCTGCCCCGAGCCCTACCTGGGCTGGGACGGGGCAGGCAGTCAGCTAGGGGGCCAACACCCCAGCTCCAGAGACCACACTGGGCCACCCTGGGCTTCCAAGAAACCTGGGACCTCCCATTCAGAATCTTGGGCCCCACGAGTCCCAACATTCAAACTCTTAGAATCTTAGGATCCGCAAGACTGAGCATCTCAGGGTGTGGGCTGAGCAGCCGCAAGAGAAGGGAAGGTCCAAACCCACAAGTAGTCAAACTGAGGTCCAGGTGACCCCCTTGACCCTCACACACCCCGAATCCCAGTGCAGGTCTAAGTCCCAGCAGACAGGACAGGGCCTGGTCCACCTTGGTATCAAGTCCAGTATCAAACCAGATCCAGACCAAGCCCTGTCATTTATAAGCTGTGTGACCTTGGGCAACTGAACTCACCTCTCTGAGCCAGATTTCTGGCTGGAACGCAGGGACAATAGTAGCACCTACACCTCGTGGGGTTGTGGGTTGAAGTGAGCCCACCCAGGTTACATGTTTAGCACATAGTAAGTGCTCAATAAAGGTCAGCTGTTGGCATTGTTATTCTGCATTTAGGGCCATGTCCCTGAAAGTTCCCAACCCTGGGACAGCTTTGACACACCTCTGATATTGTCAGTCAGAGAGGGGCAGGACAGGAAGCCCTGGAAATCTCTCCACAGCAAGCCCTGGGTGCAGTGCACAGCCTCGGCCTCTGGTTTGCAAATCACATATACCAAGTGTAGACAGCGTGCCAGGCACTGGCCTAAGAGCTAAACATGAGTTATTAGCACACTGGGGCCCAACAACCAGAAGTACCTGCTTGTCCCTTCTGCACCTCAGTTTTCTCATCTCTAAAAAGGGGACACAGTGTTCTGAGATGATTCCCAGCCCCTCTGAAGGCCCTGCTCCCACCTGGCCGAGGTTCCCGTGAGGTGCTGGGCCTGGCAGCCCAGCCCCTTCCCGGATCCGGGTTCTGCTTTCCCAGAGCTGCTGGCCAAGCCCGGGGAGGGAGGCGTCTGCCATTTAAGGTGTGGCCAGCCAGGCAGCCCCCGGAGAAAGCCCCTCTGGGGCCCAGGCCCGGGGAGTCACCTCCTGAACCCCTGCCCAGTGACCTTGAGAGGCCTGGCCCAGGGAACTCAGATATAGGAGAGGGAAGAAAGAGAATTCCAGCAACCAGAGCCCTGACCCGTCTACGGTGCATGTGTGCGCGTGTGTGAGCCTATGTGCACATGTGTGTGTGCACATGTGCAATTGTGTATAGGGGCCCGTTTGGCCACCAGCCCCCCATTCTCCTTTTTGCCCCTGAAGCCCCCCAAATACAAATTAGTAAGAGTACTCTCATTATTATTTTCTTTTGCTGGCAATAGTACCCTAATTCTAATACTTTAATAATTTGCTATGAGCACACAGCATTGCCTCAGTCTTATAAAAAACCATGAAGAACACAGCTTTGGAAACAATATTTTTATGGACCATCCCTGCACCGCCTCCTAGGAATCGCCCAGACCCGACCCCAGCTCTGCTCCTGAACAAATCCCTTCACCTCTCTGGGCCCTGGTGTCCCACCCGTGAAAGGAGGGGCAGGGTGATTTTTAGGAAAATGCTCCCGATTTCTCCAATTTTTCAAATTCAGAAAGCTCCCAAGCCAGGAACTTCTGGCCAACCTGCCTGCAAGGGCAGGATGGCAGTGGAGGGGAGCAGGATCCAAAAGAGACGGCAGAATGGGGCCAGGGACTCCAGGCAGACCTTGGTCCCAAACCCCCAGATCTTTGATTTGCCCTCCCCAGGGGCTGCAGCTCAGGGCCTGCCCCCCACCCACGCCTGCCCTCAGCCATCAGCAGGACCACTGGTCCCTTGGGCACCCCCAGAAACTCCCTGTGGTTTTGCAAGCTGGCACTTACCGTGCTCAGCAGAGCATGGGACGGCTGCTTCGTGGGCCCAGGAGAAGCGGCTTCTCTGTTTCAGGGACAACGACCCAGCCCACACTGCAGGGCACTGCTGTGGCAACCCCCGCCGTGGTCCTGGACCCTGCCAACGCCCAACGGCCGTGTGCGAAAGAAGGAAGCGAGAATGTGGTTACTCAGATGGGGCCACGTGATGGCCCACACCTCCTCGTTTGTGACAGCTTTGGTGACACTGTTGACTGGACTGGGTGGCAGTGGGACATAGGGGCCCGCGGAGGCTGAGATCACTCTTGGATTATGGTAACCATGCAAACACCAAGAACCACATGGAAATTTTCTGGGGAGCAACGGTTGAGGGGCCCAAGCTGAGAAAGGCCACAGCATTACGCCATGGTTGATGGAGAGTGGGGGTGATAGGGGACCCCGCCCTGGAAGGGAGTAACCAGATGCAAAGGATGGTAACCGCTTCTTAGAGCTCAGGAAGGGAGTGGGGGGAGAGAACCTTCCTGAGCTTCGCAAACACGAGTCCCTCTTTTGCGGTAGACGGTTTCTCTGGGTGCACAGGGGGTCCCTCCTCTCAGCTGCAACCAGGAGCCTCTCTGGGGAGTTGGGCTGCAAATTCCACGAGGGCCACACCTGCCTGTTTTCTTTCCTAATCGGCTCATTTTGCCAACTTGGGCTGGACAGGCCAAGATCCAAAGGGGAGCAATTTCAGACTCCAGCCCTCTGGTAGCTCTTCGTCTGGTGGGAAGCCGGGGAGCTAACAAGTAAACAGACCACGATGACAGGGCGCGGTAAGTCACCCTGCGGTGAGCCAGGGAGGGGCCCCTAACTCCCCCTGGGTGGGGGAGGGCGTCAGGAGAAGTGGCCCTTGAGATGGCAGCTGAGGCAGAGAGCAGGCCATGGGCCAAGGCTGGGAGGCCTGGGAGTGCACCGAGCTCTCAGGAAAGCAGCCTGCGCTCTGCCCAAGGGGCTCAGGGCACGTGCAGAGCGGTGCAGACCCTGCCCGGCCCAAAACGAAAACCGAGCCCCGGTGGGTGGTGGCCTCACACAGGCCTACCTGGCTTTTGTCGCGCTTTGCTTTATTGCACGTCACGGGTATATCGCGGGAGGGATTTTTGGGCCTGTTTGCTCTTTTGTACCGTTTTTTGACTGTTGATAGTGGAAGGTTTGTGGCAACCCTGCATAGGGCAGGTCTATCGGTACCGTTTTTCCAACCGCATTTGCTCACTTCTTGTCTGTTACATTTTTGGTAATTCTGGCGATATTTCAAAGTTCCTCATTGCCCTATCTGTTTTGGTAATCTGTGACCAGTGATCTTTTGAGAAGTCGCTCATGAAAGGACTCGGTGTTGTCTTATTTCAAGAAATCGCCATAGCCTCCTCTGTCTTCAGCCACCACCCCGGTCAGCCAGCAGCCGTCAACATCGCAGGATGGGTAGAATATTTTTTAGCAGTATTTTCAAATTAAGACATGTTCTTTTCTTTTTTAGACAGAATGCTATTGCACACTTAATAGACTGTAATACGGTATAAACACAATTTTTAAATGCACCGGGAAACCCCAAAATTCGTGGAACTACTATATTGCGGAGGTCTGGAAGCCAGCCTGCAGCATCTCCAAGGTCTGCCTGTTCTTGGACACTCCTGAGGATCATCCGTGCACCGAACGGTCTTGCTTACATTAGCTGACAGATGGCAATGCTTGCAGCTGCCGAGTGGTGTGTCACACCAGCCCCACAATGGGCACCAAGTCACCGCTGCCTGCCCAGCTGTGCTCCTGCGGTTGTCAGCTCGGTTGCATTTTGCTCCTTTGTTGTATCGGGGTTGGCAGTGGAGTGGGGAACTGCTCACGCCAGTGACAAGACTAGCTCTAAAAAAAACTTAACGCCATAGACACCCTGGGCGGGCAGTTCAGTTGTTAGAGCATTGTCCCGATACACCAAGGTAAGCAGGCTCGATCCCTGGTCAGGGCACACAGGAGAAGCAACCCATGAAAGTATCAGTAAGCGGAACAAATCAATGTTTCTTTCTCTCTGCCTCTCTTAAATAAGTAAATAAATAACTTAATACCATAGAGACAAAGAGAGGAAGCATTTGGTGGCCAGAGCCAGCCAAGGTTAGCTTCCACCTGGCATTTACCAGGCATAAGCTGGCCAACCATGCCTTCAGTGATTACAGCGAGGGGAATTAAACATTTATGGGGTCCTGGAAATACGTGGCTGGGCAAGGCCTGTGTCTGACGGCCGGAGAGAGCTGGATCTCATCCTCTATCTGTAACTCACTGGACCTCACTGTGGCCCCTTCCCGACGTGAGGCCCACTTCCCTGTCCGCTTCCCTGAAAATGGAGAAAACTTCCGAGAAGACGAGGGTGACGCCTCTCACAGGGCCACGTCTGCCTCCCCAAGTGCCTATTGTCCCACCAGGAAGCCGAGGCTCAGGGAAGGGCCCGGGTCGCCCCAACAGCAAGCCCACGTGTCCTTAGACCAACAAGAGTGCAGCTGGCCCGGCGGCCCGGGTGTGCGGCCTGCTTCTCCGGGGCCGCGGTTTCTGAATCCACCTGCCAGCCCCAGGACCTTTAGTTCAAGTGAAAGCAAAGGCCTCATACAATAGAGAACAGCGCCGTTCCACTGAAAGGCCCGGCCCTGGCAGGGAGGGAGGGGTCATACCCAGCTGCCTCCTGCTACCAGCCTCTTTGACTGGAGGCAGGGCTCGCAGGCTGAGATTAGCTATTTGAATCATCTGAAGGGGAAATGGCCACTCTGGAGCCGCCCGCAGCTAGGACGCAATTCCCCTTCTCAAATGGGAACAGAACTGCAGGGCGTTCCTGTTCAGCCCCAGTCCAGGCCGTCCATTTGGGCAGCCCCAGGTGCAGGCTGCCTCGAGGGAAGAACAGGGCTCCCCAGGGGTCACTGGGTCAGTGTGGGCGCTGGGGGGTCCCAACCTCGGAAGGTCAGAGGGCAATTCAACCTAGAAACGTGCTCCAGACTCAGTGATTTTACAGGAAAGGGTTAGCAGCGGAAGGAAACCGTGCGTCCCACAGCCAACCTGAGCGCTAGGCCTTGGCAGCACCGGGATGGGGAGCTCTGGATCTCGGACCTCGGGGGGCTCTGAAACAGACCTGTGACAAGGTGTCAACCCAAACTGGCTTAAGTGGCAACAGGATTCCTGGGGTATCTCATGGGATTTCAGGTCAGAAATGCAGCTCGCCTGGCCAGTGTGGCTCAGCGGGTTGAGCGCAGTCCCATGCACCAGGAGGTTGCCAGTTAGATTCCTGGTCAAGGCACCTAACTTAGGTTTTGGGTTCAGGCCCCAGTCGGAGCGAATACGGGAGGCAGCCAATCAATGCTTCTCTTGTGTCGGTTTGTCTCTCTCCATACCCCCCACTTCCTCTCTCTCTAAAAATCAACAGAAACATATCCTCACGTGAGGATTAAAAAAAGAATCTTGCCATCCTTTCTGACGCTTCGATACATTGCCTCCGCTAGAAACCGGCGGGGGGGGGCTGGTGAGATTTCCCTCGTTTTGGAACCGTAATTGCGGGTGGCAGTAAGCAGCCGAGGCATTTGGTAACCATGAGACGCTTTGTGTACCGTCCACAACGCAAAGAGCATCTTGGCCCAGAAACAAACCTGCAGCAACTTCCTGTTATTTATGGGGCAACTTCCCAGTTCTCAGGCTTGTCACTGTAGCCCCAAAGCTTGGATTTTATTGCTGAAATCCTGGTGGCTGACTTCTCAGCTCTCAGGGTACGAAGCCCAAACACCTTTCCTTCAGGGCCCTTTGGCCACTTGCTCCAGTACAACTTCCTCCAGGGCCTTCAGCTCTGTAAAAATATTTACCCAGTGACAGCCAAGGTAAATAGCACCAGGTCCAGTGGGAGACAGGACCAGGAATGAGGGGAGCCCTGCTGCTGGCATCCGAGAGGCACCTGGCGGAGGCGAGGCTCAGCAGACTTGGCAGCACCCCTCCCCCCAGCTTCCACAGCACCGCAGGCCCCCAGGCACCTCGTTGGGGACCCCTTTGCGCAGTCATCTCCGCATCACAGGTTGGCCCCGAAGGTGGGGAAGGCGCCTTATTTGTATTTGACGCTCTAGCGAGCTCACACACCACCTTTTCACATGGTCAAGTCCTGCGTAACCTGATTTTTATGTAGCCAATCTACCTTCTCCTTTGTGATTTATTCCATTGCTTTGGGATTTTAAATGTTTTCCCCAGTCTGAAGTCTAGCTAAGGAGGAACTTATTTTTTTCTTCTAAATTTGAAAAAAAAAAAGTTTCATTTAACTACTGACCTCATCAAGAATGTACACTGGTGTCATCTGGAGGCTGTGAGGAGTCCCTGCGCCCGGGGCTACTTCATGTAGCCACATCATTTCCTCCCACCACTGGTTTATGATGCTTGTTTAAACGTATTACTAATTTAGCATTTGTACATTAATTTAAATAATGTCTTCCTGGGAATGAAGGCATTCATAGCACATTTAGAAATTTAGAAGAATCCAATTAAATAAAGGTGACCCACGACCACTCTGTCCACATAGTAGTAACACTTGTGGCATTTATTCTACACATAAATATACACTGTATGTGCACATGCCCTCAAAAGGGTTTGTGAAAACCAATGTCTTCTGGGTGGTTACTCTATTTTATCCACCGTCATCCAAGGTCAGGGAGCTAAGCCGGGCCTCCTAACAAGAAATCTGGTCTCTTATGTTGGTATGAACAAGTCTAATGGACCTGACCTCCCCTCCCCCATCTTCCATTTGAAAAAGTACTTTTGTAAGTCAACTACCGTCATTTACCTCAAAGTGACTTCCTGGCAGAGAGAGTTGGAGAGAATTCTTTTTTAAACACAAATTTGACTTTTCTGATGAGGTGAGTAATACAGTTCACTGTGGGACGCTGGGAATATACTTGGTGGTAGACACCCAACACCCTGAAATAATATTAAATGACTTTAAAGAACGACACAGCATTACAACATATGGATGTGACCGGTAAACAACCAACCCTGCTGGACTAATTTTTATCCCTCTAATTCCTGAATATATCTCCTGTTCGTTTCCTTGAAACAAAATTCCCAGAGGTGAAAATCCTGGGTCCCAAGTAGGAACACCTAAGCCCAGCCGGTGTGGTTCAGTGACTGAGCACCATCCTGTGCACCAGGAGGCTGCCAGTCTGATTCCCGGTCAAGGCGTGTGCCCAGACTGGGGGCTCGATCCCCAGGAGGGGGCGTGCAGGACGCAGCTCACCGATGTTTCTGTTTCTCTCCCTCTCCCTTTCTCTCCCTGAAATCAATAAAAACATATTCTTTTTTGAAAAGTAAGAACATTTAGGACTTCTGATATACCCTGTCGCACTGCCCTCTGGAAGGTTGTGGCAATTTGCATAAACTCCTTCTAACAGTGGAGAAAAGGACTTTTAAAAATAAAAAAAAAATTTTTAAAGGAACAAAGGGCACTGTCCAGCTTGGACAACAAGTCCGGCCCATCTGAATAAGTAAAGGTGTATCCTTGACAATGACTCAGGTAGTAACCCAGTGATGGCTGCAGGACATTAAGGGCCACTTAGAGTTAACAAATTCTTAAGAGCCAACAAAGTTTTCTGGACACAGCATCAAGAACAGTAAGGGAAGTCACCTTTAGAAAAAGGGAAGTTCTAAGTTCTCCCTCAGTGGGGCTGTCTGGGGCCAACATGGTGACTTGTAGGTCTTCTGGCAAAGAAGCGAGGTGCCAAGTGAGCAAACCAGTCAGTCGTAAACACCCCGCACCAAGCACCACCCCCCCAACCCTGGGCCCCGGGGGCTGCAGATGGCATCTGCCAACTTCCACTTCCTGCGGCCATGGGCTGATCACGGACCTAGCCACCATTCTTTTCAGACAACAGCAACTTCAGAACTGTCTGAGGAAGGGCAGCCGTGTGTCAAGTGGTCATCATATTTATAACCATTTAGAAAAACCCAACTGTGGGAAATTCTTTACCACAATCACTGAAATGTCATGAGACAATGTTTTAGTGCAAAAAAGGGAAGCCCTTGAAAAAGGGCCATGACATTCAACGACCCTAAAAACCTGCTAGAATAAAAACCACAGCCAATCCAAGGTATCCTCTTATCCACAAGATAAATACTCAGAAACCTAAGCATATACGTTCTTTTTTACAGGCAAAAGGAAAGAAACCATTATTTGTACAGTTGATCCTGGAAAATACATGAAGTTTGTATGATGCTGTCTTTTAAATGCCGTCTTTTAAAGGATAAAAAAAGGGACTCACTGAGGTCAGGGAATATGCTCAGGTCACAGCCCTGGTGAAGGCTTTGGGCAGGACTCAAATATCCAGGCCGCCGGAATCTGGTCCGTAGCCCTCTCCCAGACATTCTACGTGTCCCCTCTTGCTGGAGCTGAGTGGCCCACCCACACTTCCCCATACTTACCCTCGGGAGGAAACCGTCACCTGGCTGGTTCCACTGAGTCAGAGAAGCTGCGACAAACAGAGGGGTGTGGGACACCTCAAAGACTGCTGCAGCATGAAATAAACACGGACACCATTTTGTAATCAATGATTTTTTTATCTTTGAAAATGGAAGCAAGTGTTTGGACAGAATACTATGGCCGCTCTATAAGAGCCGATCTAGGAGTAATTCACTGGTTCTCCTCTGGGATAGCACGGCTTTAAAAAAAAAAAAGACAAAACAGGAAAAATAATCCACGATGCTTCAGGCGAGACGGAGCCTGGCGGGGCATCCATTCATTAAATAAGTCACAACGCTCACCAAGATCAGGATGGCCTCTCCTGCCCCCTCCTCTCTGAGCCACATTTCCTATGGTGTTGCACCACCATCAGCAACAACTTTGTTTAATTAATTTGACAACAGAACCTTAAAACATTTCTGAATCTTAAAAATGAAGGTCCTCAGCAGATTACGATGACAAAGAAACATGTACAGGTCTGAATACAAGTCACTGTAATTACTGTTTTATGTCCCGTTATCCATTTCAATATTAAAAATACACACATACACATACACAAAACCACACCGAACATTCAGATGCCCTGAAATTATGGAGACAGCGATCCCAGTATCAGTTAAGAACACGGTACCTTTTCTATGCAGACATCACCCCCAGCTTGGCTGTGCATCTCAACCCACTGGCCACACTCTGCCCCATCCCAGTTCCCCGTGTTAGATGCTTCCAGCCAGGCCCATCCCCCCATCAGCACAAGCACGTGCAAACAAGTTCCCGTCATGGTCCCAATGGCACTAGACGTCGCACGTTCAATCACTGACACTTACTCCTTGCAAAACAGAGGCTCCTTAAATCTTGTTTCTCAAACATGCAGTATGACAAAATGGAAATGAGTTCTAGCTGGCCCTGGAATGGACAGGTGATCAGAGCTCAGGCTCCGGCTCCCCTGAGGCTGGGGAGCCTCTGTGCTTTGACAAAGCCTGGGTGCGAGCTGGAGGCAGAGCAGGTTAGTGTGCGTGGAAGGTGCAAAGGGACACATCTGTACATATTAAAGCTACAGCAGAGATCTGCGCTCCTGGTCTGGCTCCATTCTAGACCATTCTCTGTAGCCTCAGTCTTCAATAGCACCCTCTGGCCTCACCTTAGCCGAATGCAGTTAGGGCTGAAAGGCAGGAAGGAAAGAGGAATGGCTGGGGGAGCCCTGAGAGAGGTGGCTGCCTGGGTGAGGAAGAGGGAAGGCAGGAGCCTGGATGGTGCAGGGAGAGCCACTTCTTCCTCCAGCACAGCACGGGGACAGCATGGGACATGTAGGAAAGCAGAGGATCACGCGGGGCCGACACTCCCCTCCGAGTTCCCTTGTTTTTAGTCCCTCACTGCACTTGGGAGCTAGGCAAGCTGCTGAAATGGGCAAGAAGGAACACTCCACAGTACGTGTGTCTTCTTGTCCCCGGCACCCTTGTCAAGTATTGACTGAAACCTGATGTTTAGTGATGAATGCAACCGAGTCTGCGTATACAACAGAACTGCAGGAGCACATGCTAGTTTAGGTTAGAGTATAATCATCTGAAGCACAGGACACCCAAGAAGCAAAACTCCATCCTGGTACAACCACCCAATTCCTACAAAAGGGAAAGGAAGGAAGGGAAGGGTACGGTGAGCATTTCTGATCAGAAGACTCAATGAAATGGGGGGGGGGGGGGGGGATACGAATCCACGTGATTTTTCAAGTCTCCTTGTGCACAGTCATTACGATGACCAGGTTTGTGCTGCAAATGAGCCAGCACAATGTGGCTACTGCTCTGATTGTTCTCAGATGAATGTTTATACAAAATAACATCTTATTTTCATTTAGATTATAAACATACACAGTGCTGTCCCTTTCGAATTAAGGAGAAAAAAAACAACAAAAAAAACCCCACACACAAATACTGCAAAGTAGCAAAATACAAAGGAAAAATAAAAGCTACTTTTGGTTTTGGCAACATTAAAAAAAGAAATATAAAAAGCAATGTGGCATTGGTCCCTATTTGTTAAAAAAAGGTACTTGGGCACGACACTGAATTAGAATTGGTTGGTTTTCTAAAATTCAGAGTATCTTGGATTTTAAAAGTAGCACTTTTGTCTTAAAAGTTCAACAAGTCACATATAACACTTAAAACATCAAAAAAGCTTTCTGATAAAAAGCTCTGCTTTTAAATCACATTTTGTTTCTGCAAATTTGGGAGCCGAATTGCGTTCTGACTGGAATGTGGCCTATCGCTGGTGGACAAACCTGAAATGAATGTCTCCAAATGGCAGTGCCTCCCTCTCGCCCTCCCTGGGACCACACCAACAACCAGCTACCAAGCCCGAGTTCTTGCTCCCATTTTGGGGGTGGGGGGGACCTTCAGGCGGCTATCTTCGCCATCTGCTGTTCTAACTTGGAAATACGCTCATCTTGATTGAAGATTGTGTCTTTTATAGATTTAATCTCTTTTAAAATCTCATCCAACTTGGCTTCATTTTGCTAAGGAAACAAAAAGAGGAGGAAGGAGAGTCTTACAAATAGTGTGTGTCATCTTCACTGAAAGCCCCCCTGTCCACATCTGGGACAGCACTGGCCAGTGCCCAGGACCGGAAGGAGCTTTCTAGAGGCCCAAGCCCGAGCCAGCCACACACACCCTCAACCTCCTGCGGTCCTTACCACGCTGGTCGTGTCTGCAGTCTTCTTAGGGACGCTGATCAGGTCACACTTCTTGTTTGCAGGGGGCTTGCTATCCAGAATGTTCTTCTTGACCACCTTGAGGTCCCTGTTTTTGCCTGGGATGTATCCGTGCTTCAAGGAGATGAGGACTGGATCTGCGTTCTTCCCTTCAAACCACTCTTCTGCCTCTAGCGCTGCTTCGGGCCCCGCTGTGTCAGGATACAGGTCATCTTGGAAAAGGTCCGACTACAAGAGACAGTTTTGGGAAACCCTCAGGTGAAGAATCACAAAGGTTGGGGATCTGAGACACAGAGTACTTCGAAAACTGGGCACTTACCTTCCTGGGAACAGTCATGATAATAGGCTCACACTTTCTCTCATGAAGTTTGAAGAATCTTCAAAAAGGAAATAAAGGCAAAGTTGCATTAAGTAAAATAGGAGGCCAAGTAACAGGCTCAATAACAACCACTTTTCTACAATGCTATAAGGGATCTGAAATGCTCCTCCCGCCACCGCAGCTGCCCCACCCTGAGGAGTGGGCAGAACTTAGCATTCCCAGTTTACAGGTGGGAAAGGAGAAGCCGCGAGCAGCTACACTAGGAAAAGGTGCTTGGGAGACAAGACCCAGGAGTAGATCTATGCAGGAAGGTGACAGTCAAATCCCAACTATCTGGGGGCAGACCCACTGTGGTAGAAATGGTAACACCACCAACAATGATTCATTTGTGTAAAGTTACCAGGTCAACAGACAGGAGAGAACGAACAATTACCTATCAGTATCTATGACTTAGATGACAGGTCTTCTGCCAACCTGAGGTGGTAAAACATTTATAAGTATAAAAATGATTGTTTAAAGGGAAAACAATACATTCCTAGGAATTAAAATTTTGGCATCCAAGCAAACCACAATATACTTAACATTTAAAAATTTAAAATCATCCCAAACGTGGAAAGCAGGAAACCTCTCCAGCCGGTAGAGTGGAGAAAGAGATGACCTGGGTTTGACTTCCAGCTCAACTACTGCACAGCCTGAGCGTGTGCCCACCTCACCCAGCCTCAAGTTCCTCATCCTTCCAGTGGAGGTAAAACAACACCTGCCTCACAGGGTTGCTCTGAGAGGTAGGAGGTGACCATGCAACGGGCTATGCAGAGCCTGACATATATGATAAGTGCTCAAGAAACAATAAATAGGAGGGGTCCTGAACGATCTCATGGCCTTTAAAACTTTTAGGCGACAATGAAATAAATGTGTTCCCAAATACTGAATGTAATATTAAATTCAAATTCAATATATTTTGAAGCACGTTTCGATTGGTGTGGTTTCAACCACAATCTTTAATTAGCTGAGACAGCTTTCTTCATTACTCCAGCTATAGAGTTAAATGTATTTAAAAACAAAACAAACAAACAAAAAACTCCATACTGGCTGATATAACAAAGGGCTTAAAATTTTATTTTTAACGATGTGTTGATTATTTGACAAGTGAGTGACCAGAACAGCATACTTAGACAAATGTCCACAGAAACAGAGCGTCACATAACGTGGGCCAGGACCTTAGCCTGACAACACAGTGCTACTTGTTCTGTTGTTTAAAATGGCCAGTGGTGAGTCTCCTGAGTATCTTATGTTGACTAGTATGAGAAAAGAGTCTTCTCCCTAGGAAGCCCACTAGCATTATATATATATATATATATATATATATATATATATATATATATATATATATATATTTGTAAACGTATCTTTATTGATTTCAGAGAGAGGAAAGGAAGGGGGAGAGAGAGAGAAACATCAATGATGAGAGAGTCATTGATCGGCTGCCTAGCCCGCAACCTGGGCATGTGCTCTGACCAGGAATCAAACCCCAATCTCCTGGATCCTAGGTCAATGCATAACCACTGAGCCACGCCTGGCCAGGCCCCACTAGCATATTATGGAATAGAATTTTTTAAAAATCCAGAGTAGTACAGAGAGGCAGGAGTTCTATAACACTTCCCAAATCAAGCCACCCCAACTCAAGACTCCACTGTAGGTCTCTGGTTTCCCTAGTTTAGGATCCGTGGGGTCCACAATCCACTTTGGAACCTAGTTCATCCCCTCAAAGGGTAGGAAAAGCATTCCTTATTTCCATCCCAGGGACAGGCTCTCCCCTGCTTGCCTCCCAGGGGAGACTGGCCACAGCCTCAGCCTGAATACAAGAGATGATGGTTTCGCTCTTCAAATATGAGTCCAATACACACAGGCTAAGCCACTTAACTGCTGCACTTCAAGTTATAAAATCTGAAGAACAGAGAGGGGCACAGGTAGAGTAAATGATTTTGAAAGGTACCTCCCTGCTCTAAACTCCATGTCTCTAAGTACGGGCAGGCAATGAGACACTATTCTATACCACACACAAGGGTAGAAAGACCCGGGCAGCACAGAACTACGTGGTGGTGTGTTCCTCTTGTAGAACATAGTCAGTATAAACAATTTCAATACTTTACAATGCTGCTTCTTTACCTGGCAATCTCACACTTGTTAACATCCAGTCCCCTCTTGGGCATGTAACCCATCCCTCTCTGAGGCTCCTTGCTGCTGAACGTGTTGAGGTAGTGGACATATGGGGATTCATCAGTGATCTCAAAATAGCGGATACTGCTGTCACCCTACAAGAGATCGGAGACAAGTCTGTGTTTACTATTAAGTGAAATATCTGAGTTAAGTGGGTGTCTCTTTCCCCTATAAATCCAGCATTAATTAGGACTCCAATACAGTGGCTGATTTTTCTTCCTCTTAAGAGGCCTGCCTAAAGCACATGATGGTTTCTCCTCCTGGCAGAGTAAGCCCTCACCAATCAAACACTAGCATGCCCTTTAAAGTCTCCTCGGCCCCCACTGAAGCCTAGACACCAAGTCAGAGTCAGAGTCGGTCAGAGTCAGGGCAAAAATGTTAATGCCTCTGCCAAACAACTGCATTGCAATTCAACTTCAAGGACAAATGAAAGACCAGGAGGACTGTTGAGAAGGCAACTATTGATCTGAGTTATTTGTTCATTGGCATACAGCAGTGTCCTTCAGAGACCTGAGAGCACCAACACCAGACAATCTACATAACAATAAAAACAAAGACTTCCCTCATTAAGAGGCTGTAGTTTTAGTGACATCCTTGAATGCCACAAGGTTTGCTATCTCATTGCAATGTATAAATGCTGTAATAATCTTGCTTAGAATGGTCAGATTTTTTTGGAGATCTGAAACATATGCTAGTCTAAGTATAAATAATTGCCATGCAGTTATACCAACCTGAACAATGAAGGCAATAGGCAATTCTGCCTCATAGAAGATATAAATATAGGCATATATATATCAGTGAGGACACACATGTGCACACGTATGAACACATAAATAGCTAGGCAGTATCAGACCCTCACAAACCTCTATCTTCACAATTTCCCTTTGTTTCAATCATATACATAAAAATCTAAAGCAATGGAAAAGAGGCTAAACACATACTACTTGTTTTCTGCATACTAAAGATAATTTTCCACCTAGCGTTAACAACCTCTGAGTAACATTTCCTTTGGTCTGTTTTGATGCACTCCATGGCAGCTGTTAACATCAGAAGTAAAATGACTTTCAAGGAAACAGACAAGATCTCAGTTTCTAAGCGACTGACCTATAAAATGTAAAGCAGCCCTGCAGTGGTTCAGTGAACCACGAGGAGAAGTAAAACAGCATCCGGGCTTTGCCCACAGAGGGGCATCCTACCAGATCCGAGGGACAACGTTACTCTACTTTTAGTAATTCATTTATTTCAACTACAGAAATTTCTAAGGAAAAGTGAACCTACAAAAGAATAATACTGAGGTTACCACCTACTAAAATGAAATAATAATAATAGAGCCACCAGAAGTTTAGTTAGGCAGAGATTGATAGGTAGGAGGAGAGTCTTTTTATTTCAGTGTGGGGCCTTCCTATAACAACTGTCACCTCATGAAACTTGAATCAGGCCACATGGTTTCCAGCCTAGGGCCCTACCAATGAACTCCAGGAACAAGAACCTTCTGGAGAGTCCCTGAGGCCCTAAAGGCTCACATCCCCAAAACACCATCCTCCTTGGGAGTGCATGGCATGCAGCAGTAAGTACTAAATACCAGTCTAGAATTGCCCAGCAGACTTCAGCATGACAGGTGGCGAACTGGTCATTCATCCCCGATACCAATTAAGAGAAATCTGCAATCACCAACCACATAGCACCACCATGTAAAAGTCAATCAATAATAAATTTAAAACAAACAAAAGATCAAAAAACCAAAAACTTAAATGAAAAAATAAAACAAAACACCAGCATGTACTCTTTATCTCTCTGGAGTGCCAGAGCAGATTTTCCTGCCACATCTGCCCCAACCCTAGCCCAATCCCGCCTTCCATGAAAAGTACCGAACCCGGTATGTTATTACCACACAACTGGCAAGTTAGAAACAGTCCAGTCTCACCCCAAACATAACAAAATCATCCGTCCTTATTTTAGCTTAAGACACAGCACATGTCAAATTAATTAAAATGACACAATGCACTGTCTATCTACTAAATCTCTGAAGGATATACTTTCCTCCCACAGGATTAAATTTAATATTAAACATCAAAATGACTGCTTACCTTTCCACATAAGTAAATGATACTGGTGTCAGGGTCATAGAAAGGTAGCAACACCCCATTGCTAGTGTCCATTTCATGAAGAGCAATTGGTTCCTGCATATTTTTCTGAAAAAAAATTATACACACACACTTTAAGGATAAATTTTTGTAACCTTACTATGCATTCTTTTATCCCTAATGAAGTTAGCCATCTCCCTACAATAATGAAAATTTGAACAATGCACATATAACACTCATACATGTAAACACCACTAGGGATACTAAATGGCACCCAATTGACTGAAAATCATGTTGATTTGACCACTTAATTAATCACACATGTGTGATTCTATGACAAAGATGAGAGTGCCCTTCCCCTTTGTGACTTTTCTCTTTAAAAAGTACTTTTTTCCTATTATAAAATAAATATAAGTTCTTTAAAAAGTTACAAGGAAGAACATAAAGATCACGCCATATGCCATCATCCTACAGTCCACTGTGGCAGAAACCATGACCATTTTGGTCTATTTCTTCCAACACATGTACACATACAAATTGGGATCATACCATATGTGCAGGTTAGTATTTTTTCCACCTATGTGATTATAAACATTTCCCCAAGCATGACTACTCTGATTTAGACATTTGATCATATTCTTTATAAAATATAACTAAGTTTAGAAATCATTTCCCAAGTCTGGATTGCTCACGCATTCTTTTATAAAAATACAGTAAACACAGACTCTTGAGAGTACCACAAATACATATTTGGAAGACATTTAGCACTGAGTCTCTAGTGAGAATGAGAACTTCACATCCAATTTAAGACAAGTGGGAGTTCAGAAAACCATACTAAGAACCCCGTAATCTATGTAGCAACCCAAGACCCATTCAGAAAAGGGGGAGAGCTCGGGTGTAAGCTGGCGGGCAGGCGGGAAGGCGCGTACCGGGTTCCAGAGGGCCAGCTGCCGCTCACTCATGCGGCTGAAGCCCGTGGTGAAGACGTTGCCGTCAGCCAGGAAGATGGCTCTCATGGGCCGCGCGCCTTCGTGCGCCTTCTCCTTCTCCTGCAGGCGGGAGCGGGGCACATCACGCACATTCCAACTGCAAAAAGGGGGCCCACACCCCCAACCCGGCCACACCCCGCGTGCCGTGCATGTTAACCAGGTGTGTGTGTGTGTGTGTGTGTGTGTGAGATTAATAACCACCTCCTCTCCCCAGACAAGGAAACAAAGTGACACTACATGATTTGGTCAAGTTCCCTCAGCTCAGGTTAGCAAGTGTCACTCCTTCCACCATGCCCTGCTGCCAACCCAAGTCCATGCACTGCAAAAACAAGACACCTGGGAGGGCTCTGCCAGCTGTTTCTCTCCCAAGAGGATGATAACCTAAAGGAGAGTAGCCTGCTACATCTTTGTGAGACACTTCAACAGTCATTTTTGGAGCAGGGTGAAAATCAATTAATCAATTTTCAGTACTAAGCCAGGAATGCAGTTAACTTGGGTAGCTGATCTAGACTTGTCAACTCTTAAAGACTCTAGCAAACTGACAAAAACTTTGTTTCTTTGTGAAAATGGGTCACCAAGTGGGAGGTAAGACTTGGGTAAAGCTGGAAATGCACAGCTCTGAAGAGAAGCTGGCTGGGAGGCAGTCAGAGCCTGTCCCGCCTTCTCCTGCACACAGCCAGGGCTCTGGCCAGAGGCATGGTCCGTCAGGAGACGCAGACCGCTCACTCCCTGGGGACTGAAGAATACTCACAGCAACGACCTCTGGTCCCCTGGGGTCGATCACTCTCACTTTCTTGTCTTTGGAAGCCGTGCAGATCAAGCTGCCGTTCCGGTTCCAGCTGACATTGTAAATCATGTCTGAATGCATGTCGTCCAATGTTATCAGGGCTTCCCCTGTGCCCACGTTCCAGATGATGATGGCATTGTCACAGCCTACGGGCAAACACAACCACGCCCCAGGTATTAGAAATACCTGGACAATGACACATTTGTTGCACTGAAAGGAAGGTGCTGACAAGAGGCCCTACTTACTGGGGGTTAAAAACTGAAGTGACAAAGAAAAAAGACATTTGCATAAGAGAAATCAATGTTAAAGTAAAAATACAGCTTGTTAAGTTTGGGTTCGTATGAAACAAACAAAAACAACCACCAAACCAAACAAAGAACTACAAGAAAATAAAATCCGATGTTTTTGTTTGTTTGTATGAATCCTCACCCGAGGATGTTTTCATTACTTTAGAGAGAGGAAGGGAGAGAGAGAGAGAAACATCCGTCAGTTGCCTCACGTACACACCCCAAATGGGAACTGACCCCGCAACCTAGGTGTGTGCCCTGACAGGGAACTGAACCCGCAACCTCCTGGTGTATGGAATGACGCTCCAACCAACTGAGCCGCCCGGTCGAGGCCTATGTTTTCTTTTCCTTAAACATTTTTTTATTGATTTCTTAGAGAGAGGGGAAGGGAGGAGAAAGAGAGAGAAACATCCATGAGGAACATCAACCACCCCTATCAGGGATGAAGCCCACAACCCAGGCACACGCCCTGAGGGGAACTGAACTAGCAACCTATGGTGCATGAGACGATGCCCAACCAACCGAGCCACACCGCCAGAGCAAGGCCTATGTTTTTTTAAAAGTTAACCGGGCTGGTGGACCCCAAGTAATTGTCAATTTTCTTTTCTAGTAAAACAAGCATCAGAATGAATATAGCTCACTTCTTTTCCAGTGGAGCTAAAAATAAAGACCTTTTAAAAAACTGTTCAGGACACTCAACAAAGATGGTAGATGGCAGGCTATGCAAATCAACGATGCTGTACTATATGGTCTTGGATTAAAGTGCAGCTGATTACAGTAAGTGGAAAGGAAATGCAAGGACTGGCCTAACTGGCTCACAACAGATCTTTATCTTTAAAGGGGGAGAAAAAATAGGCCAAGACTGGCCTGATTTGAGAAGCCCAAGTTGTTATCACGTAGGCATGTGGATTCAGAAACTGTCCCCAAAGAGGCCACACTGTTGACTGAGCCACAACTGATCAAAACCCTTCCTTTGAGGGTCTGCCCCAAGTCCCCAAGTCTCCTTTAAAAAGAACATCATTTGTTGCTTCCAGAACATAATTTCAAGTATAAAAAAAAATAAAGGAGTGGACAGATATTCTGAAAGTGGATTCTTGCCAATAAGCCAATTTTGCAAGCATTTCAGAAGACTTAGTCACTAATATCCAGAACACCTAAGTACCTAAGAGTGAGAAGTAGGAAATGGGTGGAAAAACTGCACAACAGAAGAAAAGTTGGAGAGGAACTCTGGGCTGGAGACTTGACCCTTCCTCTGCCTCGTTTATCACAGGCAAATAGGTAACTTCAGCCACTGAGGATGGGTCGTATAGTCTTAAAATATGCAAAACACGGCAACCAAGCAGGGGGTATGCAGGAGGCAGCCAATCAATGACTCATCATTGATGTTTCTCTCTCCTTCTTCCTTCCTATCTCTGAAATCAATAAAGATATATTTAAAAATAATAAAATAAATAAAAATAAAAAACCAGAATCCTATGTAATGTCTTTTTTGAAGAGTAATCAGTTCTTGACTTCAATAGGTTCCTGGCATTAAACTTTTTATTTAACTCACTATATCATAAATGTCCTTTATTCCCAGCTAAAAACTGAACTTACCTCCCCCTCGTCCTTTCCAGTGGTGAAGAGAAAGATCTTTAAAATTCTAGGACTAACATTAGTATTCCTTTTCTCAGGAATTAAGGTATAATTTACATACAACACAATGCACTCATTTGAAGAATACACTCATAGAGTTTTGACAAATATATATATTCATGTAGCCACCATCACAATCAAGATATAGAACATTCCTGCCCGGCCCTCATGACTCAGCAATTGAGGATCGACCTTTGATCAGGAGATCAAGGTTTGATTCCTGGTTGTGGGCTCAGTCCCCAGTGGGGGCATGCAGGAGACAGCCAATCAACAATTCTCTCACCATTGATGCTTCTATCTCTCTCTCTCCCTCTCCCTTCCTCTCTCTGAAATCAATAAAAAAATTAAAAAAAAAAAAAAGATATAGGACATTCCTATCACTCCGCGAAGCTTCCTTTTGCCCTTTCTATTGCTTCTATAAAAGAAGATAAAATCTCAAATTTTAAACAAAGGAACTGAGTTTTTTAAGATGAAACTTGGAATTTAAAGTGGTTTAACAATGAGAAATCAGAAACAGCATCAATGTCCAGAAATAAGGGGCTGCTTTAAACAACTGAGGTTTAAATAGTCCAGACAATGGATTATTAATGGAGTCATTAAAAATATCATAGGGAGAATGGCCCATGAAAAAGAGCACACGTGCAAAGCCTCTGAGCCCATCGTCATGTTTAAAATCCTTGATGTGTGTGCACAGAAACATCTTCTGGAAAGAGACACCAAAATGGTAATGATGTTCCCTCCGGAAGGTCGGATTTCAAGTGATTTTTCTTTTCCTCCTTTTGTTCATATGTAACCTCCATAATACACACGTACTACTTGTATAAGGAGACCAAAATGAAAGTATTCCTTAACAGGATCGCCCTAAAGGTGGCCACAACACCAGAGCTGGGGCCCAGGGCTCCTGGTTCCCATCTTCTGTGTTCCTCCTACTACATTAAGGATAACTGAAACTCGCCCATGGAGGGCCCCAGCAGGAACCATGAATCTGCTGAAATTATAGGCCAACAGGTAAGCATCTGTTCATTTTTCTAAGCAGGAAGTCTTTATCTCCCACCAGACTGTCAAAGTAGCCTTAACACATGTGCACATATGGGTTGGGGAACCACTGCATCTCAGCACCTCATCATGGATTCCTAATGATCTGCTTCAAAACTGTTTAGCCCACAGTCAAATGCATTTGCTGCTCCCCTCCACAAAAAGGGCTGCAAGAAGCAATGACGAGAGGAAAAGAGAAGACTGCTTAGCTCCTACCTGCACTAAGAAGCACGTTGCGGGCTGTTGGGTGCCAGGCCACAATGCCAACTCTCTTTGAGTGGCCTTCTAAAATCACCACAGGTTCAGTCAGGGAAAGGGTGAGTCCATTTTCTGGAATCTGCCATACCTGTTGGGAAAGGAAGAGAAAGACGACCCATCTTTCATTGTCACATTTACTGTGATCATCCAGTCTGAATACTTGTTCTGCATAAACAGCACATACAATGGTCTTTGGATAAAATGCAGAATAATACGAAACGACTGTGAACAGTTGTTTTTAAAATGTAATAAGGATTAAAGATCGAAATATCCACAAGGCCTGCAAAATGTTACCTCCCCATTTGCAGCACTGAGGTGAGATCCCCTAGCCAAGTCCAAGGCTTCTGAGGAAAGAGCAACTCCACCTACCAACGGCTCTTTGGGGATGGTGCATTTTCAAAAACATCATATTTTCTATAACTTTACATTTGGAAAATAAAAATATACCTAATAGTTTTGTAATATGTACCATAGAAAATAAATCTTACAAAAGTAAAATAAAGAGAACCTCATCAAAATCAAAAACTTTTGTGTTTCAAAGGATACTATCAAGAAAGTAAAAGACCAGCCGGAGATGGGAGAAAGTCACCTGCAAGTCATACATCTGATAAGGGCCTTTTATCTAGAACATACAGAGAACTTCTACAACTCAATAAAAGGAAAATAATCCCAATTTTTTGAATGGGCAAGGAATCTAGACAAGCATTTCAAGGAAGGTATTCAAATGTCGAAAGAACACAAGAAAAGCTGCTCGATATGTTTAATCATTAGGGAAGTGGGAACCAAAACCACAGTAAAACATCACCTCACATCCACCAGGAGGCTGGAATGGAAAAGACAGATAACAAGGGCTGGCGAGGATGTGGATGAACCAGAAAGTCCTCAGACACCGGGGCGGAAGGTCGCAGGCTGCAGCACTGCACAGACAGCCTCGGAGCTCCTCAAATGACAGAGCATAATTACCACGCAGCCCTGCAATGCTGCTCCTAGGTCTCTACCCAAAGGAGACGAAAATATATGCCCATGCAAAACTTGTACATGGATGTTCACAGCAGCGGCATCTGTAGCGGCCAAAAGGCAAAAGCAATCCAAATGTCCAGCAACTGACAAAAGCATAAACAAAATGCAATGCCTCTTCAGACAATGGAATACTATTTAGCCATAAAAAGGAACGAAGTACTGATACACGCTACAACATGGACAGAGCTTCTAAGTATTATGCTAAAGTAAAAGATGCCAGTCACAAAAGACCACATATGGTAGGATTCCACGTATATGAAAGGTCCGGAACAGGAGAAGCTATAGAGAAGAAAGTAGACTGGTGGTGGTTTAAGCTAAGGAGTTGGGGGGACGGTGATAGCGCAAAGGTATGGGGTTTCTTTTGAAGGTGGTGAAAATATTCTAAAATTGTCTATGGTTGTACATATCTGCAAATATACTAAAAGACATTGAATTGTACACTTTAAATGGGTGAACTATATGTAAATTATATCTCAATAAAGCTGTTTTAAAGTTCCTCTTGCTGGGTGAAAACTCAGAAGATTTGCCATATCCTAACTGGGGACATGCCTGAGCAGCAGGGAGAGAAAGGCACAGAAAAGCATCAGAATGTGAGAAACAAGAAACTTTATGTTTAACAATGGGAGGCCTGGGTTTCCAAAGACTTACGAACCACCCTCCGAGAAGAAAGGGTCTGAGTCACAGATAAGCTGAATGGCGCCAACAGCCCTGTAGAAAACCAGATATTAATACTTAAGTTTGTGAAAGGGCTCAAATTTAAAGTAACTGTCTTCTTACATATGAAGATTAAAATAAGTAATCTAGCAGCAAAAAAGATTTTAAGGAACTAGTTCATGAAAAATTTAGAACTTGCCAATAAAAAGTCATGCTCAACAGTGCAACAAGTGAGAAACGGAATTTTCCTTTGTTGGGGATTTTTAAGAAGGAGACAAATGACTATCTGTTTTGAATTGCTTAGTGGAAGTCAGAGATCTGGATTTGAGGAGTGTTTAGGGTTCAACTCAGTTCTGTTGTCCTGAGAGAAATTAGAACAAAAAGTTTGCCATCCTAAAGAGTGGGAAAAAGTCACGAGTTAGGCCACCATTCATTTTAACAGCTAAATTCTGCCCCAGCTAAATACAACCCCTTATGCAAATCATGGCGAAATAAATATGGCTTTTGAAGGCCCAAGTTTAGGATGTCACCTATTTCTGCTGAACACTCATCATTCAGCAAAATTTAAACAAGGCAGGTACAGACACACATAGCAGGCAAACGAAACCTGCCTTGTCTCTCTCTGTCCCTCACCCAGACCACAGCCTCTCCCGTGGGAGACTGTGGGTTTCCGCTCCCCTTCCCCACCTGCCCAGCACTACATAATGCTTTCATCCTGACATGCACTATTTTTATTAAAGGGCTTATGATTAGTAAAACAGCTCCAAATTCAACTTGGCTATCTGAATATAAAGGGGAGCTAAAAATTTGAACAGAGAACAGAAAATGACTACTAATTTGACCAAAGCGTGAAGTCAACAGAGAAACAAATGAAATGAGACTTGAGTGACTCAACAGGAAATGCATCCTGACAACTGAAAGAGTGGTGATACCACCTGCTATCTCCAGATGGCACCATAACCAAGGGCTGCTGGGTTTTCTTGCAAGGATTGCAAAACCTCTGTGCCTGAGTGAACACGATGAAATAAACAGTGCGTTTTCCAAGTCCCTAAATGAAGGGAAGTGATGGGAGGCTGTGGCGAGAATCAGCATTTCCAGCTTAAATATTAGGGCATAAGCGGAGCTTATCAGGGAAAGTCACCTTTCCCTTTCTCTAGCTTCTTCATCCATCTTCTCTCCTTGGATTGTGAAGAAATTTTAATGATGAAGCAAAACATTTATTATATAATTTGCAGAATAAAGAAACTCCATTTCTTCTATATGTCACTTCTGGGAGATTCAATGGTTCCTTCAACTAGGTTTATGCAGTTAATATAGGCACCTAACCCATTTTACTACCTCACACATTCATGCAACACATTTCTTTCTTTCTTTTTCCATTAAAAGGGACTCTTATCCTTTGCGACAGCATGGATGGGCTGGAGAGTATTATGCTAAGCAAAATAAGCCAGTCAGAGAAAGACAAATACCATACGATCTCACTAATATGTGACATCTAATGAACAAAATAACCTGATGAACAAAACAGATCCAGAGGCCTGAACACCTGGAACAGACTGACAAATGTCAGGGGGGCTGGGGGTGAGAAGGACTGAATAAAGGGAGGTGAAGGGATTAGCTAAAGACCATATATGCATAGCGCATGGACACAGACAACAGTGTGGGGAGGGCCAATGGAAAGGGGGTCTGAGTGGAGGTGGGCAACACATTTCTTGAGTAGCCACCATGAGGCAGTCCACTACCAGGTAATGTGGGAGGGATGAGGAAAGAGGAGACTTCCAGGGGACTGAAAACCAAAGACGGCAAAGGCAAGGGGTGTGACGCAGAGGGTTAGGGCGTGGGCTCTGGGGCCAAAGAGATCCCGGTTCAAATCCTGCCCAGGCCACTTACTGTGAGGGTCCTGGGCAAACAACTCAGCACCACTGTGCACAGAGGCAACAGCAGTGCCTACACTTCCTCGGGCTGCTGTAAGTATTCAATGAGTTAATAAGGCCCTTAGAACAGTGCCTGGCATACAATCAGTGCCCCAAAAATGTAGAGACAGTCTAGAGGAGTGGTTAAGAACACAGGCTCCCGAACTAGAACAGACTGTTCAAGTCCTGATTCGGCTACATATCAGCTGTATGACCATGGGGACCCTCACTAACCTGTCTGGGCCTTAAGTCTCCTCACCTATTAAATGGGAGTAATAATAAACCTGCCCTCACTGGGTTGTTTTGAGGACCAATGTGGTAATATGACCCTAAAGCGTTTAGAACAACCCGGCCGGGTGTGGCTCAGGGGTTGAGGATCACAGGAGGTCAGGGCACATGCCCAGGCTGCAGGCTCAATCCCCAGTGGGGGGCCTGCAGGAGGCAGCAGATCAATGACTCTCTCATCATTGATGTTTCTCTCTCTCTCTCTCTCTCTCTCCCCCTTCCTCTCTGTGAAATCAATAAAGATAAATTTTTAAAAAATAAAGCGTTCAGAATGATGCACGTGTTATTACAAGGAAACCAGTGCATGTAACCAAGGCTACGCTGGTATAAGCCAAGTGCTGAACGAAAATACAAGTGTCATGAGGTATATCCAGGAAGGCTCCATAGGGAGATGACCTGACAATAAAAGGAGTTAGGTGACAGGAGGAAGGAAAGAAGGAAGGGGATGATGAAGGAAGGAAATCAAGTACCCAGTTTCCAAATAAAACGCACAGACGCATAGAGCAATTTTCTAAAAAGTGAATGCACCAAGGAGGCTGGCTGAGTGGCTGACAGGAAAAAGGCCAGAGTAACAGCACAGGCATGAGGATTTACGGTGGGAGGGGAAGGTGACTGGAAAAGCCTGTAAAACTAAATGAAAAGACCATGGAACCTTTGCCTCCACTGGTAAAGGTGGTGGTGGTCTCCACTGTGGACTGTGGAAAGAGCCGGCAGAGCGGTCAGTCTCTCCACACGAGGCATGCACCCCCTTGGTTGGTGCCCGCTGGCCCTACTCGAAGGCCTGTCACTATGCACTCTCTGCCCTCTTAGGACTGTCTGCTGATCCGGGCACTGGCCTTGCAGTTTGGCCTGAAGAGGTCTTGCTGTCCGCAGCACCAGGACAACAAAGCAAAAATGCCACTTGGTACATCGTCAGGATTTGTGTGCGCGATCTGGGACACAGCCTGGCATGGAAGGGTGCTGGCCTAAATGTCAGCAGATATACGGCTCTGTCAGAGCTGGGACACTAACTGTGTCATTAAAAAGGGAACTCGCTTCTTGGAGCCCCGATTTCCTTGTTTGACACTGGGGACAGCATCAGCTCTGCTTCCTCACGGGTTACTGGAAGGGTCAAGTGAGCTAAAACATTTTGCATACCCAAGCACTACCTTAATATGAAATACTCAAATAGGGTGACCTTTGACAAAACTGTCACTCCCTGGGCCTGTGTTTCCCGAGTTGTAAAATGGGAGAGATTTCCGCCTGACTTTGCTGGTGCAATGATTCACTGTAATCATGCATGTAAAGGCTTAAAAACAGTGCTTGGCAAGAAACAGTCCCTACTATATGTTCATGATTATTTTTCTTGCTGTTACTATGACCACCGTGAATTTTTAAGTCTGAACATCATAATTTCTTAGAATGAGTCTTATCTTCAAGTTAATTCAGCACTGTGCCCAACAGTCTAATTTATATCCAAAATACCACGTGTATGAAGGCTCAAGTTCGCCTAGGCCACTTAGCACAGATGAGGACAACTCTGATCTCTAGGCAGGTCCCTTAGCTTTGCTCTGCTCCAGGGATACAGGCTCTAATACCCAGCAGCTTTTTCAAAACCATGTAATGGGTAGAGAGGAAAAGGTATCACACATCCCCCGCTGTGCCAAGTGGGCATCTCAGCACAGCAGGGACTGGCAGCTCTATCCCCCTCCATTTGGCTTTTCATTTTTGTTTTTTAAATAATAATGTGTGTTCCTGAAATTTTCTATTTGGACGACACATTACTATGGCAGTGTTTTGTTTTGTTTTGAAAGAAAGGGAAAAACACAATCAGTCCCAAGGGCTTCCAGATGAAAAAGTGAATCAACCAGTGAAAACCCATCGTGGTTCTGGAAAAAACAACTTTAAGCACATGTTCAGGAACTGCTGTGTCACCGGCATCTCCTTCACATGTGAAATTCTGAGTACGGAAAAGGGGCAGCTCAAGAAAACACTTCCCACAATCAACACGGAAAATTAAGAAAGAGGTTTCTCACAAGTAGTAATTTTATTTTATTTTATTTGCAAGTAATAATTTTAAAGTGCAGTTTGCTTGATGGCTTTATTTCTCAAACACGGTGCAAATTTAAAGTGGACACAAAGTATTTCCAGACACTGCTCCCCAACGTTAAACACCCATCATGAACTTGCTACTGGGCTAGGCACTAGAGTTACAGCCATAAAAAGGGCTATTTCTCCCAAAGGCCCTATTTTTTAAATGCTAAGGAAACCAATTCCAAAGGGAAAATGAAGGAAAAGATGATCTTAAGAGACAGGAAGAGACTTACAGATTCTGTAGCAGCTGCAGAGCAGCATAATCCCCTACAGATCCACTAACCCCACGGGGCAGGAGGCACAGTCACGACATTCATAAATGAACCATGACATTAAAACAACATTAGTTTTGGGAAAATCAAGAGCTGGGAGCTGGGGTCTGATTTGCCAAGGCTATAATACCTACTGGCAAATGGCCCAGATGTAATCTGTACAAAAAGGAAATGACATGAAGCCCTGCTGAAGCACTGAGAGGGACAGGATCCTGAGGAACGTGCTCTCACCACCAACTACAACAGCACTTCCATTTTTACTTGAGGACAAAAACTGTATGAGGAAAATTTACAACAGAAGCAAAAATGTGTAAAATAGGGAGTTTTGTTTTTGTGTGAGGCTAATTTGGGAGAATGGAAAAGTGTCCCTTTAAACTTGATTATTGGGACTATTCAGACCACCTAGCTGCAGACAGATAAGACACCTACTCTGCCTTCAATCTTCCCTTCTCCCAGACTCTGCAAGAAACAATTATGCAACTGTGCTGAATTAGCCATTTTTAAAATTCGTGTTTGATTACTACCCTGCAGGTAAGGGACAATGTTGAATCAATACCATCCACAAAACTCAAGTTGGCTGCTCTTTGTATTATTTAAAGCACAGTTCTTTTCTTGGAGCTAAAATTTTCCCAAGTACAATACCAGTAGCCAGATTCTCGAAAACTCTCTATGAGAAGATACTGGAGAAAAAACCCTCACAGTACCAAAAATATGGAAAACCGAGGAGTGAAGCACAGTTTCCAGGAGGAAGGTTCATGAAATTGCACTTGCTGGAATAGAACATCACTTGAAATAGCAGTTGCATTGAAAGCAGTACCTTACATGCATCTGAGATTAGTGTGTGCATACTGTCAAAGAGCCGATGAGCTAAATCAGGATGGTCTAGTCATCCTTGGAGTCCTTGAGAACCAGGGTTCTTAGTGTGGAAGAAAGGCTAAAGAGATACGATATTAAAGAGCTTACATAAAAACTCTATAGCCCTGAATTTTAATTGGAAATATTAAAATGAAGTCATAAGAATTACATCTTTAAACATATATGTATATTCTGGCTCCATTTACTACAGTCTTTTTAAAAAAATTTTTTGTTTTTCAATTGCAGTTGACATTCAATATTAGTTTCAGGTGTACAGCATGGTGGTTAGACATTTATATAACTTATGAAGTGAGCCCCCCTCCCCATCAGTCTAGTACACAACTGACATCATACATAGTTATTACAATGTCTTAAAAACAATGATCACCATGTAACAATGAGCATCCCTAGCACCCAGACTGTGACCTAGAAATACCATTTTCTATTAAAAGAAACCAAAGTTTCTGAGAGAAATGGCTAATTTGAGGTGTGGGGCAAAAGATGCCCAGGATGAGCCCAGGACATCTTAGCATCCCAAACAGTAAGGGAGTGATCAAGACCAGGCAGGGTAGTCCCTTTGTAATAAACCACTGAACTCATTTAACTCACTTCACTGGACTCACTAAACTTTAGTGTGTTTTATAATAAAAATATGTTTTTTAAAGGGGCAACATGACCAATAATCTGGAGGCAGAAAGAGATGCATCAAACCTGCTTCTTCCAGAGAGGTCAAGACTCTCAGTCAGTTTAAGATTTTGGCATTAGGTCGAAATACTGTTCCTCTGCCTAACCAAAATGCGTCTGCGGCCATGAAAATGACCAATTTAGCAAGGCACATTAAACGGAACAATTCCTTTTAACAACAGCATATTTCTTTAATACACTCTGGCTGCCAACATTATGAGATCACAGGAGGAGTTATCCTCAGCCAAACGTCCATGAGGAAAAATGAGTAGATGTTTCAATGACACAGTTTAGGAATTAACTTGTTTACGTAAAATATTTTAATTAATAAAGGCTTCCAAACGATGTTTCTAAGTCTGGTTCAGTCCCCAGGAAATGGAGAGGGAAATAAAAGCAGCGGTCCCCTTGGCTCCTCACCTGACGAATGAGGGACTGCCTGCAACTTAATGACTACACCTGCTTCAGCACTTGTTTTGGGTCTCCCCATCTGCGCCAGCTTAACCTTTTCTACACATGTTGGACTAAGATTAAAAATTGATCCAAACCAGTAATTACTAAGACTAAGAAGAACATGATCAAGAAGAAGCAGCATTACATTAAAAAGTACCCCAGCCCTGGCCGGGTGGCTCAGTTGGTTGGAGCATCTTCCCATGCACCAAAGGGTCGTGGGTTCAATTCTCAGTCAGGTCACATACCTAAGTTGTAGGTTTAATCCCCAGTGGTTGGGGGCACATTCAGGAGGCAACCAATTGATGTTTCTCTCTCACATCAGTGTTTCTCTCCTCCCTCCCCTCTCTCTCAAATCAATAAAAACACATACACCAAAAAAACATTAAAAAAAAAAAAAAGGTTACCCCAAAGCCTGATTTCATATGTAACCTACTTTTGGAATCCAAATGAGGGACTATAAAGAAGTTACTTTAAAAATCTTTCAAAATGTTTGTACAGTTGCACAAAAAGGACTTTCTTAACCAGGGTCCATGAGACAGAACACATCTTCTGACATTAGCTTGGAAAGAAGTACTTGCAAAAACTCTTTACTATCTCTCAGTTCTGTCACATATTCCATTTTATCTGTATAACCTTTGGGATCTTATTTCACTGCAAAGTACAATTCTTAGCAGTGTTTTCTTTCTTTTTTAAGGGGAGAGGATGGGGCACATCATCCAATGGCATTCACAGAATTACTGGAAAGTCATTTCAGCTTCTCTAAAATCTTCCCACAGAACTGTCAAGCACATACAAACACACACTCATACAAAAGAAGAAAAAAGAAACATAATACTTTCATGTCATTAAATCTTGTATAACCCAATGGGCAATCAAAACTGCTACAATTTTGTGCTTTTCAAGCCTCCACACACACACACAAACACTCTCTCTCTCTCTCTCTTTCTGGAAGCAGGAGGTGAGTCTCACTGGTCTGTGTGCATGCTACTTTCTGGGAGCTTACCATAACCGTGCAGTCCTCTGAACCGCTGGCAATGACCTGATCGTTATGTGGGCACCAATCTATGTCAAGCACCGGTCCTGTGTGGCCACATACCGTAGGGTAGGATTTGTCGATTCGACCAGTCTGAAAGTAGGGAGAAACAAATTTACTATGTAACATCAATGCCAGAGTTTGTTTTCTTAGACCCATTCCTCCTTTATCACCTCCACCCAAAACTCTCAATGGTCTACACAGGATGACCTGCATATCAGTGTCAACTAGTAAGAACTGTTAACTTTCATTTCTAAAAATAGTTACTACTAAGGACACTCCACCAAATTAAAGATCCAAATTTCTAGTACCACAAAGAATTTAATCAACTGCATTAATAGACATAGCAAGAGAGAATACAAGTCTTTTACCAAAGTATTTTTCTATGATAGCCAAATTATAAATTATACATGTATTTCTGCTATAAAAAAGAAACATGGTATTATTCAAAATGCAAAATATAACTTTTAATATAATAAGTTAATATTCTTGAATACACAAAATAAGTTCTGGAAATGAAAGCACTGTGAGCAAGCAAAGTTAAGGTAATAAAAAGAAATGCTTTGACTATTGCTTAGGGACTAAAGGACATACTATGTTTTAATGTCTGTCTCTCAGCCGTCTTCAATCAACAGAAATGCCAGCCAGACAGCATAATTAAATTAACATCAGCTTAGATCTCATCCATTATCCAGTTCCACATCTCATTAAAAATACTATTTTTAATGTTGGTCATAAGTAGCCAATCACAATTTGTTCATAGTACACATTTAAATCAAACAAGCTGACTTGGCTTAGACCATTTTTTGTGTTAACCAGGACAAATGCTGTTTTAACAACAGGTGTACAAAAGGTACTTCCTTTTCAAACAGGTTAATGCCAGTCCATGCTGAGGCTCTACCTGTCCTAACAGCAGGTCAACAACAAAAAGGAATCACTGAAACACAAAACTGAACTCCTTTTTTGTTATTGTTGCACTCTTGTTATGGCAAGAAATCACAACACTGGGGCAGGATTCTTGGCAATATTTCAAGATCAATAAATTCTATGATTTCTTGATCAATAAATTCTATGATTTCATAGCTACTTTGACGTAGCTATGGAAATCTCCAGAGAAGCAGTATGCTAAAGTGCAAAGGCCATCAGCTCCAGAGTCAAACAACTATGGTTCCAATGCAGGTTGTACTGCTTAAACAGTGGGTGGCCTTAGGCAAGTCATGAAATTTCTCTGAACTTCAGATCATCATCTCTAAAATGAGTAACAATAATACTTATTTCCTAGGATTACTGTGAGGATTAAATAAGAGAATGTTTTTAGATAAATCATAACTTAGTATTACAATTATCTGTACAAGGGATGTAAAATCTAAGTATAGTACCTAGAATAAAGTAAATACTTAATAAAAAAAAAACTACTGTCACTTACTATTAGTTCTTCAAGCATAGTATGTTAATTTACTCCATTCTTAAGAATTAAAAATATTTGCTATCTGTGCATTTTTAGGGGCCAGACAGTGTGCTGAGTGTTGCAGATATAGAAGTGAACAGGACAGCCCTATCCCAGCTAAGCATGGAGTGCAGGGAGAGGAGAGAAGACATTTAAACCAACAATTAAAGTGCATCATGAGACATGCCCCACCAGAACAGGAACAAGGGTGGCAGGAACACAAAAGGGCAAGGGCATTCAGGCTTGTGGGGGTCATGGTCTTTGGGGTTGTTTCCTGCAGAGAAAAGTTAGTTCTAAGTTGAGTTGCGAAGATGAATGGGCCTGTCTACAGACCTATGGCCTGAGTTATTTTACATGTTTTCCCCTTTTTCTTGCAAAACTAATTAACTCTACTTCGGCTCTCCTGAATTACATCCCCCAAAAGGGGAGATAAAAGAAAACGCCAATGAACAAACACAATATTATACAGAATCTAGGTGTTGTAAGAGAAGCCACATGGGTCATTTACAGGCAGCAAAGCACCAATGGTTCAGAACCAGACTGTCTGGGCTGGAGTTATGGCCAAAACAACAGTGAACAAAATACCTGGTAAATGTAAATAGGCATTGACTATAAAACAGTAGTAATAACGACTAATTGAGATACAGATAAAACAAGGCAGACTAAAATATTAGGCAATAACATGTAGGATAGAAAGAGATACGACCAGAGTTCAAAGGTTTCAGGGTCTTTCTCTAAAGAAAGGCAGAAAAATTGACTAGTTTTAGACTTTGAGCCATGTAAGCATGGAAATTAAGGGTAAACGCTAAAGGGAAAGAAAATTTTAAATTCATATATAAGTGGACCCATGCAATTCAAGCCTGTGTTGTTCAAGGGTCAACTATTTTCAATCTGAGGTTAAGAATCCGAGTATGTGGTGGGCCAACTAGTAGTTACGGGCAAATGTTTTTTTACTGCAAGGGAGGTTGGATCAACAGTACATAATTTCCAAAAGGTGTGCAGAGTGGGAGGGAGGTTGGTGAAATAAAACAACATATTCAATCCAAAGGAAAGAGGAAAAAAAATTTTAAAGGCAAGAAAAAGCGTGAAAACTAGAAAGCACAAAATAAGATGATAGAAATAAAACTAACTATAAATCATAATTGTGGTAAATACAAATGGCTTAAATTTACCAGCTAGGGTGTCTCATTTTAGATTAAAACCAGTTACAAGACACATGTTTAAAATGATGACACCAAAGGCAACTAAAGGAGAGGCTATAAAAATATATACTAGATAGTTATACTAGAACAAACAGACTTTAAGATAAAATACATTATTAAGAATTAATGTCACATTTTAACATTTAAATAAACAATTTACAGGGAAGGTATAATCACTATGAACTTTAAACTCATCTGACTACATAGCTTTCAAATTTATTAAAGCACAGAAATAGACAGGGCTTGCCTTAAGGAAAAGATTCTTTTACTAGGGAAGTTATAGGCCTCAGGCTCGACTACCCACTATGACCTGTGCAGTTAGGAATTATGATCAGATCACCCTGTGAGGTTATCTTTGGTTAGATTTATTACAGAGCCCCTTTTTGTCCACAAGAACTACAAGAAGGAATGACAATGCTATAATCTTAAGAGATTTTAATAAATGTTTAGGAGATCAGGCAGACAGACGAAATTAGTATAAATATAAAAGACAAAAGTAACAAGCTTGATCTAATGCATATACACAACCTTATAGCCAACATTTAAAACACACATTTGTTTCAAGCAAACATTAAACATTTTTTAAATGATTAGGACACCACAAAGCAAATCTCGAAAAATACCAAGGAATCAATATCCTATAAAGCATGTTCTGAGTACAATGCAATACAATTAAAAACAGAAAAATATAAACCAAAACTCACCAATGCATCTAAAAAATTTTTAATTTACTAAATAATTCACATAGAAAATTATAATGCCCAATAGAAATTTAAACTGATCAATAAATACATGACTGCGATATGGTGATTTATAAGATAGTTTGGTCTTCACCTATAGTTCCTCTTCACAGCTCCCAAAACCCTTAAAATTTCCGGTGTTGAAAGTAATAAAGGTGCCTTTTGCTATGCTAATGAGGTGACTTTTGGATCCCATCCAAGGGTGGGGGCGAGTCTTCAGGAGATCCAACCATGTGATTAGAGGTTTGGAACTTTCAGTCCCATCCCCTGACCTCTGGGGAGGGCAGAGGGGCTAGAGATTGAGTTCAACTGCCAATGGCCAATGACTTAGTCAATCATAATATGTAATAAGCCTCCATAAAAACCCAGGAAGACAGATGGCTGGTGTCTTGGGGAGCACTTCCCATGCCACTATGCCGGCCCCAAGCTCCACGGGATAGAAGCCCTTTGATGGGACCTCACCCTATGTATCTCTTCATCTGGCTGCTGATTCTTATTCTTTAATATCCTTTGTAATAAATCAGTAATCTGGTGAGTAAAGGAGTTTTCCTGTGTTCTGTGAGCCATTCTAGCAAATTAATCAAGCCCTTGGAACATCCAATTTGTGAGTCAGAAGCACAGGTACTAGTGACTAGCATCTGAAGCATGTGTTGGGGGAGGGGACAGTCTTCTAGGACTGAACCTTTAACCTGCAGAATGTGATGCTATCTCTGGGAAGACAGTGTGGGAATTGGAATGAATTCTCCAACACCCAGCTGGTGTCTGAGAATTGCTCGCTGGTGTGGAGAAGCTTCCATGCACACAGAGAAATTGAGTCTGGGAACCCTTTTCAATGACATATTAAAAGGTGGGACATAGCTAAAACAGATCTTAGGGAAAATTTTATAGCCTTAAATGCATATATGAGAAAAGACTGAAAATTAATGAGTTAAGCACCTAACCGGAGAAGTTAGAAAATAAACAGAGTAAACCCAAAGAACATAAAATTATGAGAAGAAATTAACATGAAAGAAAATAAATAATAAACTAAATCAACAAAATTAGATATGGAAGACAGAAGGCTTGTACAAACACCAAAAATTTAAAAAGGGACATAATACAAATATGGTAGAAATTTAAATGATATGAAAACACTGGAAATAACATTTGATAATAAATTTGAAAAGTCCAGATGAATTAAGCAATCTCCTAGACAAAAATCTAACTTATCAAAATTTTTTCAATAAAGAGAAAACCTAAATAGACCTATAACCATATAAGAACCAGTTAAGCATCATTCCAGACAGCCCCATAAGTCAAAAGCAGTCATTAAATACCAAAAATCACTAGGCCCAGGTGGTTTCACAGGTGAACTTTACCAAACATGCAAACAAATGGTCCCAGAAAATAGAAAAAAAATAGGAGCACCATTAAACTCATCACATAAGGAATGTACATCTTGATACGAAGGATGGTATAAAGAGAAACATAAGTCTATGAGACTTATAAATATTGATGCAAACTTCCCTTAAAAAAAAAAAAAAAGTAAGCCAAATTCAGCAGTGTGGGCTGTTCTCAAAACCCATAAGCAAGTGGAAAGACAAGCTACAGAGAGAAGATATGTATGCAACATGCAGTCCTGACAAAGTCAACAGCACCCTAGCAGAATCATGGACAAGTGATTTGAGTGGAGAATCCACAGGGAAGGAAACCTGAACAGCCAACAGACGTATGAAAAGATAATTTCATTGTAATCAGGGAACTGCAAATTAAAACAATGAGGTAACATTTTATACCTATTAAAACTGGCAACAATTTAGAAGTCTAAATACAAGTGCTGGCAAGCATGTTGGGAAAGAGGAACTCATAAAAACTGATCACCGGAGAGACTATCCTACTCCAATGCCCTTTTGAGAGCAATCTGGAAATAGCTGGAGGTGAGGATGCCACCCCTCAGCAGTCCCGCTTCTAGGTGGTCTGTGAGAGGAAAGCCCCATATTCTGCACAAGGAGGATATTAATTGCAGCACTGTTGGGAATCGTGGAAAAAAAAAGACACACAAAACCAGAAGCAATTTAACTATCCTTCAGTATAGGAGTAAATACCTTATAAAAATTTAACACAAAAAATAATAGTCTGTTTAGATATAAACACATGTAATAGAAGTACAAAAATATGATACATACCCACTTTGAGGAAACGATTACCTCTGGGGGAGGGAGAAGTAAAGGAGAATGGTATTTTAGCTACATCTGTTATACTTTATTGTTTTTCAAAAAAAAGATATGAAACAGACATGGCAAAACATCTGTTTCATCTTGTGGGTGAGTACACGAGTGTCCTATTATTTTATCTTTTGTTTGGTTTCCAAATTTTAAAAAAATAATAATACAATAAAGTTGAGAAACACATCAATGTCTTGTTACTAACTTAAACAATCTTTACTCTCAAGGAAAACAGTTTTCTATCTAAATTGTTTTATTTTATCCCAGGGTCTTTTCAGTCTTAGGCTCTCCCCAGCAAACCACGTCTGGCATCCTTAATGGCAAAGTACTGAATTCTGAACTTTCAAGGACACCAAATAATGTTTTTCAATTTGAGCTAAGAAGAGCTTTTGCTCAAACATAAAACAATGCTGAGGTTGATCTGGAAGTGCTAATACGAGTTCTTCTTAATTACATACTGAGAAACTTTACTAAATGACTTTTTTAGGTTAAAATTAAGCAACCCTGGCTAAAAGTTAATAGCTATTAACCAGTATTTGTCAGTCAAATAAGATTTTTAATAATAATAATAAAGCATTTCTGCCAGTCTCAACAGCCCTGACAAGGCTACAGTATTAAAGCTCTAAAGAGTCCAATGTTTTTGTAGGAATTTGAATGTCATTTAAAGGGCAACTACCACATATTTCCCTCCTTTCTGTGAAAAACAAATAACAATAACAACTAACACTTCTAGAGTGTTTGTGTTACACGTTAGGAGCTGTTTAAAAGCCCTTATATCTTCACTCTCACAAGTACCTTTATGATATAGGTACTTTTTTAACCCCATTTTCTAAATAGAGAAACTGAGGTATAGGAAAAGTCAAGAGGCAGAGATCTAAAATATCACTAGATTTCTATAGGGAAAGAATTTCCACTAAGCCATGGGAATGTGAAAAAGGCATAAAAGTAATGCTGAAATTACCGGTAGCTGCTTATCAGAAACAAGGAGTTAATAAAAAATTATATCCTACAAACAGCTGCTGCCTCTGGTTGTGACATCATCATAAATCCTTACAACAAATAAAACAGGGAAAGTAGCATCATATCACAGCACAACAGAAAGGGAACTGACTAAATGTCTGATAGTGATAAAGGAACAAAAAAAGATGAAAATGTGAGAAAACTGACATTTTAAATACATACCAATCGTTTTACATACAGGATGTTGACAACACTCAGCCACGTATCAACTATCTCCATCTTTTCTTACCCATAAAAAAAATCAATTAAATAAAAAAAAAAGCACAACATAGTTCACCCAATGAGTATACATTATTAAAAGGGTGAAGCTGGACAATTATAAACAGCTGAGAGCTCAAGTACATGGAGACTGAAGGAAACTATACAATAATGGCCTTATATGGTAAAGAGGACACATCATTTCTGAAAGACATTTTGCGCCGAGATCTAAATAAGAATGCATTTCTCATTCATATCCAAGACACATCCTCATTTATCATCCAGTGAATAAACTAAGGAATCCATGTCTATTTGCTCGACTGTGAGGGACCATTCAGAAAGACATCCACTGAAGTCATGGTAACAGCTTACCTGCACCTCTGAGCAGCAAATCTAAATGAATGCTGAGACTGGAAGGAAGATTTATAAGAATTTAATGCCTGCCTTTAAGTGTCTTTTCCCCCCCAACTAAATGGTGATTTATTTTAAGAACTACTCATCAATTTTCCATGGCTTATCTACAGAATAATTTCATTTACTAACAAATCAGTCCCCTCTTTCATTAGGGATGTGTCACCTCAGCTGCATCTCCAGAATAGTACCACTTTTCTAGTATAGAATTGAACATTTAACTGAGAATAGTCACTCAGCCATTTAGACCTGCCACTTTAAACAAGGTTTATTTATTGATTATTTATTAGTCCCAATCACATGCCATAGAGGACCTTTTATTGTACTTCTTTAAGCTAAAATTCCAAATGGTAAGAAATACCATCAAGTCAACTCAAATGGTAAGAATGACCAACACACCAAGGTCCCCAAAAGCTCTTGCCCAGACTCCAATTCAAAATTTGAGGGACATTAGTGAAATAGGTCAGGGCACTAGCTTACCGACATTATCTAAAAGATCCAGTGGCCCGCCAGGGGCCAAGCAACATGAGCCCCAGGGAAAATTCCGCCTTCAGAGTGTGTGTACAGCTGGCACAAGAGAGGTGTGACAGCACAGTTTCCATGTGGCTGGCCCGAGCTGAAGCTGATGGCTTTGACTTGTTCCAGCCAGCAACCCTCACAGTGGCAGAAAACCTCCTATATACCAGCACTATCATTCGCTTTAGGTCTGGGGAAAGTCCTCAAACATTTCAAAGCAGAAAAAACAACAACTCAGCAGAGCTCCTGGAGACTGATGCTTCAACTAAACTCACAGGCAACACTTTCCACCAATGGGCATTTTTTTTAAGGGGGAAAGAGAGTGTAAAATAAAAATGTAAGCATCAGTTAATACATAACTTTATCTAACTGCTCTAAGGAGGAATGTCTGTAATTTTAAATAACTACAAAAACACTCCTCCTTAAGCATACAATATTCAACGTAAGTCTCATGAAATATATCTAGTTGTAAGGATATTTGCCATCAATTTCAATGGAAAACCACCACTGCTTCCTCTTACGTGTAACAGTGCGTCTTATTTCTCACACCTTATTTCAAAATAGAATCAATACTTAAGAAGTGTATTCATCCTACATGCTGAAGCCAGTACTACACAATCAACACATTGTAAATACATACTAACAAACACATACATAAATCTCACAGATATGTTTCTGTAAAGAAGTTCCACTCTGGGATGTGGTTTTAAAGGAACTAATGGTGTATTACAAGGTGTACCCACAGATATTACAACGTTATCAAACTCTCAAAATTCAAAGCTAGATGCTTCCAATATGACCTATGTATTATATAAAAGATCATTCAGAATGATTATTTCTTAATATAAGAGTGGCCCTCACATGATAAATTGTTTTTGATCCACACTTTAGCTTTCTTCAGTATTAGGTTGAAGATGCTACCAAACTGGTACTAAGGAAAATCAACCTAATAACTACTGGTTCCTTCAAAATATAACATGTTGTTAAAGTCACACAACACTACCCAGCCAGCTTACACTTTCTTGTAACTAACATGTTTTCATAAAGCTAATAAACTCCCTTGGTGATAAAGGTGACACACATTAATTTTATCAGTCAAATCAAATAATTCCCTTTAAGATGCTCAAGGTATTCCACATACCATTTCTTTCTAGTTTATATTCTGGAGTTCAATCATAAACCCCAAGCCCTTCTAGGGTGCTGAGTCCTGATTGCTTTCTATATGGTCTCCCTTATCTAGTCCAGCACAGGCAGCTTTCCAGTACTTTTCCAACTTCTAATCTACAGTCATCTTATTATCCAGCCATTTTATAATCCATTATTATAATCTGTGCTTACTATCCAGACTGGTTATACCACCCTCTGATGTAAGGGCCTAAACAGCCCTGCCCCAACCTGATGCAAGGAACAAAGTATAAAGATTTTCCAAACTGTTCATCCCCACTTTATATTCATGAAAGTTTTTGTTTTAGGAAAAAATGCTAATGAAAATCATTTTATGTGCCCAAATTTCAAAAACATTATCATACTGTCCCTAAATTAAAAGATCTTTTCAAAGGCATTGATAATAACTCATTACTGGCCTTGAAGTTATAAAGTAAGAATTTCTAAACTCCCAGTAAGGAGAATGGTAAATCAAACATGTGCTCGGAAGCAAAGGAAAAGTTTCCAGCCCAGGCATAAGGGCTCCATTCACACTGTGCAGAGTTCAAAGGAGTCAAAAAGGATGTCTATTGAAGTGGGTTTTCCTTTTTATTCAACTTCCTTTTTTTGGTAACAGTATTATTTATGTGGATACGTGTTCTGTTGAAAACTCTTAAGGCCTTGTTGTCCCACAGGGAGGAGATATAGTGACTGTGGTGGTCAGACAGGGGATAAGTAGCCCAGACGAGACCGGGCTTCTGCAGCAGACCATAAAGACTGATGCACGCAATATATGACTTGTTGACAGGCTGGTCACTGGAAGCAACAGCTCACAGCCCAGGAATAAAACATTCTGAGGAGGTTTTACTTTAAATGAACCAGAAATACCAACCTAAGAGAGAAAGTGCTCTGAAATAAAACACACAGATTGGGTTACCCAGACCTGTAAGTGTAAGGTAAGCTAAGCACTAAAGCGGCCAGGGAGGGGCAGTGTGGTTCTGCAGAGACTTCACCTGCCTGTGAGTGAAAAAAGAGTCTTTATGGGCACAGTGAAAATGCCAAGCAAATCATTTTGCCATCAAGGGTCCTCTTTACAATTGGCTTCAGTGTTGAACAGACCATTTTTTAAAACCTGAGGGAAGTTACTCTAAAACTATGGATATTTTATTATCAGGAAGCAAAAAAGTGGAAGAGTTAACATCCTGAATCACGCCTAAAGTCACAATAGCGACCAGAGAAGCTATACTTCCTAACTTCCTGGCTTTTATTAATAAAAAATGTATGAAGTGAAAAACCTCATCATTGCAGACAAATAATTTCATATGATACTTCTGGTCTGAGAACAAACAAAAACTAGAAGCCCAAGATGAGGTAGAACCAAGTCAAAATAAAATTCAGCTTTAAAGCAAAAGCTGAAATGCAAAAGATCAATGTAAGTACAAATATAGGAAATTAAAACGAAGCATCTGGTGTCAAATTAGAAAGGGGAGTAACTGGTTACCTCGCCCCTTGCACTGAGCAAATGATACTGGAGATAATCTCCTGGGACCCTCTGAGAATGATGAAGGGCTGCAGGGCTGCTCCCCCTTCCATTCCCAGCTCTGCACTGGTTTGCCCACAAGCCTCAGAATAAAAATCCACCCTCCTTGAAATGGGGATGAAAGACAGAAAAAAAATTACAACTATTTTAGGTAAAAGCTTTGGGCTCCAGGACCAAGGCAGTTCACATCTTGTGGCGGTTATAAACAAGCAAGAGGACAGGAGTTGAGACCCAATTCAGTAGCCTGTATCATTTACTCAAGACTTAAAGCTCAGCCAGAAAAGAAACCCAAGTCACCACTCCTCTGAGAGTGCCAACACGTGCTCCATCACTTGTCCTCCCAGCTCAGCCTTCCCTGTACTCAACTCAGGTCCCACCCCTAACCAGCACTGATCTTCAACTTGGTACAAACAGAAAATTTGCTACCTATGATTATAAGGTGCTTCTGGACAAATCGGGACTAGAGAAATCTGTCCATAAAGCCAGAGTCTATTTTAGAGTAGTCTGTACTCAAGAACCTTTTCTTCACTGCTTTCCCAGACTTGGGCTATCATGGTTATACGCTGAGGGCTTCTGCTGGCAGCACTCGCCTGTGTGCTCGGAACAGACTCGGGCTCCAAATAACCAGGAAAGAGTTAAACGTTCTTTGCACTTGACTCAGTGGCTTCCCTTCACCACACACTCCCAGATCCCACCATTCTCTGAGCCTCTGTGCAGCCAATCAAAGCAAAGGAAGGAAATTATCCTGGCTGGCTGACAGCCCCAGAGCTCTGATGGCCATATATGGTAAAAACCACTGTCAGAGCCCTGTCAAGCCTGCAGGCCGGCTGCTGTGGACATATCAGTGAACTGCAGCAGCTCTAGGAGCTGGCCAAGGAAACGCACAAAGGACAGGCGGCTGCTCATCTCCAGGGGAGGAGGGAGGGGAAGGGAGGGTGAAAGCCGTCATCTGCCAGGGCATAGTCTGAGTCACAGTCACTCACTGTAATCAAAAATAGCCTTAGGGTACATTGTGAGGTTCCTTCTGCCAAGACTTTGTACTCCATTGTTAAGCGAGGTTGAGTAGAGTATCCCCCACCCCACCCCTCCACAGCAAAACTATGGAAAACAGTCACTGGGAGAACATGAAAAGGCCCTTCTGTGGCACTTCATGTGATAATGAGGCTGTGCGAGGCTCACTCGTGTGGCTGGCAGCTCGTGACATAATTTGGAAGTCATTGTTCTGCACCTGGTGCCCTCCCCCTGCATCCTCCAACAGTCCCCAACACACACAAACACACCCCCAGCCTCCCAGCCTTTCAGGGGCCCCATACAATTGACAGTTTAAGGTGCTCAGGGCATTAGACAGTATCTATTTCAGGAGGCAGTGAACAGGCATTCCAGGACACATCAGGACACTGACAATGAATCCCCTGCCCATAACACAAAAGCCACCATGGGCAAAAAATCCACATCTGTACAAAGGGCTACTTGCATTGCTACCCTTGTCCAAATGGAGTACTGCTATTTGTAGGAATGGAAATTGCCTGTCAGCAGTGTAGAGTAAGGGGGGAGGAAAGGATGCAGCCAATGCAAATCCAGCAGGTGCTGGTTAAAAGCACCATCAGGGAGACTGCCACTCCTTTTGAACTAGTCCATGAAAAAAGACACCTATCAGCACAGCGCCTGGCACTTAAAGCAGCCCTCAAAAATGTGAACTGCTGCAATTTCATCATTGTCGCTGTTTCTGAACAAGGCACGGTATAGACAAAGTACTTTCCAAACCTAAAGACAATTTTCCAAGCTTACAGAATCAAAGCCCTGACAAGCCAGTGTTTTTGTTATTAAGTCTCTAATCCTAGAGAACGATGTAAAGGATTAAGTGTCAATTAGACGGCAGTTTCTATACCCCCTCATCCTCCCACAAAAAAATCGAAAGACCCACAGCTCTGGGCAATCACTCAATCTGAGCTTCAATTTCTGCAACTGAAGAACAGAGGTATGACAGCAGTCCTACAATGTGCAAAAACAGACTCCTTTTAGGTAGGGGACCCTCCAAGCATATGATGTCATTTTGGGGTCTCATTTTTAAGACTATGGCACGAAGTCACCGCCTTTTCCTGAAGCTGATACAGAGGAAACATGCAATGTTGTTCCAGTTACAACAATAATCCAAAAAATGTTCAACATTGCTTATTCTGGTTCTCCTCCATAAAATGATCACGGAAAAACACCAATTTTGCACTATTTACAATGGAAGAGAAGGGGGGAAAGAGCCAAGAACTGTGACTTTTCTATCAAAAAGCTAACCGTCAGCCCTCTTAATCCCCCTCCAATTAAATACCCCATTTCTCCAATACTAGCGAAGTCCATCTGAAGTCCCAGAGACCCAGGGATCTGAAGGAGGAATGTGCCCCCCTTATTCTGTGCCCTCCCAGGACAGAGTAGTTCTTCTAATTCACTTCAGTGAGCTGGCTGGGCTCCTCTTCTGTTTCACCGCTAGCTCCTACACACAGGAAAACCTGCATTCCAACAGAATCCCTCTGTGATGTCTTCCTTGACTTCTGAGCCGCAGCTGGAACTCACCTCCCATCGCTGTGTCAGGGCACTTTATGCACACACAGCCCCCATTGGAGAAATCAAGGTCAACTCTTACCAAAGCTTGTTAAGAGCAAGAACCCAACACAGGTCATGGCACAGAGCAGGCTCTCAATTGTCTAATGAAGGAGTATGTGAATGAATGTGTGGTTTTTTAAAGTACTATTTCAGATTTCACTAAAACCTAACAATTAGCTCTTTATATATGCTCTGGTACTATTACAGACAATATTTTTAAAAATAATCTTTACATGTAATAAGTTCATTGTAAAGCATTTTGAAAAAAGTACAGGTAAAGCATCTTTACACCCACCATCAATGTTAACTTTCCAGACTGCTTCAAATGTAACTTGAAGTTACGTATAAGATAGTGACTATGACCTTACAACACACTTTTTAGGTTACATGACAGTATCATGGAACATGAGAATCTTGCCATGTAACATAACTTTCTCTTGCTACTGTACAGAATCCCCCAATTATTCATAAGATTTAAGAATGTTATGTATCTATATGTATTTATACATCTACATAGATTTTTTTTTTAAAGTAAGTGAAAAGAGTGCTTAAAACTATGAAATGGCTTTTTAGGTCATTGTGAAGTACTCATTTATTTATGCATTATGTGACTAACATGAATCAAGCACCAGATTCTGAGAATACATTTATGAGTTATAAACTGCTGCTTAACCCTAAAACTCAGCTACTTAAAACAGTAGTCACTTATTACCTCAGTTTCTCAGGGTCAGGAGTTCAAAAGCCACACTTATCTGGGTGGTTCTGGCTGTGGGTTCTCATGAGTCAAGGTGTCAGCCAGGGCTGCAGGATCCACTTTCAAGATGGTTCACTCATGTTTGTTAAGTTGGCGTTGGCTGTTGGTGAGAAGTCCTACAGACCCCTTCACAGAGCTGCTTGGAACACGGAGGTCCCAAAAGAGACGAAGTGGAAGTCAATATGCTTTATGACCAAGCCTCAGTCACACTGCACCAACTCCACCATGTCCTGGTGGTTATACAGTCAGCTCTATTCAGCGTGGGAGGGCACCACACAGAGCATGAACACAAGGAGGTAAGGATCACTGGAGGCCATCTGAAAGGCTGTTCCCACAACAGATTGAGGCCAGATTTTGGAGAACCTGTTATCAAGAGCTACCACTCATACAGCCATCCAGTGTGCATCCTCCATCCAACTGAATGTCAGAGATCAAGAGCACATAATTCTAACCGCCCCCCCTAACTGTTAAGTAATGAAGAAAATAATTATGATACAATGTGATAATGAGGTCTGTGGTACCAGTAGCATAGACAAGAAGCTAAGAGAACCCAAAGAATGATTTCCAGTCCCAGCAAATTAGAGGTAACGTGAATTAGATAGTGACAGTTAGAAGAGACACTCAGAATACTGACTGAAATGAATCAAGATTTCTTCCTTGATAAATATGGCAGAAAAACACTCTAAAGCAGCCCCTGTCAACCCAAGTTCTATGAGGGAAGTAAGTCCTAATGCCCTAAGGCAGCTACTGTAGGTAATGAATTAATTTCTTTCCTATGCATCTAGAAGGCATAGCCATGCCCCATCCTTGAGAGAACTAAGAAATATTCATTGAAATCATTTCCCGTAGGGCTGAATTTTTTCACAAAACCCTAGTTGAGAAAGAGCACAAAATGAATTGAAAAGATAGTTCACAGACATAAATACAGCAAGATCGCAAATATTCCCAGACACAGTTTCTAAAACAAATGGCAGAAATGTAACTGTACATAAGGTACTATAAAGCTATGCCAAAGGAGCCAGAAGCAGAGAGGAGACAGTGGCCCAAAAGGCTAACAGAGACTTGGCCACACCCATCCCCCTGGGCCCAGAGCAGAGCTGCTCCCCAAGGCAATGAAAGGGAGGCTGAAATCGCCTGCACTGCCATAGTGCAGGTCCGAGTGGGCAGGAGAGGAAGAGAGAGAGAGTGATTAGGCAAGACAGTAGCCCTGCAATTTGCACCCTCCACCCAAGTGAGTATTATGAAATCAAGAGCAGAGGATTCTAACCAACCCCCCTCGCCCTTATTTGCTGAAGTTAGGGTTTAGTTTCCCTGCTATCTGACGTTTTGATGCATGTGTGCATGTGTACCTAACCACAAACACTGGTGTGTCTGAATGTCCCACATGGTTCACAACTCGGATGAGAATGCTTCAGTCTCACATCACGAGTGTGGCTACTCCACACAGGAGAGGCTTGTTCATGCCCACGTGGTAGAGTGCACAAGGGACTGGAACTGGCACAAGGCAGCTTATGCATCTGGGGGGGGGGTGGGGATCTCTATAGCCAAAACCACAAAGCCAACTTCTGTTCAGCAAGATTGCTATTTTTCTGCCTCTGAAAGACCAAAGAATAAGAAAATGTACTAAGCCACACCTTGAAAAGTGCTGACAGAATGGCATGCCATAGCTTGAAGGAAGCATTACAAAAGAGAACCTGAATGAATCACGTGTGCCAATCTAAATCACCCCACCTCAAGGCTGAGTACTTTCCATACTCCTCTGGCAGTGACCTCTTCAATTCCCACTCTCTAATAAAACCTTCCTAACAAATACCTCATCAGCCATATAGTTAAACATACATTCATTCCTAAGCTTACCTCTTGCTGGGTGTGTTTTTATGTATTTGTCCCTACTACTCACTCCATTTTTAATTTACGTCCTGGAAGACAGAGACCATGAATCTCCCAGAACCTAACCACAAGCCTCATGAGGCTGCAATAATAAGCCCTATTTACTACTAACACTAACTAGCTTTGAAGAGAAATTCATGGCAGACGATATTTTTAAATAGAAGCCTTTCTGAAAGTGTCACAATACATCTTAAGATCAATACATGCATATTTAATATTAATATGCACAGAAAGCCCCCACAGCATCACCAAAACCAACCTGCCTGTCTATAGCTTAAAATAAAATAAAAAAGTAGGGGGGAAATATTACCAGAAGTCTGAGATAGTTATTGAAAACAATACCCCTAATTGAAAAATAAAATAAAATAAATAAATAAACATACCCATCTAAAGTTAATGTTTATAGTAATCCCAGATGGCTATCAACACATACTGGAGCCCAATACACACCTAGAGCATCATTTCCTGCGATCTTGATTTCAAGCATCACTTCATATTATATGTGTGAATTTGGTTTTTCTTTACTTTTAAATAAAAGCAGCCCCTTATTATAAAACTATTTCAAAGTTGCTAAAATACTGAAGTTGTAGCAGTCTCTTTTCCAGGGCAGAGCTCTGCATTAGAATTAATGGGTTCCCCATCTACTTGGGGTCCCCACCATATTTATCATTCAAGGCTGCTAAGAGAAGACAAACACCTCAGTACCAGCAATCTTCTGGAGGAAATCAGGAAACTGGCCACAATGAAAACTAGATGCAAATGTTCCTAGAGGGCAGAGATGCTGGCAACGAGGAGACACTCAGTTTGGAGGCGGTCAACAAACTTGAACACGTGTGAATAGTCAGAGACAACAAAAAACTCTGTATTGTATAAAAATCCATAAAAATGTAAAACTTATGACCCTTATTCAAGTATTCATTATTATATCAAAATTATAAGGTAGAAAGGTATCAAGAGGGCAATCAGCAGATAGAAAGGTAGTAGGTTTCAACAATGTGGAACATAGTTCTATTTTCCAGCAGCTAGTGATGCCCAGCTGAGGTAATAACTAGTCAGGAGACTGGGTCTTAGGAAGAAAAGAAAAGGGAGTGTCACCTGACACTTCAGGGCTTATAGGCTAAGCCCTGCCACCATAGCAGATCCTTCCAAGAGCTGAGAACCATAGGAGAGGCACTTCTGAGATTATCTAGAATTTCCAAGGCAGAAAATCACTTTTATATAACCCCTTCATGTTACAGACAGAGAAATGGAAGAGCAGAAAGACGGAGTGGCATATCCATGTCCCAGTACAAGTTAGTGACTAAGCCAGGAATGAACCCCCCCACTTCAACTCCCCAATTCCTAGACCCATGTTCTTTCCTCTATACCATACTGACCCCAAGGGTGAAATACACACTTTAATACACAAAAATCCACATAGTACATGTAAACCCATAGACTGTAAAAGTCAATAACCCCAAGTATTGACCTTAGTTCCAATGGCTATCACTGGGCTTAGTTTACACCAATGTCACCTCCTTCAAAACTAATATTTAAGGAGCAAAGCCACACAGATAGTATTATAGCCTGGAAATAAAGACCCTTGAGGCTCCTCCAAAAACCAACACTTCATCAAAACATGATTTTTTTTTTTTTTAACCCTCACCTGAGGATATATTTATTGATTTTAAAGAAAGAAAGGGAGAGAAAGGCACATCAATGCAAGAGAGAAACATAGATCGGCTGCCTCCCAGATGCGCCCGACCAGGGACTGAACCTGCAACTAGCTAAACCTATAACCTTCTGGTGCATGGGACAACGCTCCAACCAAGTTACCAGGCCAGGGCCAAATATCATCATTTTTAAAACAATCTATTCTATCCTAATCCCTATACAGCTGGTTAAAGAACAAAATACTAAAATCTATTTATTAAGTGTAGGCCACTTAATGCAAGTGAAAACCAAACTGTAAGATCCAGTTAGCTTAGGTACTGTATACAGGCCTCATAAATATGAAAATCACAGTTCCCCATGGTCTGTAAAAGCAAAGGACTCACGGAGCCTTTTGAGGATGTGGAACTTGAAGAGAACTGTCTGAATGCAAAGGAAGATTAGTCATTTAAAAGTTTACTCTGGGCTTCTTAATTGGCTTGTTCTATTTCTTCGAAGCAAAAAAAAGTCTTAAATTTATCCCTTAGTCTATAAAAGATGAAATAAAATCTCTTCACTCCCAAACAGATCATGGTACACCAATGCCTTATCTTGGTTGACAAAGCTGAACCGTCTCCTCAACTGGTCACCTTAAAACTCACCACTAAAAAGTCAGGTTTGCCTGGCCGGGTGTGGCTCAGTGGTTGAGCATTCACCTAGGATCCAGATCGCGGTTCAATTCCCAGTCAGGGCACATGCCCAGGTTGTAGGCTCAATACCCAATCGGGACCGTGCAGGAGGCAGCCAATCAATGACTCTCATCATTGATGCCTCTCTTTCTCCCCTCTCCCTTCCTCTCTCTGAAATCAATAAAGACATATATATATTTAAAAAAAAAAGGGTCAGGTTTCCTGATGCTCCTTGCTACTGGTGAACAAATAGACTTAAAAGTTGTGGAGACCCACTATAACTGGTATTAAATTCAAACTCCTACTCCAAAATCAGTTATAAGATTGTCATGTATTATTTGCCACTAAAACAGCAATGTTCTCCACAGAAATAAAAGTATTCAAGTAGAAATTTAAGTTTAATGAAAAAATTGTCCTTTAAAATATCAATGACTCTGTCAATAAGAAGATACATTTGAAAACACCTATCAAATGTGTTCCCCAAAGGCATCCATCCCATTTCTATAGTGAAATGGTCCTATTGTGTAATACCACATCAATTCAGTCACTAAAGTAAAAATCAGATGTTAAAATAAAACAAGTTAGTCATAAGCATCTGAGAGGGGGAAAAAAGTACAAGAGAATTGGAAGTTTTCCCAGTGAGAGTTTTTCCTAAGGAAAAAACACCGAAATGGGAAACAATACTTTGACAGAAAACCACTTTATTGTAAGCATTTTCAGAATCACATGGTCTATAATGATGAGACGGACCCCTCAGAGGCATGGCTCAGACCCAGGGAGACCCACTGTTCTCAGCAGGGTGGAAACAGCTGTAACGTGACCCAGCACCTGCATCCTTACCAGCACTGAGCCTTTATCATTAGAGCTCAGGACTCACCAAAAGCTAACTAGCAAATGACTCTCTCCAGGCTCTCTCTCATCATAGCAACACCCCACCACCGCCACCACCAATTATTTGTGATTCTGAAATTTCCTGTTAAAACAAGTACAGATTTTTATCTACAATATTCGAGACGAGTCAGAAAAATCACGAATCTCCTATCTTCTCCTCAGTACCAGCGACAGCTCCCAGCATGGAGAAGGGAGTACTGGGAACTCCCTGAGGTAGGTCACATGAAGCCCCTTTCTGTAAAGATCCTTTCTTTCTACCACTTGTTAACACTGTTTAGATCCTATGCTGAAACTTACTATTATCCAGGCTTGAAATCTGCATTGTTGGGGACCTTTTCTTGAGCTCTCATCCCACTTATCATTCAAAAAACCAACAAGTCTCAGTCCTCATGACTTCACACAAACAAAGATGATCTTACAAATTTCTGCCCATTTAAAAACAAATGTTTTTAAACTACACAGTTTGTGAAAAGTAGATGACTACTAACCAAATCATAAACCTCCTTGCCTGCCCATGCTCAGAGCATCATTATAATAATCTTTTTCATCCACAGAGAGCACGCCCAGAACAGAGGTCACCATTCTGTTTAATGATTCTCTATTAGAGAAAAACTGATGTGGTTGTAAACTGCAAGGAATGAAATCTCAATTACATCAGAGTCTAATGGTCTGGGGTGTTTAATAGAAAGCAAAGTCAGCTTACTTACCTTGTGCAAAGGGAGCACAAGGAACGCGCCTCCCCCACTCGCTTCTATGATTATGGCAACAAATCTGGGATTAACAGCACAAAAGGAACTATCCCAGGTCACTCGAGAAACCCGGATGTCATCATAACACTGGTCATTTTTCACAGCTTGTCCAAATACATGCCGAAATTTGCTCTGTCGTACCACTCGCCTCATTTTGTCTGTAGAAGAACAAAAATTATGTTAAAATCATGCATGCAACTGAAAGTTTTACTTTTACAAATGCAAAGTTCAAGTAGAAAAAACCAGAATGGTATGGCATTTTGTCTCCTCTCCTAAAAAGTAGCCAAAGGGCAAATTCAAAATTCCTTTAGCAGCAGATACCCAGAGAAAACTGGAAAATGCGTCAGGGAAAGAATTACAAAGAAATGAAAAATTCCTAATTCAAGATCCAGAAACTGCTCATCAGTTTTAATTTCAGGAAACGTATCAAGGTAAAGAATGAAGAAAAATTAGCCTTTCAGGATTGGGTGGAAACAGAAAGATAAGTAACTCCAATCCTCCCCTTTTGTAGATAAGAAAACTCCAAAGTTAAGTTATGTGGTAGATTTGAAGCTCAAGAAACCCTACTCCCCCTAAAAGCTATGATATTGTGGCTTTTTCCTCAGTCTGCCAAGGTAATTTTTCAGTCTTAAGCATTTTCCCCAGACATCAGCACTCTGCTGTCTGAGAACTCTGCCCGCTCACAAGTGTTTCCACAAGACCAACTATGTGTAGTGGAGAATTCAAGAAATATAAGCAACCGCCCTTGTCTTTAAGAGCCTTCCAACACAGGCATAATAATCAGAGCAATTCGGAACCAAACTCCTGGTGTTGAGTGCTATCAGGGATCTGACTAAGGCAGCTGATAGGTGAAAAGCCAGGTCTCGGAAAAGAGTAGCAAGGATTTAAATGGAGAGTAATGTGATAAAATGACGTTTAGGATGACAAGAGCTCTGACAGTGGCATACTAGACATTTTAGACAGGAAGGAGCTAAAAGCAAAGTGCTAGGCTAAGCGCTGTGACAATAAACCAGGCCTGGAAAGGCCTGGAATGACTGTGGCAGTAGCAGTTGGACAGCGGAAAGGCAAACCTCAGGGAGAGGAAAGGGAAACCAGGATGGATTTTCACATCAGAGTTGATCATTCACCTGGAGGAGGGGTAGTATTCCTGGGCTTCCTCATAGGTCATTTAGACTCCAAATTCCACTGGGTTGTCTGATAGACACGTGCACTGAAAGCTTCCTGCTTTAAGATCACCAGGCCCCACCTGGTGAGGTTTCCTAGACTGCATCCAATGTAATTATCCTACCTGCTAATGTGCAACATTCTGTTCACATTGGCTAGGATAGAAGGGGCCTGGAGAAAACATAAGTGGAACTGGAATATGGTCAAACCTTGACAACTCAGCTGAAAATCAGTCATCCTGACCCCCATGTACAGAGGAGGGCTAACACCTGTTCACTCATGCCAAATGGGACATATGGTGGGCTGTTGCTAATTCCTTCCCTCTAATTCCCTTTCTCATGGCTCTGGGCCCACTGCTAAATGCAGAGGGCGAGGATTTATTTTTACCAGAGCCTCTTTCTACCCTTCCATGGCATGTGCAAAAGTTGCCTCTCTCCAAACCTGGGGCATGTGGCTGGGCTGAGGCAACAGACCCTTGGCAAGCAGTTGAGAACCCATGTTCCTCCACCCAGCTGTTGCCAGACCTTTCCAGCTCACTACCAGGACCATACATTTAGAGTACTTGGTAGAGGAGATGGCCAATTATTTCCTTCCACTTGGCCAGGGTACTTCATTTGTGAAACAGTGTGAATAATTCTCAAGCATGAAGCGATAAAGAGCTTCCATGAGGTGGTGAAAGCCAGAAGAAAAGCACATCCATACAAAAGCCAATGTACAGCCAGCTGGTTTCAGGATCCAGTTCCCTACACAATCATCTGTACAAGTTAGCAGAAACTCAAATCCCCACCAGTACCTTCCAGCAAGTGTTTCAAAAGTAAGTTAACACAGAACAAAGAATTGCACCATATGTCAGAGTTAATATCCTTCATATATAAAGGTTTTACAAATTCAAAACATAAAAATCCCAATAGAAAATTACACAAAGGCCATGAAGAGGTAATTTACAAAAGAAATACAAATGGCATTTATCTCCACTCCTTCCTGAAATCCTAATAAAATGACAGTCAAGGAATAAAAGCAGGTATAAACACCAGAAGACAAAAGAAAGAACACTGGAAAGGAGCCTAAGAAGAGAGCAAATGTGACAACAAAAGCTGACTGAAGTGTGAATGTTCTCCGCTCAGCTGAGTGTCCCAGGAGGAGAGGCTCAGAAAAGAACACCAAGGCCCACTGGAAATCCCAGAGCACTCAGAAGAGAAATTGTGAGTCTCCAAAGACAGGGATGTGGGAGAGGGGCTGCAAAGAAAACTGAAACCTAAATCAGCAGCAGCTAAACGCCCAGATCACCTTCTCCACTGCAGCACAATCAGAGGACTTTCCCGCACCCGCTCCAGCAGAAGCCAGGCTGCATGTCCTGGGCAGGACAATGTGTAGCTCAGGTGAGCACAGGTATGAACAGGTGCCACACTGACAACGTGGTTCTGTACAGTGGAGCCTCCCTTGTTGCTGGGGCTCACAGAACACTGGCCGCCAGGTCTAGATACCACCCACCCCATTTTGTAGGAGATCAGGTCTCACCACCCACTGTGAGGCCCACCACTCAACCATTCCCTCCGCCCACACTGGCATGAGGCGGCTTTGTGTGCCTCCCTTTTAAATGTGAATGGACATTTGAGGAGGGCCTCTAACTTGAGAAATAAGAGACAACTTTTCCTCTTCACTCAAATAAGCTAGATATCATGTAAGCTCACCAACAATATAAACATTAATAAATATTAATACACATATTGAAATTCTTCAAATGTGTTCATTGAAAGATATTACACAAATCTGCTGGCTGACTTACATACTAAAACACTTTTAAAAGCTATTTCTGTATTACACAGAGTGACAACTTATTTTCATCCTAATTACATGGAGTCAGAACGATATGCAGGTTCTTTTGCTACAACTATGGATTAGAGTGTTAGCTACAGAGCAGAGACAGTGAGAAAAGTCAGTGCTTCCACAGTGCTGCGCTGACTGAGCCAGGCATGTCCACATGGAGCTTGAAGGGCATTGTGAACCCATTCACATACAAGGTTCAACCTGATCTGGGCTCAGCTGTCCACATGTGGCACAGCTGCTTTTGCTATACGTAATAAAGAAAAGCAATTAAGAGGGCAGGCTCCAGAGTCAAACAGCCTTGTGAGTGAGAAGCACAGCTGTACCATTTACTCCTGGCCATGGTTCAGTAGGGCAAGTCAATGAATCTCCTTAAGTATCAGATTCTCTATCTGAAAATGGGTACAATACATACAAGGTTGAAGGATCATTAAATGAGCACTTGGTGATGGGAGTGTAGCAGGAGATTATGTTAGTGCACCTTGTATGGTCTGACACACATATCTAATCACACAAAGTGTCTGCTCTTGCTATCACCCTAGGACTTTACATAAGGTAATCCAGATGCAAATCCTAGCTCTGCGTCGTATTAGTAAATTACTTAACCTTTCTGAGCCTCAGTTTCCTGAAGTCTATCAAACATTTAAAGAATACCAACTCTTCACAAAATTTTCCAGAGAATAGAAGAGGAAGAAATGCTTCTAAACTAATTTTATGAGGTCAGTATCACTGATACCAATATCAGACAAAGACATGACCAAAAAAAAACAGACAAATATGTCTTATGAATATAGACGCAAAAATTCTCAACAAAATACTAGCAGACCAAATCTAGCAATACATAAAATACACTCTACAACATGACCAAGTGGGACTTACCCTGGGAATGCAAGGTTGGTTCAACATTTGAAAATCAATGTAACATATATCAATCGAATAAAAAACAAAAATCACATAATCATCTCACACAGAAAGAAAAGCATTTGATAAAATCCAACACTCTAGCATGATAAAAACAACGAACTAGGAACAGAAGGAAACTTCCTCAAACTGATTTTTAAAAACCACAGCTAACAATATCCAATGGTGAAAGATGCTTTCTCCCTAAGATCAGGAACCAGACAAGATGTCCACTTTTGCCATTTCTGTTCAGCAATGTACTACAGGTTCTAGCCTGGGTAATTAGGCAAGAAAAAACAAAACAGAAAAACAAATAAAAGTCACTCAGATTGGAAAGGAAGAAGTAAAACTATCTCCAAATGCAGATGACATTATCTTACATATAGAAAATCCACCAGCAAAAAGACTACGACTCGCTTTATTGCCACACTCACCTTATTGTATTGGTAAACCTGCAATACCTCTGAGATATGCCTGTACTAAAAACTGCAAAACTTTACTGCTGAAAGAAATTAAAGACACAATTAAATGTACAGACATCTTGTGTTCATGGATCAGAAGACTTAACATTAAAATGACAATACTTAAACTGAGCTACAGATTCAATGCAATCCCTATCAGAATCCCAGCTAACTCTTTCATGAAAACTGATAAACTGATTCTAAAATTCATATGGAACTGCAAGGGACTCAAGAGTAGCCAAAACAACCTTGAAAGACAAGAACAAATTAGGAAGATTCATACTTCCTGATTATAAAACTTACTACAAAGCAATGGAAATCAAGACACTGAGGTATTAGAACAAGAACAGGCATATATATATCAATGGAATAGAATTGGAAGTCCAGAAATAAATTCAGGTATCTTTAGTGAAGTGACTTTTGACAAGGTACCAAAACCATTCAGTGGGGAAAGATTAGTCTTTCTAACAAATGGTACTGGGATCACTAGATAACCACATACAAAATAAGTTGGACCCTGACTTCACACCATATAAAATAATTAACTCAAAGTGCACCAAAGACATAACTATTAACAGCTATAAAAACATAGGAGTAAATCTTCATGACCTTAGATCTGGAACTGCCAAGTCAAGTTATACACAGAAAATTTATTTCATAGACCATACATAAGAAATGTGTTGGGTGTTAGGAGGAAAAAATATATACAAGACAGGGTGTTCATAACACTCAAAACACCTGAGCAAATGTTACCACATTTTCTCTATTCTATCTACTTCCATCAATCTCAAAAAAATGACCACAATTTTGACGTTTCCTTGTTTATTGAGAAGTTATCTGTTTAAAGATCCCAGCAGATGTACTTCTATGGTTCATATGAAAGGAAACACATCCTGCTAGGAACACATATAGGAAAACCCCTACTAGTAGCAAAATCCTGCTCGGCGCATTTGCTGAGACCATTCCAGAGCACCAATTACTCAAGTGCTCACTAGACACAAGGTTCCCTAGCCAGGACCACAGGAAAACTCCAGAATATCCCAATGGGGGAAGAACACGTTCCCCCCAAGCTGCTGCTTTCATGGCAGGCACTTTTTAATGTGAAAGAGATTAGATACATTATTTAATAGAACATGGCAAGTAAACTAACCAATGGGGCAACAAATGTGCTAAACTCAGCTATTTAAATGGCAATCCAGCCCGGCTGGGGGTGGCTCAGCAGTTGAGCATCGACCTAGGATCCAGGAGATCAAGGTTCGATTCCCAATGACTCTCTCATCATTGATATTTCTGTCTGTCTGTCTCTCCCTCTCCTTTCCTGTCTCTGAAATCAATAAAGATATATTTAAAAATACTAATAAAAAATAATAAATGGCAATCCATACAGCAAAAAATTCCTTTTAACAAGTTAGAAATGTAAGCCTACACAGAATACACATTCACAAAAGAGCAGACACTCAAAGCAAATATGGGAGGTACTATGATTAAATACAAAAATTCAACATTCATCATTTCTGGATGTGATTTGTCTGAGCTTTACTGAATTTTCTTAAACAAAACCTACAAGTGACATTTGAAGAATTCACCTTAACAAGTCATTTTCGCTGCATCCATTTCCTTAATTAACAGATTCATACGACACATTCCAAGAAAAAAAATGCCTAATTTACCTACTTTAATAGAAGTTGTCTTAAAAAGGAAAAAAAAAGACCACAATGCAGTTTCTGGTAAAAACACAGCAGAAAAGTCAGACATGCAACAGACCTCATATACAACAGCTATGGCTGAAAAGGATTTGCACTCCATTGATGACATTGAGGTGTTGGGGGAAAAATGTTTTTTCTTAGAAAACTGCTGACCACTTAAGACAACTGACTGCAAGTATTGAACAGCCTTGACATTGTTTCAATTTATCATGACACCAAGAATGGTAAGAACAAATGGGGGGGAGGGGGGGAAAGACAAGTTTAAAAAAAAGAAGGGGGAAAATTCCAAATAGTATCATCCCATTATGCATCCAGGTAATAGGTAAGATGCCAATAATGAGACATACCAATTATAAATGCCCTTTGTTTCAACTTAATAACCCAATACCTTTTTTTTTTTTAATGTTTCTAGGAACAAAAGACAAGCAAATGCAAGTAAGATCTACCATAAAGCATCCAGGCTGAGTCCTCACAGAAGCCTGGAGTGGAAAGGGTTCTAAAACTCATCAATTCAAGACCTTTCATTTTCAGCCCAGAGACATTATGTGACTTGCCAAAGATAAAGGACTTCTGAGAGAGACACAATGATCTCGAACCACAAAGTAAAGGACAGTTCAATTTCCCACCCTCTGAACTTTCATAGTTTTTCAATGATAAACTCCCTGTCATACCTACAATTTGGCGTTCCCACATCAGCCAAGAGTGCCACTCAGAGCTCTTTCATGGGGGTGCTGCCTCAACAATTCACGGTTCTGCTCAGCCTGTTTGTGCAATTTTTAAACATGAAATTGCATTTTGCTCACAAAAAACATGGAAAAATCAAAACACAGAAGCTGGCTGTAAGTATTCAAATATACTGAGACAAACAACAGAGAGCATTAGGCAGGCCAAACCTACTCTGATTGAAAACCCTTAGGCCTATGTACTCAACTATCCAAAACAACAACATGAAAGGACATGCATAAAACTCTGGAAATATATAATCAATGACAGTTTCTAAAAGGAGAGGTATAATGATGATGTTTATACTTTTTAAAGCTTTCTAAGAAGAGAACCCCAACTTTTACATTTTACAATTTTATACTCATTTTAGGAACTTGTTACAAAGAAAAGCTGGGGACCACCTGACATCAACGTAAACACTGAATAGAATGTGAAGCTATGAAAAATGACTGCTAAAAATGAAGTCTGACAAGAAATGAAATGAGCTATATACATATATCCAATTACCATGATATACACTTTAAACACCTCAATAAAGCTGAAATTTTAAAAAAATTAAATGAGCAGGACTGAAGAAACCTCCATCACAGAGACAGAGGTAGACACTATCTGCCCAGAGAACACTGTGGAACTGTGTATATTCATCTGAGATTGCAGTCATCTCCCTAAAGTGCACCACAGGAGACTAGACTCAGAAGCTGAACTCCGCCTCTCTCTTCAAAGAGACAAATTAATCCCAAGAGTTCTCATACCAACTGCAGAACTTTTACAGACATGACTGACACAGTAATCTCACTTAAAAATTAATGATGAATGTGTTTCAAAATACTCTCTATACTGATGACCTACTTTTCTTATCAATGACTGGTAAAAAGCACACTGTATATGACTGTTCAAACTTGCTAAGTCTGTTTCCACTACTTAATCAGATGGAGTTTCTCTTGGAATAAAAGTTTAATACTTTGGCAATAGTCTTATACCAGGAAATGAAATTACTGGACTCCCAGATCTTTTTGTTGTTGTTGTTTTAAGGCATTTTTATAAAGACACTCATAAGGCTAATCATAGGCAAAACTAGCAAAGTCAAAAGCAAAGTAACTTCACCTGAAGAATTTCAGTCTTCCCTTTTTAATACCTTATACTGTGGGCAAACTGATTAAATAAACACATACTCTTGACAATGCTTCAAGGGAATGGTAAGGTACAGTAGGAAAAACTCTGGCTTGAATGTCAGACACAAGTTTGTCCTGACACAAACACCTACCCACTGAATCACTTTGGTCCCATGATTGTTGGTTTCTTCTATAAAATGGGAGAACTAAAATATAAATAACTTCTAAGCCCAAAGACCTATAGGGAATGCTTCTTTCACTGGGATCCAATCCACATCCCCCTAATAAAACACACAATTCACTGAGAACCGAATTAGCTACTAGCACCCATAGGGTTATACATATAACATGTACACTCATCTGTGAATGCTGAAGAGGTCTTTAATCCCAATCATTCATTACTCATTTACTGAACATTCAATTATTTGAGCTTTGACCGCGTACCTGGCATTATACTCTACACTGAAGACACAATGGGGAGCAAGAAGGCCTGGCCCTTGCTCTCACAGAGCTCACAGTCTACTGGAGGAGACATACCATAGTCAAATATTCACACAAACATTCATGTGTGGCTGGGACAAATGTTGGAACGATAAAGTACATGGGGAGAGAATCAATAATCTGGGAAAAGAACCACTACTGTGAGTGCCAAAGAGCCTTCTCTTTACAAGTAGGTGAAATATTTAAATTACTTATTGTACCTTTTCAGATTAATAACTAGATCTGTGGCCTAAAAATTAAGGAAGTTTGCCAAGCAAGATGCCTGGAGCTTAAAGGTAAACATATTGAGCATGCTATTTGAAAATGAAACTAACACTGTTTAAAATAAAAATCTCCCTATGTTTCCAGAATTTTCAGACATCCTACAGAAACAGGAAAGTATACCTCTTAAAATGTTACTGCAACTTAGGACAAATCATTTTGTCTGTCTGATCCTTTTTGATAACATCACAAACTATTTCCTTATCAACAAATCTTTCTTTTAAAGGGGGAAAAATACCAAGAAACCACAGAATATCGGTATCTACAACACAATACAAGAAACTGTAAGAATGTAATTCACTGGGGAAAATGTAGTTACAACCAAATAAATACTTTTTGTAATATCTAAAACTACCAGAAAGCCCTGGCTAGTATGGCTCAGTTGGTAGGAGTCGTCCTGTGCACTAAAAGGTTGCCAGTTCGACTCCCAGTTAGGGCACATGCACGGGTTGCGGGCTCAGTCCCCGATGGGGGGCATGCAGGAGGCAGCTGATCGATGTGTCCCTCTCACATCAATGTTTCTCTCTCTCCCTCTCTTCCTTTTCTCTCTAAAAATCAATAAAAATTAAAATAAAATAATAAAAACTACCAGAAATAAAGCATACACACAAACACACAATTACAAAAACAATTCTTTTTTTGTGATCACTTATCACAACATCAATCACTAACATGATTTAAACCAAAACCTGTCATTTTTGAAATTTTAATAGTGCACAAATAAATTCCTCAATGATGAGACCATTCAGCAACTGAAACGGTGCACAAGTAATCCATCCTATTTTAACTTACTCAGTTCTTTTCAATTTCTCAAGTCAAAATCAATCCAATCATACTGAATCCTTGGAGCTCCAGGAACCACCCAAATGACCTGAGACCTGCCCTTTGATTCCTCTGGTGTTGGCCCTAGAGCCCCCTCAGGACAAACCATCAAGTGGGACAATGACACTTTCCAGTCCGTCAAGGCATTAAAAGATGAGAAACTGAAGAGGAGGAGAAAGATGGTAAAGGGAAACTCCGCTGTTCAATGGCTACTTTAACTTTAAATTCTCATCTTGATAAAAAGTATGGTTCTCCCCCTATCTACTTTGACAAAAACTCTCAGGATGAAAGCATGCTTCCACTAGGATGTGGCTTCACTGATTCTTTCTAAAGTCAAAGCTGCTAACTGGACTATAATATCAAAGCCCTAAGAAACTCCATGCTACCAACATTTTCAATTTATTCAAGAAGTCAGTTAAGTAAATTTGCAATTAAGCAACAAAATGTAACATCACTCAGTTTTTCATCAGAATTCACGCTTTAAATAATCAGAACTCCAAAATTTGCTTTGCAAATAAAATGCTTCAATAAAGAAATGTGTATATACACATTTTGCTAATATCTATTTATAATGAAAATTATGATGTTAGCTTACCACAAAAAAATTTAATAAGCAAATGTTTACAATTAGCAGTCCTACACCATCGAAAACTTTGTTTTTATTCCCTTCATCTTCTAGGAAAATGGAAGACTGACAATCTCTACCACAAGTGGATCATGTAAAACTGAAATTTAATTATTCAACTAACATTTACTGAGCACTGACTGTGTGCCAAGCACTGTTCTAGGAGCTGGAAATACAGCAGTGAACAAAACACACCCTGCTCCCAAGATCCAGAATCCCATTATCACCATGTTTAACACTTTCAAATGCTGTGCTGTGAATGAAACAGATTTCTTCAGTGGAGGCTGAGAACTGACTCACCACTTGTAATACTGAATCTACACCAAAAGATGCCATCTGAGTTCCAAATAACTGAGTTAGTCTTTGGATCATAACCCAATCCTGGGTTGGGGGCTGAATGTACACACCGCCTCCAAAACAGAAACTGCATCTAGGTTCTTCAACTGTACACTTTTAGAAAACCACATGGTTCACAACTATCCTTTGCAGGTAAGATGCATCATTTGTTCCACTTGACAGTGTAACTCAGCCCAGTGCACGCAAGATATCTCTATATTGCGTAAGATCAAACCGGGTAAAAAAAAGCCCACTAAACTTCCAATTTACCTTCTCCTATAGTAGCACTGTAAAGCAACAGTGGCCCACATAAGAGAAAGAGCCTAAGGGAAGATTACTTCTACAACAGACAACACACATCTTATTAACTGTCACCCCTAAAGAGCCATGGCTAGCACTCGTTGGCTCCAAGCTCTCTCTTGCTTGCCAAGAAAAACTAAGATGACAATGTTACGCTAAAGACACTACTAACCACAAAATTAATTCACCATCTAGCTTGTAAAGTGACTAGTCTCCTAATAAATCCTCTGCTTAATGGAGATGATAGCTCAAGTTTATATGTGTTTCTCAGTCACCACTCAGGCAGCATTTGAGTTTTTATATTAATAAATCAGCCTCAATTCTTTAAGTTCCTAAGAATGAAAGGAATTAGAATCTTTAACTAGAAAAGAATGCTTGACCATTATGAAAAGGAATTTAAGTGTCTTTCATATGAAGTAAGTAAATAATAGTGATTAAACATTTGTCTTAAGGAAGGGGTGCTTGTGAATTTTGTCAAGAACCCCCACAGTGTCAGTAGAAAATACACCCCCAAAGGTTTCCCTCTCCCAACACTTCCTTTCCCAAGTGTGCTATGGCCTTTCACGAAACTGAAAACCCACGGCTTTGTTAAGCCAGGATAAAGATCTCAGCAGCTGTCAGAACATGTGGACACACATCTGATTCCACAATGGGTCAAAAAGGCTCTTACCCCAAACTGCCACGTGCCTGGATTCCCAGTCTGTCTTGGTCCCACAGAGACAGAATGACCATACTGTAAAGCAATGATCAACTTCAGCTAATCCTGAGGGATTTTCATTATGTCTGTTACAATAGGTGCAGTTTATTTAGTAATGGACCTATGTTGTTCCTGTCAAACTTCGTGCTTGCATATACAAATGACCTCATGATGCCAATTATTCTGGCAACACACAATGCAGTGGCTTCTCTGCAATATTAATTGGTCTCTGAAACAGTTTAGATAAGTCCTTACAACCACCGCTTACTAATAGTAAGATTATAAGACTGAAGAAAGGGAAAGCCAATATCAAGTTCACACTGTAAAAAAAAATAAAAATTAAAAAAAGGTTTTTAATCCACACTATACTATAAACCCAAATTACCAACTATAAAAACAAATTCACACTGCTCATGGAAACAAGGTAGAGGGAGGCTCGGGGAGAGGAGAAGGGACAGTTAAGTTCCTGATCTTGAGCAAGTTTCTCAAGCTTCTGTGACCAGAGTCCCTTTAACTGTAAGACCAGATAGGTACTTTCCACTCTAGCTGTGATTCAGAGTCACCAAGGAGCTCGAGCCCAGGCAGCTATATCTATAAAGGTCTACAGATGATCGTCACAGAGCTTCAAGAACCTCTAGACCTGAAAAATAATCTCCCAACCCCTCTAAAATGATATGTTTTTTAAAAGATGGTTGAGATACTGGTACTAAAATATAATTCGTTACTCATATTTTAAAAAAAGAAAAAAAAAAAAAAAGAAATGTAGATAACTGCATGAACAAAGGGGGAAAATAAACATGTTGTACTGTGAAATTACTGCCTTCAGTCCTACAAAATACAAGCTTCCTACTCCCATTTATATTCCAGTTTCTCTCTCTCTCTCTCTGTGCATCAATTTGATTTAATTTTTCTTTACTGTGGCAAACAGGAGAACTGCGTTTGTTATTAATGTAAGATTCAAATGACAGGCTTAATTTAACATCTAATGAAACTACTACAGTGGCCTTTTCCCCACACAGAATATTACACTTTATCGCAATGCTGTCATTTACATTATAACTAGATGAGTATCTCATACACTGTAGTGCAATCTCCTTTCACACCCTAAGATGCATGGTTTGCCAGGAACTAAAGTTTTTCCCTTAAAATAGATAGACAAACACAGACATACTGAACACAAGCATAGGCCTGAATAAGAGAGGCTTGTCTGTACAGACATTTCCAATTCAGATAGATGGCAAAACACTACGTCATTTTTACCACCTTCCTTCCTATCCTAAAATTAGACACTTTTTTCCCCTCTTAAGTGATTCAACGTTGATTCAAGGTCTAAAATGCTGAGGTGGGAGTGGGAAGCCATACACAAATAGCTTAACATCAGAAATAAAATGTATGAAACCCACTCTATTAGACGCTCCACAGTTCCATTCACTAACAGACATTTATGAGTGAAGCGCGAGGGAACACAAGTTTATTCAGTGCTGCTCATTCTTAGGCACTTTACACACTTTTCCTCATTTAATGTTGACAATGACCCAGCAAGATAGCCATTAACATCCCCATATTGCAAAAGAGGAAACTAAGGCTCAGGGAGGTGAGGTAACTGGCAGAGTCCCAGTTAACTAAGAAATGGAGCCCAGCCCTGGCCTGCGTGGCTCAGTTGGTTGGGCATCTTCCCGTGCACAGGAAGGTCGACTGTTCCATTCCAACTGGGTCAGAGCACATGCCCAGGTGGTGAGCTTGAGCCCCAGTAGGGGGCCTGCAGGAGGCAGCTGAAGGATGTCCCAAATCACTGTTTCCCTCTCTCCACTCCATTCCTTTCTCCATAAAAATCAATGTAAAAAATATTTTTTCAAAAGGGAGGGAGGGAGGGAAGAGTAAAACCCAGCTCAGTCTGGTTCTGAAGGCCTGTACTCCTCGTTGCCTCAGTTTCTCTAAATACAAAACTCTCTTAGAGCAAGAAACTATATAAGGTATTTTTCTTCTCTTCTTTACTACCTTGCCACAATCCAACTACTTCAATGAACCTAAAGCAGAAAATATACCCCAAATGGCCAACTAGTTTCTCCTAATTCTCAGGAAGAAATTAAGTATTTTTAATTAAAGTAATAAAAGTGAACATAACACAAAATATATCTAAAGACTACTACTTGAGTCAGATGCTCTGGGAGAAGCGAGAGTATGAACAAAAGAATGAAAAGGAGGAAAGTACGTGTCCTTACAACCCAGTTTACACAACCTTTATCAGGCTGCAGGGGTAGTTCCAGCAGACAACTCGATACCATCAGGGCTGGCCTGCAGTGTTTGGTGTGGCTGAACGTACCAAACTAAATGTGTCCCCTGGCCATCTGCCCTACTGAGAACAGGCTGTGGGCCAGTCATTTCTGTTCATTAGAGGGAAAGAACCTGGACGATAATGTTTTGCCCTCAGGAAAATGTTTCAAACACTCAGTTTTACAACCTGAGCGAACTAGACTTGGATGCCAGAAAGGCAGAGGGGAATTACCTCTGCCCTTTGTGTTGCTCTAACACAGGCAACAAAGCCATGAATAAGAACCAGCGAAACCCACTGGCCTCGAGATCTTTCCAGTTAACTTTATTCAATAATCATTCGCTCAGCGCATACCCAGCAGGCCCTGGAGACTGAGCTGTGAGCAAGAGAATCTGGTCTGCCTTCCACATGAACCTCTCTCGCGCGTTCCACCTTCTATGAGAAGGCACCTCTCAAGACTGTAAGCTGGAGTTCAGGTCTAGATCCTTATAGAAGACAGGAGTGATTAACGTATGATGCACGAGGGCAGGGGCAATGTCTGCCTGTGAGAACAAGTAAGGTTTCACAGAGGATCCCAAAGGATAAGTGGGATTTGGCAAGTGGAAAGGCGGCAGAATAGTAAGCGCTTCCCAAGAAGATCTGAAGGCTGGGATGTTTCAGGGAGTAGCAGCAGGGATAAAAACCTAAGGGGAGTAGTGAGGGATAAGGCAGGCTGAAAGCACAGGTGCCTCAACCCATAGCCACAATAAGAAGTCTGAACTTTAATCATAGACAAAGGGGCGAGAGATGACTAAAGGACTTAAACAGCAGAATGACACTGTTCCCTGATGTACTCTTTCTAGGACTAATTCAAATCTTTCCCTAACCCTTTCACCTTTGGCTTTTAATTTAAATAATCAAAACATTGATAAGAATATGATTTAAGGTCTAAATAATTCCTAACTGCATTAGTATCAATTTTGAGTCCATTATGCATAAATTGGACTTCACCAAAATTAAAAACTTTTGTGCTTCAAAGGACATCATTAAGAAGGTGAAAAGAAATGTTACATTGCTCTGGCCGGTGTGGCTCAGTTGGCTGGGGACAGTCCTATATGCTGAAAGGTTGCCAGTTTGATTCCCAGTAAGGGCACATGCCCCAGTTGCTGGCTTAATCCGTGCAGGAGGCAGCCGATACATCAATCTCACATCAATGTTTCTCTCTCTCTCCCTCTCCCTTCCTCTCTCTCTAAAAATCAATTTTTTTAATCTTGAAAAGATAACCCAATTTTAAAATGAGGAAAGCATCTGAATAGACATATCGCAAAAAAATATATAGGAATGCCCACTAATCACATAAGGTGCTGGACACATCATAAGGCTGGAGCCATCAGGGAAATGCAAATCAAAACCACAATGAGTCCACAGGGTGTGGCTCAGCAGGTGAGCATTGACCTATGGTCCAGGAGACCACAGTTCAATTCCCAGTCAAGGCATATGCTTGGGTTGCGGGCTCAATCCTCAGTAGGGGATATGCAGGAGGCAGCAGATCAATGGCTCTCTCATCACTGATGTTTCTATCTCTTTCTCTCCCTTCCTCTCTCTGAAATCAATAAAGATATATTTAAAAAAAAAAAAAAAAAGCACAAAAAAGAACAATGAGATACCACTTCGCACCCAGGAGGATGGCCAAAACCAAAAAGTCAGAGAATAACAAGTGTTAGCAAGGATGTAGAAAAACTGAAGCCTTTATATACTGCTGGTGAGATTGTAAAATGGTGTAGCTGCTTTGGAAAACAGTCTGGCAGTTCCTCTAACAGTTAAACATAGAGTGACCAACATGACACAGCAATTCCCAAGAAAAATGAAAACGTATGTCCATACAGAAACCTGTAAATGAATGTTCATAGCAACATTATTCGTAATAGCCAAAAAAGGGGAATCACCCAATGTCCATCAGCTGATGAATGGATAAACAAAATACGGTATATCCATACAGTGTAATGTCATTCAATCACAGAAAAAAAGTGAAGTACTGATAGATGCTACTACACAGATAAAACTTGAAAACATTATGCTTAATAAAAGACAGGCACAAAAGACCCCACATCATATGATTCCACTTATATGAAATGTCCAAAATAAGCAAATCCAGAGACAAAAAGTAGATTAGTGGTTGCCTAGAGGAGGGAAGGGAGGAGAATGAGGCAGGGGGACTGCTAATGGGTATGGGGCTTCTTTTTGGGCTGATGAAAATATTCTACAATTGTAGTGATGAATGCACAACTCTGTGAGTATTCTAAAAACCAATGAATTGTACACTTTAAATGGGTGAATTGTATGGTATATGAATTATATCTCAACAAGCGGTTATAAAACAAAAAAGATTCCATTATGCACTGTTAAAATACAAAATAAGGTCTCAAAGAGGAGTATATAATCTTGTTCACTCACTTTAAAGGATCTGAACTAGGGCAATGAAAACCCAGAGAGATTCTATTACTTAACATTCTAGGTACTAGGTCATACTGAAATATTCATGACGATTTCCATGTTTTAATACAGAAAGGGCATCTTAAGTTTAAAAAGACATACAAGTGTCAGAAAAAAGTTCATAACTCAGGATAACACAAGGAACTCATCAAATGGATATAAAGCACTTGAATTTGTACCCTAAATATGGAAGAGGTACCCAAATTTACTACTGTTTTACCTCTGAAATAGAAGTCAAAGATAAAACAGCCCAGTTAATAGTATGTTTCTATAACACCAGTCTGAGGCAAATCAAAGTATTTAGAAATAATTTGCCACCATAAAAAATTGAATCTCCCATTCCCAGTTACATAACTAAGAACTGATCATTTATCCCCTTGAACATTCCATTCCATAGGCATGAGTGATGCTCCTCCTCCTGCTTGAAGTGGGTCCCAAAAGTGGCAGATGCATTAAGCATTAAACTTAAATAAGAAAAAAAAACCCAACAGTGTCTTAAAACTGTTATTTCTAGCCCTGGCCAGTGTGGCTCAGTTGACCGGGTTCGATTCCCAGTCAGGGCACATACTCAGGTTGCAGGTTCCATCCCCCAGTTGGGGTTCATGCAGGAGTCGACCAATCATCGATGGATCCATGTTTCCCTCTCTCTCTCTCTCTCAAATCAGTAAAAACATAGCCTCAGAAAAGGATTAAAAAATACATAAATAAATAAGTAAATAAAAAGTGCTATTTCTCAACCCTAAATCTAATCCTAAACTATATATAAAGTAATAGACATAAATGCTGATTTGTGCAATCTGCAGGTAAACTAACAAATTATCATGAAAAATCCAATGCTGTGTGCAGTGATATCTCATTCATGTCTATTAAAATTCATCATGCTTTACTGTACCTTCCACAAATAATCAAAAACAAATACACACAGGGCGCATTCCAGATTTGTCCAAAACGTGTGTACCCGACCTTTATACCAATCTTTGTTCAATCCTCAGTCCACAGGACTATCGCCTACCACAAAATACTGCCTGCCCTTCAAGACCTACATAAAACACAATTTCCAGTTTTATTCTACTTTCCCCCCTATTTATTTATGCAATCTCTCGGACCCAAAGGTTACTATATCCAAACACTTGCGACTCTGAAATTTACCTCCAAGCCAAAAAAATTAGTTTCCTTAAATTACTTTTCTGAAATACACAGAATTAAGTCCAAAATATATTTTTCCAATTCCTTCAGTTTTACAGGGAATGCAGAAAAAGAAGTACTATAAACATATATCTATTTGCCTTCACAACTGAACAGGCGGTACAAAGCAACTGCTTACACTTAATGACGTCTCTGACTATTCTAGCAGGCCCTGGTGTCAGGAGAGAGTTCTGCCAGATAAGGACAATGAAATGCATTATTATACAGAATGACTAAGATCCCAACAAGTGCAGTTTTAGAATATAAAGCCCGGCAGGAAGGCCCAGTAAGAGAGCCTAATATTTTGTGATGACTATTTCCAAAAGCGCTATATTCGCCGCCCAGGACCAATTTAAATAAACACGCACTATGTTCAATTCTTTCTCAATGTCTTAGAGGTAAGAAGGGCCTTTTTATCTTGCTGTCCTGGAGGAGACGAACAACTTGCAATTTGCTTCTCACACCAAATCCCACGTTTGCAACATGTAGAGCGAGGACTTCAGACACCACAAAACAAGGGCAGCCTACATTAAGGCCAAATATAGGATGTGATTCTAAACGGCCGCGCAGTAAAGCCCTACGTTTCCTTTTCCAGCCATCAAAAACCCTTTGAACACTCCCAAAAAAGGACGGCAGGGCCAGCGCCTCTCTCCGAGAGGAAGCCCCTTTCTTCTCAGCTCCCCGCAGCCGGCCACTTCCCCCAACGCATTCAGATCGTCTGAGCGGCCGAGAGCCGAGGTGCGGGCGCCGGTGCAGACGGGCGGGAGAGCTCGGTTCCTGCGCTTCCACCCTCCACGGCTGACCTCATCCTCGGTCACCTAAGCGCAGCGGAGCCCCACCTGCACCTCGCTCCTTTCCACCGCGTCCCTCGCCAGCGGCTCTAGCTGCTCCGCTATTGGGGGCGCACAGCTCGGAATCACCCCGTTCACTCGGACGCTCCAGGCCCCCGACCCTGCAGCATTCCCGCTTCATTCTTCCTCTCTGCCCCCCCCCCGCCCGCCACCCCGCCGCCAGTCCCAGCCCTCGGCTCCCACCTCTGGGCTCATCCTCTTCCCAAACCGCCCCCACCCACATTACTCCAGCTCTGGCCTGTTCCGCCCTTCCCGACCCCTAACCCAGATCTTCAGAGCCCAGAGCTAGCCTCTCACCCCAAGCCAGGCAACCCCCAGGCCGGAGAGTCACCCCCGCCCCTCTCAGGCTGGGCCCGGCTCGCCCGGGCCACACTGGAACCCGGACCCTGCCTACCCCCCACCCGCTCGCTCCCAAGGGCCGCTCGAAGTCCGCCTCCAGCCCCGGAGCCCCCGGGCTCTGCGCCCTAGCCTCCAGCAGGCCCTCCCCACCCAAGACCCCACCCAACCAGACGGGTGCCTGACCCCCGACAACCTTCCTCGGCCAGCCCAGTCCCCACTCGGCCCGCGGCTCCTCACCCGGCCAGGTGGGCTCCGGCCCCCAAAAAGCCTCCCCTAGACTGTCTCCTCCCCACAGGGACCAGGGTTCACTCTCCCCAGGCCAAGCGATTCTGTCCCCAACTCCCTCTTCCCAGGCCCCGAGCCTCGGGCAGCAGCCCCGACCCCAACGCCCTGCACACTGGCCAGGGCGAGCCCCCGGCCCAGAGACCCGCACCCCGCGCGCACGCCCCAGCCCACCCCCCTACGCCCGGCCCTTCCCCACGCCCCGCCGGCTCCTGTCAGCCGACGCCGCACGCGCTGAGAGAACAGGTCCGCCCGCCTCGCTCCCAAGCGGCCCCGCCGAGCGCGCGCTGCTCACCAGGACCGAGGTGCCTGAGGCGCCGCCGCCGCCGAAGTCCCCGCTGCACAGCCGGGCGAAGCTTCCAACCGCTGTCGCCTGCCGCCTGGCACTGAGCGCCGCGCGGGGGAGGGGCACGGGCAGCCGCCACGGCCCCCGCCGCCGCACGCAGGCTCCGCCCCCGCGACGGGCCGCGCCCAACCAGAGTCGCAGGGCTGCGGCGAGCCACGCCCACTTCCGGCTGGGAAGTGCGCTTCCCACCGTCCGAGCCGCGCCTGGCTCTCCCTAACGCCCCCTCCGGTCGCGCCGAGCGATGCAGGTGAGCCCGCGGAGCACCACCGCCCACTGGTTATCTCAGCGCGCGGAGCGCCACACCCACGGGCGCCCCCGAGCCACGCCCACCGCTCCTCATAACCCGGGGCGGTGTTCTTAGAGTCCGCCCACTGACCTGCTGGGCTCCGCGGGGGCTACATCCCCGCCCCTCAGAGAGTCCCCGGGGAGCCCCTTAAAACCGGAACGGCGGCTCCCCTGAGCCCCGCCCACTACCCGTCCCAGCCCTCCGCCGGCCTCCTGGCTCCGAGCCCGGCCCCCGCCCACTGCTTCGGGACTGACCTATCGGCACCACAAAGCCCCGCCTCGCCCTGGAAGCCCCGCCCACAGCTAGCCACCCTATTCGCCGCATCCACCTCAAGCCCCGCCCACTCATCTGAATGCCGGAGCCTCCAAGCCCCGCCCCAAACCCTGGAATCCCCGCCTCTGGTTTCCGAAGCCCCGCCTCCGCTCCCGACATCCCCCTCCCCCCCACCTCTGGGGACTCCCGGGGCTCTGGCCCTCCCCCCACTTCCATTGTCTTATTCCTAGTACCGGGCGGCTGACGCTGGGCTGAGCCACGCCCCTGTGCCCCTCCACCGGCCCAGGGAGGGCGCGTCTTGACCCCATTTCGCAGGTGAGAAAATAAAGGATGCACGGTCCCTCCCTTCCTTTTCCTGGACCAAGCCCCCCACCCGTTTGCTCGATAACTAGACGGCCCCGGCCTGAAAGTCCCTCTTCCGCTGTCAGACTGTGTCCTGGGGCAGTTTCCTTCACCTCTATATGCCTGAATTTCCTAATCTTTAGCGTAATCAAGTTGTCCTATAAATAATAGCCAGAGTCCCTTTCTAAAAATGCTAAGTTCTGAAGAATCAGGATTTGGGGACATGGGCAAAGCTGAGGGGCAGGGCTATTTACTTCCCAAAGCAAGGCATCTTTGCAATTGCACAAGGGGATTTTTCCTTGTAAGCATCAGCCTCAGAAACGTGCGCTGTGTAAATCAATGTCCACCTGGACCAGAACAGCTCTAGCAGCAAATTATTTATCCCTCCTAAGCGTCAGTTTCTTTATCAGTGAAACAGCGAGGCTGTGGTACCAGCCCCTCCCTGAAGGATTCCCAGAGCTCGCTGGGAGCGATGCACTTAGCAGGGTGCCTGACTCGCGGTCAGCCTTCTTTCCAGGGTACCTGCTGCTCCACTGCAGGGCTTCAAGAAGGAGGGATGCATTTCTTTCTGCCACTGACCACAGGAGAGGAGGGACCGAGCACCCTTCCCGCACAGCAAGACTTGGCCGCTCACTCCACTTAAACGAGATGAAGGTGGCCGTGCGCCTAGTGCAGCGCCTGGCATTTGGTGGTGCACAAAAATGATGGGCCGTTATCAGGATGCCTGTCTTTAAATGGAGCGAGGGCACTGATGGCAGGTGAGTTCCGAGTGGTTCTAGGAAAACGAAGATTGATAAAAGCGCCCTGAGATGGAACTGGAAACCAAACCGGCTTACTCTTTGAAAACAGATTACTGCTAACATTTTCCATCGCTTATACAAGCCGGGCATTTTCTGTGTGATTTAAATGCAAAATCTTCTGATATCCCCTCAGCAATACAATGGCTCCAAAGCAATTCTTAATACCCATCTATATAGGTGAAGAAAATGAGAAGTTAAACTACTTGTCCAAGGTCATGAGCTTGAACCCCGGAGGGGAGCTAATGATAGAACTGACATTCCTTTAATTGCAGAGTCTTCACTCTTAGCCAGTTAGTCATTACATTAAACAACCTCTATGGTAGCATAGACTTTGGATTCTGAGAGACTTGGCTCTAAATTCACTCTCCATTACTTACTAGTTGTGTCACCTTGAGCAAGTGACTTACCTCTGAGCCCTACTCTAGGTAGTGTTGCTCATCCAAATGCTTACCTCAGCGAGTGGTTTTGAAGATTGAACAGTTTGGATTCCATGAATTAAGACATGGCAAAGCATCCAGCATAGTGCCCAGCACAAAGTAGGTGTTTAAAGTTTAAAACATATTGATTCCCTCCTCCCAGTTCTTTAAATGATGAAATTAGAAGTAAAATTTTCCATGACACCAATTCCCCCCAATGACATCACCATAGAACAGCCACAGAATACACTGTGAAAGAAAGATCCCAAGGCCTTTGCCTTCCATCTGCCTGTTTCAGCTCCTAGTTTTATCCCTGGTTTGAGGGAGGTAATTCTTAACGCAGGAAGCATCTAAAGCCAGAAGCTGCCACCTCACCACCCCACCTCACACCTGCTCCAAACATGGTCAGCCAAGAGCTGCTGTTCCCAGAAGCAGCAGGAAAATTGCAAAACCCTGTCCTTGCTGGGAGAGAACCTCCATCATCTCACTGTTCTTGAAGCCATAGCAACCCCTTTATGGGCCCTGAGGAAGCCTTGGCTCTGTCCAAGCTGGCCCTGAATGGAGGGATTCAGGTCCAGGTAAGATACCGTATTTGAGAATCTTTCCCTGCTCCCAAAAGGTGGCGATTTCCAAGAGGCCTAAGATAGATGCTAGGTGGCGATGAATCTAATGATCAAGAAAAACAAGAGTGATTCCAAACCACTCATGTATGAGGAAGAAAGAATTGTGGGACGTGCATTCGGAGGCTCCTAAGCAAATCATTTTTCCAGTTTCTCTTAGTAGCAAATGGGGGACATTATTCTTAGGTTGCCAGGGCAACCTGGAAGCTCAGCGAATTACCCTGTGGAAACATTAACAAATAATAATGATATTAAAGAAATGAGAGTAGGATCCCCTGGAGTAATCTCAGTAGACAAGACCCCTCAGTGAGTGACAGAAGAAGACAAAGCTTGGAGAACATTAACATTCACTCTACATGGATAAATCTTGATTGTCACTGCTTTCTGCAAATAAAAGCTGAAAATGGTAGACTGGCTACAGAAGGATGTATTTTTTAATTAAATTTTTTATTTTGAGAGAATTGTAGATTCACATGCAGGTGTAAGAAATAATACAAAGAGACCACATGTACCCCTTACCCAGTTTCCCCCTATGGTAGCATCTTGCAAAACCATAGTACAATATAACAACCCAGGTATTGACCTTGATACAGTCAAGATACAGAACTTTTCCATCACCACAAGGACTCCTCACATTGCCCCTTTAGAGACACAACTATTTCCCTCCTGCCCTGACCCCTTCCTTTATCCTTAGCAAACATTCATCTGCTCTCAATTTCTACAATTTCGTTATTTCATTAGTGACAAGTCATAGAGTATGCAACCTGTTGGTACTGGCTTTTTTCACTCAGTATAAATCTTTAGAGATGTGTCCAGATTGTTGCATGTATGAATAGTTTGTTCCTTATTATTGCTAAGTAGTATTCCAAAGTATGGATGTATCCGTTTGTTTAACCCATTGAAGGAAACCTGGGTTGATTCCAGTTTGGAGCAGTTTATTATTTTTAAAAAGTTGCTATAAACATTATAAACATTCATGTACAGGTTTTTGTGTGAACATAAGTTTTAATTTCTCTGTGAAAAATGCCCAGGAGTGTAATTGCTGGGTCATTATGGTAGTTGTGTGTTTAGTATTTTAAGGAACTGCCAAACTACTCTCCAGCATAACTGTATCATTTCACATCCCCACCCACTAGCAAGCTATGAGTGATCCAGTTTCTCTGCATTTTCACCAGCATTTCGTGCTGTCACTATTTTTCATTTTAGCCATTCTAATAGGTATATAGAATGCCCTTCTCTGGTAATTTTCTTTGCTCTAAAATATACTTTATCTAATATTAACATAGCCATTCCTGCATTCTTTTTATTTTTATTTATTTATTTATTTATTTATTTATTTATTTATTTATTTATTTTTAATATATCTTTATTGATTTCAGAGAGAGGAAGGAAGAAGGAGAGAAAGAGATAGAAGCATCAGTGATGAGAGAGTCATTAATCGGCTGCCTCCTGCACGTCCCCTACTAGGGACTGAGCCCAAAACCCAGGCATGTGCCCTGACCGGGAATCTAACCACAATCTCCTAGATCGTAGGTCAGTGCTCAACCACTGAGCCACACTGGCTGGGCCCTGTGTTCTTTTTTTATTAAAATCTGCATGATATATCTTTTTCTATCCTTTTACTATCATCCTACCTATATCAGCATATTTGAAGTAAGATAACATACTTGATTGGTTCACGATTTTTAATGCACTCCGCCAATCTCTGCCTTTTAATTGGTATGTTTAGACCTCTTACATTTAAGGTAATTGTTGATATGTTAGAGCTTAAGTCTGCCATTTTGTTTTGTGCTTTATGTTCTTTCCGTTTTTCATTTGTTTTCTGCTTTCTGCTTACTTGTGGGTTACTTGAAAACTTCCTGGAATTCTATTTTGAGTTACCTACAGTGTTTTTGAGTGTATCTCTTTGTATAGCTTTTGTTGTGGCTGCTCTAAGTATTACATTATAGATGTGGAGAAGTCTATATCTATAGATACATTCACAGTCTACTGGCATCATTTTACCACTTTAACTGTAGTGTAGAGCTCTTACCTCCCTTCATGTTCCTTCACCGTCTTCCATTTGTAACATACTTGTCTTAAAGATTTCCTCTATAAACATCTAGACAGTGATATACTGTTTGCTTTGCGTGTCAGTCATTAGCGTCCTCAGATGTCCTCCGACACCGCACTAGAGCAAAGAGAGAGGAGCATGTCATTTCTGTCGGGCGGGGGTGGAAATCCAGACTCCTCCTGTGGTTTCCACTGGCACCAGTGGGGGAGGGCCTCACGACCACGGGTGGGGATTGAAGTCCCTGCTGCCTACTCAGCCTTCTCTGACACCACCTCATGGTGCTGTGGGAGTATCCATGAGAAAGTGCATGTGGCACACTTTGGCTCAGGGCCCTCCACGTGCTGGGGGCTGAGATTATGTGTGTGAGAGCTCCTGCCGCAGATCCTTAATACAACCACGACTGTAATGGAGCTGGTACTTACTAAGCTCTTACCGATCACCTGGCCCAGTATTACCAACTTGCCAGGCACTAACTCACTGAGTCTTCCTACTAAGCTGATGAAAAATAATATGGCTTTTAAATCCCCATTTTGCAGAGGAGGAAACTGAGATTTCTTACCCAGCGAGATCTGATACAAACTCAAAAGACCTCAGAAGAGATGTTCTCAGACATTTATCCTAAGGCAATGCTCATGGTCACATGCAGAGATACAGTCAATTCTTATTATTTGCTGTAGTTATATCCTGTCAATCACGAGGAACACTGAATTAGCCAATACTGAATCACTGCTCCTGGAGGAAACACAGGGTCAGTTAGTTTCCTGGAAGCCAGTGATTCATTCACATTGAACTCATGGCCAAGAGAACCATAACTCCTGCCTGAGTGGAACTTATCTAACCCATGCATTTTCTCCCTGAGTCACACCGCAGCCTCCTTATGCTTGGGAACACTAGACAGCACTACACTTGGGGGCCATTTTAAATAGCAAAATCATGCCCCAAAAAAGCACATGAATGCTAAAAATACGGCACTAAATATGCTGCGAAAGGACACTTGCCACAGGGAGAGAGCTGAGGCGAGCGGGCCGAGCCTTGCCTTGTTCGACCTCAGCTGGCAATGTGCAAATCGGGTGACTCAAATTTTCACTACTCTGTGCATGTGCATGCACATGCCCACAAAGGACTGCAAAAACACCGCGAGCGTCGCTTTGGGCGGTACAAATACAATTTTACGAGTAAGTGAATTCCTGAAGGAGTCCACAAATTTACAAATATAGCTTCAAGTGTGGGTGTGTAAGGATGCTTTTCACACCACCGTTTCCTAAGGAAACAGCCCCGATGGAAGCAACAAGAAATACATTCCAGCGCAGTAACTGCAGAGAATGCTATCATGGAGAGAGCCCATGAGGACACCCCGAGGCTCGGCACTGGCGAGAATGGACCGCAGCCAAAAAGTCTGCACCTCATGCTGGGGGCAAAAATGGGTTCCCAGAACCCAGCCTCGACCCTCTGGCTTCAGGTCTGTGGTCTCCGGCTCCACTTGTCCAGGTAACGCCCGCAGAGGACTGCAGCTCAACACAAACAATGGGGTGCGGCCTCGCCTGTCCCCCTGGGGAGCCTAATTATCCCCGGGCCACCAGGAGCCACAGGAGGTTCTTAAGCAGGAAAAATAAAAGAATTTTGTGGAAGAATACCTGTTGCTTAATGATATGTAAAGGTGTTCCAGATGTGCTGTTAGATGAAAAAGGCAGGCCAGAAAACAGTATGTCCCATTGTCATAAAACACACACACACACACATATTTCAATAGAAATTATCTCCAAGTGACAGGATTCGAGTTATGGGTGAGTTTCCTTTCCACATGTCTTGTTCTGTATTTTGTAATTTTCCTTCAAAGTGCATTCAATGGCTTGAAATTTTTAAAAAGTTGGGGTTTTTTTTGTCCTAGCCAATTTTGCTCAGTGGTTAGAGCGTCGGCCTGCAGACTGAAGGGTCCTGGGTTCGATTCCATCCAAGGGCACGTACCTTGGGCAAGTGTGGGAGGCAACCAATTGATGTGTCCCTCTCACATTGATGTTTTTCTCTCTTTCTCTCTCTGATAAAGCAATGGAAGAAAATATCAGGTGAGGGTTTCAAAAAAAAAGTTGTCTTTTTGAAAGAGGAGAAGGAATTTTGTAAATTCAAGGTGTTATCTCAAGACCCCCAAGCCCAATGTCACTCTGATGATCTTGGCAGAACCCCAGCTGGAAGAATTTCCAGACAGACAATGCTCCTGTGAAGATTTTTCAAAATTTAAACATAAATCTCGGCACACAAAGGGCTCACTCATCCGCGTAAATCTCGTTATTGAGGTAATAAACCTTGTAACTGCCTGTGTCGTCTGCAGTGGCAGGAGCTACAGCTTCCAAAGCCCAACCTGGCCCTCGGACCCCTCGCCAATCAGATGCCTCAGCCCCACGTATAAAGGGAATTACTGTTCATTGATAACAATAAAAGCTTAGATCAGTGGTTCTCAGCTGGGGATAATTTGCTCCCTCCTCTCCCACCTCCCACCCAGGTAACATTTGGCAATATCTGGGTGCTACTAAATATCCTGCAAAGCACAGGGCAGCTTCCGTCCTGCCCCACAACAAAGAAGTATTAGACCCCAGATGTCCATAGTAGCGACATTGAAAAACCCTGGCTCAGACACAGGGAGCTTATTCAGCCTTCCTGGGCTAGGGGCTTTACAGGACAGATCTTATTGAATCTTCACAGCAGCCTAGGAAATGGGCTTATTACCATGCCCATTTCACAGAAAAGGAAAACTGAGGCTTCAAGAGGAGAAGGAGCTTGAGATTATAGAGCTCTGTCCTGCAGAATCAGGAGTCACATGGGGTTTCTGACTTCAGAGCCTGCACTGCCCACCCCATCCCCTGTGCCCAAATCGCTGAGTTATTGCCGTTTGTTCTTTTTTTCCACCCTTACCCGAGGACGTGCTTATTGATTTTAGAGAAAGGGGAAGAGAGAGAGACACACATGGATGTGAGAGAGAGACATCGATCAGCCGCCTTCCCATGAGTGCCCCGACTGGGGTCACACCTGCAACCCTTCAGTGAGCCGGGTGCAGCTCCAACCAACGGAGCCTTTCAGATATAAACAAAAGCAAAGGAACCAGGGGTCCTATTCCCCAGTGTCGGGGCTGCACCTGGGACTTTAAGGACCTCATGCTTCTCCTGAAGACTCGAGACCCTGAACACGCCCAGAAAAACCGCACCAGGCCTGGGCCCTGGTTTGGAATCTGTTCCCTTTCCCTTTACAGGTTTTGATCATAGCCCCCATTGGCTGTTGCCTTTCCCAGCAGAAGTCTTAGGTGTCAGATCATCTGTTTTCTCCCCAAGGAAGTGTCCCCTCCTTTTCTGAGAGGGGAGAAAATGGCTCCCCCCCAAGGAGAGCTGAGCTGGGAGAACATATGCTCTGAGACACAGACACTCTTGCCCCAAATCGTTAGCAGCAGGAAGGAACTACTGAGACGTGGGAGCCAAGCAGCTCTCCCTCTGCCTCCATGTGTACATAAATCCTCGTGGGAACCAGTGGCAATATCTTTTATTCAAACAAGTGCTTTCCAGTTTCTACTTTGCACCAGGTTTGACTGCACTCAATCCAGAACTACAAATGACAAGCAATCGTCAGTGGCCTCTTTCAAATGAGCCGGACCCTCATGGTGGGATGAGTTTATAAACCAGGTACAGGCTCCTGTTGTCCCTTTTAATGCTTAAACTGAATCACATGAGCTGGGAAAGCAGCACAAGGAACAGCTATGAACGTGAGCTTTGGAGTCAGCCCTGGGTTCAGAGTCCAGCTGTTTCACTGATTAGCTGTGTGACTCTAGGTAAGTTATCAACCTCTCTGAACCACAGTTCTCTCACTTGGAAAATGAGGCTTGTTCATTCACTCTGTTTTCTATTATCTTAATTAATGATTTCTATTCCCTTAATTACTACCTAAAAGCCTATCATGTTTTATTCTTCCCAGTATCTCCGCCAGGGACACTGAGATGGATTGCAAAAATGGCCTCAGATGGTTCACCTCCGTCTAGCCATGCCCTGTGGAGTTGCTCTCCACTCCGACTCTGGCCTTAACTATGTGACTGGCCTTGGCCAGTGGGACATCAGCAAACATGACACTCGCGAAGACTTAAAAGCTGCGTGCTAGAGAACGGCTCTGTCTTGCTGCACCCAGCACCATGTGAGAGAGCCCGGGCTCTCCTGCTGGATGATGACTGTCGTAGCCCAGTAGCACCTCATCGCCCCAGCCAGCAGCCACCGACCACCAGATACGTGAGTGAAGCCATCCTAGACCTCCCCGCCGACCACAGGTGCAGAGCAAACACGCAGCCAAGCCAGCCCCCACAGACGGGAGCTCAGTAATGTATGTGGTTTGAAACCACTAATACTTTGGGGTGTCTGTCACATGGCACTAGATGAATGAAACACAGCCTTTACCTCCCACTCGACGGACGAAGACACTGAAGCTCAGAGAAGCTGGCAGAGGCCATGGAGCCACGCGGTGAGGCCCCCTCTGCCAACCCCAGCACCCTGAAGCTTTGGAGCACATAAACCAGAGAAACGGAAGCCGACTTTGTCACATCCCTCATTCTGGTTGTATGGCCTCTAATGAAATATTCTTTCACGAGCCAGACGTTCTGGCTTATATTCCTTTTAAAGCTTGAGAATCCATAGAAAGAAAGAAGCAATTAACTTACAGAAGGCTGGGCTTACTGCGCTGCCTGGCTTGGGCTGTCAAGAGGGTTTAGCTGGGCACCAGAAACAAGCTGTGTACCCCCTTCTCCAGAAGTGCCCATGGCCACAAATCAAAAACCAATCTCTGTGGGAACAGCGTGGGAAGGGCTGTTGGTCACGCATGGGGCTTTCCAAATATATTCCATACCCCAGAGCTGATAGGAGGCCCTGTCAGGAGGTCATCTCAGATCACGCAGGCCAACGAACAGCCAAAGTACCAGCTGACTGTCTGGCAACATGAAAAAGAGAGGAAAAAATGCATCTCCATCATGAGTCTTCAAAGTGCTCTGGTCTTCCATCCGGGATATTAGTGGCCTACAGCTGTGAAACAAACCACCCAAAACGTATTGGCTTAAAGCAGCGAAATCATCTCTCCTCCCTGGAGCATAGGCCAGCAGTGTGGTTCTGGCTCAGGGCTCCTCGTGGGGCTGCGGTCAGCGACAGGCTTGCCTGAAGGCCACTGCCCCTTCCAGAGGGGGTCACCCACATGGCTGACAAGCTGATGTGGTTGTTGGCGGGAGGCTGCAGTTCCTTGTCAGGCGGGCATCTCTGTGTCCTCATGTCATGGCAGTTGGCTTCCCCAGATTGAGAGATTGAAGACACCAAGCAATGCCTTTTTTTTTTTTTTTTTTAAATATTCACCTGGGGACATGCTTACAGAGGAAGGAAGAGACAGAGAGATAGAGAAACATCAATCAGTTGCCTTCCAAATGCTGCCTGACTGGGGGGATCAAAGCTGCAACCCAGGTACGTGGCCCGACGGGGAATTGAACCGGCAACCTTCCAGCGCACAGGGTGACGCTCAACCAACTGAGCCACTCCGGCCAGGCTGCAGTGCCTTTTATGAGTTAGCCTTGAAAGTCACTCACTGTCACTTCTGTCATATTTTATTGCCCACTTAGGCTAGCCCTGATTCAGTATGAAAGGCGACTACATAAAGGCATGAATATTAGGAGGTGTGGATCGCTGGGGGGGGAGAAGGGGGGAGGCTTGGAGGGAGGCTGTCATTTCTGAGAATCTGGCCTAAGGAAAGATGGCAAGTGCTACAAATGCTTTAGGCACAAAGATGTTCATCACGGCATTGCTTACAATAGTAAGAAATCCTGAACAACCTGGGCGGGGCGTCCTCCGTAGGAGACTGGCCGAGTCGTCTCTAGCACAGCTGTACAATTCAATAAGGAATATATATGTGTAAATGCAGATGCTCTGGGAAGACACCGTCACACTTTGAGCAATGGTTATTTCTGTGGGTGGCAGGCATGTCACTGAGTAGTATGGGTAGGGTCAGGGTGCCCCGAGGTGGGACCAGGAAGGAAGAAAAGAAGTTGGGCCCGGCCGGCGTGGCTCAGCGGTTGAGCATTGGCCTATGAACCACGAGGTCGCTGGTTCGATTCCTGGTCAGGGCACATGCCCGGGTTGCGGGCTCGATCCCCAGTTGGGGGGGATACGGGGGGCAGCCGATCAATGACTCTCTCTCATCATTGATGTTTCTCTCTCTCCCTCTCCCTTCCTCTCTCTGAAATCAATAAAAACATTTTAAAAAATGAAAGTAAAGAAGTTGGTTCTTCATGTAAAAATCCATCCTGCTGGGCATTTTGTACTCAAGAGCTGAGCATTTTGGTTTCCGAGTACCCACGTGGCTGCAACCCCCCTTTAACCAGCTGCCTATAGGGTTTGAGTCCTGCCAGTAGGTAGCCCAGCTAGATGGCAGGGATCAGCCCTCATCCAGCTCCCTGATCCCCTCTGTTACCTCCAATTAGGACACTGAGTCCTCTCTAGCTCACAGGGCAAGGAAGGGCCACAGGGATCCTGCTTCTCTTGTTAATTAGAAACAGACGTTCCTCCCTTGCCCCCTTCCCCTCCAGCAGTTCAGTGGGAAACGACCAGCCTTTTTCTCAACCCCAACACATTAATTATCCAGGGATTGCAAAGAAAATGAGTTCATTTCTCAACAAACTCTATGGCCCCATCTGCTCCTATTTCCCTAAGGCTCCCAGGTCTCAAAGGGCTTTCAGTGGCTGCAAATACAGGTTTCTTCCAACCAGACTGTTGCAGTCTCCCTGCAGATCAAACCCAGCCCTTTCCCAGGGCCTGGGACAATTACACCCCTGAGGGAGAGGAAAGGGCTGATCCGGTGAGAGACTTGAATGCTAACTCTTCTCCTGCCTCAGTCAGCAAGCCAGACCTGACAGAGAAAATCTACAAGCTTTTCTGCTATAATTTTAACATCAGTGACACAGTTTGGCAGATGAGCACAGGCTTTGCGATGAAGAGACCCCGTTTTGATTTCCAGAGACATGCTGTGTGGCCTCAGGCAAGTTACTTTGCCTCTCTGGGCCTCCAGTTCCTCACTTTAAAAAGGGGAAGGTAATAGGCCCTACCTCTCCTGGTTGCTGTGCATCGTAAACAGCTGTCAGATTCACAAGATAGCGTATTCAGGAGTGAGGTGACAATAGGATACACAGTTGTACATTTGGAAGTGCCAGCAGTAATGTGAGTGGTATCCCTTACCCCCTTTTCTCGCTGGCTAAATTATTCCCACTTGGGAACTATGGGCCTTGTTTTTTTTTTCCCCCCTTAATGACTTTGTGGTTTATCCCAGAAGGCGGAAAAGTGTGGGGGATGCACCTGGGAGTCAGAGCCGGAGTTGGACTCAAGACCAGGTCTTGCTGGCCTAGATGGAGACTTGTGAAATTAGGACAAGGTGCCCAGGGTGACTGGGCAAATCGCTGAACCACTCTGAACCTCAGTTTCCGTATCTCTGAAATGGGCATAAACAAGACATACCCACCTCACTGGGATGTTCAGAAGATCAGCTGTTGGTGTGGTGTAGTCAGCCAAGCAGGTTTTAAACCCCACTCATTGGACCTCCCTGAATTAACTCCTGCTCTCTCCCTCGGTCCTCAGCCCCCCCGTTTCCACTAACCTGTGAGCAGGCTCAGGTGTTGCCCATCTCAAGGGAGACATTCCCTTCCCTACCCTGCATCTCCCCTCAGGAGCAGCCTTAACCCTTTCGCCAACGTTTGTCAAGAATCGTAGCCACTTGCTGCCTCTGCCTCGCCAGATGTCATTCGGCTTCTCCCTCCCCACCCCGAGCCTTCTCTTTCCAAGGTCACCAGCCACTCCCGGGGCTGCATCCAGGGCTTTCCGGTCCTGGCTGACAGGTCCGCCTGGTGATCGTGGCACTTCTCACGCTGCTCACTCCTGGCTTTGCTCCTGTTCCCCCGGCCACCTCTCCAATGTCAGCATCCCCCTGCGTGTCCCCTTCGTCTTGTACCTGCACCCTCGCCTGGGCCTGCCCATCTGTTCCCAGATCTCCGCCTGGCCCACACCTCTGCCGGCCTCCAGGCCCAAAGATGCAGTGGCCTCCTGGGCTTCTCCATGTGGCTCCTCCGCAGGCAACCCAGACAAGCTGGCCCTCATGCCCCTTTCCCATCGCCCCCTCCCCAGGTTCCCACCTTAGGCAATGGCCCCACCATCCACGCACCTGCTCGTGCCAGAACCTATGCCAGTCCCCACGGCCTAGCCCTTCAGCCTCCTGCTGTGCTCCTGAGACCATCCTCCCACGTCCATCCCATCACCTCACTCTCTGCCAGGCCATTCGTTTGTTCAATGAACATTTACTGAGCACGCACTGTGTTCCAGGCACTGCGCTAGGCTCTGGCCACTAGCATCTGTCACTGGATCCCTGGCACCCAGTGGGCATCTTCGCTGGTCTCCTCCAAAAACCTTTTCCACCCGGAACCCTGAGTGATCTTTCCAGCGCAATGATGCCCACAGAACTTTCTGCAATGCTGGAAATGTTCTAAATCTGCATTGTCCAATAAGGTAGCCACGTGTAGGTACTGAACACTGGACGTGTGGCTAGTCCAACTGAGGAACTGACTTTTTAATTTAATTTTAATGAACCACACGTGTATTAGTTAGCTCACGCTGGGTGGCTTAAACAAGAGAGATTTATTTTCTCACAGTTCCCGAGGCTGAGAAGTCCAAGATCAAGGTGCCAGCCAATTCACTTCCCAGGGAGAGCTCTACCTGGCTTGTGGCCTGCTTCCTCACATGGCCGAGAGAGAGAGACAGAGACACAGAGAGAGACACACAGAGAGACACAGAGAGAGACAGAGGCAGAGAGAGACATGGAGAGCGAGCCCTGGTGTTACTTTCTGTTCCTATAGCATTAGGGCCCCACTCTTACGACCTCATTTAACCTTTATTACCTCCTCACAGGCGCTATCTCTAAATAAAATCATGCTGTGCGTTGTGGCTGCGACATATGATTTGGGGGCATGAGGTCACAAACGTTCAGTCCCAAACAATGTGACCAGTGGCTACCAAATTAGGCAGTGTGGCGCTAGAGGGAAAGCTGACCACATTCCTGCCCAATTGCAGCCTCTCCACGGCTCCCCTGCAACCTCAGGCTCAAGCCCATGACCATGGCCTGACCATGGCCTACAAGGCCTTGCAGGGTCTGGGCCCCAGGCCTCATTTTACCTGTTAAACGGATTACTCAGAGTTTGTGGAAACTCGAGCGCCGGCCTTCACCCCTGGGTCTTTGCACCAACGCTTCCCTCTGCCTGAAACACTTTCCACCTCCAGCTCCCCACACAACCCCCAATTCTTCACCTCACTCTGACTCCCAAATCACGGTCTCTGGTGGATTTCTATGAGGGGTCCTCCCTTTTGTGTGGAAGCTTTGGGTCATGGGTTTAGGCCAGAGATGCAGTGTCTGGATGGGCTGCCCCACCCCCAAGGACAGGGCAGGAGCAGAGCGATGGTGACTAGTAATAAGAGGGAGGACCCCTTGCCATTGACTGGGAATCCGGCCCCTGTGGGGTCAAGGAGACATGTGAGGAGGCGTTTTTAGTGGAAGGGTCATGGGCTTTGAAGTCGGACAGGCCTGGGGGCACCCTTTCATGCACATATTTTGAATGAGAGGTCTGAGGCCCCGCGTCTGGCTCCTACACCACGAGTGCAGCTCTTGCCACTCCTCTAGATCATGTGAGTTTGTTACAATGACTGTGTTTTTTGTGTGTGTGTTTTTGGTTTTTTTTTTAAATTCTCACCCAAGGATATTTTTCCCATTGCTTTTCAGAGACAGTGGAAGGGAGAGAGAGAAACACCGATGCGAGAGAGACACATCCATTGGTTGCCTCCCGCACATGCCTCGACTAGGGCCGGGGATGGAGCCTGCAACCGAGGCACATGTCCTGGGTCGGAATCGAACCCGGGACCCTTCAGTCCCCAGGCCGACGCTCTAACCACTGAGCCCAAACGGCTAGAGCACAACGACTGTGTTTTACTTTCTAATCAGGAAAAACGGTATCGGGAAAGCGAATTCCATCTTGGGAGTGGGATGGGGCCTCGGCGGCTCTGGGGGCCTGGTTGTGAGCAGGACCAGGACAAAAATCCAGGAGGGCCCAGTCCTGCCAGGGCTGCGCATTTGGGATCTTCTCCCGGGACCTCCAGGAAGAAAGTCAAGAATTAGGGACTCTTTCCTGTGGGAAGTCTGCCTGTCCTGGAAGGCCAGCCCGCGTGTATGCGTGTGTGTGCCATGTACGTGTGCTCGTGTGTGCGCGTGTTCGGGGGGATGGGTGGTTCCTTCCCAGGCTCAAGTCTTGTCGGGTCTTGTGCCCCTCCAGCCCTGCCTCCCCTGCCTGTCCAGGCCCTCACCCGTCCTCGCCCCGCTGCCAGCCGCCGTCTGTTGTGGCAGATGTTTGGCTGTGCCATGGCAACGCCAGAACAGGATGTGCCTCTGGATCGCAGTGGGGACAAGCCCACGCTCCCAGGCCGCCCTCGAGTTCCCCTCCCTACAGCCTTGTTGGGCAGAACTGCTGGGGTCCAGGTCGGGGACAAATGGTGTTTATGCGGGAGAGAGGCAGAGCCAGCGTGGTCCTGGGGTCAGTGGCGGGGGAGGGGGAGGACACGTGCACATCCCAGCTGTTCCTCCCAGTCCAGGGAGCTTGATTTGCTCCTTTCTGTCCTTCAAAGCGATTTTAAGGGAGCGGGGTGGGAAGAGAGGCTGGCAGGGTGCACGGTTGGCCTGGGGGTGGTGACCTGTGTCTTCCCCACTTTTATAGCGTCTACTCAGGGAGGGATTGCTCTGGGCCAGGACCTTGTGCTAAGTACTTTATAAGGCAAATAATATATCATTTCAGGGGTATTTACTTTGTGCTAATTACAGTGCTAATCTTTACAGCACCCCTTTGGGGTTATTCTTGCCTTTCGAATGAGGAAACTGAGGCACAGAGAGGTTAAGTCGCTTGCTCCAGGTCACAGAGTGGGTGAGTTAGGGAGCAAGACCCAGGGCTGTCTTGCTCCAAAGCCCTCGATGAGTGCAGCGACCGTGCCAGGACCAGCTATGTAATTTGCAGGGCCCGGTGCAAAATGAAAAGGCCTGGCCCTCGTTAAAGAATTGAGCCTGGCCTGTGTGGCTCAGCAGTTGTGTATCAACCTACGATCCAGGAGATTGAGGCCCAATACCCAGGACGGGGTGTGCAAGAGGCAGCCAATCAATGGCTCTCTCATCATTGATGTTTCTCTCTCTCTCCCCCCTTCTTCTCTCTGAAATCAATAAAACTGTATATTTTTTAAAAGAATTATTAGAAATATTAAGACAGGAACAGCAGAGCATTAGACCAACTGCAGGATCTTGTAAGTGTGGAGTCCTGTGCAACTGCCCACGAAGGCAGCCCTGGACACTACGCTTTCACCACGCCACGTGGTTCCACTGCCAGCCCCTCAGATGCTCAGAGTGGGCACAAGCAGCCTGGAGAAGCTTACAGCCCCGACTGTGAGCCTGCCCGGCACCCCTGAGCCACAGAGATGAGAGCAGAGGGGAGAAAGACCCTCCCCCCACATGCCTGGGAGCTTAGAGTGCACATTTAGCTCAATACAAAACTCTCCTTTTATGAAATCTTTACATTTCCCTTTTTTTTATTATTATAAAAGTAACACGATTCTGGTGCAGAGATTTTGGAATAGATAAAAGGAGGAAAAGACATAAACCTCCATTCCTACTTAACCCCACCGCTGTTAGCAGGTGGTGTGTGTTTTCTTTCGTCTTTTATAGAAGGGCTTTCCATCAGGGCCCCAGGGATGAAACAGGTGCCTCCACTTTGTCCCCAGAGCCTGGCACATGGCAGGGGCATCATGAATGGGGTGGGGGCGGGGGGTTGGAATGGATGGATGTTATAAAGTAACTTGGCTTGGATGACCTTTCAGAGTCTTCTGGACTCTGAGAAACTCAGGATTCTTTGATTCATAGCAAATTCCTGGCACTGACCTGGGTTTTATTCAGTCCAACATGCCAAGAGCTCTTGCTGGGGTCCTGGAGGGGTCAGGGACACAGCCTCTGCCCTGGGGGGACTTGGGTTAGGCAGTCATGGGTGTTCCCCAACTTTCCAAGCCTTGGTGAATAAAACTGGGACTCATTTTCACAGCATTATTTCATTCATTCACTCAATTCACTCGTTCACTCTCATCAAATCTTTATTAAGCACCTACTACATGCTAATTACTGCACTGAGTATATTAAGGGCTATTTTCTTTGGGGAAAAGACAATGAGGTGGAAAGCCGATGAATTTGGAGTCAGGCACCCTGGGTCTCTGACCCTTCCTGGCTGTGTGGCCCTGACCTGTTACCTAACCTCTCTGAGCTTCCAACTTTTTGTAAAACAGGGTCGTATCTGCTGTGAGGATCAACCCGGTGACATACGTGGAAGACGCTCGGTGTAGGCTGCTTCCTTCCTCCTCCCTCCCCTCCATCCCTCCCGCAGTACCAACGAGAGCAGCCACCACGGACTCCGTGTAAGGCGTGCCAGGCAGAAGGGGGTTTGCGTACGTTATTAGCTAATTCTCAAATTATTGGCCCCATGAGGCAGGCTGCATCATCACCAACCCCGTTTGCTATCCAGTTTAAAAACCAGAGGGAGCTCCCCACCTCCAACAAGCCACTTACGGGAGAATTTGTCTCTTCAGGTCAGAGACCCCACACACCCTCTGTGCTATGGGAGGCTGCTCATGCAAATGCCAATATTTTATTTGCTGAAACAGTTTACAAAAAAAAAAAGAAAAAAAAGAATTTCAGGCTGAAATGGGGTCCTTTGCAGTATATTTGAGGATACATGGGCGGTTTCCCTTTAAAAGGCAAAACACGGTATAAACTAGGGGAGGGAAACACCTTGTGTGGCCCAGAGCGCCTTTGGAGCAGGGACGTGGGTCAGATTTCCCAGGGGCTGGAGGCTTCATTTCAGGCTCCTGAGAGATCAAGATGCGGTTTCAGCTTGCTTCTTGCTACTTCTGGGCTGGGGGACAGCTCTGGACAAAGGTTCAGGTGGGGAAAGAGCAATACCTGTCCAGCTTTACCACTTCCGAGATGTAACCTTGGGCAAATGACGGGCACCCTGCAGGCCTGTTTCTTCACCCATAAACTGAGAATAGTGTCAATAGGGCCACTTAGAGGTTTCAACGGACAGGAATCTCTTATGTGAAGTGCTGGGCGTACAGCAGGTGCGGTGGTGTATCCGGCTCCCTTGCGTTAGGGTGTGTGACAAGGGCGTGGTGTTTGCTGGGCAGGCCTCACTTTGGGCACTGTTGGTGGACATCCCCTTTGGAAAGGGCTTTCCCACCATGAAGAAAATCCTCCTAAAATGCAGTCATCCTGCCCTGCCTGCTTAGCTCAGGTGGTTCAAGTGTCATCCCCATATGCCAAGGTTGTGGGTTCAATCCCCAGTCAGGGCACATACAAGAATCAACCAATGAATGCATCAATAAGTGAAACAACAAATCGATGTTTCTCTCTCTCTCGAATCAATAAAAAAATTTTTTTCAATGCAGGCATCCTCCAAGATCTTCCTGTTGGAGCCTCTTCTAAGCATCTTGCCAAGAGGGGCTTCCCCAGGCGTCAACACAAGGGAGCCCGCACTCCCTGCAAAACGACCCCTGCGGGAGGTGTGACCTGGGATTGCTCGCTCGCAACCTCAGAACTGCTCCTCTGCGGGCGAAACCAGGGTAAAAACAGTTCTGGGAACATTCTCCTAGGGCGCAGGGGAAATGAGTATCTGACGAGTTTTGGGAACACCCATATTCTGCGAGGGTGATGTGGGTGTTGTCTCCAGAAAGCATGAGTGGAATGTGATTGTAGCTAGCGAAGTGGAAGCCTGCAGGATTGCATCACCTTTTTCTTTCCATGGCCTCTAAACTCGGCCAACAGAACTCCCAGGGACCCCACTGGAAACACAGTGCTGGGCCCCATCCCTGGGCTCTGATTCATGTTCGGAGCCCGAAGAGAATTTACTAGGTGTGTCCAGCTTTGCTGAGGAAGAGTGTCCAGAACCACAACCCTCAGGTTGTTTCGAACACATCCTACAGAGGAGGCTGTGTTTCAGCTCCACAACACTCACCATCAGAATCAATCCGCTGGCCAGTTCATTTCGTACTCAGGAAGCAATGCCTGGCCATAATTTGACTTCACATGGAGATTTATCTAGAAGGGCTCAATGTGCTAATTGGCAAGTGAGAGTAATCTGGCCTGCTCCGCAGCTATAATTCTTGTTGTAAAGCACAAAACTTGCATTTCAGTTTATCCATCAATCTCCTGAGTTCAGGTAACAGACAGAGCAAGCCCAGGTAAAGTATTTTCTGGACCCGCAGGCACTGGAATGCAGTGGTCACACCGAGGTCCTGGTGGCGGACAGTCAGTGCTCACCAGGCCTATGTGCACCTTTTATCTCCCAGCCCCCGCAGTTGGGCTGGGGCCAGGTCACAGGTCTCGCCCGCTGGAACATGAGTAGACATGATGTACCGCAGCCAGACAAAGGCAGTTAAGCGTGAATGCGAGTCCCCATGCTCCTTCCCCTCACTGCACGGCTAGAAGCAAAGAACTCCAAAGCAGGGTTTTAAATGCAAGCAGCCGGCTTTGCTAGTCACCAGGGGAGGAGAGCTGCCAAGAGGTCCTGACCTGCGGTGGACTGTGACCTGAGTGTGAAATAAGCCTTCGCCATGTTCGGTGATGGGGACTCTCCTGGAGTCCTGCCCTGGACACCAGGAGTAACCATCTCCACAGTCCCCTCTCCCACAAAGTGCGGTGCCCGAGCTTAGGTGGTCCTCTGCAGCACACCTTGAGCTTTACATTTCCTGTTTGTGCAGGAAGAGACATCGTACCCAAAGTCCCAGCCCCACTCCGCTGGGAGACATTTTTTTTTTTTTTGGTATACAAATGACTACCCACAAGTGGGCCTGCTCTTCCTCACTGGCAAAACCAGGGGAAAAGACAATTCCTGGAGGAGCTATTTCTTCCCTTGTATCTAAACTGTCCAGGATTTAGACACAAGGGGAAAAGACAATTCCTGGAGGAGCTATTTCTTCCCGTGTCTAAACTGTCCAGCATGGGGCCTAGCACAAAGTAGGTGTTCAGTAAAGACTGGCCATCATGGCTATGAAGATGTGTCCAGCTATCTCAGCAGGGCCTGAAGAGGCAGTTTCCTTTTGCACGAGGTTATAGGTCATCAGGCATTTATAAAGAAAATGTTTATTTTCATCACAAGAAGCACACGAACTATATACAGTACACACCAACAGAAGTAAAAAAAAGTGCATTATGCATCTTCTACTGCAAATTCACAGTACAAAAGATACTGCCTTTTAAATATATACTATAAAAAAAAACACAAGAAAAACCCCAATATGATTAAAAAAAATAACTGATACCATTACACAACACACTGGAACCCACTGGCAGCTTTTGAGAACCAAAGGGCAGCCCATCCTGTGGAGCTCCTGATTCCGGGGGGGGGGGGGGGGGGGGGAGGGGTCTGTACCTGCATTTTGTTGCAAAGAGCTCAGGACACCAACAGAGAAGAAAACAGGGTGGCCTAGGTGGTAATAAAAATTTCTATCAAAGAAGAGTACAGCTGTGTGACGGGGGGAATGGGTGAAGCTGCAGTGAGCACCCCTCAGCTTGCGAGCACACCAAGTTCTAGTCTCTCCTCGCTGTGGGCCAGTGCGAGCCAGTGCCTCCCGGGGCCGTTCCTAGCGTGCTGACTGGACGGGTGCGGGTGCGCACGCAGGACTGCACAGCACAGGAGCACAAGCACAGGACGGGGCAGCCCCAGCCCTACCACCACCACGGACAATCACAGAAGGTGAGGGGGGCTTAGCAGTTTCCCATAAATACACAGTATTTGTAAACTATTATTAAGGCACTCAATTGTAAAACAATAATTACAGTGTCGGAAAAGAGGGAGGAAGCAGCCACCTTCTCGTGCGGTAGGGCCGACGGAAAGGACAGCAGAGGACTGGTGGTCTGGTTAGAAAGACTCCTGTTTAAGAGACTGATGGAAGCAGTGCCGTAGCGCCTCCTCCAAGACCAAAACAAGGCAGTCTGTCCAGAGCTACTGAGGGTCACACTGCAGAGCGTCCCTCCAGATCACTCCAGGTGATCTGCTTCACAGCTTGGGGACAGCGTGTGTGAATGACGGTATGATTCAAGTTATGTATATATATTCAAATATATATATGCAGAGTGAACACAAACACACAGGTATTCAACTGTAGAGCTGACAATAAAAAGACCAACTAGCTGAGCGTGGGGGTCAATCAACTGCCTTTGTTTCGCATCCAGCGTCAGCAAGAACCTGCACGGTGGGACCAGGGCAGGTGACCCTGCACCATGCTGCCCAGATGTCATAATTTTCCCAGTCTCCCTGGCTCTCCGGCCAGACGCACTGTGTGCATCTGGGGCGCCCTGCTAGGTGGCAAGCCAGAGCAGGGTTGGGTGAATGTATTCTGGCACCAAGCACTTATTTCCGGTCAATAGAGAGCAAGTCCCTCTTCTGAGAACTTGGGGGAGGTTACTTCTATGATCTTGACTAAATGATGCAGCTTTTGTTCCCAGTGGAGAGAAATGGCCCTAGGGGAGCAGGGGGATTCATCAATCTTCCAGAATCGGGCCTGTGCAGAGGGCGGGGGGGAGCAGAAGGGGGTTGGACAGTGCAGCCACATGAGGACCCGGTGAGTGATCTGCATGCCAGAGGGACAGGGTGTCACTACCTGGCAGAGAGCTGTCACCAGCCCAGAGGTCTAAGACCAAGGAGGCAGGAATTCCAAGAGTCAGGACCTTGTTCTTAAGAAGCTCATGCTAGGACAGACATTGCTCCGAAACAGAGAAATGGAAATCGACATTGTCAGAGCATGGCCAGAGGGCAGCAAAGTTTCTCTTGGCTCCAGGATCACTTTCCCCCTTACACTTAACAAAACTTGCCAAGATGACCTCTCTGTACCAAGCAACATGATCTAGTTCAGTCTTAACTTTTGGCATAAAAGTGAGGGGAAGGTGAAGTGGGAGATGAAATGCAGCTGTACCAAGCTGAGAAAATTTTTGTTTCCTCCTAATGCGACAGGCATTCCACGAACATGGCAGTCACAGATATCAATGACTTCCAGGGCACACACCCCAGCCTCACTTGTGCCACTCATCTTAGGAATTCCCTCCATTGGCTAAGATTACAAGTAGAACACTGGTCAGGACGTGGCATACCTTATGGAGCAAACCTCCCTTTCAGAGCGTGGCATGAACCTGGGGCCCTAAGCCTGGCAGAACGCTCCAGCCAGTGTGTTTCAAGCAGCGACCTGCCACGTGCTAACGCGCCGCTGGCCCGGGTGTGGGAGAAAGCCTCTCCCCTCTCCCCCAGGCGACCCAGCACGCCGAGAAGGCTTCTTTGCTGTGCTCTGATGATGGATGGGGCCCTGGGCCCTGGTCTGTTTCTATGTTAATATACAAATTGTGCTTCTGGAAACGCACAGATGATTTTGACAAAAGCCAAAAAACCCACTCAGATCTGTCAGCCTCCTCCCATCCTTTAACTGGGTAAGAAAAAAATCATGGCTTTCAAAATTAAAGTTTTCAAAAATATATCATACACGTGATTTAAAAACAGACTGTCATCACCAAACCTAAAGGATTATTTTGACACAAAAATTGATCCACCACATGAAATTGAATTTGGCAAGACATACTGAACTTGATTTTTTTTGAGAATATGCTTTTGTTGGCTGAGAGAGAGAAAAACCTAACAGGGTTTTTGGGAAAAGTGAATAATCACCTCTTAAGGTGATTTCAATTAATAGCGGTGGGAAAACAAATTCCTATGAAGTAAAATAACATATTTTTAAAAATTAAAAGGATAAGGCCAGGAAGAAAAAATTCCTGGAGAGGTTTTTGCAAAAACCTCTCGCACTAATTGAAATGCGGACTAGCCTTGCTCCTGAAGACCCTGCCTGGTGCTCTCTAGAAATGTTGGAGGCCGGGGTCCCATTCTGACCAATGTCAGATGGCAACTCATTCAGCCACTTTCTAAATCTGGCTGGTCCTTGAAGGCTTTCTGGTTTCATGGAATTAGTCTGGCTGACCCACCTGAGGACAAGCTGCAACTGCGGGTAAGCTTCAGCCAGGGATGTTCTGCCTCGAACACAGCTGCCCACCCTGAAGGAGACACGCTGGGGGTGGGCTGGCAAGGGCTGGGGTGGGGTGGGAGACGGATTTGGCCTGAGGTGTCAAGAGGCAGGGGAGGCTTCACATTTGCCCAGTTTCTTCCAAGAGGGCCCTGGGAAGCCCTATGCTGTCCAATAAAACCAGGGGGTCAGCGAACTTTTTTCTATAGAGGGCCTGCTAATAAGTATCTTAGGCTTTGCAAGCAATGCGGTCTTTGTTGCTTATTAGTTCATTTTTTAGAACCCCTGAAAAATGTAAAAACCATTCTTAGCTCATGGGACCATATGCTACAGTTTGCTGACCCCTGAATTAAACCTTTCTAATCAAGCCCCTTTTCTCTTCTCAAAATATTTTAATGTCCCATCTTGTTGACTGACACCAGGCGACCCTCCACTCCAGCCCAGAGCTGGAGCGGCTTGATGTGTTGAGCTCCCGAGTCTAATGGGGTTGCTCAGAGCCCAGGCTGGGACCGCAGGCCCTCCCGCGCCCGTCCTGCCACTGGGAACAGCCAGGGAGGAGCAGGCAGCGGTACCCCCCGCGCAGGACAGGTGACTGTAGACATCTGCAGAGCTTTCCGACAGTCTCCTTTCTTTCAGAGGGGTTGCTGCTGAGTTGCTCTTAGAGAGGAAGTGATCGTTTCCCACTGCTGGATTCTCCTCTTCCTCCCCAAACACGAGCAGATGTGACCGAGTGAACCTGAGTGCCAGGGCTCCTGGCATGACGGTCTGCACCTCAGGACCGCCACCCCACCAGGTGCTTTCAACACCTCTTCACAACCACTGGGCTCGACAGCAGAGCAGACTCGGCAACGCCTCATGGGGCCTTCTCCCCAGGTAGGGCGCAATCCAAAATCCACCATAAGTGACAACTGGGGACATCATATACATTTTCCCACCTGACCCCAGTGTGATACACCAGGACCGAGAAGTCAACTGCACAGATGGTCATGCACCATGGAGCTGGTTCGACAACATCTGACACCTTACCTAGCAGTACTTGGTGGAGTCCAGCTAAAAATTCTAACACTTTTTTGGGGTCCCAAGCAAAAAAAAAAAAAAAAAATTCCTTTTTGGAAACCCTTTTGCTGACACAGCAGTATTCCCTGGAATGAGCCTTTATCATCACTGTATTTTAAAAATAAGAAGCACAGCAAGAGCAGAGGTAGGACTTATATTGCCATCCAAGACTTTTCCCACAAGGGCCTGAATGAGCTAGGAACGTGTGCCGCAGTGACGAGACCATCATCACAGCTGCTTTCTGGCATGTCGCAGACGGAGTACTTTTGACGTGTGTGCATATCTCTATATGCCCTTAAGACACGATTCTTCTGGAAAACATGTGACCTGGGCTCAGAGTCTGCTGGCCGACAGCCTCTGGTTCTAGCCACACAGCCGACACTCCCCTTTCTTCCTGGGCCACGTGTGTCTTAAACGCCATTGTTTAAGGGAAATGAAGACATGAGGGGCTGACCAAAATCCAGTGAAACTAAGGGGAGGGTCATGTGATCAACTAAAGGTGGGTCAGCTTTTGCTCAGCCACTTGGGGCTTTTCAAGTTTTCTGGGGCAGATTTCCCTGATGGTTTAGAGGTGGAAGCTGGGCTCCTGGGGGTTCCCTGGGGCTCATGCAAGAAGGAAGCCTCGCTCAACTTGGCATCCTGGGAGTCGGTGATGGTGGACATGTCAGCCTCACTGGTCAGGTCTTCTGTTGAGAAGTCAAGACTTCCGAGCTTGGCAAGAGAGTGTGAGCGCTTGAGTGGGGATGAGACGGTGAGGCCCGCTAGCCGGAGCCGAGTCTCGATCTCCTGCGTGCGCTGCTTCACCAGCCCCGGCTTCCCACGGACGCTGTGGATGCTGTCGCTGCTGGAGCTCCTGGTCAGGTTGGAGCTCATGGATGATGAGGTGGGAGTGTAGCAGATGGTCTTCAGGAAGTCTTTCGAGAAATGACTGGTGTGGTCCAGGCGGCAGAGGAGCGGCGTGGGGCTCTTCAGCGAGGCTCCTTCTGACGGAACGGGCGTGGCCTCTGACTTCTCATCACTCGCCCCTGGCGGGGGGACAGGAGCCAGGTCCTGGCTCTCCTCTGGTATGCTGGCCTCCAGCCTGCTGGGGGTGCCATCCCTGAGGGGAGACGCCGGGTCTGCGGGTGTGCCCTTTAGCCTCTCGAGTTCTTTGGTGTGCTTGCGGACCAAGCCTGCCTTCTGCAGCTGGATGATGGACTCCTGGTGCTGCATCAGGTAGCTGTGTGTGGTCGGCTTCTCGGCTTCTTTGCTGAACAGAAGTCGCAGGTCCTTGGCCGGCTTCATGTCTTTCCTGGGTGGCGATTCCTCCTTCACTACTTCCATGCTGGGAGTGGTCTTATCACAGTGAGAATTCTTCAAAAGGAAGGACTTTGGCAGGACTTTTTGGGTCTCTCTGGAAGGTTCCAAAAGGCCAGCTGGTAGTTCTGGGGCAGCCCTAGCCCCAGAGCCACCAGTGTCCAGCCTCCGTGGGCCTGCTGGTGGTAGGAATGGGGGCGTTTCAGTTGGGCCGGAGGCCAGCTTCTCCAGCACTCGGGACCTGATGGACGTGTGGGCGACAGGGGAAGAGGCGAGGTGGGGCAGGAAGGTTGGCTGGGTGCAGATGGCGGGAGCCCCAGGGCTCTCATGTTGCTCCCCAAAGGCCTCGGAAGGCCCACTGGCTGCAGGGTACATGCAGTCGGTGCAGGATTTGTAGGGAGGCTTCACTTTGTTGAGAATCCCAAATACAGCATCATGCTGGAAGGGGACACAATGTCGTGAGTGTGCAGCACAAGCCAAAGACCACAAAACACGGCGGGGGTCAGTGAGTGCAGGAGGAGACGCCTTTCAGAACCCACTCGGCCATGACTGATGCAGGTTAGAGACGCTGAATCAAACTTGCCAGAAGCTACGTGCCCACAGTCCTGGGCAAACCCTTGGCCACATGGCAGGCAGGGTCACTAGGCTCCCTTCTCAGCCCTGCCTCTGCCACCTGCACCAAATGACCCTTTTCTGAGCCTTGGTCTCATCTCGAAAACAGGGTGACTGTGACCTCACGGCCCTGTGAGAATTAGTGGAATATTTCCTGTCCAGTGGGTGCCTCTTCTTCTCTTTCCCTTTCAGAAATGACCTGCATTTGGGAAACCTGTAGTCTGACAACTAAACACTTCCCTTCTAGCATGAAGTATGGCTCCAAAGATCAACCATCTAGCTGTGCTCTGAACAGAGAGGTGGCAAAAGGTAAGAACAGTTTTGGAAAGACACTAATTCAGACCCAAACATGGGTGCCCACAGCCTCAGTGAGGGAGCCAGGCTGAGGTGGCTTTTATATACCAACGTAAAATATGCTGCCATTGTTTCCAGAGGAATATCACCTGCCTCTATACCCGTTCATGTCCCTCCTGTACCCATCGAGAGGCACCAGTGCTGCTCTTCTGAGCTGAGATGGAGTTGAGAACAGCAAACGTGGAAATAGGGGGAAGCAACCCTCTTCCCTTGAGAGCTGTTTAGCTGTGAGATTCCTAAGCTAGTTCCTGGCAAAGGGCAGACGTTGCAAGTTTCTCCTGCTGGGCAAAGCTTGGAGTGCCCCCCTGCCATGACTGTCAGAGGTTAATACCATCCTGTGTGGCAGACTGAGGTCCTCCTCCACGAAACCAGCCTCCACTTAAAACAACTGATGAATTCAATAAATAAACTGGGGTGTAAAGTGGGGCGACTCAGAGGAGGGAAAAGGCTGGATGATTCATGGTTTTCTGAGTCTGCCTGCAAGGCTGAGGCTAAAACCTCGCTGCTGATAACCCACCGAGTATGACAGCCGCAAGGGACTAATGGAGTTTAGCATCAGAATCTGAATACAAATCCAGGCATTTGAGGATGTTGGGAAATTACTGTCAATTTATCTTAGAGGTGGGAAAGGTATTGTGCTTATGTTACAATTACAAACTGAAGCATTTGTGAATGAAATAATGTATCTGGATGTCTCAAAACTAGGGTGTGAGAAAGTGGGCGGGGTCTGCACGCACAATGAGAAACGTTAAAGCTGGGTGACAGGTGTGTATTTTACATTTAACATAAGGAAAAAGAAAGAGGGCTCGGAGGGATTAGTGCTGTCCCCTGTAGGTTCCCGATACCCTGTATGTCTAAATTCCCAATGAGACTGCAGAATCCCTCTCTGAAGCAAACCCACGGGTCGCTGGGGGTGAGAACTGCTGAGCTGGCAGAATGAAGGAGCAGAGGGGCTGGAGGGGCTGCTCTGTGGGGCAAGACAGAAGTGATGTGGTCTGCCACCCCGACACGCTGGTCCCACACCTACCTCAAAGTCATCCGGACAGCTCCTCTTGCTGTTGTTATTATTTAGGTTTTCCCGGTTGAGCAGGTTCTTATCAAGTTGGGTTGGGGACCTCCCCCACCTCCCTATTCCTGGGGCCTCTTCCCTTTCCATCTCCTCCACCTGTGGCAAGGGGCCACTCTGGGTTTTCAGGCTCCCAAACTCTGGTTTCTTCCTCACTTCCTTCTCAGAGAGTCCGGGGCCTTCCTGGGGAGGTCTGGCTGGCTTGTGCGTCTCTGCTGGCTGAGCCGCTTCCTCCAACAGAGCATCCTTCTCCAGAGCCTCCAGCTGGACCAGGCTGCCTGTTTCGTCGCTGGGGGAATGCAGGAGAGGGTCTGAGAGCCGCCGGAAGCAGCAGGAGAGAGAGGGTCCTCCTCCTCCAGGGGCCCTGCTGCCTGGGAGCCCAGGCTGGGTAGCATTGTCCAAGCAGGGCAGCCGGGATTCTGGGGTGTCATCCAGGGTCTCTGGCAAGAAGTCCCCAGACCCCGTGAGGTCATCCACAGGCTGCTGGAGGCAGCTCTCAGTCTGCTGGCGCCACAGCTTGTTGTGCCTTTGTTTGCTGGGGGAGGAAGGGCAGAGGAAGGTCATCAGAGGCCAGTGCTGAGGTTCCTGGGAAGAGGGGTAGGGGTGAGCCAGCAAGGGGCAGCCCAGGCTCTGGTGGACGCTGGGGGCTCATTATGTAAAGCCTTTCTCTGTTCATTTGTCCCCAAGAAATGAAAGGATGAGAGAAATAGCACCAGAACCCAAAATCATTGTGGCCCTCACAAGAAGCCTTAAAAGACTTTGTCACATGACAACAACGTGGAAAGTACACGAGGGCGTCTAGAACTGAAATGCTAGCATGATCCTAATGTCCCATCTCATCTGGTCATGCCACTTAATGTCACTTAATGTTCCACCTCTCAATTTCTCCATCTGTCAATATAAACATTTATAGCATTGTAAGCACATAATGCATATGAATAAAGTTGGGAAGATTCCAGAAAATTGTAAGTATTTGTCTAGGTCAGAGAGATTACAGGTCTATTTAAAAAACATGTCTTCTAATGCTATGGTGTTATTTTTGTAATGCATTTTTGTAACATAAAGGTAAAAATAAAAGAGAAAGGCTTAAAGTGAAATAAGGTAAAGAAGTCACCTCCAAGGGCCTTAGAGCAACCCCAACATCATGGGGTTGTGAGGGTTAAGACAAGAGAGCGCTAAATGTAAATTAACGACCTGCTGCTGTCAGTCAATTCGAGAGTGTCACCATCACTCTACTGTTTGCTTCCTGTGCACACATTTTGGGTGAGGCCATGGGGGCCCTCAGATGGGGCTGTGATTCAAGGTCAATACCACGCAGTTACGAACCCAGCCTGGAAACCCCAGGACAGGCTACAAAGGGCACTGATGGGAGTGAGTGACTGAAGGGCTGAGGGACGCAGACTTCACCTCCTCGGCCCTGCCTGAGGATCTGTCCAGCTGCTCTCTGGTTGACAATGCAGGTGTCTGGAGCTGTTCTCTGGACCCTATTCAAGCCTGCTTCCCCAAACACAGTCAAGAGGCCAAGACTCAGCCTATGGCTCCCTCACAATACCCATCAGAAATAACCCAGGGAGGCCTCCTACAGACTGAACAGAAAGTGACAAGAGACAGTGAGTCCAGGAGTACAGCAGGGATCCTCCTGGGGTGGCTAGAGGATCCCTCTCTGTGGGGGCAGGAGAACCTCAGGGCCTCCCTGCCTTAGAGGCCAACAGACCTAGGTATGTGCTCCCTTCTGCCGTCCACTGGCTGTGTGATGTGGGACAAGTTAACCTCCTGCGTCAGTTCCTTACGCCCCAGACCTTTTTCAGGTGGGGGTTAGAAATTTATAAAAACTACATCACTGTTTACTACGAGCCAGGTTTAGCAAAGCCTCTGTAAAGGTGAGCCTGTGTGGAACTCATGTTTATTTCCCAACAACCCTACCAGGTGGGTGTTGATTCTTTACTTAGAAAGAGACAGCTGAGGCTGGGGAGACTGATGAGCTCACCGAGTTGCCCAGCTCGTCAGTGGGGGAACCAGGTCAGCCTCTGCAGTCCTTGGGACTGCCCTGCGGTGAAGCCTGGCACAGCCCTCAGCCCCAGAAGATGCTGAGAAAACTGCATCCACATGCTCGTGCCGCACACGAAGTCGTGCTTTAGATTAGAAGTCAGGCACCGTTCCCTCCCGCAGCAAAATAGCTGTGTGTGCCAACAAAATCAGAACAGATCCCTCCTGGAAACCATTTATCAAACGCCAAACAATAGCTGTTTCTCTCCAACCAGCCCCCCCGCCCCCGAGTCAGGGTTTTGGCTGCGGAGGCCACTGCTCGATGCGACGGCAGCTTCTCGAGCTCAGTCCTGCCAATCCTCTGCAGACGGTCACCCACCTCGCGTCCAAGATGCCTTCATACTCAGACAGCTGCCTCATAAAGCCTGCGTTGGGACGGGTAATGCTGCGCTTTTGCTTCACGTAGTTGTACGCTTTCTCCAGGGGCCAGCCGAATTCCTTCATCGCGTAGGCGATGACCGTGGAGGCAGATCGACTGACGCCCATTTTGCAATGTACCAGGCACTTGGAATGGTTCCTCCTGGCGGGGGGAGGAAGGGAAAGTTTTTTAAAAACTTAATTTCGTTCTCTTGGGTTTTACACAGCAGACCATTTTAAACCTAAAGTTATGTCATTGACCAAATCCTCCCAGTCCTGATTTTTACACAGCATATGTCCACACACCCGCTAAAGGAAACTAAGTCACTGCAAAATCAATGAGCACACAATGGGAAACCAAGATCAATCTGTCCTTGCCCAACAAGTTTTGCAGGGAGGGTTCCAAAATCGGGCAGACTTCAGAGACAAAGTGGGTATCTTCCCACATGGCTGGGACAGACTAGGAGACCAAAAACCCTTTTGCGGGAGCAAATGGGCACTGAAAGAGAGATCTGCGAGAACTACTCAACAGCTAGGAGTAGCTAGGAGAGAGGGAATGGGTTATACAGAGAAATGGGGTCAGAGAACCGAAAGCCGCAGGGCCCTTGGGAGACAGGAGGGTCACGGAGCCAGGGCGCGAGGGCAGCAGCACCAGACTTGGCCAGGGCAGAAAAAGGCCAGGAGAGGACGGGGCCCAACGTTGTGAGGAGGCAGTGCTGGCCCAGGCATGTCTGATTTAACGGATGCAGCCAGGCCAGACATAGTGTTTCTCTAGGGATCACTTGCTCGAGAATGTGAGGGAGCACCAGGCTGGAAAGGGCAGCACCTGGCAAACTTTATTTGTACAGGAGGGGAGCCCACCTGCCGGCCTGTTTATGTTAGAGGGAGCCAGCCTGTCAGGTGCGAGCAGACTCATGTCTCCTACCTCAGGCTTAATAAAATTCATCCCCAAATCTCAGTGTTTTCTTTCTTTTTTTTTTTTTTTAGACTGCTGGTCTGAAGTCTGTCCCTGGGGAAAGCAAACAAACTATGAGGAAACATTGGTAAGAACAGTCGGTTATGTAGCTTTGACCTGGAGGGGTGCAAAGCAGAAGATGGGGTCTCAGAGGGTCATGTCCTTCTGTCCCTGAGTGCAGTACGACAGGGTTGTTCTGCAGAACAGGGTGAGGAGAAAAGCTGCGTGAGACCAGTGACAGGCTCACGATCTGCCCCATTCTGCTGGGAGAGGAAAACCGCACTGACTCCGGCCAAGGCGGCTGCAGCTCAGGGCACCTGCCTGAGTGCACTTCTCTCAGGAAGCACCCCCAAAGGTGCTCTAAGTCCACGCACAACCCGGCCCTCCCTTCTTTCACCGTTGGCTCAGTGTCCCTGTGGTGCTGGGTTCTTAGAAGGAGCCAGTGCTGATGATGAAACTGGGGTCAAAGGTCACAACACATGCTAGGTGGGACAGAACAAGCTCATTTGGGCCCCCACCTGGAAATCAATAGCTTTGCCCCTGTGATGCTAGGGGCCTGGTGGTCTGAAACCAGAGGTCAATCAGACACCCAAGGGCCCCTAAGGCAGCAGATGTCTGTGCCTGGGATTGTCAATAGTTTCTGCCCACCCAGCACCTGCTAATGTCTCCCTCAGACCAGTGTCTTCTCTGCCCACTTACTTTGCTTTGTTTATGAAATGGTACGCCTCGTTCCAGTGGGCAAGAAGGTCTGTGGTCTCTTCATCATAGACTCGGATGTTATGATATGCAAATAAGCCAGGAAAAAAATTATCTATTTCTCTAGTGACATTTAAAATGTAGTCAACACTGCAATGAGAAAGAAAAAAAACAAAACACAAATTTGGAGACCCAGAATGAAGAACTACAAAAAACAAAGTAACGAAAACTTGCACAGAGGAAAAAAAATCAAATATACATTAATAAAGGGTATATGTTTTTATGGTAGGAATTCTGCTTTTTCTTAATAGTAATTTTTTTTTTTGGTATTTTCTAAATGCCCTCTTTATGATGAGAATGTATTATATTTATAATAAAAAACAAACTTCTTTACAAAAAACTTATAAAAAGAAAACAGTTCAAAGCACTGCTAAGCAATGTTAACTCTGGAAGGTAGATACATGTCTCTACCTTAAACATATTTTTAAACTCAAAATGTCAAAATTCATAACTATTACAAGCATACAGAGGCTTTAAGAAAAAACAAAGTTTCCACTTTTAAATAGTCAAAAAGCAGAATATGTCTGTCCATTATTTATGTTCTTGGGAACTACTTCACATCCTTTTTGAAACAGGCAGGCTATAAATAAATAAACAGGTGAGAGGATCTGCTAACCAGGTTCTGTAGGTCTCTAAATTTAATATTTATATTCCTCGAAGACCAAAATAATTTCAGGAGTTTGAAAATACCTCAAACAGATTTCAAAAGTGAATACTTATAAATGCTTTAAAAAATACCTTTGAAATAATTCACTTATTCCCAGCAAAACAGAAAGCATAGACAGTATTGCCCTACATTTTAAGGATACTTTCTGTTGAAAGCACACATCTTAACCAGTAGTTCTAAAGATATATTTTAAGATTTGTTTAGTCTTGATTTTTAAATGCAGTAATTCAAGGATGCCATCATGTCAGACCCACAGGATGGTGATTTTGTGGCTGTGTTGTTTTTTAAAAAAATATCCAGACATCTGTTCTTGAAGGTCTAGATTTAAACATTTTTTATTCCTGCTGCTGGGCGTTTCTCAGACTGAGACAGGCATGTATTTCTGCCCGATGCTGAGTAGTTAGCTGCAAGGTTCCCTCCAGGTCCAAAAGTATATGCTTAGGTAGAAGCAGCAGTGGTCCAGGGATCAGAAGTGCTGACTGGCCCAGCAGATAGGTATGCCTACACCAGGACTCTCAGCAGCTCTGTGGGGCAGTGGGGTGGTAGGAGGGGGCTCGTGGCCCTTCCAGCATCCAGGCTGTCTATACCACTGGACTGTGATTTAGGACCATTCTCTGGGACACACACCATCACACAAACCCCAGGAAAATCTAAAACCCGTGAGTTATTCAGGAGTGGCATTCTGAAGCACATCTGTTAGCTATGCAAATCAGCCTGCCTGCTGGGATGCAGGCAATTATAGGCACAGGCAGGTAACACAGGGCTGGATCTGACCTTGGCAGCAGGGCAGAGGGCTTCTAAGCTGCCTAGAAGGACAAGGGAAAACAAGGGGAGCAGACTCACCCTGAGCCCTGCAGCTCCTCCAGATTGGATGCATTCCATTCAGAGCCCTGGGGGACAGATCACACAAACCCCCGTGAGTGTCACATGTTGGCCTCAGACTGCTTACGGGATACGGGGATGCTAGCCCTGATGGTGATGGTGATTTCACTGGCGCCTGGCCTCAGAGAACAGAGGTATCAAAGCAGGTCCCCGAGGCATTCACAGAATTGTCAGCCCAACAGGGGAAGGGCAAGTTCAGGAAAACCTGCTCCCCTCTCACCAATTCCTTTCCTGAGACTCCAGCAGGGTCTTCTCATCAGAGGCAGTGACCTTTGACCTCCCACTCGGGAGAGGGCATTTTCACATACCTCTAATTAAAGCAGGAACCCATCTACCTTTTCTGGGAAGTATTCTGGCAATGTTACAAACGTTCCCACCCACTGACCTGGAAATTCCCCTTACAAAAAGCTACCAGGAGGAAGTACCCAGAATTTGCAGAGATTTATGTACGAGGATATTTAAAGTTATTTATAACAACAAAGTAGTGGAAACAACCCAAAGGTCCAACAAGGAGATATTAGTAAAATAAATGATGATGGATCCACATGATGGGGACATTAAAATAACTCATACTTTTGGAGGGTATTTAATGACACAGGGAAACACCACATAATGACACACACAAAAATTAGACATAAACAGTATGGTTCTTTCCTTTTTTTTTTGTTTTAAAAAGTTATATATGTATTAAAAAACCCCAGAAGATTAAAAAATAAGTACACCAAAATGTTAACTGTGACTACCTCTAGATTTGTAAAATTGGGAAGTCCTTTAATTTTGTTCTTTAGACTTACTTACATTTACTAACTTTCTATAATGTGTTTTCATACTTTAAAAATTATATTAAAAAAAGCAAACCCTCCATTTCTGAGCATGCAAAGAACATGGAAGAAAAAACAAAGAAAAAAACATCACTTTGCTCTTAGGAAATGCAAGTAACAGAGTCACAAAGAGCAAAAAAACCTGGGGTAGTCTCTCTGTAAACTTCCTTTTCCAGGGGACAGACCCCTCAGGAGGCAGGGGCTTCAGGGACCCTGAAGAGGCTGGCCATGTGTGGGTGCTAGCTGGATGTTCATATTGGAGGGAAAGGCTCAAACACAAAAATTCCTTTGGTATCTCTCATGGAAAAAGTGACATAAAGCACAACCACATTGAAAAATAACTAGCGCTTCGCTAAGGCTGAATGTCCTCTTGCTGTGATCGCCACCTGGTGGAGGAATGGGCAGAGGTGCCTCGTGTGCTGTCTCCACCAGGGAAAACCAACTCCTCAGGGAGGTTAGAGCCCAGCGCTGCCACATAGCTTTCAAGATATAGGCTTCAAACCCACACACTTATATGCACTTTAACATATACATTAAGTGTGTGTGTGTATATATATATATACACACACACACATATATATAGACTGATATCTATAAACAGATTAAATATATATTTAATAATCAAGACATATACGTTTGGAGGACTATTAATTACTTCCTACAGGCAGAGAACAAAATTGTTACACCTTCCAAACCAAACACACACCTCCTCAACTTTCCCTGGAAGTGACTTCTGCTCTAACGATGGTTACCATTTATTAGTGCCTACAGAAAATGCACTTGATGCCTGAAATCTGCATTTTACTGAATCCTCATAATCATTCCACAAGGTACAGGGTGAAGAAAAAAAAAGGCAGAGAGACTTGTTCCAGTCACATGGCTGGTCAGGCTGGGGAGTGGGAACTTGGCCTGGTGGGGCTGACTTTCACTACTATGCTGTGCTGCCTCTAATTTTAGTAACGTGCCGTCCTCTACAGTCTCTCTGACTTTGAAAACTTGCCAGTTGCCTTCTATGGAGATTTACAGCTTTAAGAAAATCTGAGCGGGAGATGAAGCTGCATCACCAGGGCCTGTTCCTTCAATGGGCTCTGGGGGCAGTGCACAGAGTGGCTGCATTTCAGGTGTCTGTCTAGTTTGCTTTCCATTCTGTTTCTCATGTCTCGGGATTCCTAGGCATGATTCTGGGGTTTGGCAAGCATTCTCTCTTTAGTAACTGGGGGCTTTTAGCCCACAAAGCACTTGGAGGTATCTGGATGGGGCCTGTGTGTTAGTGCCTGAAGAAGGCAAAGGGTGGTAAGACTCAGAAAAACAGTTGCCAGTGGACTATGCCAAAGAGCTTTCACACAACTCCCCACAGCCCAGCAAGGAGCCACATCGCAAGCATCTGGCTGGAGAGCAAACCACGAGGCTGTAGGCCAGAGGAGGGGAGTTCCCGTAAAAGCCAGGATCGAGGCTCCAGTAACTCAAGTTTTCCCCTCTCTGACTTGCTCTAAACAATCCAGGTCAGATTTATATTCCCCAAGCCAGACCCTGACATGTGCTATGACTCTTACGAGATAAAGATGATCGAAGATGAGGGAGGGCTTGTCCATCTGTCCCAAGATAAGTAGCATCTCGTTGTCTATGAATTCCTTGAATTCTTTCAAGTTGCAGTTCATCTGTTTCTCCAATTCATTACGGATCTGTGGAGTGGCAAACATTAGGAAAAGTGACTTGTTAAAGAAAACAGTTGTCACCCTCCAAAGAAGTCAAGTCACAAAGCAAACCGAAGCTGTTTTCAAAAAAGGTGTTTTTTTGCACTTAGAAACACGTGGCACAGAGGCATAGGTGGCAGGAATACAGGCTACCTAGCCTCAAAGTAAATCTAATGTGTGTGGGGGGGTAGTTTATTATTTCTGATTCCCATGGGATCTTTTCTGAGTTTAAAGCACTTATACTTTTACAATTAAATATCAAACACATCACAGTGAAAACCCAAAATCAGTTTCTTCTTGCTTTGGAAGGTATTACAATATGATGTTGTACACGTACTAATAAATAAAAAGATTATATATAACTTTTAAAAATGGCCACTTCAACCTCTTAGATCTACCTGGTTTAAGCTGTTATTAAAATTCATCGCATTCCTTGAACAAAAGCAACTGGGGGAAAAAAAGTGGTACAGAGACTTACTGGTAAGGCGATGTGGGGCAGAGAGGGTGCTAAGAGGAACTGCTTCTTGGTGCAATCTATAGGCCTCGTGGAATTCTCGCTAAAGGTCTTACAGGTTCAGAGAGCCCAGGAAATCTGCCCAAGCCTCATAGCTGGCATGTGGCAGGGCAAGGTTCAAACTAGAGTCTGAGTCTAAGGCCTGCGCTCTTTTTGCTAAGTCCTGCAAGAAAAAGCCTTTGAGAGCTGCCGCACCGATCTTGGTAAACGAGACAGGGTTTGGGCAACACGACAAAGGATGCCACACAACCGCTGGCCTGCTAAGGGAAGAGCTCTCTTACTTCTTTGGAGGTCACATTTTCTAGGTCCTGGCTCATCATGATGCTCCGGAGTTTGGCTTTGATGAGGCGCTCAGTCCTTTCCCCTTCCGTTGGCCTGGAGATAAATTAGGTTAAGTGCAGAACTGTAGGAAGCCCAAGGATGGAGTTTACAGAAACAGCCGGTGTTCCTGGGCTAAACTGAACTTGGCTTGGGTTTGCAGAGACCACCCATAGGACACAAGTTAGGGACCTCTGCTTGAAAGGCCAGTTCTTGGGGAGGTGGCCTCAATCAGAGGAGTACAGAGGAGGTGTGACATTGTGCAGACAGAGTCGGGAGAAGGGTAGAGGTGGGAGTGGGTCAGGAGGTGCCGCACTCACGTGTCGACATACAGGGCCGGGGAGTCGGGCCGCGTCGACTCCAGGTCCTGCATGGCGTTCCACTCGTTGATGCAGCTCTGCTCAGAGCTGATGCAGCTCTCGTAGTAGGTGGCCCAGATGAGGGCCACGCCCCCCGGGAAGTAGTTGTGCCTTCGTGCCAGTTCACAGGCCTTGTGAAGGACCTGCAGGGCAGACCTGGGGTGAAGAGGGGAGAGAGTCAGGCCTGGGAAGCAGAAGGAGTGTTGGGTTCTTCCCTGGACAAGGGCTTTTTAAATGACAAAGGGAAAGGCAGTTCATAAAGGACTGGCTACTGAGGACTCCCAGCCGCCAGGTAATACGGCTCCTCTCCGTGACAGACTGAACATCCTTCACCATTACCAACAAGAAAACAAAAAAACTTCCTAATTCTCTCCATCGGGCTGGTTCACATGTCATTTTATAGTGCAGTGATTAACTCCCAAGGACTAGGCTGTGGGCGTCTTAAACGTAGGAGTTATAATGAAACCTCACCGTTGGAAGGAAAGAGTCATTGTTATGCAGCAGAGACATTTTACTGCATTCCAATAACTTGATTTCTAACCCCCTCCCATCAATGTGAAAACAGCTTAGATTTCCTATGGAAATGAGTTCTAGAAAGTCATCTTAATACAGAAACCAACTAAAGAAGCGGTTTGGGAAGGTGGTGGGACAGAAGGAACAACATTAAAAATGTGTGTCACAATGGTCAATTTAGTCATTCATGTTTTACTTCTTTTAACAGAAATATAGGCTGAACATCTCTCAGCGAATGGGGTGCATTAGGTGTCAATAAGGGAGGAAGAATGCAGCCTGGGGTAGAGGGAGAATTATCAGAGAATGGCTCGACAATGATATAAAAACCATTGCCATCCCCATCACTTTGCCCAATGATACATATTTGTCTGCTCTTAGGCACAAACTTGAGCTGAATATTTACTAAATTTAGTTCTGGTTCTGAAATTTTGGAAAAGCACATGGGCCTATTTTTTACTTTCCTGTAGAGCTGCTGTTGAAAGAGATTAAAAAAAAAAAAAAAAATCACCCAGGGACACAGAAAAATATCTGGGACATCTAGAGAATTATGGTTTCATGATTTTCTCCCAAAGTGATCCTGAACTAACTAAAGAGATAAAAATGAAGCCATGGGAGACTTCTGCATAACTCTTGCTGTCCTGGAAAGAAGAGTAATTCTTTTGAAACACTGGGCAGAAGTCTTCCAATAAGGCACCATCAGCTTTCTCCCGAGTCTTTTCCAGATTAGAGAGAGGCTGTGAGTTTGCTGCATGAGTGGGTTGTGCAACCCTCCGAGGACGAGGGAGGCTCTAAGATACATGTGCCGAGACCAGAGAGGCTCTGGGTGTGACTGATTTTGCCCAATGCAGCCTTGATCCACAGCAATCTGATCCTTACAGCAGAATGTCCCAGGAGGCCCAACCCCGACCCAGGCCCCTGCATGCTGGAGAAAGTATCCCACAGCCCAGCACCCTGTGAGAATGCCCTCCCAGGACCCCTCAGTGTAACACGTGACTTTGTTTTATGTTTATGGCCACCTCCCTCTACAGAATTTAATCTCCACGCCGACAGCAATTATGCCCATTTTATGTCTCTCAAGATGCTCAGTGCCTAATCAAGCGCCCATCCGTTCATGGAGCAATGCCTACTGTGTGCCAGGTACAATGAGCAAGTGAATTTATGCTGGGGTGGCATTTGTCAGGAGGGACTGTACATATGCAAAAACAACACACCTTCCACAACAGAAATCAACCAAATTAAAAAGTTGCCAAAACACAAAATAGATATTTCTTCAAAGAAGATATACAAATGGCCAATAAGCACATCAAATGATGCTCAACATTAATAATTAGGGAAATGCAAACCCAAACCATCATGAGGTACCACTTCACATCCACTGGTATGGCTATTATGAAAGGAAGGCAGAAAATAACAAGCGTTGACTGGAATGTGGAGAAACTGGAATTCTTGCGCATTGCTGGTGGAATTGTAAAATGGTACAGCTGCTGTGGAAAAGTTCAATGGTTCCTCAAAAAATTAAACATAAAATTACCACGTGATCCAGAAATGCCACTCCTAGGTATAGATCCAAAAGAAATGAAGGCAGGGACTCAAACAGCTACTTGTTCATCAATGTTCACAGCAGCTCTATTCCCAATAGCCAAATGGCGGTAACAACTAGAAAGTCCATCAACAAATGAATGGGTAAACAAAATGTGGTATATCCACATCAGGGAATATTACTCAGCCTTAAAAAGGAAGGAAGTTCTGGCACATGCTACAGCAAGGATGAACCCTGTAAGCATTACGCTAAGTGAAAGACACCAGACACAGGAGGGCAAAATGATTCCACTTACATGAGGGACCTAGACCAGGCAATTAGAGAGAGTAGGACAGAGGTTACCAGGGGCTTGGGGGAAGGGGGATAGAGAGTCAGAGTTTAATGGGTACAGAGTTTATGTTTGGGATGAAGGAAAAGTTTTGGAGATGGATGGTGGTGATGGCTGCACAACACTGTGAATGTATTTAATGTGACTGAATTATACACTTGAAAATGGTTAAAATGGTAAATTTTGTTATGAATAGTTTGTCAGACACACAAAATAAATGTACCTAAATGGGCATCTGAGTAGAAGGGGTTTTTCTAGTCATGCTGTCAGCTAGGAAACTATTTCCAGGGAGTTAAAAGTCCCTAAAACCACACTTACCACATGGCCTGGACAGACACGGGCTTGAAGACGTGCATCCTCCCTGCTGTGCTGACGCTGAAGCCACTGACAGTGAAAAACAAAGAGATACCTCGGTGACAAACCAGACCCTCTAACCACACCACTGCGAGACGATGGGGCAGGCCCGCCGGGGACACTATGAGGACAAGTGTCTCTCTCATGCCGCCTGATGAGGGACTACAGGCCGGCTGCATCAGACAAGGGCAAAGCAGGAAAAAAAAAAAGATAGGCTCTCAGTTCCGGCAGACTTGTTTTTAGCCCAGCAATGCGAGGTCTACCAAAAACCAAAATCCCAGCAGAGGGTGCAAGGCAATGACAGCATTTGACACGGTCTTGTTTACACTCCTGCAATAGCCCAACCCATCTGCTACATTCCGCCTCAAGTATCCTATCAATATATTTTTGCAATTGCATGGAAAATATATTAATGGAAAGTCTTAGAAAAGGAAAAATATTACCATAATCCTATGTCTCCAAAAAATCAAGTTTTTATTTCTCTCTCCCAGTGCTATCTATGAGGCAGCGTAACTTCTACTGTTGGAATCCTAGTAGGGACAACTTCCCATTCTGCTTTTCACACATCAAAACCATGTGTTTCCCCTGGAGGCAAACGCATGAAGAACCCAATCTAGGTAAGTGAATGACTGTTTGTGTACTGCTGTTCTTGAACTTTACACAGCAGTGATCTCCAGTATGCTTCCATTGCTACTTCATGACTCAAACTCCCTCACATAATGTCCAGAATGTCCCTTTCCTTGTGTGGCTCACTGGAGGGCAACATTACTTCTCCTGATGTAATAGACACATCACATGATTCTGTTTCTAATGATTACCCAGTGATGCCCAAACTCTGACACTCATGTTTCAGAGTTTACAGTAGTTAAAAGAATCTTTTAAAGACATCTGCTTACCCGTCGCCATCAAGGTGGATTTTCGTGTCACTCCACAGTCGGAGAACCATCCCAATGGTACAGCTTTTACTATGTGGGAGGAAAGAGAAGACATCTAGAATCAGAGTTCTCCTGCTTACGCACACACTTCTGTGTATCTTCACCCAGCTCGTCTAGCTCAGAGGGAACCAGCCCCTGACCTGGGTCTGGCCGCTGGGTGTGTATCTGGGAGAAGCTTTCAGGCTGTCTGTAGGGACTGCTCACCACTGCATTCTAGAAGACATGGATCTGAGGTGGCCCCACTGGAGGGAGTTGCCAGTGACCCTGCTTGGAGATAGTCAGGGTACTGACCCCACTGCTTGGTGTGGCTGCAGCTCCATAAACACCAGGTCTCAGCTGCAGCTCTCAGGAGACAAGGAGCAACCAGCTGACCACAGGACCTCAGTGCAGCAGGGGTGACGCCATCACGGGCTGGCGCACTCCTGGCACAAGGCCACACGCACTCCAGGGGACACAGGCGAGCAGCGCAGCCAAGCCAGCCTCCTGTGCTGGGGTGAAGGGGGGGGCGTCGTACCAACAACCTCACTGGAGTTCAGTTCTAGACCTCTGCTTCTGTGCCTTTTGTGCAGCTCCTGTTTTAACAGCTAGCTTAATCTGCTTTTGTTTTGCCCATCCTAACAGTGAAATGATACTTTGGAGACTGGCGCCGCTGAAACACACAGAGGGAATGAAAGGGCTTTATCGGAGGGGCTCCTCAGACTGCTATGAACATTCTTCAGGAATTCAAAAGAGTCGGCTCGTGAGAAAGTGCTGTAACTGTGCCAAGGCCAGCTCCAACAACCTCCAGGGATCTCCAGCTTACATCTCTGCTGCCACTTAACAGCCCACCCGGGGAGTAATGTTACGAGCATGCAACTGTGCAGACAGGGAGCTCTGGGCTCACAGAGCAGCTCCTCCTCAGAGCATCTGTGGCCACACCGGACTCCTCCACTCTCTGCTTCTGAATCTGCAGGAAAGGTAGTTTCAAGCCTTCATGTAAAATCAGACTAAGCCTTTTGTGTTTGGCCAATTCTCTGGTCCCACCTTGCAGTCCTACCCATTCTTGATGGGCTAATTATAGTTCCTTTGCAGAGCTACAAAATAAAATTTGTGTTGAGACTCAGAGCTCCTGGAGCTTCTTGGCTGTCAGTGCTAGGGTGAGGCAAATAGGGCACCCTCAGAGCCCTAAACTGAGGTGTCCCTACTTCTGAACTTGCCCCACTGCCCGTCCTTTAAGACTTGGCTTAGCCACCGCATGCTCCAGAGGCCTTTGGCATGGCCCCTCCACGCCACCCCTCTCCTGTGCTCCCACAATCCGCTGTACATCTCTGCATCACTGAGCCTGTCGCCGCAGCATCTGACTGTGGCTCATCTTCACTAAGCTTACAGGCTTTCTGAAGTCAAGAACTGTGTGTACGGTTGCTTCTTTGTTTACCTGGCCCTCGCCTATTGCCTCATACACAGGAGAATGCAAATAAACTGCTTGCTTAATGAATGAATAGATTAATGGAGATGACTAAGGAGAGTCCATTTAATCTAGTTTTAACAAATCCAGGCTTTGCAATGATCTCACATGTATTAACTTATCCTAGATGTAAGGAGAGCCGTTCGCCTTCATTTCACACAAATAATTGGGTCTATGATATAACAAACTTGGCCTCTGGTTATTGGGAAATTCCAAACCTCTCTAAGCCTCTGACCCAGGACCATCTCCAAGTACTTGGGAATCCATGGGAAAGCGATACTGGATAAGGCAGGCGCTCGACATGATGCCTATCAAGCACATACTTCTTACGTGGGTCCGTCTACCTGGAAGGTGTCCTCCCTGCTTCACTGGGCTGGCTCCTGCTTTACTTGAGTGTTCACCACAGCCATCACTTCCTTTAGGAAGCCCTCCTGGCTAAGGTGCCCTCTTCTAGAGCACCCCCAATAGCATCCAGTGTTAGACCTCTAAGCACGGTGTAACTTTCTATCCTCTTGGGAGACCGTGAGCTCTGAGAGCAGAGACTGGATCTAGTGCAGCAGCCGCACACAGGAGCTGAAATGCAGTGCTCTACTGTTCCTGGTAACCCCGTCACCTACCATCATGCATCCCACCTTCACCTCCCAAGGATATGTGGTCATGGAAATCTTTTTCCAGCAGCAACTCTTGTCCCCATCACAGAAGAGAACCACCGTTCCATCAGACTCACCTTTCCTTACTGGAAAAGTCGACTCCCAGCAAGATACTCTCCTCTGTGTCCTGCCGCCCGCTGCTGTCCACCACCACCATGTACCGGACCCGTTCCGCCCAGGCGCTCTCCAGGCGCACGGCCTACACGGGCAGAGGTACTTTTACTGGCCGGCCCTTCCAAGTCGTGCCCCTTCCTCCACCCAACCAATGTCAAGGATGTCTGTTTTCTACTTTTCCCTTGGAGGTTTAGGAATTAAGGTGAGATTCTCAGGCACAGGGGCCACATCTCATTTATACCCCTGACACAAGGGTCAGTCCCTGGCTCAGGGGAGACCCCCTCCCCAAGTTCATTAAATGGGTGAATAACAAAATCCAGAGAATGAAGATGCCATCTTAGCACAGACTGACAGAGATCCGATCCGCCCTTTCTCTGGAACTTCTGGGTACTGAGGAGCAGACTCCACTTGGGCTTTTGTGAACAATTTGGGAGAATTTTCTAAAAGGTAAAAACTCATCCCCCCACCACCACCACACCTGCTGCTCATGAGTAATTCCCTACCAAATTTCCCAATTAAAAATTAAAACTTGCCACTCTCGTCTCTTCTTACCAGTTTGATTCTATCCTCACAACGCAGAAGATTGATCATTACTTGAAGATGTTGGGGCAAATCACCTATTGGACCAATGAAGAAAGTTTTAAAAGGTCACTCACTTACTTTCCAGGCAGAAACCTCTGGGAGGCTAATTTTAAGAGCCTGGGAGAGGATCTAGACGTTAAATTTCTCTACCAGCCCCACAGGAGAAACATCGCAAAACATAAAGCCTCGATCTCTCACTCCACCCCTGAAATACATAATGAGGACAAGTGAGATACAGCTTTCTGCTATGTTTTAAAAACTTGCTTTTATTTTTTGAAATATTTGCTATGTGGGTTTTAAATACAAAATCTGGCAAATACAGAGAAGCCTAGAGGAGAAATACTGTTAAATTCAAGCAAACGTTATTTTGCAGGGTGGGGTAGCAGGAACCACGGACAGGGCTGAAGTAGGAGATTTGCTAGGAGCTGGTCTGAAAGAAAAGGGACTGGGTGTCACTTTTCCTCTCTAAACTCTTCAGCATTTTCCATAAGAGACAGATAAGACTTCCGTGACCAGGAAGGAAATGCCCCGTGACTGTAGCCAGCAGGTACGGGTTGAGTGCCCAGACAAATAATCTGAGCAGACAGCAACCTGTCATTTTTTTTTCCTCTTGCTAAAACTGACACACTCTTTTCCACCCCCTTGGTTATTTAAAAGAGGCAGTACTGTGGGGCCCAGTTTCAAACCTCTCTGAGTGGTCCCCGTGTCCAGCAAGTGCCTCTGGGCTGGAGTGAGGGGAGGAACATTTCTCAGAGGTGTTGAGTCTCCACGGCCACACAGGACCAACCTAACAGGAGAAGAGCTGTGCGTCCCAGGCTGAGGGGCTCCAACACTGAGCTTTCTAAGTAGTACGCAGCAAGTATGACTCTAAGGCCACTTTTCTCCTAGCTTTTATACATTAAAAATATGTTTGCTACGCAGCAAGTGTGACTCTAAAGCCACTTCTCTCCTAGCTTATACATTAAAAATATGTTTGCTACGCAGCAAGTGTGACTCTAAGACCATTTCTCTCCTAGCTTGTACATTAAATATATGTTTGCATGGGTTTCTTTTGGAAGAAAAGGTTCATCTGTGAAGATGCTGATGTAGAAAAGTGGAAGGAATAACTCATAGAAAAATCTGTACTAATTACGATTTGTTCCACACCCCGAGGCAGCAACTTTCAACCTTTGTCAACTCGTGGCACACATAAATTACTAAAATTCTGCAGCACACCAAAAAATGTATTTTTTGCTGCTCTGACAAAACAAACAAAAAAAAACAAAACCAGGTATAATTCTGATTCATCCACACTGAACAACTATTGCTGTATTGGCTGTTGTCATTTTTTATTTGACAAACTAAGGGAAAAGAGGTCAGTGCCTCTGACTAGTCAGGTATTGCATGTTTTAAAAATTCTTGCAGTATCGTGGCACACGGGTTGAAAATTGCTGCCCTAAGGAAACAGAATTATCATTTTTTTAAAAGTACCCTGTAGAGCACAATGAGAACCCCAGGAGGATTAGTACATTGGATTAATTCCTTTTGCAAAAGCATCGTTTAAATTTTAGGGCAGATTGACATATGACGTCCAAATTGTACTTTCTACCTCAGAGCAATCAGGTCGTTGGAAAATTGCCCCTCACAAAATAAACCGACAAACAAATAGAAACAGACTCACAGACACAGAGAACAGACTGACAGCTGTTAGAGGGGAGGGGTTGGTTGTGAAGGGATTAAGCAGTACAAACTGGCAGTTGCAGAAGAGCACAGAGCTGCAGTTTACAGCACAGGGAACACAGTCAATGACATCAAGATAGATATGTATGGGGCCAGGTGGGTACTTGAAGCAGGGGGAAAGTAACTCTGTAAAGTATACGATTTTCTAACCACTCTGCTGTATATCTGAAACTAATACAAAATAATACTGAATGTAAACTGTAATTGGGGAAAACATTTTAAACAGGCAAGTCGCCCCTCCTGTCTGCACTCTCCATCACAGGGTTCCACAGTGTACAACACCCTACATTGGCACCACTTTCTGTAAGAAATGACTTGGAGGTCAGGATTCACATTAAAGGACACAGAGCCTCCTGTCCCTTCCTCTACCTAACAGCACCCTCACCTGTCATGTCACCAACGCCATGATGGTTCACAACCACCACGGTTGGTTCCTGGCTTGCCTGGGCCCCACCACCACCCAACTCTGAGTCACAGAAGCACACAGATGAAAGCAAAAACCAGCCCCTTGTCAGATGGGCATCTCAATGAAAGGGACATTCTGCATACAGATAGACTCCTTTCAGGGGGATTGCTTGTGGAGAGTGGAATGGCTGACAGACAGACATCCCAACCCCGGTCTGGCATCCACACACAGTCTCTATATGTTCACGTGTTCACTAAGTACTTGCAAAAAAATCAGAGCATATAAACATATAGTATAGGCCCTAGAAGAGTCTCAGATGGATGGGACTGGCTGAACTGAACTACTTTTACATGGACAGAATTAACCCTCAACTGTACTCAGTTCTACATGGTGATTACTGAAGGGACTGTGGGTCATCCAGGGAATTTGACTGTAAATCTAGAAGAGAAGGAATTGACAGAAAGTCTAGTATGTGACTGCCCCAGGGTCATTTACTGAAAGTCCTTGGACAGTCAGCAGTCCATCTGCCTTCTGAGCTCAGCAGTCATTCCAGGCCCTAAGGGCAGAAGAGCTGACAAGCCAGAGGCTTTCTTCCTCCTCTCACGTACACTCAAGAAACGCATGATCCAGTTTGACTTAGGGCTCTTGCAAAACAGTTTTGTACTTACTTCCTTAAGCATGCACACAGTATGAAAACACTGTCTGACCGAGAGGAAGGAGACATTTTATACGGAGTGAACAAACTGAACATTTGCTTTGCTGTATATGTTATGGCTAAGACATAAACAATGGTTAAATTCCTAACAGGGCAAAATCTTAGCAAATTCAACAATAAAGGTTCTGTTTATAGCTTTACTGTACTAGAAGTCACCATAGTAATCATTATAGCTACCGAATTCTGAGTACCTATGAGTAGGTAAATATGTCACCTGCATAAATTTAAAATTCCATATTCTCTGAGGTACTGGTATTTGATGCCCATTGTAAAGATCAGGAAACTGAGGCTCAGAGGTTGACCATAGCAGCACAGTAAGCTGCAAACTGGGATCAGAAACCAGGTCTGTTTGGCTCCCAAGCATGTCCTTTCCCCAAACCGTACTGCCTCCTTGTGCAGGACAATTGTTTTCTTGGCTTAAAATAGACTTAAATCTTGATGATAAATATCATTCTGTGAAAATACTGATTGAGTCTTGGTGTTTGCCATAAACTGTAAGATATGAAATTCTAGCCTTGGCACTCAGATCCAAAATGAGGCTGAGTGACTTGAGGTTAGACAAACAAAATGATCGAAGTGAAAAGAATCCTGGCCCCAACTGCTAGTTGCTTTCACCTGCTGTCTTGAGAGTCAGAGGCCTTTCCAGCTCCCATTCAGATGTGTGCTGCCCACCCAAGAAGTACCTGGAGTGTGACCCACCTATTACAAAGATTAACTTGTACACAAATGTTTTCTGAAGTCTTCTTTTCAAACTGCCTTTGGTTTCAGATTCACCAAAGAATACCAGTCTTTTTACTTTATAGGCATTCCTTATTTATTTGCTTTTGCACCTACATTAATACTAGATTTGATCCCTACTTTACCACTTCCCTATTTCTCCAAACCAAATCCACCATTAAAAAATAAAGACTTCCCATCTCAATGCGTGCAAAAGGCTCATAAAGAAATTCCCCTAATGAGGTTGGCTGGAGCTCTCTGCATTGTAAAAGTAATACATCCTGTTGTAGAAAATTTGGAAACTAGAATTTAAAAACTTTATCACCCATAAGCCCAACACCCAGAGACAATCTGTGTTATGACTTTGTCCTATTTGAAGGCCAGTTAAGAATCTTGCTCTCTGTTGGCATTGGGGTTCCCTCTGCCCCTGGTTAAATAAATGAGGATTCCATTCATTCTATCTCTGGGTATCCTCTTTTCCCAGCCATGGGGTGGGAGAAAGGGGGGGAAAGATACATAGATGGGATGCATGTTGCTTAACAAAGGTAGGCAGGCTATCAGCTGCTCAAGTCAGATGTGTCACTAATTTTGTTTCTTTCTAGATGATCTTGGCAAAGTGTAATGATTCTTGTTTTCTCACTCCACTGCCTTTTATAAAAACAGGTTTTTTTTCTTTTTGTATTAACTGTTGAGGAATAGTGATTATGGGGGGGGGGGGGGATTCTCCAAATGAGAGTTTTCCAAATGCTCAGAGAAATGATAGCATCCCCAGACTAGGTATAGAGCACCTCAAGGTGTCAGTTTTCAAGGGGACGATATCTGGCTATAACGTGTTCTGGTGCATTTGTTAAAAAAGTCATAATACAACTTAAAATATGCAGTTAACTGATGAACTGTGAGTAGAAAATCTTTACATCCACACTGAATGCTGCTGACTGCCTTGTTAAGCAGACATGAATGCTCAAAAGGGTCGCTTGTTCCCAGAAAGGGTCGCTTGACCTGCCTGCTCAAGAAAGGGCTCCTACCTGTACCAGTTGTTACAAACCTGGTCCCACTATTTCTCTGGCCTTGAAAACCAACAAATAGCTCACCCGCAGTAATGGAAGGTTCCTCTAATGGCACAGAAAATGAGTTACAATGTGAGAAGGTCAACTTACCTGCATGCTTGTGGGGATGCTGAAGACTTCGCTGGCCTTGGGGGCTGCTTCCCTGTTGTAAGAAGAGGGCTGCTCCTTTCACCATGAAAAAGCTCTCACTTAAGCTGGAAGAGTAAAATCAGAGCACAGTTAGGCTGGAACTCAGAGAGGAAAACGGGCAAAGACATGCTACAGAGTTGAAAAGGTGAGGTGCGGACAAACAGCACGTAGAATTCAAATGCGATAAAATAGCCTTTAGAAAAATTTCACGAAAGTCTTCCCAGGTCTTTGCTACAAACTTGCTGCTGGAGAGAGTGCATCATGAAACAATGCTTCTGTTAAAACACCCAAGGTTCTACGTGGGCTCTGCCAGGGCCAAGAGCACCTTCCTGCAGGACACTGTAAAGGCATCTCACAGTAATACAACATCTTCTAAAAACAGGGACTGACTCTCTGGTTAGGACAGGGGGTAAATTTTTTGTACTCTTACTGTTGATTTCTGTTTCTAACTCCAGGACTTTTAACAACTTCACTGCTTCTTGGTGCCCTTCCTTGATGGGACACAAGGAAGAGGAAAGTACACTTTCACTGTTTGTTTGCATCTTAAGAAAAGTGAGTGGCTATTGACCTGTGATTTAACTTAGTCAAGGCTGCTGCGTCCACTATTGCTGAGGAAATCCTCAAGCTGACCCAATGAATTTCTCAGCAGAATGAACCTTTGGTCTTCTGTTATTTTAACTACCAATAACATCTACATTCAACCTGTAACTTAAAAATGTGCAATTAAAGTTTTTCAAGATTTCCAAATGCTCAAAAAAAATCACCTTTAGCTTATGCAGAAATTAAAACTGTATAAAGTGAGAGACTGTATTATCTATTAATTACTACCAATTATTCAAAAATACCATCAACTCTGAAAATTACCCGTAAGATACACCAAAATTATTGTTTTTTCAGGGGTTGAACTATGATTACCTTCTTTCTGCCTCTTAGTATTTTCCAAATCTTCTACACTGAGCAAATATTAACTTTTTTAAATGATTATTTTTGTTTGATTTTCAAAGGAATAGAAAACATGCACTACGTGTTATAATGGAAAAGAACATTTAATTTTTTATTAATTTTGTGAATGAAGATCACAGTTTAAATTCTAGGAAACTAAAAATCATTCATTCTCTCTTGAGCAACCAATTAACATATAAATGATTTGAAAGGAAAATTCTCTAAGAAAATGTAGCACTTTTTTTGTTTTAACAAAGAGCAGATCAATTCCTGATAGAAACACAATGTCTTCTGTAACATAAAAAAGCAAGATCACCTTCGTCCCAGACATCTAATGTGAGTAAATGTTCTAATCCTGGATTCAAGAAACTCCGCTAAGTCTAATGTGTAACTAAAACTCACCACACAAACTAGCAAGTCAGTCAGTAGATCCTGGTTATCTTCTAGAATGTAAGTCCACAATCAAATCTGTTCCTTTTCCTGGTTGAATTCCCATGCTAAAAATAGGGACTGCTCAAATATCAAATAATAAGTCTGAGTTCTGCCTTTGAATTACTGATAACTGGCTTTACAGATGTCACGATAGCAATACTTTACATCTGTACAACGCTTCTTTATTATGATCACGAATGTACTGCCAAGCCATCCTTCCCACTTAGTCACATAGTTGTGCTGCAAGTTACAAGTGCAGAGGAGCCCAGGGTTATAAATAATGGAAGAAATGAGAAACATCCTTTCTTTGCTGTCTCACTCTCACCCAGGGAAGGCAAGAAGCTTTCTAGTGCCCATCTGGCCACTCTGAAATCCAGGTTGTCTTATTTTAGCAGGCAACAGAATCACCCAAGACGCTTCGACCCTTGTTGCCCTCTCCTTCCTTAAAATTTCACAACTAAGTTTGTTTTCAGAACTATTCTGTTTTAGACACAGATCGCTTACTACTTATTCTCAGTGAAATCTGGAAGGAGAAGCCCAAGGGACTCCAAAACCCACGAAACTTAACAACTAGTCCATCGAAGCAGCTGGGGCAAATTTTTGCAAGGCAACATCAGCCTCTTTTGTTCATGAGTTTTAAAAAAAAAAAAAAAGAAAGAAAAACAAAAAGCCATACTGACCAGAAACCCAAGCACTCTGGAAACAGCCAGTCATTAACGATGACCTTTGCCTTGGAAATCATGGGAGAAAATTCCCCTTGGTTTCCCTTACGCTTCCTTTGGAAAAACAGGGGAACAATGCAAAGGAACAGGCTGATTTTATCCCGTGATCACTGACAAGGCCAGTTGTTCCTCAGGGTTCCTGGGACTGATAAAGAATGAGGGCCTCCCGTCTACCCATGAAGTTGGGGGCTGCATGATGGGGCCCTGGGACACTTTGCCTCTGCCCTCCTCCCGGCAATCAGTCACAGGCGCTTACTGGAAAGAGAACACATTATCGCAAGCCTGTGCCATCGTCCTGTGCCTGGGGAGAGAGTGAGGATGTAGCACGAGGGTGACCACACAAGATGACTCTCGGGACCAAAAGGCTGCAGAGCAGGGGCAGTCACAGGATTCCAAAAACCAGATGCAGACGTTCTCCATGACCCTGTTTCCCGTGTTCTGTTCCGAGCTCACTGCAGGCCCAGAGCCTCATGTGCCCTCTGGGTGGCTGATGTGAACACTATTTCCCACTGCCAGGCTTCTAATACCCAGGGGGACTGTATCCCGATTCATCGGTCTCAAGGCATCCCTTTGGGGAAGGAGGCCCTTTAACAAATCCACTTTGGCAATGGCACACACTCTCCTAGGTACACAAATCCACAAACGACCCATCCCCCAGCTCCAGAAAACCAGTCATCTCCTCAAAGATGCTGGTGTCCTCAAAAGAGCTACTCAAGTTCCAGAAGGTCAAACGCAGACAAACAAAACTGAACTGCTTCCTCCATCACTGTTAAGAAAAAATCTTGAATTAAAAACAGTAAGCCCCTGTCCTCCCGACCCCCATCCTCAACGCTGTTAACTCCACAGGACAAACGTATTCTCAGACACTGGCTCCTGCTATTCTAGATGACGACGTGAGATTAAAGTTTCTAAGAGGCTTGAAGACAGAGGAAAAAACCTCAATTGCTGCTCCTCAAAAAAGCCCCAGCCCTCAGAGCGTGAACAGCCAGTCATGTAGACACCGAGACAGGGGAGGAAAACAGAAACCAGTGGTGGGTGATACGTACTAATTCGGGCTGGAAACCTCTGAAGAACAAGTAAGGAGGTGGCTGAAGGGAGATGCAGAAGTCGGCAAAATAAACAAGGTTCGTGGCTGCCGTGATCACATGGTCAGCGACCCCGGCTCCTGCCCTCCACTCCCCTGGGGGAAGCCGGGAGGTGGGGAGGAGGCTGAAGTCCTTCGGCGAGGAGCCCTCGGCCTTGGACGATGCTTCCACACGGAGAGCAAATGGCTCTTGTGGAACTCTCGTCTTCGCCTGATATTTGGGTTGAAAAAGGCCCTTGTCCCTGCACATCCTGATGAAAGAGGGCTATTCAGAGGGAGCGAAGCAGCTGAAGTTCCTCTAATCACTTTCCTCCCACGGCTGTTTTGTAGGCCTCAGCAAAAGGCAAGAGGGGGTGTATTAGGAACTGGGAGGGAAAACAGCTGGCCGCCTGGACGCAGATCCCGAGCAGCCAGGACCCCATGCTTGCTGCCACTGACACACTGAAGGATTTCTATTTCTTTCAGAGCCATCCATTCACCCCACAGTGACTGTGGGCAGCTGCCACAGTTACTTGGAACTTTCAAAAGCACGTTTACATTCTGGAAATTCTTCAGCCATGCTAACTGCTACTTGAGGAGGCAAGTCTGGAGAGGGGGCATTCCAGGAAGGGGGGACCTCACGTGCGCACGTGAGGAGCTTTGAGAATGGCACGCAAGGTGCTGCGCAGGTAAAGCAGGCCCAGGACCCCGAAATCTACCCAGCAGGAGCCAGCTGGGAGCTATGTTTTTAGAGCTTCTTTCAGCTGGTGAAATAAATTAAGGATATGAATAACCATAATGCAGGGCAGGACGGGATACGTATCCTAAGAAAGGAACTTGGGAAGGTTTTATCTGGAAGGTTCCCCCAGTTCCCAAGTCCTCACAAAAGGATTAGGTGAAATACATACTACAATTACTCTTATTTTGCAGCTGAGGATACAGCTTGCCTAGAAGCACACATCTCTACAAGATGGGACTAGACCCAAGTATGTTTCTCCCATGCCTACCTTCTTAACCCCTGGATGCCCGTTGTCCCTACTCGTCCAGATGGCTAACTGCAGTATGGCTGCTTTGGTCCCACTAAAGCACACGCCACTGCAAAGTCAGAACACGGACTCATCTTCAGTGCCTGTTCCCAGCACGTGAAAGCTTTGTTTGCAGGAAACAGAGAGAAGGAATCACTCAGGGAAATGGGACCTCAGAAAGAGAAGCCTCAGCGTTAGAGTTCCTCCACCAGCCCTGGGGACAAGCAGAAGGCTTGGGGGACAACCCCATTCACCCTGCCCACAGCCACCTACATAGGACACATCATTCGATCCTTCCGGACTGCATGGGAATCCTGAAGAATTCTGTGGGTGGCACGGCCACACTGGCCAAGCTGCTTCTCATCAGCAGTGCTGTCATTACTGAGCACCTGCCACATGGTGGGGACTGTACAGGGCACTTAGCTGTGCCACAGCGTCCAGCTCCCACAGCTCTGGCGGAAGGAATGATTTTCTTCCTATGACAACTGCAGGAAGCCGGTCAAACTCCTGAAACAGTCTCCAGAGAGAGCCAGGGCAACCTCGTGTTTCACCAACTCCCTTAGTGAGTCTGGTGCACATCGAAGTTTAAGAAAATAAAATACACTGGTCTGGGCTGTGATTTATGTTCTACTATATGTATGTTCTGATATTCACTTACTGGGTTCTGTTCATTCATTCAAATAGCAAATATGTGCAGACTAAGAAGTACAGTGTTAGGCCAAGCCTGCCCAAGTGTACACAGGGCAAAGGTAATGATCCTCTTTAAGGGACAGACATGTGTTTGGGTGGTTTGGGTGTGTGCCAGGCCACTTAGAAACTTAATTCCTTGAAAAATAAAAATACGAAGTATAGCAACACCACTCTACAGAATATTATGCTAATGCCCCGATTTCAACTTCTGGCTATCCATCTGAAGAACCCACGAAACTTCTAAAACATATTCATGCCCAGTTCTACCCTTAACTGATTCTAATTCAAAAGGTCTGCAGAAAGTCTGAGCACCTGCTTTCTACAAGTTCCAGAAGTGTTCCTGACACACAGACAGGGTTAAGAACCCCTGAATTTCACAGTAACAGAAGACAAAACTGGTTTCTCCCATGAAAATACCTTACACATAGTAGGTGCATAATAAATGTTTTCATGAAAATACCTTACACATAGTAGGTGCACAATAAATGTTTTCATGAAAATACTTTACACATAGTAGGTGCACAATAAATGCTTTTTGCTGGTGAAAAACACCACCACTAAAAACACATGTTCCTCTAAGGAGAGTAATACGACAATGACCGGAGGTCATGCCAGGTCAAAAAACAAAATAATACCCTCCCTGGAAGCAGCAGAACAGGTTGGCAGGTAAGTGCGCGTGTCCATCTTCTACCAAATACTTTCAGAATCACAAGTGTCCCTGCCCTTGAAAGGCAGCCCTGCATTACAGTGATATGAAATGACAACAATGACAGATCAGACCTCTGATAAGCCCTGCTGTTGACAAAGCACTAGAGCTAATGTCAACTGATCTGATCTTCTAGAAACTCTTCCAAGCAGACCGAGGAGGTATTATTGTGCTCATTCTATAGATGAGGAAACAGGAAGTTACGTCAATGGTATGATTTTAGGATTTCTGACACTACATCTCACACAAAATCAGAGAATATGAGCCTAAAATACAGGCTCTGAAAAGATTCCAAACTGACTGGAACTAACTGGTTGAAACTAACTGAACTGCTTTTTCATGGACAGAATTAACCCTCAATTGCATTTGGCTCTGCACGGTGATTACTAAGTGGACTGTGGTTTGTCTAGCCAGTGTGATGACAATTCCAGAAAAAAAGGGAACAAATGTAAAGGTGGGTACCACTGAACACCCAAGAGAAGGTTCTGCTAATTCCATTGAGATTCACAAATATCTACTGTGTCTGGTCAGCACTAAGCCCTGAGCATTCAGAAATAAAACAGACATGGTTCCTGCCCTGGAGCAACGTTACATTCTAGTGGGTCAGAGAGACACAGGACAGTAACTGCAATGCAATGCAGCAGGCTGCACACTAGAGGAACATAGACGGTGTTTCAGGTGCACACATACATGCATGTACGCACACACATACACATACACACACATGCACACACAGGAGGGACGCCCAGCCCTGACTGGGGGTCCCAGGAGATTTTCCTGGAAGAAATAACCCCAATCTGAGCCTCGAAGGATCAACAAATAAAGAAGAGGGGAGCAGAAAAGTTGGAAGATTATGTTACACTTCCCCTATAGTGAACAGAGAAGGATTTGTAAAAGGTCTGGCTATGAACTCATAAATGTCTATTCTGGTTTATAAGTCAGTTTCCTATCAATTTGGTTAGTACAAGTTGGTCCTCGGAACTTGATCATCCCTGAGTGTGGTAGTAAATTCGAGTTTCAGAATGTGCAAAGCTAAGCACCAAACCTTGGGCTTCTGGTTGAGCCACTAGACTGTCAACCTAAGAAGTTCTCAGCACCCGAGTGCCTGGTATGCCATAGGCACTTGATGAGTTTAGTTTTCAGTAAGTAAACAAAACCTTCCATCTGAATGGTGCTTTATAGCTTACAGAGGGCTTGCCCCTACATATCTGCTCTTAATTCTCAGGACAATGAGTTTTTTCATTCTCGTAATGAAAGAACAAAGACGGAGATGATAAACGACCTATGTGCGGTCACATGGCTACGAAGAGGCAGAACTGAACCGAGAGGCTCCAAGGTCAGTGGTCTTCCTGCAGAATCCCTAGGTAATGGGGCAGGATGGTCAGACCTGCAGCAACAGTAGTAGCAGGCAAAGCTGGACGGGCACAGATCTACCTCAAAACCATGCCTAATAATGGTTTAGACAAATCCAGAACCCCATTCCTAGCCAAGTGAGGTGAATGAAGAGGTAAAGGATGGAAGACTTACTGTTTAGGGAAGGCTAAGAAGATTGCAGGTGGAGACAGAGGATTCTTTCCATTGCTCTCGAACAGGACCTCCCCTCATTATGAATTCATGTTAGAGTCGCAAAGGCCCTGCATTGTACCAAGACCTCGCTGTTCTTATTTTGTGCTCCATAGTATAGTTTGGCAGGGCCTTGCTCCAAACACCATTCCTTGGAGTGTAAGAAAACAAGCAACTCACTTGACACACCTATCAGTTGAACTCCCAAACTGTTCCCTGGAACACATAATGTTCAGCATAGGGACATTCCGGCTCTGCAGGGCATTCTACTTAGGGAACAGGGTCACGGGCAAGAAATGCTGGCAGGGCCCATTACAAATGTCTTTGCTGCTGGGCCATGTATTGTTTGGCTGGAAGGCGTAGGCTTCTCTCAGACAGAAGGAATGTCCAGAAGTATTTCAGACAGCAAGAGACATTCTCTAAAGTCAGCTACCCAGCTCTCCTTCATACCAACAGGCAGGAGCAAGCAGTTGAATATACTAGTGAGCTCGCAAAAGCAGGATTTCCCCCTGCTGCATAAACAAGACAGCAAGTGATGTGCCTTGAGTTGGCTGGATAAACCTTAGAATAGTTTCTTGAGGGCACCACCCCCCAAGCACCCTCAGGCCCTGTCTATAGAAGCCAGTCTATAGAAGTAAATATAGATGGAAAAGAGTGTGAGTGTGTGTGTGTGTACACACACGCATATTCCCTCATTCTGCCCCTGAAACAGCCGAAGAATAGCACCCCTCCAATAGTAATTAACACACCGACCTCCACTTCTAAATTCCATTTTCCACTCAGGAACCAGGGCTCCTTGGAGAAACGATTGATTCCAGAGATGTGGGAAAGACAGTGCAAGAAGAGGCCTGAAGCATCTGGTGTCAGAAAGCAAGGGAGTGCCTCAAGGGTGCTGTAGACATGTAAAGTGCCAGGGAAGCCAGCCTGAAGGTGACCCGAGTGGCCAAATTGGGTATGATTTGAACTTTGAAGGCAGTAATACAGTTAACTGGTTATAAACTACCAAATAAAAGACAATGAGTCCATACAGATAAAAATAAATGAAAAAGTAGACGGGGGACAGGATATTAACATAATTTCAAAGTATCGTCCAAGAAATACATCTTAATGATAAATGGAAGAGAGTCATTGTTCGGTAGGGAAGTCAGGGAAAACCCACCTCAGTGGCCAAAGTGACCACCACCAGTGACGGAACAAACTGAAATCAGGTGCCATTCGGTGGGATTCTATGAGAAGGACACAGCCCCATTCCTGTGTTACTCCTGCTTGGCCCGAATCTAATTATGAGGGAACGTCAGACAAACCTAAACTAAGGGACAGTCTACAAAATGATGTCCCCTTCAGAAGTGTCCAGGTCATGAGAGTCAAAGAAAAACTGAGGAATGTCCAGGACTGAAGGAGACTCAAGAGACAGGACAACAGGCAACAGGTGATGCTGAACTGCACGTTTCCACTACAGAGGATATTACTGAGTCCAGTGGTGGCCCCTGAATGGGGTCTGAGGATTAGATGGCAGTAATGTTTCAGGGCCAGTGGTCCCTGGTCTTTGGTCAAGGGTCTGCTCTACAGGGCATCAGGTTGGCAACTTATTCTCAAAGCAGTTCCAAAAAAAGGTCTTTGTACTGTACTTGTAACTTTTCTGTTAGTTTTGTTTCAAAATGTTAAAAATTACTTTTTTAAGTTCCAGTTAATTATATTCTGGTAAAGCACCTGCATTGGCAGGTGATAAGAGCTTAAGGCCATATCACCCACTGGTTATTGTTACTGGCATACTTCTTGGCTTTCTCCTTCTGTCTTGGATACTTCCTCCCTCCCCATAGGAGATCTCTCACAGCCCTAGGACCATTTTCCCTCTTGCGTTTTCCAGATGACAGCAGCCTCGATGTGTGCGCTAGGCAGTGGAACACGATGGGAGGCCCTGCTTTCCCAGTCCCTCTTGGTCCATGTGTGTCCAGATTTTGTAGACTCACACACACACAGCCCCGGCCCATGTAAGACCTAATTTTAACATTTTCCTGCCCTGAGACCATGCTTTGGAACAGTGAGGGGCCAACGTGCCCATGCGAGCCTTCCATTGTGAAGGGCACGCAAAGTCAGGATGCTGCAGGCCTGCAGGATGTGACTCAGCATCCTGTTTTCAATGTCTGGGGCGACCAGCAGCTTTGGAGCCAAGCACTGCAGCTGACTTCACCTCGCAGGACCACAAATACCCAGGTTAATTAGTGGGATGGGCACACAGCATCAACTCAGGGCCTACACCCTGGCTGTCCACCCCTCACACTGGGTTTCCTTATAACACCCACTACTTACTAGGATTATCTAGCAGGGTATCTGTCAGGAATTGTTCTTCAGGGGAACTGACCTGGCGGTGCTTTAAGGACACCACGAATCAGGCAACTGATCTTGTTTCTCCCTTTGTTTGGACTCCTAGGAAGCTCCAAGTCAGACAGGTAGCCAAACTCTGGTAACTGTAGCAACATTATACCATATAGTCCACATACAAACCTTCCTATGACCTCATCTTCCCCCCCCCACTTTTCTAATTTTAAATTACATTATTTCTATGAATTTTCTAAGCTGTTTCAAATCCCCTTCCCACAGAGCTATGGCAGACACAGCACACAGGTCACCTCCAGAGGGTAGATTCTTTTTCTAACTTAACATGGAATCCCCCCATTCAGCACAGAACCCATCACATACACAGGCACCAAATTTACACTGGTTAAGTTGATAAATAAAGCAGACAGTTAAGTAAAACCTGCTTCCATTACTAGGTTGCTTCTCAAGAGTCACTGCTCCCCTCTACTGCATGTGGCGGGGCCTGCAAAGGGGTGCCCAGGGCTTGGGGAGCAGGTGCCTTAGGGGGCCCTCTTGCATCAAGTTTAGGGGACTCAACCCCAGCCCTAAAGAGCCCACTCCCAAACTTTACTCGCAATAGAACCGGCACAGAACAGGTGGGTCTGGACATTTGGGAAGTGACAAGTGATTTCCAGAGGTGGCAGCTGGCCTGGTTTCCTCCAGACCATACCTACTGTCCCTCCCTTATGGGAATTCTGACTGGGCCCAGATTTGGGGAAATGCCTTAAGAACTCTTGGCAAGCATGTGCCAATCCCTGACTGGGAATTCCTTCTGCTGGTGCAGGGTGGCCCCCACCAGGAGAGCACCAGACCTTTCCTAACAGGACTTCCCACAACATTCTTTGAAACAATGTCTTTTTAAAAATAGCTTTGAAAGTAGCCATTGACGAAAAAAAGAGAGAAAAAAATCTGTAAAAATAAAAGCATACAAGACATGATGAAAGTCTGGTACAGAGTTCAGTAGAACTTGGAGGGAAAATAGGTCAAGTATTGGTTGTTTTTCCTTTTAGCTTGCACTTGGTTGACCTTTTGATCTTCGTGGGGAACTGGCCTTGAGTCCATCTATGGAGGGGAGGGTGGTCAGGAAGGGCAACAGGAGGGGCCCTCACTACCACCAATGAAAATAACATACAGTACCCTGTGTCAGGCGGTATCAGGCAAGGACAAGGCACTAAACACAATACAAGCCTCACTAAGCCTCACAAAGACTCTCAATTTCAGGGAGGGCAGGTGGCTGGCCCAAGGTCACAGTCATGCAGGTAGGTGGTCAGGTGGCAGGGCTTATTCCCATCCAAAGGTCCTGCTCTGTCCAGGCACAGGCTGGCCTGTGTGACTCTGTAATTCACACAGCTGCCTGGCCCATCATACTGCGATGCCCGCGGCCACACCACAAGGCAGGCCAGCTTGGTTTTCTAATCAGCGTATCACTTCCACCATGCGAACCACTGACAGCACTTACCATCACTCCCAACAAGTGGGAGCCCCACAGGCCAGACTCACAGTCTTGCCCCCATCTCTGGCCTGATCACTCAGCACATCTTGAAGATGACGCCTCCTTATCTTGATTAATCCTATTTTGATTAATCTTGTTTTCTTACTGCAGCATTCCTTAAAGTAGAACCACCTTGTTTGGATGTTCTCCTAGCCCTAGGAATTTTCTAATAAGCTGTCCAAATCCAGAGGTATGACCGCAGCATAACGTATGCCAACAATAAGATCTGAGGGCAAAGTCCCTTGTTTCTAAATGGCCACCATTATGCATGTGGCCCTGCTACTGAGGGCAAGGCCTGCCTGACAAGGTGGGTCCACGCAGAAGGTCCACTTCTCAGTGGTCAACTTGTTTGCTCTGTCTCAGGGTCAGACCATAACAATGACCTGGCCAGACGCCCCACAAATGTCTGACCTTGCTGTTAGTGTGGGGAAAAAGGAGAAACTCTTGACTGTATGTTACAAATCTACCACAGATGATTAGAAGCACAATGTAACACGGAACTAGACTGGTGGTTCTGAGGACTCTTATTCTTGGATTTAAAAGCCATCATCTAATCTGTCTCTTCACTTTACAAAGGAGGAAATGGGGGCCCAGAGACGTTTAGCAACTTGCCTAAGGATGCACAGCAGATGACATATCTTGGGACAGAACCGAGGCTTCCTGACTCCTCTCCCAGCTTTCTTCCATTTACCAGGAGGGTGATCACTGCATCACTGTCTCCTATGAAGAGCTGGCACAAGCATTCCTATTGTGTGCACACCTTCCTATGGTGTGCCAAGCGTGTGGGGAAAATGAGACAGGAGCCCTGTGGCACTCTTCTGAAGTCTAAGTATTAGTATTTGGAAAGTTTAATGAAACCTACTACTCTAAGCAAAATTCATTTTAGGTTAACCTTAATAATAAAGTTAATTAAGTTCCAACAGAATCAAATTAACTCTTCACCTCTGTTCTCATTTGTTCCCCCTTTAGGACGAGTTTTCCAATAACAAAAATATTTAACGCATACTGAAGGCCAATTCTGACTTTAAAATCAAATGTTCTACCAAACTATCAGGAATAATACCTGAGTTAAACCAAAAGGAACAGCAAAACTGTATAACGGCCCCAGAATTTTAAAAGTCTGTGTGATCCAATATTTGTTTTTATAATTTATCTTATTGTTGAAAGAATTACAGATGTCTCCCTTTTCCCCCACTGACCCCTTCCACCCAGCACCCATCCCCTGCCCCAGGTCTTCACCACACTACTGTCCGTGTCCATGGGTTATACATTCATGCATATAAATTCTTTCCAATATTTAAAATTTGGAGTCAATGGGAGGCCGCTGCCTATGAAGCCATGGAGTTGAGAACAGGAAAGGATATGATGAACACTAATTTGCAGGTCTCCTGTGAGGAGTCAGATCAGAAAGGAAGGGGCATGGGTGTTTGAGTCACAGTGACCTGTGTTTAAACCCTGGCTCTGGTCTGTCACCGGCCTCCCTAAGCTGCAGTTTCCTCAAATGAGGCAGGCACCCACTTTCCAGGCATGTGGTAAACACAAAACGAGGTCAAGTGCACCAAGTTCCAAACCCAGTGTTTGCACTTATGGGTACCCAATAAACAACTAGCATTATTATTCCCAGGGTGCTCTTCCCAGGTGACCATATGGGAACAGGATATATTACTCTAAGGACATATCTTGGTCTAAGTAGAGGTCAGAGAGGTCACGTGACAGGACGTGCCTAAAGCACACAGCTCACAGTGGGACCGTCCACTGGGGTTCAAGCAGAATGGACTGCATCTTTGGGATGAACTCATGAACTCCACGCTGCCCCCTGGTGAGAGATCTGAAACTGGGAGTTGGGTTGGTAGAGATGGCTCTTGAATGGTGGGATTAAGAGAACAGGTTTTGGAGTCCAAGACATGTAGAGCATGAACATCTTGGCTCTGCCACTTCCTACTAAATTAAATTAGGCCAGTTATCTCTCTGAGGCTCTGTCTTCTCATCCAGAAAATGGGAACGAAAGTGGTGCCTTCCTTACAGGATTTTGCATGGACTGAATGAAGTGATGCACATAAGGCAACACACAAAGCACGGTGTTGGAAGTGTTCACTTCCATGTCCTCAGATCCTGCTTTTCTTTTCTCCTTAGCACCTCCTAACACACTTAATGTACTTGTTTATCTTACTGTCTTGGCTCCCCCAACAGAATGCCAGCCACCAGGGCAGGGTTTGTTTTGTTCACTGCTGTATTTCCAGCTCCTAGAAAAGTGCTTGGCACACAGTAGGTGCTCAATAAATGTTTCCTGAATGAATGGCTCATAAGCAGACAAACTAGGACAGAGAAGTATTGCGCCTGATCTAACAGTGCCAAACCGCATGGGGAAACTGCAGGAAAAAAATCTCTTGTCCTCTGTTCCCATGTTGTCCAAGACCATTTTGAGCTCAACATGAAACAGAGCACAGACAACTCAATTTACAAGGCCTCGATGGCCCATCCAGAGCACGCCAGGTGCTATGAGGGTAGAGGCCAGGAAGACCCTGTTCTTAGGGTGGGCATGTGGTCCAGTGGGCACGTGCCCTTAATACTACAAAACAAGGACCAAGTCCCAAAGAAATACTAGAGAGAGAAAAAAGCCTGTGGGAAGAAAAGAGAAGTCATGACTCACCACCTACAGAAGCTGGCCCGGAAGAAGGTGCAGAGAGGGGCCTGCTGAGTGTCTACTGTGAGAGAAGAGATTCGCGCAATGATCACATTTAATTCTGACGGTAACCTACGAGTGCTCTATGATTTTGCCCATTGGAAACTGAGGACTGCCTGAGGTCATGTAACAGCAGCTGAGGTGACAGATGACAGAGGCTGGAGCTAAACCCAAGTCTATTTCCCCCTAAGACCAAAGCTCAGGGAAAAAATATAAAAGGGTCAGTGGAGATGGTATTTCAGAGGCCAAAATATTCAAAGTAAATGAGAATCCACCAGATGCCATGCCTCCAGATGCGGACAAGGGTGCGGGTGCTGAGTAGAGAACACCGTTGTCACCAGTGTGGTGGTCAGTTCCCGTGGGGTCCCGAAGCTCCTGGCCTCTCCTCATGAGCACTGAGCATCCCTGAATTGGCATCCCCTTTACATAATACATACCTGCTACTTCTATGACACTGAATGGGAAGCCACTCAGGCCCTGGCTGGTTTGGCTCAGCGGCTGGAGTGTTGACTCTTGGACTGAAGGATCTGGCCAAGGGTATGCACCTCAGTTGCAGGCTCAATCCCCGGCTCCAGGTGTGTGTGGGAGGCAACCAATCGATGTCTCTCTCTCACATCGATATCTCTCTCTCTCTCCCCCTTCCACTCTCTCTGAAAAGCAATGGAGAAAACATCCTTGGATGAAGATTTAAAAAAAAAAAGAAACCTACTCAGTTACAGGACTGCTTTCTCTACATGGGATGGGGGCATCTCAGGAACTCCCCCAGACTGAGACTGGTGGGCAGAATTCCAAGGTAGCCCAAGACCCTGGCCCCTGGTGCAGGCACCCCGAGTGAGACCCTATCCTGACTATTGTGGGACCAGGGGACAGGATGGGACTCCCTTAATTGGGTGCCCCTCTCTGGGGAAGGTGATGGATGGTCACTCACACCATGGCATTCAGTGCCAGGACCCCATGGCAGCAGCTCTCCTGTGGCCTTGAAGCAGCAGCCATGGCATCGACAGCAGAAAGAAAACGAATTCTGACAAGAACCAGTGTGACTCTGGAAGAGGACCCAAGCCATGGACAGACCCCAGGACTGGCCAACACATCTTGACTGCCACACGTGAGGCTCCAAACAGAGGACCCAGCTACACTGTGTCCTGATTCCTGACCCGTGGAAATGGCAAGATAAAAACGAAGCACTGTTTTGGACCCCAGAGCTTGCAGTAACTTGTTACACAGCAACAGCTAGCTGAAACAGCGACCCGCTGCAAAGAGCCTGGATGCAGCGGACACCTGACACCTCCAGGCAGAACCTAACTGGGCAGATTATCATCAGGGATGATCAAGTTCAGGCTGGGAAACCACCAAAGCAGGAAGGGACCTCAAAGAATGGACAGGCGTCAATGAAGAGGTGCTGAGTGGAGATGAGGAAGTGTGGTCTGTGGAGGGAGAAGATACCAACCCCCACCCCATGAGATAGGGCAGGAAGAGAAGGCCCAGCCACACTTCAAAAGGTTAGACGAAAAATGGGGGCCTCTGGGGAATTCCAGGTCAACACCAAAAGGGGAAAGGAGCAGAGAGGGAAAGGCAGAGGTATAAGGGACTTTACAGTTTACCACTGAAACCAGATAAAATAAAGAAGACGAAATCCTGCTGCTCTGGCCCAAACATTTGCTTAGGCGGGCAAGAAAAAAATGAAAAGAACTTTCTGAACATTTTCATGCGCTTGATTTGGAAACACAGAAAAAAAAACATTCACTCCTGATCCACACGCTGGAGACGACACAAGCATATTCTCTCCTGGGGCCCTGCATGGCACACAATCACTTCCATCTCATGCCAGGCTGAGGCAGCTCCCAGGATGGCGAGGGAGCCAGGAGCTGCTGCCAGCAGGGCCATCTGCTCACCAATTCCCACAGTCTGAACAGCACAGTTTCCAAAAGGGTATTGCCGGAGGCCGGCAGCAGTCTGCACACGCAGAGAGCTGGTGAGAGGGGTGAGAGAGCAGGATCTATACTGTGCTGCGTCAACTCCATTCTGGGCAGGAGATGATCAGTTCCCGAGACATTTTCCAGACGGCCTTCGGAGAAACAGTCTGAATAACAACATTGATGTAGCCAGTGTGCATTGCTATCTGCTTCTTATAGGGACACAGCCAGGCAAAGGATGCAGGCTGCTTTAGGTCATAGAGCACGCACTGGTGGCCCACTCAGGGCTGGCCAGGTGTGACACAGCAGACACAATACCTGTAGGGGGTCAGCCCCTCTAATTCAATACTGTGAACTAACAGGGATATGAGCAACATCTTATGAAGGCCAAACGCAGCAACCGCTCTCCAAGCCCACCATGGACTGACTCTGTGAGAGGAGCCCCATTCAAACTACTGACAACCCTGAAAGGTCAGAGTTTATTTCTGTCTTACAGATGAACAACTAACTGGGAGGTGCAGTAACACACAAAGGTAAAGGAACTCAGTTGGTAGTGCAGGAGCCAGATCCCGAACCTGCATCTGCCTCACCCCAAACCCCACGTCTTTCCTCTACTGCTCTTTCTCATACATGTACACAATTTACCGCAGGCTCAAAACTAAGTTAATATATTTAAACTGTTGAAATGTTATATGCAGGCAGGGAACTAAGGCCCTGTCACCAAGGGAAGCACCAAGAGTTAGGGACAACACGAAAGCACATGTACCTGTCCCATCAGGCAGGTGTGGTACCTGGAAAAGATGGAGAAACCAAGAGCTACCTGTTTCCTCTGCAGAGAGGGGAGTGGCAGACCTTTGGGGTAGGAGCACCTGGACCTGGCTGTGAGGACTGTGGCCAACAGAAAAAGGAATTGGCTTAGAGAGAGAGCATGGTAAGGGAGCAGGAAGGACTGAAAAACAGCATGTGCAAGAGGGGGTGATCCCATAGATGAACCCATCAATTAAGGGTAGACAAAGGGGAGAGAAGGGGAGAGAGGAATATCCTGTTGTCCCCAGTTTTCCTCCCTCACCAACATCCTTTAGAAACAAAATCATGTCAGTTTACCTTCAGAATCAATTTGAAGCAAAGAGAAATTGGTTCTCCCTAACTTCTGCCCCTCAAACAAGCAAACCAACCGACTATTCCATTCATTTTTTTTTTTTTCCTCTAGGAGAGGCTTAGAGAGAAAAAGCCTGAAGACGCAAAGTAATACCCGGATGTGAAGGAGTTTCAGTCACAGCTTAAACCAGGACACCAGAACTTTTCTTGTCTGGCTAGAGGGTTAGAAAGCAGGCTGGTGTCCTCTGCCTAAATGGGGGAGTGAAATGTCAAAGTGAGTGAAGAGGGACTGAAAAAGGGAACTGCGAGGACAAGCTCAGAACCAGGCCAGGCCCCCAACTCCAGCCCAGGGTCTCCCAGAGCTCACAATGGCGTTGGGGACCCGCTGAGAGCAGTGAAGAGGAACTCAGAGTGGTCAGCAGAGTGATCTGACATCCTGGGAGGCACTGCCACAGGTTAGTGGTGGCCCTCGATTCTGGCCTTGGTGCTGCCTCTAACCACCTGGGTGACCTTAGGCAAGTCCCGTCACCTGTACATCCGAGACAGCTGATTCAACTGAACAAGTGAACTGGTCCCAAAAGGCAGAGCAGCATGATAAACTCAGGTGTTAGAGGCACCAGAGGCCTCACTTAGAATACAGTAGGTTCCCAAGTACAATCTTGGGCCTCAGGTTCCTCACCTGTGAACTGGGAAAATCACACACACACCCCTGCCCCCATAGGACTGTTGTGGGATTAAATATGGCAACATAGAGAGCTGCCATCATGGTACTTCCTCTCCTTGTAAGGTCCTCTCCAGCTCCAAGCTGTGAAGGGAAAGGGGTCTTTTATTGGGCCAATACATATTTTCATATCACAGCTGTTTGTAAGTTCTTAATTGAAAATATTTCAAAACACTATGCTGTCAGCAATTAAGGGCAATTAAAGAAAACCAAAAATAGTTCTTTGCCCTAAAGACAATCTAAGTGAGAGATCTTCTTCCTTGGCCAGAGCCCTGAAGGAAAGAAATGGGGAGTCAAGGGGCAGAAGAGATTCCGACTCCACGGAAGGGCTAGAGGGAGGCTGGGGCAGGGACATGGGCTCCTGCAGCTGCTCTGAGGGCCCCACACAGTGCTCACAGTGATGAGCCCTTTTCCCAGTTCTGCCCCCACACAGCCTCCAAGGAGCACACGTCCACTCCTCCCCTCCCTGCCTCCAAGCAGAGAGCCCTGTGCCAGTGTGCTCTGCAACATGGCCAGAGGCTGCCCCAACTTGGGAATCTGGCTGATTCCAGCCTTCCAGCCCTGACCAAGACCCTGAGCTACCAAAAACACCAGGTGAAAAAGTCAATATGTCATCAGCACTGCTCCTTCCTTGAGCATAACATGAAAATGAGGCCCCAGCAATTGAAATAGGACATCTCTTTGATTTTTGCAGGCTATTTCCCTACACACACATGATCTTTAGAAATTGTGTGTGCAAGCAATAAAAGTATTTTCCCTCCCTTCACGCAAACACACAGAAACTTCAAAAACAGGTTAAGTAGATTCCTACCACTTCTGCATACAGCATTGGAGTTTAACCAGGGGAACATCCTGCTCTCCATAATGAATGCCTGACCCCCGTTTCTGAACACATATTTCCTTTTCCAATTAATCTGCCTCCTCCTCCTCACAAGATGAAACCGACATTTTTTTTTTTTAAAAAAAGGACAATGTCCCTGAAACTGTTTACTTTTTTAAGCTGTAAGAGTCAGAGTTTAAGAATGGTTCTTTGGCAAGAAGGAATACATTATATAATGAAGCGCTAAATCTTCTATAAACCAACAAAATACCCAAAGGGAAAGCCTTAATTTTGGGCAAAGAAAAGCAAAAATGCTTTTGGTGTCTACTATTGAGTATTGCTACTGAGAACTATAGATAGCTTCAGGAATTTTTTTAATGAACATAGCTAAAGATTTCTCACAAGCACCAAAAAAACCCCCACAAAAACCCAAAGCCCCACCTTGAATTAATAAACTTAGGGAGTTGAATGTCTGTTTTAAATCAGCAATGTCCTTACCTCAAAAGACATTTCTTACCAAAAGCAGGATAGAAATGTGAGAGCATATTACATGATTCTTTTTTTAAAAAGCAAAAGGTAAAATCTGGAAGAAAGTATATAAAGGTAAAGCAAGGGCAGCAATGTTCCCTTCTTTTCTAAACATTATATGATGTTATAAAACTTCTATAGTTACACATGTAATGTTTCAGGCACTACTAAAAAATTGGTGTATTCTTCTCTGAGGATTTTCTCTTTGGAAAGAAGCAAGAGTATGTCTTACCTGCTTGGAAGAAAGACTTCAGAACAAAAATTAAAAGCCTGCTTACCTGAGGTTTAACTTCCGATCTTCATCGCTGCCAGCCTCCAGCTACAGAGAAAGAGAGAGAATGTCACACCAAGGCGGCACTAGCAATAAGCCTCCGATGCGAGTCTCCCGTTTTCTGCTCTGGTGTCTGAAGAAGATACAGAAGTCCAGGAAACCTGGCTATTTCTAAACAGCCGCGCCCTTTCCTTGCCAAGCTTGCTCCGCAGTTCCTTGGGGTCATTCCCTTGGAGGAACTTAGGAGTTTCCCAATGTTTACCCACATTCCTTCCGCAGTATCCTGGATCGATATCTGGACATTGCTATCTGGCATTGTTGCTCAACACACCCGTTCAGCCCTCTGGTCTCAACTTTCCAGAGGGGTTTTGGGTCTTATCCTGTTTTTCTTTTTTAAGGGGAGGGGGCTTTGTTTTAAGAGAATGCATTTTCCCCTTCAAGTTAGGCCACAGCTGAGTGATCAACACCATTCTAAGCCTCAACAGCCAGGTTTAAAAAACAAACAAACAAAAAAACCCCACTCCAGGCAAGTCTTTCACAATGGAAGGTGGCCAAGATCAGGCTGTCTGTGGGTATGAAAAACTCTTGGTGACTCTGAAAAAGGCTTAAATGTTGAATATAAAACTTTCTAGGCAATTGGTTTATTTATATAAATGAAAGAAAAGGGATTTAATATTTTCTAAAAGTTAAAAGGCCAAGCAGGGAGGCTCTAAAAGTAACCATGACTTAAGCCCTGGCTGTAATTTTTCTCCCCCTCCCCCTCTTCAAGGAGAAAGCTGAAATGAGAATACACAGCACCCCCACCCCACCCCAAACAACTGCACCACTGGGACTTGGCGTGTTTTGTATGTTACACAGAGGAGCCCATTGAATGGGAAAGAGAAACCTGGAAAGCAGTGATGGCTGGGAGAGATGCACGGCTGATCGAGGACAGAAACCTGACAGCGATGGGAAAAGGGAACACAGCTAACGTAGGGAGGGGCCTGGGTAGCAAGGGACACATGCCAGAGGGTACTGGGGTCCCTTAATTTTACTAGGATAATGTATGTACAGAATTATGCAGAGGCATGCACGGGTGGCCAGTTAGTTCTCACACTCTCTACCCCATACTGAAGAAATGGAAAAATTAAGGAGGGCTTTGCTGGCCACAGGGCCGTGAGATTTGGTCCTGAAGTGAAACATATACAAAACCACTCACACCAGCACCACCACAACAAACTTCAAAGAGAATGTTGGGTCTAACCTAGTGGTTCTCACCCAGTGGCAATTTTTCTCAGAAGGGGACACTGGGCAATGCCTGGAGCCCTTTTTTGGAGGGTGCTACTGGCATCTAGTGGGTAAAGGACAGAGTGCTACTAAACAGCCTACAATACACAAGACAGCCCCCCCCAACCAAGAATGTTCAGGCCCCAATGCCCGCAGTGCCGAGGTTCAGAAACCCTGATCCAAACCCACCCCTGCAAATGGACTGGAGATCTGCCCATGAAAATTAGTCATCTTGAATGTCTGTCAAAAATAACAATGTGATGGTCCATTCCTGAAGGTTATTGATTTATCAATTCTCGTGCTCTCTACCTGTTCTCACAAAGGAATGAGATAAGGTTAACCGTAAAATGACGTGAGTGGGATAATTAGATTGGGTGGGGTGGGGTGGGGGAGAGAAAACATTTAAAGGAGCAAGAAGCATTGTTTTGCTGGCCAGGCTGTGACTTCCCTCAGTTCCCACGCCATGCGGCAGGACAGTCTGGGTCAGGAAGCAGCTGCCCTAAGTATCTCTCACTCCAAGAAGAATTTTGACAAATGAGGAAGTGATCTGGGGGCAGATACTTGGAGACCATTTAATTCTTGGTCACTCTCTGTGATTCTCAGGATGAAAGGCAATGGAAGGTCAGTTATATTCCAAAGAAACAAACCACCTATGTCAAAGAACATGCAGCAGAGGGAACTTGGCCGTTCTGAACGAGCAGAGGCCCAGAGAGGAGAAGTAGCCTGAGGAAGGTCAGGCCCGAGGCAGAGCAGCCTAGCCGGGTCTCTTGCCTGCACCCACGCGTGCTGTCTGCTGGGTCCTCCTTCTTTCATGCCTCATCCCATCTGGAAGCCCTGCCTTCCAGGAAACATCCCTGCCTCTGCGGGCTCGCTCACTGGGCAACTTGTGCTCTTGGTTTGCTCAAGTCAAATAAAAGCTGACTGAGTTCGATTCTGTTTATCAGGACACCAGCACCTTGTGAAAATGATGCTTCATATAATCATTTAAAACATCTCCAGTGGAAAAAATCCAAATATCCAACAAAATGTGGTACAGTCATACAACGGAAATAAAAAGGAATGAAGTACTGACACATGGTACAACGTGGGGAGCTTTGAAAACATGATTTAAGTGATAGAAGCCAGAAATGAAAGACCACATAGTAATGTTAGCCCATGTATACGAAATGCCCAGAATAGGCAAATCCATAGAGATAGAAAGTACATTAGTGGTTTCATAGAGTTGGTGAGAGAAGCTCAGGGGTTGGGGGTGGGAGGAGGAAGGCTCTGGGTGATGGCTAAGGGGTGTGGGGCTTCTTTCTGGGGTGATGAAAATATTCTGGAATTAGACAGTGGTGATGATACACAACCTCATGAATATCCTAAAAACCACTGAATTATACACTTTAAATGGTGAATTTATGGTATGTGAATTATAGCTCTGCTAAAAAAATAATAAAAAATTTTAAATGTCTGAGGTAGGAATAGATCAGGCATAAGAAAAACAGGGAACGTGGGGTTTAGAAGCAGAGACCCAGGTTGAAAGGCCCTTCCTCAAGCTGAAATCTTCACTCATCTCACACAGTTTTCGAGAAGGAAACATGAGATTAAGTGCATAGAAGTCACACAGTTTTGGGGAAGGAAACATGAGATTAAGTGCATAGAAGTACTTTGTCAACTGCAAGACAGCAATGAGAGGAGAACAGATGTCTCTGTGGGGAAGACAGAAGCTACTGCAGCCCAACTTCTAGGTTTCAGGCAACTGGCCACCAATGTTCTTTCTTAGCATGTAGAGAAGGAACTACCAGAATCTTCCGTCTGTAGATAAGATAATTCATTAGCTGCCTCTCCTCATGAGGAGAGGGCAGCCACTCTGAAAATGTTCCTGCCAGTCCCGGCAAAACAGGCCAAAGAGCTACCCGGCCAGGAGCTGGTGGGACAGACAGGGCTGCTAAACCAAATACAGGCTCTCATCTCCGTGTCTCTCACAGATGCACACAAACCTTTCAGTGCTATCAGTCAACTTCCCCCACAGAAAAGGGGCCTGAATGGCTCAGATGCTAGCGAGGCCACTTCCTGGGCCTGCAGCAGGGCTCCTCCTCCTCCAGCCTTCTCCAAACAGTGCACCGTCTCCAACTCCAGCTGCTCTGTCTTCAAGCCAACACTCAGGCTTGCCATGGACATGAGTTTAGAGGCCTTAACCAGTTCTCCAAGAGAAGGTGAGCAAGAGTAGGGACAAGAGGGTTGGCCCTGCAGCTGCAGCAGTGACCTGCTCAGAGGGCTGAAGCCCCAGCGTAGCACAGTCCAGCCTGACTTGGAGGACCCATATCCCAATCCACCCCAGAACAAGGAGCCAGCCACACATAGGCCAGGTCCCACAGTCCCACAGAACCCTGTGCAGGGCAACCATGCATCCCCAGAATGCATCCGTGCAACCAGGGAAACCCCAGAATCAGCCTCTGGCACACAGCCAGGTGCATGTAAACATGCAGCCCCAGTGATATTACAAAAAGGAAAAACCCAGACCCAGCTGCACACAATGGCAGGAGACACACAGTCGGACGGCACCCTGAGCTCACTCGGTCACTGACACTGACACAGGTACAGCCACGGACACCAAGAGCCAGAGCTCCAGGGGCGTGCAATCAGGGACGCAATCTCACACACTCACAGGGCACCCTGGTGGCCTCTCTCACAGCATCAGGCAGGCGCAGTTTCCTGAACACAGGCCAGAGTCACATGCACTGAAAGTCACACAGTCTCACGTACACACGGCCAGGCACTCAGGTAAAGGGCCTAGGCCAGTCACAGGGTCACAAATCTCAGAACCCGCGTCTCACACAGCCACCTAAGTAGGTGTCCCTGTCGCACATCCAGTCACCCCCAGACGGGAGTCACTGTCACACACACAGTCTGCACAGTCACCCTAGGCAGGGGTCACGGCCAGTTTCAATGCTGTGGGTCACACCCGCACATAGTCACCCCCAGACAGGAGTCACCCGCACACACAGTCACCCTTCAGACGGGAGTCACACCCACACATACAGTCACCCCCAGACAGGAGTCACACCTGCACATACAGCCACAAGACTGGAGTCACCCGCATACACAGTCACCCCCAGATGGGAGTCACACCCGCACATACAGTCACCACAAGACTGGAGTCACCAGCATACACAGTCACCCCCAGACGGGAGTCTCACCCGCATACACAGTCACCCCCAGACGGGAGTCTCACCCGCATACACAGTCACCCCCAGACGGGAGTCACCAGCATACACAGTCACCCCCAGACGGGAGTCTCACCCACATACACAGTCACCCCCAGACGGGAGTCACCAGCATACACAGTCACCCCCAGACGGGAGTCACCAGCATACACAGTCACCCCCAGACTGGAGTCACCAGCATACAGTCACCCCCAGACTGGAGTCACCAGCATACACAGTCACCCCCAGACGGGAGTCACACCCGCACACACAGTCACCCTCAGACACAGTCACCCCCAGACGGGAGTCACCCCCGCACAGTGTCCGCAGTCCCCTCAGACGGGAGTCACAACTTCACAGCCTCCCGCAGTCACCCGGGCCCGGCTGTCCATGCGGGGTCGTCCAGCGGCGTCCCCGCCGGCCCCGGGCCGCTCGCAGCAGCCCCCTCACCGCCCCGGCGCCCTGCACCCCGCACTCGCGGCCCAGGCCTGGCGCGGAGGCTACTCGGCCGGGCCGGGGCCGGGGCCGCGGGCCCGGGGCTCACCTCGCTGTTGCTGGCGGAGGAGGCGGCGCTGGGCGTGGGCGAGCGCTGCAGGGTCACCAGGGCCATGGCTGTGGCGCGGCGCGCGGGTCACCGAGGCCTCGGGCTAGAGCCGCCGCCGCCGCCGCCGCCGGGGCCGGGCCCGGGGCGCTCCAGGAGCCGCGCACGGGCGGCCGGGCCGAGCCGCGCGGGGCCGGGCCCGCCCCTCCCCTCAGCGTCCGCCGCCCCCGCCCCCCGCCTCCCGCCCCCCGCCTCCCGCGCCGGCGCGCGCCGGACCTGGACGCCGGCGGGGGCGGGCCGGGGCGGGGCGTCGGGCGGCGCGCGTGCGCGTGCGCGGGAGCCACGGCGACGTCGGAGGCCCCGGCGGGCCCGCCAGTCACGTTCCCCGCGCGCGCTCGGCTCGGGGGGCGCGGCTGCGCGCTCCCGGCATCGCGTCCGGCTCCCAAGTCCCGCCCCCTCGCTGCACAGGCGGGGAAACTGAGGCCGGGCGGCGGCGCGGCCGGGATGCCCGGGAGCAGGGACCAAGGAAATGAAAACCTCGTGGGTCCCTGCTCAGAGCCCCTCAGGCGGTCTTTGCAGAAATTCATTCATTCCCTCCTGGCCCATTCGCTCCTGCGCCTGGTCATTCATCTATGAAATCTTTATTGAGCACCTACTGCGGGGGAGGGAACAGTGAGCAAAATAGCTCAGGAGAGCCCTCAGGGGCTTTTACAAAAGTGAGTCACATGGCGGTGGTCCTTCCTTACCTGAAGTTTTGCTTTTCCTGGTTTCAGTTACCGGGCCCGAAAATATTAAGTGGAAAATTTCAGAAATGAACCATTTATACGTTTTAAATTGTACACCCGTCTGAGTATCCTGATGCCATCTCAGACCATCCCGCTCAGTCCTGCCAGGACATGAATCATCCCTTTGTCCAGTGTCGCTCCTGGCCTGTTAGTTACTCAGTAGCCGGTTATCAGATCGACTGTTCCAGTGTCACAGTGCTGCTGTTGAAGTAACCCTTATTTTACTTAATAATGGCCCCAAAGCGCCGGGATAGTGACGGTGACCATTTGGACATGCCACAGTGAAGCCGTAAAGGTGCTTCCCTTGAGTGACAAAGCCAAAAGTTCTCTACCAAAGGAAGGGAAAAAATTGCATGCTGAGGTTTCTAAGACCTACGGTGAGAACGACTCTCCTAGCCATGAAACTGTGAAGAAAGAAGGAGAAATTCGTGCTGGTTTTATTGTCGCACCTCATACCACAAAGTTAGAGCCACAGTGTGTGATAAGTGCTTAGTTAAGGTGGAAAAGGCATTAAATTTGAGGGGGGGGTGGCCGTGAACAGAAAACGTGTTGTGCCTGAAAGCGTTAACCCTCTAGTAAGACTTCAGCAAGGGACCCCTGAAATGAGTCACATCAAACCATTTACTGCAAGTAAGAGACGGTGGCTTCAGGAATAGCTTTGGCATTTTACCATCTCACATCATTACATGAAAAGGAAGGGTGAGCACAGTACATAAGATATTTCGAGAGAGAGGCCACATTCACAAATCTTTTATTACAGTATATGGTTATAAATTATTCTATTTCATTATTAGTTATTGTTGTTAATCTCTTACTGTGCCTGATTTATAAATTAAACTTTATCATAGGTATGTAGGTATAGGAAAAATTGTAGTATGTATAGGGTTTGGTACTATTCAGTTTCAGACATCCACTGGGGGGTCTTGGAACATACCCCCCCACACACAGATAAGGGGGGACTACTATGCTAGGCATATTTTTAAAAAATTATTTTGCTAATCTTTTTATATGTGTCCAGAAACCCAGTGTCAACTGAGCAAAAGTGAATCAGGAGACTTTGGCTAGAAATAAATGATAAAGATTTATTCAAGGGTCTTAGGGTTTGCAAACTGGAAACACAGCTAGGGAAAAAACCAAAAATATTCCAAAGATGAAGGTTAAGACTTCTTACATTCTTGAGAATACTCAGTCCTGCATTCTTAGCCCTAGGATTGGTCCAGGACCATTATCAGATGAGAGGGAGTCTGGTTGATGGATGCCAGGTGGTGTGGATATGTGAGTCCTTCCGGCAATCGGTAGTCGCAGGGTAATCTGGAGGCACAGTGGAGTCAAGATGAAGACCACAAGGGGGAAGAGTCTAGCCTGGGAAAAGGCCTGGATTGGATAAGGGACAGGAACCTGGAAGATCCAGGAAAGAGACTGGATAGCGGGAAGGCCCAGCACAAGCCTGTCAAGAGCCGAGAAAGAGATTGGTTAGTTTGAAAGAAAGCCTGTTCTTTCCCAAGCCAGAGATAATATAAGCAGAGCTTAACAAAGGCCTGAGGTTCGTTCCTTAGTATGTTCTGTGGTTTGTGGCAGCAGTGAAGGCCCAAGCACCAGCCCCAGTGCTGCATCGGTCATGGCCCAAGTGCAGCCTTGGCAGTGAACGTGTGCAGATGGGGAAATGAGACACAGAGAAGTTTTGCATCTCTGGGCCCCTGCCCTCCTGATAGGCCCACCCCAGAGGCTGGACTTCCACAGCCTAATGGAACTGAGCCACCTGGTTGTGGATGAGACACCTGGGGACAGTCCTTTGTTTTCACTCCAATAAATCTTACCCCTGTTGCTCACATCCTCCTATGCGTGGGTTCCTGGAATACTTTTCTTGCAACTCCTCATAAGAATTCTTTTCTCACCGGCCACATGTAGAAGGCATCCAGTCAAGTGGGGGACAGAGTCAAACATTATAAGCAAAATATATTTACTATAACATATGCAATATATTTAATTTTTGTATTTAAATGAATTAATATTGGTAAAGTTCTTAAAACAAGACAGGCACAGATTCAAATAAATAAAATATGATGTCGAGTAGTAGAAAGGGCTTGGGAGAAAAACAAAGCAGGCTAAGGGGACAGGGTGAGGAGGGGGCTTTGTAGGCAAGTGGTCAGGGTACCCTCCGGACAAGGTGACATTTGAGCGGAGGAATCACAGGACAACCCCACCGGGTTGGTGTGAAGACCCTGAGATCTGGCCCTAACCGGTTTGGCTCAGTGGTTAGAGCGTCAGGCCACAGACCGAAGAGTCTTGGTTTCTATTCCAACTAAGGGCCTGTACCTCGGTTGCAGGCTCCATCCCTGGCCCCCGTCAGGACACATGGGGGAGGCTGCCAATCAATGTGTCTTTCTCACATCTATGTTTCCCTTTCCCTCTCTCTCTCTCTCTATCTCTCCTTTCCACTCTCTCTGAAAAGCAATGGAAAAAATATCCTTGGGTGAGAATTAAAATTTTTAAAAAGACCCTGAGATCTGCGTGCTTCAAACTGGCCTTCAAAGTTGGGAGCCAGGGCAGGCACTTCCTTCATCTGAGGCTTACTTCCTTCTTTTATGAAGGGGTAAGAATGATAGTTCTTATTTCATGGGTTGGTTGAGAGCCTGAATGCTGAAGTTTTAACCATCCACAACCTGTGAATGTGACCTTATTTGGAAATAGGGTCTATGCAGATGTCATTAAGTTAAGATGAGGTCATTAGGGCGGGCCCCAGTCCAGTATGACTATGTCCTTACGAAAAGGGGAAATTTGGACACAAAGACAGAGACACAGAGTAACCGCCATGTGGAGGTTGGAGTTTTCCTGCTACAAGCCGAGGAACAGCCTAGGTTGCCAGCAAACCCTAGAAACCAGGAGAGAAACATGGAACAGATTCTCACAGCCCTCAGAAGGAATCAGCCCTGGCCTCCAGATCGGCGAGGCAACAAATTCCTGTTGTTTTTAACCCCGCAGTTTATAGTACTTTGTTAAAGCAGCCCTAGGAGACAAATACACCTAATATTATCATTTCCATGGACGCAGAAACTGAGGCTCTGAGCAGGGCTAGGAATTGAATCCAGGCCAACCAGGCCTCAGAGCCCATGCACAGGTTCCTGGCCTTTCTTGCCCAGGAGGTGACAGTTTGGACGTGCGCCTGTGTTCAGGGAATGATGTTCTGGGACTCGAAGCCTTGGCCACTTGGCCCATGGCGTCCAGGTATTACTGGTATCCAGGGCTCCTGCCAAGGCGTCTCTCTGAACAGGTTGATGGGCTCCAGCAAGCTTGTGGGCATAGTGATTCTATTTTTAGGAATTGACCCCGAGGAAATAATTATGCAAGTGTGCCAAGAGACACATCCAGGATATTTGTTTGTCATATAAAAAAAATTTGCAGGGACAGTCCCCATAGGGGCTGACTTTAGAGATTGCGATGTCCGTATTCAGTGGCCCTGTGAAAGGATGTCACTGTTTATTAGTCGAGTGGAAACATGTTCAGGACGTACCATATCGATAAGCGAACCGGGGGTTGAAACAGCGTGTACCATGTGATCCCATTTCTGTCACACGAAGGGGTGTGTTTATGTTCATGTTTGGGGATAATTACCCAACATGTGAATGGCCCCTCTTTCCTGGTGCTGGGATTGGTTACAGGGGATTAGTACCTCCTTCTTTCTGCCTTCCGTATGGTATAAATTACAGAGGTTATGATTATCTTAATACTCAGAGAAGTTATAATAAAGCTGATTTTGTCTGAGAGAGTGTGTGTGTGGGGGGTTAACTTGTTAATCTGCGACTTCATGTGGCCCCCACAGAGTTCTGCCTCCTAGTGAATGACCCTTTTACCCTGGCCTGAGTGTATTTCAGAGCTGCTAGGAGGCCACGTTGTTTTTCAATCAGCCAGTGGGTCAGAAAGATCCTTCATTCCTAACACTCCAGCCAAATAAACAAAAAAATGCTTCCAAAGGTCCTTTGGGGCCTCCTAGCACAATCAGTGAACTCTGGACTTCAGAATAGTTTCTCAAGGGCCTTGCAATCACCGAGCGAGCCACATACCCCTGGGGGCCTGAGGGCACATACCTTCCTCTCTTTGGGCCTCAGTTAACCCAGCTGTAAAAGGGGCAGATTCAACCAGTTCAGTTTATTTAAAAAAAAAAAAAAAAAAGTTCATGCGCTCTTCATCACGACAAAGATGAAAACTGCACATTCCTACTGGGGGATATCTTCTACTTAATCCAGTAGCCAAGACTATTCTGTGGAACTTTATTTTCTGAAGTTCATATCCTGAAAACAATAGGTGTCCGTCCCCCCCCATTTTCTGAAATTAAACAATGATACTGAATATAACTTTTACACACAGTAGAGGACTCTCTGGAACCATAGCCCACGTCCAGCCCTGCTGTGTGGGAGGTCCCTGCGTGGTCCCTGAGACCCTTCTCTAGGCTCCAGGGTGATGGCCTCGTGCTCCAGCTCTGGGTGCAGATTGCCTGGGTGAGGGTCACCAGATAAAATACAGGGCGCCTTGTATTTTTATTTGCTAAACCTGCCAACTCTAACCTGGCTTCGAATATGAGCTTCTGCTTTGTAGGGAGTGTTACTATGAGCAAGTCCTTTCTTCTTTCTCTCTCCCTCTCCCTTCCTCTTTCTTTCTGATTGTATTAAGTACTCTAATCTTAATCTTAAATGTACACCTCGATGAATTTTCACAAATACACACACTTATAAGCACCACTCAGATTAAGGTGCATGTTTCCAGCATCCTAGAAGCTTTCCTCTTGCTCCTGCCTGGTCAGAGCCTCCCCCAGAGGTAGTCACTCTTCCCATATCCTTGATCACCACCAGATTGATTTGTCTTTTCTTGAATTTCACATATGTGGAATCATGCGGTATGGATTCTTTCCTGTCTGGCTTCCTCTGCTCCACATGCTGACTGTGAGATTCATCCAAGCTGTTGCATGCAGCAGTATTTGTCTTTTTCATTGCTGTATAATATTCCACAGTGTGAATGGCCTGAGAAAACCACAATCAGTTTATGCATTCTCCAGCTGATAGAGATTTTGTTGTTCCTAGTTTAGGGCTGTGAATGTCCTTGTACAAGCTTCTTGCTTGACTGTTTTCATCTCTCTTGGGGACCAATGTAAGGCTAGAGTTGCTGGGTTTTAGACGAGACGTATGTTTAGCTTTTATGGATACTGGGAGCAAGTTTTTGGATTGAAGGAGGGATGGTAATAACAGCATCTAGTTTACAGGGCTTTTGTGAGATTAAATGAGATAATTTGAGTACTTAAAATTGGCACATTGAAATTCACAAAACGTAAATCATTGCTAGGATGGGAGTTGGGGGTGGGGCATGAAGATACCTGATTAAACTTTGTTAACATTTAAGCATTTCAAACTTGAACTAGAGGCACGAGGAATTTTCGTAAGGTTGTGTGATATAAAAGTGATAAATGCTATTGTTTAAAAAAATCAAACAAAATGGAAGTATATAGAGTAAAGGCAGAGCTCAGCCCATCCTTTCTGAATGAATTAAAAACACTATGCACTAAGCATGTTGCATACATTTTCTTATTTCATCTTTACCTTATTATTTGATGATGCTGGAGGTGGGGGCATGGGGACTGGAGGCTGGACCGTCAAAGCTGACCCAAAGGCTGCCTCACCGAGGTATCTTGGTTCTTCTCTCTGGGCCTCAGTTTCCCCCTCCAGACAGTGATGTGCCTGATGATCTTTGGGCTTTAATAATCACAGCTCCAGGTCTAGCCCTGCAGAGGAGGGGTCTGGGGTCCTGCTGCTAGCATCTCTGGGATACGGAGCAAAGAGCCACTCATCCTCATGGCCCGAACAGGCATCACTTTGAGTCTCTTCTTGGCCATATCCACCTAGTGTCCCAGAATGGCACTGGGCTGGCCGGCTGGCCCTGGGAGCCCTGGTCCTGGACCTCTGGTCTCCACTCAGGGGCTGCCAGGATGACCACCCCCACCCTGCAGGCCAGGGAACGACCCTCCCCTCCCTCAGGGTGGCAGCAGAAAGAGAAAAGAAGGAGGATTCTCTCCAGCTGGCCTGGGAGACAGACCTGCTTGTGCCCATCAGCCCTCCAAGAACCCCCGCCTGCCCCCTCCCTTCCACCGAGGCCTGTACCCAGGGGCTTGGGATCAGCCAGAAAAGTCAGGCAGCTTTTCAGGGACTGGGAGTGAGGGGAGGGGAGGTCTCCCAGCCCGGCCTGTCAGCAGCACAGCGCCGAGCAGTGCCCCGTCTATAACTCCAGACTTTGACCCTGAGCTCCAGTCCTGCTGGCAGGCAGAGGGCTGAGGACAGGACGCCTCCGAATCAGGAGCCTCCCCTCTGAAAGCAGGACTCTGCACCCACAGCAGCTGCCTCTTTTCTCCAGAAGTTGGGCACACCGGGTGAGTGGGGATTTTTTAGGGGGGCCGGGTACAGCAAAACTCATGTCCTCCCGGTGTCAACGGAGAAGGCTCCACGTTAGAGCCTGAGGCAGGTGACAGCCGTGGAGTTGGGCAGGGACCATAGGTAAGCACCTTCGCTTTTCCAAGCCTCAGTTTTCTAATCTGAAAAGCAGGATCATAACTCGCCTCTTACAGGGTCAATCTGAGTATTAGAAGAGGTGATGGCTCAGTGGGTGAGCACAGTCTCATGCACCCAGAGGTTGCAGGTTCGATTTCTGGTCAGGGCACCTGCCCGGGCTGTGGTCTTGATCCCCTGTAGGGGGCGTGCGGGAGGCCAGTCGATATGCTGCTTTCACATAGGTGTTTCTCTTTCTCCTTCTCCCTTCCTCTCTCTCTAAAAAGCAATAAAAATATTTTTTTCAAAAAACATTTTAAAAAGAGGTGATTAATGTAAACTGCTTAGCATAGAACTGGGCACACAGCAGGTACTCAATACACGGTCATTATTATTTTGTGGGCAGGGAGCTGGGTAGCCTGGTTGTCAAGTATTTATAAAATCTGTTCCATTGTAAAGACAAACTCTGAAAATATCAGCTTCATAAGCAGTAGCCATATGGAGCAACTTGGAAGAGCTGATAATGTTCATTCAGATACCTAACCCGTGACTTGTGATTTTTTCAGAACCATCTTTCTTATTCTTTGCTGCCATCAAAGGCAGGAGCTGCCTTGAGTTACTTTCTAGGGACAAGGGAGATTAGAAGCAAAGAAACACAGGGCCGAAAGGCAGGCAGAAGGTGTCTGCGCTGACTTATTGCCAGCTGCCTGAGTGGCTTTACGGCACGGTGCAGAGATCAGATCTGAACCCTGGCCCACACTGCTGTGTGACTGTGGGAGAGTGGCTTCCTGCCCCTGAACCTCAGTCCCACCTCTGTAGAACCTTCTAGAACAGTTGAGAGTATTAAGTAAGAGGGTGTCTATACTGTATCTACATGTGTCTGGCAAGCCGCAGATGACCAGAATGATCCCCTTCCTGCTCCACCCTTACATAGACATTATAGTTAGACACACACACACAAAGTTGCTATAATCACTATCAAATTTTGATTCTAGGCCCTGGAAAGAGAGCAGTAGACAAAAGTCCCAGCTCTCCCGGAGCTGATATTCTGGTGGGGAGACAATAGTCAGGGAGCTTTGTTAACCCTTAAAAGTTTAAAGAAGAGGAAGCCGAGGCTCAGTTACAATGAGCAACTCATTCTGGTTTGCCACGGGACTTTCCTGTTTTTAGCACTCGGAGTCCACATCCCGGGGACACCCTCAGTCTTGGGAAATCGGGGAGGTTGGTCACCCTTGCTCAACAAAGTTAAGTGACTTGCCCAGGGTCACACAGGTGGTATGCGCCAGAGCCAGCTGTGAACCTGGATGTGTGTGCCCCACAGCCTGAGCTGTTATTGGCGTCCCCCCATGCCGTGCCATCTCCTAGACTCATCATGAGGAATTTGGAAAGTACAGAAAAGCCCTCTATCCCTGCCTTCTTATTGTTAATGTACAAAACTGGTCAACTCTATGGCAGTTATGCAGAGACAGAAGGCCCAGAGAGGGGAAGTAACTTAGCCAAGGTCACACAGCGAGCTAGACGAGAAGCCAGGCTTGACTCTCCCTTTTTCCCCTCTCCTCCTCCGCATCCAGTGTCCTTTTCTTTGTTATTTCCAAGGTGCTGGGGGACAGAAGGAGGCTGCCATGTATTGAGGGCCTACTCTGTGCCAGGCAGTGTACCAGGGACTGTGGCCTTGCTGGACGCCCCTGTGAGATCAGGTTACTTCTGTTTTAGAGAGAAGAGATTTGGGGAGAAGGCTGAGGGTCCCTGAGAGGGTCTGGCCCCACATTCCCCCAACCACACCCGGGGTCAGAGCTGGACGAAGAATCACTGAGAGCAACGACACATTTTTGTTTTGGGGTTTTATCTCCAACTTGGCCGGTGAAACCCCAGCAGAGTCCAGTTTCTGTGGGCTGGAGCCATTTCCCCCTTTACAAAACTAGGCCATACTGAGAATGTCCTGCCGTTCAGGGCCACAGGCTGGGAGCCAAGGTCTGTGGGAGGAGAGTTGTGAGTAAAGAGGAGGGAAAGTTGAATTTGGCCCTTTTGGGCACAAATGTCCCCTTGTTCTGTCTCAGCAGGAGCCGGTAGAATATACCCCTGCTGTGCGGGCCCAAACAGATTCAAGGTCAAAAGCTGCTAGGCCTTCTAAACTTTTGAGGACCCAGGCAGCCCAGCACCCCAAGGCAGTTTCTGAGGGGGTGCACTGGAGGACCTGAGTTCTGAGACCAGCTTTTGCAGCTGATGCATCTAATGTTCTTAGAGCTGCATCCACTAGCTGCCAGCCTGGCACACAGTAGGTGTGCAAAAAGGGCATGTGAGTTTACTTCAATTGAAATTCAATCCCAGCAGCACCACTTCTTGACTCTGTGACCTGGGGTAAATGACTTTACCTCTCTGAGCCTCAGTTTCCTCATCTGTAAAGTGGAGCCAATAACACTGGTCCCTACCTCATAAGAATGTTGGGAGACTTAAATGAAATGAGGCATGGGAAGCACTTAGTGCTGAGGCTGGCACACAGTAGGTACTCTGTGAATGTCAGTAAGCTTCTTTTGTACTAGACACTAAGTTAAACGTTTTCCATTTGCCATCTCGATAAATCTTCCATCTACTCTCTGAGGCATGAGTTCATCTCCCCATTTTCCAGAAGAAGAAACTGAGGCGTATAAAGCACCTTGCCCAAGGTCAATCAATGGCCAGTAGGCGGCAGAGCTGAGATTGGAGGTTTGAAGCCAGAGCCCATTGTCCTGACCATTAGACTCCCCAGCCTAGAGCTGGCCAGGTACTCTGCTAGGCCCTTTCTATGTTCTCAGATGGATACAGTGTATTTGCGGAGGCTTTCCTGGGAAAGTAGTATCACAAGCTGTGTGACCTTGGGCAAGTGGCTTTGCCTCTCCATGCCTCCGTTTTTCCATTTGTGAGGGTCACAGAGAGGATCGACTATTAAAAGGGTTTCGCAGTAGCCGACACTTTCTAAGCCTTCAGTGGATGGTGGTGATGGTGGCGACGGTGATGGAGATGATGGTGGTGACACGCCTCTACCCTTCCTTCCTGCAGGCTGGCACAATGCGCGTGGTAGTGATTGGAGCGGGCGTCATTGGTCTGTCCACCGCCCTCTGCATCCACGAGCGCTACCACTCAGTCCTGCCGTCGCTGGACTTGAAGGTCTACGCAGACCGCTTCACCCCGCTCACCAACACCGACGTGGCTGCTGGCCTCTGGCAGCCCTACCTCTCCGACCCCAGCGACCCACAGGAGGCGTGAGTGAGGGTCCCAGAGGGTGGTCGGGCGGCCAGAGGAGCTGAGTCTGCAGAGGGGATGCCCCCTCTCAGGGTCCCTGTCACCAATTACAGGCCCTTTGTGGATGCGATGGCCTGGCATCATGCGAAGAAAACAATCAATATTAAGCCCCTCCCGTGCGCTAGACGGGTGCTACGCTTGATCTTAGCAGTGACAGAAGTGATGTGTGCCAGGCAGACGGAGGCTTTGTCTCCATTCCTCCCCTAAGCCAGGTGGCTGTGGATGCCGCGTAAGCCGGAGAATCAGGAGTACTTCTAAGTGGGTCGATCAATGCTCAGGTTTAGCAAAGAAGTCGCAAGTGTCATTATGGTAGTTTTGAAACCCTTAGCTGCTTCAACAGAGGCAGCCTCGGGTGCATACTGGCTCAAAGGGAAGTTTTATTCTTACTTCCCACACATTCCAAAGCCAATGCTCCTGATCAGCGGGTGGCAATTCAGGGATCTGGCGCCTCTCTAACTCATGGCTCTGCCATCCTCCTCTGCGGCTTCCAATGTTGCCATTCTCACAGGCGGCGCCTGCACAGGGAGCACAGCATGAGGACCACGTGTGCACGGTCTTTAGGATCCACTGGCTACAATGCAGTCACATGGCCACACCTAGCTGCAAGGGAGTCTGGAAAATGTAGTTGAGCTGTGTTCCCAGGGAGAAGGGGAAGTATTTAAACATTTGGGAGTGCAAGCAGGTGTTTACATTGTGTGTGTGTATGTGTGTGTATGTGTGTGTGTGTGTGTGTGTAGCATGTAACGGGGGGGTGGTGCCCAGAGAGAGTATGAACCACGTGGCTCACAGTCCCCAAAGCAGTTCAAAGCCTTCATTTAAACTTGGCAACTACATGATCCCAAGCCAGAGGTAGGAGCATCCTTTGTTTCCCTCTTCTCTATTCTATTATTGGGGAAATATTGGAAAGTTTGGGGAGGGGGAAGACCTGTAGGCATTTTGGGTGCTGCAGGAATGGAACGTGGTGGATTTCTGGATTTGGATGCATCCCCACCAGCCTGATCACAGCCCTGTGCAAGCTGACCTTCAGAGCTGTCTTATCCAGCTCAGGGTATTACGTGATGAGACTCTGGGGGACCCTTCCAGGTACTGGAACCAGCAGACCTTCGACTATCTCCTGAGCCACATCCACTCTCCCAATGCTGCCAACATGGGCCTGGCCCCGATCTCAGGCTACAACCTCTTTCGTGAAGCTGTTCCGGTGAGTGAGGAGTCCTTGACCGTGGGGCAGAGCCTTGATCACAGACCAGGACTGGGGCCTCGAGTCTGGGCGGTACTTTGAGACTCCAAGGAGACAGACACCTGTGTCCAAAACAAGTTTACCTTAAATCCTATTTTTTCTTTTAAAATTATTTTTGCTTCCAATTTTGTTATTAAATTGTCAGAGACCAAAGAATCTTCTGAGGAACAAGGGGGACTAGCCTTTGATTGGTAAGGGTAAAACTTAGTCACATCCTCTAGTGGATGCTCTCAGGTTGCTTGGAGAGGGTGACTGGCTGGTTGCCCACAACCCCAAGCCGGCTCTCTGAGGTTTAGTCAATATTTAGCACTGTGCTAAGAGCATTACCCATGTTATGTTACCTTCCGTGGGACCAAGAGTGATTATTAACTCCATGATACAGACCAGAGAGCTGAGCCTCAGAGAATTTAAGGCAGTCAGTGGTGAGGTTGAAATCTCCATCTAAGTTGTCTGACACTATGGTCTGCTGCCTCCCACTCTCAGCCCTTGGTGACTCTCACTGTCGCCCTTTATTTCTCCCATATTTCTAATCCTTACTCTATCACTCACCCCAAGTCTTCCTCTTACCTTTAATAGTGGTTAAGAATTTGGACTCTGAAGCCAAACTGTGTGGGTTCAGATCTCAGCTCCACCATTTATTAGCTGTGGGATCTTAGACAGGTTACTTTACCTCTCAAAGCCTCAGTGGGCCCATCTGTTCAGTGGGGCTAAGAATAGTATCTACCTCAATGGGTCGTTGTGAAGGTTAAATGGAGTGACGTACGTAAAATGCGTGAAACACAGGCTTCTACACAGTAAACATTATATAAATTTTTATTACAGTTACTATTGACTTTCGCCCATCCCTGTGTCCCCTTCTCTCCTTCTGCAGGACCCTTCCTGGAAGGACATAGTTCTGGGATTTCGGAAGCTTACGCCCAGGGAGCTGGACATGTTCCCCGGTTACAGGTAAGGTTACTGTCAAGGACAAAGGGACAGAGGCCCAACAACTCAGACAGGCCTGTCCAGAAGGCAGCTGAAGATGAAGTCCTGTCCCATCCTACACGTAGGGCCCCACGTACCCTGGTCCCCTGGCGCTCTGTTCAGCTCCTTCGGAGAAGACCCCCACCCGCACTGGGCCTTGGGCTAAGGAAGTGGGGGAGGGGGTGGAATCACAGATCCCAAGGCCAGAAGCTCCATACCACCCTCTTCTTTGGTAGAAGAGGAAACTGAGCTTTAGAGATGGGATTCCAACCCAGTCGGCGTGACTCCAAACCCCTCTATACTTTTCCCTACAGCCCAGTGTCTCTCTGGCCCTCTCCTCATCCCACCCCACGCTTGAATCCCCTCTACCAATGTCCATCCAGCCTCCAGTTGCATCTCCCTATGTCAGGGATGACTTTGTAGGACAGAAAAATTTCCGTTGCACTGAGCTCAAAACCACTTCCCCCTTGAACTTCACCCAGAGGTCCTGCCTCGACCCTTGCCCCCCCCAACACCTGACACTGCTCCCGTCTCCATTTGAGAGCCTTCAAAGATAGCATTGACCCTGACCCTTTATTCCCACCCTTGCCTCCTGTGACTCTAGCTACGGCTGGTTCAACACAAGCCTGACTCTGGAGGGGAGGAGGTATCTGCAGTGGCTGACGGAAAGGTGAGATTTTCCACTTCAGTTTCAGGAAAGCAGCTCCCAGGGACCAGGGTGGTGGTAGATGATTGTTAATGGGTTTCGTCTGTGTACCGACCAGCCCCAGGTGCTAACCCTTAGGCGTGGTGGGAGCTATCCTTGGTTCTGTGCACTAAGACAACGGTCCCCATGCCTGGGTGGGCAACAGAACCACCTGGGCAGCTCTTGACATGTGATATTTATTATCGACCTCACTAAGAGCCGTAATATTTGTGTAATAGCTTTAAGTGGATTCCCTTAAGTGGACTCCCTTTTCCAGATCTACTTACATCATCTATAAAACATAAGTTGCCTATAGAGCTGTTTTCTCAAGGAGCATCCTTTGGGAAATGTCCCCCACGCTGTCCCTTGGAGAGGTAGGATAGAGAAGTGAGTAACACGCTTTTCCATGTGTCTGACCACCCCAGGTTAACTGAGAGGGGAGTGAAGTTCTTCCAGCAGAAGGTGGAGTCTTTGGAGGAGGTGAGCTGCAGGGCTGGATGTGGGAGGCAGAGGAGGGAAGGCCTTTGCTTCCTGTTGCTGAGTTGGGGGTCCCTTTCTCAGCCTTCCAAGGTCCCCTTGAGGCCCATCCCAGACTGAACTTTTGTCAACCCCAGAATGACTCAGGCATTTTGCCTTGATATTGGTGGCAGAAGTAAAGGGACAGTGGGACAATGGTGGCTGATCTATATTTAAGCTTCAGTGAGTTGTAGGGCCAGAGAGCTGGCTGCCTCTTCCTGGTATCAGCTGCACCCCACCCCCAGGTTCCAGACACTTGGATTGCCTCCTACCCACATCTGGGTTGATGTTTCTGCAAAGTCACGGTTCCCAGCTGACTCACCCCCAGAGTAACCCCACTGCCAATAATAATGATAGTAGCAGCTACCTCCATCCTGCACTGACCATGCACCAGGAGCTTTGCTCTATGACTTCACTCAATCCCAGCAGCTAGGATAGTGCTTGGCACACGGAAGGCTATCAGTACACGCGGCTGCTGGCATTTGGGTCCAGCCCTGATGGGCACCTGGGAAATACAGCTGACTCAGACACAGCCCTTATTCCCAAGGAGATGACAGCCCAGCGTAGCAAACACTGGCTCATGAGCAAGAACGGTGCCTTGTGACGTGTGTGTGTGTCCCAGGACTGACCTGTGAGGGGAGGCCTGGGGGCTGGGCTGGCAGTCTGGGTGCCCATCAGGCTATATCTGGGACCTATCGAGTATCTCATCCATGCCCAGAACTAGGGGTTCACACATGCCTTCTGCAGATGACTTGGCAGAGTGGAAGGCCAGAGAATGAAATAAAAAGCAATCAGAAGGAGGAAGAAAACTATCTCTGCTTGCTTTCTGACTTCTTCTGGAAGGTTCCAGAAAGTTTCCCCCTTTTCCGCAGTACTCCTTACTGAGCACTTTTACACCCAGAGCCACACTGGGTCCTCACAGTAGCCTATGAACATGCATTACCAGCCCCATTTTATAGCTGAGGCAGATGAGCCTTGAGGAGGTGACGGGACATTTCTGAGGCCACACGGCAGGTAAATGGCAGAGCAGACATTGGAGCCAGGCCCATGAATTCCTCATTGAGCCTCTGCCCTGCTGTGCCACAGGGAGCTGAGAGCTCTGAGGTGGAAGGAGGGAAGGGGAGGAGGCAGGGGATACCAGGGTCCTCACCCCCTTCCACCCCACCTGCCCTGTTGGCTGCCTCCAGGTGGCGAGAGGAGGCGCCGACGTGATTATCAACTGCACTGGCGTGTGGGCCGGGGCGCTGCAACCCGACCCCCTGCTGCAGCCCGGCCGGGGGCAGATCATCAAGGTGAGTGTGGAGGTGAGGAGGGAAGAGACCTCTGCCTTTTGTTGCTAGGAAGATTGTAGCTGCCTGCTTATTGCATCTCCAAAGATAGAGGATGTGTCGGGGACACCTCTTAGAGGCACCGCACCTTGGAGGCGCAAGAAAGACCAACACAAGCCACCCAAAGTTCTCTTTTTATTTCAGAGAGAGGAAGGGAGAGGGAGAGAGAGACAGAAACATCAATGATGAGAGTCATTGATCGGCTGCCTCCTGCACTCCCCCTGCTGGAGATCGAACCCACAACCAGGGCTTGTGCCCTGACCAGGAATCGAACTGCGATCTCCTGGTTCATGGGTGGACACTCAACCACTGAGCCACGCGGGCCAGGCTGAGGTTTCTTCTTAATAGCAAAGCGTGTGTGTATATGTCTGTACATATGCGGGAGCTGTATACATGTACAAACATGTCTGTATTATAATAAAAAGGCACTTTATTGTGTCCGTCATTGAATCCTTACCACAACCCTTTGAGATGGGGAAACTGAGGCCCAGAGGACTTGAGTAACATGCATAAGTTCACGCAGGAGTAAGTGGTGGAACTGGGATTAGAACCCAGGCAACCTGGTTGAAGAGCCCCGTATAAGCACTGGCCCACGCGCCTCTCACTGTGTGCGTGGGCGTGGGCGTGGGGCATGCCTCCCTATTCCTGAATGGGCATGTGCGCATTCACAGGTGTGCAGGTGTGTGGGGATGGGCATGTGTGTCCCTGAGGTGGGCCAGTGTGTGTGTGTTTGCACATGTGTGCTGGGCTTTTCTGTGGCCATGTGGGTGAAAATGCGCGACGCTTCAGGGAGCAGGTTGGCTCTCAGTCGGGGTGCTCTTCCTGTGAGAGTCAGGTGTGGACTTATGGCAGGGGATCCTGGCTAAGGAACTGGCCACTCTTCTCAGATCATCTGGTTTTGGAGGGGAGCAGGGCGGGGGGCCCGCTGGTCCATCTCCCCTGATGAGACCTCTCTGTCCTCTGTCACCAGGTGGATGCTCCTTGGCTGAAGCACTTCATCATCACCCATGACCCAGAGAGAGGCATCTACAAGTCCCCGTACATCATCCCAGGGTAAAAATCTGATACCCGAGGCAGAGGACGGGGCATCTTTATGCCCTTGTCGGGCTCCTGCTGCCCACCCCAGGCCCCTTGCTTGGTCCCTGCAGCTTTTCTCTTTCTTTAAGTGTGGTTGAGCCATTAAATGCCTGGGAAGGCAGGACTCAGGCTTAATTGGACTCTACCTTGAGCATGCATTTGGATGGCAGTGATGCAAGAGACAAAGGTGATGCTGGAGACAGAGACGTGATGACAGTGGCTCTAGAAGTGGTGTGAATGGCAATAATAGGAATGGTGGTGGGAATGGCGATTGGAGTGGATGGCCGTATTAATGACAGAGGTGATAGTATTCGTGAATGTGGTGGTGGTGTTGATGGGATGACAACATTGTTGATAGTGAAATAGTGTGGTAATGATAGTATTGCATTGATGAGATCAATGTTGATGACGGCGGTGACCCGGAGTGGGGGAGGTAGGCGGTGCTGATGGAGATGACAGTGTCAATGATGATGTTAATAGAGTGGCAGAGATGACAGTCTCAAGGGCAGTGTTAATTTTGTGACTGTGCTGACTGTCTCGATGGCAATGGTGGTGGTGTGGAGGAGATGACAATATCACCACTAATGATGGCCGTTGAAATGGTGACTGGGGTTGATGGTGGTGGAAACGGTGATTGGAGTGGATGGTGATTGGAAGGAAGTGGTGCAGATGATGTTGCTGATGGATATGACAATATTTTTTCCAGCTTTTTTGAGATATGACTGACACGTAACATTGTGCTCATTTAAGATGCATAAAGTGACTTGATATATGTATATCTTGTGAAATGATTACCACAATATGGTTAGTTAACACATCCATGACCTCACATAATTACATTTTTTGGGGGTGTGGTGAAAACATTTAAGATCTACTCTCTTAGCAATTTTCAAGTATATAATACAGTATTATTAGCTATAGTCCCCATGCTGTACACTGGAAGAGGTGACAAGAATGGCGATGGCGGAGGTGGTGGTCGATGGCGGTGACAATGGCAATCGCAGTGGTGCTGATGGTATTGTGAGCGGGGATGACGCGTTGATGGAAGTAGTGATTTAGGTAGAGACGGTGGTGAGGGTTAGCACGGTGATGACCCCCATTCATCTCAAAGGCTTTGTTTCCCTTCATTCTTGACCCTCCTACTTTTATGTAGGATCCAGGCGGTGACTCTTGGGGGCATCTTCCAGCTGGGGAACTGGAGTGAGGTGAACAACAGTGAAGACCACAACACCATTTGGGAAGGCTGCTGCGGACTGGAGCCCACGCTCAAGGTAAGGCGGGGCAGGGAGCCGCTCCCTAGGCCAGGACCCTGGCGGCTTGCTCATGAGGACGCTCGAGGAGAGAAGATTCTGCCACTGGATGACTGGGCGACCTAATTCCAGCAAGGGTCTGTGGAATACACCAGAATCTGGTGATGTCCAGGGCCGTCCTGCTATGGGCTGATGAGACCTGAATGGCCATGACTAAGAGTTGCTCTCTCTTGAGGTGACACCGTCAAAACACCTAAGTCTGTGTTCCCAAGGAGCAGAGAGCTACATTTTCACACTTGCCTGCAAGTGGCGATGACAGTGCTGATGGTGGCGAGGGTGTGGGGCGCGGGGGAGGCCGTGGTTGGCACCTATGGCGAGGGAAACGCTGAGGGTGGTGGTAAGGATGGTGGTGAGGTGGCGACTGTTAATAGTATCGTGGTGGTGACTGGTGGTGGTCATGGTGATAACGATGGGACATTGGTAGAACAGATGGTGACTGGTGACAGTAATGATGTTGGTGGCTGACGAAGGTGGTGACGATGGCAGGGGTGATGGGTGAAACAGCGATGGTGTTCATTTAGGTGGTGGTAACGATAGAGAGGCTCGCAAAGTGAGCTCGCTGTCCCCTGAAAACGGCAGCAGAAAGGATAACGCAGAGATGGGTCACTGGCGCTTTGCTTTCCAGGACGCCACAGTCGTTGCTGCATTGACTGGCTTCCGGCCAGTCCGCCCCCGGATTCGGCTGGAGAGGGAACAGCTTTGCTTCGGATCTTCAAACGCAGAGGTGCGCTCCCTGGCGAGGGGAGCAATGCCATCCCCACTCCTAAGAGGGCTCTTGGCTGTGGTGGCCACTACCCCCTCCTCTCTACACGGGGAGACGGAGGCTCGGTGATGGTAACGGGCCTGCTCAAGGTCACATAGAGGGCAGCGCCTTGGTTGGCTAGAGCCTGTGGTCAAGCAGAAGGATGGGCACTTATTGAACATCTGCTTTGTGCCCGTGACACGAACGGCCTATGGGGCCTCCCCTACAGCTCTTTGGGGTCAGGACTGTTCTCCCCATGCTTCAGATGAGCCACCTGGGGCTCCAAGAGGTGGGCCATTCACCTAAATCAGACCCCTAGTGAGGGACAGGCCTGGGATGTGGTCTGAACGTGACTCCAGCCCCATTTCCCAGTGTCCATTTGCAGCTGCTCCATTGACTCTCTGGGGTCCCCTCTCATGTCCTCTCTCGTGGGGTAGGAACTGGGCTTACTGAAATGGTGGGAGATGTCCTGGGCTGAAGGCACTGACCTGAGGGGGTGGGCTCCCATTAGGAAAGCAATCCTTCCTATCTAGGTTACCCTTCCTTTCTTACCTTAGTTTTAGCTTTAAGGCCCCAGGGCCTTGTCTCTGTCCCCAGGATGAATTAGCACGTTACCCAGAGTCCACTCACACAGTACCCCTGATTTCCTTTCCTCGGGGTGGGTAGAAGAGTCGCCTACCAACACGAGAAGTTCAGCAGCCCGGTGGAGGATGGTAATGAGGAAGGTGACTTAGAGAACTTCAAACAATTTGACATGTGTGGGGGAGCATCTCTGACCTCAAGTTCTAGATGATTCTACATTTCCTGTGCTGAGTGCTTAAGGCAGGTTCATCTCCTAAGTAGAAGAGGAGTCTAGGGTGTCAACCTCAGCTCCCCAAACAATCTCCTTACTGCTGTCCCTGGGGGCTCTACCCTCCCACCAGGGTGCCGAGAAGAGTTCCAGAGTCATTTGGCTTTGCCCAGGACTCTTCAGAGAGCTCCTGAATCCCCTAGGGCAGACCAGGCCACCTTCTCTCTTCCTCTCCCAGGTCATCCACAACTATGGCCATGGAGGCTATGGGCTTACCATCCACTGGGGCTGTGCCCTGGAGGCAGCCAAGTTTTTTGGCGAGGTCCTGGAAGAGAGAAAGCTGCTCAGGATGCCACCATCCCACCTCTGAAGATGCCAGTGACCGCCGCCTCCCCTACAAGGACTTCCCGCTTTCCTGGGCCAGCTAATCAATGTGCTTCTCTCTAAGTCATCGCTTACCCCCCACCCCGCCCCTGGCTCCTGTCCACAAGCAGCAGGAGGTGAGAGGGAACCACAAGGTCATTCCTGGAGGTGAGTCCGGCCCCATCTGAGGTCTTTGATCACTGAGGTCTGTCCACTCCCTCTGGGCCTGACATCCCTAAAACTTACTCCATGAGCCCTCAGAAGAACGGGAAGCTCAGAAAATCAAGAGGCAAGCAGAAAATTGAGGTAGTTGAGGTTAAGTAACTTGATGACAAGTCACACTAACATGTTAAAGGCTCTGAAAAGGCCTGCAGCAAAGACATGTATCTGATGTTGTTTAATCCAGTCTTCCTAAACCTAGCTGGCTATGGAAACCTTTTGCCCAGAGAATGAACTTGAGGGAATGCTTAACAGATTTCATAGGAAGTTATACGTAGAACTGGAGTGTGGAGGAGGCAGAAGAGATGAGGCATGAAACTAGCAACATGTGATGCCCGTTCCACATCCAGGATCCCAAATGGCATCGACAGCCCACTGAACGGCCCCAGGGGCACCATGTAACGCTTGAGAAGGGGCCACTGCAAGGATCGACCCACAAGGAACCCCTTCATAGAGCATAAACCCACTAAGCATACTCCTTGTTTGGGGGCAGACCTAACATCTATCTGAGATGTTTGCCTCTGAGATAGCAAACAGGCTTCCAGATGTTTCTAGGTCCTTTGCGTTTCCATATGAATTTTACAATCAGCTTGCCAATTTCTGCTGGGATTTTGACAGGGATTGTGTCGAATTTATAGATCAATTTGGGGAGTATTGATCGGCATCTTAGCAATTTTAAGTCTACCAGTCCACTACCCTGGAACGTCTCTCCATTTATTTATTAGGCCTTCCATTTCTTTCAGCAATGTTTTGTACTTTATAAAAATCTTGCACTCCTTTCGTTAGGTTTATTCCTAAGTGTTTTGTTCTTTTCGATGCTCTTGTGAGTGGAATTGCTCTTACTGGCGAATTTAGAAAACACTGTTCTCTGGCATGGTGGGGGAGGGGGTGTTTAAAGCGGTTCATCATCAAACATGCTTGATTAACTGAGAATGATTGTATGTGATGTATGTTCAAATGTCAAAGAATCCAGATACAGTAAAGCACCACCAGAGGCTCAAGTCTGGCTGAAACCACTGAGTCTTTGAGGAGCAGAAGGGGCCTCAGGACCTGTCAGAGCTTCAGTGTTGGCATCTGTGTCCCTCCCACAACACTCCGCACCCCTCCATCAGCGCCCAGATCACACTGTATCACAATGACCTCTTTATGCCTGTATCCCCCATTGCACCCTGAATCCATGAAGACCATGTCTTATTCATTTTTTTCTTTTTAAATCCTCACCTGAGGATATTTTTTGCATTGCTTTTCAGAGAGAATGGAAGACGGGAGAGAGAGAGAGAGAGAGAAACATCGATGTGAGAGACACACGTCAATTGGTTGCCTCCCTCGTGTGCTCCGACAGAGGCACGTGCACTAGGCCGGAATCAAACCCCAATTTTGTTTCAAGAGGCTGTGGGTATCCCTCGATCCTGTGGGAAGTAGGTCCTTCCTTCCCCAGCCCCAGGGAAGAATTCATGCTGGGATGGGCACGGGACCCAGGTCTGACCAATGCAAAGCAATGGTAAATCGGCTGACGGGCTTCCATTTTAACCAAAAACAACAGGCCCTTTTAAAGGAAAACCTTTTGTGATTGTTCCTTCCCCATTCTACCTCCTTTGAAAATAAATACGATGCCTGGCACTTCAGCAGCCATCTTGTGACCATGAGGTTTCAAACGGCCAACATGCAGAAGATGGCAGGGAAGAAAGGCAAAAAGAAGTTAGGTCTTTGATGACATTGTTGAGCTGCTGAACCGTTCCTAGAACTGCCTGACTCTGGGCCTGTTGTTAAATGAGCCATTAATATTTTAATGGTTTAAGCTGCCATTGACTAGTTTTACTGCAGCTCAAGGTATCCAGGCCTTTGATGTCTATTAGTAGTAACGAAGGGAGACTCTTGATCTCATCCTTCAAGCCTCTCTGTTGCTTAATATTATTAAAAATAATGACTGTCCATATTCATTTCAAAGTCCATCCCTGAGATAGTCTTTCATCTCATTGCCAACACTGCCAGGGTCACTTAGGTGTTCCTGAGAGGATCTGAAGTAAGGGCAAGAAACTATATAACCCCTGCTACACTGAACATCTTTTGCCATTTTCTGAAATCTTTCCTAATACGCAGAGAAATAGATGACATTTCCATTAATGGAAACAGACGCTTTTGGAAAGTTCAAAATTAGATACAAACGTCCTCAGCAAAAGGCTTGGGCAACTTCTGTGGCAGCTCTTGTGTCATTCAGTAATACTGATTTTTTAAAATAAAGGGCAGGCGATTCAGAAGGCAACGAACTTTTCACTTTCATTTTCTCAAGAAGGAAAGTTTTCAATTGCAGGCCTCTTTACCCCAGCCCCTGGAAAACATTTCTGCCCACCAACCACTCCCCCCGACCTCAGTCCCCGGTTCCTCCAGGTTATTTGAGGGTAGAGGGAGTGGACATGCTCATCCGGCAGTGTCTGGCCAGCTGGAAGGCAAGCGAAGGTTCTGTGTTACCCAGGAGGGCTCAGCAGGCCAGAAGTAATTAGAGCTAGAACCACTGGGGGTTCAAGGGTACACCCGCATTGCCAGGGAGCAGATCTGCCAAGCCGCCTCCTCTCTGACGGACAGCCTGGGCCGAGGGGGCTGCAGCCCCTATTTCAGGGACATGGGGTTGTTTGCAGTCGACCTAGGACTTGAGCCTGAAGAAGTTGCCCACGGTGACCTCAATACCTTAAGAAGAAAGCATCGCCTTGGACAGACTCAAAACCACAGTGTTGGCAGCCAACTGTACAACATTCCCCCGATGGGAATGATCATATTAAAGCATATTCAAGCGTTGAAATGACCCTAGATGGACAAATGTGGCAAGGCATTATTAGGCCCAGCTGTCACTGGGACATTATGACAAACGGACAAACTTCACCCCTTGCGATGTCCATCACCAACATGTTTTAATAAAGAGATGAACGTACACATTTGGCTTCCTCGCTATGTTGACTTCAAGCAGGTCCCTCCAGGCAGAGCGTCGAGCTTCCCTGGCCTTGGTGGATCCAGCAGCTTCCTTCCTCCTCTAGGCTCCCTGCCTTCCCGATGGGGAACAGGCTCCCATAAACCAAACCCAGGAGGTGGGTGATGCCAGACACCTTGGCCCTTCCTTCCAAGGCCGGCCCCCAAGCCAGCCTCCTCTCTCTTCCTTTGACAATGTACACATTTCACGTGTCTGGGTCCCCCCCTCCTCCCTCCTCAGGCATCCCTGCTGTGGGGTCCACTGCTGGAACCCCAAGAGCTGCCTCTGCGTAAAGACTGAGCCAACCCTTGCTAGCAAGGGAGACAGAGAAACCAGCGGGAAGGGTTCCTGGTCCCCTGACCTCCCGGGAGTGGTGGCGGGTGTAGCATCATTTTTGTTTTCTCTGTCCGCCCAAGCTCAAAATCCAAAGCGCTGAGACCTGAGTTAACCGTTTTCTTTCTCCGAGAGTCACCAAATCCACCTGCTGGAGGAGAGGGCCAGGGAAGGAGCCCCACGTGACCGCCACTGCTTCTGAACCAGGAGACCCCGTTTTGGCTTTGGCCTCTGTCCCCAATGCCTGGGGTAACAGCTTTCTGGAGTTATCATCTGTTGCAAGCCCAGCTGTCCCCATGAACACATTTGGATCCCTTGGAACCAGGGATGGCAACTCCATAGGGGCCAGGTGGGGCACGTGGCTCAAGTTCAAATGCATGTCCATCTGCCAGAGTCTCCACGAGTCAGGCCCTGCCTGGGGAGGCAAACCGAGAGGCCCCTTCCAAGGGAGCGTTTCTCAAACCCAAGAAAATGCTGCTCAGGCCCTACCTGAGTCACCTGCAATTTCGAAGAAGAAAGCTGGGGGCCTGGGGTGCAGGAGAAACCTACTGGACAGGTCCCGTTGGTGGGCGGCAGGTCTCACGGGGCCTGGGCCTGGACTGTATCTATGGAGATCTTTTGGTTGTTTTCACCAAAGGTGTGGCTGGCTAACTCTGGATGGTGTCCCCAGGCACTCCCAGGGTGGCAGTTTTCCCATGCAGATCCACAGGTTATTAACAAACCTCCCCCCACGCATACAGAAACCCCCCGGGGCAAATGCCTCCCCATCTGCGGGTGGGTCTCAGTGAATATGAGCAACTGGGGTCCAGGGTGTACTTTTGGATGAGTTCTTAGTGTCGGCAGTGATGGTCGGTGCCCCAGACAGGCTCCCCCGGCTTTCCGCGCTCCACAGCCCCGAAGACCAGCTCGGCCCCCCCAGGTCACTACTCCTGAGAGCCAGAGTTCGACCTGATGACGCCCGTGCCGTGCGCCCCTCGTCCCACCATCTCCTGGCCCCACTCCCGGTGGCTGGATTCCTGCAGTCCGCGGCCTTTGGTCTCGATGGGCAAAAAGCAGGAGGCCAATGCAGCCAGGACACAGCAGCCACTGTAAACCGCCAGCGACAGGTACACGGAGGACTCCAACATCACCTGGGGAGGAAGATGCGTGTCAGTGAGGGCCTCCGTTCGGAATGGACCGGCGACCATTCAGATGACACCGATCACGCCAGGCCCTCTTGTAAACACTGTGTGATTGTCCCGTTTATCCTTCATGACAGCTCCACGAGGTAGGTTCTTTGTCCCCATTTTACAGAGGGAAACACTGAGACTCGAAGAGGCTTAAGTACCAAAACCAAGTTCATGCAGACACTAAGGATGGGGTTGGGATTTGAACCCAGACCCCATCAGGCCCAAGAGTCTGTGTTCCTTATAACGACACTCTCTCCCTGAGCAGTACCTCTGCTGACTTCCTAGCTTGATGGCACCAGGAAAATCACCCAGCAGGGCTGCACCTCGTATCCTCACTTGGCAAATGGGCCTAAGGGCAGTGTCCGCCTCCTAATGAGAGGATACCGTAGCAGTACTTGGCACCACGCAGGCGCATGGCAAGCTCTCAACCAGTATTAGTTAGCAGTGACATACAATGGCCATCACAGCAGCCCAGAGCAGCGCTGCTCGGCTAAAGCACGCGGAGGAATTCTACGTGCATGAAACACCCAGGATAGGTGACTCCACACAGGCAGAATGCAGCCCGGTGGTTGCCAGGGGCTGCAGGGAAGGGGACATGGGAAGTGACAGCTCAACGGGTACAGAGTTTTATTTGGGGTGATGAAGATGTTTGGGAACTAGCTAGGGGTGGCGGTTCACAACACTGCGAATGTGCTCAATGCCCCTGAACTGTTCAGTTTAAAATGGTTCATTTTTGTGTGATGGAACTTTTATCTCAATTTTTAAAAGTGATAAAAAGAGGGGGGAAATCAATTAGATATTTAAAAAGTAAAAAGGTTTCAAAATAAGATCCCTAAAAATGGGTCAGAATGCTTCAAGACACACAGAGAGCTGCAAAATTCTACAGCTGTACCGAATGATCCCACTCAGAAAGCGGGGACAGGGGCATTTGTTTCCTGCAAAATCATGTTGGCCGACTTGTTTTCATACAAATTATTTTTGGCCAAATCATAGGATACCCTAGGGGTCTTCTGCATGGGAATGGCCTGGGTTTGATCCCCAGCTTTTTTACTTCCCAGCTGTGTGACCTTGGGCAAGTCCCTTTACCCTTCTGAGCTTAAGTTTCCTCATCTGCAAGCAGCATTTCTTTTCTCATAATGGATTGTTAGGATAAAATTAAATAATGCACATAGAGGGCTCTCCCGAAGGCTCAGCATATAGTAAGTGCCTTCCATGCACTGGCTTTTGTCAGACCCATCCCCTCTGTATTTGGGGTGACACCTACCTGAGCAATGAACGGAGTGATGAGAGCACCCACCCTTGCCATGCCACTGCAGGTGCCCAGGCCCAGGGCACGCGTTGCTGTGGGGTAGACCTGAAACACAGTCACCGGATGCAGCCTTGAAAAAATGCAGGTCCCTCCTTCTGCTCCAGCAAAGGGATGATAGGACCGACCCCCATGATGATGGGACTGACCCTCATGGGCAGGCCTGAAGTTAGGGTGAATCCCTCAGGTGTTGGTGATCCCACTAAGGGGAGGGATCCTGGGGTGAAGATTCTTACCCCAAAGGGGATAGGAAGTTGAATTGAGAAAGAAGGGGAGAGGATGAGCTGTGGGTGGGAATCCAGGAAGAGGTTCCTCCTGCCCTGGTGGTCACCAAAGACTCTGCCAGGAACTCCGTCCAGGTTCCAGGTACTGTCCTACCTGCCACTTTCCACTAGTTGACCTTGAAGCACTGGTCATGGACTTTCAAGGCATTTCATAAAGAGAGAGACTAAAATGTTTACACGGTTTCTCAGCTCATACCCAGAAGGGGCCACGTGCTTAGTCTCCTCTAGGCAAATTGAGTGGGAACTATGCATCTTCCAGGACACAGTGATTAAAAAATAAGCATGTTTTTCCACTCCCTTTCCCTGTCTGCTGGCTGGAAGGAGGACTCTGAGGCCCTAGGGCAGGGTGTTTCAACTTTGGCTCTATGGAGGTGGGGTAGGGGGCTGTCCTGTGTGCTGTAGGATGTTTAGCAGCATCCCTGGCCTCTACCTATGGTCACACTTCTGCACCTGCCATCCCAGTAGTGACAACCCAAAATATACCAAGATTGCCAAATGTTCCCTGGGAGGCAAAAATCACCCTTGGTCACAATCACTGGATAAGGGAGTAACAAGATGGAAGGAGCCTGGGTCCTTGAATCACTGTGGGGAGGAAAGCTGTCCATCAACCTGGAACACCTATATTGGACTGTTTCATAAGTGAGAAACTTCTGTTGTGTCAACACATTCTGTTTGGGGGAGTTATTTGTTGCAGGAGGTAGCATGCCTCTAACGAACACAAGGCTCAGTGTAGAAAGCTTAAAAGGAATGAAAAGCCTAAAGAGGAAAAATAAAACTCATACACAATCCCAATACTCAGAGACCATTGCCACATATCCATGTATATTCTAGGGTTTCTGTGATTGTATCCATATATTCATTCTTTTTTTTTTTTTGGTTAATCCTCACCTGAGGATATTTTTTCCATTGATTTTCAGAGAGTGGAAGGGAGGGGTGAGACAGAGAGAGAGAAACATCGATGTGAGAGAGACACATCGATTGGCTGCCTCCGGCATGTGCCCCAATGGGGCCGGGTATCGAGCCTACAACCGAGGTGCATGCCCTTGACCAGTATCGAACCCAGGGCCCTTCAGTCTGAGGGCCAATGCTCTAATCACTGAGCCAAACCAGCTACTCCCAGATACCCCCTCTTACCTCAGGCGTGTAAACATAGGCTGCTTGGAAGCCTCCAGAAATAAACGCTCTTGCAATAAAGAGTAACAGAGTGAGCATAGTTCTAGGGAGAGGAAAAAAGATTAGCAGGAATTTTTTCCATCAGCTTGTTTCAGCAAAGTCCTATCTGCTCAGGCAGAATTTACACCCCAGAAACTGGCAAAGCCCACCTCTACCCAACACGCATGGATGCAGGCATGCAGGCACTCACATCCCGGTTCCCTCTCTAAAGGCCTGCTTTTTAAAAGTGTATCATTCCCCAAAGCACCAGGCTGAGAGATGGAGACATCTACGGTGCCCGGGTTGGGGGCAAGACTGAGCAGAAGTGATATAAATCATCAAAAGTCTAGATAGGACCCAGTGGGGCAGGGTCTGAGCCAGGAACCAACTGAGCCAAGTAAAGTAAACTTCTATTCAGTATTTTTAGGATAATCCTGTTCCATTGTGCCCATAAATATCTCAGGATATCAGCATTTCGTGGTCTAAGCTATATCTTCAGACCTTCCCCAGATTCTTCATCAGGTTTTTTCTGGGGCCACTCACAGGTCAAGAGAGACACGGGCCACTTCCATATTTTGAGCCCAAAAGGGATTATAAAACAGGGCTGATTTAAAATATTTCCATGGAACAAATGAACACTTTAACCCAAACATAAATTGAACAGCTATATGCATGATCTCACTGGGAAATGATATCCAAAGTCTAGATATGACGTATTGGAGCAGAACCTGGACCAAAGCGCCCTCCCACCGCCACCCCCATCAGAGGCCCCAACTTTGAGCTTGATCTTTTGGTTAGTTTTAAGGCAGCCAAGAGCCTCAGTCCTAGTGATGGGCTGGAGGGAATCCTTCAGATGACCTCCGAGGGGTGCAATCTCCAGCTGCAGGCCCGAAGAGCCACCGCCCGTGGCCTGAGAAATGAGCCTGCTGGCCAGAGCGAGCTGGTTTCACCCACCTGCCGACACAGATGAACAGCAAGAGGCTGCACAAGGAGAAGACGACAAAGCACAGAGCCATGGTCTTCTTGCGGCCCAGGCGGTCGATGATCCATAGAGTCACGAGGACACCTGGAGGGGAGCAGGGCGCCAGGGCACTCGGCGTCTGACATGGCTCCCACTGACCCCCACCCTCCGGTAGCCACACCCTGTACAATCTCCTTGAGAGTGGGCTGGACCTAGTGATTCACTTCTCAGGACTAGAATACAGCCAAAGAGATGGGGGTTTAACCTCTGAGATGAGGTTATAAAAGGCTGGGACTGTTTGGGGTTATTATGATTTTTATTTTTGCATTCTCTCTCTCCCTGGCTCTTCTCATGTGCTTGCCTTGTTGGCCACCTGGCAAAGAACTGGAGGTGGCGTCTGGCCAATAGCCAGTGAGGAACTTGCGGCCCTGGATCTAATGACCCTGGAGGAACTGAATCCTGCCAGCAACCACGCGAGTGAGCGTGGGAGCAGGTCCTGCCCCAGACGAGCTTTCAGGTATTGGTTAAAGGCTCTTCCCAGGTGTTAATTCCCTGGTACTTCTGACCACTTTGCTTGCTTGTAGGTTTTCCCTTCCTCCTGAAACAACCCTTAGTTACAGAAATGCGGACACTGGCAGCAGCAAGTTGCAGGAACAGTTTCTGCTACACCTCTCCAAGCCTCAGTTTCTCCAGTTGCAAAATGGGAGTAATTATACAACTTCACAAGGTTAAATGAGAACTTGTCGGTAAAACATTGAGCACAGTGCCTGCTATACAGCAAGCACTCAATAAATACTAGATATTTTTTATCACTATCATAATCATTATTCCTTCTAAAGTGAAAAGATAAAAAACCGTTGCTTTATGTGCAGGTCTGGATTTTTGACATCCCACTGATCCTTTCCAGTGTGACTGGTGTCGGGGGACAATTCTCTGTTGGTCTCTCATGTTTCTCTACATCTTGTGAGTGGAGGTACTAGCTACCCTATCATTTCAAGGTTGTTGGTATAGAAACAGCCTTGGGAGATAGAGATACTGTCTTCTTCTAAGGCAAAGGGCATGTTTGTTTACTGTCCAGTATAATAAAAACGGTGTCTCTCCCTGGGACAAAGGCTGGCAGGTTTCCGGCAGCCTAGTATAAAAGATTTAGGTTCCGGAAGCTTGAGACTCTGCAGCTGTGTTGCAAATCCATTGCACTGAAGTATCTACCTGGCCCCTTTGTCATCAACCCCATGGGACTTGGGGCAAGGGGAGCTGACACTAATACACTACTCGTGCTATTTGCTATGCTCGTGAGTCTTTTGTCTCTGACCCAGGAGTCTCATGTCGTCTGCCAGCAGGCATGAAACTGGACAGCCTAACTTGCTAGCCTTCAAGTAGAGTAAAACCTCAGCCCCTTCCCAGTTCTCAACAATTTGTACCTCAGAGTTGAAAAAATAATCCCCGGTTCCCCTGGAAATGGGATTTGCCTCCAGGTGGCACCAGGAATGTGACACTGAACAGCTGCCACATCCTCAGGCTTCCTTGCCCCAGCCCCACTTCCCACAGATCCCGCACCTGGGAATTCGGAGAGGGTGGTCCACAGCAGGTCCATGTAATCCTCCTCACTCAGGTACTCACAGGCCAGGCTACACTTGGCCTCTACTGCCTTCTTCCTGCTGGAAACTGGGAGGTGGGAGACCGAGAGAGAGGATGAGGCATGTACAGAGCTTCGGATCACACCCTCCTGCTCCCCACACCTTCTTCTGAGTACAATTTGGCTGGTGTGCCGTGGAAAGAGGCCAGGCTCAGGAGTCAGACAGACTCCGGTTTGAGTCCTGACCAACAGTCTATAGCTTCATCTCCTTGAGTATCAGTTTCTTCAAAAAAATTGGGGCTAATAAAACCACTGGGCAAGGTGTTGCTCTTAAGGCAGACAGACTCCAGGGTGGCCCCAAGGAGCTCCACCTATATTATCTGATCTCCATTACTTCCTCGATCTCTCTCTCTCTCCCCCCCCTTCCCTTCCTCTCTCTAAAAATCAATGTAAAAAAATAATAAAATGAGATGAGTTTTAAAAGCCAAAAGAATAACATTTCATGGCATAAAAAAAGGATATGAAACTCAAATCTGTGTTTGCAAATATGGTTTTATGGAAACCCAAGCGATGCTTGTCGTTTATAGTTGCCCACAGCTGCCTCGCTGCTGCAATGTTAGAGCTGCACAGCTCACCAGGCCTAACATGTTCACTACCTGGCCCTTCATAGAAAAAGTGGCCACCCTTGCTTTCTAGCATTCCACTGGATCCCCTACTTGTTTAAGCAGGTCCACTGCTAGGGGCGTGCAACTTATGCTCCATCAATACCAAACCCCAAATCTACAATCGATCTGCTTTCCTCAGAGCCGTTCATTTAGACTCCCACGCCCCGCAGTGAGATGTGACTCCACTGGCTCACTAAATCCTTATACCAATAAACAAAACTATTAACTGAGATTAAAGAGGCTTAATACAAAAAAGATAATTGGGCAAATCCTGCAGACAAGCAAGAACTTGACCCTTTTACCCCCCACCCTGGGCTCAGTGCTAGGAAGTCGGTGTTCTGTTAAAGACAGAATGATTTGAAAGCCCAGACATCGGCCTATAGACTTTGTTTTTAATTCATTCCTTTTGTCCGATGGTTCCCACCTCCAGCTGCACAATAGAATCACCTGAGGAGCTTTTATAACCCACCAATGCCTGGGCTCCACCCCAGGGATGCTGATTGAATTGGTCCGGGCATTGTTTAACTGGCACTGGCATTATTTAAAAGCTCCCCCAGTGATTCTGTTGTGTGGCCAGGGTTGAGCTCCAACCTGGTTCTCAGGCTTAATGTGCACACGAGAACAGCTGCACAGGGTCACAGCTGTCAAACTCAGTGCTGCACTTCAGGGAGCTCTATAAGATGTGACTTGCTGTCATGTCACTTCTATAATGACAGGATGGTCCAGGTTTCAGTAGAGCCCCTTAAAAACCACAGCCCAGATTTTCTATGCTCAGATTTTGTAGAAACTTTCTCCCTGGACCTTGTCGGGTAAAGTCACTGGGATTTGTGCAAGATCAGGCCCTGTAAGGGCAGAACCTGGGGTGGGAGTGTGTGCGTGACGGTGTGTGTTGGGAGTAGGGGCGGTTAACTGGCAAACGGGGCTGCGATACTCACTGCTGCAGACGTCCCCTGCCTGGAAGAGCTCTGTGGTGAGCAGAACTAATCCATAGTAAGAAAACGCATTGGAAAACCTGCCAGGAAGGAAGCAAGAAAGGTAATGGGATGGGCCTTTGGGGGCTTTCCTGACCCCCCTCCCCCCCCCCCCCAGCAGGAAGATGGCAGGTTGCAAACCACAGCGTTGTGATAAAGGGAATTAATCCTGTGTCCTTTGAAAGACCAAGAGCTGTATTATATCACAGACATGCCACCCCTAGGCTGTTTACTCAACTAGCAATAGGGGGGAAAAATGAGGGGACCCAAATTTGGAAGAAAACACAGTGTTGACACCTGTCAGGGCTTCTGGGTTGAGCTGGTCTGGTCAACTTGGACAGGGAAGGAGGGGAGAGGGGAACTTTAATAATATACAGCTCTTTCCCTGAATTCCTGAGAGCTAAATCAATGCACCAAGCATCTATCAAACACCTGCTGTGTGCCCAGGACAAGTGTGGCATCTGCAGACTTCACTAGAATTTCAGATCCGAACAATGCAGTTAATTAATTCCCGACTGTCCCAGGAACCAGAATACCCAAGTCTGTAAGACCAGAACGTTACATCCAGGGTAATACAATATGTGGGAACTCAGTCACAATCAGATGCTGGTGATTAATTTCTTCAGGTTACAATACGTGCTAGCAAATTTAGTGATTTCGATAGTGTGCTAAAATAAGCCTCTACTTAATTGCTTCCAGATTTAAATAGTATCGGCCCAACAGAATCACATGCAAGTAAAGATAGATACCCTCAGCTCTGTAACAACCCCCCCCCATGCTTCAAAAATCCTGCAGACTCCACCCTTGTGCTGGGCACACAGCAGGTCTTTAATATATGCTTGGTGAGTTGAGTCAGCTCTTAGGATTGCGGGGGCAGAGTTCCGTATGTGGGATTCTGTAAAGGGAGCCCAGTTCTGCATGCCATCAAAGCCTTTCCCTCCTGCTCCCTCCAATTGACCCCTTTCACTGACACTCCCCTGCTAATTGGCACCTCTGTTCAAAGGTGAGTAGGAAAGGCGAGACCGGGTTCAAATTGAACACAAAGCCTTACCCGGGTCAACCGCCCGCACTGGTAACGCGATGTACAGGATTTGGTAGAAAGAGAGTTAAAGAATAGCTGAAATGGGAATAGTTGTGGAATTAAATGCCTCCCCCTCCAGCCCCTGCCAATGGCTGTTATTTAAGAAAAGCAGAACACAATCCTGACTAAAAGTTCTAAGAAGGCCCGTGTTGACCAAATCAGTGGTTCCCCAAATATGGGCCCTGTGCCACGGGTGGTGCCCAAGGCAATAGGGGTGGAGCGGGGAACTGATACAGCATTAATATGAAATCTCATTGGGGGGGAGATCCCTTTTAAGTTTCCTTTCAGTTCTTTTGATTGTATCCTGGCCTTACTTAAGTGATGAGTTACTTCTGCCAATGAGCCCTTAGCACCTCCCCTCTCTGTTTCTCCCTCCCATAAATACAGGCACTCAGGGCCCTGGCAAATCATCAACTGGCAACTTTTCACTGTATTTATCTTTAAGAGCGCCTTCTATCTATGGCCTGAAATTAAGTTTTGGGTTTTTGGTGTTTTTTTTCTTTAAAGAAGACATATAAAGTTTCCCTTTAAAAAGCATTTATCTGAGTAACAAGTGAGTCAAATGAAAGAAAACAAGGAAAAAAAATAGTCCAGGTGATATCTGGGTAACACAGAGGCCGGGAGAGTGATGCTCGAGCACCTGAATTTTGCAAACGCTGCCTGAGATCAAAAAGTTCTCTGTGCTTTGTGTGAAGACAAAGCCCCAAATAGGGCACAGAAGAAGGGCATCAAAGTGTCAAGATATGGCTCTTACCATATAAACCACAGCAACAAGGTCGTCCATCTAAAATGGGGCGTGAAAAGGTCCCTCATCTTGCCTCGGTCTTCCTGTAGCGAGACAAAAGTCATGCGGGTGTGCGGGGGCTGGCTCAGAAAGTCTCACCACTGCGGGGTCCCTGCCGGTGTCGCCATCCCGGCCATGCCCCATCCATTAAGGACATCTTCCAAGAGCAGTTTGGCGCCCTGGATCTAAGCCTATCACCGCACTTTCTAATGTGGTTTGATTGTCCAGCCTCTGGCGATCAATCACCTTTGCTAATCAGACCTCACAGGCGCTGAGAGGTGAAACCGGAGCAGGAGTCGCCACGGGATCCATTAGCGACAGCGCATGACTTTCCCCTAATCGCTGGCTGAATTCTCCAGGTGGCGCTTTCAGGACTTGGCAGTGGAAACACGCCGATGGGAGCTGCCAGGCTCCCCTTGCAGGATCGCCCCCCGCCCCGCACCCCCATCCACTCCATGTACACCCGGGATCACACACACGCACGCCCCACCCTGCCCCCTGCACGCGCAGGGACACGCAAGCCACTGGGCCCGTGGCCCAGAAACTGACCTGTCTGGAAATGATGAGTTTCCCCAGCGGCATGGGGGCTCCATTTTCCGTGGCTATCCTCTTTAGGGTGGCGATGGCCTTTTCCTGGTTCCCGGACAGCACATCATACCTGGCACTCTCGGGCAGCCACTGTGGGGACAGGAGACCCAGGCGTGGCAGTTCTGCGTTCCAGCCGCACACTCACCCATGTGTGGAGACCGTGAGGGCGGGGGCTCCTGGCTCTGCCACGGAGCGTGTTGGTTGTGTGACCTTGAGCAATGATCTGACCTCTGTGTGCCTCCCTTTCCTCATCCATAAAATGGGGCTCATAATAGATCCTACCTCTGGGGGTTATTGAGAGTATTAAACAGGGGGCCCAGGTAAGTGCTTAGCACAGTGCCTGGAATGGGTTAGGGCAGCCGTTGCTGTTGCTGTTTCTATTACTGTTATTTGGTGTCAGAGTTCCAGCTGAAGGCTGAATGCAATGAAGAATGCCACCAAAAAGAAAGAAAAAACAAAAAAGACTGCCTCTCTCACGACCATCATCACCAACCCCATCTCTCAAGAAACTACCTCACCTGTCTTCAGCATCATCTTGTAAACTCAGTCTAAGGAGACAGAAAGAAATCAGAAAGCCCTTTAGGCCTAATAGAGTCCAGACCCCAAGTGGGACTAGATAACTATATTTCTGCAAAATGAAGCAACAGCCATTTGTGAAACGAGAGAGAGTGGGACTTGCAGTCAGAAGACCTCCTTTGACTTAGTTCTGTTGTTCATTTCACTGTGTGCCTTTGGACAAGTCAGTCAACCTCTCTGGGCCTCCGTTTCCTCATGAGTAAAACGGCAATGTAGCAGAGGTTGCTAATGTCCATTAAAATTCATGCTGCCTTTCCCGTAGTATATAGAGTTGTCCTTGGATACGGCTGCTCAGCCAGGAACTACATTTCCCAGCCCCCCTTGCATCTAGGTGAGACCATACTTTCACCAATGGCATATGAGCAGAATATTCCTGGCAAAGGTATTTAAGAAGTGAATGTGCATCTCCACCTGCCCTTCCCCAGTCTGCATGTCGATGACGCCAAAGCCCTAGAGGATCACAGAGCTATAAGCTAGAAGGAACCTGGCTGGGCTGGGAATCATACTTGCCAAACGGGAGCACCCATCCTGGACTAGTGAGTGAGAAACAATTGCATTAAGTACTGAATGTGTAGGCTTTATTTGTTACAGCAGCTGGTATTATCCTAACTAATGTAAGTTTTCATCACAGTTCCCCCTCCTACGGTTATTGGGAGGAATAAATACGATAATGCATGTAAAGAGCCTAGCACAGAGCCTGCTACTCAGTTTCACTTAGTAATTATCAACACCTATTGTCATGACCAGGAGTTATGATATTATTTACCATGGATGAGGCCCACCCACCTAAAGGCTTATTTGGGGGCTCACTGGCTTTAAAGTATTTCATGCATGTTGTCTACACATGAACAGACAAAAGGTGTGGCATGATCTCATTGGGGGTGTAGTTTATGCAGAGCTGAGATGGAACGATCATTTGCGCTTCTGGGCCCAGCCATGCAAATATTTAATCCTGTGTTATTATGTGCCTCTCTCTGTTTTACTCAAGCGAGTTTGAGTTGGGTTTCTGTCACTTGCAACTTAAGAGTCCCAATTATTCTAATACAGTTGCCTTAAGTGCACATCTTGCAGTGGTGGGACCTAGGTAACCCTCCATCCTCGGTTATCTCCCTAAAGAACATCCCAGCGGCGTTTGTCTGGAGGAAACGCAGTCCCCCATACAAAGCCCACCTCAGGCTGGGTTCCTCTGTCTCATTCTCTGATTAAAAAAATCATCTTAAAAGGTGGCTTAGGTGCCCTCCTCCATGCCCTCCCCGCCAAAATATCTCGAACAGCAGAAGGTCCCGTAGCGAAGGCTGAGATCTCGTAAAGGGTACCTACAAAACACAGGACAGCAAAGATGAGGAGCGGGACGGCTGAGAGGATGAGCAGCCAACGCCAGCCCAGGCTGGGCATCACAAACACAGCCAGGATGACCTCGAACACTGTCCCGATGGCCCAGAACACCTGGCACAGAGAATGGGGGTTAGTGACAGGGTCAGCACTGGTCAACACAGTGAGCAATTTCAGGGTTATGGGAGACGGGGTAACCCATGTGGGTAAGGGGTCCTTGAGGCCAGCAATGAATTTGCCCTGAGATCTTGGTTGGAAAATGGGTCACAGGACCCTGGCAGAAAGAGGGCCTGAGAGGGACTGGCTGGACCAAGAGAGTTTTAAGGCAGCCCGTAGGCCACAGAGATGGCCATGCATGGAGATCTCCGACAGGACACCAGGGAGGTGGAGTGTGATGATAGGGAGTTTGGTCTTCTCACGCTGTGCCATTCAGCACCGACTCTCAGATAAAAGTCATTTCCAGTTCAAGAAGGACATACCACCTGCCGGGGACCCTTTTTAAAAAAATTATTATTATTAAAGGGATGGTAGACTGAATTTTCTTGTCAATTGTAGAACTTATCCATATTTCAAAACAATTATGTCAAAATCAGCAGAACATCCATCTAAGTCTTTGCAAACGGAGCCTGTTATATTTTTTTCTCCAACTCCCTTCTCCTTGCTCTGTGACTCAAGACACCTGAGAACCCCACGCCAGAGACAGAACTCTCCAGAAACCCAGCCACCCTTACCTCAATCAGCAAGATACACTTAGCTCTGGCTTTCATGGGAAGGAACTCAGCATACAGCGTCACCCTGAGGAAGCAAAGAGACAGACAGAGGGTTAAGGTGGGGACTGAGCCAGACGATGGCTACAGCTTCCTGAATTTCTAGGCCAACGTTGCTCTGAGTGTGGCCCGTGGGCCACTTACATCAGAGTTTCCTGGGCTGATGAACCTAGAGCATGCGGTCTTTTTTTTTTTTTTTAAGTTGAAGCAGTACATGGATGCATTTTCATGGGAAAACAATGTAGGAATACCTAAATATACAATTTGTAGTGTATAACAATCCTTCCCTTCCTCATGACCCTTCTTCCATGCTGGAGATGTATGCCACTGTCTCCCAGAACCACACGAACCTGAATGGGGCGGGTCCACCTACACCCGGACTCCAGCCCTTTCACATCCTTGGGTTTCACATCCGCAGGTTCAACCCTCCTTGGGTCAAAAACTATTTTCCCATTCCCAGCAGCAGGTGTTTTTCATCCACGGATGGTTTAATCTGCAGATGCGAAACCTACGCATAGAAAGGGCCGACCGTGGTTAAGCTTTTGGGGAGTCAAAAGTTATACTCAGATTTTCGACTGCACAGTGGTGGGGCCCCTCACCGCCCCCCCTCCTGTTTTTCAAGGGTCAACTGTACTTGGTCCTGAGTCTATGTCAGGATCCGCTTCCAACAGGACAGTTTGGGAATCTTTCCCTATTTATACGTAGATCTACAACATTCTTTTTGAACAGCTGCAACCCAGGCGATCGATACGTAGATGGTTTGCAATGTCCTGTGTTTGCAGCAACCCAGGCCACAGAAACATCTTGTCCTGGAATTGTTGCGCCCGCCCCGCCCCGCGATTCACAGCAGTTTATAATGAAAGCGAGCTGTGTGGTCTTCATCCAAAGGGTGGCGATTATGACTACACGGACACTGAAAAATAAAGGAGCTGGTAACAAAATCAGCAGCGCCAAGAAGCAGCCGGTACCGGCACAAATAAACCCCGGCTGCAAATAATCGCATTTATAGCGCTTCGGTGGCAGTTAGAGATTAGCCATCTGGATCCCACGCGCAGAAAGACGCGGCCTGCCATCGCCACTCGGCATTTCTGCTGAACCTTCGGAAGAAAAGGCCGGGCCCAGGACGGGTTGGCGAGCCAGCTCCTCGCAGGCAGCAACCTGAAGGACCTCCGGAGGCGAGCTCCAGGTGGAGCGGGTGGGCAGCTCCCTGGGGGGTGCCCGCATTTTTAAGAGCGGCTAAAACCCAAGTCAGATGCCGGGGCAGGAAGGTTTCCACCCAGCCTTTGAGGTTAGTGGCGTTTTTGTTGAAGGACACAGCACCCTCTGCTGGAAATAAGAAATGATCGGCCAGGGGGCCCACCTGCAGCTGATGTTCTTCTTCGGGTGCGAGGGGGTAGGTGCAATTAAAGGCAATTAACGTTTGGGAGGGAGGAAGATTATTTAAAATAATAATTTAAAATTTTTTCTAAAGCAAAAATGTATTGTTTGTAATGATAAAAACAAACCTGCATTTAGCTCCCTTGCTTGAATTAAAGTCCCTTCCTTTTAAAGCTCCTTCATAGACAGAAAATGGAATTATTTGGTATTCTAAATGTGATTCCTCTTTTTACCTTAATTAAAAGAATAGCACCTGCCCTGGCTGGGTAGCTCAGCTGGCGAGAGCGTTGTCTGGATACGCCCAGGTTGCAGGTTCGATCCCCAGTCAGGGCACATACAAGAGTCAACCAGTGAATGCGTAAATACGTGGAACGACAAATCCATCTCTCTCTCTCTTCCCTTCCTTCTCTCTAAAATTGATTTTAAAAATTTTTAAAGAAAAAGAACAGCAGCTGCTCAGAACCACCATTCTATGTTCCCAGAATCATCTCCAAATCAGTGCTCGGGACCCATGGGCATTAATGATTTACCAGGACCTCTGACTATGTAAGCCCAGAACTCTTTCCCAATATTTGTTTAAACGACAGAAAGTGCTTTGGCATTTGGGCGACCTGGATTTGAACCAGCAGATGGTTTGCAAACATCGCCCCACCGTTTTCCCTCCCTGAATCTATGCTCCCTCGCGATGAGGCTTTGCAGCTCACTCACTCCATCCCTTGAATCTGGGCTTCGTAACTTGCTTTTTGTGATCACTAGGGATGTTGTAGAAGTGACACTGTGCCAGTTCCAAGCTTGGGCCTCAAGAGGCTGTGTGGCTTCTGCTTGCTTTTGGACCCTGCCCAGGCAACATGCGACCAGATGCCTGGGCTAGCCAGCCGGAGGGTGAGAGGCCTGTGCAACACGGAGGAGTCAGCCCTGGCCATGCTACCTTAGCCAGTCGCCATTCAGTTCCCCAGTTGACCAAAGACACATAAGCAAGCCCCACTGAGACCAGAACAACCAGAATCACGAGTTAAATAAATCAGTGTTTTAAGCCATACGTGATGGGATGGTTTGTTATGAAGCAAAAGTAACTTCCACACTCCACTGAATAACCATCTGACCTTAAGCAAGTCATTTACAACCTCCGAGCCTCAGTTTTCTTATCTGTAAAATGGGGGTAATAGGATTATTCAATTGTTCAGTATGAAGAGAGCACTTAGCATAGGCCTAGCACTTGGTGAGCACTCGATTAACATCATCATCATCACCATCATCACTATTAATGTTATTATTAAATAATAACAAAATAATGTTATTTTTGCTCATCAAGAACCAATGTGAACCCCTACTTTGGGGGAAGAAAGAAAGGAAAGAGGAAAGAGAGAAGGAGGGACACAGAAAGGCACAGATCAGGGCAAAGGGATGGGCTCCTTATTAATAATATAATATAATATGAGATGATGGATGTTACCTAAACTAACTGAGGTCATCATTTTGCAAGATATGTAAGTCAAGTCATTATGCTCACTCCTTAAACTTATAGCGTGCTGCCTGTCAATTACATGTCAAAACTGAGAGAGAAAAATTTTAATTAAAAAATTTTAAATTATATAATTTGTATTTGTACTGAAAACTTAGAGTACATTATAAGGACTTCTGATTGTTGGGCTTTTAAAAATTACACAGCAACCCCGCCAGCATGGCTCAGCGGTTGAGACCTAGGATCCAGGAGATCGGGGTTCGATTCCCGGTCAGGGCACATGCCCGGGTTGGGGCTCAATCCCCAGTCGGGGGCATGCAGGAGGCAGCCGATCAGTGACTCTCATCATTGATGTTTCTATCTATCTCCCTCTACCTTCCTCTTTCTGTGAAATCAATAAAAAATATTTCTTAAAAATTACACAGCAAAACCCTACTCATTTGGTTTCGTGAGGTGGTGTAATTGGGTAAAGCTATTTATTCTAAATGAGTGGAAGCTCTTAGTTATATTTAATTACATAAAAATATCTTCAACTAAATGTTTCCAAATCATGAACTTAGGGGAGCCATTTTTATAACTAGATAAGAACATTGCATAATTAAGACGATTATTTTCATGTGAAGAGCTGGGAAGCCAGTGGCTCTCTTGGGTGGTTAAATATTTCTTCCATAATTTTGTCTGTGGTTTTCATTTGCTTTCCTCATAGACAAAAGAGCTATAGAATAGAGTTGTTAAGAAAATACATTTGGAGAATCAAGTGACGTTTAAATCTCCGCTCTGCCAGTTACTAGCCGTGTGACCTTGGGCCCCAGTTTTCTTACCTGTAAAATGGAGATAATAATACCTATGTCTTAAGGTTTTATGATTTTAAAAAAAAATAAAGCACATGGTCCTGTGCCTGGCATGCTTTCACCCAGGGGACACAGCCAGAGTCCCATTAGACTTTACACCACAGCTGCCACTTAGTGACTTTGGGTTCCTTGTGTCACGAAACAAGCAAGCAAGGAAAAGAGTGAGCAATGGGTCCTGGACAACAGCAATGGCAAAACAACACCCAACTGGAAAATGGCTAGCCCCAACCCCTGCTTCCAGCTTGCATAACAAGGGGGTGACAGGCAGCACCCACGGTCCTTAAAAGCAGATAAACTTAGGTTCTTAGTCCCGCCTACATGCTGTGTGACTTGGGCAAGTGGTTTCACCCACAGAGTCTCGGTCTCCTCGGCTGGAGATTGTGATAATCCCACAGCACACTTCCTGCGGCCGCTGAGATGTGTCAAAGCGTAAAGTCCAATCCATGCTGGATCTATTATTTTTATAATTATTGCGCATTTACAACCTTCCAGGCTCTGCGCTGCTTTTGTTGTTCATCGTGACAATACTGCTAATGACGCTACTCTCTGGTGACATCTCAGCTCCCTGGTACCAGAGGCCCCGCTGTAGCCGGCTTCACATCCCCCCAGGCCATGAACACAATCGACACAAGGCCAGAGCTGTGTATTTACTTACGACTGGGGGACCCCTCCGATTCCGAAGCCCACCAGGCCCCGGAGCACCAGGATCCAGCTGTACACAGGCGCGAACGCGCTGAGGATCCCGTAGTACAGAGTCCAGAGCACGCTGATCTTCAGCCCCTGCGCGAAAGGGAGACACCAAGTCACAGGGCTGCTCGGCGCCTCCAGGACACATGGCCCCCCACATGTTTAAAGTCACCGATAGGGTCCTGTTAAAGGGTAACCCATCCAACCAAGGGCCCTCTGTGTGGCTGCTGCCAACCCCTAGGGGGCATGTGGCAAAACTGTGGGGCACTCTTGGTTGTCCCAATGACTGGCATTTACAGCCGTGCCCAGAGGTGTGAGGTGTCCCACCATGCATGAGACCCAATAAGACTCGTCCTGTTCCTACGCCAGCTCAAATCAAACTCCCCACCCAACCGTCACGCAGCTGACAATTCTGTTTATGACGATCTACACCCACATCTTCGCTCCATTTCACATATGAACAGGATTTGGGGAGGGGTCTAGTTCCAATACACTATACTTAATGTTTTAGGAGGGCAACTTCCAGGTAAATCAAAGGGAGATTGTGCTTTGTTTTATCTGGAAGTTGGCAAGATTATTCATCTCAGAAAAGCGTGTTGTCAATGGCAACGCTGTGTTGTTTGAGTCACCGAGAGAGCAACACTTGAGCATTCATCTGCATTCACAGGGCTTCGGTGTGTACCTATGAATAGATCTGGATCTTATTTCCAAATGTCAACTCTAAAGAAAAAACATCAACAAGATTCAGTTAAATTCAAGCTTGTTTATGATCAGGGGCAAAATATTCACTACTTCCTTTTATTATCTAGGCAGAGTTGTACATGAACATTTATTTGCATATTGAAAAGAAATCTTACATGATTAATTATCTCCTCCCTCATATAACAGGGCATTATAACTGATTTTTTTTTTAAATTATGTGAGTGGCTATTTCATTTTCTCTTTGAAATAATTTCTGAATAATTAAGAAACATTATTAAAAATTTTAATAATTTTTTAAATAAAGGGGACAGGGGACATCTGTAATACTTTCAACAATAAAGATAAATTTAAAAAAAAAAACAATAAAGGGGACATTGTGTTTGACAAGGTTAAGAACTATCTAGGGACACAATGCTGCAAGAAAAACCTGGTGTATATTCCTGGAGTGTAATTACTCTTAGAGATTGAGAAAGAGTTGAGGGTAAACATAATTTAAATGATAGCTTTTACATAACAACCAACACCAACCCTATTATGGAGTAGAATGCAAAATTTTTTGAAAGACAAGAAGGTAGAGAGAGAAAAACATCGATTTTTTGCCTCCTGCATGCACCCTGACCAGGGACTAAACCCACAACCTAGGTATGTGCCCTGACTGGGAATCGAACCCACCACCTTCTGGTGAGCAGAACAATGCTCCAACCAACTGAGCCAGGGCTAGAATGCAAATTTTACATGCATTTGAGAGCTGCAACAATAAGAGGTCTGGGCAGGCCTCTCTCCGAAGCACTCCTTCCAGATCTCCAGGGGTGAGTTCACTCTCCAGCCCCCTGGGGAACACTTTAAGTAATAGAATATTTTAAATGACTTTGAATCACCTTGCAAGAAAGTGATTTCTTTTTCATGTCAATATTCTGAACTGTTTTTTTCTTTGAGTTCCAACCAATAACAGTTACCACTGACCACGGGCTAACCATGCGTCAGCAAACACGGCTCTAAGTGCCTCACATACATCGTCTTATTGAAACAGCCCTGGAAGCTCCTACGTTGTCGCCCCGATTTTGCAGGTGGGAAGCTAAGGCTCAGAGACGTGAAGTAACTTGCTCAAGGTTCACCAGGATATGACCTGGATGTGTTCATTTCCATCCCTTCAAGGCCACACACCTGTAGCTGCCCTTCCTTTCCGTGGCTGCCACAGGCCCCCCCAGGCTGTAGGAACTTCTGTGGGGATTGAAGTGGCCCGCTGAGTCCCAACCCCATATGTGACTCCCCTGCAAAGTCACGCAGCGGACGCCCTCACAGAAACCTCCAGTTGGGCGGAGGCAGACCAAGGAGCTGAGATGTTCAGCCAAAGCTCGCCAGCTGCCCGGCCCGCCCGCTGTTCCTGGAGGAGCTCTGGGGAAGGTTTATAATTAGAGCCTGATCTGTCGTCCCTGAGGCTGGGCCTGAATCCCATGCACAGGATGATGGGCTCTGCAATCTCGGGGTGCTTTCTTTCCTCTGTCTCTGGTCAGGCCAGCTTTACGTTAGCTGTGGGATTTAGCAAGCCGGTCAGGAGAGAGAGCTGGAGAAACACTCTAGGCAGCCCCCCAAGCTTCATTTATTTGAGATGGATGAATGTCCTACTGATCCACTGAGTTCTGGGGATAATTCATTCATGTCTCCCAACAGCCAAGGTCAGGGGGAAGGATGTTGACTCTGGAGCCTGCATTTGAACACTGGCACTACCATTTATTGGCACCACGAGCTTGGCAAATGATAGGACTGATAATGAACGTTTTTGAAATGCTTCCTTTGGGCCAGGAGCTTTCTGTAGAAGGGCTCATTTACTCCTAATAACAGCCCAGAGAGAGAGAGAGAGAGAGAGAGACTGTCATTATCCCATTTACAGATGAGGAAACTGAGGCACAGCAAGGTCGAGTCAGTTGCTGAAGGTCACGTAGCCTCTAAGTGGAGGAGCTGGGATTTGAACGTAAGCAGTTTGGCCTCGGAGCACATGCTTTTCACAACGATGCTACGTCAATATTGCATTTGTCCAAATGAGCCCCTTAGGCAAATGTTAAAATGAGGGTTGATAGTCCCCAGGCGATACGGGAAGATGATGAAGAACTAATTCTGCTCATTTCTTCTCAATACCTGGTTCCTCAACCTCAGCACCATCCACACCTGGATGCGGTCATCCTCTGTGGTGGGGACTCTCCTGCGTACTGTGGGATTCTAAGCAGAATCTCTGACACCTACTCACTAGATGCCAGTAGCTCCCTTCCCCTCAGTTGTGACAACGCAAATCACTCCAAGACATTGCTAAGTGGCGGGGGCAAGGGGAAGGGGAAGGCGAAATTTACCCCCCTTTGAGAACCGCTGTTCTAGAAGGTGCCAAGATGTGTTTAGAAGTCGCGAGTTTCAGTAAATGGCACCACTGAAAACCCGTCTATGAATCTTTTTAAACTCCAAGCTTACAGCTTTCTCCTCTGACGCCCATTATAAGCACAAAGGCATCTGTATTCTAGAGGGCGACCTCCTGGGAACACTATGAATCATTGCCCTTGGTAGATAAATGTGCTCTTCCAGGGGAAGTCAGGATCCTAAGCTAACAACCTTCCTGAACTTGTCGGGACAATTCATCAGTAAGGTCAGTGGTTGGTCTGGTCTGGAGAGAGGGCAGAAAATAGAAACATCCAGCTTAGTCACTCAAGAAATATTTATTGAGTGCCTGCTAGATGCCAGGTGCTGTGTCAGACACTGGGGCCACCTCCATGAACAAAACCAGCCCCTTTCCTTGGGGAATTTACTAAACTCACCTAAGCACCATCCTGTGCTGTGCCCAGAGCAGACATCACTAATCAATCACAGCACTGTCCTACTGAGCCATCCGGCTCCTCGGGTCCAAGTCTCCATCATCCCCTACTGAGCAATTAGAACAGACCCAAGGGACAAAAACCCATTTGCCCTTGAGTTGGGGGAACTCAGTAAATGGTATCTGTGAATATCAGCTATTATCTAACCCAACCTGCTTTGATATAAATAGGGAAACTGAGGCCAGAGATGGGGGAATGTCTTGCTTTAGTCACCCAGGGGCAGATTCGGGCCCCAAATTAAGGTATTTTTACTCCTTTTCCCTGTATTGCTCACCGCTTCAGTGTTTAGCAGTCGGGTAACAGAATTTGGGGCACAGTAAAATTCCTCAGAACAGGTTCCTCGAGAACAAGTAAATAAAACATGTTTTTAGCCGGAGACAGAGAAATGAGCTGTCTGCCCCCACGCCCAGCCTGCTCAGGACGGAGCCACGTGAAGACTTCAGAAGAGCTTTTCCCTTTTGTTATTGAATAGGCCTGAAGGTTAATGTCAGGTCCAGCAGCAGCCAGCCAGGCGGCCACAGGTTCTCAGTTCCAAGTGGGTGGGAGGGTGGATGGGCGCAGAGTCTAGAAAGCTGCCCCCTGAAGACCACAGTAATCCAGCTTCTCTTCTCCCTGGAAGGCCCGGAGAAATCTTTCCAACTAACCTCCCCAGCCCCTAAAACCAAGATCTTTGGGGCTACGATGCCTACAGCTAGTTTCCCAACGTGCCTCCTCCGGCCCTGCCACAGCCACTTCCCCGTGGTTTTCCTAGTCACCATCTCCCAGGAATCTGCTGGCCCACGTGCTTCCTGTCGTCACGGGAGAAGGGGCCGCGGCTGGGGTCTCCTTCCTGCACAGCACTGTTCAAACATTCATTCATTCACTCATGGAGCGCCCCTATATTTACTGAGCACCTACAGCTTCAAGCCCCTACCATCATGGTGAAGGGCGTAGACTTAGAGTGAGACCTGGCTCGGTGACACTCCCTGTGCCTCAGTTTCCACTTCTATAAAATCAGGGTGGAAACAGGACCTGCTTCAACAGTGGTTATGGGGGTTGGGTGAGCTCACGCAGGAATCATGCGTGGTGTGGTGCCCGCCCTGCTAGGCGCTGTTTTATTTTCAGTCCATGGCCTGCTGGCCGTAACGGACCTTGTCAGTTACCCACCCAGCAGTCACATCTCGCTTCTTCCATCCTAACAAAATTCTGAGTTTGTTCAGCTCTCTACCCCCGCCCCAGTCCCAGGTGTAGATTTTTATTAGTCTAAGCCAGTAGTTCCCAAAGTGCGGTCCCCGGACCAGCGGTATCGGCATCACCTGGGAACCTGTGAGAAGTGCGATTCTTGCAAAGCCGGCTCACGTGGGTCTCTGCCTGGCGTTGTGCAAAGCGAGTCACCCCGGTGACCTCAATTAACCCTTCAATGTAGAGCTTGTTATTTCTTCTTTATACAGATGAGGACACTGATGCTCAGAGAGGTCAATTGACTTGCCCAAGGTCATGCAGCCAGCAGGGGTGCAGAAGGAGGAAAATTCCGAGTGTGCCTTAATGAACAGGTTCCCCTGGTGGCCCCAGAGCTCAATCCTGCTGGGTTTGAAAGCTGATGTCTTTCTCTACCAACCCTCGGCTGTGTGAATAAGAGCCACGGCGACCGCGTGGGGCCAACAGCATCTTCTCTACCGTGAAATGCACACGCCTGCCCACCCCCTCCAGGGAATGCGTGATTCCAAGAACCCACAGTGGCCTCGGAGCCATGTCTCCTCACAGCGCGTCAACATAGCTCCTAATTAGGCCTCCCAAGCGCTCGAGCAGCATGAGCTTTACTACGAATTGCCATTGTCACGGAGATGACCTAGGGGACATGCATGTAGGAGAGGTCGCCTTACTGTTTTCCTGCCGTACTGGTCTGAGATGTTTCCCCAGAGGGTGGAGCTGGACATCATGCCGACAAAGACCACCTGTGGGTGGAAAGAGGATTACTTGTTAGACCTCGACACGGAGAAACAGGACAACCGATTGAACCGGTGATGTCACACCCTAGTAATAATAATGAGGCACCATTCCCTGAAAGGCCACAGGTTCGATTCCTGGTCAGGGCACATGCCTGGCTTTCGTGGCTCGATCCCCAGTCGCGGTGCGTGCAGGAGGCAGCCAGTCGGTGTTTCTCTCTCTCTCCCTCCCTCTCTCTCTAAAATCAATGAAAACATTAAAATAAATAAGTAAATAAAGGAATTAATTTCCCAGGTCCTCAACTTCCCTACAGACTCTTTCCCGAGCACAGGTTAGAGATTTCGCCTGTTCCCTGTTCCAGTCCCCGCTTCTCAACCGCCCTCCCTCCGCTTCTCCACCCCAGTCTCAGCAGCTCGCCTCACATCGCATTGCTTCGAGCTTAAACCCTCCAGGATGCCTCAAAAGGGACACCAATGACCCTGCCACAAATCCTTGTGGAAGTCATCCAGATTCCAATTCCTTTTTATTATTATTATTTTTTACCAAATTGAAGAAGAGCCTCATCAAGCGGTCAGCAAATCAGATCACTAAAAAAATAATGTTTCAGAAGCGACTGCTAAGTGCTCTTTGGCATATAACTTGGAAGTTGTTGAAAAGAAGTCAAGAGGCATACAAACTGCAATCAAAAAATAAAATCCTCAAATCACCCTCCTATGGGAGGTACTGGCATCTCCTTTTTGAATGAGCGAGGTGTGTAAGGTCTAAGTGATATACCCAAGTGGCTTCCAACCTCCCAGCCATTGAGCAGGATGCCTGGGGGGGGGGGGGCCAGGAACTTGGATCCCCGGGTGCAGTCGAGCTGGCTGCCAACCTCCTGGGGAGTGAAGGAAGCTGAGGTCATGGTGTTTCCATGCAGTTTAATTCCTTTCTGCTGAGCCTTTGGCAGCAGCAGGGAGAGGGGGACACCCCCACAGACCACCCCAGGGGACCGGAACTGTACACAACAAGAGAGAGCCGCCTGCTGCCTACCGAGGTCAGCAGTGCCACCTGCCAGCTGGGCAGCCGCCACTCGCAGTGCAGCTGGGGCGCGAGGATGCTCAGGATCATCATTTCCATGGCATCGGCCATCTGCAGGGAGGAAGCAGATGTCGTGAGGCCAGGATGCTGCCCGGTGCCCGGATGGCTGACCCCTCGCTCACTGACCCCTGAGAGCGTGTAGAAACCCCTCCTCTCTGCCTGCTGAGCGCCCCACCACCCATCGAAACACTGAAACCCCTAGTAGTTAAAACAGTGTGGGGCCTACCATACCGCAATTGACAACTAGACATTCAACATTCTTTCTCAGTCCGTGTTTTTCTGTATTTAAAAAAACCTAGGCACTCTCTTCAATGAAATGGGAAAACCTTACATTTCAAAAATCTGAGAAAAGCTTTTTTTTTTACATAGGTAGAGAGACGCAAGGATCTTTTCTCTTTAGTTCAACTAAAGACTAGTTTATCTTTGGTTTAGAGGTCATTGCTCATGTAGAATTCTCAGCCTCTTTAACAAGTGTAACCTTTTAATATATTAACACATATTAGGAAGCCCCAGTAATTAAAACATCCTTTATAGGACTTTACAGAACAATGGGACAGAAATGAGAGTCCAGAAGCAGACCCATGTGGCCGAGGGAAGGTGACGGACGGTACAGGTGGACGACATGGGGAAACTGAAGAGCTGTTTGGAAAAGCATTTAATTAGGTCACCCTCTTGCACCATTCACAAAAATCAATGTCGGCTGTATTAACGGTCTAGGCGCCTTATTTGCCATGGGTAGCTGAGGGGATTTGGACAAGAGGTCACGAGCCTCACGAAGCGAAGGGCTCATTTTGACCTGTGCATGTTTCTCTAGGCTGAGCTCCACACAGGACATCATAATCTCATCGTAGCCCTGAGCCCCAAAGGATTGAGAACCACTTAATTAGCCAGAAGCTTCAACTCCTCCTTGAGGGCAACTGTCAACATTACCCAGCTCCCCCCAGGCACCGACCTTCATTACCGCCAGGGTCGCTCAATATAACCCTCATTGACTCAAGCTAAGGCTCTACGTAGAGGCCTGTGTCCTTCCTTGCAGATCATGGAAACCCACTGGGGCAGCAAAGGTAAGCGTTTCTTGGAGACTGAACGGGAGGCCACTGCCCCAGGAATACTTGCCCAGGCCAAGCCGGTGAGAACAGACAGCTTCCATTGGAATTTTCCAAACCCAATGGCTTCCACTGCATCTTCCACCATGAAAGTATCTGGAAAGAAGGGGGAGGGGAAGACAGAGTCAGGGCATCTTGCAGTTGTCCTAGTGTGGGGGTGTCCGGGGGGCTCCCCAGCCATGTTCTTTAAAGGGAGCACATGCTGCTTCTAGAATTTATCTTAGAAAAACATTCCTCCAAGTGTGAAAAGATATCTTGCTATAAAATCCACTGCAACATTGTTTGCAAAAGGGAAACACGTAACAGGGGGTTGGTTAAATAAATGATGACATACATTATAATTTTCTATAGATGTTTAGGTGGCCACATTATGAAATACGACCCAATTGTTAAAAAGCACGTGCAGATGTAGAAAGATGCACACAATGTATTATTGTTAATTAATTTTTAAAAACAAAGCAAGGTAGAGAACACAATATTTAGTATGGTTCTCTTCTTGGAAATGGACGCATGTGTCTGTGTAGCATATGTGCATACGCATAGAGTACATACAAAACTTTTATGGTTTTATTTTTGTTGTCTTTGGAGGGAAGAAGGGAAATCCTTTGAGACTTTAGCTTTCTTCCCTTTAAATGTATTACTTCCCTAATCAGGAAAACAAAGTACTTTGTAAAAGTAGAATTTCATCTTTACTCAGATGGAAGGATGTCCGCACTCTATTGTTAAGTAAAAGAAGACTTGGGGAGAGGTGCCTACTAAGAACTGTCTTTGGGATAAAATTAGATATGTGTGTGAGTGCATGTGCCATGCAGGGGAAGTAAGCCTGAGTGTCCACGGGTTATCTCTGAGGACAGTATTCATCTACTTCGTACATCTCTATAACGTCTGAATGCTTTCCAAATAAACACATGTTACTGGTATGCTCAAAAAACAAGGAGAGAATTTATAAGCGAACGAGTGTTTTTGAAAAATACAAAAAGACTAAGTACAGCGTGGAATGCGGGGTTGTATCCTGCAACGGCACTGCTGGAAAAACTAGTGAAATTGGAAAATAGTCTGGGGTTTAGTAGAAAGTACCGCACCAGAGTTCCTCGCTGAGCCATGACAAACGTAGGTAAGATGTTAACACGGGGTGAAACTGCATGAAGGCTATATGGGAATTCTCGGTAGTATCTTTGCAACTTTTCTATAAATCTAAAGTGATTTCAACATAAAAAGTTAATTAAACAATAAAAATACTAAAGGAGCCTGCTGGTGGCCCTTCTGTGGGCTGCCTCTCAGGATCTCGATGGTTCCTGCTGGCAATTTCCATCGTTTTGGAATTTCAGTCATGGGCCTCTAACGTCAACCATAATGTTCTCCAGAAGCGTGAGCTCATGTTTATCACACCAGCAGGTTGTGGTTTTTTTCCAGCAAAAATATTGAGAAAGCAGAGTGAGCCCTGTAACCATCAATAATTCAAGGAGTAGTAATGATATAACGGTGCACTGTGGAGTGTTCGCCATGTGCCAGGCACTGAGCTAGGGGCTCGATGTGCATGATCTCCTTTAGTCCCTGACCAGCTCCACTCAGAGGCGGCACAAGGTCATGGGTAAGAATGTGGATTCCAAGGCCAGATCACCTGGGTGTAAATCCAGCTTGGTTCATTTCTAGCTGTGGAATCCTGGGGAAAGATGTTTAACCTGTCTGGGCTTCAGTTTCCTCTTCTGTAAAATGGGGAAGATGATTGTAATAGTTCCAGTTAGAAATGTTGTGAAGATGAGGTGGGTGATATGAGTAAAGTGCTTGGAACAGTGGCCGGCACAGAGTAAATCCTCAGCTAATGTCAGGCGTTCCCATCACTATCATCATCATCACCATAACCTTCATCATCATCACCACCATCCTCACCTTCATCAAATCACCACCATCCTCACCATCTTCATCACCACCATCATCATTACTATCACCATCATCACCACCATCCTCACCATCACCACCATCATCATCATCACTATCACCACAACCATCATCATCACCATCATCACTATCATCACAACCTTCATCATCACCATCATCACCACTATCATCACAACCATCATCATCACCATCATCACCACCATCATCACAACCATCATCACCATCATCATCATTGCCACTACTACCATCATCATCATCATCATCACCATCATCACCACCACCATCATCACCATCACCATCATTGCCACTACTACATCATCATCAACATCATCATCATCATCATCATTTATTGTGCTGGCCTCAGCCAAGTGTTACGCGGTGATGCTGATGGCAGGGATTGTGATGTCACCTTGCCTGCTGAAGTAAGCCATGTAGGTTCAGCTCACATTTCCAGTGGGCCCTCTGAGCCCTCCTACTTGTCCCTTCACGAGATCCCTCTGAGAGTTCAACTGGGGACGCAACCCTGGCATCTCAGAGCCCCTGACTGTGGCTGGGCTGATGCCTCAAGCGCAGGGCCCTCTCACCGTCAGTGGGATTGGCAAACTCCTTGGGCACAGCTGCCCCATCGTCTAGCTCGACCGCCTGTAGGCCCGTGCGGACCCCTTCAATCTGGACCTCATGCTCTCCCGAAGCCGTGTCGTCCTCTGACCTTGCACTCTCGCCCGTGCGACGAAATTTCACCACCCTAGAGGACAGAGCAGATCTGGTCATGAAGGCTACAACTCCCCCTCAACAGCCTTGCTGCACAGCTCTTGTGCCCAAGACAGGTGAAAGGCTTTTTTTCTCATGGTCAAGGGAGTTGAATGGGTAGGAGGCTGGCATGTCTATTGAGTTGGACTGTAGGGGGGTGACAACTTCAAAAGTTGTGCGTCAGGGCAGCCGCCTACAGTTGTACAGGTTGGGCACTGCACAACTCCAAAGGGACTCTATTCACATGGTAGGCTATGGGATTGAAGATATCTCTATTCTAGACTTGAATGCTGTTTGGAAGCACAGGTGTTTCAGAATTTAGGCTCATCTCTCTGTAATGGAGATAATAATTTGGTCGCCTAAAGGTTACATTATGCCCACAAAAAGTTGCCTACATGGTACTTTTTAAAGCGGTTGCCAAATTTTTTTTTTAATTGAAAGAATTCACTTAAAAAACAAGACTACTGATGTCTCTTAAAACATAGAATATCTGGCCATGTGGGGCCCGTATTCCTCTAAGAGTCTAAGGGAACAGTATGGCTAGATCTGGGCAGTGTGGTCCCTGTAGATGGGACATTTCAACTCTGCGTAAGGGATGGTGAGTAAGGGATGGTGTGCAACTTATTCCAGGAAGGGGCTCTCTGTCCCCAAGAAGCAACCCCAAAATGAAAAAACCACACCCATAAACAGTCCCCCAAGATATTTGTACAAGATAAAAACATAAATAAGTATTAGGCAAAGGAAGGGCATGAACATTTATGCATATTATCACTTCATCTTCAGGGATGAAAGAAAGGCCAGTGGATCACCTTCGACTCTGAGGGTCACATCAGAGAAGGAAATGACTATGTGACCTGATAATCTTCCTTGACTTCTGCTTCGATCAAATCCTCTCCTCAAGGACTGTCCAGGGCTCCATACTCCTCCTGCGACTGATAGCAACCACTGCACCCTTTTTGGAAGGTAATCTGTGATATCTTTCAAAATGTAAAATGCTCTGTGCGCCCACCTAGAATGCCCGTGCTGGTAAATCAACGTAGGGATAGACACAAGTAGGTGACGATTTACCGCACAAATAACGGCTGGAATGGATTCTTAGTTTGCCACGTGTCAGGTCCAGGGTGTGCACTTTACATCGATTATCTTATTTAACCTTCACTTTCACTATCCCATGTTCCAGATGAGGACAGTCAAGCACAGAAGAGCTGGGAGCTTGTCCAAGGTCACACAGTGGGTGTCTAATAAGTCAGACTCTGGCAAAGCCACCTGCCCTCCCAGAGTCCCCGCCCCCAGCCACTCTGCTGGTGCTGTTCTCCTCTGAAGCTTGCAGGCTGTTTGCAGCTTTGCATGTGATAATTATTCAGTAAATGTGATAAGTATTCACGAAACGAGGAACCATCATCAGGAGAGGAGTAATGATAGGGATTATGGCACATTCACTTAAGAAAATGTTTTAAAAGATGTTTTTTAAGTTGATCTGTATCGCAATAGCCAAAGACGGAAACAATCCAAGTGTCCATCAGTGGATGAATGAGTCAATGGATGAACAAAGTATGGTCTCTATACAATGCAGTGTTATTCTGCCTTAAAAAGGAAGGACATTCTGACACATGCTAGAGCATGGATGAGCTTCGAAGACATTACGCTAAGTGAAATAAGCCTAACACAAAAGGACAAATATTATCCATCCATATGAGGGGGCCCAAAAGAGTCAAATTCACAGAGATAGAAAGTAGGTGCTGGGGGGAGAGAAGAATGGAAAGTTAGTGTTTAATGGGTCTAGAGTTTCAGTCGGGGAAGATGAAAGAATTCTGGAGATGGGTAGTGGTGATAGTTGCACAGCAATGTGAATGTACTTAATGCAACTAACTTTACACTTTTAAAATGGTCGAAACGGTAAATTTTATTTCATGTATATTTTATCACAACACACACACATACATAAACACACACACGAGTTGATCTTACGGAAGAGCCGACAGAAAAAAAGTGGGGGCTCATTATTAGATATGTTAGAATATGATCCCGTGATCGAGGTCCTGGCTACTAAGACTTGAGATACAGTCTCAAACCAGAGGCCCAGCTTCCCCTAAGGGCTTCTTAGAAATGCAGTCTTGGGCCCCGACCCAGACCTACTAAATCAGCATCTGCATTTTAATCAGGTCCCCAGGCAATGTGTGCACGTCGGTCAGGGAAGTGCTGCCGTAGATTATGCTTCTACAGCCCCGACATTCTGGAAGGATACATAAGAGCTGAAGACTGGCTGCTTGTGGGAAGGAGGAGAGGATGGAAACAAGGTGTTATGAGGGAAGGGAAACATTCTTTACTTTTTATTTTGGGCCCTTCTGTCATGTTTGCAATTTTCAACCTGGGCATCTATACTTCGATAATAAATACACATACCAACAGCGAGTATTTACAGAGCTCTTGTTCAGTGGGCAGCACCGGCTAAGCACATTACACCCGTGAAATAGGGGCAGCGACTGGCTTGCAGGACCATCGTGAAGATGAAATGAGCTTTATGAACGGGCAACTGTGGGCACGGAGTTGATATTAGTTTCTCTCCCACCTGGCTTCACTCAGGTCGCCTTTCTGCCCTGAGCACAGAGTACGTTGACCTTCGGGGAATGTGACTTTGAGAAAGCAACTTAGCTCCCTGCCGTTATAAGCCAGGATCTGCTCACACTCCTTCGCTGGCAAACCGCAAGGAGCCAGGGCGCCTTTATTTGTGAACATTGGTTTGAAGACAGACATTAAAGGAGACCTTTGACATTAAATTAGATTCAGAGAGCCCGGCTCCGTTTTGAATGGGTTGGGTTTCTCAAAGTATGTATCAACCCCACGAGCCAAGATTTTCCCAAGGAAAGAAAAAAGAAATCTGAAGGAAAATAGCGGTGGCATATGTTAAATATGTGAGGGCTTCAGAACAGGCTGGCGCACAGCTCCTTGTCATTTGTAGGGTATAGATAGCATATAATCCACCAAAATAGCTGGGAACATTTATTTTACATAATTTTGCTATTCAAAGGAGAGAGGAGCTTGAGGAAATAGCTGTCAATATGAAGATCTTGTTTGTCCCATCATGAAATTCATTCACCTCGTACCTTCAGTTAGGGTCTGAGACTTGATTAGGGTATTTTGGATAAGGAAGGTGTGTTTTTTCCCCTCTTTTCATCTGAGTTTCTGGACTTTTATCCCCCTGAGTTCATGAGTCTATCAGACTGAAGAGGGAGCCGAAACCTAACCGTGATGATCTCAGGGTGCCATTTACAGCCTCGCGTGAGGAGAGGTGGCCCGCCGTAAGGAAAAAGAGGCCAGCTCTAGCGTACAAACGGACCTGGCATACGAATCAGTCCCATGCCCATGCTATCCAGAAGCTATGTGACCCTGGGAAGGTTACTTTACTTCTCTGAGTCTGTTTCCTCCCTGGGAGAATGGAGATGAAAATTTCATATCTCACAGGGTTGCCATGGAGATGAAAGGAGTCAACAGAGAGAAAGCATCATGCAGAGCTTGGCACAGTCATTCAGTATTTCACTAAGTGTTTACTGAGTGCTAAGTATGCGCCGAGTGCCGGGGGACAGAGGGAGACAAAAGAGACTTGGCCTCTGTCCTCAAGAAGTGGACTGTCTAGCCCGGCTGGCGTGGCTCAGTGGTTGAGCATCAACCCAAGAACCTGGAGGTCATGGTTCGATTCCCGGTCAAGGGACATGCCTGGGTTGCGGGCTCGATTCCCACTGGGGGGCATGCAGGAGGCAGCGGTCGATGATTCTCTCTCATCATTGATGTTTCTCTGTCCCTCCCTCCCTCTCTCTGAAATCAACAAAAATGTATTAAAAAAAAAAAGAAGTGGGCGCTCTAGTTGAGGAGATGGTTAATATACAAGTAAACAAATTTGCAAATGAATCGGTCTTGAGAAGAAAACAAATAGGATGCTAAGATAAAGAACAGCTGCAGTGAGGAGCGATCAGGATAGACCTCCCCAAGGAGGCTGAGGTCAAGGGGACAAGGAGAGTAGCTCACAGATGGGGGAAGAGTAGAGAGAACAGCTAGTGCAAAGGCCCGGGGGTAGGATTAAGGAGTAGGGGCCAGAGATTCAGGCTGGATCATGCAGAGCTCTGGAGACCACAGTGAAGATGTTTCGTGTTATCCTGAGGCCAGCAGAATGCCATTGAAAAGTTTCAAACAGGGCGAGACGGTAAAAGATCATCAGGGTTGAGTTTTGAGGAAGGGGGGAAAGAGAGGGAAACATTGACATGTTGTTTCATTTATTATTATTATTGCTATATATTTTTTTTTTTTTTAGAGAGAGTGGAAGGGAGGGGGAGAGACAGAGAGAGAGAAACATCCATGTGAGAGAGACACATCAATTGGTTGCCTCCTGCACACACCCTGACCGGAGCCAGGGATTGAGCCTGCAACTGAGGTACGTGCCCTTGACCAGGAATCAAACCCAAGACCCTTCAGTCCAAGGGCCGACACTTTAACCACTGAGCTAAACTGGCCAGGGCTGTAGTTCCATTTATTGATGCATTCATTGGTTGATTCTTGCATGTGCCCTGACCTGAGATCAAACCCACAACCTTGGCATATCGGGACAACATTCTAACCTACTGAGCTACCCGGCCAGGGCCTCTACTTACTCTTATATGATCCCTTCAACAACCCTAGGAGGGAGGTGGTATTAATATTCTGTTTATACACAAGTAAACTGATGCTCAGAGAGGTTACACCAGTTGGTCCAGGTCCCCTAGATAGTATGCAGTGTACTAGGTCCCTGGTCTGAGAGGCTCCAGCACCCATGATCTTAACCAATCCGCTGATGCTTCTCTGAGGCCATGAACACCCTAGCGAACCCATTAAAATGCTGGTTCCTGGGCCAATTTCTGCACTTAATGCTTTTGCATCTCTGCGGAATAGGCCTGAAATTTTACCAGATGTTGATGGTGGCCACAGACATTTAGAAGCCCCAAGGCCACCCAGATAATAACTGGCAGAGCTGGGATTTGAACCCAGATCTGTCTAACCCAGAACCCACACTTTGACCCCTGCTGCTGACCGGCCTGACTGAGCTTTTCCCCGCACGGCTCCCTGCGTCTGGAACGCTGCTCATCCCATCTCTTTTCCTGGACGACTCCTACCCATCTCTGGGGACTCAGCTCCAATGTCACTTCCTCAAGAAAGCCTTTCTGATCCTTTCCCTCCCCCTTCGAGAACTAGCCTCATTGCACCCTGAGCTTGTCCTTTGTAGCCTATAAGACAATTCTAATTATTGCGCAGTTATGGGTTCAGTGTCCGCCTCTCCCACTAGCCCGGTGCTGTCCCACGAAACTTTCCGCAGTTACGCAAACGTTTCAGACCCAGGCTGTTCATACAGTAGCCACGAGCCACATGGAGCTCTGGAGCAATGAAATATGTTAGTGCAACCGAGGGACTGATTTTTCAGATTTTGCATATTTTATTTATAAATTACATTTATACTATATATTATATTATGAAAGTTATTTCAAATACGAATTACATGATTTATATTTAAATGTAGATAGCCACATGTAACTAGTGATTACTGTATTGGACATGGCAGCTCTAGATTACAAGCTTCTAGAGGGCCAGGATAATGTCTCTCTTACTCAGTTGAAGAGTCTCTTGCATCAAGGAAGGCACCCAAGTAAACTGAATGAATGAATGAATGAATGAATGAAGTCTGCAAAACTTGCTTTCAAGAAATCATCCTAGAAAGGCAAGACTCAGAAAATTCTAACTTGCACAAGGTCACACAATAAGGCAAAACTAGATACAAAATCTCAGCCTCCTGAATCTCCTGTACCTGGTGCCGTGCCTGAGTGGACAGCAGGTAAAAAGCAGAGGTTGTTCATGGTCTCAAATGAACCATCCTTTTAAGGAGTAAAAAATAAGTAAAAGCTTCTTATTATTTTACCTTTTTAAATTGCCATGCCTGTATGTGAAGGAGCCCCCCAGTACAGGAAGGACTATTTTGTTAAGTACCCTCACCCCCTTTTCCCCTCCCCTGACCCTGTAAACTACTTAGTGGCTTCTAATCTAGCAACACTTGGCCTCCCACGGGACTGAACCTGTTCCAAACCCCACTCTTGCCAACCCTCCGCAAGGCACTCTGATTTTTAAAAACCATATTGCTCTCAGGAAATCTGCTACCTGCGATCTGTGGATAACATAGGGTGTGGTTTAAAATCATCTCAGTCGTGATTCGTAACCCACTCGGATTCACGTGGCTGTTCCTTTTACTTTATTATTTTTTAAATAAGTCAAGGTCAACACATTTCAGGGCTAATTTTGACTTCATTCAAATGTAGAGTGGGGTTGTCAGATAATAATTTTTGGAAGTCCAACGTAAGGAGCCTATATATTCTGTTTTTATCAATAATCTTCCAGATGTAATAATAATAATAATAAAATAGTTAATGTGGGTTGAATGCTTTGTATCTGTCAGGTATATAGCACACACTGTCTCACTTGAGCTTCACAATAACCCTATGAACCAAATACAATTGTAACCCCCATTTTATGGCTAGGGAAACTGAGTCTCAGAAAGGAGAAGTCACTTGCTCAAAGTCACATAACCAGGAAGTGGCAGAATCAGGATCTGAACCCAAGTCTGTCCTACTCAGCAGGCAATGCTCTTAACAGGTACACAACGTGGCCTCTCTAATAGATGTTCTATGTATTTATGTGCATAAAATATCAGAAAGAATAATTAAGAAACATAAAACTGGGGTGCAGGAAGAGAGAGACTTACTTTCCTTTCTTATGTTTCTTTTTTAACTTTACCCTATTTGGATGATATAGTACATTATCTTATATAGTAATAAAAAATGAATTAATTTTTAAATTTAAATAAGTAAACACCTCTTATTATTTTACCTTTTTTAATTAAGGAAGGAATTGTCACAATTCCTGTATATTAGTGAATTAAATATACACTTTGAGTAATTTACAAGGTTTGCATGCTCTGACATTATTTGAAAATTTATCCCAGTAAAACTGCAGTTCTAATATGAATAGTATTGTTATCGTGAGTACCAAATTTCATATTTCAGTTTCTAAATTATTTTTTCATTTTGAGATAATAGGTTGGTTTTTTAACATATTTATTTTCAATGGAAGTGGTGTGTTTTCCTTGAGAGATCTGCACTCAGCTATGTCCATTGTGATGTGTTTGTACGTCGACCTCTGGCTATGATAACTGAGCATCCTTTAGCACTCGTGAAATAATGCTGTGTTACATAAGCTATGCTATTTGTGGATCAATTAATAAAAGCTTAAAAGTAAAATCTGAATTAATTAAACACTTGAAATGAAAATTAATTTTACACTGATTGAGAAGTAAATATTGCAATATCCTTCAGTACTCAGAGCCTCAGAGAGCTGTGTCAGTCACACTAAAAGTCACTTGGGAGAATTCCTCAGTGGCTTAGAGAGAGAGAAAAAAATCTTCAAGTCAAGAAAATACACACATACGAACAATATCGTATCCTTCCCAACAAACCCAAATGATGTCTACTGCTCCCATCTGGATGGCTGGTGCTTCTAAAAATTAAAACAACAGTCCCCCTTAGTGTTCTTTTAAATGCCCCATCTCATACTCTCAGAATTTGCTTAACAAATCCCCGTCGGCTTGTGGCAGGAGAAATCCTTAAGCCCCTCGGCAAGGCCCCTGTCCTTTCCATTGCTTGGTTCTATTTCCTTAAGATTCTCAGAATAAACTTGGTATCGCTTTAAAATGCCCGTCCTCGAGGCAGAGCATCCCCGATGTTCCCAAGGAAGCTGTTGACAGCGAGTCCCACTCCAGCTGCTACAAAAACCTCCCATTCAGAAGAAGGCTAGCGGCTCGGGGAGGGTGCACAGCCCTCTCATTCACACTCTTCGTAAACAACTGGACTCAGCCCAAGCCTCCCCTCTAGGAAGGCATCTCTCTCAGAGTGTTTGGAAACCAGCTGGCAACATCCGTCACCATCCCCTTCCAAGAGACCTTGCAGGAAAATTAGGAATTTCGCAGCACTAGGGATAGGCGTGAGGGCTGGAAATAGCCGGGGCCGTTGCCCGGGCTCCTAAACGCAGCCCACATTTCCAGACAGCGGCTGATGCTTTCCTAAAAAATGCACATCTCAGAAATCCCTCTCGGACCGAGAGCAACGAGAAGGGGAAAACATAACGCCCTGTAGGCCCGGCCGCCCCCCAACCCCCCAAGATTCAGGCGGTACCGAAAACAAATGGCACTGAGTCAGAGGGGCAGAGGCTGGGCTCGGGGGGTAGGAAGATGGCTTTTCTCCTGCATCTTCTCCTGCAGGCCTAACTGTCTGCCCTGAACCGGTTCCCTTGCAATTCAGGAGGCCACGCAGCGATCCTCCCCCCCCCCCCCGCGCCCCTGCGGGTTTCCATTTTTCAAAGGGGAGCCTGCCCGCCTGTCCCCCGCCCCCGGGTACTCACGGCAGCTGCCTGAGCTGGAATAAGTCCTGGTCCATGTCGGCGCTGCGCCGGGACGAGCCCTGTGCGTGGCCCTCACATGGTGGTGGCGGGGCGCGGGCGCCGCGCTTTCAGCACCGGGCGCCGGACAGCTCCCGCGCCGCGCGCTCCCCGGGCCCCGGGTCCGCGCCCAGCAGCCGGGCGCCCGCCCGCGAGACAAAGCGGCGGGAGGGGGCGGGGCGCGCCGCGCGGGGACGGGGCGCGGGGACAGCCCTCCTGCTCCGAGGGATCCACAGGCTCCCCGGGGCCGCCGCTGGTGGCGCGTCGGGGCGGCGCCCGGGCCGCGGCCGCCGGTGCGGGGGCCGCGCGGGGAGCGCGCTCCGGCTGACGGCGCCTCTCCAAGCGCCGATCGGCAGGGGTCCGTTACTGTTCTGGGGGTCACATTCTGCAAACGCGGGCTGCCATGACGAATGCGGAGAATGAAAAAATATATGTATTTTTTGGAACGTGGTCATGCATTTAAGTGACTGTGTATTGAGCATCTGCTGTGCGCCAGGCAATGTCCTAGGCGCTGGGCGTATGACACAGAGCGGGTGAGACATGTCACTGTCCTCGCGGGGCTGAAAGTCTAGTGAAAGGAACCAAGAAAAACAGGTTAAGTATGAGGAGGCCAGAGATCGCTCATGCATTCATCCAACAGCCTTACTGTGCGGTTTTTACAGCCCCGACGCTGAGAAGCAGAGACCAGTGACAGGGCATCCCTGCCCTCAGAATTCCCCCCATCGAGTTCAGCCGGCAGTCACTGCGAACGCACGCGAGATTTCTTCTACAGGGGACAAAGGTGTTCCAAAATTAGATTAAAAAAAGGTTCCACAGTCGCATATATGAATTATACTAAAAAGCATCGGATGGGACACTTTAAAAAGGTGAATTATAGGGCGTGTGAATTATATATCAATAAAGCTGTTCCTTTTATAAAAATTATTTTTCCAACATTTAAATAGAGAGCTTTTTATGTAATTGGATTATTAGCTTCTTGGGAAAGGGGGGCAGCATTTCTCCGCTGGGTCTTCCTTTCTCTCTGGCCACTAGCAATTGGGGCCTCAAAATAGCCTGCCCCACGCTGTCCTTGCTGCAGCCAGGCCCAGCAAGCTTTGCACGTTTCTCTTTTCTGCCTGCTCTCTGGAGACTTTTGAGGTGCACCCCTTGAAAACTGGGAGAATACTTAGTACAAAATAGGCATTGAAAAAATCTTAGAGGATTAAATTAATATGTATTGTTTAAATTTATAAAATACAATGTTTTTTCTTCTTTCTTAGAAATGTGGTTATATTTTCCTAAAGCAATGGTGGGTCAGCATCCCCCAGGGGGCTTGTTAACACAGAGGTAGCTGGGCCCCACTCCCAGAGTTTGTCATTCAGCAGGTCTGGGGTGAGACCGGCTTTTGCATTTCTAATAGGGTCCCAGGTGATACTGATGCTGCTGAGAATTGAGAATCCCTGTTCTAAAGTTGCATCTGGATGATATTATCAGCCAAGAAAAACATGGCTCATATTTTTATACCTCTGATCTTTGAGACATCCTTGGGCAGATGGAATATTATAAAGGCCATTGCCTCCAGCTAACCACATTACCCATCTGTGTGGGAAATGGGGGCATGCCAAAAGCCAGATGGGTTTTATTTCACGTTGGTGTAATGCACCATGATTTCCCCCATCAGATTCTTGTGTGTGTTTTTTTAAGTGAATATTTTAAAATAGAGGCTGGCACCCTGACCAGGTGGCTCTGTTGATTGGAGGATTGTCCCATACACCAAAAGGTTGTGGGTTTGATTCCCAGTCAGGGCACATTCCTAGGTTGTGGGTTCAGTCTCCCCACCTCTCTTCCTCTCTCTCTCAAATCAATAAAAAAACATATCCTCAGGTGAAAATTTTTAAAAAATTAGAATAGAGGCTGGAATAGCGCCTGAAATACTGAATGTAAAAAGCATGTGCTACGTACAAGCGGTTCTCCAATCAGCTGAGTTTTAAACCCTATTTTTATCAAGACAAAATTCTACTAGTTATAAAAATGGCACTTATTTTTTAAAAAAATATCTTTATTGATTTCACAGAGAGAAAGGGAGAGGGGGAGAGAGAAATAGAAACATCACTGATGAGAGAGTCATCGATTGGCTGCTTCCTGCATGGCCCCCACTGGGGATCAAGCCCGTTTGCATGTGCCCCAACCAGGAATCGAACAGCGATTCTGGATAATAGGTCGATGTTTAACTGCTGAGCCACGCCAGCCAGGCAATGGCACTTAATTTTAAAAGGCAAGCCCATGGATTTAAATTCATAGAGTTTTTTTTTTTTTTTTTTTTTGAGAATTGACATTGGATAAAAGACTGAAAGGGAAAACTAAAACTTTGGTGGTAGATTTCTGCTCTGCTAGCCATGCCCGAGGGATGGCACTGCCACCTGGAGTCACTCCCAGGTCCCTGGCATTGTGCTGGGAGGTGTAAGTACCTCTTAGCTTTACCACAGGAGCCAACAGAAAGGCGAGGCTTGGCTAGGAGGTTAAGCCCTTGTTTAAAAATGTCAAGGCATCCCTGCCAGGTGGGTCAGTTGGTTGGAGTGTCATGCACCAACACTTCTGACACCAGACGAGTGGGCTTTCCCCCCTCACTAAGCAACTCTCTCTGCGACCAGCTGGATGTCCTAGAATTTAAGTCAATACTGACACTATCTACCCGGAGATAGTGTCATATCCAATAGGCCAAGGGCTCAGCGTCACAAGACCACTCCCACCTCACTTCAGATGCCACTTGCAAATAGTAGATCCTCAGGTTACCCAAAACTTCTGATTTGACTACCAATTGGAGGTTCCCATGGCCTTCTCCTCAAGTTCGATTAATTTGCTAGAGTTGTTCAGGCAAACTCCCTAGAGCCCAGGGAAACACTTAGGGAAACACTGCAGGGAAGCATCTGTATCCTTTAGCGTATCCTTTAATTAACTTAACCAACTTCCTTTTTGTTGTTGTTAATCCTCACTTGATATTTTTCCCCTTGATTTTTTAGAGAGAGTGGGAGGGAGCAGGAGAGAGAGAGAGAGAAACAACATTGGTTGCCTCCCGCACGCATTATATTTCTATTGAACAGCACTGTTGACTGCTGATCATGTTTCCAATTACAAGCTGTGTCAAAAGACATTACTTTCTAAAGTTCTTGGGTTTCCGAGGATGCAGAATGCAGACAATGTTACGGTTGGCCCGAAGACTGACTGTGAATGAATAATGCATGTGACATGCTTAGCAATGCCCCCAAGTAAAAAATAAGTTTGATGGCTATTTTTAAATAGTTTCTCTCTTGATGCTGTCAGAGATGGGCGTGTCACACGCTCGGTAAAGGCCCTTTCTCTGCGACCTTAGCAACTCTGACGACAGAAATAACTAACGCTGTTCGCCGCCCGAGGCCTGATGCCGCTTTCGGGCCGAGGCCGCCCTCTCCACGCCAAAAAGATGAAAACGACCCAGGCTCCCTCCTGAAAGCGGGGTATCTGTACTCATGAAAGGAGCCCCGGCAAAACCCTGAAAACAAACCGTTCCCGGGCCGCAGGGCTTCCTTTAGCGACCGCAGCCCGGCCCATCGCTATGGCGGGCGGAAAAAATAAAAAGAGGGAGGAAAAACAGGATGTGGTCCGGCGGCTTTTCGCCTCCGGCGGCGGCTGTTTCCGGTCCTCCCGGGAGCCTGTCCTTCGCTTCCCCTTTCCCCCGAAGAGCTGGGACTCTAAGCGCGGGTTCCGCCGCCCCAGGAGCCCTCGGAGACTTCTGTCCGTCAGCGGCGGCGGCGGCGGGGGCGCGGGCGGCCGGGCAGCCGGGGCGGCGGCGGGCCTTCCGCGCGGCCGCGATGCTGAGCTCCGGGGCGCAGGCGGCGATGAGCGCGGCCGACAGGGCCCTCCAGCGCTTCCTGCGGACGGGGGCGGCCGTCAGGTGAGCTTTGGGGGGCGGGGCGGCCGGAGAGGCCGGGCCCGGAGCCCCCGGCCTGGGCCTCGCGCGGCCTTTCGCGTCCCAGCCGGGGGGTCCCCAGCGCCGGGGTGAGCTTTCTGGAGGCTTCTGCGTCCTGCGGGGTTGCAGGCCCAGGCCCTGCGGCGGGAGGGCCGCCAGGTCTCCGGCCACGCCAATTCTGTCTGCACTCCCCCGCCCTCCCAGCGCCCCCCGTTTTACCAGCGCCCCCCACGCCGGCGTACCAGTGCCTCCTGCAGCCCTGTCATGGTCCCCACAACTTCTAGGGACCCTCAGGCTTAAGGCTTCGAATCCTGTCAGTGCTCCTCGTACCTCTCAGTGCCTCGCAGGACCCCTTTTAACCCTTTCAGGGTACCCCCAACCCTTATGGGTTCCCGGCCATGTCAGCTCCTGGCCTGCCAGGGGTCCCCGGTCTTGTCAGGCTCGCCAGCCTTGCCATGGTTCTCAATCCCGTCAAGTGTCCGGGGCCTGCACCCCCCCCATCCCTGTCGGTCCCCCTCCCAGTTATTCCAGGGGTCACCTCTTCTCTCTGGGTCCCCAATCTCATCAGTGACTCATTATTTTGCAAGGGTCCCTAAGTTACTCAGGACCCCTTTCCCTGTTAAAGCTCCCAATCCTGCTAAGGTCCTCCATTCCTGTTAGGGCCCCCCCCATAGTATTGTCCCCCAATTGTCAGGGCCCCTATTTCCCTCCTGTTCTCCACCGTCCCCGGGCTCCAGGCCTCAGAGCTGAGCACTGCACCTTTATTACTGTCCCTAAGTGACCGGGACCTGTTGTTCAGGTCCACTTCCTGCCTCTGGAACTGGAGCAGGTCTGAAGATACTTCTTATCCCAGGCTGGGAGCCGTCGGTGGCTCTCCTGTCCGTTGTCCCCATTCTGTGGGTGGGAAACGTGTCTTGAGACGGCCTTGCCTGGGGCCCTGCAGCTGACCTGATAGCAGAGCTGGGGGGCGAGACCAGGTCATTTCACTCCCAGGGCCCATATTCTCACGTCATTTTGCAGAGGAAAAGCATTTCCAGAGTCACTGCTTGCCCCTGGGTCTTTTGTCCGCGCCCCGCTAAGGATGTGGGCGAGGCCTCTTTCCCACCCCTCCAGCACTGTTGTCCTTCGGTTTCCCTCATGAGCTTCGTGGTTTTTAAGCACAGGCCTGGCATCCCGACAGGCCGAAGTTCAGATCCACACCCCCTCACCCACTTTGACCAAGTTGGCTGCGTCTCTGAGTTTCCTCATCTCTAAAAATGGAGATGATAGTGGAACCTCGCTCCGTGGGATTGTTTCGAGGACAAGTTGAGATGATCGCGGTGCCCGACACAGAGTATGCGCTTGGAAATGTTAGTGTTTGAATAGGGGATTTTACAGCTTATGTATAAGTGCTTTACCATTTTAATGATGGTCCTTTTTAGTCTTTCCAGGCACTTCTGTGAATGCACCTATTGTGTAAAAGTCAGCACGGTGATGCATTGAGAAACTTTAAGGATAATTTTCATAAATGAACTGAGATTATAATAATCATAGCAGCTGACGTTTACTAAGCTCCTACATATATATAGATAGATTATCTAATACATATATGGTTTGCTTTATTTAGTGGAAATGCATAACTTTGTATAAAAACAGTGTTTTAAATTGCTGGTGAAATTTCTCAGTGTGTAGTAAAAGAATAACTTCATTGTTCAAGACAAGCCTAAAATTAAGAATCTTTAACCTAATAAATACATAGAAGATCTTATATGCTATCGTATGCCTCCTCTCCATTAGTACTCTAAAAGATACATCCATTTCTATGTTTTCTCCGATAGCAACCATTTAATGAATATTATTGAGAGCCTACTATGTGCCAAGTATGATCTAGACACTTGGGATGTGTTAAAGAGTAAATAGACAAAGATCCCTGCCCTCAGGGACTTTGCATTTCATTTGAGGGAGATAGACAATAAACATAGTGCATAAGTGAATTTTATATTAGAAGGTGGAAAAGAAACTGGGTAAAAGGGACCAGGAGTGCAAGTTCTAATAGTTTGTTAGAAGTGAAGGGGAAGTGAGGGAGTGAGCCAGGCAGTGACCTGGAGGAAGAGCATGCCAGGCAGAGGGAACAGCAGTGCAAAGGCCCCGAGATGCGAGTGTGACGGACGGCGAGTGTGGCAGTGGAGTGAGAGGCCGGGGAGGAAGAAAACCCTGGCTTCTTAACTCTGAGTGAGATTGGACTTTTGGAAGATTATGCTCTGACTTAGGTTTGAAATCCTAATGTCGAACTGTGCTGATGTTCAAGACATCAAATCCTATGCTGTATATGACCTGAACTCAAAAGTTAGGTATGTGGCAGGCCTGTGGATTATTTTGATGAAATGTTATTTCTTCATATATCTGTATATACACATAATGTGTTTGTGATGAGCGAAGACAGTAAACTGATTTTCTCTTTTAGATATAAGGTCATGAAGAACTGGGGTGTTATAGGCGGACTCGCTGCTGCGCTTGCAGCAGGAATATATGTTATTTGGGGTCCCATCACAGAAAGAAAGAAGCGCAGAAAAGGTAAGAGCATGGCCCTGGCATCATGGTCTGTGGACTTGGCCCAAACCCTTATTACCCAAAAACTGTACAAAAAGAGGAGGGCATTCTTGGTTCTCTTGTATCTTCAGTTTTTGAACGGTACTCTTTTTTTAAAAAAAATACATTTTTATTGATTTCAGAGAGAGGAAGGGAGAGAGAGAAACATCAATGATGAGAGAGTCATTGATCGGCTGCCTCCTGCACGCCCCACACTGGGGATCGAGCCCGCAACCCGGGCATGTGCCCTGACCTGGAATCGAACCATGATCTCCAGGATCACGGGTCAGTTCTCAACCACTGGGCCACACCAGCTGGGCTGAACAGTACTTTCTTTTAAACAGAAATTAATTTTAATGACTGGTTATTTTATACCCTGTAGTAAAAAGATTTATATTTCATCTCTCAAGTCCTGAGTTTGAGACATGCTTTGTAATGAAAAAATTTAAGTAGCTTAATTGCCTAGTGTTCTCATTAATATGGCAGTTATGTTTTCTAGTAGTACAACTGACTAATGATACTCTTTGTGGCTTCACTGACTAGCTGGTAGTTACTAGTAAATGTTTCCAGTTAGTTTCTCCATTAACCCAAAACTTTCCTTAGTTTTTAAAATATGCCCTTTTGTCAATGTTGCTCCACTTACATTGATTAAAAGTCAGCCTTGAGGGGAGGGAGGGATAGTTGTAGCAAAATGTTGGTCATTGTAAAATCTGAGGATGGTTATAACTGGAGTTGATTATATATTCTCTCTTTTTTTGTGCATGTTTGAGAACTTTCATAATAAGTTTTTTTAAAACATCCGCAGAAGAGGGAAGTATGTCAGATTTTGTTGCTCTCTCTGCAGAAAGACTGGTCAGAATTGCTATAGTGTCTTTCCCACTGATTATAAAAACAAAATCATTGTCGCCGGGGAGCAACAACAGAACGATTGTTTTCTTCTGTGCTGAGAAACATTGCTTTCTTATCAAAGGAGAGAGAGGGGATGAGGGAGGGAAAGAGAGCGAGGGAGAGAGAGAGATGTTACCGTGTGTTTTTGTACAATGTGGGTAAACCAAACTGTACCAGACACTGTGGTGAGTTTCAAAAGTAACGCTCGACATGGACCTGTCCTTCTGTCGCTACAGTCTCCTGAAGGGGCAGTACTAGGACAGGGCCTCGGCATGGACGGAACGCTTGGCTCCGGATCTCTGGATAAGGGTTTTCTCACATTCAGATTTCAAGTTCAAGGTCATGATGCAGAAAGTCTGGGTCACAAATGGGAGAGAGTAAAAGTGTTGGTCCCATGTGACGTGCTGTTCTCTTTCCCGCCCCCCTTTTTCTAGGGCTTGTGCCTGGCCTTGTCAACTTGGGGAACACCTGCTTCATGAACTCCCTGCTGCAAGGCTTGTCTGCCTGCCCCGCTTTCATCAAGTGGCTAGAAGAGTTCACCACCCAGTACACCAGGGATCAGAAGGAGCCGCCCCCACACCAGTATTTATCCTTAACACTGTTGCACCTCTTGAAAGGTATCTAGCTGGGAATTTAAGGGGGACTGTGTACATTTTCAAAGGATGACAGACAAAGGATTAATAGCCTCTGGGTAGAAAAAGACCATACAGATCATTATGGAAAAAAACACAGTTCAGTCACAGATGATTATAAAATACTCTAGTTTCTAAAACATTTAAGTATGGTAGCCTAGGAAGGAAGGTAATTTGCCAGAGAAATAATCCAAATTGTATTTCAATAGGTACAAAGTATATCTAACAGACACCCAAATATTCAATTTAACTGTCATCAAAGAAATATAAATAAAATAATAGTGAGCTACCATGGTTTTTTGCCTGTCGGCAAGGATTGAAAAACAAATCTATAGTCGTGACCAGCTGGTCCGGGGTGGGGGGGTAACTTTCAGGAAAGCAGTTTGGAACTACGTAGTCATAGCTTTCCAGATGTTCCGTACCATTTGACTTCAGTGAAGCCAAGACATCTACAGGTAAAGACTGGACAGAAAAAAATCAAAATGTTAGCCATGGCCATTTTGGTATTGTGTGGTTGAGAGTTTAAAAACATCTTTTTTTAAAAAAAAACTATACTTTTAAAACTTCCAACAGTAAGCATATGTTATTCTCATAGTCAGGAAAAAATTGGATTGAAAAAACACTCGGCTAAATATCATTTCACTGAGGTATTTTCCCATGTGATCTCAGCTTGAGACAGAAATCTTTATGAAGCAAGTCCTGCTCCTCTGAATTTCTCTTACTGCCCTGTTAAAAAATACTGTTCCAAAGACTGGGGCGGGGGGGGGGGGGGGGAACCACACACACCAAAAGACAAAACAAAGACTGTGTGAGAAGCTGAAATGTCCACATAGGTGTTATGATGCAGGTTTAGGGGTTGTCATAACCATGAACACAGTGTGTGACCCAGTGCTAGGATCCAGAGCCTTCCCTGGGCAGCTGTACCTAGACTGTATGTTCCTTTCTCTGCTTTTGCTTCTCAGTGTCTTTTATTTTGACTTTTAGAAGTAAATTTTAATTGTACAAGTAACGCATGCACAAATTCTCCTTGTAAAAAATTAAAGCATTACAGATAAGGCTGGGGTCCCTTTAATCACTACCCCAACCCTGTTCCCTCCCTTCCTTCCCAAAGTATCACATAAGTGTATATACTTCCAGACCATTTTCTGTGCATTTAAATATGTTTCTGAGTACCCGTAGGAATTGTATATTGTTTGTTTATGTTTTTATGACCCAATAACATAATATGCATTAGAGAAATGTCCATTTCAGGACGTGTAAGCTCTACCTCCTTCACTGTCGTTGTGTGTGTGTGTGTGTTTATTGGCCTTATATATGTTGTCTTCTGTGAATTGCTTGCATGTATCCTTTGCCCATTTAAAAATACTGTGGTAAAACACTCAGAACATGAAATTTGCCATCTGAACGGTTTTTAAGTGTACAGTTCAGTTCCGTAGCATTAAGTACATTCGCACTGTTGCGCAGCTACAGCTGTTACTCCCTCATCTCTGGAACGTTTTCATCCCCATATCGAAACTGTACTCATGAAACAGCTCCCGGCTCCTGCTGCTCCCAGGCCCCAGGAACCACCGCTCCTCTCGCTCTGAGAACCTGACCGCGTACGTCCATTAAGGGCACTCATCCGTATCTGTCCTGCATCTGGCCTATCTCACGTAGCCCGATGTCTTTAAGGTTCATCGCGCTGTAGTATGTATCAGAACGTCGTTCTTTTTTAAGGCCGAGTGTAAACAGTTTCACATTGTGTCTCCATTCGCAAGTCAGTGGCTGTTTGTGTTTTCCCCACCTGTTGGCTATCACGGGTGACGCTGTTATGAACACCGCTGTACAAACTTCTGTTCAGGCCCCGGCTTTTAATTATTTTGAGCATATACCCAGAAGTATATGAATCAAATGGCAATTCTGTTTATTTTATGAGGAAGCACCGTTTTGCTTTCTGTAGTGTCTATACCACTTTCCATCCCCGCCAGCAGTGCGTAGGGGTTCCAGTTCTCCCCATCCTTGCCAACGTTTGTTATTGTCTGTCTTTTTGGTAACAGCCATCCCATTGGCTATGAAGTGATATCTAATTGTGGGTTTCATTTGCGTTTCCCTAACGATAAGTGATGTTAAGCATCTTTCCATGTGTTTATTGTATATTTGTATATCTTTTTTTTTTAGAAATGTCTATTCAACTCCTGTGTCCATTTTTGAATTGTATTTTTGTTGCGTTTCAGGAGTTCTTTATATATTCTGGATATCAATCCCTTATCAGTATGTTATTTGCAAACCTCATTCCCTTTTACAATTGCATAGTATCTATAAATATTGAGACACCCCAGTTTATTTAGCCATTTGCTTCCGGTGCCTTACAACAAACAGGCTTGTAGCGAACACCCTTATACATGTTAGATGTGTGGGGTAGATCCTGAGAAAGTGAAATTGCTGGATTGCAGGGTGTGAAAATTCATAGACATTGCCAAATTGCCCCACAGCATTTTAGGCAAAATTGAGCTAAAGGGAACATTAAAATGTCCCCTTGGGTGGGAAGAAACTGATGAAGGGCTGGCCGCTGGGTGTAGGAGGAAGAAGGAAGGTACAGTTCCTTCCCCTGTGGGCTCCCTTTGTTCGGGAGGTGAAGGTCAGACCTCAGAGTTTATTTGTGCTGGTAACACAAGCCTCAGGACTTCTCCACACTGGCCGCCAGGGCTGCCGCTTCTACACAGGTCACCGCACAAAGTCGTGGCCATGTTCAGACAGGAGTGTGGGTGGCAATGTTCTGAACCTCCAGGGTCAGGAGCCCGAAGCATTCAAAGGAATCCTTCAAGTTCACTGGCCACAAATCAGGGAGAAGAAACAGGCCGGCTTAGTTGATCTGGGAAGTCATTAAACTCCCAGAAATTGCACTCAGGTGATGGGCCCCTATATTTTATCTCCCACCATGGGATAGGGAGTGGTCAGGATCAGGAATCGGCAAACTGTGGCCCATGGGCCAGATCCGACCCACTGCCGGTTTGTGTAAATAAACTTTTATGGAAACACAGCCATGCCCATTTGTTTAATACTGCCTGTGGCTGCTTTTGTGCTCTATCCGCAGAGTGGAGGCTTTGCCACAGAGCTTAAAATGTTTACCAGCTCCTGACCTACTTGTAATTATAATATAAATTCATAAGCCCATCAAACTTTTTTTGGGGGATTGCACTGGAATTAAAAAAAATTTTTTTTCCAATTACAGTTTACATTTAATATGTTAGTTGCAGGTGTACAGCATAGTGGTAGACATGTTACAGAGTGATCCGCCCGATAAGCCTAGTATCCCCAATGCCATATGTAGTTATTCCAATATTATTGACTGTGTCCCCTCTGCTGTACTTTACATAAGTGACTGTTTTGTAACTGACGATTTGTAGTTCTTAATCCCTTCATCTTTTTCACCCAGCCCCCCAAACCCTCCTCCTACCTGGCAACCATCAGTTTGTTCTCTGTATCTGAGTTTGTTTCATTTGTTTGTTTTAGATTCCACGTATAAGTGAAATCATATGGTATTTGTTCTTCTCTGTCTGACTTATTTTACTTAGCATAATACCCTGTGCTAAGGTATTAGCAGCGTGATGCCATGTTGTCACAAATGGCAAGATTTCACTCTTTTTTATGGCTGAGTAATATTCCATTTTATATATGTACCACCTCTCCTTTACCCATTCACCCACTGATGGACACTTAGGTTGCTTCCATATCTTGGCTATTGTAAACGATGCTGCAGTGAACATAGGGGTGCAGGTGTCTTTTCGACTTAGTGTTGTGGATTTCTTCAGATAAATACCCAGAAATGGAATTGCTGGGTCTTTGTCTCTTGTTAATAGCCTTTGTTTTAAAGTCTATTTTGTCTGATATAAGTATTACTGCCCCTGCTTTTTTTTTTCCATTGCATGAACTATCTTTTTCCATCCCTTTACTTCCCGTCTGTATGTGTCTTTCTATCTGAAGTTGGCCTCTTGTAGGCAGCATATGGATGGGTCTTGTTTTCTTACCCATTCAGATACCCGGTGTCTTTTGATGGCAGCACTTAATCCATTTACATTTAAAGTAATTATTGACAGGTGGTCTGTAGTTATTGCCATTTTTTATTCATGTTTTTTATTCCCCCTCTTCCTCCTAAGTCCTTTTAACATTTCTTGTAATATTGCTTTGGTGGCAATGAACTCCTTTATCTTTTTCTTGTCGGGGAAGCTCTCCTTTGATTCTAAACAATAGCCTTGCTAGGTAGAGTAATTTTGGTTGTAGGTCCTTTTCATCACTTTGAATATTTTGTGCCAGTCCCTTCTGGCCTGCAAGCCCATCAAACTTGTATTTTTGTTTATTAGGCTTGATTCTACTTATGATTTAAAAGGAAACAAATCAGACCCACTTAAGCTGCCACGTGTAGCTTGATGCTTTACCATGATAATCAGAGACTCACATGGAGACAAAAAACTCACTTTGGAGACAAGCAGAGGCCTTATGGCCATGGGAGGGGAGTTAAGCACTGAGTGTGGGGTTGGACTAGATGAGTGTTTAAGGATCCTTCCACCCCTTAGAGTTGTGAGTTAAAATTATTTTATTCAGCAAGAATGTTGCAACATTAAGTTCATGTTGATGATAGTGCAAATAACTGAAAAGCAATTGCTTTATATAAATGCTGCAGCCTTATGAAAAATTACATTCATTCAACAAACACAAAGTGCCTAATTGTGTACTAAGGTTACCAGAAAGAATGATGAAAGAGATACAATTCCAAGGTGGACGTTACCGTTCTTAAATTCTTAATTAGCTTTGATATGTTGTGCTGTGCAGGTTTTCTGGTTAGTTGTAATGGCTGGTGAATTAAAAACTGTGTTACCTTTTTTGTTTCCAGCTTTATCCTGCCAGGAAGTTACTGATGATGAGGTCTTGGATGCAAGCTGCTTGCTGGATGTCTTAAGAATGTACAGGTGGCAGATCTCTTCATTTGAAGAGCAGGTGAACACAACATTCAGGACAGGTTTACTTAGAGCATCCTTCCCACCGAGTTGGGGTCTGAGCTCACAGTGAGGGCTGGAAAACAGCTGCATTGCGGCAGTGGGGAGAAGAAATGGCAGGATTGACCGTGCCCGCGCCTTGCCCACACGTACACTTCTCTGACATTTCAGATAGCCTTCTGTTCTGGGCTAGAAAATGAGCTTTGTTCCTGCCCTCACGATCAGAGGGGAAATAGCTTCACCTGATGGATGGAAGGAGGGTTGGCAGGATAGGGGGGGTCATAAGCACAGTTACCAAAGAGCAAAAATCTTTTCAGTTCTTGAGTGAGTTTGCACTTCAGTGGATGATAGGGCAGCTGGGTCCTCTAGAGAAGGGGCAGGTGGCTTCACCTGAGGGGCTCAGAGGTTCAGGCAAGACCCCTTTTTGGACCACACCCTCATTAAAAAGACAAAACAGTCTTCAGAAGCTGGCTTAAGGTGGCCCCAGACTGGGAGCAGCTGTCACTTGCGGCCCCAGGGCCTTGTTTGTTCCAGCCACTTCCACCGCCTGGTCCACAGCTACAGCTTCACTGTCTTCGTTGGTGCTGGCCGCCCTCCTCTTCCTCCCCAGGCCAACGGCAAGTCAGAGGCCGCGGCTGAGACAGATAAGCTCTGGGGACAAAAAGTCCAGTGCCCAGTGGTGCACTGGGACATCCTCACTGGCCACATGTCCAGGTGGCCTCGTCCAGTTTTGTGTTGGCTGCTTCTGCCTGAACCATCAGCCACTGAACCCGAGAAATGGGAGGTGCCTTTGGGCCCCCAAAACTGTGGGGCTGGAAGGAAAAGCATTTCAAAGCTCTGAAAAGAGGTGGGAGGGCTTTCTAGCTCCCCTTATTTTTAAAGGTTATCTGTTTCCACTTTACTCTGAAGCCATGCATGTGTTCCTTTTTTTTTTTTTTAAGTACATTTTTATTGATTTCAGAGAGGAAGAGAGAGAGAGAAACATCAATGATGAGAGTCATTGATCGGCTGCCTCCTGCACGCCCCCTGCTGGGGATCGAGCCTGGAACCCGAGCATGTGCCCTGACCGGGAATGGAACCGCGATGTCCTGGACCCTAGGTCTATGCTCACCCGCTGAGCCACGCCAGCTGGGCCTGGGTTTACTTTTTAAACATGACGTTGATGATAGCTGTACTTTCTCACAGTGCACCTCGATTAATCTATGGTACGATGTGAAAGATTTTTCCATCTAGAAAATACTTTGTAAACCCTCCTCTAACTGGAATTATTTAGCTGCATTTTTCATTCCTCTAAACTGAGAGTGACTGAGATTTAGTTCCCAAGGACATTAGATCCTCCCTGAGCGATTCCGAGTACATGGGGTTCCTAGAGTAGCCAAATTCACAGAGACAGAAAGTAGGATGGTGGTTTCCAGGGACTGGAGCAGGGAGGGGGCATGAGGAATTAGGGTTTAACGGGTACGGGGTTCCTTTGGGAAGATAACATGCTGAAGGTGGATGGTGCTTATGGTGCATAACAATGTGATGTACTGAACACTGTACACTTAAAAATGGTTAAAATGGTGAAATTTATGTTATGCATATTTACCACATTAAGAAGAGTAGTCAGGTTGAGCGGAGGTCAGGGCCATCTGGACGAAGCTAAAACAGACGCAGAGAAGCTAGTGTGAAGGCAGCCCTGCAACTTCCTCTCCCCTCAGGGCTCAGTCCGTGGTCTTGGTTGTGAAAATGTCTAGGATGTAACTGCTTCAGTTTATGGAGCTGGGCCCCCGAGAAGGCGGATAGCACATCCCACCCACATTAGCTGGAGGGGGGCTGCCCAGTGGTCCCCACGGGGGTGGGTCTGATGCCACCCTGGCCTCCCGGGGCCTCACTGAAGAATGCTTCGCCCTTTGGCAGGATGCTCACGAATTATTCCACGTCATTACCTCGTCCTTGGAAGATGAGCGGGACCGCCAGCCCAGGGTCACACATTTGTTTGATGTGCATTCCCTGGAGGTAAAACCATTAACATTTCCAATACATTTAATTCATTTCGTGCATATTTTAATAGGTGTAGAGACCACAAGTACAATCTTTGTGCAACTTTAAACTCAAAAGTCAGATTCAGTAACAATTGGCAGTGGGGGTGGGGGTGGGGCTGGGGGAGGGTCTTAACTGCACACTTTGCAGGGGGTGACTTGGAAGACTCTTCAGAATGATCCATTGCTGCAATTTGTGTTGGCTTGAAAAAGAAACAATGTATTTCCCCCCCTATTTAATATAGGGGAACACAGCCCTGGGAATGCTAAGTGAATCTTCATTTCCCTGGAACATTATAAAAATTGATAAAAACTAACTAGTAAAAGGAGGCAATATTCTGGAGAGAGGAAGTGTGTTTTGATTGCATTTGATGAAGGAACTGGCACAGTAACCAACCAGAGAGGATGATTAGGCTGCTTTAGGAAACCTGTGTTAAAAGTTGGCTTCTTGGTACAATGAGCACAGAAACGTGTAAGCTGTAGGAGGAGTGTGGGTGGGAGAAGGATGGCAGTATTGTTTTCAGTCTCTCTTTTTCCCCCCACAGCAGCCGTCGGAAGTAACTCCCAAACACATCACCTGCCGCACAAGAGGTAGTCATTTTCCGTTGAACTGCAACACACGAGATGGGTACTCTTTAGATATGACAGTAATTTGCTTGTTTAAACATTTTTTTCTGGCGACATCAGTTCCGGCTTGACCTGTGTGTATTTGTGTTTTGGAAACAGCTTTTAAAGTGTTCCCTCACACCTCAGCCCCCTCAGTTTCCTCCAGAAGGACCTGTTTCTACTACAAACAAGGGTTTTCTTTTTACCTTCTTGAAGTGATCCTGTGAGGAACTTAATAAGCTGAAACTCATGTTCTCAGCATTTCCACTGTGGCCGACTTACTGCAAACGATCACAGTCCTCCGCAGAAGGAATTCATTGTTTTCTTAAGACTTGGGGGGGGGGGGGGGGAAGACATCCATTCTTTTGTGCATTAGTGGCAATAAGAACGATTCTCTTTGGGGCCCGTACTGTGTGCCAGGCACTGTAATATCCCATTTAAGTCTCATAGCAACTCGATAAAGTTGATGATACTGGGGGAAATGGGACAGTAATCATCCCCATTTCCAGTAAACCAAGGCTTATAGAGATGAAGTGAGTTCTCAGATTACATAACTAATAAGAATCCAAGCCAGGCCCAAGCCCAGGCTGCCAGACTCTAGGGCCTGTGTTTCTAATTAGCATACCACACTGTTTATTCCACTAACGCCCATTCTATCAAAAAACCCCCACAAAAACCTGTCAGAACTTGCTTATTCTGATATTTCAGAAGTTCATCTTACTTTATGGAATGTTCACTTATGGTATCCATCTTCTGACATCTCAGACATTTCAAGCATATGTTTATAAAAAGACGTTACTAAACACAAATTCCTTTTTAAAATGTGGCTGTGCCCATTATACAGAAACCACACTTAAGGACCCGTGAGTTCTGTGATGGGAATGGCGTGTCTTTTTGATGTACGTCAATGAGGAAAAGCTATTTTCAGTTTCATTTTCAGGGGCGTTTTTTTTCCTAAAGAGGGCGTTGCAGCCACACACGAAAAAGGAGGGTGAATGTTGAGGTCGGTGCCAGGGGGCTGGAGGTGGCAGATCGAAAGATGTTTTGTGTTCCAGGGGCACCTCATCCCACTTCCAGTCACTGGAAACCTCAGCATCCCTTTCACGGGAGACTTACTAGTAACATGGTCTGCAAACACTGTGAACACCAGGTAAATACGATGCCCACGCTTTCGTGCGAGGTTTTCTTTTAAGTTCAGGTTCATGAAGGATGGAGAGAGTGTGGGCGGACATTGGCCTGTGGCGTTTGTGGTGGCCTGGGCTCTGCGCACCCCGTGGACGGACTGCCCCCCTGTGGTCGGCACTGACACGTCCTCTGATCCTCAGCGGCGTCTTCTGCGCCAAGGGCCACTTGGGTTGGCAAGACTTTGCGTCCCGAGTTTGGGTCTATGCCGATGGGGGACACAACAGATTCTAGGCTGTTGTGTTGTCTTTTGCTTTTGGAGTTTTAAAATAATTTTATCTTTGGAAATTTTCCAACATAATACAGAAGCACAACCGTCACCTCAGACAGTTTTAGGATCTTTTCATCACCCCCCCAAAAAGACCCGCGTCCATTAGCAGTTACTCTCCACCCCCCCCACACATATTTCCAGCCCCTAGGCAACCACTAATCTTTTTTTTAAAATTTTTTTTAATCTTCACCTGAGGATATGTTTTGTTTTGTTTTGTTTTGTTTTGTTGTTTTAATTGATTTTAAAGAGAGAAGAAGGGAGAGAGAAGGGGCTTGTGCGGGAGGCAACCAATCGATGTCTCTCTCACGTCGATGTTTCTCTCTCTCTCTTCCTCTCCTCCCCCTTCCACCCTCTCTGAAAAAGCAGTGGAAAAATATCCTCCAGTGAGGATTAAAATAAAGAAAAGAAAGAAAAAAAACACAACTTTACATTTGTTGTTTCCAAGTGCTCTTCAGTCCTTTCTGTAGACTCAAGTCCACTGGATGTTTTTTCCATTCAACCTAAAAAGATGCCTTCAACATTTCTTGCGGGTCTGTTGGCAACAAATTCACTTAGATTTAATTTGTACAAAAAAGGTTTACGTTTTGTCTTTTTTTTTTTTTTTTTTAAGGAATAGTTTTGCTGAGTATAGAATTTTTGGTTGACAATGTTGCTGTTGTTTTGGTTTATTTTAAATTCATCACTTTATAGGTATTGTTCTGCTGACTTCTGACCTGCAGTTTTTCTGATGCCAAGTCAGCATCAGTCATTTCATCCCTTTGTACATAAAGTGTCATTTTTTTCTCTGGCTGCTTCCAAGATTTGCTCTTTAGTTTTGGATTTCAGCAGTTTGTCCATGCAGTGCATAAGTGTGGTTTTCTTTGTATTTGCTTGGACTTTGCTGAATTTCTTAAATCTGTACATTTATGTTTTCTACCAAATTTGTACATTGTTTTGGGGAGACCTTCAGACAAAAAAAACCCCTGCACAATGCAAATCTCACCCATGGAGCTCCTGTTTTTCCAAAACTTAACTTCTCTTCCATTTCTGCCTGCTTTTGGTAGCTCTCCAGTCATTCAGATAGTTTTGTTTTGGTCCAGATTTTACAGTTGTTATCTCAAGGAGAGTTAGTCTAGCAAAGCTACTCTGCCATCACCAAAAAAAGGCAGGGACTCTTACCCTATTTTATAATGTTTTTTGCAGTTAATAATATAACATGCACATCTTTGCACATAATCATGCATTCTTCTACTACACTATTTTTTTAAAATTTATCTTTATTGTTGAAAATATTACAGCTGTCCCCTCACCTTCTTCCCTCACTGACCCCCTCCACCTCTACAACAGTTTTTAATATAGTATTCCACTCTGATAGAATTTAATTACTCTAGAAATTTCAACTATTCACATTTTGCTATTATAAATAACGCTGTAGTTATGTGCATGGTTATTTCCTTAGGATAGAAATCCCCAAATTGCCGAGTCAGCTGTGGCATCTTAGTTTTCCCAAGCTGTTCTTTAGCATCATTGTACCTCTTGTGTTTACAAGGTGGTTTTTAGTAGAATTTCCTTCTAGGTAAGTACATTGTTTCATTGTGTTAATGTTGGAATCTAAATATTAAACTTTAATAAGCATGTATCTTCCTGTCTACAAAGTTTTGAATTGAACTTCAGTCCTTTCTGGATTTTCTGCAATATTTGTTTCAGAGTCCGGTTCGATTTGATACCTTTGATAGCCTTTCACTAAGTATCCCAGCTGCCACGTGGGTACGTACTGATCTGTGGTTTACTTGGGGTCTGTCTTGGAGAAGTTGGAATCTGAAAGGGCACTGAGGCATTTGTGTAGCTCAGGTGCCATGTGTTACTCAGACCTCTGGTTGGTTGAACCCATCTTAGTTTTAATGTGTGGTACCGTGGCCTGTTGGGGGGGAGAAGAGGTGGACGGTTTTTCTTTCTGCAGAAATTTTGGGTTCTTTGCATACACACACATATTAATCTCACATTCAAAAATAACTAATAAAAGAATGTGGGAGTCCATAATTGTCTACAGTATTGTCCCCTCATTTCCTCTGATCCATCGCACTAGCAAGTCAAAGGTTTGAGCTCCACGTTTGTTCAGAAAGCACCCAGTCTGTGACGCTTTTTTGCCTACATAAGCAAAAATAAAGCTCTGAGAGTCATGATGCCCCCGTCAGTCGTTTCAGTGTAGCTCCCCTTTGAACTGTAATAACGAGTTTCCTTCGTCTCGTGCTGTAGGGTCATCCACTGACCTTGGACCACTGCCTTCACCACTTCATCTCATCAGAATCAGTGCGGGATGTTGTATGTGACAACTGTACGAAGGTAGGCCTTTCGCCCCAAGTATCGTCCCCCCACCGGCCTGTGTGCCCTGACGTAGCGCCTCTCACACCCCTGACCCTGAGCTCTTCCGACTGTTCCCGGAGGGTCTTTTCAGCTGCTGCCATTTTTACCCAAGGCTGGGAAATTGGCAGCCCCTGGACCAAATCTCTTTCCCTGATCAGTTTTGTTTCACTCACCAAATGTTTAAAGAAGAAATCTGAATGCCATGCTCTGAGATTGGACATGCCCTCTCCGATTTGCCACAGTCCCCTCTATCCCCACTTGTCTCACACCCCACCCGCCTTAGCTGTGCTACCTGCCGAACTCCCTCAGCAATTGAATTTCACCCTCTGAATTGAGAGAGATTGTGTGGAACAGAATTTTTGAAGACGGAATGGATTACATGCCAGTGTCAGAGCTCCATTTCTCTTGCCTCCACTGCTGCTGTTACTTAAGGAATAAAAGTGAAAACAACCCACAAATAATTGGGCAGCTGAGTTGATTTCAGCAGGTAGAAGCCAAGTGCCGGCTGAGTAAAGGTATAAATCCCACCAACCGGATGGGCAGCTCTCCATAGATGCCCTCCCAGGAATTTCAGCTGAGAGATGCTGTTTCTTTTATTTCAGATTGAAGCCAAAGGGACATTGAATGGGGAAAAGGTGGAACACCAGAGGACCACTTTTGTTAAACAGTTAAAACTAGGGAAGGTGAGCCCACACCACACACCTTGTCGGCTCTGCTTTCGAGGACTCTCGGTGGCCTGCGCCTGACACTCAGCACTTGCGGTCTCTCCCCCACCTGCAGCTCCCGCAGTGCTTGTGCATACACCTGCAGCGGCTGAGCTGGTCCAGCCATGGCACCCCCCTGAAGCGGCATGAGCACGTGCAGTTCAATGAGTTCCTGATGATGGACATCTACAAGTATCACCTCCTTGGGCATAAACCTGGTCAACACAGCCCCAAACTGAACGAGAAGGCAGGGCCCGCGCTGGAACTGCAGGACGGGCCGGCAGCCCCCAAATCAGGTGTGTGTCCGAGGAGCTCAGCTTAGGCAGCGGGAACCCGCAGCACAGAGGAAAGGGATTTGGCATCACCAGCTTCTGGGGCCTTTATGCCATGAAAGCTTGTCCAGTGGTTGCTGAAATTCTTGAAAGCAGCAGGATTGGGGGGCGAGAGGGGTCAGATTTCTTAAAAGAGATTAAAATTATATGGTAATGAGATGTATAGTTTTAAAAGCTTTCACAGTTGAAAAAATATAGGAAGAAAAGCTTAAGATATTTGGTCTTTTGACTGAGCAATAATTGGCTCATATATCATTCCAGTGAATTTCTTCTTTTTAAATATATTTTTAATGATTTTTTTAGAGAGAGTGGGGGGAAGGGAGGGGAGAGAAACATCAGTGTGAGAGAGAAACATTGATGGGCTGCCCCCCACCAGCCCCCCAACACTGGGGATCAAGCCCGCAACCCAGGCATGTGTCCTGACTGGGAACTGAACCAGCCACCTCTTGGTGCACGGAGCCACACCAGCCAGGGCCCAGTGAATTTCTTGTTCTCCCCCCCGCCCCGGACAATCATCTCATTTATACAGAAAACGTGGGGAGGAAACGTCCTGGCTGGAGATCACTGAACATCTTACTGGAGCTGAAGCTTCTCTACCGAGTGACTTTTTGAATTCTATTACTGGCCTCACTTGAGGCTGCTCGTTGAATTGGGTCCCAGTGCAGCAGGTAGCTGTTATCACCCTCAGTCTTACTGAGGAGAAAGTCACGGCTTCAGGAGGTTAAGTGACTGGCCCAGGGGCAAACAGCGGACGGGAGAACTGGCACGAGGCGGCAGTGCTGGGCAGCTGTATAAATGTGTCTTATAGAACTTGTAGAGTTCTTTAGAGTCAGAGGTGAGGAAGGCCCACCGACTTTAAGGGCTCCACGCCCGATCTCACCGCCTGCGTGCCGCTCCCGCTCAAGTCACGACTGTCTTCCCTGCACCCCAGGTTTCCCCCACTCAGCGTCCTTACCGCTTTCTTCTTTCCTGCGTCCACACTTGCGTGGCCTGCATCATTCACGAGGACACTGTATGTTGCCCTTTCTCAGTGGGATCAATAGATTAACATTGGAAACAGCTGGGGTGGGGAGCGGGCCCAGTCCTTGGCCTGTTTTAAATCAACCTCTTCACCCCAGCGCCCTCCTCTCCTGGGTGGGAGGCAGTGCAGGTCTGCTCGTATTCAAAGCACGGTGGCTCTGGTTAGAGGCCAACAATCAACTACTTGGTACTTAAAGCCCCTTACATGTGACACTTGAGAGAAAAAGAGGTGCACGTATCTCCTTAATTATTTTATCTACACCCATAAACATTTGTTAGCACTGTTACATGTTGGCGTTCCTTAGAAGCTGACAGATGAAGGAGAACATTTAGATCAGTGGTTCACAACAGGGAGTTTTGCCTCCCGGAGGACATCGGGCAGTGGCTGGGGGCATTTCTGGCTGTCACAACTGAGAGGGGTGTTACTGGTGTTTAGTAGGTAGAAGCCAGAGATGATGTTAAATATCCTACAGTGCACAGGACAGCCCCCACGACAAAGAATTATCCATCCCAGGTGTATCATGTCAAGGTGGAGAAACTTTGGTCTAGGTCAAAATGCCAGTCAGTTAGCTACTGTTTAACTCTGACACGGGCCCTTAGCAAACGGATTTACAAAGCTGTCAAAGCGAACAGTGGGCCAGGAGCTCAGTGTGCTTTTCCTACTGGGGATTAAAACAGGGAAAGGTGGGAAATTTTATAACATAAGAAAAAGAGAGATTTTTCTTTGTAGCATTATTGGGTAGTTAAATTTCAGCATAATCAAAACCGCGTTTTGCTTACCCACACCCGCTGCTAATTTTAATTGCCTCGCCTTTTTCTCTTGCAGTCCTGAATCAGCCAGGGGGCCCCAAAAGCCAAATTTTTATGAATGGTGCCTGCTCCCCATCTTTGTTGCCTACCCTGCCAGCCCCAGTGCCCTTCCCCCTCCCGGTCGTTCCAGACTACAGGTGAGCCGCTCTTTAGAGGCACAGTCTGCGTTCCTTGTAGGCTGCTGTTTCTCTCCGTTTCCAAAATTAGCTTTTCACGGAAATGAATGACAATGTAGAGATAGCTTTCTTTCATTTTAAGGTGGAACTTCACTATTACACATTCCTGTTTTTGTCCAAAATGGAAGTCACTTAAAAGTACATAAAATTTAAATATGTTATGCGCATGTGTGCACATATGTATGAATGTATGTAGAAAAAGTATAAAGCAGGAAAATTTTAATTCCTTGGGATACCACCTAGATATCACCAATTAAACCCTTAAGGTCTCCCCCTCTGTAGTGTGGGTGTGCACGCTCATAGACGTGCTCACAGAATGGACACCCTGCCAGTAAATACAGGTCTGTATTTTAACGGTGGTGTAATGTTCACTTGTACGGATGTACCGTTGCATCGACCCCCTGTCGTTGAATATCTAGGATTGTTTTACATTTTTGTTTTTGCCTGTAAACCTCTTTGTTGCATTTGTAAACCACTGGCATTTGTTCCTACCATTCAGCTCCTCCATGTACCTCTTCCGGCTGATGGCAGTTGTCGTCCACCATGGAGACATGCACTCTGGACACTTTGTGACTTACCGACGGTCCCCACCTTCGGCCAAGAACCCTCTCTCGACCAGCAACCAGTGGCTCTGGATTTCCGATGACACCGTCCGCAAGGCCAGCCTGCAGGAGGTCCTGTCCTCCAGTGCTTACCTGCTGTTCTACGAGCGTGTTCTTTCCAAGGTGCAGCACCAGAGTCGGGAGTATAAGTCTGAAGAATGACTGTGTCCCGGCCCCAAAGCTAGACCTGATGGCACTGTCCACACTGTCCAGGAAAAAGACAAAATCAGAGCGTGTGTGTGCAAGCAGCCCCGCAGAGTCCTTCAGCCTTCTGGTGTGTCCTCAGAGCAGGCTCCACCAGAGAGCCAGTGGCCCCAACTCAAACCAAATCGGGCTCCCTGAGCAGCTCCGCTAGTGTGCACCGGAAGGTGTTGCTGTCGTGTTAGGAAAGCATTCATTGTGTCTAGAGCGTCTTTTTACTCACCTGACACAGGTAATTAAAAGAAATCAGGCTCTGGAAGACATCTTTTTTATATTCTAATATGCTAGGTGTTCTCAGAGGGCAGGTAACTTTGTCAGATCCTCTGGTGTTTCAGCACAGATCTTTTATTTTTAATAAGCAGGCCCATATGAAAACTGTTGACAAGAATTGATGAAATCATTAAAGGCAGCAATTTAGAAGGAAAAGTGCCTTTCACTTCCGCTTGCTTTTGTAGCACGGCCATTCCGGAAAATAAACGTTCTCTAGGAGTCATAGCAACAGTTTTTGAGAAGTTCTCTTCCAGGTTTCTCAGTGGCTAGCAAAAGAAGTTAAAAGATGCCTAAAGGACACCCGCCTTTCCTTTTTTGTATGTGTTTTTCTAATCTCCTGATTCTTTATATATAGTAAAAGCTTGTCTGCCAAATCTGCCCCTCGGGGAAATTCTTTCACCAGTTCTAAGGGAACTGCTCACTCATTGCTTTTACCTTCTGTACTGGACTGAGAGATGGGATTGTATTAGGAACCCGAGAAACAGCCAGAATGGAGTGGTCTCCGGACACCTGCGATTCCCGGCTCTGTAGAAGACCCTTTCCCGCAGAGACCCGTTTTGGATAGTTATTCTCATCTGTTTATTGCTCACGAGGAGCTCTTAAGACTTACAGGTGGGCCCGGGGCTGTGTAAGAAGACATCCCTGCCTTGATCTGAGAGCTTGAGTCCGAAGGAAGGGCACCAGCCGCCGGGCTGCAGTCTCCATGGACCTGTTCCCTCATTTGTAAAGTGAAGGGGTTAGATTCGGTGACCAGCAGAGGCCAGGCTTTTCCACAAAAAGCAGTCTAAGATATTTTTCAAACTTGTAACTACAGCTGACGCCTGGAATTGCCATGCTGTTAAGCTCTATGTTCTGAATGTACTCGTTTCCAGCAGCCTAATACAAAAACTATAGTGAGCTCCCCCCCCCTTCAGGTAAGTATCGTGAGCACAGCCCAGGGCCCAAGGCATTTTGATGACACAGGAGTAGCTATATTTTAGCTCGATTTTTGTATTTGAGACAAAAGAAAAAGGGTACCAAACTCATGAACTCTTCAGAGATTTGGAATCAGACTTGTCTAAAAGGCCACCTGAGGTGAGGCTAAGAACCGTGCTTCCTCCAGTGGGGGCGAGCTGGCGGATACTTCTAGACAATGCCTCGGTGTCAGCTAAAAGCACAAGAGGCCCAGGTGACCACCCTCCCGCAGGCCCAGCACACATCCTGAGGACTGACTCGCTACCGTAGAGCGGACTGTGAAGGTTCTCCAGGCCGTGGACATCGGGATGGGGGGAGCAGCTGGAAGTGTCTGATCCGTCCCTTCACTGCGGCCCCCTCCTGATTGTTGCAGACCCTGGCTTTGATGCTGAGACGTGCATACCCGTTTTACCCGAGTCTGATGGAACAAACACCCAGTTGTGTGACCTTAAATTGCTCTCCAAACTCATAGCTTTGAGTAACTGCTGCTCTGCCACTGCTCACTCTTTGAAATCTGCCACTAAAGAGAGACATCGGGCATGGAAGGGGCTAATCCTGTGAACATGTTGTAAACAGATTGTTGGTCAGAGGCCAGGGTTTGAGCCAAGGTTGTAAATGTGAATGATATCTGTGCAAAGTCTCATAACCTGACTTAAAGCTGACTTCATTTTGTAAATTATCAGGCATTAAGTAGCAGCCAGATAATCTGATTTCTAGTTTTAAGTTATTTACAAAATAGCTTCTCAGTTAAACTAGTAGTTTATGCCATAATAACTGATTTATGTACTTGCTAAAGGTACCTTTTGTATCTGCTGTGTATTATAGCAATAAAAGAATCATTTTGTTAGGAAAAAAAAAATCAACTTGTATTCTTTCATAATTTTTTTTTAATCCTTACCTGAGGACATTTTCATTGATTTTTAGAGAGGGGGGAAGAGAGAAAAAGAAACATCAACCGTTTGCCTCCAGCACGCGCCCCGACGAGCGCCTCTACTGGAGCCGGGGATGGGACCCGCAACCTACACGTGTCCTGACCAGGAATGGAACCCGTGGCCTTTCGGTGTGTGGGACGACGCTTCTACCGACGGAGCCACGCCCGCGCGGCCCATAATTTACTGATTTAATGTGCACATCCCCTGTCGAAATTCTGCATTATGTGATGTTAAACCTCTGCTTTCCCTGTTGGTAACGGAAATGCCAGCTCCATCTTCAAGTACAGAGGGAAGAACACAGAAGAACTAACTGGAAAAGTTTTACTTTCTAGTAGGCAGAATTTTCCGAAAGGTCAGATTGACCCGTGGCGCCAGAATCTTCCTGCGGACGGGGAGACTGTGATACCAGTGAGAGTTGGTCGGGGGGTTCATCATAAGCAAACTCCCGTGGGCCAGCGCAAGCCTGACCGCCTCCAGCCTCCGGGAGGGGCTTCTCCCTCGGGAGTCCTTATGCCGGAAGACGAAATCTCTGCAGGCCCCAAAGGAGACGGAGGCGATGGGGCTGCCGGGGGCCAGTTCCCTTTCGTCATCTCGGTGCTCCCCAATGTGGTCACAGCCATCTCTGTACCTGCAGCGAGAAGGCAAGCACAGCTCCCAGGACAGCGCCCTCCCGAAATGCGCCCACCCGGCAGCATCGGCCCTTACAGTGGGCAATGCTGCTCGGGGCACCCGGGGTTCTGCGAGGCTGGAGGGCTCCCCAGGTGAGCCACGCCCGGAGCCTTTTCACTGTGACCTAGTCCTAGTTATGTGCTTGAAAACCCAACCACCAACAGAAGCCAACAGCGTGTCCTCTAGGTCTCCTGGTTCAGGCAGGTAAACGTCTGTCATAAAAGGTCTCCCCCTGCACCTGGATAAAATCCATATTCCTTGCACAGTCAGGCCCTTGCCCACCTCTGAACTCACCCCCTCCTCCTCTCATCCACGGCTTTCTGGCAACATCGATGGGATTTTCACTCCATAGACTCTCCAAGATCCCTCTCTCTTCCTCCCAGTGGCTCTTCATTTAGTTCCCAGCTCCAACGTCAGCGCCTCCATGAGCCCTTCTCTAGCCGCCATCCCCTAAATCCAGAGCTCTCAACCTGCACGATTCTGCCCCACCCCAGACTGGGCAATGTCTGGAGACATTTTGGTTGCTGTGGCCGGGGAGGGGTTGCTACTGGCATGTAGGGGGTAAAGGCCAGGGACGCGGCTCCTCAACATCCTCCAGTGCACAGGATGGCCCACCACAGAATTCGCTGGACCCAAACATCAGTAGTGCTGCTGCTGAGAAACCCTGCCCTGAACCCAGACCCTTCCTCCCAGCCATTCTTGGTCAGATCAGCAAGACACTCACCAATGCCCGAAATTATTTCATTCCACTGGTCATCAGTTAATCACCTCTCAGTCCCCCTGCGCCATGAGCTCCATGAAACCGGACTGTTCATCCTAATCCACCCCCACAGCCCCGGTGCTCTAAAGAATTACCTGTTGTGCAAATGAATCCAATATGGTGGGATCCTAAACTCTCCCTTTTGGAAGAGGCAGAGGATTGATAAAATTCAGTGCAGTGGCCTAATAAAAAGGTAAACAAGTAGGGTGTCACCTGTTCACGAGCACGAAGTTGAAGGTCTGTCCAGTCACCAAAGAAACACGATCCCGGACTCGCTCGAGAACTGGGATCCAGGGCTTTGGAGACAGAGTAAGGCCTGAAAACGTGTAGGTCAGCCCAGCGTCGCCATACGTCGCCTGCTTCCTGGGCACGCTGTGCCACTTCCCAAACACCTGCACCTTGGCCAGCGCACCTGTGTGGAGGAAACACGGCAGCTCGGAGAACCAGGCAGGGGGGTGCCCTACACACTCACTCGGAGTAGTCAGGATTGAAAGGGAAGTAAAACGGGAATAACTTTTAATAACCTGACCGAGGACCCCCTCCTCAAAAGTCATCGTGGCTTGCCCCAAATTTTCATTTCAGAACAGTGATTCTTGTCCTACACTTAGAGAAACATGGTCTTAGTCCAATTTTTTCAAGACACCATAACTTAATCGCCTTAACTACAGAAGCAGAATAGAGGCCGAAGTGTGAGCAAGATAAAAGTTAGGGTACACACTAGGGTGATTTTGCCCACTGCGGGGACCAAGGGTATGGAGCCCCATGAAAGATGGGGCTAACACAGCTTAGTCTGTAGGCTGGGGTCTCCTGTGGGCTCTTCTGTGCTTCCTTCTGCTCTGCCACCTTGCAGTGGTCCCCAGCAGCATCCGCGTGACCTGAAAATTCAGACACTAGTCTGTGGGCGTGGGGCCCAGCCGTCGGAGTTCACACAAGCAACAAAGACCTCCAGGTGATGCTGAGAACACGATGCAGAATTACCCGGTCGTTTGCTGTCTCTCCTACTAGGCCAGTGGTTCTCAGCCCTGGCTGCACATTGGAATCACCTGGAAGTTCTTTGAAAACACTGAAGCCCAGGCTGCACCCCCAGCTATTCCAACTCAATTGATCTCAGTCAGAGCTCCGCATCTTTTTTCAACTTTCCCAGATGATCCTCCCAGGGGAGATTCACTCTAGTAATGTGTCAGCTCCCAGTGGGCAGGCAACCCTGGGTTTTTTTGGTGTGTTTTTTTAAAGTTTGTATCCCAAGCGCCTAGCAAGGGGTCTTGCCCCACAGGGGCCCAGAAAATATGTGCTGAATTAATTAACGAACTCATCAGTAATGAATGGCTCCTGCGCTCCGATTACTCTAAACAGAGACCAGTTTTATCAGGCAGGCCTTCAACACACACCCTGCAGTCCTCTGCTTACCTGTAAAATATTCCACCTCTTGCTCCAACTCTAGGAAAATCTCGTCCGCCTCGCCTTTGCCAAACAGGACTGTGTAATCGCAGTCCAGGCCCTCGGATCGAATGCGTCGCCAGCTGAGGGCTGCCGAGTCAACACCATTCCCTGGGCTTTCTCTCCTGGGCCTTTTCCTGGTGCTTCCCCCATCTTCTCCCAACTCTGCTGGGCCTGCTCCTGTCTGCTCCTGCTCCCTCTTTCCCAAAAGGCCCCCGAGAACCCTCTTCACCAGGAATCTGTCCATCCTGTCTCCCCAAAGCGAAGACCGGGAGTCCGTGGTGGGGCAAAGAGAGAGAGAGACACTGCCCAGGCTCTGTCCCAGATGCAAAAGTTTGCTCTATGGCAAAGTGACCCACAGCGGCATTCCTCCTTACTGTTCTCAAGTTTCCATTGCAAAGTTTAACACCGTGTCCTAGAAAGGAAGCAGAGGGTTAAAGCCGGCATGGTCCAGCCCAGAGTCTCCCACACCTGGCTGTTCTAGAATCAGCTGGCTACTTGCAAAAACCCAAATGCCTGCACTCCATCCCCAAGCACCCGAATTTTTAAAGACACCCCCCCCCCCAACACACACACACACCAGCCCCGGCCAAATTCACACACCACAGCCAAATTTGGAAACTACACTCCAAACCCTCACTTTACAAACGGGGAAACTAACACCAGGAGAAGGTAAGGGGACTTGCCCAAAGTCATCCAGAAAAGCAGTGTGTCTGTCTATCTATCTCCCTGTCCCCCACAGCCGCCTGCCCCTCCGGCATCAGTATTAAAATAGGAAAGATCCTCAAACCGATAGGATTCTGAATCTACATGTAAAAAAACAGTTCAACGTGACCCCCAGGCAAGCACGCGCAGCTCTGATAGGAAAGAACTGTAAACACGTGCGGGCGGTGGGGGTAGGGTGGGTGGGGGTGGGGTGGGGGCGGCGAGGGATCTGTTTAAAATCTCAAGCAGCACCTGCGCAGCTCCGAATCCTGCAAACCCAGCAGAAAGGGGGGAGGGAAGGAGAAAACACTCACCCCCAACGCCGCGAGGCTTCCGGGTGGAGCTGCACAACCAGCTGCTGCAAAATGCAGGCCAAGCTGCACCACAACGAGGAGGCGGGCGGTCTCCGGGCGCCACCTGCTGGCCGTCTGGGCGCGTTGCACGCGCTACCGCGCCTGGAGCTTCGTAGTTGCTCTGGAGGTGCTGAGGCTCACCTGTGGTTTGGGGGCCGCTGTTCCCGGCGCCTCTCCGAGAGAATTCATTTGTCGTCCCGGCAGGGAGTTGGGCTACCAGTATCTTGTCGCAGGTAGGAGCACGAGTCCTGTAGCCCGACCCAGTGGCTTCCATTTCTGTCCCCTCCACTCTAGCTGTGTGGCTCTTAACAGGTGACTGTCCTTAAAGTCTCTGGGCTCGCATGGCCTCATCGGTATAGGGAGGACTGTTAAACCTATGCCATGAGAGCACATGACCAGGATTAAATGAGAGGGCATGTGCGAAGTGCTTTCATGTTCCAAATGTCAGGGCCTGTTGCTGCTCCTAATTTCGGTTACTCTCTGTCTCCCGCAGTGGAATGAAAGCTCTGCAAGGTTGGGAGCTTTGTTCTGAATCTTCTTAGTGTACAATTCTGCAGGTTTTGACAAACGTACACAGTTGTGTGACCACCACCGCAATCTAGATCTAGAACAGTTCCATCACCCCACAAGATTCCCCGAGTCCCCAATCACTGATGTGTTTTCTTTCTCTATGGTTTTGTCTTTTCCAGATTTTTATTTTTATAAATCATACCATATATAGCCGTTTGTGTCTGGCCTTTTTCACTTAACAATGCTTTTAAGATGTATCCTTGTTGACTGCTGAATAGTATTCCACTGCACTGGGGCCCCACAGTTCATTACCCACTCACCCATTAGGGGACATTTGAGTTGTTTTCCAGTTCAGGACAATTACAAATAAATTCACTATAGAAGCTGGCTTTCTATTTTAAGCATATTTGGGAACTAGGATTTTCACCTGGGGATTATTATGATCTCACATTTCAAACAGATCATTTGGTAGGAAAGAGGGTGACCAGCTGGGATTGTAGCCAGGAGATGGAGAGCAGCAGCTGAATTCAGGCTTTATTTTGCAGGCAGAACCAAAAGGCCCTGTTGATGGTTTGGATGGGGGAGGGGGCGAGGAAGGGGCGGGGCAGAGAAGAATCCCAAGTGTTTGGGGGGGGCGGTGCAGTGGTTTCAGAGGATAACTAGGTTGGAGTTTAACCTTCATGACCTCAAAGTCTCCCCCAAACCTTACAGGCTGGGCACAAAGTCTGCCCCTTCTTAGCCACAGTGTGTAATACTATTTTAATGCTAATTTCACTCCCACCACTACTCCACCCGGGGGTACTTTTACCTCCCGCCCCCGCAGGGGTGCGAGGCAGGGACTTGCCCCCAGGCAGCGGCGTGGAGAATGAATGAATGAATGAATGAATAACAGCCCTGCCCGCGGCAGCCCCTCCCGCACATGCGCACCAGGCCCTCGCCGCCCCCAGCCCAGCCCACCCCCCCTCGGTCGGAGCATGCGCGCGCGGCTTGGCGCCAACTGCAGAGCGCCGGCGCCTGCGCCAGCCTAGCGGGTCCCCGGGCGGCGCGCGGTCGCTTCCCCCTCGGCTTCGGGATGATCGGCCAGAAGACGCTCTACTCCTTCTTCTCCCCGAGCCCCGCCAGGAAGCCACGTTCCCGCAGCCCCGAGCCGCCAGCCCCGGGGACCGGCGTGGCTGCCGTAGCCGAGGGGAGCGGCGATGCAGCGGTGAGGCACGGCGGGGACCTCTCGCGGGGCCGCGGAAGGGGGGAAGGGAGAGAGAGGGAGGAAGGCGGCGGGCCCCGCGCGACCGAAGAGTTGCAGAAACCCGCGCCTGACTTGGTAAACTGGGGTCTCGCGTCTCTAAAAACAGCCTCCACATGTTCCAAACCCGCTGCCTAGGTTCAAAACAGCCGCCGGCGGCCATGCTGAGGGGGCCAGCCAATAGGGGCGAGCCTCGGAGCCCACAGGGCCAATCAGAGGCGAGGGGGCCGCCCTTCTCGGCTGGCGCCCAATCGGAGGAAAGGAGGGGCGGGACCTCGGGGAGGGTTTTTGCCGCGAAAAGACCGCGTGGGGACGCCTAGCGGCGGGGCGGGCGGGGCGGGGCGGGGCGGGCGGGGCGGGGCGGGGCGGGGCGCCTGGGTGCGGGGCTTCCCCTCCTGCGAACCGCTCCCCTCCGCCCCTTATCGGTGCCAAAGGCGAAATTGGGGACGCGGGCCTGCGAGTGCGGGGCTAGGCTAAGGCGTGCGTCCCCAGAGTCCGGTTTTGCAGCGAGCGCCCCTCCGAGCGCGGCTGAAACCCAGGGATGGGCGTCCTCTGCCGTGGGCCTCTGGGCTGGGGGCGGAACCTGCGGGCGCCCGGGAGAGGCCCGCTGCGGCTCCTGACTCGTGTCCGCGGGGACCCCTTGCAGGCCAACCCCTCCAAGAAGGCCCGGGCGGAGCAGGAGGAGCCCGGCACACCGCCCTCGTCGCCGCTGAGCCCCGAGCAGCTGGTGCGCATCCAGAAGAACAAGGCCGCGGCCCTGCTCAGGCTCGCGGCGCGCAACGTGCCCGTGGGTTTCGGCGAGAGCTGGAAGAAGCCCCTCAGCGCAGAGTTCGGGAAGCCCTACTTTATAAAGGTAAATGAGCGGCGGCGGGCCCAGGCCTCGCCGTCTCCTGTTTTCCCTCCGTGAACGTCCTTTTCCCGTGAAGGGTGTAAAATAAAACCTGTGCTGTTTGGAATCCGCTCCTTTAATGTTAGAGTTTGTGAAAGACTTTTTTAAGATGATACCACGGCTGCTTTTAATCCATTTAGTGAGTCTGCTATCGAGGGAAGGGCGTCCCAGTAAAAACCACTCGCCAGACTGCTCGGGACCTGGCTCCGCCCTTTAAAAGGGGGGGAGGGGTTGACAACAGGCAATCAAAGCGCGGAGGCCAATCAGCTTTGACCCTGCCCAAAGAAAGGGCGGGAATTGAAGAGTGCTGTTTTTTATTTGCTGGGTTTTTCTTTAGAAAATTATTTAAAATTTTTTTTATTGATTGGTTTTAGAGAGAGAGAGAGAGAGAGAGAGACAGAAACATCTCTAAGTGCCCTGACTGGAGATCGAACCTGCAACCTTAGCCTAGTGCTCTAATCAACTGAGTTCTACCTGCCAGGGCAAAAAAAAAATTTGGATGTAAAACAAAGCGAAAGAGTTAGATAATGCTTAAGTTAACTTCCTTATTGAATTCACATGCTTTTCATTGAGAACCTGATTTTAAATCTAGTTTCTCTTTCAGCTAATGGGATTTGTTGCAGAAGAAAGAAGACATCACACTGTGTATCCACCCCCGCACCAAGTCTTCACGTGGACCCAAATGTGCAACATAAGAGACGTAAGTACAGGTTGTGGATGAGATTTCGGAAAAGAAGTGTGGCAATCAAGTAGTATTTCTTAATTAGGGGCACTGGGGTTAAGCCACTGTCCATAATTCAGTAATAAGTAAAGTAATAAAACTGAGATTTGTCAGGCTATATTTTATTTATTTATTTATTTATTTTTAAACATATCTATTTCAGAGAGAGGAAAGGAGGGAGAGAGAGAGAGAAAAACATCGATGATGAGTCATTGATCGGCTGCCTAGCCTGCAACCCGGGCATGTGCCCTGACTGGGAATCGAACCCCGATCTCCTGGATCCTAGGTTGACACTCAACTGCTGAGCCACGCCAGGCCAGGCTATATTTTAACCTATATTTACTCTCTCTTTTTTTAACATAGACCGTGTGTCTCTATATGCTCTCACTGCTTGTATTTTATTTAATCCTGAAACCAACCCCAGACCAGTGTTAAATATTGTGGTGGTAGTGAGGAAACTGAGGCATGAAGCAGTTAGTCCTGTTCATTTGGTTCTAGTCAACCCCAGCCTTGCCTCCACCTCCTGTTCTTGTACTTCAGAGTTGAACAGTGGGGCAGTCCTCTCCTCACTTCGTCTGTTGAAAACCAACTAGATCCATGGCACCACACTGAAGCCAGTTTTCCTCCACCTTTGTGATCTGGTTTTCCTCTAAACCTCCCAACTATGTTTAGTGTTTGCTTACACCAGAGGTTTTTACACTTTGTTCTTACTCTTTTCCCTCCCCTCGTTTGTAAGTTGAGAGCAGGATTCCTATTAGATAAAAGTGAAATAGGTGAATAAGCCATCTTGATAAGGCTGCTGGGCCGAATACTTAGCAAACTTCACAATTTTCATTTTAGAGGAAGGACTTTGGATACAGCTCCTCGTTTCTGAAGTTAAAAAAAAAAAAACTAGTCCTTTTAAATTCAGTACTTTTCGCCTTTTTTCAATAGTATGTCCAGTTTGGAATTCCAGGGATCGACGTAAATAGGGAAGAGTAAGAAAAGAGCATGAAACTGGATCAGATGGCCCAGAGTGGCTTCTTTGCAGAAGAGCATGCGGAGGTTACCTGGCTCCTCCAAGGTTGTCCCTTATCCAGGACCAGGACTAGGACTGGAAAGCTTCCGTGCTCGGACAGCTTGCTTCATGCTGGGGACAGTGTGAGCACCAGCAAAAGCTTCCTGATTATGGGAATGTCGAAAGCTGGGTTTTGAAGGGTGAGGTGTATGTCGGCTCTGGAAGATTGATTCTATGGTACGCCTTGAGCAGAAGCGTGAGAATGAAGCAGAGGTGGGCGGCCCGTGATGGTGACCTAATTACTTTTCACTGCATCTTGCCGCCTACTCCCATGGCTCTTGACCTGAACTCATCTGCTCTCCTTCCTTAGAGGATCTAGGGAAACGGGCCCCTTTCGTAGGCTGCCAGTGTGGCACTCGAATTGCTTCAATTCATTGAACAGCAACTTGGGGTGTGTCTATGGAAATTTAAAATACACTTACTCTCTGACCAGCAACTCCACTGTTATGAATATTCCATAGAAATAAAACCAACAGTGTGGAAAGATATATGTACTGGGGTGTTTACTGCATGACTGTTTGTAATGGGAAACAAGCTGACTGCCCATCGGGGACTGGGCTATATTAGCTGGAAGGATGCCCAAAGTGTGTGACATGAGAAACACGAGGACGTAGGGTAGTGAGTGCAATAACCTCTAATCTATAGGTAATTAAAACTGGTTGAATCAGAACGAGACGAGAACTGGGAGATAACTAACCACTTGGTATGTTTCTGGGTGGTAGTACTTGTTTCCAAGGGTGTATTTACTTTTGTAACTTGACAAATGAACGGGATGAAAAGCAAAGTTGACCCCAACTTGTTTCAAATACCTGTGTCAGAAGGGAGGGGGCAGTGTGGCAGGGTGACTGAGTGAAGGAGAATTTGGTAATGGAAAGGAAGGTGCAGGTCACCTGCTTTCTTCTGCGGGTTCTTAGTTGGGTCAGCTGGGGGGGCTGCCCTACTCGTTACCATGTCCCTTTGTGTAGGTCATCGGGCAGCCCAGTGTTCAGTTCCACTGCCTACAATAGAGCATTGTTTAATTTGTCACCCGGTATTTACAGGTGAAGGTTGTCATCCTGGGACAGGATCCATATCACGGACCCAATCAAGCTCATGGGCTCTGCTTTAGTGTTCAAAGGCCTGTTCCACCTCCGCCCAGGTACAGTTGCTTCATAGATGCCTCAGGTCCAGTTGCAGTTTACTCTCAGATGTGTTCTTTGCAAATGATGGGTGTGCTTATTTGGGGGACTTTCGCTAGCCTTTGGAGCAGGATTTCTCCTTGTCAGCACTAGTGACTTTTGGGGGCTGGGTCTTTGTGGGGGAGAGGGTTGGTCCAGGGTATTGGAAGATGTTTAGCAGTACCTCGTGGCCTCTACCCAGCAGATGCCAGCAGCACTGCCCCCTAGAGTAGAGAGTTCTAACAGTGGCAATGAAAATGTGTTTAGACATTGCCAGATGTCCCTTTTGGGACAGAAATCATCCCTCTTTAAGAACCACTGCTTTAGAGGATTTTTATAAATAAGTATATAGAGATCAGAAACTAATTGAGCATCAATCGGAAGGGAGGTTGTAACTCCTGGGCCAATTTACTTAAGTCTTCCGAAATGCTGTTCCTTAAACTCAAACATGAAGGACTCTGGCAGGGTTACCTGTCAGCAGGAATGGCGGTATTGCCTCATGAATCAGTGCAGTTTGCTCCCTTGTCCCATTGGGCTGGCTTTCCACGCTGTAATTAATGCACATGTCTGTTGGAGGTTGCCGAACTTTCAGAATTGTGCTTAAGACTGTCTTTTGGTTTTGTGTTTTTTTTCCTTCCGGCTTGCTTTCAGTTTGGAAAACATTTATAAAGAGCTGTCTACAGACATAGATGGTTTTGTTCATCCTGGCCATGGAGATTTGTCTGGGTGGGCCAAGCAAGGTAAACCAACCACTGCTACACGTCTCGGGCAGATTCCAGTAATCTCTTTCCTGTCCACTTGCTTGTAAAAGATAGCCATGAGGACGAGAGGGCCCTAATAAAAGGGCTAACCTTGCAAAGTTTCCCCTTTATTATTATTTTGTTTGTTCCCCTAACCTAACTTTGACCATTTAGAAGGTGGCCTCACTTTTGCCATTTCAACATAGGTTGTGGCTACGGGACTTTTTTCTTTTTTTAAAAAAACTAAATTTTTTTTTTTTAAGATTTTTATTGATTTTTAGAGAGAGGGGAAGGGAGAAGGAGAAAAACATCGATGTGAGAGTGAGATACCCAATCGGCCGCCTCCTGCACACCCCTCACCAGGGGATTGAGGCCAAAACCCAGGCATGTGCCTGGACTGGGAATTGATCTGCAAACTTTCAGTGCATGGGACGGCACCTAACCAACTGAGCCACACTGGTCAAGGCTTTTCTTTTTTTTTTTAACAAATAAATTATAACCAGGATAAAGAATATTTACCCTTTGGTTTCTTGCATTTAGACTTTTTTCCCCCCAGTGAAACACTTTGGCCCCCTTTTGTTATTTTCTGGGGTTATTTAATATCACTTAGGATATGGTTTAAAAGCAGTTCTTTCTGATGACCGCTGGTACATAACACACATTCACTGTTGCAAACTTGGAAGGTGTTGAAAGTGCAGAAGTGAAAGTTGAATGCGCTCTGATAGTGCCAAGAGGTGCCCAGCGGTCTGTTGAAATGCTTTCTCTGTGACCAAATTTTAGCTAGCAGCTCTGGATCCCATCCTAAGAATGCTTTCCTCATGTGGTTAGCCCTGTCCATGGGTATCTGGCCGACTCGTTCAGCCTGGCTTTAACCTCTTTCTGTGGTATGTTTGTAGGTGTTCTCCTACTCAACGCTGTCCTCACGGTCCGGGCACATCAAGCCAATTCTCATAAGGAGAGAGGTTGGGAGCAGTTTACCGATGCGGTTGTGTCCTGGCTAAATCAGAACTCGAGTGGCCTTGTCTTCTTGCTCTGGGGCTCTTATGCTCAGAAGAAGGGCAGTGCCATCGATAGGGTATGTGGTTTTTAACAGTTTCAACCAGCTGAGAATTCAGGAATCCTTGCAGTGCGGTCCTGGAAAATCTATGTCATAAATTGAGGCTTGTTTTCCCTTAACACTGATAACTAGGGTTGGGTTTCCCATTGAAAACTGAACAAATTTAGGCAAATTATAGTAACGATTAGTGGTGTATGAGGAAAGCAACTGGTCAACTTCTGATTTAATGTAGTTACTAAAACATAGAAAGGTACACAGGTCCCTGGCTACCATTCAGTTAAACGTTACAATAAAGTCAGCGATTTCAACTGGTGCGCCACAAGAATTTTTAAAACATGCAATACCTGACTATTTAGAGGCACTGACCTCTTTTCCCCTAGATTGTCAAAAAAATGACAACATTGAACACAATAGTTGTCCGGTGTGAATGAATCAATTATGTATATATTTTTTGGTCAGATCAGCAAAAATGTATTTTTTGGTGTGCCGCAGAATTTTAGGAATTAGTTTATGTGTCATGAAATGAAAAAGGTTGAGAATCACTGATCTCTACCCAGTTGTCCAGCCAGAAGTCCTATTCATAACACCTCCCTACCTTTTTCCCCCTTCTTCTCCCCGCCCCCCATCTCCAGCCAGTCATTCGTAGCCCGCCTTCTCTCATTACTGTCTCTTACACCCGCCCCCACCAGAACACCTTTGCCTTGGTTTAGGCCCCTCTGATCTTGCCTAGAGCATTCAGATGCTTTCTCCCTAGAGGCCTTGACTTGGGCTGACAGCTGGGGTCTTTGGCATGGCCTTGGTCTGCCTCTCAGCCAGGGCTTTCCTCCTCACTCTGAGCTCCAGGCTGACTGTCCCTCCCAGATTTGTTCCGTGCCCCACTTCCCTGCCTGCCTTTGAATGCCTTGTTTCCTTTGTCTTTGTAGAGGTCTCTTCCTTCCCCAGAGGCTTACTAACTCATCCTTCAAAGCTCAGCACAGCTCACATTTCCAGGGGCCTGTATGGCATGCCAGACAGGGTGCTAATAAGTACTTGACCTCAGTTACTTCTCTTAACCCTTTGCGGTCGTATTAAATTTGGACATGGGTGTCGTACTGGTCGGAATTAATTTCCATTGAAAGAGCAGTGATACATAACATGCAAGATTATGAAGGATAAACAAGAGGAATTATGAACTGATACATGAATGAATAGAGTTAAGATTCGTACGGTTCCTTGCTGTGGTGGCTGAGAGCAGACATACGACCGGAACGGTAAAAAAGCTTTGGTGGCTGAGAGTAGACAAATGACCGCAAAGGGTTAATACTCTGTACGCATTCATCCATTCGTGCTTCTGCAGTAACTAGAAGCTAGGCGCTGTTGATATTCCCAATTTATAGATGAAAATGAAGTCCGGCTTTGGGAGGCTCAACACCTTCCTGTGGCTACACAACTAAGTGGCAAAGTCAGGACTTGAACCCAGGTGGTCCAGCTCCAGGCTCTGTGCTCTTAACCGCAGGGCTGCCCGGCTTCAGTTAAGGTGCCCCCTGGGCCAAGCAACTTAAAGGCAGGGCCGTTTGAAAACAATTATTCGTTAGGTGGTTATAATTTAAATGCAGAAAAGACTAAAGAAGAAAACAAAAGTCTAATTGTCTTTCCTGCTCAGTTAACTACAGTCGAAATTTAAAAAATCAAAGTACTCCAGTTTCGTGGTTAGACAATTCAGACAGTAATGAGAGGTCTAAAATTTTTCCCTGAAGGAACTACTACAAATAGTGTTTTGGGTATCCCCCCCCCTCCAATTTTTTTAATGCAATTATCACTTTTTTTTTTAGTTGATATGTTTTGGAGGTCTCCACTTATCAGCATATATAGCTCAGCCTTGTTCTAGTAGCCATGGGGTGTCCCATTGTAAGAACTTGAGAAAAATATTTTTAGCCAGTTGCATAACACTGGATTTATATTGTTTTGTTTAATATATTTTTATTGATTTCAGAGACAGGAAGGGAAGGGAGAGGGAGAAATAGAACATCAATGATGATTTTTGATCAGCTGCCTCCTGCACGCCCCCTGCTGGGAATCGAGCCCGAAACCCGGGCATGTGCCCTGACTGGGAATTGAACAGTGATCTCCTGGATCCTAGGTTGATGCTCAACCACAGAGCCACCCCAGCTGGGCTATATTGGGTTTTACCTGGATAAGCAGTGCTGCCATGAACCTCCTTAAACCTGCATCTTTTGTAGGTACATACCTCAGGGTGTCCTTTAGCAAATGTGTTCTCAGTGGTGGAATTGCTGGGTCATAAGATTTGAGCACTTAACTGCATAGATGGTGTCTGTGGGAGGCTGAGACTCATCCTCTGCAGCCTCAGAGCCTGTCAAAGGTAGTTGCTCCACAAATGAGTGAGTGCGCTGATGTTCTAGTGTGGACTCTGAAGGCACATAAATACACTTGGCAAGGTGGGGGGATTTAGCAAGGAGATTGCAAAGCTGTCTTAAAGTGCAGCAGTCCCAGAGTCCCAGATGTGCCTTTAGTCACCCTCGCTCTCTTTCAGAAGCGCCACCACGTGCTGCAGACCGCCCATCCGTCCCCGTTGTCGGTGTACAGAGGGTTCTTCGGATGCAGGCATTTCTCTAAAACCAACGAGCTGCTGCAGAAGTCTGGCAAGGAGCCCATCAACTGGAAGGATCTGTGACCCTGAACTGGGGGGGAACCTGGCAGTTTCTAGAAGCTGCTATTGAAGTATTTGTCAGTGACGAAGTCGAGTTGAAAAAAATAACAATTTCCCTAGTGATTCTTAAGCACTGTGCATATGGGGAAGGAAGTTTCTGTAAAGTGGCCTCGAGTCAGGCTGCCCAGGAGTGGCAGCTTTATCCAGCAGAGACTGTACTGTGACCACAGGTCTCTTTGCAGCTTGGCTTTCGCCTAGGATACACATCATAGTTCTTGGAACAGAGAGGAAGTGGAAGTCTCTAGACTCTCCTCCCGTTTCCTTTACTGTTAAAGATGGGGAGATACGCACCTTTTTGGTATATAAGTGAGCTGCTCCTCGATTTTACTTGTAGGTTAAACTTTAGGCTGTAAGGTGTTGGGTGTTTTTATATAGAAAGGCCCCCTTTGCACATCCTGCTGTTCCAGTCTGGGCCAGGTCCGTCCAGTGCCCTTGGATCCTTTACCGAGCCCTCAGGCCCCTCCGTGGAGGAAATAGAACTTAAGATTTTTTTTACCAGTTCCCAGAAATTAGGGATCAACACTCTGATTGTAGCAGAGGTGAAAATTCCTAAGGAACGATCCCTGCTGTGAGCCTTCAGCCTGGCAGAGGCCCAGAGGAGCGGGCTGGGTCTTGCTGAAACTGTTCCCTGGGAGTTCCTGGGAATAGGCAGTGGAAGTTGAACTGGAATCGGACAAAGGGGAATTTTTTTTTTTAAGAGAGGGAAATGCTTTTCTCCCAGGTGTATCCTGAACGGGGTTCTTAAGCGTAGTGCCAAATGCTATTTTCTGGACAAACCACTTTAGGATGCCTTTTTCTGCAACACTGGAGAATTTCACTCTTTTAAAAAATACTTATGTGGATGTATATATGTATTTTTTTTAATCCTTTGTTTAAGAGACCATCTTTACTAGGTCTGCACCCCCATCCTAGATCCTGTTAAAGATGCTGTTTTGCTGTTAGCTGGATTCAAAGTTAAACCTGCTAGAGTTTGGTAATAAAAGGTAGTTGAATTTTGCTTTGTGCAATGCCCTGTATCCTGTGTCCTGCGTACCCTTCACCAGTCTGCTCCTTCTGGGCCTGGGCGTCAGAGGACGCCCTTGGGCTGTCCTTGGGCTGTTGTCGCCGCGGCAACCACTGGGCAGGAAGGGCCGCCTCCGGGCCTCCCTTCCTCTCCCCTCCCCTGCCCTCCCCCGGTGGAGCAGTAGGCCGGGCTTGGGTGAGCGCGGGGCGGGGTGCGGGCGGGACAGTGGCCCGGGGCCTAAGTCGGGCCCTACTCCAGCCCCGAGCTGCGCTCTGAACCCCGGCCCCGGGGGGAGGCTGGTTGGGGCAGGGTCTGCTGAGACCGCAAAGGGCCGCTTCAGCTGGAAAGCATTCTGCAGAGATCTCGGCGAGCCTGTCAGGGCTGTGTCCTGCCGAACCCGAGACCGCGACCGCGAGGGGAGCTTCCCCACCCTCCCTCTCGCAGACTTTCCAGGAAATCTGAAGCTGGGGTGTGAGGCCAGGACGCTGGGAAGACGCGAGAGGCCCTCTGACCTGCCAGCACTGCGGGAGCGGCAGGGGTGGCCCACAAGGTGAAAGGCTGGATGGATGCCCCTGGTGTCAGATGGAAAAAGTAAAAGGGATCAGGAGGGCTGGTCACACGTGTGCCTGTATTTAAGAGTTAGAACGCGTGCACCTACGCCCGCACAGACATTTGTTAGGACTTCCTTTCCCTTGCCAATCTCTCCCTCCCAGCCTTAGTTTTCGCAGGCTTGAAGAGCAGGGCTTGTGATCCCACGCTGGGCCATCAGCAAGCAGGCCTTCACAGAAGGAAGACAACAAAGATGCATTCTTCATCCACCCTTTAGTAACTTGGGGGTCCTGTCCTCAGCACTACAATGGTTCCCCTTATCCAAGGGAGAAACGAGGGGTTACTATTTCTGCAGGAAGACAGGAAGCTGTAAGCTCTGAGTTACCATAAAGAATTCAAACAGCAAACTCATTTTTTAAAATACATTGAATCATCTTAGTGATGCTTTAAAGGGAACACAGAGCAGCATCTTAAATGGTCTATGACTCCCCCTTCTCCCCCAAAATAATACAAATTTAATCATTGACCTTTTAGGAACAAGGCTCATTGTGATGAACTTTTAGCTACGTAGCTGTAAATTTTTTTCACGTTTTCAAATTTGTTGCATTTATAAGAGCACTGGGTATGCAAAAATGAAAGGCAAGCTTGGCTTTTTAGGTCAGGGGTCAGCATACTTTGTAAAGGGTCAGATAGTAAGTATTTAAGCTTTGCAGCCATCCTGTCTTAGACCTACTCAACTCTGTTAACAGAGATAGCAGACACGTGCAAAATGCAATCGTTAACAGGTGTGGCTGTGTGCCAATAAAAGTTTATAGGCACTGAAATTGGAACTTAATATAATTTACACGTGCCATGAGATCTTTTTTTTCCCCCCCAAGCATTTCACAAATGTAAAATCCACTCTTAGTTTGAGAGCCACAGGAAAACAGCACAGGCTATAGTTTGCAGACCCCCATTCTAGGTGCTCCTACTCAGACACCAGCAATGTTAGAGCCCAACTGCTGCATCTTCCCACTGTCCCGGCAGTTCTGTGTGGCTCGCTGTGGAGCATGTGAGAACCTGGCCAAAAATGATTTCTGTCTCCCATCTCAGGCTAGGAGAAGGGGATCTGCTGAGGGATTTTGGGAACACAAGGAAGTCAGATACACAAAATGTCCTGGGAACCCTAAGTTATAAAATAATCATGTCCAAGTCACTATCTGATCGGAGTCCAGCAGGGCAAGGTAGGGGAATATCAACTGTTTGTTTTTTATAGACCAGCATGTTAACATGCTTCCATGATTAAAGAAGATAATACACTTCCTCCCTTTACAGTTCACTTGCTTTGGTTTGCTCCTGGCATAAAAAATCTTGGGAAGAGTTTTGTTTTTTTAAATATATCTTTATTGATTTCAGAGAGAGGAAAGAAGAGGGAGGGAGGGAGGGGGAGAGAGAGAGAGAGAGAAAGAAACATCAATGATGAGAGAGGCATTGATTGGCTGCCTCCTGCACATCCTGGACTGGGGATCGAACCATGATCTCCTGGATCCTAGGTTGATGCTCAACTGTTGAGCCATGTCTGGCTGGGCCTGGAAAGGGTTTTGGATTGGAGAAACAAACTTTGTGGTGTGTCTGTGTGTGGCAGTGGCTTTTTACCTTTGTCAAATCTTGGAGATGTACAAGGTATGGGCTCTGGGAACTTGGAAGGTCCTGGGGTGTTGACTGGTGGTGACTCAAGCTGAGAAAAGATTGGACCAAACACCTGTTGGAGACCACCTGCTGGAGACGGCCTCTTTTCCTATTTAGGGTCCTGACACTTTTGACCTGGGTGTTACAGCCTAAAGTCACCTGTTGATGATCCCAGTTGGAACCAGTTTTTACATTTTTGGAGCATGTTTGGAAATGCAAATGTTGGTGAGTGGGGCAGACCTGGAGGTCTATACTTTGCGCTCTGCTACTCAGTTGTCTATTTCCTGTGTCTGTGTTTGGGAGTGAAGGAAAGGAGGGTCCAGAGGCTTCAAACAAGCAATTAGTGCTCCTCAACTCTCACCACGGAGTCACCTGGGGAAACTTTATTTATTTATTTTAAATATATATTTTTATTGATGTCAGAGAGTGGGAGGGAGAGAGATATAGAAACATCAGTGATGAGTCATTGATTAGCTGCCTCCTGCATGCCCCCTACTGAGGGTCAAGCCCACAACCCGGGCATGTCTCCTGGATCATAGGTAGATGCTCAGCCTCTGAGCCACGCTAGCTGGGCTCCTGGGGAAACTTTAAAAAATATTAATGCCTGGCCCACTCCCAGAAATTGATTTAATTGGCCCTCAGGAGGAGGAGACATAGGCATGTTTATAAAGCATCTGGTTTGCAGCAGGACTGGCAACTTCTTTTCATGTGGTCAGTTCATTTTTTTTCTCTTTTATTTTGGCAAATGATATGTATGACTTTGTATTTGTTCGGTATTTGAAGAAATATATTATTCTATATTAGGTGGGAAAAGTTTGTGAATAACTTTGGTTTCGAGCCTTCCATTGGCTTCTAGAAATGTCTTAAAGAGAGTGTCAAGGGAGAGCTGAGCCACCAGAAAGAGTTCTTCATCTGAGCGTGTGTGTGCTTAGAGTGGAGAGTGTTTCTAGTCCTTTTGAAAGCAAGGAGTTTCATTCGATTTTATGAAGTGCCCGCTGTGAGCAAGCCACTATTCCGGAAGCTCACTGTCTGTTGTTTCATTTAATTTTCTCACCCATGTGGTGAAGTAGTTGGGTGAGGAAACTGGCTGGGCCTTTTGCCCAGAGCCACAGGTACCAGGGCTAAGATTCAAATCCACGGCAACCTGATTTCAAAGCCCAATAGCCTTGTCACTATTGACACTCTGCCCAGGCCATCATTATTTGCTGTCATGGGGAGTTGAAATGGAGTCTAACATTTTTTTCCTTGACTTACAGATGGCTTTCCTGGGAAACACAGGACGCCTGTCATTTGAGGGGTGCCTCTTTGAAAGGATCGCATGAGATACTCTGGAGTGAAGTAGTCTTGATAAATAATTTTAACCACAATCATAGGGGCCGCCGATTCTCAAGGACTCAGGTATGCAGGCATCGTGCTAAGCCCTCAACCCGTGTAGTTTCATCTTCAACTCCTAAAAGATAAGGCACTATTCCAGGGGACAGCTGATGACACAAAGGCTCCAGGAGGCAGGCAAGAAATGCACTTCCCACTTACCAGTCCAGTGGAGAAAATCCCAAGAAGTCTACTATTGGGTGACTTTCCTTCTGGGAAAACAAGCCCCCGAATGAAATAGCTGCTCCAGCAGGGCGAAGGCTGCACCTGGCCCAGCCGCCAGGTAAGCTGTTCCGCATAAACCCCACATTCGCCGGTTTTCCACCTTCCTCCTGGTTTTCTGGAGCACAATGCCCTTTTGTGTGCAGCCTCTGCTTTCCCGCCCGGGCTCCAGTTTGGACCTGGAGGTGACCTTTGTCCCACATGCGGCCAGCCCTCCCCACGGGGCAGAACATTCTGTAACTGCCCTGGGTGCTGGGCTTCTGGCCCTAGCAAGAGCCAGCTGACCCCCAGTGGGAATGGAGATCTTTTGGGTTGGCTTTTCCCCAAGTCCCCAGAAATGGGAAACGTTTCCTTGAATGGCATTTGCATTGAGAACGTTTTACCAAAATCTTTCCCGGAGAGAGCAGCCAGGTGGTTTTTGATGGTGATCACCTGAGCCTGTTCACCAGGAGCTTGATCCAGAGGCCGTTGGTTTCCCAAACGCCCCACAGCCTGCCCGCGGTTGCATTTCAGCGTGCCACAGGAGGGCCAGCATGCCTTTATATTGCTTACGGCAGCTTGGACTTTAGATACCTCCTGGCTGAGGTGTCTGAGAATTTTGAAGTAAAGCAAGTTATGGGCGGGATTGAGAGGTTTGGAAAACGCCGTGCTAATGCTTTGCCGTGAGATCCTTTCCCCCTTCGCCTGGGCTGTGACTGCTCTTTGGTGCCTTGAAGGTTAAGTGCATCCGGGATATTTTTAAACTGGCAGGGGCCGGTTAATCTAAAAGTGACATTTACAGTCACGGCAGGGAGCAGCTAGCCGGCTTAGACTCGGGCCCTCGGCAAGCAAGGAACGTGGAGGACAGGACCCTGGGTGCCCAGTTGAGGGGACATGGGACAAGAAAAGGCCTAGAGAGAGAAGTGGTAAGTGAGCTCGCCCAGCCTGGGGTCAGGGACTTGGAGCCAGCGTCCAAGTGGACGGGATTCGATGCAGAGCAGGGACAGCCCCTGTACAGGTTCGCGCACGTGGGCTCTCCGGGGGCACTGCAGTCCCTGCTGCTCACAGGAAGCTCATCCCAAGGGCTCTGAATGGAACAGATGAAGGAGAAGGGCCTTTCTTAGCTTCTATAAATGGTTATGTTGCTGGGAATCCCTGTATGTACTGATTAGTCCCATACACTGAAATGGCTTAGGGCTTAGGTTTACCTAGAAGGAGGTTCTGTGATCTTTGTTGTTGTTGTTGTTCCCCAAACTTGTCTTAAGGAAAAGTATTCTGTTTCTCTAACTTGCTCACTTTTTTAAAACAGCAGATTCTTCAGAGTAGAGCATTGATCGTGTTTCTGTGTTGCTAGAAAGACATAGTTTTCTTTCATTTTTAAACAATCGTATTGCGAAGTAAAATACTAAACAGTGCAGAGGAAAAGGGGGCATCTCCTTGCTCCCTCTTTCAGTCTGTCTGTCTGTCCCTCCTCCTGGAAGGAGCTACTGTGTGGTTTGGTGTCAAACTTCCCAGGCTGTGTTTCCCGAAGGCCTCTTATTCTTCGGGTTTATCTGGTACATAACTGCATCTTTCACACCGATCAGTATTATTATTTTAACATGCATGGGGCTTCCCCAGAGGTAGGGTGACCCACCACCCGGATTCGCCAGGACTGAGGGGACTTCCCAGGAAGTGGGCCTTTCCACTTAAAAACCACAAGGTATAAGTGTTGTTTTAGAAATGTTTTCCTTCTGACAACGTCTTGGGAGCTCTTTACAAGATGTGATTTCTTTACTGACCTCTCCAAGTTTTAAATGGAAAGACCCAGCCAATTCTCAGGTAGGTGATTGGAGGTGCAAACATTTGAAAAGTTCGGAAAAGGCGGTTTATGTTTATGCAAAGGAGTTTTATTTGCTCTGGTAAGCTCCCTCCTACTGTGATCACCTTTAGAACTGAGGTAGAAATGTGAGTGTTACATTGTCACAAGATACTCCATCTTTATGGCCAAATAAGCATTTTAATCTGCTGAAATGGAGGTTGTCTGAAAATCTTATCCCTGTAGAGACTTTGGGGTCCCTTATTCTAACGCTTCTGGATTTTAACTCAGGGATCCTGAACTTCAGAGGGTAGTATCTACCTGGGGAAGCCTGGAAGCGTGGTCAGAAATCTTGTGTTTTATCTGCAGATTTCAAGCATATATCAGATTCTATTCTAAAAGAGCTCTCAGTGTGTTATACCAGGGAACTCATCGCATGGCATAAGAGGCCCTGTTCCTTTGTCCTAGGGATCCAGGACTTCTTGTACTGGATGGGCCTGGTGGCACAGCAGGAAACCTGATTATTGAGAGATTGGCACATGCCAGGCGGGTACACACTAGGACAGTCCTGGGGGGAGGTGTTATTTATTCCACAGACCAGGAAATCAAAGTTCAGAGAATTTCCATGACAGGCCCAGGTCAATCAGGTGACAAACAGCAGAGTCGCCACCCAGGTCAGCCTCATGCCAGAAGTGCTGCTCTCAACCTCTCTGTGCCCCGCCCACCTGAGCACCCTCACATGTGCTGGGGCCCCGGAACACAGCCACACTCTTCAGATAGCCCTACGTTATGTGCCTTTCTGGTTGGACTCACTGAAGCCCTCCCCTTTTCAAATCAGATTAAATCATGGGTAAGAGTGACATTAAAGGACAGCCCCGGACGCACTCTCCTTTCTATTTGGAAGTAAAGGGGTCACAGGCTCCAGTAGTAACGAGAATAATTTGTTGTTGGGACACCCGGTCCCTTAGCAGGCTCTCCACTCTGTTCTCAGGAAGGCTGTGGTCTCCTATTGCTGCACTCCCAACATAGCGGGGCTGTTGGCACCCTCCTGGGTTTTGTATTTTTTTGTTTTTAATATGTCTTTATTGATTTTAGGGAGAGGAAGGGAGAGGGAGAGAGAGAGAGAGAGAAACATCAATGATGAGAAAGTTATTGATCAGCTGCTTCCTGCACGCCCCCGACTGGGGATCGAGCCCTCAACCCGGGCATGTGCCCTGACCGGGAATCGATGAGCCACACTGGCCGGGCAAGGGACCCTTCTGTTTGGAATGATAACCATGTAAGGTGGAGAAGGGGCTGTGGTTCCAAGCAGTCTGGGGAACACCGGGCTGCCTGTGGGGATTCCTGTTCCATCTGCTTCCAACATTCCCTCCACCTTCCTGCCTGGCGCCTCCTCCTGGCTAAACCACACTCCTGGTGGCAACAGAAGCATCCTGCTTGGAGAACACACGCCTTCCCTCACCTCGCAGACCAAGGCTGGGTCCCTGCCCCGTGCACAGCACAGGCCTCTCCTTGGGGACAGTGCTGGCTGTGCGCCCACGCTCCTCTGTGGTCTTCCACGGTGAGGGGTAAACCCACGCGGGCAGGGCCGCTGCCGCGCTGCCAGGGGCTCGGGAACTGCCCGCTGCTGGACCCTGCTGGACGCGGGAGTGGCTGAAGGAGGCGCCCAGGAAGAGACGGGAAGGGGGGTGGAATTCCACCCGCGAAGGTGGCAGGGGCCCAGGGCCTCGGGTGAGTGGGACAGTCCGCTTCAGTGCTCACTGCAGGGATGACTCGTGAGACGTTAGTGGAACAGATGATGAGCCCGATTAGCCTTTGAGACGGTGGAACAAATTTTCCACTGGAGGTAGGAGACCCGCTCCTCTCACATTTCTCCAAGGCAGGGGCCGGGCTGGAACCATTTGGGCCACTTTTGCCTGGTCTGGCAGATCAACCCCCATCAAAAGTTCAGTTTGGAGCCTGGCCAGGAACTCATTTGGTTAGAGTGTCTTCCCGATACGCCAAGGTTGCAGGTTTGATCCCCGGTCAGGGCACATACAAGAATCAACCAATGATGCATAGATAAGTGGAGCAAAAAATCAGTGTCTCTCTCTCTCTCTCTCTCTCTCTCAAATCAGTTTTTTTTTAAAGTTTGGTTTGGCTCACCAGGCATTAATTGAGCACCTACAGTGTGCCAGGCAGTGCCAAAGTGAACATCCTAAGTCAGCACTCCTGGGGAACCCTGGGACTTTTGGTAATCTGAGCCTTTTCCTGAAATTCACAGACTTTTCTCAAATGTGTTTTCCTCTCCAAAGTTGTTCCCAAGTCGGTGGCCCATGCAGCTGCAAGCTTGCTGGACTCTAACATCAAGTGGTTTGGGATTTGGCACAGAAGCTCAGGGATGTAGATATTTTATGCTTATGCTAATAGCATTTGCTGGGATTCTCTGGAGACCCAGATGCTCTGACATGTGATAAGTTTGAGAACTGGTGTCTCTCCCTGGGCCTTGTTTCTGGATTTCTGACTCCTCCCATTTAAGATGGTAGCTAGTTAATCAATTGAATCAACAGCCCCCTCACCTCCACCTAGTGCAAATCTTGGCTCTGAAGTCAAGCAGAACAGGTTTGAATTTCATGTACCTCCAAGCTGTGTGACTTTAAGCAAGTCACTCCTCCAATCTGGGCATTGGGTTTTCATGCCTGATTTGTGAACTAGGATGATAATAATAATAATAATGTGAAATAGATAAGATTAATACTTCCTTTGTAGGGCTGCTGTGAGGAGTAAACGAGATTCTGGATACAAGACACTCGTGATAATGGAAGGCGTTATTATTTATTCCTATAAGGCGCTTTCATTAGCATTTGTAGTTAGGGAGTAACAGAGCAGAATCTCTTAGAGGTGAGGGTTGCAATCCTGTTGCTCTCCCTGGGCATTTGTCCTTGGGGTAAGGAAGTGTGCATCAGCACCCTTGTTCACAAGCACAGGGTTAGGTGAGGTTCTTGGATTACACAAGGTGTGTGCCTTCTCAAGTCTTACGGTTTGTAGGGAGATATGCCTCCTTCCACTGTCACCTGAAGGTTGTCACATCTTCTTCAGATGCAAAAATATTAAAGAAACCAAATGATGATCCTTCGCGGTAGAACCAGTTTGCTAATTGCTGCTCCTGGTTTAGTACCTTTGATAGAGTCCCCGTCTTTATCCAGTAGAGTTATTAACTCTCCATCTAGCACGGTGCCAAGAGCAAATTCTGCTTGACAGGTTCTGCCCCCTTAGCAACCCTGTGAACTCCTAGTCAGCCTTCAAAGCCCCAGAGCAGATGTCCCCTTCTCTTAGTTCTCCCTCTCACCCATCTCCACCTGTGAAAGAAATTTTCTCTGAACTACCTTCCAGATGTGGCATTACTTACAATAGCCAAGAGATGGAAGCCACCCAAGTGCCCATCAATAAAGTGGATAAAGAAGGAGTGGCACATATATACAGTGGAATGTTACTCAGCCATAGAAAAGAATGAAACCTTGCCATTTGTGACAGCATGGGCAGACCCAGAGGGTACTATGCTAAATGAAATAAGTCAGACAGAGAAAGACAAATACCATGTGATTCCACTTCTATGTGGAATCTAAAGAACGAAATAAATGAATAAACAAAACAGAGACACACTCATAGACACAGAACAGACTGATGGTAGCCAGAGGGGATGGAGGCTGAGGGACTGGGTGAGAAAGGTGAAGGGACTGAGAAGTACAGATTGGTGGTTACAGAATAGTCACGGGGATGTAAGTACAGTATAGGGAATATGGTCAGTAATATTGTCATAACTGCGTGTTGGTGACACCGTGTCCTGGGGAACATCGCCATTGGACGAGGGAACAGATGAGAAGTTAGTTCAGCCAAGCCCCAGAGATTTCTCCCCTTTGGAAAAGTGCCTGCCCTGCGTGCCCCTCCCCAAACCACTCGTGGCTGGAGCCCTGGGAAGCTGGGGTGAGCCCTGGGAGTGCCCCTGATGTGAGGAGCTGGCTGATAGTTAGGGAGCGGCCCTCATGCCTGACCAGTGTCTTGACGGTGCCCGTTAGCCAAATGTAAGTTCATTCAGAGAGCAGGCCCCTCGCTGCAGAAACCTCACTCCTGATCACCTGCCCCGTGCTGTCCCTTCTGACCCACAGACGGGAAGCTTGTGTTCAGTGACTAATCGGATCTTGGTTCACCCAGTAATCCTGAGGTGGGCGAGCTCAAGGCAGTGGCTGAGATGAGCTGTGCTCAGTGACCCACGCAGCTGTTTGCTTCAAACTCAACGGCTTCATCTTGCAGATCTGTCCTTACCCTACTTTGCAGATGAGCCACCAGAGGCTTAGAGAGGATATTGAGCTTGCCCAAGGCTCACCCTGCGCATAAGTGGCAGAGCTGAGATGTGAACGCGGGTCGGTTTCCAGGGCCCCAAACGAGGCGCCCAAGGACAGTGGAATTTGCTGTGATCGATGCCTTGGTGTAGGAGGGAGCCCTGGTCTGAAGCTGGGACCTTGGTGCTAGGTGTGGCTGTGTCCCTAATTTCGCATGTGTTCTCTGCCCCTCTGTTCATCTCTAAAACAGGGACACCGACTGGCCAAGTTTTCCCACTTTTAGGCTAGAGGTTGGAGCAGGAGGCTCTTTGGGAAATGCTGACCTGTGACAGGTGAAGGTAGCCAGCTGCCAGTCAGCTTTGAACACCCCAGCGGCCTCACGTGGTTGTTCCTATCACCTTGATGATCTGAATTCGCAAAACGACCTTGCGCCATCGCTGCCAGCCCGAGGGTCCTTGACCACCCACTCTTTGTCCTGATACTTCTGCTTTTCTTGCTATCATGCCCAGCTTGGCCAAACCCAGGGTCTGCTGAGATTTCCCCCCACTCCAGGCAGGTGTCTGACATGTCCACAGGAACAGAAGCTGCCTCAATCTGGTTTTTCTGTCTACACCGGCCTCTCATGATCATGAGAGTGTTTTACTTTAGAGACACAAAGTTGGGCAAGGGGGTGATTGCATGAGCAGAGAAGTAGGCCTAAGTACAGGAATGTGGCAAGCCAGGGAGAGGCGGCCCTGTGGGCTGGCGAGTCCCCGAGAGCGCAGACAGCCTCTTAAGTACCTGAGCTAGAGGCCAGGTGAGGGCTGAGTGAGGACTTTCACAAATGGCTTCTATTTGTGGGTGACAAATAGGAACATGTGTGGCACAGCTGACTTGGGAGAAAGCTTACCCAGTGCTTGGGCACCAGCCGGCCAAACTCCTCCCCCATGGCCTGATGCACGCCACCAGCCTCCTGCTGAAAGGTGACACTGTGTGGGCTGAGCTCCCTTAGTCACTGCGGGCGCCTGTCAGACCCAGACGAGAATGCAGCTGGTGGCTGTGTCCACAGCGATGGTGAGTGAGTGGCAGGCAGCAAGCTCTTGGGAGGTCACCTTGGTGGGAGGAGAAGTCCGAGTGGGAACGGAGATTGCTGGTTGACCGCTGCCATTCCCCCCTCGCTCCCTCAAAGGCTTTTCCAGGTACGGATGTGGGCGGGGGAAGCTGGAAACGAACCCATGGCCCCCTGGCTCTCAAGCCCTCGTTTGGTTGCTGGCCAGCACTGGTTGGAGCCGGGCCGTGGCCTGCATTCGCCGTGGCCAGGGCCATGATTGCTCTGGCAGCCCACAGCTGTTGCTTGGGTTCGGTTTGCAAGAAATAAAAATAGCGTTGGCCGGTGCTTGGTCATTGGGCCAGCTGGGTTATTTCAGCGAAGGACTACAGCTTGGCATGCCGAGGTCCGCAGAGGCCTGGGAAGGGCTCCCCTGGCCTTTCCTGCCCATGGCGTCAAACCACATGCGCGGTGCCCACTTCGCTGTTCATTCTTCCATGTACCCGGACAGGGGCCTGGTTTGGGGATTGTATCCATATGCTCCTTCCACTGTATGGAATTAATTTACATCCATTTTGGGAGGTGGGGCAGAGGAAGGTGTAGGTGCTAGATCTGGATTTGAGCTTCCCTGCGCCCCAGTTTGCAGACTGTGAAATGGGACTACAATAATGACGACAGCAATAATAGTACCCATCAAGTTGTTCTGAGGATCAGGAGCTTGAAGGCAGTCTATGCTCGCGATGGTTTATGTATGTGCAAGTGCTGTATATGTTCATATGTTATTTGAGGAGCATTTGTGAGGCAGGAAAATGGGGCATTCCCATCTTACAGAGGAGGAAACTGAGGCTCAGAGAGTTTCTTTGGGAGTTTTCTCAAACAGTTCCCCAGTTTGGCTCTGTGTACTTATTCGTGTGGTGGCCTTGGTTACTCTCCAGAGAAAAGGGAGAGTCCCTGGGGTTTTTCGTGCAGGTAACTCTTGTAAGGTAGGTCTGACCTCTATCAGAATAACAGCAGGTCTTCAAGGATTTGCAGAGTGACAGAGGACGCCAATGCCCAGCATTTCAATTTTAGGCGCCCGTTATTTCTTAACCCTCACAATTTCAGATGTGCACATCAAAAATTTGCCTAAAATTGGTCACATTGGTATAAGGTGTCCTGCGTGGCACTCAACTGCAGAACCACCATGGGGACACCATGCCAGCTTGTTCCCCTGGCATTCCTGGCACAGTTTCAGATATGAGACCCTAAAATCAAAATTCCAGCTCACCTCAAGCCATCAGTTGGTGCTCAGTGTGTGCACGTGATTTATCATTCATTCGATACACATTTTGGGGGGTTCAGAAATGAATGATAATTGGTTCCTATCCCCAAAGGCCTTCCGAGTTGGCCAGGGGAGACGAGTGAATGGTCGTTTCCATACTGTGTCAGTGCTACCTCGATGGAGGTCTGTGCTCTCTGGTGAACTTGGCAGCCCCAGCCTGCTGAGCCAAGAGCCTGGTGGGGGCGGGCCGCGCGGTTGTGAAAGTGTGTGGCCCGCAGAGGGTGTGAGAGGGGAGCGGCCCTTCTACCCCGTGCGCCCTCCTGCCTGGGGAGGAGCAGGTAGGACTCTAAGCTGCTGGAGGCCTCGGGGAAGCCAGGAGAGTCTTTGTAATGTTTTTGGTGATGCCATCTGCCAACTACTAATTTCAAAATTTGTCCTGAGGGCACGTGGAAGCCAGCCATTGCAGGACTCTGACCTGACTTACTATGTGCAAGAAATGAGTAAGAAGTAGACCCTGTCCCCAGAAGCTTCCACCTCACTGTCTAGAAGCAGGACAGAGGGAGGGAGTAGGTGGAAGAATTAAGACCAATGGTTCACACCTGAGGGCAGTTTTGTTCCCCAGAGACATTTGGCAATGTCTGGAGACATTTTTGGTTGTCTCTGCTACTGGCACCTAGTGGGTGTTGGCCAGGGAAGCTGTTCAACATCCTACAGGGTACAGGACAGTCCCCACTACAAAGAATTCTCCGGGCCCCAAATATCAGTAGTGCCAGGGTAAGGGCAGGGCTTGGGCATGAGAAGGTTGGAAAGTTTATGCTGTGAACACGTGTGTATATGTATTTGTCCCTGTTTTCAATCCTTTTGGAATATACCTAGGAGTGAGTTTACTGGGTCATCTAGAAATTCTGTTTAACTTTTTGAGGAGCCACCAGACCGTTTTCCACAGCAGCGGTGTCATTTCACATTCCCACCAGTATTGTACAAGGGGTCCAGTTTCTCCACATCTTCTCCAAACACTTGCTCTTTTCTTTTTAACCCCCCCAACCTCCCCTCCCGGGATTATAGCCACCCTAGTGGGTGTGAAGGGTACGTGGTAGTTTGGATTTGCATTTCCAGAATGACTCAGGATGTTGAGCATCTCTTCATGAGCTATTGGCCATTTGTGTATCTTCTTTGGCAAAATATCTGTTTAAGTCCTTTGTTCATTGTAAGAGCCCTTTATATATTTTTGGATACTAGGCTCTCACCAGAGATATGGTTATCAACAATTTTCTCCCATTTCTCTACGTTGGCTTTTCACTTTCTTGGTACACCCCCCCCACCCCGCCTTTTTTTAAGTATGTTTTTATTGATTTTGGCGGGGGGGGGAGAGATAGAAACATCAATGGGCTGCCTCCTACCCCCCCCCCCCCACTGGGGACCAAACCTGGCCGTGTGCCCTGACCAGGAATTGAACCGGTGACCTCTGGTCATGGGATGACGCTCAGTCCACTGAGCCACACCCGCTGGGCATCTTGGTACCCTTTTGATGTACAAAATATTTTAATTCTGATGAGTTCATTTATCTCTTTTTTCTTCTGTTGCTCATGCTTTTGGTGTCATATCTAAGAATACACTGCCCCATCTAAGATGATGAAGATTTACCCATTTTCGTCTAAGAGTTCTGTGGTTTTAGCTCTTATATTTAGGGTGTTGATTCATTTTGAATGAACTTCTGTATATGGTATAAGTTGGGAGTCCAGCTTCAATCTTTTGCATGTGGAAATCAGTTGTCTTAGGACTGTATGTTGAAGATACTCTTCCTTCCCCCTTGAATGATTTTGACACCTTTGTCAAAAAGCAGTTGGCCACAGATGTGTGGGTTTAGTTTCCAACTCTTACCCCGTTGGTCTGCACGCCTGTCTTTATGCCGGTATCACTGCTTTGATATCGCAGTAAGTTCAGAAATTGAGAAGTGTGAGTCTCCCGACTCTGTTCGTTTTAAAGATTGTTTTGGCTCTGCGCCCCTTGTAGTTCCATATGAATCGATATGCTTAAGTTTTGTGATCCTTCTTTAATGCTTTTATCAAATAATCGTAGCAGAATTGTGGTTCAGAAATTTCAGCACATTCAGGTTGTGGTTACGTTTGTTAGCTTTCTAACAGTATTTCCTTCAAATAACAATTATCTGCTCACCCATAGGGCAGAGTCAGTGTGTTGGGAAGAGGCATGGGGTAGAAATCAGACTGTCAACAAAATGAATTGCTGTCCATAGTTAAGCTCTCACTCTCTGCCAGGCGCTGTTCTAGACCCTGGAACAGAACAGCCTGTCTTCTCTCTCTATGCATTTGTCTATTCTGGGCATATTATCTACTTGGAGTTGTACAATATAAGGTGTTCTGTGACTGGTTTCTTTTATTTAGCACGTTTTCAGGATTCACGCATGTTGTAGTACGTATCAGTGCTTCATCCTTTTTTATGGCTACGTAATATTCCGTTGTATGGATGGACCACATATTTTACCCATTCTTCGGTTCGTGGACATTTGGATTGTTTCTGTTTCTTGGGTGTTGCGATGCTGTCAGAGAGTCCTTCAGCTCTCTCTCACGTGCGTGCTCATGATTTACGGTGAGCATGTGTCAGTACACCTAAGGTAGAGGTGAGGAACCCAGATTCAGAGGGGTTAAGAATCGTACCCAAGACCACAGCACGTGCTGGGCAGAAGCGGGGAGGAGGACCCTCGTCCACTCCGTCCGATGCTTCTCTCCTCTGGCCCTCTCAGCTGTACGGACCCCAGCTGTCTCTCACCCCTCCAGCTCTTTTAAGAGAGAAACAGCTCGACTACACAGGCCCTAAAGCATCTCTGCTTTTCTCCTTACAGGTTTTCTGAATGATCCTGCTTTTTCTGTCTTGTCTGATTTTCTCCTGCCTGACCTTTTCCTGGTTAAAAATCTGGGGGAAAATGACGGACTCCAAGCCAGTCACCAAGAGTAACTCGAAGGCGAGCTTCATCCCGGGCCAGGAGCCCTTTCGAACATCCCACAGCTCAGAGGAGCCAAAGCAGAAAATTGGAGACAGCAACTCCTTGCCAAAGACTCCTAACCAGGCTGAGCTGGCCTCCCAAAAAAGTCCCAAAGATGCCTGTCGGCAGAGAACCTCCCGGCCACCCCCACATCGGAACCCCTCAAAGAGCCCCCTTCCCTCCCGCGATGCGTCCCCAGCCAGTGGGACAAGGACCCAAGGCCTGGAGGCCCCAGATACCGTTGGCCTGTCCTCGCCAGCCAGGCCCCAGGCCCGAGCCAGAGCCCTCTCCAAGGAAGACCAGAAGCAGGCGCACATCAAGAGGCAGCTGATGACCAACTTCATCCTGGGCTCCTTCGACGACAACTCCTCCGATGAGGACCCCGGCACTGGCTCGGTCCGAGAATCCTCCCGCAGAGGCAGCCGGGCCAGCCTGGGGACCCTGTCCCTGGAGGCTCTGCGGATTGCAGGCGACTCTGAGAGCCCCGTCCCCGCTATGAGGTAATGTGCCCTTTTTGCCCTGGTAGCCAGGGGGTTGGCGCAGAGTTGGGGAGTGGTCTGCACCCTTCCCCGCTCAGTCCAGCCACCCATGGATAACAAGACCTCCAGGGAGCCCTGTGAAAAGCAGGAGGTGTTACCTGGCTCTCCTTCCTCCCTTCCCTCCTTTCAGAATCCCTTCTTAAACATCTCTCTACTGCGTGTACAGGAAACTGGCTTTCTAGACAATCCCAGCCTAGTCGGGAAGATGACCCTGCATGTAACTATTTAAACCAAGTGAGCTAACGCTGGCAAGAGCCACAAGGGGTGATGGGAGCCTGGAGGGCAGGACAGTGTCCTTGCCTCCTAAAGAGACATTCACTTATTTGTTCATTTGTCCATTCATTTACTCAACAGGTAGCTAGTAACTGAAAAGCAGGCCCTCCCCCAGGGATGCCTAAAAAGCAGAAACTCAAACACTAGCCATATTTGTCAATCTGATCGTTAGAAACAGATACCTGTAGGTCCATGACAGGTGGGACTATCCCAGGGGTGTGGGTGGTGACGGCGGCGGCTTTTTTGTTGTTTTGTTTTGTTTTATCAAGCTTTGCCACCTCTACTCCCAGGCTACAAATGGAATCCAGTAGATCCAGGTAGAAAACTTGGCAAGTATAGGAGAGCAGAGGCAAGAGGAGACACCAGTTATACCCTCACGGGCCTGGGAACTCGGCCCCCTCCCAGCGTTCCTTTCTCCTTCCAGTTGGTCTTCCCTGGGGTGGGATCTTACTGGCTGCTCCTTTAAGCAGCTCTTGTGTTCACTTTACCAGCATAAAAACCTGGGCGAGGAGGAGATGGGCTCTTCCATAGGGACCCATGTTCCCAGTGAGCTTAATTTCAACCCTGGTTACTGAAAGTGAGAGACAGAGAAACAAAGAAAATGTGTTTCCTATTTCAATGGACTCCAGAGAAGACTATTTTGAGCTTCTGGAAGGGTTAAAAGAAGGCTTCAGGGTCTCGTACCAAGAACACCTGATTCAACCCTGGCTCTGCCACGCTCCCCCTCCCCCCACTGTGTGACCTTGGGCTTGACATTCATCTCTCCCACCTCTGCCCCTCATCTGCAGAATGTTGAAGGGGTTAAATGGGTTGATGCTTGTAAAGTATGTACAGCATTTGGTCACAGTAGGAGCTTAAGGAGCAGTAGATTCCTCCCCAGCTTCTTTCCTAGGCCTGTCCTCTACCCACCAGCCACCCACTTCACCTACCAGATGTGGGTCTTTGAGTTTGGGGTGCAGGCTGGCACGCTAGCGGCCTGCCACCAGCTGGAGCGTCAAGGAAATGAAGCCTGTCATGGAAGGCAGACGTGGTGACGGAGTTCCTGTGAGTTCTAGGAAGTTCCCTTTATTATTATTGTGTTTTTCTCTTGATACGTGGCTCAGTAGTCTGCACCCTCAGGCAAACCTCTTAACCTTTTGGGCTCAGTTTTGGCAAAATGGAAACAGAGTAAGGGCTTGGACTAGTTCTTCCAGCCCGGCTCTGACTCCTTCCGTTTCTCAGACAGGAAACAAAAGGCCTGGAGAGTCATCCAGGGCGTGCTCAGCACTTGATGAATGAGTCTGGGGATGGATGGATGGATGGATGGATGGATGGATGGATGGATGAATAGACATTTTGTTGTTGCTCTTTAGCAGAAGTAGAATGTATGCATATAATTTTTTTTGGCAGAAATCTTGTGACTTTGTAGCCTAGTTCCAGGGTTAAACTCCAATTTTGATTTTTTCTTCTGTTTTTAATGTAATTAGCTCATTATGACTCCCCCTTCCCTTCCATTTTCCCACCCGACCAGGGCTGGCTAAAATTACAGACCCAATGGCTTTGTGCTGTCTGTTCAGGTCTCCCCTCCCCCACACAGTCTCTTCCCTTCTGGGTTCATCCCAGGCCAGGGCTTGGTGCTTGGCCTTTCCTCACTCTCAGAAGAAGTTCCCGTGGGTTGGAATCCCCATGCAACCCTTAGAAATAGAGGTGAAGAGAACATGACATGATTTGGCAAAATAGATGCTCACATACTATGAGACGAAGGCTACAGGTTGTCCCATTTCGTTTAACAAGCAGCAGTGCGGTTAGGGCACAGTGGGCCTGGGGTGAGATACCAGGTTCAAAGCCACCTCTTACAGGCTTGTTATCCTAATGGTGCTGCCCCTTGGGGTGCATGTGTGGACTGAGGGGTTCGGGATGGGTTCAGGATTGTGCAACTCCGTCCTGAGATTTAAAGTTGCGAAACTCAAGTTCATGAGTTGGCGGTGAACTCATTTACCAGCAAATCTGCCTAGAATAGTTGTGAAGTTATTTATAGTCTTTATCTCATTTTGTGTGAATGTCCCTACCTTCGGCTGCTGAAATATTAATGGGAAAATGTGTAACATAAAGTGTTACCTTCCTAAAAGAAAAAGAAATTCCCCAGTTCCAAATTCCAAAGCCCATGGGGTCCTGGGAGTTTCGGAAAAAGGATTATGGACACGTGTATGTAACATGCTTAGGACATTCCTGGCCCATAATAAGCATACACAAAAAATGCTTGTGCTTAATAAATGTGTGTCTCCAAATAATTAATAACTGTTGTCTCTATGTGGTACGATTGGGGGAAGAGTCGACCAGTGATCTCCCTTCCTAGATAAGAAGCTGAGGCCTGGAGAGGTTCAGGGGTCTGTCTGAGGTCTCCCAGTAAGATCACTGTAGGCCCAGAGCACCATTTGAACCCAGACCCCCCCACAGATGCAGATAGAAAGTGGTCTGAAAACTCCCAGTAATGATGTTGTCCTCTAACCTGGGCCCTCCCGGCAAGGCACCTCCACCCTCCTTCTAACCTGTTCTTTCCATTAGTGGAAGAGTCAGGAGACTGGGCAATTTCTCAAGCAGCCATTCTGCTGTGTGATCTTGGCGACGTCACCTACCCTTTCTGGGCCAGACTGGATGCTCTGAGGTCCTTTGTGGCTCTAACAGTCTTTGCTTTTGTTTCTCTGTGTATGGGGGGAGGGGGGGTGTAGATGGGGGCTGGGAGACGGGGAAAGAGAGCAGCTGGAAAACTGGAAAAAGCTTATTAATGTATAATCATTTTCTCCTTTGCCTGTGACCGCAGAGGGTCTGGGTTCCAGGCAAGTTAAGGACAAGCTAAGAGAGGAACTGGTCAAGAGGAGTAGTTAAGTGTTGTCCCCTCCATTCATTGGCTTGGGAGCATTTCTTGCAGCCCCGAGGGTGGGTGCCAGGCACTGTAGTTTAGCACTATGGACACATGAACGATGAGAGCTGGCCCCTTCCCTCAGGGAGGACAGGGTAGGGGCTGAGAGGCTCGAGCCCAGAACATTTCCCTTCGTGGGTGGAGGGAGTGGCGGAGTGAAGAGCACTCACGCTGGAGGCCAGCTGACTGAGGACTGGCCTGCTCACTCCTCTGCTCAGCCGCTCAGCCATCGCTCAGCCATCGTGAGACCTGGGGCTGAGCCATCGCCTTTCTGTGCATCAGCATCCTCTAAAATGAGGCCACAGTGGCAGCTACCTCACAGGGCCAGTGTCAGGCTTAGTTGAGTTACTATGAGCACAGCACTTAAAGCAGTGCTGACCGTGCAGTCATTGTCATTAAATGCAAAGCACAGTGTCATAGTAAGGGCCCAGGACCCGCAGTCAGACAGGTCTGGGTTCAGCTCTCAGATCAGTCCCATGACCTCTCTGAGCTGCAGTTTCCTTCTCTGTTGGAGCAGGATAATACCTTGGTCTACCTTGGAAATGTGTTGAGATCATACGGGAGGAAGTGCCCGGAGTGGATGGCCCCAGGCTGCCTCAGTTGCTATCCGTTGAATGGGCATCTCCTACAGTGCTTGCCTGCGGTCATGGCTCTCCAGGACTGTACTTCTAAGGTATGGCAACCTGTGTCCACGGAGAAGGAAGGGGAATTAAAAAGGCAGGTGAAGTGTCCCTGATACAGGATAAAATACCAACCAGCAGACAGGTGCTGGGGCTTTTCTCTGCCGTTCCCCAAAATGCTCACTTCCACATGGGAGTGTTGGGTTTGAGAGATTTGCAACGCACACCTCAAATCCCGGGAAGGCAAGTGAGGGTCTGTGGGGTCTGGACATGACGGAGGGAGCCCTGCCAGGGAGTGAAGGCACACAGGAAAGGAAACTGACACCTGGGACCTGCATCACCTCCATGTCCCAAATAGCATCCTGGGTGGCCTTGCAGGGGGCACCTCCCCAGCCCCTTCCCGTTCGTGGTTGCCATCCATACCTTTTCTCATCAGCTCCGCGTAGTGAGCAGCTCATAAAACTTTAAACTTTCTATAAATATTTGTATTTGTCTCTAAATGGAATGCAACGGATCTTTCTATAATGTCTTTATTTATTCATTCATTAATTTAGGAAAGGACTGACAGACTCCCCATTTCCTAATTTCTTTAGTTCCTAAGATGTTCTCTGGGAGCCAGGGATAAAGGGGGCCCCTTTATTTCCATTCTATTTGTGGAGTGAATATTGAGGCTATTATATTAATACAGGGTACAGAGTGACTAAACATTCTGACTTTCCCCTTTCCCCTTAAGTATCAGCATCCTGTTTTAGAAAAATCTTTCACTTCTGCCCTATACTTGCTGTTATATTTCCCCCATCATATACTGAAAGGGATTATTTTACATTATATGTCAGTGATTTTACGGAAGAGGAAGCGGAGAGAAGGGGTTTGCTCAGGGTCACGCAGCGAGCAGGGAGAGGCCCGAGGCCAGTCATTGCTCATGTCTTTCCACATGTCTTAGTCAACTGCATGTGCATGTTCTTGTTGACTGTGTGTGTGCCGTCTCCGACCTGGGTTTTCCCTCTGCAATACCAACACGTTAAATTTAGCCTCTGATAAGTCTGAGGAGAAGAGCTTATAGCATCGGGTTGCAAGTACAGCCAAGCTTGAACTGTTTCATTGAAAATCACAAGTTCTGATGTTTGTGTAACGGTGGTGTTATGCGTAGGGGTGTCTGATCTTTCCTTCTCATCTTTCATTCCCTGATAATGCAGGCAGAGGAAAAGCCAAGTCATCATCACTCTGATGACACGCCATCTAAATGAAATCCCTTTCTTGAGAGCCCTGGGTAAAGCTAGGTGTGTTAGGATGTATGAGCAGAGAAGTTAAAACATTCGCACAGTGTTCAATGAGTGTTGGGTTTTCTCAACAGAGAATAAAAATCTAGAGCAAGGCAAATAAACTGGTGAGAGTTCTCTCCTGCGTGATCCTAACTGACTTTGGGTAGGATGGGTTGTTTTGGAAAACCTTAATTTCCTGACTTTAATTGTTTTCCCTATTTTGAGGTGGTTACATTTAAATTTGGATCATTGGGGGGGCAAATACGTCTTGGTTTTGGTCTGAAATTTAAAAAAAATATATCAGCTTAAGGTGGGTTTCTTTTTGGAGGGGACTGAAGGCGAGGCCACAAAGAACATTCTAGAAACTCTGAAGAACTGAGAATTTTGTTTACCTGTTTTATTTATTTTCTAACCTATTGTTTGCTTTTTAAAAAATTTTTTATTGCTTGATTTTAGAGAGAGAGGAAGGGAGAGAGAAACACTGATTTGTTGTTCCACTTATTTATGCATTCATTGGTTAATTCCTGTATGTGCCCTGACTGGGGATCCAACCTGCAATCTTGGGGTATTGGGGTATCTAACCAACTGAACTACCCTGCCAGGGCCTATTTTTTAACCTATTGTTGAAACGTTACTTAATATATGGTTAAAGTACAACTAACCAGTGCCCTCAGGCAGGGCTGCTAATACAACTCCAGTGGAATGTCGCTGTTCCTTTTCTGGTCATGTAGATGGTACCCCCTGGAGGTGTGGCTCTGGCTTTGTGTTTTGAAGGGAATCATTTGCAAACATTTATTATTTTTTGTTTGTTTGTTTGCTATGAACATAGGCTACATTTATTATCGCAGTATTTTCTAGGCAATGTTAAGGATCCTTTTTATTTATTATGACTTACTTTGAGAAGCAATAATTCATTCGTTCATTCTGCCTGGGTTCAAGTCACCAGCTGTCAACCTTGGGCAACATACATCTCTGCATTATGGGTATAAAAATAGGATTGCTGCGAGGGTTAAATGAGACGAAGGCACAAAAAAAGCACTCAGTAAATGTTCATCTTACCAGAAAGAAGCTTATTTGGGGGGTCTTCCCGGTCTAGGAGGCCCTCACTTTAGAAGGGGACCAGGATGGTTCAAAGTATGTGCTAGAAAGTTCACTGCGGGGAGGGAACAGGAGGCCGGGGCATGGAGCAAACACGTCCGTGGAAGTAGAGGTGGAAGGATAAGTACAAACGGGAGCCTGGCCGCCCAAAGTTGACTTGTCTACAGGGCGTTTTCCCAGGCACCGTGGTGACCGCCAACTCACCTTTCAGATGCCCGCGTTTCCCGCCGCTTCCCGGCCGCATGAATATTCCAGCGCCCCGTTTGCAAGTTTTTTCCAGCCGCAGATCTGTAGGGGGAGGCCGACCTAGATCTTTCCCTGTTCGCCCAGATGTCTTGTTTTTGGTTTGTTTTGTTTTGCCTTTTTTTTTGCAAGGCCAAGGTCAGCTGCGCCTCCGCGATTGGAGGGCCCGGGGGGGCGGGACCTTCCCGGGAGGCGGAGTCCGCGCGGGGCGGGGCGGGGCGAGGGCGGGGCCTGGGCTGGCGGGTCCGCCCCGGACAGTTGCGCGCCGGCGGCCTGTCGGGATGGAGGAAGCGCGGCGCCCAGTCGGTCGCCTGCAGGCTGCTGGGCCGCCGGGCGCGAGCGGCGCTCTAGGACCGTCCCTGCGCCTCTTGGTCGCGACCTGCCTGCCGCGCTGGGCCCCGGCGCCCGGGTCCGCTCCAGGGGGTTAAGGGGGGGACGCGTGCTCTGCATCCCAGCGGGGGCGCAGTGGATTGGCCCGCGGGGCTGTCAACATGAGTCCTGCCAAGTGCAAGGTCTGTTTCCCCGATCGCAAAGTCAAGTAAGTGAAACTGTGTTTTTAATGACCGTTGAGTTACCTTTTCACAAACTTAGGGCTGCGCTCGCTCTGCGCACTTCCCGCTACCCCGGGTGAAGTCAGGCTCTTAGCGCCACCCCAGCTCTTGCCCGGCCCCCCCGCCCCCACCCCCAGTTTGGTGGCCTGGGAGGTGGAGCCCTCCTCGCAAAAAAAAAAAAAAACACGCAACACTATCTGGCCTCGGCGGTTGGAGAGGAGGCCGGGTTTGGCAGTGACGTTGTTGGAGGAGGGCATTGAGGAGCACACAGGTGCCTCAAGGTTGCGGGGAGGGCCCCGCTTACCCCCCCCTCCCCTTAGACTTGATCACGATGATGGTCGGAGAAGGCGGGTCTGTCTGAACCCCCCCCCCCCCCCCCGTGATTGTGAAAAGCCCGGGGCGAACCCACGCGCCCCCTGAGTAGGCATCACGTGGAAAGGTTCTTTCCTGAGCAGGGTAGTGTAGGCATTTCTGTGCATTGATTCCTAGGCCCACGTGCTGGATTTCTTTGCGTGTGTGTGCGCGCGCGTGTCTTCATTTTATTGCATTTTTTAAAACTACCGCCCTCGCTGGTGTGGCTCCTGTGGTTAGAGCGTCGACAGAAGGGTCTCAGGTTCAATTCCCGGTCAAGGGCACCGAGCTTGGTTGCAGGTCCGATGTTTCTCTCTCTCTGTCTCTCCCCCACCCCTCCCTTACACTCTAAAAGAAAAAAAAAAAAAAAAATCAATGAAAAAAATATCCTCGGTGAGTATTAACAAAAAACCCAAAAACCAAAACAACAACAAAAATTACCAACGTAATGCTATGTTTGTTGTTGAAAATTCAGACAATTCTAGATAAGCAGAAGGGAGGAACAGAAATCACCCATCCCCCGTGCCCCATGGTGCTTATTAACAGTTGCTGTGTATCCCTCCCTACAGCCTTTTTTACCATGCAGGTATGTTTTGACGTATGAGCTCGAAGCATACAGAACATATTGATTGCACTGCAACTTGCTGTTTTCACTCGACATTACATGCTCTACAGCTGGCTCAGCTGGCTGTGGCCCGCAACCTAGTTTTGTATGGTTTGCCAGTAAAGAATGATTTTAAACGTTTAGATGGTTAAATAAAAAAGAAATCAAAAGAAGAATACTATTTGGGGATATGTAAAAATTACATGAAATTTAACTTTCGGTGTCTATAGATAAAGTTTCACTGGAACACAGCCATGCTCGTCGTTTATGTATTGTCTACGGCTGCTTTCAAACTTCAAGGGCAGAGTTAAGTAAGTAGTGGTACAGAGACTGGGCCATAAAACCTAGAGTATTTACTACCTGGTCCTTTACAGAAAATAGTTGTCAGCCTTTGTTGTGCATCATGCTTTTTATCAGGTTCATAATATTCCTTTAAAATTCTTGAAAAGGACCTCTGCCTTCTGGGAGCTTGATCCAGTGGGGAAGCTGGATGTTTTCAAGGCCTAGGGACCGCAACAGTATTAACTGCTACCATTGGTGGTGTGCTTTCAGCATGCCAGGCTGAAAGCTTTGTAGGTGCGCGCTCATGGCATCTTTTCACCACCACCAGGGGGCGCTAAGCGGGTGCTGTCATCTCCATTTTATTTTTAATATGTTTTTATTGATTGTAGAGAGAGGAAGGGAGAGGGAGAGAGGGAAACATGAATGTGAGAGAGAAACATCAATCGGTTGCCTCCTGCATGTACCCTGACTCAGATCACACCTGCAACCTGGGTTTGTGCCCTGACTGGGAATTGAACTGGTGACCTTTTAGTACACAGGCCGATGCTCAACTACTGAGCCTCACCGGCCAGGGCTCATCCCCATTTTATAGACGAGGAAACCAAGGCGCTCAGTGCCAGTGAGAACATAACCCAGATTCGTGCTCAGTCTGTCACCCAAAGAGCTCTATAGGCAGCCAGTTTCTACTGCTTTAAGAGCACTCAAAAAAGTTAAGAGCCCTCTTCTAATGTTGGACTAGTCAGGAGATTAAAGGCCTCCGCTAAAACCTAGTTACTGAAGCTCCTGAGCATGCCAGGGAGTGAGGACTGTTGGAGCTGGAAGGAACTCAGCGGTGGTTTAATTCCCTTGATGGGGTATTCAGAAAAGTCAAGAGACACGTCCCAGACATGTGGCCAGCTGCCAGGAGGGAGGCTGACCTTGTAGTTATTTGGTCCTTCCGAAGAGGAGGCTGACAGAGTCTTCAGGGGACCCTCCTGGGGGCGCTCAGGGTGTTGCTGAGCAAACGGCCTGCAGAGGGGCCAGGAGTATGAGTTTGGATCCTTCTTACTCACTGAGTCTTTTGTTGAGCATGGAGGTCACATTTCTCCCACATTTGGAGCCCTGAATTAACTCCTGGCAAAAACATCCAAAGCAGGCCATGTGGCCTACAAAGGATACCTTTTTTTCTGATCTGTAAAGCTGTTTACTTCCGAAGTTTAACATATAAGTGTTGAATCACATTTATTTTTTATTTATTTACTTATTTATTTTGATCTTCACCTGAGGATATGTCTCCTGATTTTAGGGAGAGAGGAAGGGAGAGAGAGAGAAGCATCAATGTGAGAGAGAAACATTGATCGGCTGCCTCACACACACTCCCCGACCGGAGGTCGAACCCGCAACCTAGGTATGTGCCCTGATCAGGATGTGAACCTGCAACCTTTTGGTGCACGGGACAGCAATCCAGCAAACCAGCTAAGCCATCTGGCCGGGCAAGTGTTGAGTAACATTTAATTGCACACTTTAATTAAAAAAAAAACCTTTCATAAACCACTTTAATCCAAAAGGATAAACTTGTAAGAAATTAGAATTGTCCCTGCAAATTCAGGCCATGTAGTCACCATATTATAATAATATGAAGATACTTTATTGGGTCGCTGCATGGTTCTTCTCTTAGCTTAAGACTTGCAAAGAAGATGGAGTTAGCTTCACTCTGCCACCGAGCTGTGTAATGTTGAGCAAATGCCATCCACCCTTTGACCTCAGTTTCCTTGTCTGTCAATGGTGCTAATTCTTAATAGGCTTTTCCAGGGTTCTTGAGACTGTCCAGCCCTGGAGCCGAGCACTGTGCCTGACTGATGCCCAGCACTCAGGAGCTGCTGGCCTTGAGCGCTGTCCAAGGTCAGCACAAACATTTGCACAACTGATAGCAGTAACAACAGTTGTGTTGTGAAAGAGGTCTGTGTAGTCAGGAGGCCTTTGGGATCCTGCCCTGAAGGCTGGACCACATACTACGGAGCCAGAAGTAGTAGGAAGGCAAGATCCCAAATGCTGACCGGCATCCCTCGCTGTGCAAACAGGGCCAGAGTTCAGAGGATGGAGAAATGCATGTGGGTCAGAGTGGTTGGAGAAGGGCTTCTTGGAAGAGACTTGAGTTGAATGGGATGAAATAAAGTTGGGGAAGGGAAGGCAGAAGAGTCTGGTCTTCACTGAGTCCCATAGTGCCCCATGATCTATGATGGGTGACATCCCTGCCGTGGGAATTCTGCTCAGAACTAAGGCCAGCAGTCTATGTCGATCTATCTGTGGATCTATCTGTGGTTCTCGGCCCTCCCCGTACATTAGAATTTCCTGGGGAGACTTTTGTTGTTTTTCCCATTGGATATTTTTCCGATTGATTTTTAGAGAGAGTGAAACAATTTGTTGTTCCACTTATTGATGCACTCATTGGTTGATTCTTGTATGTGCCCTGACTGGGAATCGAACTGGCAACCTTGGCGTATCAGGATGATGCTCTAAGCAACTGAGCTACCTGGCCAGGGCCATATTGGGGCCCTTATAATGAATGACTCCCCTGCAGAGAGATGCCCAAGCTAAAGCTCTTTACTGCAGGCCATGAACCCTGGACACACTCTCTATCCTTTGAGGGAACTGAGACATGGAGTATTGAAGCAACTTTCCCAAGATTACACAGGTCACAAATAGTAGACTCCAGACTCAAAGCCTTAGAGGATGACTCTGGTCTACCAGGGTTACTCAACTTCAGACTGTTGAATTTGGGGGCCCTGTAATTCTTTGTTGTGGGGGCTGTCCTGTGCTTCGCAGGACACTGAACAACATCCCCAGCCTCTGTCCACTAGATACCAGTAGCAGCCTCCAAATGTGACAACCAAACATGTCTGCAGATATTGCTGTATGTCCTTGGAGAGTAAACTCGCCCCCAGTTGAGTACCTCTCAAATATAAGTGCTTGTTCTTTAAGGTCCAGACAATAGAGGTATTTCCATTTATCTCAGATAGCTTTCTGCCTCAGCATTAGATTCTGAGGGTCAGATAGCATCACGCTGGAAGCCCAGCTCTTCTGCTTGCCAGCCGTGGGGCCTGAGGTCAGTGGGCCTGTCTGAGCCTTGGTTTCCTCATCGTGAGCAGGAGATGGTGGCCTCCTGTGCACGGGGCTGTGCACAGGGATTCGGTGGGAAGCCCCCTGTGCTTGATCTGTAGTGACTGGAGAATATTATTCCCTCCCTCCCAGTGCACTTCTCCCTAGTCTTGTTCCCCAGCAGCTGACTGTGTTCGGTGTTTGCCTGACAGCTCTGTTGCATGGTTAATTGTACCTAAAGCCATTTCCAAAGTTGCCATGGAATAAATATGTCACCTTCCGCACTTGCCAAGCGCCAGCCGAAGGTCAGCCCTCCAGAGCCAATGTCGGTTGGCCTCCAACTTTGTCAAAAACAAATAAAAATAGCCACCAGCCCAGAGACGGGGCCTTAAAAAGCCACTCCGGCAGGACATGGGTGCCCACCTGCCTCTGTTGCTGCGATGGGTTTGGGACCCGTCGGATGGAAGGGCTTGGTCACCAATTTTGAAATCAAAATGGTGATGGTGAATGGTTTTCCCCAGGCCATATGGTGGTTCTTCCAGCGGTTGAGGTTTTCTTTGTTGCACTGTAGGTCCAGTTGCTGGAGTTTTAGTGTTTGTGTGGGGGGAGTTCTGAAGCCCAAGGGCCAAAGTCGGGGAGGCTGTGGGCCAAGTAGGGAGAGTGGACAGATGGGGAGCGGGCCCATCTGATTATTATATCAGAAGATATAATAATATAGAGTATACTGTGTGCCAGATGCCATCTCTTACTTTCTCTGTATTAACCTAATCCTCACAACCCGGTGAGGTCCGTGTTATCGTCCTCATTTATTTAATTGTTTATTGATTGATTGATTGATTTTAGAGAGGAAGGAAGAGAGAGAGAGAGAGATTGATTTGTCGTCTACTATTCATGGATTCATTGGTTGACTCTTGTATGTGCCCTGACCGGGGATTGAACCCACAACCTTGGCCTTTCAGGATGAGACTCTAACCAGCTGAGCTACCCAGCCAGGGCTATCCTTATTTTAAAGATAAGAAAACTGAGTCACTTACTCAGTGGATACTGTAGTAGCCATGGCTTTCAGCATCCCTATTACAAAAGTAATAGCTTTTCTTCCTCATTGAAAATAATACATCATTGCAGAAAATTTAACAACTATAGGCAAAGAGAAGAAAACAGAAACCACCCATAATCCAGCCACCCTGAGACAGCTGCTGTTAACATTTTGGTATCTATTTCCCTAGATCAGGGGTCTGCAAATTATGGCCATCAGGCCACATCTGCCTGTTTTTGTAAAGAAATTGTTTAAAAACAGGACTGAACTACTTATCAGTTAACAAAATGTAATTATGATAAAAGCACTGTTCACATTTACAAGACATATTGACCTTCCAAAGTACTTTCTCTAAATCCTCGTGCATCGCAGCAGTTCAATCCTGGGAGGTTTTAGAAGAGAAGCCTCTTGCAATTTATGGGAAGCAGCGAGGCGGCTATCTTGAGGGACAGAAATCATTTGTTCAGAATTCACTTGTTCATTCAGGCACCACGCATAAGCCCAGGGGAACAGAGTCTTAGCTGAAAGTGCATATCCTATAGCAGCATATTAATGTGATGTGTTTCTGACATTCATTTCTCCCTGTTTTTTCAAATTATAAGAGAAAGGTTATTTAGAAAGTTACAGAGGTAGAAGTGAGCCAGCTGGGCTGCATAGGCTCAGGAAACAAGTTACAGAGGCAAAGGAAGGGCCCTTGGAGCTTAGGAGAGGGAAAGGCCAAGGTAACGCCTGGGGGAAGGGGAAGGGGAAGGGGAAGGGAAAGGCGTGGGTGTGATCCCTCAAGGGAGAGCTGATTTCTGCTTTTGTCCCTCTGGCCTAGAAGCCTGTTTCTTTATCTCTCTGATAGGCAGAGCCTTTGGTGCACACACTGCGGATAGGGGTGTGGGCAGACTGCAGGTTTGTAGAGAAGGTTTTTTTCTCATGGGAGACTTCATATAACAGAAAATGCCCACACCCAACATTTCCTGGTGTGATGAAAAGATCCCCAGGCCCGGTGATTTGCTGGGTGACCCCCTTTGCCTGGCTGGGCCTCAGTTTGCTCATCTATAAAATGGAATTTCTGTTCCCCGACTTCTTATTTGCCTCCAGCCTTACTGGTCCCGCTAAGACAATAGCAGGTGGTGTGCTGGTGGTGTTCCTTAGGATTAATCAGTTTTTCACCCAAACTCTCGGCCCCCTGAACCCACTCAGCCAAGCCTCCGAAGATGCCTGGTGACAGTCTCTGGACACACCTCTGGATGGTTAACCTCTAATCTAAATCCTGGCAGGCAGTGGCTCCCAGTTTATACCCCACGGCTGGGTTCAGAGAGTGGACTGAATATTCCTGCCTGATTCTGCTCCTGTCAAAATCCTACCAAATGACAGCAAAGATATTTTACAAAAAAGGGATAGAAATCCGCCAAGCCTGGGAGAACAGGAGGGGAGATGAGCAACATTTTGGAAGCTGGAAAGCAGATGGACAAGCGGTAACTGGCTTAGCAGAACCAAGAGGGCTGAGTTACAAAGCAGCCACGAGGATGGCTGAGAACCCACCGACCTGCACCCCAAAAAGCGCAGGGACTGGCAGCATCGGGGGCCTCTGCACCTGGGGTGAAGGGAAGTAGCACAATGAGAAGGACTGGGTGGAAGACCCCCAGACCCCTTCACCTCCTCCTTGTGGCTGGGGCTGCCCACTTCCACTCCACTAGAAGGCGGGAGGTTTGTTCTCTGAGAGGGAAAGGCAGGAGGTCTTGGGCCTGGGGGGCACACTACAGGGTGTGGGGCTATATTCCTAGCAGGGGGTTAAGGGTCTTTTAGGTGCTGAATTCTGAAAGCTGCCCTGTCCCCCAGATCTGTCCCTTCTTCCATGCCCAGGCTCCTGGACAGCCGTGAGGGAGGGTGGCTCTAAGCACGGCCCTCACAGACCACCCTGCGTTGAGCTCAGGGTCCCCTGGCCTTATCCCATTCTCAGCACTTGTCATCAGCCCTTTAGTCCCTGCTCCTGGTCACAAGTAACTAGGGCTCACCAAACATTGGGGTACAGCTTCTAATACGGAAGGCAGGCCCCAGACAAAGAGACACAGGAAACTTGGAAGAAACGGAAATCATACTAGGAGAAGGGAGCTCTCATCTTCCTTTCCCTTCCTCTTTCTCTAAAACCAATAAAAAAACATATCTTGGGCTGAGGATTTTTAAAAAAACAAACAGCGGGGGTCTTATGGGCTTCAGCTTCTCCGTGTGGACGCTGGTTCTGTGGGGGCTGGGCACCCGGTTTCCTCCCGGCGCCCCAGGCTTCCTTGCTCATGCCCGGCCTGTGCCCTCTGCAGGCCCAGCATGTCTGGACTCCACCTGGTGAAGAGAGGCCGGGAACAGAGGAAGGTGGACCTGCACAGAGACTTCACCGTGGCTTCCCCAGCCGAGTTCGTCATGCGCTTTGGTGGGGATCGGGTCATTGAGAAGGTACGGATGGGGTCCCGGTGCTCTGGGCAAGGCCAAGGAGGGTGGGGTGGGAGAACCAGCTTCAGACTGGGTGCTCACGCTGCAGAGAAAGGGCGACGGGCACCCCTTGGTGAGCACTTGCTAAGTGCTGGGTGCTGGGCTTCCTGAGCTTTGCACAGTCGCACCAGCCTGAGGCAGCAGGTGCTTGACCCCATTTCGCAGAGGAGGAGACTGAGGCCTCTGAGCAAGATCGCGAGGCTTCTCAAAGGACCCTGAATCCCCTTCCTGCAAGGGGCCGCTTTCTGGGTTATTGGGAAGGAAGCATGAAACCCAGCCCTGCCTTCTGAGGTTCACAACTCCCTTAGAGGAGAGGAGACCCGTACACTAGAACGGCGCCAAACAAAGGCATCAAAACCCATTTATTCGTCCATCCGTCCCGGAGATGGACCCCAGGGTGGCATGCAGCCTCCACTTAGGTGGATGTGCAGCTCTGGTCCCTTCTCGCTGGCCAGGTGCTCATCGCCAACAATGGCATCGCCGCCGTGAAGTGCATGCGCTCCATCCGCAGGTGGGCCTACGAGATGTTCCGGAATGAGCGGGCCATCCGGTTTGTCGTCATGGTGACTCCAGAGGACCTCAAGGCCAACGCAGGTATTCGGGCCTCCACTCCCTCCCCCCCCACCCCGCCATGCCCTGTCCTGTCCTTACCTGCCCTCCTCACCTGCGCCTACCTGGGCAAGTCCCTTCTGGATCCCAGACAGACTTCCAGGGTACCTCTCTCAGGAGCCTGCGTTTATTTGCCCTTTCTGCTTAATTTAATTAAAATGCCTGCTGATAACCAGAGCGACCCCTGTGACTTATAAAAGTGCAAATGGTTAACATGCAAAGTGAAAATCTCATCTTTTTTTAAATAGCTTTTTATTGATTTTAGAGAGAGAGGAAGGGAGAGGGGGAGAGAGAGAAACATCGATGAGAGAGAAACATGCCTCCTGCATGCACCCTACCGGGGATCAAGCCTGCAACCCAGGCATGTCCCCTGACCAGGAATCGAACTGGTGACTTCTTGGTACATGGATTGAGGCACAACCACTGAGCTGTGCCTGCCAGGCCAGAAATTCCAGCTTTGAGCAATGTCCATGTTACCGCAGATTGGCATCTCTTCCCCCAGATGTTTTTTTCTTGCATATGTATGCACGGTATTTCAATTACTCGGCCATTTTTCTATTCATTTACTCTCTCTCTGTGTCTACTAGCCCAGACCATTCTGTAAGTATTGGGCAATTTGCTTTTTCCCCTGAACAAGCTTATCCCTTCACAGACTCTTCTCCACTCAGCAGGCAAACTGACCTTTTGAAAACACAGCTTGGGGCCTGTCAGCTCCTCCTTAAATGCTTCAGAGGCTGCAGTGCTGCCCCTTGCACCAGCAACCTCAGTCCTGTCCCCTGAACACTGCCCCCCCCCGGACTTTGGGCGCAGGCCTTAGGCTCTGCCGTACACAGATGCAGCCTCCTTTTAACTCACCAGTGGACAGTGAGGACAGGTTTGATTGTTAGCTCCATTTTACAGATGAGACAGTTGAGGCATGGGGACATAAATTACTTGCCCAGGGTCATACAAACGGTAAGTGACTATTAACTTAAAAATAAAAAGGCCTTGCCCTGGCCAGTGTGGCTAAGTGGTCCACATGCTAAAGGATCGCGGGCTAGATGCTCAGTCAAGGGCACGTACCTGGGTTGCAGGTTCAATTCCAGGCCCTGGTCAGGGCATGCGGGAGGCAACCAGTTGCTGTGTCTCTCTCACATCAGTGTCTCTCTCTCTGAAAAAGCAATGGAAAAAATATCCTCAGGTGAGGATTCACTAAAAAATAAACAAATAAGTAAAAAATAAAAAGGCCTTTCAAGGTGAGATGCAGAATGTGCTTGAGATCAATAAAAATAGCTATTCTGGATGCACTGACTCAGACTGAAGCCCAAATAGTGCTCGGATTAGGAGACAAAAGCAAGGGGTGTTTATGAGAAAGGGAAAGGGGTAATTCTGTCTGTGGAAGGAAGGCATTTCTGTTGGTGCAGATAATATAGTGATGTTAATTCTAAACAATGCTTTTAGTTTCCAGTCCGGTAGTCATAATAACCGTTTTCGTGTTATCTCTGCAAACAGGTTTTTTGGGGACACAGTGGGGTCCTAGGCCCAGTCCAAAGGCTATTTTGCCCTTTTTAACATTCCAAAGATTTGAGGCAGAAGGAGTGCAAGGCAGTTCCTCTGGATTGGCAGCTCCGGCTCCATTTAAAAGTGACTCCATTTATTTTATTTATTTTTGACACGACAAGGCTGGAACCCAGGCCTGTCTGAGTCCACAGCCTTGTCCTGTGGGGTCTCCCATCACGCTCAGACTAAAGCTCCAGACCCTCACCGGGCCAGTTAAGGCCCCACACGACTCCACCCCTGCTGGCCTCCTGGCCCCATCCCGTGCCCCTCGCCCGTCATCCCCGGGTCCCAGTCACACTAGACTCGTCGGTTCCTGGACTGGCCATGCTCTTACCTGTTGCAGAGCCTCGGGGTCTGCTGGACCTTCTGCCGACTGTGTTTGTCCCTGAAGCTTGTTGCACTGGGGTCGAGCTTCGCCCGTCCCTGCCCGACCTTCCCGCCCCACCCTGCTCCCTTCGCCCCTCTCTGAGCCAGGCGCTGCCCACAGTCGGCTTGTTGCCTTGTTTTTCTTTTCCAGCAGTAGAGACGCTGCGAGGAGAGGGCGCTTGTCTGACTTCCCCCTTGATAATCTCTGGGGCCTCCCGGTGGCTTGTTTCTAGGGCATATTCCTTAAGTGGAATTTCTGGCTTCATATTTTAAAATCGAAACATTGTTTCACATTCAGCTTTAAAAAGGAAGGAGCTGCTATCCCAGGCTACAGCGTGGATGGAGCTTGAGGGCATTGTGCTAAGTGAAATAAACCGGCCACGGAAAGACAGATACCGTCTGATCCCACTTACATGAGGTCCATACAGTGGTCAAAATCCTGGAGACAGAGAGTGGAGTGGTGGTGGCCAGGGGCGGGGGTGGAGGGGGAAAGGGGAGCTGTTTCATGGATACAGAGTTTTAAATTTGTGAGACGAAGGAGCTCTGGAGATCTGTTTCACAACAACATGAATATGCTTATCACTACCGAACTGTACACTCAAAAAATGAGGAAGATGGCAAATTTCATGTTATTTTTTTTTAGCATGATTAAAAACAAGCATTGTATTCTTTTTTTTTTTCTTTCCCATCTTCCCTGGAGGATATGCAAACATTGTATTCTTTAATGGCAAAACAATGTTAAAATAGAGTTTAGGAATTTAAAAAAAAACAGAACCCGACCTCTGACCTCACAATCTTGACAGTTCGCTTCTTTCTTTTTTGGTTCCCTCCAGGCCTGTTCCTTACACACATGTTTTTACATAGTTAAAGCCATACTCAGTTTTCTTCTAGGTATCACACATGTTTGTGCATTGTTGCCCTAGACTTGTCGTGGTTATTTTTCCAGTGGCCGTACGTAGTTGTGTCTCGCAGGTGCCCTACAGGCGACTTCAGTCTCTCTTGTTCTTTCCTTTCCTCTCCCATTTTATTCCAGAGTATATCAAGATGGCAGATCAGTATGTCCCTGTCCCGGGGGGAACCAACAACAACAACTATGCCAACGTGGAGCTGATCGTGGACATTGCCAAGAGAATCCCTGTGCAGGTAGGTTGGACAGGGCGCCCCGTTCTGCCCACGGGGGTGATGCCCTGAGCTCTGGAGCAGCTCGGTTCCCCACTCAGAAGGGGCAAAGGAGCCAAGTCCTACGAGACTCTGAGATCCAGGGCTGATGTGACCCAGCAAAGAGCTTTCGGTGTGCAATGGGGGGCGGGTTGTGAAGGAAGGTCTTCGTTCACGCCTCTCTGTGTTTGCAGGCGGTGTGGGCTGGCTGGGGCCATGCTTCCGAAAACCCCAAACTTCCGGAGCTCCTGTGCAAGCACGAGATTGCTTTCTTAGGTAGAGTGTGTCTCCGTCAGATACGCGGGAATTGGGGCTTTGATGGGACACTTCTCTGGGTCACATTCTCTTTCTAGCCCTGTAAGGTGGGGGTCAGTCTGTATTTCCACCTCACATATTCATTGTTAGGAGCAAGAGAGTCCAGGGGTGGGCGGGCACCTGGGTAGGTTGGTCGGCCCAGAGAGATTCATCTGTTACCATGGTTACCACAGTGAAATGATGCTGGGGCAAGGAGACCTCTGCTAGTGTTTCTGTTGGTACTGAAATGCCAGCCATGGTCAGATTTATCACTAGATTTGGAGGGCACATTTCTGATAAGGCCACACTTGTGCTTGGCTATTCTCAGCCTTGGGAATGCCCTAACCCCTTGGGACCAGAGCCCCTCATCTCTACTATTTATTAGGTTAAATGATGCTTATTACCTATGGCATCTGTTTGTTTCAGGATTTGAAGATATATTTGTGAACTTTGCATAATGATGCTATCTGACATCCTCGTGTGGTTTAGGGGAATCATTTGCCATCCACTTACCTCTAGGCCCACAACACAGACTTGTGCATGAAGCAGCTCCAGGCAAATTAATACCTGATATTCCAAGGCTCGGCCTGGCGACCTGTGCCCACTGAGGTTTTTTTCTGTCCATGGTCTTTGATTGGCTGTCACACAGGATTCTTCTTATCCTTCGGTTGTAGCTCCTCTAGAGGTTGGTGGTCCAGCCCTCAAGCTGGCACTCTACAGCCCACAGGCAAATCTGGCCCACTGCCTGCTTTTGTAAATAAAGTTTTATTGAAACATGGCCCTGCTCATTCATTTATGTATAGCCTGTGGCTACCTTCACCCACATTGGCAAAACTGAATATTTGTGACAGAGACCAGGAGGCCCACAAAGCTGAAAATACTTCCTATCTGGTTCTTTATAGGAAAAGTTCACTCACCCATGGCCTAGTTTTTTGAGGTGCTGGCTTGCCCTCATGGTCTAGCTTTTTGCCTCCCCCCTCAAAGTGAATTTTGTGTTTGCCACATAGCTTAGGTTATAACTCAGACCAGGTTTCCAATCCACATGTGTTGGAAATTGACTGATGAAGTACCAGACTAACAGACTTTTTTCTTCCCTGACTTGATGTTAAACTCCTTGAGAGCTTGGACCTGAATTCTTTCACTGTGTGCTCTGGTCGGCACTTGGCTGTGAGGGTCTTGTGGCTGACTCAGTTCTGCATTCCCCTTTGTTCCTGATCCCTCAGGCCCTCCCAGTGAGGCCATGTGGGCCCTAGGAGATAAGATTGCCTCCACCATCGTGGCCCAGACGCTGCAGATTCCAACACTGCCCTGGAGTGGAAGTGGTAAGGGACCCTGAGCTTCACACTGGGGGACTCCTCGGCCCAGTCTTGCTAATGTGAACAGAGGGGGTGACAAGAGTCTGCTTTTTTATTCTTTCATTTAAAAATTTAAAATTATTAAACAAGTGGTACAATTTCATTGTAGACAACTTAAAAAATATGAGAAATACAAAAAAGAAATAGAAATCATCTATAATCCTATGACACAGTGTTGAACATTTTAGGTATCTATCCACCTTGCCAGCGCTTTTTCTAAGCATGTCCTTTAAAAAACCAGAGATCTCGTATTTACTAGTTTGGGACTTATTTTTTCTAACTAATCTTTCTATGTCAATAAATATACTTTGCAACATTTAAAATGCCTGCCTAGGATTATATCATACAGCTGTACCATGATTTACTTAACGATAGTCCTCTCTAGTTACACATTGATGTTGTTCCTGATTTATTTTGTTCTAATTTAAAAACTATTAAAAGTAATGGAGTCTTGACCATCTTATGGCTGAATCTCTATGTACATTTTAATTACTTCCTTAGGATAAACTTATCAAAGTGGAATTTCTAAGATATATTAAAAAATAAACAGGAAAAAGTCTCAGAAGTTTCCTATTTAATTTGATTTTTTTCTTCTAAAGATTGAATTTTAAATTTGGAATGGAAAGTTTGTTTGTTTGTTTGTTTATTTAATCTTCACAGGGTGTTAAAATATAATGATTCACATATAAATGATTCCATAGGGTAGAAATGGGATTTTTTTAGATTCGGGTTAGTACGCTGTTCTTGATAGACTTGTTCTGAATTTCTTAAGCTTGATTTCCCATTCAGGGTTGAGTTAGACCTTAAGAAGATGAAAAGCCATTAACTAATTAAGCTGAAGGGCTGTGTCTGTATTCTGTGGGTCCAGAGGCCAGGTCTAGAGCAGCTTTGGCGAGGAGGGGTCCTGTGGTTTCTGTGTTGTGTGTGTCCCTGCCGTCCTTGGAGGACTCGGCTCTCTTTGTGACTGTCCAGGTCTGACGGTGGAGTGTGCAGAAGATGGTCTGCAGCAGGGGAAAAGAGTCAATGTCCCCGAAGACATTTACAACCAGGGTTGTGTGAGAGACATAGACGAGGGCTTGGAGGTAAACACAGAGCCCAGGGTGGGGTGCGAGGGTGGGGAACAAGGCGCCAGAACCTTCTCACTGTCCTGGTGGCGGTGGAAAATGTCTAACCTCTAAAGGGGTCTATTTGTCCTTTGCCCCCCAGGCAGCAGAAAAAATTGGTTTTCCATTGATGATCAAAGCTTCGGAAGGCGGTGGAGGGAAAGGAATCCGGCAGGCCGAGAGCGCCGAGGACTTCCCGATGCTGTTCAGACAAGTGAGCTGTTCTTGCTGCAGATTGTTTTCATGTCTTTGGGAATTGTCTTTATTCAGTTGTTGGCCACCACATTATTTCTGTTAGCATCACCGTGTCACAGCCGTGAGAGGACATTTGCAGGAGGGGAACATGGCTGTGCTGTGTTGTATTTCCAAGCAAATGTGTGTGCATTTTACTCGGAAGTCCACGGTGTGTGTGGACCCTTGTCCTGTTTCCTTAGATGTTCAAGTCTATGGATCAGTGTGTCTATAAATGGTTTCAGAGACACGGGGTCAGAATATCTGTTTCTGACTATATTTGGCTATCAAGAGGGGATATTTTGTAAATTGTAGCAGTCTTGGTATTTTTAATGTTCCTAGAGAGTTAGTTTTTATTGCAGGAACTATACAATTGAAGCCTGTACAACATGAGTTTAAACTGTGTGGGTCGAATTACACATGCATTTTTTTCAATAACTATATTAAAATTTTGGGAGGAGATTTTCAACAACTTGAAAAAACTCACAGATGAACTGCGTAACCTGGAAATATAGAGAAATTAAGAAAAAGTATGTCATGAATGCATAAAATATAGAGAGAGATACTAGTTAGTTTCTCACTTACTACCATAAAATATACACACATATGTGTTATTTATTTAAATTATATGTTTTTTATTGATTTGAGAGAGAGAAACATCTATTTGTTGTTCCACTTATTTATGCATTCATTGGTAGATTCTTATATGTGCCCTGACCAGAATTAAACCTGCATATGGGGACGACACTCTCACCAACTGAGCACCAGGTCAGGGCCTGTACATCCAACTCTTAACAGCACAGTAACTCCTTTTTAAAAATAATTACAAAATTTTTAAATTATAGTTGACATATATGTTTCAGGTTACAGCGTAGTGATTAGACGTTATATAACTTACGAAGTGACCACCCTGATGATAGTCTACTGCCGTCCGACACCATTGCAGCATTAACTCTCAATCACATTAACTCTTAACAGCCCCTTCAACTCTTAGCCAGTTTGCACCCAACTCTTACCAGCGCATCATCTTTAGGAGAAGGGGTTGTGTGGAAATTTCACTTTCTACAGTATGTATTCACGCACCGTTGGATTTAAAACAAGAATGTAACGCCTTTGAGAGAGGCTGGAGCAGACGGGAGGATCGTGGGCGCGCCTGCCGCCGTCTCTTGCTCTCTCCGGAGAGCTTCGTGTCCCAGCCGCTCTGCCTTCTCCCAGGTGCAGAGCGAGATCCCGGGCTCCCCGATCTTTCTCATGAAGCTGGCCCAGCACGCCCGTCACCTGGAGGTCCAGATCCTCGCCGACCAGTATGGGAACGCCGTGTCCCTGTTTGGGCGAGACTGCTCCATCCAGCGGCGGCATCAGAAGATCATCGAGGAGGCACCCACCACCATCGCCCCGCCGGCCGTGTTTGAGTTCATGGAGCAGGTGCGCTCTGCAGGGCTGCGCGTGGGGACAGCCACAGGGGAAGCCGGAGCCAGGAAGGGCTCCTTATGGTCCGGGTTGCCAAAATGGGGTTGGTGCCCGAGAAGAAACTGGGGGCCCATCATGGACGTGATTTCAGCCTGGCGTGGGTTTTTTGGAGTATGGGTTATGTGTCCCAAGGTCCCCAGTCTGCATTTAGTTGGGGAACCCATAAGCCACTATTAAAGCTGCCCGAGAAAGCCACTGGAAGCCCCTCGGTCTCTGTGTCTTTGCAGTGTGCCGTCCGCCTGGCCAAGACCGTGGGGTATGTGAGCGCGGGGACGGTTGAATACCTGTACAGCCAGGATGGCAGCTTCCACTTCTTGGAGCTGAATCCCCGCCTGCAGGTAGAACACCCCTGCACGGAAATGATCGCTGATGTCAACCTGCCGGCTGCCCAGCTACAGGTGAGGAAACAGGAGCCAGGCCCTGGGCCGCCTTCTGCCCAGGAGGGGTCCCCTGTTCTACTCAGATTAGACCTTCTTGCCCCTGTTGACTAACTGTCCCTGGGGAGCAACTTTTTTTTAATGTTTTTATGGATTCAAGAGAGAGTGGGAGAGGGAGAGAGAACTGGAAACATCGATGAAAGAGAGAAGCATCGACATTGATCGGCTGCCTCCTGCCTGCTCCCTACTGGGGATTGAGCCTGCAACCCGGCCATGTGCCCTGACTGGGAATCAAACCGTGATCTCTTGATTCCTGGGTTGATGCTCAACCACTGAGCAACACTGGCTGGGCTATTGCTTTTATTTTTTTAAACAATTAAAAAAAAAACTTATTGAGTGATTCTTTTAGAGAGAGAGACAGGCAGAGACATTGATGATCTATGCATGCATTGGTCGATTCTTGTATGTGCCCTGACCAGGGATCAAACCTGCAACCTTGGCGTATCGGGACAATGCTCTAACCAACTGAGCTACCCGACCAGGGCTGGGTACCTTTCCTTTTCACCTTCCATAGCACTAAAACCTGTAACTTTTATTTAGTGTGTGTTTCTTACCGTGTGATGTTTTATGCATGTTGCTGCTTTTCCCAGTGGCATTATTTGCTCATTGGACCTCTTCCTCCCTGGCATCCAGCAGCATCCTTGGTATTTGGGGGCAGAGGTCTTGTGGGACTGACAGTCCTGGGGTTGGCTTTCTTGATTTCAGATCGCCATGGGTGTGCCACTGCACCGGCTGAAAGACATCCGCCTTCTGTACGGAGAGTCACCATGGGCGGTGACACCCATTGCTTTTGAAACCCCTTCCAACCCGCCCCTCGCCCGAGGCCACGTCATTGCAGCCAGAATCACCAGTGAAAACCCTGATGAGGCAAGTTGTGGGGGCCCCGGGCTTCTGCCATCTCCAGTCTCCCAGTGTGGGGCAGACCCCCAACATTAGCCTTGGATGAGACCCCCCCCAGGCTTCTCGGCTTACAATTAAGGAAACCTAGGTGCGGGAGGGGACAGAACACAGTTTATTGACACATAGTGTGTGCCAGGCAGATCCCTTCACGTATCTCACAGCTCACGTTCCGCCACTGGGCGTTATTACCCAGGCTTGCAGATCAAGAGGTTGTGGTAACTTGCCTAATGCCGCAAGCCCGGGGCCTGCTGAGACTTTAAGAGCAAAACAGGAGTTTTTCAGAGGGATGGTGGCTTGTTCACAGGTGCCTGGGAGGGTGGAGGACCAGGTGATGCAGTTCCCGGCACCTGGAACTCCCTGTCTCTCGCCTCCAGGCACCTCTGCCGAAACAATGCCTCCATCACTCAATTCAAGAGCCCTAATTCCAGAGAGAGGGTCCAGGTCCACCCCCCCTTACCAAAATTACACCCCGGTCGGGGGGGGGCAGGCCACAAAGGGACTTAGGTGTGTTAGCATCAGCAAAGCCAACACTAGATTTGTTTATCTGCTGGAGTTTTCATAACCCAGAATTGGAAATCCCATGCTCTTTCATTCAAACCTTTTATTATCGGCAATGTCAAGAGTATAAAACCAGGATGTACCTCCACTCGGCTCCATCGGTGATCACCGTTCTTCCATGTTATATCTGTGCGCCCTCCCCCATCCCAACTTGGTTGTTGTTATTTTCTTAAAATAGTTTTTGTAAAGTGAAAATTAGACAAATTGACATGCTCACGTGATACACCCACAGCCCCGACGAGACGTATCGAAGTTTCCTTGATCATGCTTAGTTTTGGGTAGCGGCGGGGGTTCTTGGGTTTTCCTAGGATTTAATTCTGATGAAAATAGATCTGGAGTAACGATTTCTTCCATTTTGCTTTTTTTTGGGTCTGGGCTGCAGGGGTTTAAGCCGAGCTCTGGGACAGTCCAGGAACTGAATTTCCGCAGCAGCAAGAACGTGTGGGGTTATTTCAGCGTGGCTGCTACTGGTGGCTTGCACGAGTTTGCTGATTCCCAGTTTGGACACTGCTTCTCCTGGGGAGAGAACCGGGAAGAGGCCATTTCGTCAGTATCTCCCTTCTTTCCTTCCTTCCCTCCTCCTTCCGTCCCTCTCTTCTTTTAAGACACTCAGAGTTAGCCTGTGGCTTCAGATGCGGTAGCAAGTTAGGAGATCGAGGGAGGTGAAGGACACAGCAGACCCCGTTTAAATACCCTGTGCTGAAGTCCAAGAACAAAGTCTGCCCTCTTCCTGTATTTGAGATCCGTGAAGTAAAACGACCTCACCAAGGTCATTGCTCTTGAGCTTATTGCAGGTCGAGCTTGAAGGAGATCCAAAGAATGTTCAAGGTGATTCCAAAAGTTTAAAAGGTGCTGAGTACTATAGCACTTTTTAAAAAGGTGTGTGTGTTTGGGGGGAAACTCCTTTACATTTAAACCTCATAAGTAGTTCCCGGAGAAACACGCATTTGCAAAGAGGCCCCCAAATTCCAAAACACGTCTTATTTTTTTTCTGCCTTGACCTGGGGGCAGAAAGGTCAAAAACCAGTTCACATTGTAATTAATATTCTTGTGTCAGTGGGTAAGTGTCCTTTAGAGTGAAAAATCCAAAAGGCATTATGGACATTTTATTTAGAAAACATTAAAATCTATCTTGCCTGGGCTCTTAGCCATGAATTAAATCGAGTTTGGTGGTTTTGATGAGTGGGCTTTCTTTGCCAGCTTCAAATAATTAGTTTTCATTGTGCTCAGCAAAAAAATTGAGACCCTTGATGCTCAGGGAAGATTGCAGCAAATAAGAATTAATAGGGGGAAGGAAGGAGGCCAGCTGGCCCAGCATGTCTCATGCTGTGGGACATGAAGATTTGAATAGGCCCAGCGGGAGAGAGAGGCAGAATGACTGGCTGTGGTTAATTAGAATTATAATCATGGTAATTAATTACATTCATAGCAGTTGACAGTTATTGATCAGTGCCTGGGTGCTTTATATGGACTGTCAGGGTTATTTCCCCATTTTCCAGATGAGGAAACTGAGGCCCAGGCAGTTAAGTCACTTGCCCAAGATTACTCAGCCAGTAAATGCTGGAGCTGAGATTGACCCAGGGTGTTTGACTCAGGACCCTCTTAACTTCTGTGCTGTTCTGACTCTCTGGGAACCATGTGGGAACCCCATATGCTAACTGGAAAAACAATCCGTGTGCCCTCAAGGAACATGGTGGTGGCTTTGAAGGAACTGTCCATCCGGGGCGACTTCAGGACCACTGTGGAATACCTCATCAACCTCCTGGAGACCGAGAACTTCCAGAACAACGACATCGACACGGGGTGGTTGGATCACCTCATCGCTCAAAAAGTGCAGGTGAGGAGCTGCACCCGGCTCCCCTTCGATCACAGAGACACCCCCACCCCCCGCACAGCGCCCTGGGGGCCTGGTTGCCATAGGTACTGAAGTGCGGGGTCTTTCCTAGGCTGAGAAGCCGGATATCATGCTCGGGGTGGTGTGTGGCGCCTTGAACGTGGCCGACGCGATGTTCAGAACCTGCATGACGGATTTCTTACACTCGCTGGAAAGGTAGGGCGCGTGGTGACTTTCTCCCCTTTGGGGATACGTGTTAGTGGCGAGAACATGCTTTGTTTGGGTGCAAATCAGTCGCGAGAGATTGAGCAAACCCCCCCTACGTGCTTGCCTCTGTGTCATTCCTTGGAGAAACCTGGGCTGCCCTGGAAGAGGCTCAGGGGCCGAGATTCTCCAGGCCAAGGCAGCAGTTAAAAGACAGCCGTGTGTTGATTTGTGCTGACTTGTGTTAGGTGTGTCATCCCACTCGGGAGCTGAGAGCCATAGGATGTGAATTTTGGCCTCTCCCAGACTGTCCCCTGAATCAGAAGGTGGCAGTGAAATGGCCCAGCACAGAAGAGGCCGGGTGCTCACTGTTTGGATGAGCCAGGGTTTCTCAGCCTCAGTACCGCTGACATTTTGAGCTGGGGCGTTTTTTGTTGTGGGGCTGTCCTGTGAGGTGTGGGATGTTTGCACCCCTGCCCCACTCACAGCATCTCCACTCCTCCCAGAAGTCATGACAGTCAGAGCCAGCGTGCTGACCATTATGGGACCACGTGACATTCAAATATGTCCCTAGACGCTGCCAAGTGTCCCAGAGCTGAGAATCCCTGTGACAGACAAATGAAACTACTCAAAAGACATGAAAAGCGTAAAAATTTCTAGCTCTTCGGTTATCATGCTTTTGAATGGAGATAGAATTACAGTCCGTGCGCCAGTTTCTTTCATAAGCAGGCAGGAGGATTTCCACATACAGAATTTTCTGAGAAGAAGCCTTTGTGGATTTAGCTTCCTGCAAAGCCCTTTTGAAATTTCACATCCTTCAGAAAGTGCCATTTCCTTAAGTTCTGAGCCATGTCGGCTTCCTTGGTATGATCCCTGTTTTCTTGCCTTTTAATCAGACGTAGCTTTTCTGCGGGACAGCCAGGTGCGTTGGTGCTTCAGTCCTGGGGGTTGGCTGCAGAGCCCTCGGTTGCTCCCAGGGCTGACCGCAGGTCTGTCTTCTCTTCCAGGGGCCAGGTCCTCCCTGCAGATTCTCTGCTGAACACCGTGGACGTGGAATTAATTTACGGAGGCATTAAGTACATTCTCAAGGTAACGGCCTGTGTTTCTTGGATGTCTCCAACACTCTGGAGTCTGGAGGGAGTTTTTATTCCTCTGATGAGCCATCCCTGGAGTGGGTTTTCTCATGCTCAGGTCCCAGGGTGCCCCATGCAGCCCATGACCTTGAAACCTGAACACTTTGGGTTTGAGAATGCACAGGCTTGAGCAATACGCATGAGGCATGCTGGAGCGTGTGTTAGTTTCTGGTGGCTGCTGTAACCAAGTTCCACCAACCGGTGGCTTCAAACAGTGACATTTATTTTCTCACTCTTCTGGAGGCCCGAAGTCCAGAATCAAGGTGTGGGCTGGGCCCTGGTCCCTTTGAAGACTCCAGGGGAGAGCCCGCTCCTGCTTTGCCAGCTTCTGCTGGTTGTGGGCAGTCTTTGGCGTTCCTGGCTCGTAGACCTCCCTCCAGCCTCTGCCTCCCGCTTCCTATGTCTGTCTGCTCTGTGTGTGTGTGTCTGTCTTCACATTGTCTCCCTGCTGTGCCTGCATCTCTGGATCTGTTCTCTACAAGAACACATCAGGTTGGGTTTAGGGCCCACCCTAATCCAGTGTGACCTCATCTTAACTAACCGCATCTGCAAAGGCCCTATTTCCAGATAAGTCACATTCTGAGGTGCCAGGAAGGAGCACAGTAGACACCAGTTCTAGCTCCTGGCCCGGGGCAGGGACAGAGACGCTGTTCCGGGGCCGCAGGGACAAGCAGACATCCTGAATTCAGGTGGGGACACTGAGCTTGTCCCCGCAGGTGGCCCGGCAGTCTCTGACCATGTTCGTTCTCATCATGAACGGTTGTCACATCGAGATCGACGCCCACCGGCTGAATGACGGCGGGCTTCTGCTGTCCTACAACGGCAACAGCTACACGACCTACATGAAGGAAGAGGTCGACAGGTGCGTGGGGGCTGGGCCGCGGAGCCGACTCTGTTCCGTGGGGGTGAAAAATACGAAGCTGCCCGGCTGGTGTGGCTCAGTGGTTGAGCATCGACCTAAGAGCCAGGAGGTCACGGTTTGATTCCCAGTCAGGGCTCATGCCCCATGGCACGCACTCATCACTCGATGAAATGTGGGCCACCCACTGAGAAGGCATCGCAGACTCTGGCCAAGGAGAGTGAGGTGGGGAGGGGTGGGGTGCCAGGGACCCCATGTCTGAAAAAGCTTCAGTGAGAGAGTAGAGTCTCCCTCCCCAGTTCTTGATCCAAGAAGGCACACTTGATTCACCCCAGAGCCATGACTTATTCCCTCTTTTTAACCCATGTTCTCTCTGCCAAGAATATTCAAGATTACTGTAGGCTCCACCCAAGGGGCATGCCCTCTCCAGTTCAGCCATCACGTGAAGACTTATCGGCAGTAAATATTTATGGAGTAATATTTATTGATTGCTCTCTCTGTGCCTGTTGGAATTATGTCAGTAAAAGGAACTAGTTTTCAGCCAGAAAAGGGTCCTACCCTTTGCTCCACCAATTCACTCCTGATCTGCTTGCCATGACTGTAAAATGCCACCACTTGGGAAAGTGGAGTCCCCCAAACTGCACCCAGAGTGACACTCAGGGCTGCCTTTAGGGAGCGAGATACTGTAGAAAGCCCGACTCAGGTGCTGGGCCGATGGTCCTCCCCATCCCCTCCCCTCCTCTCCCCCAGTTACCGGATTACCATCGGCAACAAGACGTGTGTGTTTGAGAAAGAGAATGATCCCACCGTCCTGAGAGCGCCCTCGGCTGGGAAGCTGACGCAGTACACGGTGGAGGACGGCGGCCACGTGGAGGCTGGGGACAGCTACGCTGAGATGGAGGTGAGCGCAGAGCAGGGCCTCGGGGGGTCAGCGAGGCCTCCCCTGCGCAGCCCCCACCCCCCCGCTCCCCAGGGGAGGGCCCTTCAGCATTGCTTCTGCAAATGGACCTCACCTCTTACCTGGGCCACCGGCTGCAAATTCCTAAGAGAGCCAGTGTGCAGGGCTCAGCCCAGATTCCCCGCAGTATTTAAAGGGAAAGCCTCAAAAGTGCACACCTCCCTGGCCATGAGCAAGAACTGATTCCATAGTAGTGATGGTGGTGATTAAAAAGTCTTAAGCCAGCACTTGCAAAGCACATGCCATGTGGCAGGCGCTATCCACAGAATGATGCTCGGGGGGCTGGGCTTGCAGCCCAGGCCTAGCTGACCTGGATGCCCACGCTGGGACCTGCTGAGCCAAAGGAGCACTGTGTTGAGTGTCTGCCGCCCACACCACAGTAACAGAACTCATCATGTCCACGAATCCAGGCTCTCGGGCCACGTAAAGGGCCTGATGACTCACTGTACTATGAGCACAGTCTTTATTTCACAGTGTTCCCCAGAGAGTTTCTTGCTGCCTTGAGAAAAGGAGCACGTCCCACAATGCACCACATTTTAGGAACGTTTATGTTGATCACCCTACATAATATAGTTTTATAGATTTAACTGTAGTTCTAAGAGAGATGCTTTACTTCCTTTTGGAACTAAAGATCAGTTTCCATGTCTGTAAAATGGGCACATAAAACCTCCCTCCCTGGCTGGCTTTGCAGATGGAGGTGATTGGTGAACGGCACTGCGCCTGGTGACCGCTAGTTCCCTCTATCCTTTCAGTTTGAACTCTGTTCAGGGAGTCAGTCTATTTAAATGACGCGGGCCCTGCTCCAGAGTTACTAGTTCTGAATGACACTGGGTGTCACACACACAGGCGAGCCCTGAGGGGCTCCATCTCATGTCTTCTTTCTGCAAAACAGGTGATGAAGATGATCATGACCCTGAATGTGCAGGAAAGCGGCCGGGTGAAGTACATTAAGTGCCCGGGGGCCGTGCTGGAAGCGGGCTGTGTGGTGGCCAGGCTGGAGCTCGACGACCCATCTAAAGTGCACCCGGTATGTAGCGCCTGGCACGGCCATCAGGCTGGCTCAGGTGCGCGCACGGCCTCCACCTGCCTGTCCAGTGAGCCGGACAGACTTGAGGCTCCTGACTTTTCTCCTGCCTCCCCGTGTGCCCCCGAGCCAGCGTGATGGGCGCAAACATGCCCTCCTTTGCTCAAACCCCTCTCAGTGACTCCCCATCCCACTTAGAATAAAACCCAAGTTCTTCTGATGACCTACAAGACCCCAAGTAAGCTGTCCCCACTTTCTTTGGCTTTATTCTCTCACATTCCCTTTTGCTTAAACAGGACAGACCCCTCTGCCTGGAGGACCTTCCCCCAGTGTTTTCAGGGCTCACCCTCTTCCCTCCTATGAGCTTTCGCTCAAACATGCTTGAGGCATCGTGGGTCCTCAAAAAACCCCATAAGTCTTGCTGATGACTATTTACACTCTTCTCAGTAGGTTGTGCAGGCGGGAGGTAGCTCGTCCTTCATCCATGTATTGTGCTTTCCTCTACAATTCATAGTACACATGCCCAGGGAGAAAGCTGGAAAAGGTTTTTGTTTTCTTTTAAATATGTTTTTATTGATTTTAGAGAGAGAGGAAGGGAGAGGGAGAGAGATGGAAACGTTGCTCGGCTGCCTCCTGCACGCCCCCTACTGGGGATCAACCCTGCAGATCAAACCAGCCACCTCTCGGTGCGTGGGGTGACGCGCCACCAACTGAGCCACGCCGGCCAGGGCTAGAATAGAAAAGTATTTTTAAAAATCAAATTGTTTCTTTTCTCCAGACTATGCCATTCGTTTTATTTGTTTTCTTCTCATTTTTTTCATTGCTCTCTTTCGGGGTCTCCCAAGGATAGACACAGACTGAGGCTTTTTAGACCCCTGGGAAGGTCTGTGTGCCTGCAGTGCGATTCCTTTCAGCCAACATTTCCCGGGCTGGGTGCACGAGACAGGGCCGGGCCACCCGTCCCTGCAGGCTCATGCCCGCCTAGGGGATGATCCCTTGTGATTCAGTGCGGTGAGTCCAGTAAGGAGACTGCCCTTGGCCGCCTGCAGCAGGTTGTGGAGAAGGGAACCCTCCTGTTAGCTCTTCGAGGACAGAGGAGGGTGGGGTGGGGGCAGGAAGCTGAGGGCTCCAGGCCAGCAGAATGGATGCCCCAAACCTCCTGGGTCTAGTGCCTCACGCATAGCAGGCGGTCAGTGGGTACTTATAGAATAAATTCATACATAAACCGGCACATTAAGTCCATCTTGCCCTTTTGGGGGAGCTTTTTATGTTTTGATCCACTATGGCTAAATGTTTTTGATTTGCAAAAACCAGGTACATTTGTATGAGAGTTTTATAAATGTTTATCCTGCTAGGTGTTTATCTTTGGGACTCAGTAGAGACTGACAATAAATAGAGAAAATAGAGAGATTATCTTCGTTAGAAAGCAGAGCAGAACAAAGAAATCCAACCCCCTCCAGAATTACTTGGGGGACATAATCTGCTATGATATTTGTAAGGGGGAGATTTGGAAAACCCATACGTTTTTTTCTGTTTTCTCAGGCTTCATCCTCAGAATGGTGTACATGTGGGGCACAATAGATCTGGTCAGCCCTCCGCGTGTCTCAGTCGGAGGCCACGGTGTCCTTGACCTCTGGTTCTTGTGTCTCATCAGGCCAAGCCGTTCACAGGAGAGCTCCCTCCCCAGCAAACTCTGCCCATCGTGGGGGAGAAACTGAACCACGTCTTTCACAACGTCCTGGAAAACCTGACCAACATCATGTGTGGCTACTGTCTGCCAGAGCCTATTTTTAGCATAAAGGTGGGTCACCTGTGAAGGGTGGGTATGTATTCTACACACGTGTGCAGGTCCCCGTGATACGCTAGGATTGACTCCATGAGACCCGAGGTCTTTATTGATGTAAACAACAGGAAAACGGTCAGTTCTCCGTTGTTCTCACAAAGGACCCTTTCCTCCGTTTGATTGTACACATCAGGGTACTTTTTTCTCTTTGATTATAAACTGTTGTAAAAGTGACAACTGGTGCAACACTGAGAATATTCATGTAGTGAATTAAGAAAGGAGTCAACATGGGTCACCCTTTTATTTTTAATTTTCAAAAATATTTTTATTGATTTTGAGAGAGCGAGAGAGAGGAAGGGAGAGGGAGAGAGAGAGAAACATTGATGTGAGAATGCAACACCAATCGGCTGCCTCCTGCATGCCCCCCACCGGGGATTGAACCGGCAACCTTTCTGTGCACGGGGTGACATCCAACCACCTGAGCCACACCGGCCAGGGCGTGGGCCACCCTTTTAAAGAGAGGAGGAAGGCACTTTGCTCAGAAATGCCGCTCTGTTCATGGTTCCCCATCCCAGACTCCTACTGTCTGCCCACTCTGTAGAGAAGTAAGTTCTCAAGTTCGCAGACCTCCCTGAAAGACCCATGACAGTAAACCTGACATCGGTAGTGATAAAACTGCTGCATCACAGTAAATCCCAGGATAGCAAATCATGGTGATAGGTAACAGCGGCCAACCCCTCGTCTAGTGCGTACTGTATGCCAGCTACTACTCTAAGCACTTAAAATTTATGGTCATTTAATCTTCCCAACAACCTATGAGGTAGGAGCTCTTACTACTTCGGTTTTACCGGTGAGGAAACCAAGGCACAGAGAGGCTAAGAAACTTGCTGTGTTTCACCCATAAAGAACCAAAGACGGGATTTGAATCCTGACCATCTGGCTTCAGAGTCCATGCTCTTACCCCCTCTGCTAGGCTGCTTAGTTGCAGTTGCTATCATTGCAACGGTTACTTAGTCTTGGCACTTGCTAGTGCATGCAGCATTTCATTTTCATTTTTATTTATTTTTTAAAATTTATCTTTATTGATTTCAGAGAGAGGAAGGGAGAGAGAGAGAGAGAAACATCAATGATGGGAGAGTCGTTGAGCGGCTGCCTCCTGCACACCCCCGACTGGGGATCGAGCCCGCAACCCGGGCAAGTGCCCTGACCGGGAATCGAACCACAGTCTCCTAGATCTTAGGTCGGCGCTCAACCGCTGAGCCACGCCCGGCCACGCCAGCATTTCATTTTTAAATCTCATGGCCACGTTATGGGGTTGGCACCATTATCGTCTTCATTCAAAACCATCAACATTTCAACTCCCTGGATGCCCAGAGCAGTGCAGCTGTTAGGAGTCTCTGGAGCTGGATGGCCGGAGTTAGCATCCTAGCTTTGCTCTTACTAGCTGGGTGGCTTTAGGTGACTTACTTAACCTCTCTGTGTTTCAGTTTCCTCATCAGTAAAATGGGACCAATGATTAGACCTACTATGTAGGGTTGTTTCTGAGGATCAAATGAGAGTGTGCAGTAAAGGTCTTAAAACGGTGTCCAGCGCTTAGTGTCCCACAAAAATTAGCTCTTTGCATGGCCTGTGTTTTATCACACCACGCAGGCTCTCTGGATGCCTGCAGGGGGAGCGGGGGCCTGCCTAGCTGGGGAAACTGTGTTCCCCTTGTGGTCAGGGGGCCCTTCCACTCGTGACTCTTTCAGTCTCCTGGGCACAGATCTTTGGCCACTCGAGTGCGTGGGGCCTGGATGGGCTGAGTGTGTTGGGCGCCCTGTGGTGGGTGGGAGTGCCCACACCCCTGCAGGGCCTCGCGCCAATGCTGTGGTCCCCGCTGCAGCTGAAGGAGTGGGTGCAGAAGCTCATGATGACCCTCCGACATCCGTCGCTGCCGCTGCTGGAGCTGCAGGAGATCATGACCAGCGTGTCGGGCCGCATCCCCGCCCCCGTGGAGAAGGCGGTCCGCCGGGTGATGGCCCAGTACGCCAGCAATATCACCTCGGTGCTCTGCCAGTTCCCCAGCCAGCAGGTATGTGCCCCACCCCGCCCCACGGGGGTGCTCGAGCCAGGCCAGGCGGCTCCTCGGGAGCTCGGCTCCCGGGCGGAGGGGCCTGCTGTCCTCTGATTGAATTGGGCTTCCCGAACCCCACTCACAGCCCGAGATGTCGGGGGCTGGGAGTTTCCTTTGGAGCCTCCTCTGTGGAATCCCAGCGTTTCCCCCCAAGCAGAGCTGTTGAGATGAACATAAACAGTTATTAGGCCTCACTCCAGAAAACTCGGATTCAGAAAGGAGGCAGCAGCTGGTACAAACAGAGCGTTTTCCAAACAGATGCTGGCTAAAATAATAGTGGAAGGAAACCGTTTTAGGGCAATGTGAAAATATCTAAATCTAAGAATTCTGCATTGGCCTTTTTTGGTTTTTTGGTTGCTTTTATCAGGCATTTTTAAGATAATCTGTATTTAGAAGAGCCCCCTCTGCCAGTTGCCCTTTGCGCCCTCTGTCTGGTTAGAAGGGCCACGTACCATCGTCATTCCCCGCCCACACCTTAGGGACTGGGGAAGCTAGAGGTCATTGCCAGAGGTCATCCGCTCTGGAGATTGGACCATTGTTCCTCCATAAAAAGGAATGAAATACTGACTCATGCCTCATGGAAGAATCATGAAAAATGGTCAGTGGAAGAGGCCAGTCACAAAAGACCACATGTTAGGTGACTCCATCTACATGGAATTGTCCGGGATGGGCAAGTCCCTGGAGACGGACAGCCGGTCACTGGTCGCCAGGGCCTGGGGCAGGGGAGTCGGGAGTGGCTACAGGGTTCCTTTAGGGCTGATGAAATACTGTCAAATCAGATAGTGGTGACTGTTGCACAATTCTGTGAATATAGTGAAAACCACTGAGTTAGCTGTATACTTTAAACAGGGGGGAATGTTTTGATCTATGGATTATTTCTCAGCTTAAAAATAAAAGCAAAACTCTAAAGGACCCCAACTGAGAAAAGCACATGTGCAGACCCTCCAGGAATTTGTCACTGATGCAGGTTTTTTCATTAGAAATATTTTTGTTGCCAGAAACAGTATACCAATAACATTCAATCTAATTATAAAATAGGACACCCCCCCTCCCCACCCAGCATCCCTCCTCCTCTTCTGGAGCTTTCTATTTGCGGAGAGGTGTAATGCCAATGGCTGTACGTCTTCGTAGGGTTATTGTCATTCTGGGCTCTTGAATTCCTCAAGCAATACCTAGAGTGGGATGAACAGAGCCGTTTCTGGGTGGCCAGAGGGCTTTGGGACTGGAATTTTATATTTTTTCAAATGAGCCTCGGTTGGGACTTCCACGGGAGCCTGTGGTGGGCCCTTTGGATGACTTCTGTGTGGCGACCAGATTGTGTGGCTGTGAGGGGCCAGACCTGTCCTCTTTCCCCATCCAGATAGCCACCATCCTGGACTGCCACGCGGCCACCCTGCAGCGGAAGGCCGATCGGGAGGTGTTCTTCATGAACACACAGAGCATCGTGCAGCTGGTCCAGAGGTGAGTCCTGGGCCCTCCGTGGGCTTCAGTTGTCACACTGAATCGTCCTGTGGATTGCACCCGGGCGGTGCTCTGAGGTTCTTTTAAGGGCGAGCTTGAACTAAGAGATAGCGCATAGGGCCCGGCGACCCTGATTATCACAGTCCTGGCATAGCCATTCCTAACAGTGGAACCCTGGGCAAGGCACTTGACTTCTGTGGATCTCAGTTTGCCAGTTTGTAAAATGGGAATAAAAACACCTCATGCACACTAAGTCATTCTGAGTTCTAAGTGGGTTAATTTTTGTACAGTACTGATAGAGTCCTTGTGGCAGCTTTGATTATGGGACAATGGGACGAAATGGCTTTCTGTGCTGCAAAGGACTTTACAAGTGATCATTGCAGTTTGGGGCATCTCTGTAACGGAGAGTCGATGGGGAATTTACATTCTTTCTTAAGTAGCTGTTGAGCAGGGAGAACTATTCCAATGATAAAAAGAATTGCCATTCTGCATGAAAATTCTCCCCAGCAAGAAAACTTTGCTTATGACAGGATAGAAGCATTCTCAGACTGGAACGAGTTAATTCAGCTCGTGTGGCCCAGGTTCCAGAAATGACCAGAGGTGCACAGAATGTAGGACTGTAGGAGATGCCCCAGCTTTTCAGCAGAGTCCTGGCTCACGGGGACTCGTATTGACAATACAGTATTGCAGCTGATGAATCTTAGTGTGGATTCCTCACAAAGAGAGTTTCACCACCACGGGCCAGGAGGGGTGTCTCTCCGCAGGAGACTTCGACCTCTAGCCTTAAACCCATCCTTTAGCTTCAGAGAAATGCCAAGAAGAATTGAACAAAGGATAAATGAACTGACTTCCCTAGCAGATTTTTCTGTGTTGAACATAAATATCAAAGCTCCATCCTAGGTTGTATATTTTTAAAATCGCATTTGAATAAGTGGGCGTTATAGTTTCTTCTCTTTTGTTGTTACTCGGTAATGCTGGGGTTAAGCTGGTTTCAACTTCTCTAAAACTCAGTGTCGCACCTCCTGAGGAACTCCATTCCTTGTGTTCAGACATGATCAAGAAGAGGAAATGTTTTAGGGAACGTCTGGGTTAAAATCTGGTTTTAAAGGGGAAGCGAAATTTATAGGGACCTCTTGGTAAATGTCTTTCAAGTCATCTTTTTTTTCCAAAATTGTCTTTACACATTGGATGGTTAATTGAAAATTTTTCTTTTCAACCATGCATGCAAGGCTGACTCCTTTCAGCATCCCAACTCTGTAAGTGTTTTCCCTTCTCTCTGGGGATGGGGCAGGCGCCTTCCAAAGGCTCAGCTTGGCCTCCGGTTTGATGTTTGACCTTGGGCAAGTCACTGCTCTCTTTGCCCTCCAAAGTTAGTGCTAACGAATCAACTCGAGCATCCCTCCCAGGTCTACGGATTAAGGGGGTGCATCCCCCACACACTTGATTAGTTTCCGTCTTTTTGAAACCCAAAGCCCTGCCTGTAGATACCCAGGCGCCAAGAAGTGGAGTGGGTCATTAAGGCGGCCTTCCCTTCCCCCCCAGGTACCGCAGCGGGACCCGCGGCTACATGAAGGCGGTGGTGTTGGATCTCCTGAAAAGATACTTACACGTCGAGCACCATTTCCAACAAGGCAAGAGTAGCCAATGGCACTGGTGACAAGCCCACAGGGCGAGAGGGACTCCGAGCCTGACCGCCGTGCGGCCTTTTGTCTCCCTCTAGCCCACTACGACAAGTGCGTGATAAACCTGCGGGAGCAGCTGAAGCCCGACATGTCCCAGGTGCTGGAGTGCATCTTCTCGCACGCGCAGGTGGCCAAGAAGAACCAGCTGGTCATCATGCTCATTGTAAGCAGGAGAGCGCAGCTCGGGGGCCTGCGGCTTGTTCTGGGAAGGGTCAGAGAGTGAATATTTTACACTCTGCTGGGCCTGTGGCCTCGGGCCGTACTGCTCAAAGCTGCCACTGTACAGTGTGAGCGAACGTGCGAGGCTGTGTCCTGATGATCTTTGTCAGCCACTGGGGGAGATCATAACCAACACCTGCAAAGCACCTACTATGTGCCAGGCACCCCTGCCGTGATGGGGCAAGGCATATGCCTCTCTGGGCCTCAGTTTCCTCATCTGTAAAATGGGGGTGGTGATAGCAGCTCCTCAGAGAGTTGGGAGGATTTGGGGAGATGAATGTCAAGGGTCTAGCTGCTTGCCTGGCACATCGTAAGCACCCCATAACCGTCGGCCGTTAGAAGTGATGCAGGCACAGCTTAGATGTATTTTTTTTACCAGGTGCTTAGGGCATGATTTGGGGTGGATGAGTGAGAGAATGAATGAATGAATGAATGAATGAATGAATGAATGAATGAATAGGGGCGCACGGTGGAAAAGGGGAGGGTATGTGCCTCAGGCTGTCCCAGGTGTCTTCAGAGGCCCGGCAGCTGTCTGCTTTGTCGGGGCAGCCCCGTCCCTGGCTGAAGACGAGTCCTGGCATGTTTCCTTCTGGTGGACAAAAGCCACTTAGATTCTGTTTGTCCCCCCAAAGGATGAACTCTGTGGCCCAGACCCTTCCCTGTCAGAGGAGCTGACCTCCATCCTTAACGAGCTCACTCAGCTGAGCAAAAGCGAGCACTGCAAAGTGGCCCTCAGAGCCAGACAGGTAGGGCTGTGGGACGCAGACCCCACCGTGCATGGGGGTTGAGGGGTGCCGTCTTCCCACCGTGCTTGGCCCCCACCGTGCACAGCCCCTCTGCTGCTGTCCCTGTCCAACCCGATGGGCCCGGCCCTTGGCTTCTCCCCTGTGAGGCTGGCTCACCCCAGCGCCTCCGTCCCCTCCCCGCCAGGTCCTGATTGCCTCCCACCTGCCCTCCTACGAGCTGAGGCACAACCAGGTGGAGTCCATCTTCCTGTCTGCCATCGACAGGTACGGCCACCAGTTCTGCCCGGAAAATCTCAAGGTGAGGCTGTCTCCATCCCTCCACCTTTCACAGAACAAGGTAGTGGCCCAAGTGGGGCCTGGGGGGACGCGGGCTCCCCAGCCCTCGGTGTGCTGCACCTGGGTGCGGGGCACAGTCACAAATACCAGAGGTTTAGTCCAGTGTGGCCGGGGCTGCCCAAGGGGGTCTCAGGGGAGGCTCAGGCAGCAAGGCTCCCCAGGAAGGATGATTTAAATAATTCAGGTGTGATGGAGCTTTGGCAGCTGCAAGCCTCACATGGCTGAGGCCCCGCTCCATCTTCCCAGGGCTCCCCCGCACCCTACTCTGCCCCACGTCCTAGCTTCCAGGCTCGCCCTCTGCGTCTGGGAGCCCTGGTGCAGTCAGCTCAGAGCCGCTTCCACATTCAGATCTTACGGGCCTGGGGCGCTGGCAGCGTTTGGTGCTGACACCACTGGCTTCTCCCCCTTGCTCCCACCCCTCCCACTCATCTGACTATTGGCTAAAACTTATTAACATTTACTTTTCTCTTCCCATTTCCTGTAGAAATTAATACTCTCGGAAACGACCATATTTGACGTCCTGCCCACTTTCTTCTATCATGTCAACAAAGTCGTTTGCATGGCATCCTTAGAGGTGAGTGGGAGAGGCCCCTAGAACAGCACAGCACCGCACATGCCAGTTCCAGCATCCACGCGCCTGACCCCAGGCCACCCACCTTGCAGACGTGATCTTATTTTACTGATAAGGTAGTATCGTTACTTGCCCCTTTTTACAGAGGAGAAAACTGAGGCTCACGATGCAGTGTGCAGATGATGTTTTGTTGAGTTGTGCACTTGAAACCTGTATGGTTTTGTGAATCAGTGTCACCCGAGTAAATTCAGTTTTTGAAAGATGAGCTTTGTGAACATGGCATTTGTACTTGGTTCCTTGAGATGTGCAACGTTTTATTGCTGCTCTAAATGTGTCTGACCCCCAAGACCATGCCCAGGTTTGCTGATCACTCACAGGGTGCAGCATATAGCTGTGCTCAGGGCAGGGACTTATTGCAGCCAAAGGACCCAAAGCTCAAGCAGCACAGGGAAAAGATGCCTGGGGAAACCAGGTCAAGCTGCCAGTGGCCCCACAGGCACTCTTAATTCTTTGAGCAACATGTTGTGACAACATGCGTGAGATGAAGCTCGTTAGAGACTCAGCACCCAGGCTTTTAACTGGGGGCTGGTCCCATAGGCACCCTCTATCTAGCACACACCAGAATTCTAAACTCCCAGAAAGAAAGCACATGTTGAACATAAATCATACAGTTTGCACAGTTTAGGTGCCATAAACCGTTTTTATCAGGCATCGTGGGAAATATCCCCAAATCCAAGTTCCCGGATGCAGTCTTGCAAATAGGACCTTGGGCCAACCTTGCAAGCAGGTCTTTCAAAGGACAGCAATTAGGTCTCTATGTTAACTCTTACTGCAGTCCTGATTTTTCCTATTCAGTTAAAAGAACTCCCAATGCTTAAACTCTAGGACTGTGCTGTCCAATATGGCAGCCACTGGCCACGTGTGGCTAGTGAGCACTTGAAATGTGGCTATTCTGAATTTACCTGTGCTCTAAGTATAAAATACACCAGATTCCAGAGTCTTAGTATGGAGAAAGAATTTAAAGTATTTCAATAATTTTTTTATATTGATTACACGTTGAAATGATGATATTTTAGGTGTTGGAGATGAAACTAAGTTATTATTAAAATTATTTCACCTGATGCTGTTTTAAAAAGTGGCTATTAGAAAAATTTAAATTAATTTAAAATTGCGTACGTGGCTTCTGTTCCATTTCTATTGGAAAACACTACTCTAGAGCAGAAGTTGGTAAACTACAGCCTATGGGCCACATCAGGCCCCCTGCTTGTTTTTGTAAATAAAGTTTTATTAAAACAGCCATGCCCATTCATTTTCATATTATCCATGGCTGCTTCTGTGCTAGCACAGCAGAACTGAGTAGTTGTGATACAGATGATATATCCCCAGAAGCCTAAAATACTTACTCTCCAGCCCTTTGCAGACAAAGTCACATTCTGAAATGTGAGCAAAAAATTTGCTTTAACTGCTGCTGAGAGATAATTTAGAGGTCATTTCTCCAGCCTGAATTTTCTCAGGTTTTGAGGGCACTCCTTCGCCGCTGAGAGAATGCTCTCTGTGCTGCTCCTCCATTAGGTGTATGTGCGGAGGGGCTACATCGCCTACGAGTTAAACAGCCTGCAGCACCGGCAGCTCCCCGACGGCACCTGCGTGGTGGAGTTCCAGTTCATGCTGCCATCCTCCCACCCCAACCGGTACGCGGCCCACACCCGGCTGTGGCTCGTGTTCCTTTTCTCCCCGACCGCTGTCGTCCTTTCTCTGAAGGGACCCAGCACGTATGTCTGGGGAGATGTCAGGGACACCACCACTTCCCTACTGTGGGATCTCCTTCCATCTCCTCATGATTTCAGGGGTATCTTCTAGGAAGACACACACAGGCCCTGCCCCACCTGGGTTGGGGGGTCCCCAAGAGCACCCCCAGGTTCATTCACTAGGAAGATTTATAGGACTCCGTAGATAGTTGTGTTCACCACTATGACTTATTACAGTGAAGGGACACAAAAGACAGTCAGCAAAGATAAAAGGGGCATGGGGTCAAGTCCGGAGGAAACCAGGCACGCCCTTCCAGGAGTCCTCTCCCGGTGCAGTCACGCAGGGCACGCTTCATTCCCCCAGCGCCAGTCGTGACCACGGGTGGGGAATGCTTTCTGCAGCTGGTTAGAGACTCGGTACCCAGGGTTTCCACCGGGAGCTGCTCACGTCGGCACCCTCTGCTGAGCACATACCCAGATCCAGGGTTCAGGGGGAGAGCAGGTGCTCAGCATAAACCACACTGTTCAAACAATTTGGGCACAGTGAGCCTCCCTTATCATTTAGGGGATGGTGGCATCCTCTCCAAGGTCCCAGATACCAGCCAAGGGCCAGCTTTGCAAGCAGCCTTCCTTAGGAGAGCAGCCTCAAGCCAGCTCCACTGACTCTTGTCTGCACCCCATCTGATAAACACCCCCTCCCCACTTGGTTCCAGGGCCCAGTTGTGATGTCCCCAGGCCACCCATTTGGGTCTGCTCCCGATGCACAGCCAGTCCTGGGACAGTGGCTAGCTAAACTCTAATGAGCTGCTGGCCTTGGGGCCAGTTTTCGTTTCTGGCAGGTGTGACAGCTGGGGCGGGGTTAAGGGAGTAGAGGCCTGGAGAGTGTCTCAGAGCTGAGCCTGCCCCTCACCAGGCTTCCCGACCAGGGACCCTCCAGGAGAAACTGACGCTGAGAATGTTCATTCTATTTGGCCAAGTTTACTACTTCAGATTTACCTGGGGACCCTGTTGGGACTAGACTTGTATGCATGCATCATTCTTTCATTCATTCATTCACTTGTTGACCTAGAGGTCCTCAGCCTCTGGCCTCACCCCCTCCATCTCCAGTTTCATGCCCCCCTTTTGGGGAGAGCTCTAATGCTGGCTCACCGAAGTTTCCAGGGCAGGAGAAGCTGCTGGGGCCAGACCTTCAAGCAGCAGCCTCCTCCCTCACCACCCATCCCCCTGCAGGATGGCTGTGCCCATCAGCATCACCAATCCAGACCTGGTGCGACACAGCACCGAGCTCTTCATGGACAGCGGCTTCTCTCCCCTGTGCCAGCGGATGGGTGCCATGGTTGCCTTCAGGAGATTCGAGGAGTTCACCAGGTACCCAGTGTGGCCCGGTTTCCCAAACACGCGGAGGAGAGGGGCCAAGTGAACTTTCTCTGACTTCCCTCTGTTCATGTGTCACATGGGGTGGAGGCGTCCCAGACACATGGCACAGCAATTAATAATAACAATTTAATCATATTATAGCCAAGAGTGTGGGCTTTCATGTCAGCCCGCCTGCATGTAAATTCTGGCTCTGCGCTTCCTAACTGGGAGACTCTGAGCAAATTACTTGACCTCTCTCTCTGCCTTAGTTTTCTCATCTGTATAATGGGAATAAGAGAAAGGCCTTTTTCATGGGGTCACCAGAAAATGAAAAGTGTCATTGACATTTAAAGTGTCATTGATATGTAAATAACACGCTCAATAAATGCCAGTGGTCAGTCCTGCTATAATTATCGCCCCTTTTCAACCCTTTCCTGCGTGTTTCACATTGCGCTTGGATTATCTTGTGCCTTCACAACAGCGCTGGAGCTGTAGTGATTCCGTCAGTTATCCTCAGTTGACTCGGATGCAGAGTGAGGCTAGGAGGGTCTCCTAGCTGGTGAAAGGGGGCCCCAGCTGATGCCCCAGAGTTCAGACAGCCTTGCTTTTACTCACGATCTCGGATCACACGGGCTCTTTCTTCCCTTTGGGGAAAGACCGCGTCCGTGGTGCCTTGGACCTGATCAGGAATAGAATGAGCTTGCAGAGTGGTGGTTGGGGAAAAGGGCTCAGGTCCGACCTATGGCCACGGGGGAGCGGCCCCTCAGCCCTCCCTCTCGGCCCCGCGTCCCCAGGAACTTTGATGAAGTCATCTCCTGCTTCGCCAATGTGCCCAAGGACACGCCGCTCTTCAGCAAGGCGCAGACCTCCGTGTACTGCGAGGAGGACGGCAAGGTGGGTGCCGGCGCGGGGAGCCCCGAGCAGGGCGGGCCGGCGCCCCGGGTCCTCTAACCCGCCCTCGTTTTCTCTCCCAGAACCTCAGGGAAGAGCCCATCCACATCCTGAACGTGGCCATCCAGTGTGCCGAGCACGTGGAAGACGACGAGCTGGTGCCCATCCTGCGGACCTTCGTGCAGTCCAAGGTACCCTGGGCGCGCCCTGGTTCTGGGCCCCTGGGGGAGGAGGGCGGCTGTCTTGGGGAGGGGTCCCGTGCGCCCGAGACCTGCTGAGTGTTTCAGAGCCACAGAGCTGGCTTCTCACCCCTCGTGGCAGTGACCTTGGGCAGAGGTGGCTGAATGTGGCAGAGCCTCGGCTCCTTCCCTGTAACATGGGGATGGCATTTCTCTCTCTCTGGGTGTTGCAGTGATGAAATGACGCAGTATTTATACCACTTAGCACAGAAACACATTCAATGAATAGTTCTGCGTTTGGTGGAACTTTGTTGGAATAACCCAGAAAAGTCACAATTTTGACATCCATGCTCACTTACCTTGACATCCATATATGCAGATAACTGCATGTTGCTTTTATAAACGTGGTGGCCGTCGCCAGTGTGTATTCTCACCCTGGCAGTAGGGACAGCTGTTATGTATGCTCAAGGACCTCAGCTGCAAACAAATGCGGAGCAGCTTCGCAGATGTAGGTCGTACAAACAACAGGAAGGCGCTGTGTGACCTCAGGCAGGTTACTGCACCTCTCTGACCCTTAGTTGTCCCATCTGTAAAATGAGATGCTAAGATTCTTAGCTCATATATAATCAGATCTACCAGCCACACTGTCTGGCTGTTAGTTCTTGACCCTCCTGGCTTGGTCTTAATTGCATATGTGTTGTAGTCCCTGTGTTCTCTTGGTGGACTGGACACCTCTTACCTTCTCTGACTTGATGTCCTTCAGAGGACCTGGCCTGGTGCTGAGTCATGGATAATGCCATGGAAGATTAGGGACATCACTGTTAGTGACTTACGGAGCCTTTGCTTGGTTAATCAGCAGCTAATGATGTTCATTGTAGAACATGCTTAAGATACAGACAAATCCAAAAAGTAGATTTTAAAATAGAACCCACAACCTCTCACTATCCAGAGGCAGCCACTATGAAAGTATTGGCATGTTTCCCCCTAGCCTGTTTCTTCTTTTTTTTTTAAACAGAACATTATCAATATGTTTTTTAAAATATGTTTTCATTGATTTTTAGAGAGAGGGTAAGGGAGATGGAGAAGGAGAGAAGCATTGATGTGAGAGAGAAACATTGATCGGTTGCCTCCTGCATGCACCCCTACCAGGGACCAAACCCACAACCTGGGCATGTGCCCTGGCCAGGAATCAAACCAGCAACCTGCCAGTTTCATTAAAGATTTCATGAAATGTTTAAAAAAGTATGTATATTTTAATATAACATTGAATATAATTCACATAGCGCACTGTTCCCCCATTTAAAGTGTACTGATGCATTCTGGTATATTCATAAAGTTGTGTAACCATTATTATTATAACCCTCCACCCTTTAGCAGTCACTGCCTATTTTTCTTCAACCCAATACTCTCCACCTCTGCCCTGGGCAACCAGTAATCTGTCCAATTCTATGGATTTGCCTATCCTAGACATTTCATAGAAATGGGATCATACAATATGGGGTCTTTTGGGACCAGCTTCTTTCTCAGCTTAATATTTTCAAGGCTAATCCATGTGGTAACACATTTCAGGACTTCATTCCACTGTGTTTGGTTTTTAATGCAGAAAAACATCCTTGTGGATTACGGACTCCGAAGAATCACGTTCCTGATCGCCCAGGAGGTCAGTCCGATTATTCTGTGTATCCTATGAGTTCTCCGTTCTCCAAGACCCAGTGCCATTCATTTGACCTTCACGCTCCAGATTGGGGTGGAAGAGAGCCATTGCTAGAGAAGACGGCTTTCCAAGTGATTCATTCTAGGAGGAGATGGGGTGATTGTTAAAAACATTACATGGGTATTGCTCAATTTAATTGTCGTTTGTATGGATTTCTCTTTTGCAGAAAGAATTTCCCAAGTTTTTCACATTCAGGGCGAGAGATGAGGTATGACCACAAGCAGTGCACTGTTCTCTCTTCCCTGGCGTCTGATTTTCAGGAAGACTGTCCCCGTCCGTAAGACATCCCCATATTCTATAACGAGGCACTTTCGTGCAGGCCCCGCCTTCCTCCGGGGTTGTATTTCCTAGGAGAGCCCCGAATTTCCACGTGGCGCTCGGACCGCCCACCTCCCGTCCTTCAGTCTCACTACAGGTGCCTCTCCCACGTGGATCATTTTCGTACTTGCTGGTGGACTCAGAAAGATGATCCTCCCAACCTGTTTTTCTTATGTTCTTCTAGAGCAGTGGTTGGCAAACTGTGGCTTGCAGGCCCATTTTTATAAACAAGGTCTGATTGGAACACGGCCACGCCCATTGGGTCACAGGGGTCTGCTGTGACTTTCTCGCTCCAGCAGCTGGACCGAGTAGCCGTGATACACCCTGTGGTCCGTCAGTCCTCTGGCCCTTTAAGGAGAAGTTTGCTGATCTCTCTTCTAGAACAGGTGGCCTTGTTTCCGGCATAGATTCAAGACCCATCCAAATTCAGAATTTTAATTTATCCAAAGCCTTACATCTAGGCAAGACCCATCCTTTCTCTAGCATCTTTGTTTTCTCTTCAGTTCAGCCTCAAGCACTGTCAGTTCCTTTTTTTTTTTTTTTTGAGGACCAGTTTCCATAAGGAAACCAAGGGTCAGTGACTTCTTGAGAGATGCTCTGTACTGGGACAAAGGGAACAGCTTGGTCGGTGCTGGCAGGTGTTGGGAACTAGCTGGGCTCACCCAGGAGCCGAGAGCCTCCTGCCAGCTCACCAGACTTCCCTGTCCTCTGGATTTTTGCAAAATCCCAGATCTCTTGAGCCCTAGGGGTTGCTCACAATTAGATGACATAATGACCGTTACGTTTCAAGTGCTAAACCTGCAAACACCAGGGGTCTGCAGGACAGGGTGTGGGCCAAGCAGGCTCAGGGTCCCAGTGTTAAACTTGGCGTGTGTCTGTCTGTCTTCTCTCTGGTCGGCCTGCAGTTTGCAGAAGATCGCATTTACCGTCACCTGGAGCCCGCCCTGGCCTTCCAGCTAGAGCTCAGCCGGATGCGCAATTTCGATCTGACCGCCGTGCCCTGCGCCAACCACAAGATGCACCTTTACCTGGGCTCTGCCAGGGTGAAGGAGGGTGTGGAAGTGACAGACCACAGGTTCTTCATCCGTGCCATCATCAGGCACTCGGACCTGATTACAAAGGTACGTGTCACGGGGTGTTTCGTCCTCTGGGCATGCCACTCATGCGTTGGCCTTCCCTTTGTTGAGCTCCTGCTCTGTGCTGGGCCCTGGGCCACACGCTGGGGGTCGCAGGGTGCACTGGGCATACACAGCCTGGCCCTGTGACACTCCAGTCGGGGCAGGCGGGAGGTGGACATTGAAGTGGCCTATTTTCATCTCCTGGCTGGTGGCATGTGGATTTATTTCTTTGTTCACATGGATCTCTGCATGAGAAGAGAACTGAGAGGGTAGAAAGAAGATACGAGTTTAAGTGACATTTGCTGATTGAGTATGTGATCTTTTTTTTTTCTCCGTTTAGAAAAGTAGCCCATGATTATGTTTATGTTGTAAAAATTTCGAACAATGCTGAAAACTGCTTCTAAAAATCAGGGGCCAGCCTTGTTGGCGACCCTCTCTAGGCACATGCTTCCATGCAGTGTTGTAGGTATAATGCCCCAGACAGAGCTCAGGTGGACAAATCATTTGAATAGTGTTGCTTTTTTTACTGCTCAGTTACTTATAGACCACGTTCCATGTTAGCAAAGACAATCCACTCCATGCTAGTTCCTTGCATGGATGTACCCGTGTGTGCAATTTTTTTATTAATCTCTTTTTGATGGACATTAAGATAATCTCAATGTTTTCCTGCCTCAGTCAAGTAGATATTTTAACCATTTTTATTATTATTGAGGTGCAGTAAGGCCAGCCCAGGAGACAGTTGACATTGAAAAGATTGTTATTCACAGTGCCCAAGAGGAGAGGGCTCGCGATGCCATGGAGGGCCACACGGGGAAGTACCAGGGTTGGTCAGGAGGCAAGGGAGAGGGGGAACTGTGGGCACAAGCCTTTATTATAGTTTTTGCAGGAAGGAGTGGGTGACACAGGGTAGGAGGCCTGGGATTGGCTAGTTTGAGTAATTTCAGAGGACTCTGAGCACAAGGGCTACCCCTAGGTGTCTGGTGCATGAGACTGTCGTGATTAGGGCAGGAGGGTAGTATCCTGGAGTGTGAGGGCCCAATAAAGGAGGTGGTTGGGGTGTGGGCTCTGCATTGGTTGGTTTGCATTTGGAAGGCATGCTCATGAGTGAGTTGTTTACTATCTTGGACTTGGCCAACTCTGGATGGGGCAGTCCCTCCAGGATCAGCAAGGCCGCAGGTGTAAAAGCATCAGAATGCAGAAACTAAAAGACAGTGGATGCACCAGACAGCCTTTGTCAGCCCTTCGCCTTTGGAGGCAGGGCTCTGCTGTTCTCGCCTGGCACACTTTTTAGAAAAAAGTTTTTTCCTTTCCCTTTGCCTCTCTGAGGCCGGCTGGGAGCAGGCCCTGTGCCCTTTTCCTTAGCGGCTGCCCCTCCCGCTTCTGGCAGGAAGCCTCCTTCGAGTACCTGCAGAATGAGGGCGAGCGGCTGCTCCTGGAGGCCATGGACGAGCTGGAGGTGGCGTGCAACAACACCAGCGTGCGCACCGACTGCAATCACATCTTCCTCAACTTCGTGCCCACCGTCATCATGGACCCCTACAAGGTCTTGCCTTTGGGGGGGCCCTCACCAGGCTCTGGGCTCAACTTCCTGGGCACCTGTTGCTCTTCATGCCATGCTGCCTTGGGTAGTGTCTCCTGGCACTCGAGACCCGAGTTCCAGGATGCTCACGTGGGCGTTGTACCTCAGTGGCTGCAGGTGGCAAACAGACCCTTCATCATTTAAGTCTAGAGCCATATTTTAGAACTATCTGTGCTCCAGTGTTCACCCTCCATGAACGTGCCTCATTTTGGGACAACAGGGATGCCCCAAATGTCCTGCAAAACAAAAGTTTGTTCTCTCCCCTGTTCCAGGCTCGGGGGCGGGGGGGGGGGGGGGACTCCATTGTCCTTTTCTTCATGAGCAGGCAGGGTTTATGGTGGTGATTGTGGGATAAAAGAAGTCCTAGTATATCACCCCGGCATCTGTGGGGTGCAGGGGGCCCACAGCTCCGCCAGTCCCCCCCTTCCCAGGAGAAAAGATGCACAGGCTTGAGATGCACAATGGGGTAAAGGTGGAGTCCCACAGGGCACTAGCTGTCCGTCACCAGCCTCAGTGTCCTCATCTAAAAGGGGCATTAAAATGCCGGCCTCTCAGTCATGAGATGAAATGAGAAAATGGTCTTCCGATGGCCAGCGAGGTGCCTTTGGTCATTATTAGCTAATAGCTGTTGAATACGTACCGTGCCCCGGGCACTGTGCATTCAGGGTGTGCTCATTCCATCACTGTCGGTGCTGGAACTGTTGTGAGTGTGTGCGGGCTGGGCTCTGATCCTGGACTTGCGTGATCTGGGGCAGATCGAGGAGTCGGTGCGGTCCATGGTCATGCGCTACGGCAGCAGGTTGTGGAAACTCCGCGTGCTCCAGGCCGAGGTCAAGATCAACATCCGCCCGACCACCACCGGCAGCGCTGTTCCCATCCGCCTGTTCATCACCAACGAGTCAGGCTACTACCTGGACATCAGCCTCTACAAGGAGGTCACCGACCCCCGCTCCGGAAACGTAAGGCTGGCCCGTCACGGAGGTCCGCGGTGGCCGTCTCGCCTGGCATGCCACGTTGGGGTAGCCGCTCTGAGCTTTATGATAAACGTGTTACCTTCTCAATCCCAGTTGTTCATTCCCCCGGGAAGGAGGCCGATTCCAGTGTTTAATCTATTCGAGGACCATAATGTGACATGTTTTGCTGCGTTTTCATGGAGGACCAGGGGGAAGAAAATTCGGCAGGAGCGTGGTTCTCTGAGACTTGCCTCCCTCACACTCTGTTTCTCTTTCCCTCTGGTCCAGATCATGTTCCACTCCTTCGGCAACAAACAAGGGCCCCAGCACGGGATGCTCATCAACACTCCGTATGTCACCAAGGACCTGCTCCAGGCCAAGCGATTCCAGGCCCAGTCCCTGGGAACCACCTACGTGTACGACTTCCCGGAAATGTTCAGGCAGGCAAGTCCTGCGGCTGAGACGCAGCACGGGCCTGGGTCTCCTTAGGAAGGAAAAGAAATTACACTTGACCTTTGAGCAACGTGGGGGTTAGGGATTGCTGACTCCCTGTGCAGTCGAAAATCCTCATACAGCTTTTGATTCCCTCCAAATTTAACTACTAATGGCCTACTGTTGCCCAGAAGCCTCACTGATAACATAGTGGATTAACACATATTTTGTATGTTACATGTATTATGTACTGTATCCTCGCAGTAAAGGAAGCTAGAGAAGAGAAATTGTTATTGAGAAAATCATAAGGAAAAGCAATGCGTTTATAGTATTTATTGAAAAATATCTGCATATAAGCGGATCTGTGCAGTTCAAACCCATGTTGTTCAAGGGTCAACTGTAATATTTGCAATGACTTCCTAGTATTTTTTCTAAAATAAATCCAATTTTACCCCAGTGATAAAGGAATATAATGTAGAAACTTCAGAATATAATCTAGAAGGAAAAAGTGACTCATATATCAAGCACCTGTTACCTGCCAGGCACCATTCTAAGGGTAGATAGACCCTGAGGAAGAGGGTGGGGTCAGTGCCTGAGAGGAACCTTTAGTCCACTTTAAAATAATGTTCTGTTATGTTTTTCTGATTATAAATATACATTGGAAAATACAGAAAAATAGGAATAAGCAAATAAAATTTACCCCCATGTAATATATCCACTGCTGATGACTTCAGTAACATTTTAGTGTGTTTCCTTCAAGCATTTTTTTGATGCCTTTATTTTTTTATGAATTAGGGCCTGTCAAGGAGACTGAACACACTGGCATGATTGGCTACAGCCCCTCCATTGCCTTGTGAATGACGTTCATGAACCGAGGTCACGGCCCTTCCCCTGTAGACAGGAAAGCATCAGTTCACTTCAGGCAAAGGAGATGTAGAATAGTAAGAACAGCTGCTGTTTAAAGTCTGTCAGGTCTGGGCTTGAATTCTGGGTCTGTCCTTTGCTCCCTGTGTGTCTCTGGGCAAGTTCCTTAACCTCTCTGGGCTTCAGGTTCCTCCTCATTTTATAGACTAGTACCTACCTCACAAGATTGTTGTGAGAAATATATATATTTAGTAGATGCTTAATAAATGGAAACTTTTATGAGTAAGAGTGTCATTGTCTGTATCCTTTTGCCTCTGACCTCAAGGGCCATAGGATAAGAAACAGACAAGCCAGGGCAAATCCACCCCTTTCTCTTAGATGAGGAAACCGAATGCTTCAGAAAAGCCTTAAATTTGGAAACTTAGATGAAATAAAGAATTTACAAGAAAAAATATATCTCATCAAAACTGACTCAAGAAGAAATAGGAAATCTAAACAGGTTATAAACATTAAAGAAATTGAATTAATGGTTTTAAAAAAATCTATTCACTCAAATTGGGCCCAGATGGTTTCATAACAATTTTTATCTAACCTTCAAAAAATAGATAATTCCCTTTGTATACAAATTGTTTAGAGAGTAGAGGGAAAAAAGAGAATACTTCTTAATTCATTTTATCAGGTTTTATTACCTTAGTATTAATCCCAGACTAAGTAAGGTGTATCTTACTGCTGCTCATATGATTTGATATTAGGAAGTCTATCCATATAATTTACCATTTTAATAGATTAAAACTTAAATTTCTCAATAGGTATAAAAAAGTATTTGACAAGATAGCATGTGTTCATAATAAAACCTTTTAATAAACTAGGAATAGAAGGGAATTTATCTTGATAAATGAAATCAACATAAAATTAATTAAACCTGATGGTAAAATATTAGCAGTATTCTCTTTCGAAACAGCTACAGGGCAGAATTAGCCATTTTCACCAGCTTTATTCATCATTTTTTACTGGAGGTCCTGGCCAATGTAATAAGACAAGAAAAATACATAAAATGATTAAGACAGGAAAGAAAAAGCAAAATGGTGTTTTTTGCATATTATATAAATGTCTGTATAAGAATCCAAGAGACTATAGAACTAGATAACACAGCAGGATTGCTAGATACAAGATCAATTTACAAAACTCAATTGCATTCTCATAGATCAGCAGAAATTATAAAATGAAAGTAGAAAAAACCTGCCACTTACAATATTAAGATCAGTATAGGGATACCCAGGAATAAACAAAAGACCTTCACAGAAAGAATTTTAAAACTTTGTTGAAATACTTTAAGCCAAAATAAATGGGGAGATATACTATGTTTGTGAATGATGAGAAGACTCAATATTGTAATGATATTTAGTTCTGTTCAAAGTAATACATTCAATATAATTCCAGAGTTTTTTGGTGAAACCTAAGAATTCATACGGAAAAGCAAAAGCCCATGAATAGCAAAAACAATTTTGAAAAGGAACGAAGTCAAGAGGACTCTCCTAAGCAGATGCCATTACTCATTTTAAAGCGTCAGCGCTGAATACATTGTCGTATGATTGCAGTGGAACCAGACAAATAGGACAGTGGAACAGAACAGAGCTTAGACTCAGACCCACTCATAAACAGAACCTTTTAGAAGGCAGAGGTGGGATTTTAAGTTGAGTGGATAAACTTCACTAAAAGGTACAAGGAAATTGCTTATCTAACTGAAAAAATAAATTTCAATTTCTACCTCATTTAGTTTACAAAAATAAATTTCAAGAGGAATAATGTCACTTGGAGTCAGTTAAAATTAAAAAGTTTGTTACACAAAAGAGAAAAGACAAGCCCCAGATTGGGAGAACATGTTTCAAATGCTTATTATCAGCAAGGGATTAGAACTAAATTATCTGTAGAGCACTTACAAGTTGGTGAGAAAAACAAACAAACAAGCAAAACTATTAAAAAACCTAGGCAGGAATAAATAGGAAATTGGCAAAAAAAGAAATTCAACACGTCAATAAACATATTCAAAGGCGCTCACCTCGCTGATAATCAGTGAAGTATAGATCAATACCAAAATAACAATTTCACACCCAGCAGATGGGTAAATGTTAAAATATTTGACAAAACTAAGTGTTGGCAGGTACATGGAGCAAAGTTCTTACACAGTCTTACCGGCACTCCAAAGGGTCTCAGAAAATTTGAGAGCAATTTGATAATGTCAAGTAAAGTTGAAATTTCACAAACCCTGTGGCCCATCAGTTCCCCTCCTGGGTATATACCTGGTGAAAGGCACCTGTGTTTGTGAGAAGAGACCATAGAATGTTCATTACAGCATGACTGGTAATCCTGTAGAACTGGGAGCAACGTGAATGTACCTAAAAAGGGTTATGAAAAAGGGGCTGAGATACAGCCCCACCACGCGAGACCGAGTAGCAGGGGATTGAATAGACCAGAGTTAAACTGATCAATAAGGGTACGTCCCCCAAACACATCGGGAGCTGAAGAAGCAAGTTGCAGAAGGATGTAGCCAGCGCGATCCCATTTATTTAAAATTTATAAAACAAGGTTTAAATAAAACTACATGTTTTAAATGCCTGCATGCATCATGAAATAAAAACATGCAAGCATACAGAGGCCTGGGAGACACTAAATTCAGGATAATGATTACCTGGGGGTAGGTGTGGGAGGGAGGAACAGGGCTGGGATGAAGAGGGGTACACTAGGGGCTCCAACCACATCTTATTTCTTAATTTAAGCAACTAAGGAAAAATTATGATTTGGTGAAACCGCAAGATTGGGTGGCAGGGTATTTATTATTCTGCATGTTAAAAGTAGCCCATGACTAAAGGAGAGAAAGAGCTGGAATATGTGCCTCCCTACTGATGACTCAGGTTTTCCTTCTCCCTCCCCTCTCCCAAGGCTCTCTTTAAACTGTGGGGCTCCCCAGACAAGTACCCCAAAGACATCCTGACGTACACGGAACTAGTGCTGGACCCTCAGGGCCAGCTGGTGGAGATGAACCGCCTTCCAGGCGGAAACGAGGTAAGAGCTCAGCAGAGCCCAGCCCCTGGCTGCAACCACCCTTTCCAAAAACTTCCCCCTGAAAGGCACGAACCCGTTTTCCTCCCACATCCGCGTCCTCACCAGGTGGGCATGGTGGCCTTCAAAATGCGGTTTAAGACGCGCGAGTATCCAGAAGGGCGGAGCGTGATCATCATCAGCAACGACATCACCTTCCGCATCGGGTCCTTCGGCGTGGGAGAGGACCTCCTGTACCTGCGGGCGTCCGAGATGGCCCGGGCCGAGGGCATCCCCAAAATCTACCTCGCAGCCAACAGCGGGGCCCGGATTGGCCTTGCCGAGGAGATCAAACACATGTTCCAGGTGGCCTGGGTGGACCCAGAAGACCCCCACAAGGTAGGGCAGGGAGCGCTGTGGCGGTGTCATTCTGCTCGGCTTGCAGTGTATTTCCAGTGGGGGTGATAGCGTCAAGGGAGGCGCAGAAAGTTTTATTACTCTTCCTATATGGAGCAGATATCCGTACGTAAACAGGCGCACGGCATACTGGCGTTAAAATTTCACGGGAGGGGACTGCGATTAGGAAGACATGTCTGAAAAGGCCCCTTAGGGACAGTAATGAGAAAAGTTCATGAACACTGAGCTCATATCTGCATATATACACATATATAAGCTATAGCTCCTGAATGCAGTGACCACTGAGAATGCAACGGTGGGAAATACATAGTCCCTCGCCTCGGAGATTTCCTGAAAATCGCCTGGGAAATGTGGAGATAGCAGCTACAAGAAAAGGCCAAATGAATGAGAGTGAAGCATGCATTTTGTGATGTGAAAATGCAGGGGACAGAGTCGTTCTTTGCGCCCAGACTGTACATTTCCAAGGGGGCAATAGTGCCCCCCCCCACAAAAGGGGGCAAAAAGCATTCTTTTCATGTGAAAATCACACACACGCACATATAGTACTATAAAAAATTGGGAGTGGGGGATTGGTAATAAGGAAAACAGTCTGAAAAATCTCCCTAAGGGAGCAATAGTGAAAAGATGACTGAGAAACAGAACCAGAGAGACCAGGGAAAAGTGAGGTTACGTCGTAAGGATGAGTGGAAAGCGCTTAGCACAGAGCCGATCTTCAGTTTATAGCTGTTATTAACACGGCATTAGCATCAGACATGTTAACATATTGTTAACATATTAATAAAATCCGCCCTACAGTGTTGATATTTTTTAAAAAACTGTGGCTGCCAAGGGCGGGAAACTGGATTCATAGCTTCACTGGGGTGTTTGTTTGTTTTTAAGGGGTTTAAATACCTGTACCTGACCCCTCAAGAATACACCAGGATCAGCGCCCTGAACTCCGTCCATTGTAAACACATCGAGGAGGAAGGCGAGTCCAGGTAAATGGCCCCGCGGGTGGCTCCCTCCTGCTGTCCGGGGTTCATTTCAGCCACTCCTGGGAGCCTGTCTCTTTGCCTCCTGGCCTGTGGTGGCATTTTCAGGTGGGCGGTGGGGGTTGTGTGTACACTGGGAGCCCTGAGCTTCGGCACTGATACCTGGAGTGTTCTCCAAGGTGAACCCATCCTTGTCATCCCCAAATAAGCTGTGCCGCTCACGAAGATGGCACATTACACAGGGAGAATTACTTGGAATTCCCATGATGTCCCCAGAGCTGCAGCTCACATTTTATGACCAAATTAGGCAAACGGCTGCAGCCGTGATTTGACGAGCTGCGGAGGTGTGGGCAGGGCAGGGGTCGGCCCCACGAGAACATCAGGGCTACCGTTGTCTCTTCCAGGGAAGGTTGTGGATTTTCTTTTTTTTTTTTTTTTTTAGTGAGATTGACTAAATCAGAATTTCCCAGGCTGAGTTTTCTGGAATGTTAGTTGGTGGTGATATATGGGAAGGAGGAAGAATTCCTGTAGTCAAGTGGGTTCGGGAAACACTGGGTTACATAAGACCTAACAAGCGTCTTTACTGAGGGCCCCAACCCCCAGAACCTGTGATGTACCCAAGTGCCTTGTGAATCTCTAGCGGGTTCGGATGTACAGTGTCGCACACGCATGTGGCTGTGGAGTCTTGATTGATTGTGACCTAAGTGGCTTCCTACGTAGACCCCCGTCCTCCTGCAGACCGAATGGTATTCTCGATTGCTTTAGAAGGAATGCACGGTGCGGATGGCATCTCATTAAGTCAGCCTCCGAATGAATGGTCTTCTAGAAACTTCAGGGCCCATCATGAGGGCTCCAGACCTCTGGCTGCTTTATCACTTTCCAGGCCCTCACTTTGCTTGTCCCTCCTGCCGCAGGTCCTTAGGAAACGCATCTGCCTTGGGTTTTTCTGGACTAGCCCTTGGTCTCTAACTCATGTCTGGTTCTTAAAGGTACGTCATCACAGACATCATCGGCAAGGACGATGGCCTGGGCGTGGAGAACCTGAGGGGTTCGGGCATGATTGCAGGGGAGTCCTCCCTGGCTTACGAAGAGATCGTCACCATCAGCTTGGTGAGCCTCCTCTTGCTTTATTTTCTTTTATGTCTCAACTTTATATTATAGAAACTGGAAAATAGTCACAAAAGGAAAGAGAATTGAGAATGAGCCCCATGTGCCCGTCACGTGGCTCAAACAATCATCAACATGTAGTTGGTTCATTTTTAAGTTATCTCAAAAATACCTTTTAATAGTTGGTTTTTTGAATCAGGGGCCAATCTCCTCTTATTTAAAAGGTGTTGAGTATTTAGAACTTTTGTCCAATTTTAACTGGTACTGGATGAGTATCTTCCCTCTCCTCCCTTGGCCTTTCCAAGAATATTCCTGTTTTTTACTAAAAACAGGAATAGTAATAGTGACCTTTAATGGTAAACTGTTATTCAAGACCTTATCTTTACACTCAGTGTTGGATCTTTATTTTCCAGCATGGGAAATGCTGCCATGAGTGTCTTCCTGAGGCTTGTGTTCTAGACATATATACACACACACACACACACACACACACACACATGTGTATTTCATATATGTTTCAAAATAAAAAGATATGTATATAAAACATATATTTATGTATTTCAAAAAATATATATTTTTTCTGAAATATATAAATATATATATTATATATTCCAAAAGATACATATTATATATCTTACATATAGTACATACATATCTTTTATATACACAAAGTTGACTCTTGAACAACATGGGTTTGAACTGTGTGTGTCCACTTATATACCCAGATTTTTTCTTTTTTTAAAAAAAATATATCTTTATTGATTTCAGAGAGATAAAGAGAGAGAGAGAGAGAACTGAAACATCAATGATGAGAGAGTCCTTGATCAGCTGCCTCCTGCACACCCCCGAGTGGGGATCGAGCCCGCAACCCGGGCCTGTGCCCTGACCGGGAATCGAACCTCGATCTCCTGGATCCTAGGTCGATGCTCAACCACAGAGCCACGCCCAGCTGGGCCAGATTTTTTCAATTAAATACTATAAATGTGTTTTCTTTGTCTTATGATTTTCTTAATAACATTTTCATTCTCTTATTTTATTGTAAGAATACAGTATATAATACATATAACATACAAAATATGTGTTAATGAACTGTTTATATTATTGGTAAGGCTTCTGGTCAATAGTAGGCTATTAGTAGTTGTTTTGGGGGACTCAAAAGTTATTTGTGGATTTCTGACTGGGAGAGGGGTGGGCGGTCAGCTCCCCTACCTCCTGTGTTGTTCAAGAGTCAACTGTGTGTGTGTGTGTGTGTGTGTGTGTGTGCACATATTTATTTATTTAGAAATAGATTTGGACTCCCCAGGAGTTACAAGATAGTATGGAAAGGTCCTGTGAACTTCTCACCCAGCTTGCCCCATGATGGTGTCTTTCATCCGTGACCCAGTACCTCATCAAAGCCGGGACACCGGTGTTGGCACAGTGCTCTGAACTCGGTACAGACCTTACTCGGATCTCCCCAGTTTCACACGCTCTCTGGTCTTGTGAGCCGTCCTTTTGGCCATGTGAGCGAGCGGCTGCAATAGCTTATGAATGACCCAGCTCAGAGCTCCCCACGTGCCTCGTGAAGGAGAACCAGAACATTCCGTGCCTGCTGCCTGTCTAAAGCACTCTTCTTGGTTACCCAGGTTCCTCCCTCGTAGGAGGCCAAGGTCAGGCGAGCCTGCAGGACAGGCTCTGCCTCTGCCTTTCGGCCCTGAATCAGGTTGCCGGTGGCCAAGCTGCAGCTTCCATTTGTGTCCATCAGGTTCCCACTGTGGGGTTGGGGTACTCTCAGGAATTCAGAAGGGATCCTGTCTCCACAGGTGACCTGCCGAGCCCTGGGGATCGGGGCCTACTTGGTGAGGCTGGGCCAGCGAGTGATCCAGGTGGAAAACTCCCACATCATTCTGACAGGAGCCAGCGCCCTCAACAAGGTGACCGCAAAGGGACCTGGAGGTCATTTTAACACTCCCCTTGTCCCCTGATGGTATTTTCTCAATATGAAGCTGGTATCATTCCTACTGATATAAGAGCTGTTTTTCCAATTTGCAAATATCTGGGCCTCTTATGAACCGTCCCCCCAAAAAGGATTAGGCCCTATATTACTGATAATTAAATTTCAGAAAATTAGTTAATTGAAAAAAATGTTCACATTCTTAAAACAATTACACATTGCAGAAAATTGGAAAAAGACCCAAAAAAGTAACTTTGCTCCTGCTCTAATTTTGATAATTTCCCTCTCATCTCCTCCCTTTACGTGGTTAGAACCTCAGTGAATGTGCAGTTTAGTATTATACTTTGTTTACTCCATGGAAACATTTCCACATGGGTATAGAGCCTCCATAATATAATGTTGCTAAAATCCCACTGTGGGTCTCAGAGTCTGGCCCCTGAACCAGCAGCATCAGCAGCCCTGGGAGCTGGTTAGAAAAGGAGATTCTTAGGCCCCACCCAAGACCTGCTGAGTCAGAAACACGAGGTGGGGTTTTGCTTTTGAGATGACCAAAGTCATCGTAAGTAATCAAAGGTAACCAAAGAAGACACTGCTTCTCAAATTGTGCTGCGTTCTAGAATTATCCAGAAGTTAAAAAAAAAAAAATTAAACTCTCTAATATAATTGGTCTGGATGTAGCCTGGACATCTGGGTTTTTAAAAGCTCCCAGGTGACGCTAACGTGCAGCCAGGGTTGAGGACCACCCAGGGAGATGACTTCCAAACAGGAGGAAGGGCCCTGGCCTGGGCAGGACCCTGCTAACCATGTGTCCAAGCAGGTCCTGGGCAGAGAGGTTTATACATCCAACAACCAGCTGGGCGGCGTGCAGATCATGCATAACAACGGCGTCTCCCACGTCACCGTGCCCGACGACTTTGAGGGCGTTTACACCATCCTGGAGTGGCTGTCCTACATGCCAAAGGTGCGCCCCCCACCCCTGCAGCTGAGAGCCCGGGGACTCTGTTACTAAGTTCCTTTCCTGTGTGGCGTGGGAGCATGGGGAGTGGGGAGCCTGCGGGTGTGGCTGGGGGGATTTCTCTTTATTCCTCCCTCCTTCCCTCTCTGACACCCAGCCCTGTACTAGTTGTTCTTGGCTTAAAAAAAAAAACAAAAAAAAACAAGGATGTGAATCCTCAAACTGCAGTCTGGCTGGATTTGATTCTTGGCTTCCTCTCAGTAGCAATCAGACCTAGGGACTACTGAGCCTCAGTTTCCTCATCTTGTAAAATGGGCACAGTAGCCCCTACCCACAGAGTGTGATCCTGATGCTACTCAGAGGAGGGAAGCTCGGGGAGCAGGTGCAGGCACTGTCCACGAGCACAGGAAACAGAGTTGGAGACCTGGCTTTCTTTTCCAGGATAATCACAGCCCGGTCCCTATCATCACACCCACTGACCCCATTGACAGGGAAATTGAATTTTCCCCATCGAGAGCCCCCTACGACCCCCGGTGGATGCTTGCAGGAAGGCCTCACCCAAGTAAGTCCCCAAAGTGTTCACCTGAGACTTGGCTCTCGGGTTTCCTTCCTGGGCCTGAGATGAAGGAGCACTGGGTTAGAAGCATTGTATTTAGGGGGTGCACCTGAGGCCAGCTGTGGAGAGAGCAGAGACGTTGAGATTTTCACTCTGTGCCTTTCCTGAGCTGTTGACGGAGGAGGGATGGAAGCAGCCTCTGGTTTCTGGAGCTGATGGCCGGAGAGGCAGGGCAGCGGAGGCCGTGACCTCCTTGCCCAAGCTGCCCTGTGGTTATCTGGGTGGAAAATCCCGGGCTGACACACCAGAACTTCAAAGACTGCTCCTCTCCTCTTCTCCCTCCCTCTCTCTCTGTCTGGTTAAACCTCCACGAGGGAGCTCTCCGTGTTTACTCAGGACGGGGAACTTAATGTCTTCTACACACACACACCACACAGACGCCCACGTGCACACACATGCCCTTGCACACATGCTCTCCCCCCCCCGAAAGCAGCAGGGCTGTCCCCTGAGGTATGTGATTACATTCGGAGCACCCAGAACAGCACAGGAAAGCTGAGCTACCCGCCACCAGCACGCCGAGTCTAGGATTTCGCAGGCTGCCGCCGTTAGCCCCCGGCGGTGCGGGAGAGGCGCCTGTGGGCAGCGTGCGACCGCCGGAGCCTGACTCCCCTCTGCTGTTCCTCGTGCTTTTCTCATCTGTGAGCGCGGAGGGGGCTGGCTTCATGTTGATTTAAAATGTCCAACTTCTTACTGAGGGTTCTCCAGCTGGTCAGGCCAGTCCTCGGGCCCACAGTGAAGCTGGGCCACTTCGTTCCCAGGGGCCCAGCCCCCCACACCTGCAACCCGAGACCCCCCTGCTGCCTGGCTGACTTATCACCTGCGGTCATGTAACCGCGGTGTGGACTTAAGTCACCGCTTCCTCGGTGGGGAGGCCTCGGCTGACATCGTCACATTCTCTCCCCCCCCCTTGGGAAACTGAACACTTTATTCTCATTAAATGGGAAGTTAAATGGTTATTAAGCTACAGCCAGCAGGTCAGGGGGCATGGATGAGTTTTTTGGGGCAGAGACTGTGATTCGCATCTCCATGTGTTTGGCACCGATGGGAATTACTGTGTTTGGAAATTCTGCATGACTGAATTCCTGACTTGGGGTATTTTTTGCATCCCCGTTTTTGTTGTTGTTTTGCAAGGGGTTGGGATCTGTGTAGTTTTCCGGGGGAAAAGGTATTTGGGCTGTCGGGTCAAGGTCAGGCTATCCTGGGAGAAACCGCAGAGCATTCTGCCCTCCCCAGCAGACCCTGGGGGTCCTCACCAACCCAGCCCTCAGCCCGGGCTTCTGCCTTCTGCCCACAGCTCTGAAGGGATCCTGGCAGAGTGGATTCTTCGACCAGGGCAGTTTCAGGGAAATCCTGGCGCCCTGGGCCCAGACCGTGGTGACCGGACGAGCCAGGTAACCCTGAGGACCGGGCAGGCTGCACACACCTGGCCTCACCAGGCACTGGGACTCCCAGGCACTGGGACAGGTGGCCCCAGGGATGGTTTTCTGGATGATGAACTTCCTGATAAAGTCTAGATCTGTCTGTGGCCTTAGGAGGCATCTCAGCCAACTTTTTGTTAGGGGCTAGGATTCTTGCCCTTGGTGTCCATCCCGGGGACAGGGCTCTTCAGCCACCGGGGCCACAGAGCCCTTTGGGACTCAGAAGGTGGCCCTGAGAGCTCTCGCTAGAAAACTACACAGACCCTCAAAATTGAATTTCATCTCTGGAGGGCCCTGAGGTCAAGCCCCTGCTTTGTCACGTCCCCATCTGTAAAGCAGTGTGATAATTCTACCCCCAGAAGACTGTTATGTGATTAGAACTAATAACATGTTAAGCACTTAAAAAACGTCACAAATGCTCCACTATTAGTCATGATTGTTGTTATTATTACTTACCTCTGGCAATAAATAGTAAAATACGATGCCCGGTATGGGCACTAGTCACTTTTCCGTAAGGGTTTCATTTTAAAAACATTTCTGAAAACCTGAGATGAAATATTTTTCCTGGTGGAAGCCCTTCCTTTTTTGAAGACTGTTCTCCCCTCACCTGCCCCTCGGGGTTGTCAGGTGACAGAAGAGAGTAATCCAGTGACACACTCAGCACGGGGCGGCGGTCTCCAGTGGTGACAGTCACTGCTGTCACAGTGTCCCCTGGCTGAAGCTCCTTCGGCTCAGCGTCACTCGGTCCTTTCCAGATGTGACCTGCGTTGTCCAGTGTGGTAGCTGCTGGCCATGTGTCACAATGCAAATTTAAATGAGTTAAAATGCAAGAGGGTGGCACATCAGCTCCTCGGCTGTACTCGCCACATTCCCAGCCCTCGGTAGCCACACGTGGCTCGTGGCGACTGTATTAGAAGCACAGACAGAGAACGTGGCCGTCGTCATGGAAAGTTCTAGCAGACAGAGTTGCTTCAGACCCTGCACTGGCCTGGCCCTGCTTTCCCCTGATGGCTGTGTCCCAATGAGGCCCCCACAGGGCCTTTCCGGCCTGCCAGCTGGGAGGCTCGTACGTCTTTGGGCCGATGCTTTGCCTTCGAATAAAATAACCTGCCAGTGACAACACCGGGTGCTGTCCGCTGTCCCCCACCCCGGCCATTGCTACCCACTCCCAGAACACCCAGGGGAATCAGCTGGGGCCGGGTGGGTCCCGCCGCCCGGCTCACCTGCGCTCCGCCTCGCAGGCTGGGGGGCATCCCTGTCGGCGTGATCGCCGTGGAGACGCGGACGGTGGAGGTGGTGGTGCCCGCGGACCCCGCCAACCTGGACTCGGAGGCCAAGGTGAGGGGGCTGGGCAGCGGGGCTGCTGTGACAGGAGCGGGTCCTGGTGGTCGGGTACCTGCCTCTCCAGCTCGGAGACTGGGAGGGGACACGGCCTGGGGACTCAGCCACTCCCCAGCACTCTCTCTGGTTGCAGAATGTCCCACACCATCTTCCTTCATCCTCAGAGGAGGACAGTGGTCCCTGGGACTCCCTCCTGCCTTGTGCCCCACCCCTGTTGATGTTTCTAGTTTCTAGGTTGGGCCTCTGGAAGGAGTTCAAAAGCCAGAGGGCGGGTCCTCGGATCCAGCCCTGCACCTTGACTAGCTTGGGGCGCCTCGGAGTCTGTAAATGGGCAGCAGGAGACTTTCTGGGCTGCAGCGTGAGGGTCCAGGGGGCCTTGCAGGCCAGCTTTGGGCCCCCCCTGGGAGCCCAGCTCTGGCGGCGCCAGCACTGGCCAGGCTGCCCGCTCATCCCGTGTCCTGAGGTGTCCTCGCAGGGGGGTCCCATCCAGCTCCCTGTGTTCCAGATAATCCAGCAGGCGGGCCAGGTGTGGTTCCCGGACTCGGCCTACAAGACAGCCCAGGTCATCAAGGATTTCAGCCAGGAGAAGCTGCCCCTGATGATCTTTGCCAACTGGAGGGGCTTCTCCGGTGGCATGAAAGGTAAGGCAGCCTCCCCCGCGGGTGCCCTGAATCCGCAGGTTCATCACCCGGGACAGCACCCTCGGGGTGGCGATGCCATTTTTTTTCTGTGTATGGTCCCAGTGTCCTCTTAGCTGAGCCCCCACACAACCCGGAGGGTGGGAGCAGTTCAGGAAACAGCCCGTTTCACAGATGAGAAACTGAGGGTTCCTGGTGTGACTTGCTGGAGGTCACGCCATGAGTGGCAGGGCCGAGAGGGGCAGTTCCAGAAGCTCCCCACCTGGTAAGATGAGGAGGAGGGGTGTCTTCCTGCCATCCTCAGAGGGCTGCTGTGAGCCTCAGTGACCTGAAGGTTGTAGGAGAGCTTTCTAAGCCCCCAAGATACAGTGGCTGTCAGTGGGTATTGAGAAAAGAGCTGGCCTGGGAGGCAGGAGCCAAGGTAAGGATTCAATGAGCCGATCTCTGGGACGTGGTATTATCTCGCAGGGTAGTTAGGGTTGATTTTATTATTGCATTATTGGTACTAGGTAGGGTGCTCGGCACTTGGAGGGACATGCCTTGGTGTCCCTTGGAAAATAAGGGCCATGCTGCCTATGAGCAGGAGGAAAGGGACTGTGATTCTGTGGGACAGGGCGATAGCAGAGTCAGAGCCGGAAGGAATCTTAGAGATCAGCTGCTCTCTACACTTCCCTTTACAGATGGAGATGTTGAAGCCCAGGCAGGGAGAGTGACTTTTCCAAGGTCACACGGACACTTTGCTCCCTAATATAAAACAGATGGTAGAGCCATCTGCCTGGGCCGGCTTCTGACTCTCAGCCCGGTGCTCTTTTCATGGCACCATGCAGCCTCCCAGCTGAACGCGCTCCCCCAGAACCCCCAGGACAACGAAGGCTTTGCTTGTGGACGAGTGCTAGGTCCTGAGGTCACCTCACCGGCAATTGCCTTGCTTTTCAGACATGTATGACCAGGTGCTGAAGTTTGGGGCCTACATCGTGGACGGCCTCAGGCAGTACAAACAGCCCATCATCATCTACATCCCGCCCTACGCGGAGCTCCGGGGAGGCTCCTGGGTGGTCCTGGACTCCACCATCAACCCCCTGTGCATAGAAATGTATGCAGACAAAGAAAGCAGGTGGGTGTGTCACCCTCGGCCTGGCTTAGCCTTTCCTGTCCTCACTGCCTGTCCTGAGGCCCCATCACCATTGAGCCGCTGGCTGGGGGTCTTGGGGGCGTTCTGTGTTTCTGAGGATGGAGAGCTTCCAATTTTACCTGAAACGCGCATCCAGTATCCAATCGGATTTCTCAGTAGAGCAAGTGGCTGAAGCACAGAGGTGGTGGAGGAATTGTCTGTTCGTTCATAACTTATACTCATCTGCTTCCCAAGGAAGTTTGCAATCAAGTAAGGAAAGACCAAAAGCACCTGAGCTTCCTGGCAGCCAGGTTGAAAAGGGAAATATGGCCAGCCATCTAGTTCTCACTGCACTCTGAGTCTCTTCCAAAGCTATGAGTTCCTGTAGGGGCTGTATTTTATCCAATTTTATAATTCAGGGCCTAGCACAGTAACTCCTAGTGGGTGGCCCTAAGAGAGCAGAAATTAGGAAGGTCACAGAGGACCGGCTGAGGAGCAGGAGGGTCATGCTGTCCTGGAGAAAGTCATACACTCTTAGAGCTAAAAGGACCTTCTAGAGTTCAGGAAATTTTATTTTAAAAAGTTGGCTTAGTTCCTCATTTTATAGATATAGAAGCAGATGACCAGAGAGGGCAAGTGAGTTGCCCAAGGTCACATAGTGTCAGTGAAAGAGCTGAGAACTGACACCGAGACTTCCTGGTCCTCTTGCCTCAACCCCATGTCTCCTGGCTGGCTGTCACTTGCTGGGGTCCCCTTCACACTCCTCAACCCTACCTCTTTTTTTTTTTTTTTCTTCAGGGGGGGTGTTCTGGAGCCGGAGGGAACAGTGGAGATTAAGTTCCGAAAGAAAGATCTGATAAAGGCCATGAAGAGGATTGACCCAGTTTACAAGAAGCTCGTGGAACAGTTAGGTGAGAAGTCCAACATGTGTCACCCCTCAGAGGTCAAGAGAGGCCCTGCCCACTTCACGATTGGAGGTTTCTAGCATGTTAAAAATAAAGGGAAAACCTACCAGAACACAGCCGCAAACTTGTGAGATATTTTAAATGTTCACATATAGCCCATCTCACAATTGTGGGTGTATTTCTGACCCTACACGAGCAGCTTGATTTGGGGGTGCTATCAGAGTGAAAGCTCAGGCCTGTCCTGCAAACCCTGGTTTGTGCCCTGGCCCGCAGGAGTGTCTGATCTCTCTGACAAGGATCGCAAGGACCTGGAGAGCCAGCTGAAGGCCCGGGAGGACCTGCTGCTGCCCATCTACCACCAGGTGGCGGTGCAGTTCGCCGACCTCCACGACACGCCTGGCAGGATGGTGGAGAAAGGCGTCGTCTCCGTAAGAGCCTGCAGCCCGGCTGGTGTGAATGGCCCGGCCTAAGGTCACATGGCTTCCAACACATGGAAAGGGATTTGCACTCACATCCTGCATGTTAGAATCACCTTGGGAGCTTCAAAACACCCCAGTGCCCGGGTGGCTCTCCATTCCAATTAAATCAGAATTTCTGAAGTGGGAGTCAGACATCAGTATTTTTTTCCAAATCCCCAAGAGATTTCAGTAGGCAGCAAGGTTTGGGAACCACCAGTCTGACCTCTGTGTGTCTCTAACTGCTGAGCCAGATTTGCAGAGTTGTTTCACCCACCACTGATCGTCACAAACCCCCACCCTATTTCCCCGCCCCCAAAAGGGCATCCCGCAGTCACCTGCTACCCCCGTGTCCCGAGCTAAGCCCTCCATGCCTCTGATAAGCCAGTCTAGAGTCCTGGCTCTGCCACTGCTCCAGTGGGTGCCTTCACCTCCCTAGGCCTCAGCTTCCTGTCCTGTAAAATGGGAATGATCACCGAGCCCGCTCCCACCGCAGGGCTCAGCCCCGGGGCAGGGTCCTGTGTGTCCTCCCGCCCTCTCCGGGGTCTCAGGCCTGGGGCTTGTCCGCAGGACATCCTGGAGTGGAAGACCTCGCGCACCTTCCTGTATTGGCGCCTGCGCCGCCTCCTCCTGGAGGACCAGGTCAAGCAGGAGATCCTGCAGGTCAGCAGGGAGCTGAGCCACGTGCACATCCAGTCCATGCTGCGCCGCTGGTTCGTGGAAACGGAGGGGGCCGTCAAGGTGGGCCTGGGCCGGAGACGGGGCAGGGGGGCCGTGCGCGCCCTGGTGCACCGAGGGTGGGCCTGCGCAGCCGGGGGTCCGTCCCTGAGGCAGCCTCTGCCCCCTCCCCAGGCCTACCTGTGGGACAACAACCAGATGGTGGTGCAGTGGCTGGAGCAGCACTGGCAGGTGGGGGATGGCCTGCGCTCCACCATCGGCGAGAACATCAAGTACCTGAAGCGAGACTCTGTCCTCAAGACCATCCGCAGGTGAGTGGCCTCCAGCCGCCTGTCCTCAGAGTGGCCACTGGAATCAGTCACACTGCAGGGTCCCTGGGCCTCGGGCTCAGCTTTGGGCACTGAGGTCCCCAGAACAGCCCTGGGCCCAGCTCCCACAGCAGAGGCCGCAACTCCGCCAGAGCCCTCGGGAAGCTGTGTGGAGGGTGTGCGGTGATTTCAATTCATGATCACTGTTGGAACAGAGTTTCTTGTCCCGGGCCACAGCTAGAGAACTCATATTCTGAACTAATCGGCCTTAGGCTGCTGCTCCCATTTGGTACCAGCCTTTCTGGACCATTTCCTACCCCGTTCCCATGGGGTCCCCTGGGAGGAAGGTAATAGATCATGTGGTACCCCATTTAGGGCATGAAGCTGAAGTTCAGGTCTCAGGTCACACAACTAGTGACCAGTAGGGTCCACTGTCATTCCTCAAGGCAATCTGATCCCAGGCCACGTTCTCTCCTGCCCCCCATGGGACCATCACCCCCAAGGTGACCACAGCAGGAAGAGGTTCGGGATCTCCGGGTTGTTGCCCACCCAGGAAGGTGACATGGCCCCGCACAGGGATTCTTAGGGCCACCCTGGGGCCCATGGAACTAACGGCGGCAGTGACCCCAACCTTCTGTCCTGTTCCCTGCAGCCTGGTCAAGGAAAACCCCGAGGTGGCCGTGGACTGCATGGTGTACATGAGCCAGCACCTCAGCGCGGCCGAGCGGGCCCAGGTCACGCACCTGCTGTCCACCGTGGACAGCCCCGCCTCCACCTGAGCCCCGTCCACGCGGCACCCACAGCACTGGGCAAGAGAGAGCACACTGACCCACCGGCCACAGGCCCTCACCAGGACCTTGCGAGTTTGCTGTTTTTTAAAAAAAGTTCCTGGGCATTTCTGCAGGGCTGCTGGCTCCCAACTCACTCCTGTCCCAATAAACCGCTCAGGAGCGCCCCCTTCCAGGCAGAGCGAGCCTCCTCTCCATTGTCGGGAAATTTTTGTTTTGTCTCTGAAGGCATTTTTGCTGCATCAGTGAATCCAATTGAATCCAAGCGCCTGAGTTTCCTTTTCCTAGCAGTGCCTGGCGTGCAGCATCCAGGTGTCCTTTTAGGCTCATTTTATATCAGATGATGGAATCTTATTTTTTTTTACTCTGAGACCAGCTCTTGCTGTAAACATCTACATATTTCAGCAGAATAAAGAGGCCAAGGAAAGAAAGAAAGAGGCAAGACAAAGAAGAGAAACCTATTTTTTTAATGATGCCATTTGGAGACTGTTGAGACACCCAGGAAAGGGTACAAGTGATTTTTATTAAGAGAATAAAATGGAATCTTGTTCCCCGGATGTCCCTTAGTGAGTCACTAGGGATGTCCCGTTGGCAGGTCATGCTCAGCGCTCCTCAGCTGAGATTGCGTTTTTTTGAGAAAGGGGTGCAAAATGAGCGGAATTGCCGGACTGTGAGGTCCGGGGCACTCGGGATCTCTTCTGTGTGGCCCACAGCCCTTGGCCTGCCCCCCCACCCCCCGCCGCAGGATTGGCCACCCTTTCCCTGTACCTCCCGCCCTGTTGGAACTACAGAGGCAAAGGAAAGCCCTCCTCGAACTCACAGCCCAGCCTGCTCACAAGCGTCGCCCCTTTGGAGGGCCCCTTCAAGTCACCATCACCCCCTCATCTGGTGCCCTAATGTCTATGGCGGGATCCAGCCCTGAGGGGCAGAGCTGTCGGTTTCCAAAGACTGGACCACAAGGACCACTCCGGTTTGCTCAGGGAGGCCTTGGCGACACGCCCGCCAGCATCTCACCAGCACCCAGCTCTGAAGGCTGCACAGCGTCAGGGCCCCACCCATCGGGCCCCGGGTGCCGGCCGTGAGGGGAGTTGGCCGCCCCCCACTCAGTGATGGGCAGGTGGTGTGAGGACACCCAGCGTTACGCCTGGCCAATTGGGAGGACAGTGGTTGCCCAGGAAGCCCCCACAAGCCAGATGTTTGAGGCTGTCTGAGTTTAACGAAAAAAACAGTCTGGTCATCAGCTAATGACATCCCTGGCGAGGGGGTAGTGAGGGGTGGGGGACAGGAATCATTCATCGACCCATCCCGAGGTAGGGAGGGGGCGTCCATGCTGCTTTGGGAACTGAATGTTTCTGTGTGGGGGACGCCCCTTGGTTCTGGGGGGAAAGACCAGTGATGACTACCCAGCTGCTACCCAGGAACGGTGGGCGGAGGAACCTACCATGAGATGTGTGGAATAAATTATTTTTTAAAGGAAGCACTTTGGCCTCGACTTAATATCTGGATCAGAAAAGGCAGGCCGCCTCCCCGAGCCATCCCCCCGGAGCTCGCCATCCTCCCGCAACAGCTGAGATTGCAGCTGGCCCCCAGCGCGGGACGAGGCTGGGACTGACTTCCCATCCCGACGGCTGCGGGTGGAGTACTTAGTCTTTTCAGCGATCACACACCCCACACAAGCTGCTGGCGCTGAGTTCAGCCCCGTGGCAATCAGCTGAAAGCAGCTTTCCTGCCGAGGCCGCCTTCCCCCTCTGGGATTAGCAGGCGGCCCCCAGGGAAGGGAACAGGATCAGGCCACCGAGTGGGGACAGAGGCCCTGGCGAGCAGCTCAGGTCCAAACCGAAAGAAAGCTCAGGGTGCTGGCCACTGAGCGTCCATCCCGTGCCACCCTCATGGGCCTCTGAGGTGCACGCCACCCTGTGCCCTCATTTTTATAGACAGAACCTCCGCCCAGAGAGGAACAGACTTGTCCAAGGTCGCACAGCTGGTAGGAGGTGGGGCCAGGCACCCAGGCTGACCCAGACCCGGTCCTGCTGTGCTTGTTCCTTTCCATAAACCTGGACCTTCTCGAGGGCTATGTTCCGAAACGCGAGAACGCCCCCTAGACCGGGCTCCGCTCCGCCCTCCCTCGCTGGCTGACCGGCCAGTGTCCTCACCAGATCCTCAGTCCCTCACGACTCTTGCCAGTCCTCACGCCAGCGGCGGGCAGCTGCCCTCTCTCATGTCACGAAAGTCTCTTCCTCCCCGGACCCACGGATTCTGGAGTCCCCTAAACCACTCGGATGAACCCCATGTCCTTGTCCACATCATGAATGTGAGGTGCTCCCAAACTTGGCACCCCCCCCCCCCGAGTCCTCCTAACCTCTGGCTTTGCCCGTCCTTCCTACGTAACTCTCTTGCTCAGCTCCAGAAGTCAGTTGGCCTTTTATTCCAGATACTTCATCATGAGAAATTCCCAGACACCACCCGGTTGAATTTATTTACAGCGAACACCCAGCTGCCTGCCGCTGGGTGCCACACCGACGGGTTCCCGTGCCTGTTTGCTCCACCGCCTACCTGTCCATCTACCCGCCCCTCTCTGTCAACCCACCTTCTTAGTCTGACACATCTCGGGGCAAATCGCAGACGTGGGTACCCTTGTCCAGGGTCTGCATTTCAAAACCAGCTTTTTTCCCTTCTCTGAATCGCTCCCCGAGCTCGTCTGCACCCAAGAGGACACACGGCGAGGACAACAGCTGTGCCGAGACGCAGTGGCCAGCTGTGGGGCCGGTGACGGGCCCTCCCGCCTCTCCGCGCACGTGGCCCCCGCCAAGTATTTTCACCAGCTCTTTATTGAGCACGAACTGTGTGCCAAGCACTGGGTGAGGGGGGCACGGCCGGGAGCCAGACAGCCCCCTCCTGCCCTCGGGAGCGGACATCCAGTGGCCCCAACAGGTAGAAATTGTGAGTGGTTAACGACAGGGGCACCTTGAGGTCGTTCACGCCCAGGGGAAGAGCATCGTGGGCACAGCAAGCATGTCCAGAGGTGGCGACCCCTGGCTCCAATACCTCGGGCCCTACTTAGTGACCGTATCCTTCCCCCCGTCCCTAAACCTCCGTTGAGCCAACACCACGCCAGGCAGCCGCGGAAGGAGACGGCAGAGCCGCAGACCCGCGGTCAGACCCCAGCAGGCTGACCTCAGAGGTGCTGCTGCTCCTTAACCCGCGAGCAGCCCGCGTCCGCCGGGCCCTCTGGGGTGGGGTAGCCTGGGGAAGGGGACAGTCGTCGGAGGCCCAGCTCTGTGCCTCACTAATCACAGGTAAGCGCCTCGGCCGCGCTGGGCCTCAGTTTCCTCCCCTGTGATTAGGGCCATGTGTTTGTTTCCTGCGGCTGCCAACAATTACGGCGAACGTTAGCGGCTTAAAAACAACACATTTATTTTTCTACAGTTCTGGAGGTCGGAAGTCTAAAATGGGGCTCCCTGGGCTCAAACCAGCGTGCTGGCGGGCGGCGGTCCTCGCGGGGGCTCTAAGAGGGGGCTCGGGGGGTGGTTTTGTCTTCCCAGCTTCTGGAGGCCCCATTCCCTCTTCAGAGCCGACACTGGCCCTCCTGCCTCCCCTTTTTTACCAAGGAGGATCCTGCGGTTACATTGGGCTCTAGGGCTGGGGAACCCCCCCCAGGAACCCCGACACATCCAGCTGGTCAAGAGGGGACAGCGGCAGAAGCCACGACTGATTCTCAGTCTCAGTTTAGCTGGAAGATCCCTAATTACTTTCTCCTGGCTCCCCTCCAACCCAGCCGCCCGCAGAACCTGCCGCTTGGAAAGTCAGTAATTGGCACCAAGAGAAAAAAGCCATTAATATGGTGACAGGGCAATGAAATAGACAAGTGCCAATAAACACTCAGCACGGCAGCTTCGTCCCGACTCGCTTCCCGTGGCTCCGTTGGCTTTCTTTCCATAGGGGCGTCTTGAACTCCAGTACAGAAAGCCCCCCACCATTCCTCCAACCCGATTTGCCCTTAGAAAGCCCTTGGAACCCCAAACTAGGGCACCTTCCCTCTTAGGTCCACATGGGGAGAGGTTTGAATCATGGCTGAACCGTTAAAAAACGATCTGGGCTCTACTTATTTAAAAACAGGATGGTTCACAGTACCGAAAGTGCTCGTTTGTTCTGAAAAGCAGCCCAGGGCTGCAAGGGGATTAGGAGCCGGCTGGAAACGTGGTTCGAGGGTAATTTAGGCGTTAGGATTGCCGGGGTGCCCAAAGGGACCTGGGGGGGTCTCATCCAGGGGCTGTGGGCCAGGTTCCAAGAGGTGGTTTGATTGGGCGCCAATAAATATAAATAAATGTGCACAGGGTCGCAGTGCCCGGCAGGCCCGGGAACCTGCCCTGTGAACTTCTAGGAGTGGGGCGGGCGCCCGCTTCAGAGCTCAGCCGCTTCCAGCCCAGGAGAAGTTAGGCTGCCAGCTCGACCCTGGGCCTCAGGGCCTGTCCACTGCAGGCTGCGGCGGATGTTCCATCCAAGGAAAATAACTTAAAGGGCCTTCCTTCCCACCAGGGTGTTTCCATGGTGCACCAAGGCGTCCCAAAGGGGGCTGCGGGCCGCGGATGGAGCCCAGCGGGAAGCAGGCTGGAGGCCTCGCATCTCAGGCCTCGAAGGAGCGTCAGGGAGTGGGGAGGTCAGGATGCTTGTCCACTGCCCTCTGTCCTCACCTGGGAGGCCCCACGGGCTTCCCGTGGAGGTGTGGGCAGGCCAGGGGGTGCCAGCAGCCCCCCAGAGGTTCAGAGGCCCGTGGGAGGCGAGGCCTCCCTTCCAGGGGCGCCGGGCTCGCTCGGCTCTCCGCCCGGGCCCGGGTTCGAGGGCAGGGGAGGCCATGGGCTCAGAGCAGCGCTATGGGCTTGTTGCCCGGGGCACCCAGGTACTGAGAAGAGGCAGGGGCGGCTGACACGGCCACAGCGTCCGGGGTCGGGTACGCCGTGTACAGACCCGTCACCTGCAAGTCTGGGAAGGACTGATCACTGCTACTGGAGACGGGGGTCAGGCCCGAGGCCCCCAGCTCGCAGCCGAGGGGGGAGTCTCCGAAGGCCCCCAGCGTGTCCAGGCTGAAGCCCTCGTCCTTCATCTCCTCCCAGAGGTTCCCTTTCAAAGACAGAAGCGTCTAGGTGAGCCGGCTCCCTCAGGCAGACCCAAGTTCCAGTCCCCTTTGGGAAGAGGCCAGGGCCACGCCTGGGACTTAAAGTCACGTTGTAGGAAAAAAGCCTGGAGGAGCCAGAGTTCCAGCCCCAGCCCTCCCCTCCCCACTTGTCACTTCCGTCTCAGAGCCTCGGGCTCCCCGGAATAAAGTGGAGGCGATCTGAGAACCCACCCCCAAGGCTTAACGGGAGGAAAGCACTTAGCCCTGATGCTCAAAGCCAGGGGGCCAAAGGACGATTTCCCTCCTTCATCACAGGGTAACAGCCCAGGACTCCAGGGGGACAGGCAGGGAGGCTCAGACATACCCATTGCACAGCTGTAACTAACTGACTAACCTGCCAACTCGTCCGTTTTCCTCGCTAGACATGCCTTGAGGGCAGAGGCTACTGGGTGGCACATAGTAGGTGCACCAGTGTTAGCGAATAGATGAGTCGTGAGCCCTCACTGAAACCTGATCTTCCCTTGTTCGTTCATTCGTTCCCCTGCAGCGAGGACGACCGTGTGCCGGGCAGTGGGCCCGCGTGACCCGGCATGAGGTTGGCACATGCAGGTTGAAGCAGTTACTGATTGAATGTTCGGGGTCAGACGGACCTGGGTTGGGGTCCTGGCTCAGCTACTCACTAGCCAGGTGACCTTGGGCCTGCTCTCTGCCTCAGTTTCCTCACTGGTAGAGTGGGGATATGACGTGCCAGTGGCCCCACGGGATGGTTGTGGGGTGAGATGGGATGCTGACTGTGAAGTGCGTCAGCAAGAGGCCTGGTACACAGTAAGCGCTCATTAAGTGCTTGATGCAATTCGCTATCACTGTCATGTGGTCGGGAGTGTTTGTTGAAGGAATCAGCTGGGGGTAAATGCAGACGGCCCTCTTCTTTCTCCCCTCCCCCCAGCTGCTCCCCTCCCCCTTCTGTTCCCATCACCCCTTCCTCCAGCCTCACCCTGCAGAGCGAAGTCCATGATGCTGGGGTCCAGGGCATCCACCTCGGGGTTCACGTCGGTGCTGATGTTGATGAAGTCCACAGGGGCCCTTCCCAGGGCGGGGCGGGGGAGGGGGCTGGGGCTCAGGTCGGGCAGGGCGTGCAGGGGTGGGGTCTGGGCCGGGGCAGGAGAGTCTGGGGCAAGATGTGCCTGGGGCTGGACCTGGTGGTGCAGGGGGACCGACTGCAGGGACAGGGTCATCAGCGGCTGGGGCGGGAGCTGGGAGATGGCCAGGCAGCCGTGGGCCATGGCCACCGTGGTGGCGTGGGTCAGCACGGGGGCCTCAGGCTCCCCCGGTTGGCCAGGACGTCGGCAGCTTTCCGGCCGGTCTGAGATCAGCTTGTCCAGCTCCTCTGCAGGCAAGTGGGAGAGGTCACTGAGAGGCCACTGGGCAGTCCCAGGGCTCCAGCCCAGGCCTGGGTATGTGTTTAGGTAAATAAGCGTGGATATATACATATGGGGGTGTACATATATACATATATACACACACACATATACATACACATAGAGAGAGAGAGAGCTGTGATTTCTTTAGCATAAATTGCCAGAAGTAGAATAACTGGATCAATAAATGGGTACAGTTTGTAGGGTTGGATCTACCACTTTGCCCTGGGAAAGTTGGACAACTTACATTCCTACCAGTTGCATACACAGGTGCCCATTTCTCCACAGCCTAGCCCACACTGGGGGTTATTATTTTTTAAATCTGTGCCAGGAAAGGGGAGAAAGCAGTTTCTCCTGCGGCCGTTCAGCATTTCTGTGTGAGAACTGGGGGCGGCTTAGTGGGCTTCAGCAGCTCGTCCTGTTTCCGCCCAGGCCCCTCAGCTGAGCAGCCGCTGGGGAGGGTGGGAAGGGGGCATATTGCACAGGAGGGGAGGAGGGAAGTTCCCAGGCCCCGGGTGTCCCCGCCGCGGTAGCTGGGCCCGGTGGTGACATGGGGGGGTCGGCTGGGGCCCAGGCCTCACCCGGGTGGGCCATGCTCCGGTGGATGGCCGCCAGGTCCTTCCTCTTCCACTTGTGCATCTCCTGCTCCATCCTGTCGATGCGGGCCAGGTTCAGGGCCCACAGGCAGCCCTTGCGCGAGGACCCGCTCATCCTGTTCTCCACCTTCTCAAAGCACTTGTTCAGGGACAGGTTGTGCCGCACCGAGTTCTTCCAGCCGTCGGGCGCCGTCTGCGGGGAGAAATGGACACGCAGGAGACCCCTCCAGAGGCCTCCCTGCAACCCTTCCTCTCCAGGGGGACCTCATACTCAGGCCAGGGCACAGGGGTGGCAGGGGATAAATGACAGTGCCCAACACTTCAACCTTGAGTTGGGAAGACGAGAGAGAGTGGTAGGGACTGTGGCGAACTGCAGGGCCTGTGCCCTGATTAAAGGGGCAGCTACAGTTCAGTTCTTGTTACTACACGAGAACAAGGCCCAGGGTGCTGGGCTTTCCCCTTTCTCTCCCACTCAGGAAGCAAGCAAGCGAGATGATGCTAACGCGTGGCTAACCGGCCACGTGCACTGAATGCCAGTGATTTTTAAATGCTCTTTATTGTTAGGTAATCAGATACTGTAACATACTTCATACCCTGCTCTATTCTCTCTCCCCCTCCCTTCTTACCCCCCCCCCACCCCTATGCTACATTATTTCTGCTAAGGACACTGTCCAGGTAGGGACCCCACGGCTTGGTACATTCTGACCTTCTGGTCCCTTTTTTTTGCTTTGAATCCAACAAGTATAACATCACTAATTCCCTGGGTCTGTGTTTTGTATCATTCTATTTACTGAGTCCATACTGAGTAACTGGGTTGCCCCCTCTATTCTTTGCTCCTGGGATACCTAGTGAGCTCCTCTTCAACCGTCAGAGCCCACCCCAAATACCCCCTTCTCTTTCTGGATTTTTTTTTTTTTTTTTGCCCATGTCCAAGCATCCTTACTACCGGACACAACTGGGGGCCTAAAAGGGTGGCTGGGCTCAGCCTAGGAACATTTCTGGGTCTGACTGTTAGGGAGAGGTCAGAGCAGCTCTGGCACCCCCACCCTGGGCGGCGGCTCCTCACCTTGAAGTAGGGGAAGTGCTCCTTCATGAAGCTGTAGATCTCGCTCACAGGCAGGCTGCCGGTCTTGCTGTTCTTCAGGGCCATGGCGATCAGGCAGCTGGAGGCAAAAGTGGGCAGGCCAGGCATGGAGGCGTCTCAGGCTGACAGGTTCCCTCTGCCAGGAAGCCTGCCCTGCTTGACCCCACTGGTACCAGCCCAGCACTCACACAGTGTTAACTACAGATACCTCTTCATGGCCCTACGTCTTCCTCATGCCCTGCCCTTTCCCTTGACCCTGAGTCAGCCATTGGTACGGATGTGAGAAACCCCATCTCTTCCTCTCTGTATCCCTTCCCCATAATTAATATCTGTGGGCCTTTAGACTTCAACTAGGCTGTTTACCCCCCTCCCCCAGATCTTGTGAGGCACATAATACTATTATTTTGATGACTTGAGACATCAGAGGAACTAAGGCTCAGAGAGGCCAAGCCACTTCCCCAAGGCCACACAGCTTGTGAGTGACCGAGTATAGCCATGGGCCCAATTCTGGAGTAGATTCTCAACCCTGGGGGTTGATGGTCCTTCCTGAGAGCATATCACACCTGGGGGCTCCCCAGTCCCCCAAACTTCCCCTTGGAAATCTGGGCCACCACATCTAGCTGTCTGAGGTGCCCTAAGGACATCCGTCACCCTGTTCCTCCTCGAGCCCCCCTCAATCCCGGCCCGCTGGACCTCACCTGTACGAGTAGATGGGCTTGGGGTAGTGTTTGGGGTGCAGCTCTTGAGATGAATGCACAGCCATGCGGGGCTGGGGGTAGGGAGGTCGTGCCCCAAACGGGGAGCCATACAGGCCCACAGGAGGGCACTTCCCACAGGCGGGCAGAGCACAGGAAGAGGAGAGAGAGAAGGTGAGACAGAGCATAAGTCACTCACAGTAACCCCACCCAGCCCAGTCTAGAAAAAAGAGATGAGATGTGGGGTTTACAGCCCCCAAAGACGCTCTTGTCTCCTCCCACAGCAGGGATTTCGGGAGAACTGAACAACCCCGTGACATGGACTCAGTGGAGAATGTTATCCCCATGTTCCAGGCGAGTAAACCGAGGTTCAGTGGAAGTCAGGGGTGTCTGCCTCTGAGTCCAGGGCCCCTCCGAGCCCCTGGTACCTGCTGGGTGCCTGGGGGGAGTGGGAACTGTTGGGAAGCCGTAGAGTAAATCTGCGGGGGGTCCTGCAGGCTGGAGGAGGGCTGGCCCCCCACGGGGAACTGGTTCATCTGCTGGGGTGGGGAGATGAGAAGACAGAGGGTCAGGGTGGCAGAAGAGACCCCAGACCTGCAGGACGCCCGCCTCAGTCCCCAACCCATGTGGCTGCACTTACGCTGGCTCTGTGGCTGGCCATGGGGCCCAGGCCCAGCACACCCGGGGGGGCCATGCCAGCCGGGCCGTGGAGCAGGGGCCCTGGGGTGGCTCCCACATGGAGGTCAGCTACCCCAGCCAAGGAACCTGCAGGAGGGAAACGGGGAGATGCCGCTGAGCTGGAAGATCTGTAGCCTTGGGCAGGGACAGCCCTGTCCCTGGGCAGCTCCAGAGTAGAGCCGTACCACCCCATCGGGGCCAGGCACATAGTAGGTGCTTGGCACACCGCTTCCCTGGGGTGTAGTTATGAAGACTGGGTTCCTCCCGGCTATATAACCTTGGCCCTTTTCTGAAAAAGTTTGCAGACCTCTGCTAAGAGGTTTTGGCCGAGACCAATTTGTCCAGTGAAAGAAATACTCCTAGGTGCTCAGTGGTCAACTGTGAATACTTTCACTGCACTGTGGTGATCGCTTTTGTTGACTGTTTCTGTTCAACGCTTTGTGTCTCTGGGCATTTCATCTACTTGCCGTAAGTGCGCCTAGCTGCCATTTATTGAGCACCTACTGTGTGTCAGGCTCTGTGCTCAGCACGTTCTGTGCACTCTCTTTTCATCTCTAGATCGGGGGTCAGTAAACTTCTCTAAGGGTCAGAGAGCAGATGTTTTAGACGCGGCCGGCCCTATGGTTTCTGTCTTCTTTGGTTTTTTTTTATAACCCTTGAAAAATGTGAAAACCATTCTCGACACAAAGGCTGTACAAGAGCAGGCCGCAGGCTGCCTTTGGCCCACGGGCCACGGTTCGCAGGCTGCTGGAGACGAAAGGGGCGGGTCTGACTGTTCTTCCATGAAACCTTAGCTCACGCGGAGCAAATGAATGAGTCACATCTCCCCTTGCCCCTGGGCCTACCTGGGTGTGGGTGTGGTGCACTGGGGCCGCCCAGGTCCAAGCGGCCACTTGCCATCTGCTGCAGCCGAGGCACGTCCACAGCCGTGAGCCACGACAGTGACTGCAGGTCCCCGGGAAGGTCCTCATCACTGGTGGTGGCCAGGAGCCTGCAGGGAGGGGCAGGAGCTCGGGAGGGGCGGGGAGCTCAGGCCAGCTCTGGGGGGCTCCCCTACCTCTGGAGTCTCCCCCTTAGCCCCTAAACCTCCCCAAGCCACCCCACCCTTTAATCTGCCCATCCCGGTCCCAGGATCCTCCCTTTGGCTGCCAGATCACACATCTTCAGATCATTCCTTCATTTGCTCGTTTAACACGTTACTTGGCCCCTACCCCAAGATAATAAACACCAGTGTTTGTTGAACACTTACTATGTGCCAAGCACCATATCAAGTCCTTCAAAGGTATTAACCCATTTAACATTCCCAGTTAATCCACAAGGCAGGTATTATCATCATTCCCACTTTACAGATGGGGAAACTGAGGCACTGGCATCCGTGCTCAAAAAGCATAGTCCCGTTCAATCCCCAGAGCAACCCTGACCCCAGGCAGCCCCTGGAGGCTCCATTTAGGACCTGTGCCCCCCAGCCCAGGGCAGATTACTGAGCGACACAGCACTTTCCGTGGAATGGAAAGGGCTGCCCATTGAGGGTGCCCACAGGTACCCCGATTTGCGAGAGCGCTGGGCCCCACACAGCATCTTGTCCAAGTGCTAATGCGGCTGCAAACAGGCTGGGAGCCCGCACCGCACCCCACCTTGCCTGCCACCCGGAGACCAGGGGCTGGCTGGCTGGTTGCCCCAGCGCCCAAGGTCCAAGCTCTAAGCTCCAAGTTTCAAAAGTAGGGGCCTCGGGGCCTCCCGGGGCTGGGGGGAGACACAGTAAGAAGACAGGCTGCCTCCGCTCTTCTCGGGCACGTGACTGTGACCGCAGGCCCGCAGGCTCGCAGGCCAGCAGGCCCGCAGGCGGGGACTGGCCCCTGCGCCCCTGGCGTCCGTGGGCCCCTGGATCTGTGCTCGCTCCCCTCTCCCTGTCCCTTTCGTGTCCCTCCTGCCCGTCTCTCCCGCTCTCTTTCCTATGTTTTAGAGCCACAATTAGCGTTGCCATGGCCACTGCTGCTCAGTTGTCGCAGGGCCTGGGCCCTCAGCCCACCAAGCTGGCATCAGGTGACCACCCGGCGGCCCCGGCCATTGGCTGCCGTGCAGGAAAACAGGGCCTGGAAATGATTTGAAAACTCCGCCGGCTCGTGTCAGCATGTCGGTGGCAGCAGTTGGCCCGGCTGCTGCCCCCCCCACGGCCCATTGTGTGACAAACGACTGTTGCCCCGTGGCACGTGGCCCCCATTGTCCTGGGGTCTCAGTGCAATGGTTTCTGCGCGACTCCCCCACCCCAGCTGCCGCCCTTCAGCCCACTTGTAACTCATCTGGCCAAGTGACAGCCGTGGCCCGGGCCTAGGTGATGCCATCTGTCCCCTCGGGCCCGTGGAGGCCATGAAGTGACGCCCGCTGTCAGGAGGGCCTGGCTGGCTCCCACCCAACCCTCCTCACCCCGCGGCCAGTCAACCTCCCGGCACTGGTAGTGCGAGCCCCGCTCCTGCTCAGGAACCTGCTGTGGCTCCCACTGCCCTCACCACTCTGCCTGGCACTGGGGCCACATGGAGGAGTGGGGGTTAGCCCCTGCTGGGGGGGCATCAGAGCCCCAGATGGCGGTGGGGTGGCTTGTAAATAAACCCGGTTCCTGGGCACCTCTGTGGAACAAATCTCTGGTGACAGCTAAATCTCACAGGCGGCACCCGTGGTGCTTAAGAGCTTGGGCTCTGGGTTCTGATCCTGGTCTCCACTTACCTGTGTGCCCTTGGGCCACTGACTTAACCTCTCTGAGCCTCAGTTTTTCATCTGTGAAATGGGGATAAAAATAGTTCCTATCTATAGGGTGTTGCGAGGGTTAAATGTTATTGCGTGTAAAGCACTTGGAACAGTATCTGACTCAGTCGTCATTAGTATTAATATCAGTATTAATGTTAATGATAATCTTAGGTCCGCGTCCCCCCTCGTTGCTCTTTGGTGGCATGTCAGTGTCGTGGTTATGAGCGTGGGCTCTGGGGTTGGCCAGGCCTGGGTCTGGATCCCACGCAGCCACTTAGTAGCTGGGAGCCTCGTCTGCCGTGATCTGCCTCTGTGAGCCTCAGTTTGTTCACAGTTTGAACTGGAGGTGCTAAGGCCTGTACCCATCTCACAGGGCGTTTGTTTTGAGGACTGAACGAGACGATGCGGGTGGGTGCCCAGCTCATCAGTGCGTGTTGCACAGCAGAGTTTACATGATTGCAAACCGCCTCTGAAGAGGAGGGAGTTAGCATAACGTGGCCTCCATGGGGACGGCCACTAGCAGAGGGTCCAACACTCAGAAAGCATCTGCTTCATCCCACAAATATTTGCCAAACTTCTCCTTGCCAGGCCCTGTTCTGGGAAGTAGACAAAACCCATCCACCCTGGAGCCTCTTCACTCAGCCACTCTGCCAGTTTGGCTGAACTACCCCAAGCTGGGGGCAGGAAAGGCCAACCATCGTCACACCGTTTTAGGAAGAGCCTGCTGGGTGCCTCCATGGCGACAGAGCCGTGGTCAGGAAGCCCTATGGCGGCCCTGGGCAAAGTGAGACACCACTGGGGTCCACGGCTGCCGTCCTACACTGACCGGGGGACCAACCTGACAACATTAATTAACACTGTCCTGTATCAGTCATGTTGCTAGAGGGATGGGAGATGAGCCAGGGGAGCAGGGCCCTAGAGGGGTGAGCCCAGGGAAACCTGGATTCCAGTCCTGGCTCCACTCCCAATGGGGCGTCCTAGGGCGGGTGACTGATGCCTTTGAGCCTCAGTTTCCTCCTGTGCAGACTAGAGGTGATAACGGGACCTGCCTCTTGGTTCAGAGTAGGTAAACCATGGAAAGGGTGCAGTACAGTGCTTGGCTCAAGTGCTAGAGAAGTGTTTGGGGAACACCCAGCAGACAGAGTGGCCTTTCGAAAGGGACATCAGAACCTGCCACTGTCCTTAAAACCAGTCAGGGAGTGAGGGTCCAGCTTCTTGCCATGAGCTGGCCCTTGGCTATCTCCTTCCTTTCCCTTCCTTCCCAGGCCCTCTGCTCTAGCAAACCTGATTACCTTTTAGTTCCTCAAACATTCTAAGTTCTCTTTGCACATGCTGTTCCTTCTGCCTGAAATGCTGTTCCATGCACCCGTTCACGGCTGCCTCTTTCTCATTCATCTGGTCTCAGCCTAAATGTCCCCTCCTCTGAGAGGCCCTTCCTGGCCACCCCCCAACCCTAGTGGTCCTTCATTTGCAGTGAGGTGTTCACTTATACACGCTCCAGTCTCACTCTAGGAGGGCAAGGATGGGAGTCCCACTATTTTGTCCAGGACCCAAAACAAGGCCTGGTAGCCTGTGGGCATTTATTATCTACCTGCTGGAGTAGGAGAGGAAAGAAAGATCCTCCATCCCAGCTCCAACATATCTTGCATTCCCCAAACTCTATGCATTTTCTATTCAGCTTAGATGCCACTGCCTCCAGGAAGCCCTCCCAGACCAGTCCAGCATCTCCCAGTCTCTCATCCCCTGGAATGACTTGTGCCATTAGTGTCTACAGCTGCACACAGCACAAACTCCCAAGGTCACCCATTAATTTTACTCGGGCATCTCTTCTCATCTACAGCTGCCTTCTAGATGCTGAACTCCTGGGAAACAGGGATAACTTTGTCCTACACCCGAATACAGACTCAGAGTGTCCAGTCCAGGTTTTCACTGTTTCACGTGACAAATATTTGTCCACCCGAGGTGAACTGGACCCAAGGCCACTGCCCTGTTTGTAAAGTGAAATGCGACCCTGTACTTGCGAAGGAGCTTGGCAGGTGCCTGCGCAGGGCCACACGTATTCGTGGAGGGATTCGTTTCGATGCAGATCTTTGCCTACATAGCTGAAGTCTGGAACCCACATTGAACCCTTTATTTCCTATCTTGGGGTTCCTTCGAGTTGATATAGCAATTGAGCAGTGGAAGGGACGGCCGCTTAGGGTTCAAATCCCATCTCAGCCCCTTTGTAGCCGTGGGACCTTGGGCAAGTCACCTCATCTCTCTGCACCTCAGTTTCCTCATCTGTAAAATGGATTAATAATGATGATTCCCGTTGCAGAGGGCAGATAAGCTGTAAGACCGGGTCCAGCGTACAGGAGGTGCTCACACTATGACTCTCTCTTCCTTCTGCATTCTCTCCTCTCGCCTTGCACGGCCACTGGGAGGGGTTTGGCCAGAAAGTATTGTCACGGGGGGGGGGGGGGGGGGCACGTCAGATAACCACCCAGCAGTGCAGAGGCACGTCTGGCCCTCCCTGGGATGTTCCCTCCCCTCTGGCTACAGGAGGAAGGCCCACCTGCCTTCTCCAGATGTAAGAAACTGTTACATCCCCACAAACTGCTCTTGTTTCCAATCCAGCCTTCACATAAAGCACGTCTCAGGGGTGTTTCTTTTGCTAACATATCTTTTGTAACAGTTTCCAGGAAAAAGAAACTCAAAAGCAATTTAGTAAGCGCAGAAATTCCCAGCTCGGCCAAGAGGGAGCGGAATGTGACATGATTGTTATTAGGAGTTTGGAAAAGAGAATCTTCCCCGTCTAGCGTTTGGTTTAGGACATTCTGGGGGTGGGACCCCGGGACCCCGAAGGAGGCCTAGACCTCGGGAAGGCTGCCCCCCTTCCTTGCCCAGTGTAGACTGAGGAGCTGTCCTGGCACCGGGAGGGTGAAGGATTGTGAGGATGTGGGGGTGGTCCCCGCCCCTGACAGACGGAGCCCCACACCCACTGCAAGGAGGTTACAGGTGACGGGTGAGGCCACACTGATGGGGCTTAAACCATCGCCACACGCAGCTCAGTGGGAGGCTTGGAGGAAAGGCAGGTGGTGTCTGCCTGGCCCGGCCCATGCGCCAGGATTTTGTCATCACGAGCATATTGCCTCCCTGCATTTCCACGGACGGACGTGTGGTATCTCATATGATATTCGCCCACCCACCCAGTGAACATTTATTATCTACCGTGTGCCCCGCACTGTGGTTCACAGGTGAGAAAACCACCTTCCAGAGAGGAGAAGGGGTTGTGCCCAAGGTCACCTGATTTCCCAGAGGAGGGACAGAGGGTCTGGCACAAGGATCGTAAGGAGGAGAACCACTGAGCCGCATGACCCTGGGAGAAGGCGAGGGTCTGAGGAGCCAGCCGCCAGCCTTCTCTCGCCTCTCTGGGCCTCAGTTTCCCAGTCTGTGAGAGGAGGTTGTTGGCCTTGAGCTCGAGAATAAATTCCAGAAGTTGAGGCAGGTGGTTGGAAACTGCAGTTCGGGCCCTTCCAGGACAGGTCCTGGCTCCGGGCCACCGCGTCCTAGCCTGGGAGCTGGGCTAATACCAGCGCCCATCTCACGGCTGTTCCCATAAGGCTGAAGTGGGATGGTGCACTTGCTAAGAAGCTCAGCAGGTGCCTGGCACACAGTAGGTGTCTAATAACTCTATTTCTCAGCACTTGGAAGAGTGGACATCCCTCCCAGGCTTTGAGCCAGGGAGAGACCAGCTAATCCAGGCGGAACACAAGCCGTCTGCCGTTGCCGGGAGGTCGGGGCTGTCCCGGCCCCCGGCCCCTGGCCACCCTGCAGCCGGGGAAACTGCTGCCAATTGGCCGCGTCGGCCTGGCCGCTGACTCCGACAGCCCCCTGGGGACGGGGCAGCCGCCTCCAGCTGCGGCCCACTCCCCCCACCGCCCCCAACACAACCATTGAAAGTTAACGGCCAAACTGGGCCCCTGGGGATGGAGGGGCGGACGGCGGGCTGCCTGGGGGCTGGAGCCAGGCTGACCAGGGGCCCTTGCGGCCGTTCTCCGAGGCCTGAGGGGGAATGAGAAGCCCATACGCTTCTCCAGGGCTGTGATTCAGGGAGAAGAACCGGGATTGGTTGGAAGGGGTCGGGGAGTTGCTGCAGGAGCATAAAAACTTCCCTTCCTTGCTAAACACCTTTTCTAGTTGGAGGCGCAGGACCTTCCCAACAACCTGCGAATCGGGTTCTCTCATCGCTCCGTTGCACAGATGAAGAAACCGAGGAACAGAGAGGGACAGTGACCTGGGCTCTTCACCCATGGGGCGTGGGGGTGGCAGCCACGGCACCCTGTGGGTGCAACAGCCTCAGGTTCCAGTCCTCGCTCTACCCATAACCAGCTGCATCATCCTGGGAAGCCATTTAATCTGGTCGAGGCTCGGTTTCCTCATCTGCCGAATGGGCACAATAGTGCTATTCAGGTGGGGAGGCTGTGGCACAGGTCAGGCAGGTAATAAAGGGTTAAGAAACCACCAGTTATACTAATGATGATGTCATTCTGCCTTCCCGATATGCTGGAGGCAACAACCCTGAATCCATGAGAATAAAAAAGGCTGGGCACCCATCTCCCCAAGAGCATACAATTGGCAAGTAATAGAGTCAGAAGTTGTTATTTAAACAATTTATATAACAACTTCATGTAGTGGGTGCTATTTCTATCCCCATTTTACAGATGAGAAAACGGAGGCTCAGAGGGCTCCACAGGGCCAAGCTGGGATTCTAACAGGCTCCAGAGCCCAAGCCCCTAACCCCCAGGCTGCCCCCACTCCACCTGCCGTTATATAAACCCTTTCACCCTGGAGGGAAACCCAGAGGCCTTTGGTTGTATGATCTCCGGAAAAGCCATTTCATTTCTCTGAGCCTCGGTTTCCCCCCCTGTGTAACTGGACTCATCAGATCAGTCGCCCAGGCTGAGGTGAGTGATGGAGCGAAGGGGGCTGGCATACAGTAGGTGCTCACAAATTGCCCCGTGCCTGGCCCACATCTGGGTCCCGGCTTCACACACAGCAGGCTCTCAGCGAGTAAATTTGTTTGAATTTGTGCCACATCTCACATCTGGGTCTCAGAAGGCAGCCTCCAGACCCAGAGCCCTCCGGAGGCAGCCTCCCGCTGATTGAGGGCGGTGGTCTTCCCCACAAGGCACTGGAGGCGGATGGGGGGGGGTACAGCCTGCCCTTCTCCCAGCCCCTGTCCTGCTCCTACCCCGTAATCTGGGCTGTTCCCCCTCAACCCATGGACGTGACACTTGCCATGGGTGTGGGGCCGGGAACCAAGTCGGTCTCCCAGGGCTCAAGGGAGAGAGGCTGGGAGGGACATGACTCCAGGTCCTTCCTTTTCTCTTCTAGTCCCTCCCATGTGCTGTGTGACCTTGGACAAGCCCCTTCTCCCCTCTTGGCCTTAGTTTCCCCATCTGTAAAAGAAAGGGGCTGGACTAGTTGACCCACCTAAGAGACTTTCTAGGTCTGAGGTTTGAAGACAAAAAGGTGACACCCCCCCCCCGCCCCCCAACACACACACACTTGTATTTCCCTTCATCCTGTCTCAGGAAGAAATTTATTTAGGCCTCAGTCTCCATCTAACTTATTCTTCAAATACATGAGACCTAGAAGGGACCTTAAGACCATCTGATTGAAGAGCATCATTTAACTGATGAGGAAAGGAGGCCCAGAGAGGGCAAGGGACTTGCTCAAAGTCACACAGCCAGGCTTAGAACCCAGGAGTCCACCCAAGGAGGATGGAAGCCACCCCCCCTCCCCAAGTTGGGGGGGGGCATTTCCTGGAGCACTATTGGGGCCATTGGAGGGGAAGCAATCGCGGCTTTTGTCATCTTAACATTCACCAGGATGCCCAGTCTCTAACCCAGGAGAGGACTTCTCTTGGGAGGCATTTAGTGACCCCACAGCCCCAGGCCACAAGCCCCACACCCTGGGAGAGACCGACCTTGAAATCAAGGCTTCCTAGCTCTCCTAGAGTCTCAGAATGTAATGTAACAATCGTCTTCCCGGCGTAAACAGCACATATACGCTTGAAACAGTTACAAAATGTATCATCGGTCGTGGTTGAAGCCCTCACCTGTACTCCTGCCGAGAGCGGTGGTGATTCTGCCCTGAGTTTTGAACAATGCCTGACATTATGGATGAGATGTCCCTTTCTGTCATCTCTCTGTCATCTCCTTGGAGAAAAGACAAGCAGAAAACGAAGCTGCCGTGAGCAACGGTGGGGACAGGGCAGAAACCCACAGTGCGTCCCACGAGGATGGAGCTCAACCAACCCGCAGCTCCGTGGTGATCACTTTGAAAATAAAACGCAAAAAAAAAAAAAGAGAGAGAGAGCTTGATGTGTCCTGTAGGTTTCTCTGGGGGAGGCAAATCCCATTTGCAAAGTAATGGCCGCGTGGCTCCCGCCCTGGACATGCCTTCAGAAATGCCACCTGCCCTTGTCGGAAAACCAGTCCAACCCCTGCCCCACCGCGGCCACGCGCAAACACAGCCTTAAACAAAATAAAAAATAATACATCTTTTCTAAATTTCTCAAACTCAAAGCCTGCAACGTACACAGAAACCCACCAAAGGCTCTCAGATCCGCCCCAAAAGTCACTCGGGGATTCCCGGGAAGGGAAAATCAGGGAGCAGGAGGAGGCAGCCCCGCACCCCCGCGCCCGGGCTGCACCCTGGAAATGCAGCGCGGGGCAGGGCGGCGGGGCCGACCTTGCAAGGCGGTACCTGGAGCCGATCCTCGCGGGGCCGCCGCTGCCCGCGCTCCGGGGGCGGGCGGGGCTCTCGGACCCGGACTCCCTCGCGCTCGCCCCTCGCGCTCTGCAATTTGGCCGCCGTCGCAGCGAGAACCGTTTTTAAATTTCCCTCTCTGGAGCTGTCCAGCTCAGAGCATGCGCAGTAGCCGAGCGGAGGGTCTGTCCCCCTAGGGTCAGTTACGCCGCGGGGTCAAGGGGATGGCTGCCGGCGTTTCCCAGCAGCCGCGGGCCTGGCGCGCCCCGGGGGTTCCAGGTGGGGCGGGGCGGGGCGCAGGGCTAGGCGCAGCCCCTCTGCAAACTTTGCCCACAGTGGCAGCAACTACGTGCCCGCGAGCCTGCGTGGAGGTGCAGCGGGGGGCGATTTAGGCCAAAAGAATTAAATTGCAAAAGGATCCTGGGCGCATTAAAACTCGCAGTCCGCCCCTGCCCAGCGGGAAGGGGGTGGGCGGGTGGAGAGATCTGCCGCAGCCCCTCGTCTCTACTCAACGGGGGGACGGGCCAGGAGGCCGAGTCGGGGCCCCAGGTGGACGCGGATTCCGGCCACCTGTCCCTTTAAGAAAGTTGCGCCCGCGCGGGTTGGCGCGGGGAGGGGACAGCGGGGCCCGAGCGCTCGCGCCGGGCGCCTCCACCTGCCGGGGCCGCGAGGGGGGGCCGGGCGCGGGGGCGCCCCAGGTCTGCGCGCTGCGCCCCCGGGCCCGCGTGGAGAGCGAGCTGGCGCGCAGCGAGCGCCGCGGGGCTCGGCTGCAGCCCCGGGCCCGCAGCTGCGGTGGAGGCTGCGGTGCTCGGCGTCGGGAGCCGCGGCCCGAGCCAGCCGAGCCGTTGGGGGCTGCGGCCCGCCGGTGCGCCCGCGCTCCCGCCTTCCCGGCGCGGGGCCCGCGCCGCCCGCGCCCCGCCCCGCCCGGCAGCGGCCGCGGGAAAGGTGGCGCGGAGCGCGGACAAAGGTCTCCTCGGTCCCCTTAGGAGGTTCGATTCGTTTGATCCCCTGAGAAAGTTTGCGTTTCCGGCGCCCTCGCTCTCGAGCCTCTGTTGGCACCGTTTGCCTGGGTCACGACAAAACTGCTCGTCACCGTCACCCGTTACTTATTTACTCATTTCTGCCGCCTTGTTTATTCCTGACGCCAGCCCCGCAGGAGCCGGGAGGGCCCCCTTTTTGCAGATGGAGCTCAGCCCAGGGAGTGGGCCTGGGGCGCGCGGCCGGGGGGGGGGCGCGCGGAGGGGATGTGGCTGGGGGCGCACGGCGGGGACGCGGCCGGGGCGGGGCTCCAGCCAGGTCGCGGCCCCCGCGCCGGGGCGGGGTCACCAGGCCCCAGCCGCCCGGCCTCTAGGGGGTTCCGAGGCCGGCTCCACGTTGCGCACCCAGCAGCGGGCAGGGGAGCCTTTGCTACCCACCCGGTGTCCAAGCTGGGGCTCCCTGGGCTGGGTGGGCCCCGCTTCCCCTTTCCGTCCCGTGGGCTGTGCCCTTGGCGCGGGTCCCCGTCCTGCGTGGTTTTCTCGTGGCACCCGGGCGCCCCAGCTCCTTCCAGCCAGGAGTAAGTGGAGCCGCCGGCGCTCCCCAGGGAGGGCCGAGGGGGGAGTAACTCAGGTGCTAGGTAAGGTCGTGGCCACGAACCTTCCTCGGTTTTCATCTCTCCCCGGCCCGCGTATATTGACATTTTGCATTTTAATCGATTATGAAGGTAGTTTACACCGCCTTCGAATGACCCCGAGTGACCGACCCTAGGATTAATTCACCGGTTCAGTTGTACGAATTTCTTTTAATCTCTAATGGAGTTGTAAGGGAACGGGGTGGCTTGACAGCCTCCTTTGGAAGTCACAGCCCTTTTCATTACGGGGGCATTTTGTGTCCTTGGAGTGGCTTGGAAAGAAAGCCTTTCTTCTGAAAGCTGATGGGTTCCACGAAGCTTTCCAAATAAAAGGCATTCGGCCTGTGCGTTCTGTAGGCACATGCACCATGGAAAAGAAGGGCAAGGACCCTTCCTTTAAAAAAATAAAAAAATAAAACAGTGATCCAGGGTGTTCTGGGCCGTCCCCGAAAGCACCCGTTTCCTTGGGGACTTGGCTCCTCTGCATGAATTTTTGGCCGACAGGTGCGGTCATTTCACTAAAGAGTGAGATTTTTCGAGAGCTTTGCTTCAGGATCGGGTGGTGGAAATATCGCCACTTAAACATCTACCGAGTTGTTCAGAAAATCCGTGTTTCTTAGCAGAACCCCTTCTTTTGTTAGATTCATGCATCCCCCCCCTTTTATAAATGTATGGCGTTCTCACGCCTGCTGAATGGAAGTCGCCTGGGGTGAAATCGGAACCGTCAAAGGGAAGAGCTGAGAATCCTTAGCTATTTATTTACTTATTTATTTCCCATTCCCTGGGAGCATGTTGCTGGTGCAGGAGTCGATGGCGCAGATGTGAACTGTTGATATCAAGAGGTCAGACACACTAATCCCTTTTCAGAGGTAGGTTGACCGAAGCAATCGATCCTATCTCAGAGACTTTCCAGCAAAAAAAAAAAAAGGAAAAGTAAGAAAATACAAACCCCCCGATGTTGTTCGGCAAGGAACACAATTTCCCAGTAGAAACTGGCACGTGACGTCCACTGATCTACGATTAGAGAAACCATAGCGATGGCTGTGAGGGTTGTCCGCAAAAAGGCACTGGGTGCAATGATCGGTTGTCTTCCAGAAACCCTGCAACTTAATGTCGACTGGCTGTTGACATAAGAAACACCCAAACCCGTAGAGAAGTTTTATGTGAGAGTGTATTTGAGCCACACTGGTGACAATTGCCGGGAAGCAAGAGCTCACGTGCTCCCCCTCAGATCCTGATTTTCTAACCAGCGTCTCAGGTGATCATAGGATCGAGGAAGTTTGGGCACCTGCGCCAGGTGATCTTACTGAGGGCAAAACGTTTTCTTTTTTAAATTAAAGAAGGTGAAACGCACCTGTTTCATCGCTAAGTTGCACCTTAGCATTTGCCCTGGGAAGGGAGAGCCTCAGCTTGGTCCTGATTTTGTGGAAGTAGCTGCGTGGCCAAGCAGAAACCCGGGTCCAGGCCTCTGCGGAAGGAAGCGAAAGCACTAAGTGTGCGGCTCTTCTGTTTACCCTGCCGTTCGACGAGACAGAAAATGCTCTAACCTGGGCCCGCGTTTCTGAAGTTTTGGTAGTTGAGCGGCACCGTTACCTGCCTGGTCTGTTCAGAGCTAGGGCGCCTGTGGCTTTGTGAGGAATATTTGTTTATCATGTTGAGGATGGGCTTAAAACAGCTCAGTTATAAGTGAGAAGGCCGGTTCCTCCTATGCATTGTGGGGACACAGTGTTTGCATCGTAAAGTTAAAAACTTAGCAAGTTTAAAGCAGCTTTTGTTTGATAAGCTCAATTTAAGTTCCTGACTTTTGCTTTGTTTATTGTTCTGATATTCTGGTAACAAGGAGGGAAAGAGAGTGTGGTCAGAAACCTGTGATTTGTAGCAATAAATAAACAGGCCTCTCTCTTCCATGTTTGTGGAGCAGAAACATTAAAGTGCTTTATCATGAGTGATTTTACTAGGACACCCCCCCTCCCCTTAGGCCCCAGCACCCCCCGGCCTGTGCCTGGCACATAATAGATACTCTGGAGATGAACAGGCTTAAAAAATATTTTTTTTTCTTGCTTTGGCAGGGAAAGCCAGGGAAGTGGTGTTTTCTTATAAGAAAGTTCTCAGCGGAAAGCTGGCCCGGTATTGGCTCGCCAAGGTCCAGGCCGCCTGTAAAAGGCGTTTCTGACTCTGGTTTCCTATCTGGTTTCCTAAGAAGCCCTGTGTCGCCACCGCGTGATGTCAGACACCGCGTCCGAAGAGGGGAGCACGAGTGTGTTTCCTGTGGGAGACCAGCGAGGCACCCCGGCCGGCCGTTGAGCTCCTTTGCCCGGGTTAGCATGACTGGCGCGTGGGTTCCGGCTCCCTGGGGGGGGTTGGAGAGGAGCTGCCCCTTACCCCTGCTGTACGTCTTACTTAAGGAAGGGTGCGAGGCCGTGGGCGTTCCCAGGAAGGGAGCTCCACCACGGGCTTGATTCTTGGTGAGGTCCTGCTGCTTCTGCCTAGTTCACACGTCCTTAGAAAGGTGCTTAGTAGGCCAGTAAAATTAAACCTATTAGAGAGTGTGACCTGCGAATGCGCACCGAGCACGCTGTGGGAGCTTTAGCTGATTTTTCCAAATTGTCTTTCTCCTTCCTTTAATAATAACCTCATGTAGTTGTCCGTTTTGGTAAATATGCCCAGGCATTTCTTTATGAAAGTTTATTTTTTTTATTTTGAGGATTTAAAAAAATTTTTTTTTTTGGTGAAAAATGAATAAAATCCAAAGGCTTATTTTGGCCTGTGATGCCACAAAACAGAATTAAGATCACCAGCTGGTAGATTCCAGGGCTTATTCTAGTCAATATCAGGGACACCTTTTTTAAAAAAAAAAAAAATATGTCTATTGATTTCAGAGAAAATTTCCCTCAGGGATATAAAGAGCAAATTTTCCTTTATTTTTAAATTTTATTTTTTAATTACACTTGACAGTCAATATCATTTTATATTAGTTTTACATATACGACGTACTGGTTAGACATTTATATAATTTATGAAGCGATCCCTCCAATAAGTCTAGCACCCACCCGGCTCCATATATAGTTAGGACAATATTATTGACTATATTCCCTATTGTACTTTACACCCCGCAACTATTCTCTAACGACCAACTTATACTTCTTAACCCCTTCACCTTCCTCACCCAGTCCCCCAACGCCCTCCCATCTGACAACCATCAATTTGTTCTCTGTGTCTATGACTCTGTTTCTGTTTTGTTTGTTCATTTATTTTGTTCTTTAGATTCCACACAGAAGTGAAACCATATGGTATTTGTCTTTCTCTGACTGACATACTTGACTAGGCCTAATACCCTTAGGTCCAGCCATATGGCAAATGGTAAGATTCCATTCTTTTTATGGCTGAGTAATATTCCACTGTATGTACGTACCACGCCTTCTTTATCCACTCGTCTGTTGATGGGCACTCAGGTTGCTTCTGCGTCTTGGCTATTGTAAACAACGCTGCAGTGAACATAGGGGTGCATACATCTTTTCGAGTTAGTGTTATGGATTTCTTAGGATATATGCCCACAAGCGGAATTGCTGGCTCATGAGGGAGTTCTATTTTTAATTTTATGAAGAACCTCCATACTGTTTTCTATAGTGGCCGCACCAATTTTGCAGACCCTTTCAATGTGGTGACAGTAACTGTGGGAGGAGAGCTTCACGACGGCTCAGCAGGGAGGCCAACCGGAGTTCAAGCCTCAGCATTATCCCTCCGTTGCCTCTTATGATAAGTAATAAATTCTTTGTGTGCTTCAAGTCAGCACAGACTGGTTTTGGGGGGCTCCTCCTTTGTCCACAGAAAGACATTTAACAGTTCTTTGCTCAACAAAGAATCCAAACTCAGATTTTTCACTGCAAACAGCTTTATCCTGCAAACCCCAACCAACCCACCCTGAGTGGTTTTGAAACGCTGCTCAAAGAACTATCTCACCACTATTGCACTTTCAGCTCCTGTTCCCCAGTAACAAAAAGCAACACGTTGGCTTACTAAAAAAACCCCTTCCCAAGGTTCTGGACTGGGTAACCCCCCCCCCCCCATCTCTTTCCATTTGTGTCTAAAGTGAAGTGAATATAAAACAGTAGCACAAAGTTGTTCCAGTGCAACATTCCCTGGACACTTCCCCTTTGCAAGGTAACAACAATCCTGGCTGTTTGTTTTAGAAACGGTAATGTTGTATCATTGTAACAAATTATACTTAAAAATCATTCAGTGTGAAATTGCAGATTAATCCCATCGGGACGGGGTATTAACAATCACCCAGCCCTTTGGAGCATACAGATGGTGAATCTGGGACTGACAATGGGAACAATCGCTGATTACATGCCTGGGTGTAACGGACAAAAAGACCTCCCCAACTTCGGTTGCAGGATCCAGTGGAGGTCCTAGCGCCTGACTTGTTTGGGATGCTCGGGTCCCTAAGAATGCCTCTGTTTCATGGCCTGCCCTGTGTGAGATTCCCGGTGCCACCTTTGTGCTTTGCAACCTACCAAGGGTGGGTGCTGAAGTGTTCTCTCGGTGCACTTGGCCTAACCCTTCTAAATCCCAGAGAATTTGTTTCTAAGAGCAACTTTGCAGCAAGGACGGGGGGTGGGGGGGTGGGGGGTAAAGGGGTGGTGGGGTGCAGATGTGCCCAGCGGGGAGAGCTCATTATCAAAACGCTGTTCACCCATCGCTGGAAAGGAACTTACGCGCTGCACTGGGGGCAGGAGGGGGCTCTACGAATTAGAAATTAATTTGCACCTGGAATGACACGTACAGGGCCCCTGATTCCGAAACTGTCATTCCTCAAAGCCACAGACTCGCAAAGCCCACAGTGGACTTGACTTTGAAAATAAAAACGGTGCCCTCGTTCGCAAAATCTTGAGCGTCACAGACCCTGTTACAGCCAGTGAGCAGCCGGTGCGTGCCTGGGGCCCTGAACTGAGCAGATAAGACTTTTCTATGTGTGTTTTAAAGTAATAGTTGTTCACTGAAGCTTTTAGGTTGTTTGGATTTACATGCGAATTCCATCTGCATTCAAAGATCTTCCCCTGAATCATGGGCTTGATTTCAGAGGTAAGGGGGAGAAATAACTTTCCAACCGGAATACGCTGTCTCGAAAGGGAACCAAAACGTTGGGCTGCTTAAAAGAATTAAATGCTGCCCTGGCTGGTGCGGCTCCGTTGGTTGGGCATCGATGGGCCGATGCACCGAGAGGTTGCCGGTTCAGTCCCCGGTCAGGGCCCGGGGTCGTCGGGCTGCAGGCTCCATCCCTGGTAGGGGGTGTGCGGGAGGGAGCCTGTCCATGTTGGGCTCTCCCCTCTCCCTTCCTGTCCCTCTAAAAATCAATAAAAACTCTTTAAAAAATAATAATAATGAATTTAGCATAAGTGTCTTGGCTTTTTAGGGGCATGTTTCTCAAAAGTGAAACAATCTGTATCGAAATGAGCCGTTTGTCCTGAATATTCCTTTCCCAAGCACTGCTTTTGTGGTAGAGCTCATGAAAGCGCACAGGTGGATGCCGTGTGTCTGTCTGGCTCTGGAAGCTGTCTTGCTTTTAGGCATACGCACCCCCACCCCGGTTTTGCTTTTCCCTGAACCCAGGGGTTTGTGACAGTGATGGTGTCGTCTCTGCTGGACCGATTAATTCCCCTCCCAGGGGGTTTTACAGCCGTGTCCTGAGGGGATGCGTGGATGTCTCCGGATTATTCGAGAGGTGGTTTGTGACGGCCCCTTATTTCCATCTATGTCCCTTAAATGGATACAGAGTGTCCGTTTCGGAAGAGCTCTGTCCCGCAACAACGTGAACATACTTCACCCTAGTGAACTGGACGCTTCAGAATGACAAAGATGGCAAAGTTACATTGTGTTTTTTATTTTTGCCAGAATTAAAAAAAATTTTTTCTTTAATCAAGGAAATGAATAGAGTAATTGTACCAATTAGGAAAACCTTCACCTGCCACGAAAAAGGAACAAGGGTTCACTTTTCTCCATATTTTCACCAACACTAATTATCTGTCTTTTTTTTAAAAAAAATTATTAATTTGAGAGAGAAACATCGATTTGCTGTTCCACTTATTTATGCATTCCTTGGTTGATTGTTTTGGTTTTTTGTGTGTTTGTGGTTTTTTTGTTGTTAACCCGCACTAGAGGGTATTTTTTCCATGAATTTTAGAAAGAGTGGGAGAGGTGGGGGGGAGAGAAACGTTGACGTGTGATGCGAGAGAGACACAGCGGTTGGTTGCCTCCCGCGCATGCCCCCGACCAAGGCCAGGATCGAACCTGCAACCCGGGTACGTGCCCGCGACCGGGAATCGAACCCGCGACCCTTCGGTGCGAGGCCGCAGCCCTAACCACTGAGCCACGCCGGCCAGGGCTTCAGTATTTTTTTTTTTTTGAACAATCACATGTTCATTATTAAAATGCTTTTAATATTAATAGACACACCGTCTGGCTCCCCGCGTGCATCCGGATGGGGCAGAGCGTAAGTGGCTGGTGGCTGCACGTCTCGGGGGGGGGGGTAGCCCCACTTCCTTACTTAATAACCGAGTTCGTGAGGGTTTCTTAAGCCCGGGTGACCCAGGCTTTTGTGGCCGGGCCTATCCCGATGACCCTTCCAGGACCCCTGTCCTAACTCGTCTATCAGAGAAAAATGAATCTATTTCGGGAGCTATCAGTCCTCATTATGGCTAATTGGGCCTGGCGGCTGGAGACAGGCCTCATTATTTTTAATTGGGGCCCTCGGTCCTGGAACAAAGCGCCCCCCAGTTTCATGCAGATCAGGCCTGGGTGTTTGCTCGCCAGTTCAAAGTGAGATGGGGTGGTAGGATTTCCAGGAAATCGCGCTGTGTCCGCTCGTTTTGTTTCACCGGGCTCTAGAGCTGCGGCCTTGGGTTGCTAACTCACAAATAATCCTTGACTGGGGACTGTCCGTGTTTATGTCAGAGGCTGTGTGTTTTTTTAGCCCGGGAGTAGCAGTTGTATGCTTTTCTTTCAAAATGAATGAATATTATAACACTGGACATCGCTGGACAGATTGCTCACTTAAGAATCATTTAACCGCAGCTTTGGGCATGGCCTTGTGCCACGGAGAGAGTCTCATCTAAAGGGACTCGGTGTTCGCTAATTATTCTGATTTACTCTAGAATAGATAATCCTTCGCGTATCGTATGCGTTTGTGTTTCTTTACGGTCGGCCTGATGTTTCCAAGTCATCGGCTATTTTCTGCTTTCCTGGAGTAGGAAATCCACTTGGGGAAATTCACTAGAGCGTCTGTCTCTGCTACTGGCTTTTAGGGTTTTCGGTTGTCCCAGATTTCGTAATGGAACATGATTCCTTCTTTGACAAGCTTGATGCTCTCAAGGCTTTTCGAGAACTTGATTCCACTAGAGGCTGGCATTCTGAGATCCCGCGTGGGTCATCTCCCCAGGGAGGGCAAGCCCACGTGGGGTGGGGACCCCTTGGAGTCGCCAAACATTTAGACGAAAGGTCTGGGCCCTCCTTAGAGCCAAGAACTTGGGAGCAAAGCAGATCGTCCTGGAAGGAGAATTCTAGGAGCTACTATAACTTGCTTGGCCCTCTCAGGGAGACTTTTTAGACTTTTCAGGGGAAAAAAAAACAAAAACAGGGCAGATTGTCCATGGAGTGTGAGAGGATCCACGTGGCCGGGGTCAATTCCTCCCGTTCCCATGCAATGGTTTCTCCCTCCCCTACTCAATTTTTTAAAATTAAATTTAGCCTGGCCAGGCGTGGCTCAGCGGTTGAGCGTCGACCTAGGATCCAGGCGATAGGGGTTTGATTCCTGGTCAGGGCACATGCCCTGGTTGCGGGTTCGATCCCCAGTCAGGGGCGTGCAGGAGGCAGCCGATCAATGACTCTCTCATCATTGATGTTTCTCTCTCTCTCTCTCCTTTCCTCTCTCTGAAATCAATAAAGATATATTTAAACATAAATAATTTAAATTTATTGGGGGTGACATCGATTAATGAAGTTATGTAAGCGGCAGTTATGCAAATGGCAGTGGTTCATCTTTTTCATGGCCGAGTAGTATTCCATTGTATGTACGGGCCACCTCTTCTTTATCCAACGAAGGGCGCCCAGGTTGTTTCCATGTCTTGGCTACTGTGCTGCGATGAACATGAGGCACATGTATTTTGATGAAGGAATGTTTTCAGATATTCCGGGTTTTATAGTGTAGCTCCTGTATTAAAGCTGGCCCTGGCCGGGTAGCTCAGTTGGTTGGAGCATCGTCCTGAAACGCCAAGGTTGTGGGTTTGAGCCGGGTCTGGCACCCTTCCAAGTGCTTTATATGTATTAAATCTTCATAACAGCCTGGGGAGGTGGTACCATAATCCTCCCAAGATTTACAGATCAGGAACCTAAGGCCCAAGAAGTCAGACACTTGTCTGCCCTCCTACAGACAATAGGGGCTGTGGCTGGGGGACAAACCCGGCCAGTGGGTTCCTAAACCGGGTCTACGTTCTGAACCATGACCTTATCGCAGACACAGGCTCAGGTCAGGGGCCTGTGACTTACACAGTGAGGGGTAGGTGGCTAAAGGGGAGGCCTTAGAAAGAGAAAGAATGTAATTTGACAAATACAAAATAGTTTCTGGCCTGGGAAGGGGCCAACTCTGAGCCACCTTCAGTTACACTGCCTCCCACAGCCTTAACATTGTAATTTTTCTTTTTTTTTTTGGTAATTTTTTAATGTAACGAGTCAGCACACGTGTGCTGTTTTTGCATCTGAAGATGAACAGTAACAAAAGGAAAATGAAGGAAACCTGGGAAAGCCAGAGTGTCTAGATCATGAACCTCGAAGTTGCCAGTGGACTTGCTCCCCTGCGGTGTGAGGATGTCAAGGTTTCCAAAACGAACCAAGAGATGATCCCAAGAGGAATCCTGCTGAGCTGGATCTAGGCCGAGTGGCCCCGGGGGAATTTTCATTTTCTGTGCGTAGCTCACGGAGGGTCCTGCATTTAGTCGATGGCGACTGGTCAGGAATGTAAGTGACTAATCAAAGATCAGCAGTGGCTGTAACGTAATCTCGAGGCAGGTCCGGTTTCCAGTTCTTATCGCGACCCAGCCGCCCCGAGTGCCCACAGGTGGGTGGCCGTGGGACGCAGTCACTGCCGCCCAGGATGAATTTTTAATGCCGCCCCGCCCGGCGAGCTAGAATCGCCTCTTACCTGGCTGCCGAGTCCCTGCGCTGCAGGATCATAAGCCAGGGAGGAGCAAGTTTTGAAGGCCTCGGGTGGAATAATTATTAGCAACGCGCTCTCCCCGCCGCGTGATGGGATCCAAGGTAAGGTGACTCGAAGGTGGCCTCGCCCTGGCATCGTCCCTTCTACCTGGAGCCTCCAAATGGGTAACAACTGGGCCTGCAGTAGGCGCGGAGAGAGAACTGGGCTCGTAGATGAGATTCGGAATTTGTTGGGTGACCATTTTAAGATGATCTTTAGATGCCCTCCTTGGACTGGTGGGGGCCTGTGATCTTTTAGAACCAAGGGGTGGGGTGTTAATTCATTTCAAATTGGCCTAGAGCGGTGCTCTGCATCCAGCTCTCTGTGATTACGGGTTTCTGTGGCTATATTCTCACTGTCCAGGGCAGCAGCTGCGGGACACATGTGACTATTGAGTGCTCGACATGTGGCTAGTGAGGCTGGGGGACTGGATTTTAAAGTTTACTTAACTTTTAACTCAAGTAGCTCCGGTGGCTACGGTGTTGGGCAGCGCAGGCAGAGCCTTAAATAATAGATCGTGACCTAATGGTAAAGAAAATCGTAGGTGATTTTGTCCCTTAGATGTAAGACTGTTTGTAAATTTTCTTTTTTTATCCTGGATATGGTGCGTTGACTTTTAGATGTCCTACCTCCTAACTTGGCCCTGGTAAAGATCACCCTGAAAAGCTAAAATGTTGGCATTTTCACTGGCATGTTGACAATGAAAAAAAATTCTCTGGAGCAATGGCAGGCAGAATTTAGTGTCAAAGCTATTGCCTTTTTTCCAGGAGTTAATTTAAGGCCTAAAGATTGAGAAGGACAATTTTTTCTGTTTTTTGTTTATTTTTTGCAAAACCATCTCCTGTGTTATCTATTTAGAAAACAGTGTTTGTCGAAGGATTACTTCTTCCCTAGCCAGCTACGGGGTTACAGAAGCATTTATATACGTAGTTAGAATAATTTAGCAGTCAGCCACAGAAACCTCACACACAATGCAGAAACTCTAGCTACAGCCTGTCATCGATCCATTCAGTCAATTATCCATTTCTGTAGCACCCTGGCAACTGGTAACTTTAAATGCCACTGTCCTTGACCGAGATGTATTTGAACACCCAAAGGTCCAGGTTTTACTTGCCATTCCTGCATCGCATTTCAAAGTAGGGGCTCTGGGAAGCGTGATTCACGGGGAGACACGATTGGCCGACTGGAGGAGAGGAGGGGCCTCGGAGGCCCTGGTCTTGCAAGGACATGCAACAGGCCGGCTGTCCTCAAACAAGGTCTCATGTGGCATCTTCTGTTGTCACGGAAATATGAAATTCACGTAGAAGTACGCGTGCAGATTTATCTCTGTGTAGTTATACTTTTTTATTTTTATTTTATGAAGGGAGCTATTCTTCCTTAACTTGTGAATTAATTCCCAGCCTCCCTTGGTAAAGCATCATTTGAATGGAATGCTATTTTATATACTCTAGAATATAAAAGAACAAACTAGGGCTACATCCAACCACTCGGATGGATCTCAAGGGCATTATTTCGGTGGAAAAGAGACAACCTCCGAAGGTTACACGCTGCATGACTCCCTGTGGTCGCAGAGAACAGATTGCTGGCTGCCCGGAGTTGGAGAGAGGAGGGTTGGTAAGACTACAAAAGGCAGCATCCTTAGGGATGTTGGAACAGTTCTGCATCTTTTTTTTTTTTTAATATGTCTTTATTGATTTCAGAGAGAGGAAGGGGGAGACAGAGAGAAACATCAACAAGAGAGAGTCGTCATTGATCGGTTGCCCCCTGCACACCCCCTGCTGGGGATCGAGGCCGAAACCCGGGCATGAGCCCTGACCGGGATTCGAACCACAATCTCCTGGATCCCAGGTCGATGCTCAGCCGCTGAGCCACACCAGCTGGGCACGGTTCTGGGTCTTGATTGCCATGGTGGTTACATGAATCCCTACATGTGGTAAAATTACATAGAAATACACACATTCACACACACACACACACACACGAGTGCATGTAAGGACTAGTGAAGTCTGAATGAAGTCTGCAGATGGTCCCAGTGTCGATCTCCTGGACCTCTAGTTTCGTTACACTGGGGGGAAGTTGGGTGCAGGGTACCTGGGACCTGTCTGCACTATTTTTCCAACTTCTCGTGAGTATATGATTATTTCAAAACAAAAAAGTTTTAAAAAATCCCTTTTTGAAAGTGGAAGAGATGGAGCCGTTTAGCAACAACCGTCAGCCAGAACCGCATGTTGGCATCTTCAGTTCAGGGTGATTCATCCTCAAGCTCACTTTATACAAATCATCTGGGCCGCTGCTTCTTGTTTTACAAAAAAATATTGATTTTAGGGAGGAAGAGGGGGGGAGAGAGAGAGGGAAAGAGAGGCACGCATCTATTTGTTGTTCCACTGATTCACGAATTCATGGGTTGATTCTTGTATGTGCCCTGACCAGGGATTGAACCCACAACCTGGGTGTATCCGAGTGACGCTCGAACCAGCTGAGCTACGCAGCCAGGGCCATCGGCCTTGCATTTAATACTTTTAAGTCCCCCCTTATGCTGAAAAATATGGCTGTGGAACTGCAAATTTTTTTGCTCCACCTGCAGCTCCCACGAGGCAATTAAGACTCCACGAACCGCTCTGATTCTTACTAGGGGACCGTGTAATCCCCCAGGTCATTGAGGAGCCCCGTTCTGCCTGCTGATATTCATAATTATGCCCGTTCAGCAGTGATTAAGAGGCTGCGGTTGGGTAATAAAATGCCGACAGTCTTCCTGTCGTTAAATGAAAAGACAAGTCCCCCAGTTCGGCTGTGGGGCGGTCGGTGGTGAGCAAACCAGGTCCTTAAAAACGTGCAGTGTGATGACGCCCGTGTCGTTCGAGGCTGATCCTTGTTATTCCACAGCTCAGACCCCTTCCGTCCAAATAATCAGACCACGCTCGCTTGCCTGGTGTACGTTTGGTTTAAATGTTAGCTTCTCCGGAGTACTGTTGTGCAGAATTGGGGGACAGCCCCTTTAGAAGGGCGTCCTTGAGAGCTAGATGTGTCTGTCTGTCTGTCTGTCTGTGGGGCAAACACTGGCTGCATTGCAGAGGAGAAACTGCTGCTTGCCGTCTGCACAGTTAGCTTTTGGTTTGTGCTTGGTGCGTGGGGAAGCCACCGTGGGTCTGGAAAGATGACATCCCACCCCGAGTTCCAAATGGCCTTATTTTTCAACGCTTAGCAATGCTGGGGGAATAAAGATCTTAAGAACTATCCTGACTTCAGGCTCAAGGGATGTATCGTAAGCCACTCGGCATCTATTGTGCTTCTCTGGGTGCGTGCAGTTTTTAAATAACATTGATTCAGAAGTCTGCTTCCTAAGGAAGAGAGGACTATGTGCGAAACAGGATGGAGAGCAGGGATCAGCAAACTTTCTCTGGAAAGGTCCAGGTAGTAACTATTTCAGGCTCCGCGGGCCATAGGCCTCTGCTGCAGCTACTCGGCTCTGCTGGAGTGTGACGTAGCCGCAGCCAGGCCGTGTTCCTGAAAGTATTTATGGACACACATTTGAATATCATATAATTTGTGCACATCATGAAATAATAGTAATAGAACATTTTAATAAATTACAGGATTATAATCTATTAATACAATAATATAACATTAATATAATAATATATTAATAATAATGAATTTTTTTCTTGTGGGCAAACTCAGGCAGCTGTCCGGACTGTTTGTGGCCCATGGTTCCCCAGTTTGCTGCTCTGTGACATAAAATGGTCTTGGCTTTAGAATCCCACTGACCTCTGGCTGGGCTGCTACCATGGGCTTCATTGTGAATTCCGCTTTCTCCCTAAGGACCCACTGATCTTACCCTGCACGTTCTTGCTGTTTGACTCTGTGACACGCCACGGGGATCATCAGGAGCAAGTGTAGCCTGCAAACAGCGATTGCTCTCGTAGGAATAGCAGTCAGTGACTCAGGAGCCATTTTTGAGCATCTGTGCGAGCCAAGCCCTGTTTGCGCCCACTGGGACCTTACCAGGGTGTTCTGGGAGCGTCCGGGCGGTGTGCACTCGGCCTCAAGCAGTGTGCAAAGTAGAAACCACGCTGGGAGCGTTTAGGCCTGGACGTATTCCAGCATGATCGGCTACATCAGTTAATCTGGCCAGACTTTCAAGAATGTTTTTTCCGCCTACCGCTTTATTTATTTTTTAAAATCCTCACCTGAGGATATTTTCATTGCTTTTTTAGAGAGAGTGGAAGAAGGGGGGGGAGAGAGAGAGAGAAACTTCGATGTGAGAGACACATACATCAACTGCTTGCCTCCTGCACGAGCCCTGACCAGGACTGGGAATTGAACCCATGACCCTTCGGTGCGCGGTCGATGCTCTAAGCACTGAGCCACACCAGCCGGGGCTTTTCCTTACCCCTTTAGGGAAGGATCCCCTGGTGGTAAACTATTTTACCGTGTTGAGAATGTCTTCAAAAATGGCTATACCATAGCTGTTCCCCAACCCTTCCTGCTAATAGGCTTCTAGGTCCTTGGGTCTGAGGTTTTTAGCTCCATGTTCAAGTGTAGGCCGTAGAGGAATGCTCGGACAGCCCACTGGGGGTCAGCACGTGGTCTCGCCCATGTAGCAAAGGTTTCACACTGTTGCTGCTCAGGATGGTTTTCGGTGTCCCTGCCCTGGTGCCCGGGGATGGCCTTTGGCTCCGGGAGGGCGGGAGCTGCCCCGAGGAGCTCACCCAACTGCGGGCCGCGTTTCTGGCCTGGACCCAGACGCTGGAGCGCCTCGGGGCTCCTAGGGAACCTGACAGGCAATTGTATTATGGAAGCTGACACGCTGAATGGAGCGCTTTTCACGATATTCTTTACCTGTCTCTTTGTGTTAAAGTGGGAAGGAGCCAGGGAGCAGGGGCGAGAGCCCCGGAGGCGGGAGGGAGCTGGCAGGTGGAATGAAATCCTCGGGCGGTTTCATGCCCGGGGCCCATGGAGGCCGCGTCGGGAGAGAGGCCGCACAGAACAAATCTCTTTTGTTCCCTGTCATCTTTAAATGAGTGTCAGGGTAGGCAGGGGGGCTTTGACCGTTAACCGCACAATCTAGCCAGCCTGTTGTGTGCCGCGGGCCCCACCTCCGTGGAGTTTCTCAGATTAGCCAAGAGGGCCCCGGCCCCCTCTAAATGGGCCATCCCTTGTTCTTTGTGTCCAGACTGCCCAGTGTGAAATCCACAGTGACGTTAAATGTTTTCTAATGAATAATTACTGAAAGGAAATGGAGGACTATATGTGTAATGGATTGTACCGCATGAAAATGTTTTATTTCGGGCACAAAAATGTTGTCCTTCACGAGCACCGGGATTGTGGCCCAAAGGCCTTTGTGCGGCCCGCGTTTCAATGGCTTCCCCGCCACTGTTCCCATCCCAAAGGCAGCCATGAGACACGGCGAGCGTTTCAAGTTGCGGGCTTTAAAGGAATGTCTGAGCTGGGGGGATTTTCTCACTCACTTTGCCCCCTTTTGATTTGGGAAAGCGAAGCGGCTCCCGCCGGCCTCCGGCCTGTTCCAGCAGCCGGAGGGTCAGGCCTTACAGGCCTCCCGGAGCCTGCTTCTTGGAAACAGTCAAGGGGTCCCCCGGAATGGATGGTGGGCGCTTTCTCTTGGCTAAAGTTTATTTATTTATTTTTTTCCCCCCGATCTGTATGTGTGTGGATAAATGAGACTGCAGAGAGTTTCAAATGCCACCTTGTTGTTTCCCAGTGAGTTTTATTGGGGAATCTACTGGGGTTTAAGTGGCTGCTCAGTGGCTCCCTAAAGACTGAGACCCTTGGATTTGGGTGCCGGCTCTAATCAGTATGGGTGTTTCTGGGCTGCTGCTTTTTTATTAAATTTATTGGGGTGACATTGGTTAATAGGATCATATAGGTTTCGGGTGCACATTTCTATGATACATGACCTGTATATTGCACTGTGTGCCCACCACCCCAAATCAAATCGTCTTCTGTCACCATATATTAGGCCCCCTTCACCCCCCACCCACCCCTTTCCCTCTGGCAACCGCCACCCTGCTGTTTGTGTCCACGAGTTTCATTTATATCCCACATGTGAGTGAAATCATACGGTTCTTAGCTTTTTCTGCCTGACTCGTGTCACTTAGCACAATATTCTCAAGGCCCATCCGCGTTGCTGCAAATGGCACTGTTTCGTCTGTTCATAAGGCTGAGTGGCGTTCCCTTGTGTCCGTGTCCCGCTTCTTCTTTAGCCAGTCCCCTGTCGCAGGGCACTTTGGTTGTCTCGTGTCTTGGCCACTGTAAATAAGGCTGCAGTGAACCTAGGGGTGCATATATCTTTGCGAATACATGTTTTTGAGTTTTTTGGGTAGATGTGCAATTTCTGTGCTTCTAGAATCAGTGTGGAGATGTCAGCGTCAGGGTTCAATGCAGTTTTGTTGCCAATTAGACAACCACCATAGCAAAGATCTCTCCCTCTCTCTCTCTTTCTCTCTTCCCCCCCTTTCCTTACTAATAATGTTAGGGGCCTGGAGACAAGAATAGCTGTGATTTGCTGATGGTCATAGGCTGAAGTTTTCGGGAAGGTGTAGTTTTCTAAATTCTCGGTCACCTGCCTTCATGGGGTAGAGGGTAGATGTGTTTGTTCCCTGGGAAAAGTCCCTTTGGTCCTCATGGAGGACCACAGGCCTGCTTTTCCCCGTGGGAATAATGATATTGAAGTATTGTGCTAAGAAAAAATCAGATAAGCATTTCTCGCCCGTGAATGAGAGAGGTGGACAGAAGCAGGGCTTGCGTGCAAGAGGCTGCCTGGAATCCTTGCTGGTTTTGAAGCCTCGCCTCCCCCAGCCGCCTTTATGTGCAATAGGCATGGCCAGATCGCATGGGAACCACAAAGTTATCAGCCAGTCCATGTCCGTCTGTGTCTTTGTCCCGTGCTCTCTAGGACTACCAGTCGAGGTCTTTGCCCCTGTCTGGGCCAGTATGGCCGGCAGCACTGATTCCATGACCTTGAAATTCACTTCTCCATGACAGGATTAAGCCTCGTAGACTCCCTGATCCAGATTCCTGGGCCAGGGTCTGCCTCACCCAGTTTAGGTCCGTTCCCCATCCCAGCTGAGGCCGGGGAGGGCCACGCCCTGGTCCACCTACCCCCTCAGCAGAAGTGAGGAGGGGGCAGATTCCCTTGGAAAGGGGGTGTAGGTGGGGAGGCAGCTCCCTGCCCGCTTTGAACCTCAGCTTTGTTCACCTCCCCACCTCCCGCCTGCCGAGGTCTGACTGTAGCAATATTTGTGGGTGCAGCTCTAGATATTATTTCAGACTCGAGCCTGCCCCCAACAGTGACTTGTTGACTACTAACCAACAGACTTTGCTTTATTATATTCTTGTTTCTAATAATCCTATAATTAATATGACTGAGGACAGAAGCAAGTGCTTCCAGGGCTGACGTGGTGTCTGGCGCTGTTCCAAGTGCTTTCCGTGGTTCCGTTCAAACCAACTGATTCAGTTTTGCAGACACGGAACTGAGACGGGGACTTGGACAGATCAGGAGACTTTCCCAAGGCTGTCCTGCCAGGAAGAGACAGACGGGAATGGGGTTGAACCCGGGCAGGCTCATGTTCCAAAGTTCTTGTGCTTAATCACTATGCTGCGTCTCTTATAAAAACACACAAAATAAAACTTTAAAAGTGAGAATATTTGGAATCACTAAGATACTGTTTGATCTAAATGCACTTTCAACCCTAGAGAGCAGGTGATTATTTATTGTAGTTCCATTCGGCTAGTGTAGGGAGACACCTGGTGGCCGTTCTGGGTTTTTTTTAAAAAAACTTTTATTATGGGAAATTTCAATGATATACAAAGTAAACAGAAGGGTCTAATAAATCCCTCCCACACCCAGCTCGGACAATCAACCCTGCTGTTCCGTTTTCCTTTATACCTCCACCACTCTCCATCCCCTCCCCACTTGGTTCTTTTTATGGTGCTTTTAAAAATAAAATTTACATATCTCAAAATGCACACCGCCTGAACACGCATCTTGACAAACAGATACACCGTGTAACTCACAGCCCTCTTGAGTTAGTGAACGTTTCCATCACTGCAGAAAATGCCCTTTGCCAGACAATCCCCTCTAACCAGGCAACGATTGTTCTGATTTTCACTGTAGATTCGTTTTGCTTGTCCTAGACTTTTATACAAGTGCAGCCATACGGCGTGCAGTTCTTTTGTGCCCGAGTCCTTTCACGCCGCCTAACGTCTGTGAGAGTCACCGTGTCACTGCGCGTACCAGCCATTTCTCTGTCATCGCTGTACCCATTCGATTGTATAGATGGCCCGCATCCATTCTCCCGGGGATGGAAATTTGGATTGTTTCCAGTTTGGGGCCGTTATGAATAAAGTGGATGTAAACCTTCATGTTCAAGTCTTTTTGTGGGCATGTGTTTACATTTGTCTTGTGTAAATACTTAGAAATGGAATTGCTGGATCAAAGGGGAAGGCACGGTTTAACTTCATTAGGAACTGCCAGGCCTTCCCCAAAGTGACTCTCTGCCTCCGCGTCCCCACCGGCAGCGGCCAAGCGTTTCGCCTGCCCCGCGTGCTCGCCCATATTCCACGCAGTCGGTGTCTTTTATCTGAACTATTCTAGAGGCATCGCGTTGCGGTTTTCATTCGCATTTTCCTGACGACGAACGATGTTGAGCACTCTGCTCTGCGCTTCTTGACCATTTTCTATCTTTGTGAAATGTCCTTTAAGGTTTTTTGGCCCACGTTTTATTGAGTTTGACTATTATTGAGCCGTAGGAGTCTTTTATTTGGGATGCAAATCCTTTGCAGGTATACATTTTGTGAATATTTTCTGCCAGTCTGTGGCTTGTCTATTTGCTGTTGTTTTTTTTAACAGTGTCTTCTGATGAGAAGTTACCTGTTTGATGAAGTCTACTTTCTTTTTTCTCATATAGTTTCTTCCTGCGTTCTAAGAAAACTTTGCCTTCCTCTGGATGCAAACGTGTTTTGCCCTATTTTCTCCTAATAGCTTTATAGATTTCGCATGTACATTTAGGTCCTAGATCCATCTCTGGCCTGGGAACCCAGCGAGATCCTGTGCCACCCAAGGGCTTGCAACCACACCTTCTCCACGGAGGTCCAAAGCCCAGCCTGGGGGAGGGACCCTCCAAGTTTGTCCTTCTTTTGACTACTCTTCTGTAACAAGAAATTCTCTTTCTGACTGGACTCCTCATCGCTTGTTTAGGAATTACATTGCGAGTTTTGGTGACTAATGTTTAGTGAGAAAGTGACAGTCAGGCTAGCAGGGTCTGGGGCCAGACTATCTAGGTTCATATCCTGGTTCTGCCTTTTGGCAGGTCTTGGACATGTTTTATAATCTCTCCGTCCTCAGTTTCCTCATCTGTAGAATGGGCATTATAATAGTACTTACGTCAGAGGGTCAGAATAAGGATTGTCAAGCGTTTAGTGCCTGACACAGTAAATGCTTAGTTCCCATCAGCTGCTGCTGTTACTATGGTTCTTGCTGTCATTTCTCCTCTCGTGTCCCTAACCAGATGTAAACTCTTTTTTAATGTTTTTTTTATTTATTATTTTTATTTTTAAATATATCTTTATTGATTTCAGAGAGAGGAAAGGAGAGGGAGAGAGAGAGAGAGAAACATCAATGATGAGAGAGTCATTGATCGGCCGCCTCCTGCATGCCCCCGACTGGGGATTGAGCCTGCAACCCGGGCATGTGCCATGACCGGGAATCAAACCCCAATCGCCTGGATCCTAGGTTGATGCTCAACTGCTGAGCCATGCTCAACCGGGCTAGTGTTTTTTTACAAATTGATTTCAGAGAGAGGAAGGGAGAGGGAGAGAAAGAAACATTGATGAGAGAGGCATCGATCGGCTGCCTGCGGCAGGCCTCCTCCCTGACCGGAATTGAACGGTGACCTCCTGGTTTATAGGTCAATCGATGCTCAACCACTGAGCCAGGCCGCTGGGCCAGGTGTAGGCTCTTAGGGAAGACGGCCTAATGTAACCGTGGCTCTCTGCCATCCCCAGGGCTCAGCATCTTGCTGTTTACACATTAGACGCGCAACAGAAATGACAGACTAAACGGGCTGCTGAGGCGTGTTGTGTTTCCTGCAGAAAGAAGAAGTGAGGAGGAGACACATCCGTCTGCACATGGAAGGGGCGCTGACCGCCCGGGACAAGGTCGGGGTGCAGGATTTCGTGCTGCTGGACGCCTACACCAGCGAATTTGCTTTTCTGGACAATCTCCGCAAGCGTTTCAGGGAGAACCTCATCTATGTAACGTAACCCATTTCTCAGCTCTTTTCCTCCAGCCCTGGTTCCCTCCCTGCCTTCGCAGCGTTGACAGTATCGCTCTGTTAGGTCAGCCAGTAAAAGGGGGTGTGGCGGAGCCCCCATCAGGTGCATTTTAATCCTTCGGGGTAAGGCCTTTGTGGCGGCCAGTGATAGACACACAACTTAAACCCCGCTTGGCCCCCAAAGGCAATCAGTCTGTCGACCTAGGTAACTTCAGGGGCTATGAATAGATCTAGGGTCTCGGGTCATGTCCTGAGGACTGTTTCTCCATCCTGAGGCATCTTTCCCACCTCTCTGCTTTCTTTGGCATCAGTTTCCTTCTGGGGCAGCCTCGCTACAAGGTGACAAGTCGGCTGCCAGCAGAACCAATGCTGACCTCAACTTGAGAGTTGTTGCCAAGGAAAAGCAGATCTTCCCAGAGACACAGATGTGGGCCGGCTCTGATTGGCCCATCTTGGGTCACGTGCCTGTGTCTGACCCAATCCCAGCAGCTAGGACTGAGGAATATTCTGATTGGGCAGAATATTTGTCCTGGAGATGGGGGTGAGGCCAGTGCCCCTCTGGCCTGGGACAGGGACTGGGCGCTGGGCAGGACGGCTCCTCGAAGGAATCTGTTAGAAGGGGGGCTGGGTACCAAGGAGGCAAAAATAGGAGATGTCCGCCCGTCCCCTGCCCGAGTGTCCAAGGGCCACGAGCAACTGAGGCTGGCCTTGCTGCTTTCCTGGTGGCCAGTTATCACCCCACCCTAATTCCATGGGTCAATTTTCAGGTAAATTCTTTTGGGGTGAACTCTCCAGGGTCTCCGTGAATGCGATGGGGTGTCGTTAAGTTCCACGTTATAGAGGTTTTATTAGCGTTTGCTAAGAGTAAACCCAGAATCTTGAAAGTCCCTGATGTGTTTTCAAAGGAGCCCAAATAGTTATTTTTCTATATGAGCTTGGAGCTTTGTTTACGCCTAAGTGTATGCCCGGCAGTTTTACCTTACTGGTCATGTTACCAATAGAAGTACTTCCAACGCTTGAATATTAACAGAATCCCATGCTGAAATCTTAGGAAACACATGCCAGCAGTGGGAGCATCTGTCCGATTTCAAATGGCCGGTGCGTGCACTCACCCTGCGCTCGCCCTAGGGCAGGGAGACCTGGGCGGAACCCAGGTCAGAGCATGGTGTCCCGTTAGTCACTCGTTTTACGTAACAGTTCTGGGCAGGCGTCTCACCTCAGCAGGGACAGTGGCGTCTCCGCCATTCATTACATTTGGAGCAAACCCCCAAGTCCTCAGACCCTGTGGGATCTGAACTCCCTCCCTCTCCAACATCAGCTCTCACCGTCTTCCAGTCTCCGCTCCATCACGGGCCTCCGTGGCGGCCAGCCTGCCACGCTTGTCCCCTCGGCCTGGAACCCTTCCTGCCGACTTCTTTCATGACTGTTCCTCATCGTTCCGGCCTCAGCTCAGATGTCCCCTCCTTCAAGAAGCCTTCCCTAAGCCCCTAGCCGAGGTGGCCTCCCTCGGTCATTCATGCTCTCATTACCCTGTTTTACATGGAAACAGTCACGATCCCTCGGTGGTTATCCACCCCTGCCTGCCAAGTGAGCTCCACGACAGCAGAGACCCCGCCTGTCCCACTTATCGCGTTATATCCCCAGCACCGAAGGAACGTGTGGGGGTCATAGCGTGTGATGGTCTTTTTCTGTGGCCATTTGCAGCCCGGAATTCCTCACTAGTGCTTTGGTCCGTTCCTCTAGACTTATATTGGCACCCTCCTTGTGTCTGTGAATCCGTACCAGGAGCTGGGGATCTACACTCTGAGCCAGATGAAACTTTATCAAGGGGTCAATTTCTTTGAACTGCCACCACATGTGTAAGTAGCTTCATCGGGTCATCCATAGGAGTATTTTTTCGGTTTCTTTCCTTCCTTTCTTTTCCCCCTCTCTCTCTCCCTTCCCACCTACCCATCCACCCACCCTCCCATGCATCCGTTCATTCATCTATCCTGTGCACCCACTGATCCATCCACACACCCGCCTGTCCATCCACCTGTGCATCCATTCAACCAACCATCTAACCACCCCTCCACCCACCCACCCACCCACCCATCCACCCATCCATCCATCCATCCATCCATCCATCCATCCATCCATCCATCCATCCATCCAAATCCTTGATGCATACTCAGGTTGTGTATCTCACTTAAACTGTTGTAAAATAAGCCTTTTAACACAGTAGAAGACACCGGCAGATCATTGCCAAGAGTCTCAGCTTAAATAGGACGAGAGGCGGGATCTTTTGAAACTGAGAAGCCCGGGCGTGGCTAGAGAGGCGTCTGCCCTGGGAAGTGGGCTGCTACTGCTCCATCTGCTGGCGCCTGGCTGTCATGGCAGCTCAAGGAGCGTCCTCGCGGGTAGAAACTTCCTAGGGCTGCAGACCCCTAAGACGAGCAATTCCCTGTAAGCTTTGGACTTTGCTGAATTTCCCAGTTCTCCTTCCTGGTTGATTTCTGGGCCGATATTTACATTCTCCCTGCATTTTTCTTGGAGACTCATTTTTTTTTCCCCCACCGCCCAAGGCATTTATAAGCCTTTCTGTATCACCACTACCGATGATTTCCGAAATAGCCAGCTTTCAAACTCAGCCGCAGGTGAAGATGCTATAGCCTTGGGAGACCTTCATGCTTTGGTTTCTGATCTTGGAGATAAATCCCTAAAGATATCGCAGAGGTTTTAAAATCTTTTGGGTTTCCTGTCTCTACACTCTTAATACCCTAGGTTTTGAGAGAAAAATGTGAGCTCTTCTTATATCTATTGAATTATTTAATATTAAGACAAGATGTTATTTCCACCTACAACTAATAGAACATCTCTTGGGGATATAAGTTAGTATGAGGCGTATTTTTATAAGAAATGCTGATAGATTTTAAAAAAAAATAAATTTGTGAAATTAAAAATTATTCCTATTGCAGCTTCAATTCTTCACGTTACCTCATGTACTAGAGCTTTGCCATCCAGTGCGCTGTATGTGTGATCGGTGAATGGGTTGTGGTGGCTTTGATCTCAGGCTGAGCTCCGTGTCCTTGTACCACGGTCTGGATGGGGCTCCCCGGAGGTGGGGTACTTTGTCTGTCTGCTCTCGTGGGGTGTCAGAGCCGAGTGTAGTGGCGTGAAAGCCCCTGCCACTCCTTCCGTTTCCGTCCCACTCTCCAGCTATGCCATAGCCGACAACGCCTACCGCATGATGTGCTCGGAGCTGACCAATCACCTCATTCTCATCTCTGGAGAGAGCGGGGCAGGCAAGACAGAGGCCTCCAAGAAGATCCTCCAGTATTTTGCAATGACCTGCCCCATGACCGAGTCGCTAGAAATAGCCCGTGACAGGCTGCTGCTGTCCAATCCAGTGCTGGAGGTAAGCAACCTTTGAGGACCCATAACGGGGACTTACAGGAAGGTCACTGAGTAAGAATCCTCTGGGCAGGTCAGTCAGAATGGGAAGGTCACTGTCTGGGAGCTAAGAAGACGGGTCTCTGGGGCAGTATTGTGGTGAAGGGCATGACCTTGACGTCCAGCAGGCGTGAGGAGGATCCCAGGGCAGCCGCGCACCAGCAAGCTTCAGCAAGGCATTTCACATGCTGGGGGCCTGTTTTCCCATCTGTGCAATGGGTCTACTCGGAGTGCCTATCTCTTAGAAGGTTTTGAAGATTAGACAAGATAAATGCGTGAGAAGCCCACAGCAAAATTAAGAAGCACTAAAATCATGCTCGATGATTTAATGTTTTTTTTATTAATTAAAATTATTTGGGTGGTTATTTCTACTCCTGCGGTTCACTGACTTGCTGGATAATTTTGAACAAGTTGCTCACTGCCCTGTTTTCGTTGCCCTTTGTGTAAAAGATGTTTAAGGTTGAAGGGATTTTCCCAGTGGACCTTTGGGCTGAACAGTTTATCCCTGTGATATAAGAAGAAGGGGTCTGGTTATGGGGACCGTCAACTGTGCCTTCTAGAACCAGGGCCGAGGGTCCTATATACTTCTCCTTAGGACAGTTCTACTCTACTCTGGATTGGACTCCAGGGAGAAGATATTTTCCCCCTTTAGGCCCAACCATAGTAGTTGTCCTCACTCCTTAGGCCATTTCTAATCTACTCTGGATTGGATTCCAGGGAGAAGATATTTTCCCCCTTTAGGTCCAACCGTAGTAGTTGGCCTCAAATCCTCTGTGGTTAGTGATTCCTTCTCAGAAGATAAAGTATAGCTTCCATCCCTGGCTCCCCGCTCCCTCCTGTTTTCATAATATGCATGTCATTTGGGGTCAGGAATTTGATTAGCATAGTGAGTTTAAATGACCGTGGATGGCAGTTCGGTTCAGTCGCTTCCCCTCTCCCCCACTTTGTATTCCAAGGCCTTTGGAAATGCCAAAACGCTCCGGAATGACAACTCCAGCAGATTTGGAAAGTACATGGACATACAGTTTGACTTTAAGGTACCCTCAAGTTCCTATTACTGGTTCATGGGGACCCTTTCACCTGCCAGCGACAGAAACCCACGCCAGGGCACCTTAAGGGAGGAGTGGCATTTATTAGCTCAAACAGCTGTGAACTCCAGGATTGGCACTCTCTTTAGGAAATGCAAATAAAGCCCACGATGAGATACCATTTTATACCTTCTAGATGGGTAGAAATGAAGAAGCCTGATAATACCAAGTGTTGGCAAAGATGCGGGTCATTAGCTGGTGTGGGGAGCATTGGTGCAACCCATTTGGAAAACTATATAGAGTGTGGGGCAAAAGGAGGTTTACAGTTGTTCATACGGAAAGTGATACAATAATTAATAAATACTAATACAAGAATAAACTCTGTGTTTTGGGTACTCACAACTGTAAACCGACTTTTGCCTGGGCCCTTACCAGCAATGTTATGATGATTAATGACAGTTTCAGGTGCTCACACCCCTGCCAACGTTCGGTATGTCGGTCCTCTCAGTTTTAGGCGTTCGGCAGGGCAAAGCGCTTTCTTACTGTGATTTAAGCTTGCATCTGACTATTAATGAAGTTTTGGTAATTGTTAGTGTCTTTTGCCCATTTTTAATTGGGCTGGGGTTGTTGTTTTTTTTTTCCTTACTGATTTGCAAGAGTTCTATATATGTTATGGGATACAAATCCTTTATGGGACATATTATTAAAAATCATAATTAAGAACGTGCGATATGTAAACAGGCCAATGGACCAGAATAGAGCCCAGGAAGACCCCCACATATAGGTCACTTAACGACAAAAGCACCACAGTGATTCAGTGGGGTAGGATTGTCCTTTTAATAAATGGTGCTGATCAATTGGAAATCCAGATGTTCAAAAAGACCTTGACCCCCTACCTCACTTCATATACAAAAATTAAATAGTAATCAGTTATAGTCCTAAACATGAACGGTAAAACAATCACGCTTCCAGACAGAAGCATGGATAACATCTTCGTGACCCTGGGGTAGGCAAGCATCTGTTTAGACGGAGCCCAGAAAACACTAATCATAGGAGATTGATAGATCCAACTTCATTCAGCTTCAGAACTTCTGTTCCTCGGGAAACTCCAATACGAGAGTGGCCTGGTGGTTGTCGCTGCCACATTTTTTTGTTTGTTTGTCCTGTTTTGAAGGGCATCCCCATAGGCGGGCATATCATCGGTTACTTGATAGAAAAGTCTCGAGTTGTCTATCAGAACCAGGGGGAGCGGAATTTCCACATCTTCTACCAGCTGCTGGAGGGCGGCGAAGAGGAGCTTCTCGCCTACCTGGGGCTGGAGCGGGACCCCCATCTGTACAGATACCTCTCCCAGGTCAGAGGAGCCAGCGCCTGGCTTTGGTGGCCCTTTGGAGGGGGACCTGGGGTGTTTGTGGGGCCCTCTGTGGGATGTCCCAAGAACTTCCTCAGACTCTTCTGGAGGTATCCCACTGACTGGTTTCTGGACACTTAGCAAAGCCTTTCCTTTTATTGCCTGGCAGATATCTCAGCTTAGTAAAGTCACCAATATCTAGATGAGTGGTTTGCGGCCCCGGCTGAAATTAGATTCACCCAGGGAGCTTTCAGACACGCAAATGCCTGCACTCTGCCCTCCGGAGGGTCAGGTGTCACTGGTCGCGGGTGGGACCTGAACATCACGGTTAATCTCTTCTGAAAGGTCCTGCCGTGCCTTTCTCCCCGCACATGCTTTCCGCCCAGGTTAACCTGGCCAGGTCCCCGTGCCGCGGTGGCTTTGGAAGGGCTCCAAGAGCTGGTGTCTGTCTGAGTGATCTCAGGATCTCCGTGACCTTGGCAAACTCCGTGGCTGTCCTTCGCGGTGATGTTCGCACCGCTTCCCAGCCTCTGGGTGCACAGGACAGACACCCCTGGGGGGCGCAGCGGAGGCGCTGGTTGTGCGGGAGGGAAATCGGGGAGGCTGTAGACTTAACACCCACCCCAGTCCCCCGGTGAACGTTTTCACGGTATTTCCCTCTGCAACGGGGAAATCTTTTAAGAGAACAAATCTTCAGATAACCAGAAACTTCGGACACTAAGACTACCTGGTACCCCAAAACCAAAATGATAATTTATAAAAATGCATCGAGCAACCCAATTGTGTGTCAACAGGGCCACGGAGCCAACGGGTCGTCTATTAATGACAAGAACGACTGGAAAACCGTTTCCAATGCCTTTGCTGTCATCGATTTTACTGAAGATGACCTGGAGGTAGGGGCCCTGAGGGCAGAAGTGCCAGTGAGAACTGTTCCTGGGGGGACAGTCCTGGTCTTTTGGTTTGATTGTTAAACTATTGATCCTTCTGGGACCAGAATATATATATATGAAACATATTCATATATTTTATTTATATATATCAGGGACCGTGGCATTTGAACATGAAATGGTTTATTGGGCGGGAGGGATGTAAAATAAGAGTGTCCTGTGCAGGAGACTGAGACATCTTCCCCCCCCTCCCCTGAGGCTCTTTCCCGCCCCCCAACCCTAGTATCGGACAGGCATAAGGGAAGGTCAGGGCCCATGTCGGGAAGGTTAGGAGTTCGGATCTGTGAGCTCAGGGCTGGAAGTGGGGGTGGCTTTCCTTAGGTGTCTCCGCTGATGACATTTATCAATCAGGCGGCCGCCGTCTTCTCTCCCTGTTCTCCTCCCCACTCCCCACGTCCCTAGAACCTCTTTGGAATTATTGCCAGTGTCCTCCACCTGGGGAACATTTGCTTTAGAGAGAACCACCAAGGCTGTGCCACCATACCAGTCATCAAGGAGATCAAGTGGATCGCCAAGGTGGGGTCTGCTTTCAGAGGCGGGGAGGCAGGGGATGCCCAGGTGCCACCTGGCTGACACCATGTCCTTCCAGCTGGCGCTGGTCAGGAGGTGGAGAGAGTGTAGGGGTGGCGAGGGCGTGGGGGGTAGAAGCCAGTTGGTCGAAAGATCTAACGTGGTCTGTTTTGCATTAAAGCACAGTGATCAGTCGGGGTGGGTAACCCCGAGCCTGGAAACTCCACGAACTCTTCGTAAGCCGGCGAGGAAAGTCAGGTCACGCAATGGCATTTTGGTTTTCATTTATTCAGCTCCTGGGGTTCCAGCCATCGGTCCTCCTGGAAGCTCTCACCCATAGAAAGATCGAAGCCCAAACTGAGGAGGTAAAGGTGGCTCTGGGTGGGAATGCACCTGTCCTCCCCTCCCCTGCTGCCAGCGGGGTGGTGGCCCCCGGGGAGGGCTGACCCCTGAATGCTGCCCACCAGGCCCTGCATGGCCCAGCTCCCGCAAGGGTCTCCTGCTTAACTTCACGCCATCGCTAGCTCTCCATGCCCCTCAGTCGCCAAGCCTTCCTGCCACAGGGTCTTTGCATATGCTGTTCCCTCTGCTGGAACGCTCTTCCCTGGGTGTCTCATCTAGGTGACTCCTTGTCTTTCAGTACCCAGGGCCACTTGCCCAAGGAAGCCTCCGCGCTCATGTCACCCCTCCCCTACAGCATCGTGTGTATCTCCTTAGAGCACTTGTCACTCTCAGCTTGAGAACAACATGACTCTTCCTTGTGTGACTTATTGACTGTCCCACCACCGCCCCGAGTGCGAGCCAGCCCACGAAGGTTGGCACTGTTTGTCTAGGTCGTGGCTGTATCTCATTAGCGCAGCCCAGTGCCTGGCACTCAAGAAACAGCTGCTCTGTGCGTGCGTGTAGGATGAGTAGCTTCTTCCCCGGTGGTCCCCATTCAAGGCTAATTTGAGCCCTGGCTGGTGTGGCTCAGTTGGTTGGGTGTCGTCCTGGTCACCAAAAAGTTGCTGGTTGGATTCCCGGTCAGGGCACATGCCCGGGCTGTGGGCCCGATCCCCGGTAGGGGGCGTGCAGGAGGCAGCCGATCCATGTATCGCTCTCCCATGGATGTTTCTCTCCCTCCCTCTCTCTCTAAAAATCAATTTTAAAAATCTTTAAAAAAAAAAAAGGCTAATTTGAAAACTCAGGGGACTTTTTCTTTTTTTAACCTGTGTAACGATGCGCCTTTCAGGTGATCTGCCCGCTGACCCTAGAGCTCTCTCTCTACGCTAGAGACTCGATGGCGAAGGCTGTTTATGGACGGACATTCACGTGGCTGGTCAACAAAATCAATTCGTCCCTAGTGAACAGGGTCAGTCCCCGGGTTTTGGATGCGTTGCTCTCACTCGCGTGGTCATGTTCTATAATCTACATGGTTACTCCAAACAGCTTGTGAGAACTGACCGTAAGCGCCGGGTGGGTGGGGACAGTACCTTCTCACATCTGTGTGCCCAGCGTCTAGCACACAGTAGGTAGGTTCCCCCCAATGCCTGCTGAGTGATTCTTCCGGTGTGTCCCTAAGCGTGGGGCACAGAGCATTCGGAGGATGCCAGGTGGCTGTAAGGGCACACGGAAACGGTTCATGTCCACAGTAGGGTATTTCACGTGTATCAGGAAAAAATACGACAACGCCTCCTTTGAACTCACCCGCTGATCACATTTCCTTTTTAAGTGGAATTTAAATAAAAAGGGAATTTACTCAAAGCAGGTCAGATGTGGGCCTGGGAGGCTGAGGGCTCAGCAGGGACGTGAATGGGGCGGGGCAGGTGTCAGCGCTGGGCTGATGGGTGGGATCTGGGTGGGATCTGGGCAGGCCGCGGGCAGGAGGAGCGGGCTGGGGAAATTGCTGCCACCCTGAGGTCCTTCCGCGAGCCCTTGCTGGGGAGAGAAGGCAGGAGCTTTCCCGCCAAGTCCCAGCTTCGGGGGCAGCTACCGGGACCCGAGTCTCAGCGTAAAAGGCCTAACGGACAGTGTGTGTTCTTTCCACTAGGAGTTTACCAAGAAAACTGTGATTGGATTGCTGGACATCTATGGGTTTGAGGTCTTTGACAAGAACGGGTGAGGCCCTTTGTTCCTCTGTCAGGCCTGAGTCTGGTTTAAGGCACCTCTGATGTTAGTGGCGTTGAATTTCCCGTTGCCAGAAATTCTCCAGATCTGCATAGACTGTTCTAGAATCGGAGTAACCATGAAAAAGGCCAACGTCTTTTAGCTTGACTCTTGTGATCTGTTTCGTCAACGATTTGATGACTACGGATTTTTATTTTTCTAAATTAAAAAGCGTCCTTAGACATGAGTAAATGCACAGCACTGAAAGCCACAAACTTATGGACGCAGACAACAGCGTGGTGGTTACCAGAGGAGAAGGGGTGGGGCAGGTCGAAGAGGGTAAAGGGGGGCAGATGGTGACAGGAGGAGACGCGGCTTTGGGTGGTGAGCACACGACGCAATATACAGATGATGCATTACAGAATTGTACACCTGAAACATAATTATTAACCAATGCTACTCCGATAAATTTAATTAAAAAAATTTTTTTAAGAATAAGTACAATTTTTTGTAAGTGGGCCTGCTCGCATAGCTTTAGTTATTTACATCTTTCGCGTCTCTAGTTTTGAACAGTTCTGTATAAATTACTGCAACGAGAAACTGCAGCAGCTCCTAATCGAGAGAACCCTGAAAGCGGAACAGGCGGAATATGAAATGGAAGGCATAGAGGTAAACCTTTTACTGTTCCCCCCTCGTTTGATGTCTCAACCTAGGGAAAGACATTTACTGGAGAAACATGATCTCGTTGGCGAGTTTTGCTGATCAGTACTAAGAATTGTTTTTTATTCTCCCTCTGCTCATTTCCCCAGGAAATTATATTGATATTCAGGAAGTATTTTTTTTTAATGTTAGAGATAAAACCAGATTTTTTGGCGGGGAGGGAAATGTTGGGAAAGCTATTTAAAAGAAATATATCTTCTGCTCATCTGAATCCTTGGAGAACTCTCTCCTCTCTGTCATTTTAGTGGGAGCCAATTCAGTATTTCAACAACAAGATCATCTGTGACTTGGTTGAAGAAAGACACAAAGGAATCATTTCTATCCTGGTGAGAAAGTTAACGGTGGCTCGGAGCCCATTCGTTCATACGGTGTTTACGACGCACCGAGGAACTTTTCCCAAGGTTTGGGAGGGTTGGGGTGCAGGCCGCTGGGCGATGGAAAGGTACAAGTTGAGCTGTTTCGCTGAATTCTTGCTGGTAGCTTTAGGCTGAGCTTCTCCCTCTCGTTTCAATTCAGAGACCTAATCGATAGGCGATGCGGGGAGACAGCGAGGAAGGACCTTTGACATGAGAGCCTGGGCATCCATCTTCCACGGCATGGAAGAATGAGCCTGAAACCGGGGGCCCCTGTGTGGGCAGGAGTTGGTGGCCGTTGGGGAGAGGCTGCTTTCATGCTTAGCATCCAGCAGGAAGGCAGCAAACACAAAGGAAGGCTTCGTAAAAAGCATCCACTGGGTCTGAGTTGAGGCTCCCCGGGGTGGGCCTTGTTTTGGACTCTTGTGACTTCTGAGAACATCCGTGTCCTCAAATCCACCATTGTTCCAATTTCCAAATAACAACTTTTAAAATAAATTCTAAAGGCCAACGAGAAGTGATTGCCTTGCCTTGCTTTCATTCAGGGTCATCTGCACCACTCTTACCTCCCTTTTAATGAAATAATTGGCTCCCTTCCCTGCCCGACCCACTGCCAAGTACCCCACCTAACTGCTGTGTGAGCCCAGGAACATGGGCACCACCTGGATTCAAATCCCAGCCCCTTTGCTTACTATCTGTGCAACCTTAGGCAGGTGTCTTAACCTCTCTGAGCTCCAATTTTATCATCTTGAGATGGGTAGGGTGATAATAGCACCTACCTCAGAGAGGAGTTGTAAGGACACATTTAGCGAGATAATGTACGCAGAGGGCTCAGAGCTATGCCTCCCCCATGGTGAGCACTCAGACTTCACTCATTCATTCAACAAATACTCATCGAATGCTTGCTTTGTGCCAGTGCTTTGGGACACAGAAGTAGACAAAACAGACCAAAATTCCTGCACTCAGGAGGCTTTAAATTCTAGCAGGGAGAGACTGACAACAAATAGGTTCATGGACAAAGTATTGTGCAATAGAGAAAAAGGGGTAAGATTAGATGTGCTGGGGAGGGGGCTCGGTTTTAGATCAGATGGTGTAGGAAGGAAGGACTCACTGAGAAGGTGACGTTTGAGCAAAGACCTGAAGGACGTCTGGGGAAGCATGTCCCGGGAAGCATGGACTGGCATAAGCTAGTATACGGATGGCTCGACTAGTATTTTGAGACATTTAATAAAAAGTACTTATTTCCATTTGGGTTTCCATAGGCGAAATCGGCATAAAAATGCGACTTTCTGAGAGCTGCCTCCCCCACCTTAGCCAGGGTTTTGTCATCGTCGTCGTTTTAATAAAAGCCACAGGGTTGATTCATCTTTAACTTTTTAAAGATGGTCAGTTAAATGTTAACACTGTTGAGGACCCAAAAAATAGGAAAGAGGGAGGCCTAGCTTGAGAAGTGGGAAAGGTTAGGCCCAGGTGGGTTGATAGCCTGCTTTCCATGAAGGCTCCGAGTGACGGGGGGGTTCTCGGCCAGAGGTTGAGTGTTAACGTGAGCTGTGCGTGGAAGCTGTGGCGTCCTTGGGAGGACTTTGGGAATGAGCACCTGGGTGGCAGAGTTATTATTTTTCTTAATGGGCTTTCCGGTCTCCCTGGTTCCATGCTGCCCTTGTCAAATCTGGGAGGCTGAGCACGTGTGATGGATTAGCCCTCCTGCCCTGAAATGTCCACCTGAACTTGTGCGAGATGACGGTATTTGAGTCTAGGACATCCTGCCACGGCTGGTGAAAGCCTTTAAACTTGGAGGGAGTGAGGTGCTGTGGCTCCAGGCTTTTTATTTTATTTTATTTTTATTTAATTTTATTTTTTATTTTATTTTATTTTTTTAAGGACGAAGAATGCATCCGGCCTGGTCCTGCTACTGACTTGAGTTTCCTGGAGAAGTTGGAAGAGAAAGTGGGGAAACACGCACACTTCCAAACGTACGTATCCTGTCTGACAGGCTGCTGCCTGGAGGAAGGTGCCTGTATATCCACTCTCTCGGGCATGTGGGCAGTGCCCCCAGGAGCACAGCTCCTTCATAATAGACACGCCCTTAGGATGCACCAGGTCACGTTTAGCGAGTCCTCGAATAACATCATTTTATTATAAGGAACTCCTAGGGTCGGCCGCCGCGGCCCAAGCCCCGTCAGGGCGCGCGCTTTGCTTTGTGCGTTGGCGCATTTTGTTGCCATATAGTAGAAAAGTTTAACTCGCGTCCGTTTCCTTCTTGCCGCAGCCGGAAGCTGGCGGGTCCAAAGGGCCGACGGAGGATCGGCTGGATGGAGTTCCGGCTATTCCACTACGCGGGCGAGGTCACGTATTGCACCAAAGGTGAGCGAGCGCCCGTGGGGCACCGGTCGTGGCCGTGCCCGTGTCTCTGCGGCCACTGAAGAGATGCTACGCGTCTGTCTCAGCTGTTCCCCAGCCCCGCATGCGGGCTGATTTTCCCATCCATCTGCAGGCTCCCCAGGCGGCCCTTGAAATTCGGTGCCCCCTCCCGTGTTTCAGTGTCACCCACTGTTTGTGGTGGTCTGTGCCACCCGACTAGGGCACGTGCCCAGTACTCAGTGTGAAGGCTGCACATTCCTGTGGCAGCTCAGCAGGATTTAGGGTGTGGCGTGTGTGCCTTAAGCTCCGCGCTGAGGACCTGGCTCTCCAGGATGTCTCCTCCTGGGACAGTGTCGAGAGACATTTTTGGTTGTCACAACTGGAGAAGCTGCTACTGGCATCCAGTAGGTAGAGGCCAGGGATGCTGCCCGATATCCTACAATGCACAAGACGGTCCCCACAATGAAGAATTGCCCAGCCTCAAATGTCATGATGCCAAGGCTGGGAACGCTCTTCTGATTGTAAGATTGTTTTTAGGATTTCCCTCTGCAATCAGCTGGGATGGAATTGCATTTTTAGGTGGAGCCATTGATTCAGACATTTTTTTTTACTCCATGTTCTGCAGGATTCTTGGAAAAGAACAGTGATGTCCTCTACAGACATCTGAAAGAGGCAAGTCGGAAACACAACGGTGTGTTTCCTTTTTAAATATGTCTTTATTGATTTCAGAGGGGGGAAGGGAGAGGGAGAGAGAGAAACATCAATGATGAGAGCCATTGGTCGGCTGCCTCCTGCATGCCCCCCACTGGGCATGGAGCCCGCAACCCGGGCATGTGCCCTGAGAGGGAATCAAACCCGGATCTCCTGGATCCTAGGCCGATGCTCAACCGCTGAGCCACGCCAGCCAGGCGCGCGCTGGTTTCCGAAACAGCACACATGGTGCTCATTTCTCTTTGCCGACAGGTGCTGTGCAGGTCCAAAAACAGCATCCTGAAGGAGTGCTTCCTGGTGGCCGAGTTGGAAAACCGGAGAAGGTCGCCGACGGTGAGTGGGAAAACGCCCATGAGACATTGGAAAGGTGGCAGACCTCACCCAGAGGGTGCACTTACCTCCGGCCACCTACCCTTTTTAAGTCTTCCCCTTTTTCTGGACGTGTCACTCTCCAACGGGTTCTAGGAAATATATTTTTTCCAAGGTTAGAGCCAGTGTGGTCATTTGCAGACATTCATTGGGCACCTACTGTGTCAGGCACCGGGCTGGGCATGGGATTTAGCAAAAACAAAACAGACAAGGTCCCTGAGCTCATGGGGCTTCTGATCTAGTTGGGGGGGGGAGGAAAATGCCATCAAACAGAGAGAGAACTTTAGTGTGGGTGCCACAGAGGAAGCTTGGTGACAAGGGAACGGGAATGGGGTGGGGTGATGGGCTCGGCAGTGACGCTGGCTCCCACGGGGCACTAACTGCGTGGAGCGTTCTGGGCAGATGCTTGTCCAGCCTCTGCTCAGCCAGACTGACCTTGGGCTCCTCGGGCCAGGACATCCAAAGCCGCCTCTTAATGGGTGGAATTGTAACACGTAGAGCAATCCGTCGAGAGTTTGGGTCTTGTTAGGGCCAGAGTCTGGTGCCCTAACCAGTCTTCTTGGTATTAATTGGGAGCAGCCATGTCTCCTTAGCGCATTCTCTCTCTCTGCAGGTGGGGACTCAGTTTAAAACCAGCCTGAGCAGCCTTCTGGAAATTCTCGTCTCCAAGGAACCTTCGTACATCCGCTGCATCAAGCCCAATGAGAGGAAGGAACCCAGTGAGTTGGGAATTGTTCTGAATACTGGGCCCAGGGAAATGAGGCTGGGAGGAAAACCAAGACGGAATTGAGTTAAAATCCTAAAAGCCACCACAGGCTTGCCCTTGTCCCCAGGCATGAATTATTTTCATTTTTAATAATAGAAGTGAAATAAATAGGGGTGGGGTTTGGTGGTGCTGAGTGAGCATTGCTTGGATTTTGGCTCATTTCAGGAGCATCAGTGAGGGGAAGCAATGTGACTTCTCTGCAGCCAGTGAACAGTCTTACAGAATGGTCTATGACTGGCTTTTTTCTAAACTCATGCCATGGTCTATAACAGTCATACCATCAAAGGCTGACAGAGGCCAGGCAGGAAGAGCAAATGAGTGAAGTAGACTGGGCATAAGGCAATAGGGAGCGGAGGGGACTGCGGCAAACTGGAGAGGGCACCTTGTCTAAAGGGGCAGCACTGTTGTCATGTGGGACTCTAGGCTTAGAATGGCCAGATCTCATGGTTTTTTCAAGAGAAACCAGAAATCTGGATTTTCTTATAAAATTCCCCTACTAACTAACACACAATTAGGGCCTAAGAAAAACATGTCTGTGGCCAGACCCAGCTCACAGGTTGTCAGCTTGTCGGCTCTCTTCTGATCTCTCTTGGTTGGAATGGAGCCACGGCGTCCTTTACTGTCACTCTCCCTTCTGTGTTACCAAAGGCAAGTTTGACGACCTCCTTATAAGGCATCAGATCAAGTACCTGGGGCTGATGGAACACCTGCGGGTGCGACGGGCCGGCTTTGCCTACCGGCGGAAGTACGAGCATTTCTTGCAAAGGTAAAGTTCGTTCTGTTGATCTGAAGCCAGTGAAGTCAAGCACCTAGAGTAGCCCCGTTACCCACGGGGGACACGTCCCAAGACCCCCAGTGGATGCCTGAAACCGCGGATCGTACCAAACCCTGTAGATACTGTTTCTTCCTCTACATACACACCTCTGATAGAGCTGAACTTACAAATTAGGCACAGTAAGAGATTAACAACAGTAATAAAATAGAACAGAACAATATACATCATAAGTTATGTGAATGTGCTCTCTCAAAATAAAATCTTATTATACTGGGCTCATCTGGTGACCATGTGCTATGATAAAATGCCTTAAGAACTTTCACCTTTTCACTTAAAGAAAGCACTTTGGCCTGTCTGAATGGCCATCAACACGACTCTTGTGCTTTGGGGCCGTTCTTACGTAACATAAGGGTGACTTGAGCACAAGCCCCGCAAAACCGTGACAGTGATGAGATAATTCAGCCGGCTGCTGAGTGACTAACGGGCAGGTAGTGTATCCAGCTGGACCAAGGGATGACTCACGTCCTGGGTGGGACTGCTCGGGACGGCTCGAGATCCGATGACGCTGTTCAGAACTGCACGCAATTTAAAATTTGTGAATTGTTTCTTTCTGGGATTTCCCATTGAATGGTTGTGGACTGCCGTTGGCCGTGGGCGACTGAAACCAGGAAAGCAAGGTCACGGGTAAGGGGAGTTACTGAAGCGAGGTGTGTCTCTGAATGAGGCAGTGAGTAAAATCAGGCGGCCCTCAGGGAACTAAGTTGGGTTCTTCCCTGCTGGAGCCGGGACAGTGACAAACACTAACATTTTGGAGAACAGGCGGCCAGCTCAGTTTATCAGCTTCCCCTTCATTCCACTAAGTCCCTAACTTCTAGGAACTGGAAAAGCACAAAGCCAAATGCACAGGGGGCAGACATTATTTATGTCACAGACATCGTTTATTTCAGTATATCATTGCCATCGCGGTTATCTTTCTAGCGACTGCATATTAGAGGTGTTTTTTATGCTGAAATCAGGTTCTAAAGTCAACAATGGGGCCCAAATTACCCTTGGGGGGAAATAAAATCCCTGGTCACTTCCCAGGTGTGGCACCTTTCTTCCCCTGCTGGATCACATTTATCTTTTTCATCCGTCTGTTGATGGGCATTTGTGTGTTTTTATCTTCTATTATGAATAATGATGCTGTGAACATTGGTATATAAGCTTGTGTGGATATGTTTTCATGTCTCTTGCATACACAGGGTGGGGCAAAAGTAGGTTTTGCAGTTGCTCGTAGGGAACATAATACAGTAAATAATATTACAAGCATGAACTCTGTTTCGAGTACTCACGACTGCAAACCTCCTTTTGCCCCACCCTGGATCCCTAGGAGTGGAACTGAGTTTCTTGAGGTGTCTGGTGGTGTCATTGTTCTGTGAAGACAGGCCAAACCTCCCACCTGATTGCAATAGGTTTTTAAATTTTTTTAAAATTTTTTGCCAAGTATATATTGTTGAATTCAAAGAAGTTGAATTCAAGGAAGTAATGAGTCTACTACAGGACACTGGGCAGCTGGCACGCTGACCCCTGGTGGGACAGTGTGAGGTCGGTGGCTTTCTGGACGTGCCTCTCCCCCCAGGTACAAGTCCTTGTGCCCCGACACCTGGCCGCACTGGCGCGGGCCTCCAGCAGCGGGCGTGGAGCGGCTGATCAAATACATTGGCTACAAACCGGAGGAGTACAAGTTAGGGAGGTAAGTGGCCGGGAGGTCACCGTCAGAAGGTTTCCGGCATTGACCCACATCCGTCTAGAGCCCAGAGCTTCATTTTTCAGGAGATTATGTAGATGTACAAGCTGATACTTCCATCCACTCAATTTAAATGCGGCTGTTTAAAGCAAAAAAAACAACAAAACCCTCTCCTGTGTGTCTCCTTCACTCTCAATAGTATTTATAATTTACCTCTGCTAGTTGATGGGATTTTCTTTGAAAATGCAACCCATATTCTTTGTCATCACTTGTTAAAGCCCAGGGAAGTAACTCCGGGCTAGGATGGTGTATTAGTTTCCTAGAGCTGCATAAAAAAAATTAGCACCAACTAGCTGGCTTAAACCAAAAGAAGTTTATTCTCTCACAGTTCTAGAGGCGAGAAGCCCAGACCCAAGATGTTGGCGGGGCCGTGCTCCCTCTGAGGGCTTTATGGCAGGATCTCCCCGCCTTCCATCTTCCGGCGGCTCCTGACATTCCTTGGCTTGTGGCTCCATCACTCTAGTCTCCACCTCCCTTCTCCCCTGTGTCTCTCTGTCTCTTAGGAGGACACTCCTGTATTTAGGGCCCACCCTAATGATCTCATCTTGATCCTTACCTTTGATTACATCTGCAAAGACCGTATTTGCAAGTAAGAATCGCATTGTGAAGTTCTGAGTGGACGTGAATTTGGGGGAACACTATTCAACCTACTACAGATGGCAACTGACCAATTAATAATTAAAACACTCTTTTTTCCCCTCCCCCACTTCTAGAACCAAAATATTCATTCGTTTCCCCAGAACTCTGTTTGCTACTGAAGATGCCTTTGAATTTAGTAAACATCAATTAGGTATGATTTATTATTTTTTTCCCCCCATCCTGACTTCAATAGAATATGAAATGAATAAGCTTAGCTTGGGGATGCTTCTTAAACACGGTGTTTGATATAATGTGAGAAGCACTGGCTTTGGAGCGCGATGCACACACGAAAGTCATTTCACCCAAACTTTTGCTTTAAGTTGCGAGAATTCAAGCCACATACAAGGCCCGCCTAGAAAGAAGAGTCTATGTGAAAAAAAGACAAGCAGGTAAGAATTAAACAGAAACTTCCCAGTTTGCAACGGGCCCCGAAATTTCTCTCATCCCCCCACCCCCACCCCACCCTGTCCCAGAGACACGCATTCTCTCCTTGGTTTGGGGCGGCCTCAGGGTCCCGCTCTGGGGCCTCTTCTCATCTTTACTGTTGACCAGAGATTACAACACAGTGGCTTAGATTTGTCCCGTGGATGCACAACATATGCGTGTTTAAAGAACATCTCTTTTATGAGGTTACTAACACCATGAGTACCCTTGGAATCCCTTTCCACTGGCCCTCCCCAATCACTTCTTATCGCCACCCCCACTCTTCTGAATTTTGCATTTATAATTCCCTTGGGTTTTTAAAAACAGTTTTAACATCTATGGATACATCACTCAATGCAGTTCTAAGCTGGCATGATTTGAACTTAATAAAACTATACTGTATTTTTTGCACTCTAAATTATATTTTACACTCTAAATTATACTATATATTTTTTGCAACATTTTTGCACTCAATTGTTTTGCAAATTCAATCAGAAATGTATATAGTTACTCATTTTCATAGCTGCATAATATTCCACTGTTATCAGAGGTCAGCAAACTTTTTCATAGAGGACCAGACAATTTCAGACCTGCGGGTCCTATGGTTTCTGTTGCAGCTCCCAAGTCTGCTACTGTAGGGTGACAGTAGCTTCACGCAAATACATAAATGAACGGGCACGGCAGTGTTGCAGTTAAGCCTTATTTATAAAAACAGGCGGCCAGCCCGAGGCCCGCAGTCTGCTGACCCCCCTGGGCTATATGAGTGTACACAATTTAGCTTCCCTCGAAGCTCCCATAGCACCCGCGTCCCTCTGTCTCCCTGCCTCAGTGTCCCTCTGAGCACCCCCAGGTGAGAACTGACGGCGTCCACCCGACTTTCCCTCTCGCGGGCTGGCCGAGTGCAGAAGCGGGCGTGTAGGTGTTTGTGGTGCGGGTGACTGACTCTGAAAAAGCCTTTGGATTTCAATATGATGTGCTCACCTTCTAATGCCAGCAGTGAACTCTTTCAGCCGTCAGACTTGAAACCTACTGGCGCAGAGCCCTGGCTCGGAAGGTCCTCGAAAGAAGAAAGTGGGCTGTGTACATTATAAGGAGGTAAGTTCTCGGGTACAGGAGGGAGGGGAGAACCCTCGGTGTGCTGCAGAGGGGTGGTTGTGGGCTTGGTCGAGTTCCTTGGATCTGTGCAGAAAGGTAATCCTCCTCCTGGGATGTCAACCCTTAGGGATTCAGTTCTCTCCTGAGCGCCCTAATTTGATGGTGATCACAACTTAGTACATCTGTGGTTTCTCTTAGTCTAGCTCAAAAGTCACAAAGTCAAAAATGCCTTCTGATGCCAGGCAGGTGAAGTAAGTGGGTCTCATGAGCTGGGATAAGACAATAAGGTATGGTGGGGACTGCGGCAAACTGGAAAGCTCATTCCATCTCAGATGACAGCTGCCATGGAGAGACGCCAGGCAGACCTTTGGATTTTTCAGGAAAGCTGGAAATCTGGCTTCCACATAATACCTCCTTTTTGTTGTTGTTGGCAACCAATTCAGGCTACTTTAAAAATAGTGTGGGTGAAATAGAACAAATCTTTGGGGCAGGTTTGGACAGTGGGCAACATTACTGGCTCTGGCCTACGTGCCCACCTAAATAACCTCTACCACTGAATCGAATGAATGGAGAGAACTCACAACTCAAATAGGTCAGAAAACAAACAAAACACTTTCCTATTTAGGTTCATAAAGGGATTCATCCACCGAGACAAGCCTCTCAGTCCTGACAATGAGGAGTTTATCGTGTTTGTGCGGAAGACTTACATCTTGAATCTTCGGTATCACGTCCCGAAGAATGTCTTGGACAAGAGCTGGCTGAGGCCTCCTGGCATCTTGGAAAATGTAAGGACTTCATTGCGACTCATGTGGCAAGTGACCTGGGCACTGATGGAGCCTCTGTATTTCTGTTCTGCCTCCCTTGGCTTGAAAGGGCCGCCTTAGCCAAGCGCTTTCTTGCAAGGCTGTGGCACAAGAAATTTCTCCCCTCAGAGTCTGTAATATCCTTACCGGACGCCTGTTTATAAAGAGCACTTTTAAATGGTGTCCACCCTTGCTGTAGCCTCCCAGAATGGTTAGGTGGCTGTCACCTACCGCAGTGTTTCTCTGAAGATGGCCCGAGGACTGTCTGTGGACTGTAAGATTCTTAGGCCCCAGCCTGGACCCAGGGAGCCAGCATCCCCAGGAATCTCATTTTAGAAGCTACTCAGGTGACTCAAATACAGTCAAGTTTAAGAACTACTAGCTTAGCAGCTGCAAAAAGGTAGCGCAAGATTGGACAGGTCAGCTGCTTGCTTTGACTAGAAAGCATTAACGCTGTATTCTAAACCGAGCTGACTTCCTGTGCTTTCAAAGCTGCTATGTTGGTGGCCACAGCCCAAGACAGGGGCGAGTGGCGCAGGTGGAAAAGACGTGTGTCCTCTACACAGGCGTCAGATCTGCTCAGGAAAATGTGCATGAGGAACCTGGTTCGGAAGTACTGCCGTGGGATCACAGCCGAGAGGAAGGCGCTGGTAGGGAGGCGGGGTGCATGCGGGGGCAGGATGCGGGGGCGAGCGCCAGCCCATCAGAGTTAGCGGTCCTCACCTGCCGTGTCACCAATAAGCCCAAGCCCACGCTAGGCCCAGGCCTCGTGCACCTGAGGGTTAAACCTGTAGAGACCACTTAGCACAGAGCCCTGTTAGATGGCAGCTGTTATCATCAGCATCACTCACGTGACCATGGGGACACAATCCCCATGGCCCCTGCAGGGCGAATGCAGGACCCCGTGCTGCTGGAGGTATGGTTTTGTTGATGCGTATCTGCAGGTCAGCAGACTTTTTCCGTAAAGGGCTGGAGAGTAAATATTTTAGGCCCTGTGCGTCACATGGCCTCTGTTGCAGTTACTCAATTCAGCTGTTGCAGCCCCAAAGCAGCCTAGAGCCAGCATGTGATTGAGTGGCACAGCTGCGCTCCAACAGGACTTGACTTACAAAACCAGACCGGAGGCTGGAGTTGCCCCGGGGCTCTAGTCTGCCCATCTCTGACCTAGAAGGAAGGAGCTGCTCCCTGAAATTCTGCACGTCCCACTTCTAGGAAACCAGGGCAAGAGAAAAACCAGGCATAAGTAGCGACTCCGTTTCTGTCAGTATCATTTTTAGGGCATTTGGCCAAAGCCAGGAGTGTGTTTCGATTTCTCTGTGGAAATCGACGGAGCTCCCAATGCTTATCCGGGGAAGGGTGCAGTACCAAGGGCTGTAAAGCTCTCTGTCCCTGAGTCCCGTGGCCACCACTGTAGGTTGAATTGTGTGTCACCAGATGCAGCAGAAGGTGGTTACCAGCGCGGTATTCAGGGGAAAGAAGGAAGGCTATGCAGAAAGTTTAAATCAGCCCTTCGCCGACAGTCGGATAGGTAAGTATATTTTTCCATTTACATACCTTTTTCCTATTTTTAAAAAAGTCAAAGGAAAAATTTCAACTCCGTAGGATTTCCCGATGGCCGTGCCCCCATCGAGGTCTTGGCCTCAGAGGGACAGGAAGCCAGCAGATTTCAGTGGCTCTTGCACAGGGGGAGGGGGGGATCTAGTGATGACTTACTGTGTTCTGGTTCCCTCCCTAGATGAAGGAGACATTAATCCCAAAGTGCTTCAGCTCATTAGCTGTGAGAAAATCCAGGTAAGGAAGTGTGGGGCCTGGCCTCGGACAGGCTTCCCCGATGGAGTCTGAGAACAGGGTCTGTTTTCCACATGGAGGGGCTGGGGGGCGGGCTTGCAACTGCAGTGCTCTGGGCACTAACTGAGATTTGGGAACCACGACTCTTAGATCCCTGTCGCTGTTCTTATGGTCCTTATCAGTCACCCTAGGAACTGTGTGGTTTTCTATGAAATTCAGTGAAATACAGCCATGAACTCAAGGCACCTGGGTGCTGACTGGGCTTCATGTCTTACTTAGTAGCTGTGGGATCCCGGGTAGAACAGGGAAGCTCTCGGTGGCTCTCCTGGCTGCTCTGCCAATTTTGAGCCCCCAGAGAACAGAAACCTGAGCTGCCAGACTGGATGATCCTCTGGCTGTGGTCGCCTCTGTGGACCTCTCCGAGCAGGCCCGTGAGGCAGGGGCCATAGCTTCTGAAGGACACCACCACAGGCAGAGCTGGGAGTGAAATCTACCTGGTACCACCAGGATGCGGGAAAAACCCGCTTATGAAAAATCCGGCCGAGCCTCTGTTCAAGTGCTTGGATAGCTTTGCCCGAGTCTGCGAGACCAGGAACTCAGTACTGTGCCCCTACCCCCATGAACCCTCCTCCCCATAGTGATGGTAACCTCCTTGCAGTATGGCATCCCGGTCATTAAATATGACAGGAAAGGCTTCAAGGCCAGGCCGCGGCAACTCATCCTCACTCACAAAGCAGCTTATGTGGTGGAACTTGCCAAAATCAAGCAGAGAATAGAGTATTCAGCACTCAAAGGTAAGAGGCGGGCAATTCACTAGACTGACTTAGCTCCTGGGCACCCCAGTAATGAAACCTTCAATCAGAGGACATCAGTGTGGGGGGGGCCTGTGCAGCCCGGGGCTGTCTGGGCCCAGCCTGGGCCTGATATTTTGGCACAAATATCAGTGGTACCACCTTCACTCAGGTGTCCAGGCCGGAGAGTAGTAACTGACTACAACGCCCTGTTTTTTATTCGGTGCACAACCTCGACAGCCCAACAGCCTGCTATTTGAGGAGGCCCTTCACCCCACCAGGCCCATCTAGGAGGGGAAAAGTGTGGGGTTGGGGAGCCCTTAGGTACACCTCTTCTTTTACCTGTGTTAATGTCAAGCTGTCCAGTTCCTGGCTCCTAACTTTGGGTCTGTCTGAAGGTGTCTCCACCAGCAATCTGAGGGACGGAATCTTAGTCATTCATGTTTCGCCAGAAGCCAACAAGCAAAAGGTAAGCGACAGCCGCCGGTCTCTGCTAACAGGGCAGCGGCACACTGCCAGGGTGTTAGGTGGACACCGTGGACCCGCGGCATCGAGGAGTGTCTTGCTCTGAATCGCTACCACTGAACCTGGCCTGTCCTCTCCTCTCCACCCCAGGGGGACGCCGTCTTACAGTGTGAGCACGTGTTTGAGGCGGTCACGAAACTCGTCATGCTGGTTAAAAAGGAGAACATTGTAAATGTCGTTCAGGGAAGGTAGGCGGTCTCACCCCCAGCCCAGGAAGTCAGTCAATGCTCACGTTTGTTAATCAAGGAAAATGTGAATGTTAATCGTTCCGCCCATGCCCGCCTCTAGGGGGAACCCTCACCCTTCTGGTTAAGACAGTCCTCCCTCACCCCATCGACTGGGGCTCCTGAGAAACTAAGGGGTCGGGGATCACTCGCTGGCCTCAGGGAACAGGGGTCTTACCACCCAGTATGTTCCCGAGGGAAGCCGTCCCAAAGTGGAGGGTGGGCCTCGGGCCAGAGCAGGTGACAGCCACACCTCTGCTGTTGAAGCCTGTTTTGGGGGACATTTGGTTGAGCACGGGGGGCCTCCACTTTGCAGGCTGCTTACAGACTGATTAGGGAAAAATGCTCTGAAGTAGGTGCCACCTCTTCCATTTCACAGGCGCGAGGTGGGGAAGCAAGCGTGCCACTATCACACAGCAGGTCAGGGCCGGGGCGCGAGTTCTTCGGGCCATGCTCACGCTTCTCAGACTGAACCCGGCAGGCCCCCTCAGCACTGCCCAGAGCCCCTGTGAAAGCAGGCTGCTCCCTTGCACCTCTGCTCCTATTACGCCCCAATCCTTACAACCTGCTGAGTAAAGTGGAGCGTGGAGTAGAGAGCTGGGTGTGTGGGGAAGTGGGGTTTCCGTTTTGCTCTACCTCTGAGGGCAGACCTAGCCCACTGCAAGAGCTGTAGCATGAAGACATGTAAATAGTTACTTACACATCAGATGGGCCCCTTGAAGAACCGAATGTGCTCAACTGATCTGAGAGCAGCAGGCGCGGGGTAAGTTTCCCAGCTGGGGAAGTGGCTTCTTCATTGGATTATTCAGATATGCACTGAAGCTCTACACAAAACAGGAATTCAACCTTGAAACTAGTAACGCTTCCTAAATAAATCTCTTTTGCAGACCAAAGGCTGCGAGAAAGAGGTAACAGAATACGTCAGTAATTCGTTGTTTTGTGTATTTTTAAGTTTACAGTTTTATATTAGCCCTGGAAGAGAAGGCACAATAGTTTTCGACACCGGGCCAGAAGAACAAGTCTATAAAGATAAAAACGGGCAGTTAACAGTGGTGAGTGGCCGTGCTGGGGCAGGGAGGTCAGCAGTTTTCCAGAAGAAAAAATATGCAGATTCCACCAATTTCAGTCCTTCTATAGACTGACTGGAATCATAGCTGGTTCATCTCTTTCTAGTCCTGACTCTATACCTGAAAACCAGGAAGGAACTGATGCTAGAGGTAAAGATTCCAACACTGAATGAAAAGAAAAAAGCTTACCTACCATGCTTAATGTGAGCCAAAAGCTGATGTTAAATCCGCCTCGGGTTTACATGACGAAGCCCAGCTTTTCACTGAATGGCGCAGGCATCAGGTCTTGTCACAGTGGTCCTCAGACTCCAAATTAGAATCTCCAGGGTTTGGATCTCACCCCCAGGCACTGTGATGTCACTGGCTGGGAGTGTGGCCTGGGTTTTGTAACATAAGAGGTGCCTGGTGTGATGAGCAGAGGTGTGGGAACCACTGCCTGCCGCCTTAGACAGAAGCTGGGTCCCTTTTGGAGTCACACAGCCTATCTTCCTGCCGGGATGGCTCAGGCTGAAGGTGCTCGCAGGCCTCACTGAGCCCATTTCTCAATGTGACTTCTCCAGCCTACCTGGATGATGCTGACAGGTGGGGAGATAACCGCTTCCGTCTGATGGAGGTGAGGCGAGAGGCCTCTAAACCAAAGCGTGGTCTCTCTTCCAGGTGTCTGTCCGCATGAAGTCCTGATAGAGGGTGATGTCTGAGGCAAGCACCCAGGAAGTGGGAAACTGATCCAGCAAGCTACACCTTCGAGGAAATGTTCCAGCAGCTCTGAAGAAATGGAGTTTACACCAGAGCCCACCCCCAGCTTCTCAGGTGCCCTGTGGCACTAACTTAGAATGTTCTCTCCAGGGAGTCAAGTCACCTAAGAGGGTGGTTTTGAAGGCCCCCAAGAGGCTAGACACTTGATGGGCACTCTGACCTGTTACTGGAAGGTAGGCAACAGATTCTCTACCCTTGTCGAGCTGCCCCCAAGGCACAATGAAGTACTGTATGTGGTCTGAGAGTAAGTAATGAAATTTCATGAAGCTAGCTGCAAAATTCGAATTTTGCTTTAAATAAATGGAACTCAGAAATGTACCCAATTCCTTAACATTTCTGATAGACTCTGGGTTCCAGAGGCTGAGCTGTGTCTCCCCCTCCCTAGTATTAAATCAGTGGCAGCACCAGCTGATTCATTTTGCTTTTTAAGAAGCCCAGTTTCTGCCCCAGACTTCCTTTCAGCGCTTAAATTCAGGCGATACAGAGAAATGACTCAGTGCCTCCACCCCGAGCAACTTCAAGGTGGTAAAGCAGGAGGTGGTCTGTCTGCCTCACTCCAGTGGCTTCACTATGCTGGGTGTCTCTGAAAAGACCCAGAAAACTGCCTTAAGTAGAAGCATTAGATGACTTTTATTTTACATACGTTCACAAATGCTTGTACAACACAGTGACTACTTCTAAAGCTTACAGCATTTTTTTTTAATAGCACAGAGAAACAAAGCTTAGTGACACACAGATGTGTAGAGAGCACAGACTCCAGGGGTCAGGGCTGAGTGTTCACCATGGGCCCTGAACAGCCACTGTAAGGTACAGACATACGTAGGCAGGGGGCCGGGGACCTGCACAGCGACCAGCCTGCTAAGCCGCTGGAGGAAGGGACAGGAGAGGCTATACCAGGGACTGGACTCGGGCACAGGCCCCCAGTCACCACAATCCGATGGCGTAGTTGAAAAGACAACTTGATTACAAGGGACCAAAAGCTGTTTCTTTTTTCATTGTAAGCTATTATGATGTAATAAAACTTTACTGAATCTTAGGCCAGTGTTTTACTTGGACAGCTCTTAAGCGTAAATACTGACTTATGCAGCACTATGTGCAAACAAAAGAAAAATCAGTTCTTTTGTTTAGGGTATGTTTGATGACAGCTGGACCAGCCAATGCTTTGCCAGCTCCTGGCCAGATGCAGCAGCACGAATCTGGAATGTTTCAGGGACCTCTCCTATCCCAGGGAAGCAAAGACTCAAAACCACAAGCGCAAGTTGGAGGAAGAGTGGGGGAGGGAGGGAGGAAGAGGGGGACACTGCCAGAAACACGAGATCATAAGGTGTAGAAGCCCAAACAAATCAGAATGTTCTACAAATGCAATCTCTGTGTAAACATTTAAAAACAATGTATTTGATGGCTTTCCATTCCTACAGGAAACATCACTTTAACTTTCTAGAAAAGTTCAACCCAAACAGTATAAAATATTTAAGAAACATTTTTAAGCCCCCCTTTCTTAGCACATAATAAAATCCAAACGGCCTCATATGAACGTTTCCCACACAGCCGTTTGAAAGCATCAGCCCAGTACTTGATTTCTGGGTTCAGTCATGATTGTTTGAAAGGTTTATTGGAGGCTTGGCTACAAAATAAAGGCATACAACTGTCGCAAGGAGGGCAGTGTGTACAAAGTCGAAGCTGTAAAAACCATTTCAAAATATAAACTCGTTTTTTTTGGAATACATTGTGTCAGAGGCTGCCCATGTTAATACCTTTGGTATAAAACAGTACGTTTCCCTTGAAAAGCGGACAAAACCCATCCATCACCTTACACACATTCATATCACCTTGAAACTACTCTATCTAGTCTAGTCTCAACCACCCATATTAGTCACATCTCACTTCTGTCCCTTGACAGGTGCAGAGGAGACTGGGAGGTAGGTAACCGAGAACATCCACCCCAGGCGAGCACCACCAGGGCCCCGCAAGCACACATCCCCATCAACAGTCGCACACGTCCCTTAAACCAAATGAACACGGACACTAACTGGACCCAGAAGGATCTTCACATCCTCTCACTGCTCACTGATGGCCACTCCATACTGTGTCAAAATCGGAGGCAAAGACACCAAGGGATCTCCAGGCGATGGCTAAGTTTACAGCAGGCAAACTGCCCCGAGACTGCTGGTATGAGTGGTGGTCCAGCATGGACGACAGGCTGGGAGGAAGAGCCTGAGGCCATACTGGATTTCTAAGCAAAGGCAGGCACCTACTTGCGGCAGTAAGCCCAGCTTAACAGGGAAGGGGGCCGAGGGGAAAGGAATGGGTCCCTGGACTTGTGAGCTATGCCTGTAACCAGGCCAGATGGCTTTCCTGGAATGCAGTGAGTCAACAAGGAGGGCAAGTGGAGGGGCAGAAGTCAGGGAAGCCAGGAACAGGGCTGAGCAGCTCTGCCCTTAGCCAGATGTGTGGGGGGCCCAAGAAGTAGCAGACCTCAGACCAGCCAAGGTAGCAACAGGCTTCCCCCTAAACAGAGCCAGGTATCTAGAACTAAACAACTTAGAGGCACAAAGGAGACCAGGTCCCATCTCCACTGCTACAAGCCGCCATTATTTACCAGTAAGCTCTGGGCATGAAATCCTGCAGAATGGACTTCTAGCAAAGCCGTGTCTGGAGAGAGTGCCAGGTGGATTTGCAGGAACCAGCCAGTGTGCTGGGTGGGATTAGGAAATATGGAGCCTGAAGACACCCCCTGGTGGCCACCAGCTGCAGGATCCCTCTCAGAGCTGTCAAACTGAACCCCAAAGACAACGCCATCCAAGAAGCTCAAACAGGTAGTCAACATCCACAAAAATAAATACTGCAAATAAGAGTCCTCACGTACACATCATTCCCATTCACACTTTTCCTCTGAGAACCCAGTAAGCCTGGCTCCGAGGCTTCTGAAGTTCTCACAGAAAGTAGAGCCCTTGGACACAGCTCGTCAGCAACATGGGAGCATTCGCCTGGGTACAAATCAATTCACCTTGTCGAGAAATATCAAAATAATCATCTGGCTTGTTACAAAAGTATCTCCAGACTCCAGGGAAAGTGGAAGGTGCCTGGGAGCCTGCATAGGATCTGAGTGCAGAGCAGGGAGGAGAGGAGGAGGGCTCAGGTCCGCTTGCCTGCTCACTGGTGGAGGTGGGCGCGGTCATCGGGCCGCTTGATGTGGATCCGCCGCACGCGCTCTATGCGTTCCCGCTCCCGCTCCTCGTCTTCGTCCAGGTGGTGGGAGCGCCCAGCTGCCCCACCTGTGGCCTCCAGGAGCGCATTGTCAGGTCCCCGGCCATCCTGGGCCTCATACAGCAAAATATTCAGGGTCTCCTCATAAATTCGGGCCTCAGGGAACTCCACCTGCGTCCCCCATGAAATACAGGGCAGGTAAGTGAGCATCGTACATGGCCTACAACCTCTACCGCCACCCAGCACTCAGGCTAAGTCAGGCCCCTGGGCTTCCATTTAAGCCCAAGGAGAACAAGTAAACAGAGGATCTACTGGGAGTCCAGTTCAATTAGCAGGGCACCAGGTCTGTAAAGGCACCTTGAAGCATGATTTAGCCCTGCAGGACGGCACAGAGACAGAAGTCATGGGAGAGGTCAAGTGTATTGGTTTGGAGTGGGTGATATAAAAATGGGCCCACAGAGTCCACATCAGTCAGGGGGACATGTGCTTGGAAGGAAGCCAACAAGGGTGGGAGCTAAGGAATGCGGAGCAGGCCCCCTGAGGGCGGAGGGCTGCTCCGGGTCAGTGGGTAAGTAGCAGGTCATGACTAGAAAGCCAAGGTCAAGATCTTGAAGGGAGCCCTGTTCCTCTGATGATCAGGATGGGACGGGGCCTTGATGGTGGGAAACGTGTTGCATGAAGGGAAAACGCGCATGGCAGTGTTGGTCAGTGAAGACCGGAGACAGTGCTAGTGGCGGGCTACAGAGTAAACACTCAGGGGAAGGAGCCTAGATGCAGTAGGACTGCCTCTGCTTGCCGAGCGTCATAAAAGGAATGCCATTCTGGTTCTTTGAGACCTACGCTTGGGCCCTCCCAGGGTCCAAAAGACAATGAGAGCTGTACAAGTCCAAACGCCAGACTAGCCCTGTAGAACCATCCACCCAGGGCCGGCCCTCACCTTGGTCTGTTTCTTCTCGGTGGCGTAGACGATGGAGGTACAGCAGACCTCCGCTATCTTCCGGCCCTGGCCGTAGAAGGACCAGCAGCAGATTTCATCCCCAATGACGTCCTTTATGAACAGGACTCTCCCGTTGAAGCGCAGAGAGAGCTTATCGAAGAGCTCAATGTTTTTCAACATGTTGTCGTCAGAATTGCTGCAAAAGAGCGTGTGATCAGGGGAGCACGAGCCGGTGGTAACTGCTAACGGGTATAGCGTTTCTTTGGAGGTGACGGCTGCACAACTCTGGGAATAGACTAAAAACTAATGAATTACATACTTTAAAAGGGTGGGTTTTATGGTACATGGGAATTATAGCTCCCATCTGGCATCTTCCTTTCTTTCCATCTACCTAGCTGGGCCCGGCGGGTGAGAGCAAAGGCTTTCCTAGTGAGTATGGATGTCACTTCTAGCTGCAGCCTTACCTGGTATATGAGTACTTGTTGTTACTTCTGTTGTAGAGTAACTTCACGGCTGGCTGTGGGTTGTTTGAAAAAAGGAAGAAGAGGGTTAGTTGGAGAGCAGATGCAATAAAAGCTGGTTTCCCATAGGGCTGGGCCCTGCCACCAGGCCGAAGAGGCAGAAAGCACAGCTCGTTGGCTGGGGTGGGACCCAAGAGCAAGGAACACAAGATGACCCACAGGTTCCCACTCTCAACTCTTTCTCGGGTCTTCCTCTGGCAATTACACAGGTTTTCATTTCCAAACCTATTCAGAAGAACTCTATCATCTCTGATAGCAAAAAGAATGCCACGAGGGTGCCTCCAACATACCTTATTTGAAGTCGCTATAAGTTTCTGTTCTTCTTTGGATGAGGTGATAACAGGAACTTTGCAGAAAGGCTCATAAGCATCTTTGTTCTGCTGGAACAAAACATGCTTTCAGCCGAGGAGGCCTGCCCTGCACTGGATGGTTTAAGCTGGCCTGCTGGGCAAAGGCAGGCTCCGGCGAGGGCAGGTGGGCAGTCATGGGTGGGAAGAGAGGAGAATTCTTACCACCAGTGAGTTAGGATGGGGGGACGACCAGGAGCCAAATTCTCCAGCAAGTCTGCTCTTGGCCAGGGCTGTTGTTATATGCCAGGTGCTCAGTAAATACTAGCAACGATGACACATTTCCACAGCCTAGGGAACCACTCAAACATAAACCCTAAACATGGCAGATGAAATACGACTGCATCAAAGCTCCTAAAACCCCATAGCAATGACTGCAGAAGAATAAAAAAAGTATAAGCCCATAAGAAAAGAAACAGTGAGAGAAGTGAAGTCAGCAGACAAAAAGATATAAAAAATTCGAGGCTAGAGAACAGATCCCAGATGAGTGATAACCAAGGAGGAGGAGACAGCTGGAACCTAAGTCAGCAGGGGGGAAAGAATACTGGAGATTTTCAAAGAACAGCTCACAGGGCAAAAGGAGAGGATCGCCTGCCAGGTGGCAAGAGCACCGGAGAGACCCCCGGATGGAGTCCCTTCCCCAGCCTGGCAAGAGAAAGGTCCATGTTCCTGGAGTGCTTTGTACAAGGCTGAGTTGCTATTCTGAAAACAGAGGGACTAAGTGAATAGTCTACACCCCCACCGGCCCCCTTCCCCTCTTCAGATCCCAGAGGGCAGTGAGTCAGGCTGATCCCCTCCAGGCAAGAGTGGAGGATTCCTCCACCGGAAACTGACCTCCAAAAAATGGCCTACAGATATGACACTGGGGGTTCCTACTGGAAAGTCAGCCTGTCATTCACCACTGAAGCCCACTGGACAACAAGGACCACCCACACGCATAGAGCTTTTCAGAGCCTCATTCTTAAATTTCAACAGGCCAAGGATCATCAGATGATATGTGCAAAGCCTGTCAAACATGAGATCAAAGAGAAAAGGTAAGGGAAGGAGTCAGACAAGGAAGGCAGCAGAAAGAAAACTTTGAATACCAGCATCACCAGACAGATGACAGCAGATATTGTGACCTATGAAACAAGATTGCGCCCTATGAAACATTGTATCCTATGAAACAAGACTGCATCCTATGAAACAAGATTGCCCCCTATGAAACATTGTATCCTATGAAACAAGACTGCATCCTATGAAACAAGATTACGACCTATGAAACAACATTGCATCCTATGAAACAATATTTTGTCCTATGAAACAGTATCAGCCTGCTATATAAACAAGAGCATTAGAAAACAAGGAAAGGCTCTTGGAAGTTAGAAATGTGACAGCAAAAGTAAAAAACTCAATAAAAGGGTTGAAAAAAATAAAATGGGGGGAAAAATAAAAACAAACAAAATAAAACCTCTGAGAAAGTAGAACAGGAAGATAACAGTGACAGAAACTGGGAGGTCAGTCTTGGAAGTTTAACCTCAGACTAATGAAAACCACATATAGGAAACCCGAAGGGCCTGTCTCCAAGACAAAGATGAATCAGATTCACCAGTGGGCCTGTACCTACCGACGGGAGACTAAGCTTTCCAAGATCTTAGGGCTGAACTAGGGATGTGCACGTAGAAAACCATGTAAGCAAAACGAGGAAGCAACTACCAACTCTGGGAAAAGTTACACTAGAAAGAAAATAGCCTACACTCTGTGGCTCAACTGTTAACAGCACAGACATCCCAATGTAAACTCTGAATACCAATTTAGCGAAACTGTGATAACCTATACTGGTAAACAGGAGAAAACACATGTGTATGTAAGTTTGGCAGTGGTTGGGGATGGTGGCAGTGCATAAGCTAAATTTAAATTTTCTATAGTAATCCTGTAGATAATGTTGAAAACTGAAACATCAATAAATAATATAATAAGTATGAAAACAAATAACTGCTGAAAGAATTAAAAGAGGCTGCCTGGGGTGTGAGGGGAAAAGGGCATATACACTGGTGTTTTTTTTAAAATTATCTTTTATTTTTTTGTATGTTTTTATTGATTTCAGAGAGAGGAAGGGAGAGGGAGAGATAGATAGGAACATCAATAATGAGAGAGAGTCATTGATTGGTGGCCTCCTGCACACCCCCTACTGGGGAATGGAGCCTGCAACCCAGGTGTGTGCCCTGACTGGGAATCAAACTGTGACCACCTGGTTCATAGGTCGATGATCAACCACTTAGCCATGCAGGCCGGGCTATAGTGTTTTTTTGACAACCACCACATATACTATGTGACTTCTTAAATGATGTACATGTATTACTTAAATACACATAAAAATGAAATAAAAACACTAAAGTAAAGGCTACAACATTTGGTTAGATTTCCAGTGAATTTACAGACTCTCAGGGCAGAGGTGGTGTGTGGAAATAGTTCCTTGAGAAGCAAGGCATTGTGGGTGCTGGTTCAATGGAGACAGACATGTGGCTTGGGAGAGACCCAAATAAGAGCTTCACTTATACAGATCCAATTCCTAGGACAACCCAAAGGGACTCTTGTGGTTCTCTGCCATGCTGGAACTTTGACATAAATGGCCACTGGCTATGTCTAGAAGCATTCTGGTTTTACAGGGACTTTGCTGTCACTACACTTGACCCTGATGTTCCTGTCCCAGGTCCAGCTGAGACAGGAGGGGTGTCTGGGTCTGCAGAGACTATGCTAGGCTCCCAACGATAACTCATGGGGTGAGAATAAGTCCCAAGATGGGACTAGAAAACAGACGAAGTATTACGACCCATGGCTCAGTACTAAAGGGTTTCAATGTACACGCAAGATGACCCAACACCATGCAGACTGAAATAAACCACAAAGTAGTTAGGTGACCTACACATTACAGAAAAGCCTCTTGGGGGTCACTCTGACCAAGGGGAGAGGCTCCAGGGTTAACTCATAAACTCTCACAAGAGGTCAATGAGGTAGGAAGTGCCCCATTTTGCAGAGGGGACAAGTGAAGAAGGCAGGTAGGTCTGGGGCCTCCCTACCCTTATGGGAAAAAAGGGTGATGCCTACTTGCAGGGCTGCCTGGCACTCCTCCACCAGGCCCTGGACCAGGTAGTACTTGGCTTCTGCCAGCAGCTCCTCGATCTCCCGGCGGCTCTCGGGCAAGGAGACTGCCCCGTCGCGAAGGTAGTTGAGTATCGTACCAAAGTGCTTCCCGCAGCGGTCAATGAGGATCCAGCCTGCAGTGGGAGGAGGAGGGAAAGGGCTCGTTACACAGGCACTCCTCCCTGGGAAGGCCCCGAGGAGAGCTGGGGTGTCTCCTGGCTCCCTTCACCTCCAGGGAAAGCAGGACCACACAGGGCGACACCACCAAAGGGCTAACTAGGCCCTGCCTGGGCAGCAAGGTCACAGCCTCAGAACTTGCTGGCTGGAAACCACCATACCTGGCCTCATCTGGTCTCAGGCTCTTACTGTCTATCACAGCTGTGGTTTCCTAAGTGGGGAAAATAATCCCCAATTAGGGCAGACCTGACACCAATGTGTGGCCTGGGGTCAAACCCTGGCTATGAGGAAGGAGAGGTATATCCATGACCCTGACGTGTCTGCTGGTCGTTATCTCAACCCTTCTTTCTACAATTGAGAAAACAAAGTATGGACTTAGTATCTGTCACATAGGTCAGAAGCCTCTGGGGGCCTTCAGCAGGCAGGATGAATGCGTGCAGGTGGGCAGGGCTGAGGGCCTATCAAAGAGCAGTGCCCTACTCACTTCGGGTGTTGGGGAAGGAGGGAGGGGTCTTCCTGCTCCAGCCTAGAGTGGCCAGGCAGAAATGCGGGCCCAGGGCTGTGTGAGCCTCTGATGTTCCAAGCAAAGCCAAAACTGCAGATTTTTGTGAAATCTCCTGATTTTTAAAAAATGCTAAACTAATTTTTTTAAACCTGTCATTAACCCATTTATAAGGCAATCGAAACACATTTGCAGGCTGCACTGGGCCTGTGAGCCCCCAGCTTGCAAACTCTACCCTGGAGCTAGGGCTTTTCTTCCAACAAGCTGACGCAATGAGGAAAGACAGTGTTATCTTCCCAGCAGGTCTTTAGGAGGGAGGCTCATCCCCTGAACTTTCCACAGATGAAAACTTTCCACAGAGGCCCAGAGAGGTTCGGTGATATTCCCAAGCTGGGGAGGCAGAACTAGACCACAAAGAACAAACATAGGAAAACTATTTTAGGGGAATTGGGAAGGCGGGTGAGAAGAAAAGTAGAACCTCAGTCCTTAAGAGAAATGGCAACCATCTCAGCCAAGCTGCTCCAGGGAGAAAACGACCCCATTCTGTCTTTGCATGGACAACTCAGCTACTTGGAAAGCGTGGGGGCCCCTGAAATCAATTACTCAAGTGACTTCAGTTACTCTGGACTGTCACAGAGTTTCCATAAACGAACAGGCGGACCGTCACACTGGGCTCTGGCTCAAGAATGCCGTCAGGAAATGCTTGTGGCAAAGGAATCATACTTTAGACAAATAAGGGCAAAGGAGCCAGGCGCATTCTCCCTGAGGTTTCAATTAGCATTTTGACTTCAAAGTATTTTAGTTGCTTTCAAAGCAGGAATCTATCCCTTTGAAACAGCCTCTCACATAGAAAAGCAAAAGGAAGTCAAGCTCGTGGGGAGTCTTTCCTGCTGCCACAGAGCACACGGGCCATTTAGGAAAGCTGTACACATCAGGGCAGCCTGGGGTCCGGTGGTCCCTTCAACAGGCTGGAGATCTTCCAGGAAGTGAGGGGAAAGGACATCCTCTCGCAGCTCTTTAGAACCTCAGTAGGTCCCCTGGTACCACTCCCATACATCTCCCAGTTCAGGGACAAAGGAGCTTAAGGGCTCTGTCTCTTTTGGGATGAGCACTAGGCCACCAGGGCGAGGGCTTTCAAGGAGAGTAGGCTTCCTCTTTGCTTCTGAAGCAACTCAGCGCTTTTCCTGAGCCCCACCGAGGCTGGGTAGGGTAGAAGAAAAACCACAACAATCCTGGGTTCTTCGATAAGGTCAGTTTCCTCCTGCAGCTGGGGTGCCATTGTCTGGATTTCCACAAATACTCTGGGCAATGCTGGGTGTGGTACAGCAAAGGAGAACCTCCCACTCATAAAAAGCTTTTTTTTTTTTTCTTTTTGCGTGAGACAGAAGGCAGTTCTGGAAAGCCGAGTTCACGGGAAGCCCAGAGAAGAGGAACTAAGCCTGGCTTCTCCAGGATGCAGAGAGAAACACCCCAACTAGTGACAGCCACGCTTCGGCCTTTTTAGGACCATAGAATGTACTATGCACGCCAGGCTTAGGACCCCCATCTCACCTACTGTGTCAAAACTTGCCCACCCTCTCAGGATCCAGTCCCTGGGCAGGCAGGGGCATCGGCATGGAGGCCAGCCTCAGAAACAGGTAAGCTGGGTCAAGCCAGGCTGTGGTCTAGCCTGGTCTCAAGCAATCTCAGGCCAAGGAATGTAAACCTCATGGGATCTGCCCCCTATGCCCAGCCAGGTAAGGACGTCCCCCTTTGTTAGGCACTCTTTGGTCAGGTGGATAGGAAGAGGTTATAGTAAGATGATTTTAGACAAATCTTTGCCTTTTAACTAACATGACTTTCCACATGAAAAAGAAAAAGAGAATGGAATATACATAGTATACTGAATACTTACTATGAACTAACAGCCCATGAGGTGGGTATCACTGTGCCCATTTATTCCATCAGATGGGTAAAATGAGACATCAACAGGTTAGCCACCTTGATTAGGATCGCCAGCTACTACATGGGGAGCTGTGACTCAATTCCAGGTCTGTGAGTCTTTGTCATGACCCCATCTTAGGAGGACAAGTGTGCAGAGAAAAGGCTCATGACTCACACTTGAGTTTCACTCTGAAGTCAGAGACTCATTGCTGTGCGAACAGGAAGGGAACCAACTAGGGTAGCTACTCCAGCCTCCATTTAACAGAGCTGAGGCCTGGAGCGGGAAAGTGACTTTCTCAAAGTCACACTGCAAATCGACAACTTCACCGAGCAAATCAACAATGAAGTCAAGACTGTGAGTACCATCCAGCCAACTCCTACTTGTCTTCAGATCTCAGCTTAAATGTCACTTCCTCCAGGAAGCCCCCCCTGACCACACACCCCAGACGAGATTTAGTCTCCCTGTTAGTCATTCTCAAGGTTCCCTGAACACCATGAAACTGAGCACAACTCAAGACCTGTAGCTGTGTGGACAACTGCCCATTTCCTGGCGGTTCTCTGAGCTAGAATGAAGCCCTTGACAGGCGCGTCCCCAGCACCTTGAGGGTGGGCTTACCTTCACTGTCAGTGAGCACTTCCATCCGCCCACTGAACATGGCTTTCAGCATCGTGTCCTGCTTGGTCAGCGTCTGCATGGTGGTGTAGTAGAGGGCGCCCCCCACGTTCAGTTTGACATACTTGGAGCTGGGGCTTGTACCCTTGAAGGAAGTGGTGCGGGTAGCAGCTGCTGGCACCGCTGAGCTCACCACGCTTTCTCCTGACATCTCTTCCTGCCAGGGAGAAGACACAGGGTCACCAGGGTCACAGTACCAGGCCCAGGTTACTTCTGAAAGCCACTGGGCTGAATCTGGCCTCCAGATGTGTTTTGCTTAGTCCAAGTATACACTGCATTTAAAACAGACTTGACTCAGCGTTGACAGCTCAGGTGCGTTCATAGAAAAGAATCCGGATTTCTGGCTTCTCTTAAAATCTGAGGCCAACTTGGCCAACTTGACCAGCAGGGCAGCAGCTGGTAGGAGTTGGGGTACAGGCTTCCCCCAGGCAAGGGGCATGTATTCCCCATTCTGCCCCAAACTCCACCCAGATGGCCTCATACCCTGACCTCACCTGCTGACCCTGTAGGTACAACTTTGCCACTAACTCTTGTGTTATGAGGACTTCCTTTCTGCCCACTACCCAAACAAACACTGGCCGCAGCCGAAGCAGTGCCCAGGTCTCTCTTTCCTTATTGCCACGCACACTGAACAGCCAGAAGTGCCACCTCTCAGATGAATGACAGATGGAATATGCTTTCATGAAGGTGAGTAGGATCCCAACTACCACTCCTAATACTTCCTATAGAAAAAAGGTGTTTCTGAGGACTAAACAACAGACATGAAACCTCTTGGAAACAAGTTATTGCAAAATGAGAGACTTCCTGTACTAGCACTGCCCAAAACAACAAGATCTGATGACTGTCTCTGTAACAACACTGCCAGCTCTTATGCCCATACCGGAGAAATGAATGTAGTGTCCAGATTTAAGCAGGCACAGGAAAGGAGACTGGGACCTGGCACATGAGTACTCAAAAACACTTCCTGAAGTAATCGGTAGAATTCTACAGCTGGAGAAGATGCCCAAGAGTGGGTTGAATCTTGACTGAATGTGGGGCAGAGCACTGACAGCGGGGCCCCTGACAGACCTGGCCTGATACCACATCTGGGCCTTGGTGTTCCCAATGAACGTGAGCCATTCCACAGCGTATCAGGTTAGACAAGGCCACTCAGAGGCGGATGGATCAAGGACATACAGACCACTCCATGATTGGCTCAACACAGACAAACACAAGAACATTGTCAAAGACATAAAAATGACCAAACATCCTCTTATCCTGGCTAATATCCTGCTACTTCTTTACCAATTAGAGCTTTAGCCCCATTCCATTTTTCTGCGTTCAAAACAGGAATTACTGAGGCCCAATCACAGAATAAGCCCTGCTTCCTGACAGCATCCAGCGCAGGGCAAGGCCCCACTTCTCTGAATCCTCCCCAGACCAGTCAAGGCCAGCCCAGAGTTGCCCCAGAGCTGTCCCTCGAAGCATCAAGAAAATAAACAACTCTGACTACACGTGTGCTCCTGGTGGTACTGGCTAGAGGGGACTGAGACACAAAACTTTTAAAAACACCCTGATGCTGAAAAACAGTTGTTTTTAAAAATTCTTTATGCCTTTCTATCTTTTACAGATCTCCCACAATGAACTTGTATTATTATATTTATAATTGCTAAAACACAAATGTTATTTTTTCATTGGAATATAATGGGTGACAACCTGCCTTCAATTGGTAAGAGCAGAAGCAATGGCCTGGAGCCCACACACTGGGAGACTCGAGTCAGAGCCTGCAGAGTAGCAGAGAGAAAGAACGGCCTCTGGAAAGACAAGTGTTTCCTCAACAAACAGTTTCTGCTTCATCCAGTGAAAACGCCACAAGGAGGCAAGTTTTCAAAAGCTCAGGCTTAGCTCACCTGGGGTCTCTGTGGCCTGATGCCAAACATCAAAGAAAAGAGGCCACGAAGAAATGGTGACCCCTCCCTTCTAGCTTTCCTTTGAAATCAGTCTGGAGACCAGACACTAACAGTTATCACAAGCCCCCCCCCCCTGCAAAATCTCTTTGTTCATGGGATGACAGCTTATAGGAATAAAGAATTTCTAAAAACTTTGAAGATTTGGGGCGGGGGGGGGCTTACAGTGTGATTTTATTGGTGTGTGTGTAGGGGAGAGTTAGTAAGGAAAATTTGCTCCAAAATGGAAATACTTTTTAAAGCACCCTTTTCAGATCTAAACTTACAGAAAAATAAATTTTGTAAGGCACCTACTATGAAACAGACAATACATTTGCTCTCCAATACATTTTTAAAGATAATTTGCATATAATGAAGCGTATTTTAAGTGTACAGTTTGAAGAGTTTTGGTCAACAGCTGCATCTGTGTAGCTCACCCTGACCCCCGACTCCAATCAAGAAAGAGAACATTCCTGTAGCTCCAGAAAGCCCGTGTGCCCCTTTCCCATGCCTCCCTCCCAGAAGACACCACTGCTTTCATTTCTACCACCACACACAACCACTTAAAATCTAAGCAATGCCGGAAGACAGCTATGGTGGTTTCCATTCTGTGAATTTGGATACATGGCCCACAGCTCTGTCACTTCCCAAAGTGAGTTGGTGACGAAGCAAGTGAAGGCTGTGAGCAAGTCCTACCTGGCCTTGAGCCTACGTTTTTATCAATGGTCATGTTTAGTATGTACAGAGCTATGACCACATAAATTGAGAAAGGAGGGCCCCTTCTTTAGAAAATACAAAAAAGCCCTGAAAAGATAGGAGGCAATATGTGGCTAAGCATTTGGGTTTGGGTTTGGAAGTCAGACCTGAATTTAATCCCCAGCCTTGCTGTTTACCAGCTGTGGGAGCCTAGGTGGGTCATCTGAGTTTAGCGGGTCTATCAACTGGGGACAACAGCAGTGCCTGCCTCCCAGGACTGCTGTGAGGGCTGCCACAGAGCACTCAGCACAATCCCTGGCTCAGGGCAAACACTCAAATGATGACTATTTGAGAATGCTCTCAAAGTCTCAAATTATCTTCTCTTTGGAGACTAGTTCCAGCTCTATTGACATCCGACTGAATTACTAAGAGATCTAGATTGAGACTCCAGAATAGACAAAGAAAGCTCTGAACCTTTCCAGAGCCCACTGCTCCAAAGGTCGGCCACCCTCAATACTAGAAGAGGCCCTAGGAAAGAAGGTTCTGGCTGTGTTCACGTCCCAGAGCCCAAGTTGCAGTTAGCTGAGGACACAAAGCAGGAAACAATGGGCCTCTCGCAGCAAACCTCTTCACAGAGGACTCGCCAGCCATCCTGCTTTTTAATTTGTTTCAAAGGTTTGATTTCATTTTTAATGAGGTTAGGGAGGTGGGACAGGAGAGTGCAAAGTTGGTTACAAGAAACAGAGAGGTAATTAATACGGGAGGTATTGGTTACTGATTCCATTCAATCAGAAAAGGGGTTTATTCCAGTTAGATGGATAAGTCAAGGCTTCTCTCTTTTCCATCTGCCCTGAGTATACTATTGCTGATTCTAAACAGTGGCCCTGGCACTTGGTTGACCATGGAAATCCCCTGGGGAGCATGAAATAATACTGATGCCTGGGTCCTACCCATGGAAATTCTGATGTAACTGGTCTGGAGTTGTGGCGTGGGCAACAGAAATTTTAAAAGTCCCCCAGGTAATTCCAATGTGCAGCCAGGATTTCAACCCACTGTTCTAAAAAGTTCGGTATGCCTTTATCAGGCTACAATTAACTTCGGGGCCCTGGAGAAGCATCCCAACCTTGGTGAATTCCTGACCATAGATGAAAACAAACCAAAGTATCATAAACAAAAGCAAGCCCCTAGTTCACAGCTTCAGAGCCACAAACAGGAAGCAACTGTATGCGTGCTTAAAAAATAAAAGTCAGCTGAAGGGGGAAAACTGTTGACTTGAAAGGAGACTCAGGCAGGTATAATAGGAAAAAAGGCACCACCTGTAGATGTTTTCTGTATGACTCTCTGTAGAACTGTCTACCTTGTATGTGTGTTGGGGGAAATACATGTGGAAGGTTTGATCAAGAGTTCGGTAAACCTGGATGGCAGTTCAGTTTCCCTACTTCCTGTGCGATGTTCAGACAAGTGATTAACTGAGCCTGTTTCCTAACTTGCAAATGAAGGTAAAGCCATAATCTTCATAATAACCCCCAGGGAATGAATGTTCAAGTACTTGGCACCTGATCCTTTGTGTTTTCCTTCTGCCCCTTAAGCTCTCCTTAAAACCAGAGATCACAGCCCTGGCTGCACTAGAATTACCTGGGGATGCTTAAAAAGTTCTAACGCATGGGCTTCACCCCAGAACAAGTAACGAAATTTGGGGAGGGGGAAGGAGGAGCATGGCAGCTCAGAAACCAGAGTTTAAAAAAAGCTCTTTAGGCGATTCTAATGTATGGCCAGAGCTGAGAACCACAAAGCTAAGATGTGTCTTTAACCAGCTAGATCTAAGAGTCACTGCTTTGATGCTAATTATACAACTTCCTCTGAGCTGAGGACATTTCTGCAACTCAGAAAAGTCTGTGGTTCCATTTCAACCAAACTAAATTCAATCAGCCACCTAAGTGTAGCATTATTTTCCATCCAAAACCTACAGGACAGCTACTGCCGAATTACATTCTCTTCCTGTGTTTGGCACACAAATTATTGACCTGTGACTCTCAACCGTCTAGTGGGAATAATGTCATCAACCCCACTTTCTAGGGGAGAAAATTAAAAAATCAGAACTATTAAGGTCCTCTGACTCCCACTATCATGTCCATTTTATGATATAACCCTAATCGAAGAAATCATTGCTTTACTTCCCTGCAGAGGTTGTTAGCACAGGTTCCTGGGGCCCACCCTGGGCAGATCCAACAGTCTGTGGTAGGACTTGAAAATGTGGCCATTTCTAACACATCCAGCTGATGCCGCTCATCTGGGGACCACAGTTTGAGAACCGCGGGTTGAAGCCTTCTTCCCCTCAGGTGGTCTCCTAATTTTACTCAAAATAGAGCAGACCCAACTCACACGCAGGGCTGACTCAATTTTTCTCCAGCCGCGTCGTTGGGACTGATCTTTCCTAAGGACTGCACTTTCTAGAGAGGACGCTGGCAAACACGTAAAAAGAGGGTCCGGGCTGAACTTTTTGCTCACTGCCATCCAGGGACAAAGAGCTACTCAAGGAAGGGACTCCTGGAGGAACCCGAGCGCACAGAAACTTCCCACAGCTGGGAAGGCTGCCTGCGAGACATCCCCAACCTACCTGGGGCCTCAACGCAAGTGGCTAGATAGGTACCCAGGCACCAGGCAGGGCGCGGGACTCCGTGGCCAGGTACCCCGACCTCAGGCCCCTGGCATCGCTCCGGGAGCTCGGGGCGCAGAGCCGCCCGCCTCCCTCCCCTTCCCCCCGCCCGCCGGCGAGCTCACAGCACCTGGAAGCCCCTTCCCCAGCCCCCCCGCAAACCCACGACTCCAGTTACAACTTCCCACCACCCCAAACTCTCCGCGCCCAGGAATCCCACTTCGTCTTCTCATACCCTACCCATTCTCCTTCACAACTCCCCCAACCCTAATTTTCCACCCCAAAAATCCGTCTTCGATGACATCTCTTTGTTCGCTTCACAGCCACCACCAATTCCCATTTCTAACAAAGCACTCAAGTCTCTGAGACATCCCCCCCCCCCCCCCCACTTACCCACTCACTCACCTATCTACTCCCCAAGCCCACACGCCCTCTCCCGGATTTCCAACAGCCGGGGACCCCCGCCCCCTGCAAATTCTCCACCCAGTGCCCTTCCCCCACCCCCGGCCTCGCCCCCATCGTATTCCCCAAGCTCCCTCTTCCCTATGGCGACAGCCCCCTCTCACACCCCCTCCTGCCGGGCCTCTCCCCCGCTGAGGTGGCTTTGCCCCGCTCTCCCCGCCGCCCAGAGCTCCCAGTCGGTGGGCACCGCCCTCCTTACCATGAAAAGTCGGAGGACGCCGGAGTCTCCAAACCCGGACTGAAGAGGCAGGAAACACCCAGCTCGCGTGAGCCAGGGGTGGAGGCGGGGTCGGGGCGGGGACTTCCGCTGTGTGTATCCGACTTCCGCCCCGCAGAGGGCGCCTTCCTAAAGGATCCGTTGTACTCCTCGACATTGGCCGCGTTCTTTCCAACATGCCTGGCTGGAGTGGGTTACAGCTCCTCTCTGCTGGGTCAGGCATTTATCCCGTTCCGGAATGCTCCGCTCTTTCAGCTTCCAGAGAGGAGGAAAAGATTCAGGGAGGTTGTCATTCCCCGGCGGAGAAGCCCTGCGGAACTGTCGTTGGCCGGAACGGGAGAGCTGTTTCCCGGCGGAGCTCTGAGAAAGAACACCCCGGGGCAAGATGGCGGTGGAGTCTCGGTCGCTGCCCCGGGTCCGGCGGAGCTCAGGTGTATTGGGCTGAGGCGACAGTAGCTGCGGCTCCGACCCCGAGCGCGGGGGCCTCGAGCGGATAAAGGTCTACGGCCTGTGGGTAGCGAGTGTGAACACGATCGTGGGTTCCCCGGGTGGTGGGGCCGGGGACTTTAAGGGAGGTAGCCCTGGGGCCGGGTCCCTGCCTCACCTGGTCGGAGGGGCAGGTGCTAGCGGCTGGCTTTCGCGCTTCAGGATGGTCTCTCCGTAGCCTTTTCCATCTCTTTTCACCTCTGGGGCCTTTATAAACGTACTAACGCTGGGTGAAAAAGGTTTGTTATTGTGGTGGTTGATGCCGAAGAAAGACGCCGGGGCTAAGGGAGTCACCGAAACTGGAGTTTGAATCCTGTTTTCTCGCTGTGTGGCCTTGGGTGAGTTTCCTCACCTCTCTGAGCCTCAACTTCCTCCTCTGTGAAATGGCGTAATTAGCTCGTTTCACAGAGGATGTTGTATAAGGCAAGGTTTAGTACCGTGCCAGATGCCCAGCTGTCAATTAAAGGAAGCTGGAAGTAATGATATAAGAAAAGCTTGTTCGAAATTTGACTCTAAGCCCCACTCGGCAGCCTTGCAGTCTCAGTGGGAGACTCTATGGATCTTGTGTGTTTCTTTTCCAAATAATTGCTTTGGAGTTAGACCTGAATTGAAATTCAGGAGCCTAGCCACCTCTGACAAGTCCTGTACCCTCTCTACGTTTCATTTTTCTCCCTGTGAAGGTGAGATTGATACTAGCACACACCTAGGTTGTGGTGGTCATTAAATCTGGCTGCCCAGCTGTTCCCACCATATAAGGAGAATCCTTTGGGGCGCAGTCAGCAGTTGTTCAATCCTTTGAACAATAGTCTTTGGATTCTTTTGCGCTTTCATAGTTCCCCATGAAGTTGGTCTTATCCAGAAACAACTGATCTTGAGCTGGTCTCATGGGAATATTGAAGTAAAGGAGAGTCTGAGTCCTGTCTCTTCTATTAAAAAATCTTGGCTCTGACCCTTACTAATGGTCTAACCTGGGCTGTGGGAGATACTCACACAGGGTTGCTGTTCTTATTAGAGGAGATCAGTTAGGAAGGACTTGGCCCGTAGTGGGTACTTAAGCAATGTGTTTTCCGTTTGCTTTTCATGTGATCTTAATTATCACCAAACTCTTGTTTCCTCATCTTCCCACCTATATCACTATTGTTTCCCTAAATGGATTGTAAGCTGCTAAGGGCAAAACAGTAAAGCTTGCTTATATGCTATTCGTTTCCAGATGCTTTTGTTAATATTGTCTCATTTAATGCCAGTTACAGCATCATTGGGTAAATGTTTCATTTAATTCTTTCAGCAACCTAGGAAGTAGGTGCGTTACTAGTATTATCCTCAATTTTCATATAAGTAAACTGAGGCCTAAGGAGGGTAAGTAACTTGGCCAAATGAGGTAGAATCAAAACTGAAAAAAACCAAGGACTACTCTGTCTGATCCAAAGCTTTTTCTGTTACAGCCTTTTCTTTGATTCTCAGTGGCACTTAGCAGCACAAGCACTTAATAAATACTTCACGGTGTGTTTTGTTTTATGGATAAGTTATAATAGACACAATATAGGTAGAGGAGGTGAATAAGAAAGAATTGAAAAGTGCAAAGTATAGATTATCATATGTTGTAAACAGAAACCAACATATAACATTGCTGAGGGGATGATAATCTCAAGGAAGGGATCTTATCCTGAGAGGCCCCCGGGGAAAAGTGGGAGTTTGAGGTACAGCAAGTCCTCAAATAACGTTTCATTCAGTGTCATTTCATTATAACATTGATGAGTGCTGTAGGAACTTAACTCTTGTTTATATCAATTAGCCTATGGTTTCATTATATGCCATTTGCCCCAGTTCCAATAACCTATAGACAATGTTAACCAAGGACTTGCTGTAGTCTTATAGTCTTGCTAAGTCACAGTTTGTGTGCAGCCTCCTATTTTTTCATTGGGATTAGACTCCCTCTCTCCCCCTTCCTCTCCCTCACATATGAGGGACTGTCAGCACGTTAAGGAAAGAGCATACCTCTGTGCTCATGGCTTGGGCCCAACTCTTGCAGCTCTTAGGAGCTTGAAGCTATTACCCAACCTAAACAGGGCCGGGGGTTAATTGCCCACATGACAGGACTGGTGAATCCTAGTGCACCCAGGGATAGGAAAAAAAATCTAATGGGTGAGGAATGTAAGGGTCCCAACATTATTTCTTCCTCCCAGAACCTTAGTGAGCCTCTGCTGGAGACTGTTAAGAAAAGAAAAACATTGTGTCTATGAAAATAATACATGAGCCCTGGTCAGGTGGCTCAGCTGGTTGGAGCATCATCCCATACACAGAAAGGTGGTGGGTTCAGTCCCTGGTCAGGGCGTGTACAGGAGGCAACCGATGGATGTTTATCTATCTCTGTCTGTCTTTCTTCCTCCCCCTCCCTCCCTACTGCCTTCTCTAAAATCAACAAACGTATCCTCGTGTGAGGATTTAAAAAATAATAATAATAATAATACATCAGACTTATTGACTATGCTCTGTCAGCCACTTTAGTAGGTACTTGATGTATATCATATCATTTAGTCCTCATGATTGGCCTCTGAGCCATTTAACAGAGGAAGACAGGCTCTGAGACATCACCCTACAGTACATGGCAGAGCTAGAGAGTGCCTCTCAGTACTATGCTGCCTCTCCATGAGCTTTCTATGGGAAACTTAGAAAACAGAGCAGTTAAAAAGCAGAATTTTCCACAGTTCAACTCTCTCAAAACAACCACTCTTATATAACATACTGGTGTGTTTTCCCCCAGTTTTGTATGTATGTGTGCACATGCATTTTTCTTTTTCATGTAATTGGAATTATACTGGTTCACACAATTTCTTAGGCATAATCATTTTTCAATATTGTTAAAAATGTCAAACATAATTTTCAGTGGCTTTTTTAACATTCTATCCCCTTTGTTATTCTTGCTTACATCACAAAGCATGTAAAGCTTTAACTCAGTAACTTCTTTGGTCTTATAGTTGACCTTTGAACAATGCAGGGGTTGGGGCACCGACCCCCTTGAGCAGTTGAAAATCCACATATAACTTTTGATTCCCCAAAACTGAACTACTAATAGCCTACTGTTCACTGGAAACCTTACTGATGACGTAAACAATCGATTAACACATTTTTGTATGTTACATATATACTGTATTCTTACAATAAAGGAAGCTAGAGAAAAAAATGTTAAGAAAACCATGAGGAAAAGGAAATACATTTACAGTATTTATTGGAAAAAAATCCATGTGTAAGTGGACCCATGCTGTTCAAACCTGTGTTGTTCAAGGGTCAACTGTATTTTCAACCAATTCTCTTTAAACTGTGAGGACTGTGGAAATAAAGTTTAACATTTAGACCAGACATTAACTAAAGAGAACATAGTGCTGTTTTTTAAACCAGATGCACTGCATTTGTTACCTTTACTCAGTGAGGAAGATGTGTGATGCCCTACCTATAAAACTTAACTCTAAATCTGGATTTTTTTTTTTTTCCTTCCGCTTCTGCCAGAGAAGACAAGCTCCTCTGAAGTGAGAAGCTGCCCTTGGCTGTGAGCCCTCTGCAAGATCACTAATGATCACTTGGCATTTCTGCGACACCGGCAGGTCCTCAGGTGAGCTCTCTGGACTTCCACTGCTGGGGCCAAAAGAGTGCATCATTCAGAAGAACACCTTCTGTCTGGTCTTCTCATCCTTCCTCCTGTGTTTTGAGAATTACTGATGAGAGGCACACGTGTGAGAAAAGACTTGTTGTTTGACAGATGTGAAACTGTTGAAAAGGGGCCACAGAGGTCCCTCAATATGTCGACGTGGGAGGAGCCTCCCATGTGCCTTTTATTCTTTTTTTTTTTTTTTTTTTTTATGTCTTTATTATAGATTTCAGAGAGAGGAAGGGATAGGGAGAGAGAGTGATAGAAACATCAATAATGAGGGAGTCGTCATTGATCAGCTACCTCCTTCACTCCCCTGACTGGGGATTGAGCTTGCAACCCAGGCATGTGCCCTGACCAGGAATTGAACCTAGATCTCCTGGATCCTAGGTCGATGCTCAGCTGCTGAGCCACGCCCAGCCAGGCTAACCTTTTATTCTTGATGTTTTCATGTGGGTGCTGCTTTGAGTGAAGTAACCTAGTAAAGAGGTTACTAGAACTAACCTTCTTTTCTAGAAGTCTGGATTTATGAGTAATTCATTTCAGTGTTTTTGTGAGCTGGGCTGATTATGTATTTTGGATAGAATGACAAAGTTATCAGGCATCTAAAGAAATCATCTGTACAAGAGGTTCCATGGACCAGTACTGTGTGCTCTGGGCTGTGAGCCAAAGCCATCCCTTTGGGAAAAGAATTACTGGTGATTGAGATAAAAATGCATAGCCCTGGCCAGGTGGCTCCATTGGTTGGAGCATCATCCCATGCACCAAAAGTTTGCAGGTTTGATTCCTGGTCAGGGAACATACATGGGTTGTGAGTTCCATCTCTGGTTGTGGCTCGTATGAGAGGCAACCTATCAATGTTTCTCCTACATTGATGTTTCTCCTCTCTTTCCCTTCCTCTCTGTAAAAAAAAAAACTTTTTTAAATCAATAAACATATCCTCAGGTGAGGATTTAAAGAAAAAAGTGTAATGGATAATTTAGAACCTCTATCTAAAAGTACCAGTCAGTGATGGGAGCAGCTCTTCTCTAAACAACGGAATAAGTTGCACATAAAACAAACATTCACTTCAATGGATTGTCTTGCATCCTGGAATCATGTACCTTTAGCTTTTTTTAGTGTTAAAATGATCCTTTTAAAAAATAAAAGGCTTTTTTAGTGCTGGACACAAGGTAGGTACCAGTGAATATTTGTTGAATGAATGGATGAATGAAATAACAGTGACAGTAAATACTCATGTTTTGTTTTTCCCTCAAGTCTTGACTTGGCAAAATAAAAGTGGATAGCTTGGTGTTGGCTTCCTAGATATTGTGGACTGCTCCAGAAGATTCAAATATCTAGGAACCTTTGACTTAGAGGATGCCTGGTTTGCATTAGAGCTTTATGGATGAGATCAAGTCATGTTCTGTTCATTCGTTAAACAATTACAGAACCCAAACCCTATGCCAGGCTCTGTGCTCTCTCTCTTAAGAAATTGTAATTATTTAATACAGGAAAAAGCATCAATGCTCTTGGTGAGTTGCATGAAAAGAGCTGATAGGAATTTGGGACTTGTGCCAGGAGAGTAATTAGCACTCTGAAAGGTGCTGTCCACACCCCTGCCCACCGTTTGCTCTCGAACCCTTTCTATGCGTGTTTTTCATATAACGATCTACAGCAACTCCTTGCCGTTTTCCTTGCAGGGTTTGTGCAGGTTTGCAGTCATGTTCACCGTTTCTCAAACCTCGAGAGCATGGTTCATTGATAGGGCCCGTCAGGCTCGAGAGGAAAGGCTTGTGCAGAAGGAGCGGGAGCGGGCAGCCATCGGGATTCAGGCCCACTTCCGGAGTTTCCTCTGTCGGAGTCGACTGCAGAAAGCAATCAGGTGGGTGCCAGGAGCTCCTCAGCACGTTTTTCTCTTGCTCCCAGTTAACATCAAGAAAAGATGGCATTTTCTCTTACAGTTCTAAAAAGCCTTCCAGCTGCTGTGAGCTCCTAATTAAAAATGTCTCTTTTTACCCTTCCTCCCTTAGGAGAGAGATCGATGAGTTTTTTCAAGCAGATGACTCTGGGTCCAGTAAAAGAAGTGCACTTTGTATTTTTAAGATTGCCAGGAAACTGCTGTTCTTGTTCAAGATTAAAGAGGATAACGAGGTAGGGTACTAATAGCAAACATCCATCGTGCTTCCTGTCTGCCAGGGCTTTCATAAGTACTGAGCCATTTAGTCCTCACGGCCACTCTCAGGCAGCAGCTCACTGGTTCTCCCACATCCTGCCCTTTTGTCCTCTTGGGACCTGATTTGCAGGGGTTATGCTCAGTGCTTCTGGACCTCCTCACAATTCTTTTCTCATTGACTATCACAAGCACTTGTTGGACTCAGATGCATACAGGAGCCAGGCAGGTTAGGTAAATGAGTGAACGAAGCCATTGATGAGACAAAACATAATACAAGTCATAGTGAATGGCAGCTCACAGTGGTGATGAGGACATCAGAGGGAGTGATGAGGTCTGAGGCACGTCCTTCCAGAGGGAACGGCCTCTACTCAGCTTCCGCCAGTGGTGGACTCTGATTTTTTTAAAGAGATGCTGGACTTCTTTATGCTCAGTTTTCTAATTTGTAAAAGTTGGTAGCTAATTTCAAATCCCTTTTAAATCCTACAAACCAAACAAAACATGCTGGTTGTGCCTTTGGGATTAGAATTAGCCCAGAAAATACAGTTCCAGGAAACAGCTAGTTATCTGTCACAGTACCAATGATACCATTGAGGAACGTCTCTGGGTGATCAAGGGTTACACGTTCATTGTTGCTAAGTCTCAGGTTGTGCCAGACCTTCTGCTAGGCATTGGGGCTCCAGAAAGAAGCAATACAGGCAAGGTCTCTACCCTAGAGAGCTCAGAACCCAGCAAGAAAGGGAGGGAGGATTACACTCAGTGAACACACGGCCACGGAGATGGAGACAGGCAGGCTTGGTGAGGTGATCCCCGTTTACAAAGGTGGAGACTAGTTCAGAGTGATGGGGCTACCACCCAGAACCACATCACTTTTAAGGGTGGATCCAGGGTTGATATTGCCACAGTGTAGTCTGGTGTCTGGCTTCTACTTTTCTTCTTTTTGCATTTCAAGATAAAATTGGTGATGGAACAGCCTGTGAGGCAAAAGTCAGTATCCATGATGCTTACAAAATGGCAAATAGGAGAGCATGGTTTAGGAAATAGCTGCTAGTCCACAGGAATCCAAGCCCAGTCTGCCAGGTTGATTTTGTGTTTCAAAAGGAGCCCCAATCTGGGTTTTTGTATGAAATACACCAGTTCCTAAAATAAATGTAGGGCTAATTGAGCCAGTGGGCGGCCACCAGTTTGAGAGCCTTTCTTTCCCACATCTGTAAGAAGGAATTTAAAATGATCATGTGTATGAGTCTTCTGGCATAATGCCTATACATGCCAGGTGCCTACCCAGCATTTGCTTCTTTCCCATTTTTATTAGCTGTGGGAACTTATAACCCCAATTCTGCCTTTTTGCAGAGATTTGAAAAGTTGTGTCGCTGCATCCTGAGCAGTATGGATGCTGAGAACGAACCCAAGGTAAGTGGGATGGGTTTAGTGTTAAAATAAGTCTTATCAGCCACTTATTTGTCCATTGATCTTCACTGCCTTACCTGGCACTGGACCCAGCTAATTGGTCCATGCCACTAGCTAGAGCATATGCAATTTGATCCCTGTAAGTGCCCATTACATTTCTCTTTCTCCTGCTTATAGGTGTGGTATGTGTCCCTGGCTCTTTCCAAGGATCTCACCCTTTTATGGATTAAACAGATCAAGGACATTCTGTGGCATTGCTGTGAGTTTCTTGGGCAGCTCAAGGTAAAAACGAAACACTGTAAATATATCCTTATCATTTGGGGCCTTTAGTATATAGTTTCCAGGGCAGAGGCTTGGCAGGGACTTGGGTAGCAGCTGAGTGATGGAGCGAATGTCAGCAGAGCTCCCAGTGATCCATTCCCAGCCATCTCTCTTGAGGCAATGGTGAACGGCTCTCTTGGCCTTGCCTGGGCATCAAGCCACAACCCGGCTTGTCAGGTGAGGCAGGCATTATGGCACAGAGCAGTGGTCTTCTCTTGTATCTGCTTTTTGTGTCTGCATTCCACAACAGATTTCTCTTTGAGAAGAGGCACTTCTGCTTTGAAAAAATATATATATTTTTTAAGTTTATGCAAAGAATCACACATTCGGAAGAAAAAATACTGGATCTGGAGCAGGGAATATCTAAATTTAGTGCTGATTCTGCAGCTGATTTCTCATGTGCCCTTGAACAAGTCACTTTCCCTCTCTCATTCTCTGTGAGCATGGGGGTTTGAACTAAATGGTCCCCAGGGTCCTTTGCAGGTGTACATGCTAAAGGTCTCTGAGCCTAGACAGGCATCAGGCCTTTTCCCCAACCTGTTCTTGTGAAAGAATGTATAATAACAGCCAGCATTAAGTAGAGCTATCTTTATGCCCTGCACTGTTCCTAGTGCTTTATGTACATGAGTTGTTTATTCCTTACAATAGCCACACTATCCCTAGTCAGCAGATGAGGAAACTGAGGCACAGAAAGGTTAAGAAACTTGCCCAAGGTCACAGAGCTAGGAAGTGGCAAAGGCAGAAATCTGAACACGGGGTCCCTGTTATGCTCAATTGCATTCCCACTCTGTTGCTCACATGTACATATGAACATACATATGTTCCTAAATGCATGCAAAACCCTCAGGCCAGCATGCTGGGCACCTGTTTTCCAGGATCTCAATTCTCCATTTCCATGGATACTTAGATTCCATAGTCAATCACTCTTTGGTCAAAATTCGTCATTTAACTCCTGAAAGTGGTCATTCCCCAAAAGAAAAAGAAAAAGAAAAAGAATACTTAACCTTTAACCCTGACTTGCTTACTTGAGCCTGAGTACACTCAGAAAAGTAGTAGAATGGTTGCGTCACTGTCTGGGACCAGGGACGTGTGTCTTAATCTTACTCTTCATTGTTTCCAGCCTGAAATCTTACAAGACTCCAGACTCGTCACACTGTACCTCACGATGCTTGTCACCTTCACAGACACTTCAACATGGAAAATTCTCCGGGGGAAAGGTCTGTGGGACTTGCTTCAACATCTTCCCCAAATAGCAGAGCTTGGGCACCTTTTTGACTTTGTAAGAAGCATTTTTGCCATCACAGTCCTCGGGGAAGGCCCGAGACCGTACAGACAAAGGTTCCCTTGGCACTTCCCATCAGGTTTCACTGTCGTGTCCAGAATATGTTCAACATCATGTGTTACAGTTGCTCCCTTTTTGTAATTTATGTTAAAGTCATGGTCCCTCTGATCTTGTTTTTTATTACTCCCACAGCACCAAGTGATAATATTTGCTTATTAAGCCTTGTCATTTTATTTGGTGAGTCATTCGGCAGCAGATAATTCTTGTTGGCCATAAAATTTGCATTGTAATGCTCCCTCCTTCCCTGACTATTATACTTAGTTTTATGTTTTTCCTGCAGTCACTTCATTCATCCATTCAATAAATAGCCTACTGTATGCCATATACTGTGCAGGCACTGGAGATACAGAAGAGGTCACTGTCCTGGAGGGACTTTACCTGCTGAACTGTCGCTCACAGAGCTTAGAGTCTAGTGGGGAGACAGACATTAAACAGAAGTCACGTGCATATCCTCTATCACAATAGTGTGAGAAGCGGTGCTCAGAAGGAAGAGCACAAGAGAAATGAGTTTAGTGGGGCAGGGACAACCTTGCCATGCTCTGTGTGGGGCTCAGGCCTTACTGCAGAAGTGATGTCTGAGCTTAGAGCTGTGGGGAGAGTTAGAGTCACAGTGAAGAGGAGGGACAAAACTTGGAAAGCCAAGGAAGCTGTGTGTGCAGAGGCCCCAGGTCAGGAAGGAGGGATTATTTTAAGGTGTTATTGTGGATTCTGGGGAGGATTTAAAACAGGGTGAGTTCTGGGCCCTGCCAAGACCTTATATCTCATTGGAGAGAAGAGGGGCCACAGGGAACAGAAAGTGCCAGACACTTGGAGGGGATTGGAAAAAGTGCTCTAGTTGCTCATAGGCCAGGTGTTGCTTCTGGCTGGGGGAATGCTGGCCCCATCGCCTGAGACGTGACACTTGAGCTGGGCCTTCCAGGAGAGAATTCAGATACGCAGCACCTCCGTGTACTCTGGTCCCAGACCTAGGGAGGTGGGAAGGCAAGCCAGAGAGCATCTCGTTTCCTGTGGCGCTGGGCCTGGGCCATGGCTTTCTGTCCCGCCTAAACAGTTCATGTTGTGACCAGAGATTTGTGTTGTTTTTTTCCTCAGACTTTTTTCTTTCTTTAGGTGAGAGTCTTCGGCCAGCCATGAACCACATTTGTGCAAATATAATGGGACATCTCAATCAGCATGGATTTTATTCTGTGCTTCAGGTCTGTGACTCCATCCCCTAATGTGTGACCTTACCCCCTATTATGCGACCTCACTCTCCGCACCTGAACTTGGGTTTTTATGTTTGGTTTTGGCGTATCTGGTGCCCTCCTCACAGAAATGTTTTGCAGGAAGACTTTAATGCTCAGTGTCCTCTCCTCCCACCCCCTGCCTGAGTCACTTGCTGTTTGTGTAAAGGGAGGTAGTGGCCCTGGGATCCCTTTAATGTGCTATATTTTTGGCTGCAGGTGTAATCCAGTCACTTGAAATTGAAACTGAGGGAGGAGGCCTCAGGCTTGTTCCCTCTGGTTCCTTCTTGGTTGGTGCCTGGAATTAACTTTCTAGCTCTGTGTCCTCAAACAGCCTTCTGTCCACACTGCACCTTTTGTGCCAGCCCATATAGCCAAGGAATGGTCAGAAGCCTAATTGCTGTTTAGAAGGGCTTTGGAATTCTTGAATGTGGGACGTAACATTGATTTAGCCCTTCCTTCTGCCTGGCACTGAGATGGGCTCTGTCCTGACGTGGCTTCATTTGCTCCTCACCACAGCCCTGTGCGGTGGTGTGACGGCTACGGTCATACTGTCAGCAGTTCGTCTCAGTGCGAAGCATCTACTTGACACCATAACTTGGAACTGCTTCTCAAATCTAACCTGTCTTGAAATTTTAAGTCTGGTCTTTTTATTAGCCATTAATTTTTTTAACTGTTTATTGTTTAAAAAAATTAAACATATTTAAAGGTGAGAGGGTGGTATAATGAGCCTCCATACCCGTTACTTTTCTCTCCCCTCGTTTTTAAAAAACATCCCAATGCAATTTTTTTAATCTGAGGCATTCATTTTACTTTTATGCTTCTTTTTCTTACAAACAAATGAATCAAAGTTGGCATTGTTCCTTGACCAGTTGAAATGTTCTTTCCAGATATTGTTAACCCGTGGCCTGGCGAGACCCCGGCCTTGTCTGTCCAAAGGCACTTTAACTGCGGCCTTTTCTCTGGCGTTGCGGTAAGTAGGAAACCATCGCTGAGGGGCTGGCCTGCTCCTGGAGGCTTCCTCCTCTTGCTCCTCTCTTCTCTTGTTCCTCATGTTAAGTGTGGGTCAGCATTTATAGGAAGTACTGGTTTTGGTGGAAGGGCACATCTGTGACTGCCCCTGAGTATTTGCTTTCAGTCAGTCAGGGGCCAAAATAAAGGCCAGAGAGGATGTGATATTTCCATCAGTTAAGAGATGTACAGTATGTAAGATGCTAAATATTTCCTAATAAAAATTACACAGTTCTGAAAACCACCAAGTATAAAAAACTGTGCATATTAACACATCTAGAATATTCTTAAACTGTTGAGAGGAACACTAATTTAGGGAGATGTTAGTAAGATAACTTGATAATCTTAATCCCCAAGATAATAATAACCTGGTCAGACAGCTTGGTAAAGCTCCCTGCTCTGCCTCCTCCTGCTGACCCACAGTGCACCTTAGCACTGAAAGCTTCGGCGAGTCCTGCAATAGCAAGATTCTTTGGGCTCGTGTAACCTGATGTGGCCCCAGACACATCTGAATGTGGAATACCCTTGCCCAGTGTTTAGATGGTGGAGTATGTCTATGAATATCCCACTTAATCATTTCTATAGAATACCAATTTGGAAAATGATGGTCTAGAGCAGGGGTGGGGAACCTTTTTTCTGCCAAGGGCCATTTGGATATTTATAGCATTTACAGGCCGTATAAAATTATCAACTTAAAAATTAGCTATGAAAAAAACTCATGGAATTATTGAATTTTGAGTCCTGCCTGCAGTTGCCTTGGCAGGGCCAGACCAAATGATTTTGCCGGGCATATATGGCCTGTGGGCCGGATGTTCCTCACCCCCCCTGCTCTAACCACTGAGCACACCTGCCAAGGCTGGATGAGCCACATTTTAAGTGCTCAGGAGCCACATGTGGCCAGTGGCTAGTATATTTTACAGCACACCACTAGAAGCTAGACCCTCATCACAGAGGAATAGCATTAACCAGTTATGCTGAAATTAGTTATAGGATTAGAATAAATCATCTAGCAAACAATCATACTTCCTTCACACTTTGAAAGAAGTTACCTAGAGGTGTATTTAATGAGTCATAACATCTAGGTACAAACAGGTTTTCCTAGTAGCAGATGTACTGCAGTTACCTTTCCTGAATCACCTTCTGGGGCAGCTCGTTTCAGCAGGATCGCCCACTCTCTTCTGTCAGAGACAGTGAAGGTCGACACACAGATGCCTGGGCTCTGGAGTTCAGGAGCAGTTCTGCTGCTGCCTCCGTCTCCTGAGAGCACAAATCTTTTTTTCCATTCCAGCATCCTCCACGATATGGTTGTAATTACACAATGTGTGTAATTCACATTGTGATTTACCAAGAGGATCACATCGGATCATTCCACCACATTTCTTCTTTAAGAATTGAACAGCATCCATTATTTTAGGTGTTATTCTATGTGTCACAATCCAGTGACTCACTTCTAAAGGCCAAGCTGCTTGAAAGCCTTTTTCTTAAAAAGTACACCTTTCTCCCCCTCCGAATATTTGTATGCAATTGAACACGACCAGGACCTTTTAAAACAAGATATTCAGTTGTTTTGTCATTCAGGGATATACTACTGAAAGTATATAAAATCTATAAGTGATAACATTTAGACATGATCACCAAATCCTATAATACAGATAGCTAATGTTCATGGGTCACACATTGTTTTAAGACGTCTACACATATTAACTGACTCCTTACCACATTCTCTTATCTCCATTTTATAGATGAGGAAACTAAGGCCCAGAGAGGTTAAGCCACTTGTCGTTGGTAACACAGCAGCAAGTAAAAGGGCCAAGAATTAAACTCAGGCCATCTGACTCCAGAGCCCACACTCATTATTCATTTTTTTTGCTTCACATGTTGGACACATTTTTGTACTCTAAAAACTATAAATTTCTTTAAGTAATGGTACATGGGAACCTTCCCAAACTCATCCTGTTTGACTTATTATCCAGGCCCCCTGTTTATCCAGGTACATGTACCTGCTGGCCCTGGTTCTGTTTTTACCTGTGTGCTGTCCTGCTCCCTGGTTGCAGCGTGAGCACTCTGTTGGCTGAGATGATGCGTTAAACTTCTTTTACCCTCCTCCCCTGCTGTGCGTAACAGAATGGATGTGTGCCCTGTTAAAGTACAGCTAGCAGTGCATTTGTCAGGATGAGGGGGCTTAAAGAGCAACCACTACAAGTAGGCTAAAGAAAGATTTCGATGACCTCATGTCAGTAAAACTTCAAAACTGACTTTTCATAGCTGTGTCCCATGACTGTACTGTCATTGACTCAACCATTCCTTTAGTGAATGTCCCCATTTTCAGTCTCTAGTTTTTCTAGAAGTCCTGGGCAGCATAATTTCAAGAGATTTGGGGGCATTGGTAGGTTCACATGCAAACCTGTCTGAGTAAGGCGATCTATCTGTCTAGCCCTGTGATTGCTGCACAGTTTTCAGACAATCTGATCCGGCCATTCCTCATCCACATCATGTCTGTGCCAGCTCTTGTGACTCATCTCAGCACAGTGACCCCTGAGGTAAGTGGGCTCTGTGAGTTTCCCCAATTCTATTTTTGCCTTAGAAATTAGAACGTAAAATGTTTCCTCTGTTAATTCCCACCTCTTCCCTGATTTTTCTTCTACATCAGCAGCCACTGTAGACACACTTTTGTTAGTAGCCCAAAGAAACAGGTTCTCATCTTTGTTCATTTTCTTCTTGGTGATCAATAGCATGTTTGGCTACTGGGGGATGATCTGCAGGTGGTCAAGTTTATGCTGTAATGGGAAACTCTTCCTATCAGCTTCCGCTTTAACAGTCTGCAATTGTTTGCAGCGCCTCACTGTTTTAGAATCTCATGACATGCTTCGTAAATTCATCACATTTTTAAGAGATAAAGATCGATGCCGTGATGTCTGTGAAAGTTTAGAAGGATGCCATACGCTGTGTCTGATGGGTGAGTATCTGTGGTGGGAGAGTGATTGTGTTCTGGGCATCAGGAAAAGCCCAAGTGTTTTTCTGGAGATCACGAGCTGTTTTTAGTAACAATTAGAAGTGCTTACAATAAAAAAAACATGTAATCAGTAGACAGTTAAAATAGGCTTGTAAAATTGAAAATAGCATGGGAAATAGATCAACTGGGCAAACTGCTTGAATGACTGTAAATGAATGTTAAATTTCAGCCCTTAGCTTCCTGGCAGCCAAGGGAAAATGGGAAAGTGATGAGTTGCCTGGATAATTCTTATCTTTGGGAGAAGGGAGGGCTCAGTTGGGTAGGGCCTAGATTAGAGTAGGACCTGCATCATTTTTACTACGTTTTCATTGTAGATGAAAGGGTTTGTGGATAGAAGGATTTGAAAACAGCAGACCTACAGTTCTCGCTGCCTCATTTATTTCACATAGAAAAGGGTTCTTGGGGCTAAATTTTAAGGGAGTCCTCACACAAGGCATGTTAAATAACTTTGGCGAACTTCGAATAACTGGTTTCCCAGGAAATTCAGATATTTTTCAAAAGGTCATTTCTCATTAACCATTGGTTTTCGAATGTTAGTGTAATATTAAAATATCACTTGCCCTTTGTGCCAGACATTCTACATGTTACTTTAGACATCAAGAGTGGGGGTTGTTATTCCAGTCTTACAGATGAGCAAACAAGGTTCGAAAGGTGGGTTGAGGGTCATACAGTTGGTCTGTGGCAGAGCCAGGATTGGAAGCCAGGTCAGCCTAGTTCTTAGCCCTGCACCGCACTGCAGCCCCAACACTGACAAATGCCCCTCTGTGTGGAATTCCTTCTTGCACATAGATGTGGCTGCCTGAGCCCCAGGTAGAGAGCAGGGCTGGGAGGTGACGAAGCGTGTCTGCCTGGGCGCAGTGCACTCAGTCTTATCCCTTTGCAGGCAACCTCTTGCACTTGGGCTCCCTCAGCCCCAGAGTGTTAGAGGAGGAGACGGATGGGTTTGTGAGTTTGCTCACCCAGATGCTGTGCTACTGTCAGAAGTACGTGTCCCAGAAGAAATCCAACCTGACCCACTGGCACCCTGTCCTCGGCTGGTTCTCCCAATCTGTGGATTATGGGTGAGTCCTGGTGGCAAATCCTGTCTTTCCTGCCTTCTCCTGCCTCTCTCTCACCACCTTTCCTTTCTTTCTCTATTTTAGCTTATGTTGTTCTGTTTCTTATTACAAAAGTAATATATAGTCATTGTATAAAATATAGATATGAACAAAAGGGAATAAAAACCATCTCCTAACACTACTATGCTAAGACAATCCTTGTGCACATCCTTTCTTTCTTTCCTACCAGTTTTTTTCACAAAACGAGATCATATTAATTTGTATTTCGTTCTTTTCATGTAGTAAATATGAACTTTATCTATTAATATTATCTTTTCTTTGTCAATATGATTTTGTTGATTGCCTAGAGTGTCATATTTTGGAGAAACTAAATAAGGCACATAATTTAAAGGGAATAGAAGTCACCCCAGATCCTTCTCAAGAGGTGGAATATAAATTGTAAAATTTTTAATCAAGAACGCAAAAAAACATTTAAAAAACACTCACTAGACTAGACTAGAAAGAAGATGGCGATGAAGCAAGGTGGCGCTACCAATTTAAAATGTTTACCCTGGGCCGAGACAAAGCAGGTCTCAGGGTCTAAGGCTGCTGAGCTGCTTATCTGTTTTCCTGTTCGCATATCTGCCTGAGGCCTGGGATCCCTGCTGAGTGTTCTTGAGGCAGAAACCCAGGGCCAGGGAAGGAAATCCCTGGGTTTTCTCCCTTTTCCTTATACCTGAGTGACATCCTGTTAAAAAGACTGATTGCCAGCTGGCGACCAGTGTGCTGCTGGAGACTGAAGATGGAGGAGTGTGTGTGTTGGGCATCGGGATATTGTGGCAGAGGGTGGGCAGACTAGCACCAGCTGAACAGCCTGGTCCCAGCTGCCCTCCAGTTCGCTGGAGGGACGTTGGACAAGTCACTTCACCTCACTTTTCTCATCTGAAATATGGGGGTAGGGGTGTCTCAAATGAGATTGTGTCAGAGCCTGCCGCAGGCCCGGCCCATGCTCAGTGAGACCATTATAGGGTCTTGAGCAAGGGGGTGATGAAGGCAGATCTCAGGGTATGAGTGATGCTGGGGTGCAGTGCGAAGTGAAGAAAGGGGCACTTGAAGGCAATGGGGCTCTGAGGAGACTGGAGAGTCAGTGAGGTTTGTGGGCCGGGCCTGCAGCCTACTGTGAAGAGGAGGACAGCACAGCAGGCGTGAGATGGCTTTGTCAACTGAGTGGTAAACAGGATGGAATTAGGATGAAGAGCAGGTAAAGGGTGACTGTGACATGTTAGCTTGGGGACCTAGGGAGAGCAGTAGTCCTGTTGGCAGCACAGGAAGTCTGGGTGGAGTGACGGAAGAGAAAGAGGCCAGGCCTCGGCTGCAATTTGTGGGTCCCCTTTTTAAATAGTTATTATTAACTTATTTACCATGTCAAGTGGTAGACCGTAGCTATACTTCCAGGTGGAAGGCCCCTTATGGAGCCGCATGGGCTGTCCCTGGCCATTTGCCAGGTGGAACTGACACACGTGGTCTTCTTTTCTCTCCTAGCCTTAACGAGTCAATGCCCTTGGTCACCAGACAGCTGCAGTTCCTGTGGGGGGTGCCTCTGATCCGTATCTTCTTCAGTGACATCCTGAGCAAGAAGCTGCTGGAGAACCAGGAGCCGGTGGCCCACGTGCAGCCTACCTCCCCGCAGAACGTGCTTCCAATGAAGAGTGAGTGGCTGGAGCAGACCTGGCCCGTGGCTCTGTTGGGTGGAAGTGCAGCTTCTTAGTGTTCCAGGGTGCCTGTCTCCTCTGTTCCGTGACGCTCTACCTTCTCCCACAAAAATTTGAGACTGCTTAAATCAATTTTATATTTAGCAAAACAGACAGTCCTTAGGAATAGAAAACGAGGACCTGAGAAATAGAAATAGAAATAGGTGAACAAAATCAAGGTCATGTACAGAGAATGTCCACTGATAAATGTTCCACGAGGCCACTGTGGTTTTCTCTGAACTTCCACTTGGCTCTGAATTTCTAGTAGCCAAAATGAAAAGGGACTTGGGACCCTTCCTTCTCATAAATAGGAGAACCTGTTTCTTGGGGGAAATTGAGCTGCTCTGAGTTCCTAATCATAAAAGAAATCTCCCATGTGGGACTCCTGATAAGGGGGACACTGGGTACTGACCCGGCTACCAGCTTAGCAGTGTCCCCACCACAGAACTGATAATGTTTTCTATGGAAAAGTTTCTTGTTTCCCGATCTGGTGAAAGTTAGGGAAATGCCATTCACACATAATTCAGTGGAATTACCTGCCAGCAGCCGATTTCCAGGTTCAGGTGGCTTTTCCTCTGCCAGCCACTGTGCTGCAAAGTCCCATCTTGTAGCTATCAGTGAGCATGGGCTCAGCGAATAGAACTTCAGCAGGATGTAAATGGGAAGCTTTAAAACAAAAGTAGAGTACAGCCCCAAGCTGAATATCAGTACTTGAGGTTGACACCCCTTCCATCTAAAAGCACAGAAAGTTGGGGATCAACCATGTCCCCCGAATTTCCCCCGCTTCCCCTAATACAGTCCTCGGAATTTTTACCTTTGTGGGTTCTGAAGTTAAGTGGTACAGTAAAAGGGTCCCATGTAAGAACCAGATTGCCTGGCTGCTTCTCAGAAATTTTCTGATTCTGAAGCCTTCTTTGGGTTTTACCTAAAAACCTGTTGTTAATGTGTTTCTAATTTATCCCAAAGAGATGACTTGGATCAAGCAGCAGCGCCACCGTCTGGCTGTGGCTGTAAATTAGGAGTTTTGTTGAAATGCTCTTCCCTTTCCAGGGTGGAACCTGGCAGATGGCTGAACTTCGAGCTTCCGTTCACATGTTCCTTCTTCTCTCACTGTCAGATCTCCTGAAGCGTGCGTTTCAGAAGTCGGCATCAGTGCGGAACATCCTCAAGCCTGTCGGGGGAAAACGCGTGGACTCTGCGGAGGTGCAGAAGGTTTGCAACATCTGTGTCCTCTACCAGACCTCACTGACAACCCTGACCCAGATCCGGCTGCAGATACTAACAGGTGTGGAGCCTGAGGCGTCTTCCTCTGTCACTCACATTTGGCCGATGGTTTTGCTTGGAACAAGTTGATTTTCTTTTGGCTTCCTTGAAGGAGGGTATTTTGGGGCCATTCTTAGAGTCCCATTAGTTCAACAGCTCAAACTAATCTCAATCCTGGCACTTCCAGATTGTTCCTGTGACCAGACTCTTTATTTTCATTATGAAGTACAATTTGCTTTTAAAAAGTTACTACTTTTTCTGAACAGAAAACTAGAAAAGACAAGGAAGCAGAAAAAAGAAAACTTAAGCCGCTCTTAATCCCACAATCCAGACACAACTACTTGTGCCTGAGCGTGCTACTTGTATGTATATTTAGGTTGAAATCTGTAGTTTTATCTTTCCCTTTCCGTTAGTCACCTTATAAGCATTTTATCATGTCGAAAATTCTTCAAGAGCTTCATTTATATAGGCTGCATAATATGTCATTGCATGGATATGCCCAACATTTTCCTTTTAGCTGAGTGAGGAGGAAAGTCCCCTCTGTGAGCAAAGAATTGGGCATCAGGAGCCGCTAAGTGGCAGTGCGGGAGTTCTGATGAGTTGCTGTCATGAGGACAAGAAGCCTGTAGGCCGTGAAGCTGTTTACTGCATAAAGGATTAAGAATTCCTCTGCTGCATTGTATAAGTTGGTGCTGCTTCTCCCTTTCACACTCAAGGCTTCATCTTCACGTGTCCACAGAGCACCTGTGTGTGCTGGGCAAGGCTACAGAGGTGAATAAGACGGCCACTCTCTGTGTCCCCAAGGGGATTATAATCTAGAAGGTGGAGACCAATCATCAGCAAGGGGAAAATATATTTAACTTAATGATGGGCACTATGACAGTAAAGATAATGAGAGTGTTGGCTTGGCCTAGAGCAGGGTTTCTGAGCCTCAGCATGGTTGACACTTTGGGCCAGGTGATTCTTTGTTGTGGGAGCCTCCCCGTCCATTGTAGGATGTTTAGCATCCCCTGGCCCCTACCCACAGGTGCCGGTAGCACCTTCCCCTGCCCTCTAGTTGTGACAACTGTACCTGTCTCCAGGCATTAGCAAATCCCCCTGGGGGGCAAAATCATCCCTGGCTGAGAAGAGCTGAACCAGTGTAGTGATGGAGAAGGAAGCAGGATTTATCGACATGTTTCAAAGGTACATTGGATCTGGAGGAGTGGGGCCTAAAAGTTTCAGAGAGGATTCCAGAGTTTTGGCCCCAGCAGCAGTGAGGATGGTGGTGCCATTTGCCGACCAGGGGATGACCGGCTGGGGCAGGGCTTGTGGGACTTGGAGAGTTCTGTTTTGGCTGTGATGAGTTTAAAGTGCCTGCTGGACCTGCAGTGGAGGTTCCAAGCAGTCATTTGAGAGTACTCCATTGAGGCATGAAAAAGGGATGGCCTTGGGCCTAGGGCAGTTTCCCTGAGGAGAGTGCAGAGGGAGAAGAGAAGGGGCCCAGACAGGCCTGAGCACCCCAGCACTCACTATGAGGGCTTGGGAAGTATATTGAACTGGATGCTTTTGCTGCCTGTGTTCACCTTTTTAAAGATGACCATAAATTTAAGCATCCCCCATTGTCCCAATATAAGAATCCAAAAAGAAGTTTTTTGGCCAATTTGAAGGTGTATACTTTTAAGAATGATGATAAACTAGTTTAAAAGTGTCTGTATAATATCCAATCTATTAGTTTGTCTATGTACACATTAGATTATAGACAATATACTAATTTTTAAAATACTGCTGTTTTTCTGCTCTCAAAATCTTACTGGCTGTGTGATTTTGAGCCAGTTAACCTCTCTGGTCTTCACTTCCCCACTCCAAAAATGGAGGTAACATTGGGTTTCACATTGGAAAGAAGATAATACGTATAAAGTACCTGGAATAGTACCTGGCACATAGATAATAAGCACCCATTACATGTTTGCCATTAGCATGATTCTCATGGTGATGATGATTTCTTAGTAATTGCACCTTGTTTCTCTCACACACTGAATGGTCACTACTAGGTGTGTTTTGTTTTCCTGGTGGGTATGGAAATAATGGACCAGATGGAGCCCCCGCCTGAAGCTTGGGTTTCTCTATCCTTTCCAGGTCTCACTTACCTTGATGACCTGCTGCCCAAACTGTGGGCATTTATCTGTGAGCTGGGGCCCCACGGCGGGTTAAAGCTCTTCTTGGAATGCCTCAGCAACGACACCGAAGAGTCCAAGCAGCTCTTGGCCATGCTGATGCTGTTCTGTGACTGTTCCCGGCACCTCATCACGTAGGTTGACTGCTGTGGTCCTGAGCTCCTTTCCTAGAATGTGAAGAAACCAAGTTACAGTATCAGTAAGGAAGCGGTTACTGATGTGATTACTGCTCGCCTTTGGGCCCACAACTTGCTTTCATAAATAACGTTTTAAAAGCATTAGATGAGGAAGCATTTATAGAGTACGGGGCATGTCGTAGGGGTTCAGCAGTTGTTAGTTCCCATCCTCGGAGCTTCGTCAGTACCACTGCCTGTGAGCTTTGGGGTTTCCTGTGTCTGGGTCCAAATTACTTCGGCCATTTACGCACTGTCTTGGGTAGTTTACTAGAAAACTTCAGAGCCACGGAGCCAATGTGCAAAACTTGGCTCTGCCGCTTACTGAGGTGCACTGAGCAATGGAGATAACATGACCAGTGTGATAGGAGTAAATGAGAAAGGGAATGTCAAGTGCTTAGTACAGTGCGTGGTGCAGAGTGAGAAATGAACAAGTGTTAGCCCCATTCAGCCCCTCCTTTAAGCTAACGTGTCTGCTGTGTATCTGGTATTTTCATTCCACTTTTCCCCTAAAGGGCCATGAAGAATTGTAAGATAGGATGGATCTCCGGCAGTTATGTTCAGGCTAGAAGATGTTGGCAGGAGGGGATCAGGGACTTGTAGATGGCAGACTGGGTAAGAATCATGGAGGGAAGGCTCAGTGAGCAGTTGGAGGCAAGAGCAGGGGTCTGTAGCTGCCGGTGCAGATACCCTGAGCTGCTGGGTCCAGGGTGACCCAAAAGTGAATCATGTTCTAAAGTGAATGGAGCAGGGTTAGGATATTTTCAGATAGAGCTGTATCTTAAATGGTTTATTTATTCATATATTCTTCCAGACAGTATTCATTTACTCATAAGTACTTCTCAAGAACCTGCCTACTAAGTGCCACTAGTTTCTGTTGTAGATGCCAAATAAGAGACCACAGCTTCCCTCAGCAGACACAGACTCCCAGTCAAGATTCCTTGATATTCAAGCATGATTTCTGGCCCAAATTAAAGTGTCACAATCAAATCCCTCTAAGTAAAAGAAATATAGAGTGGAGCTTATTGTTTTTTCTTAATTGTATTTTTAATTTTTTACTATGGACAATTTCAAGTCAATAGAAAGAATATAGTACAGTGAACCCTCATGTGCCCATCACCAGCTTCCGCAGTTAACTCATGATCAGTCTTGCTTCATCTGTACCCCCACCCACTCTCCTCTCCCTCATTATTTGAAGCAAATTCTAGACATTTATTACTTTACCTATAAATTTTACAGTCAGTATCTAAAAGATAGTACTTATTTCTTAACCTTATTTTGTCTTCTAAGAAGGACAGATCTCATTTTTTCCCCTTTTCTCAGTGGACATTTGTGAATAATTTTCTGTCTGATTTAGGATCCTTGATGACATTGAAGTTTATGAAGAACAAATTTCATTCAAACTGGAAGAGCTGGTCACCATCTCCTCTTTTCTGAATTCCTTCGTGTTTAAGATGATCTGGGATGGAATCGTAGGTAAGGTAAAGATGGCGGCCATCATTCAGTTGATGCTACGGGCTGGGAGGCCAGAGTCAGTAACAACAGCCACTTCTTCACCTTATTGTCTATCAGCGTTAACTGAAAATGCACATTTCTTTGCCTAATTAGAAGTTTTCTCTCTTCACTCCCTGTGACCACTTAAGACAGTGGTGTGATTAAAGAAGTCTGGTTCTCCCATGTGCTTCTGAAGATTTGCTTGCGATAGGAATTATTAGTGATGATAAATTTTGCCCCAAATCTCCTTTTGATTCTTTGAGTTGATTTTTATCTTTGAGAAGATAAAATGTGGGCCAGCTAACATCTCATATTGGAGTCCACCTCCTGATGTGTTTCTAGTGGTTCAGTACAAAGCCCCTTAGGTTAAAAAGGTCCTTGGATGACATACTAGTGGGAGGCAGCGTGAGTGATTGTGCCTAAAAGATACTCAGGTCCTATAGACACTTCAAATATAACCAGGGTGCCTTTTAATTCTCTTGGTTCCATGTAGAATTCAGAGTGGGGGGGAGGGAGATCTTGATGGGACTTGGTGACAGAGCTGTCCTTTCGGCTCCTCTCCAGTTCTGGTCAGGTGCATGAGTGTGACTTTCCTGCTTGTGTGCCCCACAGAGAACGCCAAGGGTGAGACCTTGGAGCTGTTCCAGTCCGTCCACGGGTGGCTGATGGTGCTGTATGAGAGGGACTGTCGGCGGCGCTTTGCCCCTGAGGACCACTGGCTGCGGAAGTGAGCACCAGGGGTGGGGAAGTGGGTTTGTAGAAACAGTGTCCCCTCTGTCACACTGCCGTGCGGCAGAGTTGCCCAAGTGCTCTGCGCTCCTGTTCCAGAACAGAGAGGAATTTGTCCCTCTCCTTACTTTTATTTGCATAAGGAGAGCTGTTGTTCCTGTGAAGCACCTGTCGAGACAGATCACCCAGCAGTCGCTTCAGTTAAAATATGCGTACTCTGAAGGTGGTTAGAGCTCATTATAGTGGCAAAGTCAGGTCACATGTAGCAAATGTTTCTATCCAAACTGGGAAAAAGAAAAGTTTTCAGCTGAACTCAGCAACACAATATGTTAGATAAATGCTATTTATTAAAAATCAGGTATTAGCAGGATAAAAACTACAACTAGGTCTTTTTGGGGGATGGGGTTGGGGAACCCTCTTGCAACAACTAAACGTAAGATCACATTCAAATTGTTTTATCAGTGACATGTCAGCTCTTGTGTAACTCTTGAAGTTGTGGCACTAGAGCAGGACTGATGAACTGTTTCCATAAAGGGCAGACGGTAGACACTTTAGGCTTTGCAGACCAGACAGGCTCTGTTGCAACTACTCGACTCTGCTGTGATAGAGTGAAAACAGCCAGCGACAGTACATAATGAATGAGTGTGGTTGTGTTCCATTAAAACTTTTTACAAAAATGGGCGGCAGGCTGCATTTGGCTGGCAGGGTGTAGTTTGCCAAGAATTTTTTGTTTTGTTGTTTTAATTATCCCAAACCCATGTCTCTCTCTTTAAGGGATCTAAAACCTAGTGTGCTCTTCCAAGAACTGGACAAAGACAGAAAACGGGCACAGCTGGTCCTGCAGTACATCCCTCATGTCATTCCTCACAAAAACGTGAGTCACACTCAGAGCCCTGCTCCTCATGGGAATGCAGAGCCCTGTCTGGTCTCCCCTTGACTCCTGGAAGGCTGGTGTTGTCTTGGCCGCCTCTGCAGCTCTGCTTCTGCATGTGCTCTCTCTGCCCCATACTAGTTAACCCGGATGTGAAGCTCATCTTCTGCATCGTGTTCCATAAAATGGCACCCCTTGTTCAGGAGATCATGCTAAAGATTTGGGGTCACAGGAAGCAGTCATGCCACATGTCCCCACACAAATTAAATACCCATTTCTGAAAGTCTTCAGTCTCCCCACCATAGAAGAGGGAGGGGAGACTTCACCTGAACCACCATCCTCCCCCTGCTCTCTCCCCTGCATGTGGGCCTGGAACCCCAGGAGCATTTGACACTGTTCAGAGCACTTCAGTCCTTATTTCTAGACTCATGAACTAGCTTTACTGAAAAATGGCACCAAATACATCTCTCCTTTTCAGGAGGCTGTTGGCAATTGCTTTTTCTGTTACAGCCATATTTACTGCGTAAGTTAATATAAACGATCAAATGAAATGCACTAGCCTCCCTTTGTATATGATTAATCTTTTATTACTACTGTTATTCTTGTTACTATTCTTATTTGTATATAACAAAGTCCTTGACTTTTGGGGGCACTCCCATTTTTAAAAAGTCAGCTGCGGTTGGATTTATTTTTTCATTCAGCTGACATTATTTGAATGCTATTACAGCAGTGATTCTCAAACCCAGGATGGGGCAGAGGGTCAGGGCTTGCCTAAAGCAGCTTATCAGAATCTCAAGAAAGGGGAGAGAAGGTTCTCTTCAAACAGTAATTGAGAAATATTACCAGTGGGACCACGGCGTGCTTGAGGGCACAGAGGAGGCAGATAAAAGGTCAGGAACCTTTATTCTATAGGGCCATTTTAAAAAATTCTGACAGTGAAAAAAATTGCCTTTGAAATGTTTCTGTGTTTTGAGTTTATAATATTGATTTCCTTTAAAGCTGGCCTGGCTATATAAAGCCGCCTCTGAGATTTGTCTTGCTGCCAGGTTTTTATGGTGGATTATTGACTGAACGAGGAGAATTATTTCTCCACGACCATTCTTAACTGGACTCTAGCAGCAGCCAGACCACCCTTTCTGGAAGGAACCTTTATTACTTGGCATGAATTCAGCTATATTTCTAATTCCTAAGAGTGTTTTGGGGAATGTTTACTGTTCCCTCAAGTCACTTTTAACCTACGGAAGCATCCCATTCTGATTGCATCGTGTGTGACTTAAATTTCATTAACCTTGTACAGTACGTTTTAGGGAATCATTAGTCGTTGACCCTGTCTCTGGTCTCACCTTTGCTCATTTCAGAGAGTTCTCCTGTTCCGAAACATGGTTACCAAGGAGAAGGAGAAACTGGGGCTTGTGGAAACCAGCTCTGCCTCCCCGCACGTCACTCACATTACTATCCGACGGTCTCGGATGTTGGAGGTGAGAAACCCACAAGGACTGTGCTCTGTGAAATGCGGGAGTTCTAGTGGATGAACTACCGCCTCTGAACTGTTCTTGTCACTCCTTGATCTACTGGCACTGAAATCAAGGCTCTGGGAGCAGGAAAGGGGCCGTTTGTCTTGTTTCCTGCTCTGAGAGCTGCTTGATTAAATACGTCCTCAGTGCCAGGGACCCGCAGTGTAATAGTCCTTTCCTTTTCACCAGGAGGGCCCTTGGGCTAGACCATCAAACACTTGGTGCCTCTTTAAATGAGGACAGGAAGTGTGGTGTGCAGATCTTCTCACATCTGGGCAAGCTCCTTTTGTCCCCCAGGCACTTTGTCCAGACTCCCAACTATGAACGTGGAGGTTGAGCCATACTGGGAGATGCATTTATCACAGAGCTAGAAGTTCTTTGTAGACATAAACTGATGAGATGCAAGGGAAGTGGCCCACTGTAGCCAAAGCCAGCATCCAGGGTTACTACTCAGTGGCAACTTCATGTGAATTAGAAATAGGTGCCAGTCCTCAGAACACTCCATGTATCAGAAAATTGTCATAATATATTGACTTTGTTGGAACAAAACCCTGGCTACCATCTGCTGGAACATTGTCATAGTAAATGCATTTACCTGCAATGTATGCCTTGTGCATGCCACGCCCTCTCCCAGGGTTGTGCAGTGTGCAGCCTCCCAGCAGTGGACTTGGTGACTATGCCCCAAGGACCCATTTCCAGGAGAGGCTTGGCCTGATTTATTTGCCCATCTTGCTCCTTAGACCTTTTATCATACTTCAGCCACAGTCCCTCAGTAGGACATTGTGCAATTCAGGACTATCGTGGGATCCCAGGATAGCACACAGCCTTGTAGCCAGCAGGTGGCAGTGGCTGAAGCCTTTCCTCCCTGCATGTGTTCATTTCCTGCCTGGTGTTCCTACTGAATTAGGAGGGGAAGAGTCGCTTATTCAGTTAGCAGTGTTATGATCTGGTTTATTAGAACATGAGAGCCCAGGGCCTTTGCTTGATTTGGACACAGGGGCATCAAAAAGCTGATATTAGACTCATGGTATCCAAGGCTTTTTTTCTGTTTCTTGTCTGGTTTGTACTGAAGGTGGCGCTTCTGTATTAGGCATCAGGTGTTAGTACCACGGGAAGGTGTTCCTCACAGAGGGGGAACTGGGGCTGGAACTTCAGCATTTCAGAACTGGCAGGAACCTTAGACATACTTACCCAACTTTTTCCCCTCACTCTGTCAGTAGCAGAACTAACGCCAAAGAAATTCAGGTTCTCAGTCAGGGTCACTCGGATATCAGGCCCTGAAGGCACTGAAGAACAAAGCCAACTCTCCATCCCCAGGTCAGGGTTCTGCGTTTGCTCATTGAGATGCACTAGAGAGGAGGGATGTGACCTCCCACTCACCTTCCAAGGGGCAAGTTCTAATCCTCGAGTAATGACACCAGAACCTACCATGCAGTTGGGTATGTCAGGGGAGGCAGGAGGCAAATTCCTCTCTACGACTTTTCAGAGAGGAGTTCATATTAGGGCTGATCAAGCCAGATGGAAATTTGAGTCCAGCAAACATTCCTTGGGCACCTGCTGGGGGCTGGTCCACATGCTGAGTGCTTTCACATATACCTTCTCGTTGAATCCACGTAGCTCAGACACCTGCCAAGTCAGGGAGGCATCATTTTAAAGCAGAGTGGAGGAAATCCTGCCAGCAAACAGGAGCACGTGCATATTCTCCACCAGTCCCCAACTCAGCGCCAAGATAATTGTCTGAAATTTAGGCAGAATGGCTTAAATGCTGCAGCAGCTGCATGGTGACTTCCTGTTTGTCCCTTCTTTTCATCTAGCGTAATGGTTCTCAAACTTCATATGCGTAAAGGTACTTACCAGGATTGTGCACGCAAAGTCATGTTCCTGTTCCTTCAGATGACTTGGGGGACTTCAGAGTAATTTTTTCTGTGCTCACTATGGAGCCTAACCCTGAATAAGACTGGGAGCCACAGGGGAAATGTGCTCAGCTGGAAGCCAGCAAATGTTCCCCAGAACAGGTTTTGCCAGACTGGCCCCATTTTCTTTGCAACAAGGGGCCAGAGTGGCATGTGAGTGGATGCTGTGGAGTTGGTCTCTAATGTCAGCACAATGTCTGAGAGCACTGCAGTTGTGACTGAGAGGGAAAAAGGTGGGGTGGCCTCAGTAGGATGTTGTGGTTGATCCACTATTTATGTGACAGTATCTAAAGACATAGGTTTCACCCTGGTGAATGGGCCCCATGTTGGGTAAAAGGACTCCTCCCTGGGTCCTGTCCTGTTCAGCATTATGTTTTATAGTCACTGAAATGAAAACCTAAGTTTGCTTATCAGCATCCACATGCCAGAGGTATGTGCATTAGATGACAGAATGAGGAGCCAGGAAGACCTCAACAGATTATAATCCAGAGACAGACTAAACAAAACGATTTAGCAGGAGAACTCTGAAGTTGTGTCCGAGGGTTCTGGGCAGGGGAGCTGTGCTCAATGACTGTGTCTTGAGAGAGCTGGTTGTAAGCTAGAAGCTTGCTGAGGCTTCTCCCCTCTGCTCCTGCCCTCTTCCAGGCCCAGCATCACTCCTGCACCCCGTCTCCCTGCTGTCTGCCTTGTCCCCTGCATCCATCTGCTCTGCTGCCAACAGAAGGATCCTTCTGAGACAGAAAGCCAGCCATGTTTCTCCTTGTATAAACTCTTCTGTGGCTCCCCATTGCCCTTGGGATATAATTTAAATTCCTCAGCATGACTCACAAGGCCTTTCATAATCTGGGGAAAGGTACCAGGAGTTGAAGGTGGAGGGTATTTTTACTTTTCATCTTCTAGCTGTAAGTTTGATTGATTGATTTTTACCATGAGCTAAAAGATACTCATAGCATTAAGTAGAGAGGGTGAGATCTTGTCCAGGTTTCTTCCATTCTTTGTCTGATGGCTGAAAGCTCCTCATGACTCATTTTGTCTAATTTCCTGTCTCACTACTCTGCATCCTTTTGAGAGTAGTCTTCCCTTGCCAAAGAGTGGTAAAGTCATGTCCCCCAAAATGAATTTTCCTTTTAATAGGCTCTCATTTAAAAGCAGGTGAGAACTGCTCTTCTTATGCATCGGTGTGTCCTGACTCATGTTTATTACACTGGGAAAGCTTTGCACAACAGAGAAGCAGCCTTGAGGGGGAAGCCCAGAATTGTGCAGCAGGCCTTGGGTTCCTAATGGGCTGTAATTCTGCCTTTGGCAGGATGGCTACGAGCAGCTCCGGCAGCTCTCCCAGCATGCCATGAAGGGCGTGATCCGCGTGAAGTTTGTCAATGACCTCGGGGTGGACGAGGCAGGGATTGATCAGGACGGTGTTTTCAAGGAGTTCTTGGAAGAGATCATCAAGAGGGTATTTGACCCGGCACTCAACTTGTTCAAGGTACTTAAGGGGAAGGAGAGTGGGGTTGACAACAGCCAAATTTGAGGTGACAAATGAGAAGTGAAGGACTGGGCTTGCTCATTACAAGGCTTTTAACCTCTCTGCCTTTATCCATCTTTTTGCCTTGCAGACAACCAGTGGGGATGAGAGACTCTACCCTTCGCCCACATCTTACATTCATGAGAATTACCTGCAGCTCTTTGAGTTTGTGGGCAAGATGCTGGGGAAGGCCGTGTATGAGGTAGGCATGTTAAGGAGCATTGAACTGGAAAGGAAAATAAAATGTGGGAAGTACCATGGGCTTTATATGCATTTATGTGATCAGACCTAGCCATGTAAACTACCTATCATCAGGATAAAGTCAAGGAAAGGACAGGAGCCAAGATTCCTATACAGAAATATTTGGTGCTTTCCCTGTGTCATCTCATTCAATCCTCTCAACAGTCCTGTGTGGCTGCAACTGTCCTGTTTATATAAGGATGAGAGAACCAAGGCTTCGAGATGGCACTTATCCAGAGTGTCATCGCTGGTTCAGCAGTAGAATCCAAATTTGAACCCAGGCCAGCCTGAGTCCTAGACCAGCCCCCTGCCTCCCTGAGGGGTGAGGTGTGGTGTGCCAGAGCCAGATCTCCATGTGGGAATTTGGTCCCGGTTGTAGGCAAGCAGCATTTTATGGGGTTTGGTAGCTACAACAATTGTTAAAAAAATCTTTTGTTATTTAAGTGAGTGCTTCGACGTGAACCAGAGGTGCTTGGGAGATCCCTACAGACTAGGACATAAAAGTTGGACATAGCCCATAGCTGCTGGTTAGGACTGGGCCTCCCTGGCTAGCTACGTGATTGCGCGTGCAGGTTGCTTCCCTTCTTTAGGTCACTGTTCGCATCAGCATAGTGGGGCTAATAGAAGCTACTTTATTGGATCACTGTAGATGGTAAGTGAGGGAATACAGGTAAAACACCTATCTTGCCTTTTACCTGGTCATGGGGAAGTGAAGCTCCTATCCTTGCTGTTATTAAGAGGAAGGGTGTCTGAATTTCCTCTTCTCAGCAGTGTGGATATCTGCAGGCTCTGGTGAGGCCCGATCCCTCTCCACTGAGAGGTGAGCTGGCAGAACTCCCTCTTAGCAGCACTTGACCCTGAGAGTCATGCTCCTCGGGAAGGAAGTCAAGCTGCAGCCTGAGCTTGTCAGTGGCCAGTCTTCATGGCCTTCACAGTGGGCTCCAGGGCAACAGGAGACATATCCCAGGCTCAGGCAGCAAGGAAGTGAGCTACTTGAGCACCACTCATCTCACATCCTGTCAGAAGCCCCGGAGAAGCCAGGATGCCTTCCAAAGGCAAAGAGCCAGAGCTGGGACAGGTGGAGGGAAGGAGGCCGTGCAGGGCGAACATCCTTTGACTCTTACATAATCCATCATCCTCTCTGTGTAAATAGCCTCTGTCCACGGCCTCAGTCCCTGGCCATGAAGCCAGGTATCCCATCTCAGTCCCTGGCAAGACACCCTCCAGTCCTCCTCCTGCTCTGGACTGGTTGGGTAGCCTGGGCTCATGCTCTGTGCTTGTTTTCATATCTTCAGAATGGAGACAATTTCTCACTTGACTCCCATTTAAAAAAAGAAATTCCCATGAGGACCTACCTGGGCATGTGCCATATTTTTCCTTTAAACGTGGAGCTGTGCTGAGACCCAGAAGAGTAGGCCAGCTGAAAAGCATGATCTTGGCTGCTGTGAATGTCCTACCTACTTCCTGGGCCTCATCTCTGTCTCCTCCCTCTCCAACAGCAATAATAATAATACAGATGAAAGAAGTTAGGACACACTGTACCCCTGTGAGGAGCAGCACGCGTTAACTCATGTAACCCTCCTGATCCTCTGGGTCAGGCCCTCATTGTGTTTCTTTGACTCTCCCATCTAAGCCTCTCCAGTCCACACACACCTCCACCCTTTCAGCCGCTGCCCTACTGCACCCTTACACTCTGCAGGCAGTTCTCCCTAGCATTATACAAATGTGGCTCCTCCCCACTTAGAGCTCTACCTGCTGCCCTCAGGGTAGAATCTAGACTCCAGAAGGCTTACGAGGCCCTTTCTGATCAGGCCCTTCCTGTCTGACTGGTCTTATCACTTACCTCCCTTCCCTCTCACGCTGTGCTGTGACCAGACAGATCTGTGTTCTGTCCCTAGAACTGCCTGTGGGCCTCATACTAAAAGCCTTGTGCTCCTTTAGATCTAGCTTAGATGCCTCTTCCTGCTGGAAGTTTCCCCTGCTCTGCCTCCAGCGGAGAGCTTGTCCTCTATGCTCCCCACACCGTTCCTGTAATTCTCACAGCCGAGAGGCTGCACTGTTACCCATTTGCAGATGGAAAACCAGGGCTCTGTGGCCTGGCAGCAGCAGAGCTGGGCTTTGATCCCTGAGCTGTGTAGCTCCAATGCCTATGTCCTTAACCACCATGCAGTAATGTCCCCAAGACCTATTCGGTAGTGTTTGTTAAGTGATGGGAGGTATTATCTTCCAGATTGAACGTTTAGGAAGTGCCTAGAGATGCTGTTGGCCCCCTCTGCAGCCTGAGCTGCCCCTGGTGAGATTATTGAGATGGAATCCTGGACAGACAGGATCCAGCCTCTGGCAGCTTCTGTCGTCTCTCCCCCAGGGAATCGTGGTGGACGTGCCCTTCGCATCCTTCTTCCTGAGCCAGCTGCTCGGGCACCACCACAGTATCTTCTATAGCTCTGTGGACGAACTACCTTCCCTGGACTCCGAGTTCTATAAAAACCTCACTTCCATTAAGGTCAGTGTGGAAAGGCGGGAGGGCTTAGCTGAGCACTAGCGGGAAGGCACAGAGAAGCGAGGCCCCGCAGGGTGTGGTGTGGTGGCGTGAGGTTTTCTGCTCTGGTAAAGATGCCCAGCTTGTAGCCACCACAGAACCCAAGTGGCCTCTGGAAGCTGCCTCTCAGAACTGATGCTCACAGCGTCCTTCCTTGCAGTGATGAGTGGCCTTCTCCTTTGCTTCAAGCTCGTCAGCAGCCCTAGCAGTTACTGCCCAAGCAGACCTTGTAGGCAGGAGTGTTCAGTTCTTCAAGGATGTAGCCCTCTCAGGTCCCAACACTTTCCCCTTCTCTGTTGTATTAGCGCTACGATGGGGACATTGCTGATCTGGGCCTCACGCTGTCCTATGATGAGGACGTCATGGGTCAGGTAGGTCGGCTTCTGTGGCTGAACTATCCTTTCTCTCCCTCTGTGGGCTTCCTGAGGTGTGCTGTATTCTTGGTGCTTTCCCCAAGAGGTCCACAAATGGATAATCTGTCTGGCTGCTCCCCTTGGCCATTCCCCTTGGCCCACCTTGCCTGGAGGGAGGGCCCCTGTTCCTCCCTCCATTGCAGTTGACCTGGCCTCTGCCCGCCGACCCTCGCTGTGCTGAGATCCCTCACTGTGCCAAGGTCGCATTATGGATCATTCCTGATGGCAGCCATAACTCCATGTTTGTAACATTGCTTTTTGTTACCATGGTGAGGATTAGCTGTCATGAGGGTTGTGACTTGGGGAAGAAGACTTGAGCAAAAGTGCCTCTGAACAGAATCCTGTCCCTGTTCCAGCTCGTCACAAAGAGCAGAGCAGAAAGAAAAGACCCTGGAAATTGTGGCAGCAGAGCTATTTCCTCCCTGAGTTCTTCCTTTAGGCTCTTCTCAGGAGTGCCTCCGTCCCTCAGTGTGTCCCAGTGGACACCTGAACGAGCTTCCGTGTGCACGTGGTCTGAGGGCTGCTCTGCAGAAACCACACCGTGAGCTTAATGCAGGGCTGGCTTCTTGGAGCCCTGCCTCTGTTGCCTCGGAGAGGTCACTCAGTCTCCCCAAGCCAGTTTCCTTACTTCAAAAGAGTGCCATTTGCTGAATGAGAGCCCTTGCTGGGACCAGTGTCATCGGGCACTCTGTAAATGCCCGCATGCCCTGCCCTCCTCCTAAAGAGCCACCAAGCCCGCTGGCACATGAGGGCTCTGAGAAGCCTGTGAGAAAGAAACCTAGTTAGTTAACCTCAACTTTCCCAACACACCTGATCACAGAACTCCCCTTTCAGAGAGAGGGATGCCATCTCACGGAACGATTCTCAAAATCAGCTCAGACAAGGTGTTCCCTGGAACTGTTTATGGGAAACACCAGGCTGAGTGACTCCTAAGGGCCCTTTTATCTTTAAATCCTCTGGTGTGCCCCATGATGTACACAGCGATGGCACTAGAGGTCACTGTTTTTCAAACTTTCTACATTTTTAGAGTCATATTAATAGAATAGCTATTAAAATTAGCTTTAAAACAATGTACTTGTTGATTTTTTTGGATGACCCACAGAGGTTCTTGAAGTTGAGGAAAGCAGTTGATTATGTAGTTTTCAAATCTTTAATCAGAGTTTGAGTCTTCCTCCTGACATTTCTTAATTCTCTCTCCTAACTGTAAAATAATGCAAACTCCTAACTAAATATCAGCTGTAGTCTGAGCATACAGATGAAAATGAAAACCACGTATATGGCTGGTGCCCAGAGAGTGCCACTGTTAACATGTGGCTGTGTCCGTCCACATTTTCCTCCCTGGCATGCACATCTTTTTTCTTTTCGTTTTTTTTTGTAGACATGAGACCATACTATGCATGTTTTTTTCCCAACCTTTCCAATAGTACACAGTGTCTAATAACTGCACAGCATCCCAGGGTGTGCGTGCATCAACGTTTGTTTAGTCATCCTGCTGTGCTCCTCAGTGCTGACGTGTCCACAGCATCCCAAAGCCTTGATAAAGTGTCTGAACGAGGATACGATGAGAAGAAACCTTTCACATTGATAGTGCAGGGTCTGCCTGCTGATGTGTCAGCCCGGGCTTTTTGTGAAAATGATTGTTCCCAAACACATCCCATCTTAATTCTTTCACTATTACGGACGTCGGCGTCGGTCCCTTTCATCCACAGGCAGCTTTAGTCCCCCATTAGAATTCTCTCGAGTGATTGTTCCCCATCTCCTCCCCCAGCTTGTTTGCCATGAACTGATTCCTGGAGGGAAGACCATTCCTGTTACAAATGAAAATAAGTGAGTATAGCAATTCGATTTTTAAGGTCACCACTTGAAAAGACTTCGTTCTGGCTCTCCGGGCTTACTTTGAGAATTTATTAAGACAGATTGAAGTAGAAAGAGGCCATAAATATTATAATGGAATTTACTGGTTACAGTTCATAGGCCAAAATCATATTAAATTCAATTTGCAAAATAAGAATTGACAATTTCTTTTTTGCAGTAGCACTTCTAAGGTCAGAGGCAGCCAGGCCGCAGTGTTCCTGGGAATTGAATAATGGCAGACAGATGGGTTCTGAGCCATTCAGGCACTCAGGCCCGAACCCAGAGGGCACCACGGCAGAAAGACATGGGGCTAGGGGGCAGATAATTTTGGAATGATGGCATGTGGCAGTTGTATAAAACACCGTTCTTGAGCACACACAGTGACGAATTCAGATGCAGCAGACAGGTCCTTAGACGTGGCGAGATTTGGAGGCCCAGCAGCTGTTGTCACAGATAACAGGCTTTTAGGAATCTGTTGTAAATGTCAACCTCTTTGGCCCCTAGAAGCAAAACCCCTCGATGCACTGTCTTCACCCGGCCCTCTCCTCACCTAATTAAAACAATAGAACCTGGCATGAGGAGTAGATATTGGCCCTTCTGTCAATCTGTCAATCTTCTGCCGCCAGGCTCAGCTGAGCATCTGAACTGTAATCTGAGTGTCACTCTCTTCAATGACAAGTGAGAGCTCAGTCCCACCAGGTGGGGCATTTGGATCAGGTGCACATTACAGCCCAGGGTTCCTGAGCATCACGTCTCTTGGGTTGGATGGTTTGATCAGGCTCATGCTTGGGAGCTTTTATTCAGACTGTCTGAAAAGCCAGAATAGACCCAGTTCTCACCAGGATTGATATACACCAGTTTGACTCTTGGTCCTGTGGCATTAGTATGACAACTGACAAAGAACAGAGAGCCTGGTTGGGTGGAACTGCCTGGAGGTGTCAGAGCAAGTGGATCCTGTTCCTGCCCACCGTGTGCCCTCTGACCAGCCCTTCAGAGGGCTTCACTTGAGATGACGCATATCAAGTACCTTCCGGGATGTCTGGCTCAAAGGAGCACCTTAATAAATGAGAGCAGTGATTGTCACCATCATCATTATGTGACACGTCATATACAGCCAGCCACACTCAGATTTTGGCCAGACATGATGGCACAGGGGTGATGGTAGGAGTTGTATGTATGGCAGCCAGAGGAAGCGGGTCAGCACAGCCTGTGTTGGGTGAGATTCCTGGAAACCGCCTGTGTAGAAAGTCACTTCACAAATTCTTACATGTGCTGAGTGTAAAACCTCAGTGTAAGAGCAAGGGTATTTCTGCAGACTATCCTAAGAGGCCTGGCAATGCAGTTTCTCTCTCCTTCAGGGTGATATTTGACTTTGCATTTCCTGGGTGTTAATTGGGAAAGTCACTCTCTTTCTCTGGTAAAATGGAACAGTATTAGTAACTAGCTTCAAAGAGTACAGGAAAGGAGTGACAATAATAGAAAAGGTCATATTGAAGTATATTAAATGTGCAAGTTTGCTGCTGGATAGTTTTTTAAAGTAGGGATATTTTCAAGGTCAGTAACGCAGATCTGAGTGTTGTGAGGTAAAACAGAATTGTTTGGACTATACTGATTTGGAATTTCGAGAGTTGTACCTGGGCTGGGCTCTGAGTAAATGGCTTGCTAAGAAATCAGCAATGCTAGCAAGCTTGTTGGGATGTATTTAACCTGTTCAAAAGAATTGTAGTATATTATACAGTTGTACATGCGATCATTGTGTTCATAAAATCAGACCCAGAACCTTGGAACCATTGTTAGTGCTCTGAGGTCCTGGTTGAAAGTAATCGTAAGCCAGCTGCATTTGATTAGAACTTTCAGGGGGCTTACCTTTTCATGGCCTTGCTCTTGGTCCAGATTAGCAAGGTTTTGATTGAAGTTGCAACATGAAGCAATTTTTCTGTTTATAGCTTATTGGAGGACTGAGTGATATCTTAATTGGTATATGTTCAAAAAGATGAAATTAAATACAAGTCCAGAAAATACCCTTTGTACCAAGAAGGGCCCTCTCCTTACCTGGAGCATGTCTCGCTTTGACTCTTGACACACTGGGGTGTTATCCTGATGTATATGACCCACTGGTTTGTGTGTGTTTGTGTGTGTGTGTGTTTTGTTTTGTTTTTTGGAGGAGTGAATGAGGTGATGCCCTTGAACATTTGCCTTCGCAGTGGCACATGGTACCATTCAGGAGAGCTGTCATCGTCATCATCTCCGTTCTGGTGAAGTGTCCTAGTACTACTTGAGTTTTTGTAAAATGGAACAGAAATGACTGAACTCATCTTCCAGCCCATTGGGAACAGCCTGCCCTGTCCCGTTAATTTCCATTATTTTCTTTTGTTGGCAACAGAATTAGCTACGTCCATCTGATGGCACACTTCCGAATGCACACTCAAATAAAGAACCAGACAGCTGCCCTCATCAGTGGATTCCGCTCTATCATCAGACCGGAGTGGACCCGGATGTTCTCAACCCCTGAGCTGCAGCGTCTCATCTCCGGTGACAATGCTGAGATCGATCTGGAAGATTTAAAGTAAGGAGTGAGTGAGAGGGCGAGGGTAAAGTTCTTAGGCCTCCTGGAAAGCAAGCTGCTTCCTTGCTGGGTTCCTTTTGGAGAGTTATTTTAGGAGCTCATCTCCAAATGCACTCCTCCCTCCCTGATCACAGGTTAATTGCTCTGGGATAAAAACTCAACCATTTCTCTGCCTAGAAACTGAAGTGGAAGCAGATCTGGGCTTTCTGAGGTTCTGGGAAATAGTATTGCAGGATCTCCTCTTGGCTTCTGCTTGGGAACAGCAGGGCCAGTTCTTGAACTCTATGCCCACGTAGCTTCCAGGGACATGGGGTTATTAAGGTATGAACTCCTGGCTTAAGAGGACTTAGTAGTGCCACTTGTCTAAATGTCGCGCTTACCTGTCCCTGTGTGTGACTGAGGCCGTTGTCTGGATTGTTTCCAGGAAGCACACAGTGTACTACGGTGGTTTCCATGGAAGTCACAGGGTCATCATCTGGCTCTGGGATATTCTGGCCTCCGACTTCACGCCCAATGAGAGAGCTATGTTTCTGAAGGTATTGTATATGTTGCCTATACATGTGTTTGTGCTTGCACAGCTATTCTCCTAAATCTAGAAGGCCAGTTGATGTAATAATTTACACTGGAAAAAAATTAAATTATCCAGAGGGCCTCATATCATCAACATACTCTGTCCTATAGCCGGACTTAGATAGTAGGTTAGTAGTAACCAGAGAGAGGGCCTCAAGGTGAGGTGAGGTGAGGCTGAGGCTGAGTCCGAGTCCGACGAGCCTGTGAGCCTGCTGCAGACCCTCTGCAGGGACAGGCATGCATGTTGGGCTCAGCACGCCATCTGCCCTTTGCTGGTGCTGGCCTTGCTAACACTTTCTTGCGTTCCTATTGTCATAGAAGTGATTAGTGCTTGTTGCCTTACCTTAAGAAAATAGAGACAGGCAAACTTAAACATCCTCTCTTCCTACAGTGTGAGATTTAAACAGTCTCCATTTCTGCTCACCAGGGACTACCTCTGTGCAGCCTTTTTATCAGTAGTCTGAACATGCAATACCACACACACAGTGTCCTAGTAACGTGCACAATCAGGTAGGCAAACATTAATGTGTATTTTGCGGAGAATGGCTGGCATTAACCAGGACCCCTGTACTGGTGTCTTTAAAATTGTGATGTTCAAAATGTTCCCCCAATGCCATCGTGTTGTTTTCTGTTACGTTGGCAAAGTGTTTATAGGACACTGGACAACACACTTGTCTGTGTGTGTGTCATATGCATGCAGCACTCTAATCAACTGAGCTACCTGGCCAGTGCTGTATGTGTGCCCCTCTGCCTTGCTGGCTCTGAGGCCTGAGTTTTGTCAGCATGCTGTCAAATTTATTAGTCTGTCAGAGAGAGGCCCCCAGGAGCCAAGCTCGAAGAGACTGCTCTGTACACCAGCAGGCAGGAGCTCAGGCGAGCGCACCCACGCATCCTCCCTGCGTGGCTAAGAAGCTGAGCAGGAAGCCAGTAGCAAGGCAGTGGGATCTGCATTAGGGCTCCCTGTGCTGCGGTTCCAGGCCCTCAGCTCTTCCACAGCCCTCTCTCGCACCACACTTAACTCCTCCCTCACTTCTTCTCTCCGGGCCCTTGTCGCCTGGTATCTCTGAGGAAGGGGGTCAGCAGCAGTGATTCCTGCTGCCTGTGTGACACTCCCACTGGAGACCATTCCCCTGGTGGGAGTTGGCATTGTCCCTGAACTCTTCTTTAGCCACGTTCTCCACCAGACTCCCACAATGACCTGTTGTGTCGCTGGTGTGGATTTCACATGTTTTAGCCCCAGAGAGCAGCCCTTAAGAGACATGTGAGATGTGTCCCAGTTCTTGGGCTGTTCCCTCTGTGACCCGTCCTGCCTGCCAAACAACAGTTAGTGATGCTGTGACTACAGGAATAAAAGATACGAGAGCCCGTTTCTGAGGGAGCGCAAGCCCCATTTTGTCCCCTGACCCCGCCTTGTGTTGCAGTTTGTGACCAGCTGCTCCAGGCCCCCGCTCCTGGGATTCGCCTACCTCAAGCCTCCTTTCTCCATTCGCTGTGTGGAAGTGTCAGATGATCAGGTACCACTGCTGGGGGAGGGTCATCTGCTGTGCCCTCTGAGCCAGGTGAGGAGGTTCCACAGTGCAGCGGGAGAGCAGGCTGGCCCCACCTCCTCGGCTCAGCCCCTCTCTCCTTACTCCCTCAAGAGTAAGAGTAGCTGGGGGGCGTTTTTAGCCCCCCTGGTCTGGCCAAGGCTCCAGGTCTGAGAGGCAGTGTGAGAGAGAGGGGTGAGGACCCAGGCCTAGGAACTGAACAGGCACAGGCTTGAATGCCAGCTCCTCTAGCTGCTGGCTGCACATCTGGGCCGGCAGCTGCTCTCCCCCATCTGGAAAGAGAGTGAATGCCTTGGGGGTTATCGTGCTCTGGGGGGTTGGTGCTCGAATAATAGCCCTTATTAAAAGTGTCTTCCGCCTTCCATTCCTAGCAGCCTAGTGGCCTCTGAGTGTCACTGCCTCTCAGGATGCTGCGGTCTAGGCTTCAGATCCTCCTCTTGTGGGACACTAGCCCCCTTTATGAGGGCTGCCCCAAGTTAGTCTGCCACAGCCTCAGCCCAGCAACATCTGGGAGGAAATGTTAGGCTGCCCTCAGAAATGTTTGGGGACCTAAAGTATTTTTACAGTATCTGGCTCTGAAAATTGGTTACTCGATAATTAGTGGTTAACCAGAAGGCCCCATTTCCTAGTGCTTATCACAGGATCCCCTGTGCAGGGCCAAGGAGCAGGGCTGCTGCTGTGCGCTCACCCCTCGAGGCTCTTCCCTGTTTGGGGGCTGGCCACAGGCAGTGTTGTGCACACTCAGGTCCAGCCACACTCTGCTTGTACCCGGGCGCAGCCAGGTCTCCCCTGCCTCCCGTTTTGGCACCTGCCCAGGCTCTCACGCCAGGCACCTCCCAACCCGAGGCTGTGACTTGTGCTTGCAGGACACCGGGGACACCCTGGGCAGTGTCCTCCGGGGCTTCTTCACCATCCGTAAGCGGGAGCCTGGCGGCCGCCTGCCCACCTCCTCCACCTGCTTCAACCTGCTCAAGCTGCCCAACTACAGCAAGAAGAGCGTTCTCCGGGAGAAGCTGCGCTACGCCATCAGCATGAACACGGGCTTCGAGCTGTCCTAGCTCCGTCCCGGGAGCATGACCAACATGCTGGGTGACGCTGCCCAGGCCCTCTCTATAGCCATGAGACTCCCCTGTGGCCTCAAGACTTTGGGATGCACGTGACAACTCTACACAACATTCTCCAGGTGACACTGATGGGAAGGGGTGTCAGACATAAATCTCCAGATTCTGCCAGCATCGGTCCTTTCTTCCTACATCCCAGTGGCCTGGAGCCCAGGCCTGTGATTGTGGAGGGGCTTCTCTTTTTTGATAGTTAGGTCTTTTTGTGAGTCTTTCTTTCCTTACCGTTCTGAGTGAGCTGTGCGTGAACAAGGCCCAGGCACTCCAGGGCTCCAGAGTGGTTTCCGTGGCATGGGCCTTTGTGCACAAAACCTAGTACACGTGAGATGCTCTCCTTCCGTTTCTGAAATCTCTACTCAGGTAAGGCCTTGCCAAGCCTCTATGCACCCAACAAAGTCTCCACCTCCATCCCATCCACAGCAGCCTCTCTCCAGACCGCCAAGTCCACCTGCTCCCCAGGGAAGGAGAGGCGCCTGCCAGGAGGTCATGAGCACAGGAAGTTCCAGGCGCTGCTCCCACTGGGAAGCCTTGTGGCAGCCCCCCTCCCTCACTCTAACCTCAGATGCTCTGCGTCCTCAGCGGGCCTCTGCCAGGGAGCCTCCACTGGCTTGTTCCCAAATGTACGTTCACATTGGCATCCTGGGTTTACCAGAAAACACCTGTTGGCCCTAAGAGCAGCTCCATTTCTAGAAGGCACCAGCTGTTACCCGAAGCTTCCCAATCCGCAAGGAGCAGCTGCCTTTCTCCTGCCCATTTGCTCGCTGTTATCTGGGAAGAAAAACACTAACCAAGGCCCTGTCCCATTGGGCGTGGCTTTACTCATAGATTGTAAAATCCCAAGACACTTGGGTTTTGCACCCATCCTTCCAGTACAGAGAACCCGGGAGACCTTTGCACTGACTCCGCTCACGAGGCTCAGGAAATTCACAGCCCCCGGGGTTGGTTTTCTCTGTTGTTTTCTTACCGTTTGCTCTTTCAACCCATTGCTCCTCGGTCCTCATTCTCCATCTTCACCTTGAGAACTTGAGCTCCAGGGAATTGAGGCAAAGGCCATGTCAGACATGTTGACAACCATCCACCCTCGCCCACCTCATCACACCCCTTCAGCCTCCCCACCACGGAGACTGAGCCACATTAGAAGCCAGGAGTGCCTGGTCCCCTCCCTGCTCCGTGGAGCGGCTTAGGGCTCATAGCTCCCTTCCAAGCAGCAAAACACCTTCCAGGAAGAACCTTCACATTGGTAGCAAAGTGAGCAAGACCTGTCTCCACGGCTTCCGTCAGAGGGTTTCTGCCGAGTGCCAGTGTCCCTTCCTCACCCAAGCCTGGCTGTGCTGGAGCCCCTGGCTTCTGGAGAACTTGGATGGAAAGACAGCAAGGAATTTAAACACAGATGGGAATTTACCATTTAAGATTTATCAGCAACCTCTGACTCTACGGATTTGCCACTTTAAATGCTCGCTTCCTCTGAAGATCTCTTCTGAGCGTGTCTGTGTACACTGAGCAGGTTTGTACATCTGTGCTGGGGCCTACATAATTGTCAACCTGTACAAACAAACGTGATCCCACCTTGATTTCTGTCACCCGAGAGTCATCCTGTGTGGGACTGGGGGGAGAGTGGTTTCTAAGCATCAGCTCGGGGCTTCTTTTGACGAGGAGGGGTAGTTTGATATTTCATTTACATTCTTCAACAGCTGGAAATATTGCACTATCTAAAACACTACACCTGTGCTTTTATAGCTGGTGTTCAGCAACACCGTGATGGCTCTTGATGGCTCTAAAAAGTTGTGGGTTTTTAAAAAATAAATTATAAAACCAAAAGTCGTGGCCATTTTTGTTTTCACAGATGACTTACAGATTAAAATGTGATCAGAGGCTTTATTAAATTTGTACTTCAGCACACGATGGCTGTGTTCTGCTTTTTCTCTGATGGAGCACTTTCCAACCACGTGCCTGGATAGCTCCAGATGGGCGGCTGGAGCTTAAGCACACAGGCTTCCACAGCGGAAAGAAGATACAGGGATAATGTAATATCTCCGGGTCTCCCTGCCTAACCAGAGTTAATAGCAGCTGACCATTTGTCAGATCTGAAAGGTCATACTTTTCAGATAAAGCTGGAGTCACCTCTGTACCATCCCTGCTCCTGTCCTTCTCACCCACTTCCCAGAGGTAGCCATCACTGCTTTATTGCATAGGGAAGGGTGTGTGCTGGGTGTCCCACTTGGTGAGGAAGGCTTTAAGTCATTTGGGTGCAAAGAGATAAAGGGAGCTGCAGGAGAGGGGGCTTCGAGGGGAGGTAGGGGAGCCTGAAGTTAGGGGCAGAGAGACAGGGAGCAGGGACATTGGCAGCAAAGCTAATGGAAGTCGAAGGGGGACTGTCGGAGTCATGCAGACCCAGGGCCTAATCCCAGCCCAGGTGCTTTAGAGCTATGTGGTCTCATGCAAGCAAATCCACCTCTCTGAACCTCCGTGTCCTTGTCTGTAGGATGAACCAGCTACACTCCCGGTGCCCAGGGTCCCTGTAGATGAAATGCGACCACCGGGCAGAGGGCTGAGCACAGTGCTCAGCCTGGAGTAAAGGCCCAGAGCGCAGTGGTCACTGCTGGTACCATTTACCCTGGTACCATGACACCCCCACTCCTGTCCTTGGTGACAGATGTGTTCTAATTACCATCATTCACCACCCCTTACCTTTCACCTGGCTGCTTCCTCTTCTGAATGCCTTCCTTCCCGTCTCCAAAGTGGAAACCCTCCTTCCAGGCGAAAATAAAAGAACACATCCTTTTGGGGCCCTTTCTCCCTAAACAGATGTGACCCCTCTTCTTTGACCTCCATGTACTACTTGTCCCATCACCATGAAGATGCTTTTTAAGGTGTGACTCATGTCCATCCCTCAGATAAGAGTGAGGCTCGGAGGGGTGGCCGGAGCTCTTGCAGCCAGGAGGTGGCCAGGCTGGGCTTGGTACCCATGTCTGTCTGACCGCACAGCCCACATCTCCACCTCAGCCCGGAGCTGTTTGGGCAATAATCAGGGCAGGTGTTATTATTACTGGGATGATTTTACTGAGGAGGGAACTCCTGCAGCCTCCTTCTACCTGGGGAGCTTTGATTAAGGTGGGGGTATGAGAGTAAAGCACAGCAGGTCACCTTTGGCTAGGTGACCCCCCCCCCAAATCCTACTCTGCCTTTTACTCTATAGCTGGGACCAGTGCTGTTCTGCAAATTGTCACCTCTCTGGTTTCACCAGGACTTGGAGAGACTAGCTCTGAGGTCCTTGTCAAGTCCTTAAAAATGCTTCAGGGCCTTATTAGCAACGTGGGTACAGTGTTGTCTGTTTCCAGCACCCAGTCCAATCTGGAGTAGAGGTAAGTCCAGCTCCCTGAACCATCCTTTCCCTGCAGGGACTGGCCACCCTGACTCTACCAACCTGCTTATGTCCCACCCAGGGACAGTGTTCAGGGAAGGGAGCATCACCCTGCATGGGGCAGTGAGGGGTCACATGGAGTCTGCCGTACAGCCCGGATGGCTTTGTCACCATCACAGATGGTGCCAGATGGGCCTGGCAGCTGGCAGGTGTCCCAGCCAGGAGCTGGCCCAGGAAACCAGACTGCCAGGGAGTTCAGGCTCACATCCATTCATCCAGCAAATGGACATGCGGGACCTGCCTGTGCTCCTGGCTGGACTAGGTGCTGGGGGTTCAGGCAGGAAGAATATGGACACTGCTCTGCCTGACAGAGCTCACTGGGGGGGGGGGGGGGGGGGCAGGGGCAGAACTAACCAAAGGAGATGTGTGATCACATACTGATCACTTACCCCCAGTGCCTAGCGCCACGCTGTTAGGGAACCCACTTCATGGCTGGGAAAACTAAAGTTCCCAGATGGTAAGTCCCTTGTCCAAGGCCCCAGAGTCGGTACGTGGAGAGCCAAGATCTGCACCCTGGTCTGCACACGCCAGAGTCCTTCCCCAGTACTAGCAGGCAGGAGAAGGCTGGGAGAGGCTTCTAGGCAAAGGGGCCAAACTTGCGCAAAGCCCGGGGGCTATTCTGTCCCTTGTACAGAGCCTGTTGTTCGCACTGCTCATCCTGTCGTGTCTCCCCTCACACTGCTGCTGGAAAGAGACAACACTGCACCCACTTTGCTAATAAGGCCCTGCAGCATTTTTAAGGACTTGCCAAGGACACCAGAACTCTTGTCTCTCTGAGCCCTGGAGAAACCAGAGAGGTGGCAATCTGCAGAACAGCATGGGTTCCATCACGCCAGCCAAGCGTCCACATTCAGACTGCCCAGTTCAACACTCCCAGCAGGAGCTGTCTTGGGCAGAACTAACCCGGGGTGTATTCTCCAGGCTTCTGGACTTTGGAGGGGCCCCGGGGCTTTGGCTACTGGAGGGCACCCTCCTCTTGGCTCCAAACATCCCAAGGGAGGAAGATAATTTATTACAAGCAGGGAAAGCACTTGTCAGTTTCTTTCTTTCCCTCTCTCCCTCCCTCCCACCCTTCCTTTCTCTTTCTTCTTTCTTTCATTTTTTTTGCTGCAAAAACTTTGTTGTTTCCATTTGGTCCAATGCATGGGAGAGGGCTACAGGGTAGTTAAAAGATGCTGAGTGGTTTCAGGGAGAGGCTCAGGCAAAAGCCAGACACCAGGGGGGATACACAGGGGCCCCGCAAAGGCCTCTGGGCTCCAGAGGCTCCTGGCCTGCTTGAGGGCGAGCCTTGCAAGGAGATTCTTGCCCGCCCAGCCTGGGCCTGCCAGCCTGCGGAGGTGAGTCAGGTATGGCCCGTCTCATGAGTTTCACCTGCTCGCCCAGGAAGCTGTTCTCCAGGAGGTGACGGAGCTGAGGGTCTGCGGGGGCAGAACCAGGGCCTGCAGATCCGGAAGGGCCTGGGTCCGGTTCTTCTCAAGGGCAACAGCGGCTTCCGTGGCGTCCCGAGTTCTGCCCCACTCATCCTGGGAAGGCTTCAGCACGTCCTGGAAGTGAACTCGGCCACTGCGCTGGTTTTGCATCTTTAAGAGACGCTCAGCGCCCTCACACTTCTCTGCGCCAAGTCACGAAAGAAGTGGCCCGCATTGTCGCAGGGTCGAAATAGAAGCCCAGAGAGAGGTAGGTGTGGGGGGCCCGCAGATGCAGGTTGGCCGGGTGGTTGATGGCAGCCTCCACCTCGGTGGAATAATCCTGACGAATTTGGGAGCTTGTGGTTGTTCGGCAGCGAGGAGTTAAGGTCAAAAAACAGTGTTGGCTGGACTCCGAGGCTGAGGACGGCTGGGGTGGTCCTGAAGGTGGTGGCTGGAAAAGAGGTTGGGGGCTGGGCGGAGCTGGAAGGGGCGACCCTGGGTCTGTTCCGTCCAAACACTGTTGAAGTGAGAGATCCTGGGCCGAGGAGGGTACTGCCAGCGCTTGTCAGTTTATTTTCTTTTTCATTCATGTTTATTACACGAGTAAGCCTTTGTCCAACCCAAACTCATTGTTAAAAAAGAAAAAAAGGAAAATCCAAACAAAAATGAAAGTTAAAACACCTTTTCGTCCCATGACTTAGAGAGAAATATTAATATATGGAAGGGCTCCATGCATTTTTTTTCTGTGGGGTATACACACACATGTTTCTTTTACAGGATTTGGATCCACTATATATCATTTTATAACTTGGTGGGGTGGTGTTTTTTTTACTTCATAGATTGTGAACAGTTTTCCATAGTAATAAATCTTATAGGCACCATCATTTTCAGTATCCTTATGGTATTTCTTATAGCCCCTTACTGTTAAATATTTTACTTATTTAATAATTAGCTCCCAATTGTTGGACATTTGTTTCCAAATTTTCACTTTAGTGAGCAGCACTGCACTGAAAAAAATTCCTAATGGCTCCACAAACATATCTCTTTCCTTCCGAGAGATTCTCAGCTGTGGAATTGCTGGTTTCTAGGACTTCCGTCTGCATTGCCAAATTGCCCTCCTGAAAGGTCGTACCTACCTCCAATCCCCCCGACAGTGGAGAGTCAACGTTTCTCTCTCCCCGCTGAAGTCTGCAGGTGGAGAGCCACAGGCTTGGAACTCTCTCCAGCTGCCTGGTCCTGTGGCAGGACCCCTGGGGCCATCAGAATCGAGTTCCTCCCCTCCCACTCCCCTGAAGTCTCCTGACAGAGTCCATTTGCCGGCGGGGGCAGGATCCCGATGCCACCTGCCGTGGCCACTGGCAGACCTGAAGCTCTGTTCCCACGCAGGCGTCTTTTCTCAAGCTGGCCGCCCGCACCTGTGACGGGACAGTGAGCTCGTGAGTTACCGTCAACCTTATCTCCCTCTACAGCTCCTACAGAGTTAACAGATGTACGCACGTCTGAGGCAGTCATGCGGCAAGAGACTTTGGGGCCAATCCTTCCCATTTTGACAGTGTGTAATCGAGGTGAAGCCATAAATTTTATAAACAAGAATAAACGACCCTTAGCAACATATGTCTGCTCGACCCTTCCAAGGTGATCGTAAATAAAGGCACTCGCTCGCTGGGGAAGGATGTGGGCAGAAGGATTCGTGCCTTGGGAGCATCCGGTGTGGGGAGAGAGGTCCCCCAGCCACCCCTAGGTCCTGGGTCAGCTGGATGCCTTTCTGCCATTTAATCGATCAGTTCCCCAGGTTGCCCTCACCCGTGTACCCTGAACTGGCGCCTGCTTCTCACCCTTCCTCGGGTAGCTTGTGGTGGGGTCAGGAGGGTCCTCCTGGGTTTATGGTACCCTCTTCTCCCCCCCGCCCCACCTAATCGTCAGTCACATCCCAAGATGGCCCCTCCCCCGTGGGAACCCGAAGACTGGGGTCCTTGTCCTGACTCTGCTGCTGCCCACGGAGAGACCTGGAGCAGTCTGTGTCACTGTGGAGAGCTAAGTGCTGGAAGCAGACAGATCCGAGTTCAAATCCAGGTTTGGCCTCTTACTTGCTGTGTGACGCTGGCCAAGGCGCCTCAGTTTCTGTATCTGAAACAAAGAGTCTAATACCCACCTGATGGGGCTGCTGAGGGAGTCAGTGGAGGTTGCCCTCGTGTTGCCATGGTGATATGGCTTAAAAACGTACCCCCGTGGACAAGTGGGGGCTACTGTGTTATCATTCCCATCTTACAGATGAAGAAACAAGTCTGAGAAAGGTGGGGTGACTTGCACAGAGTCATGAAGCTAAGAAAGAGACAGAGCTGGTCCCAAACTGCCTGAGGCTGCTGTTCACTGTCCTGCACAGTCTGACAAGCACCGAAGGTCACCCAACAGCCTCCTGCCAGCCCCAAACGCCCCTCTCACACTTGAAGGAGGGAGCTATACACACCCCGCAGAGCCGCTGCTGGAGCAGGCAGCCTTGTGAGTCCCAACCGCTCCTGAAGAGGGCGCTGCACTGGTTATTCTAGGACAGATTCTTACCTAGGGCTCCCACTGACTTCTTCAAATTGTGTGCAAATGGTGGACACGTGTGCATGCATCTCTCAGGAAGCCTTCATCAGAAGTTCCTGGTTCTGTGCTGTGGGAGAACACAAGGGACATCCCCAAAGTTCCCAAGTGTCTCCAACCTGCCCGTTCCCTGGGCTCAAGCACTGTTTTCCATAAGGGACTCCCAGAGAAGAAAACAGGCCAAGGCAAATGAAAGCGGCACCCCCAGGGGCTGCAAAGGTGCATCAGGTCCCCTTGATAAAAAAGATGGGACCAGGCCTGGTCTGAAGGAAGGGGTGGGCCACAGGCCCTCCTAGGCACTGACTTATGTAGCATTCATGTAGAATTTATTATACAAAGAATTTTATTCAATTAAACTTGAAATGCGTCTGGGTTCTTAAAGGTTCAGTAGTGATCACTGGGACAGAGCGATCATAAAACTGGATGGGCTGCTGGAGGAAGGTGTTAGGGAGGAGGCGAGGGTGACATTGTGGCTGATGGGGAACTCAGAACTGGGGACGTTTGTCATTGGGATGTGTTACAAGTTCGGGCTGTGAAAATTACTCGGTGAAAAATGCGCATTAACAATAGCCATGAAATATCAGTTAAGGGAAACTAGGTTGAGAAATGAGACAGCAGAATCTATTAGCGCCTCACATTGTTCTCGGAGGCCCAGGCTGTGATTAAAACAACTGTCAAGTGGCGGTTGGGGGAAGCCAGGAGCACTGGGCCAGGAGTCACAAGGCCACATCCTGGGCCCACATCATGGCACTGACCCAAGACGAGTGGGTTCCTCTGAGCCTGTTTCCTCACCTGCAAAGCAAGAGTAGCTAGAGAGTGCCTCCTTCAGGGCTGCTGTGAGGCTTACAGGAGATGAAGTCTGGGGAGCTCGGGGCCTTGGCATGATGCTGGCTGGCATCGTTAACATGGTGGGTTTCTCTCTGATGGAATGTCCAACCTCCAGCTTATCTCTGGCATTCCCGAGAGCTGGACCTGAGCTAGGGTGAGGCAGGTGAGGCACTTTCTTGGGTGCAAAATGTATGGGAGTACCCAAAACCCCAGTCATCACGATAAGCAATATTTTCAAGCAGTAGTTTTAAAAATCGTGATTATGCAAAATATATATATATATATATTTATGATCAACAAGGTATCAGTTTTAAATAAAAACTTGCATTCCTTTCCCAGCCCTGCTTTACTGGGTAATGGAGACAGTCGTTCATGAGGGCTGACAGTGGTGTGCAGACTGGGTGACACGCGGCTTTATAGAGTCATGTGTTTTAACTGCGGAGCCTTCTATAATTTTTCTGACCAGGTTCAAGACATGGGAGGCCATCTTGGTAAGTGTACATGGGGCGCACACTTTGCCTTTTGCCTCAGGCTCCCACATGCCTTCTGCATGTGGAGCACTGCAGGAGAGTAACGGTTTCAAGCCAACCCATCCTCCTGGCCCCTGAAGCAGCATTCCTGTTTTTCCCAGGGTGGTGGCACAGAGCACACCTCCAGAGATTCCAATTCCGCCCTGCACCTGGGCTGTCTCAGAGGGGTTTGCGGGCAGAAGGCAGATGCAGAGGGGGCCTGGGGACCTGGGTTAACATCTGGCCTGTGACAGCCCCTCCCAGCAAGGGCTGGTGGGGACGGGATTTTGCGACAGGCAAATTGCCTTGTTTCAAAGAGCATCAGTTTAGGACGCTGTATTTACTTTAAGAGCTTCTCTGGTCCTTTGTGGGGTGTCTCACCGTGGCTAGGAGCGTGGGACGGTTGTTTTACTATATGCGTCCTGCTCCTTCCTGAGATTTTGAGGAGCAGGCAGAACTGAGTGCATTCATTCATTTGCTGCGAGTTCTTGGAACAAAATCCTCCAGGCGCAGCCTGAGTGCCAGCGCTGTGGGGCACACCGGAGGCCTCTCCTGAAATGTTCATGCTTTTACTGTTTCAGTTCTGTTCACAAACACTGAGCACCGGCTGTGTACCAGACCCAGCTCACCACTGGGCCCTACAGGAGGAACCAGGAAGGTTTTCACTGTCACTGGCACCTTAGCCGCTCTGCCCAAGGCTTAAGAGGGCCACCGCAGCCTGCTGGGGCCGAAAGGACCCAGAAGGGACATGTAACTTCCTCCAGCAAAATTTGCAGGCGAGGTGGTGAGGGTGGAAGCAAAAATATGCACGGGACTGATGGTTTCGATGCTGGCTGAATGCGGCTGCTACCGCCTTCCTGAGCCGCGCCCGTGCCTCATGCTAAGCAAGCACTCAGTCAATAAATGACTGCTGGACGGAGTTCACCAGGCATTTCAGCCCTGCCGGTTAGCAAGAGCCTGCCCTTCTGAAGTCATTTCCTGCAATTAGCGGTGTGGAATCTTCAGGTTCCCAGGGCTGCCTCCTCGCCCTTCATAAATATCCCCCTTCCCAAGGACACAGCTGGCACAGGCAGTGTCGTTTCATAGCGGGAGGGAGCGGTGCTGACAAGTGAGAGAAAATACAGCCATGGCATGGATCTGAGGCATAAACCAGCCAAGTGCAACATCAGGGAGAGAAGTCACGTCTGTGTCGGCCCCACTGGAAACTGAAGATTTTACTGTCTTGAGCTGAATATGTTCCCCTTCAGCCCCTTGACACCACCTGCCTGGAAGGACAGGCCCTCCTTTAAGCAGTGGTGTTTCTCTCACCAGGGTCTTCACCCCTGGATGGAGAAAGGATCCCCTTTGAGAGAGGATTCTCCAGAATACACACCCGCCATGCACACTTGGGCCCAAGTCGAGTGTTTCCAAGGCCTCACCTGTCAATCTCAGCTATTGTTTCCCCACATTTAGGCAGTGATGGGTGGCTCAGAGGTGACTAAACTTCCAAATCCTGTCTGCCTTCCCCTTTATAACTGTGACATTTAAAGCCCCTTTGGCACAGGTAAATCACAATTACATTTCCAAGGGCCTCTGGTACCACTCCAAATCCTTGAACAAGCGGAGCTGGCAGTGGAAGGGTCCTCTCTCTCTCTCTCCCCCTCCCTCTCTCTCTCACACACACTCTCGGTTCAAGCCTTTCTCACTTTTATTCTTTTCTCTGTGCGGCTCCTTTTCATTACAACCATCACTTTACCTTTCTTTTCTGCAATACTGAATTCACTCCCATCCCTCTAAGACCAAGGAGGCCCTGGGGGAGCAGGGGCAGACTTCTCCAGCAGCCTCAGCTCCCTGAGGGAAGTGGCAGGGGGTCTGAAGGCAGCTGAGTCTGGACAAAAGACCAGCTTCCATCCCTCTGGGTGAGATCTTCAGGAATCAGGACACAAAGGGCAAACTCTTCTTTTCCCCGTGGGTCACCACCGAGGGGTCTACAAAGCTCCCCCTTTCCATTATTTCCAAGTGCCTCAGGTTCAGTCCAATTGGTCATTTTTCTTGTATATTTTTTCTTGGTTCCCCTCCTTCATGGCTGCGTATCTGGCTAACGTGAAGAGATAGTCGCTGAGTCTGGAAGAGCAGAGAGAAACACATAGAATGATCTGAAAGGAGAAATCAATGCTAACTGGGTCCTTCCAAAATTAGCCTTCAAGGAGGAAATATAAATCACGTGCCCCCGGGAGCACCGGGTGGGACGAAGAGTAACGGCCAACTTGGCTTGATGGATGGCACTGGAAGCCAGCTTCCCTGAGAGCCAATAAACGTGCTCTCAAAATCACCTGGGCAATCTTTCCTGCACGAAGTGAAGAACCCACACATTCCAGACTGTGCCAGGGCAGATCCACCTCAGTCCCTGTCCCTCTGTGGTTACAGGGGCTCCCCCAAGGAGTCACTGCTGTGACCATAAATGCAACAATCCTTACCCCCCTGAGGCCTACTCCCCTCACAGGAGGAGAGAAGTTGGTCAGGACCAATCAAATCCCAGGCCATGTTGCTATGGGAGCAGTGGGCCATGATAAGGGGCCACTCCAGATCCTGGCTGAGGCCACTTTCTGGACACCCAAGACAGCTCCCAAGGATCCCCCAGCTTTTGGCCTGCTCCTAGGTCCTGGCCTTGCCTACACTAAAATTGCACGAGCCAATGCTGGAGCAGAACCCAGTGGAGAAGGCCTTGGGCCAGCTGTGGCCCTGGCTGGAGAGACCGAGTGCAGAGCCTCAGGCAAGCCAGCTAATTGGGTCCTGTGCTGGGGCCCTGAGCCTGGATGATCCTGAGCTCGCTTTGCCTGGCTGTCTCCTCTCAGCTGTGTCTCGTGCCCAGCACAGTGCCTGGCACACAGCACATCCTCAGTGAATATGAAGTGAATGAGTGAGGCCCATTCTGTTGTTGTTACTTCCCATAATGTCTCATTTTCCAGAGGAGAGAGATCTCCAAATTCCACCTAAGTACCTGTTTAAGAACTTGGCCACGTTTGCATCCGTCTCACCAATCTGGACGAGAGGCACCACGCTGGAAAAGGATTCACAGCATCACACAGGATCAACATTACACGATCAACACACTGCAGGACCTAAGGCTGCGTCCCAAGCCAGCATGTCACAGCCACTGCAGCTTGACCTGGTGTCCTTGCCAGTCTATGTAGACATTCTATGTGGATGGGGCAGACCAGGAGGTCTGTTGATGGGTGGCTGGATGACATGGAGGTGACCCATCTTCAGCTCCACCAGGTTCCCTCCCCCTCTCCCTCAGGCCCCTTACCGTCTCTCAGCTCGGCGACACACAGCCCGACAGAAATGCAGAGCAGAGCTGCTCTTGCCTCCCGACTGAAAGGAGAAAGCAGACATTGGCTGGAGCAGAGGTGTGCCCACTGCAGACAGGGAGCTCCTCGCATGGATAGGTGGACCCTGCCCCCCAGCAGGCAACGTTCTACATGCAGGGTGCCCTACGAGGGCGCACCCACTGGGCACCCCCCTCCAGAATGGACAGTGTTGGGAGGGCAGAGTAAATGAGGGACAGCTCTGTCACTGTAAAAAATTAAAGAGGGGGACTTATTCAATGTCCATATGTTATTGTAAAGACACTTGGCCTGCAGCCACCTCCCGGATTGAGGCTGCCCGGTACCTACTGGCAAAATGAAAGCTGTGAGAGGGGGGAGCTGGCTAGAGTATTTGTCGATCCACTGCTCCAGCTCCAGGATGGGCCCCGTCTCAAATGTGGTGCGTCCTGAGGAGTCAAGGAGCAGGACATGGCCATGAAGTCCATCGCCTGCCGGATCACTGAGGAAACCACCCCCTTACCCCGCCCACCCCCATTCCCTTCTGCCCGGTGCCTTTCCAACCACTTCCACTATCTCGAAAGGTTCCTTCCCCCTCAGGGTCTGTGGGCTAGGCTGACAGGAGTCCCAGGTGACACCCAGGAGAGTCCCCACCCTTGGGCCCAGCCCCTGCAGGGCCCTCTGAGTACACACACAGTGGGTTCAGAGAGAGAATTACTTAAGTGAGCCTCCCTGGCTGTGGAGCGCGGTGTCGCCAGGGCAGAGCCAACATCCTGCAGGGAACACTGGATCTGGGGAAGCAACAGAAGGTGCACATGAAGATCTATTGTTGGGGGCCAAGCAGAAGCAATGTGGTTCCCGGTTCCCCGGTGCAACGGTGCCACCTAACTGAGCAAGGGATGTGGGGCTGGCCTGTTGGAGACTGTCAGAACCTTTAATTAGCTGGCATTTAAAGGCTAATTAGCAAACTCCAAAACTTTAGCAGGCTGGACATCAGCCCTGTTGAGAGGGGACCTGGCTCCCTTGGGGATAGCTGGGTTACAAAGGCAATGAGCTTCAAGTGCCCAGTGATGGTCAAGAGGAATCTGCTCGGCCTGGCCCTCATCTCCCATGTGCCTGGGTCATGGGAGGGTTCTCTTATCTCTATGCTGACAGCTTTGTTTTTCTAACCTGTAATAGTTGAGCCAAGAGACGACACCTGACAGTGCTTTCTCAATTATGAACTGAAACTTTGGATACGTCCTGTGTGTTCTAAGGAAGGCATCCCTGTCTCTAATTCTGAAGTCCTCTCTGTGAATCAGAGCCTCCAGTGCTTTTTGAGAAGAACAGTTATACTAATAACCACAAGCTCCCCTGGCTGAGGGTTTACTGCAGCCTAGCTTCTGGCTTTCTCACTCTCGGTGCTGCTGACATTTTGGGCCAGGTCATCCTCTGTGCTGGGGCTGTCATGTGCACTGTGGGAGGTAAGCCACATCCCTGACCTCTACTCACAAGATGCCAATAGCACCTCCACCTCCAGCTGTGACAAACAAAAATGTCTCCAGACATTGCCAAATGTCCCCTGGGGGGCAGAGACCACTACCCTTTACATTTCCCTCCTTTAGTGCAATCCTCACCACTTGCCTATGAGGGAGGATTATCTGTGTGTCCCCATTTTACAGATGGGGAAACTGAGGCTCAGAGGAAGAGTGACTAGTCCCAGGTGACACAGAGATGAAGTGATGATCAAATGGCATATATGGCAAATCCAGTTACGGTCACCAGAACTTAGAGATAAAAATAAATCCCAGCTTGGGACGAGACATTACTCACTTTCTCAAGCTCCTCGGCAAATGGGTGGCCCTTTTCTGCAATTAATTCCATAGCAAACCTATGAGAGAAAAGGAAAAAGAATTTGCCTCCAATATCACGTCCCCCAGGCCCTGTTTTGCTATAAGGCAATAGATTCTCAGGTGATGGGCCATTTAGCTAATTTGGTTATAATAGCCACAGTGTTATTTCTTGCTGACAATAAGAACATCATAACTTTCCATTTGGCTAAGGGTATTTGTTTCTCAAAATGCCTTTTCTTATACTCATTACTCATCCAGTCAACAATTCCTTTCTCAGTGCCTACTTTGGCCAGGTCCAGGCAATTCAGTAGTGAGCAGAGGTGACACGGGCTCTGTTCAGCAGAGAGAAAGGTCTGAATTGAATATCACATGACTGAAGGTGAAGTTACAAACTGAGGTCAGTTTTCTGAAGGAAAGGGCTAGAGTCCCGGGAAATCTGGCCTTGGCTAGGATTCAGGGAGGGCTTCCTGGAGAAAGCAATGTTGTATAGGTGGGATTTTAAAGGCTGAATAGGAGTTTCCTGGTAAGTTTCTTGGAAAGGAAAGTGCCCAGATGCAGGTCAGGACCCTGGCTCTGGCCTCCCTCAGAACTTTGAGCTCCACTTCTATACCATCAGGGTCCTGACAGGGAACAGACAGTAGTGCTTTCAAAAAGTGGTACTTTTCCCAAAGAAAAGTTGTGCAAAGGGACTGTTAACAGAGCATGGGAACTGATAATGGGTAGCAAAGAGCAGCAAAAGCAGAAACTTGGAGGGACCAGAGAAGATCAAAGGTGCTCTGGACGCAGCACAACACACACACCAGGGGTCTGCCTTCTCTACTCTGCTGGAAGACTGTCTACACTTCCCATTATCTGTCCTGATCTCACATAGTCAGGCCCATCCTTGAGAAATGGAAGCTGCAAACAGGTGAGTTTTAATCATAATAATAGCTGGCATGATTATTACTTGCACTAGGCACTATCTTAAGGGTGAAAATGGAATTACCTTATTCAATCCTGACAAGAATCTAATGAGATGGACACTATTACTATGATCCTTTGAAAGAACAGGAAACTGAGGCTCAGAGAGGCCAGGTGATTTGCCTGAAGTTGCACAGCCAGTCAGCAGTGGTAGAGAATTTGAAGCCAGTTCTGTCTGATTCTCACGACCTTCACCCACAGAGCTCCTGAACCAGTACTTGAGATAACTGCCATTCACACTGTCAACAGCTTGCTGAGCTTGGGGGACTGGATAACTGTTATCAAATACCTGCTGCCCCTTCCACTGCACTGCGGTCAGGTGTGTCCATGTGACTGGCTCTGGCCAGTGAAATGTGAGAAGTGATGTGTCACTTCACAGAAGCTTTCAGAGCCAGTGTGAGCTTTAGCATGATTACTTTTTCCTCCACCACAATTACTGGTGGTGTCCCAGACAGAGGCTGTCCCGCCAGCCCAGGTCCCGGAGTGACATCATGTGGAACAGAAACACACCCAACCTGTGATGGGCTTGACTTAAGAGCATGAAATACTCCTTTGGTGTTGTAAAAGCCATGAGATTTGGGGTTGTTTGTTACCACAGCATGGCCTGGCTGATCCTGACTAATTCCGAGTCCACCTTCTAATCTCTGGCTGTGTATCTGCTTATTTAAAAAACAAGACTCACAAAAGGGATCACATCTGATGCACTGTATACTGGGCTCAACTCACCTCTTTCACTTAATATGTGCACCTCAACGGCCTACATGTACTGACCTGAAGAATGAGAGAGCAGGGATGAGGGACAGGGCAGCTTCACATGGCATGGGACAGATGCCAGCACAGGAAAAGGCAGGGCCAGAAGGGAAAGGTGTCTGCAGCCCGGCAGCCTTGTGGAGCTGACCAGATGCTCCTGTGCTTCCAGGCCAAGGCAGGTTCATCAAGGGTTGGCAGCCTCCTAGACTAGCCAGCAGTCTCAAAGGCTTCATGTTAATTACATCTACTGCTGCCTAATTCAAACTCAGCATCCAGGCCAATCCCATCTCCCTTACCCAATGGCTGAACTTAATTCATCTGTAGTTCCCAAGGCTTCAAACACTTGGTCATCTTTGGGTCTCCTTTCTCCAGTGAAGGTGCTAGAAAATCCTGTGGGGGGGAAAAAATGTTTAGCTGCCCAAAACAAGATTTTATTTTTTCCCCCCTGATATTCACTTTTTAGAAAAACTTCTATTTCAGGTATAACAACTGAGCCACCTGGGCAGGGCTGCCACATAACTTTTTCATGGCGGCAAAGAATCTGGAAGAACTTTACAACAGAGCCTGCCATGTCTCTCTCTGCATTTTTCCACCTGTCCCCACCCTACCTTTGTCTCCTGTTTTGGTGTAAATCTTGGGGATCTTGGGTGTCTTCGAGGAAGGCTGTGGCCTAATGAGAAAACAGACACCAAGAGGTGGTGAGTGGGGATGGCTTACACAGTGCGGCACCTCCTTCCGTGCGCCCCAGCTTGCTGCTCGTAGCCTTAATTCTCTTGTTGACATCTTTCCTTTCCATACCCCTCTTAAGTTGTAAGCCCCTTGTGGGCAAGTTCTGTGCCTTGCCCACTTCCACATCTGCAGAGTCGCTGATGTAGTGCATTGTTCAACGCAGAAGCTCAATAAATGCTCACGGAAAAAATTCATCGATCACTTTTCCACAGTCCCAGCACTGTGCTGAAGGGATTACCAGCATTATCTCCTGAAATTATCCCTGGAGTCCTCCCACAGCCCCAAAGGCAGGCTGCCTATGACCTTCATTTTACTGTTAAGAAAACTGTAGCTCACAAGAAAAGACCGGTCTTGCCCCAGGGACTCCTGCTCAAGGCCATCCTACTCCAGACCCCAAACTGTTGCTTCTCCTCAACCCAAACTCTGACCCTCTGCTCCACCAAGTCTGGGCCCCTGCGAGGGACAGACACGTGGGCCACTTTCTTTCTAGGAAACTTCAAGATACTCGGAAATAAAAGAATTGCCAAAACAAGGCTCAAAAACTGGCACTGTCAAGCAGCAGCGTGACACCTTTAATAGGCCTCAACGTTAACAGATGACACTCCAAGGTTATTCAAAGATTAAATTACTGGATCTGTGAGTAATATGACCCATTATGCATTCGTGCTACTCTACAGGTTCTGAGGTCCGGAAATGGGGTGCGAGTTTGACGGAATATGATGACAGCCACGGTCTGATCATGTGCTGCACCTCTGAAAGTATAAACTGCTTTGGGGATCGGTGAAAATCTGAACTGAGGCCCCTCCTGACTGTACAGCCAGGCCCACGTGGGATTGCCCTGCCGTGCCCTGCCCTTCGTTCGGACTTTTTTTGTGCAAAGGAATCTCGTTCTCTGGCTTCCACGGAGCCTACCCTGTCATGGGGCAGGACGGAGGACATCACCTGGCAGGTGCCCCGGTTACCTCACAGCGGTGTGACGTAACGACGGCGACGACACCACAGCTCCAGGTGTCGGGGTTACCTTTCCAGTCAGGCACTTACCTGTCCCCGTCTTCCACGCCCGGGGAACCGCGGCTCTGGAAACGGGGACAAAGTAACCTGCCGGCCCCGAAGCACCCGCGAAGGCCAAGGCGGCCCCGCAGGACCCACACAGCCATGCGCCCAGCGGCTGGTTGAAGTTGACCCCGCCAGGCTCCCGTCCAGGTCCCGGGGTGACTCCACCTCCCGGCGGCCGCGCCACCACTCAACCGCTCTCTCCCATTGGTCCGTGGCTCTCGGCCCAGGGCGGGACGCCCCCAGGGGATCCCTTCCCATTGGCTCAAGGAAGGAGCTGGGCGGGGAAACCCGTGACGACTTGGTTGGACGGCACCTATTGGCCAATGCCCACGCGCTCTGATTGGCTGGCGGAAGGGAGAGGCTCGCGCGCGAGGGGAATGGAGGCCAGGGGCGGGGCGCGCTTGGGAGCTGCTGAGGAGCTGCGGCGGAGGCGGCAGGTGAGAGGCCGGGGGTGAGGGGCCGGGTGGCGCGATGTCCTAGCCGAGGCTCGGGGCGACCCCACGCCGGGCTCCCGGCTTCTCTGGCTGTCCCCCCAACTCCAAGAATCCGTCCTGAGGAGTCGGGACCCCGACTCTGACTGAGGTATATGTTGAGCCTAGGACGAGCGATAGGTTTCCCCGCGCTGAGCCTCAGTTTCCCCTACGAAGCAGCGGGGCTCACGCACAGCGAGGTTCAGGTTTTATTATACCGAGGTAATTAATGCACGTAAAGCCTTGAATGGAGGCTGATTCCGTATTATCGACCCAGCAAGGGACTTTCTAGGACCCTGGCGTGGAGAGGTCCTCGCGTTAATGGGCAACACGGAGCGTCATAGCTGTTTCTGCAGTATCTTTACAGTTGTGATACGTTGGAAACAGCCTGAAAGTCCAGGAAAGAGTTCTTTCTGGTCCACTTCACTTAAATCTCGACCTTTAATAGTGGTAATAAAGCCAGGAACCAAGAACAGAGCCAGCAATGAGCAGCTGTCAGCAGTGGAGTGTCAGTAGCCACACACTGCTAAGTGTTTCCCTTGCGTCTAACCTCCCCCGAACCTATTGAACGAAGTAAGTACCATTATTGTCCCCATTTAACATGTGAGGAAACTGAGGTGCAAGGCCACTTAAGTGAGTTAGCTAAGATGACGTCAGTTGGAGAGTAGAAGAGCTGGGGCTTGAACCCAGATCCTTCTGACGTGCCTAGTTTAACTGCTGCATTGCAATTGCCTTTTTCTTTTTTTTTTTAATTATAACGATGAGCTCGAACTAGGCATTTGATAAGATCTGTAAGATCTGGAGGCTTTCCCTTTCAGGTTTCCCAGGAGCCATGTTGTCAGAAGCCCTGCTGGTGTCTGCGCCGGGGAAGGTCATCCTTCATGGAGAGCATGCCGTGGTCCATGGCAAGGTAAAAGGCCCCCAGAGCCTTCGAGGACTGGGCACCGTTTCTCCCTGCTGCTAATCTTAAAAGAAGCTAAAAGGAAGCCTTGAGGCATACATAGCCCGATAGTAGATCTGAGAGGAGGTCGGTTTTTCCCTGGCCAAGCAAGGAAAAGACAGGTCTTACGCCCACTGATGGGCTTCTCAGGCCCACTCAGTGAGATAGCAAAAAAGATGACACGTACAGAGAGCCCTGTGAGTGGAAGAAGATCACCTAAGCAGTGAGCTTCGGTGGAGAAGACAAGAGGTTTGAGGATTGAATTCTGGGGTACTTCACCCTTTAGAAGTCGGGAAGGTGAGTAGGATCCAGCAGAGGGGTCTGAAACATGCATTATCTCATTTAACTCTCACAGCTACCTTCTGGGGTTAAACTTTTACCAGTGTGGAAGGTGAGGCTCAGGAGAGGACTGGTAACTCGATCCAGATCCCGTATACCATGGTAGAGCTGAGAAGGGACCCAAGTCTGTCTGAATCCAAAGCTCATGCTTTCCCCGCTCCTCCCCTTTGTCATCCTTTATCCTTGAAAACGTGGTGATTATGGGGAAGCCATTCCGTGGTGTTGTGAACCTTCGAAGTTTTGCATGGCGAAGGCAGATACAAGTAGATGTTAACTTCTGGTTGGTGGTGGTAGTAGTGGGAGGGCTTGCCAAGGTTGATTAGCAGCGTCTGCCAAGGGCCTGAGTGGAAGTGACCTGTGTACTAGTATTTGTTCTCTCTTCTCAGCACACTGTTGACATTGTCCCCTTTTACCTAAGACAGGAGCCATGCTTGTTGCCACCCACCCTCAGGCTAATTGCTTTTGACCTTTGTTTTATAGGTAGCACTGGCTGTGGCCTTGAACTTGAGAACCTTTCTCCGGCTTCAACCCCACAGCAATGGGAAAGTGGGCCTCAACTTACCAAACATTGGCATCAAGAGGGCCTGGGATGTGGCCAGGCTTCAGCTGCTGGACACGAGCTTCCTGGGTACGTGCAGGGAGGAGGAACCAAGTGTGGGTTCTGAAGGAAGGGGGTAAGAAGAGGCTGGTCATATAAACTCCTTAGAAGCGTGCGAGTCTTTTTTTCTTCAGTATATGAGGACTGTCTTCTAGTAAATAAAGACCTCTGTGCTACTTTTTGAGAGCTGTTGGGAATGTCATGTCCACCCACACACAGATGAGGCTTCTTCCTCTGCAGAACCACCACTTATGTCAGAGCAGGAGCATGCGTCCTCCTGTTCTCAGTTTGCTGTCTCCTCTCTGGACTGATGCCCTGTTGTTATGAACAGTGCTTCTCAGCCAGAGTGGGGCAAAGGAGAATCCTCCAGGGGTTTCTCCCAAACTGTTCCTATTCCCCATGAGAATCAGTCCATAGCAAGCCACTCAGCCACTCTCAAATACTGGAGGGAGACAGAGTAAGAGTTGAAAACCCGCATTTTCGAGCAATTATTTTCAACCTCAGTCCTGCCTTGAGATCCCCTGGGGAGGTTTTTTTGGTGTTTGTAATAATACAGATGGATTCTTGGCCCTGCCCCCTTCTAGTGAGAATCAGTAGTGGCAGGTAGTGGTGGTAGGGGACCGGGCATGTGTATTTTGAAAGGGGTTCCGTGGGGTGATCTCAGGGACACCTCAGTTAAGAGCCATTGCTTTGGAGCATGCCTCAGAAACCAGCCATCCAGCAACCTGGACCTTGCTTTTCATGGTGCACTAGGCCGCCTAGCCAGGCTGGAAATGTCCCCTGAGAACTGTCTGCTGCTTCTGTATGTCAGCGGCATGGATGGAAGCAGCCAGGTGTAATGGGACATGTGTCAGACCACTTCTGACTCTCTGCGTGAGCCTGGGCAGGTCACTTGACGCCCTGAGCTGAGTTCTGTTGCCTGGGAGGGTCGCTGTGAGGATCCAGCAGGATGAGAGGCGCGCCTTGGTCTGGAGTGCAGAGTGCAGTGCATACATGAGGGCTTGTCAGTTATTCTCCAAGGAGACAGGGAACCTGAGCTTTTTGGATGCTAATATTTTCTATTCCGTCTCGAGGATCTGCCATTTTTGTCTTTCGGTGTTCTCTGGTTCCCTCCTAATGCTAGTAATAAACACAGTGAATATGTACTGGGCCGTTATGCGCGCCAGGCACGGAACTATGTATGCTAGTGCTCCCAGAATTCCAGCCTTCCCTGGAAGTAGGTGCTGCTATTCATGCCCATTTTATGGATGAGCACATTGAGGTTCAGGGGCCAAGTGGCTCACGTCACACAGTTTGTTGGCGATATGGAAAGGATTCAGACCCAGATCTTCCTAAAATCAAAGCCCAGGCTCTTAACAAACCATTCCATCTCCGTCACAGAGCTCTGAGATGCCTGGGCTCTCAGTCACACTGTCACTGGCCTGGCTGCCTTTAAGTAGCATGAAACCCTGAGGTTTCCTAACACAGGCACACCCAGCTCAGTTTCAGGTCCCTTTAAATTTGACTAGGGACTCAGGGAGTGATTTGTGAAAGTAAACTCGTCAGACTTGCTCTTCCTCTTCCGCCTCAGGTGAAAATGCCCAGCCTCTTGCTTGCATTGGAAGAGAAACTGCTCCCTGGCCTTTCCCTCCTTCCCAAGCAAATCTCCATAGTTTGGGTCCACTGGTTTTATTTGCTGTCCTGTTCTTGCTCATTGTGTTCTGGGAGAGGGAAATATTTTGGGTATAATGTAATACTGCCTTTAGTATTGGTTTTGTACAATGGAGGTCAAACCTGGACTTAAGAGTGATTGAGCTAGCACTCACTTTTCATGTGTATGTGTTTTAAAACTACTATTAATTAAGCACTTACTACATGCCAGAAACTGTTAAGGATTTTTGTACCTTATTTCACTTAATTTCATGACAATCTTGTAAGGAAATACTGTTGTTATCACTATTTACCAAGGAGGGAAACTGAGGTTCAAAGAGGTTAAGTCACGTGCTCAAGGCCAGAAAGCCAGTCAGTATCACAGTCAGGACCCCGACCCAAGTCTGCCTGTCTCCAAAGCCTAAAGTCCATCAGCTGTAGTGCTCGGATCTTGAGTCCATGTCCGTTCAGTTTCCAGTTGCAATGATGCGTAGTTCTTTGTGTTCTGTTGTCTAGAAGAGCATCTGAGGCACTCTCACCCACCTACGTATCCTTGTTTGCTTGCGTGACAGGGCAAGGTGACAGCACAGCACTCACACCAGAGAAAGTGGAGAAGCTGAAGGAGGTGGCAGGCGTCCCCGAGGACTGTGCCAACCACAAGTGCCTGGCTGTGCTGGCCTTCCTTTACTTGTACCTGTCCATCTGCCGGAAGCAGAGGTGTGTGCATGGCCTGGGGAAGGAGTCCTGGTTCAGCTTCCCCCAGAAAATGGGTGAGGGTTTCTCTAGTTTTGGCTGCTGGAGAATGCACATGCTCCCTTCCAGGTTTCTAATAGCAGGAGCCATCAGCTGCCCCACCATGTGCCAGACACTATGCTAGACACTTTGTATATGGTCCGTTTTTAATATTCACAGCAACCCTAGGAGAGAGGCACTGTCCTCGTTTTGCACAGGGAGAAAATGAGACTCAGATAAGGTCACTTAAGGCCATGCAGCTAGTTAGTAAGTAAATTAGTAAGCTGGGCGTCAACTCAGTTCACTTTAATCCCTATGCTGATCTTTTTAGCTCTGTACTGACTCCTATGCGCTCCTCAATTCAGTAGAACCCAAGCCAGACTCCATTCTCAGATACACTGTGTGGCTCCTCCCATGCTTTGTCCATAGAGGCACCCTTGTTCCACAGCCTACAGAGAATCTCCAGATCTGGGCAGGGCAGCCATGTGTAGTTTGAAAAAGCAGATTGAGAATGACCTCTGGGTGTCCAGGGGAAGCTTCCCAGAGAGAATGACACCTGAGAAGGGTCTTGCAGGATGGGTAGGAACTTCTCTGGGAGAGTTGCAAAGCTATCCCGGGCAGGGGGACCAACCTGTGCTACGAGCAGGGCCATGAAAGAGCCTCGCTTGTGTGGGGAACAGGAAGAAGTTTAGAGGAATGGTTGGTGGTTCATGAACTTTTCAGAAGAGCTCTGGTTGGACAACGGAGCGGTTTAAATGAATCTTGTACCCGCCCTTTGAGAGAGTCACACTCTGTGCCCTGCTGTGTGTGTTTCAGCGCCCTGCCAAGCCTGGACATCACTGTGTGGTCGGAGCTGCCCACCGGGGCCGGCTTGGGCTCCAGTGCTGCCTACTCTGTGTGTCTGGCAGCTGCCCTCCTAACCTTGTGTGAGGAGATCCCAAACCCGCTGAAGGATGGGGAGGCCACCAGCAGGTACTCATGACCCCCGCCCTGCTCACCGTCCTTCCTGTGGGCCATGGCCGGAGCGTGGGTCTCTCACCAAAAACTCACTGGCCCCCTGTGAGGTGAGAGGTGTCACGTGCCATTTTACAGAGGAAGTTGAGGGATAGAGAGACCAAGCAGAGAGCGTGGCCCAGGCCACAGAGCTAGTGATAGCAGAGTGGGGTTTGAACTCAGGCATTCTGAGTCCAGAGCCTGAGCTCTCTGCCAGATCCTCTGCCAGCATTCAGTACACTTGCAACTAGCCTTTGAGGAAGGTGGGGTTACCATTCTACAGATGAGGAGAGCGAGGCTCAGAGAGGTCAGGTAACGGGCCTAGAGTCACTCAGCTAGCAGAGGCAAAGTAGGACTGTGTGAACCCTAAGCTGGGGCTCTCTCCACCGTGCCAGGCAGGAGGGTTTCTGAGGGAAGAGGAGGTGTGGCATGTGCTTTAGCTGGAGAAGTTCCAGGCAGCTTTTATCTTCTTTCTGAGTTTGGGGGCCCAAGCCCCTTTGCCTTTGGTCTCCACCAAGCCCAACCTTTGGCCCCTGCCTTTGCTGCCCATGGGTACCCCTGCGCCCCACTCAGCACTATAGTAAAGATGAACTCCTGTGTCTCTTTCAGGTGGACAGCAGAGGATTTGGAATTAATTAACAAGTGGGCCTTCCAGGGGGAGAGGGTGATTCACGGGAACCCTTCTGGAGTGGACAACGCCGTCAGCACCTGGGGTAGGTGCTGCCTCAGGCTTGTTTTCTTTATTTTTGTCATTTTTAAGACTCTTATGACAATTGTAGGTGTGCAGGGTCTGTTGATCTGGGATGAATAGAATCAATGAGTTCTGAGAAAAATAGCATCTTCCTGTTTTGAAGGGAATGGGAGACATCTCAGCCTCACACCTCCTGAGTGCAAATCTCTGGGGCCGACGCAGCCAGTGTTGCTCAGCGGTTGAGAATCTAGCTGTGAACCAGGAGGTCACAGTTCGATTCTGGGTCAGGGCACAAGCCCAGGTTATGGGCTCAATCCCCAGTAGGGGGCATGCAGGAGGCAGCTGATTGATGATTCTCTCTTGTCATTGATGTTTCTCTCTCTCTTTCCCTTTCTCTTCTTCTCTCTGAAATCAGTAAAAAAAGGAAATCTCAGCTGGGGCCTGGAACAGTGTAGTTCCAATGAAGTCCTCAGGGACTTTCCAAGTTAAAGCTGCAGAGCCATGGCTATGGAGTTTGCAGACTACATGAGTTGAGGTCTCTGGTGAGGATGACCTAGACACAGCCCTGGGTCCCACCTTCACCATGTCACCACGCAGCTGTCAGAGTGGAGCTGGGCAGCCTGGAGGGAAGGGAGTAACCCTGGAGTCTAGGACCTGGCAAGAGCTTCCTGGCAAAGCACAGAGCACCCTTGTGCCCTCCTGAGCCTTTGTAGCTGAAGCTGAGATGATGGTTATGCTCTTTAGTCTGTTCCCTGGATGGGACAAAACTCAAACCAATCCCAAAAATCTAACTTACCTTCCAAGAGTCGAAGACCTGCTTTTTTGACCCGCAGGTTTCTGTCTTTAGGGGGAGCGCTCCGATACCAGCAAGGCAGGATTTCATCCTTAAAGAGGTAAGTCTGAGGTGGGGCAGCACCTCGGCCTGGCTGCATGGGGTGGGGAGCGCTGCTTCCTTATGTATCACGTGGGGCAGGTGGTCCTGGCTTCCCCTCCCCCACATGGCCCTTAGGCCATCACCATGAGAAAGCCCTGCTCCTTCCTTCTCCATGTCAGTGCTTAAATTGTCAGCGTTTAAATTGCCCGGAGATTAAGGGGGAGGTCATGCATGGCTGTGCACTCGCCTTCCAGAGTGTGGCTGCTCATTTAGTTATTCATTCACTCAGCAAACAAGAATTGATATCCTCTGTGTTCCTCATGACACTGTACGGGGAACCGGGGATATAAAGATGGATCTTGGACACCATTTTAGGCGGGTGGGGACAGACATGCACACAAAAGCCACCACAAAGTTATATGAGAGTTGCCATAATGAAGGCATTCAAGGCAGAACCAGGACAGGAGCAAGAGGCAAGCTTGTGAGAGGCTTAGAACAGAGGTGACATTTGGCAACTTTCAGCCTGTTTTACTGTTTCTTTATGCCGTCCCTCTTGAGTAACTGGAATTCCAAACATGCATATTAAATCTCAACTTCCTCTGTTCTATTTGCATTCAGTGGAAATGTCAGAAGCAGGGAGTGTATGGGGCAAGCAGGAGCCAGGTGCCCTCGATCGAGTTGGGTGGTGGTGTTTGTTCCAGGGCACTTTGCTGCCTCGGTGGGACTTTTCACGCCTGTGAGGGTCCCAGGGATGGCTCTCATCTTCTTTACCCAGGGCTGTCATCTTTGTGGATGGGCAGTAGGTCCTGGACCCCTGTCCTCACCAGCTGGGCCACTCCATTAGTGGCTGAGTTACCTAGGGTAACATGGGGCTGCTCTCCTGCCCCTCTGGGATCTTCCTGTCCCAGCCATGTCAGCTTCCAGGAGCCAGTCCTGCTTTTCTGAGGCTCTTCATCGGGGTTTCTTAATCTCACACTATTGACACTGTGGGCTGGATAGTTCTTTATAGTCAAGACATCCTGTGCAGTGTAGGATGCTGAGCCAGTGGACACACTAGATGCAGTAGCTCTACCCACTAGATGCAGTAGCACCTCCCCCATCTCCCAGTGGTGACAACCAAAAATATTTCCTGACACTGCCACATGTACCCTGGAGGGCAAAACCTCCCTGGGTGACTATCTCTGCTTTACACAGAGGAGGGAGCAGGGCCATTTCAGAGCATGAAACAGCTTCCTGTGGCTGCTTGTGGGGTTGTGGCTGTGGAGCCTCAGGGCTCAGGCTGGGGCTGGCTCTGTCTGGTGTACCAAATCCATGTGCAGTGAGAGCAGGAGCGAGCAGAGGATTCTGAGATGTCTGGGCCCAGCCCACCCTCAGGGCTTATAGTCTATCAGAGGAGGCAAGCATGACTATAATCTTCAGAACAGAGGCATCCAAAGGGTTTTTGATCTGCTATGGATGACAGTGAGAGGTGTCATAAGTCAGCCTGCAGATTCAGGGGGTCCTTCATGGAGGCAGTGGTATTTCCTTCACTCCGTTTCCTGAGAGCCATTTATATCCTAAGCACTGAACTAGGCCCCAGGGATAGAAGACCAACTAAGACTGGGCCTGTGCACGTGCACAGTCTCCTGGGGTGGTGGGGGGATCAAGAGGTTAGGGATGGAGTGTTTCTAAGGCAGGAAGAGGCAGGGGAGGGGCCCCAAGGCTGCTCAGAGGCCAGTTGGTGGTGGTATGGTAGGCAGAAGCTCTGGTGTCCATAAGCCTGTGTGTGAGCCCAGCTCTACCACTTGCTAGCCAGGTGCCCTTGGCTGAGTCATGCTTCTGAGGCCTTCATCTCCTCATGATACAGTGGGTCCTGAGCATGAAATCAGAAACAGTCTCTATGAAGTTCTGAGCTATTTGCAGACCAAATGTATTCATACATTCCACAAATTATTATTGAGCAACTACTGTGTGCTGGATGCTGGGACCTCAGCAGGGAACAAAATGTCTTGCCTTCATGGAACTCATTTTGTGGGAGGAGACAACCAACAAATAAATTGCTCTTTAAGAGCATGTCGGGCAGTCCTAGGTGACTTTAGGAAACAGAAAGCAGGGCGAAGGGCTCATGGTGAAGGAGGGAGCTAGTTGGATGGGATAATTAGTTGAGGCTTCTGATGAGATGACATTTGAACAGATACCTGAATGAAATACAAGAGTGAGTCATGGAGCTATTGAGGACAGAGGCAGGTCTCTGGCAGAGGAAATGCAAGTGCAAAGGTCCTGAGGCAGGAAGGAGTGTGCCTGTGTGTTGAGCAGCAGCCAGGAGGCCAGGGTGGTTGAGTGCAGTGAGCAGCTAGGGAGAGCAGAGATGAGATGAGATGAGGCCGGGGAGGTAGCCAGGCCAAGGACACACAAGCATTTACAGAGCATAGCCCTGGGTGGTAGTCCCAGGATTTCATAGGAGCCCTGAGTTTTGTGGGGCTGGCAGGAGGCCCGTTTGTAGAGGACTTGTCTAGGAAAGATGAAGAGGCAGTACCCAAACCCCTCCCGCCCCAACGCATGAGAACATAGAGCAAACTGAGCTCGCCGTGGTGAGCAGATGGCGGATTCTCTGAGAAGCAGAGAGGCCAGACCACATTAATCCCGCCGATGGCTTACAGAGGAGCCCTTTTGCCTCAAACCACACGTGGTGCTTCTCCATAAAAAAATGCATTGTTTGCGAAGTGGATCAAGATGCGGCCTCCCAGAACGCTGCCCTTTTGAGGAACGGCTTGTCTTTGAAGGGAAGAGAAAAGCCAAATAGAATGTTCATCTTTTGTAAAGTTAAAAAAAAAAAAAAAAAAGAGCCGGCCTCCAAGGCTGAGAATCGATATTAATTTCATGGGCTTATGGGCGGTGAGATCAAGCAGGTTTCTGGCAGCCTTTTCCAGCCCTGTTGGATTTTACAATCTTGAGCTGTGAAAAGAAAAGGGAATAAAGGTATCAAGGGGTCTGCCCATCTCCAGCTGTCTCGGGCCAGAGCTCATCCAAATTCTCCACCCTCTGTCCCTGGCCAGCAGTGCTCTGAAAGGCAGGTTGGGCTGACAAGAAATGAGAGCTTGAGACCCCAAAGACAGCTAACCACAAGGACAATTGGGATTGTGGCTTTAGGAGGGATTATAAAGCTCAGAGGGCAGGTAAGGACAACAGGGCCATGCTGGAGAGCCAGCTTACTGGGGCCTCCCTGACCCCGGGCAGCCAGGTAGGGACGACTGACTCCCTCCCAACATCTGGCTTCGGAACAGGGCAAGAGTAGGCACAGCATGCTGGGAACCCGACTCCTCCACAAGCCTGCCCTCTCTCGCACTCCGGTGTTGACTGAACCAGTTAAACAGGCATCTTCCCTCTCCACACACCTTCCCACGCTGATCCACCCTAGGACCTGTTGCTTTTTCTTTCTAAATCTCCAACACCTTCCACTCCAGCTCCCTGGAGGGGCTCACATGACAGAACCTCGGCTCCTTGTACTCTTCCCTGTAGCAACTTTGAACTTACGACTCCATGAATGTGCCATGCTGTGCCACCTCCAGGCTCGTCCAGGCCCTCATGTGTGCCTAGCACATATAGGTGCCCAAAGTCAAATGAATGAATGAGTGATGAGCCGAGGGAAGTGTCCATCTGTCCAGGGGCTAAAGCAAAGATGCAGCTGTGGTTGGTTGTAGGCACACTGGCTGGGCGTCAGGAGTCTGTGCTTCCCCTGACCAGATGTCACCTCCCTGGGCCTCCGCTTTCTCTTCTGTATGGGGAGGGAGGTGGAGTCCCGGGTTGCCCCCAACTCCTCCATCCTGAGCTCACTGTGGACCCTCTGTACCCTGCAGGCCACCAGCTCTGAAGATCCTACTGACCAACACCAAAGTCCCTCGCAGCACCAAGGCTCTTGTGCTCGGCGTCAGGAACAGACTACTCAAGGTGCTTCTTGTCCCACCCCTGGGCAGGTGTCTGGCAGAGTCATGATAGCCATGTTTATGTGTTGGAGTTCTCCCTCTGCCTTATGGGCTAATAGAGGGTGGAATGGAGTTGGGGACTTGGGAAGGCAATTTTGGCAGAAAAGGAGGTGCTATCTGTTCACACTCCAGCAGGGAGGTGGAACAGGGCTCGTCCATCATGCTGGCTTTGCAGCAAGAATCCCCCACATATAGTGGGTGTCTGGGCAAGGCAGAGACCAGGGCGGAAGGAGAGGAGGTTTCCTCAGAGGGTGGATGTAGGCAATGGGGACATCTCCTCCCTCCACCCTGTTGCCGGGGCAGCTGTCCAGTGCTTGCTTGCCCCTAGGCCTCACAGGCCCTTGCTTCCTTTCCCTCCAGTTCCCAGAGATCGTGGCCCCCCTCCTGACCTCCATCGACGCCATTGCCCTGGAGTGCGAGCGAGTACTGGGAGAGATGGCAGCAGCAGCCCCCGCCCCAGAGCACTACCTGGTGCTGGAAGTAAGAACCTGTCCACGGGATCTGGGGTCACTCACCCACACCACTATCTAAGGCAGAACTCCCCAATCTGACTGCACCCAGAATCCCCGGAGGCCAGGCCTGGGCCCAGGGTCCTGTGTGTGCACACACGAGCAAGCGTGCCTTACTTTTAAACCTCTTCTCAGGTGGTTGAAGTAAGTGAGAAAATACACAGAAATGCTGAGGGCAGTGCCCAGTATGGGCTAAACATGATGGGCCAGGTTTACGTAAGAAGCACCAGGATATTTCTGACAGTCTTCTGTGGATGGGTCCAGAAGAGATTTCTTACCTGGGTGCCTCTTTCCTGCTACTTTTGTTAAGTGCATTTGTTCATTCAGTGGCTGTTTATCACCTGCATGCTTTGGATCACATATAGTCTAATACTGTTCTTTCACCATTGTTACCCCAGCCCACCACCACCCTTTGCATAATTCTAGTGTAGAGGTTGAGACCTCACGTTTTGGATTTAATCAGGCTTAAGTCTGAATCCCACGCCCAGCCCCTGCAGTGTCTTAAGAATGCAGTGAGGTCTCATGGGTGACGCACAAGGACAATGTCTGATGAGCCACCAGCTCAGTAAGCCAGAGGTCCTGGGCTCATCCTCAGACACAGTCCATCTGGCCTGGTGTCTGTGGGCTGGTATTAAAAAGCCATCTGGCTTCCCTTGAAGAATCATAGGATCCGCAGCCCCAGCCCACATGGCTGTGCAGCAGCAGCCAGCTTAGAGGTGTAGAAAGGGCCCCTGTGGTGTCCACTTCTCTGCAGTCCCCACCACTCTCTTAAGTATTGCCCACAGCCACTACAATCTTTGCCTGGTGCCTCCTTGTCTTGGTGTAAGCCTTTGTGTCTGTAGCCCCTGTAATGAATGGAAGCTGCTACTCTATAAGTCTTCTCAGAAATGATTTCTCATTTGATCCCTACAACAACCTACTTGTGAAGTAGGTATGTTGCCCCCATTTTACAGGTATAAAAATTGAGGCCTGAAGGGAGCAACTTTCTCCAAGGTTTTCCAACTAGCAAGTGGCTGAGCCAGGAGCCAGACTGACTTACTTATTTCTTTAGCCAACAAATCTTTAATGAGCACTGTCTATGGGCCAGGCACAAGGACACAACCTAATTACTGCGCTTTTGCCCTCATTCCCCCAGCCTTTGGCTGGCTGTCAATTCCTTTCACGTAGAAAGGAGGGAACACAGTCCTCCTGAGTAGGAAATTAATAATGATAGAGTACTGCCTAAAATACACCCTGTTGAGCCCCTTGAGAATGCCCCAGAACAGCACGTTGATTATACATTGTGTATATTTTTGGCTGTGGCAGCCGCTGAAATGTGTAGCTCGGCTCCTGGACAGCTTTGCACTCAAACCAGCGAGCTGTTCTCCTGTGTCACAACCTGTCATCCAATCCTTGACAGATTTTGGATCAGAATGTGACAGGTGTCTGGAACCTGCCTCGGCAGTGTGACGCCTGGTGCTCAGGCGCAGAGGGGCCCCCGTAAGTTTTCCCTCACAACCAGCCCCTGGGCCTGGTGAAAGGCACCTGGGGGTGCCACCGGGCCATCACTCCTCTCTCCTCCTTTGTCAAAAGTGCTGGGGCATGTGAGGCGGGCTGCGGGGGAGGGCTGACCCCATCCTGCCAGACAGCCCTGGGCAGGAGAACCAGGTGGCTCTCCACGGACTGCTGGTGATTGGCAGTCTTCATGGCTCACGGGTGCTCCTAGTACCCTGGAGCAGGGCTGCGAGCCCGAGCCACACACTGGGAGTGGACACCAGTAGGAACGCAAGGGCACTTTCCCAGGCAGGGTAGATGAGCTTTGTGTCAGGCAGACCTGCCTTCTGGTGCCTGCTTGGTGCCTTATGAGCTCAGTGACCTCAGGCAAGTCACTTTCCTCTGAGCCTCCATTTGCCCCTTGGTAAAATGGGGGTGACAGCACTGTAGCAATGAAAGTACTAAGGGCTGCTGGTGCTGGCTGAGCACTGACCTCGTGCCAGGTGTTGTATGGAAGACTCACCTCATTCTCTCCTCATGGTGATGAGGCAGATCCTCTTCCCATCGTGTTTCAGGGGGCAGACTGGGGCTCAGAGTGAAAGACCTCGTCCAAGGACACAAGACCATGAAGTGGCGGAGCTGACACTTAGACCCAGGCCCACCTGACTCCAATTCCCACATTCTAACTCCCCGACGGCAAGGACCATAGCTGGGTGCTCACTCTGAGAGCCCCAGCATCCGGCATGGTACCCTGCACATTGTGTGTTTGTCAGACACTCTTGGAGTAAATGAAATGTAAATACAGGATGCCTGGCCAGTGGTCACTGTTAGTTTTGTTATTTCCTCAATCTGCATCTCATTTGCTCATCAGAAGAGAAGTACTTTTATTATGCATAGTCAAAGAAAGCTGAACTGTTTCCCCCCATGTGTATGTGACCTTGCTGGACTGCAAGCCAGGTTTTATTCTGAATATCGGTTCCTGAGGCAGCTGCAGGATGGATTATTACTTGAGACTTCTATAAATGACAGAAATCCATCCCAACCAGGCTTTAGTAGAAAAGGAATTTATTGGCTCATAACTGAGAACACCGGAGGGAGCAGCTTCAGGCATAGCTGGATCCATGGGCCTGAATAACCTAGTCTGAAATCTCTGTCTTCCATGTAATCTCTGACCATGTGCAGTGTAGGTTACTGGTGGCCTACTTCTGAAGTCAAACAGTTTAAGCAGTTCCAATGGGAAGAGGCAGAGAAAACCTTAGGAGGGCCCTGATTGACCCACATGCGTATCCTTGACCAATGACTATGGCCAGAGGCTTCTGTGGCCAGGCCTGGAACATATGCTCACTACCACCTCCATCCCAGCCCCACGGGAAGTCCTGCAGGAAGGAGAGGCTCTTTTACCAACAGAGAGGGATGGTGTGCTGGTTAGTCAAAGCCATGAGCTGTCCCAAGCCAGTGTTCTATTGGATAGACAGGGTGGGCACAGGACCCCAGCCTCAGGCAGACCAAATGAGAACAGACTGAATCTTCTCCTCCAGGAGCTCATCGATATGAACCAGCACCATCTGAATGCCCTCGGTGTGGGCCACACCTCCCTGGACCAGCTCTGTCAGGTGACTATGGCCCATGGACTGCACAGCAAACTCACTGGCGCTGGTGGCGGTGGCTGTGGCATCACACTCCTCAGGCCAGGTACCAGGGGGCTGGCAGGGCTCATACAAAGTTTCTACCTGGATATTTTCCTTGGGAGGAGGAGGCGGCGGCCTATAAAGTATCACCTCTGCTGTGTGGCCTCGGGCAAGTTAATTAACCTCTCTGGGCCTTTGTTGTCACATTGGTCAACTAAGGATGCTAATATCTAGTTTATAAGATTCCAGGTCGGGAGGAAATGCGTTTAGAGTTTGGCACAGGGCTGAGCTCACATTGTGAATGCTGTTTTTTCCTCCTGCTTACCTGTCAAGCCTCCCACAAGTTTGAGAAATAATCAGGACATTGTGACCACCCATATCAGCCTTATACTCCCCACTGTCACCTCTTGATGTGACTGCTATGGCACTAACCTTGCTACAAACAAAGGGGTTTCTTTCCCCTTAGTCTTTGGGGGAAGAGCAAGGCAGAGCAATGGGCTTACACAATGCCCTTGTGCTGGTGACTAGGCCAGCAAGGGGCTCCTGGTGGTGTTTGGTCACCAACACACCACCCTGCCTGCAGGACATGGAACTAAATGCTCCCCCCCCCCCCCACCTCCGTTTCCTGCTGTGCTCTTTGCCAGCTCCTGTTGGTCTCCCTTCTCTCCATCTCCCCTCTGTGTCTCCTTCCTCTTTTTGCCCACAGTAGCCCCAGAGGCCTCCCCTCCCCCTCAGTGGGACTCCCAGGCCTCAGGAAGTCACCTTGTCCTATCCAGCAGCCCTTGGATTGTTGGTTCCCTGTTCGGGGTCAATGATGGTGAAAAAACATTTCTCAAGCTTCTGTGGTACCAGGTGCTGTGCCAGGCACTTTACCTGCATTATCCTGTGTAAGTCTCACAGTGATCTTGAGGTATTATTAGCCCTGTTACCAGATGAGGTGACAGAGGCTCAGACAAGTTACTTATTGAGGCCCTGCATCCAATACACAGCAAGGCCAGGTCTCTGTGACTCGAACGCCACCTTTTTCTTGAATGAGGCAGACATCCTCCAAGGGGGCAGGTGGTTGTCAGAAGTGACCTGCTGCTTTCCCTCCCCCCAGATCTGGAGGAGCCAGAAGTGGAGGCCACAAAGCAGGCGCTGAGCAGCTGTGGGTTTGACTGCTGGGAAACCAGCATCGGTGCCCCTGGCATCTCCATCCATTCGGCCACCTCCCTGGACGCCCCTGTCCGGCAAGCCCTGGATGGCCTCTGAGATGAGTCCATGCTGCTGTGGCGCTGCCAAGAAGCCCCTTCCTGGATTTTTCTGGGCCCTCAAGTTGGCCTCTGTGCTGGCCAATGGGCACCCAGCTCCTGATGCTGACAGAGAGGCCCCCAGCCCCCTGTGACATCCCTTCTGCTGGCTGTGCCTCTACAGTCCCACCAGTGGGACCTGGAACCTGCCGTGGGCTGGGCTGCCCAGAAGACATGGTCTGCGTCCTGCATTCTCTTCAGCTGGCTGGGCAGTGGGGCTGTGTAAAGTCCTCTGAGACTGCAGACCTGAGATAAGAGGTGCTCTTTCTTGTCCTCCCTAAGGCTCCCCCAGACCCATCTGCTTTGGGCCTCTGTCTTCACCTCAAACTCCCTGGCTGACCTGGCAGAATGCTCAGGTTCAGGGGCCTGGTTCCGGGAGCAGTGTGCCTTCTGCTTCTTCCACCTCTGTACTTCTACCTGCCTCTCAGGACCAGGCCCTGCTCACCTCCTCCAGGAAGTCTTCCCTGACCCTGTGGCCTGCTCTCTCTAGCTAGATGTGGGCTCCCCTAGGGAGTGTCCAGGTGGTGGCCTTCTGTCCTATGGCCCAAGAGTTGACCCAAAGCAGGGTCAATGTGCAGTTTCTTCCAGTCTACCTGAGGGGTTTGCAGAAAAGATGGCAAAGGGGGAATAAAAAGATCTTGAGTAAACAGTGCTTAACTCTGTGTCAAAAAAAGGATGAGGGTCTGGTAGCCTGCCCACCCACACCTGCCTCCTTTGTCCCTGTCCCTTCTCCAGCCACCTTCTCAGGGGACTCTTCAGGAGTTAAAGGAAGGAGGGCTCTGGTCACTTGGTTGGGTGTCTTGGGGATGGGGTGGGGTTTTCCCAGGTGGCCCTGGTGGCACAGAGTTGGACAGGACACTAGGCTCCGTCCACTAGCACAACTCCAGTCCGCTTTTCCAAAAAGGGGAAACTTAAGCTTCCTAGCTCCTAGAACCATGAGCACCCACGAATTCACTGACCTTTGTAAGTATTAGAAACAAAAAGCTGCTGTAGGTCCTGTAATATTCCTTTCTGAAATTAACTGTGGGTGGGGAAAACAGACTCAAGGGCTTATAGCACAGTGCCTGGCACCTACCTGGACAGATTTGAACTTTATATTACCAGTCAAGGTTCTTTCTGAAATGGCAGAATCCATCAAAACCCCGTGTACCTACCACATTGCCAACAGAAGTCCCAGGCCTGAGAGGCAGACTCTGCGCAGGAAGGTGGGGCTAGGGCAGGGGTTTCAGGATTTGATTAAAATGTCTCAGTGAGCTTCTGCCCTTGGCCACTAGGGGGCAGCTGGCGCGTTTCCCAGTGTCTTCACGGGGTGAGTGGGAGATGGTCTAAAGAGCAGAATCTGAGTTTCCCTTCCTCCACCCCACGCTGGGCCTCTCCGCGCTCTGCCAGGAACATAAGGGTGATAGGAAGGATACCTGCCCCAGCTTAACTTGTAAAAATGGTCCCAGCATCACTGATGAGTTCCATGCCTCTACCCTTTAAAACAATGCATAAAACAATAATATTAATACTGAATACTTACCATGTGCTGAGCACTGTTATCTACCCCAGCTTTGGACTGTAATTGCTAGTCTCAGCTCCATTTTACAGATCAGAAAACTGAAGCTCAGAGAGGTTGAGTAATTCACCCAAGGCCACACAGCTATTTAGCATCAGAGGCAGGATTCCAACTCAGGCGCTCTGACTCCAGCACCTGCCCTCAGCCCCTATGTGCTTCTGCCTGGACACAGGTTTGTTGCAATTTCTTGCTGCTTTCCACACTCAGGCTCATTATTTCCTCTGGCTTCTGATATACTTGGTTAGAGTAGGTTGTGGACCTGGGTGTAAGTTCCCCACATGATTTGAATGAGCAGTCAGGGTTGAACGATGCTTTCTGTGGGATGATCCTGGCTGACAGTGTTTCCAGCCTCCCTGGGGCTCCCATAGCCACCCATGGCAGGTGTACAATCCAGGGGAGGGGGTGTCCAGAGGCTCCGGCCCCCAGAACCTATCTGCTCACCAAGACCCTCCCTCTTCCTGACTCCCTGGGCATTGGGTGTCACTCCTGGAGCAGAAGCTAACCCCTTACCCTTGCCCCATAAAGCAGCCACCTGCATGCCTCAGCCAGCACAGCCTCTTACCCTAGCTACTGCCACCGACCACCATATGGGCCACCTGTCTTTGAAGTGCATTTGCAGACAATTTGCATTTGCAGCATCACCCCTTCTCTTCACCTGCCTTGGTGGCTCTTACTCCCAGCTACACATCAGAGCCACCCATGAATGCCTGGCCCACCCCCAGATATTCTGAATTAACTGATCTCAGCTGGACTCCTGGCTCTGAGGGGATTCTAACATGCAACCAGGACTGAGGACATTGAACTAGGTGACCTCCAAGGTCATTTCTGTATGTCATGGTGCTTGAGAGTTCACCTCTGCCTGGGCTCCCATTCAGCTCTGCCACCCACTATCCATGTGAGCTTGGGCAAGCCAGTTCCCCTCCAGGAGGCTGAAGTCTCTACTTCTAGAAGATGGAAATAATAATACCCATCATATATAGAGGTTTCGTGAAGATTGAGTGAGGGGATGCACGCAAAGCTCTTGGCACAGTGCCTGGCGCATAATTACTGAATAGTTGCTCATTTTTATAACTGTCCTGTGCTGAAAAACTAGGTGTCTCTGAGAGCCCAGAAATTTCAGAATGGTGCACAGAGCTTATTAGAAACACCCAGCCCAGTTTTTCTAAAGCCCCTGAGTTGAAATCCCTAGGGTCAGTATTCGAGAAACACAGCTAATGCCGACTAGCTTTCCAACCTCCCTCCCAGTTTCCTCTCCCAAGAGGCAGCCACATACCTCTGGTGCCCTCTTTGCCAGCTGGAGGACAGCAATTCCTCAAGTCAGCATTTGGAGCCACTCCCAGCCTCTGCAGCTGATTGTGGATTTAACACCCACCCTCACAGCCTGAAGCTCTCAGAAAATTTCCCTGGTCTGGCAGAGGTCTCATGTCAGGAGACAGGCAGCAAATATTGTGATTCATACCAAACAGGGTGGCTGCTGTAGTTAAACTGATGTTCTTTCTGTTGGTGAGGACTTTTTCTCTCCGAGAATGTCCCCCATGGACCGCTGACAGCCTGTTCAGTTTGGTGACTGGCTGCAGGTCAGCAGGCATAACCAAGGCCCAGCTCTTCCAGGCTTCCAGCTAATTTTGGACCAGCTCCATGGCTGTCTCTTAGCACCTTCTGTATACCAGGCCCAGTCATTGTCTTAGATGAGGAAACTGAAGCCCAGAGAGGTTAGCAACATGCCTGTTACATGTTTTCATGTGTAATGCCCACGCCATCATCACATTTCCCCTCAGTTGTCCCCAGAATGTCCAGAATCCTGTTCAGGACCCTGTATCTGGCTGTTTTGGCCCTAAATTATCTTTTAATCTAGCACAGCAGCCCTCCCCATAGACACACACACACATCTTTTCCTCTCCACTACCTGGCTTACTCAAGACACCTGGCCAGTCATCCTACAGACGTGCCATCTCTGCATTGGTCAGCCCCCTCCCTGTGGCTTTGCCAGCTCCTGAATTGCTAACATTCCTGAGCATCCACTTATGTGCCCCACATGGCACCGAGTGCCTTATCCCTGTGAATTCAGTCAGTTCAGTGGTGCAGGTAGGACAGAACCACGGCCTCTTATCAGAAACTCTGGGGTCCAGCTTTGGTTTGGAATTCAGAAGTTTGCAGTTTTAGGGATAGACACCCTATGTTCTATCCCTCATGGTATCTGGGGCAGCACCACCCCAGACTCTGCAATGAAAGGTATAAAGAGTAAAGATTGTACATAATATGCCAGCCTGCATTGCATTTGCTGCCAAATGCGTTTTGATGCTACGCTTCTACAGAGCATCTTGGATCTCGGGCCTGAATGGTTCTCCCATTTTGCAGAGAAGCAGACAGATGCTGCTTGGAGAAGTTCAGTGATTCATCCAAGGCCACAGAGCTAAGGGGGTGAATCCAAGGCTTGAACCCCAGCCATCAGGGTGGACACGACCTCCCATGCTGCAGGGACTGACCAGGGCCTGTCTTTGCCCATTGGGATGGGAAGGCTCTGCACCGGCCACTTGGGGCTGGACACTGCCCTACACAGTGCAGGCTGAAGGCAAGGGGCGCTGGGCACCGAGTACACTGGCTCAAACTGGTGAGTCAAACCCGAATCGTTGTCTTGTTTATTTTTCCAACTATACTGCTTGTAATGTGACAGGACTGTAGGGAAATGACCCAGTAGTGGCCCCACACCTCCAGCTACTGGACCCTATTGGGAATCACCTTTCTGAAAACAGGCAGGACTGGGGGGCCACAGCTCCAGGGAGAGAAAAGGGCTCTCCCTCTCCTCTTGGGCCACCCCCACTCCCTCCAAGCAGCCAGAGGGGTGGTGAGGCCCTAGTGCATCACTTTTCACCATATTCATGGGCCAACAGAGGGGCAGCCACCTAATTCCACACACATACAGGAGAGGTGATGGAATCCGGCCTCCATCACAGGCTGCTCTGCCAACCGCCTTCTCCCCCCCCACCCCCACCCCGCCCCGCTCAGGAGATTAGCTGGGTCTGTTCTCACACTGTGTTTAAATCTGATAAGGAAAACATCCATTTGCATAATGTAGTGTCTGAAGCCAAGGTATCCCCCTGAATACTGACAGGCACAGGGGTTTTGCTGGGATGCACTTGGCCTCCAGGGGCCTTCTGGGTGTCCCCCTACCCAGAGAGAAAGGAGTTGCTGTCCTCCCCAAGACTGCCAAGGCCTGCAAGCAGATCCTGGTTCCTCAGCTCATGGTCACTATCCATTCAGCAAATATAAAGTGTGCAACAACTACATGCCAGGAACTGGGCTGGGCCCTGAGGAAGTGAGGTGACTGATAGGGCTGTTCTTACCCTTATGGGCTCACTGGCCTGTGCTCTGGGTACTTTCACATCCCTTCTCTCTACCCGCACCCACGGCAAGCCCATGAGGAAAGTGTGGCAAGCCCCATTTGACAGGTAGGAAACTGAAGCCCAGAGGGTAGTCCCTGCTCCAGGCCACACGATCAGCAGGCACAGAAGCTAGGCCAAGATGGGTCTCTCGACTCCAATTACAGGGCTGATTCTGTGGCACCCCAGCTATGAGGAGAAAGCCAAAAGGCAGCTTACTGTGTGACCTTAGGCAGGTCTCTTGCCCTCTCTGGGCTTTGGTTTCCCTATCCATAGAAATAATGGTGTCCGTTTACTGTGTCAGAAGCTTTGCCCTTGTGCACTCATTTCGTCTTCCCAGTGATCACTATCTTGTGAATTCTGGGGTCCCAGCTGGGATTGGAACCCAGCAGCATCTGACTCCAAAGCCTGGGCTCACTCCCCTCTCCTTAGCAGGCAAGGCTGGGTTTTACTGACACATCTGTCTGGCCCAGGAGGGAGGAGACTAGGGCAGGATTCAGGGTCACAAGGCAGATTTGGCTGAGCTGCCTTAGACACTGGTCCCCAAGTGCATGGTGCCAGCCAGTGATTATCATGGGTCTGGGAGTTGGGTGATATGACCCTGGAGGAAGAAGCTTCCCTGGAACTGAGCACCTGCCTCCTGTTGCCAAAATGGCCACGCCCACTCCGCACCCCACTTGACTTTCACAGGGTAGGGGAGTTCTGTGTCACTGCTGGGCTGAGAGTGGTAAGGAGCTTATATGATGGCTCTCTCGCAGGCCCACATCAGCACCTGTCAGCGCATGTGTTGTCCTTGCAGGCATCAGAGTGCTCTTACCCCCAGTTCCCATGTCCTGCCATCAGCCACAGAGAGCCTAGTCTACCGTTTAAGAAGAGATGTCCTTCCATCAAAAGCATTGTGTACTCTAGCTGGTTTGGCTCAGTGGATAGAGCATCAGACTAAAGGGCCCCAGGTTTGATTCTGGCCAAGGGCATGTACCTCGGTTGCAGGCTCAATCCCCAGCTCTGGTCAGGGTGCAGGAGGCAACCAATTGATGTGTCTCTCTCACATTGATGTTTCCCTCTCCCTCTCTCTCCCACTGTCTCTGAAAAGCAATGGAAAAAATATCCTCCAGTGAGGATTAAAATAATAATAATAATAAAATTTTAAAAAGAGCATTCCCTGATAGTGCAACAAGGACCTACACTCTGCAGATGGGGAAACTGAGGCACAGAGAAGGGATGCAACCTGACTGTGGTCACACAACGTGTTTGTGGCAGAGCAGGGGTTCAGACTCAGTGCTTGTGACCAGCTGAGGGGGCTGCATGGATCGGGGCAATCCAAGGCCAGGAGAGGAGGCAGGAGGGCCGCTGACCTGCCAAATCCTCACCCTGGAGATGCCAGTACTTCTGCCGATGACCTTAGGGAGCTTCCACTAGAGTTTCCTGTTGGGGGGGTGATGGCACAGAGATACAGGAGCCTTAATGGCTTCGATGGGGAGCGGGGAAGGGAGGTGTGGCAGGGCCAATCAGGCTGGGAGCAAGGGGGCAGCGCCACCCCTCCCCTTAAGGCTATGGCCAGTTGTTGCCCTGTGGAGTAGTAGACCCACTATTTTCCAACCTTTCTATCTGGTTTAAAAGAGAATTCAAAAATCGGGATATTTTGGTAAAATACTAAGGTTTTTTAAATACTGTCAATGAATAAAGAAAAATCTATTAAAAAGGGGGGAAAAATGGCCAAATCAAGCTCTTCTGCAGACAGAAAACCACCCAGGGTTGAGACCTCTTTCAGAGACTGTCTCCCCCGGCTCTGGAGAGTGAACCTGGGAGTGGGGGCACCACCTGTGGGAGGGCACCCCGCCCCCAGGTAGAATCTGATTACCCCCAGGCGCCCCTTGAAATGGCAGGCGGGCGGGTGGCGGGGGCGGGGGTGGCGCCAGAGGTTGGGTTGAGAGCTCTTCCCTGTGAGGCACAGATGGCTTTTTTTTATCAGTGTCAGCATTGGCTTCTTTCTGCTCTGATGAATAGATTCTAAAGAGGCAGTGACATTATTCGAGATAACAGAGAACAGAAAAAGGGTCAGCAATGGAGAGAAAATGGCAGAGCCAGCAGATAAAGGGGAGGCCGAAGGGGGTGGAGTATCCTGGCTCGAGTGCCCCCCAAGCCCGGCTCCCTGTGGCGGGGGCTGGAGTGCCCCCTGGACCAGGGCAGGGAGGGCCTGACAGCTGCCCCGCAGCACCTGCTGGCTCCAGCATCCCGCCTCCTTGGCCAAGCCGCCCATTCCGCCTTTTCAATTCGATTCAATTAGGCCTCCCCGCTCGGAAGCTTGTCTCCTCTGATATCCAGTTTAACTGACAGGGGATTAGAGCTGTTTGTATTACACACACACACACTCTCAGGCTGCTAAACCGCCAGCAGGGCCTGGGACCCACATTATTTATGGAGCCCGCAGTACTGTCCCTCTTGACCTGCTTCCTTTGGGTGGTACTTGGGGGTCCTGCTGTCTGCTGCACCCATGCACACCTCCCAGCCCCACTTCCAGCCTGGACAGTGGAGCAAAAAAAGAACCCAGACAGCACTGTTTGAATCCCAGGTCTGCCGCTTGCTGGCTGTGTGGCCTCAGGCAAGTGACTTCACCTCTCTGAGCCTCAGTTTTTTCATCTGGAACATGGAGACAACCAACCTGTAAGGTGATTGTGGGGATTAAGTGAGGCAATGGGTGCAGGGCATTTAGCACGGTGCCTGGGTACGCACCTTTTTCAGTTGTCTCCTGCCGGGGTGGGGCCTCTTGCCTGACTCCCTCATTGGCATGAAAGCCCTTGTATCAATTCCTAGGGCTGCTGGAACTCAGTACCACACACCGGGAGGCTGAGAGCAACAGAAGTGTGTTCTTTCGCAGTTCTGGGGGCTGGAAGTCTGAAACCAGGATGCCAGCAGGGCCTTATTCCTTCTAAGACTCTGGGTAGAATCCTTCCTGGCCCCTTCCAGCTGCCGGTGGTGGCCGGCAGTCCTTGGTGCTCCTTGATTCACAGCTTCCTCCCTCTGATCTCCACCTCTGTCATCACATGGCCATCTTTCTCCCTGTGTGTCTCTGTCTTCATGTGGCATTTCCTGTTCTTATAAGGACACTAGTCACGTTGGATCAGGGCCCACCCTAATGACCTTGTCGTAATTTGATGACATCTACAAAGACCTTATTTCCAAATAAGGTCCCATTCACAGGTACCAGGGGTTAGGACTTCGACGTGTCTATTGTGGGGACACAACTGAAGTCATGACACTCAGGGGCACAAGTTTTCCTGGTTTGTTTCTGCATCTGCGATCCCAGCACAGAGCCTGGCATATGTCAGTGCTCAGACGGGAGCTGTGGGATGAACAAATGAGTGGAAAGAGCCTTGGTGTCCAGCCTCTCCTCCATAGCTGACCCCGGCTCCTCTGACAACCGCAGCAACCCCAGCCCAAATGGTGTCTGGGCAAGGCAGGTCTCTGGGGCCGTCTCTCCCGCGGGTTCATCTCCGAAAGAAGTGGTGTTGACATCAGCAGATGTCTGTCACTTTCCTTCCCCAGCAAAATCTCAACTGTCAGAGTAAGTGAAATAGTCATTGCCTATCCTTGCGTTTGAGATTTTATTGACAGTTTCATTGTCACCCAAAAAAACCTCCTTTCCTCCGTTGGCATTTTCATCAGGCGAGTCTGGGGGCAGGAAGAGGGTGCAGGGCTGGCTCCTGAAAACAGGTTTTGGCAGGTGGTGGGCACTGGTTCCGCTGGCCTGGGATCAGCAGGGGCGTAGACCCTGTGGTGAGCTCCACCATTCCTTGGCTCCAGCCCTGCTCAGCACTCCCTCCAGGGGGCAAGAGGGAAATGAGAGACAGGAACGGGTGGTGGCCAAATGTGGCAGCCCAGACCCCACCCTGGATCCTCAGGCCCTTCTCCCATCCTCCCGGTGTGCATCAGGGTGCCTGAGTGAGAGCATGGGCTGTGGAATCGAACCACCTGGGTGCAGTTCTCAGTTCAGCAATATGCTCCTTAGAGCAAGTACTTCGCCCTGCAGAGCCTCAATGACCCCATCTGTCAAATTGGATGGGAACAGGTAGCTTCCGTTGGTCAAGACTTCATCCAGGCTGAGCACCCATTATCCTGTTCAGCCTTCATCCGATCCTAGAGATCTGGGTGCCGTCAGGATCCTCACATTAATGATGTGGAGACCGAGGCTCAGAGAGGTGAGGCAGCCTGGCCAAGGCCACCACTGCCAGGAAGTGGCAGGAGTGGTTTGAACCAAGGCTTAATACTCCAAGCCTGGCTGTGAACCTACCTCGTAAGATTTGTGGGAGAGCACAGGTGACAAAGCATCACACAGCCTAGCACATAGGGATAAGCTGTCTGCTGCTATTAGTATTGCTGTTGTTGTTATTGTTGTGAAACTGAGCCCCTTGGCAGCCCCTTTCCCCACATCCTGAGAACTCTTTGGACATCACAGGGAGCCTCCGAGGGCATAGAGTGGGCTCAGGGCTGCACGAGCTGAGGACCTGCTCAGGGATCCTATCCTGCTCCATGCCACAGCTTCCTTGGCACACCCTTTCCCTGGCCCCAGCAGGGCTGCGGGTGGGGCGCTCAGTAACCACATAGGCAAGGTCATCTGGTTACAGTGTCAGACAGAGGCTTCGCTGACCTGCTTCAGCATGTCTAAGCCTCACTAATGGGAAGTGAGGCCCCCAGAGCCACCCCTGCTCAGAGAGCTGCCCAGTCAGGCCAGTGAGTCCAGTAGTTAAGACCAGGGGTTCTGCAGTCAAGGAGATCAGAGTTTGAGTTTTGCTATGACCAGTTGGCTGGTGAAGAGTCGTCAAATCTCACTGAGTCTCAGTTTTGTCCTCTGTACAGTGAGACAATAAAAGACTCCCTTCTGAGGGTCAAGGGGCTAAACGATAGTGTGTGGAAAGCAGGATCTAACAAACAGAGGAAAAAGACAATTTTAGCACATAAAAGCTCCTTAAAAACCTCAGACTCTAAACCCCTCCAGGTGCACAGGAGGAAACTGAGGCCCAAAGTGGGGAAGGTTTTCCTCTTAGCCACCCTGCCATGCTGGGGCTCACTCCCCAGCCCCTGGCCCAGCGCTCCAGCTGCCCCCCCCCCCCCGCCTGCCTTGTCCAATGCGCTCCCCTCTATCCTGTGCCTGCCCTGTCCCTGTGTCTCTGGCCCCTGTGGCTTTGAGAGCCCGAGCCCCAGGCCCACAGCAAGGAATGCCATTCTCCCTCTCGCTGGCACACTGAAGGTTTTGAAAGTTAAAGTATTACCGTCGGCTTTGTTGTTGCCTAACTACGACAGACAAATTGAGAACCAGTTGTCAAAATGTCAGTGCACAACAAATCAACATGCAAAACGAGTCACAGTGCTCTGTGGTGTATAATTAAACAAAAAATCCCTTTTAGAAATTTCAGCGAGCGTTGGTTCCACTTTATATTTGTCTGTGTGATTAATAAAGGCAGCTAATTTTCAGACTTTAAAAACAGCTAGAAAATAGCTCCTAATTACATATTAGGTTCCTAGCGGCCCCCGCTGAGCTCCGCTGGCATTGGTGGGCCGAAGAATTTGGCAGAGCCTTAATTGCATTCTGAGCATCATCTAATTTTAGTTAAATGTAATGTAATCAGCAGCAGATGTCTGAAATAAAATATGAATTATGAATATGATGAAATTTCATTCTTGAATAAAAAAGTAATTTGCTATTTAGTTCATTAAAGTCTTGGAGGTTTATTAGGAGCAGGTCTATATAGCCTGGCGAGGTGATATATTACATGATATCTGGGAGAAAGGGAGAAACCCCAAAGGCATGGAAACTTTATCCAGGAGGGTCCAGTTTTGATTAATAACTGGTGGGGCCTGGCGGAAGGCCCTGGGGGCCCTGAGTCCACCCCAGCCAATGACTCCCTTAGGCCCTTTGAGGTGGGCCCAGGGTTTGAGGTGAGGGGCTTGGACAGGGGAGCCATGGATACGTCTGGGGCCTGTGGCGTTCTAGCATTCCACTCCCATCTCCTTCTCACCATGTGCTCATGTCCCTGGCTTCTGAGATGGGCAAGTGAAGGACGGCTCGTTCCTTGTGGCAGAGCTCCACACTGGGCAGTATGCCCAGTAGGCTTGGTGACACCACCTGAGGCAGAGACTGCATCCAGGGTCTGAGCGGGGATTCCGTCTCAGTCTCTCACTGTGCAACTTTAATTCAGTGCCTCAGTTTGCCTTTCTATAAAATGGGAATAACAGCAGCACCTATCAGACACACCAAGCAGTACCCAGAATGTGGCAAAGCCCTCATTCAGTGTTGGCTGTTGTTGTCGGAGTTGTTACTATTAGTCATAGAAGTCATAGTCAGTCAGTGTTTAAATGCCTTCTTTTGTATTGTTTTTAAAAGCAGCCAATGATGCAGAGATTATAAACTCTATTTTGTTTTTCATCTGAGGCTCAGAGAAGTTAAGCAACTCATCCAAGGTTGCACAGCTAGTAATTGCCAGAGGAGGGATTTTAACCTGGGTCCAGTGTTTCTCCCTGTAACCCAGAGCTGTACAAGAACTGGCCTGGTGGGAATCCTGGACCTAGGACACTGGAAGCCAGGGGCTGGGCAGGTGAGAGGAGGAAGCAGGGCTCATCTGCCCTGATTCCAGGAAGAGGGGGGCGAGTAAGGGGCGGGAGGCTGGGTGGAGGCTCTGTCAGAAGCCACTCTGGGCAGGTGGGGGGACAGAGTCTGCCTCTCCATCCCCACTTCACACCAACCAATAATTTCCTGCAATTATCTGGAAAAGATTAATTAGCAAAGTGCACCATATTGACTTGAGGCTGCCCTGGCGATCGATAAACTTGGGAGTCTCGCAGGTGCCTGCAGAGAGGGCCAGAACTTGAAAGTGGGGGAGGAAGCCCAGCTTTGGCTTGCCTGAGCCTCATTCCTTAGCCCTATGGAAGGCTGGCCAGCTTCCTGAGTTGGGGCCAGCTGTGTGTGATATCTTGGCGTTGAGCAAGTCCCTTTGCCTCTCTGAACCTCAGTTTCCCCACTTGTAAAATGGGGGCTGGGCTGCCCTGGGCCAGGGATCTTCCTTCTGCTTCCATAAGTTCTGGGAGGAGAGCAGCCTCTCCGGGGGGGGGGGTGCGGGCCAGTGGGGCCGCCTCTGTGGAGGGCTTGACTTCACTTTGCTGACATAGCAGCCCGCTGAGGGCCGAGGAAGCATAAAGGATTCGCCCCGGCTGCCTTTCAAGGGCAAAGACAAACATCTGGTCTTTCTAAAGTATCATCAGCATACAGCCCCAAAGAGCTTTCCGCTGGCTCTGGTCTTGGTCGGGGCAAGAGTTGAGTGTGCACAGCGTGGGAGTTAAGATGACGGGGCTGGGGGTCAGGCGAACAAAGGTTCAAATTCCGACACCCCCTCTTCCCCTCTAGGCGCCCCGGCTGGTCTCCTGACCTCTCTGAGCCTCAGCGCTCTCCTCTGGAAATTGTACACCCCACTGAGCAGTCTGGAGTTTCCAGTGGGCCTGTGGCCCAGCCCAGTGCCAGGCACAGGGCAGGGATGGGGGATGGAAGCCGCTGTCACAATGAGCTCCTAGATTCCCACTCCACCCGCATCCGTCAGCATCCTGCAGGACTCAGCATTCCACTGGAAGGGTACCAGTGGAGTGAGTTCGGTCAAGGGAGTTATAGAGAGGGGTAAGGCAACCAGGGACATTGAGACCCAGCAGGGTCCCCTAGACTGGAAGAGGCAGAAGTGGAGCTAGGAGAGCCCAGTAATAAATAAGGGAGTCTCAGAAGGAGCACCTCCAGGCGGGAGCCATGGACTTCAAGGGACACTGGCTACTGCCGGGAATGCAGTGCTGAGGCAGGCAGAGGCGGCCCAATCTGTCCCTCTCCTGCTCCAGCCTCCCATCGCATGATCCCTTTGGAAGCCAGATGCTGGGGCAGCCTGAGGAGGTCAGCTTCCCAGGGCACAGAGTTGGGCTGGCAAGCAAGGACTGGACAGGTGGTAGTAAAAGGGACACACCCACCACAGCCCCTCTTCCCAGGACTTTGGATAAGTGTGGGAGAAGGGGGGGGGGCTTCTGGGTGGGAGTAGGGAAAAGGGAGTCTTGAGCAGGTATGGGCTTCTTCCCTCTCTCCATGGGGCCTCACTCTGCCCCAAAGAATCTCATTTTGCACTTACTGCCCCAGAAACAGTGCTCCTTGGGAGTTGCAGAGGATGGCCAGACAGGCCTGGATTCTCCAGTTCCCAACTTGCTTCTGTCCTGGACTTAGTGGCTTCACCTCTGAGATTAAACAAGGCCACCTCAGCAAAGCCCCTAGCGCAGCGCTTGACACATATAGTGGGTGCTCCATAAAGCACTTGCTTCCTCTCCTCTCCACCCTCTTTCTAATAAGCCACCCATGGCTTCCCCCATTCATCTACTAGTGATTGGGCTCCTGCCATGTGCCCAGGCTGCGCCAGGCCCCGACCCAAGCTGCAGCGAAACTGAGAATCATTTGTCCTACAACAGAAACTGACAGTCTCCTCCGAGCCAGGCTCTGGGGACACAGCGATGACAAGACAGCACTGGACTCTGCTCTTGTGAGGTCCACGGTGTCTCAGTGAGGCAGACTCGAAGCTAGAGTTTCCAGAGGTTCGGGTGGCAAGGGGTGACCCAGAAGGCTGCAGGGTGAAAAAGAGCCCCCTCCTATATTCTCAGCCCAGAACCTAGGGAGCTGTCCCCATAACAGGGAGCCAGGAGGTGGGTCCAAGCAGCCCTAAGTCCTGGACATGGGGGAGCCAGGAAGGTTAGATGGCTCGGGTGCCTCCCCATCCACTCACCTCCTGAGCTCCCCCCCAACTGCCTCACCTCCTGCCAGGCCCCGAGGCCACCTGCCTGTCACCCCCTGGCCACTCCCCTGGCTCAGGTCAGCTGCCTGTCCCTGCTCTATTCATCAAGGGCATGACAGCTAAAATTCATTTGAAGATGAAGAAAGTGCCCGCTAATCCGTTCTGTAAGACATTGATAGACTAGCAGCTCAGGGAGAATTGCACAGCAGTAATGAAATTAGGCTAAAACTGCTGGCGGATTGCAGATAATTGCCCTTGTCTGTCACTAGGAATAACATCTCCCAAATCCAACACAAGGATTGTTCAACTTGCAGGAATTTCTTTTCTTTTTTTTAAAGAGAGGCAAAGCCAATCCGGGGCTTGGAATCTTTGTCTGAGCAGTGGCCTGGGGGGGGGGGGGGGCGGAGCAGAGAGCAGGTATCACCACAGTGACTGCTTCCCTGCCTCTGGAGGTTCCCCAGGAACCACAGCCACAGCCAGGGGGACAAGGGGGCAGGAGGTGGGGCATTCCTCCCATGGGCCTCCCAGGGCATTCCTCCCATCGGCCTTTGTGGGTCTTGCCCTGAGCCTTGATTTCTCCTCGATGCCCTTCCCTCCACCAGCATGTTCCAGCCAGCAGGGCCCTGGATGGAAAACCGGGAGCAGGGAAATTTTAGGGAACTGGGGCTGCAGCAATGATTCTCTGTATTTTTGGGGGGCAGATTCTGGTTGGAAGAAGGATCATAGGACTAGGTTAAAGCTACATTTGCATTATGTTGAGACCACATCAACCCTTCATATAAGAGACTTTGAGACAGGTAAGATCCCCCTAAGCCACTGTTTGGTGCCACATGGGAGTCTAGATTCCTAGAAAGGAGAGTTCTGAGAAGGGACAGTGTATGGACTCATGGGTTTCCCAGGCTGTTGGCCTGACCGACACATAGCTAGCCTTCAATTAACACTGATGTCATAGAGCGTTCAGTGTCAGCAACAGCAGGTTTGAATGTCAGCATAAAGGGTCTTTTCACGTGTTAGCGTTACAGACTGAAGTCAATATCATTGGATGATGTCAGAGAACATTTGAATGTCAACATCATGCTGCCTTCAAATGCAGTGGACTGGAAAGCTGGAATGTTCCTCTCGTAGGAAGTTGGAGTGTCAGCATCACAGACTGTTAGCTTGTCAGCATCACTGACTCGTAGAATGAGAGCTGTAAGGAGTCTTAGGGATTAGTCCAGACTCTTCAATTGATGGATGAGAAAACTGATGCCCAGACAGGTTAAGTGATTTGCCAAAGGTAACACAGCAAGAAGGACCCTGACTGTGAGTTTCATCAAGGTCACAATTTATCTAGATCAGTCGTTAGAGAACTTGTAACCCCTTTCTCTTCTGCAGGCCCCACTTGTCCCAGTTCCCTGGGGGTGCTGGTTCCTGGTGCTCAGCTCTTGGGGTTAGGCCCATGTTCGGGGATTCATAGCAGAATCTCCCAGAATCCTCTGGCCTGCTAACCATTTCACCGGTCAGCCCCAGCCATTGGCCAAATCACACTTTCTATCTCAATCCTTTGGATCAACATGGCTCTGTTGAGGGTTTATTTATGTCTGAGGCAGGGTGCTGGGAATGAAGTGAGCCTGGAAGAGGGGTACTTAGTGGACAGGAGGTTCAGAGGAAGGAGATGGGATCCCTGCTGAGAGCTTATGTTCAGGAAGGTTTCAGGAAGAAGTTGACTTTGAGCAGGGTTTTGAAGGAGCCAAAAGGTTTTCATCGTATCCTTAGGTAAAGTCGGGATTAGGGGAGGAGCTGAGCCTGGGGATGGGACAGCTGTCCCAGATGGGAAGGAGGCTTCAGATGATGGGGGTAGGAATGGTGGTACCTGATGATGTAGAGCAGTTTATTAAGGTCCTTTCACCCATCAGAATTCATCTGAGTCCTCCAACACCCCTGGCGGCCCTGGGACAATCACCCTGGGTTGGTGGCTCTCAAACTGCGGTCCATAGACCTCTGAGGGTCCCCAGGACCCTTTCAGGCTGAATGTGAGATTAAAACCATTTTCTTTTTTTTTCTTTTTAAAATATATCTTTATTGATTTCAGAAAGAGGAAAGGAGAGGGATAGAGAGAGAGAGAAACATCAATGATGTGAGAGTCATTGATTGGCTCCCTCCTGCATGCCCATGACTGGGGATCGAGCCCGCAGCCCCGGCATGTGTCCTGACCGGGAATCGAACCCTCATCGCCTGGATCCTAGGTCGACGCTCAACCGCAGAGCCACGCCCGGCTGGGCTAAAACCATTTTCGCAATAACACTAAGACATTGTTTGCCTTCTTCACAGTGACACTGATGGTGTGAAGGTCTTGGGTAGATAAAGCTGCTGGCCTCATAGCATGAATCACAGCAGTGGCTCTGAAACTGTCACAGAGACGGTAGCATTCTTTACCTTCAACACTCTCTCAGTCAAAAGTTTAAAAGCCAGTCCTAGCCAGTTTGGCTCAGTGGTTAGAGGGTTGGCCTGAGGACTGAAGGGTCCTGTGTTGGATTCTGGCCAAGGGCACGTCCTTCCATGGCAGGCTCAATCCACCTGCAGAAGGCAACCAATCGATGTGTCTCTCTCACATTGATGTTTCTCTCTCTCTCTCTCTCTCCCCCCCCACCCCCCATTCTCTCTGAAAAGCAATGGAAAAAATATCCTCGGGTGAGGGTTAAAAAAAAAAAAAATTTGACTTTCCAGCAAAAATTAAGATTTTGGAGAACTCGAATCTGCCACTGTGGGTTTGACAGCTTCCTACTTAAAGACTTTCCTGAAGAGATTGGCAGTAGTATTAGTGAATGTGACTTTTTTTTTTTTATGTTGTATAATGAAATATGTTAATATTTGGAAGAGCTGCATAACTCAGGAAACCAGTATTTTCCCAGTGACCAATGCGTAATATTACAAAATGAGTGTAGGATCCAATCAAAGTGCAAAATAGACTGATGGTTTTTTAAAAATCCTCACCCGAGGACATGCTTAGAGAGAAGAAGGGGGAGGGAGAGAGAGAGAGAAGCATTGATCGGTTGCCTTCCATACAGGCCCTGACCAGGACTGAACCCACAACCCAGGGATGTGCCCTGACCCGGAACGGAACAGCGGCGACCTTTCGGTGCACAGGACCACAGTCAACCAGCTGAGCCACCCCAGCTGGGCTAGACTGATGGGTTTTAAATGAACAGAGTATGAAAGCTAATTAACATGGTTTCAGGCACTATATTGTAGCTGTTAGCAAACTACCACATGTGGAGTTTGAGTTTGTATCAAAGAAGAAATCTATAGTGATCTGAGAAGGCGATTAGAATCTTCTTCCCTCTTCTAGGTATGTATTTGTGTGAGGCCATATGTTCTTCACCTATTTAAACCAAAACATGTCGAAACAGATTGAATGCAGGAGCAGACGTGAGAATCCAGCTGTCTTCTCTTAAGCCAGACATTAAAGAGATTTGCAAAAACGGAAAACAAAAAATGAACTCCCATTTTACAGATGCAGAAACTGAGGCTCAGAGGCCTTGGGCCAAATCCTGATCCCTGTCTAGGCCTCTGTCTGCCCATCATCTGGTCCCCCACCTCCAAGAATCCATTGGGCAATGGTCTTCTCATGTCTCTTGCCCAGACATCTGGGAGGCACGGTCGGAACAAAGCCAGGCCCTGCCCCCTCGGGCCACGTCTCCTCCTGCTGCACAGGTGGGCGGGGCCAGGCCAGGCAGCTGGCAGCTGGTCCCACATCCCTGGGGCTGGTGAGGAGGTGACCAGGGCTGTTTGCTGTAATGGATTGCGGACGGGTGGCGGCCCGGTGAAGGAGTGCACTGGCCACGGCCTGTAATGCCTCACAAGCCAGCTCTGGCACGGGTAATTTACTGCTGCCGACAATAACATATTTCACTTCCCGTCGCCCCGATGAAGATTAGTTGTGTTTGAAAGTGGCTGAGTACACAGTCAATTCCGCTTAAACGTTTACAGTCAACTGAGCACAGATAATGCCCCCTCAGAACATGTGTCTGGGCCTCCTGCGGCTTGGGGAGGGGCTCAGAGCAGCGTCCCCGCCCAGGAAGGGGCTGAAGCTGTGAGGAGGGAGGGATTCAGGAGCTGGGAGGTGGGCAGAGAGATCTGGCTTCCTTTGGTCCCACTTTTTAGATTGGTTTAAAAAACCATTCATTCAATGTGCGCTTCCCCAGGACTGGCTAAGGGCATTTGTGTAGCCTTTGGGTACAGGGAGAATTCAAAAGCATAATTAGATTTGATTCCAGCAACATCCCTAGGAAACAGGTTTTATCTCCAGTTTTCAAAAGAATGGAAACTAAGGCTCAGAGAGTTTCAATAGCTTCCCCAATGTCACACACCTGATATCAGAATCAGGATCTGAACCCAGGCCTGACAGAACCTCTTTGTCGCCAGTTGTTCCTGGTGACCCTGATGTATGAGCTTGAGCCCTTGGCTGGGTGGGATCGTCTCCTCAGTCCTGCAAGGGTCCAGGGCTCGACTTACAATGCCTGGGTCCTGTAGGGAGTCCTATGGCAGACTCTGGTTGCCATGAGCCTGATGGGATTTGAGGCTGGAGAGAGTCCCAGAGTCTAGATCAGGGTACAAATGGAGGCCCTAGCACCAGACCACCAGGGCTTCTCTTCCCAGCACCGGCTGTGGCCAGAACAGGAAGGGCCTCACACACACACATTGGACACCAGCCTGCCAGGCCAAGCTCAGTCCACACCAACTCTCTCAATGGCCACCCCTCTCCCACTTCCTGGGGTCTTGGGATGCTCACATGGGTGGCAGGTTTCTCCTGGAGGGATGGACCTCACATGGACTGGGAAGGGGCCCTCCAGGCCTTGGGCGTGGACTCAAGGCTGTTGGAGGAAGGGATTCAGGGATTCTGTTTCCAGAGTGTGAGCAGGATAGGCACAAGCTCCTGGAGGGCATGTCCCCTTGGCCTGGGTAGATTCCTCCCCCTAGGGGAAGGGGCATGATATGCCAGCTGATGCCACGGTCACTGTGTTTGTTGGGGTGACATGATCCTAGTAACACTGTGTTTATCCATGACTCTAGGACACAGCTGTGTGACTCCGAGTTGTCTATGTGACACCACCTGTCTGTGTCTCATGACACAGTCTGGGTGACCTGTGCATGTCTGTGTTTGTCCTATGTCACAGTCTGGGTGGCCTGTGCATGTCTATGTGACACCATCTGTGTCTTATGACCTGTTAGGTAATCTTGTAGTGTCCAGGTGGTGCTTCCCCTGAGAAGGGCTATATTGGAGGATAAGGAACTGGGGACAGGATCTGAGCCTGACTGATGACCCCTCGCTGTGTAACCTTAGAGGTATTGCTTAAATTCTCTGGGCTGAGACCTAAGATGAGCTAAGAAAGGGCCTGATGATTTGGAAGGGCAGCAGAAACAGCAGAATGCCCGAGTGGCATGGAGCTCTGCCATGCTCAGAGTCCACTGCTGTCACCACTGGGGATGATGGGAATGGTGACTTCTGTCTCTCAGCACAGTCCCTGCATTGAGCACTTTGCATGCTGTAACTCCTTGGAGGCAAGGTTTTATTTTCTTTCGTTCTGACTTTGCAGATATGGAAACAGGTTCAGAGAGGGCAAATGACTTGCTCAAGGCCATGCAGCAAGAGACTAACAGAGTTAGGACCAAACCTGTACCCAGAGCAGCCCCTACATCCCCTACCATTGTCTCCAATACAGGTGAGGCATGGCAGGAGTGGTCCTCCCTTTTAGAGATGGGGAAACAGGCTCAGAGAGGAGATGTGATGTTTTGGGGTCTCTGGACTCACTCAGAGCTCTTTCCCACCCATCCCCAATCTCTGTACCATCCTGAGTGCAAATCACCAAGGCTGGGGTGGGGGCAGCCTGGACAGACAAAGAGAAAGAGCCTGTCTGAGACAAAGGGCCACTGTGGCCACACAATGGTAACAGCCCAAGTCGGATGTCAGGCCCTGGGCTTCAGGAGCAGCTTGGAGCCCACCTGCAGCCTCCTGCAGACAATGGGGAGCCTGTACTCCAGGGAGGGGCACAATGGGCACCCTGTGTTTGGGGGGCCTGCCTCTCCCTGCACCACTCTGGGAACAAGAGCTGGCCCTGGCGGCCAGTGCTCCACTTAGGAGCAAGAGGAGACACCTGGGTGAGCTAACACATGGTGGTAGGAGTGGGAGAATGAGAAGCCCACCACATGGTAGGATTTGGATGGTCTTTCTTTTCTGGCTAAATTCTCCACCATAAGTGGCCTGACCCCATCCCTAAACTGTATAACTAGCTCTTTATTCCCCTGCCTTTGGGCAAGCAATTTAAATATCTCAGAGCCTCAGTTTCTCCATCTGTAAAATGGAGATGACAGACCTTACTTGGTAGAGTGCCATGAGAATTTTATGAGGGAGACAGAGTGACACATAGTAGTGGCTTGAGATGCTTAGTTTTTGTATTTTTCTGGATGAATAGACAGATGGGACAGTAGATGAGTTGAAGGATGGATGGATGGATGGATGGATGGATGGATGGATGGATGGATGGATGGATGGGACGGTAGGTGAGTGGAAGGATGGAAGGATGGATGGATAGATGGATGAGATGGTAGGTGAGTGGAAGGAAGGAAGGAAGGAAGGAAGGAAGGAAGGAAGGAAGGAAGGAAGGAAGGAAGGAAGGAAGATGGATGGATGGATGGATGGGACAGTAGGTGAATGGAAGGATGGACGGGTGGGTAGATGAATATGAGATGAGGGTCTGGGTAACAGGTGGAAGGAAGACTAGAAGATGGCAGGAGGAATGATGGCTGGTGTTGGCAGGGAAGGCTTCCAGGAGGAGGTAAACTGCAGATAAGCAGAGAGGGGGATGCTGCATGCTCCTCAAGGGCAGGCAATGTACATCTCTCCCCTCTGAATCCCCAGCTCCTGGCCTGGGTTCCTGGACAGAACAGGCACTCAGAGATCCCTGGATCCCACATCTGCGCTGATCCAGGCCTCAGGGTGTCCTGTCCCTCACCAGGCCCTTCCAGTGGCTGGGATGGGGATCCCAGTCCTTCTCCACTCTTGGTAGAGGAGCCAAAGGAAGGAGACTCGGAGGCAGCTGGCCCTGTGTCTGAGTTCCAGCTCTACCACGTACTTTCTGTGTGACATCAGGCCTGGCCCTTTCCCTCTCTGAGACTCGGTTTCCCCTATTCTGTAAACTAGGCACCCTCATGCTGACCTCACGCTGGTATTGAGGGCAGTGAAGATGATGATGAAAATGGAAGCTCTGGCACACAGTAGGTGCACAGTGACGAATCTGGCTGAAACGTGGTGCAGGGGGGAAATGGGATGGCAGGGACAGGGCTTAGGGCCCAGAGACCCTTGTAGGCCTGACCTGTCACCTCCTGAATCCTTAGGTTCCCTGACTCCCATCCTCAGCCCCTGAAACCAGGAGGGGCCCACGGAACATTTTATAATTTAAGCAGAACAAATGAGAGACTTTCAAACCGCAGCCGCCTCTTAATGGAATTACTGAAAAGGGCTTTTTAATTAAAAACAAGAAGTTGGGGACAGGTTCATATCCATAACTCAGGGCCCAGCACTGTGGCCGCCCATGGTTTCATTTCCCTCTATTTATGCCTCTCTCCCAGCGTGATCTATATTGTTAAAATCCTGTGTGAAAGATAGGCCTGGCTTTTCAGGTGGAGCCATAAATATTTACCCTGCCTGACATGGGTCCCCCTGTCACAGGAAGCTTAGGGGCTTTTAAATGCAGCTCAGACATCCTAGAGATGACTCATTAAAGTTTAGGCTTTCCGTCCTCTGCTGTGATTAAGGCTCACAGGGCATGGGAGAGGTGGCAGGGAGGGGGGTATGGAGGTGGTGGGGAGGGTCCAGGGGCCCTACATGTGTGGGCCAGGGTGCCCTCACTTGTGGGATCTCAGGTTTGTAAAAGCACAGGGCACATGGCCTGAGCTATTCAGATGGAGGTCCTGCTTCTCTCTTATTCCCCATGGGGATGGTGTTGGGATGGAGGAGAGACTAGCCCGAACCTGGCAAGAAACAGAGGTGACAGTCATGGTGGATGGTAGGTCCTGCCCTAGCAGAGTTTGTGAGGGCACCTGGCACGTCTCCTGCTGCCCTGTCTGTCTTCCCAGCCTTGGTGCTGCCAATCAGTTCCTGCACACCTATCTGGGGGTCTTGGCCCCACAGTCCTGCCCGACCAGTGGGTGCCACACGAGTGTCTCTTCTATAAAAGAGATGCCCTTGCTCATTTCCAGCTGACAGAGCTGATTAGCAGTGTCAGGAGGTCCCCTTGCCTGTGGTTTTATTACAACAGCCAGATTTTAAAGTCCAGTTATTAGATGTCCAGCATCACCCTTGCTCTCCCAGAAATGGTAACTGAGGGAAGGGTGTCCACAACATGGGGGTGGTCTCAGGCCTGGCTCGGAGGGGATCTTGGCTTCTCTCCCCCATCCGCAGGTACTGCTCTGCTGGGCACTGGCCCCTGCCCTCTGCGGGCTGTGGGCTAGTGAGGAGGGGAGAGGATACAAGGTCTCCCCATTCCCAACCGCTTGCCTTTCCCTGCACCAGCCCGCACAGTCCTCACACAAGGAGCATAGTTGAATGTGGAGCTGAAATCCCCCTGGGGCTGCGTGGCCCAGAGCCCATGCTTTGTCACCCTCAATGACAGGTTGCAGCTGTTATTGTGTTATTATTATTGTCAACATCCCCCACACATGCACTTTGCAAATTGCTGCCCTGGTGGAAAAAGTCACTGAGTGGGAGTGAAGGGTCTGGGTCCTGGCCCCTATCCTCTGTGGGTGGCTGAGTGACCTTGGCAAACCCAGCCCCTCTGGGCCTTGAATTGCCATCTGTACAGTGGCCCGGGCCCAGGCCCAGGCCCAGGCTGGGAGCCGGCTACCTGCTCTGCCCTTCACAGGCAGGTGACCTGGGGCAGGTGACTTAACCTCTCAGAGCCTCCATTTCCTCATCTGCAAAATGAGAGCGAAATAGTTGTTCTCCGGCTGGGTTGTGGCGAGGCTCCGTGTCAGGGTCATGTCTGTGATGCCAGACTCAGAGCAGGACTCAGTAAATATTAGCAAATATTTACATCTGCCTTGAGGCCTGTTGTGGGAGCCCAGGGAGGTGGAGGGGACACCACGTGAGACCCCTGCACCTGAGGTTAGGGAGGACTGGGACCCCTTGCCTGTGACAACCACACAGGTATATATGTGGGGGGCTGCTCCACACATGTCACCCAGGAGCTGCCATTAAGCCACCGTTTGTGTCATTTTCTAATCTGCCATGAGGAATCAAAGGCTCTGACGGGCCTGTTAGCGCCCATTCTCCGGGGATCACTCAGACAATTTCCCCAGCACTGCGTGACAATGGGCCTTAATTAAGGTGTCAGCATATCATTTAGCCCTTTCAGTGCAGAGCCCAGAGACAGGCTGGGGAATCTTCAGCCTCTTTAATGAGAGATGCGCAGAGGGAGTGGGAGGGTGGGAGGCAGAGAGGTGTGCCTATGCGAGAGGGGGTGCACAGTTTGCAGAAGCCTTAGCTGGCCTAAGGGGGCACACCCATCCAGGAGGCAGGTGGGTAATGAATAATGGAGGTGAGCAGGAAATGAGATGTCCTGGGTGGTAAAGAAGACCAAGGACATGCTGGCTCAGCTGCATCGAATGTACCCGCAGCCCCCGTGAGCCTCGTCGAAGCCCTCATGAGGTTGCTCAGCTTACAACCAGCCTCACTGTCCTTTCTAGACTGTGAGCTCCTTGAAGGCAGGGACTATGCGTGTCACCATTGTCTCTGTGTCTCCAGTTCCCCAGGAGAGAGCTTGAGAGAGACTGATAAATGCATTAAAGTTGCAAGAAAGGATGCAGAGAGAAATAGACAAGGAAAGAGGTAACCAGAGGCAAATGTCTCATAATGCAAGGAATGGGGTATGAGAACGATATGAGACTGAGAGCAAAGTGCAGAGGAAAAGCTATGTGTGTATGTGTGTGTGTGTGTTGTCTCCCCCTCACCCCCCAAAAAAGATTGTGTCTCCCCCTCACCCCCAAAAAAGATATGTGAAGTCCTAACCCCTGGTACCTGTTATGTGACTTATTTGGAAATAGAGTCTTCGCAGATGTAGCCAAGTTAAGATGGGATCATTAGGGTGGGCCCTAATCCAGCCTATGTGTCATTTTAAGAAGAGGAGAAAAGATACATAGACACACAGGGAAAATGCCAGGTGAGAACAGAGGCAGAGATCGGAGGGATGCTGCTGTAAGCCAAGGAGTGCCATGGATTGCTGGCCACCAGCAGGAGCTGGAAGAAGCAAGGAGGGATTCCACCCAGCGTCTCAGGAGGATGGCCCTGCTGACTCTTGGCTTCAGACTTCTGACCTCCAGGACTGTGAGAGGATACGTTTCTGTTGTTTTAACTAGGAAACTAGGATAGTGTGTATACATATAGGTGTGTGTGAACGAGAGTAGAAAGATGAGGGAAGAGAAATGGAAATGCAGAAACACAGTGTGTGTCTTGCAAGGAATGGGAGATTCTGAGGCTTCAGCATAGCCTGGCCTAGCACACTTCCTGTGTTGAGAGAATCTCTTAACAGCAGCAAGATATCTCCATGACCATCACCACTGCCATCATCGTTACCACCACCACCATCACTGTCATCACATGAATCATCATCACTACATCATCACCACCGCCACCATCATCATACATCATAACCATCACCACCAGCATCACCAGCATCAGCATCACCAGCATCATAACCATCAACACCATCATCATCACCATCACCATCACCACCACCATCACCGTCACCATGATCATAACCACCATCACCATCACCAGCAGCATCACCATCATCACCATATATCATCATCATCACCACCAACATCATCACCATCACCACCATCATCACCATCACCACCATCATCACCATCATCACCATCATCATCACCATTCTCAGGGATGGCAGGCCACAGCGGACTGCAGTGGGCTGAGGAGTGAATGGGAGGTGGAAGTGGAGTGAAGGCACCAAGTTGGGAATTGGAAAGATTTCCCTGGTTGCTGGGTGGAGAACAGATGGAGGGGACAAACTTGAGCCAGGGAGACTGGGGAGAGGCTGCTGCAGTCCTCTGGGTGGGGGACAGTAGCAGCCCCACCTAGGGCACAGGCCTGGGGAAGAGAACTTGGGGGTCTCAAAGAAAGAATCCTTGACCCAAGCCGGCCAGCTGGACAACTCACCCTCATTGGCCGCTGTACTAGTTCCTAGTGCTGCCGTAACAATGTGCCCCAAAGTGGGTGACAATAGAAATGTATTGTCTCAAAGTTCTAGAGGCCAGAAATCTGAAACAGAGGTGTCAGCATTGTTAGTTCCTTTTGGAGGCTCTGAGGTCAAAGCCATTCCATGCCTTTCTCCTAGTCTCTGGTGGCTGCTGTAAACTGGTGTCCCTTGGTGTTATCACTTCTGTCACATGGCGTTCTCCTTTCTGTGTCTGTGTCCAAATTTCCCTCAATTTATAAGGACACCAGTCACTGGATTAGGACCCACTCTAATCCATGATCTCATCTTAATGTGATTACATCTGCAGAGACCCCCTTTTCCAAATACAGTCACATTCATAGGTACCGAGGTTAGGACTTCAACCCACTACAGCCAGCCATACTGTCTGTCATACAATTACTTTAGTAAGCACTTCATTGCCTGTGGAGCTGGCCCAGGCATGAGGCTCCTGGTGGCACAGAGCTTGCAGCCTTTGACCATAAGTCATGGTAGAAGCTTTGAGGTGTAGGGCTGGTGGGTGTTTTAGGACAGGGGTGGAGGGCACATGTTGGGATGCTGTCCTCTCTGCTGGGCTAGGCAAAGGAGGCAGGTTGGGGGGAGGGCGCTGTAGCCTCAACCCCCAGCCCTTCCCCCTCCTTCCTTGGCATTTGGATAAATCCACAGAGGAGCCCGTGACATCTGGAGCCTGTGTAAACGGAGCATAAATTAGCTCTAACAATCACATCTGGAACCACCATGATGCAGTCTGTTTCCTGCCAAACCCAGGATGGGCTTGGGGTGGGTAGGAGGGCAGAAGCCGGTCCCATCGTGCCCAGAACCCCCGACGTTAGCATCACTGTGCTTCAAAGCTTCTGCTAAAGTGTGTTTGTGTTCATGACACACGGGACACGGGATTCTTTTCCTAGATGGTGAGATCGGGTGTTAAGAGATGTGGGCATGGAAGGGACAGGCTTTGCAAGGTGGAGGAGTAGGGGTGGGATGCCTCCTGAGGGTGAAGGAAAGTGAAGACAGGACGGAGTGGCTGAGAGGACATGGAGGGAGGGGCACAAGCAAGAATCTGTGTGGTCACAGAGCCAGCCTCACGCGCTTCTCCATGCTCCCCCCTCCCCCACACCAAGTTGGGGGTCCCAGAGCCAGTGGGGTAGGGAAAGGAAACAAGGGCCATAAACTGTCTCATTGCTCTTTAATCTTGGCCATGTCCTTGAGAGGGTGGTTTGTATCATCCCTATTTTACAGATGGAGAAACTGAGGGGCTGAGACCAGACCATTAAGAGAGATCTGAGCCAAGGCCCAAACCAGGTGCCAGGCGGCCTGATTCCCCTTCTCCCTCCTTGTCTCACCCTATACCTGATCAAGAAAGGGTGTTGCACATGTGTGCACGTGTGTATGTGTGTGACCATATGTGTGTGAATAAGTGTGTAAAGGCACATGCGTGTGTATGACTGTGTATGAGCATGTGTGCGAACCCAGTGTCAACATGTAGGAACCAGGACCTCCTCTCCAGCCACAGACCCAATCAGCAGGGCCACTGTGGATTGGAGTCACCCAGTATTGAGCCCCTACCATATACAGGACCAGTACATTCACCCTCTCCCACTCATTCATTCAATTTAATTCATTTCTTGAGCACCTATTATATGCCAGGCCCCAGATCAGGCAATGGGAACACGAGGGGAGTGAGACACACCCTGGCCCCAAGTTGCTCACTGTCCGGTGGGGGAGGCAGCTGTGGAACAGCTGGACTTGGCAGCTGGCGGTGGTAGGTGTCCTAAGAGACTAAGGCAGCCTCCGTGGGAGGTAGGTTTTCTGGAGCAGGTTGCATTTGAGAATTTGCTCCCTGAGCCCAGAGACTGTGTCTGGTTCATGCTGAACCCCCTGCTCCCAGCACAGTGCCAGGCGCACCACAGTTGTGCCATCCATGTTTGTTGAATGACTATTGATTGAAAGATGGGCAGGGAACGTGGAGGGTCATCTTGGCTGGGAATCTAGAGGCACAGAGGCGGGGAAGCACCGAGGTATTTAGGCTTGACTAAGAGAAAAAGCATGTGCCTGAGAATTAAAGAGGCCTGGGGGGATCCTGGCTCTGGCACTTCGGTGTTTGCTGGGTGAATATGGGCAGCTTTCTCAACCTCTCTGATTGTCTGCATTCTCGCCCCCAGAGTGGAGGGTTATTTATTTATTTATTTATTTTGAGAATTTTTTTCCTTTTTATTATGGAAAATTTAAACGCATGAAAAAGTGGAAAGACTAGAATCATGAACTTTCACAAGCCCATCATCCAACCTCAATACACCAACCTTTTGCGATTCTGGTTCGAAGATACTTAAAACCGTGATTAAACTCAGTAGATGAGGGAAGACACTAAGAATAGGTCTGGCCAAGTCAGGGCACACGGGCAATGACAACTGCACCATAACTGCCACCTGGCCCAGGGGACCAGAGGGAACTGGTTTGAAAAGGCAGAATCCCAGGCTTCCCCCTGGAGAATCTGTTTTTATGAATCCGGTTGGGACCCAAGACTCCGCTATTTCGGCTCCTAAGCCGATTCTGATACTTTCTGAGGTGTGAGGCCCACTGTCTACACTCTGCTGCTCGGAAGAGAGTGAGATGTGGGGCTCAGGACCCAGAAGTTTGAAAGCAAGAGCAACCCGGTCTTGGCCTCGCTGAAAGTGGCCAGTTCCTGCCTCCGGGCTCGATGGGGACTCGGGACTCAGGCTTCTGCCTCTGTCCCCTTCCCTTCACCCGGGCTGCTGCCAGCGAGCACAGCTCTGCTGGTAAAGTCTTTATCGGGAATGTCGCCTAATGCATTCATATCAAACAATAGCGCCTCATACATCATCCCTGCCAGAGGCCACCTCCACTAGGACAAGCACAGTCCATTACCCTGACGGGTGCAGGCCGTGTGCAAAACAGATAACGGGTCTCGGCTGTGCGGGAAAGGGTGGGGGTGCATGGGGCAGGGAGTTGTCACGGGCCCCAGGGAGCACAAGGGGGCCCTGGGCAACTGCCACCCTGAGGAAGTTGGGACAAAAGGCGACTGAGGTCCCAACCTTACAGGGAGGTAGATGGAATATTGGTTGAGAGCCTAGCTCTGCATCCTCAGGGAAGTGACTCAACTTCTCTGTGCCTCGGTTTCCCCATCTGTAAGAGGGAGCTAAGAGCAGTACCCGCTGCACAGAGCCGCTGGGAAGGCCTAAGAAGAGGAAACCAGTAGCGCGCCGGGCACGCTGCCTGGGGGAGAGGAAACATTTTATCAGCGGGAGCTCCCATTATTGCTTTATTACCAGGACCCCGTTCACTCTGGCCTGCCCCTTGCCGGGGACAGTCTTCAACCGTTTTCATTATCTCCAGGCTGCACGGAGGGACAGGTCATCCATTTCCAACTGCCGCTTTCCCGAAAGCAAACCCTGGGACAGGGGCTTGAGTGCAAGCCCTCAGACAGCGTTTGTTTGGGGATGCCGCTCACACCAGGAGGGGGGGGAACGGCCGCCAGCGGGAGGAACTCACACCAGCTCAAGGTGCTGGGAGCTGGGCTATTTCCAGACCAACTCTTGTTGCCATTGGGGTTGCTGCAGGGATGTGGATTCCCTGGCACTTCCAGCTTGGCGTGCAGGCGGCAACACCAGCTTCAGAGGAAGCCCTCGGGCTGAGAAATGCTGGTGCTGGCAGCTGGGGGCTGGACCCAGCTGGTAAGGGTGAGAGGATATGGGTGTGGCACCATTATGGGCTGAATTGTGTCCCCCCCAAATCCATATGTTGACGGCCTCACCCCCGCTGCCTCAGAATGTGACTGTATTTTGGAGATAGAGTCTTTAAAGAGATAATTAAGGGGAAATGAGTTATGTGGGTGGGACCTACTCCAATATGCTGGCGTCCTTGTAAGAATGATTTAGGACGCAGACCTGCTCAGGGGGGGGCCCATGTGAGGATACAGTGAGGAGAAGACTGCTGTCTACAAGCCAAAGAGAGACTTCTAGCCTCCAGAGCTGTGAGAGAGAAAAAATTCTGTTGTTCAAGCCACCCGGTCTGCTGTGTTTTGTTATATAGCCTGAGCAGACTAATACAGGCACAAGAGAGCGTGCCACCCCGGCCACCCCCTCCCTCCTCTCATTCCTGGCCATCGGCTTCCCATCCATCACGTCTCTGCTCACCAGTCCTCTCCGTGCAGAGGTCCACCCCGACCCCCGCATCGCTCTCTCACACAGAGCTCGGGAGGCTTAGGGAAAGGAAGCCAGGAGGTGCTTCATTTTCCTCCGTGCATGCACTGGCCCTTCTGTGTTTGTCTGTTTGTCGTCTATCTTGTTTTCTGCTGTGGCCTCAGTGCCCAGAGGTGCCACGTTCACATCAGGGGCTCCGCATGACTTTGGTGAGTCAGCCTGAGTCCAGGAGTGGGATCCAACCACCCAGTTCCCCAAGTGAGCGTTTCATCTCCCGGGCACACGGTGCTGTTGACTGAATTGCCCCCCCCCCCCCCCAGGGTTCCTGTGTCAAAGCCCTAACTCCCCATGTGATGCTTTTTGAAGACGAAGCCCCATGATGGGACTGACGCTCTTACAAGAAGAGAGACACCAGAGCTTGCACTCTATTTCATCATGCGAGGACACAGCGAGAAAGAGGCCACTTAGAGCCAGAGAGAGGTCTCCCACCAGGACCTGGCCATGCTGGCCCCTTGACCCAGGACCTCTCCCCTCCAGAACTAGTGAGGAAATAAATTCCCGTTGTTGAAGCCACCTGGTTTATGGTATTTTTGTTTTGGCAGCTCGAGCTGACTTAAGACACACTGTAAGCTCTTGAGAGCATCTCAACGCTGTTTGCATCCCCTCCTTCCCTTCAGCACAATACTGGCACACAGTAGGTGCTCAGGAAATCATAGCAAAGGAAGAAGGGTCTGTGGGGGATTTGTCTATATTCACCTGCAAGCCTGGTGGGGTTTCCTTGGTTTTCACCTGCAAAGTTTAAAGCCATGGTGGTGTTTTTTTTCCCATCTCCCCCTCTTCTAGGAAGGGGTGACCAGGGGGGTGCCTGAGGGGTGAGGAAGCAGATCCCTCCAAATTCAGGACCAGGAAATACAAAGGCCATTCGATTCTACCAGAGGAGCTGGAGGGAGAGAAATAGGCTAGAGAGCCCCTGAGAGTGACGGGAGATTCTGCTGATGCTCCTGAGAGGGGCAGGTGATGCTGGCACCCAGGTGGAGGGCAGGGAGAGGCCTCCATGCCTACTCGTGCCCATGGAAACTTCATCAGCTCCGGAAGGCGGCCTGGAGGGAGGGGGGATTTAGAGCAGGGGCTCTGGAGTTCTGTCTCCTGGATTCAAATCCCAGCCCTGGCTGTGTGTCTTTGGGCAAGTTTGTGAAACTCTCTGGGCCTCAGTCTACCTTGCCTGTGAAAGGGGTAATGGTAACTACCTCTAGTGGTTTTTGCAAGGCCCAGATGTAAAACCTGGTGGTGCGAGTTGGAGTATAAGAGACTCTGTTCCCTGTTGGCTGGCACCAGTTGTTTGGTTAACGCCACATGTGATGTTGTGCTGTGTGCAACTGAATACTTTGGCCCCGGTTTTAAATATTAGGACAGGGGTTCTACTGCGTATGAAGCACCTGCACAGTACTATGTGTTAGCTATGATAGTTGTTAATCTCATGTTAAAGAAGACAAGCCTGGTGCCAGAACTGGCAGCTGGCAGCAACCTAAAGGCTGGAGAGGGCATTTTGGTTCCCCGAGAGGTGTGAGGACAGGGTCACCTCCCTCTGGATCTGGGAGCTGAGAGTCCGATGACCACTGCCAATGCAGCCCCCCTGTGCCCCCGAATAACCCAGGAGGGCTTCCCTGGAGCCAACAAGATTGGCGCGATGTTGAGCTTGGGTTGCATAGCAGCCCAGAGAGTAGGGGAGTGGGCCAGGCTATCAGCATGTGATTAAAGACCCTGGTAATTGTGTCTGACGGGGGACTCATCCCCAGGGCTGGGTAGGAGGGGGACCTTGAAGCCCAGATGTGGCCCAGGGTCGGAGGCTGGCGGGGGTGGGGGAGCACCCCCTCGGAGCTCCTGAGCAGTGAGTCCTGTGGTTCTAGAAGATGGTGCCATACATCACCCGACACGCCTTTCCCTGGGACCAGCCTGGCTGACAGCAGCCATTTATCTGAATGTCATTGGCAGCAAACTGGCGAGGGAGAGGGTGGTGAGGAAAGAAGGGACAGAGGAGGGGCAGGGGTCTCCTTGGGAATTTCCCAGAGGCCAGTCCACTGCCCCAGACTTGGGTGGGAGGGGAGGCAGTCACCTAGGAAGTGCATGGCACTGTCCGTAGTGCTGAACCCCACCTGTCCCCTTCTTTTTCCTCTGAGGACAATGAGGGTAGAGGTGGGGGGGGGGGAGCTGGCAAACTCAGCACTGCCCTGGGAGTCTGATGGGAGCTGGGGGCAGCTCCAGTAGTGAGGAGACACTCTGGTGGGGAGGGAGGTGATGGTTATACACCCTCGTGGTTATGGATGTGGAATTTGGAGCCACGATCCTGGTGTGTTCATTCATTTAAAGGATATTGATTTATTAAGAACAGGTTCCCCCTGACCTAATCCCTGCAGATGTCAATCAGATATCACACAGCCCAAGGTAAAAACATTCAACACTAGCTGTGTGACCTTGGGCAGTTACTTCAACTCTCTGTGCTTCACTGTCCTGATCTGTAAATTGAGGGTAACAACCATAGCCGCTCCAGAGGGCTGGGAGAGAATTAAGTGAGCTCATGTAATTAGAGTGCTTGGAACAGTGCCTGGCTTGTGGGAAGTGCTCAATAAGTCTTAGCCGGCGTTACTGTCATTATTAATACCAGGAAGTGTGCAGGGCACCCTGAGAGACAGTGCCAGGGAGAGCCAGGCTTTGTTCAGAGAGCCAGGGAAGACCTGGGGGATGATGAAGGCTGGGGTGGGGGAGGGTGTAAAACATTCCAGGCAGAGGGGACAGCATGAGCAAAGGCCCTGAGGCAGGAAGGGGGCAGGACACTGTCCAAGAGCTAAAAGGGAGCCAGAGGCACTGGACCGTGGAGAGTGATGGGAGAGCTTCAACTTCCTAATCTGTTAAATGAACATAATGGTAGAACCTACCTCCTGCGAAGCTGGGAGAGTTCAATGAGATGGTATATTTAAAGTTCCTGCCCTGGCCGGTTTGGCTCAATGGTTAGAGCCTCCACCCGTGGACGGAAAGGTCCCGGGTTTAATTTTGACCAAAGGCTGGTACCTCTGTTGCCTCGGTGTGCAGGAGGCAATCAGTCGATGTGTCTCTCTCACATCAGTGTTTCTCTCTCTTTCTCTCTCTCTCCCTCCCCCTCTTCCACTCTCTCTGAAAAGCAATGGAAAAAATATCCCTGGGTGAGGATTTAAAAATAAATAAACAAATAAATAAACAAAGTTCACAGAGCCTGAGCACTCAGTAGTACCGGCTTTCACGATGATTGATTAGATTCCTGCTTCCAACCCAAGGGAGGCCAAATTCAATTAGCCACACCCCACATCAAAGCTGAAAAGGGCTTCAGGGGCCGTTCATTTCACAGATAGGAGCCCTGAGGACTTCAGAGAGGTCCACTGCAAAGGGAGGCTGCTGAGGCTGCCTGCTTGGTGTCCTCGGGTGGGAGAGGGTGTGCAGCAGTGGGAAAATAGGGGTTTGGGGGGCTGAGGCGTGGGGTTAAAGCCTGACTCCAGTGCTTACCCAACGTGGGATCTGGCGTGATGGATGCAACCTAGATGCATTCAGTTTCTCCATCTGTAAAATGGGATGGTAACAGCTACCCAGAAGGCGTTCATTGTTATAAGAGGGAGTGCACACTCGGATGCCCTTAGGGGCCAGGCAGGCGGCAGGAAGGAGGCAAGAGGGCTGGGTGGGAACTGTGGGGCTCAGGCAATTCCAGCTCCATTGAAAGGGACAGCCGCACCCAGCAACCCTGTGGGTGCATTGCCTGGAAGCCCAACTTCTCAAGGGAACCCCAAATCCTGGTTTTATGTAGGATTTACCTATTTGTGTTAGAAACTAATACAACACACAGGTTGGTAAAAGAAACCATGTGCGTGGCCTGAATTTTACCTGTGTACTACCAGTTTTCAGCCTCTGGTGGAAGGTAATACACTTAGTAGGTGCTCAGTAAATGAGGTCCGTTTTGGCTGAGGAGTTGTTCTCTGCGCCATCCCCAAAGCCTCTCCCTCATCTGTCTCTCTGCAGCCACCTGCCTGCTTCAAGTTCAGACTTTCCTAGACTTGGCTGGAGTCTGGGACCCAAGACCTAGAACCCTTGAATTCAGGAAAGGGCTGAGCCCCACCCAGATCTAAGCCTCTGGCCATCTTCACCCCTCCTCTCTCCCCATCCTTGGAGGTTCCATCTTGCCAGGAAGGTGCTACCTGACTGGGGACCCAGGATCACGAAGTACGCCGGTGGCTGGTGTGAGAGGTGCTTGTCACAGCTCTGTCACCACCACGGCTGCCACCTCCTCCTGTCTAGGGAATCAGGAAACCCTGGGAATGAGGTGACACAGCTCCCTGGGGTCTGCACCTGCCTCAGGGAGGGTCAGCTGTGACTCAGAGAGGCGACCGGGCTCAGAGGCTGGTGGGCGCATTGGTAAAACAGGCCGAAAAGGAGTGGTAACAGGTCAGAGCTGCATGGGTCCTGGGAGGGCAGCCCAACAGTGTTCAGTGGGGAAACTGAGGCCAGAGAGAGGACCATCACACAGCAAGGTGGTGGGATCCATGTCTCTGCTGACTCACAATGGAGTGGCACCTTCCTGCCCCACCAAGATGTAGAGCAGGGACACAGGTGACCTTCCGTAGAGGATGGGGCTGGAGGCCTACAGACTGTGTTCCCATCCTGGTCCTGCCACTTACCGAGTGACCTCGAGCAAGTCTCGTAGCACCTCTGGGCCTCGGTTTCATCATCTATAAAGTGGGGATAAAGCCTTTGCCAAGATTAAATGAGGGCTTGTGTAAAATACCCAGTTTATAATGGATGCTTAAAAGTCTTTTAAAAGATACGTCTAACTGTACTCATTTCAAAATGGCTTAGAGGCGGTTTACAAATATGCACCATAGTGTGGAAGCAGGAAAGACTTAGGAGAACCAGGGTGACAGGAGGTGGGTAGGGTCCTGTGTGGCTGTGAGCAGCGGCCTGCTCCCCTGGCTCAGAGTTTCCCGGCAGCCAAAACAAAGGGAGAAATGCGACCATTATGGGACTCCTGGCGTCCATAAGCTAAGAAACCCCGAGTTTTTTAAGAAAAAATTTTCAAAAAGCTTTTCTTGGTAATGAGATGCGAGCAATTTCTCACGTGATTTTTCAAAAATGGGCCCCGTGGGAAGAAATGTTAATTTTTCCCCCCCTTTCCACTCCCTCAGCCTCTCCTCTAGCTCCTCTTTGGAGTTCCCAAACCCTCCAACCATGGCTGATGGCAGAACAGTTAAGAGGCCCAACCCTGAGGACAAAACCCGTCTGCAACCTCCGTGCAGACTTGGGCTAGAGCCTTCCCCTCTCTGAGCCTCAGTTTCCTCATCTGTAAAGGGGGAGGGTTATTGTGATAACCACTTCATCAGATTGTCCTGAGGATCGAGGCGTTATGGTTGGTAGAGAGCTTGGAGTGCCATCTGGTATGCAGTAAGCGCCCAATAAATGGTGGCTGCTCTTACACCAGGAGCTCAATACGTGGTCAGCAAATGAGCATCACAGGGTGACAAAAGTATTTTATCTCCCAAACCCTCAGTGCCCTCGGTGCCCCCGGGCGGCAGGCCCTCTCCGCGGCCAACCTGAGGCTGGGCGCGTCTTAATCAGTCGCACGGTCTGTGGGAGGCAGAGCCCAGGTTAATGGCACGCGGCTGAACCCCCGGGAATTTCAGACCCTCCTTGAAAGACCTTTGCTTTATCCTGCTCAGCCATTGGGAAGCCGCTGCCTCCGCCTGGGGAGGAGAAATTGAATAATTGATGCAATTTGAATAACACTAGGAATTGTAATGATATTGAAATGTAAAGATAAAAGGGGGCGTGAACGGGCGCTGATAGCGGAAGGGGAAAGTTGTTAATAGGCACTTAGGGGTTCTTGGAGGGGGGGCCCCACTGGAGCCGCGTGCTGAAAAGGCATTTAAGAGAGGAGGCTGGGAGGGGGTGGGCTGGGAAATCTCCACCGATGAGGGGGAAAAACCATATTCATAAATAAAATGCAGAAATTTCTCCCGACTCAGCAGCGCTAACAGTTAGAGAGTGGATAATTATTTAAATGCCAAATCATTCTGTTCATTAGAATCCCAAATCATAGCCGAAGAAACTGATTGCCCTGGGCAGGACTGAGGAGGGGAGGGGGGAGGGAAAGCAGGAAATCGGGGTGGGGGGGGTCTCCCCAACTTCTGGTCCAGGCCAAGGGGAAAGTGGGATAGAAAGGAGGGCAGGATAGTAAGGAAGGTAGGGGCACCTGCTCAAAAGGCAGACAGATTCAGGAAATCCAGAATCTGATACTTTCTGGCTGTGGGCCTTGAGCAGGTTACCTTAACTCCTCTGAGCCTCAGTTTGCCCAGCTGAAAAATGGGGTTAATGCTAAGATCTACTCTGCAGGCAGTAAACGTTAGCTGCTATGATTAGGGAAGGACTCTGGGAGGCAGGGCTGAGAACAGGTCAGGGAAGGAAATGGGCTATGGCTGGGGGAGGTGGGAGAAAAGGCTGAATGAGCCCCAAGTTAGGCCCCTTTTTTCCTTCCCATGCCCCTGTCACAGACATAGGAGCTGACTTGAGAGGTGGTGACTGAGTCCCAGACAGGATAAGGGATTGACATAGCAATTCGGTGGCAGAGCCAGGGACCCCAAGTACACACACATCTATAATCCCCATGGGCCCCCAACTCCCAGACTGGTCTAGTCGCCCTCTGGGGTGCCAGGAGTCTCTGAGGTGGGAGCGGCTCAGCCCCTGGGAGCCTTATCATGTCTGTGGACAAGAGTCACAAGGGCAAGTCAGTAACAATTCGATTATACTGAGGGATTCTGGTCTGCCTGGCGCCCCTCCCACGGTGGCTGGCCACGCTGCCCCTCAGACACAAACAAGTGTGTGTCCTGGAGCAGGAGGGCCATGGGAGTGCTGGCTGGACTTAGCTGGGACAGGAAACCCCAAGCACAGAAGCGACATGCTGTCATTTGCTCTCAATATAACAGAATAGTAGTAAGAAGACGATGGTGATAAGTCAGCACAATAGTGTCTATTGGCTTTTATTCTGTGTCAGGCCCTGTCCTGAGCATTTTGTATCATTTAACTGTCATAAGAACCCTGTGATCAGGGACAGTGGAGAAACAGAGGCCCAGAGCGGTAAGACTAGTCTATGGAGCTCAAAAGCTGTGAGGCTGGGGTTTGGACCTGCCTGCCTGAAACCTGAACCGCTCGTAGTAACTCCACGCTGTACCCAAGCCTCAGTCTGCAGCCAGCGCCTTGCTTTCTCCCCACCGCGGCTCTGGGGAGTCCCTTAGGTGCCCTGGTTCCAGGTGCGACCCCTCATAGACCCACAGAGAGCTGGAGAAGGAGCTGGGATTCAGACAGAGGTGTTTCTAATCTCAGTCTCACGCCTCCCTCTGTCCGCCCCTCTCTGGAGCATCAGACCCTCCCATGCTCTAGCCCACCTTGTTGACCACCCTCCACCCTACCTCACCTTCGTGGCCTCCTGGTCACTGCAGAGAGCTGCTCAGATGCCACTTACCCTATCCCTTCAAATAGAACTTCCGACAGCCACTTGCCTGGCCCAAGAAGCCTGGGGAACCAGCCACAGGCTCCTCACCTGCTTGCTTAAGGTCACCCCAGTACTCACACTCAGCTGGGGTTGGGGGCCAGGCCTGCCGAGGTGCCCCAAATGATAATTGAAACATTAACTCTATTAATTTTTCAGCTGCCCAGTGCTGGCAGGCAACTCCTGCTTCTGCGAGGCCCCGTCCTCTCTCTTCCCGGGGGGGGGGGGGGGGGGTGGGGGGGGGGTGGGGAGGTGGAGCCAGCTGGGGAGCCCCAGGGCCAGGGAATTCACATGGTCTGGGTTGGAGCCTGCTTGCATTGCTGTGTGGCTTTAATCAAGTCTCCTTCCCTCTCTGGGCCTCCTCTCTAAACTGGAGACATCAGTCCTTCTTGCCTCATAGTGTTACTGGGATTAGCCCGGGGCCTGGCATATAGTAGGTGCTTAATAACGCATAGTATTCACAAGACCAGAGTTTTCCAAGGTGAGATCTCCATTCTCTCTGCTCCAGAACCATATGGGGTACTTGTTATAAATACAGACTTCAGGGACCCACCTGGGCCGGCAGAGCCTGGATTCTGGGGCCCTGGAGTCTCCATTTGTGACAAGTGCACCCAGTGACTCCCCAGCTGGCACTGCCCAGCACCCCTGATTCCTAGTGAAGCCAGAGGAGCCTAGGCTCTGGGGCAGGCCGCCGAGCCTTGGTTTCCTTGTATGTAAACAGGGACAGACATCTGCCTCTCAGGGCTTCTGGGAGGAATGAGTGAGATTCAGGGTCTGGCATATAATAGGTACTCAATAAATGAGATTCCTCCAGTGGAGGACCTGAGAGTCAGCCCCCTAAAGAAGGGAAAGGGGGTGTCCTGCCCCTCTGGAGCCTTGTCAGCAAGGGCCCGCTCCAAATCGATCTTTTTTCCCCCATTTTCGCACACTGCGTCAGCATCTCTGGGGGCAGGTGAAGAAAATGCCAGCGTCAGCAAGCTGCGTGCCCCAGCCAGACACCGCTGCTCTTTATTAATTAACCGCCAGATGTTAGTTTTGCATCTTTTATCAGAGGGAGGTTTATCACCGGGGCCCTGTATGTCAGGCCATTAGGGAAAGGCAGAAAAACATCCCTGAGAATGGGGGGCCTGGGGTTGGCAGGGAGCTGGGGGGGACGGGCAAGGAGCCAGGCGTCCTGTACTCTCCCCGAGGGGCACACTGACCTCAGCCCAGAGCACCCCTCTGCCCTGGCTGTCCCCCTGCCCCTTGACTGTCCAAAGGTCATCCATGAAGCAGCTACTCGTGCACCAGTTCACGGGACCACCGTGATGAGCAAAACAGACTGCTGGAGAGACAGCGCAATCCAGTAAACCCAAGTAAATAACATTATGACAAATTGTGATTGGTGTCATGAGGGAAACGGACAAGGTTCCCACAGAGGGCAAACAGCCGGCAGGGGACCTAATTTAGATGGAGAGGTGTCCCTGGGGAGGTGACATTTAAGTAGCTTCATGGAAAAAGAGCCATGGGCAGAAGGTCTCAGACAAAGGGTACACAAGGGCAAAGGCCCTGGGCAGAAACCAGCTAGGCATATTTAAGGACCTGAAAAAAGATCCCAGAGGCTGGAGCGGGGTGAGGGAGGCGGCCAAGGAGGCTGCTGAGGTTGGCTGCGCCCAGACCAGGGGTACTCATGAGACACAGGGAAGAGTGTAGATTTCTTGTCTCGAGGGCACTGAGGAGCCACAGCAGGTTTTGGAGCAGGGGAGTAATGGGATGATGGTATTTCAACATTAGGAAGAGTCAGACCTCTCTCTGCTCCGGAGGACCAGGAACAGATTGGAGGAGATGGAGAGAAGCCCACGAGGTGATCAGTCTGAGAGAGATGGTGAGACCTCAGCAATGACTGGACGATGACAGCATTTATCAGCTACTTGCAGCGCACCAGGCAGTGCTCACATTCAAAAAACGTTTAGGAAGCAGAAATGGTGGACAATGAAGAGAGAAGGGTCTATGGTGACCCAAGTGCCGTGCTCTAGACAGGCCTGCGTCTTCTCGTGCTCCCAGCGTCCTCCGAGACTGGAACTAGGACCGTTTCCATTTCCCACATGAAAAAGTGGGGGCCCAGAGAAGTGCAGCAGCACGTTCAAGGTCACACAGTCAGGAGCAACAGACCCAGGTAGCCTTTGAGCCAGGCCTGCCTGCCGCCCACCGTCTCTACTGCAAACAGCTGCCCAAATTCAGGAGGCAGCAGGTCACTGCTCACCCTGCCCCTGCTGCTTCGTGACTCCCCGAGCTGTCCCACCCTCAGTCACATGGGCAGAGCAGAGGGGCCCTGGCTCGCCCGGCCAGGCAGAGGTCCAGCCTTTGACTTGTCCAGAGTATGGTGAATCCAGACCCAGGTCTGTGTCATCTCCTTGCAAATGGATGTGGCGCCGTTGCCCCAGGTTATTATTTTCCCACCTGATCCAATGACCATCTGATAAACAGGCGATTACCTCTCGTCCCAGTTCAGTGTCTGATTTGCATACAATAAATATCACCCCCAGGAAACGTGTGTGTGTGTGTGTGTGTGTGTGTGTGTGTTTTGAGGGGTAGAAAATAGGGCTCATGTCTTATTTATGAGACCTAAACAGGAGCGCAAGCTCGAATAATCAACATATTTAATCTGGTTCTTACTCGCCCTTTTGACTCTAATCAGGTCAGGTCTGTGAACGGCTGTGTGTGTGTGTGTGTGTGTGTGTGTGTGTGTGTGTGTGTGTGTGTGTTTAAACAACTTATGTTGACCTATGTGGGGCATAACAGGGGCAGCTTGTGTTTGTTCACTGATGACTGGGTCCTAATTTGGGGTGGGTTGAATGACTAGAAATATGTCTTGGTGGGGGAGTCTCAGTTCTGGCTGTCACATGAGTTCCTTGGTTCTTCTCCAAGTTGCATATGGTGGGGCTGAAATGTTCCAGATGGTTCTTTCAGTCACATATCTGATGCCTGGGCTCAGTGGCTGAGACAGCTAGGGCTGGCTGGATATCTCCCTCCCCCCACTCAGCCTCTCCACTTTGGCTTGGGCTTCCTCCCAGCATGGCCGTCTCAGGGTGGTCAAACATCTCACGTGGCTGCTGACCTGCACCAGAGTAAACAGTCAGACCAAACCCCAGACCTGCCGGCCCTCCCTCCACTTGCCTCTGGGCCTTTGCACATGCTGTTCCTTCTGCTCCGTATGGCCTTCCCCCTGTACTTTATCTGGCTGGCCCCCATGCTCCCTAAGCTGTGAGCACAGACATAGGCCTTCTAGGGAACCTCCTCTGAGCACCCCAGCCCTTAGGCTGGGTCAGGGGCCCCCGTATGTGTTTGTTGAATGCATGAGTGAATGCGTCCATCTGAAATCGTTTCCTAGATGTGACATTCGAGCCATGTTCTCATGGTGGTATAGGGAAGAAAGCAGTCAGGGTATAGGGCCAGGTGGCTTTTTTTGCCCCAAATGACAGGTCATTTGCATTGGCCTTGGACCTGGGCTGTCACCTGGGCCCAGGGGTCACATGTTTGCAGACCCACAAGGCTCCCGGTGGCAAGTCTGAGGAGGCCAGGCTGCTCCATTCCCCCCACCCTCCCCATTCACACCACTAAACAGACAACACCAGGCAGGAGGAACAGGGTTCTTTTGTGTGCTATTGATTTTTCATAACCGCCGCTGACAGACAAGGTGAATGGTTCACTTTTATGAATCCTTGTTAACGGTGCGGCAAGAGATATTTCACTTTAAGTGCCCCCCTTTTTTGCTGAAAAAGAAAAATAACAGGAAATGTAAATTATCTCATCATGGAGAGATGCTGAGAGCTCTGAGCTGGACCTTCAGGGGAGACAGAGCAGAGACTGGCTGGGGTGTGAGGAGGGGAGGCTCCTTCCTGCCTCCCCCCAGTGGTCACAGCTGGGCCACAGCCTCCCCAAAGCAGAGGTTGGTGGGAAACCCAAACTTGGCAGAGAGAGTGTGGCCAAGCAGCCGAGAGCAGCAAAGCAGGTGGTTATAGCATAGAAGCCAATTCTGCACATCCAAACGGGGAAAGGGAAGAGCACAGGGATGTTCATGGCAATCTTAAAAAAGGGCGTTCAGGGACCAGGTTGTGATCACATGGGCCACTCAGGCTTGTGACTTCCATGGAAACTGTAGTGGGGAGAGAAGGGTTGTTTTTTACTCCTGGATTTGAGCCTGGGTTGGGGGTGAATAAGCCTAGAGCTGCCAGAGTTCACCTTGTAGTCTTAAGAATGAAGCTAATACCATGAAAGGCAGAACTGAGAGATGGCAAAACACTTGAGTCCTAATGACACCTCTAGAGCCCCTGGATCACACTGGGCCTGAAGCAAGCTCACCCCTGGAATTTTTTGCTGCAAAAGCCATTACGTCCCAGCCAGTGGGATTTTCTCTCATTTGCAACCAAAGGAGTGCTAACTGATCGAATGTATTTATTCACAAAGCCAGTTAGGAAAAACAAGGGAGCTGCCCTGACAGACATAAACATTTGAAAATCAGGAGTTAGGGATAACAGCCTCTGTCTTATATCAGTTTCGCAGCCAATTTATTTCTGTACTTGGTTTTGGTTGCCCAGTATCAAGAAAATCCTGACTCACAGGTAAGTATTGTCGCAGTGCCCTGTAAGGCTTAGGTGCAAGACCTTCTGGGTTGGGGCCCCTGGGCTGACCCTCAGCAGCTGGGGGAACTGGGGCGAGTCACTGGACCTCCCTTGCACCCGCCTCCCTGGCGGCTTGGGAGTAGCAGGGGAGTCGCTACCTGTGAAAGCATTCAGATAGGGGCTGGCACCTGCATCCGTGAACTCTTGTCACTCTGCCACATTCCCGCTCCTCAGAGCACCTGCGTGCCGCCGCCTTGGACCGACAGCTTCCCGGGGATGGAACTGCGCCTGCTCTGTCGGTTTCATTGACAAACATCCCGAGACAACAGGGCGAGCTTTTCCCAAACTGACTGGGAGCAGCTCATCTGTGACCTAGGATAGTGACTTTGGGGCCGTGCAAGGGGATCCCTAGAGAAGTTTTAGGGAAGCGAGTTTGAGCTCAGTGCATGGAACATGTTCCCGTGCATAGGGCTGTCTAGAGTGGGCCAGGCTGGCCTCAGCCATGAGCTTCCCTCGGATGAGGTCATTTTATAGATGATTTCTTGCTAAAGTAGGAGGGACACCATCTACCCATTTGGGGGGGAATGTTTTCATTTTTAAATAGGATCAAGTGTCAGTGCTAATGCTAAGGAACAGGTTTCTAATGGTGGGCCCTCCGGCACTTGGGCAGCTTCCCTGGGTGAAGAGGTGGCAGGCGGCCCCATTCATTGCGCCTCACATCTTACCTGACCGAGGTGGACGGGAGAAGGGAGAGGGACACGCCCCACCACCTCCCAGGTGGGGGTCAGATCCTAATGACCTGACCAGCTAAGCACGTGACAGGTGATATCTCATTTCACCTCAGCTGCCTTGGACAGTTGTGGGGGTCTCCCAGGCAGGCAGTTTGGCCCCTTTGTCCCCACCCCTACCCACTGGAAGCCCTCCCGCTCCTCCAGCACCGGGTGAGCAAGCAGGCAGGTTGGAGCACGGACTGTGGTGCCAGTGGCAGGGGTGGCAGATCAATCCCACAGTCGTCTTGTGCATCAGGCAAGGGGTGGAGAAAAGATGGGGGAGGGGAGTCTAGATGGCCCTGGAGGGTCCTAGCTCCCTGGAACAGAATAAAACCCCTACCCATAAACATAACAGCAAGAACATAGCTGGCATCTATTAAGTGCCCACCGATTTAGTCTTCCTGGCGCCTCTGTGAGGTGATACCCTGATCTTCCCATTTTCAGATGAGAAACCTGAGGCTAAGTCTCACCCAAGAAGCGGGCCTGTCTGGCCTCAGAGTTCCTTCCCTGCCGACTCTGCTACCCCGCTTCCACAACTCCCGTAATCCTCCCCAAACCTCCAAGGGTCATCTTATGCCCATTTCACAGGTGCAGAAACAGAGGCCCAGGGAGGCAAAGTCATTCACCCAAAGTCTCATGGGAGCTGAGCCAGACCTTGACCCAATTTCATCTGACCTCCACTTCTGGGGGTTCCCCTTTCCTTGTGGCCTGTCTGAGCAAGACCTGGAAGAGACGGGAGGAGTGCGTGTGCGCATTTCTGGCTCAGGGGACTCAGGGGGTTCCGTTGACCCCCTTCTTCCTCTGCAGCCCATGGAAAAATCTCACCCCTGACAGGGCTGCTGGCATAGCAAATAAATCTATATCTTTCTCCCTCTAAATGTAAATGGCACGTGAGTGGGATGTTATAGGTTTTGGAAAAAGAAAAAGCAACAGAAGAGTGGTTTGCATTAGCTACATGTGTCCACTTGACAGAAACCTCAAGAGACAAGGATTCCCCAGCACCAAGTTCAATTCCAGGCCTCCACCTTAGAGGGCAGTGAGGGCTCATAGAGGAATGATCGGGCCCTTCACGTCCCACGTCCCACCACACCTTGGAAGGACAGCCTCCCCCCTCTCTCCCTCTCCCCCTCTTCCCTCCCACTCCACGTCTCCTTTTGTCTCTCTCCCCCCCTAACCTCCCCTCCCAGCCCGCAAGGACCCCGCTGGTGCGCTTCACCCAGAGGCAATTTATAAAGCAGATGTTTATTGCAAGGTTTCACACGAGCTTGGTGCCTCGCCAAACGTTATAGTAATTGGAGGCTGTGTTTAATTACTGATCAATGTAAAGTCGGGACGAGACAGGCCTAGCAACTGCTTTTGGTCTAGACTCTCCTCTCTGCTTCAGAGAAGGCTGGAGCTCACGGTCCTCCGCAGCTCACCCTGTCCAGGCCAAAGCCTGGGCAGTGGCAAGGAAGGAGGAAATGGGTTTGCAAGTAGCTACTGGGCCACCGGCCTCTAGGAAGTGGCTTTGGGGAAAGGAGGCCAGATTCTGCTATGGCCATCCCATTATCGTTGATGCCTAGTCTGCGCCAGGCACCGTGCTGGGCACTGGGGTCACAGGGGTTAATGAATTTCTCTCAGTGCCTGGGATAAGAGCTTTACATACATTATCATTCAATCCAATACATGACAGGTGTGATAGCCAGGCTCCAAGTGGGCCCCCAGTGATCCCTGCCTCCTGCAGAGTCCTCTCCTGTGTAACCAACACTGTAGAGGTGACAGCTTGTGACATCCAAGGCCCAGTCATTAAAGACATGGCAGCCTCTGCCTTGCTCTCTTGTCACTTGCTGTAAGGGAAGCCAGCTGTCATATCATGAGGATGCTCCAGCAGCCCTATGAGGAGATCCACATGGGGAGGGACTGAGGAGCCACCTTGGAAAGGGGAACCTCCAGTTCATTCAAACCTTCAGATGAGACTGCAGCCCTGGCCGAAATCATGGCTGCAACCTCGTGAGAGACACCAAGTCAGAGCCACCCAGCTAAGCCCCTCCCAGATTCCTGACCCACAGAAATGATGAGATACTAAGTAGTTATTGTGGTAAGCCACTAAATTTTGGCATAATAGCCATGGGAAAGAAGGAAACATAAGAAAGCTTGATAAATAGAAAACATAAATGAATGTGGCAAGAAAGAGTCCAGCCATATAATCACATAATTATATATTCTCTCTATATGTGGATATAGAATTTTTGATATAGTGATGATATATTTTTATATATAATATTGTAATATAATCACAATAAATGTGAATGAGTTAAATTCACCAATTAAAAGAAAAACTATTATTCTATCCTTTATTCATAGCTCCCATTAGATAGGTATTATTATACCACTTTACAGATGAAGGAGTTGAGGCTCAGTGTGGGAAAGAAATTTACCCAAGGTCTCTCAACTTAAGAATGGTAAGGTTGGGATTACAAATCCAGGTCCCTCTGACTACAAAGCCCAAAGTTCTAACACCACACTATATTGTTAACTCCTTTGGACAGAGGAGGAAGCTGAGACTCAGAAAGGATGAGTGACTTGCCCAGGGTCACACAGCAAGTCATTTCAAAACTGGAGCCAGAACTGGAGCAGATCTGTTGTCTGGTGTTTGCCCCATGACCTTCGGAGCTCTGCCACCAAAGTACAAGGATCTCACATATCTTCTGTCTTCATAGCTGTTTAAGACAGCTGGAGACCTTGGCTGTGGCCAGAGAGACCCTGAGGGGTCCAGTGGGGAAGCCTCCTCAGGAGAAAACACCAGCACAAAGCAATGTGCAGAGGTACAGGGTGGGGGTGGCTCGATGCATTGAGCTAAACTCCAGTAATTACATCAGGGCCAGCAGCGTAATTTGTATCCGGGTGATGAATGTCTGTGTTTTCGGGCCTGATTGCCCTATTTACATTTGGAATTTGCTGATCTATTATTAATGTTTCCTGGAGACCAAGGTGACAGGCAAGAGCAGCTTGGGAGTCCCCTCCCCCCAATCCAGGAAACACTAGCTCCTATGCCCTAGCTACCCAAAGCCCACCCTACCCTGCTTTGTGTGTCCCTGGCTTTCACGGGGCTCTTGGACCAGTTGGCAGAGGGGCTGACCTAGGATGAAGTTTCCCAACCTCTTATAGATGCATGAACACACACTCAGAGGTACAAATGCACAGGTACAACATGTGCCTACATGCACACTCGCACATGTATATACATCCACATCCACATATACCCACAGGCACCGTCACACAAACATACATGAAATGCATGCACAGACATGCAAGCACACCCATGTGTACATGCCGTGTACAGCATACATACTGTTATAAACTGAATGTTTGTGTCCCCCACACAAAAAATTCATACGTTGCAGCTTTAGCCCCCAACATGATGGTATTTAGAGATGGTGCCTTTGGGAATAATTAGGGCTAAGTGAGGTCATGAGGGTGGAGCCCTCATACTGGGATTAGTGCCCTTATTAGAAGAGACACCAAGGAGAGAGAGATCTCTCTCTGTGCACCTGAACTGAGGAAAGACAGTGTGAGCACACAGCAAAAAGGTGACTGTCTGCAAGCCCAGAAAAGAGCTCTGGCCAGGAACCTGAACTGGCTAGCGCGTTGACTGGACTTCCCAGCCTCTAAACTGAGAAAATAAATTTCTATTGTTTTAAGTCACCCAGTTTATGGTATTTTTAGGGCAACCCAAGCTGACTAAGACACACACACACACACACACCATTGAGTGCCCTACCATGCTGGGAGCAGCACAGCAGCTTGCCAGGGTCTCCCAACTTGAGAGTGGATGGCTGATGGTGGAGTTCTAGGCAGTGTAGGGGGTCAACAGGGCCCATTCCTGGGCCAGGCTGGGCCCTGCTGAGGGCGTGGCTGTACTGTCATGCAAATGAGCATGCAAATTGAAATTCATTCCCTGGGACTGTGGGAAGCCAGACACTCCCGGAGCTGAAAGGCTCCAGCCTCCAATCAGCTCTTTGCTGAAAGGGACCCAAGGGCACTGGACAAGGAGTTGGGAGATGTCCTCCATGTTCAGCGTGCAAGGACTTGCATATGTGTAGACACCCACTTCCACACACATATGTACCTACACAGGAATGCATTCATATGCATGAACATGCAAACATACATGGTGCAGCCATGGGGAAGGGCCTGGACCTGGAGGTGGGTAGCACTGTGTGACCTTGCCCGACTCTCTGTACCTCTCTGGGCTTCTGCTTTCCTCCTTTGTAAAATGGGGTTAGTCAGACCTGGCCCCGACTTGGTTGTGGTGAGGACTGAATGAAACTATGGATGACAAGCTGAGACCAGGGTGTCTGGTGCACAGTAAGCATTTAATATGTGGCAGCCATGTCTTGAGCATCTTCATCCGTGAAGTGTGAGGCTGGAGGTGCTCTCTGAGCTCCCTGCCAGCTCCACTGTCCTGTGGTTCTGTGAGTTGCACCCAGTCAGGCTGGAGGGCCTTGGGTAGGTTCCAGAAATTGGCTAAAAAAAGTGATTCTGCCATTCCTCAATTGTCCTAGCATCCCTGAACTGTGGCAACTATGAGTATATGAGCAGGCCCTGTGACAAATGAGAAACTGAGGAAGGGGCATGACCAAGGCCAGCCCGGAGTTGGAGGTGAGACTGGTGCTGGAGCCCAGGCTCCCGGTTGCTCAGGGCTGGGCTCACGCAGCAGCGTTTTCTGCAGCTCTCTCTGCACGGAGCAGAAGCAGGTCTTGGTGCTTGAGCCCAGGTGTCCCACTTCAAGATGTAGCCCATTCCTGTGTCACCAGGATCCAAGCAGTGGATTAAGGTCCTACAACTCAAAGTAGCAGAGTTGGGACTTGAACCTGTGTCTTTGCTGACTCCAGAGCCCCTGCCCTTAGCCTAAGCTCCAGCACCTCCCCAAAGAAGCAGAGTAGAGAAAATGGGTTTGCAAACTGCAACAGGACCAGTGGGCCTGAGGACAGAGGCCTTGATTTCTCCTGGGGGTGATGGAAGGTGACCAACCTGTGGTCCAAGGGCTGTGGTAGCAAGAATCACCTGCTGCTCCCTCCACAAAGGGCCTCGTTTCCCTGAGATCCTGTGGAAGGTCGGGCGGCAAGCACATTAAATAAGGTCATAAATTTGTCATGAAGGCCTGGAAATGAGCGGGGCTCATCATTTATGGATGGAATAATTAAGCCCCTGTGCTCAGTGCTTCACTGAGGCCTGCACCCAGACACCAGGCGTCACCAGCTGCTGAGCCAGGGACCATTTTGGTGTCTTTGCTGTCAGCTTCCACACTCCCAGCATCTCAAATGAGACCCTGGGGCATGCAGGTTCCAACAGCCAGGGCAGTTGCCTATGTGAACAGTTGCAATGGCCCTGCCCTGGCCAATCCCAGCGAAACTCTCTCAGAAGTCCACCCATAGGGGGTGCCAGCCCCCTTAGATGCAAGTGGTGGGCCCGCCTCGTCATGTGGTAGAAAGTGTGAGAAATTTAAACTAACTTGTGTTCAAATCTTGGCTCTCTCACGCTGCAGCTGTGTGCTTCTGGCCTAGTCGCTTCACCTCTCTGAGCCTTGGCTTTTCTCCTCTCGAAAATGGGCAAAATGATATGTTTTATGGGTTATCTGGTGGATCAAACTAAGTAATAACTATAAAGTACAGAGGGAGGGGCTGGCTTATAGTAAATGCTCCACTAGTCCAACATTTCATTCCTTACCTCCAACAGAACTATCAGGTAGGCAGGAGTCAGAGGCTCAGAGAGGCAAAGGTACTTGACCAAGGATGCACAGCAAATGAGCAAAAAGCAGGCACCTACTTCTTTTCCCTGTCATCTGTCGCTTGTGGGAGGGCTCAGCCCATTCCCCAACAAAAGGTTGAGGCCCCTGTCCCCTCCTTGGCCCCGGCCACCTCAGGTCAGTGGAGAGGAGATTATAAAGGTGATCACAGCTGCTAACATTTATGAAGCTCTCGCTGCGGCCCGACACTGTCCTAGGCGAAGCCATGATTTCACTTTATTCTCCAGACAACCCTCGGTGGTGAGAACAATTATTATTCTTCCCATTTTACAGGTGAGGAAGCTGAGACTCATGCTCAGACCCTTTACTTGGGTCACTTGGCCGAGAAGTGGAATTTGTATGTGAATTTCTGGGTCTCAGCAATGCTAGGCTTGGGGGAAGGTGGCAGGTTAGACTATTTGGATTCCGAAAGAGCTGTCACTTGACTCAGCCAGCACCTTCCAGAATTTCAGCTTTCATCTTCCATGTCCTCGAATGGGTTCAAACCCTGGTTTTACAGATGGGAAGACTGAGGCCCAGCCATTAGAGGCAGAAGCTTGTGACTTCCCCACAGTTCCCCAGGGCCTGCCCGGTTGGTGGTGGACACCGCAGTCAGCACATCTAGAGAGGCCTCGGGCACCTGCCCTGGGGGGAGTCTGGACCCTCCTCCACTCCCTACCCCACCCACCCCATCACCATGGCAACCACGCAGGTGAGCCTCATCACTGCTAATCCTCTAATTACCAGCCACCTCTTCAATCGGCTGTAATTACTTTGGGGACACAGTTAACCTCTCATTAGGAACGCACGGCCGCTTTCTCCAAAAGCGCAGCGGTGACATGCCTAGCAATTTACCGCCCCGGCTTGCGGGGCCGCTTTGTGTTTAACTCGGGCGCCATCCCATCCCTGTCATTACTCCAGCCCGGTTGTCATGACGATTAATCATTCAATCCCTCATCAGCAACTTTTGCCAAATGTCACCCCACTCGTGATCAAGATCCATCCTGCAGCCCGACGCCGGGGGACTAATGACTTGGAAACAGGCTTCTCCATTCCCGAGAGCTTTTCCCCACGACTCCCCAGCTTCCTCCGGGAAAGGGAGAGGGGGAGCTTGCAGAGCGGTGGTGGTGCAGAAAAAATGCATGTACCGGGGTCTTCCCCTGGGCTAGGTACCTGAGGGGCATGGGTGCCTTTCACCGTCATGACAAGCCGCTTCCTGAGAGGAGACAGAGGCTCGGGGATGCCAGTGGTTAGCCAGCAAGGAAGCATGGCAAGATTCTCACTCAGGCCTGTCTGGCTCCAAAGCTGAGCTTTTTAAAAACCAAAACCTCAAAGATCAGGAGTATCGCCAACTAGCAAGGATCCTAGAATGTCAGAGTTTGGGCAGCACCGTAGAAATTAGCTGGCCCATTAAGTTCAGGGCAAAAAGCCTTAAGAGGCAAACCTGGGCACTTGGTGATAAGAAGCCCGATCCCGAGTGAGCAGCTGATTGCCAGGCACACCTGTGTCCCAACCACCATGACAGCAACGTCCAGCGGACACCAGCCTCAGAACCCAGATGGAGGAATAGGCGGAAACATCGGTAGCGGGTCCATGGAATGATCTAGCTGAGATTCTTGACCTGGGGTCCCTGGAGCTTTATGATGGAATTCAGTGGCCCGCAAGCCCCCCTGAAAATTCAAGCTGCGTTGTGATTGGATGTGCATGTGTGCATTTTTCAAGGGAGATGCTACAGGAAATGTTAAGGGCTGCTCTAGTGCGCTTCTCTCCTCTTTCCCCATATGCTTATTTACAGAAGGGGATACTGAGGCCCAGAGAGGAGCCATGACTTGCCCAAAGTTGCACAGCAATTCGAGGTGGGCACCACTGGTCCAAGCAGGGGAGAGTTCTGTCTCAGGTGCCCAGGACAGCCAAGAAGGGATGTGCAAGGGGGGGAAGTCTACCCCTTTCACGATGGCTTCCCACCCCCAAGTCCCCAGGCTCCCGAGGAGGCCCAGCCCCCCACTCCGCTAAAGGAATCTTTCCGAGGCCCCTCCCAGGGAACGTTCCTGCTGGCTGGGCCCGCCAGCATGTGTGAGACATAATTACGGCACGTTGTAAATGGCATTAACAGACTGTCACAGCAGCCACATGGTATTAGCAAACGGCTCTGTCTTCATCATGCAGTGCCCCGCAGCCCCTGGGCTGGAGCACTTCCCAAGGGGTCCTCTCCCAGGTCCAGGCTGCAGAAGTCTCCTGGCCCGGGAGGGGGGTGGGCGGTGACTCAGCTCACAGAGGCCTGGAGAGTCCCCCCAAGGCTCTCGGAGGTCTCAGCAAAGAGCTGAGAAGAAAGTTCGGAAATCTGATTTGTATACCCCGGTTCAGCCTCGAAGAGTTAACCTTCATCAGGCAGCTATTTAAGCGCCAGGTATTCTCATTTAAACCTCATAACTACAACCTAAAAAAACCCACATTCTTCATGCTGCCTTATAGATGAGCTAACTGAGGCTCAGAGGGGAGAGGTGATGGTCCAAGTCCCTTCAGCTAACGAGAAGCAGTTGTAGGATTCAAACCAAGTCCCGCACTTCTCCACAGATCCTGTCACCTTCTTGCGAAAGTCTTTAATCAGTCTCCTGCCAATAGGTACTGTAGCCTTGAAGGGAATTCCCTGCGGCCACCAGCCCACCAGAAAGCTACCAGCCCCTCCAACATAGTAACAACATAGTAATAATCGAGATGATAACAAACATTGTGTGTTTCCATGCAGTTTTTCCTATGATCTTTGTAGCAAACCCATGAGGGAAAGAGGGACAATTCATCTTACTTGAGACAGTAGGGAGCTAAAGCCCAGAGGGGGACTGCAACTTGCCCAAGGCTCCCCAGCAAGCCTGTGCTGGATCCAGAATTAACTCCCCTGTCTCCTGATTTCCAGCCCTGGCTCTTTTCCACGGGCCACTGAGAAAGTGTCCACAGGCCTGCAGCGGGGGACTGGGCGGGGGTGCCTGCTGCCCCCCCACCTGCCCTGGTGGCCCAGGTGATTTATGCTTTCTCGGGGAGGCCTCCACGCCTCAGGCAGCAGGATGGGCCGCCTCCCGACCGGTAAGCAAATCCCCTGCCGAGCAGGTCATATTTTATCTGGGCCGCCACCTGCCAGCTCATTTGCTTACAGATACAGGTGCTTCGTCAGGGAGGGATTAGCAATTACTTAGCCTGGGGACCCTGGCAGAAGGGGTGCGAGGCCGGGCTAGCTGGGTGGGAAGCCAGGGGCCTATCCGTGAGGTCTCTATCTCCTCCCGGGCCCCTTAGCCCTGGAGCCAAAGGGTAGGGACACCCGCTTTGGGGGAAGCTGCCTTTCGTCTCCCGGCCCCATTCATATTCTAGCAGTCGGTTCTCCAAGGCTCGGTCCCAATATCCCTGTTCCCTAAAGCCTTCCAAGATCTTCCCCTTACCCTGCCAAAAGTAATGATACAGTAAATTTAACAGTCCGGGAGTGTTTATGGCTGCCTAATGCTTTATGCACACCGCCTCGTTGAATCTAAATCAACTCATAGTTGGCATTTTAAAATCCCCATTTTACAGATGAAGAAACTGAAGCCCAGAAAGATTAGGCAACTTGCTCAAGGTCACGCAGGGACTTCTCTGATTTCAGAAATCCCTTCCTAACCAGGGCAGAGTGTGTCCCCAGGTTGTCCCCAAACCATGTACTTTGCTTGCTTGAAGTCTTACTTACTTATTTTTAAAATAATTTAAAATCTCAGAACAATTTTAGACTTGACAGGAAAAAATATATATATATATGGTACATTTATCACAGTTAATGAACCAATATCCATACATCATTATTATTATTAACTAAAGTCTACTCTTTATTCAGAGTTTTGTTTTTATTTATTTATTTTTATCTAATGTCTCTTTTCCGTCCCATTTAGCCGCCACTTCTCCTAAGGTTCCCCCTATTTGGGACAGCGTCTCAGACTTTTCTCCTTCCTGATGACCTTGACGGTTCTGAGGAGCGCTTGTCAGGTATCGTGCAGAGCGTCCCTCATTTGAGATTCGCCTGATATTTTTCTCATTAAGCTGCGGTTATGTGCTTGGGGGGAAGAGGGCCACAGAGGTCAAGCGCCCTTCCCATCACATCACATCGTATCACATCACATCAAGGGTATATGCTGTTTGACACGTCACTGCTGCTCTTAACCTTGATCGCGGGGCCGGGGTAGCATTTGTCAGGCGTCTCCCCTGTAAAGTTCCTTTTCCTGTCCTTTCCACACTGTGCACAGCCCACTCTTAAGGAGCAGGGAGCTTTGCTTGCCCTCCTCGAGGGCAGAGCATCTACAAAAATTATTTGGGATTCTTCTGCGTAGGAGTTTTGTCTAGTTCCCCCCCCCTTTTGTTTATTTATATCAGTGGACTCATGGATATTTATTTCATACTTTGGGTTATAACCCAATGCTACTCTGTGCTTTTTAAATGACACACTTTGTTCTTTCTTCCTCGGTTTATCAGCATTTCCCCAAATCTATTCTGAGACTATCTCATTCCATGGGATTTTTAACAGGCAATCTTCTTAAAATAGGTTCTAGAGGCGTGTCATTTGGGGTGAGTGGTTGAAAAGAATTGAAAAGAGATCTTGACTGCAGGACTTTTCAGATCTCTTAATGTGCTGATAATAAGAGCAGAGGGGGACCCAATGGGCAACATTTCCCACATTTCACTTCCTGAACACGCTGGGGTGGGTCGGGGAGGACTCAGGAGAAAATAATCTGTGCGTCTCATCTTCCCCTGCCGACCAGAAGCTCGCAGAGCAAAGATGATGCCTTATTCTCTTTATCTCTAGAAATTAGCCCTGAGAAGGTGCTAAGGAAAAGTAGTTGAATAGGTGGAAGAATGGGTGATGAAAGAATGGATAGATGGCTGGAGGGGTGGGTAAGATGGATACGTGGGTAGATAGACACACGGACTTGTTGTTGGTCAATGGATGGGTGGGTGGGTAGATTGGTATGTGGATGGATGGATGGATGGATGGATGGATGGATGGAAGGGTGGGTGGATGGATGGATGGATGGATGGATGGATGGATGGATGGATGGATGGATGGATGAATAAATAGATGAATGTTTTGGTTGGTAGGTGGATGGATAGACACATCAATGGATAGATGGATGGACTTGTAAGTGAATAGATTGGTCATGTGACTTTTTATTTTGGTAGTTTCCCTTGTTAAGACTATTTCCTCACATCTCAGTCACCCACACGCTTCCAGACGTAGGGCTTGAGATAACTGCTCACTGCTGACAGAGGGCAGTGAAAGCAGTAACCATTGATTATGTCCCGACTATGTGCCAAGCACTTTACATGCTCTTTCATCCTCAGAAGAGCCTGTATTGCTATTTCTTATTATTTAAAGAAAGAAACCGAGGATTGGAAAAGTCAAGAAACTTGGACAAAAGTTCCCTAGCAGTAAAGAGCGATGGAGCTGGAATTGGAGCTGAGATCTAAGTGTCTTTACTCTCTGGGTCTCCCTTAGTCCACAGGCCCATAATCATCCCTGATTCCCTTTGCTGGGCCCCACCAGGCCCGTGGGAAAATGTTAGAGGCCCCCCAGGGACCTGGGGAAGAGAGGAGCAACAGGGTAGGGTTTATCTTTTAATCTAGCACCAGGTTTCAGAGAGCTCCAGGTGAGGGAGGGCAGGATATAGACAAACCAGAGTCCCAGGAAGCAAAGAGCAGGGAGGTCTTCAGACCAAATGTGTATATGTGTGTCTATGTGCATTTGTGGGTGCGTGTGGGTGTGTGTGGGTGCATGCACGTGTGTGTGCATTTAAAGGTAGGTAGTATATTACATAGCTAACTGTGCTGCTTCCAAAAAAATGATTTGAGGTAGTTGACATTTAAAACACCCCTAGTTAAAATTATATTGTTAACCCTAGAAATAAAATATAAGAGCCAAGTATAAGAAGGGTTGGAAACAGAGAGGTAGCCAGGCAGTCCTCAGGTCCTCTGCCAGCCTCCTCAGGCATCAGACCACAGCTCGGGTTCCCCCTCTGCCACAGGGAGAGAGATGGGCAGACCTGGTTCTTAGGAGGGTGCGGCCTGGGATCTGGGCTGGTGCCAGGGAATAAAGGCCCAAAGTGTGTTGAGGGGCGCCACGTGGCTCACAGGTCATCTGTTTCAATCCTGAGCCCTGGGATGGAAGAGCTGGCACCATCCCTATTCCAGAGATGAAGACACTGCAGCCCAGCGAGGGGTGGGAGGGCACACGCAGAGCCAGAGGCGGCAGGGGGACGGGACCCAGTCTAGCTGATTCTCGAGCCCATGTTCTTTCTACAGTGTCCCAGGGCCCGAGGGAGTCCTTGGGGGTCCAAAGACAGGAAGGAGACTGCAGGATATAGTTGTTCAGGTTGTGCCCTGCCCACGGGTACCTGGTCGAGGGGGTGTGATTGGGGGTGAAATGCATCAGAAATTCAGCTTGAGGTCCACTAGCTGAGGCTGTGCGAAGAGCCCGCAATAGCCTGAAGAAAGTGTAGCCTTCAGCAGTGATTACACCCAGAGGGGTGCCTTTTCCTAATTGGTCTGCCCAGAGGGGATGCCTTTTTCTAATTCCAACCAAGCCCGCAGATGGCCTCCCTGCAGTCCTGGTGGAAACACATTTTAAAAGGCAGCATGCTGGCATGAGCCAAGTAACTCAGCCCAGCATCTAAGATGACACTTTCCAGGTGGGTTCCACTGGGCCCACTCGCCCGGAGCCGCCAGCCCAGCCCTGCCCAGCGCAGCAGATGGGAGACAGTGCCTGATGTTCTCCCAGGCAAGCCAGGGCCAAGGAGGAGGGGCGCTGGGACCCCACCCACTCTGCTCAGCTGCCCCGAGCACCTCCTCCCACCCCACTCTGACCTCTGAAGTCCAAGCATGGGGGGCAGGGTCCCATCTGTGGTCATTTAGGAACCACATTCATCTCGGAACTGGTACATTCATCTCGGAACATAGTACCAGTTCCCCTAGGCAGGCCTGAAGGCCACTTCTAAGGACTGATCACCCAGGGCCTCCAGCGCTCAGCATTCATGCTCCCCACCCCCCTCCCTGCCCCCACCTCCCGCCTGATTAATTCCCCCATACCTATCATGCCACGATGACTAATCAGGCACTTCGAGACCTGACAAATGACCTAACCCATCCAGGGCTGAGATGGGTTAACTTCCCACACTACCTCAGGTACCTGAGATAAGTGAGCTGGAGCCTTAGGCAAGGGGCTGGGGGGAGTGGTGGCAGGGGACCCAAGACAGAAGGGAGGGCCCTACCACACCCTCTGATTAACTCAGCTCTGCCACTTCCTGGCTGTGTGACTTAGAGCAGGTTGTCTCCCTCTCTGAACCTGGCATTCAGGCTCCTGCACTATCTGAATTGGGTCTTGTCTCCAATTTTAGATCTCGGGCACCCTGTCCCTTCCACTCCATCCAACCTGCACTATCCCAGTGGCTTAGTCCCAGCTGTCTGGGAAGAACAGTGTATTTATATGTACACGTGTGTGCTAATTATAACCTCCATTGAGAAATATATATATATATAGTACCGCTATTGATGTGTAGCCCACAATTTAAAAATAATAGTAAAATGTACAATAGTCTTTATAGCAAGTAAATTCCATAGAGACAATTGATTCTCATAAAATGCTTTCATTGATTTTTGCCAAACTCTGGTATCAATCGCTAGCCAATGGTTGGAATTGATGAACAAGTTTAGCTCAGGAATGAATACGGGTTGATATTTTTATTTAAGTGTTAATGGGTAAGCTGAAAGTGCAACAGTGAAGATGTATGTCAGAACTTCACTCATTTGTCAGTGAAGTGAGTGTCTTCTTTGCTGAATTACAAAATGGTTTTTGAATATTGGAAGAGTGTTTCCTCAATCTTTTGTGCTACTCACATATAACGACTATAAACACAGCACATTTTGAAGTTTAATCTGTGTTATTAACATTTTCTCCATTATTTTCTAAGTTTAGATACCCAACAACACGATAAATTAAGCCCTGGTGTGTAGCGCTTGCCACTTTCTGTGGTGTAAATGCTCTGATTTGAAACTTACCAACATTTTGGTGAATGGGGAGTTGGGGAGAGATACACAGATACCATCATACAGCATTTCCACCGTATCCTCAAGAGCATAGATAATAGCAAAATATAGTAAAACATTAAGAAATGATGAGTTTGGAGTATTTATTACTGTTATACTATGATTTACTTAGCTGTAAGTTGATATTTAAATTTGTGTAAAAAGAATGTGACCGGCCTTTGCCCCTGGTTCCTGGGAGGGAGACTCGTATTTAGATGCTTGGAATTTCTGGAGTAATAGGAGTATCTTTGTTACCGAGGAGCCCCTTGAGTCACACCTGAGTTAATGCTGAGAGATGAGGTGATCAGGTTGGTTGGGGGCTGGTTACCAGAAAGACCAACCAGGTGATTGGTCAATGATCCAATCAACTCATGCGGAGGTAACGAAAGCCTGATAAAAACTCTGGACACTGACATATAAAGGATCTCACATTCTCTCTCGTTTCTGTCTCGCCATGTCCTTTTGGTGACTACACCCCCATAAGTTTATTGAATAAATTTCATGGAAGTTTAAAAAAAACACAAACTTGTGCCTCTTTATGGGCAATTCCCATCCCCCGCACTTGGCCTCCTGCCACCACCAATCTGCTTTCCAACATATAGTTTTGCCTTTTCTACAGTTTCATACACGGGAGGGAGGAAGCTCTGCGGGCAGATGGCATAGCAGGTGCAAATATATAATTTTTTTTGAGATTAACTCATGTAGCTGCTTATACCAGGGGTCCGTTTCCTCCTGTCGCTGAGTGGTGCTCCACGGTGTAAGGGGACCACGATTTCTCGATCCTTCCACCAGTGCACTCTCCTCCCATGCTTGTCCCCAAGGCCCCTCTTCCACCCACCCTAGTTTCCCGAGGTCCTGCTCCCCACCCGCTGCCCCGCACACACCCACTGCCGCCTTCTTGCCTTTCCCCCATAAAGGGATGAACCCCGTCCCTTACTTAAAAGGTGTAAGTGAAGATGGTGGCGTGAGGCCAGCTAGTGGCTGTCCCCTCCACAAGCTGAGGCCTGGTCTGGGAGAAAGCTGGGCAGACAGGACCTTGGCCGAGGCCTCTCTCTCCTGGGATCCCAGCTTCCCCTCCTCTGGACCTTGAGAAAGGAAGCTGGGTCTGGAGAAGGAGGCAGGTGGGACCCACTGGCTCCCTGCAAGGGCTACCAAGCCCCCCACTCTCCCAGGAATGACCCCGTTTAATCCCCTACACAACCTTGTCATTTTGGAAATAGGGGAAGGGAAGCTCAGGGGTAGCCCCCTGCCTCACTAAGAGCTGTTCTCTCTACCCTAACAGCCTATTTACATTCCCTGCCCCCTCCCTCCCAAAAAGCCAGTAATAATAATCCATTTCTAAAACCTCACAGTCCCCACCACTGGGCTCAGGGACACGAGCTAGCAGCCTGTGGCTGTGCATAAACATGAGAGACAGATGTTGCCAACATCTGGAGACCAGGGAGGCCCAGTGCTGCCTGGAACTAGGAGGAATGCCCAGCTGGGAAGAGTGCTGCAGGGGGAGGAAACCCCTACCTGTCACTCATCTGGACAGGGGCCACTTTACCCCGAAGGAGGGCCCCTCGGCCCTGGCCAGGGCTCCCAGGCTTGGAGGTACTTCAGTGGGGGAAGCTGGGCGGGTGCTGCCCGCGAGGAGGGGACTTCAAAGGCTCCCCTAATCCCTGGTGACATTTTCAGACACAGGAGTTTGCTTTTTTATGCTGCGGATCGAAGCCCGGAGCTTTATAAATAACCCTCATAAAAGCCAAGGGTCTTGTAAAGTTAAACAATAAGTCACAAAGAGTGTGAGCATTCAGGGGCAAGAGACAGGCTGGGGGAGTCTGGCTCCTGCCCTGACTCTGCCCACCAGATGGCCACCCTCCCTCTCCCCCAGTGAAGCAAAAGATGGCAGGCCCTGTGGGAGGTCAAGGAGGCGGGCTTGGAGGGCCTGGCTTGCATTTAAAGGTTCCTCTCCAGCCCCCACCAGCCCCCAGTAGGCATCCTAGAGCTGGCCTTTCATTCATTAAATCATTCATTCTTTCCGTCAGTCAATCAACAAACATTTCCTGATGGACCCCTGTACAAGGCTTCTTGCCAAGGAGCATAAGCCTAGGCATTATGAGTGTTCTAGTCACAGCACTGCCACTTCCCAGCTGGGTGACTTCCAGAAAAATCACCTCACATCTTGTAGACTCAGTTTTTTCATCTGTATAATGGGGGTACATTTTGAACCTGCCCTAAGAGAGTCATTGGGAGGCCTCAATGGGCATGGCGTGTGGTTAAGGCTCAGCGAGGGCAGGGATATCCAATGCCTGGCACATAGCAGGTGCTCAGGAAATGACCATGGATACCTTTGGCTCTCCTCACGGTGAAAATTTCCAGGGGGAGAGCTCAGCGTTAGTGTAGGAGAGGAAGGGATAGGACTGGCGGGTAAGGAGGGTCCATCAAACCCAGTATACTGGGAGCTGGGGCCTGGGGCCTCCCTTGGATGAAGAGGTCAGGGTGCAGGACAGACTACGCCCTGCCCCATCACCCCATCAAAGGTCTCCCTAAGTGCGTGACAGCTTCAGGACGGTGGCAAGTCCATTTCATAGGTGAGAAACTATGGCCCAGGGCAGCGAAGGCATTTGCCTCTGGTCACCTGGCCAGATTGTGTCAAGACTGGAATTCGAACCCAGGCCTGGCTGATCCCAGATCAGCCTCTTCTGCTGCCCTGTAGGTGCCGAAGGTGGGCAGCCCAGAGCTACCTGACCGGCCGTTCCCGAGAAAGCAAACCAGCTGCCAGAGCCGAGACCCTGGCTTCACATCCCTGCAGCTCCTGTTACGGGGGGTTCAAATTTAGCCTCTGCCACCCCAGCTGCCAGCTTCCTGGTTCCCCAGGAGGAGGAAGGAGGGGTGGGGAGCCAGGAGAGGTGCCATGTGTCTTACTTAGTCTGTCCAGGCTGCTATAACAAAACACCAGGGCCTGGGTGGCTTATAAACAATGGAAATTTATTGCTCACAGTTCCGGAGGCTGGAAGCCCGAGATGAGGGTGCCAGCGTAGTTGGGTCAGGGCCCGCCTACGGCTGCAGACTTCTCGCTGTGTCCTCAGGACAGGGAGCTCTCGGGGCCTCTTTTACAAGGGTACTCATGCCACTCATGAGCTCTGCTCTCCCAGAGATCCCATCTCCAAGAAGCATCCCTCTGGGTTTCCAACTTATGTATTTGGGGAGGACGCAAATATTCAGACCACAGCAGCCCACCGGTGAGTTCCATTCATTGATTTTTAATCATTCACTCTTTCAGCGAGCAAGTTAGTCATTGACCAATTTTCTTTATTAGCACCTATCATGTGCCAGGCCCCCTGCTGATCACCAAGGCTGAAGTGCAAACCAGATACTCAGGGTCCCTGCCCCGCAGAGCTGACAGAGAGGAAGCAGGTGACACAGTCCAGTGTGATTAGGGAGAGGCTGGGAGAGCAGAGGTGGCACTTCACCCATATGTGGAGGAGGGTCAGCAAGAGCTTTTGGTGGGGTGACAGCTGAGCTGGGACCCAAACAAGGAGTACAAGTCAGCCGGGGAAAGGGGGTCAGAAAGGGTATTTCCAGCAGAGGGAACAGCCTGGGAAAAGGGAGAAGGCACAGCTATAGAAGCAGAAGGGGTCTCCCCCATAAGACTCCTTTGTCCTAGTTCAAGATCAGAATCCTCTGAGTGGCAGGTGTGTCCAGCATTCTGAGATCCTCACATCCACCATGTCCCCTGACCCCCATCCCATTATTCACATTATGGCACCTGAGGCAAGGGAGGCTCAGAGAGGTTGAGTAACTTGCCCAAGGCTACACAGCAAAAGCACTTTGGATCTGGATCAGCTTGGTGATGTGGGCACAGGGGAGCCGTTTATCAGGGGCTCTCCCAGAGCCCCCAGGGTGTACAGCTTGTGCTCTCAGCAAGTTACCTGTCTCCTTGCTGAGTCTCAATTTCCTCATCTGCAAAATGAGACCCAGGAGAAGTCCCCCCACCCCTGCCCCACCTGCGGCAGCCACATCCCTCACTGACCTCATTAGGGAAGTTGGCCTGGAAGCTGCAGTCCCTGGGGAAGGCTCAGCCACAAACCCTGTCCCAACTAGGCCAGGGACAATGGGATCCCCCTGTGGGCATCTGGCCTAATTGGCAGCGGACCCCTGGGAGCTGTGCCAGCTTCGCTAGGATCCGTTCATGACCCATGAAACACTCGCCTGGAGCTCCTCGGAGCTGGTCCCAGGACCCAGGTCCTCCGTGGCTGGAGGATGGCTTCCTGCAGGCCCACGCTGGGTGCCTCCCGCAGATGCCTTCACTTGATTCCCAAAGCACCTGGTGAGGTCATTACTTAGGTCCCCACTTTCCAAAGGAGGACCCGGTATGGCAGGGTGGAAACCCCCCCACAGAGCCCTTGCCACGCTGATGGCATCTCAGTCCCTGGATCCCTTGTCTAGAAAATGAGCACATAAGGCCCATTTCGTAGACCAGGCACTGGCCTCAGTTTCCTCATCTGTAAAATGGTGTGGATCTGACTTACCAAGTTAGCGTAAGAATTAACCACCAAACAATAACGGTATGCAACTATTGAGCACCTACTGTGTGTCAGGTACTTTTGAGGGGCTCTGCATGTATTAAGTCTCTTAATCCTCATTATCAACCTCAAGAGGAAACTCCTATGATCCCCATTTTACAGTTGAGCAAACAGAGGCACTGAGAGGTAAAGAAACTCACCCAAACACAGATAAAGGCCTTAGCACAGGAGGCCTCAATAAAAGTCAGCTTTTATTTCTGTTCCACTCCCTCCAGTATCCAAAGAACCCTTGCCCACACTCCCTGCCCCTCCCATATGCCCTGCCTCCTTCCAGAGAGCAACAGAAGGTGTCATTCATGGGATCACCTGGGGGACAGAGTTGCAGATGTTTGTACCTTGATTAAAGTTAGACCACAGAAGGAACTTCCCAGCCCACGGGGGTCGTGAGCAGAAGAGTGTGTCTCCCATGGCCAAGGCTGAGAGATGCTGAGATAACAACCTGTCCCAGGGCAGTGATAGGGACAGGGGCCCCTCCAAGTCCCTTGCCGCCTTAGGATTCTAGAAGCAGGACTGCGGTGGGGCCTGCACAGTGCCGTCTCTCCTGTACGTTTCTTCCTGGGGGGTGGGGAATGCCAGGCTATTGTCTGGCACTGGGGGAGGGGGAGTCCTCGCGGACGGGATCCTGGGAATGGTGAACGCCCCCTTCCCCACCCCATGCTCCCGGCCCCCTAGAGCAGCCGGGCAGCATTTCTGCTGTCTGCGGGCTCATTTATCATTCCGAGGGGGGCACTGCTGCTGTGAGGTCCCCCGGGATGGCTCCGCTGTGGCCCCATCTGATTGAAATCCAGGCCCAGTGCACACTCAGCCCTGGGAAGCGGCTGCCTGGAACCCGAAATAAATAATACCACGGGCAGGAGGCACAGATCTGCCGCTAATTATGGCATATCCTGATTAAATGGGGTGCGTAAATAAATATTTCAGCTCGGGAGATGAATAGGCCAGGAGGGGCACTGTGGCCAGCTCTGCTTGGGGCCGCTCTCCTCCTCCTTCCCCGTGGGGGCAAAGGACAGAGCATTGGCCCCACTTGCTGGGTGGCCCGGGGTCAGTCACTGCCCACCTCCTGGCCTCAGTTTCTTCATCCATCAAACGGGGTGTCAGTGATCACCCCTCAGCCAAACTCACGGCTCTGGGCTGAGAATCTGAAAGAACATTTGGGGTAAATGGGCTTTGATTACAAAGAGTAAATAACAGAATTCAGGGCCAGGCGGTCTTGGCTTTGAATCCCAGCTCTGAGACCTCAGTTTCCCCTCCTGTATTTTGGGTGGAAGTGAAGAGCCAATGAACGCTCAGAGCCACGCCTAGCACACAGCACAAGAGGTAGCCGCTGTGAGGATTATCGACACCACGTACTTGAGCCCTGGCAGTTGGTGTCATTAAACGTGGAGGTCCCCAGAAGACCCAGCCCCAGGCAAGGTCCACAGTCTCCACACCTGCTTGGAGGCCCTGCCTAGAGACTTCCACGCCTGTCCCACAGATGCCACCTACTCATCTCCAGGAGGCAAAGCAGTAATAGAAAGGGGGCCCAGGGGAGAGGAGGGGGAGGGAGAATCATCCTGGAAAATTTTAAATTAATTAACTCTCTTCCAGAAAACAGGCTGGGAAATGTAATGGCGAAATAATGACTTTTCTCCACAGGATTAAATGACACAGACCAGGGCCCAGGGAGGAATCGGGGAGGCAGGCTCAGGAGCCCTGTCTGTGACACCCTGTGTGGCCTTAAGCAAGTCTGGTTTCCTTTTCTGAGCCTGAGTTTCCCCATCTGTACAAGGAGAGGGCTTAGGCCAGCATCAGTGGCTAATAGATAGCATGCCTCCTGTAGCTCTCAACACCCTTGCCCATGCAGACATTGCTAATCGAGTGCAGCACTGCACTCGCTGAGCCCAGACGGGACAGCAAAACCAATCAAAGCCAGAGCTCTGGGCATTCCCTCCAGATAGGTTCACGTTGGCGCAGAGGCACCAGACTGGGCTTAGATGGTCTGCAAGTCCCCCTCTAGCACAATGTCGATGCTCACCAATTGTGTTACTGCTGCTGTGACAGACTCAGCATTCACATAGCACTTACAGCAAAGGTTAACATTCACTGAGTGTCAGCTGTGGGCCAGGCTTCTGTATATTAACTCATTAAAACCTCAGGCCCCAGCTCGGTAGCTCAGTTGGGAGCATCATTCTGATACACCAAGGTTGTGGGTTCGATTCCCGGTCAAGGCACATATATGAATCAACCAATGAATGCATAAATCGGTGGAACAACAAATCAATGTTTCTCTCTCTGTCTCTCTCCCTTCTGCTCTCTCTAAAAAAAATCAAAACGACAACAAAACCACCTCATAACCATCAGATACAGCAATTACTATTATTATTATTTTGCAGAGGAGAAAACCAAAGCCCAGAGAGGGAAAGTGACTTGGCCCAAGGTCACACAGCTATAAGTGGGGTCAAGATTTGAACTAGTGCCCTCATCTTACCTGAATCCGGCAGTCCAGATGGACTCTCTTCTCTTTTAATTGGACGTCTGGGGAAGAGAGCCACCATTTCTCCACCAAGCTTGGTGCCACGTGCGTCACACATTATCAGTTTGGAACCGCAATTATCAATTATCCTCTTTTTCCAGATGGGGAGACGGAAGCCCAGCGGGGCGATGGGACCTGCCCAAGGCCACAGGGCTGGTTGCTGGCTGGGTGGGGTGAGGTGGCACTGTTCATGATCCACCTTCCGCTCTCCTGCCCATTTATTCTGAAATCTCCAGGGCCCAGGCCAGGGCCTGGTGCACTGGAGTCATGGAGTGAATGAATGAAAAAATGAATGAATGAATGAATGAATGAATGAGCCAGCTAGTACTAGAGGAGTGCCAGGCTTAGGGTGCACACAACCTCTTTCATCATCGGCCCTCTGACCCCTAAACTAACTCCCTGTCCTTGTCCCTCGCTGACCCACCTGCCCCAGCTTGGTGACCTCTCACCTCTGCTCACAGCCCCGATGACTCCGAAGGCTTCTGGTCAGGGCCCAAATCCATCATTCTGAGTGGTCTGTCCGGGCCCTGCCTCCCTCCATCCATCTTCCCACCACAGCTAGAGAGAAGGGGTGGCGTTGTGATGGAGGAGGGGTCCCACTCCGGGAAACTCTTGGCCCCACTGAAGTCCTCTCCAGTGTCCCCACCCATCACCTCCCTAATAGCCATTCCCTACTGCAGAAACCTTTGGTCAAGTACCTTGGAACCCAACATAGAAGACAGCCAAAGGCAGAGGGCTGTGGCTGGAGGGTGTCCAACCCACCCCTCTGGCTTTCCAGCAGCCCCCAGGGTGGAGAGCCCCAGAGAAGCTTTAAAAAACCATGGAGACAAACCCTGCCCCGGGGGCCAGGCGACCTGGGTTTGAATTCTTGCCCAGCCACTGGCTGGCTCTGGGACCTGAAACAAGTCCCTTCCCCTCTTTGAACCTCAATTTCCCCATCTGCAACATGAGAGAATTGAGGTCAGTGGTTCTCAAACCTTTATTGCTGGAACAGTAGAAACCTTTTTTCAAATTAAATCACACACTGAACTCCAGTATGAAAAAGAGGTGAAATTAAACGTTGAAGCCGGTGAGGTGGGGGGGTGGAGTGTGTAACGCAGAGCTCTCTTTTTCAGCTCCCCCTGTCCACCCACACCACAGCTAGTCGTCCCTGACGCATCTTCCTAAAACCCCAAGGTTCCTAGAAAAATTTTGAAAATACACGAATGGAGATTTTTCCCTCAATTATTTTATTATGAAACATTTCGAACATACAGCGAAGTCAAAAGGCATTTACAGTGAACACCCAAATATCCACTATGTGGATTCTACTCTTAATATTTTACTTTATTAACTTGCTTTAATAAATAAGGGCACCCTGTCAGTTCTGCAAAATTCCGTGACTCAGAGAGGGCCCTGCTGGGGGGTCTGAGTCCATTGCGGGCAGCCCTGTGAATTCGTGGTGGCAACATCAGCTGCCGTAACAAATAGGCCCTGGCATCTTAGTGGCCTAACTCAACAGAAGTTCATTGCTCGCCTAACAGTCCAAGCGTGTGTCCCTGGTTAACAGGTGGGCGACTTTCCTCCACATGCGGTTTACAGACCCAGGCTCCATCCATCTTTGGCCTTGCTCTCATCTAGAAGGGTCAACTGTCTGCCTGGGGGCCGAAGAGACCACTTAAAGACAAGAGGCACATCCACGTCTTGCATCGCGCTTGCTCACATTTCACTGGCAAAAGCTACGCCTACAGCCATGCCTGGAAATATAGTCCCTGGTCGCATCTCCCAGCTGGGCTCCGCTTCCTGGCGTCCATGCCATCTCATGGAAGGGCTGTGAGTTTCATCGTGAGCTGGCTGTCCCTGCCATACCCAGGGTGACTGGAAGCCTCCACAATCATTCTAAATTATCCTAACCATCCCCTTTCTCCAGGCTGCCCCATGCGAGATCAGAAGGGGCCTAGCCGGCTCTCCAGAGGAGTTTAACTTCATTCAACAAACGTGTATTGAACTCTTATTGTATAGCTGGGCTCTGTGCCGAGACTCGATCATACAAAGGTTCTTAAGAACCTTCCAGTAAATGGAACAGACAACTCTTTCCTCTTGCATCCCCCTTTCCTGAGAAAAAGCCCATGAGATTTTCCAGTTTTTGAGGGTGCGGGTGCCTGACGTTGGAATACTAGAGGAAGGATCTGATTTGATAAGTCTTTCCTAGGTACCTTCTGGGTGCCCAGAGCATCCATGGGTTGATCCCTGCACTCCTGCAAAGGCACTTTCCTCATTTTACGTAAGGGAATGAATGCCAAGGCTCTAAGTGGTAGTGACTTGCCTAAGGTCACACAGCAGAAGTGGAGCTGGGATTTGACCCCAAATATCCCTTTCTAGTTCCCTGCTCTTTTCTGTTCTGTGAGGGTGCCTGTTGGAATCTGTAGTAGAAGAGAGATACAGAGGGTCAGCTTCCCTTCCTGACACAGGCCCTAAGTTGGGAGCTTCACATGTGTCCCCTCATTTCTTCCTCCCTGCACCCATGACGTTGGTGCTATTATCCTTGTCATTTTAGAAAACAAGAAGCCAAGTCTCAGAGAGGTCAAGTGACTTACCCAAGGTTGCACAGCCCGTTTGGTCTGCTTGACCTCATTGGGGCACATCTTAATGTACGGGTGGTTTTATGGCTAAACATAGAGGCAGTGGGATTGTTCTTTGTCACAAGAACGGCTTAAAGAGGCAAAGCGATGCTTTCTCCGCTAACAATGGCACGAACATATTTTAAGGCAACGGAATGGCGTCTCTGAGCAATAATGGTTTACCAAGCGGCTGCAGACAGCTGAGCAGGTCCCCTCCCTGCTGGATCCCAGCCAGAAAGGGTCTCTGGGGCAAGGGCAGGGGAACCTTCCTGGAGCCCTCTGGGTCCGAGCCAAGGCCTAGGGCGGCGGGAGGGAGCCCAAGGCGACTGGGCAGGAAGCAGGGATCTGGCCTATCGATGACGAAGGGCCCAATCAATGCTATCTCCCCAGGCCATGCCTGGCCAGACATTGATTTCTGCTGCTGTTGTTAACTCCCTGTTTATGTAACGCCTGAACTTTGCACAACTGAACCGTTTCATGTGCAGAAGAGGGCCTGTTGCCATGAAAACCAGGCGGCACATGACAGCGGGGATGCGGCGGGATCCCTGTTTTATTGGCCTGCGCTGAATGTATTTTAACCTTGATAAGTCAATAACTTTTTGTATAAAAGAAGACCTGCCAGGCGGGCATGGGAGGGCCTGCTGGCCTTTTCAGGCCAGAGGGGAGGCAGGGAGAGCTGCGTTTAATCCCCGGGAAATCTCCCTGCCACTCAGAGCCTGGGAGAACCAGGCCCAGCTGGCCAGAATGCAGAGATGATGACCTTGGGGGATCGTGGGGATCACCCCCACCTCCAATCACTGTTTCCTGTTGGTTAAGGCTGACAGCTAAGTCAGAAACTCTCCATGGCAAAGAGACCCCACCAGAGTTCAAATCTGAATCCCACTCCCTCAGGAGCTTTATGCCACCTTGAGCAAGGCCACTGTCCCCAGCCTCAGGGGGCTGATTGCAAAGTTTATAGGCCTCGCATATGAGAAGCACCTGGGGTGTTGCCTGGTCCATAGTGAGGCCTCACTAGCTGGCTGTTATTGTCGTTGTTGCTATATTTTATAATAATAACCATTGATTATATTTGTAGAGCCTGTTAGGCTTTGGGAAATGTTATATTACTATCATCATAGTCCTTGAGATAGGCAGGCATAGCGTAGATAGTCCCAGCTTCCAGATGAGGAAACTGAGGCCCAGGGAAGTTGGCTGACTTATCTGGGATATCTGGGGGGTCACAGGACAAGGTGATAGCACCGATGGAAGGAAGCAAGCCCCAGCTCTGGCATAAATTTGCCACATGACTTTGGGCAAGTGCATTCCCTGCTCTGGACCCCTGATCCCCAGTGGTGAACCAAGGGGGGCATTTAATGGTTCCCAGATTCTCTGAGGGTTCTCTCCCAGGTGGGAGGAACCCCACCACTTCCTGGTTCCTTGAACCCTTCCCAACTCTACTGACAAACATTGAAAAGGAACCTACTCTGTGTCAGTGATTACGCAAGGTGCTGGGGACACACAGCAGTGAAGACGATGATGAAGAGTCCCTTTCCTCCCAGAGCTGACAGCTTAGGCAGGGAGGCAGAAAATAAACAAGTCAACCCACACGTGCCCAGGGAGTAGCCAACGTTAATAAGTGCCAAGAAGGGAAAAGCAGAAGGACTATGCTCTGGGGGGAATAACTTCAGATGGGGTAGTCAGGGAGGGCTTCTCTGAGGAAGTGACACTTGAGCTGAGACCTAAAGTACGATACTGAGCTAGCCGTGCAAAGAGCAGAAGGAAGAGTGTTCTGGGCAGAGGGAACAGCTCGTGCAAAAGACCTCAAGGTAGGAAAGAGTTTGATACCTTCGAGGAACCAAGAGGCCAGAGCGGGTAGAGGGGCACGAGGGTGGAGTGTGGCCCGGGAGCTTGGCAGGGGCCAATCCCTGAGGCTGCCTGGGCCTCCGCAGTCCCCTCCTTTGGCCTCCTTGCCCCATCCCCCTAGCCCTGCCCCAGAGAGGCTCCAGGTACTGGGGGGAGGGGGGCAGGGCTGGGGAATAACAGAGTTGCACTTGCTTCTGCTTTTCCCCTTTTCTCCAGAAAGGCATAAAGAGCTCTTTCTTTTCTGCTTATTAATAGCTCTGATTAAATTATCTCTGAAAAATCTACGTGGTGCGCACCAATGGGGGCTCGGCTCCCTTCAGGCTCTGGCCTAGATTACAGCAACGAGGGCAGGTGAGGCAGGCAGTTGGGGGCTGGGGAGGGAGGCTGGGCACACCCGCTCCTTCCACCAGAATAAAGGCTCAGTGTCTGCCTCCCTGCCTCCCTCCGCAGCCCCAGCTTCGCCCCTGACCCACCTCCACTCTTGGGAACATTCACAGCTCCCTCACTTGGGACACTAGGCCTTTGCGGTGGCAGTTTTCTCTGCCGAGAGAGCTCTTCTCTCCCTTCTCCCCTTAGTCACCTCCTACTCTTGTATCACAGGGCAGCCCAGTCGATCAGTCTTTTCACCACCAGCCCACCTGCTGGGTCAGGGGCCTGCTCTGGACTTTCCCCTTCCCTGTTACGCTGGGTGGTAACTGCTAGTTGCCTTCTCTGTCCCTCCATGAAACCTGAGTTCCATGAAGCCAGGGACTGTGTCTGGGTCACTGCTGAATTTCCAGTGGCTGGCACAGGGCAGGCCCTTAGGAAATGATGAATGAATGAACGAATGAATGAATGAATTAGCAGAATTAAAAGAGGAACAATCAGGCCTCAGTGAGTGAGGGAAAAATTAATCTTACATACACAGGAGCAAAGTTCCAGGCTTCAGGCCCCTTGAGCAGTGCCTGATGGGGGAAACTGAGGCACAGAGCAGCTGAGGCACATGGCCAGTAACCTGAAGAGCCAGGATTCATATCAGTCAGTCTGATTCTTCCCCTCCTCCTCTCCCTGCTCTCCCTACCTACAAGAAAACAAAACAAAAACTAGATGAATGGACACATTCATTCATTCAGAGATTAATTCAACAGACTTTATTTAGTGACAACTGTATGCCAGGCCTCTGCTAGGGGTAACACAATTTGAGTGCAGCCCCTGCCCCCTTAGAGCTCATAGGTTGGTAGGGCAGACTGACAAATAAGTGGGCCATTATAACACAGACTGGGTACATCTTTAAAGGGGAAAGCACTCTAGTCTGGAGGGTGGCAGTCAGGGAAGACTTCCCAGAGGAGGTGGCACCCTTGCTGAAAGCTGGAGGAGCAAGAGTCAGCTACCTGGAGGGAAGATATTCTAGGTGGAGAGGGACAGCATGAGCCTGGAAGTCCGAGACACATGGGAGGATGTGTAGGTGTTTCAGCAAGGCTGGTGTGTAGGGAGCAAACAGGGGCAATGAGGAAAGAGGTGTCCCCCTGCCTCCTCAGGGCCTCTTGGACCCCTGGCTGGAGCCAGCATTCAGTGGCCTGCCTGCCGGGTGGCTCTGTGGACTGTCGCAAATCCATTTTGACACTGTCTCCATTCACATAATGCAGAGTTGTTGGACACAACCAAGAGCAAGTGGAGGCTGGATGGAGGCTGGGGGTTGGGAAAGGCAGTGGGCATGAGGGCCAGACCTCAGGGAGGTGGGCATGTGGGGGGTGGTTCGGGGTGGCGGGCACTGTGTGTGGTGTGGGACAAAAGTGAGGCCCAAGATCTCTGGGGGGCATCACCTGCCTGGAGAGGTGTCAGAGACACCTATAAGACACCCCTCCACCTACATAGCTACCTTCGAGCCTGCTGCTGCCTGAAATCCCACCATTAGTACATCATGGACTCACAGGCTTCGGAGATGGTGGGCCTTTGAGATCTTCTAAACCCCCGACTGGATACTAGAATCACATGGGGACCTTTGGAAACTGCTGAGGTGCGGGCGGAGGGGATGCCAGCTCCAGAGTCTGATTGGTAGGTTGGGTTATGAGCCCCCACCCTCCATTTTCCAGCAGATGAAACAGGTCCAGAGAGGAGAAGAAACTTGCCCTTAAGGTCACACCCAGTCAATTAGTGGCTGGCACTGCTTGCAATAAATCAAGGTCAGGGGCACTGGTGTTTGGGATCCGGTTCTGTCATTGTGTGTGACCTTGTACAAGTCACGTGGCCTTCCTGCGCTGTAAGATGTGGGGAATAATCAAACAGACCTCACAGGGTTGCTGTGAGGGTGAAAGGAGATAGAAATATGTGATATAAATAGCACTGAGCACAGCCCGGCCCATAGTTGGTGTTAAGTCATGGTAACCGCAATGGAAAAAATCCCAAAGTTTGAAAAGGCTGTGGTGTGGCCCCCTGCCAGCTTCTCCCCCTTTCTGCCCTCTTTCTTCCCAGGGTTTTGGTTGTCTAGGTCCCTCGCCCTGCACCTGGCTTGGGTGCCCCATGCATTCTCCCCACCTGTTCACGCCCCAGTCCACCCAGAAAGTTGCCCAGGCAACGTGCTCTGACGTCACTGCCAGCTCAGGAAGCTGGCCCCAGAGTGGAAGCAGCTGGCCGCGGGATCAGGTTCCCAGGTAAATGCCCACCCCCACCCCAACTCCCAAGGGTGTTGGGCTGGGTGGGGCTGCGGAGAGACCTAAAGCGGGGGGGGGGGGGGCGGCGGCGAGCCTGCGAGCTGCTGGGAACTGTGCGCTTGGCGGCTGCTCACCAGCCTGAAACCGGGCCAGCTCCTGCCCTAGATAAGGCAGTAGGTGGCCTACTTGGGCCGGCCCTAGAGCTCCCCCGCGGGCGCCTCTCCCAGGTCTGGGTAGGGGTGGGTTGGCTCCTGGAAGTAGGCCAGGGCCGACTATAATCAGCTCATCCCAGAGTGCATTCGACAGGGTCTCCAAAGCCCTCCGCGTCTTTATAACCACAGCTGGCATTTATTGAGCACCTACTGTGTTCTGAGTCCTTTCCACACAATCACTCACTTTGCCCTCACAACAACCCTGCAAAGTACAGACAAGAAACTGAGGCACAGAATCATGAAAGCAAAGGTTCAAGGCCAACAGCTAGCAGGGACAGGGCTGGAACTCCGCCCAGGTCCTGAGGGACTCTAGGGGGTCACGTGGTCCTAGTCCGAGGGTGGTGGGAGGAGTTCTGGCTGCTGCTTTGCATTTCTGTAGGGATCCTTCGGTCTTTCCTGGAAAGCTGGCTCCGCAGTTTGCTGTGTGAGGGACACAGGGAAGCTGAGGGAACTCTTCCTGCCTGGACTCGATTTTGCCAGCTGTCAAATGGGACTGTTAAATGGGCCATTCATGGGCTCTCGGGCAGACCAAATGAGAACCTATGAAGCTTCTTAGAAAGTAAAAGGCAAGGTTTAGTATAATTTTGTGGGTTCAAAATTTGGAACCCAGGTGGTATTGTGCCTCAGTTTCCCCATCTGTTAAGTGGGGGAGAATGCCAGTGCCTGCCTCCCATGTATGTAGATTCCATGAGGGAGAGTTTATAAAGAACTCAGTATGATGCCTGGTTATATAATTAGTGCTCCAGAGATCTCAACGGTGCTACCAAAAGTCCATCACTGCCAAAACTATGCCTTGGGGCAAAGCACTCCAGATAAAATGTCACGACACATCTCTTCAATTTCCTCTATAAGTGGGTAGTATAATACCACCTACCATATCAGTTTTCTTATCTGTGAAATGGGGGTGATAACAATATTAAACTCACAGGGTTGTGTGTGAAAGTTAAGTGCTTCGTTACACGTGTTAGCTTCTTCATTGTTTTTATTATTTTTAACAATTAGATACCAAATATGTGCTCAATAATGATGCTGGGTTTTCCACCCCTAGTCCCGACAAAGGGACTACAAGTACCAGCATGCCCTGCGTCTTCAGTTGGGACCCCTCCGCCCGGTGCCTGCGCGCTGCATACCGGGAGTTGCAGTCCTTTCGAGGCTGGTCCCGCCTCGCCCCAGCTTGGGGGAGGAGGTTGGAGAGCCGCCCTGCCGGCCTTTGAATTTTGCCGCGAAAAGCGCGCGTGGCGGCCCCTTGGCCACGCCCCCCGCCGGACGCGTTGCCGCGTCACCCTGGTAACCGCCTCTCGGCCGTCGCTGATTGGGCCGGACCACGGAGGGCGGGCGGGGGGCGAGACCCCGCTGCAGCTGCGGGCGCTCGCGCCTGTCAGTCGGGCCGGAGCGGAGCAGCGGACAGGACAGCCGGGCCGGCGGCTCCGCGAAGAGGCTGCGCGCGCCAGCCAGGGGAGGCGAAGGGCCGGGCCCGCCACCTGCGGGGCGAGACGCGCGGCCCCCGGACCTGAAGCGAGGCGAAGCGCCGGCGCGCGCCAGGCGGCGCGAGGCTGAGGTCCCGGGAGCCCCTGCGCGCCGCCCCGGGCCACGGGCGCGTGAGAGCCCGGTGCGCGCCGCCCGTGCCGCACCTCGCGAACTCGCACTCCGGGTTCACGGTCCTCTGGGCCGTCCCCACGTCCTCCCTGCTTTATCCGGACGGGTTATTTGTCGGCGCCGAGGCCCCCGGGGCTGCACCCGAGCCTCCGCCGCCAGCTGCCGCCGCCTCGGCTGCCGCTACTCTCCGGCTTCCCCTCCCCCCACACCCGGGGCTCGGAGCAGGAGGAGGAGGGGCCGGGTCGTTCTCGCGGCGGCTTTTTGCAACCTGCGGAGGCCGGTGCAAGCCCGGCGAGGCTCCCGGGCCGCTGCAGGTGCGGGCAACCCCAAAGGAGAAGACCCACCCACCGCCGGGTGGACCCGGGGGCTGCAAGCCGCCGGCAGGCGGTCGAGCGAGAGGAAGCAACAAAGACAGGCTGTAGCTGGGGCCGGCGAGAGGGGCCGAGGCCGCCGGGCTCCCGGCGCGGGCAGGGAGGGCGCCCCGGCGAGCGGCGCGGGCTGAGCCGCAGCCCTGAGCGCGACCCAGAGGGGAGGCGCAGCGCCGCCCGCGGGACGCGGCGAGCACGAGCCCCGGAGAAGATGCGCCGCTTGAGCGCCCGCGCGGCCCGGGTCCCGGGCGGGCGCGACCCTCGCTGAGCCGAGAGACCCTCCACCTTGGACTTCGGACGGCGCGTGTTGGGGCCTCACCGGCAGCATCCCTTTCCACCCCGAGAGAGGCGCCGGCCCCCGAGGGGGGCTCTCTCAGGCGGCCCGTCACCCCTGCATGGCTGCAACCCTGCGCGCGGGGAGCCGTCGCCGCTGAGACCTGGCTGACCCGGTGAGTTCCCGAGGAGGGGCCGCGGGTTGGAGCTGGGGCACCTCCTGGCCTCGAGGCAGCCCGGGTTGGACCTAAAGGGACCCTGGGCTGCTGGGGATCCTGAAGCAGCGGTGCTCTTGACCTCCCCTTTCCTTCCCACACACAGCTTGTCTGGACTCGCCAGCCGGCCAGAGTGGAGGCTGGGAACCCGCTGTGGGGCTCTGCTGGGCCCTGAGCCGGGTATATAAAATGCCAGAGGTTACCCCATTCATAAAGCCAACAGACAAAAGTAGCAGGGGTAGTGGCTCTGTCTTCCGAAAATTGCCCCGGGAACTCTTGTGCGTAAGAGTGTTTGAGGAGGGGGGCACCAGGATGGGACAGCGTGGGGTTCTCCCAAGTCGCCTCTGAGATCTTCAGGGGACATCAGCTCAAAGGGATAGGTGAAGTCCTGGTTACATGCGGGTGGCCGCTTTTGAGGATTGTGCTGTCTGAGGCTAGACTGTAACAGGGTCCCCCGACAGCCCGTGTTCCTACAAAAACCTCTCGGGTACGAGGGTGCCGAGTGCATTGCGGCCTGACGTCACTACCAGGCCTCTGACATCACTGGGGTTGCGGTGGAGATGCGACCTGTCTTGACGGGGGTGAGGGGGAGGGTCACGGTACCCAGGGGCCAGGCTGGATGCCTTTGGGCAGTGGAAGGGTGAAGGCAGACTCCCCACCATAACTGCAGTCCTCTGACCTAAATCCCCAGTGCCCTGGTGAGGTGGGGGAGGGAGGCGGCACCAGCTGTCTCTGATGATGCTCCTCCCCCCAAGGACAGGTGTTCAGCTTCGGTCATGTAGCCGGGCAGTGCCTGGAGGCTCAGGACTCCCAAACAGAGCAACTTTCTGCTTTCAAAAAAGATGTTACGGAGACCACCTCCCTGAACCACACACCCAGCCAGCAGGCTGAAGTTCCCCCCGGGTCCCCAGAGAGCTGTGGGGCCCCTGCCTTATAAAGGGCCATTTCTGGTCAGGAAAACGTAGGTGCCTCACCCCCAGCCAGGGAAGGTGCAGAGGAGGAGCTGCCTGCTGCCCAAGTCCAGGGGGTCCCCTGCTGTTCACTGCCAAGATGAGGGGCCTTGGCCAAGCCTAAGCTCCTGACTGCCCCACTCCTTTGGTGTTTAAGATGATTTTGACAAGCTCCATGTGGTGCTCATTAAGTGAATGGAGGGCAAATGAGGCCCATCAGTGCCAAGGTCTGAATAAAGCGTGTCTCTGCCAAGGGGCCAGCTTTAATGGGGGTCAGGCACCAGCCGTCTCCTCCCCACCACACCCCAGCACTGACCCTGTTCCTTATGAATGCCCAGAGAACCCCCCCAGGCAGCATCCTGCTGCTGGCTCTTGGATTCCTCTTCTGAGTTCCTTCCAGCAATTGCTGCCAGTGTCGGATGTGGGTGAAGCTGCTGTGATCACATTTCTAGGAAAAGGTTAGAGAACTGTGTCATTGCTCCAGTGGCGTGGGGTGGGGTGAGAGCAGAGGGGAGTGTATGTGAGGTCATTTTGAGAAGCCAGGCCCCGTCTCTATGCAGCAAGCATTTATTTCTGTTCTCCTACCCGGCTCTCTAGCTCGATGAACAGGTCAATAAATATCAGCAGAGCTGCTTTTGGGGGCTTTGCAGGGAGATGATATTTCCAGCTGAAATGGTGTCGTTAAACACACAGGCTTGCGAGGACAGGAGCAATAACAGACGGGAGGGGGGGGGCGGAGAAGTGGGAGAGGTGGGCAGAAGGGCTGTTTGCGCTGCCTCTCGAAGCTTCCCAGTTTAGAAACAAACTCGGAGTGCGCCAGAGAGCCACAAACACAGGCAGTTGGAGGTCCTCCATGGAGTATTTACACTTCCACAGCCAAGGCTGAGGGAAAGGCTGTCAGAATTGGGCGATTCCTTCTGTTCGCTTCCCTGGGCTTGGCAATAGCACCAGGCGACGCGCAGGAGGGAGTGCCAGCTTACCCAGCATCTTCCTATGTGCCAGGTGTTTTATAGGATCTCAGTTACTCCTTGCAGTGACTAATGGGTTGTGGCCTATTATACAGATGAGGAAACTGAGGCTCAAACAGAGGAAATAATGAGCTACAGGTGCTTGGCCAGGCAACTGCAGAGGTTCAGCCCTCAACTGTGCTGGATTCAGAGTTCCCAGGTCTTCCCACCCTCTTCCGTGGATGGAGGGGAGGCACCCCCACTTGTTGGACAGGGTCCCTGCAAGAGTCAGGGGCTATTGGCTATAGAGGAAGTCTGGCCTCACCAAGATGTCTTGCCACACTGAAACCCAGATTGGGATCCTACTTCCCCATTACCTACAGGACAGATTGACCAGAGTGGCCAGTTCTGCCCTGGCCTTGCGAGCAGCCTGTTCCCCTCACTCCTGGCACCTCTTTCTCCAGCACTGGGGGAAGGAAGGTACAGCATGAAACCTGCCTGCCAGGAAGGGATGAGAGAGTTGGCCCTAGGCTCCTTGTCATCTGCCCCTGTGGTCTTCCCTGGGGTGGAGTGTGAGGCTGCCCCCAGCCATCCCAGGGGGACCCTCTTGGAGGCACCCAGCTGGTGGGGAAGGCAAGGATATAGTTGGGGCAAGAGCATCTTTGGTGGATGTGGCTTCCTGACCCAGCCCGAGGGTGAGGGGTGGGCCATATAGGAGGGGTGCCATGTGACTCTTGAGAAAAGACAAATAGGAATCTGCCAGGCAGAGGAGTGGAAAGAGTGTTCTGGGCAGTGGGAGTGGCTGTGTAGTGGCCTTGTGATTGCCAGGGTGTGCTGAATGAGGTTGAGGGGTGGCCCTGGGGGCTTAGGTGGATGGGCAGGTTTAGGCAGGGGAGAGGATCCAGTTAGGGCTCCCTTGTCAGAGATGGTGACCCTGGTCAGCCCTTCCAGTCAGGGTGGGGAGGGCCTTCTCAGCTCCCTGGGCAGTCCTCTTCCTCAAGGTTAGCTGTCCACCCTCCACCCCCCAGTAATCCTTATCACTTGTCTAATTCCACGTAAGCTCACCCATCCCCTATCCCTTCTGAGCCACACAGTTGCTCTGGACCTGGGCTGGGTTACTTAAACCCCCAATGGTAAAGAGCCAGACTGTGGAGTGGGCCCACCCTTTGTTGGCTGCGTGACCTTGGGTGAGTAGCATTGCTTATCTGAGCCCCAGTTTCCTCATCTGTGAGAAGGAGCTGATAATAGCACCCACTCCCCAGGGTGTGGAAGGATTCAGTGAGGGCTTAGTAGCACAGGGGCCAGCATACAGTAAGCACTCCATAAATGCACATTCTCGTGGGCCCCTGTTAGCCTCAACCTCAGAATGCGGCCTTGAAACGCTTTCCCAGTCCCCCCTGGAGCCAAAGATCAAAGACCCCAGGGCAGGTCTGAGACTCCCACCCTTTCAGTTGCCTCTGCTGAGTCTCCCACCCACCTACCCCAGGCACCCCCACATTTGTGGCTCCCCATCTGAGCTCCTGGAGTGGGTGCTGAGGCCTAGCCAGCGGGGGCCCTCCCCAAACTCCCTCCTGCCCCCTCCACCTTCCAATCGCTCACAAACCGGAGGAAGCCAGCAGAGCAGCTCATATTCATGAACCGTAATTCAATCAGGCGGCGATTCCTCTGGGCTTGGGGCGGGGGTGAGAACCGGGAGGCGCTGCACAAAAGGGCCGCTTTATTACCTCCCGCGGGCCGGGAATTGCCGCTCTCCCCCGGCAGCGGCCGGAGCCGCCTTTATTGTGTTAACCCATTTGCGTGTCAAGAGCTATTGTGCGCTTCCCCGGCCTGTGCGGTGCGGAGCGGGCTGCGGGAGGAGGGCTGCGGGCGCCGGTCACCTCCGCGGGCGCCGCCCACCGCCCTGATTGGTTGCTAAGTGCTTTGCATCCAAGGTAATCACTTTTATCTCAGAAGGATGTCGACTATAATTATAAGCTACTGACATCTTTTTGAAATCTGCCTAATGACTATTTTAGCCCGCGCAGGGTGGGGAGGGGAGATTTAGGAGGCTGGGGGGAGGGGGGAGGGGGAGGGGAGGGAGGAGGCTGGAAGGTGGTTGGATTCCTTCCACCTGGACCATTAATTCCTTAGTCGAGAAATATCTGAGCGCCTACTGCATGCGTTGTGGAACAAAAGACAGTACGGAGATGGGAGGGGGGAGGCGTTGCATTCCTGTGGGCGGAGGTAGTACCATTTCAGAGATGGGGAAATAGAGGCGCTGGGCAATGAGCCACATGCCCAGAATCACACACCCAGTAAGTGGCTGGAAGCTGAGTCTCTCTGACCCCCAAATTCCTTTGTCGGCCGCTGGAGTGGAGTGGAGGCAGAAATAATAATGATAATCATTCCTGGGTAGAGGTCGGTGCCTCCCAGGGCTTATGTCATAGCCCTAAGAAATGCTGGTGCTGCCCCATTTTACCAGGGAGGAAGCAGGAAGGTCATGCAGCCAGAGAGTGGCCGAAGTATGAGGTCTATTGGTGGCCAGAAGTGGGGTTCCAGCTCCCCCTTCCTCCACCCCTCATGGTTTCATTCGGTAAATACCAGGGTGTCAGCCTGGGCCAGGACACCCTGCTAGGCACTCTGTGGGTGGCAGAGCTCTAGGGAATCTGATGGCCCACAGCCTTCATGGGGAGTAAGATGAGTCTGCAGCTAACTCAGATTCTGGACAGAACCGGAGCAGGGCCGGAGGAGAGACATCAAGGGAAAAACTACAGCCGGTCATGGAGGGCTTCCTGACAGAGGGGGCTTTTGCTCTGGGCCCTGAAGACTGGGCGGATCTGCCCAGCATGGTGAATGGGGATGTCACTGGCAGAGGGAGTTTGAGAGCCGAGGGGCATGACCAGGAAGAGCAGGGGAGGCTTATAAGAGGGTGGAGGTAAAAGGGAGATAAACAAGGAGAGTGTGCAGGAGCTTGAGTGGGATTGAGGTGGAACCCTGGCTCTGGGTCTTCAGACAAGTCCCTTTACCTCCCCGGGCCTCACTTTCCTCATCTGGTCAAGGGAGTCATAGAAGTTTTCTCACAGGCTTGTGGGTGGAATGAGTTTGAGTGTGTGGAGTGTTTGTGTGAGCTTGGCGGAGCCCTTCGGAGCTGGGTGGGCAGAGCTCAGGCCCCAGCCAGTCATCCCGGGCCCCGCAGCAAATCAGCATCCCAGCCACAGCAGCTGTTTGGGGCCCTGGGAGCCCCTGCCATTGTGCAGAGGGCACAGGGGACAAAGGCCTGAAAGGTCAGGGGGTAAGGCCGAGGCTGGCTATGAACAGGCGCCTGGGGATGGGGACTTAATGACGCAAGTCTTAATGACCCAGCATCTGTGGGGAAGGGGCCTCCTTTGGAAGAGGGAGGTCCAGCCACCAGCTGTCTGCTCCACAGATTTGCTGCCAAGGCAGGGTCAGCTGCCCCACAGGGTCCAGCTCTGAGCTTGGCACTGGGGAGGCAGGGATGGCAGGACCTCCCAGCCAGTTTCAATCCCTAGGCCTGAATGTAGGGCTTGGCCCTGCCCCTGGCATCTGAGTAACCTTAGTCTCATCATCTCTCAGCTGAGCCAGGGGTCCTCTTTGGAGGCAGCTGTGAGGCTTGGCAGTGACATAGCGAGTGGGCAGTAAACAGGAACTGCTAGTTTTGCTCTTTATGCATCCGACCATTCAGGGAGGTTCAGTGCTCAGTGCCAGGCTCCCTGCCAGGCTCTGGGGACGCAAAGATGAACAAGCCCAGTCGCCTTGAAAGCTGGTGAGGCCTCCAACACATCACCACAGTGCAGTGGATTAGTCGCCACAATACAGGAATTCAGTCTGCCGGCACTGTGCCAGGAGCTGGGGAACAGCAGTGAACAAGCCAGGTATGGCCCTTTGGGGCCCCCAGTCTCAGAGTATGCTAGGAAATCAGAGGTGGAAATTATTGCTTTCAGCTGAGGTAGCCAGGGAGGGCTTCCTGGAGGTAGCGGCATTTTCAATTGCTGGCTTTGGGGGCTTCTGTCTAAACACCTTCGCCTATTATAGAAATCACAGGACACTGGTGGCATCTGCTGTGTACTAGGCTGAACTTCTGCTTTGGCATTTTGTGTTCTCATTTAATCCTTATATGGTTCTGGGAAGGGCATTTTCATCCCTATTGTATTATTGAAGAAACTGAAGCTCAGCAAAGTGACAGCTCAGGGCCATGTGGCAGGTCAACACAGTCCCCTTCCTTATCCACACAAGCTTTTGCCTGTCCTCTGCCTATGCGGGCACTGGGCTGGGTGGGGCTGTCACTCAGAAATCCTTGAGCAATGGCTGAGGATCCAGTTCTGGGCCAGCTGTTGCCTTTGTAAGCTACACGACCTTGAGCAGGTCACCCCCCCGCCCCCCATGCTAGCCTGGCCTCAGCTGTGTCCTCTGTAAAATGTCAAGGATGGCAAATCCATGGCAGGCCTGGCTTGCTGTACACTGCTGTGCCCTTGGCAGACATTGCCAATCAATTGCTGCCCTCTTCCCCTGCTGAGTTCTTCCCCTGACCTTGGGCTCTTTCCAGGGCTCTGGGCAGGCAGCATGAATCAATCAGCAGGGTTCTTTCCAGGGCTCCGGGCCGGCAGCACCAATCTAGGAGCTAAATGAAACCCACTTGCCCGCCTGGCCTTGCAGAGCTCAGGAGTCCCCCTGACCCTCTCCTTGTGGTTTAGAGGACCAGGATACCAGAGTGAGGGATACTGGAGGATCTTCTCTGAGGATATGGGTTGTTCTTCAGCCACAAGAGTTGTGGAGGTGTGAGAGTCTGTTACCTTTCCTCATCTCCCAGAGAAACCCATGTAGCCCAGCTCATGGCTCAGTGTGAGTGCTCTGGGCAGGTTCTGGATGCTTTCAGCCTGGATGATGATAACAGTGTTTATTGCACCCTTCTGAGAGCTGGGTCCTTCATGGGCACCCTCTCATTCATCATTCTGCAGAATCCCTGCAGCACACCTCTCAGCCCCTCGAGGAAGAATTCGTAGCCCATTTTAGAGACGAGGAAACTGAGGCTCAGAGTGGTTAAGAAGAGTAAAGTCATGCACTTGCTGAGTGGCTGAGCTGGCATTCATACCCAGGTCTGGAAATCCACAGCCTGGGCCAGGGTTAAGAATGGCAGGCAGACAGGGCAGCCTTTCTGGAGGGGGTTTCATTGAAGACTAGTTGACTTCTGACAGGCAGATCTGGGCCTTCTAGGAAAAGTAGGGGGGGCCTTCTAGGTGGAGGGAACAGCATGAGAAGCAGCTCAGAGACAGGCAGGCAAGAACATTTAGGTTGAGGGACTAGCGTGTGGCTGGATGTGGCTGGAATATGGAGAGAAAGGGAACCATAGCGGGAGCCAGGGCTCAGCTTGGGCATTTGGACTTTGCCCTCCCGTAGTAAGGAACTGAGCAAATGAACCACCCAGCCCTGTCTAAGTGCATTTATTCAGTATCTCCACAACCAAGGGTGAGGTCAGCTGGTGCTTGGGGCTACTCTGGTCGACCGGAAGCCTCAGCCTAGAACAGTGCCTGGTACACAGTGGGTGGGCATCCAAGAAATATTCGTTGAATGAATAAATGAATGCTTGCTGGCCTGAAATGCTCCTCACCTCCCCGTGGGTCCAGCTGTGGGGAGGAGAGGCCAGAGTCCCTCTTTCCAGGAAAAGTTGAACATCAGGTTGGGGGTTGGGGTTGGGGGAGGGAGCTACTACGCAGGTACCTGGGACAGAGGCTTCCCTCCCAGCACCCCTGTCCCTGCTGCCTGTCCCCAAGGCCCCTCCTAGACTTTCTAAGGGATATCCCCGCCTCTCTGCCACGCCTGACGGGCAGCCTGGACCCAGTGCTTTGGGGGATAAAAGATGAAGGTTCATGACCATTTTTTAACTCAATAAAGGGAGAGACAAGCTGCAGGCTGCAGTCCGGAGATATAATTAGTTCGCAGCAGTGGCGCTTTCTTGATTTAGCTTCTGAGAGAACAAGACAAGGATGTTATACCCAATTAGCAGTAACATCCAGTCGGAGCCTCAATAGGTGAGATAACAAGCTATTTTTATGACTTTTCTTTCCCAGCTTGGAGGGGTGGGGGGGAAGGGCGTATCAGGGCCTTATTTCTTTTCATCAGGGAACAATTATTAGCGAACTCAGGATTTCCCAAAGGCAAATGATGCATTTTGTGAACCCAAACAAGCAAGCATCCTGGGGCGGCAGGCTGCCTTTTGAGTCCAGGACTAATGGAAGGGGTGCAGGCCCCTTGGCCCCATTTTGGAAGCCCTCTGAAAAGGGCCCATTAATTTGGCGAAGGGGAAGCCCAGGCGCCTGCGATATTCTCAGTGACCGCCTTGATCTCCCTACCTGCTTCAAGGAGGCTAAAGGCCAGTTCCCCTGGGTAGGAGGAAGGAGCCAGTTCTGGCCCTTGGCAGCTCCCCTTGGCACCTAGCTCCTTTCTGCCAACTGGGCCAGAGGTTCTGGTTCCTCAGCCTTGAACTCTGTCTGCTGGACCCCCATTATGGCTTGCACTGCCCGACCACCCTCCTGCATCCTGGGTCCCAGACCCAGTCTCTGGCAGGAGCTGAGTGGTGATTAGCTTCACTCTGTCCACCCTCATTCCCCCCCTAGCCAGGGCATCCAGCACTGGCCAAGTCTCTGCTGGGCAGGGAAGCCCTGCCAAGCCCCACCCCAGCTGCCTGGCCACATTCCGGCTCCTGGCGAGGGCTAGGGGATGCCCAGAGAGGTAGGTGGCATGGCTGACACCCCATCAGCCGGGCCCCAAGCCCAGAGCAGGTTCCTGGGCCTCTGCCCATCCTGTCGCATCTGGCCCCACCCTGCCTAGAGTTCCATCTCCCTGTCAGTGTGGAGCCCCACGCTCATGGTTCAGACAACTGACAAATCCAGCCATGCAAAGTGGGAGTTTAATTGCAAACAGTTTTTATGGATCATGGGCCCATCTGTGCCACCATATGCAAAGGAAAAAAAAATCCCCATTAAAAAAAAAAATTTCTCCCTGCCCCACCCCCCAAACTGGCTCCAAAAGAAACGGTTGCCAAGATTTTTCCGGCTGTAGCCAAGCACAGAGCTGGGACCTGTCCCAGGGGCTTCCTGTAGGGTGGGCCTGGCAAAGTCAGGGAGCCAGGTGGAGCAGGGGTGAGAGGCCCCATGGAGCCTGACTGCTGAGAGGAGGCAATGGCCTCAGCAAACTGCCAGCAGTTCCTGTACCCACTGGGTTCTGTCTCGGCTCTGGGCCTTTGCACATGCCATGCAGCTATTCGAGTACCCGCTGTCCTTTCCCAGCCACCTCGCTGATGCTGTTTGTATGGCCTCTAGAGCAGGACTTGGCATGGAATGGGCATTACACAGTGTTGATGGAAATGTGAGAATGAGTGTGTGGTGGAGCCCACAGACAAGGCACTTCCTCCCCCATTTCTAGCCCAGGAAATGGACCCCAGGAAGGGTTTGAGATATTTAGTGACTGCCTTGATTTCCTACCTGCTTCAAAGAGGCATAAGGAGGCTGGATCAGTTCCCCATGGGGCTGCCGAGGCTCACAGACTCGCTATTCCCAGTGGTCCATCCTGCCATGGTGCCCTGCTCTGAAGATGAGCCCCACCCAAGGATCAGTACTCCTCAGGCCCTCGGAAAGGGCTTCCACCTGGGGCCTGAGTGGGCTGGTCATCAGGGTTCTGAAAGGACACCTCTGACGCAGCCTGCCAGGGTTCGATTGCCGTGCCACCTCATCCCGGTGACTCAGACTGTCTTTTCTCCCTCTCTGTGCCTCAGTTTCTTCCTCTGTAAAATGGGGGTAAGTTGATGGGATACTGTATGTGAAGGTCTGTCATTTCTCTTCCCCAAAGGAGGGTCTTTGCTTTGTTCACTGATGTCTTTCCAGCACCCCAACCAGGGCACTTGATGTTTACTGAATGAATGAGTGAATGAATGAATGCATGCATGCATGAGTGAGGTGTTTGGAGGACTCCAGGGAGGGAATGAGACATAGGCTCTTGGCTTGCCAGAAATTCAGGGTTTTTACACCCTTCCTATTGAAGTCTAGAAATCACTAGGCAACCTGTGGGGATTATGAACTCCATTCTTCTAATAAGGAAAACTGAGGCTCTGAGAGATCAAGGGACGCTCCCGAGGTCATGAAGCTGGAAAGAGGCCAGAGCTGGGACTGGAACTCTGATCCCTGTGACTCCAGCTGACCAAGTCCCCGCCCCTCCCATTATAGGTGAGGAAGGTTAGGCCGAAAGTGGGGAAGGGATTTGGCCAAGGTCACACAGCAAGGAAATAGCAGCCAGCGTTTGTGGGGTCCTTCCTACCCGCATTATAAGATGAGGAAACAGTCCCTTCAGCCTCAGACCCAGGCCAGCCGAGTTTTCTGCTTTTCCCTTCTTTCCCTCCCTCCCTCTTTCCCAGGTCTGTGCCTGGGATCACTGTGCCTGTGGGTTTCCCCATCAACTTTGTAAACCAGCAGCTCAGTGTGTGCCAGCACCCACGCCCCATGCTGGGGGTCCCCGTGCCCAAGGCCTCAAGGCCTGGTACTTGGTGCAGCCCTCCCACAAAAGGTAGCAGGGGAAAGTGGGACCTCTGGGACCCAGGCAAGCACAAGTTGGCCAGACCCCTGGCAGGAGCCCAGACCAGGCACCAGGCAGCCCCGTTCCCTGCCTGGCGGTGATCACCAGCTCCCGTTGTAATCATTAAAACTATTAGAAGGAAACGTTCGCTTGAAGCAAATGTCAGGCGCCGAGCTGTGCTTTGTAAACGCTCACAATTAATGCCAATCAGGCCCGGAAAAAAGCCGGCCTGGAATCCTGTCTGTTTCGTCTCGTTTGTCAGCTGGTGCTGCTTCATGTTGCACATTTTCATACAATTGCTATAAACATAAAAGGGAAACTCCACAGTGTTCCCAGGCGCCCGGATGGTGTGCGCCGACTTAATTACTTAGTATTCCGCTGTTCACTTGGCCACCCTGAGCGGGCGGGCGGGAGGGAGAGAGGGGAACTTTGTGTGGCAGGGTTTGGTTCTCCTGGGGGTTGGCCAGGGAGATGGGTCAAGCTCCACGCCTGAGTCTCCTGCCTCACCCACCCTGGGCCACGTGGCCCACAGAGCTGAGGATGTCTGTGAAACAAGAACTGCTCAAATGTTTGCAAATCCTCAGGAGGAGAGGGGATCCAAGCCCATCAGACTTGACTTCAAATCCCTAGTGCATATCCTAGAATGATCCATCGGGTTTATTGCCTACCTCCTGCATACCAGGCACTGGGCCGCTTGCCAGCTGGGCCTCAGTTTCCCCATCTGTGAGTTGGGAGTAATACCCCAGTGACCAGGATTTCAAACTGACTGGGATCGGCCTCTGGGCCGAGGGCATCAGATAGGCCTTTTCTCATTCGGCTATTGCACAGACTCCTCGAGGATCGACAGGGAGGTGAGGCTTGGAGTCCACTGCTGGAAGTGGTAGAGCTGGAATTTGGACCTGGATTGCTAGACACCATTGTGCCACCTTGCTGTGCCCTCTCCCCCAGGAGGAGCAGCCATAGGGTTGAAAGGATACGAGAGAGCTAAAAGTCACAGTATACAGTAGGTGTTTCATGAACAGTAGTTGCTGTCATCTCACTGCCAGCAGACAGGCCAGGGGCAGTAGGGGGCTCAGGCCCTGACCTGAGGGGCAGCACCAATACACATGGACCTTGCTGGATGGAGGGTGGAGGGTAGAGAGGTCCATGAGGGGTGATGTTCCCCCTCCTTCCCCAGAAGGCTGGGCCCCCCCAGGTTTCAGGGTAGGGCTAAGGAGGGAGTGGCTGGGAGCATGCCTGGCCAAACCCACGGAAACTCCTGCCCACCACCCCTCCCCCAGGTGCCTCTAACCTGGCTCTGAGGTGCTGGGTGCTGACTGTACACCAGGCACCACATCACTTAACTGAATCCTCAACATCCCAGAGAGTTGAGCATGTTATTATCATTGTCTCCATTGTACAGATGAGAAAACTGAGGTCCAAACTGACCTAAGCTTACACAGCAAGGAAGGGGGGAACCCAGAGTCAGAGTCAGGTTCAGGTTCATCCACTCTGAAGACTTTTTCATGCCTTCCCAGCCCCCTCCCCATCCTGGCCTGTATGTGGCCTCGCCACACACTGTGAACCCTCCCCAAGACCCTTTTGAGCTCTCTGGCTCTCTGTGGATGGGTCTTCTGAGGCCAGACTGGCTCTGCAGGGACACACCAGCCTTTGTGTAGGCTTGGGCCAGGCGGGGCAGCCATCAGGGTAGGGAGAGAGCGGTGCAGCCAATCGGCCAGGGGTAAATGCTCTGAGCCAGGAATAGAGGCCTCTTTGTGTGGTGCTTAGTGGGGGAAGGGGTGCTGCCAGCTGCCACCCTGTGTGACTGGGGAGGTCTGAGCCCTCCACAGAAGTCTGCTACCACCCCCAGGGGACTGGCCAGGAGCCTGTCATCTTTCCCCTGCTGCTTCCTTCCACCATTATTTGCCTTCCACTCATTTCCTGGGGGCCTCTGGCTCCTATGGAGCCACTGGCAGCCATTCACCAGGTTTGCTGTGGGCCTACTATGTGCTGCCACTGGGCCAGGCACTCCACCAAACCCCCACATAAAGGGCAGTATTCCCATGTGACAGATGAAGACACTGAGGCTCAGGGAGGCCAGGTGACTCACCATACTCCCACAGCTGGTCATGAGGTGTGATAGTCTGGGTGTCTCAGGACTCAGGACTACAACTTGAGGTACCCACCTCATTGCCTAGATGGCCTCAAGAAGGCTACTGGCTATCCTGCTCCCTGAGTGGGCACCAGGTGTCCATTTCATCCCTCTGTCCTAGTCAGGCTCTGGACTGATGGCTGCAACTTTAATGGGGACCAAGTACAGGACCCTGTTGTGAGCTGTCCTATCCATGAAATCTCTGAACCTTGAGCTCCTTGGCTTAAAATGGGAATGAAATAGAATCCAGCATGGGGGGATGTGGTAGAGCACAGGTAAAGCATTGAGCTCAGTGTCTACTGCGCACACTCAGGCTGCACAAACATGGCCTGGGTTTCCAGCATCCCTACTATGTCCTGGGAGAGGTGAGAAGACAAACTGAGGCAGTGGGTTGGTGACAGGGATGCAGGAGTAACTCTTAGGAGCATAAGCTTGTGACAGGGGTTGTCTCATTGAGTTCCTGCCGCAGCCCCATTTTACAGGTCAGCACATTGAGGCTCAGGTAACTGAAGTGACTGGTCAGAGGTCCCCAGGAACCAGGAATAAGGAAACAGAGCTTCCCAGAAGGCCTCGCTCTTAGTCTCTTTCTGATCCCCACCTGACCCGTTGGGCAGCTGTCCACTGCAGACACTGACCACATCCCTTTGTGAGCCCAGCTCTATGGGAAGCCCAGAACCACCCTCAAGAAGCCCCCAAAGGCTGCTTGGCTTCCCACAGCATTTTCCAGCCACTTGGGACCAGCTCTCACTCACTAGGCCATTCGCTCTTCTGGGCCTTTGCTCAGGCTGCGGCTTTCACCTTTCACCAGGAGTGCCCTCACTGTCCCCTTCCCCAGCTCGCTCACGCATGCACACGCACTTTCCCTGCGGGGTAACTTCGACTTGCCCCTTCCTGAATACCCCGTCTAGTTGAGGCTTGGAGTCCTCTCTCTGGGCCTTGCACCCTGCTCACTGCCACCAGAGCCTCAAGCCTTTTCATCTCTCTTCCAGCTCTTTAGTATGGCACATAGTAGGCCTTCAGTGAAATCTGAAACAGAGACACAGCTCTGTCCTTCAGGGACCTCAACTCCACCTAGTGGTAGAAACAAATACTAACAGATCATGGCCAAGGCTGCATGTCCGGGAATGGGGTCAAGTGCAGGACACCCGAGGGGGCAGGAAGCTCCCACGCTGGCTCTCCCGCCCTACAGAAGGGAATGAACACTTCCAGGCCCCCACTATGCTTCTGAAAACTCAGCCATGTCATTTCAATCCTCCCAAGGAAGGCAGGTAGACAGATGGGACAAGAGGCTCAGGAAGGCGGATGCTGGCTGAGGCCACTCAGCTTCTGAGGGTGGCGCCTCGATCTGAGGCTCTGCCCATCTGACCCCGAAGCCTGCGCCCTTCTCCAAGGCAGAAAACTCAGGTGCCCATGGGGCCAACCAGGTGGCACAGTGTACAAAGCAGCTGCCACTTAGCCTCGTGGGAACGTGGACTTAGGGGTTCAAGAGCTGCCAGTTTTAGTTTGTTTTCAAGAGAAACTAGACAATGAGAATTTTAGGTGGAACCTTTGTTGTTGTTTTTCTTCTTTTTAGTATTGGCATCCACATCACAATTTATTTTTATTTTAATTTTTTTTTACTACAGCAAAGAGGGCACAGAAAAAATGTTTCTGGGCGGGATTTGCACCCTTCAGTGATGTGGTACTGTCTGGGTGGAGGGCACGATGGGAGTCCCAGGACACCTCACCTTCCCTGTGCCTGGCCAGCGAGAGCCCCCAGAACCCAGAGGCAGCTCCACACACCCCTTAAGACACCCCCAGATGCCGCCTTCACTGCCAGAGGCAGGAGGCAGGGCCTGAGCCCCACGAGGGCACCACCCAAATAGCTATAATCAGCAGCCTCGCCAAGACTTCAAACTCACCCAATTATCCTGTGAGGGAAAAAAAACACAAAATGAAAACAAATTAACATGTTTGCATAGAAGCCGCTGCAGCAACACACACAGCCGTGCGCACGCACATGCTGGCACGTGCCCCAGAGCGGCTCAAGACATCACTGCCACCGTCCCCAGGCCTGGCACCCAACTGGCAGGGCTGGGCTAGGTGTGCCCTGGGCCGAAATGTTCACTAGGCCCAGCAACTAGATTGTCCCCAAACCTGATTGGGCCTTGTCTCAGTCCACCAGCTTTCAGGAGGTTTTTGGTTTTTTAATTTAATAAACACATAAAATTTATTATGTGCCAAAATTTATTCTAACTGATCTGAACCCCTTTTTTCAGGTGGGAAACTGAAGCACAGAGAAGTTAGTTAACCTGCCCAAGGCTGCACAGCTGGCGAGTGGAAGAGCTGGGGTTTGAATCCAGATGGGCCAGCTCCAGAGGCCTGTAACCACACCTTCTCTGTGGCCCTGTCCTGTCTGTGAATTATGTGCCAAGACTTCAGCCTGGCCTTCAAGGCCCCTCCCATCCCCAGCACCTCCACCCTGCCCTGCATGCTCTCCCACACTGAGGGGCTGTGGGTGGGTGGTCATGATCGCAGAGCCAAATGTATATGTGTTCAAATACCTGATATACCAGTACCTCACTGGATGGCCTTGGGCAAGTAGCTTCTCCTCTGTGCCTCAGTTTCCCTCCTGAAAGTTTGGGATAATAACAGTTCCTACCTCAGGGAGGTTAGGAGAGTTCAGTGGGCAAATCACTGCAATGTACTACATCTGGTGGCTGTGCATGGGGTGAGGTCCCTCCACTGGAATGCCCTCACCTTTTCCACACACTGTTCAGTTGGCTCCAAAAGACCTGGCTCACCAGTCTCCCCGAAGCCCCTGTGTTGACAAACACTCGGTTCTGTGGGGTAGAGGAGTTTTTCAGTTTGTGGTAAACTACGCAGTGAAATGAGGGGGGAGAGACCCTAAGGCTGATGAGCAGAGAGGAGAAGCCTGTGAGGCCTAGACCATGCAAGAAGCGGGTAAGAAAGAGAGGCCCCAATGCATCCCTCTGTACAGTGGGGATTTATTGAGTATATACTGTGTGCCTGGCCTTGGAGTAGAAAGAGACCAGAGTGGGTCTGTGAGGCCCCAACTGGGCCACCTCACTGCTTTGCACCCCTGGGCAAGCTACACAGTCTCTGTGGACCCAAATCCTAGAACAGGGCTGTGGAGATGGTTGCAGTAAGGTGACATTCAGTAGTAGTTGGTTGAGGGCCTGGGAACTGCACTCAGAGGTTCAAACCCCTGCCCCACCCCTTGGGGGTAGGGTAGGAGCCAATTCCAGGGGCTGTAGAGGAGCTGTGAATAGCTGTGAATAGCAGGGGACATGGCTCCCTCCTGCCCTCCCTTTGGAGGCTCAGAGAGCAAAAGCTAGGGGCTGGTAGGAAGAAGGGAGAAGTTTCTCTTTCCTCCCCAATTACAAAAGTAATATTCATCTTTTAGTATTTGTAAATGACAAGTCTGTTGCAGAAAAGTGCAACTATCACCCAACCGCCCAGAGCTGGGCACTTGGTCTCATGACAAGGACATTCTTCTCAGGTGTCAGGCATTCGGGGTGTGTCTGATTTTGCCTTGCATAAGTGACCATCCTGGTCAAGCGGGGCTCACATGAGTGCGTTGCTGTATGGACTTGGCCAAGCCCAGGGTCTGACCCTTAGGAAGGGCCCGCTCCACACTAAGCCTGTCCTCGGCCCTGCGCCCATCGGCATGTTCTGGCCTGAGCTTCTGGGAGCCACCTGCCTGCTCGCTTGCCCAGCATCCCATTGTCTGGCATGTGGGGGTTCCAAGCAGCCATTGTTCTGCATACATCTGATCCCATCTTTTCCACATCAGATCATTTGTAACCGTCACCAGGCAATCGGGCCCTTCGCTGATTCAATCTCGGCTTTGTGCTGTCACAGCCGTTTTTCTGCTCCGGGCTGATTTTGAAAAGAGGCCCTTCTTCCGGGCCTGCTTTTTATAAATGGGGGGAGGGGTGGAGATCTTTATGTGTTTGCATGTGTCTGTGTGTGTGTGTACATCCCCAACACATGTGCATATACACACACAGACACATTGGTCTCTGCCTCTCGTCACCGGGAGTAGAATTTGGAATGAGGTAGGTGGGCAAAGGCCCTGGGCTGCCACCCCGACTGCATCCTTTACTGCCTGAGCACCTACTGTGTGCCCTGTGTTCATTCACAGCAGAGTGTGTGCAGTAGAGGAGATAGATGCTAAATCATTCATCAATAAGATAATTTTACAGTGGTAATGACCATGAAGGAACTACGACAGCGAACTACTGGCCAGGGCAGAGGGTTGCTGACTTAGATGGGGTGATCAAGGACAGCTTCTTGGAGAATGTGATGTTTGACTTGAGGTGTGAATGAGGAGATGGAGCTGGCACAGAGAGTGTTAGTGCTACCCAGTCTGACCTGAGATGTTCTGTAAGTATAAAATCCACCCCAGATTTCAAAGACTTAGTATGAAAAAAAGAATAAAAAATATCTTATTAGTACTTTTTAAATATTGATTATGTGTTCAAGTGATACTATTTTGGACATACAGGGTTAAATAAAATAGATTATTAAACAATGTTTCTTGCAGGTACTAGTTGTAGAATATTTAGGTAGAAATAAACTACAAATGCAAAGGCCCTGGGGTAAGACCAAAGTTGGCCTGTTAGAGGACCAGAAGAAAAGGCCCTGCAGCTGAGCAGGGTGATTAGGGGAGAGGGACAGTGTGGGGAGGGAGTGGGGTAGAGGTTCACACAGGCCTCAGAGGATATTGTTAGAAGTGCCATGGAAGTCAGTGGGGAGGCAGTTTCACATGGAAAAGCTCAGCCTGGCCACTGCAGCATGGGGAATGGTATGATGGAGACTTGATAGCACTTGTGATTAAAGAACCAAGGCCTGAACTAGGAGAAGTGAGGCCTTGAAAGACTTATACAATTGGCCCTGCCCCAAACTTCCCACCTTGGAGGTGGAAGCTGGGGAGGGGTCTGAGATTTGGGGGCTTTGCTTCCCAGCTAGGGCTCCCTGAAGGCTCACTTGCATGAGAATGACACCCCCCCTTTCACTCCCTAGGTATTGCCCCTCAGGAGCCGTTGGATCTGGGATTGGGCCAGCCAAGTCTGTTGCCAGTGGCACCAACTGTCCCCTCACCCCATCACTACAGGGGGCAGCTTTTGAACCTTCATGTGAGCACCCACCCCACCCTCCCACTCACCCACCCTTCCACCCAGCACCTCCTCTTAGCCTCTCCCTGCCCTGAACCAGCACTTGTCCACAGGAAGTGGCGTGCCTCACCTCGAGGTTGGGGGTCCTTGCCCCTGCTCTCTCTGTCTTGGTGACTCTGCCTGGTCCCGCACGGATGTGGTGCTGTCAGTTACTCACCAAGTAGGTATCTTCTCCAGCAGCCTGGAGCTGCTTCGAGCTCTCCACACACAACAATATCAAGTCTCCATACACTCGCCTGTGTAGTTGCCTGTGCTTGGAATTCCCTCCCCCTGCCACCTTCTCGTGGCTATTTCCTACCTACCTGCAGATAATCATCATCAACCTTAATAACACTTAGGGAGTTACTACCACGAACCTGGCATTTATATTTGTACTAATTCATGGTAAGGAATTAACTCCTTTTTCAGATGAGGAAAGTGAGGCTCAGAGAGATGGGGGTGTTTGCCCAAGGCCACAGAATTAAGACGTAAAGCTGGGATTTAGTGAAGAGGTAAAAGCTCAGGCATCTGGCTCCAAAGCCCAGGACACAATCCTGGGACTCTTACAAGGCAGCAGGGCCGTGCTTTCGTCTTGACACCCCTAGGATAGGTAGGGCACCCCCTCTCCCCGTCAGGATCTGTCACTGCCTCAGTTTCTAGCACAGGCCCCGGCACATGGTAGGTGCTCCATTTGTCCTCTCTTTTCCAGAAGTTGGAGCGCTGCCCAGGGCAGGCACCTCGCGGTTAGTTCCCATGGCGACTGACGTCACTACGCTCCCAGGCTCGGCCCCGCCCCTTTCCCCTGGGCCCCGGCGCTGGGAGCTGGCCGTGGTGCTGAAGGGCCTGAACCAACAGCAGGCCCCAGATGGCAGCCTGTGCTCCAGTGGGACACTTCCTGAGCCCCGCCTTGCCCGGACTCCCCCCGGCCAGCCTCTTTCCCATCTTTCCTTCAGGAGCCGGTTTTCTGAGGGCCTACTATGCTCAGACCCTGGGCTTAGCACCGTGAACCCATGGAGGACGGATCAGGGAGAGCCACACGGGGAACCCCATTCATTCAATTATTCATCAAACGGTTATCAATCACCTTGTATGTCTCCGAGAAGTCCTTGAGGAACCTGGGCTTCATTTGAAAGTCGAGTAGAATTTCAAGGGGTAGGGAGAGACATGGGAAGGGCTTGCAAGCCGAAGGGATTGTGTGGGCAAAGGTCAGCAAGTGTGGCGGTGAGAGCTGTGTCCTGAGGGACACCTGCCTCGGGACTCTGCTGCCTGCTATCCAGAATTCATTATAGTTGGTTCACTTTTTGGTCTCCCCTATGGCCCAGAACTACCAGGATCTGTGGCTCCAGTGCCCCACCCAGGGCCAGGCCCAAGTGAGGTGTTAGGAACAGTGAGTGAGGACCTAATGAAGGGATGTCCCCTGAGCCAGAGGCCGGCATTTCTGTCCTAGGACCCGTGGGAGCCAGGTGTGCTCTGGCAAGATTTGCATTTTAAAGAGACTGCTGGCTATAGGGATGAATGCAGCTGTAATCTTGGCAGTAGTTGAGGCCTCCTGTTGAAGAGGGCAATGACCCCCACCCTAACCTTAAAAAAAGAGAGTGAAAATCCCTTTCTGGTGCTGTCGCCCAAATGGCAGTGGGAAATAATCACTTTTCACAGGCCCCTTATCCACAGCCAAGCCCTGCGCCAGTTTAATCAGCAGCTCCAGTGTGACTTGAAGATTCCGGGCTTGAGAGATCAGGAGAGGGGTTAAAGAAAATTACCCTCGCCTCCTCCATGCTAATGTAATCTCTAACCAGATCTGCCTAGCTGCAGCTCAAATTGCTTTTTAGATTAACATTTAATTATTAACAGGGTCCCCTGGAAGGCCTCAGGCTTGGAACAGAGATGGGGGAGGGCTTCTCCTCTGGCTGCCTTGCAGAGAGACAGAGTGGGGTGGGGAGGGAAGGGGTAGGGGAGAGTGGGGTCAGGAAGGGAGCGAGAAAGGTGACAGCAGGAAAGACAGGAGAAGGACAGGGAGGGAGTAGAGTAAGAGACAGGGATAGAGATAGGTGAGGAAGAAAGACAGATGTGCATCTTCCTGTTGTGGGGGAGGGGCTGACTGCTCACCCAAATCCCCCATGGCCTCCTGAGCAAGGGTCCCTCCACCCTTCTGTTCTCACCAGGGGCAGGCAAATCTTGCCTCTTGAGGCTTTTTTGAGGCTACATGCTGGCCTGGCTCGTGGTACTAGGGACCGACTCAGGGCCACATAACCAGGATCTGACCCCAGCTGTCCCAGGCTCCCAATCCAGTGCTTATTCACCTCCCTGGGCCTCCTGCCACCCTTCAAAGTCTTCCCTGTGTGTAGCCAGGCCAGGGTGAAGAGGGATGGTGCTTCTGCATTCAGCTTGGGGGCTGGAGGTGAGAACTGTGGGAGGATACCTGCCCCCTTTCCATGAAGGTTGTGAGGTCCTAGGAATAGGACTCTCCTTTGCACATTTTTAGGGAACTTAGAGTCCTAACAGTCTACTCATCGCTTTACATGAACTGCTGGGTTTTTTCAGCTTCCTGTCTTATCCCCACTCAAGATTCTAAATCCCTCAAGGATGGATTTGGCCTTGAGTGGAGCTACAGAGTCCGTAGTGGGCAGCACCTGGGAGGCGATGGAGACTGGAAGTAGAGCAGTCCTTGGGCTTCCTGGGATCACAGCCTCACCCTACTGTGGAGTCCAAGTACCCACGTTCTGCCCTGCTCCAGGGCCAGCCCAGCCTGGCGAGGTGCAGACTGTTGACCTATAGGATCCACCAGGGAAAGTTCTGTCCACCTGCTGCTTTGGGAAAATAGTGGAGGCCGAAGAGAGAGGCCAGGAAAGTCCATTTTTAAAGGGCTAGATTGGGAGTGGGAAGCCAGTTCTGGTTGGATGTTCCCTTTTGGTGGGCCACTCCTTGATTTTCCTTCTCCCAGCTTCCTGTCTCATCCCCACTGAAGATTCTAAACCCCTCAAGGACGGATTGCATCTAGGACCCCCTTTGTGTGCATGGCACAGGGCTGGCCCCCAAAAGATGCTCATGGAATATTTGCTGCCTGAATGAATGAGTGAATGAGTGGGTAAATAACTTCAAAGAGGCAGGGCCTAAGCTTTCTTCATCGCAGTATGGTTTTGCCCAATGCAAGCCTCACGTGTTGTCCTCTGTGAGTGCGTATGGGGTTAGTGGCCTCCTTTCCCTCCTCTCACCTCCTCGCTGTCTGTGATTCCAGCCCCTCCTAGAGTAGAACCAAAGTAGATGTAGGCACTGGGGAGAAGCAGGCCTTTGCTTCTGCTCCTTCCTGCCCAGCTGACTGGGAGCTGGGGGCTGACGAGCACCTGCCACGGTGGAGCCAGGGCTGGGGGCTGCACAGTGTGATGCTGAGGATGCGGGCTCTGGTGGGGATTGACACCCTTGTCTCTGCCACCTATAAGCTGTGGGACCTTGTGCAGATTATTTCCCCTTTGTAACCATTTCCTAATCTGTAAAGTGGGGCTAAACAGCCCACCACAGAGGCTGCTGGAAGGATGTGGTGAGGTGTAGCAGGCAGGATGCACAGGGTGTGGCACAGGGAGCCCTCAGTAAATACGCACTGCTAGTGTTATTAGTACTCAGGTGAGCATTTTTTAGTTCCCCCCCCTTCCCACTGGCCTGGGGGCGGTGTCCTAAAAGTCCCCTGCAGCCAGACAGGCAGGGAGAGATGACAAAAGGCAGGCAAGGCCAAAGGCCCCAATTCTTCGCTCTTTTAATAAAAATAAAGGCAGCCTTTAGACATCCTCCCATGCATTGTTCTGCCAAGGCGAGCTGCAGACTTAATTCCTCCCTGGACCTGGAAAGTTCCTTGCTTTCTTTCCCCTCCCCTGTCACATTTCCTTTATCTAAATCCTTAGCTATGAAAGGGCATATCGACAACTGGGGGTGTTATCTGGTGGAGGGGACCTTTTCCTAGGGGTGCCTCTGAGATAAGGCGTCTTATCAGCCCCCACGTCAGGGACGGTGCCAGAGCATTCTAATCATTGAAAGCTTGCGACATTTTCCCCTTCCTCCCACCCCCTTTTTTTATTATTAAAGTCACAAAAGACCTTGGGCTTATAAACAGCCCGATTTGCAGATAGGGTTTCAAAATGAGCCAAGCTCCCAGGATGGTCCCTGGCTCGGGGAGTAATGAATTCGGGTGGGGACTCTAAGGGATTGGCTTTCTGAAGATGGGAGGATGATGCTAAGCAGAGAGGGGAGGGGCAGGGTGGGGGTCCCGGGAAAATCATGAGTGTTTTAGGTGTCTGCCCCAGTCCTGTCCCCAGCTTGCTGTGTGACCTTGTGCAGGGCGCTTGGCTTCTCTGGGCCTCAGTCCTTCATCGACAATAACCAATTCATTGACTCAGCCATTCATTCAACGCCTGTTTATTAAATGGTTGCTCTTTGCTAGGCCCTGGGGAGAAAAAAACACATGGTCCTTGCCCCTGAGAAATTCAGAGTCCAGTGGAGAGAGACACACGTGAAAACTTGCAGTTACAACTGGGCGTGACTAGGGCTGTGAGGGGGGATACCCAGAGGAGGGGAGCCAGCATGTAAGTTAAAATGGATCAGAGCGGCGGTCCCTGGACTGCCTGTGTGTGCATGAGAGCGCGCCAGAGGGCGTGGAGGGGCGTGTCACGTGGTGTGGCTGAGGGTGCAACAGTGGTGTGTCCATCTGCGGGAAAACGTATGCAGCGAGTACAGGTGCATGTGGACGTCCAGCACCCCACGCGGCATGGCCAAATGTTCTGGGTGTCTCAGCCGGGCACAGCGTGCCCATGTGCGCAGGTGTGTCCTTAAGGGCCCCATCGAGGCTGCTCCCACCGCCCGCTCACATCCCAAGTCCCCAAGGAGCCTCACCTCGTTCCCGCAGTCAAGGGCTTTCATCTCTGCAATAAGCCCACTTCATTCCCTTTTTAAACTGTATAATTTCTGCCTGATTGTAATGGCATATTTTACAATTACCAGAAATCAAAGCCGGGAAGCGGATACTGCAGCTTTTATTGCGTCGCTGCGTTAAGGCTGGCGATTGGGGGGGTGGGGGGCAGGATGAGAACCACCTCCCCTCCCCCTCCCACCCCCTACTCTCTCTCTCTCTTTTTTGAGACAGTAATAGGAGAAAATTGGTTTTGAAACTGAATAAAAGTCCCTTTCAGTGTAAATCATTTCTTTCAGAGTACCTCTGCTGAAAGTAAAATAGAGCATAATGAAAGGTGGTTACGTGATTGTCTTTCATTTACCGCGAGGCCAGGACAGACAGGAGGCTGCAACCGTCTCTGGGAAATACAGGATTGGAATAATTGCGCGGTAACAAGGAGCTTGTTGTGAAATTAGTATCTTAAGAAAGGAGTGAAAAAAGGCCTTTCCTCATGAATACTTCATTATTAGAGAAAGCGGCAGAATTTAGGGCTCCAGACACCTGTTTAGTATTAAGTAACTTCCTTTCTTCCCCTTACACGCTGCACACTCTGTGTCTTCTTTCTCTTTTGAAACCAGCATGAGGATTGAGTTGGCCCAGCTTGGCTGCTTGGGACTCAGGGTGTGGGCGTGGGTCGGGGTGAGGGGGTGGGGTGGGGACAGGGTGCCAGGGCTGGGTGGACATCAGGGATGTCCAGGGTTCCACTCACCTGGGAGGAGAGCACAGGAGAGACCTGGCAAAGAAACTCCCACCCTCTCCCTGTGGCCTCCAGGGCAGGCCCTGCCTGTGTCACCCCGCTCCTCAGGGACTCTGAGTCCTCAGGAAAGTGGATTTTGTGAAGAAAAGGTGTGTTTCCATGTGAGCTCTGAGCATCTGATTCTAGGTGAGTGAGCAAATGTGGTCCAGTCTGGAGCCACGTCTGAGCTGCCACTTGTGGAAACCTCTTCCCAGCCTGGCAGGGCTGCCCTGGGGGGCCCTACCCTTTCCATTTGGGGTAGGGACCTGGGTCAGGGGGCCTGGGCTCAGGGCTCAGTCTGAGATTAAGGCCAGGCTCAGCCTGAGTCACGGTTGGAGCCTCCTTCACTCTCCCAGGGATGCCATCCTGGACACCTCCCCTCCAGGGGTGCTGGGAAGTTGGGTGGACCAACTTCAGTAAACTGGAACACCCATATACTCACTCACTGCTCCTGGGCTCCCATCCCTGCAGTTCTAAAGATGGCCAGATGGGGTCTTTGCCCTTGAGGAGCTCAAGGCTGAAGCGAGTGTGCGTACAGATCCCAGATCCACTCACAGGTGGTTGTAAGGGAGCTGGAAGGACAGCCTGCGGGGGGGAACATGGAGGGGTGAGAATCGTGAGGACCTGAGAGGCCTGGGGGCATCAGGGTAGCCCCTTGGAGGAGGTGACCCGCACTCTGAGCGGTCAGTTCTGGCCCTGTCAAGGTGGCAGTCCAATGCTCAGGAGACCCTGCCTCTTTTCCTGCCTGTGAGGCCACGGGTGAGCCTCAGTTCCTCGTGTGTCTGATAAGGGAGAAAGAGTGTCTGCTTTGAAAGTCTCTGGTGTTCTTCGGGGTGGTGGGAGGCTGCTGGCAATGACTCCCAGCTAAGGGAAGTGGGAGGCGGGCATGAAGCAGTGCATGTGACAAGTGCCTCACCTCCCTTCTCACAGGGACCCTGCCACGGAGTGTGCCACACCGCAGGCCCCCAGCTCAGCCATGCTGGCCTGTCTGCAGAGGACCCAGAACCCACCAGGCCAGCACCTGGCCTGCCCGAGCAAGAGCCTGGAGCTGCGCAAGTGTGAGTGGGCACCCACACCCTGCACGACACCCTCCATGCCTCCCCTTCCCCTCCGCCTCTCCTCTTCTCTGCCCCCTCTGAGTCACAGGGCTTTCTTTCTGGTTTTGGACACATGGAGCTTTTCACATCTTGGGCCTCTGCAGGGCGGTTCCTGGGCAGGGAATGCCGTCCACACCCTGCAGGTCCACCCACCCCGACCCAGCCTTGAACTCTCCGTGTTCCTCTAGGCCTTTGCCCATGCTGTGCTGCCTTTCTGGAGTCCCTCCCCAACAGTGGCACTCACTCCTTTTGTCCGGACAACTCCCACTGGGTGTGGCCTCCTTCCCAGCAGCCTTCTCTGACCACTACCCACACCATGGCCCCAACCCCAGCCCCTCCTGTGACCCCAGCATGTGCCATGTCTGTCTCGCTGACCCTCACATTCCTGCATCAGCAGAGAGCAGGATACTGTGGAAGCAAGTAGGCCTGAATGGGGTCCCAGCTCAGGGCCCGATTCTCTGTGTGACCTTGGGCATGTCCTTTCCCTCTCTGGGTGTTGCTTTTACAATGTGTCAAACTAGGGAGCTCGACTTGGTACCTCTAAGCATCTGTCCTCTTTGACCACCTAGGACAGGGATCCCAAACCCTCTGATCTGATTATTTTTAGCCACCCTAGGGTGGTGGTTTCTTTAAATTTTGAAGTATTTGGAAACATTTAAAAATGGGAGATTTGAATAAAATCTGGATTTCTAGTATCTCTTGGGGGGGGGGGAAGCAGAGAATCTAGTAACAGAGGCCCTTGTTCCTATACTAGAGCTATTAGAGCTGAACTGTTGCCTCCTTAAAGGGGACACATCTCCAGTTCACCACAGTCCCCACCCCTCCCTGTCTACTCTCCTACAGCACAGGATCACTTGCCATTTATCACTGTGCTTACACTGTTGCTTTTTTCTTCTTTAATACGTATTTCTCTTTAGACATGGTAATACATTCGTGTGGTCCAGTATTCAAAAGGAAGGAGGGGGGTGGTGTATAGACAGAAACCTCCCTGTCCCCCCCTGCCCAGCCCCGTCTCCCTCCAGAGGCAGCCAGTGTTGGCTTCTTGTGCGTCCTTCCAAGAGATCTTCTCCACACGTCCCAGCAGATGTGTGTGTACGCACACGTTTTACACACTGCCCTGCACCACTTATCCCTTAGCAGTACATCCTGTGTGTCAGCATCTAAAGAGATTCCTCATTCTTTTGCCATATAGTTTTCCATCGCAAGGGCGAGCCCATAATCTATTCGACCAGTCCCTTTAGTAGAGCTATACCCAGCCCGTTGCCATTACAAGCAGTGCAGCAATAAACAAGCGTGGATGTGTCACAAAGGGGTAAAACTACAGGGTACATTTCTAGAAGTGGATATACTGGGTCAAAAGTATGTGCATTTATAACTTTGATAGGTGTGGTTTCCAAGTCATGCCTTTATCTTTATTAAAAACCTTCCTACTTGTGGTTTTTGGGTTGTTTTTTTTTAGTTAGAAGCTTAAATCTTTATACTGATAAACAAGAAAAAAAGGGAAAATTAAGGCTATGAGTTCTCTGAACGCTGCTTTAGATATCTATCCTATAGGTTCTAGTGTGTAGTATTATTTTTCCTAGGAATTTTATAAATTTTGGCTTTGATTTCTTCTTTGACCTCTAAGGCTCATCTGAAGTTCCACTTCTCCACCCAGTGTTTGTTTTGTTTAGTTTTCTAGTTTTATTACATTATGATCAAAATGTTGTCTATGATTTCTGCCTGTTTGGATTTCATCAAAGTTTTCTTTGCAATACAATCTATGGTCATTTTTTTGTATGAGTTTCGAGGCTTTATGGGAACTTAAAAAAAAAAAAGCTGTGGCTCTGTTTTCAGGATTCAGAGTCTGGTGAGTACCTATTATGTCAACCCCGTTACTTACGTGAGTTAGGCCTTCTGTGTCCTTACCTCCCTGCCACGGAGAGAGAAATGAATGAGGCCCAGTTATTTCTTCTTGCAGCACCTGCAGCTTTGGCCTTGTGGATGGTGATGCAATGTGATTTAACACATAAATATTAATACCTTAAGTCTTCATAGTGACTCGAATCTTTCTTTACTGAATTTAATACTTTGGGGGCAGATTCAGTTTCATCTGTTCAGAGTAACCTCTGCTCTTCTAATTCGCATTTTTCTTGAAACCTTGGCCAATCCTTTTATTTCAGCCTTTCTGAATTACTTTGCTTAGATGTGACTCATATACTATAGAGTTGGACTGAGCTTTGTGATTCAACCTGAATGCCTTTTAAAAATTTTTTGAGAGCTTAGCCCATTGACATGTATTGATATGACAGATGTCTCATCTTAGCTCATTTTGTGCTTTGCTGTAATTGCTTTTAAAAGTCTTTCCCTATGTGATCCGTGTTCTCTGCTTTGTTTTCTGCACCTACTAATCATGAGAAAGGTTGGTGTTTTTGTTCTACTGGTGTAACTTTAAATAATACCCTAATTTTCTATTTCTTTGGAACAGTATCTATTACTTTCTCTAAGATGAACAAAATAGTGAAATTGGTGTACAGTTGACACTTGAACAACACGGGTTTGAAGGACATCGGTGCACTTACATGTGGATTTTTAAAAATACATACATACAGTACTGTACATGTATTCCCTCTTCCTTATGATTTTCTTAGTAACATTTTCTTTTCTCTAGCTTGCTTTAAGAATACAGTATATAATACACATAATATACATAATATATGTTAAAACGCCTTGCTGACCAGTCACAAGATAACTCGTGTCTGCACTTACATTAATTTTAAACACCTTGCTGACCAAAGTAGCCGATGCACGGGTCAAGTTCTGGCTTGAAATCGCCGATCAGCAAGGTGTTAATCAGCTGTTTTTACTATCGGTAAGGCTTCCTGTCAACAGTAGGCTATTGGTGGTTAACTTTTTAGGGAGTCAAAAGTTTTATGTGGGTTTTTGACTGTGTATGGGGGGGATCAGCACTCCTAACCCCCGTGTTGTTCAAGGGTCAAATGTATTTGTTTTCTTTCTACAACATTTCCTTGGACTTCACTTCATACCTTTAAACCTGTATCACCTGATGTCAGCTTTAAATGATGTCCTTTGATCCCAGCTGTTAAAATGAGGGCATCTATGTACTTATACTCCTGTCCCCTCCTCCCCTCCCTTCTGTATTAGGAATACCATTACTTTATTCCTGGGGCTTATCATGTTAGCATCTGGTCGCATCCCCACATCCCCCTTTGATTGCTGCTGTTCAGCTACCAGGGTTCCCTGCCTAGCCCTCTGCTGCTGGCTGGAGGCAGGGACTGGGCATGATGACCTGGGCTGGTCCTTCCTTCCTGCTCCAAGGCTGGAACTAGGGAGTGTGGAGGCTACCAAGGCCATCCTGCTTCCCCTGCCCACTCAGACCCTTTGACATCTTTGCACTTATTGGAAAAGACACTGGCTCTGCCTGTAATTGAAGGGCACAGGAAAGAGGGAGGCAGGAAGGGAGATAAGCAAATTGAATTGGGCGCCTTGCCGCCAGTCAGGGCCTGGACAGTTGGCAGAGGAGGTTCCTGCCCTTTCCTCCTGGGCATTACTCTTGGGCAGTCAGGCCCGAGGCCCATCCTCTTGTCCCTGTGGCCCCTGGTTTCACGACCAGACCTTGAACTGTGCTGTGTTTCTCACTGTAGGAAAAAGGTCTCAACTGGGCCACCTGCAGCGTGACCTTGGCCACGTCAGTCAGCCTCTTAGGGCCTGTGTTCCTCCTGTAAAGTCAAGGGTCAGATCAGACAGACCTAAGAAGCCATCCAGCTCTGACCGTCTGTGGTGATGTCAAAAGCCCAGTGAGGGGAAGGTATGGCCCAGTCTGAGGCCCCCCTCCCTCCTCCTATAAAACGGGATCAGAGCAGCCTGACAACCCGGCTGCACCAGGACTGGCCGGCACATTTGACCAGCAAACCAGAAATGGCTGCACTCACCTCACTAGGATCTGAGGTCAGGCAGGCAGAGGAGCTGGAGGGCATGGACAGCCGTTTGTCCAGGAGCTTAGCTGGCTGGCAGTCATGGCCCGTGCTAGGTGGCTGGAGAAGGGGAGTGGGGAGGGAAAGCCCATTCTTCCCTCCCCTGCCTCAGGCCGAAGGCCTTGGACTACTCCTGGCTGGCCAGAGTCCCTGGGTTCCCAGCAGGACTTGCCCACCCCGGACAGGAGCCTATTTTTCTCAGCTGCTCAGGACCCGTTAATAAATATTTGACTTTCTCATCATGGTGTTGGTACAAAAACTGAGTCGTGTCGTGCGCTGCTAAAAGTACAGCTGTGCAGAGATCTCCAGAGAGGCACTGTCCAGGCTGGGGGTGGGGAAGGGGTGGTACTCAGGGACCTGCCGTCTAAGGAGGGCAAGGCTGAGGCAGCTACCCCAGGACACTGACTTGAGCTGCTACCCTCACTCCCCCCCCCCATGAGCCCCCAGGGCACAGGCTTTGAGATCAAGATGGTCTGGGAGTCAAATCCTGGCTGTGCTCTGCATGGGTCGTGGAAATGGATTGTGGGCAAGTGAGTAACTGGCCCTCTCTGGGCCTCAGTTTTCTCTGCCATGATGTGGGGGAAAGAACAGAAGGAGAGAATCCCCAGGGTCTGGTAGCAGACTCAAGCACTTTATCTGCCCCCACACCGATACCCACAAGGGAACAAGAGGTTCCCAACCCCTCTGCCCCCGAGGGGGGTAACCCAAGATCAGGGCGCCCCTCCCCTCCCCAGCTCCCAGCCCTCACCCAGCCTCGCACAGCAACCCTGACCCTGAGAGGCTGGAGCCCCGGCCCCACGAGCATTCCTGCAGGTGCAGCTGCTTCCACTGACACTAATAAAATACGGAAGAAACAAAGCAATTTAAAATTCCAATAAAATTAAGAACAAACCTCTGGCTGCGCAGCAGATCCAATTATGTAGCTGTTGCTGAGCGCAGCCTGGGGGATGGAGGGAGGTCCAGGGCCGCCCTGCTGTGGGACCGCGCCCAAGCCAAGGAGAGCGCAGAGGCTCGGAAACGAAGGACAGGGAGAGGCCAGGTGGCGTTAGCCCCCTTTTACCATTTAACAAATACAAGTGAGCTCTTAGCGGCCTAGGAAGGAGGGCAGCTGCCTTCATCCTTTAAGAGTATCCAGCCACAGTCCCCAACAGGCCAGCCCAAGGAGCGATAAAATCAGATGACAGAGCCTGGAACCACTGCCTCCACACGGTGCAGAGCCCTGGCCAGCTCAGTAAGGCAGGGAGCACAACTAAGTCACAAGGATTAGTGAGTAAAACTAGCTGCATGGAAACCCCGAGGAATAAGAATTCAGCAAGATCCCAAATATAAGATCAACATACGATGACGCACGCAGCTCTCTTCCTCTACAGAAGGCGACTAACTTTTTCTGTAAAGAGCCGATATTTTGGGCCCTGCAAGAGCATAGAGTCTCAGCATAACCACTCAACTCGGCTGCGCCGTAGCATGAAAACTGTCCCAGATGTGGGGACAGGAACTGGCATGACTGTGTTCCAGTAAAACTTTATTTACAAAAGCAGGCAGAGGCCAGGTTTGCACGTTCCTGCCCTGCACCTGTAACAAAGAACAGAAATAAATCTTACAGAAAGATGCTGTTACAGTTTCTTGGAAACAGCTTCATGTGTGTGCTCTCACACACCATGCAGTTCACCCATTCGCAGTGTACTAGTGAGTGCTTTAAATTCAGAGTGTGCAGGCTTCACCACTATCAAACTCCAGAACACCCTCGTCACCCCCAAGACCTACCCCATCCCCATGCCCTCTCGCAGGCACTCCCCATTTCCCCTGGGCCCCCTCACAGCCCTAGGCAACCACTAAACTACTTTTTGTCTGTCTAGATGTAATTATTTTGGACATTTTATATAAATGGAATCATACAATATGTGGCCTTTTATGTCTGGCTTTTCCCCTTAGTATAATGTTCTCACGGTTTGTGTGGATACACGTGTGTACCTGAGAACACCTGCCCGTTTTTGTGAATGTCTGAGCATCCACACACGTGGAGAATGTGAGAGAGGCTCCTGTGTGCTGTGCCCAGTGATAACCACGACCCAGCACTGCCTAGTTTGGCCCAGAGCTAGAGGGAAGGCAGCCGGCCTGTTCTATGCACCCACTGTGTACCAAGCCTTCCGACCCGCGTCCTTGCATTTAGTCGTCACTCTGTCTCCTTGGGGGAAATGGAGGCCAGGGGAGCTGTGGTCACTTCCCTGAGGTCCCCCCAGCTGGTACCGAGGGTACCTCGATTCACACCTGAGTCTGATTTCAAAGACCCTCAGGCTACCACCTGGGTCAGTGGGCTGGGGGCAGATCAAGGTGGTTGGCAAACACCCTGCCCCTCGCCACAGCCCTCCGAGCGGAGGCCAGAGAACAGCTGCACCTGCCCTGGCCCAGCACCTTGCCCCGCCCCCTCCTGGGCGGCCTCATTAGGTATTCTGCCTGTGCCATCAGCTAATTAGTGTCACGTTAATTGAGCATTCAGGAGGCTGCCACCTCCAAGGGCAGAATGTCAGCTGCCAAGGGGAATGCAGATGTGAGCTTCCCCTCCCTGTGGACTGGGGCCAGGCCCTGTGCCCAGGGGCCCCTTCTGACCTGGAGCAGCCCTGGTACCCCTGCCCCCCATCTCAGCACAGATCATGCCCACTGTGACTTCCTGAGCCTCAAAGGAGGGGGCAATAGGTAAAACCTACAACAGCATGATAAAGAAATGGCATTTGCTAAACACCCACTGTGTGCCTGGCCCACTTTTTAATAATTTTTAAAAAATATATCTTTATTGATTTCAGAGAAAGGAAGGGAGAGCGAGAGATAACATCAATGATGAGAGAGTCGTCAAAGAATGGCTGCCTCCTGCAGGCCCCTGACCCAGGGATCGAGCCCCCAACCTGGGCATGTTCCCTGACCTGGAATCGAACTTCGATCTGGATCAACAGCTGAGCCGCGCCCCACTGGGCAGCCCGGCCCGGCCCACTTTTAACTCTTCCACCACTCCTGTGAGAAAGCTACAGTTAGAGCCATTTACAGCCCCAAAACCTGAGGTCCGCTGGGGGAACAGCCTCTCCAGGGGCATGTCCAGATGCCTGGGGTCCCACAGAGATCCCAGAGTGTAGGACCAGGAATTCTGGCTGGTGTCGCACCCCTGCCCCGCCTCGCCCCACCCACAATCGTCCCCACCGGCCTGCCCCTGGTGGCAGGTACCACATGCAGAGTACCACACAGGCTTCAGCAACCACATGTCCACCCTCTCCCCTTACAGATGGGAGGCTGAGGTCACATTAAGTGGCTGTCGAAAGTCACCCACCGCGAGTAGTAACGCTGGGCGTCACACTGCAGAGCCCTGACTCCAGCCTGAGTCGCAGCTGCTCACCCTGTGGCCTCAACAGCAGAGCTTCCCCCCTCCACTCCCACTTCTCCCCTGCTCAGCTTCCGAAAGGCAGGGTGCCACTGAGTCCTGCTCGCACATCTCCCCGAAGCAACATTAAATCTCACTCAAAGGGCTGCTATTAATTGGCTTAATATACTCGTTAATAACTGCATCTACTTAACCGCACCTGTAAAAGGCTCCTAACATTAACCTAATGGCGGTGATGACAGGTTGGCGCCTCCAGCCAGCTTTTTACATTTCCCGACTAGGCTCTGATGGGGGCCACGCGGGCAGAGTGGGGCAGGGGTGGCCCCGTTCACAGGGTGGGCATCTTGGTTTCTGCACACGGGAGCCCAGGTTCTGTCTGGTGGCTGCCCTGTGGCCTCTCGGAGGCCTCGGAACAGGGAATCTGCCGGGCTCTGCGCCGTCACTCGCATCCATCCTGCCCACCAGGTGTGGTCTGCCCTGCTCGGTGTCTCCACATCCTTTCATAAGTCAGTGTCTCTAGGCAGGCCACTCCCTCCCGGCCCACCTCAGTCCCTGCCACCCTCAGTCCCTGCCCCACGTGGGCCTGCTGGCTCATTCCCCGCCCAAGAACATGTGGGAATTTGCAACCCCTGCTTGATAACCTGTTCCTTGAATGTCCAACTTCCTCTTCTAAAACCTGGGTTCCACCTCCCAAGGATGCCACAAGGGCCGCAGAAGGGCAAGGCCTGAGCGTTGGTCACAGTACCTGGCTGGCCCGGAGGCAACCCTCAGCAGAGGGGAGGCACAGGGATGTAGTCCAGGGGCCATGGGGAGGGGGGGCTGCAGAGGGAGACCTGAGCCAGGTGACTGGGCCCTGAGTGCTCCCTGAGCAGCTCCGAGTTCACGCAAACAGCTCATTGGAGGGTTTCACAGAGAGGCAGCTGGGAGCTTGGAGGTGGTGGAGTGTCCTAGCAGCTCTCCTGGTCTCTGTGCATCGGGATTCAGGAGTGGCTTAGCTGGGCAGTTCCGCTCCCTCTCTCAGATGCAGTCAGATGTTGGCCGGGTTTGCAGTCACCCGAAAGCTTGACCAGGGCTGGAGGATCCACTTCCGAGAAGGCTCACGTGCTTTCGCAGGAGGCCTCGGTTCGTCCCCAGGTGGGCCTCCCACGGGCCGCTCCAGCGTCCTCACGTGGCAGCCGCTTCCCCCAGGGCAAGCGATCCAAGAGAAGGCATGAGGAGCAGGCTGCAGGACCGTCGGTGCCTCGCCCTGTCCGCACACTCCCTCCCTTGCACAGAATCTTATAGGTTGTACAGGTCGGCCCCATTCGCAGCGGGAGGGGACCACAAAGGGCACGGGGGGGGGGGGGGGAGATCTCAGAGGCCACCTGCCAAATGCCACAACTTGTCTGCTTCCTCCCCTATAAAATGGGGACCCATCTCCCACCTCTGAGCTGTCAGGTGCTCCAAACAAGAGTCATCGAGAAAACCTTGGGGGCTCGGAGCCTAGCACCCACCCAAGGGCATCCTCTGTTATGCCACCACCACAGGCTCCGACAAAAGCCAGAGGTGACCTGCCCACCCTCGAGAAGTCTCCTGTCAGGGGCCAGAGGGACCCCTTCTTTCAATGAGTGGGAACTGGTAACAGGCGTTGCTCCCCCACACACTTTTTCTTAAGGTTTTAAACACCTAATTTATTCCATCCATTAGATAGATTTTGTAGATTTAATCATTTTCACAGTTGGTGGCTCATTGGATACTCAAGATAAACTCCAAATGAAAGTATAATAGTGAGGACAAATGAGTTTTCACACCACAATGGCAGAAACTTGCTTGGGAAGAGAGTTTAAGAGGCACAAAAATACATACAGATATAATTTTTTTCCCCGGCAGCTGCTTTTGCTGACTATAGTAGGTTACCACAGTTAATTTCACCAGTTTTGTTCATCTGTAAAATTGCATAAAAGTGACATTTTTGTGCTCATTATAGCAACTGCTGATTTATGGCTGGTAAATGAAGAGCTGGTCCCTTTTTTGCGGGACTCTCCGAGCGGTGCTAAGTGCCCATGAAATTGCTTGTATAATGTAGTTTAAATCCAATCTCGGAGAAAGATTCCCCCGTTGGCCGAAGTGACATTTCCATTCTCCACACTGAGTTTATTTTAGGCCACTTAGGTGGGGGCTGCCCCAGGCAGGGGCAGGATGGGGGCCTCTGGCCGGCTGCACCTGCCCGGCCCTGGTTAGGCCAGAGGGACCGAGGGCACTGCTCCCGCCTCCTCTGGGTGCTGCCCGGCCCAGGTCAGACCACATCCCTGCACCCCCGGGGCAGAGCCAGTGACCTTTCTGCCAGGCAGAAAGAGCAGGGGAGAGCAGGGGCCTCTCTGGCCCCTGCCCACTAGATGCCAGTAGCACCCCTCCTCGAGTTGTGACAACCGAATGAATACTTCCCTAGACATCACCAGTGTGCCCCGGAGGACAGGAATGCCCCTTGGAGGACCGCTGCCCTGCAGTGAAGAGCGCCCTGCCCGCCCTGCCCAGCGGCCTGCTCTGGGCTTCTGCTCTCTCTGAATTATGTGTAGTTCCCACCTGGACATGCTTCCGAGCCGGGACCTTAGCCCCTGCTGTTTCCCTGCATCCTGGGCCCTTCCATCGCCTTAGCCAGGTGCCCTTTGTTCCAGAAGCCATCCCTGAAGCCGCCCCACACTGCCTGCCCTTCCCATCACAGCAGGCATTTTGCCCAGCTTGGCTGTGAGCCATCAGGGGGTCCTGGGTGAGGCTCCGGAAGGATGGGCATAGTGTCTGCACTGCCCCAGCCACAGTGCGGGGCCCACCTGTGCACAGGCCCCCCCTTCCCTCCCTCCAGGCGCCCGGGGAGGGTGTGAGTGCACACATGGAGACTACCTGCTTCTGCTCACACACCCCTGTGAACAACTTGTTAAACCCTCACAGGCACTCTGGGAGGGAGTGTTAGCAGCAGCGTCCCCATTTTACAGATGTGGAAACAGGCTCAGAGTGGTAAAGCCCCCCCCCCCGAGTCCCCCAGAGTCACTAGTAGGTCCTGGGGGTGCCCACAGGGCGGGAAAGGCAGTATGTCTTGGAAACCTTTGAGGCTCCTTCTCATCTGAGGACCCAGACAGGTCACCATCTTCCAGGACCTACTGTGTGCCTCACCTGCTGCTGGGCCCCTCGGTACAGTCGAGGTCACCCGGCAAACCTGGCATGGTCATTACCCCCATTCCACAGGTGGGGAAAGTAAGGCTCAGCCGCGCAAGCAACTTACACAGGGCCGCACGGCCCCACAACCAGGCCAGACAGCTCAAAGCCCAGGCAGGGCCCTTTCATCCCCTCATGCAGGGCCCCTGCCCCAAAAAGGGTCATGGCGGCACTGAGGACCAGGGAGGGGCTTTGGATGGGAAGGGGGTCAGCCTACCAGTGACCTGCCTCCCCTGTGGCAGAGCCAGCTTGCCCACGGACACACAAAACGCAGTTCACAAAAAGGCAGTGGTTTTGCAGGTGACAGGCCGACTTGGGAAGGGGCTGGGTAGCAGGGGATGAAGCCCCTCCTCACCTGCCTACTGACTGGGCAGGAAATGTGAGCGCCAGATGGAGAGCAACTGCGGCAGCTCCCACTGGCACCCCCTCCCCTCCCGCCGGCCCCGTGCTGGGCTCTGTTCACAAAGCAACGCACCGAACCGCCCATTTGACAGATAGGGAAAGGGAGGCACCAAGAGGTAAAGGGGCGGAAGGAATGAACCCACCGGAGCACTGTTACAATGGAAGATCGACAACACCAAGCGCCGTCGAGGGGGTGAGGCCCCAGGCACCACTGAGCCCTGCCCGCGGGCATGTACCCTGCGCAGTCTCTCTGGCAGACTGTCGGGGCATTTTCTCCTAAGCTGAGCATCCACCTCCCCGGGTCCCAGCGGTTTTGCTCGTGGGTATGTTCCCAACAGAGCTCGCTAAATACACTCACCAGGACCAGAGGACCACGGTGTCAGCCCCAAACTGGAAACGACTCCAACGCCATCAACAGGAAGGAGGGGTGAACTGTGATGTAGTCGTACCCGGACAGCACGTGCCAATGCGAAAAGCAAACCACTGCCACACCGGCCACCGGCGGGCCTCACACACGCAGCCGGAAGGGACACAGGCTGGCCCACGTGCGCGTGCAGGCGCGCCCCGTGTCCCCGCGGACAAGCACCAGGCACTGGCCGTGTAGTGAGAGGGCAGGAGGCCCGCTGACCTGGGCGTGGTCAGCGACTGGGAGGGGGCACAAGGGGCCCTTGGGAGACGGGCCATGTCCCATCCCTTGACCCAGGTGTTATTTCAGGCGGGTGTCCCTGTAATAGACAACACCACGTCTGCGACAGTTCAGCCAGGTCACGCGTGTGCTCACTCTGTTTACACTTTGATCCCAAGCTTAACTCAGCGGGAATGAAGGAGCGAGGGAAGGGCAGCCCAGCAGCGCCCGGAGTCCTCCTGGGGAGCAGTGGGCGGGGGTCCCAGGCCTCCCCGTGTCACCTGGTCAGTGCTCACTGTGCTTTCCTCTCCTCGCCTGTCCCTGCAGGCGAGACGGTGGCCAGCTCCATGCATTCCTCCCGCTACCCGAGCCCGGCCGAGCTGGACGCCTACGCTGAGAAGGTGGCCAACAGCCCGCTGTCGATCAAGATCTTCCCCACCACCGTCCGGGTGCCCCAGCACAAGCACCTCAGCCGCACCGTCAATGGCTACGACACCTGCAGCCAGCGCTACAGCCCCTACCCGCCGCACGCCCCCGGCTACCAGGGCCTGCTGGCCATCGTCAAGGCCGCCGTGTCCTCCTCGGGCGTGGCCGCGCCCCCCGGGCCCGCCAAAGGCGTGCTCAAGAGCGCCGAGGGCAAGCGGACCAAGCTGTCGCCGGCCGCCGTGCAGGTGGGCATCGCGCCCTACCCGGCGCCCAGCACTCTGGGGCCCCTGGCCTACCCCAAGCCACCCGAGGCGCCTGCCCCGCCGCCTGGCCTGCCCACGGCTGCCGCCACCGCCGCCTCCGTCATCGCCCTGCCCGGCCGCGGCCTGGCCCTGCCACCTTCCAACCTGCCCTCCATCCACAGCATCCTCTACCAGCTCAACCAGCAGTGCCAGGCCCCGGGCGCTGCACCCGCTGCCTGCCAGGGCGTGGCTGTGCCCCACCCCAGCCCAGCCAAGCACGGCCCCGTGCCCAGCTTCCCCAGCATGGCCTACTCGGCCGCCGCCGGCCTGCCCGACTGCCGAAAGGGCGCCGAGCTGGGCCAGGGAAGCACGGCGGCCTTGACGTTGGCTGGAGCCACCAAGCCTGCAGGGTACGTGGATGGCAGCCTGGATTACCTGCTGTGGCCACAGAAGCCACCCCCCCCACCACCCCAGCCACTGCGGGCCTATAGCGGTGGCACAGTGGCCAGCAAATCCCCAGAGGCTTGTGGGGGGCGGGCTTACGAGCGGGCCAGCGGGTCACCCCTCAACTGCGGCGTGGGGCTGCCCGCCAGCTTCACTGTGGGCCAGTACTTTGCTGCGCCCTGGAACAGCGTGCTGGTGACTCCCACGAGTGACTGCTACAACCCAGCGGCCGTGGCGGTCACCGAGCTGGGGCCCGGGGTGGCTCGGGAGCTGACCGGGCCCCCGGCCGAGGCCCTCTCCGGCCTGCCGAGCAAGAGCGTATGCAACACGGCGGTGCTGAGCAGCAGCCTGCAGTCGCTGGAGTATCTCATCAACGACATCCGGCCGCCCTGCATCAAGGAGCAAATGCTAGGCAAGGGCTACGAGACGGTGGCCGTGCCCCGGCTGCTCGACCACCAGCACGCCCACATCCGCCTTCCTGTCTACAGATAAGGCCTGCCTTGTGGCCTCACGGACAGAGGGACAGGGCGCCAGGTGGGAGGCAGGCCGAAGGACAGCGGTCGGCGCGCAGGGGCCCACGGGTGCGCACAGGGAAGCTAGGCTGGCTGCTGCCATGAGGTTCAGCAGGGTGACCTTGCCCACCAAGGCCCCTCCCCTGCGTCAGCTGCCCCAGGACGTGGGGAGGGCCCCTGAGCAGCTGCTGGCACCCAGGCCTTCCCCCATCCACACTGGCAGAGGTAGGGAGGCAGAAACCACTTCAAAACAGGAGTGGTTCCTTCTGGCTCCCCTGGGAGAGGCGCTCAGGCCAGGGTGGGAGGCAGGAAGAAATGTGATGGCTTCGAATCAGGGTGGGGTCCAAGCAGCCCCCAGGGGTCTGATAGCTTCTCCCCCACAAGCTCCCCAGTCACCTGGAAAAGGGAGTCACTGGTCCCACAGTGTCCCCCACTGGCCAGTCCGGGGGAATGCCACTGTAACAGAGGCTCCAGGTACTACAGACCCTCCTTCCCCTCCCCACATTCCTTCCCAGCACAGAAAAATCGCACCCCTATCCCATTCTCCAAACCCTGGACCCCCACCTTCCCCTCTCCCCAGTACATCTCACAGGGCTGCTGGGCACAGCTGTCTGGCTGTGCACCGCACAAGGGCACCTCATCTAAGGAGACACTGGCACCCAGGCTTGTATATTTATTACGGCAATTTTCCGATGCTTGAGGAAGGGGTGCCATTTCCCTATTCGCACAAAGGTGCCACGGGGTTAGCAGTGGGCCTGCCGTCCTAGACCCCGTCAGAGGAACCCTACCTCCCCGCCTTCGGGGGTTCCTTCCTTGGAGCCAGCGAGGGGGTAACCCACTGGTTCTAACTGGGAGACGCAATGCAACTCCTTTCCTGCCAGCCGCCCTCCAAGGCCTGCCCCACACCATCCAGGGGTGAGGGGAGGCCGGCGGGGTCCCCCCATGAAGTCCCCGAGGCCCGAGCTCCCCCGGTCCTGGCCCTCCTGGCACTCCGGAAGCCGTACTGTATCTCTCTCCAAGGCCTGTTCAAGCACTAAGTGCATTTACAAATCTCTGAGAATGTTTTTTTTTTATACTAAAATTGACCATTATATTCTACTGTGAGAAGTGCAGTCTGCACTATATTGTTTTAAAAACGAAGAGAAAGAAAAAAAACGGAAAACTCAGGTGGCGTCTTGGCTGTGGGATTGTTTTGCGGCTCTTGTTTTGCGCTTTCTTACCCCCCCTTAGGAGAAAAGTGTGCTCTCCCCCCCTCCTCAGGCCAGGTGGCGCCCCAGGGAAGCAAGCCAGGAGCCCCCTGGGCCACTTTGCACTTGGGGTTCCATTTACTCTTCTAGTTCTTTCGAGGTGGCCACTCTCACTTGCCTTGTTCACGTGTCAGCCACTTGGTCAGGCAAGAGGTTCGTCCATAGAGCAGCCAAGACAGAACCAACCCTGGGCCCCTTGAATGGCGTGGAGGTGGTCTTGGGGGGCGTCCCCCCTTTACCACTAAATTCCTTCCCAGCTCTTCCTCTGTGCCTCACGTGTTCCCAGCTCCCATGGGGGCAAGTGTGGCTGGGGGCAGGCCAAAATGGCTGGGCCCTGGCCATCTCCCTGGCCAGCCCAGCACCCACCTACGAATTTGCAGGTGACCGCCCCACCCCTAGGAGCTCAGCATTTTTCAGGCACTTCCTGTGCTGGGCACTTCCATGTGCACTGTACCGGGTTGGGGCCTCACCACCCCTGCAAGGTAGTGGGTATTCTAGAGGAAGAAACTGGGGCTCAGGGATGCAAAGTGACCTACCTGAGGTCACACTGCAAGTCTGCAGAAAGATGGGGATCGAACCCCACAGCATGGACTTGTCCTCACGTCCTGTCCCTGCCTTTTCCAGCGGCCTGTGCCAGCCCAGCAGCTGGGCAGAGGGAACAGGGGAGTCCCCAGATGCGGGCGTCCCCTCCCATACATGGAGCTCTCTGGGTGCCTGGCATGGTGACGTCCTGGCAGAGGTGGGGACAGAGGAGATGCCCTGGTGCAACCCTGCAGGGGAGGCAGCATCCACCTCCCTAAGTCCAGGCTCCTGGGCCTGCCAGCAGCACCTGGAGGAGGAAACGTGGGCTCCTAGACGAAGGGGCCATGTCCAGGGAGGGACCCAGGCCCTTCTGCGCTGGGTCAATGAACCAAGCACGTCGCCCTGTCCCCTGGGGAACAGGGCCCTGCAGAGCGATGAGCGGGGAAAGCCAGCGCTGCGTGGAAGGCCGCTGGGAGTAATAAACGGTATGTAAACAGCGCTGACAAAGTGCTTTTCTGACCTCACATAATGTAGTCTCACAAATCACCCCCATTTTACAGATGAGGAAGGACACAGAGAAGTTGAGAAACGGCCACAGGGAAGGGGAGAGGGAGCCAGGCTCTGGCATGAACCCCACGCCCTGCCTTAGGCGGCCTCCTCCTTCAGATCCAGCTGCAGCCCCCCGAGGGGCATCACAGCGCAGGGCAGCCCCCGGAGGCGGCCAAGCCCGGCAGGCCCGGCCAGCTTCTGGAGTGAGCGAGACGTGGGCTCAAATCCTGCCACTGCTACTCCGAGTGGCCCTGGACTATTCCATCCCAACCAGACCAGAGACGGAATTAAAAAAAGAAAAAGCACAATGTGGGTACTTGGGAGGGGGCAGGGCAACAGGTCCACAGCCAGGTTTAGGGCTGGGCTTCAGCCTGTGGCTCAACTGGTCCCAGGGACCACCAACATGGTGCCAGGGTAGCCCAAGTCCCCAGGTCCGGGGCCCACCGCCAGGCCCTCCCACACTGGGGCATCTGGAGAGGGGAAGGAGCTGAGACTGGAACCACCCTTAGGCCAGGTCCCTCACACTTGCAGGTGGGGGCTGAGGACTCACCTCCTAAGCAGAGCAAGTGGGGGGCCCCAGGCCCAGCTGGGGTTCTAGCCGTGTCCTGGCACAGACTCCCTGGGGGCCTTGGCAGGGCTCCTTCCCCCCGGGAGCTGAGCTAGCTGGGCTCACGTGGCCCTCCGGTGTCGCACCTCATGCAGTCAATCAACTTCCTACAACACCGGGGAGCAGCGCAGGTGAGGGTGAGACCCTTATGATCGCGGCTACAATTACCAGCAGCCCAGTTACTGCGGAGGACTGGACCAGTCACCAGGTTCGGCGCAGTAAGGCCTCATTTAGCATCCACAGATTCTGCAACTTTATGCAAAACGATGTAAGATGAAACCAATTACCACAAGCTGATTGATACAAGCAACAGTTGAGTTCCTACAGCACCTCACCCACGTTAAAATGAAACGTTGAACAAAACGGCCTTATTTGAGGACCCGCCGCCCTGCGCCTCACCCCTTTCCAGGTGCGTGCAATTCAGGCGAGGCTGGAGAGGCGCAGAGAAGGCCGATCATTTGCTCAAAGCGACACAGCTGAGGCTGGTGGACGGAAAAGCAGCTGGGACAGAGCACAAGCCTGGTTCAGGCTCTGAGCTCTCAACTGCCTGCTATGGCCAGAACAAAAAACCACTCCAACCCCCACGTATGGCCCATTTGGCTCCAGAACCTTGGTCCAGCCTTGGGTCCCACACCCCTGGGTGTGGGGACTTCGTGCTGGAGGAAGGAGCCACGGGGAAAACCAGCCTGTTGCTGTGTAGAAATGGACTGGGTGCATGCTTCAGAAAAGCCAAAAAAAAAAAAAAATCCTGCCACCCTCCTAAGACAGAGCGTTCAAATCCTGGCTCCACCGTGTCCAGGCCATGTGTCCTTGGGAAAGTGTGTTTACTTCATTAGGTCTCACTTTCTTCATCTGTAAAATGGGGATAAAAGTGTGTTCTTGTATTTGCATGAGTTGGGCAGAGTAACAGGAAACCCTGACCTGTAAATAAGAAAATTATTTCAAACAATCTAAGAAGATCAGGGTTGGTTAATTCCACTGCTCGATGGTATCATCCAGGACCCATGTCCTTGTCATCTTTCTGTCCACTGAGTCCCTTCCCGGTCACAGAATGGCTGCTGCAGCTCCAGACATCACATTCAGGCCTGACCGTGCCCAAGACAGGAAACGACAGTATCTTCCTATATCTCTCCTAGCTTCCTGGACTCCTCCTTCAGACTTCCCCTCGTCTCACGGGTCGCAACTGGTTCACATGGTTAACCTCGTAAAGGAAATAGAGTCCCAGTGGCTGCCTGAGCCAGAACTGGAAACAAAACGAGGTGCTGTGAACAGGAAGAGGGGACATGACCTCTGGGGAGGATCAGCACCAGCCCATAAGCTCTGCCCGCAGTCCCTTCTCTCCTGTCCCCTGGTTCCCTCTCCACCCCCACCTTTTCTTTCAGTCTCTTCTCTCCTTATGAACAAAGATCTTCCCATTGTCCCCAAAGACTTTGGGATCCTACAAAATAAATGGTAGGGGGTGCTTGATTCTCATGCAAATGTTTTCACCAGGGAGTCAAAGATTAAAAACTCGAAGAGAGGTCTGGCATAGTTAACTGCCCTGTCCAAGCCACCGAGGTGACCAGAATACAGAAATCACGAGGTGTGGAGGCCCGCTGCTGGCTACGGCATTCGGGGACGCCAGAGTCGTGCGTTCGGGGAGACGAACAGTGTGGTTGAAAATGGCTTTTGATTTTAAAAAAATCCCCAGCATTCATCTGAAACAATAACAACAGCTAATAATAACAGGGCAGGTAATAATGAACTATTCATAGACATAAGAGGTAATTGTTCAATTAAGATCCGAGAGTTTCTGAGACTGTCTTTTCTGATGGGGCCCCATTGTTTTTGACTCCAGTAGCGCTAATTATTTCCCAGTAGTGCTTTAAACTTGCCATGAAAACAGCCCTCCTGTCAAATACGACACAGAAGTGCTTTATCATTATGAAATACACACGCACGCACATCGTAAGAAACCCTCGTCGGAATCAAGGTAGGGCAGGTTCACAGGAAGAGGGCTGGAAATGGGAGCTGACGGTCTCAGGGGCTCAGCAAAGGTGGCCGGTGACAGCCCGGGGCTTAATCACACAAGTGGCCTTGGCCTTGTCACCTCTCACCCCTCAGGGGTCAGTGTTTTCTTTCCAGGGAGGGACTCTGAGGACAGAATGCCTGGATTCAAATCCCACCTCCACCACTTACCAGCCTCGTGTCCTGGGTGAGAATTTTCGCTTCTCTGACCCTCAGTCTCTTCCTCTCTAACGGAACGCAGCGGACATTCCCTTTTTGGCCTGCCCGGGTCCTAGTTACCGTAGCTCCTTCAAGGGTCTGTATCTATGACTGCCACAAAATAGATGCCTGCACTTTAAAAAACAATTGTAAAATTATGCTTTGCCCGCAGTGGGCGGACGGCACAAAGTTATCCTGCAAAGACGTGACTAAAGGGAAGAGTCGGGAATTGGTACCAACATTCCGACTTTCCTCAGGAGCTGCCCCTCCCCATTCCCGGCCCCTGGGGCCTGGGGGAAGCTAACGCCACCCCCGGCTCTAACACCGCCTTCTGGGGGTGCAGAGGCGCACTCAGGCTTGTCTCTATTAAGGAGAGAGATTAGCAGCCATCGGGAAGGCCTGGAAAACACAGAAGCATCAAACTGAGAGCTTGTCATAACCAGGAGGGACGGAGAACTGAAAAGGGAGTGTGCTCTCCTCTAACCGATTCTGTGGCCAATGTGTCCCCTGAAAATATTGTGGCACGCCACCAGTCTGTGTCCCACACTGTGAGGGACACTGGGAAAGGTCATCTTTAAAATCTTCCTGGCACAAACAGAAAATCTCAATGACTTGAAGACATTTTAAATTGCCCCTAATCAGCTTTCGAGTTATAAAGAATCAACACCCAAACCACCAGATATTTAGAAAATCACAGCTGAAAAAAGTGTTTAAAATTTTTTATTGATTGATTGATTTGGGGAGCGGGGAGGAGAAAGAGAAACTCTGATTTGTTGCTCCGTTTATTTACGCATCATTGGTTGACTCTTGCACATGCCCCGACCAGGGGTGGAACCTGCAACCTTGCCGCATCGGGATGACACTAACCAACTGAGCTAGCTGGCCAAGGCGAATAAGTCACTATGTGTTTAGATAAAAATGTACCCAGAGGAAAATTCATAGCCTACAATTAGTTAAGCTTTTTTTTTTAACGAGTAAACTTAGTATACTCCTCGGTAAGTTATGGAGTCCCTTTGAGTTGAGAGGGTGCTTTGATTTTGTGGGCAGCCCACCCCATAACCCCCTAGAGATGCAAGTGACCTCTTCGCAGCCCCAGAATGATCCACGGCCATTCCTGGTGACCATACTGTCCACTCCCCACTGGAAAGTTGGCATGGAGGGTGGGCAACGGTAGCAAATGCTACTGGTTGCCTAGGTAATACTGATTCCTCCATTGTCTTTCCCACAGAACCCCAGGCCTGGCTGGGGAAACTGCCTTCCTCCACGTTGCCCTCTGCTTCTTTAGGCCACGTGCTGCTTCCTGCCTGCTGACTGGCTGGAGCGTGGGACCCGTGACACAAACCTGGCTAATGACACGGGGGGGTCAGCTGGGGGACTGGGCAGGGGGGAGTTTCCTCCCTCATAAAAAGAGATACAGAACCCTCTGTCCTTCCTTGGGATGTGGCTGACTCTGCGTCTGATCCCTGGAACAGTGGTGGCATCTTTGGTCCTTGAGGGAAGCCAGTGTTAGGAAAAAGCCAGCACACCCGGGTGGGCGGTGCCTAGCACAGTGCCTGGGAATGGATGAGTGAGTGGCAGATCCCTTAATGAATCAGAGACTAAATTAACCAGCCTCAATACCCTTCCTAACCTGAGACGTCCTGCTGAGACAATAAATATTCCTTTCCCTTCAAGCCAGTGTAAATTTTCTGTAACTTGCTGCCCCAAACACATAACTCTTCCCTTTCTTCTCAAAGATCTGAATGGACTCCTGTCCTTCACGTCACTGATGCTCATCCTCCTGACCGATGGGGACACGGAGGCTCAGAGAGGTAGAGTGACCCATTGATTTGGGCAGAAGGTGCAGACCCCACACCCTGTACGGTTCCTACTGTAGCTGCCCTTGGCCAGGTCCCGAGACTCATGGTCTTCTCAGCTGAAGCCTCAGAGGGGACCATGACCCCAGCCCGAGTCAGGCCTGGGGTCCTGCCCAGAGAAAAACTGCAGCTCACGGCAGGTTCCTTGGCTCCAGGGTGGAGCAGCAGGATGGGGTGCTTGCGGGGAGCCTCTCCTCAGGCCAGGAGGTTGGCACTGCCCAGGCTGGGGCTCGATCAGCAGTGGTGGTGAGTGACCCCGAGGTGAATGGCCGCCCTTGGAGGGAAGTGGGCCAGCCTTCAGCTCCAACTCACATTCACCGCCCTGATGGCATGTGGGCCCCTGAAGAGAGAAGCAGGGGGGCCCATCCCTGCCCCAGATGCCAAGCACTCTCTCCACTCCAGTAGCCACCACCATCCAAGGCCACCTGCATCGTCTCCTGCCTCTGACTGGGTGGCTCACCCACCTCCAAAGCTGTCATGTCCACCTCTGCTCCACCCTACCCAGCAGCTCTCCCACCCCCACCAGCACATCATGCCCCCCCCCCCCACCAGCGTCACTATCCTCTCGCAGCACTCCTCTCCCCTGACCAGATTTTACTATCTCCCCACCGGCATTACCATCACCTCCACCGGCATTATCCCATTAGTGCTTCCCAAGCAACATTATTACCCCATCAACATAACTCCCCCCACCAGCATGTCTCTCTTCCCCATTCCCTCCATCGCTACCTTCTCCATCACCACTCCAATCGCCCCCATCTCTCAGGCCACCACCACCACCACCACCTCCTGTCCAGCCCCCAACGACAGGCACGTCTTAGTTCTTCCATCTCCCTGCTGTCATCTGTGCCTGCTACCACTCCCCCCACCTTCATCCCCATCACCTCCACCATCAATGAATGAACATTTATTGAGCACCAACAAACCCCAGACCCTCTACAGAAGGCACAGAAGGTGTGGCCCACCCCAGGGCCTGGCCCTCAGCAAGGCCACCTCTCTGCAGCACATGGCACTGTGTGCAGCCCAGGGTGCAGGGCTGGGCTGGGGGCTTGGCCGGCGATGCACCTGGCCCAGGGTCCTGAGGCCTCTGGCAGGCTCTGTTGGGGGGCAGGGGTCATGCTGCTTTCCTGAGAGCAGAGCAAATAAATAACGGAGAGGCAGGGGGAGCCCCTGTGGGCGGAAAGGCCCTGGCTTTGGTTTATGTGACTCCATGGGAGTGAGACAGGTGGCCAGGAGCCCTGTGCCCAGGTGGGGAGGCAGAGCTGGGGGCAGGAGCCTGGGGACCAGAGGGTCCTAGGGCCATCCCGGCATCTCCGCCTGGCCCTCACCTCTGGGTGACCATGTGGCTGAAATGCAGATGGACTAGAAATGGGTGGGTGGAAGGGATGGGGGTGGGCTGCAGGCTGGAGACCATGCCCCTGCCTGCAGCCGCTAGAGGGGGGCGTCATCAGTCCTCCATTTGGGGGGATAGCTCTGCTGGTGGCCGTCGCAGCTGGGGTTCCCCATGTTGTCCAGAGGCACCACCACCTCATCTGGGTTCGAGTTTTTGTTCAGTTCCACCACGCGCGGCACCACCGAGGACCAGCGATCTGCAGTGAGCATGGCGGAAGCGAGCGTTGGGAGAGCGCACGTGCATTTAAGGGGCGCCTACTGTGTACCAGGCCCTCCACAGCGATCTGCCGTTTCACAAAGGTGGAATCTGGGCTCAGAGAGGTCAAGGGGCTTGCCCAGGAGCACACAGGAGTCAATGGGACAAGCAGAATTCACGCCGGGTCAGAAAGACTGAGCACCCACATTCTCCCCACTGCGTCTCATGCACTTAGCGTCGTGGAAGTGAGGTGCCCCAGGCATCCACAAGCAGCAAAGGAAACTCAGCGGACGGCTCATCCGACCCTCCCATTCCACAGATGTGAACACTGAGTCTCAGAAAGGGGGCAGGACCACACAAGGCCACTTCGTGATGAGATCGGCCCAGGGCTCCCCCTCTGCCCCCCAGCTCCCCCCAGTCCTTCCACTCACCCCTCCGGAGGCGGCCCACTGTGTGCGAGAAGCCGTAGTACTGGTAGCTCTCGTTCTTGCCAGGGTCCTCGTTAATGATGCCCAAGTTCTGGTTCCAGTGAGACCAGTTCACCTCGTCCACCCTGGCGGGGCCCCGGCAAAGGAAGGTCAGGGGGCGCTCCCACCGAGACGGCCCCCTCCCCACCCCAGCCAGCCTCCCTGCTCCAGCCTCCCAGCATACCCTCCTCGTTTTTATCCCGGTGAGATATATAGAACATAAAATTTGCCATTTTAACCATTTTTAAGTATACAATTCAGTGTATTAAAAATATATTCCCAAGGTTGCACAACCATCACCACTCTAATCCCAAAACTTTTTTATCACCCCAAACAGAAATTATGTACCCCACTCCCCCCTCTGCCAGCCCCTGGTCACCTCTATTTTACTTTCCACCTCTATGACTTTACTATTCTGGTCATTCCATGTAAGTGGAATCAGAGCACGTGGCCTTTTGGGTCTGGTGGCTTTCCCTGAGCATAACGTTTTTGAGGTTTGTCCACGTTGCAGCAGGTGTCAGGACTGCGTTCCTTTTCATGGCTGAGTAATATTCCGTTGTGTGGACAGACCACCTCAGGCTTAGCCACACATCTGCAAGTGGACACCCTCCTTCCTAGCACTCTCACCTCTTATTTTGGGGGACACCCATGGAAAGGTTACAGCTTCTCAAGCCCAAATTGGCTCGATGTAATTTTTCCTTTTTAAAATTATTTTTGTTTTTTTTATTCAACCTCCATTTCTTGAGCAATTGCTATGTGTCAGGACCCAGCAAGGAAGATACTCTCGCTGTTCCCATTTTACAGACGCCCCGCCTCACCTGAAGCACCACCTGCGGTCTGGGGTGCCGTCCGAGCTCTTGCCCACAGTCACCATTTCGCCAGAGCGGAAGGCCTTCCTCAGGAACACGGGGAAGGAGCGCTCGATGTCCAGGATGGTGGTGGCCCACTGTGGGGACGGAGGGGGGCAGGCCTTGGGTGAGCCTCTCCCAGCCCGAGCCCACTGCCCTAATGGCAGAGATGACGCAACAGGCCGGGGCGGGCAGAGAAATAGGCTTTCCAGCTCCCACTGACCCTGGAAACAGTTATAAACTCGAATACAGGGGCCCAGCAGAAAAAGCGAGTTAAGCAGGATCAGGTGCAGAAAGGCCGCAGCCCAAGGCCCATAACTCATGCACAGCAGTGGCCACTCTGTCAGGAGTCACTATGGAGGGTTAGGGACTGGGGCAAACCAGGGAGCGCAGCCCTGTGAAAAGGGGGCAGCCGCCTCCCATCCACCAGAGCACTGCCAGGCAGTGGGCCCACCTTGCCAGGCTTCCAACTTTTCAGAAAAGGCCAAAACCTGGATTTTTATATGAAATCTCTTAATTTTAAATTTTTGCCTTCAATTCCTAAAAATGGTGATACAGAAAAAAATAAATCCAGTCCACAGGCTGCCAGTGTGCGTCCTATGAGTTACACCCAGTGGGGAAACTGAGGTCTGGGTGAGTAAGCAGCGTGGACAAAGATTCAGAGCAGGTCTGGATGCTTCCCGGGGACCAGACTTGGAAGGATGACCTCGGGGTTTCTTCTTCTCACTGGGCCATTTCCTCCAAATGCACTGAGCCAAGGTACACATGGGTGCTGTGTGCCCGGGCCTCGGAAAGTCACTGTTTATTGTGAAAACCCAGGTCCACTAACTGTGGGTGGCCCAGCCAGGCTGCGACCCCCAGGGCCTCTGCTTCCTGCAGGAGCAGAGCAGCAGCCCCACCCCGTGCCCATGAGGCCCCTGTCCACACTGTTTTCTACAAGACAGAGGATGCCCAGGGCAGTGGAACCGGGTAGCCGCCCCGGGCTCAGCGTGGCCCCCTCCCTGCTGCAATGCCGAGGGGCTCTGCGCATTTCCTGCGCCCTCAGAGCTCACTCGGTGGTGCCGGGGGAGGCTGGCTCTGTCCTGTGAGCTGGACCACAAGGTGGGTCCGAGACCAGGCAGGAAACGACTGGAAACTCAGGAAGTGGCTCTGGGAAGCAGGCAGCAGCCTTGGATGCCCATTTTACAGACAGGGAAGTAGAGGCAGGAGACGCTAGTTTGCCCAGAGCGGGAGGCGGGGGAGGCGGGGTGGGTGCAGCATGCCCACCTTGGAAGGGGCGGGGACGGGAGCCCGGGCCTCACCTGCAGCTTCCAGATGTGCTTGCTCTCCTTGGAGACCTGGCCGACCGTCTCCCCCATGAGGGCGATGAGCATGTTCAGCAGCAGCACGAAGGTGAGGATGATGTAGGTGACCAGCAGGATGATGAACACCGCGGGGTACTTGGTGCTGCTCAGCATCTCCAGGTCGCCCATGCCGATGGTCAGCTTGAAGAGGTCCAGGAGGAAGGTGCTGAAGGTGTCGCTGTCGCGGCACGAGGGGTAGGTGGGCACCGTGCAGTTGGCGCGGCCCTCGCTGCACTCCTTCATGTTGGCGCACGGGTTCAGCAGGGACACCAGGGCTGTGGGGGGGACGGGGTGGCACTGGCTGAGAGCGAGGCGCAAGCTGAGAGGTGGGGAGAATCGTTCCTATTTGATGGAGGGGAAAGCTGAGGCTGGGCGGCAGGAAAGCGGGGGCCCGAGGCTACGCACGCAGCATGTGGGCCAAGCCGAGGGTCAAACCTGGGCCTCCCTGAATCCAAACCCATTGCTCTTTCCTCAAACTCTTGCTTAAAAAAAAAAAAAAACAGGTTCCCAGGATCGAATCAGGTGATTTTCAACTTGGGGCAATTTCCCTCCCAGGGGACGTCTGGCAATGTCTTGAGATATGTTTGGTTTTCACAATTGGAGGGATTGCTACTGGCATCGACTCGGCAGAAGCCAGGGATCCGGCTAAACACCCGCCACGCACAGGCCAGCCCGCAACAGAGAATTTCCGACGTCCACGGCACCAAGGCCGAGGAGCCTTAGTCTGGCCTGTTGCTCCCGGAGGCCTCGGGAGCCCGCACTGCCCGCGTTCCGGGGCAGACTCTCTCGATGCTCGTCTCCTGGCCCGCACCAGCTCCCGGGGGAAGGGGAGGAGCTGAAACCGGGTGCTAGTCCTGGCTGTCCCAGCGGCCCCGCTCCCTAAGGCCCTTACCCCCCCAGACACCCCAAACGGACTGTGGTGCTCCCTCCCCACTAAGCCCAGAGGAGGCTTCAGAGTCCTTTTCAACACAGCTTGGCGGCAACAGCTGCCCCTTCCCATCCAGGGCAGGGAGCAGGAGGGACTGAGGGAGCACAGACTGTCCCGGGGCCTTCAACCTGCAGTCACGGCGGTAAGGTTTCAGCTCATGCTAACGCTATTTTAGGTGGCTTCTCTTGCAGCCATAGCTAATATGCCCATTTTACCATTTCCTAGCTTTTGAAGTTGGGCGAGTTTTTGAAACTTTCTAAGTCTCGGGGCCTTATCTGTAAAAGGAGGTAACACAGGCGCTTACCTTACGGACTTGGGGGAATTACGGGGCAGGGATGGGAAAGGACTGAGCGCCGGGCCTGGCCCGCGGTGAGAGCCCAGCAGACGCTGGTCAGCCTCCCCCCACATCACGGCCGCTGTTCTAGCCCCCAAGCCCCTCCTTCCAGCCGCACCCCGGGCACCCAGAGCTCACCTGACGCGTAGCCGATCATGAAAAGCAAGTAGACCAGCAGGAAGCGGAACAGGTCTTTGAAGAGTATCTAGAAGCCCCAGCGGGATGATGGAGGCAGGGGTGAGACACACGGTTGTCACCTTCCCAGCGCCTCCATCCCCAATCCTCTTTCCAAGGCACCGTGTCCTCCCGATGCCCGGGCCCTGCTGCTGCCCCCACCGTGCCCCACGTTCTCAGGTCCACGGGAACAGCTGTCTGCACATGTAAGACCCGTACGTGGCGTGTGTGGCCCCCTCCAGGGCACACAGTTCGGAGGGTCCCCCTGTCCGTACCTTCTGGATCATGATGCTGTAGGTCCCTGTTAGTTTCAGCCCGCGTGTGAAGTAAAGGGCATTCATCCAGCCCAGAACCAAGGCAAAGACCATGACGGCCAGGTAAGCCTCGATCCCCGCCAGGTAGAGGGCCGCCGAGACAATCACCAGCACGGAGTAGATGAAGCTGCAGGCAGCAGAGACCACGAGAGGGGCCAGAGGGGAGAAGGGACAGTGAGGCCCTGAAGGGGGAGACAGGCCTAAGCCCTCCAGGGTACCAAGACATCCCGATACCCTCCAGAAACCCAGAAGGTAAACAAAGTGGGTTCCCTGGGTTCCTCAGCATTCTGTTAACCAGACTGTTCAATTGATAATTACTGTGTGTGTAACGCCCTAAGGCCCTGCAAGATCCCAGAGTGATGCCCTCAGGAACTGCTACAGAAAGAGTCAGTGGTGTTCGGTGGAGATTCTGTGATAAAGTGAATTTCACTGCCCTCTAACTCTAAGGGAAAAGACCAGCACCCACACAGTGACTAATGCTGTGCCCGAGGCAGACATCATTAATCAATCACAGTGCTCTTTCCCACTAGACACGGCCTCAAGATTCTTCTCCACATCGTGTGCCAGGCAGACATTAGCAATCAATCGCCAGTGTAAGAGGTTAAATTATTTCTATCCATGGTGTATATGGTTACTCTCTAACAACCAGAATCTTGCTTTAATCAGAAGACCCTACTGCTCCACAATGATTGGCCATGTCCTGACTTCGGGCTGCAGATGTCCAAGCTGGGAGAACTCGCTCCTGATAAAGTCACCCCCTCACCCCCATCTGGATGATATCCCGGCCCAGCCCCACCTTCCTCACCCAGGAGCTGCCAGCCTGGGCCCTCCACTCACTAGAGTAGCTGGAAGGAGCCATCGATGAAGAGAGAATTCACTCCAGGGCATTTCTTCATGAACAAGTCTTTGATCTGGAGGCGGAGGAGGCAGGTGAGAGGGGTGGAGCCTGCAGGAGTGCAGAGGGGACCAGAGGGGGGAGAGAGGAAGGGAGAGAAGAGAGGGAGGTGGACTGATGTACAGAGAAAAGACGGCGGACCCGTTCCTGTTGGGAAGCAGGAAAGAGCAGAAAGGGCGAGTACAGGGCTGGGGAAGGAGAGGAAAGCAGGGGAGGGCCAAGCTAAAGGAGGGAGGGGGAGAGGGGAGCTGGAAGGGGAGGTGGAGGAAGGGCAGGGCGGGTGGGTCTGGGGGTGTCGCTCACGTTGGTGAAAAAGAACAGGACCCCGGTAAAGAGCGTGATGATCTCGCCGGCCAGCCTCAGGTAGTCCACCGTGGTGCGGTATGGGTATGGCGGCTAGGGGGCAGGGGACACGCAGGTCCTCACCCAGCCCCTCCAACACCTGGCCCCAGATCCAGGTGTTCCCTCAAGGTCCCCAGCATCTGACCCCCGGGAGCCTCCTCCCTCCTCCCCGCCCTGGGTGCTAGGAAGGCACCTCCCCATCCCGTTCCTGAGCCTCCTCTAGTTCCTCCCACAGCTGACTCAGGGGGACACAGCTGTGCCCCAGCTCCTGCCCCGCTCACGGTCACTCACGGTGCCCTCCAGCGGCTGGTAGTAGGCGGTCAGGGTGAAGATGACCATGGCACATAGATAGGAGACCACGTTGATGTAGAAAGAGACAGCCCCGAACTTGCGCCACTTGTCCCGCAGCAGCTCGTTGATGGGCTCCACGGCCAGCATCTCGTGGCGGTTCTATGGGAGGCAGGGTGGTCGGGGGCCACCCTCCTGGTGGACAGGCTGCCTCCATACGCTTTCCCCTACCCTCGACCCCAAGAGCACTCTCTCCTCCTAACCCATCTTCAGCGACACTCAAGGATTCACAGAACCAGAATCAGCAGAACCAGAATTCCTGGGCTCGGCATTCGAGGCTCTGCGCAGCTCTGCCCCAACTTACCTTTCCAGCCTATTCTAGACTCATAGAACCCAGAGCTGGAAAGCTACTCTCATGGTCCCCAAACTCCAATCTGTGGACGGTACCGAGCTGCTGGCAGCAAAATCACCTCTGCAGCTTGCCAAAAATAAAAACCCCTGGGCTTCTGACCTCAGACATTCTAATTCAGGAAGCAAGATTGGAAAATTTAGCCCAAGGATGATAAATACTAACCAGTTTCTCAATTACGAACCCAGGGCAGACATCAATGATCGAGTCCTGCACAACAGTTCTCTATACAGTTCCCCAGGCAGAAATTGCCCATCCGAGTTCGCACCAGAGATGCTAAACCTCCCACCAGCCCTGATCGAAATCAAGTCAGTCAGTAATTTCAAGATGAGGGGAGTAAGCTCTGGCAAGAGAGGGCATCTGTCCAAGCTGGGTGGAGCGAGGGCTGGAAGGGGGACCTTCTGCACCCAGGCCCCAGCACTTTCTGCCCTGTTTGTACAGCATCCTGTCCCTCTAATGACTTGAGTTTCTTTATGACCAGGGATCTGTGCAACAATTTAACCACGAAGATGCTATTGCAGTATTTTTCCTGGTAGTTAAAGGCAGAAACAAACCCAAACGACCGAGGATGGAGGAATGGTTCATTAGAATGTGGTACATTTACACGCAGCAATGATGTTGCAGAAGACTGTTTAATGGTGCAGAACGATATTCGCAAACTACCTCTAAGTGGGGAAAAAGAGCTTTCAAACTTCATAGAGCATCTACTAATGATAAGAGCCGACACGTAATGTTTACTCTGTGCCAGGCTGTTCTAAAATTAACTCATTTGGTCGTCCCAACAGCCCTATGAGATAAGCACTGTTCTTATCCTCAGTCTCAGAGAGGCTGAGTCCCTTGTCCTGAGTCACACAGCACGTCAGTTACAGAGCCAGAATCCTCACTGGGTCCTGCCTGTCCCTGAAGCCCCACCCTTGTAATCCCCGCATCCTACCCGCCCCATGCCAGGTGTCATTCTGGGCATTTAGCCGGCACCTTCTTTTGCACTCAGCCCCAGGGTTACCTTCCGGGGTCCCAGCCACACCCCTCCTCCCCCGGGCCCTGCCCCCTGGGCAGGCACCCACCTCGATCTTGCTGTTGTACACCAGGATCTCCAGCACCGAGGCCTCTTCCCCACACGTGTCCAGGGAGGAGAGGTCATAGAGCGAGGAATAAACGGGTCCGTAGGCCCAGTCCTTGAACTTGCGGGACAAGTGTCTGGTGTCTTCATCCGTCACCTCCCGCCGGATAATGTGCTGAAAGACCTGCATGGGGGTTCAGGGGAGGGGCACTACTGGGAAGATCCCGGGGGCCTGGCACAGCCCAGCAAATGGCCCTCCCCAGGGAGCAGGATGGGGGGAGGAAAGTGTTTACTGAGCACGCGCTCTGTGCCCGACCCTTTCCTCACATCACCTTAATTCTTACCCTTACTGTCTTGGTTTACAGATGAGCAAAGGAAGGCTCAGGGAAAAGACAGGTGCTCTCTGAGGCCACGCAAGCTCAGCCGAAGCCAGACTGAACCTAGGCTAGCCTTAAAAATCTGAGTGTAATGAATACCATCTTTATGTAATTAAACAGGAATTAATCAATCTTGTTACTCTGTTAATCCTAGTAATAATTATCGTACCAGCCCTTCCTGTTACCACTCCTACTCTCACTGGCTTACACAGAGGGAAACTGAGGAATAGACAGGGGTGGGAGTTGCCCAAGGCCACGCAGTGTAGTAGGACAGAGCCAGAATCAAGCCTGGCCTTTTGCACCACCTCAACTCTGGGATAAATTGCAATTGTAGTAATTTTTGCTATATTTTTAATACAGTAATAATGGCCCCTATGTTTTATTGAGCACTTACTACACATCCCAGGCTCTGTACTAAAAGCTTTAAACAGATCGCCTCATCTAGTTGACAGAACAACACTATACTACAAGGCATTGTTCCTACCCCCATTTTACAGATGAGGAAACTAAGGCACAGGCAGGAGAGGTGCGATCCCTGAGGTCACACACTGGGAAGCGGCAGAGCCAGGCCTTGGACCCAGGCACTCCTGACGCTAGAGAGCTCCAGGTTTGTTTATCAACCAGAGAAACAGTAGCCCCCAGGGCACAATTTGGCACTGTCTGGTGACACTTTTGGTGATCACAGTGGTTGAGTAGGCATCGAGTAGGTTAAGGTCAGGGATGCAGCTCAACATCCTACAATGCGCAGAACAGTCCCACGCCCCAGAACCATTCAGCCCCAAATGTCAATAGTGCCGAGGCTGAAAAATCCTGCTCTAGGCCCCGTGCCGTGGGGCCACTCAGCGGGTGAGGGGCTGAGCCGGGACCCAGCAGTGGGGCACTGCGGGCTGGAGCCCTGGGACTCAGGTTTCTATCAGTGGCTTGTCCTGCCTGGTGGGAGTGGGGTGGTGAGCATCCAGTGGGGTGGGATAAGCAGAGAGGCTCTGGGATGAAGCTGAGTAGTTAAGCTGGACAATAGGGAGCCATAGCAGGGTCTTGAGCTGGGACATCTGCACACTGGGGTTGGCATGATGAGAGAGGATTATGCATATTAATAATAATGAATGCCAGCAGCAGCCCCTCCTGTGTGCGCGTGTGTGTGTGCAGGGGAACAGGAGGGGGGGCCACCTGTGCCCCCAGGCCCTGCACTCACCCCAATCTTGCCCGTCTTGGCGGCCATCATGAGGGGTGAGAGGCCATCGTTGTTCAGCACAGCCTCCAGGTTGCTGTCGGGGAAGAGGCGGGCACACTTGAGCAGCAGGAGGTCGTACATCTTGGTGACGAATTTGGTGTTCTCGCGGGTGTTGTCGGCGATGGCCACCAGGGCGTGCAGCACCGTGTTGCCCCGGGAGTCCTGCCGCCGCATGTCCGCCTTCTTATGGGGGTTCTCCGTCAGGTAGTTGACGATGTGGGGCTGGTTGGTGCAGGCAGCCAGCGACAGGGGCAGCTCACCTGGGCACCAGGGTGGATGGGGGGGGCGGTGAAGGGGGTGCAGGGGGGATTTTGCCTGCAGCTGTTCAGGGGACAGACACAGGGACACTGGGCACAGCACCAACAGTCAGTGGGAATCTGTCCTGTGGCAACCTCTCATGTCTGTGTGTGATGCTGGGAAGACGGGGTATGGCCGTTTGGGGGTGTGGCCATGCAATTTGGAGACGGTGAGGGACTTTGTCCCTGGGTCCCACATAACACAAGCCTTTAAGCAAGAGTGATACTCAGAACCTCTCACTGGTCCAACCGGTCGGGGGGTGATGAAGTCTGGGCCCCGAAATCTGACCACTGGTCCCAGCATACGTTGGACTATAGGATACATGTGAAAGGTATGGGGTGCTGACGCCCACCATGATCCCCATTGTACAGATGGGGAAGCCGAGGCTCAGGGAACTGAGGCGGCGCTCTACCCCTCAAAGGCAAGGACTCAATGATCAAAACCAACACATGGCCTGTGTATAGGGCGCCTCTGAGCCGTGGGTGTTTGGGGAGAGGTCAGGCTGTGGAGACTATCATGTACCTCCCAGCCCCCACCCAGCCTCCTCACCGAAGTAGAAGTAGCCTCCCTCATCCTTGGGCTGGAAGAAGCGCCCCCGGGCCTGGGCGTGGACATCGGCTCCCTGGGCCACGAGGAGCTCCACGTAGTGTTTGCAGCGACGCTCGATGGCAATGTGCAGGGCGGTCTGACCTGGAGAGGAACGGGGGACAGTCACCCAGGGCTCCGGCACAGCAGAGACCAGACCTGTCTTGGAGAGGGAGGGGTGCAGAGTGTGGAAATCGGGTCGGGGCTGCAGGCCACAGCCTTGGCTGGCTGCACCCAAGGGAAGCGATGGACCTTCGGACAGACGTCCCCTGGATGTGGCACCTCAGATGCACAAAGTCCTAGATCTCGTGCAAGCAGAATTTTAGACTCAAAGGACATACAACATCTAGGGTCCCAGATATGGGAAACTTTCAGGCTCATGAGAGGCTTTAATTCTAGAGGAAACAAGGGCATCGTGGTCTCACAGAATTCTGGACTCGGGATACAGAATTCACGGAATTTGAATCCTCACATCCAGGAATCTGAAAGGTCAAGCCTGAGTCACAGAGTCTCAGAATTTAGAGCCAGGAGCTGGGACTCGCGACACTTTTGCCTCTTAGAGCTGTTGGCTCATCGAACATTTATCGTAGAGCCTCAGTGTGTCCGGAACCACAGCATCTTAGGTCCAGAATTCCAAGTTCAGGGGCCACTAGGCTCAGGCTCAGTGCTTCGCAGAACCTTGGCACCTTTGATTCCGAAATGCAGGATATCAGAGCTCATTCATTCATTCATTCATTCAACAATCGGTTTCTAGGTACATGCTGGCACTTGGGGCCCAGTCTGAAGCTCTTGGAGGTCAGACAAGTGGGGATGGTGCCCCACCCCCGTGTCACTCCCACCCCGCCCAGGGCCCCACCTCGGTAGTAGATGTCTCGGAAGGGCGAGTTGATGAACTCGCGCATGTTGCCGGTGCGCTCAGCGATGTCCAGAAGCAAGGGGATGGTGTCATTACGGCCGTTGTTCAAGTTCAGCAGGGCCTTGGGCAGGCAGGTCTTCCCAGTGGACGGCTCTGGGGGGACAGATGTACAGCATGAGGGGTGCTGGGCCTGTGGCCCAGAACTGCTGGCAGCAAGGAACCAGGCACTGGGCAGGGGGCCAGAGTTCCTGCCTCGGTCGTGCCTCCTGAGGCTGTTCCCTATCTGCCCCCCTATGGAGCTGAGGGGAGTCAAATAAACTCAGAGGGGCTGAAGAGAGATTGGTATTTACCAAAACAGATTTGGAGGGAATTTTTTAAATCAGATAGATGGGGGAAATGCTGGGTTAAGCACAGCCAACCATATTTCTTTACTACAGGATTTCTCAGAGCCTTTAAGATGCTAATGAGGGCTATGAAACTCTAAAAGCCAGACACAGCAGCCTTTGCGCATCTATTTGAACATAAATTACTTTCCCACGAATCACTTACACTAGAGGGGAGCAGAAGAGGTGCAGGGTTCCCCAAAGTGTGGACAGTTTGCCATAGTGGATGTGAATTACCTTAGGAGGGAAGGGAGAGGACTTTGCGGGTTCCACAGATTCAGCAATAACAACACCATAAGCGAGGTTTCATCCCATTGTCAAATCTCCCTCATGAAGTCAGTCTCTGGTACTAATGGGTCCTTAACACCTGCCACTAACACTTGCTAATGTCCCTTTGCAATTTTCTTTCCCGTGTATTAATTTTTATGGTTATGAGTTGATTTATAGCTTAAAAGAGTCCATGAAAAGAGAGCTACCCTGTGAATCAGGCACACGGCAAAATTGTGCCCGGGGCTCGGGAACAGCCCGATGCAGGAATGGGATCGGGGGTGGGAGATGCAGGTGGGGATTAGGTGCCCATTCTGGAACCAGGAGCCTTAGGGTTCCCATCTGGCTTTGCCCCCAACTTCTGTGCAAACTTTCCTCCACTTCAGTTTCCTTTCTAGCTAAATTGAGGCCACACAGGAAAATCGACAGATGTCTGTGGATGAACCCAGCACCAGGCAGATAGGAATCCTCAATAAATATTACTGCTGCAGTTTTATCCCGAGGGAGGTGCTTAGGAACCTCGCCCTGGATGCCAGGAATCAGTGGCAAGAACGTGAAAGACTCACAGGGGCCTGAATTCCAGTCCCAGCGCCCCCAGGAGTGAGGTTACTTGGACAAGTCTCATTCTGAGCTGAGATTTGCCCAGAGTCAACACCAGGTAACTATTTCTTTCTTTTTCTTTTTTTTAAATATATTATTGATTTCAGAGAGAAGAAGGGAGAGAGAGAGAGAGAGAGAAACATCAATGATGAGAGAGTCATTGATCGGCTGCCTCCTGCAGGCCCCCTGCTAGGGATCGAGCCCGCAACCCGGGCCTGTGCCCTGACCGGGAATCGAACCTTGATCTCCTGGATCCTAGGTCACTGTTCAACCGCTGAGCCACGCTGGCTCAGGTAACTATTTCTTGAATGAATAACAGACTCCAGTTCCCCATCTGCATAAGTGGGGGAGGGGCTGCCCCAATGCTGGCCAAGGCCCCTGCGAATTCTGTCCAGACCCGTCCACACTCAGTTCTAACCTCGAGGTGGCCACAGTCCATTTGCTAATTGTTTTCTAATTGTCAGGCGATTCACAACCCTCCATGCTGACCTCATCATCTGCGAGCAACCTGAGGACAGGGCCACGCACGTCTGCTTCGCTCAGCACTGTTCACCGCGTGCCGAATGCAGCACCTCACACATGGTAGGTGAGCAGTAAATTAGCAAACGTTCAGTGACAGGCAAGCTGGGGCATCACAGGCAATTCCAAACCACAGGAAACCTGAAGTGTGAGGCATGGAACTGGACCCTGGGTTTGGACTTCCACACCCCGGGACCTAGGCTATAGCGGGGTGGGGGGACTGCCAGCCTGGGTCCTTGGATGAGATGCCAAGAACAGTGCCCTACCCCGAAAAGGGAGGAACGCGCAGTTCCACGAGTTGACCGCCAGGTGGCGAGGTGGCTCCGCCCACAGGGCTGGGGAGCGGGCGCCCTAATTAAAGGTTGTCACACTTTGGTGGCGGTTGGAGGGGGCGCGGTCAAAGGGGAGCTCAGGAGCCTCCGGCTAGACCTAGGCTTTGTGGGGACTGAGGCTTGCACAACTTGGGGGTCTTGTTTATGAAAACAAACACACAATTATGAAGTCAAAATTAGGTCCAGAGCCTTAGAAGGGGCCAGAGCGAGGGGCCCTGAAGCGTAATGAATGGGCCTCACGGTAAGTGCCCCTCTATACATGCTCTATTCCCTACAATTTCAGGGACCCCCACCCCCAGCCTACTTAGAGTCCCCCACCCACGCTCATGCACAGACACGCTGGCCTGTGGGTTCCCGGCCTACGCTAAAGGCCCCCCCACTCAGGAGAAGCCAGAAAGAAGCCTTGGCAAGCCCTCCATGGTCCCCATTTCACAGGGGTTTGCTCTACCCCAAGGCTCCCCACTATTACCTAATGAACTCGTTTGCTTAATGAACTTGGGAAGGCAGGAGAGGCCATTTGGCCGGGCTTCTATGCGGGGATCTCCAGCGGGATTATCTGCACTGTGACTGAGACCCTCTGAGGGCAGATGGCAGCCCCCATCCTGCCACAACTCTAAGCATGTGCCCCAAACGAGGCGACATCATCTGGTCGGCACCATGAATGATTATTTTTTATAAATGTAGTCATTTATAAATCTTAAATTTTTGCATTTCTGACAGACGCAATGACACTCCACTGTATTGTTTTGGCGTCCAGAGAATCAGGAAGATAAAGGTATATGTAAAAAAATATAGCGAAGGTTCGGTCACTCTCCTCTGGCACTTAATTTATTTAAAGTGTCTGAGACTCAAAAAATGGCCCCTTCTGACCTCCGGGAAGCTTCAACAGCCCCAAGCTGTAGGCCATGGCCCACCTTCCTGAGACAGACCCTCCTTTGTAGCAGGTAACACAATTCTTGACATTTTATACCGATTGGTGGGATCGCTGGGCCAGGGAATAGCGGCTTGCCTGGTACTGGGCACATAGCAGGTGGCTGACTTGGGTGGAGGGGCTCACAGGCCATCTTCCTGGATTTACAGGGAAGGCCTGGAGCAGCAGAGCGAGATGGCGCCCTGAGGTTTTGGAGCCTGGACAAGACTGGGGGGCGAGCTCTTTGGGCTGGGGGAGTCCTGAGGCAGGGATGACTGGGCCTTCAGCCTGGGGAGGGAAGCTGGGTGGGTGGGGCAGAGACTGGTCATGCCCTGCCCCACCCCAGAGCTCCCCTCAGAAGCAGCAGGGGCTCCCAGCACTTTGGAATTCTCCCTGCTCAGAGGCCAGGACTATGCCATTATCACTCCCCAGTTTACAGATGAGGAAACTGAGGTTCAGGGAGGCCACACATCCCTTTAGTGATGGAGGGGAGATTTGAACCCAGGTAGGTGGACTCTGTTTACCTCCTATGCTGACCTTTTGATTTTAAAAAGCTGAATAAATGAAGGAATAAAGATAGCAAAGGCCCAGAGAAGTAATATGGTGAAGGGCACACAGGACCAGACGCCCTGTCCAGTGCTCTTTCCAGGCAGTGCAGCCCGCTGACCCAGGGGAAGATGCTAAGGGGAAAGGGGGCCCCCTAGGCCAGGCCTCCCCCCATTTCTGGCTGGCCTGCCCGACACCCCCACCCGGGTGGCTCACCCCGGAACTCCTCGTCAGTCAAGCGCTTCTTGTGGGTCAGCAGGTAGGGGAGCAGCCCGTCCAGGTCGGCAGTAGAGCCCCGGGACACGATGTCGAAGAGGATGGGCCGGTTGAAGACTTTGAGGATGGGGGGCGGCTGGGGTGCAGGAGCTTTGGGGCTCTGCGGCTGCTTCCTAGAGTGGGGAAGGCAGGGTGATGGGAGGGCTTGTCCCCCGTCCACCCCACCATCCCTGGGGGGGGGCAGCAAGAGCCCCAGGGACAGACCAGACTGAGAGGGGAGGGACAGCTGGAGACACAAAGGAATGTTTTATCCAACACACTCTACCCAGTACCTACTATGTTTTGGGTGGAGAAAGACAGAAACACACAAGCCTGCCTATCCATCTGTCCATCCATCCATCCTTCCTTCTATGTCATTGACTGAATACTTCCTAAGCCAAACGGAGACTGAAGGAGACAAAGACAGTGAGAAAATAGAGGAACACCAGACTAAAAGAAAAGCAGCTCATTCATTTATTCAAGCCCTCCCTCATTAGCTTACTCATTCAATGAACATTTGAGACAAATGAGGCCGCGCACATAGGTGCCTCGTTTGAGGCCCACCACGCAGTAAATATTAGCTAATACTACTGTTATTATTTAGCGCCTGGTGCATACAGAGGCGCAGTAAGAAAGGCAGGCAGAGACTTGGAGGGAGAAGAGGAGGGAGGAGGGGAGCAGACCAGACCGGGAGGGGAGACCGAGGCCTGGGCAGGCTGTGGGCAGTGGCAGTGGGCAGTGGCCATGGGGCAGGGAGAGTCCTGGCCGGACAGCCCTCCGGTGGTGGGTGGCAGGGAAGGGGAAGGAGATGTTCTTCTGATGATGGGGCACAGAGACTAGCACAGCCTCTCATGGCACCTGTGCAGCCCCCATTTTATCTGCTCCTGAACTTTGGCCTTTGAGCCCAAATATGAAATGGAAAAAACACCCTTGCCCCCAGACCTTACTGAGAGGGGTGTCTAAGGATTTTCATGGGTGGAAGGCTGGACAATAGATGACAGATGAATGGGTGTGTAGATAGATATTTGAGTAAGTGCTGATGGACAGGTGGACTGGATAAATGGATGGACAGGCAGAAAGATGGGTAGCTGGGTGAATGGGTGAGCAGCTGACGAAGGAAAGAGTCAAGGAAAGAAAGCGGCTGGTTTCCAAGTGAAGGTCATTCAGGGCACATTAGAAGCAGCAGGGTCCAGACCTAGGAAGGAACTGCAGGAGCAGAGGCCCCACTCCCCCCACCAATTGCCAAAAGCTTGGGGAACTCCCTGGACTTCCTAAAGGACCGGGAATGAGGGCTCAGCCTCCTGAGGCAGTGGCTCTGCAGGTGACAGACACCAGGGGCATGCTGCAAACAGAACCCTGGGAGCCCAGGTTTGCAGAATGCCACACCAACCACAGGGAGACGCCAGGCTAATGCCCAGGAATGGAGGTGACACTTGGAGAAGACCTAGGAGGGGCAGCTGGGGGAGAGTGTCAGCAGAAGGTAGACGGATGGACGGATGGATGGATGGACGGACAGATGAGAAAATGAATGAAAACATGAATGAGTGAATGAACAAATGAGTGGACAGATAGTTGGGTAAATGAGTTGATGAAAGGAAGGGAGGGAGGGAAGGAGGGAGGAAGGAAGGAAGGAGGGGAGAGGAAAATTAGAAAAATATTAGAAATGAAATGAATGGATTATGAATATAGTTCGACAGATAACTGACCGGTTGGATGAACAGAAGCAGCGGGGAGATGAGACAATGAAAGTGGATGGATGAGTGAGCAGTGATGGACGGAAGGGGGACTGTATGAGTGGGGGGCTGGGCAAGGAGGTGACAGACAAATAGACGGGTAAACAGATATCAGAATCAGGAGGGACAGATGGACTGGACAAGTGGATGGACATGTGAGAAGACAGGTGGCTGGGTGAATGAGTGAGGAGGGACGGATGAGTGAATGGACGGATGGATGGACGGACAGACAAGTATGTGGAGGGATGGACGGGGGGGGGGGGGTGGTGGATTCAGTCAGAGATGGAGACCACCAGCCAGGCACCGGCGATACTCACTCCAAGACCTTCCTCCTCCACCGTTTGTTGTCGCTGGGGTGGTGGCGATAGGTGCCGTAGTCAAAGAGCGAATCCATGGGGGCCTTCTTGGGCCCCGGCACCACCGAGGACTCGTACAGGGTGGACTCCAGCAGGTCAATGGGGTTGGGCACCCCCTTGCGGAAGGCGCCCTGGAACTTCATGCGCAGGTTTGGTCGCCCATCGCCCGAGCCCGCGGCAGGGCGACCAGCGTCGGGCGGCGAGGGCAAGGGGGACCCGTCCTCTCCCTCAAACAGGTTGGCCAGCGACGACAGGGGGAAGGCCTCGCCACCCGGGGTGCCGCTCTCGTCCCCGGGGGGCTCGGCCGCCTCCCCGGGCCCCGGGCGGGGGCCTTCGCCGGGGTCTGCCATGCTGACCCGACCCGCAGCTGGGCCTGCAGGGGAGCAGGAGAGTCAGGCCAGAGCGGGGCTCAGGAAGCCCCCTCCCACGTGGGCAAACAGCCGCTTCAAAGCCACCCTTGTAATGACAGGGGTGCGGGGCGGCCACTCCCAGATGTGGTTGGCAGCCGCCCCGGGCAGGAGCTGCAACAGGAGCCTCTTTCAGGGACCTGGAAGCGGGAGTCGCCGCGGGTCCGGCTGCCCTGGGTGGGAGCTGGAGGAGGAAGGGCTCAGGGACACCCTGGGACCCCAACCCCGGAGCTGAGGCTTACTCCTGACCAACCCTGCCCGCTTTGAGCCCCACAGAGCAGGCTGCGAGCCAGGCTCCGCACTCAGCAACGGCGTGACCATGGACAAGGCCACATTCCACAGCCTTGGTTTTGTCACCTGCAAAATGGGGACGTCCAGGCGCAGTGCCTGACGCAACCATGAACCCCGTGCTGCGGGCACAGGAGGTGCTCAGGAAATCCCTGGGAGCCCACTGTGTCCTCAGCACGAGCCCAGGCGTCCTCGATTTCCTCGCCCGGCACCATCATTCTGACCCCCACTTTCCAGGATTGGAAGCAAGGTTCCGAGGCTGCAGCTGATCCCCGCCCCTCCCAGGGCCAAGTGCCGATCCCCCCCCCCCTCGCCTGGTTAACCCCCATCCCGCCCGTGTTCCCAGCTCAACTGGCCCTTCCTCTGGGAAGCCCTCCCTATGGACAAATGACCTTGTGACACAGGTATTATTGGTTCCCACTTCTCAGATGAGGAAACTGGAGCTTCAAGAGGGGAAGCCACACTCACAGATGCAGAGAACATTTTGGGAGTTGCCAGATGGGAGGGTGGGGGGACGGGGGGGGGCAAGGTGAAGGGATTGAGAGGTACAAATTGGTAGTTACAGAATAGTCATGGGGAATATAGTCAATATATTGTACAGCACGGGGAATATAGTCAATATTATTGAATGTTGTAACAACCATGTATGGTATTCGATGGGTACTAGTTCTATCGGGGTGATCATTTTGTAAGTTACATAAATGTCTAATCGCTGGGTTGTATACCTGAAACTAATATAATATTGTATGCCAACTGTAATTTAAAAATGAAAAGTTATTTTAAAAATATAAATAAACAAAAGAGGGGCCGTCACAGCTTAGAGGGAGAAGAGTTGGACTTGAACTCAGGTCTCTCTGGCTCCAAGTCCAACGTTTAGCCAGGAGCAAGAGCAGGGAGGGGCAAGGCCCTGCTGGCTGGCTGGCAGCCCCCTGCCCTTGGCAGCACTCCCCTGGGCAGACGGGGCTGGGCACCGAGGGCGAGTTTCCTGGAACTCCCACCATCCCACCCAGGCAGCAGGGAGATGTCTGAAAAGTCCTCTTTTCTGTCTCCCCTCCCGCCCAACACATTAGCAGAGAAGCAAATAAAGACTGGTTCCCACCTTGTTTGTTCTGCGGCTGCAAGGAGGAAAGCTTGGGCCAGAGACGCGGGGGACTGCCAGAGGCCTCTCTTGGGGGCACAGCGGGCACAGATGTCAGAGCTCCTGTCGGGGACTGGCCCCTCTCTGGGCACCAGTGTGGAAGGAGAGCGAGGACTTTAGAGTCATTCAGGTCTGGGCTCTAACCCCAGCCCTGCTATTTACCTATCACTTTAGCTACCTGAGCCTCGGTTTCCTCGCCTGTAAAGTGGGTACAATTGCAGGTTTTTCATAGGTGAGCTTAGGAAAACCACTTCCTCTCTCCAGGCCTCGGTTTTCCCCACATGTAAAACTGGGCGACCACGTCTCCTCCTAGAGTTCTTGGGAGATGCCAGTGACCTCAGGAATTTGAAGCACCCACTCAGCGCTGGCACCTAGTAGGACCTCAGGAGACAGTAGTTTCTGTTCCCCCGCCAGGTGGGAGAGGGAGACCTGGATCCTTGCCCCCTAGCGGCTGCTGCATGACTTTGGGCTTTGTTTTGCAGGAACAAACACCACATGCTGAGGCAGGAAGAAGTGTCTGTTGGGGATCTAAGCATTGAGGGGGGAATCAGACTCCCCCAGGAACAGCCCTGTCTGCTGTCAACACCCTCTTAATTACCGCACCCTGTCCCAAGGCAACCCTTCCCCCACTGGGGCAGGGCCCCATGGACACCCCTCTCTCAGGGAGTTCCCAAGGCCAGAGCAGGCAGCTACGAGGGTCCCTCCAACCCCCCACCATGCGAGCACCCCCTTCCCTAAGGAACCCCAACCAAGACAGCATCTGGGGTTTCTAGAGGCTCCACAGCTGCGGGTCTGAAGTCAGCCAGCCCCAGGTTCAAATCCCCTCCCAGCCACTCACTGGCTGCCCCATTGCCTTGGGCAAGGCACAGTGTCCATTATTAGCATTTTAATTATGACGAAATCATAATTATGAAATAAACCTCCAGCATTGTCCAGATTCTGTTGCTCTCACCCTGTGCCAGGCACCAGCCTACGTGCCTCCCAGGCGCATGCTCACTGGATCCTCACCACAACCCCAGTCCAGTGGCTCCCAGTGGGGCCCATTCTACTCCCCAGTGACACCTAGCAATGTCTGCGGACAATGCCACATGTGCAGGGAAGAGAGGGCTACTGGCATTTAGTGGGTCAAGGCCAGGAACGTTGTTAAACATCCTACAATGCAAAGACAGTCCCCACCACAAGGAATGATCCAGAACAAAAGGTCTACAGTGCTGAGGCTGCAGGTAGGCACTGCAGTAATTCCCGTTTTACGGAGAAGGAAACTGAGGCTCAGAGAAGTTAAGTGCCTGAGGCCACCGAGCAGGTTATCAAAACTGGGCAGCTGGCTGCAGAGCCCGGGCCTCCCTCCGTTGAATGGGAGCATCCAGGTGCCACACCGAGCCCTTCACAGTACCTTGTTTAAGTTGCAAAACAGCCCCGGGAGGTAAGGATTCTTGCTACAGCTCAGGCGAATCTCTCTGAGCCTCAGTTTCCCACCTGTAAAATGAGGGTTGCAATCAGTGTCTATCCCACGGGGCTGCTATGACATGAGGCAGGTTGGCTGTCCCTTGGGCACCTATCAGGTATTTGGAAACTGCTTTCATCATCATCATCACCATTAGGTCCCAGTTTCCCTGTCCTCCTCGACCCTCCCGTGCACACCCCGGGAGTAGTGCAGACTGGCGTTCACGGCCCGCGTTAAAACTCACCAAGACCCTTAAAGCCTCGCCCCCGGTTAATCCGCAGAGCCTGGCGAGCAAAGCCGGGCTACTGCTCCATTTTAGAGCTGAGGAAACTGAGGCTCTGAGAGGCCACCCAGGGAGCAAATGGCCTCCGGATCCCAACCCTGGATTCCTTCCACACCACACCATCCGGCATGTGTACACACCAATGCACACGCATACACACACGTGTACACACACACACACAGCCAACTCTGCTGCTCTGTGGCAGTTCCCTCCCCAAACACTACCCTGTTCTCTGTGGTCCGGGAAAGAGTTCACTCCCTGTTCTAATTTGCCCTGTGGGCTGTAATTACACATTCCAAACCCGTGCCAGACTCCGAGGGAAGGAGGGGTGCAGGCGGGGGAGAGGCTGCGAGTCCTCGTGGGCGCCCCCTCCGCCTGTGAATGTCCCGTATGCTTACTCGTGGCATCAGGGGCCCAACCGAGGACATTCGTGCATGAGCGTGAACATGCCCACACAGCGTCAGCACCGCGTTCATTTTAAGCAACAGATTTCAAATGTTTTTGTTGTAAGCATCCAAACGCTTTGTTTGAATATAAATACTAGATTGTCGTCCAGACACAGATGGTAGCTGTGGCAGGATGGACAGAAGGGGGGATCTGAATCTCAGAGCCTAAGGAGCAGGGTTAGAAGCCACTTACCTATTCATTCATTCCACAAATATTTATTGGGCACCTACTGTGTGCCAGGTACTGGGGACACAGATGTGAGGAAAACAGAGAGAAAGCCCTGCCCTCCTGGGGTTGACATTGTGGTGGGGAAACAGAGTACACAGCTAGACAAAGCAGGCCGCAGAGTCGGGTCGTGTTAAGTGCTGTGCAGACCAGGAGAGCTCAGGAGTGGCCGAGTTAAGGGGTCCTAAGCAGGGTGAGGAGACTCAGGCCTGAGCCAGGGTCCCCAAGCCTTCCTCTCCACCCTGGACAGAGGCTCCGGACTCTCTGGGCACAGGGCCATCTGAAAGGTCACACATTCTGCTCTGATGGCCCCTGAGGACTCACGGGGGCAGCCAAATCCACTCCTCACCCGGTGGGAGCGGGTGGAGCATGGAAAGAGCATGCATCTTGACGTCATACAGACCAGGGGGTGGCTCCCAGGCAGGCCCACCTCTCATTAGCTGGGCGAGCTCAAGCAAGTTTCTTGGCCTTTCTGAGTCTCGCGTTCCTCTTAACTGGGTTATTGCGAGAATTACGCGAGTTGAGTCAAACCCCTGGCACAGAGAAAGCCCTCAATAAACAGCAAAGTGCCATCTCTCTGAGAATCCTGAGCTCAACGGGAGGTGGGGGAGGTCTCCTGCTCCATCCCCCCCCCAACCCAGCAGGCCCGCAGAAGGTGGAAGCAGGGGCCCATCCTCACCTCCTCCGTACCCCTGATCTCATGGAAACCCTGGCACGAATTTGACAAATCCCATCCTCCTGATTACGTGATCAAGGAAAGCTGCTTAAACCTGGAGGCAAGTTTGGGCATGTGGGGCTGCTCCACCCCGGGGCGAAGAATTTCAGGGAGCTGGTTCTTCCTAGCTCCCTCCCTCCAGGATCCTTTCACTCCAAAAGGCATCTGTTGAGTGCCACCTGTTTGCAGGGCACCCGGGGCAAGCATAAAAGAGTGGAGCCTCCCGAAAGAATCAAGAAGGGTGGCTTTCCCCCTCCAGGCCTTTGCCTGTCCTGTCCTGCCTGCCCAGCTCCCCTTCCTCAGGTCCCATCTGACCCAGCACTGCCCCTGAAGAGCCTTCCTGGGCCCCAGTCTAAAGCTCGCTCTCGGAGCAACATGTGTCTCCCCTTTACAGCACTTCTCGTGATTAAACATCTACATTCACACGTATCACCCTTTTATCCAACTCTTCTCTGGCTTTCGTTCCATGAGGTAGGGGCTGTTTCATGTCTGCTGCCCCCCAGCACTGAGCTCTGTGCCCAGGCGCTTGCTTTCTCATAAGACAAGGGGCCCCTGATGTTCAGGTAGAGTGCAGGCGGAGGAAAGAGGCATTTGTCTTGATGGGGACGGGAAAGGCTGCAAGGAGGAGGGGTATTTGGCCTGGGGCTTGACAAGGTGAATGGGGTAAAAGGGCACAGGAGACAGCAAGGTCAGAGTGCAGAGGCGAGAAAGTGCAGGGGGCATTGAGGAATGGTGCGGCCTGCGGCATTGGGAGGTGAAAGGTAGGAAGATGGGTGATGGGTGGGGAGGAGGCAGGCAGACCAGGGGGAAGGTTTGGGGCTCCCAGACAGACCAAGGGCACTTCCTCCTGCCCTATCCTGGGGCTCCTTGCCCCCCTTCCCCGCTTCCTGTAGCACCCTGGAATAAACAGTACTGTGAGCACCTGTCATTCCAGATGAGTCTGGGAGGGGTGGTGTGAATGGGGGAAGGGACTAGGAGGACAGGACCCTAAGTTTTGCTGGTGCTGGACAGAAGACCCCAGCCCTACCCAACCCCCACCTTCCAGGTAAAGAAACTGAGGCTCAGAGAGGTACAGCCACTCGTCCAGTGTTGCCCAGCTCCTGAGTGGGGGAAGCAAGATTAAAACCCATGTGGCCCCAGGACATGTGCCTTCAATGGACACTTTACAAGGATCAGGGGGGATATGAGAAGGGAGGGTGGAAGGTGGGAGGGGTGGAAGAAGTGCAGGGTGGGTGGTGGGGACCACAGCCCGGGGGCAGACTGCCTGCTGACTCACCAGCTGTGTGACCCGGGAGAAGTCATCTGGCCTTGCTGTGCCTCGGTTTCCTCACCTGTAAATGGTGATAATCCTGGTTCCCACCCCAGTGGACTGTTGAGAGGGTTAAATGAGATCGTGTGTAAATCACCGAGCCCAGGGCCCAGCAGAGCCCCGAAAAGGATGGGTGTTGTTCTGTTACTGTGAAAGGGTGGGTGAACCGGCTGAGGACCCAGAAAGGAATGACTGCCAGAAAGGACAGAGTGGCTGGGCCCGGAGCCCGGACCCGGCAGCCACCTCAGAGCAGCCGCCGCTGGGAGCAGCCGGCCGGGACCTCAGGGCCTTGGCCAAATGAAACCTCCCGCTTGCCAGGCGCCCTGGCCGGCTGCAGTGGCGGGGGGCATCACGCCACGCTGGGCACCTTCCCGGCCCGCCTGTATTTACCTAGGAGGGCCCAGCCCGCTTCCTGTTTGCTGCACAGTGGCCGCCTGTCCAGGGTAGACAGAGCCCCAGTGTCCTGTCAGGTCCCCCACCCGGGAGGGCGCCCCCTCAGGCTCACACCACCCAGGCTGGGCAGCGCTGGGGTGACTCACTGGGCCCACAGAGGGCAGTGTCAGTGTGGCCATGGCCAAGACGCGGTCATTCTGCAGGCCTCTGGCTGGAGGGATTCCAACAGTGTGCACAAATGCCCCGCCCCCCATGCACGTCCAAGGGTCCCCAGCCTACGGTGGGAGCCACTGGAGGCAGTGTGGCTCAGTGGTTTAAGGGTCCGCGCCATACAACAAACACAAAGGCCGCACATGACAGGACTCCATTTACACGAAATGTCCAGCATACGCAAACCCACAGAGACCAAAAGCAGATGTGTGGTTGCCAGGGACTGGGAGGAGTGGGGGACAGTGACTGCTAATGGGTACGGGGTTCCTCTCTGGGGCGATGAAAAGTTCTGGAATTAAATAGTGTGAAGTCTGTGCAACTCTGAATACACTAAAAAACCACCGAATTGTACACTTAGAAAGAATACGTTTTATGGTATGTAAATTACACCTCAATAATCCTTCTCAGCTCAGTGATCTTGGACAAGTGGCTTCCCCTCCCTGAGCCTCAGTTCTTCGGTGACATATAGGGGTGTGGCACACAGCAGGGGCTCAAGGACATGCTGTCCCTTCCTCAGGAGGCACCCACTCCTTCCCATGTCTCATCCGCTCCGGTCAGAGCACAGCCCAAGAGACCACCCTGCTCAGAGCATGATGCTGCTCAGCTCCAGCCCAGGAGAAGGGAGGTCTTAGAACCTTAGGAGCCCCTTCTCCCTGGCCCAGCCCCTCTCCTGGAACAGCCGCAGTCTCACAGGCCCCCCAGAGTGGATTGTGTAGCCTCAGGAACCACGTGACCACCTGTTCTGTTCCCCACCTGCCACTCACAGGCTGGGTGCCCTTGAGCAAGTCACGTCTCCTCTCTGGGCCTCAGTTTCCTCATCTGTAAAATGGGGGCATACTGCCACCCAGGAGGGGTGAGCCTGGATTTGCTTTGTAATTATTTGCTGGACTGCACATTTGTGCTCGAAGTTAAAAAATTAACAGGATAGCTCCTACACCAAAGAACTGTTGTGAGGCTTAAATGTAATAATTCAAGAGTTTAGGACAGTGCCTGGTATATAGCAAGCGCTCAACAAATGGCAGCTGCTTTTTTATTGTTGTTAATGTTCCCTCGATGTACAGCTGGAGGCCCAGCGAGGGCAGGGCAGAGCGGGCGCTGGGACCCAGACTTCCTGGCTCCAAGGCCGGCTCACGGCTGTGCTGGGAGAAAGGGTTTTCTCACCTCATTTCCATCTATTGCCAAGGCACTGGCCCACTTCCCACCCGGGAGACTGAGGCCCAGAGGGGGAAGGACACCCACCCATCCCTCCAAACACCCCTCCACCTTACTCACACCTGCAAAAACCCCACAGGAGACAGCAGACACTGGAATGACTGGGTTGGGCGGGAGCCGGGGAAGGGAGCCTGAGGCAACAGAAAACCAATCTGAGGTCCCCCCTCCGCCCCAACCTGCCTCACCGCCAGCCTATGCCAACAGCAGGCTGGTTAACCGCCTAGAATTAGGGCTGAGGCCAGGGCCCGAGCCCCACCAGCAGCAGTGCCTGCCCGCACTGGTGCATCCACACAGCACCTTCTACCTGCTTTAACCCAAATAACTCTGGAAGTCAGACATTATCGGCTTCAGTCCCACGTGAATAAACTAAGTCCCAGAAGCATGGAGGCTGGGCTGACATTTATCCAACCCCTGCCATGCTCCGGGCACTTTCACGCTGACCACCTGAGGTAGGCATTCCTGTTACCCCGTTTCACAGATGAGCAAACTGAGGCTTGGAGAGACCATGACTCAGCAGGAAGGGCATGTGGCTAGGATTCCAACCACCTGCTTTTAAACCCATCTGAGCCCTGGCCGGGTATCAGTTGGTTAGAGCATCATCCGATACACCAAAGTTTGGGGTTCAATCCTGGGTCAGGGCACAGACAAGCAGCAACCAATGAATGCAACAAGTCAGTGTCTCTCTCTCTCTCTCTCTTATCCTCTCTCTCTCTCCGAAATAAATAAAATTTTTGAAACAGGGTAAGAATTATAATAATAATAATTAATAAATCCATTTCAGTTTACCCCTTCGGGGTCTATGAAGCCATCTCTGGGGCCACCCTTCTAAATGCCACACTCCGTGGAAGTTACAGGACAGCTGGCACAGTGGTGAGGAGCTGGGATGCCACAGGCAGACAGTCTTGGGAGTTTGAATCTTGGCTTTGCCATTTAGTAGCTGTGTGACCCCAGGCATGGCACTTCACCTCTCTGAGCCTGTTTCCTTGTTTCAAAAAGGGAGTGAATTGAAGCACCCACCCCTGGGCTGCCTGGTCCCTGGTGGATGTCGGCCCCAAAGGACTGCGTGTGGAATGATGGGAACTCGGGTGCAAGCTCCAGGAGGGCAGGACCCTCTTCTTCTCCCGTCACCACTGAGTCCCCAGAGCTTAGAACAAGGCCTGGCACATAGCAGCTGCTCAAGATATACTTGCTGAATGAACAAATCAGGGATTCAGTGAATGAACAAATGAACTCATGGGTACACATGAAAAGGCAAACTTAGTCTTTCTCACCAGACAGGGGCAGGCAGGTCTCCAAAGCTGAACCTCTACCCCACGAACCAGCTATTCCTCCCTCTCACCCTTTCACAGGTAATTTACTGAGCACCTACTATGAAACCCAGTGTCCTCCTATGAGGGAGGCAGCTATCATGAGTGCATTTTTGCAGATGAGGAAACTGGAGCTCAGAGAGGCCAGGACACTTGCCCAAGCTCATTCAGTCTCCGAGCCGGAGCTTGAATCTGAGCAGGTGGTTTTTCTGACACCCCTGCCTTGTTGATCTGTCTGTTCAATCACTCATTCATTCATTCATTCATTCACTCCGTCTATGTATTTCTAAGCCTCTCCTCTGTGCCAAGGGAAGACAGGAGAGAACCGGGCCAACAGGTACCCACCTGAGATCAGTTGGCCCCTATCCCGCTGGGCCTCCTCTGAGTCCATGGGGCCCATCTGGGGTGTATGTGGGAAGTGCCTCCCTACATACACACACACACACACACACACACACACACACACGAGGAGCTGTTCCAGAAGGTGGTCAGCCCTCCTGGTCAGCCGGGTGTAACCCAGGCCACTCCACCCTCAGGAAAAACAGGCGCCTGGGGAGACTGAGCAGCCCTTTGTGTGGGGGGCTGGCAGGGCGGGCAGGGCGGCCGTTGCTTCTTACCCACCACTGGGGAAAAAGAAGAAGGTTCCCGTTTGGTCAATGGCCCACTGTCATTCCCCCCTCCTGCATCACCTCCTTCTGTGGCCTTTCCTGTCCCCTGAGCTCATCTGGGGCAGACTTGTGAGTGTGGACGGAGGGCCTCCTATGCCCCTGGCATGGTCTTTGTGACCCACCCTCACTGATGAGGAAACCTGCTCAGAGAGGTGGGGTCACCTCCTTGGGGTCACACAGCCAGCAGTGACCAGGGCTTGGGGCAGAGAAGAGAAACTGATTCTCAGGAAGGAGCTCAGAGGCAGGAAGTCGGAGTCACAATACAAATCAGGGCCTGGCCTTTTCCTTGTTCCTACAGTCAGGGTGCCAGCTCATGGAACCCAAGGACACCCAAGGCAGGGGCAGGAGTGGAATACCCCAAATACCCCTCACACTGGCAAAACTCTGACTTCCAGCAAACCCCAGGTGGCAGCCCCAGAAACAGAGAGGTTAAGCCACTTCCTGAGGTCACACAGCAGTGCGTGGCAGAGCTGAGATGTAAACCGAGGTGGCTCAGACTCCAAGAAGGGTGAGTCCAAGGTGGTTTTCCAGGAAGGAAGCTAGGGCGGTCACTGGGCTTTTCAGGGACCCAAGGGGACGAGAGTCATTCATATCTGGCTTCCAGTCCAGCTCTGCCATGAGCCAGCAGGGCATCCTGGGCAAACTGCTTCTCTCAGAGTCTGTTTTCTCAGCTGTAAAATGAGAGGCAGCCTTCCTGCCCCTGCCCCTGCCCACCTCCAGTGGAGGTGAGGCTATGACATCATCGAAGTGAACATGGGGCACTAGACATTGGTTATAAATTAAACAGTCAATGTTGCGCTAAAGACAGTCCACTACCACCCCATGAAGCTGGCACCATCATTCCCATTTTACAGATGAAGAAACCGAGGTCCCGGGAGAAAGGGGATTTACTGGGAGCCGGATTTGAACCAGGTAGCCAGGCTCCAGACCTAGTTTTTAAGCATTAAATCTGGAAAGTAGGAAACATCAACGGCCCCTGGCACTTAGGTGACAACTGTAAATATTTCACGGCTGAAAAGGCATCGTCCTTCGTCCAAACACAAGTCTAGCTTTGCCCCTGCTACCTCCCACCCACCTGCCCAGCACAGAGGGGCTCTGAGGGGGCACCCGAGTGATGACATGGAGGAAAACATGGCCTGGAACAGGCCCGGGGACAGGATGAGAAAGAAGATGGTGTTTTGGAGCCCCATCCGCATGCCTTGACTGTCCTTGCAAAGTGGGAGCTGAGAGCCCATTTGACAGATGAGAAAACTGAGGCTCAGAGAGACCAGGTGACTAGCCTGAGCTCCCCTAGTATCAGTCCGGTTCTTATCTCTATACTACAGAGCATCTTCCCAACAACTTTTGGCCCAGACTAACCAGGACAAGCCACCTTGGAAGTAAAGGGCAGGGATTTTGAAATGAGACAAATGGAGTTCTGATCCCAGCTCTGCCCCTTCCCAGCTAAGAGACCCTGGGTAAGCGATTTCACTGCTCAGACCTCATTTCCTCTCTCTCAAAAATGGGTACAATCATAGTTTTGTATCCACATGTGCTAAGGGTATTTGGCTCAGTGCCTGGCACATAGCAAGTGCTCAATAAATGCTCACTATCGTCATCATGACCACTGACGCAGCCCAGACTTGGAGAAAGCCAGGCAGAACCTTGTACCCAGAGTTCAGAGCAGCAACTGTGGGGCGCAAGATCACAGATATCTCAAGAGATCGGAATTAATCTTTAACAGGTGAATTCCTCTCCAAATTAGCGATGCAGAACATTCCAGAGGGCCGGCTGGCATGAAATGTCCTCTTGGCTCCCCAGATCCTATGTGTGACAAGACGCAGAGCTGTTCCCTCGGTCCCTAGGATTTGGGGAGGAACCTGGAATGTCTTTCCCAGAATCAAGTGGGGGGAAACTAAGGCAGACAGCAGGTCAGGGGCCTGTGAGGGGTAGAGATGCCCATTTCATGTGGACTCCCTTCCAGGAACAAACGAAGGAGCTCAAAGGACTCCTGTCTCTCAAAATGATGTGTTCAGTTGCTCAGCTGGGCCACAGAGGTTTACTGAGCACCTACTATGTGCCAGGCACAGTGAGCTCAACCTTGTGCATTTCTCTCCTGCCAACATCTCCTTCCAGTGGCCCTTCTCCAGTCCCCACCTAGGGCCTCACATCTCTTACCTGGACAACTTCCCCAGGCTGGAAACTGGCCTCCCTGCCTGGCCCCCACTCTGTAGCCAGAGGGACCTTTCCAGACCACACGTCTGGCATGCCCCTCTCAGCCTGGACTTTTGGGCTCCTGGGTCTAACCTAGTCACTGCCTATCTGATCCCTTCCCCTTCCTGTTCATGTCACACACTCCATTCACCTTGCTCCATTTGAAACATGACCCTGAGTGGCCCATGAGTGCCACCTGCCACGTGTTCGGTGTTTGGGAAACCCCTCACCCCCGATTTACCAATAAAGGTGGGAAAGAGGGATCCCTAGCCTTTCTGGTTCCCACTGTTACTCAAACCGAATGAACTGGAGAAATGTGGACATGGTCAATTACCTTTTTTACCCCTTTTGATTAAGGTGTTGGTGGCAACAACCACCAGCACAAACAGTAACGGCTGAGGCTGCGCTGAGTGTGCGCCAGGCACTGCACACGGCTCATGGCAGCTCGCCTGTCCTCGCCACAGCCCTGGGGGTTGCCCTCCTGCTCCCCCCATTTTACAGAAGACAGCTAAGGGACTAGCTCGAGGTCACACAGCAGTGCGGTGGCAGAGATGAGACTAGGGCCCACACAGGCTCTACACAGGCCCCACTTTCAACCTCACATATGTTAGGGGCCTGACCCTTCTACCTCACCTCTCTAAGGAGGTCACCTCTTCACCTTCCTCATGAAGCAGTCAGGAAGCTGGACCCCTGTCCCTGCCCGGAGCCAGAGCAAAAGTGGCAAAACTGAAATCCTGGAGTAGTTATCAGCATCCCAGAACCAAGCTCACTCACGAAGTCTCCTTAGGATTCCCGGGTTCACGCGGCCACCACCACCATGACCACAACCCAAGGCCCTCGCTTTAGAAGCTGAGCCAGAGGAGCCATGGGCCCATCCCACCCCCATCCCTTCCAGGGCACCTCTGGGTGCCAAGCAGGAGGGCTTTGGGGCCAGACAGCCCTGGGTTTCAATTCCACTTGGCTACATCCTGACCCGAACCTCAGTTTCCTCATCTGCAAAACGGGTGGTGTAAGCAGCTCAACCAGCGAGTCTGTGGTCGGCATCCAGACAAGGGGGGAGTGCGGGGAGGTCTGTCCCGGTCCTCCCGGACCTCCCGACCCCCCCAGTCCCCACGCAGAGCTGCAGGTTAAAGATTTCCCTGCCTCCCAGGAGAAGAGCCATCTCTCTGGGACTCAGTAACCAGAAGCGGCCTTTGAAGTCGCAGACTCCCAATTCCCCGCAGCTTGCTCCGGGTCCAGGGCCAACCTCAGGCCCTCCAGCCCCCTCCTCCAGGCGCTCCCCGGTGGGGATGTCCCCCACGGTGGGCTGCGGGGCCTCCTCGGGGCCCGGGCCCTCCCTCCCCCAGGGCGCACGTCGGAGCCCATTTCACAGGTGATAAAACTGACCCCCAGGGAAGCGGTGCCCCCTGATCAAGGGAACCCAACGGGGCCCCGCGCTTCCCGCGCCCCCCGGAGAACCCGCGGCGCCTCCGCGACGTCCCCAGGCAGGGGCGCGAGAGGACCTGGGCGGCGCAGTCCCTCCCCGGGTCCCCGGGTCCCCGCGTCCCCGCGTCCCCGCGTCCCCGGTCCCGGGTCCGGCCCCGAGGGCTCGGGCGCACTCACCTCCGCCTCGGACGGCGCGGCGCCGGCGGCCGGGAGCGCGGCGCTTCCTGAATCCCGCGGGCCCGGCGCCCGCGCGCGCGTCTCCCCTCCCCCGGCTCAGGTTACCCGGCCACGCGCCGCCCCCGGGCCGCACCCCTCCCCGCGCGCGCCCGCGCAGCGCCCCAGGCGGAGACGCGCCCCGCGCCCCCCGCCCGCCGTCGGACCGCCGCCTCCTGCCCGCGAGCCTCAGGCTTCTCGCCTGGGAAATGGGCACCTTGGCCCCTGGATAGGAGGGCGGGCGCCTCGTGGAGGGGGCTCGGGCCGGGACCCTGCGACCTCGCGCTCCAGTCGCCGCCACCTCGGCGCTGCTTGCTCCTCCGTTAGCAGATCCAGGAATGCTCGCTCGTTCATTCAGCAGACGGTTCAGGGACGCGTCTGTGTGGGTCCCTCTGGGGCGCAATAAACGCGAGGTCCTTAGTACAGGCGCTTAGCATGGAGCCTGGCAAGTAGGTGACCGATGTCTGTTTTTTTATTATTATTATTATTAAATGGTGATGCGCACTACGCGCTCATCTTCTACCCCGGCCACTTGATTACCCCCACAGATCGGGCGGCTCACTCCTCCCATAACTCTCGCAGTCACGAGGAAGGTGCCGAGCCCTAGGAACATTTTCAGTCTTTTTTGTCGCTATTGTTTTTATTCCACTGAGCTGACGGTCCCATTGCTAATGCGACAGTGGGATTTTAGACTTGTTGGAGAGAAAGAGAGAACCAGAGATTGCTGTGTCCACTTTACAGACGGAAAACTGAGGCTTGGAGAGGACGTGGCCTCTCCAGAAGCTGCTCCCTCTATGAGGGGGTGGAAAGAGGATCTTTTCCCCCCTGGGATTCCAGGACAGGAAACAGAGCAAACCCGAAGCTATCTTAAGGGGACCGGGCACCAAGTAGGTTTTTTTACTGGATGGTGGTGCCCCCCACGCACTCATCTTCTGCCCTGGCCACTTGATTACCTCCACAGGTGAGGCGGAATGTAGACAGGGTCCCTCCTGTCTCCGCCTTCCTGACCTCTGACAGCCTATCTGCTGGAGGCCTTCCAGGCTGGGCTGGGGCTGGGCCAGTTTGGGAAGCAGAGGAGTAATGGGCAGAACTAGTCTGGGCCCATTTCTGCAGAAAGGGCCGTCTCAAATGAAAAAAAAAAAAAAATGTGACAAGGGTGATCCAGGCTCACAGGAGGCTAACGGAGGAGATGGGGCTGGGGGTGGCGGTTACTCTACTCCAAGGTCAGGGAGATGAGGTGTGAGCCCTCAGCATCACCGTAGTTAACCCCGCTCCTTCCTGACACCCACTTCACAGACTGGGCAACTGAGGACCCCATGGGAGGAAGTAACTCATCGTGGGCCAGGTGCCTGGCTCTTGGCCTCTGTTCCAGACGCCTGGGTTCAAACTCTGCCCTGCCGCCGATTAGGTGGGAGCCTCAGTCTCCTCCTCTGAAAAATGGGCATCTGTTTCTAAGAAGCAAGGACCATAACTGTCATGTTTGCAGCTGCAGGACCAGCTCCTGGCACTCAGTAGGTGTTTTAAAAATGAAACTTAGTAGGTTGATTGAGCTGGAAGGAGAGGGAAATAGGTGTTTAATGGGTACGGAGGTTCAGTTTTACAAAATGAAAAGAGTTATGGGGATGGAGGGTGGTAATGTTTGCACAACAGTGTGAATGTACTTAATGCCGCTGAACTGTACACTCCAGAATGGTTTAAGATGGCAAATTTTGATATGTGTATTTTACCACAATTTTTTTAAAAATGGGGGAAAATACTGGTTGATTAAAAGCATGAAGAGGTGAAACGGAAGAGAAAGTGGGCTCAGGCCACCCAGCAAACACTCGCTGTTTTTACTGAATGTGACAAGGGCCGCCGCTAGGATGTGACTGCGATTACGGACTGTTTTTGTCGCTGGTGAAACTCTCCAGCCTTTGGACTGGAAGGACAAGAGACTCTTGACCGAAAACTTTACCTCTTAGGGAAGGAAAACATTTCAGCACAGGCTACGAGTCCTGTGGAGGCTGCGAGCAGCCCAGGCCTTGGGCCCACACAGGGCCCAGGGTGCCGCAGGGGGCTCAGCTATTTCCACTAAAAGGGGCTCCTGGGCCACACCTACAGCCTGCACTTAGCAAGCGCCTACTGTATGCCAGACTCAGTGGCAGGAGCTGGGGAGAGATGGTGAGCCAGACGGGTCAGCCTGTCAGGGCCTTTGCACCTGGTGCACCTGCCCCCACCCCGCCCGACATCCAGTTATATAAACAAGACAAATGTACCTCACTTGGCACTTGGCACAGCCCTGAGACTGCCACCGACCCATGTCATCTCCTGACAGCCAGGAAGGCAAGGATCCGTATGCTATTTTCTAGAAAAGGGCACACAGAGGCCACTTGCCTGAGAGCCCACAAGCTGGTAGGATTTGAACCCAAGCCCAGCAGACTACATTGTAGCATAGTAAGAGGGTCTCAAAAAAACAAGACAATAACAAGTGTTAGCAAGGAGGTGGCGAAGTCAGAGCCCTCATGCACTGCTGGTAGGAACGTGCAGTGGAGCAGTGTTTTTGGAAAACAATCTGGCAGTTCCTCCAAATGTTAAATATAATCACAAAGCCACCCCAGCAACACCGCCCCCAGGGACACAGCCAAGAGAAATGAAAACATATGACCACACAGGAACTTGTACATGAATGTCCAGAGCAGCGTTATTCAGAATAGGAAAAATAGAAACAACTCCAGTGGCGAATGGATAAGCGCACTGTGGCAGATTCATACCGTGGAACAGTACTCGGCCCTAAAAGGAAGGAAGGACTGACTCAGGCTACAGCGTGGAGGAGCCCTGAAAACAATACGCTGAGTGAAAGAAGCCAGACATCACAGGCCAAATCCTGTGTGATCCCACTTATATGAAATGTCCAGGAAACGCAAAGCTCCAGAGGCAGAGAGTAGATTAATGGTTGCCAGGGGCTGGGGATGGGGAAGTTTAGAAGGGTGGTAGTTAAAGGGTTCGGGGTTTCTTTTTAGGGTGATGACAGTGTTCTAAAATTCACTGTGGTGATCATTGCACATATCTGTGAGTATACTAAAAACCATCGAATCGCATACTTTATTATTATTTTTTAAATATATCTTTATTGACGTCAGAGAGAGGGAGAGGGAGAGAGAGAGAGAAACATCAATGATGAGAGAGGCATCAGTGATCGGCTGCCTCCTGCAAGCCCCCACCTGGGGATCGAACCCGCAACCCGGGTATGTGCCCTGACCGGGAATCGAACCGCGATCTCCTGGGTCCTAGGTTGATGCTCAACCCGGCCGGGCTGAATGGCATACTTTAAATGGGTAAGTTGTATGGTATGTGAATTATATTTCAATAGAGCTATTACAAAAGATTTTTTTTAAAAGCATGGTCTCTGTGGAATCAAGAGGATGTGGGTGTGGCTCTATCACATGTCTAAGCTGTGTGGCCCTGGGCAGGTGACTCTGCTTTTCTGAGCCTCACTTCTTTTCTTTTGTTTGTTTGTGTGTATTTTTTGTTAACCCTCCCCGAGGATATTTTTCCATTGATTTTAGATAGAGTGGAAAGGGGGGAGGAAGGGAGAGAAAGAGAGAAACATCGATGGAGAGAGACACATGGATTGGTTGCCTCCCACGCAGGCCCTGACTGGGGCGGGGGATTAAGCCTGCAACCCAGTGATGTGCCCTTGACCAGCAATCGAACCCAGTGCCTGGGCCAACACTCTAACCACTGAGCCACAGCAGCCAGGGCTCCGAGCCTCACTTCTTCATCTATAAAATGGGGCTAGCAACGGCCCCTACCTCACGTCGTTGGCAGGGTTAAGCACTATTGGTGCTCACGAGCACTGAGCTGTGCTGCGACAGTCACTGCTCAGTAAATTGTCCCATGTGGCCCCCACACTTCCGCAACCAAGACTCCCTAACATCCCCTCTGGAGCGCTCTCGTTTACCCCATGTAACATCTTTCTTCCCAGTCGTCTTGTGAGGTTGGCATTGGTGCCCCCATTTCATTGTCTCCATTTTACAGATGAGAACCACTGAGTCCAGAAGACAGCAGGCATCCCGGCACGGCTCCCCCACACTCCCAGGCAGTGTTCTGCCTCTGCTCTCGTCTCTCTTTCTCTTCCATGGGCACCCCCTTAGCCCGGCTGGTGGCCTCACAGCTCCAGAACTTGGTTTAGGCCAAGAACTGGTGTCCAGGTCCCTGGGGGCCTGGAGTGGGTCTCTAAGTTGTGGATGCAGCCAAAACCACCATGTGGGACTGGGTCCCGAGCCTCTCAGCCCCTCATGTACCAGCATCTCATCCCCTCCTCCCCACAGCCCTCAGAGGGGTGGTCTCCTCCAGCCCCTTTTGCAGATGGACAAACTGAGGTTGTGCACAATGATAGCCCTTTGCCCAAGGTACCTCCTGGTGGTCCAGTCAGGATTTGAGCCCAGGACCATCTGAGTTAGATGGCACCTTTCAGCCCCTATGGCAGCCATGTGCCTCAGTCCCCTCACCTCTGACTCGGAAGCCCTGCTGGCACCCACCGGGATGAGATCAGGAGTGTGGGGTGATGGGGTGAGAAATCCCACTTGGCCACATTGCTCTCTCTCCAGTGAGTACCACAGGCAGGCTCAAGTCATGATGAGAATAAAAGCAGAGGAGACAACTGGGGAAAGAGGGCAGGGGAGGTACCAGGGCTAGCATTATGCATTTATGCAGCACCTGCTGTGTGCCAGGCGCTGTGTAGGGCTCTATCCTCAAGTATTCCTTCCAGCTACAGGAGAGGAAGCACATCCAGAGAGGTGAGGGACCTGCCTAAGGTCACACAGTCAGGAGGGCGAGGGGTCTGATAGTCTTCCTCTGGGATCCCTGAAATCACATCTCCCCACATTTACCGAGAAGCCATGGAGACGAGATACAAAGAGGCTGCAGACAATCAGCTGGTTTGTATATCTTGGTCCTGCAAATAGCTGACCTGGGCCCAGAGATTGGAGGCCCCGTCTTGCCAGGGACCTTCAATGAGGCTCTTCTGGAATTCTCCCTGGGGCAGAAACCTGAGGCCAGGTAGAGAGGAAACCCATCCCCTCAGATGACTGTTGCCATGGGCACAGCCACTCTCAGCTGCTCAGCCATGGGCTGTGATTCCAGTCTCTGGGCAGCAGGCCTGGTGGCCTGTGGGTGTGGCCGGGCCACAGCTGGCCATGGGCATTTCAAAGACAGCCTTCATCTGAAGTTGTGGCGTAGAGAGAAAGGGGGGCATCTAGGCTTTGGTGCCAGCAGGGTCCCAGTAATTCAGGGCTTCCTGGGTGGGCTACTGGGGGCCCATGGAGGCCCCTAGAATGGTGAGTGAAAATGTAAGAGGGTCAGGATGGAGACAGCCCCTTTTCTGAGTCCAGGATCCTAGCTAACAGCTTTTTAAAAAATATATCTTTATTGACTTCAGAGAGAGGAAGGGAGAGGCAGAGAGAAAGAAACATCAATGACAAGAGAGTCATTGATCAGCTGCCTCCTGCACGTCCCCACTGGGGATCGAGCCCCCAACCTGGGTATGTGCCCTGACTAGGAATCGAACCGTGACCTCCTGGATCCTAGGTTGACTCTCAACCACTGAGCCACGCGAGTCAGGCAGCTAACAGCTTTTTAAACTGTGAATTGGCTTTGTGGTCCTCTGTTCATAGAGGCTATGACTTCCCCTGCTCTTAGAACAAAAACCTAACTCACACTGGCCTCAGCATCTCTAGGTTTCTCCCTCGCTGCCCCCCGCCCCATCTCCAGGCTCCATCCACTTGGCCCTCTCTCTGTCCTTAGAGCTGCTGGTTTCTCTCCTGCCTCACTCAGGGCCTTGGCATTAGCTATGGTTTAACCACATTTGGGGCCGGGTTGCCGCTTCAGAAGCCCCTGGCAGGCCGTAGCATCATAATAAATAAAAATATTCATAAAAGCCATTTCTCGAACATCCATGTGTCAGGCCCTGTCCGGTTTTACAGGTGTGGAAACGGGCTCAGAGTGGTGACTTGACCTGCCCTGGGTCACTCGGCTGCAAAGTCATAGAACCTGCCCTTGAACCTAAAAATTGTTCGGCTGTGCCGGTGATGCTAGTTGCTGGTGGTAGTAATAGTAACGGTAATTAAATAGTAGCCTTAATTAACAGTAATAGTGAAACAGGACACACCTTTGACCTGCACACAGACGCTGGCCTGAAGTCAGAACTCCAGAGCACCCATTGGAGAGGCTTCAAATCTCCCCAGCAGGGCTCAGATGGGCTCCTCATTTAGCCTTTGGAAAACCACCCCGGACACTTTAGGGTGGGTAACGCCCCTGCCCCCCCATCCCCCCAGAGCAAGCACATTTTAGGGCGGGCAGGAGGTGGGGGTGCTGGGAGGAGCGGCCCAGCCCAGCCGCCGCGGCCGAGCAATGCCGACAGCGCCACCTACCGGGCTCTGCGGGAGCTGCAGGCGGTCAGCGTGCAGGCTGGGGGGGAGGGGAGGGTGCCGAGGGGTTCGAAGCCCGAAGCGGGGCGGAGTGAACCAGGGGAACTCATCAACCAACCCACAAACCCAAGGATCTGCTCCTCCTCTATTCTCCCGTCCCCCAGCCCCTGAAAATGATGATTATTGGGCCGACACTGAACGATTACGCCCAGCGCCTGGCCTAGGCAGTTTCACTGACTCTGGATGAGCTGGAAAGATTAGGATCCCCGGTGCACAGAGGAGGGAACAGGGTCAGAGGTGAGATGATGTGTCCAAGGCCACTCAGCTACTGAGCGGCAGAGCCTCCAGACTCGATCGCAGCACCATGCACCCCACATCACGCGAATATATCCGTGCAGTTTTTATTTAACACTGAGATAGTGTCCTATGCTGCAGACATTCCTAATTGCTTTACAAATAGTAACATTTAAGGCTCATAACCTTTATGGTGGGTATCAGCAAGACCCCCGTGTCACAAAAAAGGAAACTGAGCCTTTTTTACAGTGACTGGAGCTTCAGTCCCTTGTCTATGGTAGAGATGATTGCAACGTTTTTCAACAGTTGCTCACTGAGGTTTAACTGAATGAGTCAACGAGTCAATAAATGAGTCAGCCCTTGTCAAGGTGGAGGGCTCTTTCGGTTTCTGGGCACGATCTGATTCACCTGGCTCAGTGAGACTGTCCTGGCAGGAAGGAGGGCTGGAGGGCGGCTCAGCCTGTCCTCTGGCACAGAAGTGGACATGGCTGAGGGAGGGATGCAGTCAGTCCCTCAGTCCTGGCTGGGTCGCCCTGGCTGAGTCCTCTTGCCCTACCCCTGGGGGGTTCAGTTTCCTCTTCTTCTCTTTTTAATATGTTTTATTGATTTCAGAGAGAGGAAGGGAGAGGGAAAGAGAGAGAAACCTCAATGAAGTCAAATGAATATGCCCTCTACATTTAACCCTAGTATCACAAAAAGCTTCAGCCCATAATAACAATGGATCACAGGATTGGGGATGCAACAGGGATTGGTGGGGACTGAGGCAAAGTGGAGAATACATCCGCCCACTTACCCTGTCCAGACAGGGTGGCAGTCATCTCTCAGGTCGTGCCAGGCAGTCTGATTTTTCCAAAGAAGCTAGAAACCAAGACTTTCGTGTTAAATGTCCCCAATTTCGCAATGTGGCAACCACTTCTATTTTTTTAAAACCACGAACCCTAGGAGACAGGTCTTTGGCTGGTCCCCAGCGGTAACTGCTAATCCAGGAAGAGAGAGACAAGAACTAAAACGGCACACAGATGTGATTCCAAAATAGAGATTTATTTATTAAGAATTATTTAGCGTCTGCATAAAAATCACCAATTGTTCCTCATTGAGTTTTTAACACACATCAATTCTTTGGGGGGGGTCCTCTATTTACTCCAACACTTTCAAAAATACAGCTCTTGTTAGAGCCAGGAAAGACAGTTAAGGCAGCAAGGTGTGTCCTTGGGTCTCAGTATTTGGAGGGCTCAGTGTCCCCCCTGAGAGAATATACATGTAGGTAGTTTCTTAGGTTGGAAAGGCTGTCCCTGAAGAAAATAATTATGTAGAAGAATCATGCAAATTCACGTCAATTATTTGTACCTGATAGCTTTAAAATAAAATCTCCTTGGTCACGGTCATCAAAGGCTTGCTGGTTGTTTTCAACTATAAAAAATTATCTGGAAGAAGACAGTAGGAAAGAGCAGAGTCTATAATGACAGTGCTGAGAGGCTGGGCTGGGCTGGGCAACCACATGAGAACACTCACGGGGTTGCTTTAAAAAAACAAACAAGAAACAAACCCACAATAGGGGTTCTGCATAATTTCAAATCAAACTCCTCATGGTCCTTAAACTACCTGAAATATCACTGCACCAGATCCTCATTTTTAAAGTGAGGTGTATGACAGGGCTCCCCCAGAGTCATGCACTACAGGGGGTTGGGAGGGAGAAACCAAAAAACCCTAGGACTCGATGTATTAGCAACATTAATGGATTTTTACACACGGAAATGAAGGTATAGTCAGTTTGTGCTGCTGTGAAATTCAAGGGTGATTCAGAAGTAGGATGGTTATTTATTGCTCCATTATGACAGATCCCAAAAATGACTTCAGAAACCAGGGCCGTCCCCTGCAGACCTCAGCCAGGCTCCGGGCGGCTCTGGGGGAAGCAGGCCAAGGGCGGCCTGCCAGCTTGATTCACAGTGATTCTGGTTTGTTTCTGCGCGTGGCCGCACGGGGCGGCGGGCGGCCCGGTGTGCCCGCCGCTGGGTGCGCCTACACCTTGTAGTTGAGATCGGCGTTCATCTTGGTGTACATCTCATAGATGACATCGATGGTGGCCGTGTAGTTGACCAGGAAGAGGCGGACCTTCTCCAGGCACTCCTCCTCGGTCACGTTCTGGCCCTTGGAGAGCGCTTTCAGGAAATCGGACTTATAGGGTGCCGCGTACAGCGCTGCCTTGAGACGGCGAGAGGAGAGGTGGCGGTGTTAGAGGGGACCCACCCGCCAGGCCAGGCACGGTGGGGTTCTGGGAGGGGACTTCCCTGAGGTGCGGGTTGGGCAGGGGTCTGCACTATTTGAGGTGTTGGAAGGGAAAGGGAAAGGCAAAGGCAAAGGGAGATGTGTATTGTCATCTACCCCCATGAGGGACAGCAGGAAATACTCCAGCTTTGGGGACAGACAGGCCTGGGTTCAGATTTCAGCTTGTGCCGCAGACTAGCTGTGAGCCTTGAGCAAGTTACTTGGCCTCTCTGAGCCTCAGTTTCCTCATCTGTAAAATGGGGATGATCATGGCACCCATCTAATTGGGTGGCTGTTGCGGGGATTAAGAAGGTTGTGCAAAGTGCTCAGCATCGCGCCGGCACACAGTAGGTGCTCAGCACAGTGCCGGGCACACAGTAGGTGCTTGGCATGGATAAGCCTCTTTCCTCTGGGTTAGCCTGCTCTAAAGGTGAACTACTTCTTTGGAAAACCCACTTTCTGAGTTGGAGAGAGGACCGCTAATCTGTGACCTCTTTTGTCCTATAGGAGGCGACACTCGCCTAAATTTCAGGGCCTCCCTGACAACTGGAAAAGTCCAGAGAATCAGAAATTTACAGAATTTCAGAGCCAGAGGGAAAAGATGCAGCCAGGTAGAAAGGCTGCGAGTTTGATGGGGTGAGGAAATTACAAATAATAATATTGTAATTATGAGAAGGAATGGTAGTAGTTTCCATAATACTGAGTGTAAACCAAGCACTTGACACAGATGAACATGTTTCATTTTCGCAATGACCCTCTGAGGCAGGGCCTACTTTACACCCATCTGAAAGATGAGGACACTGAGGCCCGGGGTCATAGAATCTCAGCTCCCATCTTCTTCCTGTGACCTTGAGCAAGATACTTAGCCTCTCTGAGCATCAGTCTCTTCATCTGTGAAATGGGGGTAAGGATGGTTCCCACCTCATGGTGCACTGGTGAAGATTGTAAACCATGGGCGGCCCGCCCTAGGCCAGCCACACAGGACATGCCGTTATTACTGAGGTGGTGGTTGGGGGTCCTTGGGGACAGGGGGAGGCTCCCACTGGGATGGGCCCTGTCCCCAGCCCTGCCAGGGTGGGTGGCCCAAAGGTGTCCATATTTCCCACCTGGTGATTGGCTCTTCCTGCCCATGTGAGCCAACCCCCTCCCATAGACAGGGGAGCCCTTCCTGAGCCCAGGGGCGCAAACGCAGGCTTCAGGGGCCACAGCTAAGGAGTGGCAGAGCGGGGGATGGACCCCACAAGCTGGTGAGCCCCTGGGGCCTGGGGACAGAGCGGGCTCCCCGGGCTCACCTGGAAGATCTTCTGCACAATCCAGCCGTGGTACTTCTTGAGGGCCATCTCGTAGGCCTTGGTGGCATTGACGCGGATGTGGTTGGGGTGGTTCTCGTCTCGCTCGCCGTCGCAGATGCTCTGGAGGAAGACCTGGATGAAGCGGAGGCCTCTGCACCCCGGGAAGGAGACAGAAGGCTCTTTAGGACGCTGCCCACTCCTGCCTGTGGACAGCCAGCACCCCCTGCGCATGGCAGACCCCAGCTACTCTGAATTAAGCACCTACTGTGAGACGGGAAATGTGTACACACAAAAGGGGGTGGCTATTTACTCCCCAACTCTTTTACACCTGGCTTCCATGTACTGTGACCACTGGCTCAAAACAGCATCTCCCAGGCACCTTGTCTACATTAGGCCTGGGGAAGCCCCAGAACATACAACGCAAGGGTCTGGGTCTGGCTTGTCCGTTTCCTCGTGGAGCTGCAGACACACCAGGCCTCTCCTGCCCTCCCACCTCTGCAAGGCCTCCTCTACCTGGGACTCTCCTGCTCAGTCTTGGAGACTCTGATGGGGCAACCTCCTCCAGGAAGCCCTCCCTGACCTCACTCCTCCAGCTCTGATATCCTGCTGTCAGGATCCACCCACCAGCCTGACACCCTGCCCAGACCACGGTACCCCTAAGAGGGTCTGTGCCTCATTTATTATGGCATTCTAATCACCCCGCACCATGACAGCACACAGCAGGTGCTCATTAAGTGCCCCACTTGTTGGCATCCACCTGCACTGCCCTCCCCTCCCAGCAGCCTGACTCGGCCCACACGTGATGTGGCCCCGAACAATCTAACTGATCTGAACGCCACCATCTGCTTGGCTCCTCCTGAGAAACCCACAGATCCTGGGATGGATGGACCCGAGGGCATTCCTTATTCCAGGATCATGACTCTCTCCCTGACAAAGGTGAGTAACTGGGTGGAGCAATTCCTAAAACGGGACATGAGGATGTTAATTGCAGGCTGCCTACCCCAAAGTCCACATGGCCACACCCTCCAGGGAGCAGACTCTCCCTGCTCCATTTTACCAAAGTGCATGTTTAGGGGATAGAGGGAGTTAGCTTGTGGGGGGTGGAGGCAGACACAAGGAAGAGCACACACACACACACACCCCACCCCGGCTCCAGGACCCAGAGAGAGGCAACATTGGGACACCTGTGTGACCTTCCTTCCCCATCAGAACAGACTGGGCAGGGCGGTGGCAGGGACGGACGGCTCTCCTGGGCAGCGTGGACCCCAGGACTGACAGCCACACAGCCTGCCACCCAAGCTCATCACCTTTTCAGCCACATCAACGCCAGCGTGGCCCCCACTTTGGGCCACTCTGCTCCATACATTTCCTTCTCCGCCTCCAGGATGTTCTGCAGGGTCCGGAACTTGGCCGGGTCGGTGTCATACACGGCTTTGATTTTCTGAAATGGAGCACACGAGGTGTTCTCGTTGGAAAGGCTGTCCCCACAGACAAGCAGCCGGCACGCTGGGTGGAGGGCCCCCCTCGCCTTCCCACCAGTGCCAAGAATGGCGATAGGGCCCTGGCCCGTGTGGCTAGGTTGGTTGGAGCATCGCCTGTGCACTGAAGGGTGGCCGGTCCAATTCCTGGTCAGGGCACGTGCTCTGGTTGCAGGCTTGATCCCCAGTAGGGGGCGTGCAGGAGGCAGCGATCCGTGATGTTTCTCTCTCATCAATGTTTCTCTCTCTCCCTTTCCTTTCCTCTCTAAAAATCAATTTTAAAAAATCTTTGGCGGGGGGGGACCAACCACAGCAATAGAGCTGGTTGTAATAGTAACTCCCAGGACTTTCAAATTGGGTCTGAATCCCACCTCTGCCACGTCCTTGCTGTGTGACCTCAGGTGAGTCCTTCAGCCTCTCTGAGCTTCCTCAACAGAACCAGCCTCAAAGGCTGCTGGGATGTAGAAATGAGATAATGTAGTGCGGCCAAGCCCCAGGCAGGGCCCTAAGAGGACCCTCCCAGGCAGAGAGGCTCAGCAGCTGGGGGCGGCACCAGGAGCTGCCAGGGCTGAGGAAGGGAAGCGCTGGGCTAATGCACCATGGACTTCAGAGTTTAGTTATTTGGTGGAGTGGATACAAGAACCAGTAGGTTCCTTCTCAGGTCAACCCTCAGACTGTGGTCCCAGTCAGGCTATAACTAGATGCCACGACTGCTTAGGACCAAGAGCCTCAAGTCCCAATTCCGATGAGCTAGTGGCCAAGCCGTTTTCCATGTCTCCTTCCTATCCCTCAGTCCGGGGAGCTTGAGGCAGGGAGCAGGCTCTTCGTAACGGGGGCAGGTTTAGATTCCCGCTGCGGTAAGCAGGACCGGGGTTGCAGCTGCCGGGCCAAGTACGTACCGTGATGTTGCCACTTATGTCCGCCTTGATGGGTGTAAACACTGGGGACCCAAGGCAATCTGGGGAGAAAACGAGAAGAGAGATTCAGATTCCCAATAAGGACCCAGGAGGCCTGCGGACAGGAGGGGGTGTCACTTGACGTGTTGAGGGAAAGGCAGAGCTGTTTATAGGTGTTAAAAAGGTGAGACCAGTTTCTTACTGCAGGACTTCTCAGAGCCTTTAAAATGCAACTGGAATACCTGGGGGAGGGGCAAATCCTTTTGTCCACGGTACCTCTCCACACTAGAACAGCGCTATCCCAATGATGGAAACGTTTTATATCTGCAACGCAGGCCACACGGGGCCCTGAGCACTTGAAATGTGGTGAGATGGAGGCACTGAATTTGTAATTTTATTTAACTCTCATTCATTTGAATTTAAATAGCCACATGTGGCCAGTGGCTACGGTACTGTACAGCACAGCTGTGCAGTGTCTTGCAGAGCTAATGATCTGAACAGCCCATCTCGGCCAACGAGGCGGGTCACTGCTCATTAATCAGCTGGCCAGGAGGGAGAAGGTGGGAGAAGAGGGACCAGATGTGTTAGAGATGACCTCCCCATGCACCAGCTTATAGGGGAGAAACAAGCTGACGACCCCGAAACCGTGTAAAAGCCCAGGAGAACACACCAGCAAGGGCATCAGTCACTTAACAGAGCAGAAACTTGGCCTTGACACTCCGCTCTGCACGCTCTGGGCATGTGGGCTCAGGTGTGTTTCCCTTCACTCTGAGCCTCGACTTTCCCATCTGGCAAATGGGGCAACCGAACCAACCGATCACAGAGGTGCTCCGAGACACATATCCACTTCCAAGACACTTCCAAGACACATATTTTGGGGGGGTTTTTTGTTTGGTTTTAGGTTTTTAATCACCTGAGGATATTTTTTCCATTGCTTTTTCAGAGAGAGTGGAAGGGAAGGAGGGAGAGAGAAACATTGATGTGAGAGAGACACATCGATTGGTTGCCTCCCGCACAGGCCCCTACCGAAGCCAGGGGTCAAGCCTGCAACCCAGGTATGTGCCCTTGGCCAGAATCAAATCCAAGTCCCTTCAGTCCACAGACCGACACTCTAGCCACTGAGCCAAACTTGCCAGGGCTATATTTTGTTCTTAAATGAAGGCATCTTTCATTTCTTGACAGCTCATAAAACAATAGAGCATCTTAAAATAGATGACTCCTTTGAGTTAATGAGATGTAGGCCTGGAACTCTGGGCTCCACATGAAACGTGAGCAGCCTGTGGCCTGGCCCTGCTCCTTTCCCTCCTTTGTGACCCATTTGGCAGGCTGTCATGGGGACCAGAGACACCCCACAGGTCAGAGCTCCTTGCTAAGGGCTCAGCACAGAAGAACTGTCCAGAGCCCAGGGGACAAACATGCCAAGCAGGCCACAGCAGGTACCAAACCCACAGGAGGAAAATGCCAGAGCCCGCTTCCCCTTGCCCGCAGGCCAGGCAGGGGCCTTGGTGTGCACACCAACTGCATGGGAGTGGAGGACTGGGGGAGGGACATCTGCAGGCCGAATGCTATCCAAGGTGACCCAGCACACCTGGCCGGCCATCTGGAACATTCTAACCACAGCTATTAAAAGAGGTATATTGGAGAACAGCGTTAGATACTGTAAATGAAATACCCCATAACCGAATGGAAAGAAGGTGGGTCAGGAATCCAGACAGACTAAGCTTGACTCCTGGCCTGACCACTCCCCAGCTGAGCAAGTCTCCTCACCTGTGTGCCTCAGTTTCCTCACATGGCAAATGGGGCAGTCATCAGACTTATTTCATAGGCTTATTGTAGGAATTAAACATCGTGCATTGAATGTGCTTAGCAGAGTGCCCAGGGCGTGCACACTCAGTGAATGGACTTAGCAGAGTGCCCAGGGCATGCACACTCAGTGAATGGACTTAGCAGAGTGCCCAGGGCATGCACACTCAGTGAATGGACTTTGATCATGTTTGTGACTTCGTATTATAACTAGGGTCAGGTTCCATGGTATAGCAAATATCACCCAGGCATAACCAAGATGTGTGTAGAAACCCCCAAGTCCCCCAGCATTTCCACGGAGTGGGAACACACTCAGCCTGCGCCCCCTGACACTTCTATTCTCCTCCTTCCTGAGGCCCCTCATCGGGACCAGGGCTCCTGGTACAGAATCCTCAGGCTGAGCAGGGAGCCCTCTCCCCTCAGCAACTGGGCCTGTCTCCCAGGCCTGTGGGAGCAACTTTCCCTCCACGAGACCACGCTGGAGCCTCCCCTAGGATGGCCACGAGGAGCTGCCCTGAGGTGCTGGGCCGGGGCTACAGGTGGCCTGAGCCACCTAACCTCTGGCCTCCTAGACGGGCCTGCCAAGTGCTTTCATATTGTGATTACTCTCACCCTTGAATCTTGCCTGATGTGTCACTGACCCATCCTGCAGAGGCCAACCTTGGGAGGTCATGCAATTCGCCGGCCCTGGAATGTGTTCTCTCCCAGACACTTACTGCTGGCTCCCCCTAAGGACAGCACGTTCTAGAATTCAGTAAAAATGCCAGGCAGCCAAGATCTCCTCCCCCAGTGATTATTCCCCTCTTGACTGTGCAGCCATCAATTCCAACCCTCCCAGGGACCAGGCAGGTGTTGTGACGGACTGCATGGGGAATGGCCAAACCCTTCCAAAGGGATGGCTGCTCTTAGCTCCAGCCAGTGACGTTACATCCTTACCTTTCAAAAATGTACAATGTCCTTAGAGAAAAAGCGAATGGATGGAAGGCCATAGGGATGTATAGGTTCGGTAAGATGTTAATGGTAGAATCTAGGTGGCAGGTGTATGAATAGTCACTGTAAAATTCTTTCAACTTGGTTGTATATTGAAAATTTTCATATGAAATGTTGGGGGGAAAATAAGGATTTTTTTCCTGCTCATAAAAGTCATACTTCTTTCTTCCACTTTTTCTCCAAGTCCATTCGGTGTTACAGCGGTTGTAGTCACATGTGCTACTCTGTTTTCTGTCCACGTGGCCCATGAGCTTGAGCTGTGAGAGGACAGGGACCAGGTTGCCTCAGTGCCCCACTGTATCCCCAGTTTCTGGCCCAGAGCTGGGCCCCGTGGGCGCTTAGATGATATCTGTGGCATGAAGGAGTGAATAGATTGTGAAAAACATGAATCTAGAGGCATATCTCCTGCCAGGCAGTTTCTCTCTCCACTTCCTCACAGTTAAGACTGACCCGACGCACTGGTTCCAACCATCCGTACAAGCAAGGTGGCCGAAGCTATGGGAAGGGGCTGGCACCTCAGTTTCCCTGTCCGTGAACGAGAGCACTAGTAGGACTGACTCCCGGAGGGCTGCTGTGAGGGGAGAGACATCGTATGTGCAGCATGAGCGCTCACAGCTCTGGCCACAATTTTTACTGCTGATTTTCAATGAAGCCGTTTGATGGAGAAGACAAGATGCAGAAAAAAATGTGACTTGGCTTTCTTGGCTCTGAAGACAGCTCTTCTGCAGTTCTGAGCAGCCCTGCCCAGGTGATGGGAAGAAAGGCTTTTTGTTTTTCATTTTCCTGACAGTGTGCTATTCGGGTCACAAGGCCACCGTGGTCAGCAGAAGCTGGCCTGACAGCGCTGTTATTATTAGGTGTCGTGGCCATTATATAGGGACAGAAGGGGTAGGAATGTGGGGACTAAAGTGTAACTTCCAGAGCTGGGGGCGGAGCAGAAGCAGAGAGGGGGAGGTGGCGGGGGGTGGGGGGTGACACAGGAAGTCACCTCCATGCTGTCCCCAGAGGAAGCGCCAGCAGGAAAGGGACCTCTCTGGACACATAAATGTGCACGCTGACGTCAGTTTGGGAGCATCTGTAAACAGTCCGCTTGTGATTAGGGCGAAGCCACGTAGTGCTGTAAGTCAGCGAGTCCTGGGTTCGAATCTCTACTCTGATGTGACTTTGGACAGCAACTTAACTGCACTGGGCTCAGGTCTCTCGCTTTCCACAGCCCAAAGGCGCTGTGCAAACAGGAGGTGCCCCGGGTGCAGCTGGGCTGACGCCTGTTTCAACACGACCCGCCGCAGGTTCTGGTCTCCGGTTTTGTCTTTGGTGCTGTCCAAGGCCACCAGGCCTGGAAAAGCCAAGTGACCTGCCAGGGGTCACAGAGCAAAAGCCAAGGCTCTCTCGCCTTTCTTGCCAGAAGGTTTCTGTTTGTGTGAGTTCAACAAAAGCAAGGGGACTCTTGATGGGAAAACTGGAAGATGATTTTCATAGTTTAAGCTCAAGCTGGGCCCTGCTGCGGATGCAACTTGGAGCCTGACAGTCTCCAGCAGGTTACCCAGCCTTCCCTTTCCCACAGGACAGCAGCCCTGCCCCACCACTGCCCTTCTAGTTTTACCAGTTTTACAGTTTCCCCAAACTTGTTTTTTTATTGTGAGCAAAACAGGCTCTTTAAAATGCCACCCTGAACCTGCCAGGAGGGAGGGAGGGGGCTCGGCGTGGGTGGTACACTAGTTCCCCATCCTCCGTCCAGGAAAAAAGGAAGGTGTGTTGAAAACAAAGTAAAAACAGAAAACAAAAGAAAAACCAGATACGATCCTACCATCTTTCACAGAACCACCTCCAGCCAAGCGCTGTGATGTGCAGCGGGCTGGTTTAGAGCAGGAGGTTTTCCTAAGCACGTTTATTCCACCCAGAAGGCCTAAGAAAAAGATCAATAAGTCTGATTACAAAACCGGGTCTGATCACCAATCAAAGCCAAGCCACAAACTCAAGGGGGGAGGGGCGGATCTATGCAGCCAACACCACAGACTAAGACCCGCCCACTGCGAAGAGCTCTGACATCAGTAAGGAAACCACCTTGTAGAAAAAATGGGCAATTCACAGAAGAAATGAAGACACTTGATCTCGGTGCTGAAAGGAAAATAAGATTAAAACAGAAATAGTTTCCATCTACCAAATTTTATCAGTGCACCAGCCTTCTCAGGCACAACCTCTCTGGATGGAATTCGTCGGAATAGAACAAAAACGTCCCTGTTTTTGTACAGCAAGCCATTTGCGGTTTTCTAAACAGGGTCGTCACCGAAAATATGAATTACGATAAAGGTGTGACCCAGTGATGTCACAGGCCCCCCGTTCGCTAAATGGTTTCACATGGCGTGTCTTCAGGGTTTTGGTAAAGCTTTACATAATGTTTTTAAAGGTAATATCACCTTTATTTTTTTAAAATATGTTTTTATTGATTTCAGAGAGAGGAAGGGAGAGGGAGAGAGAGATATAGAAATATCCATGAGAGAGAAACATCGATCAGCTGCCTCCTGCACGCCCCCTACTGGGGATTGAGCCTGCAACCGGGGCCTGTGCTGTGACCAGGAATCGAACCCGTGACCTCTTGGTGCATGGGCCGTCGCTCAACCAACTGACCACCCTGGCCAGGCTACGTAATTTTTTAAAAACTCCTCCTTAGAAATGTACAATTGAAACCTATATGACCCTGTTAACCAATGTCACCCCAATAAATTTAATATAAATAAAATAAAATAAAATAAAATAAAATAATAAAATAAATAAAATAAAATAATAAAATAAAATAAAATAAATAAAATAAAATAATAAAATAAAATAAAATAAAATAAAATAAAAACTCTTGACAGTTAATGATCACCTTCTCCTGCTTGGATTCTGCTAGATACTTGGAGAACAAATAGCCGACTGTGTCAGCATCACCCGCAAAATAAAAGGAGGCAGGCACCAAGCAAGCATTTTGCGCATGCCTCTGTGACACTTCTGGCCGGACAAGGGACACCTAGTATTTCCTGCCCGGGTCTCTGCCACAGCAGACGGGCGAGATGGCGGAGAGAGCAGAATTCCCCCTCATTCGGGCGCCACACGCCACACGGAATCACTCGCTTCCTCTTTTTCTGGCTTCGCCGCAGCTGGCGAGCCCCGGCCCCGCGCCCCACCCAGACCACGGCACAGGCGGGTCAATTCCACGGGAGCTGCCCCTCCACGCCGCCCCTCGGAAGGGCTGCTCCCGACACTGGCCAACTACCCAGGTGACTCGCCACCCACCCTCTCGTTTCATCTCCGGAACAGTTTTCATTCCAGAGCACAAAGCATTGTGTTTCTGAGATGCTCGGCTCCACTTTCAGCCCGTGAGGCTCAGAATGGGAACGCCTGCCCCACCCCACAAACACTCAGCCCCAAAAGAAGACGGGGGATGCCTGCGTCGCCGTGCCAGGGGTCTGGTTCGGGGAGGTTCTAGCTCAAATTCAGTTTTGTTTTGTTTTTCAATAGCTGGCTAATAAGGTTCCATTGGTAGACACATGGGCGCAGGTTATCTTTACGGGCCTGGGTTACAGGGATCATAATGGGAGGCACTCAAATTACAGCTGATGGAGATGAATCATTTATTATCTGCGCGTATGCAGGGGTGCAGGGGTGCTGGGGTGCTGGGGGTGCGCATGTGCGCGTGGGCACGTGCACAGGGCATGGCCCAGTTTGCGACGGGGCCTGTTTTGAAGGATAAGAGCCTGGAGGACACCCACCACCTTCCTAACACGAATTCCTCCTCGAACTTCTACTATCTAAAGAGCAAAGAACCATCCAAAATGTTGCTTTTAAAAATCGTCCCCCAGGACATGCCAACTCTGTCCACAATCCCCACTTTTGGCAAAAACCAGCCTTGACCTGGGAATGCGGTGGGAAAATGACATCTCTTACTTGTTGTGGCCTGGGAGAAATTAACCTCTCTGAGCCCCAACGTCCTCATGTGTAAAAAGAGGCTAAAAATGGACCCCACCCCAGAGGGTTGTGAGGCTTAAGTGAGAATCTATAAATAAGAGGCTGAGCAGTTGCTGGCACCTAGTGAATGCTCAATAAAAAAGGGGGTGTTCTTTATGCTTAGTAGTAGTAGTATTACAAATTTTATCATCATTTCCATCTTTCTCAACAGGCAAAGCTATTCTTCAGAGAGGAAATCTAGCAAAATCAAAGGGAAAACTTCAGAAGGGAGGAGAGAGAGGTAGGAAGAGAATGGTATTAACTGATTGGCTGGTATGAATAGAATTAGCAGGAATGATCCAGTCTCAAAATGATGACTTCAGACGTATTCCAGACCATTAAAAAAGAGATCTCAAAAGGGAGTGAAACAAGGAAGTTGGGGGAACATCAAGGCAGAAAATAAATCATTTCTCAACACGGGGAAGCATGAGTTGGCTGCCTAACCGCAGAGGCAGAAAGCAGGTTTTTTATAGGACTCTGGAGAGGACCGATCCGCTGTAATGACTTTTAAAAGCTCTGATACAGTTTACACTATAATTAAAAGTTTTAAAAAGGCCCTATACAAGTAACACTGGAAGAATGTAACAAAGGAGTTAACATCCACCCAAGCCATTTTAAAACTGAAACAATGAAACCCTCGATTGCAGCCCAACATTTCCATTCTAATATGCTCAATGAAATCAGCTTATGTCGTGCCAGATGCACCAAAGGGGCTTTTCTGCCTTGGAAGGTGACTTCCAACATCTCCCTGGTTGCAGGGCCAGCCTGCTTCCAAGCCCGTGGGCCACTTTCTAGCTGCGTGACCTGGTCAAATCCCTTCACCACTCTGAACCTCAGTTTCTTCGTCTATAGAATGGTGCCAATTCCTTCTAATTCATAAGGTCGTTATATGGATTGGAAATGAGATATCAGCTGGTTCATGTCTGACATATGGAACCACTCTAAACAGAGATTATACAAGTTATGACAGGGGTCACGCATTATGTTTTACAAAGCCCTTTGTCACGCATTCTTCCCATTCCCTTTCAGTTCGACACTGGCTGGGCATCTATGCCCTCTCTGCCAGGCACACTGCTGCACCCTAAGGGGGCCTGACTTCTGCCTCTAAGGGATTCACATGGGGGGCACTTCCTCCAAGCAGCTCTGTGATATCGGTCTGTACTCTTGCACTGGCCTTTGGATATTATAAATAGGGTGCTGGATGGAGCAGGCCTCAGACTTCAGCAGCCAGGCAGCTCAGCTGGAAGTTGGTCACTAAGGCCCAGAGGCAACTTCTTGGAAGATCCTTCTTTCCCAAGAGCTATGTGGCATGGAGGGACAGTTTCTAAAGGCCTGGGGCCATCTGTCCTGCCTGTGCAAAAATGGAGTGATTGTGGGCACTGAGCACCACAATCATTTGGCAGATCACCTCCATCAGCCCTCCTGGGAGGCCCTGTTTTACAGAAGGCTCAGGGAAGGGCAGAACTTGCACGCAGACACACAGCTTTGGCACCACAGAACCAGGACTCCAGCTCAGCCTGGCTCAGCTTCATGCCAACACCCATGCTTTTTTCTGTTCCTATGGTGTTCCGAGCATGGACTGCCACGGACAGCAGACCCAGGTTCAAAGTGACTTCTCCCCACTGAGACCTCAAAACAGCCCACTCATGGGCTGTTACACATGCAGACAGACAGGCCAGCACAACAGGACCTGGAGCAGCTCTCTCATCAGCTGTCACTCAGATCTTGCTCAGGCCACGTGAGATCATGAGCGTGAAGCACCAAGGAGGCATCAGGCACACAGTAGGTGCTCCTAAAAGCTAATGAGTCCTCACTACTTGCAAATGCACCTCCAACTGACGAAAGGAGTCTGCAGGCAGTTTCAAAATTGCAGAATCCAGTGCAGAAAGTGCATATTTAGCTTCTTTGCCCCACAGGACACTGTTTCCTCCTCCTAGAAGTATCCCTCCCAGGCACATAGTCTATCTCCTGCTCCTACAGACTCCAGCTCTCAACAAACACCCAACCAAAATGATACCTAATGCCCGGTATGGCTCAGTGGTTGAGTATTGACCTAGGATCCAGGAGATCGCAGTTAGATTCCTGGTCAGGGCACATGCCCAGGTTGTGGGCTCGATCCCCAGCGGGGGGTATGCAGGAGGCAGCCGATCAATGACTCTCTCATCATTGATGTTTCTACCTCTGTCTCTCTCTCTCCCTTCCTCTTTCTGAAATAATTAAAAATATTTTTTTAAAAAAGAAAGATACCTGACCTGCTATAGGGAGAGGGCTAATACAGTTTCTGGTTTCTCTTTCTTAAGATATTCTATACAAAATCAAAATAAACATACATTTGTATAAACTGAAAAACAAAAATATTGCAAAGATGTAATTGGTGGTCCCTGTGTCCTGGAAGGTGCTTGTTGAAACAGGGAAGACAATTATCTTAAGCAAGCAGAACTTCTTACTCACAAACCAGGGGATGCTGCTGGGGCTGGTTCCCAGGTAGTTAATGCAATGTCCCAATTAAATGAAAAACTGACCTGTTTGGGGCCTACCCACTCACTGATGACTTCCACACCCCACTTACTCAAATTTGCATTCCAATAAGCAGGAGTTATGGGCCCAGCTTGGCAGGCCAGTTATGAAGCACACGCCCCAGAGGAAACCTGCATATCTGGTCTCTTCTCTCAGCATGTTGGACAAGTCACCATGGTGCCAGCACAAGTCTGCAGTCACCAAGCAGGCTGGCTCCACTAGGGGTCTCCTCCTCTGCCAGACCGGGCAGGGCAGCAGGCAGGCTCAAGGGCAAAAGCACTCATAAGGAGGCCAGAGGCCTGAGGTGTGTGTAGTCTGGCTCTTCACTCACTGGCTATGTGACCCTGGGCAAGTCACCTAACCTCTCTGGCCTCTGTTTCTTGGTTGTAAAACAAGAAGATGATTCTGTGCTTCTGGGATGCCATTGGTCCCCCAAAACAGAACAAGCACTGAACCAAAGTGATGGAAAACCACTCTTTGGGGGGTTTATTCTATAATTGAGTGCCAGAAATCTGTACGGCCCAATTCAATGGACATCCGTTTAATTAAGCTAAGAAGGACACCGAGGCTGTATCTAGACCTGAAGGGGCCCGCAGTATCATGATTGATTAATAATGTCTGCCATGGGTACAGGATATGAATTATGTATTGTAATTTGGTGACATACTGTAATTTAGAAAGAAAGAAAGAGAAATGCAAATCAGTTTTAGAAAGAACTCAGAAAAAAATAGGAATGGAACCAAAAGCATTCATTCGGCAAACCAGGTGCTAAAATAACTCCAAGTCTAGAATGGGATAGGCTCCCTGAGAGTCTAAGGGAGACAGGAAAGACTTTCTGGGTGAGGTGACCCCTAAGCTGATTCCTTAAGCGTGAGGGGAGCCCAAGCAAGCCAAAGAAAGGTGGGGGGCTGGAGAGACGTGGTGAGCCAGGCAGAGAGACTGACACGGGGAAAGCTCCAGAGGCAAATGATGGCCTGGTACCATTTGCGGGGCTTCGGAAAGGCCGCAACACAGATTTTAAGCTGGGGTAATAGGAAGCCACTGAGGCTTCTAGGCAGGGAGTGAGAAGACGAAATGACATCTAAGTCTCTCCCTCCCTCTCTCCCCCTCCCTCTGCCCTCCAATTGGCAATGCTCTGGAACAGCTGGAAAATTGACCTAAAAGGTGAGAGGAGGCCTCACAGAAGTCAGCCGCAAGCTGATCAGTCAGAGGTGAGATCCGATTACGGGGTCAAGGTGGAGAGAGAAGATGAATAAAGGGCTGGCCTCTAAGTGGCCACAGTGAAGCCTGCACAACGCGAGCGATACAGGCTGGCGACAGGGAGGAAGCGCTAGCCCAAGATGTGGGTGCTCTAAGTCACACCTGACCTGGGCCCAAAGAATCAGCACCCATCCGGCCCAACCCACTCCATCACAAACCGCACCCGACGGAGTTTTAGGAAATGTGGCTGTTCCAACGATTTTACTTCTAAAAATTAGAAATAACAAAAGAAGCATGTCAAGAAATAAATACAAGGATGTTCATTACAGTGTTGTTTACTAGAACAAATGAATTATGGCCACATTCAAAGAATGGAATTCTCAGCAGCTATGAAAAAAGGTGGTTGACACGGAAAGATGGTCACGTTACATTGTTAAGTGGAAAAAGCAGCTTATACAGTCTCCCTTGAAGACTGATCAAAATGAGTCTGAAAAGAAAACCACTCTGAAATGTCAGCAGAGATTTTCTCTTTAAAAAAGCCCTGCCTCAAAAGGCTGTGAGAGGATTAGATGAACTGCTCCACCTAATACTTAGCACATAGTAAGTGTTCAATAAATGACAAGGAGATTTCCATTTCTCATTTTTCTTGCTCAATTTTCCTTCGAAAAACAGATCTTCCTTGCAAAATTAAACACTTTTTAAAAACACAGCTTTCAGCCCATTGCCATATTTATATCAAGAGCAGTGGTTCTCACTCAGGGGTGATTTTTGTCCCCTTACAGATGTTTTTTTGTTTGTCACAACCCGGGGAGAAGAGGTACTACTGGCATCTAGCATACGGAGGCCAGGGATGCTGCTAAACATCTTACAAAGCACAGGTCAGCCCCCATCACAAAGAATGATCCAGCCCCAAATGCGGGCAGTGCCACAGTATGGAAACGCTGACAGCGAGGGGGCTGTCACTTCAATGCCTTCAGGCTTCTTGCATCCATTATCCCAGACCTCCTCCATTCAGGAGACACGCTCACCACCCAGGTCATCCAGGTGACCAGATACGCCCAAGATCCAGACAAAGCCCCTGTGTTAGAGCGAACAGCAGATCTCACTCGGCCCTGAGTCCCAGAGAAAAGCCACTGCTGGGAGCATCCTCTTAAAACTTAAACCCTCAGCAGAAACTCTCCCCCGAGAAGAACATAATGGTTCCGAATGGATTATCACTTTTTTTTTTTTTTTAGAATCCTAAGAATTATCCTCTGTGGGCCAACCCACTGAGGTTTCTGTATAAATGGCGCTTCTGTCAACAGATGTGATGGCCCACAGCACGTGACTCGCAGCAAAGACAAGGGTCCTTTGAGATCAGGGAAAGGGAGGAGGGGATGCTCTTCGGCCCTGGCACCAGAGCACTGCTGGCTCCAGCTGCCACCATCCCTTTCCTCTAAAACCAGCCAGATAATTGCATTCAGTGAAGATACCTTCAAGTGCAGAACTGATGGGCAACCTTGCAGAAGATACGGAAGAAAAAGGCCACAGAGCTTAACTCAAGGTTTCTCCACCTTGGCACTGCTCACATGTGGGGCTGGATCAATTCTTTGTGGTGGGGGCCGACCTGTGCACTGTAGGATGTTTTGCACCATCCCTGGCCTCTACCCACTAGATGCCAGTAGCATCTCGTTGCACCCTTACGCCCTGCCCTCAGTGGAGACCCACTAGCTTAAACAGATTCTGAATTCTTGTCCAGGGCAAGCTGGCTGTCCTGCAAATATTCATAGAACCAAAGAGCGGGGGAGACTGTCCCAAAAATGAACAACTCCTTAACGTTAAAGCCAGTTAGCTCCCAAGACCCTGCCTGGAGATGCAGTGTTAGCTCAACACTGGGATACCGACAATAAGAATGTTTTGTACATTTAGCAAAAGCAAGTACCAACTGAGCACCTACTATGTGCCAGGCACTGTTCTGGTACTGGGGACGTAGCAGTGGACAAAAATGACCAAGATCCTGCTCTCAGGTTGCTTACGCAGGTCTGACAATCATATGAACCAGGCAATTGCACTCGTTCAAACATTGATTAACCATCTACTATATGAAGGAACCAAAACTGGACCCAGGGACTTAAATATCATTAACACCCCCCCCCACCACCCACCCCAGCTAAGAGTTACTTGGCACGAAGGCCACACACCTTCACATACACCACTTCACTTACTCCTTGCAGCTGGCCCTGGAGGTCAGCATCCCCATTTCACAGATGGGGACACTGAGGCCCAAGAGGTGGAAGATAACGGCTCCAGGTAACCACAACCGCCCCAGAGGTCACAGCACTGCAGGAAGTACTGCCCACAATGAGCCCTGATCCCCCACTAGGGATGAAGTGAGTGACCGCCCTGGGAGCCAAATCTCTTCAGTCTCAGTCAGTGGTTAAGGCTCTGTCGGCTGATAGGTTTCAGCTGGACCCTGCCCTGGGCACTGGTATCTTCCTACCAGGCCACCAAGCGAACTCAGAGGTCAGGGCACAGGGCAAGGAGAAGAAAGCAGAGGCTCAGGTTGCACCCTTTACCCAGGACCAGGAAGGGCCAAGGGCAGGGCCGACGGCACTGTCTTCTGTTTCCCACTTTCCATCCTGGGCATGGGCTGGGGGGGGGGGGGGGTTGGGACTCACTGAGGGACCGCCTTCCCGGCGCTCCAAGGCCTTTCTGGATATGACACATGGGGGAGGGGCCGTCTTTTACAACCCTGGAGAGCACCCTGTGTCTGACATCACCCCACAAAGCAGCCCCCACCCCCCAGTCCTGACCTCTGTTCTAAATGGACGGAAAACTTTAGGTGGTTTCCCCATGGAAAGGGGCCCTAGAGTTTTGTGACTCGTTTTCAAAATCCCCCTCCTGACCCTGCCAGGCTGCCTGCCCTTGGACAGAGTGTGTGTGTGTGAGTGTGTGTGAGAGTGTCAGTGTGTGTGTGTGAGAGTGTCAGTGTGTGTGTGTGTGCGTGTCAGTGTGTGAGTGTGTCCGTGTGTGTGAGTGTGCGTGTCAGTGTGTGTCAGTGTGTGTGTGAGCGTGTGTGAGTGTGCGTGAGCGTGAGTGTGCATGTGAGTGTGTGTGTGCGTGAGTGTGTGTGAGTGTGCCGGGGTGTCTCTGGCCTGGAGCGGGCCGTCCTGCGAGTTCACAGGTCCCAGGCGGGAGGCCGGGAGGGTTTAAGGAAAGGGGGGCCCACGAACCGGGAGAACTGGTGGAAAGGGAGGTGAGAGCCATTCGACAAGGGGGGGCGCACCCCGCGAGGGATAAAGGATTTGAGGGAGAAGCGGCCGGATGCTTTCCGGGAAAATCGGGGGTTTGGAAGAGTAAGGGGTGTCTGGGGGAAATGAACAACCGGGGAGCCCAGGGGAGCGGAGGGCTGGGGGTCCCCTGATGGCTACGGTGGGATGGGAGGTGTCGGGGGGGGGGGGGGGTGGAGTTGCCCGGAGGGGAGACCGGAGAGTCTGGGGAGAGATGGAGGATTTGGGAGCGGTCGGAACGCGGCGCGTGTGGGGCGCGTGGAGAAGAAAAGGGGTCTCGGGCGCCTGGGGAAGCCGGGTTTGGGGGCGTCTGCGGCCGAGGCGGCGTGGGATGCTCGGGAGGAGGAGGGTTCGCGCGCGGCGGGGCAGGGCCGCCCCCCGGGCCCCGGCTCACCAAAGAAGGGCGGCAGGTGGGACACCGCCTCCAGGAAGGGCCCCGTCTCGATCTGCTTGTCCGCGGGCAGCGGCTTCAGCAGGTGCTCGGCCAGCAGCGCCATTTCGGGGTCGAGGCCGGCGGTGATGCCCCAGCCGGCGCCGCGGGCGTCCACGCCGCCGCCCCCCCGGCCGCCGCTGTCCGCGCCGGGGCGGTCACTGCCGCCAGCGCCGGGGCCGTCACTGCCGCCAGCGCCGGGGCCGTCACTGCCGCCCGCCGCCGACTCCCGGGACGCCAGCGTCGCCACTTCCGCCCGCGCCGCGCCCGCGTAGCCGAGCGAGCGCTCAGCGCCGCCCGCCGGCCGGGCATCTAAGGGGCCCGCCGCGCCGCCCCGCCCCCGCCCGCCCGCGCCCAATCCGCGCCCGCCTCTGCGGATCTCTGCGCCTCCATTGGTCGGGGGGCGGGACCGGTCAGCCTCCGCCGAGGAAGCGCGCGAACTGGCGGTCCCAAGTCCGCCCAGGTGCGCCGCTCCCAGGGGGGCCGCTCCCAGGTGCGCCGCTCCCAGGGGGGCCGCTCCCAGGTGCGTTTCCTGCCGCCCCCGGCGCGGTCTCCCCAACTCCAACCCGGGCTGGCCGGCTTGGGCTGGGTCCTAGAGCTCGATGGGGGCGCGGCGCTGCCCAGGTCATAGCTCACCACCCACACGCCAGCCCAGGTCACAGCCCAACCCAGCCAGAGCCCCTCCGGGCGCCTGTTCCCCGCAACAGCCTGTCCTCGCTCCAGCAGCTGCGAGTGACCTGCTGGACGCTTTATCGGGTCGCGCGGTTCTTTTTAGCTACAACCAGCGGGGAAACGATTCTTCTCCGTCAAGGATCCGCTCAGGGCTCAAGTCACAGGCCACCTCAGGACTCACTAGGACTCCCGTTTCCTGAAATCTTGGGTCCAGTCTGACCTCAACAGCCCAGTTAACGATCCAACCACCTGACTGGGCACATGTTCCCCAAACCTAAGCTCACCCCAACCTCCCAGGATAGGTGCAGCGCAATTCATCTCAGCCGCAACCCACCTAGACGCTTGGGTCCTAAAGCCCAATGCCCACCTTCTCCAAAACCCCAGCTGGCACACGGGTGTCGAGAGCTTCTCATTCATTCCAGAATAAATATTCACTGTGGCCCCACGAGGTGCGCTGGGCATTGGCAATAAAGGGATGACAGTACAGCAGAGTCCCTGCTCTCGTGGAGCCGACATTCTAATTGGGGAGAGAGCACGACACAGAAATCAATAAGACAGTTTCGGACATTGCTAAATATAGATGAAAAAAATAAAACAGTGAAGTGACAGTGGATGACTGAGGGCATGGCTGAGATAGGATGTAGGGGGTGAGGGGCAGTAAGTACCTTTGAAGAGGTGACTACGGTTAAGCTGAGACCTAAATAAGCAGGAGACAGCCAGGGTGGCTGGAGCCTGTGCAAAACCCTTAAGGTTAAAAAGAGCTGGGTGTGTGCAGGCAGCCAGGGAGCCCGGGGGAGGGAGCCGAGGGGCAGGAGTTGAGCTCAGAGAACTGAGCGGGGACTGGAGTATGTTGGATTCGGTAGAGGGTGGCATAGAGTTCGGGTTTTACCCTAAGGGCAATGAGAAATCCCTAGCGCCAGAAAAACGTGGCCAAACCTTACTAAATAGTTTCAATGTATTCTTTCAGGGGCAGATGAGAGAAGTTGTTCCAAATCAAGGGCATGACCCAAGTGGAGTCAGGAGGTGAGAAGGTCTGGGGGAGGCAAAGCTATCATCTCTTTTTGCCCATTACCCAAACCCTGACATGCCCCGTCAAGCAGCCCTCCCACTGATAGGCACCCAAGTCATCAACGTTGGCTTGTTCCCACCACACCCAACCTCACCACCTCAGGCATCCTGAGATACCATCTCCTTGAAGTATCACCAGCCCGCCCAGCACCCTGACTAGTGCGGGAACTCCACCCACTTTTCAGATACCTCCATCAATTCCGCGGAGATCACAACCCACATTGGGACCTCCAGCATCAGACGACACCCTGATTTCTCAACGTGCACCCTCCCAGCCAAATCACCAGGCCATGGCTGGTAGAAGAAATTCAAGTCAAGAAGAATTCTCTTGCCATAGAACACTGATAGGCTGAGATAGGTCACTGCTCTGGGTTAATGGATTGTCTTTAAAATCCGTCCATTCTTGCTTTCTCATAGTTTATGATAAGGATTGAACTAGTACCAGGGGCCAGGCTGGTAGTATAAATGGATGCTGTGAGCTGGGTGTTATACAGTAAGGAGTGGTGGAGACTGTGGAGTACTGGGGATCACATGACCCATCTAAAGGGTCCTGTGGCTGTTCAGCGGGCCACTCATTGCCCAGAGTTGTGAGCGTTTCAGGTTTCTCAAGACACATAAGGAACCTAGACTTGAGGGGGAAAATCTCTTGATTTTTAGATGTTGGCAACTAATTCAAATTTTTTTAAAAACCACTAGGTAAGCCACACAAAAACATTTATTTCCTTTTATTTTTCTTTTGACACAATCTCAAATTTACAGAGAAATTACGAGGACAAGTCAAATAACTTTTTATTCCTGAACCATTTAGCATACACTGCTGACACAATGCCCCGATATTTTATGTGCTTGTCATCGGGTGTCACTGCCCTAGAGCCTCTCGGTGGACAGAGGTACACACGTGTGCGCGCACACACACACACGTTTACCTCCATAGATACAGTATTTGTTCCTATAGTCATCTATATTGAAAAGTATGAGTTCACCCTAATAGATCCAATTTCAACCTGAGTCGCAGGGTTAATTCTAGTTTTCTCCCTTTCTGTGTTAATAACTCCCTTCTCTGACAGTGAGAAACCTAGTAGTCCCATTGATTTTAACCTGCTCACTCATCTGACCAATCCCCAATATGTAACAATTTCTATAGACGCTCCCTTCTCCCCAACAAGGATGCCCTTTACGCCCCACTCAGGCTCTGACATCCCCCCCCAATACCAGGCTGCTTTCCCATGAGGTTGCCTTCCTCACTCACATGAGCTCTGGCCACGCACCTAGGCCACCCTCGTCACTCTTCTTATCCCATTTAGGCTATGACGCCCTCTGTGGACCAGAATGTACCCCCCCCCCCCATTGCTGATGCTTACCTCGCTGGGACCCACCTAATGGGTCTTGGATTGAATTTTTCGGTTATTCGGGAAGGGGAAGGGAGGGGAGGGAGGGGAGAAACACAAACTTTTGGCAAGCTGGCTTTAGCTATGGGCCATCAGTCCCTACCTTCAGCTTACTGCAGTGGGGCAGACAGTCACACAGTCAACCAATATTTATGAGTGTTTACTCTGCACCGAGAAAGACAAAGGGTTAGACAAGAAATAAAGTGTTGTGGGTGGAAATACTGCCAGGCACAGAGGAGCCACCTCATCTCTTTGGATTGTTGGGCATCATACTTGCTCCATCAGTTGCAAGCCCCCCCTCCAATGAGCAGGACCAGCTTGGCCAGTAGCGTTAATTCCACTGGTTGGCATTGACTCCGTGGGGGTGAGGCGTTTGCCCTGCAAAGTTGCGTCATTTTCCTGAACCAGCTCCACCCGCTGTTAACAGCTTCTTCCCAAACTGAATCATCTAATTCTGGTTACTCAGACTGTCTCTCCCCAACAGTGTCCCCAACAAAGAAGGTCGGGTTCATGATCCTTCTGCCATTTCATCCTATAACTCAGCCTCCCCACGTGCAACATAGTAATAATATAACAACAGGTAACATTTATGGAGCACTGACTGTGTTTAAAGCCCAAAGCCTCCACTTGCTAGCTGTGTGGCCATGGGCGAGCCACTTCCTATGAGTTTCCTGTGGCTGCCGTAACAGTGACAACAGACTTGATGGGTTAAAACAACTAAAATTTGTTCTCTCGCAGTTCTGGAGGCCAGAAACCCAAATCTGTTTCCCTGGAGCAAAACAGAGGTGTCCGCAGAGCTGCACGCCCTTGGAAGGCTCTGGAGGAAAATCTCTTCATTGCTCCCCTGGCTTCCGGTGGCTGCAGGTGTTCTTGGCTTGTGGCTGCACCACTCCAGTCTCTGTATTGTCTTCACCTGGTCTTCTCCTCTGTGTGTGAAGTCTCCCTCTGTTTCTCTCTTAGGAGGACACTTGTGATGGCATTTAGGGCTGCCCCAAATAATACAGGATAATTTCTCCATCTCAAGATCCTTCCCTTAATCACGCCTGCGAAGACCCTTTTTTCCAAATAAGGTCACACTGAGTTTCCAGGGATTAGGACCTGATCTCTTCGGAGACCATTGCTCAGCCTACCACACCGCGCCTCTCCGAGCCTCAGTTGTCTCGTCTGTACAAGCGGATGGTAACAATGCTAACTGCTCTCGGGGCTGCTGCGAGGTCTCAGCGCGTTAATGTGAATCAGGCAGTTGGCGCGCTGGCTGGCAGGCAGGCAGCCCTGGATGGATGGTGCGGTGATTATGCAGTGATTTCCTGAGTTATTTCTACCCAGTCCTGGCAATTGTGGGGGTAATTGACTCCAATGATGTCACCTCTCCAACTGCCAGGCTTTCAGCAGGATTAAACGTGCCAAATGGGCCTTGTTGCGCCAGCTCCCCCGGGTGCGAAGCGCCCCCGGCCGGCCCGTCTGCTGCAGCTCCCTGGTTGAGGAAACGGCGACATCCGCCAGCAGGCTGTCCCGGGAAAACAGAGCAGCACGCTACAGCTAAATATTGGAACCTTTTTTTTTCAGTTCCTGGGTGAAAATAGTACTTTGGGCATTTAAACAGCACAGAGTAGAGACTAGGGAGAAACTTCGCCTCATCCTCGGGCCCACGTGGACAGCCTCGGGAAAAACGCTCTGAGGAAACCCAACCGTGTCACTGGCATTGTCACAGCCAACTACCCTTCTTAGTAAATTGGAGAATATGAAAGTAGAAAGGTGGCTTCCTTTAGTCCATTCAGTTCCATGATCACTTACTGAGCTTCCTCAGACCAGACTTTTAGACATTGACTTGAGAGGGGGGTGGGGGAGATGGAGAGAGAGAGAAACATCAATTTGTTGTTCCACTTTCTTTTTTTAAATCCTGACCTGAGGATATTTTTTCCATTGCTTTTCAGACAGCGTAGAAAGGGGACAGAGAGGGAGAGAGAGAAACATTGGTGTGAGACACATCAATTGGTTGCCTCCAATGCACATGCCCCAACTGGGGCTGAGCCTGCAACCGAGGTACATGCCCTTGGCTAGAACTGAACCCAGGACCCATTAGTCTGCGGGCCAATGCTCTAACCACTGAGCAAAACCGGCCAGGGCTGTTCTACTTATTGATACACTCATTGGTTGATTCTTGTATGTGCCCTGACCCGAGATAGAACCCACAGCCTTGGTGTATCAGGATGACGCTCTAACCAACTGAGCTACCCGGCCAGGGCAGGCCCCATGCTGTTAACAGGGGTGAATCATATACAGAATCAGAGCATCCAAAATGAGGACACAAAGGAGCAGATAGGAGCACGGACTCTGGCGTCTGACATACAGACACGGGATCAAAGCCTAGCTCTGCTACTTCTAGTAGTTGTGTGACCTTGGGCAAATGACATACTGTGTGCCTCAGTTTCCTCATCTGTAAAACGGGGGTCCGGGTAGCCTCTTCTTCAAAATGTTGAGAAGTATGTAATGTACCCAGGATGTTAATAACATGGGAAACTGGGTGCAAAGTATCAGGGAACTCTCTGTACTACCTTTGTGATTTTTTCTGTCAATCTAAAAGCTATTCTCATATTAAAAGTTTATTTCAAAATACAGGTGCCCAGGCCCCATCCCTGACTATTTAAATCAGAACTTCTGTCTCAGGGATCAAGCGTCAGGATTTCAAAATTCTCTCTAGATGATTCAGACCTGCAGCCAGGGCTGAGAGCCACCCATGCATTGAAAGCACCTCAGAAAGTACAAAGCACGATGGAAATGCAGGTGGTTATGATGAACCAACCAAGGCACTGTTTTTTAAAAAATTACACAAATAACAGTGACCACTGTACAATAAAAAACCTAGAGAGAAATAATAATTAAAATTGCCCCTAATCCTGTCCTCTAGTGAAACCCACTGTTCATTTTTTACCCACTTTTTTTTTTTCATGGAATACCCAGATTTATTATTATTCCTGTTGTTATTACTATTGAAACATGAAACTGGGGCTCTGAGAGGCAGCCCCATGGCCCCAGGGTCTTTGAGCTCACCTGTCTACTTCTGCATCCTTTGTCGTCAGAGTGGGTGGGAGCCTCGCCCAGGTGAGAAGCTGGAGTGGCTGATGTTGAAATGCTTAAAACCCAGGGTAGATACGTGTGCCTTGGCAATGCCACCTGCTAATTAAGTGAGGGCATGGCATGGCCTCCAGCACCGTCACATTTCAGCCAGTGGGGAGCTGCGTCTGTGTCATCTCCCCATTCCTGTTTTCTCCTCCCATGCTAGGAAAAGATATGAGTAAAGATGCTTGATGAGCTACAGGCAGATGTGTGATCATGAGGTTAGAAGAGGGCTGGTGACAATGGCCATTGGGCAGAGGAGGCCCAGAGGGATATGTGAAAGAAAGCGTGCCTACCTGAGATGTACCAGGTGCTCTACTCCTGGGTGCTCGCAGCTTAAATCTCCATTTCCTCTCACAAAAGCAGCCCTAGAAAGCAGCTCTGTTGGTAGTCTTGTTAAAAGGCAAACTAAGGCACATTAACATTTTTCAAGAGTTTATTTGAGCATACATCAATTCAAACTGGGCTGTGGCAAACCAAAGGTGGGGGAGAGGCTTTTATAGAGAAGACAAGGTATCAAAGCAAGGAAAATTATTTGATTGGCTACAGATTAAGCAGTCACCTTATTTGGGAAAGGTGAGTTCGCCGTTTGTGATTGGTGGCTCTTAAGTTAAATTTTCTCGGATTCTGGGGCATTGATTCTGGCTTAGGTTTTGGTTTGCTTGCACAGGCTACTGAGGCATGAGAGCCATCCCCATCTAATGGCCACCTTTCAATTATTTTAACATTCTTACTTCACAGATGAGGATGCTGAGAGATGAGGTGACCTGCCCAAGACCCCACAACCAGCGTGGTGTAGGTTGGAATGCACAGGCCACGATATTCAACAGGATACTATACTGCATTCAGGAAAAACAGAAAGGAATAAAGGAACGGATGAATAAAGGGAAGGAAAAAATGAAGAGAATGGGAAAACAAAAGAAGAGAAAACGAACTTGTGGCCATGTTTCATTGTCTTTGAAATGGAATAGTTGATACATAAAATAACACGTATAGCACATGTGAGTCATAAAATAGACTAATAGAATGAACCCCCTTGAACCTACAACCAATCTAAGGCAGCAGAAAGCTACTAGTAACTTATATCTACTTGCACCAGTGATTCCCCCAGCTGGTTGTACAGTGAACACAGCTGGGGAGCTTAGGCAGCCACTGATGCCCTCAGAGAACCGGGTGGGATTTGCCTGGAGTTTGGTCTGGGCATCTGCATTTTTAAGACCTACCCAGCTGATTCTCATGTGCAGTCAGGTTTGAGAACCACTGGCTTATATTCTCCTCCCCTATAGCATCCCTCCGATTTCCCCCCCACCCTCACCTTTACTCCCTCGGTAACCATCCTGAATTTTGTGTAGTGAACCGATTCTTGTTTCGGGAACTAGCGCTGCTGGCGATCGATCTCCCTCCCACCACGAGGCGGCGCCAGAGATAAGACAGCCTCCCGCCTCCGCGCGGCGCGGGTCGCGCTGGAGGGGCTTGGCCCTCGCGGCGCTCCGTCGCCGGGGAACGCGCTGGGAAACGGTCCGCCTCGGGATTAGCGCGGTTGCTCGGGACGCTCGGGATCTCCGACCAGTGGACTCTTCGGAAACTGCGGGGCACAAAGAAACGTGAGTCGGGGCTTGGGCTTGGGCTCGGCCGGGAGCCGGCGTTGGGGGGTCGGCACCCGCGGAGCCCGGCCGCGGGGGCTTCGCGCTGGCGGGAACCCCGGCGGGCGGCCCCGACGCGAGCGCAGGGCGCACCGGGCCCCGCGTCCGTGCTCACCCTGCTCCCGCCGCGCTCTGGGTCCGCCGCTTTTTTGACCCTTTTTGTCACGTGTGTATGTTGAGGCCGAGAGAGGGGTGCGCATCGACCGGTTCAGGGCAGCAGCCCAACTTGTTGGCCGATCTGGAACCGGAACCGGAACCGGAACCTTAAGTTTCTCGGCGCCCGGCGCGAAGATTTATCGGTCGGCAGCATCCAAGGGCGAGGGAAAAAGCGTGTCGAGCCTGCCGGTCCCGAGACGGAGGTTATACCCGGGCAGCCGAGGGTAGACTCGGCCCGTGGGTGCAGATTACACCCCTCCCCCCGTCTGGTGGCCTCGGAATTTGAGGCTTGGCGCGGACCCAGGCCTTTTGCTTATTCAACAGACGTCCCTTAAGCACTGTCATAGCCCGCCAAGCGCTTTTGGACCTGCACACGGGGCAGCTTTGGGGTCAGAGGAAACGGTATCCTTTCAAGTCTCTATTTGGGCCCCCAGACTGCTCGGTGACCGGTCGCAGTGTCTCCATCAGTATGGTGAGGGACCGGTCCTCCATGCTATACGCAGAGCACTTCCAGATGTGACACTTTGGGGGCTGACAGAGCCCGGGCCCTGGCCTCAGACCGACAGGAATTAGGATCCCCGCTCTCTTATTTCCTCTTCTTTGCTTTGTGATCGTGCGCAAGTCACTTTACCTCTTTGGACTTAAGTGTCCTCCCCTGTCAAGTAATGGGGTGACAGTAATGAAAAAGATCATGTATTTCAAGAACTTGGCCCATTGACATGTTCCTTAGATTATCCGTTACTTTACGTGGAGCATGAAAGTCCCCCCAGTGTGCCTGGTCCAGCGTTGCTAGGACTGGTTCCCTGTCTCTCTGCAGTGCCCTTGATGATGTCTGTACCACAGCTGGGTGCAGTTCAGGCTTATTTAAGTCTATGATTTGCAGCCCTGATGGCAAATGATTTAAAAAATGCAGATGCCTGGGGCCTACACTATGACTTTTTGGATTTAATTGGTCCGGAGTGGGGCCTAGGCTCCATCTCCATTCCAGTGTGCAGCCAAGGGGTGAGGCCAAGCTTGAGAGGGTTCCTGGGGGTGGCAGCAAGCTCATTTTCCTACACTGCTGTTCTTAGATGGCACTCCCCACACTGCCCTCCTACTGGTGTAGCCGGAGGCCCCTGGATGAGCAGCTAGCGCGGCAGCGACACCGAGAGCAGGAGGCCCGGCTTCGACAGCAGTGGGATGAGAACAGCCGCTACTTCAAGATGTCTAACGTCTGCAGCTCCAAACAGGCAGAATGGAGCTCCAAGACCTCCTATCAGCGGAGGTAACTGTGCGGTGACCGACACTGGATGGAGGCAGGCGGGCGGACACTTGCTCGTCAGGAGATGTAGCCTTAACCTGGGAGAATATGGCTTGATAGCATGTTTTCTCAAGGGAGTTGCTGGACAGCATGGATTGCCTGCCTGGTGATGTTTTTCTAACTGGAAATTGGAAAACAGATAATCAGCAAAGTAATACATTTGCATTGAAAAAAAAACAAAATGATATGAAACTTATGTAGAATCTGGAAGTTTCCTTGTGACCTCATGTCCCCAGCCTGAGTGCATGTCCTCCCATACATTTTCCCATTTGTGTTTGTGTATAAAATATATACACACACCTACATCCATTTTTATAAAAACACCTGTAAAAATATGGAAGTTAAAAAGCAGAGGCTTTGGAGTCAGACAGTCTTAGACAGAAATCCTGACCGTGTTGCTGCTTGAGTGAGCCTCAGTTTCCTCATCAGTGAAGTGGGGCTGAAACAGAACCTACTTCTTAGGTTTACGTGATGAACCATCCATGGTTTTACCTGGTACACGTTAATTGCTCAAATAATATTTGCTAGCACTATTATCATGTGCGTATATAAGCGTATTTATGTTTTCTTATTGCAAAAACAAGATTCTGTCATGCATAGTGTTCTGGGACCTGCTCTGTTAACTTTGGCTGGAGGACCCCTTTTCATGTCACCGTGTTGTACGTACCTCAGCCTCTCTACCCATGCAGCAGAGTGACCCTATGGCTGTAGCACAACTGGTTTACGGTGGGCAACTTCTCACCCAGCATGCACGCCTACCAGCGTGAGAAGATGAAGGAGGAGAAGAGGAGGCATCTGGAGGCCAGACGGGAGAGACTTCAGCAGCTTCTGCTAGAGGAACAGGACCTGCTGGCCAGAGAACTGGAGGAGCTGAGGCTGAGCATGAACTTGCGGGAAAAAAGAATCCGGGAGCAACACAGGAATCTCAAGTCAGCCCGGGAAGAGCAAAGGAAACTGGTAAATTCTCATCACCCTTAGGCACGTCCCCAGCCTGTCAGGGATGTGCATGTGGGTCACCCCTGTGTGTTCTGGTCTGATGAGATGGCAGTTAACTCCAGAGCCAGCTGGGAAGGTGTTTACTCTAAGTTGTCCTTGTGTGTTTTGCATGAGTCGTCTTTGTTGTCGTTGGCCCTTTAAATCATTACATCCAGGTTCTTTTTTCTTTATTCCAGTTCTGTGGCCCCCCAAGGCCTGGGACTTGTGTATTTTATCTTCCAAAGTAGTTGTGTGGAATGGTGAGCCCCAATCTGTGTTTCTAAGCCTGCTGTATATTTTGAAGGAGATCTGTAGCATCTAGGACCCATATGTAACATTGGATTTTGGCACCTTCCGTCACCATTGTAAGAGTCATTTGTCAGCGCCATCTGGTTCCACTCAGGTGTCTGGCTCCTGGAGCCATGGGTGCAAGGCCAGGTTTGAAGGGCGGTGTGGTGACAGCATGCCAGTGGTGGCACTGTTAGTCTGAGTGACTTCCATTGTGGGTTATCTGAAATGCCAATAGATTTGAAAAGCGACATTAGGCTTTCTTTGTTTTCTTGACAGATTGCTGAACAGCTTTTGTACGAACACTGGAAAAAGAATGACCCCAAACTTCGAGAGGTGAAAACCAAGGAGATCCTTCCGTTGATTTGCCTAAGTAGATGAAACTGAGTTTCCTTACTTGTTTTAGACTTGCATTTTGTGCTGGGTTGAGACAGAGGGGAACACTCCAGCCACCTGAAAAGAGCATCATGCAGATCTAGTTCATTTGTTTAACACTGTTTCTTGAACACTGTTAATGTCCACCTGTGTGGCTGTGCAGACTAGGGGTGGTCCACCACTCCTAGGGAGCTCCCAGTCTAGTAGGGGAAACAGTGGGCAGCTCATTACAGTGTAGGATGCAGGCTGCTGGGCAGATTGGGAAGATGGGCATCAGGACAGTGCCCCCAGTTCAGTGGAGATCAGGCAGGCGTCCCAGAGGAGTTGCTGGGGTGGAGGAGTTTAGACGGACATGAGCATCAATTTGATGGTGTAGAGGTGAGGTGAGAACATTCTGGACTGAGGCAGCTGTGTGAGAATGGGGCCTGAGTCAGGAGAGCAGCGCAAGTCCAGGGAGCTATGAGTGGCCGGGAGGCTGGATGTCAGGGAGGGAAAGCCCCAAGAGCTGAGGCTGGTAAGGCAGATGGGGCCAGACCTCGGGCAGCCTTGTGTGCTTTCCCTGGAAGCATGGGGAGCGCCTGGATGGTTTTAAGCAGGGGTGCAGTGGGAGAAAAGTTTCTGTTACTTTGTTCCAACTCGAGTTTAGAACCCTGGTCCTTTGGTTTTCTAATTGACTTGAATCGGGGTCATCGCGTGCTCCCTTACCAGATACCTGGGCCACTCTGAGTCCTCACAGAAGGAAGTCATGGTCACATTTCAGTGCATGTCCCTGGGCTCCCAGCGAATGTCTGTTAGATGAACCAGAGAGGAAATGAATCATCTCCTTCTCATCCTCAGATAGAATCGGACCTTCACAAGAAGCATGTGATAAATTCCTGGGAAACGCAGAAAGAAGAGAAAAAGCAGGTGTGGTCTGACTCTGGAAATGGTCCCATGTGCTTGAGCCCCCCCTCGGTGCCTGGCACTGTGCTGCGTGGTCCCCCAGCTCCGCATCTCAGTCCCGCGGTTCCCACAGTGAGCGCCGGGCGCAGGGGCGCAGCCGAGCACTGGCCTGCTCTGGCACAGATGCTTCGGGAGGAGCTGAACGCTGCGGGAGCTGGGTCTTTGCTGGCTGCGTGTGACAGTTACTGATCTCAGCTCATGTGGCCCCATGTAGCAAGAAGCCACAGAGGAGGAAGAGAACACCCAGTATGAAAATGAATGTGCAGCGGCCCGGAGGGAAGCGCTGGATCGGATGAGAGCAGAAGAGGAGAGGAGGCGGCTGGAGGATACGCTCCAGGCTGCGGCGCTGCAGCAGCAGATGGAGGAGTTGAGGGTGAAGGAGATGGAGGTGAGGCCACGCCACGGCCACATGGCCTCCTCTTAGCTGTCTGTTATAAAATGGGCATTTCAAAAGCTGTTCTAAAGAGATCATATGGGGGAGGTGATTCTAAGAAATGCAGCAATGCTGGGTTCTCCCTCCTGACATTTATAGCCATCTACAGCTTTTCCATACTCCTGGGTTGTCTTGTGTGCCCACATTCTAGAATGTTAGCCATATGGAGACAATGCCTGTTCTCTCCAACGTGTTTCGGGACCTGCTGTCTGAGAGCCTTCTTAGAACTTGGAGTTTCCAGCGCTATGTACACTTGACTTAGTCTGATGATCTAGCACACAGCTATCCCTGGCTAGCAGGTTTTTGGTCTCAAGGCACAAACCGTGAAGGTCTTTGGTCCAAGAGGCTAGTTTGAGAATACTGTGCAGTTTCCCTGAGAGGAGGGATCTCCCCATTCAGAGGAGGGAAGCACCCCCTTCCCCAGGCCTGAGTGATTCAAGAACTAGGTCTTAGTGCCCACTACCTATTCTGGGTGCTAAGCACTGGGCTAGGAGCTAGAGATACAGCTGTGAGCAAGGCCCACAGACCTTGCCCTCATGGCGGAAGCAGTGGCAGGTGGAGGAGGCAGATGGTAAGTCACAGTAAAACATGGACAATACAGGGTCCTTTGGGAGCACAGAGCATGGGGCTCTTTCTGGTCCACAGGGTTGGGAAAGGCTCTTGCAAGAAATGGCCCATCTGGGCTGGGATGAATGAGTGAGTTAATCTGGGGCAAAGGGCTCAGAGCCCAGAGGTGGGAGGGGATTACGATCACCAGGTGGCCAGGCCAGCCCTTGTCACATAGGTCTGCTGAAAACAGAGATGAGGAATGAAGGGAGCTCTGATTCTCATGATCTTAATGGGGGTTACCATCATTGTAACCACAGGCCACCAAACTGAAGAAGGAACAGGAGAATCTGTTGAAGCAGCGGTGGGAGCTGGAGAGGCTGGAGGAGGAGAGGAAGCAGATGGCAGCACTGCGGCGGAAGGCGGAGCTGGGGTGCGTGGAAAAGGGTTGCGTCCGCCCTGCTCTCAGATCTCTCTTTTCTCACACTTGCCTTCGTATTCCTGAAACCAGAAAGGATACACCCTATAGTACGTAGCTGTCTAACCTGCGTTTAATTCTTTGTAAGACGCTAAGGGCAACCTATGTTTTGTTCATTTTTAGACGCTTTTTGAGACATCAGTATAACGTGCAACTCAATAGACGTGCACAGCAGATCCAAGAGGAACTGGTAAGTTATAAGAGAAAACCTGGCGTTTCTTTCACCCTCTTTTGAAAAACATGTTTTCCATTGCTCAGGAATGACTGCATCCTTGTACGAAGTAAAACACAAAGTCAGATTCCCCCTGGCCCAGCCCCTGCAGTCTGCGCCCCTCCCCAGAGCAGTCTCTTCGGCATGTCTCCTTCTAGATATATTTACACACATAGGGAAGTGGTGGTTTTTAAAAAAATGTACTTGAAGTTGTACTCCTGAGCATATTTACCTAACGATAAATCTCACACTTTATGATCAGTCTATTTAGATTGAGCTTGTTCTTTTTTACTGGCTGCTCAGGATCCCTGTCCAGTATTTTGATGGGCGCCCTCCCTGAGAGGCGGACAAGGGGCATGAGTGAGCAAACCCGTTTGCTCCCATCCCTGCCTGCTGCAGGCAGGGTCCTCGTGGCAGCACCATGTGGCTTTTCCCAAGGGCGTCTTTCCTGTCTCAGGCCTGCGGAGCTCCCGCCCTCTTGCACGGCATTCCACTGCACAGATGTACAGAATAGCTATTCCCTAGCAATGGGTGTTTGGGTTGTTTCTGAGTTTTCCCTCTTACATAGCGGCTACAGTGAGTATTTTGTGCTTACCTCTGCATTTGTGTGTCTGGAGTCTATGTTTTCAGAAGTGGAATTGCTGTCAAATTGTGTTCTAAAAAGCTGTGCTACCAGATGTGTCTGAGAGCAGGGACATGGGTGTGGTGGCAGAGGGGTCTCCCTTTAGGCACAGAACAGCTCCTGGGCCTCTTTGATGTCGTTTTAAACCATCCCAACATCTTCCCATCTCTATGTGGAGAACATTTGGCATCATCACGAGTGTCTGCTTTCAGAGCTGGGTCCAGAGACGAGAGGGGCTGCCACAGGGCTCCGCCCCTCACCCACTGTGCTTCCCCCCCCTTCCTCTAGGAGGCCGATAAGCGTATCCTGCAGGCGCTCCTGGAGGAGGAGGAGGAGACCCGGCTTGTGCACTCGGCGCGGCGGGAGCAGGCCCTGGCTGACGTGGCCTGGATGAGGCAGGTCCTCGAGGAGCAACTGCAGCTGGAGAGGGAGCGGGAGGCAGAGCTGCAGATGCTGTTGAGGTGAGAGACGGCAGCTACGTAAGCTGGACACTCTTGGCCTCTGCTCTGGGACCTGGGAGCCCCGCAGGCCTCTGAGGGTGGTCTGTTCTTGAAACACCTGTCCTTGGTGATGTATCCGTCTTTCACGAGGAGCACATCTTTGTTAGGACCTGGCTTGTGAGGGTGTTTCCTTTAGGTTAGGTTATTTAAGATGGAAATCACTAGGGTTTAGAGTAAGGATCTGTTCATCTAAAATCTTAAAAGTTTGAAAGGAAATTGTTATACATTATGGAGATGTTGCATGCTTCTTAGGTCTATATAAATGGATCCTAAAAATGAACATAGTAGATTGAAATAAATAACAGGTAACATTTATTGAGCACTTGTATGCCAGATACTCCAGCCAAGTGGTTGGTACTGGGGTCATGGGGACTGGGGGAAGTCACTCACTCATTTGCATCAGGCCACAGGGTGAGCTAGCAGGGACCCCAGGAGCGTGGCAACAGAGCTCAGGCACTGACAGTGCCCCTCCTCTAGAGCCTTGACGGTTTCATTCACTTCAGTGTTTAAATGGCCCAGGTATAAGGCATCGAAGTGTTTTTTATAAAGAGATGGAGTCGTAAGAAGGTCACTTAAAGTACTTACTATAGGAACGCTTCTTGTGAACGTGTCCTTAATCTGTTCAAAGTTTGTGTGGAGAGATTTATTTGAAGGCTGGCCCCACAGGTGTGTGCCACCTGATGCTTTGGACCTTTAGTTCCTGTCTGCCATTGGTAAGGAGCCTGCTGTCACTGTCTTGTGTTTCCCTAGGGAGGAAGCCAAGGAGATGTGGGAAAAGAGAGAGGCAGAGTGGGCCCGAGAGAGGAGCGCACGAGATAGACTCATGACCGAGGTAATCCCCGCTGTGATGGATGTGGGCTGGTCGGTGCCTGGGCAGGTGGAGCTGCAGCCTGGCCACAGCTTGCAGAACTGGTATTTGTTAGAGTCGAACTAAAACCTTTCCTTTTCTTTTCTGCTGAGGCTAGGTCCTGACAGGGAGACAACAACAAATACAAGAAAAGATTGAACAAAACCGAAGGGCCCAAGAGGAATCCCTAAGACACAGGGAGCAGCTTATTCAAAACCTTGAGGAGGCAAGAGAGTCAGCTCGTCGTGAGAAAGAGGAGAGTGAAGAACTGAAATCAGCCAGGAAACGGGAGCTGGAAGCCCAGGTAGGGCCGAAAGTCCCCGGGCAGGAGGCAGCCTAGCAAGGGGGATGAGAGCTGCGGCAGCAGGGCCTGCAGTGGTGCCTGCATCATGGTGGCCCAGGAGTCAGAGGCCCTGGGCTTATTTCCACTCCTGGCACCACTGGCCTTGTCTGAGAAGCCCGCATTTGAGAGCTCAGTGCATTCCTTTTTGTCCCACCTGAAACCCTGACCCTGCTGGTTGTAGCTCAAGCTCCACTCCACATCCTCCTGTGGAGCAAGGCTGTCATTACTGCCCACCACCTCTCATTCCTGTCTGCATCTGAAAGCATTTTGTTCACTGGCCACAATTTTCTACTTATTCAGTTCTGTACCTAATAGGTAACACAAAATAATCTTCCAAACACATGACCACATCCAGAGTTTCATACAAGGTACATATTACCACGCACATAACGTCTCCAATACCATAAATGCCCTTCCCACTGTTGGCACTTCCCTCTGATTCTCCAGCTCAGGTAGATCCACAGGCTTTCCCTCTTGGTCAGAGGCAGCACTCTGCCCTGTAGGCCTTGTCTCAGGATGACTTACTCTGTGTCCAGGTTGCAGAGCGCCAGTTGCAGGCGTGGGAAGCAGACCAGCAGGAAGCAGAGGAAGAGGAGGCGGCAAAGCAGGCAGAGCAGCTCACCGATGCCCTGTTAGAGCAGGAGGCAAAGATGATGGCCAAGCAGGGATACCGGCCCAAGGTAGGGAGCCTGCAGGTGACAGCCACTGCTCTCCCAGGACTGTTCACAGCCCTGTGCCCCGCTCTGCTCCCTGCCAGCTCAGATACTTCCTTGCTCTCCTGTTGTATTTCTTTTCTCTACTAGTGGGGAACCTTGACACTGGGTCTGTTTCATCTTTGGTGGGGCCTCTTACAGCCCTTGACGTGATTCTGACTTGGCTCCTGTGGCTGCAACCAAGGGTTGAGGTCCTGACTGTTAAGCTGTGTGCCTGTTACCCTGTTTGGGGACAAATAGCAATCTAAGAGCGTTGGCCACAGCTGGTGAGAGGTGAAGGCAGTGGTTCTAGGCCCTAACTATCCAGACATCAGAGCCCCTGCCCCTCCTTTACCAGGGCCACCCAGGTGCTCTAAAGTGCTGCAAAACAAAGGCCGGCTCCTCTGTGGTCAGATAACTCTGGGAAGCTGATGAAACATTCAGAGCAAGTACTACACCGGCTGCAGAACATTAATGTCCTAACTGGCTAAGGCTCTTGAGGTGCAGGGGACACCATTTTAAACTTTCTTGGCCATGGATCAGTGAGTGTCTCAGGATTAGGGTGTCACAGAACACATGTGAAAATGTTCTTACATAGGGCTGGTGCTTTAAAAAAAGTCATCAAGTGCCTCATTTGTGGCTTAGGGTCAAAGCTGCTTTGGCTATAAATGAAAACAGCCATTTATACTGTGCTTTTTAGCTCTTACTTACAATGGATTAATTCCCAGTGCTCCAGAGAGTGCTGATCTAATCAGTCTTATGTTTTCATTCTTTTTTCAGCCTTATGGACATCCCAAAATTGCTTGGAACTGACTTCCTTGGTACTGGAAGCACAGAGAACAAGGGTGCTGAGGCCTTTGATATGCAACCGCCAGACAGTTTTACAATGTTCTGCTCTAGTGTTAGGGTCACTGGAAAATAGGTCAGTGAGCCTGTCAGGTCCATGATAAAATGGATCAAGGGTCTGGCCAAACTTTAAGGTGTTGTGAATATGCAACACCCAGTAGGAGGCCCTTCCATGCCTTTCTTATTCAAGAAAGGGGCTTTTATAGTCACGCACTGATAGTGCTGTCACAGTCTTGCACTATATTCATAAATAATGTAAGATTCTAAGTCCGTGCTAGGAGTTACAAGTTGTGTTCCATGACAGGACTCATGATCTCCTGTTGTCTCACCCTTAATTGTCAACCTCCAGTGAAGCCTCCAGCCAGATATGAGGGGAGGTTTTTCATTTTTTAAGTTGCCATTTAAATTTAACTATTCTATTGCAGACAGACGTGTAAGATTTATTAATTTAGTGGTCCCAAAAGGATCACATCTTGGTTTCTGAAGAAAAGAACTATGAACCCTGAGACAGGCTGATGTGGTCCTTGGGTGCTTTCTGGAAAGGTAGTGAAAAATGAGTCTTCCCTCCTTTAGGAAGCACTTGGTAGAATTTCCATAGAGCACTGGGGAGGGGGGGAGTGTGATCCCAACATCTATGTTACTGAGCCTCGAAAGGGGACTTCAGAAGGTCGCCTGGATAGCTAACCTTTTGGTATGACACTTTGGATCTCTGGTGTCTCAGGAAGGTCTAAGCTACATACAGCCTTCTAGGACTTATGTACCCAGAGGCGGGACATTGACCCTGAAGAAACTAGATCAGACTCAGCCACAAATTAGCCAAACGTTTCTCTTCCCACTGTTATATCAATGTGACATAGACCTAGATTAATCTCTACAAGAAGTTCCTTGCAGCAGCAATATTTTTATGACTTTTTTTTCATATTCTTTCTGTAAAGTTTTTGTTACATTGTGTTCAAGAATCCGTATCTCAGTAAATTACAGCTAAATACTGTTCCAGGTTATTAAAAACCAGAGTTTATTTAAAAATCCTGAGTCTAAGGGCTGTGTTGCCTTTCACTTCCATTGTGTTATTAAAACAAATTAACCTGCAAACTATATCCTTAATCTGTTTTTCATTTTCTTATCTTGAATTTCTTTGGATATGATCCACTGAGCTCCATTTTCATTGTGCATGCTCATATTTATTCCTGTTTCAGATGTTCATTACTTGTGAAATAAAGTTCTGGTTTGACTGCATCACTTCCAGGCTTTGTTACTGTTGCTTTTATTAATTGCTGCAAAGTGGGTTGTGTAGAATGATAGATTTTTAGTTATTTAATCCACAGCCCTAGCCAATTTGGCTCCGTGGTTAGAGTATCGGCCTGAATACTAAAGGATCTGGGGTTTGATTCCAGCCAAGGGCGTGTACCTCAGTTGCAGGATCGATCCCTGGCTCCAGCCGGGGCACATGCAGGAGGCAACCAATTGACGTGTCTCTCTCACATCAATGTTTCTCTCTCCCTTCTACTCTAAAAAAAAAAAAAAAAAAATCAATGGAAAAATATGCTCAGGTGAGTATTAACAACAACAAAAAAGACAAACTTGACTAACAATAACTCACATGCTCCCCTCTTCCCTCGACGTGGGACTTCAACTCCTTGAGTGTGAACTTCCTCACCTGTACTGCTTCACAGGGTTGTGAGGATTAAAGGAGTTAATCCACACACATAAAAAACCCAGCACAGTGCCTGCGGCAGAGTAATTGGTAAGTGTTAGTTGTAACTATAATTATTATAAAAGCATATTTGAAAGCAGAAAGGCAAGGAGCTGCCTGGTGGGGAAGGGGGCCCTGAAAATGGGACTACAGCAGTGCTGCTAAGAGTGTAAACTCCTAGGCCCCACCCCACAGCTGTTGGATCAGAGATGAACTGGGGGCTGTTGCTGCGAGCCCTCCAGGGGCTGGAAGCTGGCTTATCTGAGAAGCCCTGCCTAGGAGGTGCTTCTGGGTGGGAGCTGATGGGTCTGACCTACTGGTTCTGGGACCTCAGACAAGCTAGATGACACTCCATCTTCCCTAGATCTCTCATTTGGAAGGGACCTGTGACGACCAGGTCCTGCCCCACCCCTTCTTCTGTTTGGGAGAAGAGCCCCAAATCACCTCTCCAGAGGACAACTGTTGGGGACTGAGGGTGGCCCTGATGAACCCAGGTATAAATCTATATTCCACATGGGCCTTTCTCTGAAAGTTAAAAAGAGACCGATGGCCTTAAGAGACTGAACTAACCCCACGACCAGATCACTTGGGAAGACAAGGTGAGGGCACCTGTGCTTAGCCGGCTTACCCTGAATTTAAAAACCATGAGTGGATACATACTGATATCCCGATGTAGAATTTTTTTAATAAAGTTATTTGCTAAGTACAGAGGAGGAAACAGAGAATGCCCAGGGTGAAGGCATATTCAATACCGTCTCATTAAAGATGGGGTGATGTGAGAACTTCCTCGGAACTCTGACAGAGTATGTGGAAGCACCAACTAACTTATGGGAAACAGAATTACTACCACGAGGACAGTTATAGAGCCTGTTTATTGCATAACTAGCAGGCACAAATTTCAAAACAATTTTACAACGCTTAAAGGGTTGTACAATAATTACAGGAATAGAATGTACAATAAAAATGAAAAAATAAGTACAGACTAAAGGATGGCATGGTTAAAACAGACTTGAGTAAAAGGCATTTCAGTCTCCTATGCAGCATTTTCTTCTGTAAAAACAAGGGTGACCTTCAACCAGGACACAGAAAGAAGGAAAATTCGATGTTTCGGAAGCTCGCAGCTGCTGTGAAAGAACTCGGGCTAGCCTCCCTCTTGTTCTGCAGCTTACGTCACCTGAGGAATTGGACAACAGCTCCTAATTGTGCGTTTCAGTTCTGATGGCATGAAATGCTGTATTTGATCTTTGGGCCCAACTGTTCTTTGGCAAATAAGAACTATTTGCATTCTGAGGCAGAAGATGACTTCAGTTAAAGGAGCTCAGGTGGAGCTGTCGCCTCCTCAGCAAGTGCCAGTCTTGTAAAGTGCACCTCTGTCCTACCAGCTTTGGGAGGGGTGAGGGCGGTTTGAGAATAAAGGGTGAAAATGTGACAAAGAGCAGACGGTAGTGCAAGGCTATGGAACCCATGTGCAAAAAACTGTTCTGACAAGGTGATTTGCCAACAGGACCAGAGAACCTCCGACGCGGGATCTCAGTGAGGCTGAGGAAGTGTGTGGGGCACTTAGGAGAAGGAAGCCTTGCAGCCCTCCTATCAACACGTGTCCCGCCGCCTGGGAACTTCTTTCTGGAGTTTTGGCACTGTGGGTTAATAAATTCTGCGGAGTTCTTACAACTGAAAATGCTGGTCCCCACGTTCCTTGACTTTCTCCAGGGCACAGGTGTTTGCAAGAAAGACGAGGGACAGCTAAGTATGTGCAGCATGCAGAGAAGGTTTCAGATGGTGCTTGAACTTAAGTTAGAAGACATCCTCAAGGAGACATCCCCTCAGCATCCGACAGGAGCATGGCACTTAGGGTTGTGCAGATAAGCAAGTGGACGAGTCTTTTGGAGATGTGGACCTTTTCCCCAAGCTACTTAGTGTAGCGAAAGCATCCACACACAGTGACTTAGTAAAGCAGACACCATCACGGTGCTCCTTTCATGACAGTTTACGGTCAAGCTGTAAAGGTGACTGTGAATCAAACAGTTCTGTGAAAGTACAGGCTTATTTAGCATGAATTTAGGCAACTTTGATTATTTTGACTTCACGTGTGTGAATGCGCACTCTGGGACCAAATATGTGGGTAAAACAAAGACTAACAGCAACTCAACACAGGACAGGATGGCCACGTGATGGATGAGGCTGAGGCTAAGCCAGGTGTGACCAGGGAGGCCAGGCCCTCACACTGCAGTTTACAGGACCCCAGGACAGAGGCTATGAGCTGCAGGCCTAGAGACCACAGCTCACCCACATGTGTGCTGTGAAAATGTCTAGATCAGTTGCTAACATTTATAAACAGAGATGGCACCAAAAAATCCAGATTTCTAGAGTCTCTTGAGAAATAAAAGCTCTGGCAACCCCGGGCCCACTTTTCCACCTGGCAGCCTAAGTAGAGCTGGGGAGCTTCTGTGCCCACTGAGTGTACCCTAGGCCCCCCTGCTGTCCCTGCTCCTGCTCTACACCGGGCTCACTTCATTCACCTTCATCACTACCACCTGGCCTCCCTGGTCTAGGTCAGGGTCTGAGCCACACTCACACAGAACTGCTTCAATAAGCAAGTACAGGAATATGTTTTAGCATTCAGAACAAAAGGTCTCTTTAGCAACTTAGAAAACAATCTCAGCATGTTCCAGAACTGAAACCTGTACTCTTTCATAGCTTTGGGATCGCTGGTAGTTGGCCAGAACATATCCTTTAAGGAATTCTTGAAAGTTTTTGTCCAATTTTTAAATACCAGCAAGATCATGGAAAAGAAATAAACTCAGATGATTGTATATATCTTACCTTACAAGAAGTCCATAAAGGGTGATCGGCTATGTGAAGCAGGTCGTGTGGGAAGGCTTTAAGTGGTTAAAGGAGTAACTGGGTTTTAGATGACAGAGAGGTACAATACAAGGTCAGGGAGTAGATGATTTATCTTCCCACAGTTCATGGCAGTGACAGTGGAATGGGGTGGTGCAGAATGAGTTATGGCCTGTGGGGCTGATGCTCTTCTTGCTGCACGTCTGGAAGGAAAGTTTGGTTTCCTGGGGTAAGGCAGAGCAGTAGACTACGGGTGATAACATGGCAGTGCTCCTACCTGGATGTGGCCAAATGACACATGACGTGGAGGATGAGTGCCTATCTGAAGCCACGGAGACTTCAGGATGACAGTAAAATAGAAAGAGACAGAAGATCAAGATAGAAAAATTAAGAAACATCTCATGATAGAACAGTTAAAAGAAATGGAGCAATTCGTTGTTTCCTTCAAGAGAGATTGTTACACTATTTTTAGAAAGTGGCAAAGTCCTGTCTCTACATACTTGCTTGGAGACACTCCAAACTTAGAGATTCTTGCAACAGGTTGGAAAATTCACTTATTGCACAATGCTTGGTAGGGAACGGATAACGTTGCTTTTTTTTTTTTTTTAACCCAACTCTCTCAAGAAAATGTTTTACTAAAACATCTCATTTATAGTTTTAACCATAGGCAAGGAGTTTTAAGGGCTGGATAAATAAATGGTAACCAACTTGCAACAATGAAGCTATGCTTTTGGAAGTCCATGATCATTAACTAACAGTCACTGACAGCACAATAGAACATCAGAAAGTAAACTGGCAAACAGTCACAAAATAAGGCAAGTGGGTTAAATTAATAGTTGAAAATTTGTTAGAAAACATGCAAAAATAATACTGAGGTTTTTTTTAAAAAAGTTTTAAACTTTCATTAAATGTTTGTTTCTGGTAAAAATCAGAAGAGTTCCATGTCTAAATTTGTAACTGGACTTTGAAAAGCCTAGAAAATAGAAGGGTCAGCACACCGCTGTTCAGTTGTTATTCTCTTTGGTGGTGATGGTCACCAGCTGTTTGGCGGCCTTAGCGATGTCGTATGCACACTGGATGACCTGCTGCGTGACCAGCTGGACGTCCGTGGGTGGGCTAGAGTCCCCGGGGAGGGTCTTCTTGCACTCTGACTGGAGTCGGTAGGCACTGGATGTCAATAAGCGAAGGGAAGTCCTCACCATATCAGACTTGGGTTTCTAAACAGAAAACACAGCCGTTGGCCATGAAGTACAGGGTGAACATCCAAGAGCAGGAACAAGCATTCTTCTGAAAACAACTCCAGCTGTTCCATAGTGAATAGCAGTTTTGCCATGCACTTTTTCAATGGGGGTGCTCAGAACACTGCAAGCTTTGCAACCCACGATGTGAGATGCCAAAGTGCTCTAACTCAAAGGTCAAAGTGCATGCAGTAACATTTTAGTAGTATGTGTTACTCTGAGGTAGTTTTTGAAAAATATTAATCCACTTGAGCGAAATATTTCAGATAAAATTTTATTCTATTGATGCTTTGCTTTTTAGCGCTGGGCACAGACATTCTTGTCTTATTAAAACCAATATTCATGTAGAACAAAATTATTTCAGTGCCCTACATGACTATTTGCAGATTTAAGACACTCTGTGCTACAACAAGGTTAATGTAATACCAAGGTCAGAAGGAACCAAGCAGGAAGTGACTTACTTTGGGGAATAACGCTGCCATTTCCGTAACAGCCACATGTATCCTCTCTGAGCAGGGGCTGTAACTGCAAGAACATGGAAGAGGTCATTCAAAGACAGCAAAATAATTCAGAAACAGAGAACACTCAGGGGCTAGCACAGGTTCCATTTATATTCCCTTAATGAAGGGGCTGAGGCCGAGGCTAGCCCAATGTGGATCCCACACCAACAGAAGGAATCAGGTTCTAGATCAGGGTCCCCCTATCCTTTCTTGAAAGTTCATTCCATCTGATAAAAACAGCCTATAGGTATGAAACATAGGCAACATTACACTACTAGCCAGGTGAGGCCACAAACAGTCTGTAAAGATATTCACACTTCCTTAAGTTGGTCACTTATTTCTCATCTTCCCAATTTCTTGAAAGCGAAACAAGGATTTCCATGCAAAAGGCCAGAAGTTAAAAATAAAGCACTAAAAAAAAATTCCTTACAGTTGGAGCCTACACCTCAACACTTAAAAACCAACCTGGGTGAAATGAACACTTCTAAATTCTTCCCATTCAATGCATCTGAATTGTTGGGGTGTCTAAAGCTTTACTTTGGATAAAGAGGAGAGATCAGCTTCATATACTTGTTCAATCACTTACCCACTTTCTTGTAAAGCTGCCATGACTTTGTAATAAAATGCCACGAGCACAGGTAGTACTTTGCTTGTGGACAAGCTCAAAGGAGACAAAGCACATTACATCTGCCCGCCCTCATCCTTTCTTGCAGGCCGCCTGGCCTCCTAAGAGCCCCTGAGATGACAGCACAAGAGCTGAGGCTTCAGGAGCACGGGCTGCACACCAGGCTCCGTTCTCAGAGCTTTGCAGAGACTTGTGTGATCCTCCCAATAGCACTATGAGGTTGGTACTACTATCACACCCATTTTTCAAATGAGGAAACTGAGGCCTGGAGAGACAGAGAACCTGGCCAAGGTCCTACAGCTGGTAAGAGAGCAGAGCTCAACCTCTAAGCACGGGACACTCACTGCCACTCCACAAACAAATTCACTTTTTTTTTTTTTTAAATAGCAAGCCTCTTTCCACTAACAACTGGTGATTCTGACTTCTTAGGTGATGACAATTGGAAGATTTAAGACTCTGGTTTCATTCAGGACTCTTATTCTTAGTATTATGACAAGCAACATACGGGGCTAGTTTCCTGCACCTTAAAAAAGTTATATTTCTGCCCTGAGAAGTACGTGTTACAAGGTACAGAGACAAAGACAAACTAAGATGGTATTAAGTGACAGCTCTTAGATACCACATTGCCACCAGGCCTGGGTTTTGCTTCTAGAACTGACCCACAGAGCCAAGGAGGGAAGTGGATATGGGAAAAGCACTGAGGAGCCTGTTTTTAGCATGTTTCGAAATATGATGTGTCTACAAAGGTTTGGCCTAACACAAGAACCCACATGGCTGTGCTATAAAATTTCCCTTCTAGGACACAAAACCAAATGCCCTTCAGCATCCATCCTAGCACTTAAAACCTTCAAGTAACATTCTTTCCCCATTTTTTAAGTCATGAGGTTTGCTTCTGCAACCTCTGTACTTTATCTTTCTAAGAAATCTAGTATCAAAACTATTTTAATCAAGACTGCCTACATTTTAATAACTATGTATGATGCCAGGTATAAATGTCTAACCACTAAGCTATACACCTGAAACTCATATAAATTAATACTGAACGTCAACTGTAATTGAAAGAAAAATAAATTATTCAGAAAAAAATGACTGCTTACGTTTTAGTGAAACCATCACATTTCAAGAAAATGGTTTATATTATTACAAAATGCCTTCAAATGGAAAATCCTCACTTTTACCTTTGTAAGCAGTTAGAACCATACACCATGGAGTAACAAAAATGCCAATGCACAGGGAGTTATTTAACTTAAACATTTCAAGGGACAACAGCCATCTCATCACACAGACACTCAGAGAAAAAGGCAATGTCCACAGCAACCCCTGTATCAGACACAATTGTTTCTTGGAACCAGTATGTCTGTTAATATCACATTAACCGAGAACCCCATCTAAGAGTTTTACCTTTTGCTGGTTAAGGGTTTCTATGTTGATCCAAAAATATAATTCACCTTTTCCCCCTGCTACATAGAGAACTTTTCCTAAGGACCTCTCTCAAAACCTCATTCATTACAAGATATTTTAGAAAGCCCTCAATAAGCCACAAAACAAAGCACACAGATTAGTGAGAAAGTCTTCCTCCTTTATCAGAGGAGGGCTTATGCTCACAACTCCGAACTGTTATCTTTCCTCAAAAAAAGCTTTTGTGCATATGTAGTAATCCTGGCTTGTGTAATTTTGTGTGTGTGAAAGAGAAAAGGGGAGAGGGGGAGAGGGGGAGGGGGAGAGAGAGAGAGAGAGGGAGAGAGGGAGAGAGAGGAAGAGAGAGATTGTACCAAGCACCATATTGCAATCTTTGAAACCAAAAAAGGCTGCAGGGCAGAAATTTGTATTTCTGACAACTACCAAAGAGAACAAGGCAACCTAAGCACTTTATTTTTTAGTTTAAAACACAAGCGTGGCACTTTTGAACTGGGGGAAATGAAAAGTGAAGCATGCTGTTACACGGAGGGAGAGCACTAGGGAAGTTCATTTGGTATCAAGATTACTTAAAGACTGCGCAACATTTTGCTTTAGTAATAAGATAACGAAGTTGCTTGTTGCCATGCCTATGGTGTGCTGAGAAGGGGAACCAAACACCTGCTGCACATAAGGCATGATGAAAGCATGTGATCAAGAGGATGCCTGCGGAAGGAGGACGGTAACAGCATGTAATTTTCGTGGAAGGAGGCTGAGAAATTATGCAGGTTCCCCTTTTTCTCTAAGGATCCTCCAGCAGTCCAGCCATGAAGACTAACTCTTATCCTTCAACAAACACTGACTCTTCCTCTCTTACCGAGTGGGAAATGACACTGGGAGAAGTCTGCACTGTATAAAAAAGGGAAAGGCAGGAAAAGGGAAGGTCAGCACGATAGCGCAAGGAACACAGAGAACGCCAAAGCCAAGGGCATCTTTATATGGAAGAACAGAGGAGAAAGAAGGGGCAGTACTGTGAGCAATTTTTGTTTGTGCAAAAAGAGCATTTCGTCACTCAGGGCCCTAAAGTTTGCTGACCTAATGAAAATAATGAGATTGTTCTTGGGTTTTGACCGAACTGTTGCTTTCTCTGACCAAACTCAATGGGATGACATTAAACCATGTTTCATGAGTGTCTAGACCAGGCCAGCCACGTGAAGCTAGGATGTCTCCCAGGACAGCTAACAACTTGCCTGAAGCTCTCTGAGGAGAAAAGGACGAGTGAGAACGTGAGCCAGTCCCTTCCTCTGCTAAGAAGTGACTGCTTATGTGGCTCTGCTCACAGTGAGCAGTTATTCGAATGGTGATCTGATCAACTTTTATTGGTAAACTGCTTGTTTCTTAGACGTTTACACACATATACACACAAGCACATGCACACGTGGGAGACATAAGAAATCAGATTCATTTCAGAATGCCTTTTATGTCAGCAAACTTTTCCCTAGCTAAGGAGGTCACAGGGAGCAGCAGTGCCAGGAAGAAAAAAGTTCTCAGGTAGCTTCTCTCCCTTCTCCATCTAGAACGAGGAATATTGCTGCCCCAACTATACAGCAATTCTATTCCTAGAGACATGTATTTTCAGAGTATTTCATCAGAAGATTGAAAATACCATGTTAAAAAAACACACACTCAATTTACAAATTTGTTCTTAAGCCTGTTACGTAAACCTGAAATTTTCAAAAACCTTTAAAATCAAGACATTGCAAACATCCCTGTTCCTAACTGCAGCAGCAGCTCTTCCAGAGCATGTACATTCTCCCAGGGAGGACTGTCAAGCCCCCTTACCTGTCATGTTTATTTTCTTGGGCTGCTCTTAAGAGTTCCTGGATGTTTTTGGTGATCTGCTCAGTTTTCCGGATGACGTCTTCGGTGCTGGGGAGAATTGGGCTTGGGGCCGTGGGGGGTTCTGCCATATCTGGTACTGAGCCATCACCTTGCCACACCATACTCCTCTGCCTTCCCTTCCTGCTTGACCTGTGAACATTAAAGAGGCTAAATGCAGCAGGTGCTTATCCCCTTCTTCTCCGCTTCTTGAAGCCACTGCATGTGCACTTGCTGAACACAAGAGCAGGCTGCTTCTGTGGTTTCCTTCATCCTGTCTGGCAGGAGACCCACGGTAAGGCTGTTCCATCAACAGGCAGCCGCAGCTCACATTGGAGGCTATTTCATTTACCACGGGGCTGGAATAACTGGAATGGGGAGGATGTGTTGTTATAAAGCCATCCCTAATTGAGCCAGTCCCATGGGGTAAAAATGCAGAACACGCCCAATAGCGACTTAAAGTACTGATTTGAAGCACATTACAGAGACTCAGAGACAAATAATGTGCTGGTAAAAGAGAAAAAAAGGCCCCTATGGCAATGAGATGAGATGTTGAACTATGAACTTATAACACAATATTTTAAGAATTTATGGGGCTGAAAACAGAGAAAAGGGGTGCAGATGGTGAACTACAGCCTGCTAGATCTCTGATTTAAGAGCCCAACCCCCAGTACATCCTTCCTGCAGCTGTACCCCAGGTCATCTGGGTCCGTGTCGTTGGGAGTGTTGTCATAGTCACTTTCAGGTGTGCTGTTCTGCTTCTCCAGTCTGGACGCCTACAAGAGAGGAAAGGTGACCCCCATTGGTTTAGAGCACAAGACACTTCTTGGGAGCCTTCCCCAGGAATCATTACCTGTTAGGCTACATGGCCTTCATGGCCCAGATCTCATTTGGGACAGGAGCCAATCCTTTATTGAAAATTTAGTAAAAGATGAATAGTGGATCCAGAAATGCTTTCTTTCCTCTTTTGCACCATTTCTTCTTAGCTCAGTGGCTACTCCATAAACAGATCCTTAGTACGAACTAACACAGACATACAAGGCAACACACCCACAAACACCCATAGACCTTCAGCACTGGAAACTGCCTGCAGATGACCTAGTCTAACACCAGATGAGAAAATGAAGGGCCCATGAGAAAATTATACACCCAAGGCCACAGAGTCGGTAGAAAAACAGGACCGAGAATCCAGGTCTCCTGCTACTTCCAATATTCCATGCCTGGGGTTCTGAAGATCCCCACTGCTCAAAACACATATGGCTCTCCAAGAACTACCTCAGCGATGGTTTGTATGAGCCACACCAAAAAACCAGTATTGTTAATTTATTGCCACATGTTGTTTGTGAACCAAAATGGATTAACCCAGTGTGACACTTGGTTTCCAACTCTTTATCTGTTTCCCAAAACACCTAACCCTTAAAATATAAAGATTTGAGGTAACTGTGGAGATTCAAAAATGGGACACAGATTAAAAGAGGAATGCTAAAAATGTGTTGAACAAATGGCAGCACTGCTAAGCATAGGGTCTTCCAGGGTGACAAAACTTGAAGGGGACCATATTCCCTTGAAGGGAACTATGTTAGTTCTGGAGTGTCTAATAAAAATGGGTTTCCCTCAGTATATATATATTTTTTTAATTTACTGATTTTTTTTTTTTTTTGAGAGAGAAAGAAACATCAATTTGTTGTTCCAATGATTCATGCATTCATTGGTTGATTCTTGTACATACCCTGACCAAGGATCGAACCTGCAACCTTGGCATATGGGGACAATGCTCCAACCAACTGAGCTACCAGGCCAGGGCCACGCAATTTTTATTTCAAATGACCTGCACAATTCAAAGGACCCACACAGTTCAAACCCACATTGTTCAAGGGTTAACCAGTGGTTGGACGTCTGCATGTGCAAAGGGCCAACTTAAGTTATAAGTGGATTTTTGAATGCAGGGCTGGTTGGTGCCCCTAACCCCCATGTTGTTCAAGGGTCAACTGAAAATTAAGAGCCTTGTTTAAATATCTGGAGACACTAAAGTTTCATACAAGAGTGGCTACTTTAGAGTAAGTCAGTTTAGCCCTAGCCAGTTTGGGTCAGTGGCTACAGCATTGGCCTGCAGACCGAAGGGTCCTGGGTTTGATTCTCGCCAAGGGCACGTACCTCGGTTGCAGGCTTGATCCCCAGCCCGGGTGGAGGCTCGAGTGGGAGGCAACCAATGGATGTGTCTCTCTCACATCAATGTTTCTCTCTCTCTCTCCCTTCCACTCTCTCTGAAAAGCAATGGAAAAAATATCCTCAGGTAAGGATTAAAAATAAAGTCAGTTTAAGAACAATCTACATAAAATCGAATTATTTGCTCCTTATTGGTATTGCTGCCAGGCCCTCTGAAGGCCCTTATGTGGGCAGGCAAGGCAGCCAGCCCCCAGGTGGGCAGACTCCTTATTCACATCACATTTTGTTACTGTCCTCATGGCCTCTCTTTCTCTGTCTGCTGAGGTATTTCACATTCTCCCCAAATGTTCTACTTGGTCCTAGCTACCTTAATATAAGACACTTGTGCTGGGCTCCTAAAATTCATCCTTTACCCACTCAGATTCATCTGGCATCTGATGATGAAAAGTGTTAGCTTGGAGCTATATGGAAAGTTTAAGTTCTGTAAAACTGACTATAACTTTTAAGATTCCTTTGTTTATGTCTCCTATAAGCAAGCAGTTCATTTCACTTGCTGCCTTATTTTATGAACCAATCAGTAAGTTACTGGCTACTGGAAGTCTAGATGGAAAACCAAAGGCAGGCACTGTCCAGTGCAGGGAACAGCAAAACCAGGCTCTTTGAGAGATGAACTCAGAAACAAAAACCCATCTTACCTTTCACAGGGAATATTTGACCAATCTTTAAATTTTTCCTTCAGTTTTTATACACACACACATACATATATGTACATTTAATGTAAAAAACTTGCATTTAATAATTATTCTGGAAAATTCACCCAGAGCTGCTCCAGTGGAAAAATCTAGAAAATAGAATTAAGCCCAGAAAATCCCACATTTTTACAATGGATCTTTTTGCCTTCCTTGACATAGATTTGATAAATACAAATCAAATGCACTAGTCCCACAATGATCAAAAATACTAAGGTTCATTTAAACATTTTAGAAGAGTAATAACTCGTATCTCTAATAAAAATACTCAGGAAATGTTTCTCCAGTACTGAAAACAATGGATAGCAGTAACCATCCAGGAAATCAGTTACTTACGAATTAAGTCCTTCATCATTGTTGACAAAAACATATGTACAGGATTTCAAGTTAGCCAGGATTTAATTTTGTGAAAATTATTGTAAACATGCAGAGGTAAGATCCATTAGTTAAAAGTGCTGCTCTCTCAAAGCTGTTAATAGAAAAGTTACCGTATAGCTGGTGCTGGTTCAGTTTATTTAATAGATTTGTAACTTTTTTTAATACAGACATGCCATAAAAACCTAAATTCATGATAAAGCTTGAGTTTATCATGCTTTAGGATTATCAGTTTAAATGACTTAATTGTTAATCTTGTATAAAACTCCATTTCAGCAAGCAGTCCTTGCAATGATTCTCAAAACTACCAAAAAAAAGTTTTATTTTGTGTGGTGTTTTTTTTTATTTCGCAGTGGACAAAAGTTTACTTGACTTGTAATAAAATTTCAAATGAGATATTTCATTTCTATTAACCGCCCCCTAGTTTAACTGAAATATTGTAATAAAAAATCCTGCAGTTCCATTTCAGAACTGCTCAGACGACTTGAGGTATCATACATATATCTAGAATTCTTTTTAATAGACTGCTTCAAAACTGCAGAGAAGAACCCCAAAGGGCCTCGGGGTGCTGTAAGGCACTGGCAGTGGAAAAGAACAACTCATCGTTTCTACTTATGTGCAGGGAATGGACAAAGGCCAAGTGCAAATCCCACCGTGTCTACAAAGATAGTCCCACACCCACAGCCTGAGGTCTTCAAGGCTTATGCTCTTTTTACGTATGTCCCAGCTTGCCATCAAGTCCTCTTCAGGCATGCAAGTATTTATTAAACTGACAGGGCCTTTGGGAGCAGAGATGTCACCTAAGTCCCTAGGACCTTTTCACTGACTTACCAAAAGCCTGGGTATGGAGAAGGTGCTTAATTAAATACTTATTGCCTTGGCTATTTTAAAAGGAGTTTACCTGAATCATGTACTGTTACTGGGAACCCAAATTATACATCAGAAAGTTGGACTTGACCAACTAATAAGGTGAACAGCTTCATACTAACAGCCACCAACCCTTCCAATACTGCTATGTGTTGCAATGCTTACATGAGTCGCAGGGACCGCAAGACCTTGGTTTGTCAAGTATGGTGTTGACAAAGTATGTTAAAAGGTTAAAAAAAATAAAAAAGCATGAAGTTCTAGTGTTTCAGTCAGCCCAAATATACTAGTTTTAATCTGATAACTAAAGAAATTTGATAGATGTGCCCTACTACAATATTTAACCAGCAGCCAGCTAATTTTCTGATTGTTTAAAACAAGAGTACGCTCAGAATAAATGTTATAGGGTGAACTGCAGGCTTTGTTAAATAGTACATGAAACAAGAGTAACATGGGTTAGACAAAAGGGAGGCCACATCCTATAGACGTGTGTGCATGTGTGTCCGTGCATGCTGCTGGGCTTGTGACACACCCAGAGAGAAAGCGCTGCCTCATGCAGGAAAGAAGGGCAGTTAACAGAGGGACAGGAGGGCCAGAAACACAAAGCGCCCAGGAGCACTGGCCCTCCTCCACAGAGCAGACCATTCAGAGTGTACTTAACCCTTCGGGTGCTTTCGTCCCTGGACCAGGAAAGTGTGGAGGGGAAGGAAGGCAGAGATGAAGAGGAGGTCACAAGTGCACTCCTCCCGATCTGAAAGGGGAAAAAAGAAACGCTCGGGAAAATACAAACAACAAAAACCCTACCTACCACCTACCCTGGCTTCAGCCCCGGTTTCCCAGTAAGAGTCCTAAAGAGCTACTCACCGCATAAGATCAGTGCTAAAATTTCTGACAGGGGGCTGACTGCCATGCTAGCTGATGACAGATGCTCAGACATGTTTATGTTAAATCCCTTAATGAAATGGCTTCCAGAAATTACTCAGAATTTATAAGACTATTTTTCTATAAGGAAAAATACCTAACATAATTTATCAAATTTGCTGATAGTTTTTAAAAAAATAGCCTTAAACAAGTATTTGTTTTTTAATCGAGATAATATGAAATGAGAAACTACATGAATTATTAAAAGTTGGTATATGTTATCAATCTACTTTTTAGTAGACATAAAACTTTTTCAATAATAGGACATTCTTACATTCTAAATGTTTCTAAAATTTAAAAATACACTATGAAAACTAATAAAGGTTGCTTTTCCTACATTTTGGCTTCAGTTATAAAAAAAATAAGGTTCTTAAAACTTAGTTCAATGACATTCCCATTACACCAAATGTATCAAATCAACTGCTTTAGGATGTTTAACCCAAACAACTTAAAAAGTTGAAGTAATGGACTCCCAATTACAATATAACAACACTAATTTTACCACACTAAAACTGGACAAAATTAAACTAGGGTTTAATTTACCAGACCATACACATCTTTTACTTTTAATTTACTCTGAGAATTTTTTGGAAATTCTTACAAAATTTGACTGAAAAATAACTGTGACATTAAAAAACATAAATACTACTCTCAGAAAAACATCACAAAAGTTCAAAACATCTGTAACATTTTGTCAAAACAGATTTTAAAAATAAATCAATCTGAAAGAAATAGATTACTTGAAACCCTCAAAACACAATACTTATCCCACTGTAAAAGATGTTAGCAGCCTGTTACAGAACACAATATTTGGAATACAACACTTGTAAAATCGAAGTACAGTTTTCACACCTCATTCTTATGAAATGACAAAGTACTGCTTTCTCCACAATGGGGAGAAGGGGATGCAGAAGCTAAGCAGGCACGCTGACCACAAGTGCAGAAGCTGTGGAGGCCCAGAGGCTTCTAGACCTACCCTGTGTGTCCAGACCACAGATGCCACCTGCTCCACCTGCTCCCTTGAATTCTAAGGGCTCCAGTTCATAAAGGGGCATGTACCTGTCTGGCCTGCCTCAAAGATGGAGGCACTTACTTCTAGTGGAGACCTTAACTATTTGTTTTTTGTTTTTAGAAGTGGGGAAGAAAGTTTGTTATATTAAAAAAATAAATTCCAATAGGGAGAAAAGGGAGGGGAGCTGAGCAAGAGCCAGAATCCCCAGCCTTATTGGAAAACTTTTGGCCAATGGCGTTGTGTGCTTGCAGTGTTACCACAAGCATCCGTCAACATGTTAATACAGCGAACACAACAACTCTCATAGCCCAGTTTGGCAAAGCAGAGACGTGGGCATCGGCAGGTTCAGAAGAGGGAATGCAGGAGTCAGACTGGACAGAGAATGAACAGTGGAGCGCCAGTGGTGTTACTTACGTGTGCGGGAAATGGCTGGAGTCTCGTCCTGCTCTCTTCAGGGCGGTTCACTTCTCCCATTGGGAGATATGGTTTCTGACCTGATCCCGTCTCGTACATGGACATGGGCCTACTGCCCCGGGCAGATGGACGTCGCTTTAAGGAAGAGTGGCTGGAAGTGTCTGTATACTCAGAACCAGTTTGCACCTGATATATATTGGTTGTGGCCTGTTTCCTGAGGTTCGAATTTTCACTCTGGAGTGTTTGAAGCTGAAAGAAATGTTTGGTAGTGGGACTGTGTTTTTCTATAGCAAGCAGAAAAAAGCAAACACCAAATAAATGAATACAACTACTAGCTTTAAACACTAAAAACAGTAACAGCTAGCTGGGTTGAAAGTAAAAGGCAATTATAAATGAGAACTTTATCTTCTAGAATGAATGAAATGCAACTAATTTGCTTCATCCCTGAAGCATATTAAATAGCTTAATTTCTGAATGTGGAAAAGTTGCAGTTTGGACTTTTTAAAAACAAAATGTCTAACAACTTAAAATTTGGCCATGGTGGACCTGACAAATGTTTGCAGGCAAGCTGAACTCTGGATTATCCTAAGGCTGTTTGTAGCAAGAGCTTGAGATCATTAAGACATCGCTTAGGTAACTCGCTTTTCAAATGAGCCCTGAGCAATTTGCAAATGCCAAAAATGCCAGCGGACACCATAGAAGCAGCACAAAAGTTACTGGAGTTGCTGTGCAAAGCAAGAAAGACGGTGAAATTCAGCTTATGAAAAATAAGATCAGTTACTGCTTCCCAAAAAGCCAACAAGAAAAATCATGATCAACAAGTTTTTATTACATAATATTCTTGATGTTCCAAACAATTTAGCACATTTTAAAAAATAGAAGGAACCAAATCATAGTACGTTTGCTATATTAACATATCACGAAGAAAACTGAAGACCTATTGACCTGTTAACATCTTCATCTGAATGCTCCACGCAGCACACTCGCTTCCCTTTGGTGATTGATCAGCTTTCAGCCAGGGCCGGAATATGTGGCCTCTCTCCCCTTTGGCTTTGTCACTCAAAATCACGACCACGGTGGTGTCAGCTTTAAACACTCTAATCTGCCTGGCACCACCCTATTTTAGTTAGAGGCTGTCACTTGGAGACCCTGAATGCTCTTTCCATTCTCACATGCAGGCTGCTTCATGGTGTTTGATGAGTTAGTTAAGGGATCAGCAAGGAATCATGTTACTCTTTGGCGTCTGGCATTTTAAACACAATTAACTGAGTCCAGTCTGCACAGTGTCCTTTCCCTCTGGTGCTCCTTCATCTTCCATGACATTTTACAAGCTGGGTGTGGTGTGAGTTCAGCTGTCTACTCTTTGACAGAGATTGTAAAATCTGACCACCAGGGCCAAGGCTTAGGTCCACAAGCAACTGTATCTGCACCAGAAGATCATTACTTTTTCAATAGCAAACCCATTCAGTGTTAGGAGTTACTTTCAATTTTTATTTATAAAGCACCGATCTGTGAAAAATACACCAATAGTGGCTGCTCCTCTTCATTAATTAGCATCTTTTCCAAGCAACTGTTAAAATGTGAAAGATCAGATACAAATCAAGCTACTTTGTCAACTATATATATAAAAACTTTACCTAACTGTAAAATAAAATCAATACATCTTTGCTAAACAAACATATTCCACGTACTTTATATTAATAGTGCCAAACTTCTGTGAAAGCCTGGCTTACTGCCTCTGCCAAAGAAATACCCTCATTCTCAGTTTTCTCGAACAGTAATCCACTAAAGAATGATAGATTGCTTCTCCACCACAAAGGCTTTCAGGGTATAACTTAAGAGCTGCAACTCCCTTTCCAAAGAAGGAACAGCTGCAAAGTGACAAGCAGCCACGGAAAATTCCTACATTCCAGGATACAGATGGGCATAAGGTGCCTGTCAAAACTATGTATTAGGGAATCCATATCCTCAAGTGAAACGGTCAAGGTCCAAAGAGTGAGGAGCATAACTGACACATGCCTGTCAATGAAGGGCTGGGGTGTCTGGTCACGTGCCTGTCTATGTAAATACCTTCTCTTAGAGATTTTTAGACAAGGCCTTGAAATCTGAAGCTTTACCTTAACACTTTCATGTCTCTGAAACACCCAGTCTGGATCTTGCTTGCATGTGTTTAAATGAGCACAAGTTCCTGGTCTCAATTTTTAAGAATTTTTAGTATTCTGTATTTAGAGAGATGTCCTCGGATAAATTTGAATGATGCATATCTTAGTAAGAACTAGACCACACTTTTTTTGTTTGTAAGGAGTATAACAGGAAATTATAAGTTACAGATAATTCAATACTTTCAGAAATCAAAAGCTTTTCTAAGAATTGAGGGAATAATTCATGAGCAATGGCAAATAATTTCACTCTACACTTCTTAAAGAAGCTCAAGACATTTGCTTTCAGAGATAGGTTATCTCTAGAGATTTCTACAAGTACTAAAAGGAGCATTAGAGAATAAAAAAGCTGATGCTTAGTGAGTTGATTTACAGTGGCAAAGTCAGCATGTTTCAGAAAAAGGCACCTCAACAAAATTATTAGTTCAATTAATGGGTCGAGCTATAATTCAGTAAACAAAAGGTATTTCAGAAAAGACAGAGGAAGTGCAAGCCCTGTGTGTTATGGCTCTTGGTCTGTCTTGTTCACAGTTGCACACCAGTCCTAGACAGGGCCAGCAAGGCACAGAACAAGTGCTAGGTTAAAATATGATTGATCTTCAGGCATTCTTGTCCCCTTCTATTATAGGCAGTAGAGCCATCTACCTCAAAAGGTCTCAACAAATGATCTAGAACTCAATACCAAATGATCTAGAACTCAATACCAGGCCAGGGTGCACTGCAGTGTACTTCTCTGACAAGCAGAGGGCCATAGGCCCCTTGTTAGTTCTGGTTTCCTTTAGGCCTAGCCACAAATGAAATGCACCATGTCCTCTGTTCTTGATAATGATTCTGAAGCATGACTCTTCAAATGACTTTGTTTGGTTTCTGTTTAAAGGAAGTGTACAAAATCTCATATTGTAGAGAACTGAAAGATGGGATCAGTTACGCACAAAGTCTTGGGCAGAATTTAGACTTTTTCAACTTCCTTTGCTTAGAATTCTCACAAAGAATTACACATATAATCACCATCTGAAGCATATTTCTTGCTATTATTAGCCATACTTCTTTTAGGGATTAATATATTCATGTATCTCTCTCTTAAAAAGCAGTGAACGAGAAAATGCTGAGCAAATGGGATTGTTTCTTACTAGTGTACAGCTCTCACTAGTGCAAAGAAAATGTTTTCTTATATTCATTGAGAACCTGCTCTATGGCAGGCCCTGCTCTAGGCTCTGAGGACATCATAAATTAGTGGTTAAGTACTGGTGGAAAATAAAGCAGGGATGTGGGACAGGGCTGCCAGGGCAGGGGTGAATAACAACTTAGAATAAGAGTGAACAGGGACAGCACCCCTTGCATGGCGTAGGGTGGGGTATCGTGTGGAATGCTGATAAACACAGATACCTGTCCGGGGCTTTCATATGCTCTGTCTTTCTGGTATAATTATTCTTTCAGAAGGAGCAATAGGAAGAATCACATCCATGGAGTGGCATCCAGGATCCCAGGAAGCACAGAATAGTGCAAAGGTTAATACAACTGATATAAGCACTTAGTAGGTTGTGTGTTTCTTCTATTGAGAAGTGTACTCTGGATTTATTTATCAAAGCTACTTCATCTGAAATATCCAAATACACACTGCTTCCAAAAAGACAGCTTGGCCCAGAGATTTTTGAGGTCTGTTACAATAACTGCTTTTCTTCCTTCTGACCACAAGCATTGTGCCTGGGATTCTTCCTTATATATGGAGTTAAAGCGTCAATCATCCTGGCATTTATTAACATGTTACCTTTTTCTGCATAATTCTCAGCTCGTCACTCAAGTTGTTATTCACCTTCATTAGCTGTTGTATCTTGGCCTCAGAAGCCACTAGAGCGTTTTTGACCTCCATAAATTCCTGCACAGTGACTGGTCCATCTGATAAATCTGAATCTAGGCTCTAAAAATAAATTGGGGAAAATGTTCACAATCTGAGACGATGATAACATTCAAGACTAACAGCTAAAGAATTTCAAATTCTGACCATGCCAGCTGGATTGCAAAGTTAATCACGATAAATCAAGGCTTCTGAGGATAATGCAAAAATAAAACATAAAGGTGGGGTTACTATAATATTTGAAAAAATTTAAGTCAGTATTTTCTAACAGAATAGGCAGTGGGGCTATAACCTGCGCTGACAATGACTAAGCGCATTTGTCCTGTCTTGTCGGCCTCTCCATGGTTATTCACTTGTCTTTTTTACTCAGTCTTTCATTCATTCATTCATTCCAATAGATTTTTACTGAGCATCAGACAGTGTTCTCGGGGCTTGAGATATATACGAAAATAAAATAGGTAACAATTCTTATTTCCATGGTGTTTATATCAAATAGAGGAAGGGGAAAAATAAAAATAATTAACTATACAGTATGACAGAAGGTGATAAGCGCAGTGGAAAATAGCTAACGTGAAGGAGGGTAAGGGGCTAGGGAGCCGAAGTAGGGCTGAAGGTAGGAGAATTTTAATTAGACAGACAGGGTAAGCATTCAGGTGGGTGAGATGTGAGCCACAGCCTAAAGGAGGTGAGACATTAGTCACATGGCTGTCTGGAGGAAGAACGTTCCAGCCAGTGGCAGAGCTGAGCTAGAGTGAGTGGGTGTGCAGGGAAGGGAGGAGTGGGAGGCCCATCAGTGCATAGAGGACCCTTTCATGACTTTCGCTTTCACTGAGTGAACCCAGTGCTACTGGGGAAACCTGGCAGGGGTGTTTCAGACAAGTGACTCTTGCCATCCTCTCTGCATTCTCTGCATCTGCCAGCCAATAGCACTACAGTCATGTGAGCTAGAAATCCTCAACACATCTTCTGTAAGTCTATCTCCTCCCCTTCAAGCATCCAACTTATTGCGAGGGCCTGTCTATTCTATCTTCCTGTTCATCCAATCTCAAATGTTTGCTGAGCCCCTCTGTGGGCCAGGTCTAGGTGAACGTCCTGGGGATTCAGCAGAGGGTGGACCAGCCAGACCCCTGCTGCCCTCTCCCTGGCTCACACTGTGCTACAGTGATCTCTCTCCCATCTGGACCTCCCAGCCCAAGCCCTGAAGTGGCCTGGCCAGCTCTTTAGGAATATCTTAATTGGGTTCCTTTCCTCTACTCTCTGACCCTCCAGAACACTCCTCCCAAAACAGAGGTCCCAAAGTGGCTGACCATGTTCCTCCCATGGTGTAACCTCTGCCCTCTGCTGCAGCTTTGGGTCACACTCTGTTTAGGCTATCTCTATACATCACCAGTTTCCCCTGCAAGACACCCTCTTATTTCATTCTCTCTGCCTAGACAACTCTTCCCTGCCTCTCTACATGCCCAAACCTATACGTGTTTTAAGACATGTTAAGAGCCATTCCACTTACAAAGACTCACGATACTCCTCAGTAACAAGTCGTCTCCTCTCAACCCCCACCCTCTTCTGTTTGAGCTTCTTATAATACATATCATCGAGTACCTTTTATTACAGCTATTTCTTTTCTCAGGCAGTGACAGCCTCACAGAAAAGGGACTAGACCTCATTCAGGGGCATATCATTCAGAGAAGTCACTCACTAAACATTTGTTAAAAGAATAAAACACGCCAGTCCCTCCTCACAAAATTTTATAAAGTCACAACTGCAGTAGGGCTATGTGATTCAGCAATTCATTCAGGGACAAAGGACCCCCTCTTTTAAAACTATTTACCTTCCTTGACCTTTGCTTGGCCCAAGCTCATCAGTAAACCCAACTTTACCTTCATAGCACTTTCACAGGGCTAGCCCTCAAGTGACTTACAAGTAAGGCAGTTTTGCAGGAGGAAAGATTTAAAAAACAACAACACAGTCTCCCTTTCTGTGTGTCACCTCACCTTCTGCCTGTTTGCCTTGCTTGCAGTGGTTTCCAGATCTGTGTCTTCATCTGATGCCACACTGTCATAGTCCGGCTGGTCATTGTCTTGACTTTCAATACTGTGCTGGTTATTGATTGTTTTCAGTATGAGCTCCACATTGTCTATCAATAGAAGCAAATAACTTTACTTCAGGATTTTTAAAAACGCTTTTTAAAAATTTTTATTGATTTTTAGAGAGAGAAAGGGGGAGAGAGAGAAAAACATTGATTTGTTGTGCCACTTACTAATTCTTGTATGTGCCCTGACTGGGGAACAAACCCACAACCTTGCAGTGCTGGGACGACCTTCTAACTAACTGAGCTCCTTGGCCAGGGCCTTAAAAAAAAGCTTTTCCCCAAAAAAAACTATTGGGAAGGTTTTTGGGTTTAGTCATTTAAAAGACTGAAAGAAAATGACAGAAAAAGCAATGTTATAGCCACAGCAATATAGGGATAACAGAGCAAGTTATCAACCAGACAGATAGCCTACTATAAACTGCATAGAGAGATTTAAGCATCTCTCTGAGCTACTCTCCAAATGTGGGCAAATTAATCAGATGGTTTAGGAACACACTTTTTAACAAGATTTAAATCAGACGTCTGGGTTAATTTCAGGATGTAACTTTATAGAAATAAAGATAGGTGACCCAAGAGGAAAAAATTACATATATATCTAAATAGTAATTAATAACGCTGAGTATTTATAATTCACCAAGGCTCAAAGAGGTAAACTTTCTGTCACAACATGGAACCAATAAAACTTATAAGGCTTTAACTAAGCTATTCTGTGGATGACTGCTCTAATTACCTTATAACTGTAAATCTAATACTTGTGTGAAATTTATAAGGCCAAAGAAGCAAACATTTGTTTTGAAACAGTTACCTTTTGAACTAGAGAGAGGACTGCCTTGCTGTCTCCTCTTGGCATCACTGAGAATGTCAATAACCAGCGTGGCAAACTCATGGGCATTAAACCGAGCTAATTTCTGTCTGCCCTGAGGGTGAAAAAATAATTGGAAATACTCCCAAATGTCACAATACACACATAAATATTCACGTAAAAGTAGTCAGACTATTGGTAGACTCTGGCAAAGACCTTCCAGCATGATCAAGGTATCATCAATCACAGCCATAATTGAACTAAACAGTAACATTTTCCTTGCAATCAGTTTAAGATCATTTACTTAAGAGAACTATGTAACATTTAAGCTCTCACAATGCATATTTATTTTGGGGAACAAAAACAAAATGGTTCTACTTAAAGCTTTATTTTCCTAATATTAAGTCAGTTCTGAAATAGACCTAGTAATGAAAAATTAATTTGGAGGGAAATTTTAAAATTTCAAGATAAATTATAGTCTAGATGCTGGGACTCCACATAGCCATTAATCAAGAGAAATTAAAAGGCCTCCCTAATTTAATCAATTTTTCTCCTCCTGATAGGTGCTTAGGCTGTTTTTAATGCTCTATTATTACACAGTGTTTTGAATGAAAATCATTGCGCATGAATCTCTGTATTTTTATTTTATTAGAACATACTCCCAAATGAGGAATTCCCATGTGAAAGGATGGGCACTTAATTTTGAGGCTTCTGAAACAGGTTAGCAAATTGCTTTTCTAAAGTCTGGAACAATTTAAACTCTTATCTGCAGCATGAGGAAGCCCACCTAGTCAGATCCTTACCACTTTGGAGTACCGCTTATTATACACTTTATTAATTTGATTGATGAAACTTTCATTAATGCCTTTAGGTTGCTTTCTTTGATTACAGATGAGTTTAAAGATTTCTGCACATTTAAAGGCCATTTATATTTCTTCTGTGGATTCTTTTATGTTCTTGCCCAGGCATCTATTCATATCTATCACTTTTCTTATCAATTTGTGAATTTTGTGTATGTGTATAAAGGCTATCAACACTTGAATCAATCAAAAAATTTAAAATACCTGTCCTGGAAAAATAAAATACCAAGATATCAGCTATTCTCAAAATATCGCTACTGGTTACTTTTCACACTTGGCCACTTGCCTGGTTCCGTGTTGATGAGTACTCGGGATTGACAGGAAGGAAGGGGACGACGGTTGTCTCAGTCACCAGGGTGCTGTGGTTTTGCGTAGCAAGCCAGACTAGCCAGAGGAAAGAGCCAGAGATAGAATCTCATCACCATGGGTGTGCCACTGCCCCTCTGAGAGCCGCGGCCCCCGCCTTACTAGGGAGACTCAAGGAAGCACACTCTGAAGCCAACATACACAAAAGCAAATGTCCATACACGTGTTATCAGGACAGGAGAAATTGGGCAAGTAAAACACTGAGGCTGGCAGCTTGTCACTACCCACTGATAACAAGCGTATTAGATAAAGCCACATGTTAAGTCACCTGCATCAGTCTCTCGCCTGTCAACTTCATCGTACACATCCATGGCAAGTTCTTCAAACAAATGATTACTTAGCTGAAAGTAAAAAAATATCAGGAACACAAGGGACAAGGATTAACACTAGCAGAATGAGAGGGGACTGTGATTTATTCACCCTTTTATCTCCAACGTTTTATCCAAAGCCAGTGCTTAGTAAATGCCCACTGTAACACAGACAATAACATTTCCAAAATAGTAGAGATCCTCTAGAAACATCTGCTTCCCATAGCAGTCTCATTCCTCTATGGTACGCAGATAGGGCCATGCTATAAAGGAGGTAAGAGGCATCTGAAGTGCCGATCTCACACACAGGTTCCAGTTCTCTACTCTTCCTGTGATAGCACCCTTTAAGTCTCCTCTTTTGCTCTTGAGAATGTTTGCCAGTGCCCCCGAATATAAGGGGTTATAGACCCTTGGCAGGATAAAGATTCCAAAACATGTCACTTTGAGAGGACAGAACATGCAATTGCACAAAATATCACCAGACCTCGGTTAAGCCTCTTCGCTATCTTCCTCAGCAGTGGTGCCAATCCCCAGAAGAACTGAGCATCCCCAACAAAGGATAGGCTGTCTGATCAGTACTCTGCATAGGGTCAGCCAACAAAATACTCCCCATACAAATTAGGTGCCTGCCTGGCAGCAACCAGGATGGTCAGGGTCTTCCTCAACCCAGATGAGGCTAAGCCCCTGCCAGGGTGTCTCAGCTCTCAGTGCCTTTTTCCTCATAAATGCACCTTGACACCTGGTGCTTCCCATTCTGTGAGGGTGGACTGAATCTGTCCTATTCTCTACTGTGTTCACCACACCCACACGCAGTACCTGGCACTGAGATGGCGCTCAGTACATATCCAATTGCACAATGACCACAAGATATTTTATGCAGCAATTTTAAATGCTGGCTATACACAGACCTCATGGGAACTCATTAAAATGGGTACAATACATTGTTGGGTGAAAAAAGCAGGAAATAAATTCTATAATTATGATTGAGTTTCAGTTAAAAAAAAAGATATGTATCTGAAACAAGAATTAGAATATACCAAAATACTGAGCCCGAATCCACTGAGTATAGTGACAAGGATGATTCCCCTTCTCTATTTTCCAAATGTGCTCTAGTGTGGTTACATTACATTTATAACAAAATAAACTCGGACAGTCTTGCTGGATAAGGTGATAAAGGATTAAAAACTTGAACTTGCATCGTAAATGTCTAGTCGCTTTCCTCTTAGGAGCTATAAGCTAATGTTATTATTATTAACAATAACTATGACAGCAATACTGATTGAGGACTTACATCCAAGGCACTGTGCTAATATCACCATATTTAATATTCACAACACCTCTATGTAATAGGAACTACTATAATTCCACTTTACAGATAAGGAAATTAAGGCACAGAAGTTAGTAACTAACCTAGTTACAATGCCAATAAATGATAATAGATCTGAGATCCAAGTTTAAGTTTCTCACAATGTTAACATTTGCTCATTCAAGAAATACATTAGGCTTATTATATTTCTCTTAGCTTTTCGGGATGGAGGGAAGGAGGAAGGAAGGAAAGGAGGAGGTAGGTAGAGATGGAGGAAGCAAAGGAGATACCATAGGATAAACACTGAAATGGCACTTATAATATGCTGTGAGAATATTCTCCCTCTCACCCGTGAGGAGACCACAGCGTAGGGTCAACAATAGCTGCTCACCCTCACTGGGCAGTTCTGAGCTGCAACCCCTACTACATCATTATCTCCCTTTCTAGGAGAGGACACAAAGGCATAAAGAGGCTAAGGAGCTTGTCAGAGCTGAGATCTGTACCTGGCTAGTCTGGAGCCCAAGTTCTTGAGAGCTATAATCAACTTGGTTCCAGATATTTACCTAGTGCCTGTCGCAAGCTAGAAATATTACAGATATAACCCCAGCTTTCATGAAGTTTTCAGCCTAGCAAATGTAAGACAGTCAAAAGGAAATTGGGTTTTATATATAATGCTGTAATTACTTAAAATAAAAATTGGCTTACATAGTACGTAATTAAAAGGAAATCACAGAATATTTAGTGCTATCTGACTCCAAAACTTACTATCTTAACTATATGACCTCCTTAATTTAAGAAAGGCAATAAAACACAGACACACAAAACCATAAATATAGAACACAGAGACACCAAACAAATTGCATAAAATACATTTATTTCATATCACAGTTAAATACTAGTAAGGATAAATTCATTTTATGTAATATTTAGTACTTAATGTTATATCACATTCTAGTAAAGGGTATTCTGATAAAAAGGGAATGAAAAGGAAGTCATAAATTAGAGGAGCTGCAATTTTAGTTGGGCTTTAGAAAAACTACTATCTACATTGTGAAGGTGGTCAGATTTCAGCTGCTTGAATGATGAAAGGAATGGAAGCTGGGAAAGGAGAACACTGCAGGAAAGAGAGAAAAAGGGGATTCCTAAAAGAGGACTTGAAGGTAGCAGCTAATGGCTTCAGAGAATGCTAAACCACACCAAATTATTTAAACACGCGTGCACACGTGCGCGGGCACACACACACAATGGGAACCAGATGGAAGTAGGGCAGGCATGGAAAGGTTAGAGTTGGATGCCCTTAAAGTTATGAAAGAAGTTGGTTCTCATCCAGAGAGCAATGAGAACAGCTGAGGAGTGTAATTTGGTGGTTAAAACAGCTCAGGAAGCACCTTGGTGAAGCTTCATTTGTGGGGACTAAACAAAGAGAAATCATTCCCAAAGAGGTAGCTTCCTGACTAAGCCTGAGGTGGGAAGGCTGGAAAGAAATATTCAGATTAAAGTGAGGTTTGACCTACAGAACTGGGAAAACTATGAGCACATAACCGGGGCAGGACCACCAGCATTTTAAAGCATACATTTATAAAGCTCTGATGAATGGCATGGGATATGCCAGAGAGTTACAACGGAGGCTGGATTCCAAAGGCAGCAAGTGAATCTATGGTACTCACCTTTCTAGCACATGCTTTCATCAATCTCTAGCATCCTATAAGGCTACAGGAAGTAATCCCAAGAAGTGTGTCCCACTTACTCATTTACATTGGGAAAAACAAGAAACTCTTATAAGGAGAGACAACTTCCTAATGGCAAAGGCACAGTCTTCACATTTAAAATGAGAAAAATGGCACTATTTGAAGCACAGCCAATAAACTGGATATACTGGAACTTACAGTACTTTCTATGTACTCAATGGTCTGCTTCTGATTTAACAACATCTAAGGGTATGAAACAGTTATCTGATGCAATAGGTAATGAGCTGAGAACAGATATTAAAATACAGCTCCCATACTGGAGTTCACTAGGAAATAGAGATACTCACAGATTGAAGTTTCTTCTTAGCAGCTTTTGCCAATTCAGACAAATCCAGGCTGCTAAGAAAATGTACAAAACTAATAAGCAAATAAATAAAATCATTTTTGTGAACTCTGTAGAAGATAAAGAGAGCCAAGGGATAAATATATTAATTAGAGTTCATGGACATGGTCAGAGCCAAAAATTCTATAGCCCAACAGAGTCAGTGAGGGAACTTTGAACAGAACAACTTGGTGAAAGAACTCCTTCTAGAAATACTATAATCATGGAACATGGTTAAAAGAAAAATAATCACCCACTAACTAAAACACAAAAGTCACCATTTCTGAAGTGTAAAAAAAAACATGACAGAAGAAAATACAAAAAGGGCAGAATGTGAAAAACCAGAATGGGAAGATTACATTTGGAATAGCAATTAATCATTTCATAAACTCTTAACAGTATTTGTGCAAAGATAACTGGCTAAATTAAGGGTTCATTCCTGCAACCTTGAACTCATCTGACCTTACAGACCAGAAGTTGGCAGATTACAGTCTACTTTTTGTTTAGCCAATGAGGTAAGAATAGTGTTTACATTTTTAAATATTTGGGAAAAAACAAGGGAAGAACAATATTTCATAATACGTGAAAATTATATATGAAATTCAAATTTCAGTATAAAAAATAAAATTTTATCAGAACAGGCATGCCCTTCATTTACACACTGTCCATGGATGTTTTCATCTACAACGGTAGAGTTGAGTAGTTGTGACAGAGGCTGTATGGCCCACAAAGCCCAAAATATTTACTATCTAGCCTTTAACAACAAAAAAACTTGCTGATCCCTGTTATAGACAAATAATATACTCTTATAATAAAGAAATATTCTTTGAATATAATCTATAGACACAATATACTGTCACAACTAGCTAAAACTGTGACACTATCACTGACTCTAATTTTCTTGTTAGTAAATTTGTTACTTGTGCTCTTTCAAACTTAAGTTTTATATGGTGGTTTACTTACAGCCGTCTTATTTCCAAATTGTATAGCCATAAAAGAGAAAAATGTATGGGCTTTGTTAAACACAAAATATTATACACTTAAACACTATACAACCAAGGAAATATTTGAGACAGATAAATTGATTGATATTTAAATGACCTTACCTGTCTGCCATTTGAGGTATTATAAAGTGCTGTCCATTTTTGTGATCTGAAACAAAAACCAAGCCAAGTTTTGTTCATATAAATACTGCTAAGATCTGTAAAGGAATACCATCATTGTTTTCTCAATTTCTGTTTTGCAATTAGCATCTTCTCATAATTATGAATTACGTGGGGGAGCAGAAGTTGCCAGACTGGCTACAAGTTCCCAAAGCCCTGGCCAACAGGAAGGACCATATCCTCCTTTTCTCCTGGCACAAAAGCCTAGACATCGCTAAGCAGGGAGCCGACGCTCACCCTAACCCTTATGCTTTGCGCATCCCCAGGATAACTGATGATCTTCAACCGTGGAAAGAATGTTTAGGGAGCTGAATTAGCTCAGAGCAGGCTTCCATTAGCTCTCCATGTGGCATGGGTGGCACTTCCTTGAGCTTTGGTGGCTCACCTTCAAATTAATCAATTAGTATAAAATAGTCAGGGCTGGGGCAGGTGGTGCTGGCAGATCCAGGCAGGGGCCCAGTTTCTTACAATGCTAGCTGACTCCATTCTAATCCAACTTCTGGAAAAGCACTGATCATATGCTAGTGAACAAAGCCATTATAAGCATTCACATATAGGTTTTTGTGTAAACATAAGTATTTTTGTTGGGTAGATACCTAGGAGTGGGACTGCTGGGTTATAAGTAAATGTACTATTAACTTAGTAAGTAACTGCTAGAGTTTTCCAGAGTAGCTCTATCATTTTGTTCTCTGTCCAGCAATGTATAAGAGTTGAAGTTGTTTCCCATCTTCCCAAGCACTTGAATTGTCAGGTGCTTTTATTTTATTTTAGTAATTCTAATAAGTATCTGGTGGTATCTCACTGTGGTTTTAATTTGCATTTCCTAAATGACTAATGATCCTAAGGTTCTCTCTTCATGTGATTATTTGTCATCTATATATTGTCTCTGTCCAGTTTTTATTGGGTTGTTTTCTTACTGCTGAGTTTTAAGTATTCAGGTATAAATATTCTGGATCCAAGTCCTTCGTTGGATACATGATTTCCAAATACTTTCTCCCAATGTGTGGCTTGTCTTTTCATTATCTTAACTGTAATTTTTGCAGAGCAAAAATTTTAAATTTTGACGAAGTCCAATTTATCAATATATTTTTTTATGGCTTATGCTTTCAGTATTACATCCAAGTACTTTACCTAGTCCAAGAACACAAAGATTTTCTCCTGTGTTTTCTTCTAGGTTTTAGTTTTATGTTTATAGTTAAATCTATGATCCATTTTGAAGTCTGTAGCCCTAATTTCTAGTCACTCTAGAAAAGCCAAGTAGAGAGCCAGACTTTCTTTAAAATATATATATATTTTTATTGATTTTGAGAGAGAGAAAAAGGGAGAGGGAGAAAAACATTGATTGGCTGCCTCCTGCACAGCCCCTATCAGGGATCGAGCCTGCAATCTTGGCATATCAGGATAACACTCAACCAACTGAGCTACCTGGCCAGGGCCTTATATCATCATATTTAAAGTGGGTGTCCTTAGACAGCACATAGATAAGGCTTGTTTTTTGTTTTAAATCTTCTGACAATATCTGCTTTTAATTAGTATGTTTAGCTCATGAACACTGAATGTCATTGTTGATATGTTTGGGTTTAAGTCTATGATTTTATTAGTTTCTGCTTGGGCCTCAGCTTTTTGTTCCCTTCTCTCCCTTTTCTTTTTCTTTTGAGTATTTTGAGTCAAAATATCTTTTGAGCCTGGCTGGTGTTGCTCAGTGGTTGAGTGTCAACCCATGAACCAGGAGGTCATGGTTCGATTCCCATTCAGGGCATATGCCAGGGTTTCCAGCTGAATCCCCAGTAGGGCGTGGTCAGGAGGCAGCCGATTGATGATTCTCTCTCATCACTGATGTTTCTATGTCTTTCTTCCTCTCCCTCCCTCTCTCTGAAATCAATAAAAAAAATTTTTTTTAATCTTTTGGTTGTAATTTTTAATATTCCATTTTAATTTATCTCTAGAGTTTTTGAGTATATATCATTGTATATAGTCTTTTTTTAGTGGTTGTGCTAGGGATTATAATACACATAAATTTTTACAGTCTACTTAGAAATAACATTTTACCATTTTAAGAATGCAATCTTACCTCCATATTTCTCTCCCTTTTTATGTTGTAGATGTCAAGTGTATTACACTGACATATGCTGAAAACTCCGCCAGATGATGTTATAACTTTTACTTTAAACTATCATACATATCTTAAAGAACTTAAAAGGAAAACAAGAGTCTGTTATTTTTATCCAGATACTTATCATTTCCGTGGCTCTTCTTTCATTCTTTAAGTTCCAAGGTTCCTTCTAGTATCATTTCCCTTCTACCCAAAGAACTTGGTTTAGCATTTCTGTTAAAGCAACTAATTCTCTTGTTTTCCTTCATCTTAAAATGCCTTTATTTTGCCTTTGTTCCTGAAGGTTATTTTCACTGAAAATGGAGTCCTGGGTTGACAATTCTTTTTTTTCTTTTTATTTTTAGCACTGCAAAAACATTGTTCTACTTCCTTTTCTTATCCATGGTTTCTGTTGAGAAATCCAGTCATTCAAATAACCATTCTTCTATGTATCATTTTTTCCCTTGGCTGTTTCAAGATGTTTTTGTTGTCTGTAGTTTTCAGCAGTTTGATTTTGATGTATCTGAGTGAGAATTTCTTTGAGTTCATCCTTTTTGGGAATCTTTGAGCTTCTTGAATTTGTGTGTCTTTTGCCAAATTTAGACTTTTTAGCCAATATTTCTTCAAACATTTTTTCTGTATCACACTCTGATCTCTTTCTGGGAGCCTGATAACACAAATGTGGCCTTTTGCTATTGTCCCATAGGTCCCTGAAGCTCTGTCTAGTTTCATTTTCCTCCCACTTTTTTTCCTCTCTATTGTTCAAAAACTAGATAATTTCTAGTGATCTATTTTCAATTCACTCACTCTTTTGTCATTTCCAATCTGCTAGTAAGCCTATCCAGTGAATTGTATTTTTCAGTTCTAATATTTCTATTTGTTTCATTTCTGTATCTTCTGTTTCTCTGCTGAGACTTTCTTACATTTCTATTTGCTTTAAAATGTTCACACTTTTCAGAACATGGTGTTACTGTTTGCTTTAAAATTTTGGTCTGCTAATTCCATCAATTGTTCCATCTGGGGATGGCATCTGTTGACTATCTTTTCTCTTACAAGTCTTTGGGATTTTCCTGGTTCTTCATTTGTCATTATGAAGGGTATCCTGGACATTTTGAATATTATGTTGTAAGACTCTGAGTCTTCCTTAAATTCTATGGACAATGTTAATATTTTTGTTTTACTAGGCAACTGACTAGGTTAGGTTCTGCCTCCTGGGCCAAGTGGTGAGAGAATAGAGAGAAAAATAAAAATAATCATAATTCCCCTCATACTCTTGGCCAGAGATTTAGGCACTGGTGCTGCCATGACTGTTGCCACTACTGTAGCCATAGGATTGCCTTGGGGCTAGGGTAGAAGGAAAAGGAAGAGGGGAAAAAATCCCAAGAGAATCCCTCAACTTCTGTCCTGTAGGAGTCCTCCTTCTTGCTCCACATACCAGACGAGAAGGCTTCTTTGCATCTGTTATACAGTTCCAGGTTTCAGGCTGCCATATCAGAAGTAAAATGAACAGAGCACTCACCACCAGCTTGATGGTACTATGAGTTGCCTAATCCACAAGCTAGAGTCCTTAAATAGCTACTCCATGCATTTGGTCCAGGGTTTTTCATTATATTCAGGAGAGACAGGGTGGGGAGTGCTTACTCCATCTCACCAGAGACTGGAGCCACACCAGGGGCTCCTAACTCTAAGTACAGCCAGGGTGGAGAACCACTGCATATATATATGTGGATATTCTACATCAGGGGATGGCAAATTTTCTCTGTAAAGGGCCAGATAAATATTTTAGGCTCTGTGGCTATATGGTCTCTGTCACTACTATTTAACCTACTCAACTCTGCTGCTATAGTGCAAAAGCAGACATAGACAATATGGAATTGGCGTGGCTATCTTGCAATAAAACTTTATTTTAAAAAACAGGTCATTGGCTGGATTTGGCCCACAAACCATGGTTTGCTGACCTCAGTTCTACCTCACAAAAAAGGCGGCTAAAAGCAAAATTCACTTTTGGACTTTTTTGCATTCCTTAGATAGCAGAATTCTTCAAATAACTACAAAAGTGATTGCTTTCCTTTTCTGTTCCTAGACCCATTATGCACAAGAACTGTGCTGCACATTCAGCTTTGGTTTAATTATGTTCTTTGATGCTTAAAACAGTCACTAGTCTAGAGCTAAAATAAAGTTATAAAAACTAAAATTCAAGGAGATTTGACCAACATCTTTTACATATAACTGAAAATGCTGTAGTTATCATTTCAAATAGAAATCCTTAGTCACAATTTTCTGGAGGAAAATTAGCAGAGGTCATAAATAATAGTGTTCCAACTTGTTTTTCCAGAGAATGACTAACTGGAGGTGTGGAGAGGCTGATGTCCTTTCACTCACCTGGTTTCCTGCCACAGAGATAAAAGGCTAGTCTGTCAGTCAGCTCATACTGTATTTCTACAAGGCGTTCTGCCAGCTCATGGTGACCTCCTTGCCTACCAAAAGAAAACAAAGTACCATTTATATTGCTCACCAGTCACTGGCTCTATAATAAAAAAGTACAGAAACATCTGAGACACCTGAGCAATTTATCAAACATGACTTTTTAGAATAATCAGCCTTTTTGTCTGAGGTAAGTTGTCAAGGTCTACTTTGATTCCCACATTTATAAACTGTTCTCACAATCTGAACTACTCCTTCTCCTTTATTAAATTTACAAGACAGAATACTTAATAAGGAATTCAAGGACTTGTAAGATAAAGAATAACTTCATCCAATGAAGTAGAAAATAAAATTAATAAATGGTCTAGGGTAAAGATTCTCAAAAATTAACTAGAGTGCTTTAAAAAATATACAGATATCTAGGCCCTCCCCTTGGAAATTCTGAATCAGTAAAGATGGGATTAGTGTGGACATCAATAGTTTAAAGAAGGCCTTTCCCCTAGGTGCTTCTGATGGAGCCAGTCTGACTGTGGATGAGAGCTTAGTATTCATGTGAAGTCTTAAATTCAGAGAGAGACAGACCAACCTAATCTACACCTGTATAGCTACTTTCACCTCCTTATTTTCAAGTTCCATAATTGAAAATACTAAGTTTGCCTTTCTTCATTCATGAAATAATATATAAGCTCCTTGAAGTCCTTTTAGTAACAAGGCATATAAATAATTACATTGAGAGGCTGTTATATGCAAGGTACCCATGAAAAATTTCAAAGTAAGTGATAATAAGTATCATTTACTGAGGGCTCTCTTCCTCTTAAAAGATGAAGTCTAGTTTCTGTCAGTTTCTCTTCCTACCATTCAAGGCATTACCAAATATTCTCCCTATCACACATCTTTTTTTCCTCGTTTTTTTTTAACATCTGTGAAATCAGGAAGTATCCTACAATTGATGGTACCTCATCATTTAATAGGCCGAGTTGTTTAGTGGTATATGAAATAATGATGACCCATAAAAACAGTGGAGTCTTAGACCTGATAAAATACTGTACTCCTCAATCCTTAGCTCTTATATTCCCAGACACACTGCACTATGCAGTCAGGTCCCTGCTATGGCAGCCATGCCCTGCGCATCCCTCCCTCCAAAACGTGACTCACATCTTTCTTCTCATCTGGAATGCCTGAGCTTTTCCTTCATACACCCAAATCTAACCTATTCTTCAAAGACCAACTAAAAGAATTTTCTTAATGATTTGGGCCACAATGAAGAGTCCTATGTACACCTTTTAAGACCAGTTATCCATTTTGGCAATGAGTTCCACAGTATTTCGCCCCATTTAACTCTGTTGTGCAGTTATGAGTCACCTCCTCCATGGAACAGTAAGTCCTGGGATGGCAGAGTTGTGTCATTTCACCCACTTTACCCTCTGTCAAGCAGAGTATAAGTGCTCTGCAGCTAATAAAGCTAATGCGGAAAAAGAAGGAAAGATGATCCATTCTCTGTCATTTAAATGATATTTAAGATTAGCCTATGGATTTACTTATTCATTTTTCCAATATTTCACAAATTTTTTAAATAAAGAAAAATTTAAAGAATTTTATAGGGAGCACATAGATGTCTACTACCTAAAACCAACAACTGACATGTTACTATAATTGTTTAATCACATATCTACCTGCTCATATACATTTGTTTTAAGTTTAAGCAATGGCTAAAAATATTTAAATATAGCGGAGTGGGTTCTGCCATTATTAGTACTTGATTTGGACTCTAACTATGGCTTAAATACCATAGCATTATAAAGGAACATACGAAAGGCTGGAAGCTAAGCAGACTGGTTATGGTTCTACTTTCTCTGACTTTGCCAGGCCCTGAGCTCACATTGATTTGAAAAGTCATCTGAAAAATAACTGAATGTAAATCTTTAAAGGTGTTAAGTATTAACCATACACAATTTAGCAACTTAACAATGAATCATACATAACACAAAGAAGCCCAAACAGAGAGAAGTGACAAGAATCTAGGTCTCTAACCTTGCATAATCAACAGGAGTTTTCCCACTGGAATCTTGTGTGCCTGGGTCTGCTCCGTATACTGCCAATAATTCCGCCTGTAAAATCTGTCCTGCTTTGGAGGCAACATGAAGTGGGGTGTTTCCTTTTTCCTAAGAATCATTAATAAAAAGTAGACACACACACAAAAAAAAAGCAAATTTAATAAAGAAAAGGCTACCCGACCACAACCCACTTAGTTTCAATTTACTATGTGGATCAATTCATGCTTTCTTACAGGGTGAAAGAAGTTGGCTTGTGCTCCTAAAGATAACAGCCTCAAACAGGTTTCAAGATTCCCTGTTCTCACGCTTGAATGGAGTTGCTGAAAAACACACAAACAAAAAGGAATACTGTTGAAAGTGTAAAGAGTGATACACTAGAGCAGCTGGCAGATCATTTCCATATATGTTATATTAATCATACTTAGCTCAGTAAGGCAGATGATGCAGTCTCTCCCCTGCTGGTCATAAACAGCCCTAGGAGCTAAGGAGGAGTCAGGCCCACTTTACTGATAAGGAAACTAGGGCTGAGAAGGCTGACCTGCCCAAATGCAAGACCTATTTAAGTGGCACAATTATACCTTGAGTGAGAGGTAGTATGAAGAGGTGGCTGAGCATGGCACTGAAGTCTGACAGACCAAAATTTCAAACCATACACCCTTCAAGCTGTATGACTTTGAGGAGGTTCATTAAGCCATCTGAACCTCAGTTTCCTCATTTCTAAAATGGTGATAATAATGCCACCTATTCACAGGGTTACTGTAAGGAGTCAATGATATAGTAAAGTGCTTAGCACAGAACCTGGTACATAGGAAATACGTAAAGAATACAGCTGTTATTATTACTATTGTTATTATTATTATTTAGGGGGAGAGGAAGAGAGAGGGAGAGAAAGAAAGAGAAACATTGCCTTCCGCACGCACCCCAACCGGGGATTGAGCCAGCAACGTGGGCATGTGCCCTGACTGGGAATCGAACCGGTGACCTTTCAGTGCATGGGACGACACTCAACCAACTGAGCCACACTGGCCAGGGCAGCTGTTATTATAATAATAATTATTGTCTGTTGTTATTTGACCTAGGGCTTTAGGGCTTCATATCCTACACTGTGCATATTGCAGGGTCCTGCCTTCTATTGGACCCTCTCCACAACACTATTCTTGGCCTTGCATAGGATGCTCTAATGACGTCTTTCAGGGTGGGAAATGGGCCTCAGGTATACCAAATTCGGTACTACAGAAGAAAAGTGCTTATACATTCAGAAGATGAGCTGTCTTCAATTCTGACCCTGAATTGTCGAAATGCAAAAACCCTTATCATCTGTATCTAAGCCTTTTTTTTTTTTTTTTTTTTAAAAACTGTGGTAAGAAACACATAGCAAGTCTTATTAATAAAAGGAAGTATCAAGAAATGGAAGTAACAAGAAACAATCATTTCTATGCAAAGTTTAAAATTCTGAACTGTGAGTGCCCGTGCTACGTGTGAGCATTTGCCAAAAGCAGTGCTTTGAAAATAGAGATGCAGGTTTCTTGTAGCATCTCTCACAAACAAGCAAAGGCCCACATAAAGAAAACCATCTACTCATTTTACAAGTATAATACATGTACTACAGCTTTGAGTCACACCCTGCATCCTGAAGATCCTACTCAGTATGCAACCTAGGGACCTGAAGAAATCCCACAAACTTTCTAGTCCCTTCCAGAAATTGAGAAGGTTCCTACTTCAAAATTAAAAAAACAAAAAACTTTTAGAAATATAATTTTCAAGCCATATTTGAAAAACACAAATAGTTTCTAGATACTTATTTTTCCTCTCTGCCCTTACTTCTTACTAACATGAATGGCTGCCATTTGAGTTAAGAATAAAGATGAAACCAAATGCAATGAAAAGCTGTTATTAGTTATCTAGTGACTAGAAAGCAGTTTTATTTTGCTTTGCTTTGCTTCCTTTTAAGATTTTTTTCCCCTAAATAAAACAATACAGTGTTTCATCTAGCAATTTTAGAGAATTTAAACATGTGACCCACCTTGCTAAGATCTTTGGCGGTCACACTATCGTCATCCCGGCAGGGCAAACGATGGACAAATGCTAACATCTGATACTTGGCTCTGATGAATTCCGCTTTATTAGGACTGGTTGGAAAACAAAAAAGAAAACAGTTCACTTGCAGTTCAGATACGACATTCCCCATTCTTTAGGCTGTGAAAAGAAGAGGAAGTGACCCACATCCCCTACTCAAGAATAAAATGAACAATACTGAAATAAGTTTTCAGCAGTGGGTAAGACTTGAAGTCTAAAAACATATTAGTAATTGTAATGATAAGGACTGCAGAATACCTACTTTTTATAGCATCTCTTTTCTCTGTGTAATTTTTTTTTTAAATATATCTTTATTGATTTCAGAGAGAAGAAAGGAGAGGGAGAGAGAGATAGAAACATCAATGATGACAGAGTCACTGATCCTCTGCCTCCTGCACGCCCCAAACTGGGGATTGAGCCCGCAACCTGGGCACGTGCCATGACCGGGAATCGAACCCCGATTGCCTGGATCCTAAGTCGACACTCAACCGCTGAGCCACGCCCGGCCGGGCATGTGTAATTTTCTTAACTGACCTAGCAACCTTGTAGGGAAGCAGCATTTCATCCCATCTTATAGGTGAGGCATCAGGCATACTAGAGCCCAGAACCTAGATTTCTGGTCTGACAGCCTCTTGTTTGAGCACCTACGCTTAAATCTGATTACACCAACAGCCTTAGTCTCAAAACTGGAGAAACCACTGACTTGTGCTGGGTAACCATGCAAAGAGATGGTTCCATGCCTGGCCTTGTTCTGCATTCTTTTTCCTTTTTTATTGATTTTGAGAAAGAGAGGAGAAGGAAGGCAGGAGGGGCGGGGAGAGAAAGAGGGAGGGAGAAGGAGGGAGAGAGAAACATCGATTTGTTGTTCCACTTATTCATGCATTCACTGGTTGATTCTTGCATGTGCCCTGACTGGGGATCGAACCCACAACGTTGGTGTATCGGGACGACACTAACCAACTGAGCTACCCACCCGGCCAGGACCCCTTGTTCTGCATTTCTAATAGCAAAGAGCTCAATGAACAATTGGGGTAACTACCTCCTATGCTGCCCTTGTGAAGGCTGGTCAAAAATAGCTACACTCCTTTCAGAGGGCCCATGTGTTATAAAGAAATAAAAGTATTTATAAACATTCCACTCACTGTACTTTATCCTGTGGATTAGCTTTACGTCTTCCACTCATAATAGATGCAGGGTCCAGCAGAGAATGCTCCCATATAGAATTAGCACCATTATTATATAAGGTTTCAACCATCTAAAACAAAGCAGTATAAAATCGTATTTTAATTTCTTTCCACAAATATTCAGTGGGAATCAGTAACTGAGCAGGGAAAACAAAGCCCCATTACAAAAACTACCACAACTGGCATATCACACACATCACTATTTTCTGATTTTAGAACATGAACGATGAACCTGTACATAGAATTCAGGTTTGACCAGTAAGATAGCTAAGTATCTAAATGATTAGATTGTTCTAACAGATGATGAAGGAAGAGTACTTTGACACTTTAGGGCAGTGTTTCTCAAGAGTGATTATCCAAATACTATTTGCAAGATTCTTAACAACCATGTACTGTCTAGACTATACCACTTAGTATTTTTCTTTAAATCCACTCATTTTTTAAAATTTTACTAGCCATTATGGTTTTATATACTAATTATAGTTTTCTTATACACATTAAAATAATGCAACCGCCAAAATACATATTGGAGTATTATCTACATCTGTCTTGAGTACCACTGGTGGTTCATGTGCCATACTTTGGGAATTGTTTTAGGGTCCACCCTGGCATTTTAAACTACTCATCTTTAGACTTTATTCAGATCCTCTAATAAAATCTGTAAACACAGACCTCAGAGTAGTAAATACCCACTTGCACATGAGAACGAGCTGTTAGAAACTTGTGAGTAAAAGTTATTAATAAACCGTATTTCCCAATTTCATTTCAAAGAATGACTATTAACATGGCCCCACCTGTTTTTTACATTAGTGGAGATACTGTCACATTAGAGACCCAAACCCACTTGTTCTGGTCCCTTGGTTTATACAGGCATGTTTAAGGGACATGTTGTGCAGCTGCCATAGATTTTGTAAAATATGTACTCAAGACAAATGAAGGGGAAACACATGCTTAATTCTTAGTTCCAACAGAACTTAAAGAATGTGTACCCCAAAATAGAAATACAGGTGACATGACATTGAACCACAAATAAAACAACACACACTTAGCAGATTGTTAGGCAGTCAATCAAAACTAAATTTGTTCTCCAGCTAGTAACAAGACCTTTAAATCAGATGTTTCAGAAATTTCTGAGGAATCCCAGTCCGTGCTTCTATCAAAGCAGGAAAAGATAATCCTAAAAATATTAGCAGGTACTCAGGGATAAGTACATTAATGAAAAATTTCTAAGGCAGTGGCTTTCAGGAATATTCACTATGGTATGTGGAAAAGACAGACTGTTCAAAAACAATTTCTGGAGACATTCTAGAAAGTCAGCAGTGAAACAATACCAATAAATTTTAATGACTATTATCTATCTGTTTATGATGAATTTAAGATGGGCACAGCACCCTATTCAGTTATGATTCAATCATTTTTGTATTATTTAAGGAGTAAGAGAAATTTTAGTTGCTAAAACAATGAGCCCTAAAAACTTAAATTACAAATTCTTCCTTTACCTGAAGCAATGTTGGAGGCCACGGTGTGTGTTTAAGATGCCTTACTTGAGAGATATGGCGCCCTAGACTCCGATGGACACTGCAGCATTCGTCACATATAAAAGTTCCCCTATTTATTGATGCCCAAGAAGGATCTGAAAAGAAAAATGAATTTTCAGCAGCAAGAATACCAGTTGGGCATTTTACTACCAGATGGCAAAAGATGACTAAGGTATGGCTTTTCAGAAACACAAGACATTTTTGTTGTTTTAATATGCTAATCAACATCCAAGCTGGTGAGCTTGTCTGATGATACCACCTATTTTGGCTGATTGGGTACAATGTTAATTGAGACTAAAGACATGAGTTGAAGTTCTATATAAGCAATTATCTCCTTTCTGGTTCAGGGCCACAGTCTGAAGCCCTAATGGGATCTACCATCTCAGATACATGACTCTTTCATTCAAATGAGAAGCAAATCCAGAGTATACAGATGAATCATTTTAGACTCATCTCCTCAAACAGCAAAATAATATAATTGTAACAGTGAATAGTCCACATAGCATTTTATCTGAAGAAAATGGTTTAAAAAGTGCTACAAATCTATATGCCAATCTACTTGGCAGAAAGCTGCAAGTGCCAAAACTATAAAACTGTTCAGCTGTTGTGGTTCTGAGGACAAACTGGGAAATCTGGCCTCCTCTACTTAGGGAGATCTTCTAGGATATCCATTAGTTGTTTTAAATAAACTACTGAGTCCAATCTTGCAACTGATCTGAAAGAACAGATCTGTAATAACAACAGCTTCACAAAAGCAAAGATGTAAAATAAAAACAAGTAATATTTTTGGTGTGTGTAATACTTTTCTCCTATGAAGCCCCACAGAACTTCATTGGACATCTATTGAAACAAGGAATAATTCACATTGGGCAAGTAAACTGAATACTTAGAAACCAAAAAAAAAGAAAAAAGACAGACCTACATTTCATCAGACTCACAAAGGAGTGACAATAGGTGCCACTCAAGCTCCCTGGTCTAAGGATTACACTTAAAAATTCTCCCATGTCCACAAAAATCTCTAAAATGCATGTACGCCATCTTTACCATTTTTAACAGTTTATTCAAATCCTTTCCAACCATATAATGAAAAGTTATGGGATTTCAATCAAAGACAAATCCTAGGAGTCAGAGAGTGTGGTGGTTAAGAGGACAGCCTCTGGAGACAAGCAGTCCAGGGTTTGAACCCCAACTCTCCCACTTCTCACACAATGATCTGAGCAAGCTTTTTTTTTTTTTTAGCAGCCTCGCCATGGATCAAATGGGAATAATAACACATCTCAGGATAGTTAGGATATAAAAAGTAAGTAAAGTTGCTTGCATATCGTAAATACTCAGCAATGTTAACTGTTATAACTTCTCTAAATTATTTTCTAAGTACCATTCAGGTATTTTTAAGAGCCCCCTGAAACTTATGACCACTGGAAAAAGTTTTTGATAGTTAATACTTAAAACGTAGAATGTTTCATGTGAACACTGTATTACTATAGTAAAAGTCTCAGTTGAACTCAGAGTAGAATATATTTTAAATGAACTAGATTCATTAAAAAAAAAAAAAAGTAAAATATTCACTAAGATGTGATCATGGTTAAATGTTTGCCATGAAACAGAACAGAAATAAAATCATTCAGTACTATTATGCCATTCCAAAAAGCAAAGACTGGAAACATCAAGATGAAGGATCCCTACAAAGATGCATAACATTGCTTTCTGCAGTATGGTACCACTACTAGTGACAAAAAAGAGACTGCTCTGAATCACAGCTTTTGTTTTCACTTATCTATTCAGTAGATTCACAATGTTCTTGATGGAAATTAAACAGGAACAAGACAACAAGGATTTAACACACATTAAGCAAAGTTCTCAATTAATCACTTTAATATCATAGATCAGAATCCCACGGAAAGAATATCAGAAAGTTAACAATACAGTAAAATCCGAGTTTTACTAATGACGCTAGGTGAACCCCTTTCAGTTTATCTGAAGCTTAATGCCAGAGCTACTTAACTTGGGCTCCAGGAACACAACAAATGGGCTTCAGAAATGTCTGTGACCCCACTAAGAAACCTTAACATAAATTCTGTATGAAAGATTAAGTATGCATGCATTTTGGGAGGAGAAAGCCTTAACATTCATCAAAATCTGAAAGGGATCCCTAATCATAAGGTAACTCTTTCACTAGGGTTTTGCAAAAAAAAAAAAAAAAAAGAGGCACGAATTCCTGGCTGCTCAAGTTCGCAGAACATTTCAAGGTAGCCTAATTATGTTCAAAACAGGAAGGAAGTGACTCAAGTCTCTGTAGATTAGGCATATGAGACAACTAAAATGACACAACAGGAGAGAAAATGTTCTGAAATGCACAAAATGCTGCAGAAGTGCAAGGTAGTATTGAGGGTGGCAATGGAGCCAGTTTTCCTTGGCCCCATATCATCCACTGAGAACTACAGAATACGCATTCCAAAGGGAAGTCTGAATCTAGACTCATGTGAATCAAACACATCGGACAGTTCAACTGAAAACGGGCAAGAAAATAAGGAAGTGGAGCAAATAACATTTTTAGAGAACACAATGGAGTTTGCATAATCCGCACTAACTTGGTTTATAGAACACCTCTTTTTAAACTCCTCCACACTCCTCTCCCTGTCGTCAAAAAAAAAAATCGGTAACATCGCTGGCACTACACAAGCTCTGAAATAACCACATAAGGTTTGAGTTATCCCAGTACTATTTAAAATCGATCTCCACTTCCATATGACAACGTGAAGTTCAGAAACAGTTGCAAAAACACTGCTGCTCAATGATTTCATTAAGATTGTTTATTGGACACTATTGTGCCAAGGAAGCCATCTTACCTTTGAATTACTTCCAATTCAAAGCAGATAAATCCAAGCACGGAAAACAACAGAGACCAGTCAAATTCAGTGCCAATTCCCAAGGTGGATCTGAACTCTAAATCTGAAAATTATGCATGGGAGGAATGGTTTTGGCTTTTCAATGCCCTCAAATGCCTACACTGCGTGAATGCCCCGTGACTCTGTATTTGTTTTGTAAACTGGTTAATGTACGATTTAGAAATTCAACTCTAGCCTTAAGGGGCTGCAAAGGTTCTGTACTAAAGAACACAACACAAAGAGGAAAAAACACACCTAAATGAGATGACCGTGAGGATATTCACTGAATCTTCCTAACCACTGACTGTGATACTCCTCATTTATCCCCATCGGAGAAATGAGGAAATCAAGGCTCTGCCAAACGAAATCACCAGCCCAAGGTCACCCAGAAGCAAAATCTAGTTTGAACTCAGGCCGTTCAGATGCCAAAACTTGAGACATGCATTGACTCCTAAGTGCCGGTCGCGTTTGCGACATCCCCGACATCCCGGAGATTCTCCCCAGTGGAGTGGAAGCCCGAATGTCAGCGTGGGGAAATCACCTAGGGGTCCGCCGGCCAGTCTCGGTGGAGGGAGGCGGCGAAGGTCGCCCACTCCGGCCAGGGTGCCCTGGCGGAACGGAGGGGCGCTGGGTGGCAGGGGGCGCAGGGGGAAGAGGAGGTGACACCTGCAGCCTCTGGGGGCCGCAGCTCGGAGGACGTTCGCGTTTTTACTTCTGTAATTGGTTTTCCTGTGGATTGCCCAAGCCCCTTCCTGTTGAAGAAGCAGCCCCGGCCTCGAGCCCGCCCCTCTCCGCAAGGCCTGGGACAGGAGGGACGAGAGGGACGAGAGGGACGAAAGGGAAGGGAGGGCGGCGGCCCCCTGCCCGCCCGGCTCTGACAGGCCTGGGACGGCTCCCGCCCCAAGGCTACCCCAGTCCCTCCTACTCGCGACCCCCGGCATGGGATGCGGGGCTCCACCGCCCCGAGCCGCCTGACCCGTGGGGGCGGCCCCGGGGCAAGGGTCCCAGTCAGGAGAGCTGAGGGGAGCGGGCCCCGCCGATGGGACTCACCCGGCCCGCTGCAGTCCGCGCACACCTCGCTGCTCCGGAGCCGCTTCGACATGGCTCCCGCCTCCTACCTGCCAGGAACCTGAAGCCCCGGGACAGCGAAGGCGACGGCGACGGCGACAGCAGCGCTTCCGCTCTAACGGGTCCCCACCGCGGCGCTGGCGGCGGCGCTTCTCCCCTCAGCGCCTCGCAGCCGCGGCGCAGCACGCACGCGTGGGGAGGTGCCCTTCGGCGTCGGGCAGTCATGTGACAGGAAAGGGCACGCTGCCCTGTCGCCATCTTGAGTGAGGGCAGATATGTACTCCAGCGCCTTATGTCCTGCTTATAAATCTCCAATTTGGGTCTCCCTCCCTGGGAGAGAGTCGCTTAGTCCCAGCACTGACTAATACCATTGAAAGCAGCAAAAATCTGTTGACCAGAACTCTGTGGCCACAACCTTACTGAGGCAATCAATAGTCAAGTCACCAGTAGAACTTTGGCCAAGTTCACTTATTGATTACATTATTCAACAAATATTTATTGGGCACCTACTATGTGCCACACACTGTTCCAGGCACTGAAGAAACAGCAGTGAGCAAAGAAGACAAAATATCCTGTCCTTGTGGAGCTTACGTTCTACTGCAGTAGACTTAAAATAAGTAAAATGGAGATAATGTGTTATCTACCTTTAAACTTCTATTTGCTTTTTTTTTTTTTTTTAAATCCTCACCCAAGGATATTTTTTCCATTGCTCTCCAGAGAGGGTGGAAGGGAAAGGGGAAAGAGAGAGACAGAGAGAAAGAGAGAGACATTGATTGGTTGCCTCCTGCACATGCTCCAACCAGGGCCAGGGATGGAGCCTGCAACCAACCAACGTGCCCTTGGCTGGAATCGAACCCAGGACCCTTCAGTCCGAGGGCCAACACTCTAACCACTGAGCCAAACTGGCTAGGGTTCAATAAAAACTCTTAAAAAAAAAGAAGTTTTAAGACCTCAAGCTGAAGCTCGTTAAAGTAAAATTCTAGTCCTCATGCTTCAGCCCATTCATTTGGTTTGAACCATTTTTGTCAGCGTGACTACACAGGCTCCGTTTTAAGTGAGCTTAGCTTTACTGACGTGATCTCGTTTTCTTCACTCATTCCTCAGCGATGAGCTCCATTCAGCAAATATTGGACGCCTCTATGGGCCAGGTACTGTTGTGACTTTAGGTACTCTGGTAAGCAGCCACTGTGGAGTTTTCCAACTAATGAATAAGAGAGATGTTCAATAAACATGGATGGAGAGGAGAAAAGATGAAGTTGCACAAACCTTCTGAAAGGATGGGAAGTCCTGGAAGAGGTCTCAGAAGCTCTGGTCATTTGGTCCATCTCTCCATTTTGATAAATGTGTGGTGTGGGTATAACCACATAATTCCCACACATTCCACAATTAGAGCCCCTGGGTACCATCCTGATGCTCCTACATCCTGTTTTGGATGGCAGACTCACAAATCTTCCGGACTCAACACGTGTAGAGAATGGATTAGGCCGAGATTCTCGAACAGCTGTTGTTGCAGGCATCTGAAAAGCTGGCTGTGCACAAGCAGGGAAGGCACAGGGTAAGCTTTCTGGATGCAGCAAATAACTTCACCCAGCTATGTGGTCTAGTTGCAGACAGCTGTGCAGAAAGCTCAGGGTGGTGAGTAGCTGTAAATTGATTTGGATCTTTATGGAATCAAGGAGCTATAATGTCTTCGGTTGAAACTCACAGAATGAGCTTTATATACTTGCAGACTGTGGTCAAGTCTGGGTATGATCTGTTAGCTCTTTCAGCCATAACCCAAAATTCAAATGACTAGCTTCAAAAATAAATGACACTCATATGTGGAATAAACCACCACCATAGGTAACTGAAACATAACCTAGTTTGGAGTTCAGGTAGAACAGTGGTTTCCAACTGGGGGGGATTTTCCTCCTCCAGGGCACAACTGCCAACGTCTGGAGATTTTTTTTGGAGAAGTGCTGCTGGCATCCAGTGGGTAGAAAGGCCAGGGATGCTGCTTAATATCCTAAGAATCACGAGACAAGCCCCACAGAAAGAATTATCTGGTTCAAAACCTGCCTTTCCTTGAGCATCCAGGAGATAGAACTATCTCCATGTGGTGCAACCACTGACTGACGCCTCTCCAGAGTTTGCAGCTCCCCCGTCGAAGCTGTCGGGTGCTGCCCGCTTCCAAAATGGCTTCTGACCGATCATGGAAGCATCTGCCCGGGTCCAAAAAGGCTGCAAGGGAGTCAGTCTCTGGAATGGTTTGGCCCGGGCGCTGTTGTCACCCCCTGACCGCAGAGTCGTTGGAAGTAGCCCAGTTGTGGGCCGAACCATGTGCGGTTGCTGGGGCAGGGGGAGTGGGCTGGTGTCGGGGAGACTGAGTTGCCCGCGCCCAGATCCTGGGCTAACGGAGAGAATTGTACATGTTTTTGGGGAGTACACGGCGTCTCCCGGTATGGAGCGGGGCGTGGGTGGGGTGGGGTGGGCCGCGGGCCGGGTGCCTGGCCGCGCGCCCCCCCCGCCGCGGCGTGCGGTGGTTCGCTCCCGGCACTTCCCGGTTTGGGGCAGTTCGGTCCGCAGAAGTCGGTTCGGGAGCTGTCAGCGCGGGCGGCAGCGCGGCGGCGGGGCGCGGGGTGGGCGCGGCCGACCGGGTCCCCGACCCGACCCCCGACTCCCGCGCGCCCCGCGCCTGGCCCAGTAGGCCGCTCGGCCGCGTACCGCGCCCCTCACTCGCTCGCCCATCTCTCGCTCGCTGGCCGGCCGCCGGGTGGGCGGGCGGGCGGGCGCCGGAGACCCCGCGGGGGCTGAGGCTCGGCGAGCGGGCGGGGAGGGCCCGGCCGCGGCCTCCTCGCCATGTCCTCGGCCCGCGACACCAGCGGCCACTTCCCTTTGCACCTCCTGGTTTGGAACAACGACTACCGGCAGCTGGAGAAGGAGCTGCGGGACCAGGTGAGGGGCGGGGCGGGGCGGGGCGGGAGTGCGCCCCCGAGGAGGGGGAAATCCGGGGTCCTTAAGCCCCCTAGACCCCATCTCCATCCCTCTGCCCTCGGGGCTCCGCAGACCCCTTCGATTCTTAAGTCGTGGGGCAATAATAATAACAACAGGACGTGGATTGAGCGCTTACTATGTGCCAGGCCCTGTGCCGAGGGCTTTATTTCATTAACTCTTTTCGACTTTGCAACAACCCTAGGAGGTAGGTACTGTTATTATTACATCTGAAAGAAAGGGAAACTGAGGCACTCAGAGGTATGTGCCTTGCGCAAGGTCGTCCTCCTTTCAGATACCAAGTGGGGATTTTAACTGTGGCCGACTGGTTCCAGAGCGCACCGCCTTAACCAGTTAGGCTCGGCTGCCCCTCCAGCCCAATGCACACCCTCTCCCCACCCACCCACCCTTTTTGTAAGGAGGGGCTTGGTTGGGTTTGGAGTCCAGGCTCTAACTCGCCCTGTGACCTTGGGCAAGGCATTTTTCCTTTCTGGCCCGGGGAGACTGATACCTACCAAAGTTTGAGAATCGCTGGTGCCCAGGATCCTTAAAAAAATCCCTTCCTGTTCTAAAAGGCATTGATTCCTTGTCTTTTATTTCTTGCCATCTCTTTAAAGCAGTGGTTCTCAGTTGGAAGTGATTTTGACCGCGGTAGTTCCAAATGGTAAATGCACGTAGGCATTTTTGGTTGTTACACGTGGAGGGTGGGTGCTACTGGGATCTAGTGGCAGAGGCCAGGGATGCTGCTCAGCATCCTACCGTGCACGACAACCAAGAATTATCTGACCCCAAATGTCATTAGCGTTTTGCTTGAGAAGCCCTGCTTTAAAGGCATCTGAACAATTCTGGGAGTTGTGGATGCCTTCAAGTTACAAGAGAATCAACTTAGCAGTTAAAATAAGGATTTGTAGTTATTTTGGTGTAATTGTTGTTGTTGACTTCATTTTATGCAGTGTGCGAAAGTCCTGGTTTTTGAATGGATCGTAATCGACACTGTAATTGTCAAGGCATTTTAGACAAGAGGAGCATTGGCTGTCTTTTGGTTGGTGAAAATTGAGCAAAGTCAGCAGCATCTCGTTTGATGAACAGTTACTGCTAAGCCTGTTCTTGCACCCTGCCATATTTCTTTTAAGTCTGTTGAGCACCCATTGGAAGTCAAAAGCCCCCCCCCCCCTTTTTTTTTTCATTTAAATCCTCCATCCAATGAGAATAAACCTTTATTGTAAGTCACTGGTCTTAATTAGATCATGCCCCCAGAGTAAATGATTCACCATTAGGCATCCTAGTATACCTGATGATTTAATTCCCTTTCTGTTACAGAGGGAGCCTGCCATCATTTTGCTCTTAACTCTGAGTCTCACCTTGGACGCTTTAAAAACAACTGGACAGTTCTGGTTTTTAGGTCAGCTACGTTTTGCATCTGCACTTCCTCAGTATCAGGGCTGTCCAGAGTCTTGTGAAATATCAAGATAAAACACAGAACTAACATCCCATTTGATAGAGAGGTTTATCATCATCATTAAACCACACACTTTTTTAAAAAAGTTATCTTTATTGTTGAAAGTATTGCAGATGTCCCCCTTAAACCACACTCTTTCAGTACTTATTTCTGAAAATAGCCTGCTTTTTAGTCATTGGAGGTGAAGAAAAGAGTTTAAATAAACTGCATTTTACCTTGATAGAAAAACTTGTTTGATAACAAAGTGTGGGTTTAAAATCTATAATGTGACATAATTGGATTATCTCTTTTTTCTGCAAGCTGTGATAAAACTGTTCATTGAAAGTTCTCTGTGACTCTTAACTTGAAAAACATTAGAGACATTTGTGATTAGAAAATTATCATTTTGCAGCAGATTTTCCTGGAGTAATTAGTCCTTAATGCCTTCAACTGTCAAGGAGGTCAAGGGAGACTATTCATACTTGCTAGTTACTTGGTTTTGACTTTGTTATTGGTTATCACTGTAGATCATTTCACAGTATACCTTTTCCCTTTGGGGAAGAGATAGTTCAGATGTAATCATAAAGAACATCTTGACCGTGGATGCTTGACTGTCATGAGCACACAATCCAATTTCAACCCTGAAAGTTGGCCATTGAAAGGGTTGAGACAGTCTAGCTTCAGGGGTGTGCTACCTTGTGCTCAGAAGGGGCTCATGATTGGTTTAATGCTCTGCTGTTACTGTCCTGAAATTCATAATTACTTTTTGAATAAGAGGCCTTACATTTTCATTTTTAGTGGAACCTGCAAATTATGTAACTGGTTGCAGGTCAAGAAGTTGATCATTGATATTAAAATACGAGGCAGGAAATACTTTATTACTTTTATATTTATTGAGATCCTCTGTTGATTATGAACCAGCTACCTAGGGCAGTTGAGTTAATGGCTAATACTAATGCTGATTAAGTTGTGAGAATGGGTTAGTTATTTACCCTTGCTGAATTGTTTTATCACCTGTAAAAATGGGGAGAGTAACACTGAAAGCTTAGTGTTTTGCCAGGTGCTGTGCTGAAATGTTTTGTGTGCAGTTTTATTTATTTATTTATTATATCTTTATTGATTTCAGAGAGAAGGGAGAGGGGGAGAGATAGAGACATCAATGATGAGTCATTGATTGGTTGCCTCCTGCACACCCCGACTGGGGATCCAGCCGGAAACCTGGGCATGTGCCATGAACGGCAATTGAACCACCATCTCCTGGATCCTAGGTCGATGGTCAACCACTAAGCCACGCCCAACCGGGCTTGTGTGCAGTTTTAGATTTAATTCATCAGCCCTCTGGGGTGGGTGCTATTATGATTCCCAGTTTACAGGTTAGGAAATTGAGGTGGAGAGGCTCTGTTGTATGCTTAACCAGTGGCCAAACCAGGATGTGAACCCAGAGAGTCAGACTCTGCCCTAATCCTGTATTCTTAACCCTTCTGCTATACTTTTTTGACCAAAAGTGCCTTCATTTCAGGATTGTGGAAAATAAGGCAGAGAACCCATGTGAAAATGCAGGCATGTAGTAAATGGGCACAATACCATTTGCCATAGTTACTGCTGTTACGATGCTCATCCTGCGTATTTAGCTTCTTTTATGTATGTGCCAGTTTTTCTAAAGGAACACATACTGGTTGCATAATTAAAAACAAAAAATTCCTACTACCCCAGCAGTAAAACCAGCTGTTTCACGTAATGTTGTATTCGCCAGTAAGTTTCTGCTCTCCATTTCTTCATTCCTTCCATTCCATGAGTGAGACTTGAAGCAGGAACACTGGTAGCTGTAAGAATTTGATTTTGTTCTAGGAACAGCAGCACAGAAAGAATCAAGTTTATCCAATGAAGCTGACAAGTATGTGCTTCTGAGTGTGTGTGAGTCAGCCCCCAACCCACCATCTTGCTAATAGCTGAAGTTGGCTGTTTAGGAACTAACTTGATCAACTATGAGATTGTTTCAAGCTTTCAACATTTGCTCAACAGAGGCACTTTATTAAGTGCCTTCATTTCAGGCACCTTATTAAGTGCCTCTTAACCCATCAGCTTTACTGTCTTTAATATTCAGTGGGGCCTTGAAGTTGGTTGGTGCAGTTAAAATGATTTGTGCCATGGTTATGTCATTTGTCATTTAGTGAGAGAGGTCTGTTAAACATCTTCGGCCTTCTTACCGATGCTGGGAGGATGAATGCAAACTTCTTACTGATACTGGGAAAATGAATGAATGAAAGGGGACAGATGCAAAGGTCAATCAGTGCACCTCAGACAGGGAAGGGTAAACCCTGGGACCGAGTTGGGAAGAGGGTGGCAGATGGGGCCTGACTCTAAAGCCAGCCCCCAGTCAGGTACCCGCAGGTGAAAGCACAAAATTCAGACAAAAGGAAAAGAGCTGTCTAGGCGGCAGCAGTACTCAGAACCCAACAGGGAACCCCTCTAGAGTGCTCACCCCAGCCTGTGGCAAGGCTACGTGAGGCCACTGGGCATACATTCAAGTTAATGCCTGTTGGCTGGAGGCCTCCTGTGAGCCAGGGGCCAGGCATCCAAGATAAAGAGCCAAGAGCCTCAGGTGCTCCCCTTGGACCCTCAGGAACTCAGGTTTACCTTACAGAACCAGGCTTGTGGACACACACACCCCCGACTTGAGGGCACAGCCTCAGAGGACCAGGGCAGTCTGAGACTGCCCAGGAATGTGTGTGGTTACCTGAGGCACCCCCCCAAGAAATAACAGTGATAGTTTATAAAGCACGTACTTCATGCTGGTACCAAGGCACAGAAGGGTTGAGTAATTCATCTGAGGCTAGGAAGGACCTGGAAGTGGGCCCTGATGTCTAATTCATCTGCCTGCCCTCAAAGCTGGGCCTTTCACTGCCGGACGACAGCAGGATGGTAGAGAAGGCTTTGAGCTAGAAAAGTGGGTGGGCTTAAATTAACAAATAGGAAGGAGACCTGCACAAATCTCATTCCTTTTCTTTCGGGGGGGGACTATTATAGTTAAAGGGGGTGGGTATTTTTAATTTGGTATAGCTCAGGACCGAAGAAGCCTAAGGAAAAAACAGTCAGCTTCAAAAGTGAATTTCAGTGAAATTCTGAAAGCTCTTGCTCACTGAACTAATGTCATTAGTTAAGCCTCACTATCAACTGTAACAAAATTTGAACAAATCTGTTTTAGGAAGAAAGTGACAGCTTATATAAAACTACATAGTGTGGGTGTGTGATAAGAGCTAGCTCTTAGTGCTTACTATGGGGATAGGCATCGTGCCTTGTAAGAACCTGGTAAGGTAGGAGTTTTTTATTGTTCTCATTTTACAAGGGAACAAACTGAAACTCAAGAGAAATTAAGCAGTTCATCAAACAGTATATCAGTGATACATTGGTTTTATGTATTACATAAAACTCATACGTACATTGATTTTTAAATATCTTTATTGAGATATAATTCACTTATCATGCAATTTATCCATTAGAGTGTATTATTCAGTGGTTTTTAGTATATTCATCGAGTTGGGCAACCATCACCACTATCAAATTCCAGAACATTTGCATCACACCAAAAAGAAACCCCATACCCTTAGTGACTCCCCATTTCCCCCAATTCCTTCAGCCCCAGACAACCACTAATCTACTTGCTATCTCTATAGGTTTGCCTATTCTGGACATTTCATATAAATTGAATTGTACATGTGGCCTTTTGTGTCTGGCTTCTTTAACTTAAAGTGATGTTTTTGAGGTTCATCCACGTTGTGGCCTGTATCAGTACTTCATTCCTTTTTATGGCTGAATAAAATCCCATTGTGTATATATATTTTGCTTATCCATTTACCACTTGGCAGACATTTGTTTTCCCCCCACTTTTTGGCTCTTATGAATAATGATGCTATGCACATTTATGTACTAGTTTTTGTATGGTCGTGTTTTTATTTCTCTTGGGTAAATACCTACGAGAGGAATTGGGGTTATAGAGTCACTATGATTAAGTCTTTGAGGAACTGCCAACTGGTTTTTCGAATTGGCTGTACCATTTTACATTCCCACCAGCAGCGTTTGAAGGTTCCAGTTTCTTTACGTCCTTGTCAACACTTGTCATTATCTGTCTTTTGATTGTAGCCATCCTAATGAGTGTGAAGTGTGGTTTTGACTTGCATTTCCCTAATCATTAGTTATGTTGAGCATCTTTCTATGTGCTTAGTGGTCATTTGCGTGTCTTCTTTGAAGAAATGTCTATCCAGATCCTTTGCCAGTTTAAATTAGGTTGTCTTTTAATTCTTGAGTAGTTCTCCATATATTCTGGATACTAGTCCCTTATCAGATATATGACCTGCACAATTTTTCTCCCAATTCTGTGGGCTGTCTTTTTACTTTCTTTATGGTATCATTTGAAGTATAAAAGTTTGCAGTTTTAGTGAAGTGCAATTTATCTGTATTTTTCTTTTGTCTATTATGCTTTTGGTGTATCTAAGAAGCCTTTGCTTAACACAAGGTCATAAAGATGTACTATGTTTTCTTATAAGGGTTTTATTGGCTTAGTTCTTGGGTTTATGATCAATTTAGAGCTAATTTTCATGTGTTGTATATGCAAAACTTCCTTCCTTTGCATGTGGATGTCCAGTTGTTCAAGCACCTTTGGTTGAGAAGATTATTGTTTCCCCACTGAATTATTACGGCACCCTTGTTGAAGATCAGTTGACCATAAATGTCTAAGTTCACTTCTGGACTCTTAATTGTATTCCATTAATTGATATTTGTATCCTTATGCCACTACCACATTGACTTGTTTGCTAAAGCTTTGTGTAGTAAGTTTTGAAATTGGGAAGTGTGAGTCCTCAAATGTTACTTTTCTTTTAAAGGTGGTTTTGTCTATCCTGGATTCCTTGCATTTCCTTATGAATTTTAGGATCAGTTTGGCAGTTGCAAAAAGCGAGCTGTAATTTTGATAGGGATTGCGTTGACTCTGGAGCTCAGTTTGGGGAGTATTGACATCTTAAATACTAAGTCTTCTGAATCATGAACATGGGATGTTTTGCCATTTAGTTAGATCTTCATTTCTTCCAACAATGCTTTATAATTTTCAGACTATAAGTTTTGTACTTCTTTTGTTATTTATTCCTAAGTGCTTTATTCTTTTTGATACTACTGTAAATGGTGTCTTAATTTCATTTTTGAGATCTTTGTTACCAGTATGTAAAAATACAAATGGATTCCTTAGGATTTTCTGTATATGAGATGATGTTATCTATGAACAGAGATAGTTTTACTTTTCCCGTTCCTTAGATGCCTTTTATTTCTTTTTCTTGCCTTATTGCCCTAATTAGAACCTCCAGGGCAGTGTTGGGTAGAAGTGATGAAAGAGAACATCTTTGTCTGGAGGGCATTTAGTCTTTAACCATCAAGTATGGTGTTAGCTGTGGTTTTTCAGACAGAGGCCTTTGAGGAAGCTCCCTTCTCTTCATGGTTTGTTTAGTGTTTTTTATCATGAAGGGATGTTGGAGTTTGTCAAATGTTTTTTCTGTGTTGTCTTAGTCTGTTTGGACTGCTGTAACAAAATACTACAGACTGGGTAGTTTATAAACAATAGAAATTTATTTTTCACAGTTCTGGAGGCTGGAAGTCTGAGATCATGGTGCCAGCAGATTCTGTGTGGTAGCTGGTAGGGGTTCTCTTCCAGGTCCATTGCAGGTGCCTTCTCACTGTGTCCTCAGGGAGGCCTCTTTTATGAAGTCGCTAATTCCTAATTCCATTCACGAGGGCTCTATCCTCATGACTTAGCACCTCCCACAGGCCCAGCTTCCTAGTACCATCATCTTTGGAGGTTAGGACTTCACCATCTGAACTTGGGGGGTATACAAACATTCAGACCACAGCACACATCTATTGAGTGATCGTGTGTCTTTAAATTGTATTTTATTCTCTTGATATGGTATAGTAACTTAGTTGATTATCATGTTAAACCACCCTTGCATTATGGGATGAGTCTCATTTGGGTACCCCTCACATGTTGCTGAATTTGCGTTGCTAATATGTTATTTTTGCATCTTACTCATAACGGATAGTGGCCTCTGTTTTTCTTTTTCATCAAGATAATGCTGGACTCAAAATGATTGAGAGGTTTTCCTTCCTCTTTTTTTTTTTTTGGAAGACTTGGTGAAGAACTGGTATTAATTCTTTGAATGTCTGGTAGAATTCACCAGTGAAGCCCTGGGCCTGAGTTTTTTCCCTGGGAAGTTTTAACTTCTGATTCAATCTCTTTGTTGTAAACTTACTCCAATTTTCCATTTTTTCTTAAGTAAATTTTGCTAGTTTGTTTCTGTCTAGGAATATGTGCATTTTATCTAAATCCTCTAATTTGTTGACGTACAGTTTATAGTATTCCTTTATAATGCTTTTTATTTCTGTGGAGTTGGTAGTAATAACCTCTCTTTCATTTCTGACTTTGGTAACGAGTCTTCTCTCTTCCCTCAGTCAATCTAGCTGAAAGTTTGTCAGTTTTGTTGAAATTTTCCAAGAACCAACTTTTGGTTATGCTGATTTTTCTCTATTGATTTTCAGTCCTCTGTTTCACTCATTTCCACTCTAATCCTTATTTATCAATTGTTTTTAATCACATTGTCACCAAAACATAATTCTTGCTCCCTTTTCTCCTTTCAAATGAGTAAGAGAGGCACAGGAGCTCGGAAGAGTTATAATTAGCCATGCAAAGGGTGCTGCTATGTATGGCTCATAAATATAGTTTCCCCTGTGGTCCAAAATAGGAAAAAGTGAACAACTTAATGTATTTGGCTTTGATTTTATACATCGTATCTGATGCTTGCCCAGGAGCTTTGAGTGTTAATCCTGAGTCTGAGATGTTAGTTTTGTTGTGGGGTGTGAACTGCAGTAAGTAGTTTCCCCCTTTGTGTGATAAATATTGTTAAGCATCTCCTGTATATCAGGCATTGTGCTCAACCAAGCACCTTTGATATAGATTGAATTTGTTAGGTAAGAAAAGTTCATAGTTTTTAGCCATATTTTTTTTTAAAAAAAGAACAATGATTTAATGCAAATTAGAGACTAGAGTGGCAGAAGCTAGGAAATATAAGATGTGGATCCTACCCTTTGGCATTCTTGATCTCTTTGGTGAGATAGACAAGCCATACCCTTGGGAAAAGTCAGGGAATCCTGGGAAGTGGGTGGGCCCTGTTTGAAGATACATGTTGGTATTTCAGCGCCTGAGAGAACTCTGAGGCCTGAGATTAGTCCAGGAGAACGTGTGTTCACTTAGTGGAATGTCTTCAACCACTTCTGTTACTCCTCAACAACAGTTCCTATCTTCACTGCACAATAGCCAGGATACACTTAGCAAAACAGGGAGATTCAATAGCTGTTGGATAGTACTTTACCCATAGTCTGCTTACCTTCCTTCCCTGTGGCCAGTAAGTGGAACATTCTGGATATCTTTGGAGGCTACAGTTAATGCATACACAACTAGCATCTCAAATCAAGACAAAGCACGTTTTCTAAGAAGTATTATGGCACTTAAAGTTTTATATCCCAAAAGTCCCATGGCAGTTTATTGTGTCCTTGGAAGAAAGTTCAGAGCCATCTTTGGAAGGCAGGGCCCAGCCATTGAGACTGAGCTCACACTAGAGAAACAGGCACTCGGCTCTAGAGACCCAATACAGTTTCCAGAAGGAGGGTGTGTCTAGCACCTACAAGAAAACCCCGGAAGCCCGGCCAGGCGTGGCTCAGGGGTTGAGCTTCGACCTAGGATCCAGGCGATCAGGGTTTGATTCCCGGTCAGGTCACATGCCCGGGTTGCGGGCTCGATCCCCAGCAGGGGTCGTGCAGGAGGCAGCCGATCCATGACTCTCTCATCATTGATGTTTCTCTCTCTCTCCCTCTCCTTTCCTCTCTCTGAAATCAATAAAGAAATATTTAAGAAAAAGAAAACCCCCGAAGGGAAATGGACTGATTTTTTGTGTGTGTGTGTTTTCTTACATTTATCTATAAATATGTACACATACATGCCTAGCAGGTCACGCACAGTCTGTAGGGCCCATGGATGTGACTACTTAGGGCACTTGAAACTCAGTACACAATAATGAGAATGGTGGGAATCCAGCTAGAGAATATAATTTCATTCTGACCCAAATTCTCTTCTGTACTTTCAGTTTTGATTAAAGGCCTACACTTCCTGTTCTACACTTGAATGCTGATATGTGCCTAAGAAATCCCCTACATTTCATGTCTTAGGGTAGTGGTATTTCATGAAAGCCTTATTTAGACTTAAGTTGAGTGTGGTTCAAAGTTTAGAGTTGTGTTTGATGATCTGAGGCCAATAGCCAGCATTTATTTATTAGGCATCAACTCTATGGAAAAAGGAACTCATCTTTACTTATAGCCCCCAAATTCATATTTCAACTGTGCCCACATGCAAGCATTCATTTTTCCATATATTGCTGTAATTAATGTATAAATATGGTTTTGTTTTTGTACTTATATGCTCGCTCAAACACATTGCCACATTTTTGTATACTCTATCCAATTATATAAATGCCAGTGTTTACTTTACAGAATGTGGAGGCTCAGGATCCACGAGGTCGAACCTTGTTGCATCTTGCTGTTTCTTTGGGACATTTGGAATCTGCTAGAGTCTTGCTTCGGCATAAAGCAGATGTTACAAAAGAAAATCGCGAGGGATGGACAGGCAAGTATGCTTGTAAAATCTTTTATAGCCCTTCATTTCAGTTTCTCTTCCTGAGTAAAGTCCAGTCTCACTCATCATTGTCCTCAGAGTCATCTTTATCTTAAGACTCTTTCTCTCTTGAGACTAGGGGCTGGGACAAGGAAATGAGAGCCTCGGATGCTGCTGGCTGATCTGCAGCACAGTGGCCTGAATTGTGTCCTAGGCCCAAAGCCCTGGGTAGAGGGTGACTCCTCATCTAGAAGGCAGCTCTCAGTGCAAACCCTTCCACCATACACGTGTGGAGGCCAGATTTCCCCCGAGGAACGTGATGGTAACTACAGTGACTCCTTCAGGATAGGCAAAATAAAAAAAACATTATGGTTAAAAGGAGCCATTTCCAGTGAAATCCTGGCATTTCAATTATTATTATTGCAAATTCCCTTACTATTGATCAGGGTAATTTTATGTTGACTGAGCCAGGATATGTACAAGCACAGCCCTGCCCACCTGATCCTACATGTAAACACAGTCATGCAATCACATAAGTAAAGCCAGCTCTGAAGACATTGTCAGGATTTCATGACCAGTGGTGAGAAAGGGGAGGAGGGGAGGATGGGTCTGACCAAGGCCGTGAGGGCTTAACCAAGAGGCTAAGAGCACTCTATTTTCTTCTCTTTTTACCTATTTAAGAGCTAGCAGTGAGAAGTCATGGTCATAAGTGATAACGTGGAACTGCAGCCTCTCCCTCCAGCAAGATGATGTTGGTCTTTGATCTATATAGATAGTTTTCAGACTGGCTTTGGGATTTGTCTGAACGTGTGAGAACACTGGGTGATTAAACTTCACCTTTCTGTTTTCTAGTTTTACATGAGGCTGTGAGCACCGGTGACCCCGAGATGGTGTACACGGTTCTTCAACATCGAGACTACCACAACACATCCATGGCCCTCGAAGGAGTTCCTGAGCTGCTCCAAAAAATTCTCGAGGTAGTCGTAAAAGTATGGCATTGCCATCATTTGAGTTAAATGCTGGCACAATAGCTGGAGACCCAGTTGGACGCCATTCTTGTGTGCCTTCCTGAAGAGTTTTATGAATCGTGAATATGATGTATTGAGTACTAAATAGCATTATTTCTTGCCTTTTGAACATGTTAAATGTATGAGTTCTTCCACAAATTATGTTTCTAGGTCACTAGACTTACCCTTTTATAGGCTATTTAAAAATTAGAACTAAGACAAATGGATATCAACCAATTAATTTGTCTGGGTGCCTGATTTCTTAAAAGTAGCATCCTAAGCATAGGTCATCGTGGGGAGATTGTGGTGGGCATCAGTGACTGGACAGGGATTGTCAGGGTCTTTTGTGGTTTAGAGGTCTGTAAGCAGCTTCTCCCTGTCACGCCTGCCACTTCTAGCCATTAGTATTCTGCGACTTCTAACCCATTGCCTTATTTGATGTACAGTTTTTGGCTTTGGGGAAGTTTACCCGTCTTATGAGTTAAAGTGTATGGGCTCTGTGACACTTGAGAAGTTTCTTAAAAAAATTTTACTTCTAGGCTCCGGATTGTTTTGGGTGATGGTTGCCATTCTTCAGATAATCTTTGTTATCTGCAAAACCATCTTAACAGTCAACCAATTGCAATATTCCCAGGGCAGCAGGAGATGAGAAAGTACCAGTGGTTCAATTTTCATGCCATTTATTCTCAATTTAAGCCCAGAAGTGAGCTCCCCCAAATATCTCCAAAGATACTTGTTGATAAATCGCCTTTACCACATTAGTCAAAACACATTTCTTGAGAAAAATGAACAGTTCTGTTGAGAAAAGGAACAGTTTTGCTAGAAATTAGACAATCACAGCTCATCATCTGAGCACTCTTCCAAAAAATATTTCTGTGACATGTGAAGTAAATCCTGCCCTAAGACATTACTTTTCCGTGTCCTGCAAAGAAACCTTTCATAACATATGAAATAGTTATATGCATTGTTTTTAACATAGGTGTGTATGATCACATGGATTTATCACTTATCTAACTTACTGCAGGAGGAGCTAAAAACATCATTTGTCCATTTGCAAAACAGAAAATGACTTATTTAACATGGAGTCATCCCTCATTTTAAAAATTCAATGTAAAGGATTTTCTTTTTCTTTTTTTAACCTGTATTGAGTCGTAACTGAACTGCATTAAATTGTATTCTCTGCTTGAAGTTATAGACCGCCAATAACTGACCTGTGTGCTTACTGGCACCAGAGGCTGTTGACATTTTTGTCTCATAACATGCTTGCCTTTCTTATCCGCTGCCCTTGGAGAGTGTCATTGCCCATCACTGGAATCCTGGCTGGTTTTAAACCAGTGTAGGTTCTTGGTCTTCCTGCCCTCTGCTTCAGTAAAAACCATGGCAAAACCTTGGAGGTGGGAGGGAACAGAAAAACACCTGAAATTTCTAGCATTTCTCTTCTTGGATGGTGACTATTAAAATTAAGTAGGATGGGTACTTAAGAAATTAAGTAGCTCTCCAGGAACCTTCTATAAGAATTCATGGTAGGTCAGAAAATCATCTTAAATGAGGCTGCCGTGGTGGTGTAATCTTTCAAAAAGCCAAATTCTAGGAGTTTAAGAGGAAAGTGGGGGCAAAAGTCTTTGGTTACCTGGTAGGAAATATCAACTTTTTGAAGAAGTGATATCCAGCTGCCTCTTTTTGGTTTCACAGAGTGGTCCAATAAATGTGAAGCACTTTTCCAGAACACAAAGCCTTTTACAATCAAGTTCCCAGTCTGATAGATGCAACTGATGGTCTGATAGATGGAATTGACGGTCTGATAGATGCAATTGACGTTCCTTTATCTTTGCTCAGAACAGCCTGTTATGCACATTGCCTGGCAGTACTTAGCCCACCCTCCCAGGCTCCTCTTCTGTTAGTTACGAAGCAGGTTGAGCCCCTAAATCAGATTTGACTTCTGTCCCGCTCCAACCTTACTGCTTTCAGCTAACTTTATTAACTGTCTAGACATTTTATATCAGGACCAAATCACAGCCTGAATATAAAATAAGCTTTTATTTTGATAGGTTTGCAATTTGTGTTTCTTACTGTCTCTGTTCTCCCCCCTTCCCCACTTTTAAAAAAAAAACTGTTAACCCTTACTATGTTTGTATTTAGTTAATATACAAAGGCTAATTTCTTAAACCTTTGTCCTTCAGACTCCGGATTTCTATGTGCAGATGAAATGGGAATTCACCAGCTGGGGTAAGTGGCTGTGGGCTTGTAATTTATTTCTATTCCCAAATTTATATAGTCTGAATGTAGGTTTATTTTTCCTTTATAAGAATTACATGTGTGTGTTTTTTTAATCTAGAAAATGCATAGATAACAATAAGGAAAGATAGTCACCTATAACCCTATGTGAGTACAACTAGTGTTACTGCTTTGGGTGTTTTCCTTCCAGTCTTTTCCCTACACATAGGTAAGACTTTTTCTCCCAAGCATCCTTAAATATAACATATAGACAGTCTTGTCTCTTTTGTCATTTCTAGCTGATATTTACCCATATTATTAGTTCGGAAAAGGCTAACATTTTAGTAAGATTGACCATAACTTAGTGATTCATTTCTGTATGTGGTTCAGCTTGATTCTTTTAAACTTGTTATTCTGAGGACAAAGATAAGGTGACTACTGAAGTAGCTTGGTTCATACAAAATGGGTGTATTTCTCCCAGAACTTACGTAAGGCAAATTGACTGACAGTAATTTTCATAGGTGTTCTACTTTTATTTCTTGTAGATCAGTTAATGACAGTTCCTAATTCCCAGTTTTCAGCTCTTTTCACTTGCAGACTTCCCCTTCAGGCAAGAAGTCATATTTGTAATGAAACATTGAAATAAGGAAAGTAAAAAGTATATAGAAGAGAACTTCAGATTCTTCTGTGAAACGAATATGTTTTTTTCTAACGCAGATATCACTCTAATTTCAGGTTTTATTAAAAAGCAGCACATTCTAGACATTTGATCATTTGAATGGGGGATATGACAATATGGTAGGCCACAGCCAGATGTCAAGAGTGGCATGTGAGCGAGAAAGGCCAGATGGACATGCTCTAGCCCTGACGGCAGTCAATGAGAGGGGCTCGTTTGGGGATCGAGAATACTCTTGGGACATTCCTTCTGAGCTTTCTCTGGACAAGACATAGGTCTGCACTTTTATAAAGAGCTATAGAACAGAAAGTCCATTTTTATGTTTAAGAATGACTTCCTGTATCAAAGTGTGGGAGCCAAGTCCAGTTCTATGTGACGGCCATCTCTTGCTACTCCTGTCCTTTCATTACAGTCAGAATTGTGATTTCCTGAGCCTGGGCGTTCTGCTTGGCCGTCAGGTTTTTCTGAGTAGTACGCTTCTCTTCTTCAGTGCCCTTGGTTTCCAGAATATGCCCGAACGATGTCTGTCGCATTTGGAAAAGTGGTGCCAAGCTGCGTGTCGATATCACATTGCTGGGATTTGAGAATATGAGCTGGATAAGAGGGAGGCGTAGTTTCATATTTAAGGGAGAAGGTGAGTGATTCCCTTGCAGTAATCACTGCTCACAAGTTACAGAGGATTTTGAACCATAAAATGCGTTCCATTCGTGTGCCTTCTCTGACCCTTTCTGGGCTTTTTTGTTATTTTTTTTTATTATTCACCTCTCAGTCCCTGTATCTTATTTCTTGTCTGTATAGTTCACCCTTTTGACATGTGCCTGTCTGTTCTGGAGCCTTTGAGTACAAGCCTATGTCTTGTATCTCATTATATTCCCTCCATAATGAGGCATGACCCCTCCCCTTATGGAGGGTGAGAAATGGCACCGCTTACCCAGTGTTGTGCGTAAATAATTTATATTATGTAATCATATATTTTAAAAAGTACACAGACAAATGTGTTGCTAACAAAGAATGCAAATTATTTTAAAAGTCTGCATCTTTGGGGAAGATGGCTCTGAGCCTCCCATGAGTCAGGTAATTCCTGTGCAAGTGGGTAATCGATAATCAATAGTCTTTAGGTTTTATCAGATGGTACTGGTGGTGGGCGGAGGGGGGGGTTGGAAAGATGATGCATTTTAACATGAGACTTTCTTGTTTTTGCATCTTACTTGCGTTGTGCTTAGTTATACCCTTGTTTCCATTAACAGACAACTGGGCAGAGTTGATGGAAGTCAACCATGATGACAAAGTCGTCACCACTGAACACTTTGATCTTTCCCAGGAAATGGAGCGCCTCACTCTGGACTTGATGAAGCCAACAGGCAGGGAAGTTGAGAGGCGGCTCACGAGCCCAGTCATTAACACCAGCCTCGATACTAAAAATATTGCTTTTGAAAGGTACGAATTTAGGTTCTGCATTTTAACGTCTCACCCCTTTACTGCCATCTTTAGTGGCATGTATTATTGATTGGAAATTACGGATGGATTGGGATTTTTTTCTAATTGGCAGTTTAAGCACTAGCGTTTTAAAGTTAATCTCTGCTCTCATCAAATGGAAACCATAGCTGACATCCTTCATCATATATCATTTTTATAGCACATTGGTTAAGTCTTGGAGAAATGGCTTCATATCCTTTTATGGGCCCTTTCTAATGGATTTTACTTGAATTTTATTTTTGTTTTGGTGTTTGGGGATCCACAAGACTCCCTAGTCCCCAACCATGAAACTTTGAGTTTCCAGAAGCTAGAATTGATCCAGTATTGAATGTGGTTATACTGATATTAGTCTAACTCATACCTTTCATATAGTTAAGTGTGGTTCTCTCTCCCTGGCCCCCCTATGGTAGTTTAGAGCAAGAGTCTGGAGGGGTTCAGTTCTATTCCAGCCTCTCCCCGAAGAAACCTCAGAGAGCTCTGTGTCTCAGTTGACCCGAATGAGAACACTGTGTCTAGTCACGTGCCTCTGGGCTGTGCAGAGGTGTGTAGGGCCTTTGTCAGGGAGGCAGACACTGTCACAGCTGTGAACCTAAGTGTCTCTACCGTAGAACACACTGAACGGGGGAGTCTGTAAGAGCCCTGAGTGTTTGCCTAGGATGTCACATCCAGCTCTCTGTAAACCAAAGCAGCGTAACGTGAGCTAATATGGACAGCATTATCCTGGACTTAGGCTTCCTTTTCACAGATACACTGTCTCTCTCTTTTCTTCGTTTCCAATATAAAATTTATTACTAAAACAGTTTTCTGTTGAGTCAAATGGAAGACTCACTAAGTGCCCTTTTCTGTTAGTTTAGATCAAGCTGTGGAATTAGGGTATTTGTAGCAGAAGAGAAGCCAAAACACCAGGTATGCTGCTGCTGTGGTGGGGGCACCCCCCTGAGGCAGGGTCAGTGCCCCATCACCAGCCTTCTCTCACCAGCCTGCCCAGATGACAGCCGTTGTCTTCCAGGGACAGCAAAGTTTAGGGACTGACCGTGGCTTTACCAGTGGGGGTCTTGGGAAGACATGTCCAGTCTTCGGCACACGCCTCTGCAGACAGGGAGGGCCCTTCAGCCTCGGGCTCTGTTTGTAAAGCTGGAAGACAGAGGAGCTTACCCTCACTGCCACATCCCCGCAGCAGTGACAAGACCTGGAAGAACTGAGCAGCATCAGCAGGGCTACTAACTGCATGTAAAGTTAATCAAGTGCCAAGGAGTTATTAGAATCTTGGTTTTAAACTAGGATGTAAACATTGAGTTTAATAACTAAACTGTCAGAGGACTTGCGGTCAAGATGGTGGCGGAGTGGATGGATTTTGTGAAGGAATTGGTGCCAGATTAGTGGATGCTGCTATCTGGGTTGGTACTTGTTCAGATGACCCCAAAGGAGATGCCTCTACTGGGTAGAATTCAGTGTCTCATGTCTCTATTGAAGAAATACCAAATTAAGTTCTTTAATTTTTCAAAAACAAACAAAACTAAGCCATCAGAGAGTGAGGATGAGAAAGCAGACTAGCCAGGATTGTGGGTGATGCAGGTGAGCAAGGAGCATGGCGGTTCCCAGGAAAAGTGCGGCTGTTTCCCCTGCGTGAGTGAAGGGTGGAGAGCAGAGCTGGCCGCCTCTGGCCCTCTCTGTGCCGGAAGAGGATTGTTTCCCGCGCCGAAGTACCATGCGGCTTAGTGACAGACAGGAACTGAGGGTCGAGTTTCTTAACCAAAAGGAATATCTCGATTTTCAATGATCAGTGACCAAGAAGGGGCTCTGATTTATTAATCAGTTAGGTGTGGTCCCTGGCCCCCTGCACCCCAGGATTATTTTGTTTCTGAAATGTCTCTTGGACATAGCTAGTAGTCTGTGTAATCCCTTTAGGATTTCTTTCTTTCCCTCCAAGGGTCATGGTTGTACTAATTGTGGACAACTAATTGGAAAATTAAAGCTTTAGTCCCTTCTTTCTCTGATGGGCTGTAATACACACATATACCCCATCTGGCCTAATTTCATTTACCAAATCCCATTAGAAGAAAAGCAAAGTGTTTGAAACACAATATGTGAATGATCGCATACCTTCTTTGTGACTTGGCTGACATGCCGCCCGATGTGCCACTTCACTCCAGGGTCAGAGCAGAAGGCAGGCAGCTGCCCTACACAGGCCAAGTGCAGCAGTCACAGTGGAGCTAGGATGTGATGTCCTAGACAAAGGGACAGTCTGGCCAGGGCTCCCCTGTGAGTGGTAGCATTTCCCAGGGCGTGATGCTTTGAAAAAGAATCAGCCTCTTGGCTGCTCTCGGTTCCTAAATGCATTTTTTCCAGGAGTGTGTTGAGTGGAATAACCGGGTTTTTGGGCACTTTATCAATGCGGCAGCTGCTCCTGGAATGCTGGGCTACTTTAAAAGCAATTCTACAGAGCTGGGATCAACGGCCAGGTTAAAAAACTGCTTTTAACATCCTTCCCCCCTGCTGCACCAAGCCTGATAAAATGTGTGACCGACTCCCAAGCCATTTTGCAGGCATTGTTGGTTTCTCCAAGCAGCTTGCCGCAGTGATGAGTTCCTGCCCCACCCACTGTCCCAAGGAGCAAGATGGTCTATGCCTCCTTGTTCTAAGAATTCCTTGATTGAGACATGGCTGCTTGTGGGGACAGAGCCACTAACATCTGTCCCCAAAGTTAAGATGACCCAGATAAATGCTCTGACCCAGATACCACCTTGTGGTGAGCCCTCGGACGCTGGTCGTCTTCGCTCACTTCTTTGGGACAGCTGTCCAATAAATATCATCGCCTTTGTTGCCTATGCTGGCAGTTTTTTTAAAGAAGCCAAGAACGGAGGATTTCTGTGCCATGCGTGAGGCAAATTAATTAACAGCTGGGAGGGGGCGGGGGGTGCTTAAGCCATCTGTCATTGAAACATCCTTTTGTGGATAGTTGGACTGTAATTTCCAGGTGTCCTTCACTAACTTAAGCTGGGGGAAAAAACTATAAAGGCTGCAGGGATAAATCTGAATGGCATATTGTACATGTAGAAATTTGTGGTGTTCACTTTTTATCAGAACTAAATCCGGATTCTGGGGCTGGAGGACAGATAAAGCAGAAGTTGTTAATGGTTACGAAGCAAAGGTAAAAGGAAACTCTTAAAATAAGATTTAATATAGCAATTTAGCTTCTATGCAAATGAGGAGTCTGTTCGGATTTTGTCATGCATCTGTGCCATGGAGGTACTCTGGGGACTAAGTACTGTCCAGTGTGTCTCTCACTTTGATTTTTATCTTATTTGACTTTCAGAAAATGGGATTGCATGTCCCAAGGAGGTCTCTAGTTATGCCAAAGAGAAACACTGTTGTAGAGACATGAGTACAGGTACCAGTTGTCCTGGTAAGAATGACCAAAAAGAGAGAGAGAAAGGATTAGACTTACCATGATTGTTCATCTTTTTTTAAGACCTGAGTGAGTTTTTAAAAAAATCATAAAGTAGCTTTTATGAGTCTCCTTTTTTTCCAGTTAGCCCAGTTGTAACCAATTGGCTTACAGCCCACTTACGTGACATCAGTGAATTTAGAACATAGCTGTCATAGTGGAGACAACAGCTGGCATTTGGTCCGCTGGACAGCCCTGTTTTCTGGCCCTTCCTGGGCCCTGCAGTACAGCAGGGATTGATAGCTCTGGGGGTTGGAGCCAGGCACTGCAGAATCCTCTGGTGACCTCTGAGCAGCAAAGAAAGCTTACGTCATGCTCAGCAGGATACATTTAGTAAAAGTCTTTCCAGTGCTGAGTGTGTTTCCTGAACCTTTGCACGTATGGCAGATACAGTTAATTCTTTGTTAACCAAGATACTTGATTTTCCAGACCCCCATAGTCCCCAGTCAAGCTTGATAACAGAGCGTCTACTCTGGCAGTTATAATAATTTTGGTCAATATCCAGCATAGCTTTTAAATGGTGACTTGCTGGTTGTAAAGCTTATCAGTGTAGAGAACCTCGTGCTCATTCCTTTTTCCTTCTGCCAGCAGATGACTGTCTAAGTCAGTCCAGTCCTATTATAAGATGACCAGAAGTTAGTAGAAGTATTCAGTACAGGTTTGGATGCCTTCGCACAATAGAAATCCAGTGGGGAGGCCTAAACTGCAGGACATTCTGTGTTTAGCAACAAGAAGGGCCAGTAGGAAGATGCAACCTGTCACTGTTAACTCCTCAGTATTTAAAACTCTCCAAGATGCAAAGTGACTGCTGATGCATTTCTAAGCTGATCGCTTGTGTACTTTCTCTGAAGGATCCTAATGATTGTTAACCATTTCTCATTTTTATTTTGCTGGATTTTTGGGTTTTTTTGGCTTCAGCATTCTTGCTCTTGCTGTGCTTCTTTTTTGAGTTTTGATCCCCTGTGTCACTGTTTTCTCTTGCACACATCTCTTAAGGTTTACACAGTAAATAATGTGAGTGTGATAACCAAAATACGGACAGAACATCTGACTGAGGAAGAAAAAAAGAGATATAAAGGTAATCTCCACCCCCTGTTTAAGCCTACAGAGAACCTTTGTTAGCTCTGTTAAGTTGGGGGGGTTAATGTGATCGGTTGTGCAGAATCCTAACCCTGATTTCCTTTTCATAAAAATTTCCTTAGTCTGACTCATTCTTGGAGAGATTTCTCCTTAGTTGGCTTCAGCTATAATTAAAGCCATTCGCAGGGCTTGTTTATGTGTTATGAAGAACAGTTGTTGGATAAAAAAGTAGATAAAGTTGTTGGAGAATATTTACCACTGAAATAAGTGATTTGCTCCAAACAATACAGTGAAAGATTTGGAAGAACTTGGGCTCTGAGCTGAAACATTGCCAATACATGGTCACCATTTCCCAGCTCTGCCAGTGGCTGGTTCTGTGGCTTTGTGAAGTTACCGACCCTCTGTGCCTCAGTTTCCTCAAAAATGAAATAGAGGTGCTCCTAGACCTTCCTTTGAGTTATTGGAAGGATTAGCACACAGTAATTGTTAACTACCACCACCGTATTATTAACTAGAACTACCACAATACTATTACTGCAGTTGGACAGATGAGGAAACCGAGGCCCAGGATACATGGGCAGTAACCATCCAAGATGAGATTGGAATCCAGATCTGGCTCACTCCCAAATCCAACCTCTTTCCACTATTTTGCTTTAATTCTTGTTACTGTTGTTCATCTAGTTTAGAGACCCTAATAAGTGTCCTACAAAGGACAAATTAGCTGATGGTTATTGTGGATGATATTATGAGTCTATCCGTAAATGGATATCCTAATGCAGGTAGCTTCGATCAGAAACTTTAAAATATGATGAGAAGCTTTCTCTATAGTCACACATAAAGCATGATATTAGACATTAAACTTTTCCCCCCTTTACAGCGGACAGGAACCCACTGGAATCTTTGTTGGGAACTGTGGAACACCAGTTTGGTGCTCAAGGGGTAAGTTGAAGCAACAAGCTTTCAGCGCAGTTAAAGGAGATGACTTTCCTGTGCTTGGGATGGCATTTACTGAACCTCCAGCAGGCTGCTCTATTTGCAAAGGCTAAAGAGTGCTCCCAAGCTGGAATCCGAGACACTCTTGGAAGAGAATTAGATGAGTGAGTCTTTAAAAATAAAGATTTTAGGGGAAGGGTAGTGATTATAAAAAGCAGATGCCTTCTCTCTTACTTGTTATAAACTAGGGTCTCTGTACAAGTGGAAATGAAAAGGGATTCAGGACTTTACATTTTAACAGAGCACCTTAGCAAACATTTCCTCACTTGATCCTCACAATAACTATCGGAAATTGCTACAATGGATGTCATTGAGGGTCAGAAAAATGAAACTACTTTTCCACTGTCACAATGACAGACCTAGAACTTAAACCCCAAGTCTTCCATATCTCATGCGCTTTCCTTTATTTCTCTCTCTTATCAGGAGATAAAAATGTAAAGGAGAGTGGAGAAATACTTTGAAATGGAGAAATGCATTAGACTTGCCATGTAGTTGGTAACACCTTTGTAGATTTTCTTGTTTGGTGCAGTAACTTAATTTTTAAAAAGTTAATGACTAGCACTTCCTGATCTGTAGCTGGTTAACATGTCCACCTCAGAGACTGAGTGCCATAGGCCTCCACTTGTGAGCATCATTTGGCATTTCTGATTCCCCTGAGTTCTGGCTCGGCAGGACCTCACCACAGAATGTGCCACTGCAAACAACCCTACAGCCATCACACCCGACGAGTACTTCAATGAAGAGTTTGATCTGAGGGACAGGGACATCGGAAGGCCGAAAGAGCTGACAATTAGAACACAAAAGTAAGAGAGAGTCAATGGCCATTTTCAACTTAATAGATTATTTGTTTCAGAATTGTGTGTTTTATGGTGTCCTGTTTAGTCATTCTTCTGTCCCTATCCTTTAAAAATAATTTTAAATTACTTTGACAAAAGCTAACAGTAGATTGCCCATCTTATTAGCTCTTCTCCAAATAGAATATAGATTGGATATAAGAATTCTTTATTTCGCTGCCAACAAGCTGATCAAATGAAATGGTTTCCACCACCTAGCAGTTTCTTCATGCTTGCTGTCAGCTAAGGCTCTTGCAGGAATGGAGGTCCTTTCCCTGGTTGCTGGATTTCAGAGTGATTTGAATTGCTTGTTGGCCTAGTCTCGTATAGGTCCGAATTGAGGTGTAAGATAACTGGGAAGACTGGGGAGTAAGAAAGCTGGCATTGTCTACCTACTGCATAGAATTCCGTTTCCCTGTCTGGTGGCGATGCTCTCAGTCTTTTCTCTGTCAAATCCTGCAGGTTCAAAGCAACACTGTGGATGTGTGAGGAATTTCCCCTCTCTCTCGTGGAGCAGGTCATTCCCATCATTGACCTGATGGCCAGAACCAGCGCTCATTTTGCAAGACTGAGAGATTTCATCAAATTGGAATTCCCACCTGGATTTCCTGTCAAAATAGGTACCGTTAAATGAACCCCAGGAGCACTTGTAGATTCTGCCCTTTTTGTATGTGACAGAATGTGCTTTAGGGAATTGAAGCACTTTAGTCAAAAGTAGCATGCAGGAGACATAGTATAGGAGGTCAGAGTCCTCTAGTTTAATTTGGCTTGAAGAAGTGTCATGATTCTAGGTCATTTTGCATATCAAAATTAGGAGATTCCCTAGTCATCAGTTCTATTTATTGATGGTGCTGACAGATGTAAAAAGGCATAAAAATGTGACACATCCATTGTCTCAGTATCAGACCTTAAGTGAAACTTCAAATTAGGTAGTTAATTGAGGAAGACTATTGACACCAAGATCCTTTGATACATAAATATGTTTAGGGCCTGAAGTAGTACGCATAATACCATATACAGTGCATATTACTTGTGAGGCATTTACATTTTGGATAGTTGTACATTCATGATACTTGAACCCTGGCTCGATCATTTACTCACTGTGATCTAGGATAAGCTGCTTAACCTCTCTGAATCTCAGTTTTCCTATCTACATATTGGGAAGGGTTGTTATGAGGATTAAATGAAGTTATACCTATAAAAAGTACTTGGCATGGTACCAGCATAGTAAGCACTTGTAGCTGACTATTAAATGATGGCTGTTATTATTCTCAGTAAAGTTATTTATAAAAGCTTTTGTGTTGTTAGAAATTCCCTTGTTTCATGTCTTGAATGCACGGATTACATTTGGAAATGTTAATGGCTGTAGCACTGCTGAAGAAGCTCAAAATGTGGAAGGGACCCAGGCCGATTCAGGTAAAAGAAAGTTGGGTTTTGTGATTTTTTTTTAAATTCATACACTTAGTCATTATACTAATTATCCCATTTGAAATTAGAGTATCTTATAAAGTGGATCTCTGTGCTGAATCAAAATTTTCGATTTAGTTTAGATTAAGGGGAAAAAATTGAGAGTATGTATGACTCTACTTGCATTAAAAACAGCATATTTTTAAAACAACTTTATTCAGGTGTAATGTAGATACAATACAGTGCTCTCATTTTTAAGTGTGACAGGTCAATGCATTTTGACAAATGTAACCACCACCATAGTAAGATAAAAAGCATTTCTATCACCCCCTCCCCCAAAATACCCTCAGCCTCCTTTGCCATCAACCCAATTCATATTTTGGATGCTATTGTAAATGGATTTATTTTCTTAATTTTTATTTTCCAATTCTTCATTGCTAGTATATAGAAATATAAGTGAATTTTTTTAGTCTTTAAAAATTGTGGTAAAATAGTGTTCTGTGTCTTAGGCTAGTTGAAAGATACACAGGTGTTTGTTTTAAGTTTACAGGTATATATGTATACTCTCTTTTATATGTTCACTGTATTTCATAATAGAAGGAAAAAAATAAAAAGACACATTGGTTTCACTGTGTATATACACATCACAGTCCTCAAAGGATGCATGAATAAAATACAGGTTATTTCTGGAATGTGGAAATAGGAGAAAGCGTGTAGGGAGAGAGATCTTCACTTTTCATTTTAGTCGTCTGTAATTTTTTATGACTGCATTAATTTTATTACCCAAAAAAAATCAAGGCAGAAAGAAAAGCAGTATTCTGGTACTTTTGCTGTCAAGAGTATTTCTCAAAATCTCTCTCACATAGTAGCAAACTTTGATTTTAATCATATCTTTTTTTTTAATTTAAAAAAAGTGTATATAGTTGAAGTGGAAATTTATTTACTAACTCAGGCACTGGACTGTCACTTTTTGCGTCTCAGCTTCCCCGGTCACAAACTTTGAGGTTGATCAGTCTGTGTTTGAAATTCCCGAATCCTACCATGTTCAAGACAATGGCAAAAACATGCATCTGCAGGACGAAGACTATGAGATAATGCAGTTTGCCATCCAGCAGAGCTTACTGGAGTCTAGCAGGAGTCAGGTGCGTTTATCAGAATAAATGGCAGGGCATGGGAGGTTTTACCCTCCCATTTGGCCACAGTTTGTAGCTAAACCTGAAAGACTTACTTTAAATAACAACTTTGGTGTGTTTATGGTATTTACAGAGATTGTTTTGTATTTTATACATCTGGTCTTTTCCAAAAGGTGGTTATAGTATGAGATATACAGAGTGTCCCCAAAACATGTATACACACTTTTTCCTGATAGCTCAATTGATGTTTCTTTCTTTTCAGATTGAATCCATTGGAATTAATTATTCAAGATGTGTACACATTTTTGGGGACACCCTGTATATATCTCAGATAACTTGCATAGCCTCATCAGCATCACAGGACGTCTCCTGACAGACTTCTTCTCCCCATGTTCACCCATATAGCTAATAATTATGTATCTTTGGGGTGTGCTATAGAATTTTCTAGTATTGAAACAGTAAATTCATGCTAGCTTACACCATCGGATTTTCCCTAGATCATTGTCTATGTGTCAGTAGTCTCATAAAAAGGTATGTGGGTTTTCATTTCAGCTTCCTCCCCAGGAAGACCAATCATTGTGTTTGGCTGCTCAGTAAGGGTGTGATGAAAGTGTTGGTTGATTCTTTGTTAACTTTTTTTTTTTTTTTTTACTGAGACATTTTATTCTGTTATATGGGGTGTAATCCCAAACTCTTTGAGTCTCTAGCTAAAAGTAGAGCTAAGGACAGGACAGACCAGCATTAGGGACAGTTGCTTTCTGTTTTCTTACATGGTTCTTCCTCCAGGCCTCACCTGCCTGGGACGGGACAGTCCAAGGTATGAGGTCCTCCTTCCCCATCGTCAACTCCTGTCCCCTCCCTCCTATGGCTTCCTCAGGCTCAGGTTTTTGACATTTTGCTTTTCTTCTTGAGTCCCAGAGTTTGAGTAATCTGAGCCCCTCTCTTCGCCTTCATGGACCCATTCTTAGAGCCATTCAGTTTTCTGAGGCTGCTGGGCCAAGGGCCAGAGCCCAGAGCAGGCGTATTCCCTATGAGAGGCCTTCTGGGAGAAAACCCAGCCCCGGGACATCCCTGTCAGCCCAGTACACCTCTTCTTTCCCTATATAAGTGAGCTTATTTTTCCTCCAATACCTACATAAACCTTCTTGACCATAGTTTTACAAAGGGGAGTGGCCAGAGTCACGACAGATTCAGGTATGCAGTGCTTAATGAGGAGCAATGGGGAGATACTGAGAAGTGGGTTGTCAGGTGATTTCATAAAATGCCCTTAACATAAATCTAGATGGTATAGCCTACTGCACACTGGGCTGTATGGTGTACCACCATCATATGTACGGTCTTCACTGACCCAAACCTTATGTGCTGCATGACTGTTGAATTACATATTCTAATCCTGCTCTAAAAGAAGCACCTGCTTTGTTCATTTGAACTTTGCCCAAGGTTAGCTGCTTTTAGTAGACTGATTTTGTGTCACGTATGAGAAGCTGTTAAGCAGGGTAGTGTACCATATACTACCTGGCACTGAAATGTCATTTTAGAGATAACCTAAGCCCTCACTAGTTCTTCACACAGTACTATCAGTAATGGGCATGTAAATATTTTTAATTTTGTCCTTGCTGTTTTCATTTCCTTATCAGTATGACACCTATTCCTTCTAAGAGGTATTCATGTCCATCACATTTGTTTTTCTTAGGACCTTTCAGGACCAGCTTCGAATGGAGGGATCAGCCAGACACATGTCTACGATGTCCAATATGAGAGGTAATTGACATAACTCCTGATGACTAAACCGAGGTTGGCACAGGCACTTTGTACACACAACAGTGCCTGGTGGGAGAGACTTGATAAAGTGTTAGCTCTCCTGCTTCCTCTTGTGGCAGTTACTCATTAAAACAGCTCTAATCTCTTGGTGGCTGAGTTTCTAAGAATGGTCGATAGAATTGCTGACTTGTTCACAGGCCAGTACCATTGGCAGACAGGCCCCAAGGAAATGTTTTCTGATGGTCTGATCTGTCAAGAATGTGTGATCATATAGGATCTAGATACCCTCAGTGGGGCATTTACATAATTTTAAAGATGATGGCATTTTGGAAAAGAACTAGAGTTCTTTTTTTTTAAATGGAAGAAACCAGAAAGATTCATTTTACAAAGCACTCTCCTAAACTTTGGGCATATGAATACCTGTTGAAGAACTTGGGTTTTGCTTCAAAATAGATTCAAGTTCAATTCCTAGCCCCATCACTTAGTAGCTGGGTGATCTTCGGCACGTTTCTCACCTGTATATGGCCCCATTTGTGAGATCAAATGGCATCACGTACACAAAGTGCATATAATGTACCCAGCACAGTGTGCACTTGGTAAGAAGTTAAGAAATGTAATTGCTGTTGCTGCCATAATGACGATGATAATTCCTGTTTCTTTTTTCCCCTGCTTTTCCAACACAGGGCCATCCAGGAAAGCCTCCTCACCAGCTCAGAAGGCCTATGCCCTGGTGCCTCAAATGAGACCAGCCGTTTTGATAGCGATTTGCAGCTGGCCATGGAGCTCTCTGCCAAAGAGCTGGAGGAGCAAGAGCTCCGGCTTCGGGAGGAGGAGGCGGAGCTCCAGCAAGTCTTACAGCTGTCTCTCACTGAGAAATAGACCCTTCCGCCCACAGGCTGCACAAAGCAGAGGCTCTGGGCTGCACGCTGGTGCTACGTTACCAGGGCCCTGGGACTGAGGGACTGCACCTCGCATGTGCACAGCAGACGGCAGCTGCCCCCTTCTTTACGCAGAGGTGCAGGACCAGGGACTCCCTGGTCCATCCATGACACTCCCTGGTGAAGGGGCTGGGGACCGTCAGGCCACATCTCCAGGCTAAGGGGAGGAGAGCATCGTCACTTTCCATGAGCTACATTGGCTTGCAGGTCACATTTTTACTACCAGCTTTAGACAAAAACCCCAATCCCCGCAGGTCTGTAGGTTAATTTTTACCAAGGAGTGATAACAAAACAAGTTATTGCAGTCAGGGTGCTTTTATATATGAGAGCAGCAGCCTTTGTAGAGTGTGGTTTATGAAAATTTATGATACTTATTTACAGTTCACCAAAGAAATGGGTAATCTGTGCCGATCTACTCTTTTATTTTTACCTTTATACAGGGTTTCTAGGCCACCATCACTGTTCCTCCATCTCCACCTTATTCCATTCCTTCCACCCCCAGCTAAAGTTAAAGAGGAGATGTGTACAGGATCTATTTTAGATTAGGGTTAACTATTTGCATCAAATTAAGATATACTAATGACCACGGATGTTGCCTTAGCCTTAAAAATTAATAATTTCAAACCACCTCACTTCACGTATTGAGGGATCTGATTTGTATTTGTAAAGGCAGTTCCTTTGAGAGTAGGATCCTCCAGGCTAAACCCAAGGCAGCTAATCTTGGCCCTGAAGGAACAGCTAGGAGAACCTGAGCTCTATTCTTGAAGTGGGCAGGCTGGCCAAAACACCGGACAGCATAGAACCAAACAAGTGTGTGTGTGCGCCACGCCTTCCCTAGCGCAGGACTTCCACATATAGGTCCAGGAAGCTCCTCCCACTGCATGGCCTTGGCTCACTTGAGAAGGGGTGGAAATTAGAAAGGGAGCTACAAATGGAACTCAGTGGCTCTGCAAAAGGGAAAGTGATGATTCCACGTTGCTTTTTAGAGTTCAAATCAACATCTTTCTGGATAAATATATTTTTTAACAGAATCTTTTTATTATTTTTAAAAGATATAAAAACTATTCCCATCAGTAGCAATACAAGGTTATACATTTTAACCAGATTTTCTCAGGCCTTTTTTGAATACTTTTAGTAGTTAACTATTTTGTCTAACCCTTCTGTAAATAACCATCGCAGAACATGCAGAACCCTGGGGAATACAGCTGAGGGTACCCTCTCCAGCCGGCTCTGTATTCATTCCCATAGGCTGCACTGAAAATTACCTGGTAAATAATATCCTCCTCTGCTTTACATCAGTTTCCTATGTGTTGGCCTTCTTTTGGGATAGGAAGAGAAACATAAACTACCAGTCCAGTTAAAGTCTGTATTATACAGTTAGCATTGCCAGTAAAACGTTCCTAGTCACAAAGAAATGTGCTTTTGATTCCATATAAACATCTGTCTTTTTTGTCATGATCTGACCAAGATTCCTTCTCTGCACACCAGGCCAGTATATGCAGCGTCACATTTGTTTCAGATACATACCCTGGCGTTTTGTTTACTTAATATTTACCTTGCGTGAGGACACTCCTTGGGAATGGCTGCAGTGAGGCCCCATTGTTTACTCACTGAGGTGAACCATAGGTAATCTCTTACGTTGGCATTCCATTGTTCTGCTTCCCCATGTCTCTGACTTTCTCCCAGGAAGCCAATTAAAAAGGGACTGAGCTTTTTGTCAACCTGTCTGCAGCGTTTTTCGTTTATGTTTTCACTCTCTTAAAATGCAAATAAAGACTGCTTCCTTAGAGGGTGCTCATTCACTAGCCTAGACAGCCTTTGGTCTTTTTCTTTCACCTTGTTTTTCTCATCACTGAACGAACCCACACTTCCAGTTTCGTGTGATACTAGAACATCAGAATGCCCGCCCAGTGCTCAGCTGTATATTACAAGGTGACATGCTCCTCTCAGCCTTCCTGCCCAATCATACAGTCCACACGCCCAATGCTCCTTGTTTCAAATGGAAACTAAAAGCAAGCCAGTGGCAGGACTGCTCTGAGACCTCTTCAGCCCTCCTCTTGGAAACAGACTGTGAAAGAAAACTGTTACTCTGATCAAGATGCAACATCTACAGCTTATTTAGTTAAAAAACAGTCTCCTGCTGAAGGCAGATGATATCTAAGACAAGTTGGACTGTGGCAACTTTAAACGACTGCAGCACAGTAAGTGATGGAGTTCAAAGTCCAAACTAGGCCCATGTCTAGAAATACGTGTGATTTAAAACCGAGATCCAGGAGACTGAACAAGATGGCAGCGCAGGTAACCGCTGTGCCTGCCGCCTCCCGCAACCACATCAAAATGACAACTAAAATACAGAACCACCATCACTCAGAACCTCCTGAGATCTGGCTGAACAGAAGCCCTACAACCAGGGAACTGAAGGAGCATCGGGACCGGGAGGAGGGACGGAGACGCGGGTGGATCGGGGCTGGATCTTGGAGACTCGGTCGCAGGCCCACCCCCAGTGCTCCGGGTTAAATCTGGGAGGGAATCTCGGCGGTGGAGGTTTCCTGGAGGAGTGAGGGATCCCAGCCCCACAGCAGGCCCTCAGCCCGGGGCTCCAGGCTGGGAAGAGATGTTCCCACAACCTCGGGCTGTGAAACCAGTGGGGACTGTCGCTGAGGGTCGCGGAGGCTGCGGGAGCCCCAGCAGCGCCTCCCAAAGGGCCCGGCACGGACTCACTCGGACGCTCCCTCTGAGCCCAGCGCCGGGCAGCAGCCAGAAAGGACCCGGGACACTCGGGGAGGAACTAACCTGCCTGGAGTCGGGGCAAGAGCTGGAGGGCGGCTTCCTGCCAGGCAGAAGAGCTGGCGGAGGCCATGGCTCCTGTGGCGAGTCCTCCCGGCACACAGCCGGCAGGCAGGCGCCATATTGGAATTGCCGGCACCTGACGCACACCTTTGGCCCCGCCCCTCCCACCTGCAGCTCATCCAGGCCGTTTCCAGGGGCCTTTCTATGCAAGTGGCCTCTCAAGCCTCATGCTTAGGACTTTCCTAAAATCTCTCAAACAAGCAGCAGCTGGCCTCAGCGTGCCCCAGACCTCTTGATAAGCGGCCCCAGGCCTGGCACTAGCGGCAGCCTGCACTGGCTCATAGCTTGGCCTCTCCTGGACACCTCCAAGCCCGGCACAAGTAGCAGCCAACTAGGGTTTGCTGTGTAGCTCATGCTGGGTGGCCCTGGGCAAGGCACTGGCAGAAGCTGACTGTGCACCTCCCTGGAGGCCCCAGAGACAGTGCACCTGGTGGTCAGCCTCCACCACGCTGGACTACAACCCTACCATATCCACGAGTGACACTCAAGAGGCGCACTTGGTGAACACCAAAGCTCCACTGAAATAAATCCTGCTCCATAGGGGTGTCTCCAGCACAGCAGCTCTTCGGCTGTAGCTGCAGCTGGTCCCTCGCAACCTATTGGCCTGGAGGTCAATTCCTCCCAGTGATACCAACAGCAACCAAGGCTCAAGTACAACAGGACAGTGCACACAACCCACACAGGGGAGCACCTAGAAGGCCCAGCTCAGGTGACTGGGGAGGCTGAGCCACTGCACCCTACAGGACACCTACTACACAAAGCCACTCTACAAATTCCAGGAGACATAGCAGCTCTACCTAATACATAGAAACAAACACCTGGAAGCAGCCAAAATGTGGAGGCAAAGAAACATGTCACAAAGGAAAGAACAGAAGAAATCTCTAGAAGAGGAACTAAATGAAATAGAGCCAAGCAAGCTACGAGATACAGAGTTCAGAATAATGGTCATAAGGATGCTCAAGGATCTTAGTAAGACTACTAAGGAAACTAGTGAGATCATCAATGACATAATAAAGTACCAATCAGAAATGAAGGCTACATGAACTGAAATGAATAATTTACAGGGAATCAACAGTAGAGCAGAAGACGCTGAGAATCAAATCAGCAGTTTGGAACATGAGGAAACAAAACACCCAACCAGAAGAGCAAAAAGAAAAAAGAATCCAGAAATATGAAGATAGTGTAGGGAGTCTCTGGGACAAGTTCAAGAGGCCCAACATTCGTATTATTGGGGTGCCAGGAGAGGAAAGAGCAAGAAATTGAAAACCTATTTGAAAAAATAATGACAGAAAACTTCCCCTACCTGGGGAAAGAAATAGACTTACAAGTCCAGGAAGCACAGAGAGTCCCAAACAAGAGGAACCCAAAGAGGCCCATACCAAGACACATCATTAATTAAAATGCCAAAGGCTAAAGACAAAGAGAGAATCTTAAAAGCAGCAAGAGAAAAGCAGTTAGTTACCTACAAGGGAGCACCCATACGACTGTCAGCTGATTTCTCAACAGAAACCTTGCAGGCCAGAAGGGAGTGGCAAGAAATATTCACAATGATGAAAAACAAGAACCTACAACCAAGATGACTCTACCCAGCAAAGCTACCATTTAGAACTGAAGGTCAGATAAAGAGCTTCACAGATAAGAAAAAGCTAAAGGAGTTCACCACCACCAGACCAGCACTACATGAAATGCTGAAAGGTCTTCTTTAAGAAGAAGCTAATGAACAAAAGAATCTGACAAACTAAATAGATCCAGAGACACTGAAACATACAACAGACGGTCCTATATCAGAGGGAAGAGGGAAGAGGGGTGGAGGGTGGGAAGAAATTAACCAAAGAAGTTATATGCATAACCCATGGACACAGATAATAATGCGGTGAAGGCTTGGGGAGGGGGGTGGAAGCCAGGTGGAGGGGGCCTATGGGGGGAAAAATGGGATACCTGTAATACTTTCAACAATAAAGATAAATTTAAAAAATAAAACAGATCCAGCTGGAAAAAATATAATATACTCTTAAGACTCCAGAGCCCCTAAATCTCAAGCAGCACTTGCAGACTTCTTAATCTCAACTTTGAAGAAAGTTAAGATCAGTGTTTGCTAAAACTACTCATTTTTATGATTGAGGTAAATTAATCATATGTATTCATTTGCATACTTGGTAGGTATTCTGAGTACAGCTCAGTTTATGAGGTCTAGGGTTTGGCTACCACCCTCCCCGTACTCCCTAAGATGGTCAGGAAATAATATAATTAAATAATTCTACCTGAAGATACTAGTTGGTTAGTCTCTGGTACATAAAGCTTTTCAGTATAATTCCCTCTCTTCCAGAACTGATCTTATCTTTACTTGTCTCTCTGTAGCAAGCCTCTTTCTACAAAGATGATTTTGTCTTACTTTAGCTTGAAATCTTAGACTAAACAGACGGTAACACTGGAGTGAGGATGTAGGCTGGGTTTTGGATTTGTATGTGGAATAACTATTGCAAAGCTTTTTCAGAAAATGAACATGATCCTACTACCTGGCTGGCGATTACTGAACAAACAGCAGGTTACAAGATTTACAGGGCTGGCAAGTTTTTACTGTTTCCCTTTAAAATCCTAAAAGTGGCAATAAATTTTTTGGCAGCATATCAAAATGTGGCATTCCAGATGAGGTGGGACTTAACTCTGTCAATGCCAGTCTCAGAATCCCACCTACACCTCCTTCCAGTCAGTAACCAAGGATTTCTATGGGACAGGCTAACGAGTAATCCCACCTTCATTTGTTAGTTTTCAAATCGTTTCATCTCCACAATACTTAAGATAAAGTGTGTATATCACCATTTCACAGATGAGAAACTGAGGCTCTGGCAAAGTTAAGCCTGCTTTTAACTGGAGCTGAAACAAGACCCCTGACCCAGCCTGAGAGATTAATCTAGCTCAATTTTCTGAAATAGTACCTTGCCTTTGGGAAATAGTATTATTTCACAGATGAATTTAAAATTCCACTTCACAGTGCTCCTTAGAGATTAGATTCAAACACACACCTGCATTTTAAACAGTTGGAACATAATTAGGAGTAAAACAGTGTAAGATTTTACTTTAATTTTAATTGACATTTGCTGAAAAGCACAGAACAGTTAACATTTGAATGGCTCAATGTTAGGGTTACAAACGAAATCCTTAAGTCAGAGTTACAGAATCCCACATTAGTTATTTCACATTAAGTGCAGGTTGTTTAAAAAAACAAAACAAAACAGTGCTGTGTTTGAACGGAGCACAAGACAAGCACTTCAGTTTAATAATAAAATTAAACCTAGCACCTTTACAATAAAATAAATACTGATAACCACTTTGTAAGTACGAAATATTTCAGTGGTGGGGGGTATCCAGTTCACCAACAGTGCAAACAAATAGCAGCATTTTCTACGTTGAAATAAAATTTGTGTAAACACATATACACCCGCCACTCTGCCTGGTATAGTGAGTCCTCCTCACCCAGGGCCGAAAGGAGTTCCTGCTGAGTCTGCTAGATTCCAAATCTGAAAAGCTACCACAAGTTTTAGGCCAAGGGCTGGAAAGATTTAAGTGCAGTACAAGGGAGATCGTATGTTTGAGCAGGAAGGAGTTCTTTTTCAGATGGGCCAACTAGAAACATTTCCAATCCACCCCCAGAGCCCTCCAGCCTAAGGGTACACATGATCATAGGCCTACCTGATGTGACCCTGACTTCAGTGAGGGTATCTGAGTGCAGAGCTGGATGCTGCATGAGCGATGGCCTAAGTTTCCCACAGCGGACACTGCTTTGCAACCAAAGTACTTTAGGCCAACTCAGTATAATTAAAAACATTTGTGATTCTTAACCTAACTGTCACCAGATGGTTCTTAAGTAGGGCATGTCTGTCTATATGTTAAGTATTCCTGTTAATCTTTTCAAACATTAACAATTAGTCCTTTCCAATGTGGTTTTTATGTCACAAGGTTACCGTGTTTCTTTTTCATAAGCACTCCAGCTTAACACTAAACTTTACACTGAGCTTTAGGTCTTACTTTTAACAAGTATAGCCACATATAAAAAGAAATACTAGAAGCAGACTCAGTGGCCAATTATTTGCATTACAGTGTTAGGGAAAAAATAGCTGCTAAGTGTTTTTTCTAAATCAGAATTTACCAACTGTCCAGACCAAAGATCATTTCCAAGCAGGAAAGTTCAGGTTCCAGCTTCTCCACTGACCCGTGTGCAACACAACTTATTCTTTTCCCAAAGGCTTGTGGAAGAACTTGCTTGCTCGGCCGTCATCGACGCCGAATGGGCTTGTAGACACAAAATGCCATAAGGATCATGGTCACCAGCAGGATGCTGAAAATGGTTCCCATCAACACTGCAAAAGGAATACAGGTTACCTCCTAATGGCAGCTCAAGGTTCTGTAAGTCATTCATTCATTGGCGATGATTTACCAAATGCCACTTGGTTCCAGGTGCGAGGGGAAACTGCCATGAACAGACCCTCTCTCTGGAAGTCTCCATGTATTTGGGGGAGAGAATGTAAACAAATAAGAGCATTTCACATAGCCTGAAGAGCTACAGTTATGTGACAGTGATGGGGGAGGGGTAGATATGGTGGTGGAGGAAGCATCTAAGGTGGGGACACAGGAGCTGAGACCTTAATGAAATGAAGGAGCCGGCTGTGTGAAGATTTGCAGGATGAGCACTGCAGGCCCCAGGATCAGCAAATGAAGGGCCTTGAGGCCAGAGCAAGCCAAAAAGCCAATGGCAAGTGTGGCAGAGGCGGGAACAGTAAAGGTGAAAGGCAGGAAATGAAGCCAGAGAGGAAGGTATTAGCTTCACGAATCTACTATGTTTTTGAGAGTAAATTTCACGACTAAAATTTACAATGTGCTCAGGTGAGAAGTGGGACCTACAACTGATAACTCAAGTTGACCTGTGGTACAGGACTAGATATAAGGACCTGGGCTTTAAACTAACATTACCAGCAACCTGCCGGGAGTGACACGCACTCCCGATTGTGTGACTATCTCAGAGACTGTGGGAGTTCAAAATGGTGTTACTTTTAACAAGCAAATGTACGTTTATGTGTATGTGGGCCCATCCCAGGTTCCAGCTTGGGGCCTAACCATGGTTGTTTACCAGTCCAGTTACTGTTCCTCTAAAACTCCAAGATTTGGCCATAGTTTTATCTAAATCAGTAAATTAGGGGTATTTGTGAACCCCCCAACCAATTCCTCCATACTTAACCCAGTTATTATTTAAAAACGGACCAGATAGAAATCACATCTTTTTTTCAGTGAGAAGAAAGGATAAAGGTGACAAAGACAGTGCGTCACAACTCCAAAAGGACAGAAGTAATACAGGAAATGCACAACCAGTATCAATTACCGTTACTGCTATGACTATTGCCCCACCTGGGAAAGAAGAGGGGGTGGGGTATATACCACTATGCGCCCTGTTGCCTAGCCTGGGCCCACAAAGCCAGAGAGGAGGGGACCCAGATTGAGACCCAGGTCTCGGGCCTCGCAGATCATTCATGCAACCAGCACGTACTGAGAGCCGAGTGTGTACCCGGCCTTGCGCTGAGCGGTAAAGCTCAGGCCGTCTTCCCCAGGCCTTTGGAGAGGTCGCACCCGCATCCCCAGCCCCCAACCCTCACTCATGCCCCGCCGCCCGCCCCGCGCGTGCCAAGGCTCCCGGTGCCCCGAGAGGCGGAAGCGCAGCCCGCAGCCGCTCACCCAGATTCTGCCCACGCAGCACCGCGAACGGCCGACTCTGCTCCAGCGGCTCCATCGGGCTCGGCGCCTTCACCTGCCCCACGAGAAGGCTGCACAGGCCGAGGCACAGCCGCCACCACCACACTGCACCAAGCATCTTCCCGGGCTCGTAGCTGCAGCGTCCACTTCCGCCGGAAGTCCCGGCTCCCCTTCCGTCACTGCATCCGCCTGTCAAGAGCGCCGTTGCCAGGGTAACCGTAGTGCCGCCTCCGCACTTCGCTCAGTTTCAGCAGCGGCCGGCTTTCTGCAGGATCGCTGTCCCCTTGGGCAGTGCCCGCGCCTCTCTCCGTCCCGCCAAGCCCAACTTTCCCCCTTCCTTTGGACTCCAGACCTCTTTCCTCAGAGGTCTCTTAGGTCCAAGCTGGATCTATCGAATATTTTTTTTTTAGAATCCGTGCAGATAAAATCGAAGCAGTAATTTTAAAAAAACGAAACTCCCAACAAACAAGAGTCCTGGACCGGATGTCTTCACAGGTGAATTTTTTAAAAAAGACTTTGTTCTTTTATTTTGATCCTTCCCCGAGGATAATCGATGCGAGAAACACTGATCGGCTGCCTCCCGCACGCCCTCTACCGGGGGTGAAGCCTGCAGCCTGTGTGCCCCAACCGGGAGCGGAACCCACAACCTTCTGGTGGGTGAGACACTGCGCCAACCAACTAAGCCACCTGGCCAGGCCATCAGTTGCATTTTTATACACCGGCACTAGCAGGAAGGGAAAATAAGAAACAATCCCATCTACAATTGCATAAAAAAATAAAATAAAATACCTAGGAATAAATTTAGCCAAGGAGATAAAAGACCTGTATTTGGAAAATTATAAGACACTGAAGACCCGGAAAGACCTGGGCGCACTATCATTCAGGGAAGGGTGGAGTTCCCCACTCAGGCCTCATTAAACTAATAAGCATATCACATGTCACAGAACAGGGAACTGAGGATAGAGCGGGGCTAAGTCACTTTCCCAAGTTCATGTGGCTTTCAGGATGATTTCACACAGATCATCAGACACCAGCTCCCATGCTTAGTCACTGTGCTGTGCCGACTTTCTATATTGTCTCATTCAAATAAAGTCCTGTCCGCACACGATCAGTGTGCTGGGTGTTTTCAGTGCATACCACACTGCAACAACATTGCTCTTCTAAGTCCAACCCAGAACCAGTTGGGTCCACTAGGCAGCTAGCTGGTGAGCAGGGAGAAGGGAAGTGTGACCTGGGAACAAATTAATACTTCACCGTGGTCTTCTGCCAGCGACATGTCAATAGTTCTATTTTGAATGTATTTCCAACATAAGGGATTCAAACACAGGATTCACAAGGAAGTCATCTGCGGTCAAGAGAACCTACTGGTATCCTCAGCAGTGGTTCAGCAGCATGGAAATGGGCATCTGCCCAAATGACAGGTAGAGGCACAAATGTCTCCCCACCACCCGCTCCACTGAAGGTGGACGTGCAGGAGGCAGCCAATTGCTGTTTCTCTATCATCGATGTTTCTCTCTCTCCCCCTCTCCCTCCCTGCCTCTCTAAAAAATCAATAAAAATATTTTTTATTTAAAAAGAATGGAAATCTTACCATCTGTGACCACATGGATGGACCTAGGAGGTATTATACTAAGTGGAATAAGTCAGAGAAAAACAAATACCATATGATTTCACTTATATGTGGAACCCGAAGAACAATGTAAACCAACAAACAAAACAGAAACAGACTCACAGATACGGAGACCAGACTGGTGGTTTCCAGAAGGGGAAGGAGCCGGGGGACTGGGTGAGAAAGGTGAAGGGATTGAGAAGGACAGACTGGCAGTTACAAAATAGTCACGGGGATGTAAGTACAGCACCGGGAATATAGTCAGTAATATGGTGATAACTGTGTATGGGGCCGGGTGGGCACTGGAAATACCACGGGGATCACTTTGTAAAGTATATGATTATCTAACCACTATGCCATTCACCTGAAACTAATACAAAATGATATTGAATGTAAACTGTAATTGGAAAAAATAAAATAAATAAATTTAAAATAAATAAAGCCTGTTCTGTCTGACTCACATTCCTGTGGCTCATCCCAACTGTGAACTAGTCCCTTCTCTTTCCGCACCTGTTTGTATGACAAGGTGGGGTGATTGGATTGACCTACCATCCAACTCTGACCTACTGGGAGAGTTGCCTTCTCTAAGGGCAAAACTCAAGCCAATTTCAGTTTCCAAACGTCATGAAAAGGAAACTCAAAAAGTTGAGAATCGAAACCAATAGCAGCAGAAAGGTGGGCCAGAAGCCAAGCCTATTAAGGTGGCCCCAGTCCTTCCAGGCTCAGCTCAGTGTTCTCAGCGCCTCTGCGACAGCAGGGGGCCCTCAAGAAGGGAGCCCCAGATCGGCCCAGTCAGTCCTGATTTCCTCTCTGCTATGATCTTTTAGCCCAACAGGGTGTTGTTAGAAGATAACTAAGGAGGAGCTGCCTTAAAGAAGGGCGTGTATGCCAGGAGCGGGGTGTGTGGCTATATATCTGTCAAGCAGTGGTACTCTCAGACAGAGATGGCACTGTCCTCGGATCTGTACGGCACCCCTGCCTCCAGGCTGGACTCCTTCGTGGCCCAGTGTCTGCAACCCAGCCGGGAGTGGAAAGAAGAGGTGCTGGACGCTGTGCGGACCGTGGAGCAGCTGCTGAGGGAGGAGACCTTGCAGGGAGAGTATGGGCTGGACCAGGAGGTGCGGGTGCTGAAGACCGTGAAGGTGAGACCCAGCATGGGGGTCCTTATCCCTGAGGATGCTGGGGACCCCTGGCCTCGTAATCTCTCGCCCATGCTGCTGACATCTCAGGACACCCACTTTAGCTGTCTGCACCCCACCACAATGCGGGCTTGAGCAGAACAATCCAGTAAGGAAGCTAGTAATAGTTCACTTTTGGGGTGCACTAGCTTAATCCCTTAACACATATTGTCTCTAACTTGTGCACCTTGTGAGGCAGGTACAGTTCTTTTCCCATTTTAAATTTATTTTAGAGAGAGGGGAGAGAGAGAGATTTGTTGTTCCACGGATTTGTGCATTCCTTGGTTGATTTTTGTACGTGCCCTGACCAGAGATCAAACCTGAAGCCTCAGCTTATCAGGGCAATGCTCTAACCAACTGAGCCACCCAGCCAGGGCCGGGGAAATTTTAATATGACCCGGATATTAGATAATATGAGGGAATTACTGTCAGTTCTGTTAGGTGTACAGTTTTGCAGTTATGGGGGAAATGTCCTCTTTCATTGGACACAAATGCTGAAGTATTTAAGGACAAAGTTTCTTGGTGTCTGTAATTTACTTTAATGTGGTTTAGATGAAGGAAATGTGGTGAGAAGTTTAGATTGGATATATGAGTTCATTGTAGTTTCTTTCTATGTTTCTATGTTTTACATTTTTGATAATAAAAAGGTGGTGGTGGGTTTTTTCTTTTCTTTTTTTCATGAAAGTACAGGAAGGTGAGGTGACTTGCCCAAGGTCACACAGCTAGTGGTAGAGCTGGGATTTGAACCAGGGATCTATCTGACTCGGCAGCCAAGGCTCAAGGGTGCCCCAGTGAGATTTCCCCTCGAAGTCCTTCTTCCAGCTCCCTCATGTCACCTCCTGTCCTTGCTAGGATCAAAATTCAAGAGGGTCAAAACCAGAAAGGCCATAGAGAATCCTACAGTCTCAGTCAGTCCCTTGTTTAAACATTAAAGAAACCAAGGCACAGAGAGGGTGAGCGATGTCCCAAGGTCACACAGGAAGCTGGTGGCAAAGGCAAGACTAGAATCAAGCCCCCCCCCCCCAATTCTAGTTTCCAGCCCAGTGCTCTATCCTCTCTCCAGGGGCAGCCACCTCAGGGAAAGATTTAGAAGCCTCAGGCCCCCATCTCTTCTTTCTACCCGTCCCCAGCATCTGAAGCTTGAGGTCACGTGATTTAGAAGTGAGAAACCGCACATTTCGACACTAGACAGATGTAGGTGTGATTTTTGGTTCCTTCCCTTATTGGCTGTGGCCATAGGTGTGGCCATAGATTTACCACATTCTCTCTCATCTGTAATTGGGGCGGCGGCAAATCGGGTGGGGGGAGGGCGGTAAATGATTAGAACATGGTAAGTGCTCAGAAAAAAGCTATCTTTTTGGTCTGGGGTGCCAGTGTGAGTCAGGCAGACCCTCCCGGACCACACCCCTGGCAACCCTGACAACGAACCGCACAGCAGGTAGAAGGGGGGAAGTCTGCGGACAGAAGGATGCTACAGACAGAATGAGTTCTGAGGGCAGGAAATGATCTTTACCCAGTTCTCAGATTCTGCCTGCAGGCCATACCCACTTCTCCCCTCAAAACCACAAAATCATAGAGATGCCCGGAAAGCTGTGGCCAATGAGAAGTAGTACTTTATTCGGCCTCTAACCCCCCCACCCCACCCCGCCACCACCACCGAAAATCTGGTGAGCTGGGCTGATCCACATGAGCAAATGCTTGTCCTCAGATGAGTTGGGTTTAAATAGGTTTGAACTGAAGCAAGTCATGAAGCCTATCCTGGAATGTTCTTTCCTCTCTGCCCGGGTCTTATCAAAGGCCTTCAGCGGGGTGTGGCCCTTGTCCACACACCGGGAGCCACCCCCAACCCTCTCACACGGGGCAGGAACGCCGAGTCTAAATGCAAGTAGGAAAATGTAGGAGGGGGCACCATGGCAGACCCCTCCTTCTCAGAAGCAGGGCCTGGCTCAGAGACCCGTGTTCTGATTCTATGACCATGACTCCTGGCTAGGATCCCAGGGCAAGTTGATTAACCCCCCTCTGCCTCGGTTTCCTCATCTGTACTTCAGAGAGAACCATGCTGGTGCCCACCTTGATCACTGGGCATAAAGATGAAAAGGTCTTGTGTGTATAGGGCTTTCGGGAGCACCAGACACAGCGAGTGCTCAACCCACGGCAGCTGCAGCGATTCGCCCACCCGGAGAGGCAGATGCCCGGAGCTACGGGCCAGCCTTTGGTACACACGCCTCATCTGACCCCTCCCAGTGGCCCAATGACTCACGGTCCATCACTTCTCTCATTTTACAGACCTAGGGTTCAGAATAATCACATGGCTGGAAAACAAAGTCGGGAGTCGAGGTCAAAGTCAGGCTGCCCCATGTCACAGCCCAGACTCTTATCCTCTAGGCAATCCTGTGCCCCGGTCTTTAATGTCATAAATTACTCAGGCCCCCCGTCCCCCAGAATTCTCAAACAACCCTGTGGAGTAGGCATTCCTATTACCTTGGGACAGGCATGGCTTTGCAGATGAGGAGACGGTCTCAGAGCGAGGCAGTGTAGTAAATAAGAAGCCTGGAAAAGAGAATGCAGCCTCCCCTCTCAGTGTCGCTCTAGGACACTGTCTAACAAACACACAAAGATTACTTGACTGTTCTACAAAATTTACCTGCGTGTGACTTTGATATTTACCATTTGATGAGAACCCACATACTGTGATGTCACATGTTAACCTGAAGAATTATCTGGTGGAAACAATATCCCCAAAGGCTTTGTTTTTATTTTGCCCTGTGGAGTATCAACCAGTTTTGTGTCTAACCTAAGTAACCTTATTTTTACCTACTTTTAGAGTAGTCCTGATGATCTGTGTAAACTGTTTGTCTTTCTTCTTGGAACCAGCTTTACTCTTTGCCTGGATCCCTAGCTAATTCCTGAGTTGAATAAGATCTTTGACAACTGTTCAAAGGCAGCCCTGGGCGAGTGGCTTATCCCCTTGACATCCGCTTTCTCGCCCCTTAAAAGAGGGGCTATTGGCGCCACCCACCCATCCTCAGGGTTGTGATGAGCTTGAAACGTGTGAAGTGTGAAGAGCCCCGGGGGCTGCCTGCCACAGACAGTGGCCTGGGGTGACAGGGCTCTGTGTCCTGCAGGTGGGCTCCTTTGGGAACGGCACAGTGCTCAGAGGCAGCACGGAGGTGGAGCTGGTGGTGTTCCTGAGCTGTTTCCGCAGCTTCCAGGAGGAGGCCAAGCACCACCAAGCTGTCCTGAAACTGATCCGGAGAAAGCTGTGGACTTGTCAGGACCTGCTGTCCCTCGGGCTGGAAGTCTTGGAGGTGGCCCAGGGAGTCCCCGATGCTCTCGTCTTCACCATCCAGACCAGGCAGATCGAGGAGACCATCACTGTCACCATCGTGCCTGCCTACAGGGCCCTGGGTAAGGAGAGAGGACGCCACCTGACCCACACATTTGCCCTTCCTGAGAGGCCTGCAACCGCCCCATTTCTCATTCATGGCCACATTCATCCCTTCAACCCGTGACTTGCTGGGGGCTGGGGGCCACAATGCACTGGGCTGACCCAGCTCTGGCTGTCACGTGGCTCAACTCAGGAAACAGATTTCTCAAAGAATCACGCAGATAAATATATGATTGCAAGAGGAGGCAAGACCCACCGAAGGGAAGGGGTTAGAAGAGTAGCCTCAGGCGCTTCTACAGCACTTAGCACAAGTGACCTTGCGACAAGGGCTTGAGAGCAGGCAGTTCCTGGGAACACTGGAAGGGAACAGGGGAGTGGGACAGAGAGGGAAGGCGCATTACAATCAACACAGAGCGACCAGCGCAAAGCATTCGCGATGCAGGCCCAGCGGCTCACCCCTCAGCAGATGCACCCTCAGAGCCCAGCTCTCCCACCAGAACTGGGCCTCCCCCAGGGTGACGGGAGGTCCAAACAAATCTGAGCGAGAGATCCCAAGCGGGCATCGAGGGAAAGCGTTGAGCACATCAAGGGAGGAGACAATAGTCCTTCAATAGCCGAAGAATTAGAAAACCCACTTTCGTTTCTCCGGAAGGACAGTCTGTGTTTATTCTTAGAGGTCTCAGGTTTCCCTGGAAAAATACTCCAATGAATTAGCAGGCTCTCCAGGCACAGGCCACTTGGCAAACAGGAGGTTTCCTAAAATCCCTGCCCTCCCCCTTTGTTTCCTCTCGCCCCAGGGCCTTCTGCTCCCAACTCTCAGCCACACCCCGAGGTCTATGTGAGCCTGATCAAGGCCTGCCGCTACCCTGGGAGTTTCTCTCCCTCCTTCTGCGAGCTGCAGAGAGACTTCGTGAAGCATCGGCCAACCAAGCTGAAGAGCCTCCTGAGGCTGGTCAAACACTGGTACCTGCAGGTGAGGGGCTGCCTGGATGGGGCAGAAGGGGGGATGGAGGAGCCGGGGGAAGAAAAGGCAGAGGCCAGATGTGCCATCTCAGGAAACTGCCTCAAGGAGAGACGGAGGTGGCTGGAGAGAGATGCCAGGCTTTTGAACTATCAAGTGAAACCATGAAGAAGCTAGAGGAAGGGGAGGAAGGGGGAGAAAGAAAAACTGAAAACAAGAGAAAACTAAGGAATTTATAGACCCGCAGGAAGCAAGTCCTTGAGATGCTCCAGTTACACATAGTACTGATGTCAGGTTCACCGGGAGATCTGCACGGGAATCTCCACCCATAAGGGCTGCCAACCAGGAAAGATTCATTTCATTCCACCCGCACCGATTCCCCCTGCAAAGGTGGAGTCCCTGAGTGTCATGACTATTACTGAGTGACTAGATTCACAGCAGCTGCTTTTTAGATTTCACATGCGATGTCTGCACGGGACCATGTACATTTCAAAATATCCAGATGACACCTGAAACTAATATAATATTGAACGTCAACTGTAATTGAAAAAAAAATGTTAAGGGAAACTGTAAATGTCTTTAAGATATGTCAGGATGTGTATGTTTATTCCCGGAGAGATTATTCAGAATGAAGTTTATAGTCTGTTTTACTGACTTGGTGGTTGTTAAATAAAAATTCATATAAGGTTTATGGACACAAAAAATCCAGATGAACACTCATCTAGAATTATGAAAGAAGGGCTCAGAAACACAAAAATTAGAAAAATAGAAAGACACTGTCTAACTTTTAAAAGTGGTATGAGAGTCAGATTTCAGAAGGAGTCAGTTAAAAAAGAATAAATGTACTGCCCTGGCCGGTGTGGCTCAGTGGGTTGGGCATCATCTTGTCCCCGGAAAGGTTGCCAATTTGATTCCCCATCAGGGCACATGTCCGAGTTGTGGGCTCCATCCCTGGTAGGGGGCATGCAAGAGGCAGCAGATCAATGTTTCTCTCTCACATCGATGTCTCTCTCTCTCCCCCCGCTCCCTTCCTGTCTCTCTAAAAATCAATTATTTTTAAAAAAGAATAAATGTATTGATAGATAAAAATCAGAAAATTACCAAGGTCAGTAAGTTTACAGTTAGTCTGTTTATGGTGGGAAAACAGCAGTTTTCTTACATGATTATCCTATCAAACAAGGTTGTGAAATATCTTTAGACATTAGCACGTCCAAAGCCAAGAATAAAATTGTTTTTGCTGGTGAGACAGTCACTTAGAGGAAATGATCCAAGGTTTTGTGGATCTGGAGAACTAGACCTCAATAGAATGATCCCTCTGCTTTGTTTGTTTGTTTATTTGTTTGTTTCAGAATGTAAAGTGCTTCCTTCCTGAACATGATATACAGGTTTATGTGTAATGTCCGAGGGACAATGTACCAGCTTTACTTGGATAGTCCTCTCTTTTGTACAAACCTCTGCCCCTAACTCAGGGATTTGACTACCTATGGTTTTATGAAACAGCTTTTTGATTCAGTATTATTAATTTGATGTTTTCTTTTATTTGACAACTTTTATCTAGCTAAGGGTTACAAGATGTGTTGATCGATACGTAAGGACATAAAGAGCCTGTACTGTATTTTAAACAAAACCAGAGTCCCATGATGCTAAAAAAAGGCTCATAGCTCCTGTTTGTCTGCAGGTTTTTTAAAGTTCCTGGTGTTATCATTGACTTTTATGGCTCAGTAGTATTTTAGTGCCCTTATCAGTTCATGTACTGGGGTCAATGACCAAAGAACTGTGTTGAGAAGCCGGAACTGGTGTATTGAAATTAGGAAAATGCAGATTATGACCTGCTGAATGAGGGGTCAGCAGGTAGTTCCCTCAGCATCTGAGCTCCTACTCTGGGGAAGTGAAACCCACAGGGTCATGTTGATTGAAGGTGCAGTTTCAATATACCTACACAAAGGCAGTAGTCACGAGATTTATTACTTAGAGAGCCCAGAAGCAAGGGGACAGAACAAGCCAGAGGTGGGGTGAGGGGGACAGGCTGTCCTCTACCCCAGATCATGAGCTAACAGGGCAGCAAGCACTTATTATTTATAAGGTAACTGGGGTGGAGGTCACTAACTTTCTCCAGGATTAACTTATTTTATTTTAAAAGGTGCCCTGGGAAAAAAAAGCAGGAACTTACGGTGGGAATCCTAAACTTAAGTTCTATCTAAATGTCCAGCTCTAGGTGTGAGCAGGGTCATCATACCAAAAAATGCGGAGGTAGCAACTCAGATAAAGAAAGTTGATTTTCAAAAGTTGTGTTTCTCATCACAGGAACATGCAATCTAGCTTCTCTAGATTTCATCTGTCCAATCTTAACTGTAAAGGATGTCACTGATCTCAAAGATGTCCAAGTTTGTTAATGCTTGCGGCCTGCCCAAAAAGTGTTAATTTTTCCTAGCTATAATGCTGGCTTTCATAAGCCTTAAGACAGTATCAGGTCAGTATCAGGAAGGACTTTATAAGCATCATTTCCACATATGAAGAGTTGTCCTTGGTTTTTAAAAAGTTTACCAACAAACTGATGTTTATTTTTTATATTTTGAAGTATTCAGTGCAGTTATGGAAACAAGATGAAACTTTCCCCAGTATTGTTGTTTTTAAGATTTTTATATTGATTTTTAGAGAGGGAGGAAGGGAGAGGGAGAGAGAGAGAAACATTGATGTGAGAGCGAAACGTTGATCGGGAGATGGGAGACTCTTGTCACAAAGCCCATCTCTATATCTCAGTGCAGGCAGAGGTTTTTATAAGACGGGAGAAAGAAAGGAGAACAAAGAAATCAATCAGAGGGGGTTGAAAAGTTCTCTACATGCAGGCCACCACAGTCCATTCCAATAAGGATCTTGAAACTGGTCAAGTGATGGTCTAGTATACATCATTCTGATCTTCGGCACCCAGGTCATTAGGTCAGCAAATCTCCTGGAACTGGGATGACTGAAGATCGGAGTCTATATATTCTGAAGTTAGTTCCTAGGATTCTTATACAAATATGCTGTTTATCTACAAGCTACATATTGGTCAGAGTCAGCATTTACAGAAACAATTCTTGTCTAGTAACAATTTCCCACTGTTACTAGACAAGAACTTGGATTTTCCAGTTTCTGGTCCTGTACCATCCTGACACAGAATCTTGGGGTCTCTTTCTCTCTTCCCACCTCTTTCAACAGTATGTGAAAGCCAGATGCCCCAGGGCCATGCTACCCCCTCTCTATGCTCTTGAGCTACTGACCATCTATGCCTGGGAAATGGGTACACAGGAGAATGAGAGTTTCAGGTTGGACGAAGGCCTCACCACTGTGATGGAACTACTCCAAGACTATAAGTCCCTTTGCATCTACTGGACCAAGTACTACACGTTCCAGAGCCCAATCATTGAGGATGTTGTCAAAAAACAGTTCCAAGGACAGAGGTACTGGGCCCCTGCTTGCCAATCACATGTGAGAGAGAGAAGAAAGAGAATTGAGAAAAATGTGATATTGAGTGTCTCTTTCTTTTTTTAAATTAATTGTAGAGAGAGAGGGAGGGAGAGGGATAGAGAGAGAAACATCAATAAGAGCGAAACATAGATCTGCTGCCTCCTGCATGCCCCCTCCTGGGGACTGAGCCTGCAACCCCTGGCATGTACTCTGACCAGGAATTGAACTGATGACCTCTTGGTTCATGGGTTGACGCTCAACCACTGAGCCACACTGGCCAGGTAGAGTGTCTCTTTTGGGGGGAACTCTCCCCAAGATGAATTCTTGGAAATCCAATCGTCTCTATCTGTTACTCTCCAGCGATGTTTCTGGGCCTTCATGAACCAAGAGTCTGAGGCTCCAGACACAGCAGATGCTCAGGGCCTTGAAGAGATGATGTCTGAGAAGGCTTCTTTCTGGCTTGCAGACCTCCAAACCACAAAGAGCCTGGGCACCCTCTCCCTGTGTTGCAGGCCCATCATCCTGGATCCGGCTGACCCCACCTACAACGTGGCGGAAGGGCATAGATGGGACATAGTTGCTCAGAGGGCTTGCCAGTGCCTGAAGCAGGACTGTTGCTATGACAAGGACGACCCAGTCCCCAGCTGGAATGTGAAGGTAATGGCTCCTCTCTGGGCTGCTGCCAGGGGCTTGAAACCCAGCATGAGATAAATGCATAGTGTTTACTTATTTATTTCTGCATCGATCAGACAGTTTGAGGCCTGGCTGCACCACCCACTAGCTCAGTGAACTTGCGGAAATTATTCAACTTTCTGAGCCTCAGAATTCTTACCTTCAAATCCATGTTCTCCTTTCCTTTCTTCTTTCCATACCTACCAGAGAATCAGTTCCAAGCTCCAGTCATTCCTTGAATGAGCTGAGCCCAGGCAAGTCCATTCAGTCAGCTGTTTTGTGTCAGCACTGGGCTTGGGGCAGGTGGGGGATGGGGGAGAGGGCAACAGTCTCTGAAATAAACTTGCAGAAAACTGCTAGAGGACACCTGAATTTTAAGTTGTCCTAAAATGGATTGAAGAATTAGTTCCCTCATGTTCTCAAGCTAGGCCTTCTCAATCAATAAACTTTTCCTTGCTCCAAACTCTGGGGGAAAACAACTGCTAGAAAGAATGACCAGAGAATATACTCAGAAAACAAACAAACAAAAATGCTAAATAATAGATAATATAATGTGATGTCAAACCTACAGTACAGGCAAAGGCCGTAATAATCTATTTTATTCACACTGTACTTTACAATTTGCAAAGTGCCTGTCCAGGGATAATTCTGTAAAGTAGAAATGTTGAGTATTATTTATTTATTTAAATATATTTTTATTGGTTTCAGAGAGAGGAAAGGAGAAGGAGAGAGAGAGACATCAATAATGAGAGAATCATTGATCAGCTGCCTCCTGCACACCCCCTACAGGGGATCGAGCCCACAACCCGGGCATGTGCCCTGACTGGGAATCGAACCTCTATCTCCTGGATCATAGGTCGATGCTTAACCGCTGAGTCACACTGGCAGGGCGGTGCAAAGATTTTCATCTTGATAAAATCAGAAGATTTGACCATGCTGGGCCTCTATTCCTTCTAGAAAGGATCAGTCAGAGGGCCAGCCCTCCTCATCACCTTCCAGGTGTGTTCTTCAGCCACCTGGGACTCTTGGGCCCTTGAGTGTGGCCTCTGATGGTGAAGTACAAATGTTGGAACAGGTTCAAATACCTGCTCTACTCCCTACTACCTCTGTGATGGTCAGTGAACCACTTCACCCTTCTTGACCACAATTTCCCCATCTGTAAAATGGGATAATAGGAGAACCAACCCCTTATAGGGCTGCTGTGAGAATAAAATGCATTAAGAAGAGTATAAAAGGTACCCAGCATGGGGCACGGAAGGTGGTTGGCACCTAAATATTTGCTGCTGCTATGAAGACAGGTGAAGGGAACTTTGGCGTGTCAGACAGGGGAATGTGGACTCAGCCCCTCTCTCTTCTCTCCCTTGCAGAGGGCACGAGACATCCAGGTGACTGTGGAGCAGTGGGGTTGCCCAGATTTGATCCTCACAGTGAACCCTTATGAGACCCTAAGGAAGGTTAAAGAGAAGATCCGGCAAAGACAGGGCTGCTCCGGCCTGCAGCGTCTGTCCTTCCAGATGCCCAGCGGCGAGCGGAAGCTCCTCAGCAGCCGCAGCTCCCTGGCCAATTTTGGGATCTTCTCCAACACTCGCATTTGTCTGCTGGAGACCACTCCCCCCGAGATCCAGATCTTTGTGAGGAATCCTGATGGTGGGAGCCACGCCTATGCCATTGACCCCAACAGCTTAGTCCTGAGCCTGAAGCAGCAGATAGAAGACAAGCAGGGGCTGCTCAGAAAACAGCAAGAGCTGCAGTTCCAAGGCCAGATCCTGCAGGATTGGTCATTGTTTGAGAACTATGGTATTGAGGACAGCGACACCCTCATCCTCTCCAAGAAGAAAGACACGAATTTTCCATTTCTATCCAGCTAGTTTCCTCTGGGAAACCTCTCTGTGCGGTTCTGCCATCTAACCCAGGGCTCATCTTAATCACTCCTTCCAGCTCTCTGCTGGGGAGGTCCCATGTCTTCACCAGCTATGTCAAGAGTTATCCTAGCCATCCCTCTCAGTGTAGGAATGAGGAGGGGTGTGAGAGGTTAGATATACAAATGACCAGACCATATATGACAATAGAATTCTGACCCACAACCTCTGCAGCCACCCCTTTAGGAAGCGAAACCACAGCATGTGCAGCAATGAACACAGAATCATCAGGACTTGAGCGATATCTGCCAGTTTCCTTAATCTCTCCCCCCACACACAACTCCTCCCCACCTTGCCTTCCAACACAAGACCAACCAGCGAAAACCAAGTAAGCGCTCTAAAAATCACATAGGATGATGTCCTGCCTCTAGATAGCCTGCTCCAGCCTCCCCATGCCACCAACCTCAATCAGGGCACACCTGGGGCCTTCTCTCTTTTTCACTATACAACTTTCCCATTCCCTGTCTTGGAGTCTCTGCTAAATGTAGGGGATGTTGCGTGACTCCCTTGCTATAGCAAGTTGGGAATAAATAACCGTGGTTTATTCTCTTTTGGATGGTCTTCATTTCTGTCCTAGTGGTGGTGATTGCTTAATCATTTGAGCCTCAGAGTGGTCATCGACATTGTCTGCAACCTGTGGGGGGCTGGGGCCATACTCTGCGTCCTGGTGCTTTTTGCCCTACTCACTTTCAATAGAATATAAAATACACCTTATGATTGGTTCTCAAAGCCTCTGGGCAACTTTCCTTAGTAATCTGCCTAATTCCCACCTCTTTTTGCCTTCAGGGGTAGAAAGTGTGCCTTCTTTCCATGGGGTAGACAGGTTAGACCTGCCCTCAGCTTTATTTTCTTCACATTGTAGGTAATGGGTATATTCTTGTTTTTGTTTGTTTGTTTGTTTGAATGCATAAGTCACCTTCCTCTCTTTCATAATAGAAAAGCCCAAGGCCAGAAAGTTTATTTTATTAAAAATTTTGGCACTCAGCTTTAAAGATAAAACATGAAGAAAAGCATTCCAAAGACAAAAGTGATTTTGTTCATCCTTCTATGAACAAAATCATAGTGGAGTGTTCTGTGTAACCATAGAGATTCTAATGCGTTGGTTTTGGGTGGGTCCTAGGAGTTAGTATTTAAAAGTTTCCAATGTGCGATAAGAATGGAGAAGTCCTGAGCTAGAAAACTGCCAATGTTTCCCAAATCCAGCTGTGCATCAGAATCACCTAGGATAGTGCCTCTCAAACTTTACTGTGCATTTGAATCACTCGGACAACTTATTTAACTGTGGGTTGTGACTCAGTAGGTCTATGCTGAACCAAGACTCTTCATTTCTAACAAACTCCTGAGTGTTATGGATGCTACTGGCTCATAGATTATACTCTGAGTAGAAGCAAAGCCCTAGTATATTGGAGAAAATACAGATTCCTGAGTCCCACCTCTCAAGAGATTCTGATTCGGCTAGTTTTTGGTTAGACCCAACAATCTGCATTTTAACAGGCTGTCTAAGTGGTTTCTGATTCCCAGATGGATTTCAGAATTCCTGGAATAAATGAATAATATTGAAACTACACTGAATCAGACCCTTGGGAATTAATCCTAGTTCTGTCATTAACCCCTGGGTGACTTTAGGCAATTTATCCCCCCTGTATGTTTCATTTTCCTCACCCAGAAAAGAATGGAGAAGTTGATCTCTTTGGTACTTCTAAACTCTTTAACGTTTGAGGAAACTCCCAGGACAATTCAATGGCCCTTGGCGGCCTGCGTCTGAGAACTACAATCCCCACAATGCTCTGCCCGTCTCCGCTCTCACGTGGGGTCGTGGGGGGGAAGCCATAGAGGAGGCGCTCCCACAATCCTTTGCGGTGGTTCAAGATGACGGCGCCCAGAGATTCCCTGAGCGATTTGGAGAGCAGCAGCAGCAGCAGCGATGCGGAGGAGCTGGCGCGGTGCCGCGAGGCCGCGATGCCGGCCTGGGGCTTGGAGCAGCCCCCGAGAAGGCCCGGGAAGGAAAGAGTTGGTAGGGGACTGTGTTCGAGCAGCCTGGCCGAGGGGCGTAGGATCTTCCCCTGGGGCCTGAGAGGATGGATGGTGGAGGAGTCACCGGGACTCCACTTCTTTTCTCGAGAGAGAGAGATAGAGAGCTCCAGAGCTCCAGGGCCTGGATGGGGTTCGGAGTCCAAGCGCCGGTTGGTGCAGGGAAATTGAGGCACCGGAATGTCTCTTGACTCAGCTCCCTTTGGCCGCACGCTGGGCAGCCCTCCGCCTCTCCGAAGTGACGGCGACAGACCGCTTTCTGGATTCTCGCATCCAGCCTTTCCCCGCCTGCAACACATTTTCATACCCCGGGGCTGCCAGGGAGCTGTGTCCAACACACATCCGACCGTGACTCTCTAGTTCCCCGGGAATAATTCCAAAACTCCTCATCATAGGGGTTCCTAATCATAATCCAGAGGTGCATGAATTTGGAATGGGAAAAATATTTCATCTTGACTTTCGTTAACCGCTCTTTGAAATTTAGCATCTCTTCTCCTCTTTCATGTGAGCAACAAGCCACCAGTAACTTTGACACCTGTTGTTTTTGTTCTATCAAAAAATCACAGGTTTTCATATCCCAATGACAGTCTGCAAGTATATAAAAATTTTATTCACCATAAAATGTTGGAAAAAATTACTTACACTCATGTCTACTTTAAAATTACAGTACTTTTTAGACCCTAGATCTAAAGAATCTCTAGATCTTATTTAATGCATTAAAAAAGAAGCACATATATTAGTATGCCAGATTTGGTTTTTTACTGTTACGGTAATTAAATTTCAGCATCATTGGTTTTCTTTGTAATCCTATGTGTTTTATTTTACTCCTTTAAAACATTATTCTGAGAAGGGGCCCATGCTTTACCAGGCTGCCAGAGCAGGCCATAGCAAAGCATGGTTAAAAAACCCCTGCTTTTGTTTAAAAGGACTTGCAAGCCCTTTGGTAATCCATTCCCTGCCTGCCTCTCCTTTCTTGCTGTCCCGCCACACTGCACTTCCCATAGGTAGCATACTATACCCTTATCTCTGGGGACCATAACCCTGCAGGCTTCTCTTCACGTTTTATACACACATCTGCTTTTCCATTTCCATCACTCACTAGTGAGAATCTGGGCAAGATACTTAAATCACGCTGTACCTAAACTTCCTCGTCTGTAAAATGGGGATAATGCTACTACTACCCCCCCTCCCCCCCATTAGGTTGATGACTCAGGCCAGGCATCTCCAGCATAGTAGTTAAGAGAGGGGCTCTGGAGCTAGTTGACTGTGTCTTCATCTCAGCTCTGTCCCTTATTAACTATTTGACTCTGGCTAAGTTAATCTATAGTTTCCTCTTCTGCCAAATGGAGATAGTGGTGACCCCTCTAATGGGGTTGTTGAGAAGATTCAATGAGTTATATATGTAAATCACTTAAAGTCATGCCTGGCACATAACTGATACTGTTATTGTCATTTCCTCTATAAATGCCTCAATTTTCATTATTTCCACAGATGCTGCAAATAATCAGTTGCCAACCACCCAGGCGAGCCTCAGGTACTGTGCACTTTGCATTCAAGTTTCATACATTCATTCAACAAATATTGATCCCCTGCTATGTGTCAATGCTAGGTTAAACCATGGGATATCAGGGTGAACGAGATGCATGTAGTCCCTGCCCTCATAGGGCAACTTCTGACCTGGCAGGAAGTGAGGTCCCTTTGTGTGTTGTAGGCATAAGGTGGATGAGCACGAACAAGATGGCAATGAGCTTCAGACCACCCCCGAATTCCGAGCCTACGTAGCCAAGAAGCTGGGAGCCCTGCTGGACAGGTAACCAAAAGCATACCTTCTCTTCTTCTGCCCTCATTAGCTGGGAGCTTACAATGCTCAAGTAGGCACTGTCACATGGCATATGTCACCTCATTGGATTCAGAACCACCTGGCCACATAGCTCCTGTCATTTCTCTAGGTGAGTAAACAGAGGCTCTTTGTGAGAAGCATTTGTTTGAAATCACAGGGAGGAAGGAACAGAGCTGGGACTCAAACCCAGGTGTGTTTGACTCGTAAGGCCTTGCTCTTAAGCAATGTATTGCCCTGCTCCCAAGGGATAAGAGGGGACTGAGAAGCAAGAGCTCATTCACAAAAGGGCAAGGGACAGATGGAATTACTTTTTGGGTGCTTTCTGTATGTCAGGCACTGTGCTAGTTCTCTTACATTTGAGAATACAATTTGTAAAGATCTAGGTCAGTATTTCTAAAATAGGCACAAGGAATGCTAGTCCAAAGTGTGACTAGAAAAAAAGGGTCTATAGCAAAGAAGTTGAGAAACACTGTAGTCTGCATACCCTTATGTGCCCTTGGAGATTGTGATTCATGATAGTATATTTAAGGCTCTGAGAAGTCTTGCAGTAAAGAGACCCGTGTAACTTTGTTCAGCCCAGGAATTTCTAGACTCATTTGGCTACAGTACTTTTGTTTCATGGAAGACTGATAGTGCAACATGGGACATGTTTTGGGATGCGCTGGTCTAGATCCATTCCTGAATGGCAGAGCAGGTTTTGAAAGGGTAGTGAGCCACACCAGCTGGGCAGTCTTGGCACTATTGATGTTTTGGACTGGATAATTCTTGTGGGGCTGTCTTGTGCATTATAGGGCGATTAACAGTATCCCTGGCCTCCACCCACTAGATCCTAACAGCATTCCCCCCAGCAGTTATGTCTACAGACATTGCCACATATAACCAAGGGACCATCATCGAATCATTGTGTTAAGATACTGGATCAGGCACCTGAGTCGCATCATCTCCTTTTCCTCTTCCCAGGCTGATTTCCTGTCCAGGACTTTTGGGGATGCCTTTGACATATGTGGAAGGCAGTTAGGAGAAAGCACCCAGCACAGTGCTGTGTCTGCTGTGAGGACAGTGTTGAGAGCATTTTTCTGCGTAGTGCACAGTGACTTCTGTCAGCATTCACCAGAGACATGCTTCCTGGTCTCAGCAGTACTCCCTGCTCTGTGCTTCTGGAGAGAGGGTTTATTTTTGTTAGAGGTCCTGTGAAACTTACTGCTTATCATGATGACAGTAATCATCACCGTAGCTACCATTTACTGAGTACCTGCTTGTGGCCAGGCTCTGTGCTGAGTGCTTCACCTGTGACAACCCTAAGAGGTAGGGACTTGCAGTGTAAAGATGGGTAACAGAGACTCAGAGAGGTGAAGTCACTTGCCAAAGGGTCACAGCTAGTAAGTGACAAAGCCAGGATTCAAAACCCAGGTCTCTGAAGTCTGAGTAAGGCCAATGGATTGTATCAATGTCAGTTTCCTGGTTTTGATATTGAACTGCAGTTATGCATAATGTTACCATAGGGAGAAACTGGGCAAAGAGTATATGGAATCTCTATTATTTCTGGGGACTGCGTGTCAATCTACAGTTATCTCAAATTTTAAAAGAAATTTAAATTAAAAAAAAAAATCAGGGTCACCCTGCTCTATAAGCTGACTTCTGAACCATTTCTTTCAACTGGTCATGTTTCCCTTTTCATGCATGCTGCCAGGAAGCTCAGAACAAAATGTGTGCCCTCTAGCAAGTGTATAGGACTTCCTCACCACACTTTGGCTCTTTCTGTCTCTCCTGCATTTATTTTCTCTTTGCCCTATTTGAAATTGTATTCATTTTGTTTTACTGTATCTTAAAAATCCACACTGTTTATTGGGATAAGGTGGGGTTTAGGCAAATGAAATCCTGCAGTTTGAGCTGACAGGGGCTGTTCAGCAGGTTATGGCTGTAAGCATTAGCATTCTTATCAGGCTAGTGTGCTGTCTGCTTTTGCATTTAAGATGACATGCCCTACCCCCTCCACTTTATAAAAAAATTGTTTTAAATTTTTCAAAAAATTTTTGCTGGTACCCCAAATCTTATCCTAAATCAACCATCTCCTCTTCCCTTAGCTCCATTACCATCTCCGAAGTTGTGAAGGAGCCAAAAAAGGCTGAGGTACAGAAAGTCACGCCGGAGGATGATGGTGAGTAGTTACACTGTTAATAGTCAGCTGTCATTTAGTGAGCACCTACTGTATGCCTGGAGCTGGGAAATACAGTTTTGGCATATTATCCTCTTTCATCCGTGCAGCCCGCTCTGAGGCAGGTATCATGATGCTGCTCCCACTTACAGGGGAACTGTAAGGGAAGCCGAGGCTCAGGAATGAAAGCACTTGCCTAAGGTGACCACATCTGTCTCGCCCTGAGCAGGAGCTCCTACCACCACACTGCACAGCCTCTCCCGTCTGAATCTGTCTGTCCTGTGTCAGATTCATTTGCCACTTTGGAAGCTGCCTTAGGCAGGAGGCTCAACTGATGCCCTCCAAAAGCCACTGAGGGCTTACTGGCCTGATTTGGCAGCTGGCGTCCCCTCAGCACCCTTTCTTCTGGCTCCAGCTGTCATCAGCATGCCCCTCATCACATGAGGCATCATTTTGTGGTTAGACAGGAGCGATTTCTGGGTCTTCACCTCTGGACTAGGAGCTGCTTGAGGGCAGAGGCCGGGAAGCCATGGTACCTGGAAGGAGGGGTCAGCACCAGGCAGCGCTGACTCCACCCCTTTGGATTTTAGGCTTTCGGCTTTTCTTCACCTCCGTCCCTGAAGGCCCTGAGAAGAAAGCTGCTATGCAGCCCTGCCGAAAGCGATTGCCTTCCAGCTCCAGGTGAGATTGCACACCCTCCTCAAATTCCCTCGTTTTTGCCCCCTTTTCTGTGTTGGCCAGTGTCCCAGAATAGCCAAGCAGATCCAGTGAGGTCCAGGCCAAGAAGGAGCCCTGTCAGGTAGCTTGAGAAATAGTGCCCTCAGTGGGAGGGGGAAGAGGTTCAGCTGGGGGTTGGCTTTGGATATTTGCTGCTTTTTGAGCACCCATGTTGTGCCAGTCGCCTCATTCCTTGGACATACTTGTGAGATCTGGGCTCAAGGACACTGAGGGTCAGAGAGGTTACTTAATGAGATCACATAGCTAGGAAGCAGAGAAGCCAGTATTGGTGCCCAGGTCTGCCCCACTCCTGAGCCTGAGCTCTCTACCTGCCTGCCCCTGTGGCCTCTTTCTGGTGGCAGCTTTGGGGCTGAGTCCCACCTCCAGCTGACTCAGACTGTCCTCTCCTTGCAGCAGTGAGGACAGTGATGAGGAGTGGCAGCGGTGCCGGGAGGCAGCTGTGTCAGCCTCTGACATTCTCCAGGGGTCCACCATCCATGGCCCTGTCAAGGTGGAAACAGAGGCCAAGAAGAATAAACAGAAGTTGAAAAAGAAAGCCAAGGAGGAGGCCAGCACCGGCTTGACCACAGCTGCCACCACCACAAGCAAGGCCGCGGTCGGGAAGCAGGAAACGGAGCCAGCCAAGCTCAACGGAGACCACCTGTCACTCGGGACCAAAATGAAGAAAAGGAAAAAAAAGGCCCAGAAGGCCAGTGGGGCGTCCCCATTCCCACCATCAAAGAGGGCGGCAGCTGCGCCTGCAAACTGACCCCGGGCACAGGCACGGGGCCCAGCGAGGCCCAGTGATGAGGCGCCCTCGGGGACGAGGCATTTTCAGCTCTGCCTCCCTCTCCAAGATCGAGGACTTGGCTGGCAAGTCCACACTCTGCCCGTGATTGGGGCTTGCCCGGGAGTCGGGGCAAAGCCATGGTTGTAGAGTGCAGAGCCTAAGCAAGGCCTGTGCTCCTGTGCTCCCATTGGGGTTGGGGCAGCCCTGTGGTACCAGAACATTCCGTGGTCTCGAGAAGAAGGAGCCCTCCAGTTACTTAAGACTGATGGCCAAGTGGTGAAGCTTCCATCTCCCCAGTGCTGCCTGAGGAGAGTGAGTGAAGACCTTTTCCTGCCCCCAGCTCCTCAGCCTGGTGTGGGAGATAATCTTAAAAAAATTAGAGAGGGGGTCCCTGAGGTGCCAAAGCCCAGAGTTTGTACTTCTCCCTCTGTGCCACATAGACTGGATGTAACATTGTCTGAAAAAGAGGGAGAGCGATCTTTTCCCCTTCGTTTTCCAGAACTTTCTCCACATTGGTGAACATACCACACACCATCATGTGCCAACCAGGTTATTGAAAATAAATGATCAGACCCAACACGTAACAAAGTGATTTAGGTGGTGCCTCCAGTCACTGCTGAGTCTTGATGAGACATTTTAAATAAGCATCACACACAGGGTCCTCCTGCCTACACCCCAAGATGTCTTCCTGCGCCCCAGCTTCCAGATTTAAGGGAGTGTCACAGCATTTGACTGGGTTTCAGGCACCAGGGCTATTCTGCAAGAAGGAGTGGAAGCTCAAGGTTAAGGTAAAACCCTAGCTTCAGCACCTTGCCTCGAAGATTTGGCAGAGCAAGAAAGGTGGCGTATGAGCATCTACATGTGCTGCACCCATCTCCACAGGCCCCTGGCCCACCTCCGCCTCCCTCAGCCCCATCTGGGTGACCTGTGGACAAGCACGAATTATCTGATACGTTCCTCGTTTACTTTACTAAAAGTTAAATAATGTACAGGCTCGCCCTTCGCTGGCTGCAGGCTGCAGGGGGTGCAGCCGTCCCTGATTCCGAGATGGAGGTCTTCTACAAGGGCCAGGTTGTCTGCAGCAGCCTCAGGGAGATGAGGTCACAGGACCCTGGTTACACAGCTGCCTTGTCCCTCGGGTGATACATGGGCTGAGGCTCCTTGGGGGGCTGCATCCGCCTGGACCTCTCCTCATGCCTCAGCCCCCCAGGCCCTCAGGCTTCCAGGCATGTCTTGTCCACACAGGTGGCTCCACTCTTCTGGTCTCGCCTCTCTCTTCTCCCCCTGGGCACCTCCATCTGCCAGCTGCTCAGGCCTTGCTGCCTTTTGAGCTCAGCAGCTTCTCCAAACCAGGGAAGCGTGTGCAGGGCTCCAGAGGCCAGAGGAGCTGCTGCCCCAAGAACTTAGCACCAGGCACAGAATCACAAGGTTCCCACGGGAGCAAGGGCCACTTCCTAGCCTTGAGGGGCTTTTCAGTAGAGGCAAGATACCAGGCTGGCATAGAAGGCATAGTGCTCGGGGGAACGAATGTTCCAGAAGACAGTCCAAAAAGAGGGATGGCTCAGAACGAAGGACGCTGGAGAGCCCTCATGCCTTCACCATTAGCTCAAGCTCCCTGAGGGACAGAGTAGCCCCTCGGCATTCTTATGTGAGTGGGGGATGGGTGGGTAGAAATGAGCATGTGGGTTAATCGCAGAAAGGGGACTGGGATGGAATAGCCTGGACAGGGCATCAGAGCTCAGTAAGTCAGCTATACAGGCTTGTGTCCTGAGAAGTGTGGCTGCCAGAGTTCCCTTTGGGGTGCTGGGGCTCTCCACAGGCCCAGCTGAGCATATCAGAGTCCAAAGCCTGTCTCCTTCTGTTCCAAGTGACAAGATGTACCTGGAGCAGCAGGGACAGTCCCTCTTGTGTCCTGCCAGGAACAGCCTCTGCTTCCCAGCTTTCCACAGTCCCCCCTTGTGCACTGAAGCAGCCCTCCTTGGGTTGGGGCACCTCAGAGCCCCCCTCTAACGCTGGGTGGAACCAAGACCCAGTTTTCCAGGGAAGGGCAGCAGCTCCGTGGTAGCAGAAGTTTTGCAGGCTCAGATGTTCTGGTCACCCCCCGAGCAGGCTGTGCAGGCTTCCAGTGCCTGCCCCTGGGAGGCAGTTGCCGTGGTTACTGGGAAGAAGAGGCCATCTGCGTGGAGATGAAGGTCTCGATGACACTGTGGTTGGATGGCAGCAGGTGGCTGTGGCCATTGGTGGATTCGGAGCTCTGATACAACACCAGGCTGCTGGAGGACACTACAGAGGCAAATGAAGCTGCTGGCTGGCCACCAAGTCCATCCTGACCCCTCCTACTCATCCCTGGAGGCACTCAGGACAGGGAGATGGGACCTTGTCTTATTAACCCCCTTAACACCTACAGTTAGTTGACTTTAGTAAAAGAAATGCCCTTCTGTAGTCTGGGTGGGCCTCATCTAATCAGTTGAAGGTCTTAAGAGCAAAAGCTGAGATTTCCCAGAGAAGAAGGAATTCTGCCTCAAGACTACAGCATCCACTCCTGCCTGCATTGCCAGCCTGTTGAGCTGCCCTGCAGCCTTCAGATTTGCCAGCCTCACCATCATGTGAGCCATCCTAAAATATGTATGTATTCCTATTGGTTCTGTTTCAGGAGAAGCCTGACTGATTCTGATGTTAAGAGAATGAGCTTTGAGGTTGGACCTGGGTTCAAGTCCTGACCCTGCTGCCTAGTAGCTGTCAGAGGCAAGGCCAAGTCCCTCACATCCTTGAGTGTCTGCTTTTCACCTGTAAAATGGGGGTGATGGCATGCGCCTTACATGTAAAGCATGGAGCCTGGACCACGAATCCCTCAGTAACTGTCACTGCAGCCACCAGGGCTGGATGGAGGAACCTGAGGCTCAGAGAAGGGGAACAACTTGCCCAAAGTCGCGCACTTAGCATGTGGCTGCTCCAGGCCTCAAAGCCCAGGAGCCTGACTCTAAAGCACCTGCTCTTCACCGTGACCTGTGGTTGCAGACGAATCATAGGGGGTTGGAAATGAATGGGTGGAGTAGGACATGGTGGTGTGAGCCCACACTCTTGCTTTGTGGAAACATGAGTCCTCCCAATTTTCCAAGAGAAGCCAGACATCTGGATTTTTGTGTGAAAGCTCCTGATTTTTAAACGTTGGCAATGATTCAAGGAATGCTAAACCCTGAACCAAACCCACACACCCATGAGCCACTTCTGGCCTGCAACCAGCCCAGTTTACTCTTCTTCCCAGGACTTGTCTTTTTCCTCAACCCAGTCAATGAGAGAAGTTTCTATAAGATTTTTCTGTGGTTTCACACCCCTCTTGGCTCACTTCAGGGGAGCACAGGGTGCCCTCTAAGATCTGCCTCGCGCCCCGCCCCCCATTTGCCTCATCTGCACACCCAGCAGAGAGGGAGCGGGAGAAGGCTGCTCACCTGTGGGGCTGGCGCTGAGCCTGTGGGAAGGCTGCAGGTGCTGGATGCCAGCAGGGTCCTGGCTGGGGATGTGGATGGTGGTGGCCTGAGATGCCGGCGTGTGAAGCCCAGACTCGCTGGAGGCCTCGGCATCTGAGGTGAAGACCTGGGGAACAGAGCTGCCCTCTGAGCCCCCAGGGTGTTCTCTGAGGAGGGGGCTGTGGGAGGGGCCGGGGCAGTCCTGGGCCTTACCTGCTTGGTGGGTGTGAGGCTGGCCAGGGCACTCAGGTTGGTGGTGTCAGTGATGAGCATGGTCTGCAGGCCCGTGTGGGTGTATTGGGCCACCTCAGGCTTGTGGCTGTAAAGGGCTGTCCAGAAGGGAGTGGATAGAGAAGAGTACAGACGTGGCACTCTGGACTGGGCTGGACCCCCCCCCCCCCGGAGGCCCTCAGGGCTGGGTGCTCTAGGGGAAGTGGGGTGTGAGACCTGGGAAACGGCCAGATGAACACCCAGATGTGTATCCACTCAGGCACGTGTGCACAGCGCCACACTTATTCACGAAACATGTGGCCACAGGTGCTCATCAGAGCCCCCTCCATCACAAGCACACAGGGCGGCCCCAGTATCTGCTAGGTCACCCTCCCCATGTGCTCACCGTGGGGGCTCTGCAGCTGGGCCATGGTGGCCATGAAGGGGTTCTGGGCCATGTGGCTCTGCACAGGGGACATGAGTGGCTGCTGGTAGGAAGGGTGCAGCGGCTGGGAGAACTGGACAGGCTGCAGCGTAGTCAGGCTGCTGCCCATGCTGTTGATGACTGGCACACTCTGCGCCTGCGTGGAGGCCAAACCTGGAGCGGGAGGGGCAGGAGTCAGCCAGACTACCACCCGCACCACATCCCCAGGCCCCTGGAGCACCACCCCTCCCTTGAGGGCTCGGAGGGGGGGTGACAAACAGGAAATACCTTTGCACTAGGACCTGTCGCTAACTCGTGTGGCCCTACAAGTCACTCCCCTTCTCTGATCCTTTGGCTCATTATATGGGCAGGAGACGGGCCTAACTAGGTTCCCTGGAGCCCTGAGTTCCACAGCAGTGCAAAGGCCCTGGGGCTTTAACTCTGTTGTCCTCTCCCAGCAGCTCCCTATCTGTCTTATATACTGTTGAGCTTCTGCATAATAATTCCTGTAAATCAAGTCCTCTGGGCTTTAAAGAGAAACCTAAAACCTAGAAAACGTTGTACCCCTTCTGCTGCTCTGTTTTTCCCACGGACATTTTATCTTCTGGGTACTGTACAATTTATGTATTATGTTTATTGTCTGCTCCCCACTTGAGTCGCTGAGAGTTTGGTCTCTTTGGTTTACTTGTGTATCACTAAAGTAGCAGAGTAGGCAGTCAGTAAATACATGAGTGAATGAATGAATGAGTCCCGGAGGCTCTTGCAGCTCTTGGATTCTGTGGAAGCCACATGAGCCTCCCCCACCCAGATGCCCCTCATCCCACCACCTTACCAATGACCAGGGTGGAGGCGCCTGTGTTGGTGAACGTAGAGCCCAGGGAGGCAGGCTCACCAGGCCCGATGGCCATGACCCCTGGAAGCGAGGCCATGATGAGGTTCTGGGGCTGCTGGTTGAGGCCTGGGGAGGTCTGCTCCAAGCTGTGCAGTGCTGTCAGGGTGCTGACAGGAGGCAGAGGCCCCCCAGTTGCTGAGACCTTGGAGGGGAAAGCCAAGCTGAGTGAAGGCAAGGGCCCCCACTGCCTCCCTGGGGACTGCTGCTCCCAATCAAGGGAAGATGAGGTTAGAAGGATCTTCCCTACCTGGGGGGACACTCACCAGCTTGGCTTCAGTGCTCAGCAGGCTGTGACTGGGCTCCAGGCCTGGGGGGGACACTTGGTGCAGGGGTGTAGATACTGTCACCAAGGAACTGCCACTGCTTGAGGGCACTTCTGCCCCCTCACTGGTTGCAGCCTGTCCATAGCGCACACCTGGAGTGGGAGCAGTGTCGAGCCTCAGCACCCCACTTTCCTGCCCTTCAGGGCTCTCATCACTCCAAACTGCATCGGTTTGCTTAGGCCACTTGCCCCATCTTTCTCTATGCAGCCGGCAAACTTTGCTTGTGTGTCCACCTCCTGCCAGGCCCTGTGCTGGTTGCTTCCAACTCCTGAACACAAGGACTACATTTTATCAGCTCCATGGCCCCCACTGCCTAGTGCTATACCTGACATGCAGTAGGTGCTCAATAAAACACAATTGAAATGAACTGAATTGAAGCTAATAAACTGCAGCAAACTGAGTTGATTAGAAAGAACTGGGATTAGTTGAATGAAACGATCTAGTTGAAATGAACCTGAAATAAATAAATCGAGCTTGAGTTGAGTTGAATTGAATTGAATCATCAAATTGGATCAAATTGAACTGAGCCATATGAAATAAACTGAATTTTCTTAAATTATATTTAGTTAAACTAAGTTGATTGGGAATTGGATTGGATTAAACTGCACCAAACCTAAATGAACAAATTGGGTTATAATGAATTGAACAGAATAGAACTGAATGGAATTGAACTGAAATGAATTGAATTGATTTAATCTGAAATGAATGAATTGAACCCAACTCAGAATGAATGGAGTGGGGTGAATGGATTTCAGTGGAGTGGATGACGGACGTGTTGTGGTCAGTGGAGTGGATAAACTAGGGTAAACGGAATGGAGTGGAACCAAAGTGCTAAGAGGTTTAGGTGACTTTTGCCACTGGGGCGGTACTCCCCAACTCTCCTACCTTCCCCCTTTTCCCTCCACCCACTGTCCCAATCCCTCTGCCCACGTAGCACTTACCGTGGACCTTACCGGGGGAGAGGGCGGATGGGGGCAGGCCAGGGGAGCTGTGGGCGGGCAGTGCAGGGCCCGGGCCTGGCCCCGATGGCGGCCCGCTGTAAGTGTCCATGGCCAGCTTGTGCCGAAAGGCTTCTTCCTTGCGCCGATTGGCAAACCAGTTGTAGACGCGCACCTCTGTGACAAGGTTGGAGCCTAGCCCCTGTGCCTGCGATGGTGACACCCCCCTCTGGATGCACTCAGCCCTGTGAGTGAGGATGAATGAGATGGGCACCCACTCAAGGGTTGCTTGGGTTGGGGGGTCAGAAATAGAGCTAGGTTTCTGGGGAGCCTCCCTCAGGACCCAGAGCCACCCTCCCCTTCCTCAGCCTTGCCCTGCCCAGACCAAACCAGCCCTGCTGACTGACAGCCCTTCTACCTATTGCACTCCTCCACCAGTGCCTCTCGCTCCTCCTTGCTGGGGTTCTTCTGCCTCTCGTAGGCCTGGAACAGGATCTGCTGGGATGCCGGGCCCCATTTGAAACGGTTCCTCCGCCCCTTCTTGGTTGGCAGTTCATCTCCCGTGGGCTCCTCAATCAGCCCTCCCTGCCCGGCATGGGTGAACTCTGTAGGTGCAGAGAGCTATGAGCAGGGCCCCAGCCACGTCCACCTTCCCACATCAGTTTATGACCACACTCCTGATTCTCTCTCATTCCCAGGGTGCTGAGCCAGAGGAGCTTACAGCTAAAACTTAGAAATCACCTAATCCAATGATGAGAAATACACAGCACATGTTCCCCCACTTTCTTAACCCGTGTCCAAGGCAGACATCACTAGTCAACCCCTGCACACTTTTCTACTGAGCCAGGATACAATCTCACAAGGCTCCAGGTAAGCATCAGCATTTGTTCACATTTGACACATTCCATCCCATTTTACAGATACGGTTCAGGGAGGCTAAATATTTTTCTAGGATCGCTCAGCAGAGCAGAAAATTGAATCCTAACTCCTGAGTAGATTCAGAGCTATGTTCAGCATTGCAGACTTGGAAATCAAGCTTAAAGTGCAGTGCTCGCCAGGAGAGAGACCCACCAGCCCTTGCCAGCTGGTTTTACTTTAATGGAAATTAGTCTATCAGATTACCCCTGAGCAGGCCACCAAGGGAATGGGACAGGCAAGTGCCAGGGAAGTTTTATGAAATAGAAGGAAGGGAGATTCTGAGGGATATATAGATATGGCTAGTACAGGCATAAAATAACTCCAGAAGGGTATTTGCAAGACCGGGAACGCCAGTGGCTGCTATAGTAGGATACCTAATTTTTATTATAAAATCTTCCTTTTCTTTTTTTTATTTAACTAAGCATGTATTGCCTTTTAAAAACCTGGATAATTAATGAAAAGAAATATTAGAAATTATTTTATACATAGGCTCAAAAAGTATGGATGTGCACTTGGGATTTGGTGGGGTTTGAGGCTTGAGTGAGGAAGTCCACCCTTCCCTGAGTGAGAGTGTGCCCAGATCGTCCCGGGTTTGCAGTGGAGGATTCCCTGAGCATGTACCTCACCTCTGAGCCTTTGCACATGCTGTTCCTTCTGCCCAAAACACCCTTCCCTTCTCTGTGTCTCCATGGGTCAAAATTTGACTCACACTTTTAGGCTTAAAGGCCATACTTGTAGTGGGAACCTCCCTGATGCCCCTGCATCCCCAAGGAAGCCCCAAGGGAGAGTAGATTACTCTCTCCCCCGCCGCCAGCTCAACACTGCAAAATATACTTTATGTAGCACTCCACACGGGGCCAGGCACACCGCAAGGGGGCCAGAAACTATAGCTATTGCTGTTCTTGTTACCACTGTAGTACATGTCTCACTAGATCATAATGGCCTTTTCTCCTTCCCCCCACACGGCTCTTGGAAGGCAGGGGCCCAGTTTATTCATCTTTGGATGCCCAGGACCAACCGACTTCCCTCTCCCAGAGTCCCTTGCACAGAATAGGTAATAAATGCTGGTTGAGTCCCGCCGACTCCCTCTGAGCCTGCCTGTCCGAGGGGCGGGGGTGAAGCTTCCAGCCCCCACCCTCGAGCTGCAGAGCCCCGGGCCTGCCAGGAAGACAGGCCTGCAGTCGGTCGTTACTTACGCTGGGCCACCTCTCGCTGCTTGCGGACGTACCAGGTGTACAGCGCAGCTCGCTTCTGCGTTTTCATGGGGGTGCCCTTGTTGAGGTGCTGGGACAGGTGTGACTGGTTGAGGCCGGTGGTGTCAACCACCTCTCGCTGCGGGATGTTGTGCTGCTGCAGGTAGGACTTGACCATCTTTGCCACACGCCACGGGTCCTCCCTGGGAGGAGGGTAAGGGCAGGGTCAGCTCAGAGGTGGAGGGGGGGGGGGTCCTGGTGCTAGGATCCCGGTCCACCTGGCTGTAGGAATTGTGGGTGAGAGCAGGTGTGGGGCCCGGGCCTGCACCCTGACTCAGGGACAGGGAGGTAAGGGCACACATTCCAGGACACAGGGACAGGACATGCAGACCAGACATGGAAGAAGCGTGGTCCCAGGTCCCAGCCAGCCCCACACAGAAACAAAACAGATAAAAATTTAGAAATGGTCACACAGACACACGGACATAAACATATGAACAGACTCCCTCGGGAAGCAGCACAAGTCCGATGGGGAGGGCCCTCGCCTGTGTGCCCCCTTTAAAGCTCCCTCTTCCACCTGGAAATGTTATCTGTGGCTGTGTCTTACCCACTGAGAGAGACTAAACACCTTGAGGGCAGGAACTGTCTGGTTTTCAGCTCCCGAAATAGGCCTGACATATATTATGCTTTTGGAAAAGCGATGGAAAAAATATCCTCGGCTGAGGATTTAAAAAACAAAGTAGCTCGCTACACCAGCACCGAAACAGAACTGGGATTTGAACCCAGGCCTGCCAGACTCCGGAGCCTGCCTGCTCACACCCTTGACTCAGCAGTTTGTTCTGGAACCCGAGACTCCTGATTTATGCAGGTGTGGCAAATGGCATGTGCAGGAGGCGATGCGTCACCGTGTGGCTTGGCCACAGCGGAAGATTGAAAACCACCTAAGTGTCCAGCGGACAGGACGCTGATTAACTAAATTGCAGAGCCTCGGGCCGAGCACCTGGGAAAAGCCACCGAGGAAGCTCCGTAAATGCCCGGACGGAACAGAGTCTGCCCGGCAGGTTCGCGGCTGCTGCTTGTGTCAGATGTAAAGTGGGATAAAAGATCTCTACATATTTGTTTGTGTTTGCGTGACATAGCGGGAAGACATAGAAGAACACAGAAGGAACTGGCGACGCCGGTGGAGTCCTGGGGACAGGGACAGGGGCAGTTTTCTGTTGGTCTTCTCATACTTCTAAAATTATGTAACATGTTATATAACATTCAACATGCATATATAATATTTAAAACTGAATTCTAAAAATCTAAAAGCAAACAAACCCCCTGTGCTCTGAAGGCCCCCACGCTGCCTTCTCCCCACCCCCTCTCTCTGTCCTCAGAGGACCGGCCACGCCTGTCCCCTTGACAATGCCCTAAGGACACTCAGGGGCACAGAGCCTCTCCTCAGCTTTGGCCCTCTGACCGTCTCCATTTTTATCAGCAGCTCCCACACAGGCGGGGAGGAAAGGAAGGTAGGGACAGATAAATTTCAATTGGTCAGCAGCCAGTACAGCGCATTCCCATCTGTGTGAAAATAATAGCCGTGAGAATGAGCGTTTGTTGAGTATTTACTGTGAGCTAAGGCGCTGTACCAAGAGCCGGTCATTTAGATCTTACGGTTACCTTAGGAAGTCAGTGCTACTCTTATGGCCATTTCACAGGTGAGAAAACTGAGGCTCAGACAGGGGAAGCTCACTTGTCAAAGGTGACTTAGCAGGGACTCAAGAATATTTCCCTTTGCCCAGACCCCCCAGACCTCTCCCCAAGCTCCTGTCTCCCTGCTTCCAGGGGCTCCTAGGAGCCTGTCTTCCCCACCTCCCCCACAGCCGGGCGCCAGTCAGAGCTAGGAGGGAAGGGCAGTACAAAGTCCAGCCCTGTGCTCCCTGGCAAACATGTTTATCTGATTCCGGAGCTGGGCCGCCGGATGGCTTCCCTCCCCCCCAGGGCAGTCATCACCCTCCTGAGCAATCCTCCCTCCCACCTTCCCCCCCTCCTTCCCTCTTCTCCGGAGAGAATGAGCTCAGTCTTGCTCCCAACAGGGCCTCTCCTGGCTCACGCTAAAGATTTACTGTCACTGTCCATCTGACTCCATGTGTCTGTCTCCCTGTGTTCGTGTCTGTCTGTCTCTTCCTCCCTCCCTCCCTCCCTCCCTCTCCTGTCTCTTGTGTCTCTCTGTTCGCTCTGTGTCCCCACCCCACCCCATCCCACCCAACACACACACACAGACTCAGTCTCCAGGGACCTGACTTTTCAGGACAGTTTCCCCAACTCAGAACTAAGAGGCCAAGCCTCCAGGCATCCCCACTTGCAGGCTCATAGGCTCGAAAGTCACACCTGCCTGGGTTCCAGTCCCACCGCTGCGCCCTAGCGAGTGTGCACGGCCCACACCTCCTGTAACGCGGCGGGAAACCCACGGCCACCTCAGAGCTCCCGGGAGAACTGAATGAGTTTCAAAGAGGAGTGAAACGCTTACAGGGCCTGGCACACAGTAGGTGCTCAGTAAATGGAATGCCATCGGTACGATCATCATCAACACAGTCCTGCCCGCCCCCAGCTCCTCAGCAGGGTGAAGAGGGTCCCGGAGAGGGGAAGACCTGCCCACATCTCCCACCTCCCGCCTCCTACCCATCCTGGGGTCAATCAGATGTTCAGGGCTTTGGGCCTTCAGCTCGCTGAGCCCTGGGGGTTCAAGGTTGTGGAGCTGGGAGACCACCCTGAAGGGCCACTCGTGAAGGGGAACTGAGTTCTCAGTGGGGGCCCTTCGATCTCAGTTTGAACCTCAGCTCTGCCACTACTCTCCCGGTGGGCCTTGGGAAGTTGCTTAGCCTCCTTGTGCCTCAGTTTCCTCAACTGTGATATGGAGCTAACATTAAATATTTCACAGGAGGAGAAAACGAGTTGAATGCATTTGTTAGGCCCTGTGGCCTCTGGAGTACTGCATGGAAGTGAGCTATGGTGAAGCTGAACAGCCAGAACGACTGGGGAGGGTAAGAAGGACATAAACTTATCAGGGACAGGCGTGCATCCCCGAGGGTGCTGCGCAGAGTGTGGGGTCGGAAGGACCGGGGTCCAAGTCCTGGACTGACTGCTTTGCAAGAATTAGCTTGGGCAAGTCACTTTGCCTCTCTGAGCCTTCATTTGCTCATCCGTAAAACGGGACCACTCATAATAGCCGCGTTCACTGTACTGACTCCATGTGCACATACATGTTACCATGCTGCTTAGCCCTGCTATTATCACCCCCTCCTTGCAGGGGAAACAGGGGCTCAGAAAAGTGAAGTCACCTGCCCGTGCTAGAGCTGGGGGGCTGGGAGTTGAACCAAGGCAGGCTGGCTTGTCAGGGATGTCAGATTGTCCCACCTTGGCCACTGTCTTCCTGGGCCTGTGCTCTGGTACTGCCCAATGGAGGGGATCAGAGACCTTCAAGGTTGAGGTTTGAGTTGCTCAGGGACCGGGAGGACCTCAGAGGACACCCAGGAAGGAGCGCCAGGTATAGGTTCCTCCTTTGGCCATAGCAGCAGGTGTCCCCAGGACCTCAGAGAACCCTCGTCACTCATTCATTCATGCTGTTTGTCAGTCACTGGGATGCATAGTAAGGGTAAGAGTGGTGACCTAGACCACAGGGACCCTGTCCTTGAAGAGCTTCTATTTTCATGGCGGGAGATGAAAAACAAAGTAATCATAAGGGACAGGTAAAGGAGAAAGGAAAAGAAGGTAGTTGAAGAGAGTGGCTGGGGTGGAGCCTACTTTTAGAGGCAGTCAGGGAGGGCCTCCCTGAGGAGGTGATATTTGAGCAAAAAGAGGAGAAGGAATCAGCCATGGGAAGACCTGGAAAGAGGATTCCAGGCAGAAGGAACAGCGTGTGCAAAGGCCCTGAGGTGGGAATCAGCAAAGTGAGTGTAACTGGAGGAAAGCGAGGGCAGTTCCTCAGGAAGATGTCAGGAAACTGGGGCAGCGAGTCTGAATTTTATTCATTGCCCAGGTAGGGCAGAGAGAGACTTGCCCAAGGTCACACAGTGAACTAAGGGTGGAGATCTGCTGTGGCCTCAAGCACGGGGCACCTGGTGAGACCTGGGACCCAGGACCCGCCCTGCCTCTTCCCATTTGCTGTCTTCTCCAGAGCAGTGGCTCCCACTGCAAGTCCTGCTTCAGCACCATCCTTTCCAGCTTCAAACTCCCCCACCGCCCAGGCCTTCATCTGGGGTCCCCCACCCCTCTCCTTCCTGTGCCCAGAGACCACAGGCCTCACTTCTCCCCTCAGGGCGGGTTCAGATCCCTTTTGTTACCTGAACAATAAGTAACCCAGGTAGTTAGTTATAAACTCCGCAGGAACAAGGAGCTGGTTGATAATTTATAGCAACATCTCAAATTTAAATGGAAAGTAAATAGCATGCTGTTAGCATTAAAGAAAACCCAATCGGGGCGGGCGGGGAGCACTCCAGCCTCCTCTCAGCTTGGGGCACTGCACTCTCTCCCCAGCCCCTTCTCCAAGCTGGGTGTGAGCCCCTCTTTCCTCCCTCTCCTCAGCTCAACTCTGCTTCTCCAGGCCTCTCTCCATCTCCCCTGAAGCCTTCTCTCTTCCTCCATGTCTTCCCCTCTCTCCCTCAGCTTCCAGACCTCTGCTGGTCCCCAGGGAGCACTTTGACCTCTGCTCCCCCCTCAAGTGCTGTGGATCAAGCCTCCCCCACCCACCATCCCACCAAAGGGGCTGCTGAGCAAGAGGCCCCACCCAGCCAGGTAAGAAAGGCCCTTGGCACCCCCGGTCTCCCACTTCCACCTGAAAGCCCCCATTCCTGTCTGGGGTCCTGAGCAGGTGTGGCCCAGCCCCAGTCCTAGTCGCCCTCACCCTGGGTCTGCCGGGCCTGCCTCTTTGCCCCTCCCCTGCAGCCCAGCGGGGCCCTTTGCCCTCCACTTCCTGCCAAGTCAGGGGGCCTATCTGCTCCCCTGCCCCCTGCCTAGGCCCTCAGGAGGCCTGGCAGACCCTGAGGATTCCCCAGGCGGGGAATCCATCCCTCCCCCACCCAAGCTGGGATCAGGACCTTGGACAGAAAAGGGATGGTCCCCTGGGGAGTGTCTCTGGGACTCTTTCTTAGAGCCCCTACTCACCCCTAGCTGGCCCCTGGCCCCCAGTCCTGGTGATTAAGAGCACTAAACAGAGTGGGTGTGAAGTCCCAGCTGGGTGGCCTTAATCAAGCTACTTTCCTTCTCTGGGCCTGTTTCCTCATCTGTGAAGCAGACTTACCCTTAGCTTTCTCCTAGGATTCATCTCAACATTATCAAATTTTTACGTGTGAACCTCAGCCTAGTGCCCAGCTCTTAGGATGGAGGTTAAAGAGGCTTTGGGAACTGGCAGTCCTTGCAGCCCCTAGCCCCCCTTTCCCCACTCCCACCCCTGCACTCCCCATCCCCCACCCCCAGCCGGGTGGGAGGTTCATTGGCCCAGGCCTCCCCAGGCCACCATCCCTACAAGTTAATGATCACAGGCCTTATCAGGGCCTTTTGCCGTTTATAAATTTATAAAACAAAAGAGAAATAATAAAGCCTGTGGGTAATTAGTAACCAGGTTAGCTCTGCTGAGGAGAGGGGAGGCATCGGCTCAGACCCACTCAGTTCTCTGGGAGATGGGGAGCCAGCCAGTGGATGGGGGTACACAGCAGGGAGGCCTCTAATGGCGCCTGCTGGTGAGGTGGGGACCTGAGGCTGTGCTGGAAAGGAGAGAAACCCCTGCCTTAAGGCTTCACCTCCCTCAGGTAAGAAAGATCTTGCTAAATGCTTGAGTCCCCAGGCAACCAGGGGAGCCCCCAGAACCCCAGTTTGCCCTCCCCCCTCCCCAGCGGTGCTAACTGGCCCTGGAGCTTGAAATCTGAATGCTTACCAGGGAAGTGAGAGTTCGGGGCTAAAGCTTCCCACCACCTTCTGCTTCTCCAGGCACTTGATTTGTAAAGTCTCCTGCTTTTTCCCCCTCTCGGGGCTCCCCTATGGCCACTTCCCCAGCACTGGGCTGAAAACCTTGGCTCATGGGGACAAGGGACTCTGCAGAGGACCTGAGCTCATGGGCCCTGTCCCCCTTCCCGACAACTAGACTAAAGGCCTCAGCTCATGGCGCTCTGGACTCGGCGGGCTGGTGGGGAGCTGAGGGTGGGCTTCTCTGGGCTCCGTGGAGCTGGGGACAGGGAGGGGGTTCTTACTGCAGCAGGCTCTCCACCACGGCTTTCTGATGGGCCGCCTCCTCGGGGCTGAGGTTCTCCAGCTCTTTGAGGATGGGCGGCGTGAAGTCTTCCCCATCGTCGTCAGTCTCATCCTCAGAGCCTCTGGTCTCCCCCAGCCCATTGGGCAGCTCGGCCAGCTCCCCTCGACCGCTGCAGGACTCCCCCTTGTCCAGGGAGCCGTCTCCAGCCAGCAGGTAGGGCCCCGGCTCGTCCAATGCCTGGATCAGCGCCTCTTTGCTCAGGCCCGACTCGAGCAGGGCCGCCAGGAGCTCCGTCTGCAGCTGGCTCAGTTTAGCCACCATGGCTCCACTACCACTGGGCCACGCGGCCTGGGGCCACCAAGCTGGCCGCCTCCCCTACCGCGTGGGCTGTCTCCTCACCAGTCAGCTAGCAGGCAGGCACAAACCAGGCTCCTTGCACCCACCGGTCCCCCCGAACCCCACTAGCCAAGTCCTGTGGGTACCCCCAACCCCCAACCCTGGCCCCAGCGGCCGGTGAATCAGGGCCCCTGCCCGCTCTGTTTACATTGGAGCTGGGGAAATTCTCCAAGGTTCATATTTATCCGTGTGCTTAGCGAAGGGACTGAACTTTGGACTTCAGCCCTGCAAAGTGCAGGCCTCATGGCAGCGCAGAGGGACAGCGAGCTGCGGCCTTCAGTGGGAGTGGGCAGAGCGGAGGGTGGGGGAGGCGGCGCCGGGGGCCTGGGGCAGCGGGGATGGAAGGTGCTGGGAGCCACAGAGGAGGCCTCAGGCGAGCAGCATCGGGTCCCACCCCCAAGGACCTTGTTGTAGGGGGGTCAGACTGAGGCAGGGGAGCCAAAACAGCAGGTTCCCCTTGGAAACAGAAGCAGCAGGGAGTTTTAGGCAGGTGGGCCAGCTCTCCTCAAGGGCAGGGCAAGGTCACATCCATATTGGACCTACCCCCGCAGGCCTGACACCCGGCCTCCCCAGAGAAAAAGCTGTTAAGTCTACTGCGTGCCAGGGACTGTGCCAGGGTCTGTAACATGCGTCCTTGCTTCATTGTGTCCCCCTATGAGCTGTGAGGAGATACAGGAATTATCCCCATTCTACAGAGGAGGAAACTGAGGCACAAGGCTCCGAGAGGATATCCAAAGTCACACGGCTAACAAGGGACAAGACTTTTGGAGTGGGACTATGGTGAAGCCAGTCAAGCACTTGACTCAGGCGCATATTTTAGGGGGGGGGGTGCCAAAAATGTCAGCAATCAAGAAAAATAATAGTTTTATACAATGTATTTAAAAATTGAAATGAATGCAAAACAGAAAAGCATGAAAAACATGAGTACACACAACAGCTTACATGTGAGTGTTCACAGCAGCATTATTCCTAGTAGCCAAAAAGAGGAAAAGACATAAATATCCATCAATGTATAAGTGGATGAATGAGATGTGGTCCATCTGTGCCCGTGAAAAAGAAGTGCTGACACAGCACGGGTGGGCCACTGAAGACGTGATGCTAAGTGAAAGACGCCGGTTGCATATCGTGTGATTCCATTTACATGAAATGTCCAGTGCAGGCAAATCCATAGGGACAGAAAGTAGATGCGTGGTTGCCCAGGGCAGGGGTGCAGGGAACTGGGAGTAGCTGCTTAATGGGTAAGGGGTTTCCTTGGGTATGATGGAAATGTTCTAGAATCAATTGGGTGATATTACACAACTCTGAATATACTAAAAACCACTGAATTGTGTACTTTTAAAAAATATATATCTTTATTGATTTCAGAGAGAGGAAAGGAGAGGGAGAGAGAGAGAGAGAAACATCAATGATGGGAGAGTCATGGATCAGCTGCCTCCTGCAGGCCCCCGACTGGGGATCGAGCCCACAACCCGGGCATGTGCCCTGACTGGGCATCGAACCGCCATCTCCTTTATCATAGGCCGATGCTCAGCCCCTGAGCCACGCCAGCCCGACGAATTGTGTACCTTAAAGGGGTGAATTTTATGACACATAAATCATTAAAAATAGATTTTTAATTAATGCAAAAAATCTGCCATGAACAAAATCGCAAAATTTTAAGTCAAGACAGGCTTCCACTTTCACTCATTTCCCCCCAGTCCTAGCCCTGAGCAAGAACTCATCTGCACACACCCCCCCCCCACCCACCTGTTCCCTCTTCCAGTCAAAGGCCTGACCAAATTCCTGCGATGTGTTCCCTGGGGTGGCCCTAAGCCCCCAGAGCAAGGGGTGCACACAGGAGTAGGCAGGGTCTACTTATCTCGGCCCCCAGGCTGGGGCATTTCCAAGGGGTCTACTTATCTCAGGGATCTTCAGAACCTGATTCCTGCTTGACAGCGGAGGGGGGAGAAGGTGCCATTGGCCCCTGCAGCCGGGGGAGGTCAGAGAGGTCAGGGGGCTGGTGATAACAGAGCTCCTTTCCTCAAGTCAGCTCCAGTCTGCCTTCTCAGCCTGTCCAGTCATACCTGGTGCTCCAGTCCCCTCACCCTGAATTTCATCTTCCGTTTTGCACTCACTCACCTAACATGCTGGGCAACGGTGCTGCCCAATACGGTAGCCACTGAGCCCTGGAAATGTGGCTAATGCCACTGGTTGAAATGATAGTAGTTTGGCTATATGAGGTGCAATTTTTAATTTTAAAAACATTTTAAAATTAAAAATTAGAAAAATTCATTTCACCTGCTTCTTTTTACTTTGGAAACGGGCTACTGAAAACTTTTAAATTATATATGTGGCTCACATTACACTTCTATTGGACAGCGTGGCTGTATAATTTCCTATGCACTGTGTTACTTATGGTCTGTCTTCTGCTAGAGCATAGGCCCCCGAAGGCAGGGCTTTTGTCTGTCTTGTTCACTGCTGTATTCCCATCGCCCAGAATAGTGCCTCATGCATACATGATAGATGCTCAATAAATATTTGTTGAATGACTAACGATGTCATTGCACACAGACCACCGTTGCAGAGCTATGCGCTAAGCTTTAGTAAGGCATTAAAATTCTCACACTGGCTCTAGGAAGTAGGAACTGTTATTATTTCCATTCTGCAGAGGGGGACACAGAGGCTCAGAGGAGTTAAATGGCTTGCTCGGAGTTCCCCTGAGTCTGACTTTGAGGGATGACGCTGGCAGTTGCCCCCTGGGAAGGCGGGAACCCTTCCTTCCCTCCAAGGCCTTCTTTGCCCTCCAAGGCAAGTAGCTTTGGGGCCAGGCAGCTCACTACCGGGACAGAATTCTCCAGTCCAGGCAGGATGCTGAGTGCTGTCCCTTTGTGGTTTCGTGGGACTCGGCTTGGTATCTCCTGCCAGGAGGCTGCTTGTTGCCCGCAGCGGCCCCTCAGTGACTTTAAACCTAGAGAGCGGGAAGGGTGGGGCCTGGATCCTTTGCACAACTTTTGGACTCATTAACTCGTGCAGCCAGGTGGCTGACTGGTGAGGTGACTCTGGGACTGAAAGTGGATTTTGTTGGGTGGGGGACTAGCTGTGGGTGGGGAAAGAGCCTCCAGGGGGTCTAAGGGGAGAGCTCCCCCCAGCCCCAATACACACACAGTAGGGCCCTGTGATGAATGAAAGGGAACCTCAGGAACCTGACCCTGCTTCTCAGCAAATGGTGAGATACAACAAACAGAAAGAGCTGGTTCCAACCCCCAGCCTGCCCTTCCCCCATCACGGGACGAATTTGAATTGACTGGAAGTGGGGAGTGGCAGTTTGCCTTTTTGAGAACCACACAGGACCTAGTTGGAAGCGTTTGCATTTCACTGTCCCCACACACACCCCAGCTCCACACTGGGTGGCTTCAGGCAAGTGAGTTAGTCGTTTTTGACTCACCTATAACATAGAGGTATGGATCTCCTAGACTTGTTTAAGACAACTTTGTAAAGCTGAAAAGAGCATAATGCAGAGATCCCAAACCTTGGTTCAAGGTGACTTTCAGTGTCTCAGTAATTTTTCATGGCCCCTCCCACCACCCCAACCCACCCCCCACAAAAGACACCTAACAGTTATATTTACTAAACAGTTGGGTCACATCTGTAATATTTTAAACAAAAATAAAATTTTAAAAAATAGTAAATAAATAAATAAATAATAATAAAAATATATATATAAATAAATAGTTGGGTCAAAACAACTAATAAGCGTGTATGTCCTAACAACCTAGCAGCTGCTTGAAAAATGCACAGAGATTGAAAGAAAAAATATTTTCGTTCCTTTTTAAAAATTGATTAGAGAGAAAGAGAGAAACATTGATTTGTTGTTCCCCAACCTTGGTGTATCAGGACGGTGCTCTTAACCAACTGAGCTACTCAGCCAGGGAGTTCCTTCTTAAATAATCATAAATACTAATGGGGTGAGTAGGCTCTAGACAGCTGCTCAGATCTTGGAATTAGATTGGACGTCGCCACCTTCCTTGACTGTTCCGCACTCATCTTTGCTGATACTTGCTTTTTATCAGAACAACTGCCATAAACCCAGTTTCACGAAGTTGTGACATCAGCTAAGCTACATCTGACATTCAAACGTGAATTGCCTTGAGCTGGTAGTTTCCAAGGTGGTGGCCGACAGGGGTCGCTGTGTTCCTTTCAGAAATCCTCCCTGCGCGGAGTTTGGGAACCGCAGAGCAGATCGCTTTGGACACTGTGGCTCTGAGCTTTAGCACCATCTCTCTCACTGGGCGAACTCCGGCCAAGGCCTAGGGCTTCTCCCGGGCCCCAGGAGGCAGCACCGGAGGGGTGCTGTCCGCCAGTCTCAGCGCTCCTGGAGTTCATTTACCCCGGCCCCAACCTCAGGGCTCACCCCTCTTCTCCCCCCCAGCCCCACCACCCTCCCCTTTCTCATGATTTCCTGCACGGGTCTTGTGAATCCAATTCGATTTTAAACTTGGACCTTCATTTTCCCCGCCTTGCCCCTGCCCAGCTCTGACCTGGGCAGATAGCGACCCTCAGGGCGGAACAAAGACTCGAGGCTGTCTGTCCACGTGCTCCTAGAAGGGCAGTTCGCAGCTTCTTTTTGCATTTTGAATTGAAGATGACGTGAAGGTGGGAGAAAGCAAGGTAGGGGTTGGATTACGGGAGAATTAACAAGATCACGTGCTCTCTTGGGGGTGGTTTTCCTTTTGCAAAGGCGCGTTAACCTAGACGCAGGGGAGCAACGGACAGGGCTGGCTCAGGGTGAAGACAAACCTTTCACTAAAAAGGTGATATGCCTGGGGCGTGCCTACTCCCCATGACCTGCCCAGTTAGGATTTTATTCCCAGATCACCCTGTGAGGTTACTTTTTCTAGAACCCCTTTTGGCCACAAGGCGAAAAAACACCCGTAGGAAGAAGGGTCCAGATGGAGCCCGGGAGTGTGTCTGTCTGTCATCCCCTGGGCCGCCAGCAGAGGGAAATCTCATTCCATGCAGCGAGGGATTCCCAGCCGGCCTTTCCTAAGAGTTCCCAGTCACGGTGTATATTTTAAGAAATAAATACATAAATAAATAAACAAACAAATAACCCAGTTCCAAACTCCGCCCCTCCGTGTTCCTGAATCAGACTGTAGCAGAAATGCCAGAGAATCTCTTCTTTGAACAAACACCTCTGGCAGTTTTCTCAGGATCAAACAAGTCAAGTCACAACAATTTGGGTGTCTCACCTGGGGCTTCTGCCCTCCAGGTGTGTACAGGACAGATAACTTGGATCCAGAGACATACTAGAATGCAAAGATATGGATCCAAGTGAGCAAACAAATACATTAGCCGCACTTCACACTTTAGCCCCAGGACTAGGTGGTGGCACCGACCAGAGCTGGCCTAGTTGTGTGACTGAGCAAGTCCCATAACCACTTTGAACCTCAGTTTCCTCATCTGGAAAGTGGGGGTAATGTGGCCCTAACAGGGTGGATGTGAGAATTCAGTGAGCTAAGCTTCAGTTGTATCTGTATAGCAAGCAGGCGTTCAATTAAATGTTAATTTTCATCCTAATAGAAAGAGCTACCATTAGAACAAATTTTTAAAAATTAAAAAAAAAGAGCTACCATTTTTGAACACCTACCACGTGCCAAGCCCTCCATTCATTGTTTATGTAAAGCTCTTTACAGATGAGGAAACCGAGGCACAGAGAGGTTAAGCAACTTGCCCAAGGTCTCCCAGCAAGGAAGTGGCAGAACTGGGATTGGAACCCAGAAACCTGGCTCCAAGCCTCAGGCTGAAGTAGCCTCATGGGAACAAAACTTCAACATCTTTCAGGAATCATGAAACTTGCCTCCTGTTTGGGGGAAAAAGTAGGCCACCCGGCTGAGTGAGTCCAAAAAGTAGCTGAGGGGCAGAACCCAGGTGCAGGCTGAGATCCTTGACCCTGCTGAGTTTTCTCGGATCGACTTCCACACACCTGAATTCCTGGGACCAGGGAGTGCCGGCGCCTTGGTCTTGCAAAAGCCAGTCATTGCTGGCAGACATCCCATTGATGGGCAAATGTTAATTAGTCACCACAGCCTCAACTTAGCACATCAGCAATCCCAGAAAAACACGTTTCTGGGCTCTGCCCACTGACGACAAAACCCTTTGTGAAGACACAAAGTGACAAGAGGGACCTTAGGCTGGACCGGGGTTCTCAGGACCTGGTATTCCATTCGCATCCATCACGTTCCTGGCTGGGAGTTACTGACCATCCCAAACAAACAAAAACCGTGGACCACTGGAGGAGGCCCGAGGCTGAGGACAGGGAGGACTCAGGCTTCCCTTTGGTGCTACTTTAGTTTCACACCCTGAGCAACCTGGTCAGGGTCCTGGAGGAGAGAGCTGGCATCTCTCCTTGAATGACTCAGAAGGCTTTCATAAAGGGGCTCTTTACCAAGGTGGGAGCAGACGTAGGGAGACCCAAGGGTGGCACGTTGGGGCTGGTAAGAGTGGGGAGCTGTTGGCAGGCCTGGGTCTGGGTGAGCGAGGGGTGGGAACAGGCCCCAGTGCCTTGAAAAGGGCTGCCCTGGCCCATGTGGTTCAGCTGGCTGGGAATCATCCTGTACACCGAAAGGTCGCCAGTTCGATTCCCGGTCAGGGCACATGCCCAGGTTGCGGGGTTGGTCCCGGTTAGGGTGCGTAGGGGAGGCAACTGACCGATGTTTCTTTCTCTCTCCCTCTCCCTTCTTCTCTCTCTAAAATCAATAAAAAACATTTTTAAAAAGAAAAGGGCTGCCCTGGGAAGACAGAGCCAGGAGGCCCAAAGCCTGGGGGGGGGGGCAGTAAATACCCCCCTCCACCTCCCTCTGGTCCTGCCCTGTCTCCTGCTGGCCTCTGCATTTGCCAAACCCAGCGGGGCACAGAGCAGGGTGGAGATGCGGGGAGCCCCTCGGCAGACGACCACACCGTAGACATGGTGACCGCAATACGGTGACAGGATATGAAACGTATATTTGGCCTTCGCCCCTGGTTCCTGACACAGAGCCCCTAAACCCTTGTCAAACTGAGTGACAGGGCTTGACAGGAGCATCTCCTGTCATACTCCTTCATCTTCGTCCTGATTCTAACATGAGTTTCTAATACCTTCGGAATCCCCAGAGAGATACGGGTATCTTTCATGTGTTGAGATGACTAATGGCTGGGAGGCTGGGAGGTGGTCACCGGAAAGGCCACAGCATGCTTGGAAGGTTAGAAGTCTCAGCCCCAAGCACCCACAGCTGGAGAGAGGGGCTAGAGGCTGAGTCAATCACCAAAGGCCAATGACTTAATCAGTGGTGCCCACGTAATGAAACCGCCATGAAAATCCTAAATGAAGGGGTTGGGAGAGCTTGTGGTTTGATGTGTCAACTTAACAAATGTCCAAACCTGTAGAGAATTTTTACAAGAGTTTATTTGAGCCCTGGCCAGTGTGGCTTAGTTGGTTGGAGCGTGATCCCGTGCACCAAAAGGTGGTGGGGCACCGGCCAGAGCGCATACAAGAATCAACCAATGAATCGTGAATGAGTGGAACAACAAGTCGATTTGTCTGTCTGTCTGTCTGTCTTTCTCTCTCTAAAATCAATCAATAGCCCTGCCAGGCGTGGCTCAGCGGTTGAGCATTGACCTAGGATCCAGGAGATTGGGGTTTGATTCCCCATCAGGCCACATGCCCTAATTTTGGGTTTGATCCCCAGCAGGGGGTGTGCAGATCAACAACTCTCATCATTGATGTTTCTCTCTCTCTCTTTCCCTCTCCCTTCCTCTCTCTGAGATCAATAAAAACTTTTTAAAAAAATAGCTCTTCTTTTGGATCTCAAATAAATGCTTGTTGCCTCTCACTTTGTCTTTTTATTTTTAGGTTAACAAGTTCACTGAACAAAACGCAGTCACATGGCCACACTTAGATGCGAGAGAGGCTGGGAAATGTCTTTATTCTGAGCCACAGGATCAGGATTCTGTTACTAAGGAGAATGTACAGTATGGTAGGTATGTAACTAGCTACAGAGAACAACAGCATCCCCGTTTATTGAGCACTTGCTAGGTGCCAGACACAGTGCTAAGCAAGAGTGCCCTCTGACCCTCCTATAGCCAGGGAAACACACACACACACACACACACACACACACACACAGTGGAGCCATGTGAGCATAGCTTCTTCACTGTGAATTGCTGATGTGAGAAGCCTTTGTAATGTGACCCCAAGCAAGGAGGGGTAATGTTCCCATACTAAGGTCAAGGTGGCTGGTTCTCATAAAATTAAACCAAAATGCTGTAAGTACGAGGAATAGGAATTTCCCATGCAGAAGACAGGGCTGGGGGTGTTTTCAGAAGGAAATGAATCCTTGTGGTTCGAGACGTGTTTGATTTTGAATATACATTGAGAGAAACCCAGCCACTGGTCCAACCAACCCCATCCTCGCCACTCCTGCCCCCAGAGGAGTCAACAAATGGGAGACCAAAGTCCCTCTGTGAGTCAGCAGAAACTCGGAGAAGAAAGACTTTTGACAGTCAGCAGGCCCCGGGAACTGTGTACTTAGCAGTTTCCAAAAAGGGGCTTCAGAAGGGACTTTGACATTTTTACAGAGATGGGTGAGGGTGGCGGGAGTGGGGCAGGACAGCTGTGGGGAGGTAGGAGAGAGGAGTAGGCGGTGCAGAGGTGGGGGGAGCGCAGCGCCCAACCCATCACGCCCACCCCAGAGAAGAGAGGCCACCTGTTTCCAAAGGCCCATTGAACCGAGATTACACGGGCCCCTCCCTGGGCTTTGGTGCAAGAAGCTTGGAGGGGTGGAAGCAGAGCCAGGGGCCCTCCTCTGGGAAGTGGGAGATGCCCCAAGACTGGAGACATGGTTTGGGGGTCCTAAGGATCGGTGACTGAGGCAAAACTTGGGGAGATTGGGTCCCGGGTATGGAGTAGCCAGTCTGAACAAAGACCCCTGCACCAAAGCTTGGCATGGAGATAGTGGTCTTGCCAGCCTTTGGGGGTTCCACAGGCTTGAATAGAGGACATATCAGGGTGAATCAAAGGCCAGGAGACTCCCCCTTCAAACATTTGTGCCTGAAGGAATCCTACAACCTTTGTCCAGGACTAGATATAGGAAGCCCTGAATGCCACCCCATATGGAAGTCTTAGGTGAGGAACGATGATTTCAGAAAAATTAAGCGATGTTCCTAGCTCCTGTGGTAGAAATGTATACCACATTGCAAGGAAACTGGGGTGTAATATTAGAGGCAGGTGAGCAGGCCCCTTCTGCAATGAGTTTGCCTACCCGAGGTGAAGGGCCCAGTCTTGTACAAATTCCCTTCACTTCAGCCACAAGTTTGGGGTCAGGAAGTTCCAGATCCGAGTATAAGTCTAAAGGGGAGATCTCTGTGAGGGAAGGAGTGTTTTATTTTGTAGGGCTTTTTTTCTTTCTTTCTTTTTCTTTTTCATTTATTTGGTGTGTTTTTTTAAGGAGTGTTTTAAAGACATTTTACTCTGCATTGAAAAGGGGCTTCCTCTATGGGGTGGCGAACTCACAATACAGCGTGCAGATGATGCATTGCAGAATTGTGTGCCTGAAACTCGTATAATTTTGTTAAGCAGCATCACCCAAATAAATGCAATAAAAAGGGAAATTTTAAAAAATTAATTAAAACTAAATAATAAAGGAAAAAGAAAATGAGCTGACTCCAAAGCCACACCTAAAAGTTAAATATATAACTATTACATGATCGCGCCGTGCCGCCTCCAGGTATTTACCCATGAGAAGTGGAAACACGCCCACAGGTCAGCGGGGACCGCAGATGTTCACGGCAGCTTTATTTATAGTAGCCAAAGATTGGAAGCAAACCAGATGACCATCAGCCAGTGAATGGATCAGCCAGTGTGGTCGATCCACACAATTGCACAAAACAGAATGAATTATTCAGACACACGACTACATGAATGAGTCTCAGTTATGCCGAGGGAAAGAAACCAGGCAAAAATGAAACATGCCGTATGATGTCACCTATATAAAGGTCTAGAAGATGCAAATGAATCTACAGTAATGGAAAGCAGACTGGTGGTTACTAGGGTGTGGGGGAGGATAGCCGGAGGAAAGGATTACAAAGAGCAAAAGAAGACTTTTGGGGGCTGCAGCCATATTCATGACCTTGACTGTGGCGATGGTTTCACAGGTGTCTACTTATGTCAAAACTTATCAAATTATACACTTTAAATATGTGCTGTTTGTTGCATGTCAGTTATACCTCAACAAGGCTGTTTTGAAATAGACTCATCCCTTGGATTTTTTGAGAGAATGGGAAAAGATTTTAATTACCTCTAATTACATTTTTCTGCCAATAAGTCACCATGCAGAGACCAGGCAATCAGAAGCCCTGGTTATATTCGGCTTACATTTGTTATGTATAGAGCTTGTTGCCTGGTACAATAAATAGCAGTGATTGTGATTATTAATGAAGCGCCCCAGATGCCATCTGACTGGCACAGAACTCTATTTAGACCAGAAGTTGCGAACTCAGAGGCCTTTAGGGGCCAGGCAGGTGAAGCAAAGCAAGCGAAGAGAGGCCAGCGTGTGCAACAGGTAGTAGCGGGGACTGTAGCGAAAAGAGTTTATGTGCAGCCTAAATGCATAAAATCCTGAGCCCTAAACAACAGACATTGGGGGCAACGTCTGGGCGTGGGGGTGGGGTCCGCTGCACTATTCGATAGCAAAAAACTATCATTTTAAAAAATGCTTTTGGGCCCTGGCTGGGTAGCTCAGTTGGTTGGAGCATCATCCCGATACGCCAAGGTTGTGGGTTCGATCCCCAGTCAGGGCACATACAAGAATCAACCAGTGAGTGCATAAATAAGTGGAACAACAAATCTCTCTCTCTCTCTCTCTAAAAATCAATCAATCAATAAAAATTGTTTTAAATGCTTTTGGGGAGCATTTGAGATCTTGCTTCCCACATATGTCATTAGTTTGGCTCAAATAAACTTGTATTAAAATTCAGTAAGTAAATAAATAATGCTTTTATTTGGCCCTCCCAACAACTTCGTCTGCCCGATAGGAATATCTCCATTTTCCAGATGAGGAAACTGAGGTTCAGAGATGTCACCAAGACTCTTAGCCGAAGGCCAGTGAAGCTAAGATGGCAACTTGCTGCTCCTCACCCCCAGCCTGAGCTTTTCCCCAACACAGCTACAGCTCTGATTGTATTAGCTTTGTTTACACCCATGGAGGAAACTCAACTTTCTTCCGGCAGCCGTGACTTCCAGGCCCCAGCCATGTTTTAGATGGAGAAAGAGCCCAAGGAGCCCTCCGGTGGACATGCCAGCAAAGAGTTAGAGACACACAACCTGCCTGTTAGAACTCCATGCTTTTGTTTTTATAAGTTCCGCTTTTAAGGGGTTCATCTGTGTCTGAATATCCTGGGTTAATAACGCAGGTAAATTTACCTTAAGAAAACCAGTATGTAAGAACTTAGGCTTGCAAGGTAGATTTGTTTATCCATTCCACAAATACTTCTATCTGGTATGTGACAATCTTAACAGTCAATAGCGCATGCCAGGCACCGCTTAAAGTGCTTTATGGGCATTAACAAGAAGTCCTGAAGAAACAATTTAGGTGAGTTCTGTTATGTCTTTAATCCATTCCGGCTGCCATAGCAAATACTGTAGACGGAGTGGCTTAAACAACAGAAATTTTACTTCTCATAGTTCTGGAGGCTGGAAGTCCAAGGTCAAGGTACCAGCAAGGTAGGTTCATTCTGAGGCCTCTATTTTTGGCTTGTAAGTAGCTGTCGTCTCACTGTGGGCTCATATGACCTCCCTCTGCTCTGGGGGAGCGAAGGGGGAGGGGACGGGAGGGGAGGGGACGGAAGGGGAGGGAAAGGGGGGGAGGGAAAGCTCTCTGGTGTCTTTTCTTGTAAGGACACCACTCCTACTGGATTAGAGCCCCACCTTCATAACCTCATTTAACCTTAATTACTTCCATAAAGGCCCTGTCTCCAAATACCATACATTAGGGTGTCAACATGTGAACGTGGGGCGCCGGGGGGGGGGCACAGGCATTCAGTCCATAGCAGTTGTTCCCATTTTACTGCCCTGGGCACAGTGGTGATCAAAATAGACACTACCCCAGCCCTCCTGAGTTTACAATCTGGTGGGAGACATTGATGCTAAATTACAAAACTTGATCACCAATTTGGATGAACAGCAGGGAGAGTCACGCGAACGTAGAGCTGTGGAACCCAGTCTGGACTGGGGAGCCAGAGCCAGAGATCCTAAGGACGCCCTGGCCGAGCGGAGGGGTGCGGAGGGGAAGGCAGTGTGGGACACCTGGAGGCAGGCAGGAGCAAGGGGGATTCTGGAAACCGAAGTGTGGGCCTTGTACCGAATGCCAGGAGGGGGTGGTGAGAGAGGTGGCCCAATAGACAAGCTGGGGACATACCCTGCAGGGTTGGGAAGTTTAGACTTGGCCCATAAGGCAGTGGGGAGCCACTGAAGGCTTTAAGTGGGAGAGAAGCATGGTCAGACTTATGTCTTTTTGGAGGGTTATCTGAGTGAGATGAGGGTGGAGAGGTGGAAGGAATGATCTCTTCTCCAAGGCTCCTTCCAATGGACACCCTGCCTTCTAATCTATGCACCCGATTCCCCCGCTGAGCATAAGCATCTTTGTTCAATTTACACAAAACTTTTCAGGAGGGCATCCACTTTTTTTTAGGCAGAGAGGGGCAGGGATTGGCCCTGTATGAGTCCCTGCTTCCCTCAAACATATTATTGGGAGAAGAGCAGTCAGTAACAGCCGTGGAGCCCAAATCAAGGAGCTGCCGGCTCCCCGTCTGAACTTCCCAGAGCATGGGGAGCCTGTGCAGCGCTGGGACTCAGAGAGTCTCAAGTTCTGAAGCCTCCACTTAAAGGCTTATTGGCTGTGCGTCCTTCTGCAAGTAGCTTGCCCTCTGGGCCTCTGGATGGACTGGGGGAGGCGAGTCTGTGTGGCTCTGAGCTGCCATCTCAGCATTTTTCGGGCAATGTAACCTGAGTGCATCATGACAAGTCCACATGCCGTAGCGTGCAGCCTCCGCGTGGCTTCAGAGGCCGAGGTGAAAACCTGACCCGCCCGGCCAACCCCAGCTCTTAAACAGCACAGCCCTGCGTTAGCATAGCGTCCCCCCCATGACCTCACCTCAGTTCTACTGCTTTCTTTTTTTAAAATACATTTTTATTGATTTTAGAGAGAGGAAGGGAGAGGGAGAGAGAGAGAGAAAAACATCAATGATGAGAGAGTCATTGATCGGCTGCCTCCTGCATGCCCCCTGCTGGGGATCGAGCCCACAACCCAGGCATGTGCCCTGACTGGGAATCGAACTGCAATCGCCTGGATCCTAGGTCGATGCTCAGTCACTGAGCCACACCGGCTGGGTAGCTCTACTGCTTCTTGAGCCCAACTTTGTTCCTAGTTTACTTCCAGGATTATTCCAGCCTCATGTCTTTGCTAAGTTCAAATCTTGCTTCTGCCACGTTCTAGCTGTGACCCTGGGCATGTGACATGCTCTCTGAGCCTCAGTTTCCTCACCTGTATAATGAGGATTTGTGAGGATTCAATGAGATCTTACGGCACATAAAGTGCTCATCCTAGGACTTGGCACAGAGCAACCCCCAATAATTGTTAGGTATGTTTTATTGTTTTGTTTTAAAAGTCACTTTTTTTGCCCTGGTCTGTGTAGGTTAGTTGGTTGGGCATTGTCCTGAACACCAAAAGGTTGCAGGTTTGATTCCCAGTCAGGGCACGTACCAGGGTTGGGGCCTCCATCCCCAGTAGGGGACATGCAGGAGCCAGCTGATCCATGTTTCGCTCTCACATTGATGTTTATCTCTCCCTGTCCCTTCCTCTCTCTCTAAAAGAATCAATAAAAATATTAAAATTCATTTTTATGTAACATTTGATACGTACCATATGACATATTAATTCCAAAATCATTTGTTAAGGACCTACTGGCTACAGGCCCTGCTGTAGATGCTCCAGTTACCCAGTCTCCACTCATTCCTGTTGTGTTACACTTGGACAGCTTTAATCACTGAAATCATCTCTTTGGGTCCAGGACTCACTGGAGTTTGCACCCCTTGTTTAGATGAGTAGAAAGTTGTAGTTCCTGCCTGTTTTCCTGGTGCATGTGTCTTTTAAGGCCACAACTGGGGATAGAATGTGGCAGGAGGAGATGAGCACAGAATTTGGAGTCATTTCCTAGCTGTATAACCCCGGGAAAGTCCCTTAACTGCTCTGACCCTCAGTCTCCTGAACTCTGAGTTTGCAGCACTCACAAGAGTGTATGAGGTGGGCAAAGCATGGCATAGAGTAGGTGTTCACTAGGTTTACTAAAGATTTAGGTGATTCTGGGATCTTAAATTTGGAAGGGCCTAGCAGGATGCCTGGCTCATGGCAGGCTCTTAGAGAATGTGCTTTCTCGTTCCCCAGCTTGTTGATTGCTGGACAGACTTCCTGGGGAAGGATGTTTTGGCTGAGCCAGAGCTGAGCAATCAGGCCACGGTGCCCTCCGTGGGCTAGAAATAGAAAGGTCCCCAAATACCCACGAAGCATCAGGTATGAGGGGGTGGGGGTGACGCCTCATGAAATGTGTCCAGCTGCAGCCTCTGATTTGCATGGGACCCGTGGGCTTCTTGGGAAAGACCTGCCGCCCTGTCCAAAGTGTCTGAACTTGGGATTCGAACAGGTTCAAACCAGCCCAAGCAAGCTTGGCGGGGGCAGCAGAAGCTGGTTGAAGGGAGAAAAGAGGCCTTGGAGAAAATCACAGAAGGAAGACACCTGACAGAGGGGGTGTCAGGTGATGTGACAGAGTGGCTGAGGTGACCAGGGCAGACTTGGTCATTCGTGTCACAGGGGCAGAGGGGCCCCAGCTGTTTTCTTAGGCACCACTCCCAGGCCTTGCCTTGTTGGGGTCCCCGGTCCCACCTGAGAGGTCAGGCCCACCGAATGGCTGGCCTAGGAGGACAGGTCAGCTTCGCAGCCCCCTCAGTGAGGCAACCCCAGCGGTCCCACCTTGGAATGGGGCTGAGTGCGTGGGTCTGTGATGTGCTCTTACCTGCCCGGTAGGGCCAGGCTCCGGGCTGGGAGCGTCCCCTGTGACTCATTCATTGCAGGCTGCACTGGGGAGCCACCTGGCACCCCCCCCTACACACACACACACACTGCCCCTACGCTAGGCCTCCAGAGACGCTCACAGGGATCAGGGCCTGTGATGATGGGACAGCGGCCATACCCCTCAAACCTGCACACCCCACGGTGGCCGTGGTGAAATTTAATGTTCCTTTGGCTTCTTCCTGTGAGGAGGGGGTGTGGCCCTTGAGGACCTGCTGTCAGCAGTTCTCTGGGGAGTGGCCTGGGACTGTCTTGCAGCATTTGAAACACTTGCTTTAAGAGGCAGCCAGCTGGCAGTGGCTGCCACCAGTCACCAGCCTCTGCTCCCTCTTCCTCAGAAGCGCCCCTGCAAAGTCCACTGGAGTCCTTCCTTTGTACCCCCAGCTCGGTCACTCAAGCCCAGCCCCCCCTTCCGCTTCCCGGGGCTTCGAGTTTCCCTGGGCTCGCCTGGCCCCACTGTCCACTTATTGCCCATCTGCCCTCTGCCCACCTCTTTCCCTTCCCTGAGTTTCAATTTCCTCTTCCATAAAATCGGAATAAAGACTCTAGCCTCATAGGGGTATCAGATTTTTAAATCCAGAAGGGGTCTGAGTTAAGAAATAGAAAGCACTTTGAATAGTGCCTGGCATGTAATAAGCACTCAATAAATGGTAGCTATTTTACTATTATCATGATTAAATATTTACCGAGTGTCTTTTGTGCTAGTCATTGGGGATTCCGCGGTGAGGACAACAGACAGCATTACAGTGGAGGAGGTAAGTTAAGCAGTGGGCAGCACCTGGCACACAGAGGGTCCCCAGGAAATAGGGGGTCCTCCTCCATTCCTTCCCAGGAGCATGTCCCAGCTCTGAGAGCCCCTCTGGTCCTCAGTGTTCACCGAAACCCAGAGATCTGAGATCTGACACAGGGTGGAGGCTGAGTGATACTCTGGCTGGCAGAAGAGCCCAGAAGTGTCTACTCGAGGTGTGCCTTCTGCCCCGAGGAAAGGTTCCTGGGGAGCAGCCCTGGAGAGAAATCCTCCAGACAGGGGGCCAAGCTTCCCCCAAGCTGCTCACCAGGGTCTAGAAATGGGTTGATAGGAGCTTGCCTTTCTTGGGTGCTCTCGGTCAGGCCTGGCTTTCCCTTCGGATACTCTGACTCAGGCCTGACTCTCAGAAACATTAGTTTTAACAATCTGAGTCTAGTCTTGTGATTTTCACACCCCATTCTGGTTATTTCAAAGTTGCCACTCAGGGCTTTGCTCGAAGTGTGGCCTATAAAGTCTAACTCATGGGCAAGAAGTGGCACAACCTGACGCTGAGGGCATTTTAGTCACTCTTAAGAAGTTCTTCCAGGCACTGAGCTCAACTGAAAATGCTTCCTGGCCCGGCCCAGGTGGCTCGGTCGCTTGAGAGTTGTCCCGTGCACCGTGCACCGAAAGGTCAGTGCACATGCCCGAGGTTAGGGGTTTCACAGAAAGCAACCGATCGATGTTTCTCTCTCTCTCTCTCCTCCCCTTCTTCTTTTAAGCATGTCCCTAGGTGAAGATTTAAAAAAAATAAATGCTTCCTGCTCTAGGACAGAGGGACTCAGGCGGGGATGGGTTGGTTGCCAGGATAGAGGTTGCACTAACTTTTGAGAGAGGGGCATTTTGAAATACCTTAGACGACATGGTATAGTTTAACTTTACAGGCTAGCTAGATTTATTTATGTATTTATTTATTTTCCCATTACCATTCCCCCCCCCATATCCTCCTTCGCCTCCACCCACGCTCTCCTCCCCAATCACCACACTGTTATCTGTGTCGGTGAGTTTTCTCTCTTTTTTTTCTTTCTCAATCCCTCTACCTGCAGCTCCTCTCCCCTCCCGCAGCCGTCAGCCTGCTCTCTACCTATGAGTCTGTCTCTATTTTGCATTAGTTCTGTTTGTTCGTTAGATTCCACAGGAGTGGAAGATTTAGACAGGAGATACAGGAGAGTCGGTGACCACAGAAATGCTGAGACAGGGTGTGTTCACGAGGATAGCTACTATCTGCTGAGGGCTTACCAGGTGTTACCTCATGTTATCTTGACAACACCCCTGTGAGGTCGATGTGCTTGCTGGTTATATCCATCTGCGAAAGGGCAAAGCAGGAGGCTCAGAGAGGCGGGGCCACCTGCCCAAGGCCACACAGCTAACCAGTCACAGAGCCAAGACGTGCTAAGAGGAGTGACTCCAGAGCCCACAGTCTTACCCTCAGCACTGATATTGCTTCCTAGGTGAAGCGTGATGGAAAAGCGAGAATCCTCAGCTCCACATGATAGAGGGATACTGGTGGTTTTCAATCCTGACTGGGCATTAGAATCATCAGGAAACTGTATGAAATGTAGATTCCTGGTCCCTGACACTAGAAATACTAATCCAGAAACTATTTTTTCATAGTTTCTCAAATGACTCTGATGCTGTGGGTTGAAAATTACTGCCCTAGCTGAATAAGCTTTTGAGGGATCTCACCTTTTCCTGTCCTTGAGTATTTTCCAGTGGGCTCTAGGCTGCAGTCCAAACCACCCTGAAGATGTTTAGGAATGGCTGGTTGTCAAATAGAGCAAGGATAGGATTATGTCATCCGGCTGGTTTCAAGTCCTGGCTCAGCCATGAATCAGGTGTGTGACCTTGGGCAAGTGGCTTCACTTCTCAAAGCCTCAGTTTCCTCTGCTTAAAACGGGGGCTAACGATGGTGACTTTAAGGGGGTGCTCTGAGGAATAATAGGGTTAAAGGATGTAAGAGGAAGTAATAGCAGAGCAGTTTGGGGAGAATAACACTCCCTCAGATTAGAATTATAAAATCTAGCCTGGCCTGTGTGGTTCAGTGGTTGAGTGTCCACCCATGAATCAGGAGGTCAAGGTTCGATTCCATGTCAGGGCACATGCCCGGGTTGCGGGGTCAGTCCCCAGTAGGGGGGTGCAGGAGGCAGCTGATCAATGACTCTCATCATTGATGTTTCTCTCTCTCTCTCCCTCTCCCTTCCTCTCTGAAATCAATAAAAACATATATTTTTTTAAAAGAATTATAAAATCTGAACAAAATATATACCAAAAAACCCCAGCAAAACAACAATTATTGATGACACTGGAGAACATCTAATGGCCAGCAGAACTGTGAGGGAAATCAGCACTTGAAAGACAGGAGCTGCTAAAGTGATAGAGCTAACCCTCATCTGTAAATTTTGAATTTATATAGTTTCTCCCATGTAGAAACCATTTTTTTCCCTACAAATAGTTTTTCTGTGTGTGTGTCGGGGTATAAAGGAACTCAAAATGTCTTATCATGATTTTGCTTCAGCAACTTTGGAACAAATTAAAAGTCCTAAACTCTGGTGGGGGAAAAAAAGAAAGACCGGAGTTGCACTAGATGAGATTAGCATTTTTGTCTTTTTGCCTGAGGCACTCTCTAATCTGTGTGTGAGGTGGGGTGTGCAGAAAATGCTGGTTTTACTGGTCAAGAGTTCAGAATTCCAAGCAAACTTCTGGAATTTTAAGGTGATCCCAGAAAGAAATTAGCTGTAGAGGATATGAGTTCCAAATTTTGTATATAAACTATGTCCAAATCCTTGGCTCTCCACTGAATTACATATATGCACCGGAGGCTCCAGGGGTCCCAGTGAAATCAGCAGCTGGAAATTCAAAGACCTGAGTGAAAAATTCCAGGGGCTGCTCTTTATAAGAGAAATAAAGTTTAGAGTTTGAGTCCAGCCAAGTTAATTGCCTACTAGAACAAGATTAATACTCTTGAGAGGAACATAATGGAATTCAAGGTCACTCCAGGGTATCATTGATAAAGTCTAGCACACACACAAAAAACGAGTGTTAGACACGAAGAAACAGATAACTGACTCATACTCAAAACTCATTCTCAAAGAAGTGATGATGACTGAGATGTTGGAATTAGCATCAAGGGTTTTAAAGCAACTCAATAAATATTTTCAAGGCCTTAAAGGAAAATATAGTCAAAATGAAGGAGCAGGATCAATTTCTCAGCAGAGAAATTGAAACTATAAAAACACACACACACAAATGGAAATTAAAGAACTAAAAATACAATAACTGAAATGTGAAATAAACTTGATATGTTCAATAGAACAAAGATGACAAAGGAAAAGCCAGTGAATTTGAAGACAGATCAATAGAAATTACTCATTCTGAAGACCAGAGAGAAAAAAAATAACTGAAAAAATTAGGCAGAACCTCATAGACCTGTTGGGACGACATTCATAGATCTACATATCATACGTAATTCAAAGTTTAGTAAAAGAAAGGAGGGAGCATGGGGCATAAAAATATTTGAAGAAATATTTGCTGATTTGTCAAATTTAGTGAAAGCTAAATTTACAGACTCGCAAAGTTCAGTGAAGCCCAAGCAGGATAAATGCAAAGAAAACCACACCTAGTACAGCTTAGTCAGACTGCTGAAATCCAAAGATAAAGAGAATAGTCAGTGATAAAAAGAAAAGAAACAAGCTCTCGCCCTAACTGGTTTGTTCAGTGGTTAGAGCATCGGCCAACGTAGCTCCTCTGCAGGCTCCATCCCCGCCCTGGCCAGGGCGCATGTGGGAGGCAGCCAATCGATGTGTCTCTCACATAGATGTCTGTCTGTCTGTCTCTCTCTCTTCCACTCTCTCTGAAAAGTAATGGGGAAAGAAACCCACGAACAACAAGAAGCTCTCAAGCCACGAAAACACATGGAGAAAATTAGAAGCATATTGTTAAGTGAAAAAAGCCAATTTGGAAAGGCTAGATACCCTATATGATTTCAACTATGCAACATTCTGGAAAAGGCAAAACTATGGAGACGGTATAAAGACCAATGGTTACCAGGGGCTGGGGGAAGGGAGGGATGAGTAGTGGAGCACAGGGGATTTTTGGGGAATTGAAACTACCCTGTATGACACTGTAATGGTGGACACATATCATTTGTCAGAGCTCACAGAACTGTCCGACAAAGTCAAATCTAATGCAAATTATGGATTTTAGTTAATAATAATGTGCTATCATTGGCTCATCAATTATAACAAACGTACCACACGAACACAAGATGTAAATAACAAGGTAAACTGTGTGCTGGGGAAGAGGAAGTATGTGGGAATTCTTTGTACTTTCCCATCAATTTTTCCGGTAAACCTAAAATTGCGCTAAAAAAATAAAGTATTTTTTTAAAAAAAACCCATGACGAAAGTCTATAAATGACCTGATGCCTAGGAAGCTCACCATATGCCCTGGCCCAGTAGCTCAGTTGGTTAGAGCATGATCATCATATGCCAAGGTTTCGGGTTCAATCCCTTGTCAGGGCACATACAAGAATCAAGCAATGAATGCATAAATAAGTGAAACAACGACTCGATTTCTCTCTCTCCTCCCCTTCCTAAAATCAATAAATAAAAATAAAAAATAAAAATCACCATATCCCTGCCTTCTCATCTGTCTTCCCATAATGTTGAAATTTCTCTGCCCTTAAAGATTTTTCTTTCTCAATGGGGAGGGAGTTATAGGGGATGGGAGAGGAAGCGGAATATGAGATGAGGGAGGTGATGATGGGAATATCAGGAGAAACCAGTTGTTCTTCTCGCTCACTCGAGCATTCACTCCACAATCTTTGAGCTTCTGCTCGGAGCTGAGTTCTGCGCTGGGCACTGAAGATGTAATTGGCAACAAGCCACAGTCCCTTCCCACGAGGCATTCACAATCCAGCGGGAGAGAATGACAAGGAAACAGGCGGTGACAGTTCATCGCGCTAAGTGTGACTATGCGGGGAAGTCCAGGGGTCCGCGGGAGTAGAGGGGAGGAGCACCTAGGCAGCCTGGACACCGTGCCTCCAAATGATGAGCCGCAATGAAAGGCAATCGGGATGCCTCCTGGGCTTGGTCTGAGGTCTGGATGCAAAAAAAGAACATGAGCCCATTGGGAAGCTGCAAGCAGTTCACCGGAGAGTGCATGCGTGTGTGTGTGTGTGTGTGTGTGTGTGTGTGTGTGTGTGTGTATGAGTGTGCGGGGGTCGGGGGAGTGGAGGACAGATGTGAGAAAAGGGCTGGAGGGACAGGTGGGGCCCTGTCAGACCTGAGCCTTTGACTCTCTCAGGAGCAGTGCTTAGGCACCGGGCCAGACGTGGCAATGCCTGCTCCCCCGAGTCTGTGCCTAAGGCAGATGACGCGACCTGGGGAGACACACCAAGTCTCTTGGACACACTTAGTGGAAGGAGAGATCCTATAATTATCTTGGTGATAATTAGAGGAACTTCCATTGCCTCTTTCAACAAACATTGCACAAGCTGTGGCCCTCTCACCTGTGGGGCTGGGGGGAGGCAAGGCCTTCATCTCCTGCCAAGCACACCTAACTCCCCAGCTGAGGCCCAGAGGTGCCATAGATACACCAGGGGACTGCTCTAGCTCGGAGCTGAGTGCTGCTGGCAGAGGAACTGAAAGCCACCCCGAGTGCCCCAGGCTGGGCAGCCTCCAGTCAAACCTCAGGCTGCAGATTTGTTTCAGCCTGGCCTTCTGGGGAACTTCAGAAGCCTGCAGAGATCCTGACCAGGCCCTGGAGGTGCCTTCTACATGTGGGCAACCTTGGCCCTAGATGCTCAAGCCACCAGTCTCTGGGCTCACACTCCGTCTTCCTGTGACCACGGACACAGGATTTCCGTGGCCTGGCCACTCTCTCAGCCCTGACAAATGCTGTTTGGCTTCTTATATGGTCTGTACTCACGTGTTTTCCCAAGTGACACTTGGAGACCCTATGGTTTAGAGTTAAATGAAAAGAAAACCTTTCTTCTCATCTCTGACCCCATACCTTCACCTAGACCCCCTCTCCTTCCTCACTTTCACCAGATTTTTTTCAGTGCAGAGTGGTTCCTTTGCCCCTGGAAAGGCCTTGACTTTCCCCAGTATCTCGACTGTTCCATCCCTCTAATACCAACTTTTCACTTGGCTTTGCCTTCTATGACTCACTGGGAACTAAAGCCCAAGTGAATTGCCCAGGGGCTCACTGTGCCTTTTTCTTCATTATCAACCTGTCTGGTCTGTTTTGTTCTTAGCTCTCCAGGGAAGGAGCTTCAGCACCTCCCAAAGCCACTTGTGCCAATGGCTTATGGCTTTTTCCATGGGGCTGAAGCCATACCCTTTGAGACACAGAATGACTGTGGGTCATGTTCAGGGGTACAGCTGGAATTCTGTGAAAGCACCTGGCAAAGTTCTAAGAGCTAAGTTAATGTCAACAATTTAGGCTCCTTGTCCTGGCCAAGTAGCTCAGTTGGTTAGAGCATTGTCCTAATATGCCAAGGTTGTGGGTTTAATCCCTCGTTAGGGCATATACAAGAATCAACCAACAAATGCATAAATAAGTGGAGCGATAAATCAATGTTTCTGTTTCTCTCTAAAATCAATTTTTTAAAAAGTGTTAGCATTAAAAAAAAACACAAGAATTTAGGCTCCTTGCCTTCCCGTTTCCCCATGCTATCCCCAGATCTAGTGGCATTTATGGCTAGGCAGGTATTTGCAGGCTGGTATCTTTCTGTGAATGGTCAGGGGAGAGTCTTTGGTGCTTTGGTAATATTTGGGGGCCCTGCCTCAACCGTCTCCGGGACAGTGATCTTATCAGCTGGCTCTTTCCCAGGACTCTCTTGTAGAGCTTCAGGAAACACGTTGAACTTGACTGGTCCTGGCACCTGGCAGTGGGGGAAGGAGGAAGGAGAGATTGCTTCTGAAGGAAAAGTGTACTTGGCTTTCTCATTAAAGGGTTTCCCTAGGGGAACAGGCAAGCGGCAGATGTATGAGCAATGGCCAGCTGATCCATTTGGAGATAGATTCAGGGTGTGGTGTTCCCCATAAGCCTGGGAAGGCCCTGGGAAACTGGAGCAGAGCTAGATCCTGGCCTGAAATTGGGCAAGCTGCAGAGGAGCTTGGGTATGCTGGTTTCAGGTGTGCGGGTTCTGCTCCATGTGGAGCCTGGGGGTCCAGGGGGGCTAGTGTGTCTATTGCCCAAGCGTTTCTGAAACCTGGAGCCGCACTGATCATTTTCATTTATTGTCTTCCTAGAATACCTTTTCTCCTGGTAAGCCTTGGCCTCATTCATTCCTGGAGAGGCATTCCTCAATGCCCTGGGGTGCAATTCATCCCTCCCTGCTCTCTCCCCCTAAGCCCCAGATTCACTCTGTTGGTCTCTGGTCTAGCTCTATTATGTTTACTTCTGTGCCTACCTCCAGTACTCCAGATGGGTGGTTTCCCTGAGCCTTTTCCTCTTGCAAGGCCAGCTCCTTTTCATCCTTCAGGTGTCAGCTCACATGTCACCTCCTGGGCAAGAGGCCTTTCTTGACCACCCCATCAAAAGTAGCCCTCACCCCTACACACTCTCTGTCCCATTACCCTGTGTTATCATCTTCATAAAATTTAGCAGCGTCTGAAACTATCTTCACTTGTTTTATTTGTCGGCTTAGACTGTCTATGTCTCTTCCTCCAGAATGTAAGCCCTCAGAAGGCAGAGATCCAGCAGAATGAGTTGATAGTTGGCACCCAATAAATATCCGCTGATTGATTAAGCGAAGGCAAGTGTGTGCATTCAACTTGGCCCCTAGAGGACTTGGCATAGAGCCTGGGCGCAATAAAGGTTTGTTGCATAGAATATTTGCTAAACGCATGAATGGAACCAAGAACAAACGAACAAGAGATGCAGCGTTTTGCCTGAGGACTGACAAGTTGACTGACAGTTGGGAACCCTTGGCCGGCAGGCTGTTGATTAACTTCTGACAGCTGATTGACAGCCAACGGACGCGCTTTGCGGCTCCTGATTGGCTGGCTGCGGCAGCCCCTCGGCAAGGGAAAGGGGATGGGGGAAACGAGGCGACCGCTCCGCCCGGAGAGGGGGCGGCACCAGGCGGGGGGAGGCGGGGAGGAGGGGGACTGCCCAATCTCAGGAGCCTGGCGAGCAACAGTCGCCTCGAACCGACGTCTCCGCGCATGGGCCCGGCGCGAGGGCGGGGCGCGCGCGTCACGTGAGCGTGTTTTGGGCACGTGACACGCGCGGGGCCAGGCCTCGCCCCCGCCCCCTCCTCTCCGCCTCTCCGCGGGTGTGAGCCGAGCGGCCTCGCCTCACCGCCTAGCGCCCCCCTCAGCCGCTGCCGCCGCCGTCACCTCCGCCCGCCTGCCATGTCCCCTGGCCGCCGCCGCCGCCGCCCGAGCACGGCGCTCCTGCGGCCCAGCGCGCAGTGAGCGCGGGGCCCACTTGCCGTCTGCGCGTCCCGGGGCCCCCTTGTTCTTAGCGCCGCCGCCGCCGCCGCCGCCATGTTGGGTTTAGAGCCGCAGCGGAGCCGCCGCCGCCGCCGCCGGTGAGGGAGGCCGAGAGCAGAGCCCGCCCCGCCCCGGGGTCCAGGGAGCGGGGCCGCCTCGGAGCGCGGCCTCTCCTGCCAGCCTCCTTCCCCGCCCGCCCGCCGTGCGAGCGAGGGAGCGAGCGCCGGGCCGCGGCCGCGCCTTCCGCTCGCGGCCCGAGCGAGCCCGTCGCCCGTCCGTTCCCCCGCCGCCGGGCCCGGCCAGAGCCTGCAGCGGAGCGGAGCCCCTGCGAGTCAGCGCCATGGCGGAGCAGACCTACTCGTGGTGAGTGCGGGGTCGCGGAAGGCCGGGGCGCGGCGAGGGTGGGGGTCGGGGCGCCGGCGCGGCGGGCCCGGGGGGAAGAGGAGGAGGAACAGGTGCGTGTTGGGAGGGGGGGCGCGTGTTGGGGTGCACGCCCCCCTCGTTCCCACCAGAGGGGGTGGGTGGTGCTCGGGGCAGGCGGAGCAGCCGGGGACCCGGCGTCCGAGAGAGGGGATGGAGGCGGCGGCGGGGGCCGCGGCGGATGTCATCTGGTCTTGGGCGGAGCAGCTGATAGAGGAGGGGAGCTTGACCCCAGGGGTGGGACGCCCACGGGTGGGAAGTTGAATCCCACGGGCACCTGGAACTGACTTGAGGGGATGGCTCCTGGGCAGGAGGAATGGGAAGGGTGGAGCGAGGCGGATAGGAGCTAAGGTGGGCCACTGGGCTGAGCGAGGACAGGTGACAAGAGGCTCAACTTGGAAGTTGTGAACGGGGAGCCGCCGCCTCACCTGGGGCTGCTGCTGCTTAGCAGTGGAATGGGGAGTGAAGGGAGGGTCGGTGGGTTGGGCGGAGGCCCAGGTGTGAGGGAAGGAAGCCCGCGGAAGGAGAGCCTCTTGGGAACCAGGGAGAGGAGTCTCTGGTGAAGAGGTCGGAGGGGGGGAGCCACTTTGGCTAACCAACTTGTGGAAAGAAGTCGGCGACATTGGGGCATGGGCAGAATCTTTGTAAGGGCTGTTCTTTAGAATTCAAAGTGGCGTGGCACCCTGGAGATGGAGAATCTGCAAGTTACGTCTATTTTTAGGGGACTTTTAAAGTTATTAAGTAGCTTGTTAAGGACTGAGAAGCGTATTATGTAGCTTATGAAGTGAGAGCATACTTACCCTGAGTAGGGAGTACCAAAGTTTGGGGGAAAGGGAGATGAGAGGCCCGTCTTTAACATGCAGAGGTGGAATATTTGCAGGAGGGGTTAAAGGGGTGATTGATGATCTACTCATGAAGAGTGGAGATTGGATGATGGGGAGAAAGTAATCGCTGGAGGGTGAGGAAACAGGAAAAGGGGTGATTGTGGGTGTGGGGATGGGAGATCTGGTTGCAGTGGAGAGAGGTTGTCCGAAGGTGGTTTACTCTTTGAAGCAAATGGTTTGGGGCCGAACTGTAGGCTGTCCCTTCCTAGAGAAGAGCATAATAAAGTAAGAAAGTGCCTGGTGTTTGGAGTTGGAAGACTTGCTTTATAACTAGACAGCTACTAACTTACTTTATAACTAGACAAGACAGTAGGTTCCCCATTTCTTTTTCATTGTGGATAAAATAGGGAAATTACCTTTTTCATAGGCTGTAAGGATTATATGAGTACAAAGCACCCAGCAAACTGTAAAGTGCTGTATTTTACTACATTATAATTATCTTAGGGAAACAGCAAAGAAATGGGTCATATCTGAAAATAAATGGTTTGAGGTAGAAGGTTTTAATTGACTGGGTGATTTGTGGTGTGTGTGGGGGTTAATGATAAGATCTCCTGTCTTCACATAGGGAAAGAGGATTGGTGACTGATGGTGATAAATCAAAAAGGAACTTCAGTGATGTCTATACAATCTCAAGAAGATAACTGAGAGATTGATAAAGTAATGCTAAGAGAATAATTAAAACCTTGGTGAACAGTTGTGACAGCATTTGTATTTTTTTTTAATGTGTAAACTAATTTGATAGTTTTGAGCAACAGTGAGCAGTGTCTCTCAGTAGCAGGTGATATGGAACACAATATTATAATTCGAGCTTTTTTTATTTTGAGAGTACGTTTATTTATTAAAGCTGGGGACAGTGAAACAAAGGAAGTCCTTAGGTTAGAGAGGGACTAGGCAAGGCTGCTTTGGCCCTCTAGAAACGTTATAGGAAAGAAGTGAGCCACGCAGGGCTATGTGGACTCTGAGAAGTCAGTCAGTAACAGAAGTGGGCCGAGCGGGGGCTGCTTTTAGCTCACTGCACAGTCAGAGAAAAGGAGGCCTTGGAGATTGGTTCAGGGGGCTAGCCCGGGACAAGCTGCTACTGCCCGCTGCTCCCCCAGTTGCAAGTCTTGTGGAGACCCTTAGAGTTTAGGAGAAAGGGCAAATATATATGCCAGAGAAAAGGAGGGGTATGGGCGTGCTTCAAGGAGAGAGTGCCTACAGTTTGAGCTTTTTTATGGACAGAGTAAGAAATGAAGGTAAGATGCTCCTGTCTTGTCTTGTAATTAACTCATCTTGAACTTCTTAGCACTCTGGCATAGCTAAGAGTGGTGATGGCTGCCCTCCTGTTTTTACTGTGCTGTACAGAGGCTGTGGTTGATTGAGAGAGTAAACCCAGCAGCCAAGAAATGGGGAAAATGAGAGTGTTTTACTACGTAGGTTGGCCACACACCACCTCTGTGATGTTGGACGGCTCTCTCTAGTGATTAAGGGATTATATTGTGAAGTTCGACAGTTTACAAGAATTACCCTACTAAAATACTTTCTTCAGTTTCAGCTCCTTTTTTGTTTCACAGGCAAAGCTCCTTGAACTCATAATGCTTAGCCCCTCACATTTAGTGTGTTTTGGGATGAAAGTTCTTAAATCATCTTGAGAGGGTGGTGTATGAGGGGAGAGGATTAGGAAACCAGGAAGCTTTGTAGGTCTTTCTGTCAACTGGGTAACAGCATAGGGAACTACCATGTGGCATTTAATATAGCCAGGTCTTCAAATAATGCCCTTTCGCTCAGTGTCGTTTTGTTATAACCATGAGATGCCACAGGAACTTAGCTCTTGTTTATATCAATTAGCCTATGGTAAAATAGGTTTTGTTACATGTTGTTTAGCTTAAAGGTGCAGAATTTGTGGACAGTGTTAATTCATTTAATTCTTATAAGTCCCTGAGGTAGGTGATTTTTTTATGTTTTATGGACAAGGAGACCAAGTGATTTGCCCAAGATACTTCAGCTTTGATGCTCTATTTTGTTTGACATGAATTCTCCCATTTTATTCATTCTTATTGAAATATAAGTATGGAAAAGGTATTCCAAAATTACATGTAAACTGAGTTTTGGGTTATCTGTCATTTTGCAATATCTTTGTTACCGTTCCCTTGGTTTGTGCAAACAATCGGGAATTGATTGTTTTGTTTAAAATAGACTCTTGCACTTTATTTGTATGTAGCCTTCAGTAGAAGCAACCTGTTGAGAGTAGTGTGGCTGTATAGATTTGTCTGAGATGGAGTCAGTGAAGAACGTAGCAGCATATGAAAATAGCTGCCTTGCCCAGCTGGGTGTGGCTCAGTGGTTGAGCATTGACCTAGGATCCAGGCGATTGGGGTTTGATTCCCGATCAGGGCACATGCCCAGGTTGCGGGCTAGGCAGCCGATCAATTACTCTCTCATCATTGATGTTTCTATCTCCCCCTCTCCTTTCCTCTCTCTGAAAACAATAAAGATATATTTAAAAAAAGAAAAAAGAAAAAAAAAATAGCTGCCTTTAGGATTTTTGTATAAGACATGCAAATTATAAAACAAGATTGGCCATGAGTTGATAATTGTTGAAGCTCAGTGATGAGTACATGTAGGTTCATGGTTTTATTCTGTATACTTTTACAGATTTAATTTTTTCATTGAAAAAAGCTCCTATATATAAATTCATGCTGTTTTCTGGTTTCTTGTGGTTGCTTTCTTCCTAGTAAATTTTATCAAAATCCTGTTACCCAAGGCTCTGGCTCGCATTCCACCTAGCTGTGAAGCATTTTCTCACCACCTCAACAGAAAGCGATCTCTTTATTTTTAATTCTTGTAGTTCTGTCTGTATCACTCCTTCCTTTTCAACTGTGAGTACCTAGTCTCCTCACTGGTTTGTAAACTCCTCGAGGGTAAGGCTTTATTACACTGACCTTTGTGCTCTCATAGTGCCTGGCATATTGTCTTACCCATAACCCCTGCTTAATACATACTGAGTGGTTGAATATGATTTTAGGGTGGCTCATCCTTTGTTGAATGAATTAAACATAAGGGAAGCTGCAGATAGATTTTATAATCCATGTACTTAGAGAGCTTCTGGTAACTTAGTTTTCTGGTGTCCTCAGTACTGTAAGAACGAGGAATGCCATCCCTTGATAAAATTTTAAATAAAAGCTATTAACAGAAGAAATTAAAATAATTGGTAGTGACAGCACAATCTTTATCATTTACCCACAAGATTCTGCTCATAGTCTTTTTACTCTTAAATATTGAGGAAATGAAAGCATGTGAAAATACAAATTGAAGGTGCAGACTAGACTGATCAATTGGAGAAGACTCTCTGCTCCATGTATATCTGTGAGCAGCACTTTTAGTGTAACTTCCTGTGAGAATCAGGAGTTTGTCGCTTGATGGAGTCAGTGTAGTACTTATATATAACTGCACTTGAACCTTGCTAAACATTACTAATGGTAGGCTTAATGTTGGTTTAGGAGGAAAAACGAAGTCAGTACATGTGAACCTCCTGCAGATGAATTTTGTTACCAAAGTAGTTTAATAGTTTATTGTGTTTTCTGTGTGCTAGGGCTTTGCAAACATTGTTAAGTAAGGAAACTGAGGCTCAAAGAGTTTAAGTAACTTACCCATGGATGTAAACAGTAAAGGGGTTCAAAGCCAAGACTGTTTGATGACAAGAGTGGCATTGAATCTGTCTCCTTCCATTTCCACAATCACTACGTTACCCTCTTTCACTTGAGTTTCCTATTAACCTCCTCACTGGGTTCCCTCCATTCTCCACACAATGGCCATTCTCAGTGGCCTCCAAACCATTCCGGGTAGATCATGTCACTTTGCTTAAAACTCTTCAGTGGCCTTTGGCCATACTTAGAATAAAATCCAGACTCCTTGGTAAGGCTCTTCATGGTCTGATCTCCTGTGTGTCTGTGACAGACAGTAAACAAACTGAAAGTTACACGAGAATAAAGTTACATGAGAATAAGATTCTGTTTTAGTACTTTTTCCAGTGCCTGGGTTATAAAAACAGGTGGAGGTGATATATTGTGAAAATGGGTACTACCCTGTCAGGTATTTGCAAGTAGTGCTGAACCTGAAACTCAAAATAATTCCGATGTCTAGAACTAATGGAAGTCACTTCTACTTTCAGACTGTTGTATATCATTGCATTATGTCTGTCGTAATCACAGTGATTGTGTGATCGTTGCATTTGATGAAAGTTATTCAGAGAAAAACTTTAGTGGAAAATGTGTGTCTAGTATCATAGACTTTAGATTTGCTCATTTTTTTAAAAACATGTTTTGCCTATAGTTAAAGTGCTATGATAATGTTTTGGCGATGTGTGATTCAAACTAAAATTAGCCAGAGCTTAAGAGCATGAATTTGTATTGAAATAATTTTCCTCACTGTTTCTTACAAAGCCTTTGGGGAAAAATAGCTGTAGTGCTTGTAACCATATTGGCCTGTAATTAATCAAGTAGTACTGTGAATTAAAATGCTCAATGTTCGAGCTTTTTAAATTTTATTATTTATTTTTAAATATTCTTTTTTAAAAAAATCCTCACCTGAGGATATGTTTATTGATTTTAGAGAGGAAGGGAGAGAGGAAGAGAAAGGGGGGGGCATGGATTGGTTGGGATTGAACCCACAACCTAGATATGTGCCCTCACTGGGAATCGAACCCTTGACCTTTTGGTGTAGGGGACAATGCTCCAACTAGTCGAGCCATCCAGCCAGGGCCATGCATTTTTAAAAATATATATTTATGTGATCATTTATGTTAGAGATAACAATGCCACTGAATTGTGAGGTGGTATTTACTATATAATTGCATTTTACTTCAACATTAATAACTTACTTAGTTTTCTCCATTCTTACCTGTTTCATCAGACCATCTCATGGAAAATCAGGAAATGCCCTAAAAAGAGTATCTAACCAAATGCTGTTTTTTAGTTGGCTACATTTGGCATCTGAAACTTTATGTGATTGATATATCCCTGGCAGTAGAGCCATAAGGATAGTTTGATTTTTAAAATTCTGTAATATGTTCTTTGAAGTTAAATGGTCCCTTCTTTGGAGTAAAGGAAAAGAATTGGTTTTATTTGTTTTGTGTATAAATCCCTCACCAGAATTGAACCCGTAACTTTTTGGTGGAAGGGACATTTGCAACTTGGAGTTGTATCGTATTTTCTAATCCTCAATGAGTTAGTTTGAGGATGATTGTCATCTCTGATTGTGACCTACTCTTGTCATAGTCCCCCAGTGTTTTATTTTGTATGGGTTGTGAGGATTCAGTGGATAATGTATAGAAAATGTTTTGTGCATTGCTAAGTGCAATATAAAAGCAAGTTATTTGTTCTCTACATTGTTAGATCCAGATAGGTTCTAGATAGAGTTCCTCACTACAGCAGTGATTTTTCTTGTTTCACAATTTAACCAGCATTTAAACATGACATGTCCATTCTAGTGAGAATTCTATTAATATGTTCAAATAATGTCATATAAAGAGAAATATAAATAAGTTTGCAAATTGTCATAGAGTTATATTGTTGTTTGTGAAATGTTTTCTAAAGTAATTTCCTCTTAGTCACAGGTTTCATTGTCCATTGCTACATTTCATAAAATGAAGAAATATTGTGAACTGAATAAAGGCTATTTTTTTTTTTTTTATAAGGTACTTTAAAAGAAAAATTTTAATCTTCACTCGAGGATATTTTTTCCATTGCTTTTCAGAGAGAGTGAAAGGGAGAGAGGGAGTGGGGGGAGAACCATCAATGTGAGAGAGACACATTGATTGGTTGCCTCCCTCATGCACCCCTGCCCGGGCTGGGGATTGAGCCTGCAACCAAGGTACATGCCCTAGGCAGGAATCGAACCCAGGACCATTGGGTGATGCTCTAGCCACTGAGAAACCCCGGCTAGGGCTTTCATAAAATACTTTTGTTTTATCTTTTGAAGGCAGTTTCCCTCAAAAGTTACTTAAATGAGAAGCAGTGGTATACAAAATCCTAGTTTTTTCTTGGTTTCCTTTAGAATGCACAGGAACTTTTTCTACCCTAAGAGGCTTAAGGAGGAGCCTTTAGCAGTTTCTTATCTGTTTTCTTACTCCACACCAAGTCTGCCAGGCACACCCACTTCCCTTCATCTGAGGGCTTCAGGCTTGGACTTCACTTTTGAACTAACTAGGCATGTGTAGCAAAGTACCTGGTTATATAGACATTTTGACCTAAGTACGTTGCTTAACTTTGTATTGTAGTTTCCTTGTCTTAATTTTTGCCCAGAGTTGTCTAGTTTGACCTTTTATTTTATTTTATTTTATTTTATTTATTTTTAAAAAATATATCTTTATTGATTTCAGAGAGAGGAAGGGAGAGGGAGAGAGAGAGATAGAAACATCAATGATGAGAGTGTCACTGATCAGCCGCCTCCTGCACGCCCCCGACTGGGGATCGAGCCCACAACCTGGGCATGTGCCCTGACTGGGAATTGAACCCAGATCGCCTGGATCCTAGGTCGACGCTCAACTGCCGAGCCACTCCCAGCCGGGCTAGTTTGACCTTTTAGATTTGACTAAATATTCAAGACTTGCCTTGATTATATGCTTTGACTTTATAAACTTCTAGAAATTTACATTCATTTCTCAAAAATGCTTGCAAAAGAATACTGTTAGAAGTAAAAGTTTTAGAGAACGAATTCTTTTATCTATGCCATTGATTATTGCAAGCACTGATATCTTGAAAATATTAAGATCTAATACCTTAATATTTCAAACATAACTTTTTCATAGATGCTCAATCTAGTCTTATTACAGAAATGCCACATGGGGCCACAGCTAGGCTAACTAGAGGTAGTTAAAGATTTGAGCTAGGTCAGTTAACCGAGAGGGAGTGCATAGAGAGGGAATGGAAGACCAGAAGTTGAGACTTGGGAAACTAGCAATTGAGAAACCACAGAAAGAAGAGTCAGAGGAAGCTCCCAGAGGTAGGAGAATTAGGAAAGTGCAATGGTGATGAAAGAAAAGGCAGAGAATTTTTAGGGGCAGGAGTGTAAAAGCTGCAGAGCTCAAAGACAAGAAAAAACAGGCTATTAAACTTACAAAGGAAGTAATTATTGAAAGTGCACTAATAAAGATCAGAGTTGTGAGGGTGAAAGCCAAATTAGGGATGGGTAATGAAGAAATAAAGGCACCCTTTGGGTATGCGCCATTTGTTTGAGAAGGTAGGTGTGAAAGACAAAAGGAAAGAGGATGGTTGATATTGACCACAGGGTCATAATAAGGGTCCTTTGTTTTCTTTCTTTTAAAAAATATGTCTTTATTGATTTCAGAGAGAGGAAGAAGGGGGGAGAGAAGGAGAGAGAGAGAAACATCAGTGATGAGAGTGTCATCATTGATCAGCTGCCTCCTGCATGCCCCTGACCGGGGATCCAGCCCGCAACCTGGGCATGTGCCCTGACCGTGCCCTGACCGGAATTGAACCGCCATCTCCTGAATCCTAGGTGGATGCTCAACCGCTGAGCCACGCTGTTTGTTTTCTTTCTTAGTGAGGGAGAGAATTGTGTATTTAAAGGCAGAGAGAAGGAGAAACTGATCTTGGAAAGATATTCTTTTATCTGTAGTTTTAAGTTGAGAGAGTTTTTTTTTTTTTTTTTTTTAAATGATGGATTTGTCATGAGTTGTGAAGAGAACTTAATCGGGAATGAATGTTTGATGTGTGAGTGACCAAATTACTCTGGCAACCTACTGCATCATCATGATTCCTGGGACTGGAACTGGTTTAATGACTGAAGTTTTTGTGGGGGTTGGGAGTGCGGAGGAAGTCCTCCATATATCTTCCTTGCCAAGAAGGTAATCACTAGAGGAATTAGCTGTAAAATGTGACCTTTTCTGGGCCATTGTTGTCTAATAGCAATATAATGTAAGGTACATACGTAATTTAAAGTTTTCTAGTAGCCACATTAAAAAGTAAAAAGAAACGTGAAATTTTAATAATATAGTTTATTTAGCCTAGTATATCAAAAATATTTATTGTGTCATTGATTGCATGTAATCAATACGAAAATTGTTAAAATTTTACATGATTTTTTTAGTACACAGTCTCAGTTTAGACTAGCAGTTACCATATTGAACAACAGTCCTGGAGGTCTAAGAGCTTCTGCTCACATATATGTATGATTTGTGTATCTTTAGTAAAAGCAGACAAGTGCTTGATCAGCTTGTATTACTGGTTCTTTAATTTTATATTGTTATTGCTTTTTTTTTTTTTTAATGGAAGAGGGTCTTTAGAGGGATATAGAGAAGCAAGCTCCTTTCAGCTCAGATTTTTGTTTGTGAGTAGGGATTAGGAGAAAGAAAAAAAATGGCTCTCCCTCGTTAAGGATGTGCCAGGTTGTAGTTCTTTAGCAAATGAAAGAAATCTCTTGGAACTGCTGCTGCTGTTTGGTCCTTACTCTGATTGTTCTAGAGGTTCAGGATCTGTTTTGGCCTGTACTTTATCAGTTATATGCTACTTGCACTGTTTAACCACGTAGCTTACTTGGTCAGACAGGATGAGGTTGTAGATTTGATCTCTCTAATTAATGAATGACTTTATGCCTGTTGGGGTTTCACTATAGTAACTAAAGCAGAATAAACAGGATCCTGTCTCTTCCAGGAGGATATAGTGTTGTTAGAGACTTACGGCATTTGCTGTGTCAGATGCTAGCAAATGTAATTAAGACAATTTGAAGATTTCAGCGGGCCATTGTATAGTATAGACTGTATCCCAGTCAATCATTTGATTACTAGAGGGACTGAATTTGGTTAAAAGTGTCTTACTATTTGAGTACCTTTACTCATAGCATGTATTTTCTAATTTGCCTAAGCCCCCACCACTTTCTATTGCTGTACAATGAACCTCTGCAGCACTAGTTTGTATTATTTACGTAGCCCCTGAAGGCAATTGAACTGTGAGTCCTTGATGTCTGTGATCAGTTCTGGGTCACTGCCTGAAGCATGTGTTAGGGATGAGGAGCACACTGACCAGCACTTCAGTGACACTGGGTGTGGGCACCTGCACGTTTAGCACAAATACTTTCACCAGATTCGACTGTCGTATTAAGTATCACTGACTTAGATGCCGTAATAGTCTAATAAGTGTTTCATCAGCTTATTCTGGTTTTCTGAGTGTTGACGTGCAGCTATTATAAGTGGAATTCATGTGCTGTTGGATTGGGGGTTTATAAATGGAATTCTCTGACCAAGAGAACAAGGGTCAGTACTTAATTTACATTGTTCATCCTACAGCATTCGCCTTTGAGTTTTGGCATTTGTGATAGTGTGGGCCCAGGGCCCATTTGCGAGTTCATGGATTTGAATTTGAAGGCCACGTGAGATCCTTATGTGTTATAGGTCTTCAGTGCACAATTATGGAATTGTAGAATATAGTGAGTAATACTGCCTTTTGGGTCAACAGCTTATTTGCTGGCTATGTTGAGTTTTTTATATACATGTGATTTTGATAATTTCCAGATACATTATATTTTGACACTTGTTCATCAACTTCTTCATTTTTGAAATGTGCTTGAAAGCCTTAACCTTCCTAAGAGAAACATTGTCTTTTTGAATTTGGGGTATTATGAAATACTAATTTAAGGGCTATTTTACCTGTTTTCAACTGAGTGCACAGTTTGCACTGACTAAACTCCACGTTGGTTGAACCAGTGGGGACAGAATTGGAAGCTTTACCTGTTCTCTGGTCTTGTGAACTAAATAATTCCACTCCTTTGGTGATAAAATGTAATTTAGATTTTTTTCTGGTAGCAAAAACAGAAAACCTTAACTGATGTGAAGTTATTTATAGCACCCATTTATCCTTCTTAGTGTGACTCTTCACTTTGCTGCAGAAATATTTATGTTCATTTATGGATTACTGCCCCAGACCCTGCAGGAATGTTAGGTAATCATAACAGTACCTAAAGGTACTGTGTTTCCTTCCTCCTTCCCTCCTCTCTCCTTCCCTTTATATTGATTTTATAGAGAGAGAGAGGAAAGGAGAGAGAGCAAGTGTGAAAGAGAAACATTGATTTTTTGTTGTTCCATTTATTGATGCATTCATTGGTTGATTCTTGTATGAGCCCTGATTGGGGATTGAACCCCCAACCTTGGTGTATCGGGATGACATGCTAACCATCAGAGCTACTCGTCCAGGGCCTGTGTTGCCTTTTTAAAAGGAAGAAAAAAAAAAATCAGGATTCTGAAACATCTCTGGCCAAAAGATTATGGTACTGTAATACATATTTTATTGGTGCAATTTTGGGAAATGCAGATAAACACAGAAAGAAAAGAAAACCACCCACAGTCCCACCAACTCAGAGATTTTTCAGTAAATTTGTTACATACCTTTCAATTCTTTAAAAAATACACATATATAAAGACCATTCCCAAATATTAAAAAAATATATATATTTGTGACTTGATTTTTTATAAAAAATTACACAAAAATTCATCGTTGAAAATCAGAGACCCTCAATGAGTAATTACAATTCCCTAAAATTTTACTTAATCTGTAAAATTTATAGTAACATTTTATGTTACCATCTTTTTAAAAAATACATTTTTTTATTTATGTTTTAAAAATATGATTTTAGAGAGATGAAGGGAGAGGGAGAGAGAGAAACACATATGAGAGAGACATCGATGAGCTGCCTCCTTCACGCTTCCTGCTGGCAACCCAGGCATGTGCCCTGACCAGGAATCTAGCCCTCAGCCTTTCTGTACACAGGACAACGCTTAACCAAATGAGCCACACCGGCCAAGGTATATAATTTTAACTCTTACATTTATGACTTTGGTCTGTTTTGGGTCCATTTTTGTGTATGGTAAGCATCAATTTCATTCTTTTGTGTAATCCCTTTTTAATAGGATGATAGTGTACTATATACATACTATGATCCTATGTCTTGCTTTTTTCACTTAATATATCTTGACCCCACTAACTTATTTTTTTTTCATTCTGTCCCAGTATTCAGATGAATGATGCAAGTCAATATGTAGGAGAGTTTTTGAATATGGCTACCTAATTAACAGTTAAATTAAAAGACAGATAGGAATATTAATTCCAGGAATGAAAACTGGAAGAAAAAAGAAAAGGAAGGGAAAGGGAAGGCGGAGTGTATGGGAATAAGTATCATCAGCTTTCACTCTCCAGAGGAAAATTGCAATTGTTTAAAGTTGATCAAGCACGTAGTTAACACTGTTTATTATTATTCACCCTTCAGTCAGTCCTCTGAAGTGTGGGTAATAATGTTTTCCCCATATACAGCTGAAAAACTGATTACTCATCCAAGATTATATAGTTAATGAGTGGCAGAGCTAGAGTTTGAACACTGGTATTTTTGACTCCAAAGCCAGGGCTCTTTGCCATTAATGGTTCTCTAAGAATAAAGGGAACCTTTAATCAAGTAAGCTTGAGAAAGGATGCATATTAAATCCCTCTCTTGGAAATTCATAGTCTGAATTAGCATATTATGAGCTCTGAGAAATCGGGCAGTAAAAAAGAAACCTGTTTAATTTTCTTTAAATGTTAAGACACTTGCTCAAGGGAAGAGTTTGCTTGGCATCTTTACAATACCTGGAACATTTCTCTCTCAACACTATTTTGGGAAGTGCCGCTTAAGGTTGTGTTCTTTCTTGTATCAAATCTCAAGCAATGATAAGGACAGGAAATTAAATCCTAACTTGTTGAAGAAAAGACACAGCCTATAGAATTACCTAACAGACCGGGTGTGTAGCTTTTTGGAGAGTGAGGGTCAGCTTACACACCTAAGTTTACTGGGAGGTAATACAGGTACGTAATACAGGTGCTTTTCCAGAGGTGACTACACTTACTTTGTCCACAGGACAAGTAAATATTAAGCTCTAGTTTTATTTCAGTGTGTATTATATGATAAAATTATACATACAACAGAAAGATTTAAGACATTCATTTAGAGATATTTAAGAAAATAACATTTAACCTGCAATACTTCATATATATGAGCGTTGAGTTATGGATTCTTAGTCATGAAGTGTTCATTTTAGCTGTACCTCAGATAACATAAACTATGATTTAGAAAATAAAAGATTGTCTCTATCATGAGTGTACCATTTAAACACTGAACAGAAACTTGGCGTCGGAGATGGTCAGCAAATGAATGAATCAGCAGCTTATTTGTTTTTATTTTGCAAGGGGAAGCCCTTTATCAACTTGAGACCCAGTCCATTGATTAGGCATTGCTTTTAGTATTATTCAGGGTTAATCCTATCTATGCTTTTACAGAATGTTCTTTGACTTTCTAAGTTCTTAAGTTCTATAAAATATCTGGTTAGTGTTTTAATTGGAAGTATATTACATCTATTTTTTTTAACGTGGACAAAATTGTCTTCATGGTATAGTCCTCTGCAACCAACCCAATTTTTCCCCATTAAAGTTTAGGTTTGCCCTGGCCAGGTGACTCGGTTGGTTGGAGCTTCATCTCGTACCTCAAAAGGTTGCAGGTTTGATTCCCAGTCAGGGCAGGTACCTGGATTGAGGGTTCCATCCCCAGTCAGCGTGCATATGGGAGGCAATCAGTGTTTCTCTCTCTCCCCTCCTTCTCTTTCTCAAAAAACTAACAAAAAAACAACACATATCCTCCGGGGAGGATTAAAGAAAGAAAAGTTTAAAAAAAATTTTTATTTTTATTGATTTCAGAGAGAGTCCGGGAGAGAGAGAGAAAAACATCAGTGATGGCAGAGTCATTGATCGGCTGCCTCCTGCACGCCCCCTGCTGGGGATTGAGCCCGAAACCCAGGCATGAGCCACACCTGTCAGGTGCCCCTTGGTCTCTTAAGTGGAAAACCACTAATGTTCAACCATCAAATTTGTGATGTCGATTTTTAAAATCATGTTGAAAAAAGAGAAAAAAGTTCTTTATTGCAGTTTACAAAAAGGCGATTGGTTGAATTTTATAAAATGTAGTCTATTGCTATCATGACTTTTTGTATGAATCTTTTAATTGTAACAGTTTTACTTATTGTTTTAAAAGCCTTGCATTCTTGAAACGAAACCTATTAAGTAGTTTTTAATAAATCTCTTGAGTTATTGCTTTAATTGTTTGAGTTTTAAGTATCACATCATTGTTCATATACGAGATTGCCCGGTAGTTTTCTAAATTTGATCTTACAGTTTTAAGACCTGACCAGTGTTTCCTCCACAGCACTTTGAGGTCAGTATGGCACATTTTTGTTAGAAAGCTTTAACTGGTGTAAAGCTGTTGGTGTTCCTGTTCTTGTAGGGGTAAAGAAAAGCTGTGGTTGGGTAACTTTTTATCTTAGACTCTTCTGTGATAGATTTGTTTACTCGTGTTTTCTTGTGTCAGTTTTAGTATTTAGTATTTAAACAGCGTATTATCCATCAAACTTACATTTTAAAAATTCCTAGTGTGTAAATATGCATGATATTCGCTAATCTGATCCCTTTTATTTTGGCTTGTATGATTCTCATTTCTAATTTTGAGATTTTTCATTTCCCATTTAATTTTTTAAGTTTTTAATCAGCTTTCTGAGGTCTAATCGCCTACAGTAAAATCCCCCCACTTCAACTGTTTAATTCAGTTATTTTTTTGATAAATACATGTGTTGTGAAATCACCATCACATTTCTTTCCATCACTCCAAATAATTTTGTTGTGCCTCCTTATGGTTAATTCCCCCCTCTCCTAGGCCCTTTCCTGATGTTTCTGATCTACTAAGTCTAGGGTGGAGCCCAGGACTCTAGATTGGTAGGCCCAATAGGTAATTCCTTCAGGCTAACTGGGGAAATACTGCTCTAGAGCCTGGGCTCCTTCCTGGAGGTGCTGCCTCATTTTGACTGCTGTACACAGCTTCTTTGCTACAAAATAGGATACATCTACTGCCTAGTTATAAGTAATCTCTAGAATATTGCTAACATTTTCTAAGTACTTCTCTGTGTGTTAGGCCCCACGTCAAACACTATGTGGGTTGTACCTTCACAGCATTTGGAAGCACAGGTCCCATCATCCTCATTTGCAAGTGACAACGTTTTCATTACTACAGAAAATTTCCTTGGACAGCACTGGCTTACATTAATCATGATTCACTCTCTGGGCCTTTCAGAGTTACGCTCAGCCTTTATTGTATTCCAGTCTTTTTCTTAATTTAATTTTTTATTGATTTTTTTTTTTTGAGAGAGAGAGAGAGGAAGGGAGGGAGGGAGGAAGAGACAGACAGACAAAGACAGACAGAAACATTGATTTGTTGTTCCACTTATTTATGCATTCATTGGTTGCTTCTTGTCTGGGCCCTGACCGGGGATAGAACCTGTAACCTTGGCGTATTAGGATGATGCCCTAACCAACCAAACTACCCAGCCAAAGAGTATGGCGGTTTTACTGCCTAAAAGAGGACTGAACACATTTCTGAAGCAAGTGTTGTTTTACTTGAGACCAGTAATTTTATTTGAAAATTAAGCTTTGAAGTCATAATGCTAAATAGCGGGGACCTATGCTTTACTTGACAAAAATTAGTTTATATATATTTGTCAGCTTCTAGTTAGGTAGTTGAAAAATGCCAATAAACTGTTATTTCTGTTCATTTTTTGTGCTGTCCGGATTATAATGGGGCTCTGCATCATTAGTTTATTACAACTCTGAATGTGGATTGAACGGTTTTGGTGCTTTCCATCACCTGAGCATCATTTGTGCTTTGCTGTTGCTCGTCACGGCGGCAGGAAAAGACATAACCATTGATAGTCTCCTTTACGTCCCAGTCATTCTTGCACTTCTGGGGTTTGCGATCATTCCACTCAAAGAGCAGAAACTGGCGGGAAGGCTCCTGATTTTCCTCTCCTCTCCCCTGCATGTTAAGGGTAGGGTCAGACAAGCTCTGCACGCTTCGTCTCTCGCTCGCGCTCTCTCTCACTTCCCCTTGCCGGAGAGTCATCACGAGTTACGTGCATGTCCTGAAAGTCCTGGCTTGATATTAGGTCCAGATAAGTAGCATGAATGTCGTCACTGTAAGAATTCTGTTGTTACCGCACTGTTTCTCTCAGTTGAGCAGGTTTTGGTTATACCAAAAAAACACACAAAAAATCTTGCTTTGGAAACATTTGACAATGTCTGTTATTTAAAAGGAATAGGAAAAACAGGAAGTTGAGCTTTCCATTGTTCATAACCTTTTCGAAGTTCTGTAGTATAATGAGGCTTAGACTTTGGGGATTTCAGGGTGGCTAAAATTTAGGTTGACTCAATTAAGAGCCATTTTTGTTTGAGTCTTTTAGAAAATCTTTCTAGTAATAATTGGATACTTTTGTGCCTTAATAAAACATACTGAATGCAATTTAATATTTATTTGACTGTCAAGGCTGTGATAGGGCTTCAGACACTTGCCCATCGGTTACTTTTACTGAATTATATGTGTTGTTGCTATAAGAGAGAGGTGACCACATAGCACATCACACCTGATCTTTTTTAAAAACTGTGCTGTCTGCTTGTATACTTCTATTTTATGTCAGCAGGACTAGATTTAGTTATTTAACTCTTAAGTGTGTAATTTGACAAGCACTACCAAAACTCATTAGTTTCTTCAGTCGTCTAAAGCTCAGGGGTGGATGGGCCATGTTTATAAAAATAATTTACTATCTCCCCACTGAATGTTGGCAATTATTCTGGTACTTGATAGTGAACTCTTGAGTTTTTCCAAGCGTTAGTTTCCTCTGCCCCCTCACAGGAGGCTGTTACAGGTATTATCACATACAGTCTTAGCAGAGCTGTCAGTGAAGAGTAAATTGGTAACTTGCACAAACCTCAAGGAGCTCAATTTGAGTAGCTCAGTTAGCTCAGTTTTCTTCTGTTTGAGGAAGGGTTAAGCTGTAACTGTTTTGTTTTTTGTTGCTGCTGGTGGTGGGGGTTATGTTGTTGTTTTGTTGTTTCAGATAAAAATTTATCCCCTCACCAGCTCTCATAATGTACTCTGTAGCTTTTCTGAATTGCCATGAAAAGGCGCATTTTATCTAAAACAGCTTAAAATTTTTTTATTTATTGACTAATTTTAGAGAGGGAGGGAGGGAGGGAAAAAACATTGCTCCGCAATCCCACCCATCCATGCACCCACTGGTTGACTCCTGTATGCGTCCTGACCGGGGATCGATCCCACAACCCTGATGCATTGGGATGACACTCCAGCCAACTGGGCCACCCTGCCAGAGATCAAACAGTGGTTTTTAGTATGGTCCCTGTACTATCAGAGGCCACACCACTTGAGAACTTTTTAGAAATGTAGATTTTTGGTTCTGCCACAGATCTTCTGAATGAGAAACTTTGGAGTGAGGCTCATTGTCTGTATTTTAACAAGCCCTTCAGGAATTCTGATGCACTGTGGACTTTGAGAATGATTGACCTAGATCTATGAATTTGCAGCATTTTGGACTAATGGCAACTTTCTCTCTATGTGCTTGATTTGTATCTTCTTCCCTTAGTCTTAAAACAATATCAAAAGAATCAGGAAATATGATTTGCATTACAGTTTTTTACTTTGCTACATTGTGTACATTTTTAATGTTAGTGAAAATACTATTTTTTTGATGTTTGGTGTCAGGTGTTTGTTCATGTAACATCTGAATGAGTAAGTTATTTCCTTTGGACAGATGAAAATCTCAGTGTATTTTGTCCGACATAGGAGTTCTTGATATGTCCCTGGAGAGTTAGAAATAAAAATCCTGACCCTGGCCGGTTTGGCTCAGTGGGTAGAGTGTTGGCCTCCTGGACTGAAGGGTCTCGGGTTCAGTTCTGGTCAAGGGCATGTACCTCAGTTGCAGGCTTGATCCCAGGCCCTGGTCAGGACACTTATCGGAGGCAGCCAGTCAGTGTGTGTGTGTGTGTGTGTGTGTGTGTGTCTCTCTCTCTCTCTCTCTCTCTCTCTCTCTCTCTTCCTTCCCCCTCTCCCCTCCATCCCCCTCCACTCTCTTTAAATAAATCAATGGAAAAAATATCCTGGGGTGAGGATTAACAAAAAAAGAAAAGAAAAACCCAGTAGTCAAGTTAATTCTCTTTAACTCGGCATTTACCACCAAATCTGTTTGGCGCTGCTTTTAGTCATGCAAATAAATTAAATTGCCTAAGAAACTTTTGTCCCATAGACTCTGCTTTGGGAAACACTAACTAAGAGGTGATTTTTGTTTCTGTTTTTGTTTTGAGTGACAGTGAAGTTTACCAATGTTTATATAGGGTAGGTGTGCCTTTTCCTCATACTCTTGTAGTATCTAATTCAGGTAAAATCCAGTTGAATAAATGGGGGCAATGAAATTGAAACAGAACATTAGCACTGGAAAGTGTAGCAGTGGCACAGGCAGCGGTGAAGTACAGGTGGGATTAAGCAGTCCCGTGGGAGTGCACTTCCCAGTGGGAGGTAAGGAGTTTAACCTCAGCAGGGGTTCCCGTTTTTTCTCCCACCTCCCTGCTGCAACCTGCCCTCGGTCACCGGTCACTCTGTGTGGCTTCGGGTCTCTGCGGGGGGGGGGGGGGGGGGGGCTCGGGGAGCTGGCCTTGATTTGTCTGCTGGAAAATGACAAATAATTGTCACTAATAGCTAGGAAGCCTTTACTTGGGAAATCCAAAGTGGCAGCTTTTCAGAGTAAACAGAGAACTCGAGAGCTTCTTGACTCAGACTGAATGGATTTGAATCCCGGTTTTATCACTTTGTAAAGTTAAGCAAGATATTTCACCTCTCTCTTCCTTAGTGTCCGTATATGTAAATTAGGGATAATAAAAGTTAAGCACTTCCTAGGGTGGTTAATGAGGTTTAAATAACAAAATTATTCAGAAAAATCCCAATCTTTAGTAAATACTAGTTATTACCCCTATAGAACTATGAAAATAATTGTTCTTACTCTTCTCATTTCATCACCCCCAGCTGAAGAATTTGTAATGATTCCCATGAGCGGTAAACTTATGTCATTATTTTAATTCTCACCCGAGGGTATTTTTTCCATTGCTTTTCAGAGAGAGTGGAAGGGGGGTGTGGGGAAAAAAACACCGATGTCAGAGAGAGACATTGAATGGTCGCCTCCTGCACATTTCCTGACCAGGGCCAGGGATCGAGCCCGCAGCCAAGGTACATGCCCTTGGCTGGAATCAAACCCAGGACCCTTCAGTCTGCAGTCCAGCGCTCTAACCACTCAGCAAAAGTGGCCAGGGCATGTTATTAACACTCCATCTACCAGATAACTTCATTGGTTAAGCAACTTGCACAAGGTCACACAGATGGCAAAGGATAGCCAGGATTTGAACCCAGGATGTCTAACTGCAGAACCTATCTTCTTAACTCCTATACCACTCACAAGGCACTTCACATGTCTCCTAAACCGGGTTCCCATGATTTCATTAGGTGTTTATCCTCTGTAAGTCGCTCGAACTCGGTGCATTTTCATCATCTTACTATCATGTATGCCATCTCTTCCGCTTAAAATACCTCCCCGTTTCAGCCAATCTTCTGGAAAACCTTCCCCATCCCCAGTTCATTCGCCTCACCCAACTCTTAATATCTTTGGCATATTTACCTGGCTGATTTCCATAGCACTTAGATACTCATTATTCTTTGAAGGGAATTCAAATGTCCCTTTTTATGTATTCATACAATATAAAGAATTTCTAACATAAATTTTATAAAAGCAGGTGATTGATTTATCTTACGAAACCAACCTTTGAATTTAAGGGAATTTCAGCTTAAGATACTTATTAACCCGCTCCTTTTCTTTTAAAAAAAAAAATCTTTATTGGTTTCAGAGAGAGGAAGGGAGAGGGAGAGAGATAGAAACGTCAATGATGAGAGAGTCATTGATCGGCTGCCTCCTGCACGCCCCCTGCTGGGGATCGAGCCCAGAACCCGGGCATGTGCCCTGATGGGAATTCGAACCGTGATCCCCTGGATCTTAGGTCATTGCTCAGCTGCTGAGCCACGCTGGCTGGGCCCCCTCTTTTCTTTGAACCTGTTCTTTTTTTAATCCTCACCCAAGGATATTTCTTCCATTGCTCTTCAGAGAGAGTGGAAGGGAGAGAGAGAGAGAAACATGGATGTGAGAGAGACACATCAACTGGTTGGCCCCCATACGTGCCCTGACCAGGTCCAGGGCCCGAGCCTGCACCGAGGTACATGCCCTTGGCCGGGATCGAACCCAGGACCCTTCAGTCCACGGGATGACGCTTAACCACAGCCAGACCGGCCAGGCTGTTGTAGCTTCTTCACTGCACACTGAGTGACCCACCCTGTACACATCCTGTTTTATGGATGCGATTGAGACTTTCTAGCATGAGTATGTTTATAAACCCTCATCTCTACTTCAGCCCATTATTTTTTATCTGACCTTTCTGGTCTCAGTAGAGGTGTTATTTCTCCTCTCTAAAGCGAATCCCTTCTTTCCTGTTTTCTCTAAAATTGTGCCCACATAATCATTTCCCTCCTCTGGTTATCCTTAATCTTCTAAGAACTTCTATTTTTCTTGTATTTCAAGTGACATAGGTCTTCCCTAACTTAAAAAAATATAAACAGAGTTACCCTGTTTATTTTTCACATCACTATTCAATTTCATTTCTATCTTCTGGTGCTAGATTTCCTCAGGCAATAATGGGAACTCACTACTTCCACTTTCTACCTACCATTCTACCGAAACTGTTCTAGAAAATCACCTGTAATCTCTCTCAAGTGGCCTACTCTCAATCCTCATGTGCTTCTGCTTATGTTGAGAGGTAATACAGTGCAAACAGTGCAATGGTTAGAAGCGTTAGAAGGCTAGAAACTTTGGAGCCACACTATGTTCACATTCTGTTTCAGACACTTTGTGTGTGTAACTTGGGACATATTTCTTAGCATCTCACTGCCCCAGCTCTCTCAGCATATGTACTCAGCATTTAACACTTCTTTGTTGCATCCCAAAATGACCCTTTTTCTCAGTTCTATGCTTTCCCTGTAGTAACTCCAATTTCCAGTGTGCCAGCTGTTCAGGAAAAAGGAAACCAAACAGTAAATGCTCAGTGTAGAAACGTTTTTTTTACTGTCAAGGTGAAGCCAGTCCAGCATAGAGTGTAGGTTCTGGGAGATGAATTTGAAGGAAGGGAAAGTGGGATAGGGCCTTTTAAAGTCAAGTCAGTAGAGCGTCTCAGTTCCATTTTTAGGAAGGTGAAGTGTCTGGATTTTGCTGATTGCTGGTGCTTTGGGGCTTGTTGCTTAGGTAAGCACTGGGCTGTGCGGAGGTGGTCTGTGTCCAGAGGATTCTGCCATGGGATGTGGCTTCCAGCTGGCTTTGCTGCATATATGAGGTACCTGAATTGGGGTTTTGGTGTCTTGTCCGGTGCCCACTCCTGTTATCAGGCTCAGTGGTCAGGTCACCATTTGTCATACTCAGAGATTTTGACTCTTGTCCTTCCTTCATTCCCTTTGCCCAATGTGTCATCAGGTTTCATTGGTCTTTCTTTCAAAATTTAGTTTGTTAACTATTATCTTCTCTCCTTCCACTTCTTAATTAGCCTGGGCTTGATCACCCCATGCCCGTAAGAGTACTGTTTGGGCTCCGCGATTCTAGTCTCTCCTGCATCTTCCATCTACACTGAATAGGTCTACTTGATTGATTTATCAAAAATATTGTATTGTTTTTATGATTTTATTCCACTGATAAAAATAGTGTTTCTAGGTGAGATTAAAATTCTAGCAGATAGCCTGGCTGAGAGCTTCAGTTGGTTGGAGCTTTGTCCCGATGTGCCAGGGTGTGACTCAGAGATGTTCATGACTATTGCTAGGCTATACACACACAAACTCCTTTGTGCAAAATAAGAAATTGTGCCTCCCTGGCCAGGTGGGCTCAGGCTCATAAACATCACCTTCATGAAAGGAAAGGATGTGCCTCCCACTAGGTGAGTGCATCCATCCCCTAGGACACAAGCCTTTTCTGTATAGGGCCAGATAGTAAATATTTTGGGTTTTGTGAGCCTTATGGTCTCTGTGACCACTATTCAACTCTGCCCTTGAAGCGCTGGGGTAGCCATAGACAATTCCTGAATGAATGAGGGTAGTTGTGTTCATTGGAATCCCAGCAGGCCATAGTTGGCCCACTCCTGGTATGTGGAACTCATAACACTTCCATAGCACTTTATTTCTCTACTAAAACATTACATTCTGCCACCTTGTATGATATGTTTCTTACTAGAGTGTAACCTTAAGTGTCTGTCTCATTGACTTTTTGTATCTTGCACATACAAATAACCTATTCCATTTTTAAGCTTACATGTTTGTTTTTCCCTTAAAAAAGGGGAAAATATGGGAGAATTATTGTGGATATTATGTTAGACAAATATTTTAGATTAAAAAAATTTCTATTTCACCATAAAGGGAAAAGTTGTAGCATTTCTTAGGCCTGGAATATAAGTCATTTCCTGTATATTATATATGAGGCTCAAGATCTTGTATAGCAAAAAAATTGTAACCACCTCTTGGTGTTTGTGATATGATAGAATTGCTAAGATATAATTGTGAGAAAATGTTAGCAGCTTGTGTAGCCAGGGCTTATATGTAAATGTCTAAGACAGCAGTTCTCAAAGTGTTGCCTGTGGATTCCTGGGAGTTCCTCAGACCCTTTCAGTGGGTCATGGTCAAATTCTTTTCATAATGCTACTGAAGTTGTCTTTTTCATTTTGACACTTTATCATGGTGAAAGCAGTGGTGAGTAAAACCATGCTGTGCAGTAACATCAATCAGGGCAGTGGCACCAGACTGCACTAGTAATCATTGTATTCATCACCATGCAGTCCCTGTTTAAAAAAAAAAAAAAAAGGTAGTTTCACTTAGGGCAAAGCAGTGAAAATGACTTTTATTAAATCTCAACCCTTGGGCACACAATTTTTATGCTAACATGGAAAGTTCCCTTTAAAGCTTTCCACTGCTAAAGTACCATTGATTTTCTTGAGAAAGTCACTTGTGTAGTCATTTGAGATGCTAGATGAACTAGTGAACTAGCTACTTTTTTCTTGGAATACCATTTTTATTTGAAGAATGACAGTGGACAAACTAGACTTATTCACACTTGACAGTTTCTCAGAAACGAATAAAGTGAGCCTGCCACTTCAATACAAAAAACTGTGCCAGTGATAAAATTTGAGCTTTTAAGTGAAAATTATAATTTTGGAAAATTTGGATTCATTATCAAAAGCCTCAGGAATGATATAATAAGTGTGGTTTTTTTCAGATACTGTATAATGAAATGTGACAACATCTGGAATAGTTGCATAACTCAGTGAACCAGTATCTTCCAAATGACCAGTGTGTGAGTTCACAAAATCATCCATAGGTAAAAGACCCATTCAAAGTACAACATAGTCTATTGGATTTTAATGTAATAGAGTTTTTAAAAATCACCAGTATTGCCCGGCTGGGCGTGGCTCAGCGGTTGAGCATCGACCTAGGATCCAGCGATCAGGGTTTGATTCCCGGTCAGGGCACATGCCCGGGTTGCGGGCTGCAGCCGATCAATGACTCTCTCATCACTGATGTTTCTGTCTCTCTCTCTCTCTCTCCCCCTCTCCCTTCCTCTCTCTGAAATCAATAAAGATATATTAAAATAAAAAATAAAAATCACCAGTATGGTTTCAGATTCCATGTTGCAACTAATCTTTAAGAAATTAACCACTTGTTGAATTTTAGTGGAGTATCAAAGAAGAATATCCTCAGTTATCTGAAAAGGTTACTAAACTACCCCTCCCTTTTCCAACTGCCATTTGTGTGAGGCTGATCCCCCCCCCCAGCCCCAACCACAGTTCAACCAAAATAAAACAACATATGGCAACAGATTGAATGCAGAAGAAGAAATGCAGGCCATCTTCTATTTAAGACAGATGTTAGAGAGGTTTGCAAAAAATGTAAAGGAACACTTCATATCAGAGTATTTCTGTTAGTCATTTGGAAAATAGTTACTTTCCTATAAAATAGTTATGTTCACATATAATGGTTTTATTATGTTTAAATGAATTTGTGAATAAATAGTTTGATTTCGAATATGATAAATATCATACCTCTAACCCAAAGGAACAAAAGCTCTTAGGGGTCCTCTATTTGAAGGTTTAAATGGTCTCAAGACCAAAATGTTTGCAGAGTGCTGGTCTAGGGCAGTGTCTGTGCAGGGTTGGAATAGCAGTTGCTTGGTTAGTGGGGTGGACAAGAATGCTTTCATTGTATAGCTGGAAGGCTGACACATAGAACACGTTATAGAACAGTACTCTCTGTGTCTCAGTTTGGCATGATTTTTAGCAGGATATGTGTTATAAGCACTTGCTGGTAAAGCAGCTAGAAATAGATATTTGATTTTAGAGCAGTTACTAAAATCCAGCATGGTTCTCAAAGTCTTAGGGTGTAGAATATAATCTTATATATGTGAGAAATTTCTGGTAGCTTTGTCTTTGTTCTATTAAGGCTTGGGGGAATGGAGTTAAAGACTTAGTGGTTTTTGTAATGACCACATAAAATACTGAACAGCTGACCTGTACTAATACATCACTTAGCAAAGTCTTCAAGTCTGTTTTAGTACATTTGGCTAACCTGATTTTGGCATGTCTCAAATGCACGTATTTAGTTTCTTTTTGCATTTTAGTAAGAGTTCCTTTATTTCAGAGTGTAGTGTTCCTATTTTTAATGTACATTTAGAGTATCTGGAAACAAACACTTCAGTAGGAGAGCCTGAGAGAAGACACATTTCTGTTGATGCTTTGAGTCAGAAGTGTAGGTAGGTAGAGGCTGTGAAATAAATAAGATCGCTGGGCTTTGATTTTCTAAAATTGGCCAGACTGTCCATCCTTTTTAGTCAGAATACCTTTCCCTTCCTGCCTACCTTATTCTGGTGTTACCTTAGAGCCCACACCCTAATTTCTGTAGTAGAATGCTAGGATCTCTGTTTACTTCTGAAGTGTTGATGAATCTTCAATTTTTTGTGTGCGCAAAGAGAAGGAGAGAGAGAGTTAGGTGCAGGGCCCTCTTCTTCACCATCATTATTAGCAGTGAAAACCTTTAGACATTTTTGAAATAGCTGTATGCTTGTTTTTATGGGCTTGTAGTTAAAAAGTGAGCCTACTTCGGGAGACCAAGGGCATAAACAAATATAGGACAAATCAATCTATTTGGCAAAGGGAAAAAAAAAATTTGTGGGTTGGACCCTAGGACTGGCTAAATTTTTTAGAAAGTAACCCAGGAGAAAAATTTCCCCTGGGTTGATTAAACCAACCACAGATGCTGTCCCTATAATGGCTTAGCTTTATCTGTCTCTGCTGGTATAATGTAGGTTTTGCATAAATCACTTTAAGTCTGTAAATATTGGGTGATTAAAAGAAGAAAATTAATTACAGTTTCAGTAGCCTGGGAACCGTGTCATCTTTGTCAGTGCTAATGACATGCCAGGGATCAGCTAAATGAAAGACAGTTATCTGTGAAAGGATATTTCTGGCAACACCTCTATTTTTGGAAGAAAAACAATGTAAAAACCTAGAAGATAAAAGTTAGTTGGGCCTTCATGTTCATCTAGGCCAGCAGAGGATTTTCCAGAGACCAGAAAGATGGAAAGACCTGCCCAACGAAGATCAACTGGCTGGTTATACTATAATTAAAGATAGGAACCAGAGCCTCCTGACTCCAGGTTTGTCATCCAGTTTGGGGCAGATGATGAAATCTTGTAGGGAGACTCTGGAGTTGGGCTGCATATGTTCAGAACCGTCCCTGGCTCCTCCTCTCAAAAATGGTGATAATCACATAAGTCCACAATTCCCCAAACCAGCAGCTCTGCAACTTGTTACTCATTTGGAAGCAAGCTTGACGTACACTGAGATGTGGCTATTTATTTATAATCTTTATTTGTCTTCCTTAGTGGGACTATTCATATGTTTCACTATAGAAATACTACTATTTGATTATAAAGTACTGCTCCAGACCACAATAGGGGTGTTTTTCTCTGTAAAATTCAGAATATTCTGAATTCTGAAATGCCTATTCTCAAGGGATATTTTTGGATAAGGGGTTGTGGACATGTAGGACTTTTAACCTCTTGGAATGGTTGTAAATACTAAATGCTCAGTCAAATGTTAGATGTTGTTGCTGTTGCCACCAATAAAAACCTAGTACTCCAGTTTTTGAAATGCAACATGGGTATCTATCTACAGTTGACCTGTGAACAACACAGGGCTTGGGGGGCCGGTCTCCCCCTCCCCCCACCCCCACCCTGCCATGCATGCAGTGGAAAATTAGCGAGTGACTTCAGTCATCCCTCAGTAACCGTAGGGGATTGGTTCCAGGACCCCCTACAGACACCAGAACCTACAGATGCTCAAGTCCCTTATATAACATAGCGCAGAGCAATGCATACGTACAAAACATGGTGGGTTTCCAACCATGGATTGAAAATATATACTATTTTTTATCTGTGGTTGGTTGAATCCACAGATTTGCAATCCATAGATACAGATGGTTGACTGTCTATTTACTGAAAAATATCTGTGTATAAGTGGACATGCATAGTTCAAACCTGTGTTGTTCAAGGTCTGCTGCATATAGGTGTATGTCAGTGCAATCACTAGAACTTTAAGCAGTGATGGAAGTGTTCTTTATCTGACCATCTAATGCAGTAGCCACCAGCTGATGAACACTTGAAATTCAGCTAGTGCAACTGAGGAACTGAATTTTAAATTTTAGTTCATTTAAATAAGCACATGGGGCTAGTGGCTGCCATGTTGGGCTGCTTAGCTCTGTAAGTCATTTGAATTCATGCTCCATTCAAACTTAACTTTGCTCTTTTTGTAATTATCTCTTTCTACTGATTAAATACACAACATGATCCAGAAGATTATTTATTGGCTAATTAAGACAGCTAGTGTGAGAAGAACTTGTGTTTCTCGGTACATCCTAGGCTTATCATCAGCTTATAATAAATAGTTCCTTCTGTCTCCAGGGCTTTTTAAAGACTTAATAGTGAAGTGTGTGTATTTCTACTTTAACTTGACACAGACAACCTCTAATGAAATCAACTTAAGTGATTCATAAAATATAATGCATCTGTGCCAAGAAGTTCCTAAAACTTAGAAAATTTTAAGTGGCAGAAGGTTCCCTGGTAAATTTTCCCCCAAGAGAAACTACATTATAAAGTTTATTTTAGGATAACAAAATATTCTAACCTGTTTGATGTTAGTAACAAATGTGCTAATATGTGTTAAGCAGATGTTATTTTCCAGAAGTAATTTTTATACACATTTAAAGTGTAATATTATATACAAACAAGATCAATGTTTTTATAATCCTTGTAGGCTAGAAAGGGGTTGTTAGAGTACATCTGCCAAAGTACAGGATGCCGTTCTTCTTCACTAGTCTTAAATTGACTAAAAAGAGAGGCATGGGCAAAGGCATCCATTTGTTTCTGTTGAGGTTAGAAAGCATAATCAGCCCTCCTAATTCAGAAGGTTAAGGTAGATGAAAAGGTGTGAAACATTGGTAGATACTGCTGTCATTAATACAGAAATGGGAATTACTAGACAATGTTCATTTGGTTAAAAGTTGCGTTCATTGAACCTAGATTTTTTTTTTTAAAGAGTGTGCTTTATATTGTTAAGTTTTCCAAGCCTTAATTTTATAGCAAAAGGCCAGCTATGTAAGGCAATAGAAAAGAATAGCTCCTGATACATAGTTGAGTTTTTAAAAAGAGCAAGTTATGGAAGAACAGGTGTGTTTTTGTTTTTATGGTGTGTATACATTCTGTACACACAATTTATATGGAAGGATGCATATATGCAATTGTAAGCAGTGTCTGCACCAGGGAATTGGAGTGCATAGAGAGGAGAGAGGAGTCCCTCGTACTTTGGCTTTGTATATTTACTGGTATTTGAATTTTTTACAATGAACATTAATTATTTTTGGAATTTTTAAAAAAGAAAATTGATAGCATATTAAAATTAATTTTAATCCATGTTCTGTATCTTCTAAGAAGTCTTTTTTGTTAAAAGGCTTTTTGTAAAGCTTCTGTAATTAATGGTAGTTAGAATTGAAAATAACACGAAGTTTCAAATACCATGAAAATAAGGTCTAACTCCTAATTATGTGATGCTTGGTACAGTTCACATCAGGAGTCAGCTTTAACCAGAGTTTCTTGTATAGATTTATTTGAAAAAGAAAGCAAAAACAAAAAATTGTTTAGAAGAAACCATGAAACATCAGAACATTTTTTTCTGAAACCATGCGTTTAGTTATGTATGCAGTGGGTGACATGCTTACTGCCAGGACATGAGGAAGAGACAGGTAGCACCAGTCCGCCTCTTCGTAAGGTGCTTTGCACATAGTCAGGCCCTCACCTTGAAAAACAGACGGTCAGCCACAGACTGGAGCACAGCACGCGGCTCTGTGAGGGAGGGAGAGCTGGTTCCACAGCAGTTCAGCCCAGGCTTTTAGAGGTCTTAAGCGATGAGTCTCCGTTAATTTGAGAGATGTTACAAAAGGAGTAAATACTAGTATCAGACCTTAAGACACTGAGTTTGGGAAGGTAATGACAATGTGCTTCAGAATACAAAAGGTACAAAAAAGTCAAGTCATTCAAGTAAAACACCAGCAAAAGTTCCTTGGGGGAAAAAAGCTGCTTATATTTTTTATAGCTCTGGTGTCTGGAAAAAAATTTTAATTGCTTTTCAAAATGCCTACTAGCCCTTAATCATATGAAAAGCTGCTCAATCTTTAATTAATATAAAAATTTAATTACATCAGAAAATTAATTAATGCAAATGAAAACCATATTGAGATACCAATTTTCATCTGTCAGGTTGGTAAAAATTCAAAAGTTAGACAGTGCTCACTGTTGACAAGACTTTGGAAAACTAGAACTCTGATCCATTACTGGTGAGAGTGCAAAATGATTTAACCTTTCTGGAGGGTGGTTGGGCAACATCGGTCAAATTGCAAGTGCATTTCCTCTTCAATCTAGCAATCTCAATTTTAGGAACTTGATTCTACACAGATGGGGCATTTTATTGTGTGTGCAATGCAGGTAAATTTACATCTTTATTACAAAATTTTTTGTAATAGAATTTTTGCAAATTATCACAGAGTCCATCTGAAAGGAATTTGTTTTAAAAAAACAACACATGGTGTATCCACACAATGGAATATTATGCATATGTTTAAAGAAGAGTTATCCACATATTGGTACAGGAAGGTGTCTAGGCTGTACTGTAAAAGACAGGTGGGGGAGTACAGAGTTGTGTATTTAATACTTTACCGTTTGTATAAGAAGTGGTGAGAAATTATATATTTAGATCATATATTTATTCCAGAAGGCTATAAAGAAACTAATAAAAGTGGTGATTATCTAAAGACGACGGGGGCGGTGAGACTTCTCAATGTGTACCTTTTAATATACTATTGATTTTTGTACCGTGTGAATATATGACTTATTCCAGTTTGTTTGTTCTTTTAATTTAAGAAATGTTTTGCCCTGGCCAGCGTGGCTCAGTTGGTTGGAGGTGTCCCATGCACTGAAAGGTTGTGGTTCCATTCCTGCTCAGGGCACATGCCTAGGTTGCCAGTTTGATCCCCAGGCAACCAATTGATGTTTCTCTCTCTCTAAAATAAAAATTTAAAAAACAACAAAAACTCGGGTGAGTTTTTGCCTTTTTAAAACCTTTTTATATGTAAGTTTTCAAAATACAAAGAGAGAGAGGAGTATAATGAACTCCCATGCACCTGTATTTCCAGATTTAGTAATTAAAAACAATTTTGCCTTTTTTAAAAATTTACATCTGTCCCTCCTCCCTCCCTCTCAGAATATTTTAAGGCAAACTTTAAATTATATCATTTCACCCATAAATACTTGTTGTATATCTCCAATTACTAAAGATTAAAAAATGACATTATAGTCCACAACACCTTCTTATGTGTCCTGTTTTTTAGACAGATTAAAGGAAACCTCTCTCTCTATTCATTAGTTTTTCCCACTTCACTGGGATAATTTTTGGTCAGCATACAAAAAAGGGGTTATCTCCTGTGTTTCAAAAAATGGAAGCCCTCCCTCGTCCATACATTCCCCTCCAACTGTGATTCCATTCCCTGTACTTTTCAAACACCTGTCTGTCTCCATTTCCTTAGCTTTAACCCCCCAGCCAGTTCCAGTCTGACTCCCACCCCACCCCCACCCCTTCACTAAGACTGCTTTTGCTCAGGTTGCCAGGGACGTGCACAGTGAATAAATCAGGGGACACTAGTCCTCCTCTCACTTGACCTCTCAGCAGTCTCCAGCATGGTGACCTCGCCTGCCCACGAGCAGTGGGTGCTGAGCGCACAGTGCTCGGCTCATTCTGTGAATTATTTCATTTCCTTCTCCCGGCAGCTCTTGGACTAGGTGTCATTACCCCCATCTTACAGCTGAAGCTGGCGCTTAGAGCTGCTGGGCCGCTGGTTCCAGCTACAGGTGAGGTCAGGGTTGAAACGTAGACTCTGTCCAACCCCACTGCCCTGACCCTCTCACTCGCCCTGCCGTCCCTGGCTTTCCTCCTCTTTCTCTGTTTCACTGGTTTTCTTTGCAGCTCCTCCTTCTGCCTGACTTTTAAGTTCTGGAGGTTTCTTAGGGCTTTATCCTGGATCCTCTTCTCACCTTGCTGCTGGGCAGTCTTCCCTGCACCTGTGGCTTCGGTTAGCACGGAGAAGGTGGGGAGCGCCCAGCATGTAGCGTACAGCTCTGAGCTGCTTCTGGTCTCTAGGCCCAGGTATCCAACTGTCTCACCCATCTAAAACCTCATTTATAACCTGCTCCTCCTGTGTCGCCTTTTTTGCTAAATGGTACAGCCATCCATGAGCTGTTAAGCAGAAGCTGGGGAATCCTCTCCTAGCTCCCACTGACAGTCACCAAGTCCTACTTACTGTGTCTCTCATTCATCTGCTTCCTTAAGGAAAGCACCCCCCTCCCCCCAGTTCTTGGATAGGGTCTACTTATACTTTCTCATAGTATCCTGTACTTGTCTTTCTCCCCTTTAAAACATTTCCCATGATTATATTTACTTGCTTAGGTTAACTTTTTGTTTTTTAATTCCTTAGAATGAAATTTATCTTTTTATTTCTTTAGAAAAGACATTCAGGGTGGAACCAAGACAATCTTATTTGTTGTTATATCCCTAGTGGTTAGCAGAGTGTTGGCACAGAGGCATCATTAAATATTTGCTGAAATGAAAAAAGGAACAAATTTATTTAGGAAAATTCCTAACAAAACAAGAATGGGTAGTGTGGAGGGTGAACTCCTGGATACAGACTTGCAAACAAGATTTCTGATACTCAAGCCATGGTAGGAAGCTAAGGAATTGGCAGTAGGACTGAGAGAAGTAGGGGAGTTGGAGGTGTGGAAGTTGCACAACTCACTGTCGTTACATGTGGGAGATAAGAGAAGGAGTGTCAAAAGTGCAACAGCTTTCTAGCTTTGACAACTGAGGGGATTGTGATACCATTCCTTGAGAGGACAAGGTATGAAAGAAAGAACAATGACTTTAGTTTTGGACCCGTTGACTTTGAAGAACTCCCTGTGGGACCCCCAGATAGAACCAGTAAACAGTTATAAAAATGGAAATAGAATTTAGGAGAGAGATACAGGCTTTACCTTACCACTAAGTAAAACCAGTAAAATACTATTGGTAATCCAAGTGTAAACTGATAAAAATTTTAATCACTGAGACTTTTTATCATTGGTACAGAGTAGGTAGATATTATGGTACTTTTTAAATTGGGTATGGATGTTATAAGCATGTATTGTATGTCATACAACAATCGGATTTTTACATTAATATAATTCAATGTCTTGTGAATATTAACTATTAATAACTGAAAACTAGCATATCTCATTTTAATTATGTTATTTTGTTAATGCTAATTTATACCTTTTTTAATATTCAAGATGAAATAAAAACTTAGTGGGGTTTGTGGATCTTCATTAGACTGTAAATTCCGTGAGGACTTGCAGCCATGTGATTTAATTTTTTCCCTCTTATTTCTCTAGGGCCTATTCCCTGGTGGATTCCAGTCAAGTGTCTACATTTCTGATTTCCATTCTACTGATAGTCTATGGAAGTTTCAGGTAAGATGCTGTCAAGATGGGACTAATTTCAGTGGGAGGCAGAAGAAGCGCTGCTCTGAAAGTGTTAGCACCAAAGCTTACTGCTCTGTAAAGAGAAACATGATGGACAGGAATTGAGTTAGAATGGGTTATTCTGATACTTCTTTAACTTGGCTGCTGTTAAATCACACCTTGGTTTTGCTTATATGACTTTGGAATTTTAATGCAAACACAAATTGCTTAAATTCTGGTTCTGAAAATAATGACTTGTACAAGCACACTCATAGGGAAGGCTAAGGGGAGAATCCTTGACAGTGATTCTACAGTCTCAAAAGCAACAAAGTTTTTCTTCATATAGAAGCATTGGCTATAGGTTGAGCCATATGAAATTGCCTGTAGTCACCTTTTTTGACCTGTAGAAATAATTTATGGCTCAGCCTGTTATTAGAATTATGGGCATTAGCATTGACCGAGTATTTCCTCTGCTGACCTTGGGAATGCTGAGCCTGGATCCCCTTGAAATCCATCCTAGCAGGCAGCCACGGAAATAGGAAGCTGGACGCTTACTCCCCCTTTCCACTGCCCTTCCTTGAAAGGGGCTTTAGTGGTTGTATGACTCAAATAGTTTGGTGGCTGACACACTTAAAAATAAGGGTCACGTAAGAACTTCTGGATTGAGAATTTGAAAGGCAGTGATGGTGAGAAATGAAATAGGCATAAGGAATTTGAACTAGTCAGTATTGTATCTGGATTTTAATAGGAACTTAGCAGAGTCACAGGCTTATCTCAGCGCTGAGCAGAGCAAGTGCAGCACTGTTGGTAATTCCAGTATCAGCGGATCAAAGTTCCAGTCACTGACACTTCCTGCATTCATAATGACTCTTGGGAAGCATTAATTTAAGTCAGAGCAACTTAGAACCTTATCACATAATCTTGATATTTTGTATTGCTATCCTTTGGACAAGTTTTGAATTTTTTCTCTTTGCCTATATATTAGCATTTCCAAAGACTTGGTAATTTTTTTTTTTTTTAAACATATCTTTATTGATTTCAGAGGGAGGAAAAGAGGGGGGGAGAGAGAGAGAAACATCAATGATGAGAGAGTCATTGATCGACTGCCTCGCCCGCAACCGGGGCATGTGCCCTGACCAGGAATCGAACCCCAATCTCCCGGATCCTAGGTCGATGCTCAACTGCTGAGCCACGCCCAGCCGGGCAAGACTTGGTAATTTTTAAAAAATCTTTAGACCTACAACCCTAATAGTACAGTAAGTCCTCATTTAATGTCAATAAGTTTTGCAACTTTAAGTGAAATGACGTGTAACGAAGCCAGGTTTACCATACGCTAATGATGTAAACAAGAGTTAAGTTCCTGTAGCATCCTGTCAACATTAAAACTAAAAAGCGTTATTTGTACTTTAATTAGTATGTATGACCTTTTGTTTGGCATATATTTATATGCTGTGTACATTTTCATAGTTTAAATCATTTATATTCTGATTATATTCATCTAACAAAAATTTTTTTTCCACAATCATCTTCATACTAACGTTTAGTAATTTGGTATTCCACTCTTGTTGGACATGTGGATTGTTTAAAGTAACCATCTTTTTATGTGTTCTTTTGCTTTGGTTGAATTATACAAGTTAAATATCCAGAACTTGAAATACTTCGCCAGAGTATGTGAACTGGCTTTTACTACATATTGCTATGTTGTTTTGCAGACAGGTTATACCAATTTAGGATCATGCAGGTTTTAAACAAAATTTTATGCTATAAATGTATAATAGAATTCTGTCAATGGAAAAGATTTCTCTGGTGAACTTCCTTATTTTACAAATGAGGAAATTGAAGCTCAACAAGATGAGGTAACCTGATAAAGATTACACAACTCATTGGTAACAAATTCAGGATTGGAACCCAGTTGTTAGGGCTTTGGTCCAGTGCCTTATGTCTTTTATACTTTAATAATTAATACATTTTCTGCAGAAAAGTAAATTGTGATGACTTAAATGATACATTTAAATTGCCCTCATTGAATAAGTTTGGAAATGTTTTCGCCTGTTTTCTGAAAACAATTAAAGAAGAAATATCACAAGTTTATATAAATATATGGTAGAATTCACCAGTGAAGTCTTCTAAAGTCTGGCTTTTCTTTATGGGAAAATTTTTTGTTGGTTTTTTTCATGCTTTGTTCCCTTTTTTTTTTCTTATAACTACTGGTAAGTACATTTTTTGTGGTAAAATATACATAAAATGAAATTTACCATTTTAATACTTTTTAAGAATACAGCTCAGTAGCAGGTACGAGCTTTTTAAAACACGTTATTAACTGTCTTTATTATAACCATTCTGGGACGGGTGTGAAATGCTTTGTCGGCGCTTTGACTGCATTTCCCTGATAACGGAATAGGATGTTGAAAACTATTAAGCATCTTTTCATGTGATTATTGGCCACATGATTTTTCTTTGGTGAAATGTCTGTTCAAACCCATTTTGCCCATTTTAAAATTGGGTTGTTTGTCTTACATGGAATTGTAACTTCTTTAAGTATTCTAGATACAAATTCTTTCAATCATATGATTTGCAAATAATTCTGTTTGGTTTTGTTTTTTACAGCTGCTTTTACCACCCCACCCCCAAAAGTATTAAGGGTTTTGTTTTGTTTTTAAGAAACAATAGGTTTATGGAGATAGAATGTATATACCAGCAAGTTCTTCCACCTAAAGTGTATAATTCAGTGGTTTTAGTGTACGTACTAAGGGGTATAACCATCACCATAGTCCAATTTTAGGACATTTATTATCCCCAAAGAAACCTTGTACCCATCAGCAGTCATTCCCTTCCCTCTCCCCCCTGCCTGAGGTAACCACTAATCTTTAACTTTCTGTCTCTATAGATTTGCCTGTTCTGGACATTTCATATAAGTGGAATCATAAAATATGTGGCCTTTTGTGACTGGCTGCTTTCACTTGGCATAATTTTTTAAAAGTTCACCTATATCGTAACACCCATCAGCATTACATTTCCTCTCTTGTTTATGCGTGCACTGGTTTAAAGACATTTAGGTTGTTTCCACATTTTGGCTGCTTTGAACATTCATGTACAAGTTTTGTGTGGATGAATGTTTTCCTATCCTTTGAGTAGATACCTAGGAGTGGCTCATATTGTAACTCTTTAACATTTTGAGAAACAGTCACTGGTTTTCACAAGTAGCCATACCATTTTACATTCCTACCAGCAATGTATGTGAGTTCCAGTTTCTCTTGTTATCTTTTTATTATAGCTATTCTACTATTCTGATATCTCATTGTGGGTTTGATTTGCATTTTCTTAATTATGTTGAGCATCTTTTTGTGTGTTTGTTTACCATCTGGGTGTCTTCTTTGGTGAAGTGTCTGTTCAGATCTTTTGCCCATTTTAAAATTAGGTTGTTTTTTTATTGTTGACTTTTGAGAGTTCTTTATGTGTTGTGGATACAAGTCCTTTATCAGATAAATGCTTGCAAAGAGTTTCTTCCAGCCTGTGGGTTTCTCTCTTCACTTTCTGTATGTTTATAACTTATATTTTCCTGATGGATTGACTGAGATAAAATGTCCCTCTTTGTCTTCAGTAACAATTTTGTCTTAAAAGACTTACTTGATCTGATGCTAGTGTAGCCATTCCAGCTCTCTTATAGTTACATGTGGACGATTTTAAATTACTAATCCTATTTCTTTACTTCTTGAATATTACTATCTACCTGGATATTCCGTTTCTCTTGAGTCAGTTTTGGTAATTTGTGTCTTTCTAGGATTTGTCTATTTCCTCTAAATTGTCTCATTTGTTGGCATCAGTTCTTATTGTTCCCTTATGATCCAGAGGGAGAGGAAGAGAACAGTAACTGGAGCAAAATATGAAAGCCACAAAAGGGGCTGTTCTGATGAGCAGGGAGACCCAGGAATTACAATGTGAGGCTGGGCTAGAATTTCTTAGGCAGCTTATTATTGGCAAGACACTTAAATTCTGGAGGGAGGGAGGGGCAGATGGAATAACAGAAACTAGATTTACCACCCCACCTGAAACAGTGATTTTCAAGACACCGTTCATCAGACAACTAAGGACAGAATCCTGAGAAATGATGGACAATTTTCCACACTGTCTTAAGATGCCTCCTCCACCCCCACCCCAAGTCAGCTTTATAACAACAGCAAATAGAATGGTGGTTACCAAAGGCTGGGGGGGGGGGATTGATCAAAGGGTACAAACTTTCAATGATAAGATGAATAAGTTCTGGAGACATACATCATGGTGACTGTAGTTAATAATAATGTATCATATACTTGAAATTTGCCAAGAGAGGAAATCTTGTGTTCTGACCACAAACAAAAAGACAACTGTGGGAGTTAATAGATATGTTAATTAATTTGATTGTGGTAATTATTTCACAGTGTATACGTATATAAAGACATCGTGTTGTATACCTTAAATATACAGATGCTCCTTGACTTATGATGGGGTATGTCCTGATAAACCCATCATAAGTTGAAAATATTGTAAGTAAAAAATGAATTGAGTACACCTAACCTACCAAACATCATAGCTTACCTAGCCTACCTTAAATGTGCTCAGAACACTTACTTAGCCTACAGTTAGGCAAAATCATCTAACACACAAAGCCTGTTTTATAATAAAGCATTGAATATCTCATGTAATTGAATACTGTACTGACAGTGAAAACAGAATGGTTGTGTGGGTTTTCACCATTAACACACATAGTTGAAAATACACTAGGCCTAAAGAATGGCTGTAGCATTAAATAATTTAAATTGCTGGATGATGGGGATATGACAGTAACAGGGTCATCAGTATCTTTCTCTTCTCATGAGGCTGGAGAATAGCTGGTTTCTACTGAATGTGTTTTACTTTTGCACTGTTGTCAAGTTGAAAAATTCTGTTGAGCCAGGCCGGGCGTGGCTCAGCGGTTGAGCATCGACCTAGGATCCAGGAGATCGGGGTTCGATTCCCGGTCAGGACACATGCCCGGGTTGCGGGCTAGGCAGTCGATCAATGACTCTCTCATCATTGATGTTTCTCTCTCTCTCTCTCCCCCCCCTTCCTCCCTCTGAAATCAATAAAGATATGTTTAAAAAAAAGAAAAGAAAAATTCTGTTGAACCACGATAAGTTCAGAAATCATCTGTATACAATTTTTTTGTCAAAAATAAACTTTAGACAAAAATTAAAGATAGTTTCCAGGTTGTGGTACAAGGAGAAAGATTCCCTAAGTCGAGGAGGCAGACCTGAGGGTCCAGAGAGACTGAGGCAGCTAGAGTTAATAAGTCCAAATACAAAAAAGAAGAAAGCTTACAAAGAGAAAACTCCAGAGATCTGCAGATAGACCCTTTGAGTATTCATGAGTGTGGATCAGTGCATGCGTGGAAGGAATGACCTAAGGCTGAGTAAAGAATAATGGGAAAGGATTAAAGGGAAAAGTACCTGTTCCCACCAGCAGGACTGGAAAAAATGTATGATTCATGTGGTGTTGGGTGAGGCCCTCAGAAAGGTGCTGTTTCAGTGGTAGGGAATTACCCTAGAGTGAGCACTGCTTCAGACCTGCCTCATAAATTGTAAAAACAGGACCTGAACAGATTAAACTATTTTCAGGTAACTAACAGCATCCCAGAACAAAGCTCAAGAAGATTTATAGGAATATAAAAATATTGAGACAAGGTAAAATTCACAGTGTCTGGCATACAAGCAAAGATTACCAGGTAGCAAAGAGGAAGGAAACCTAACCAATGATGAGAATAATCAGAATCAACCCAGAGCTGACAGATGTTAGAATTAACAAGAGAAGTACATCAAAACAGATAGTATAAATTGTATTACATATGTACAAAAAGGTAGGTAGATATTTTAAACTACCCAAATCAAACTTCTGGAGATGAAAATAATGTCTGAGATCAAAAATACACTGGATAGGATTAACATCAATTAGACATCGCAGAAAAAAAGATTTGTGAAGTTGAAGGCACAGCAATAAAAACTATACAAAATGAAATAGAGAAAAGAGGGGAAAAATTGTTAATGAAAAGAATATCCTTGAGCTATCATTGGCTATCCAATAGCCACCTCCAATGGCCTAATGTATGAGTAACTGTAATCTCAGAGAGAGAAGAAAGGGAGGGACAGAAAATACTTAAAGGAATAGCCCAGCCCTGGCTGAGTGGCTCAGTTGGTTGGAGTGTCGTCTCATGCACCAAAAATGTTGTGGGTTCGATTCCTGTTCAGGGCACATGCCTAGGTTTCGGGTTTCATCCCCGGTCAGGGTGTGTACAGGAGGCAACTAAATGATGTTTCTCTCTCTCTTTCTCTGGTCAATTAAAAAACATTTTAAAAAAAGAAAGAATGGCCAAAATTTTTTCACACTTGAAAAAAACGACAACCCATAGATCTAAGAAACTCTAAAACCTCCAGGCACAAGAAACATGAAGAAAACTACACCAGAGCACATCATAATCAAATTGCTCAAAACCAGTGATAAAACTGAAAACTAGAAAGCAGCCAGGGAAAGAAGGGGCAGGGGCAGATATGCTCCATACACAGGAACAAAGATAAGGGTGGACATCTGATTTCTCGTTGAAAATAGTGCGAGAAGACAGTGGAACATCAGCTTTAATGTACAGAAAGAAAAACTGTCAAAACAATTCTATGGCAAAATATCTTCCAAAAGTGGAGACAAGGTAAAGATGTTTTCAGACACACAAAACCTGGAAGAATTCATCACAACTGACTTGCACTACAAGAAATGTTAAAGGATGTACTTGAAGCAGATTAAAAATGGTATCAGTTGGAAATCTGGAGCTATACAAAGGAATGAAGATCAGGAAATGGTAATTACATTGATAAACATACAGGGTTTTTTCTTATCTAAAATTGTTTAAAAGATAATTGACTATATAAACAAAAATATATTGTGGAATTTATAGTGTAACATGCAAAATACATGGCAGTAATAGTACAAAGGTTGAGAGAGGAAAAATAAATGTAACCACTGTAAGATTGATATACTGTACATGAAGTAGTATACTATAATTTGAAGGTAGACAGTGTGGCTCAGAAATGTATACTGTAAATTTTACAGCAGCTACTAAAATAAAAGAACAAAGAGTTATAGCTAATAAGACAACAAAGAAAATAAAACAATCATAAAAAATACTGTATTAATCCAAAAGAAGGCAGGTAAAGGGGACCCCCCCCAAAGATAGGACAAATAGAAAAGAAATAGCAATATGATAATATGAAAACCTAATCATAGCAATAATCACATTAAATGAAATTGGCCTAAACACCCCCCAATTAAAAGGTAGGAATCATCAGATTGAATTAAAAAGCAAGATCCAATTACATGCTATTAGATATAAAGCCAGAAAAAAATACTTAAAGTGAAAGATTAGGAAAAGACAATCTTGATTATACTCATCAAAAGAAAGCTGGAGTGGCTATATAAATATCAGACAAAGCAACTCTCAGAGCAAGGAATATTACTACAAAGAAGGTGGTTTAATAATGATAAAGGGATCAATTAAGCAACAGGATATAATTATTCTAAATGTTTATGAACCTATTAAAAGACCTTAAAATACATGAAGCAGCCCGCGTGGCTCAGCGGTTGAGCATCGACCTAGGATCCAGGAGATCGCAGTTCAAATCCTGGTCAGGGCACATGCCCGGGTTCTGGGCACGATCCCCAGTTCACCTGCAGGAGGCAGCTAATCAGTGACAACTCTCTCATCATTGATGTTTCTATCTCTCCCTGTGCCTCTCCCTTCCTCTCTGAAATCAATAAAGATATATTTTAAAAATAAAATAAAAAATACATGAAGCAAAAGCTAATAGAACTGCAAAGAGAAATAAATCCACAAATGTAGTTGAAGATCACCCCCCACCCCACCGCCACCTTCAATAAGTAATAGAACAAATGGCTTGAACAAATCCAAGGTCACAAAGATTTACCCCCTATGTTTTCATCTAAGACTTCTATAGTTTCAGCTCTCAAATTATTAAAATTAAATAACATGCAGAATTCAGTACCTCAGTTGCACTCCCGCGTTTCAAGTGCTTATGTGGCTGATGTCTACCACATTGGTCAGTGTAGATACAGAACATTTCCGTCATCACAGGAAGTTCTTTTGGACACACAAATACCCACAAATCCCTTCTTTAAAGGAACATATAAAATGAGCTAAACTCTTGATCAGGTAGTTTTCAAAGAAAGAAAGAAATGGGCAAACTCATGTACATAAAGTTGTTCAGAGTTTAAAGAAGTCTGCGTTAAAACAGAGATAGCATTTTTTCGTCCCTCATATTTACAAACTTCCTTCAGGTCTTGACTCAGAGGTCACATTAATGAGGCCTTCCCTGCCCACCCTATTTAAAATTTCAAACCTAACGTCTCCATTTCCTGCACTTTCCCTTAGCTCTTACCATTAATATACCATATGTTTAACTAACTTGTTTATTGTCAGTCTCTCCCCTCTTTCAATGTAAAGCCTGTTTTACTATTTATTGTCCCTCCAGTACCTGGAACAGTCCCAGATATAGCAGAAACTCAGATATCTGTTGTTGAATAAAAGTTGACAAAGTATAGAGAAATAAGTACTGTCATATGCTGCTATCAGAGTAAATCGGTCCAGCCATTCTGGAAGTAGTTGTGTAGTATGTTAAAAAGTCTCAAAATTGTGCTTGACCTTTGATCCCACATTTTTCCCTCTAGGTATTTATCACATAAGGAAGTAATTAAGGATGTGCTGGAAGATTCAGCCACAGTGGAATGCTTTTAAAACTCTTGAACTCTGACATATGGGAAGGAATGTAGATTGTTTTTGAAATGTGGCAAGAACTGTTTTGCAGAGTTGGTCAGGAGACCTTCCTTTCTCTCCTGATACCTTAGCATTTTAAAATACTGTTTTGTTACTGACTTTTTTAAACCTACTTCTTTCTTAAGCAAAACTAAAACTTACCTATACACTTTTTCCCACAGGTCCCTTAATATGGACTTTGAAAATCAAGATAAAGAGAAAGACAGTAACAGTTCTTCTGGGTCTTTCAATGGCAACAGCAGCAATAATAGTAAGGCATTTATGTCAATTATCTTTCATACATGCAGTTTTAATTTGATTCTTTCTATAACCCCACTTAATTAACTGGGTTCAAGATTTATGTTAGGTATAACAAAATCTAATCTGTATGGTAATAATTTGTTAAATTATGTTTTGAATCTAAACTATTGATTTCTTGTGTACTGCTTTTAACTCATGCCTAAAAGCTGGCTGCTGAGGTTCTTTATCGTCTTAAAGATAAGCAAGATAGATCAATAGCTGCCTGTTTATGACTACATTTAAATATTTTGTTGAGGCTGGTCATTTTGTAGGTGTTGATCATAAATTCATTCAGTGACAGAGACAGCTACTTGAAGTACTTGTAAAACTAAGTACTGTGACTATCTTTTCTGATATTTAAGATTTTATAAGAATATTTGTTTTTAAAAAACACACAGAAGTGTGCTATATGGCAAATGTTCGGCAGCATTATTCATAATAGCCAAAAAGTAGAAACAACTCAAAGATCCTTAAGTTAATGAATGGATAAACAAAATGTGGTCTATCTATACATGGAATGCTATTCAGCATTGAAAAGAATGAAGTACATGCTACAACAAAGATGAATCTCAAAACATTGTGTTAAGTAAAAAAAAACAGACAAAAGCCCGGGCCCGTGTTCCCAGTGGTTAGAGCAGTGGCCCTCACACCAAAGGGCCTTCGATTTAATTCCCAGTCAAGGGCACATACCTGGGTTGCAGGTTTGATTCCCACCCAAGTTGGGGCTTATGCAGGAGGCAGCCAGTTGCTGTGTCTTTCTCACATAGCTGTTTCTCTCCTTCCCTTCCTCCCTCCAAAACAATCAACGGAAAAAATATCCTTGGGTGAGGATTAACCAAAAAAAGCAGCAGCCGGGCAGGGAAGACTGTATATTGTATGAGTACATTTATATGAAAGTTCCAGAAGGCAAATGCAGAGACATAGTAAGTAGGTCAGTGGTGGCCTGGGCGGAGGGACGGGAAGAATTAAGTATTAACTGGCATGAGGGCATCTTTGAGGTGGTGAAAATGTTCTAAAACTAGATTATGGTGATGGCTTCACACTTGGTACATTTACCACAAAACAATTATTTAATCATACACTTAAAACAGGTGAATTTTATAAATTGTACCTCAGTATAGTTATAGAAAACTGATAATGCTTATTGTAAAAAGAATTGAATTAGAAATAGAGGATTGGTTTGATAACATTGAGAGATTGGTATTGGATACCTACCATGCACTCAGCATTCTGTTAGATATATTGAAGGATGCAAAAGTATAAGAGCTGGTCCCCAAGCTGTCTCATGGGCAGTGAGGCCAAAATAGTTTCCAAGGTGTTAATAAAATGCTCAGACAGACCTAGCAAATACCGCTTCCCATCCTATACCTAGAGCAAGTACTTTTGGCTCTTAGCATAGCCTCAGAATCGTTCTGAACAAGCATTTACTATCAGTAAATCAGAGTAAGCACTAGAGATGAAGTCATTTTGACATTTATGTACAAAGAGTGTAAAGAGAAAGGCAAGTAAGGGAGAGCAACAGTGGGCCAGGTAAATTTACCAGGAGGAATTTTTAAATGTTGGTTGATGATTACAACCCTTTGTGTTTATTTATGTTCATCCTGGTCGCATATTTTATTTACAGTCTTAATTAAGAGAGGCTCTTACTAATATTTTTTATTAAAGATCATATGAAAATTTCTTAAATTTATTAGGGTAACATTGGTTAATAACTAATGAGTTTCAGGGGTCCAGTTCTATGACACATCTTCGGTATATTGCATTGTGCGCTCACCACCATGTATTTGACCCCCTTTCCTCTCCTCTCCCCTCCACTCTTCCCCCCTGGTAACCACCATGCTGTTGTCTGTGTCTAGGAGTTAGCTTGCTGCTTTCTGTTTTATGTCCCACATGTGGGTGAAATAATACGGTTCTTGTCTTTTCCTGCCTGACTTACTTCACTTGGCATGTACTCTCAGGATCTAGCCATGTCGCAGATGGCAGTAGTTAGTCCTTCCTTACGCCTGTATGTTGGTGCGCGTCTTTATCCAATCCTCGTTTCCGTGTATCGGCTACTGTGAATAATAATACTCCAGTGAGCGTAGGATGCATACATCTTTAGAAATACGTGTTTTCAGATTCTTCAGACAGATACCCAGAAGAGGGGTTGCTGGGGCATATGGTAGCTCTGTTCTTCATTTTGGAGGAGCCTCTGGACTGTTCCCATAGTGGCTGCACTGTCTATATTGCCACCAGCCATGAAGGAGGCTCCTTTTTCTCCGCATCCTCTCCAGCACTCACTATTTCTTCTCTTACTGATAACAGCCATTCTGACAGGTGTGAGGTGGGATCTCATTGTGGTTTTGACTTGTGTTTCCCTTGTAACTAGTGAAGTTGAGCGTCTTTTCATATCTCAGTTGGTTATCTTTATACCTTCCTTGGGAAAAGCACCTGTCCAGGTCCTCTGCACTTTTTTTTTCATTTTTATTGATTTCAGAGAGAGGAAGGGAGGGTGGGGAGAGAGAGATAGAAACATAATGATGTATTCGTCATTGATTGGCTGCCTCCTGCATGCCCCCTGCTGGGGATCGAGCCCGAAACCCGGGCATGTGCCCTGACCGGGAATCAAACCTCGACCTCCTGGATCCTAGGTCAATGCTCAACCCCTGAGCCACGCCAGCCAGACTGCACATATTTTAATCGGAGTTTGCTTTGTTTTATTGAGTTCTTTATATATTTTGAATATTGTAGGTATCATTTGCAAGTATCTTCTTCCATTTGGTTGGTTGCCTTTTTGTTTTGTTGATGGTTTCTTTTGCTGGGCATAAGCCTTTTAGTTTGATGTAGTGCCATTCATTTATGTTTGCCTTTACTCCCCTTGCCTTTGGGGTCAAATTCACAAAAACCTCTCTGAGACTAAGGTTCATAAGTTTAGTGCTTATGTTTTCTATGTATTTTATTTTGGGTCTTATATTCAAGTCTTTAATCCATTTTGAGTTAATTTTTATGTTATGGTGTCAGATAGCAGTCTAGTTTTTTTATTTTGCATGAGGCTTTCCTTTCTCCGTTGTATGTTTTTGGCTCCTTTGTCAAAAATTAGTTGCCCGTGGTATGTGTGGCTTTATTTCTGGGCTGTCCATTCTGTTCCATTGGTCTGTGTGTCAAAAGACCCCAAATAGCCAAAGCAACCCAGAGAAAAAAGAACAAAACCAGAAGTATCATACTTGCTGACTTCACATTATTCTAGAAAGCTACAGTAATCAAAACAGTATGGTATTGACAAAAAAATAGACACACAGCTAATGAAAATTTCTTTTTTAGTTCCTCTCATGCACTTACAGCTCGGCAGGGTTAATTTGGAAGTAGATCACACATAAGATAAAATGAGTAATTTTTTCTTTTCACTCAGTGGTTGTCATATTTACCTTTTCCACCAAATATCCTATTAATGTTTCTCAACACTAAATGCAAAATAAAATTTTGTGTGGAGTTTTTAGCTGGGGCTACTAATCCCCCGAGATTTCAGTTTAATTAATCTGGTGCTGGGCCTGGGCATTGTCATTTTTTTTAAACTCCCCCAGGTGATTCTGATGATGAGTCAAGAACAGAGAGCCACTGTGCTAAATCCTATTTGTTCCTTAAAAATGTTCTCATAATTTTTCTGATTTGCTGTTTTCAGATGTTTTGTTCTCTCCGTTTCCCCACCCGCAAAGTCAGTCCTCAACTATTAGCATCAGTGGGGAAGAGGGAGCATGAGTACAATAAACCCAAAGATGATAAATAATTTTAGTCAGTGGGTTTAAACTACCTCTTTTACCAAACCTATATACAAGACCCCAAATGTACTCAAATTAACAAATCTGGATTTTTACTACCTTTGAATGTTCTTGATTTCGTTTGTTTTTGTTCTTGGCACCCTGTCATCCAGATGGTTAGCACTTCAACAAGTATTTTTTGAGCAGCTACTTTAATGAAGGCACTCTGAGGAGAGCAAGGAATTCATAATCCCATTGGGAAAGAAAGATTTAGGGGGTCGAGATAATCTGTCTTATCTGCTAATCCCTAGGACTGTCTGCATTCTAATATGTTAATGTATCTAAAGTACATGGCACAGTGCACATTAATATGTCCCTTTCTCTTTTTCAGGTATCCAAACTATTGACTCTACCCAGGCCCTGTTCCTCCCAATTGGAGCATCTGTCTCTCTCCTAGTTATGTTCTTCTTCTTTGACTCAGTTCAAGTAGTTTTTACAATATGTACAGCAGGTAAATTAATTTCTCTCCCTATTCTTTGCATTAACCTAAAAGGAAATGTGTTCACCTTGTTTTATTATCATTCAAAAGTTAAGATTTATAGACTATTCCACTCATCAAGCTTTTCTTCCTCAGTCTGGCTTTTCCTCCCCTCACCCCTCCTTGAACCTTTTGACGCACATATCAGTTCAAACCTACCAACATAATCTGAACAAAAGGCCAGGGAGCTTTATGACACCGGAGCAGGATCACTTTGGCTGTGGCTCCTGGTCTGGTAGGTTTCTAGAAAGTCCAGTTTGGCAGACTCATCATTGGCAATCCTTACTGATGATTCCACAGCTAGAAACATTGATGTCTAATTAAGGGAATTCCACTGACAGCTCTCTGATGAGTTTTTAAGCTGAGCACTGATGGAAATGTGTAATACATGAACAGAATGCTAGACTTGTTAGGAGATAATCCCCTGGGCCGCTGTGTATCTTTCCTTGTTGAGAGGGAAGATAAGGAGGAAACCTACCTGCGCTTCCGCCACCGCATGGCAGGTCCTGTTCATTGTTTTTTAAGAGATGGGTTATGTGTGCAATGGGAAAGGAAGATACTTTTCTTCTCTGGCTAATTTGATTCTATCCACTTGTCGAGAAAAGTATTCTGGGAAATGATTAAGTTTCCATAAGTCATGCCTTTTTTTAATAATGTGAAAAACTCACACACAACAAAATGTAACCCTACGTTTTCTCTGCAGTTCTTGCAACGATAGCCTTTGCTTTCCTCCTGCTCCCGATGTGCCAGTATTTAACAAGACCTTGCTCGCCTCAGAACAAGTAAGGAGCTGGGAGTTCCCTCAAAAGCATAAACTTGTGTGTTTCTTTCACACTTGTTAGCATTATTAGGAGTCTGAATTTTTTTTTTTAATTTTTACTGGTTGATTTGAGGCAGATCGATTTGTTGTTCCACTTATGCATCATTGGTTGCTTCTTGGATGTGCCCTGACTGGGGATCAAACGTGCAACCTTTGCGTATCGGGACGACACTACCTGGCCAGGGCTGAGTCTAAATTTCTTGTACTGACTGGAGTTCACACATGCTAGAAAACTGGGAAGTGAGATGTTTGATTTTTAAAACTAGAAGACAGTAGTACTTTCTTTTGCACCTTTTTTCCCCCCCAGTAAATTTCAGAGAAGGAGTTGCCCTGAGGAAACAGTAGGAAATGGAGGACATTGTGCATTTTATTTTATTTTTTAAAATATATCTTTATTGATTTCAGAGAGAGGAAGGGAGAGGGAAACATCAATGATGAGAGAGTCGTCATTGATCGGCTGCTTCCTGCATTCTCCTGACTGGGGATCGAACCTGCAACCCGGGCATGTGCCCTGACCAGGAATCGAACCTTGATCTCCTGGATCCTAGTTCGATGCTCAACCACTGAGCCACGCCTGGCTGGGCTGCACCTTTTCATAGTAGAGGAAATATAAACAAATCCTAGGAAGTCAGAGTCATTGTAATACGCTTCCTGCTTAGCTTATTGAAAGATGAGAATTTTCCTTTTAAAGCAATGCTTTCTTTCTTTTACTGATGAGTTAATGGAATATGAAAATAGTTGTTGACTCATACATTCTTTGCCTTTTATCTTTGGTGACCTAGAATCACTTAGGTTTAATCCCAATGTTCGAAACACCTTAACTCCTAAAGCTCTTGCTCCGTGGAAACAAGAGTCTGTTGCTAATGGAGATGGTGTATGCACTTAGGAAACCATCACGTGGGGGCAGCTGATATTCCCAGGAATTAGTGATAACCAAATAGATTTACTATCTTATAAGTATTTATTCATCTTTGCTAAATGAATTGAATTATTAACTTTCCTCAGTGTTTTCCTCATAAGAATAGAATTTCCACTGTACTTAGAATCTCCAAAGATTGATATTGTCACTTTAAACTTCTAAACACCCATGTTGATAATTTGGTATAAAAAGTACATTATCAATTGGGTTCAGAAATATAATTCTCTGAGCTCTCTGTAATTTGCTCCAAAGAGGTTTGGGTATGTTTCATATCTGGGTATCTAGATACTTGCCTACTACTCTAATCTGGCCCTGATGAACTCTGATTATGAACCACCAAAAGAGAGTTTGGTTATTGAATAGAATGTGTCACGTGTTTTCCAGGATTTCCTTTGGTTGCTGTGGGCGCTTCACTGCTGCTGAGCTGCTATCGTTCTCTCTGTCTGTCATGCTCGTCCTCATCTGGGTTCTCACTGGCCATTGGCTTCTCATGGATGGTGAGTAACTACCATGTGACAGGTTAAAATTCTGATATAGTTTATAGATACTTAAATTTGTCCCCTCTTGCTCTGCTGTGTTTTAGTCATACTACTTTTGATTACCATGAATATTAGGTATCTGAAGATGGTGTTATGTATCATTGAGTTTTTTATTTTTACCCGCATTTTAAGGATTTTTTTAATAAGAGCTTTTTTTGAGATATAATTCACATACAATATACGTAAAGTGTACAATTCGTTGGTTTTTAGTACACTCAGAGTTGTACAAACATCACTACATCAGTTTTAGTGCATGCATTTTTATCACCTCGCCTCTAAAACACAAACCCATTAGCAGTCATGTCCCCCCACCCAGGCCTGGTCACCCACTAATCTACTTTGTCTCTGAATTTACCTCTCCTGGACAGTTCAAAACCAAGGATGTTCTGCTCATGTTCACATTGGTAGAATTTAACAAAAAGGATTTTAAACTGTATTTTCCCCCCTGTAATCTGGAATCAATAACATAGTCTTAATAAAGAAGGAATTTTAAACCTTAAAGGAAACTAAAATCTTATCCTTCTGTTTCAAGAGATTTTTTTCTCTCTTTAAGTTACTTTAACAAGTGCAAGGATTTGAACTTTATATATACCAAATTAGTGAAAAAACTCTAAGAAGCTGCATATTATTAGGAAACAAACCATTGAGTGGATTGCAAGCTCTGTAAAATTATATTTAAACCACAGACGTTATTTTAATGAAAAGTGATAACTACAGAAAAAGCACTTTTTAAAAAAACATGCAAAACATATGATATACTTATTTTTAAATATATTTCTTGCTTAGGATAAAATTACAGTGATGGAGAAAAATCAGTGGTTATGTGGGGAGGAGGGTTTGATTGTAAGAAATAACAGGGATTTTAGTGGGGTGATACAGCTGTTCCATACAGAGTGTGGTGGTGGCTCCACAGATCTGTTAGAATTCATAGGACTATACATCTAAGGAACGAGCAGGCCCCGTAAAATCACTGGTGCACAGCTTTAGTCTTATTTTAGCATCATACGTTGCCTTATAAAAAACATTTACTGCGATCATTTGCTTCAGTACTTGAGTGCCCACTGTGCATATAAGCATTCTGAAGTACAGTGTTTAAAATGTTCAGGTGGCTGACAGAACTGCTAAATTTTCCAAATCAAGTATCAGTGCTGTCAGTAGTCTTAGGAACTAGTATTTGATAAAGAGTATGTTGAGAAACAGACATTACATCCAAAGCCACACAGGTTGCTTCCCAGCTTGTGGTGAAAGGCAATGCCTGTTCTACACATACTGGGTGTTGAGAGTGATGAAGTGGCAGGTATGTGTGTTTGACTTTCCCTAAGATTAACTCTTGGTTTCTGCAGCAGAATGATGGAACGAATAATAGCACAGATATAAATTGAGCACATTTAACCCCACCTACACAGATGTTATGTGACATGAGGCAATGAAAACTCCAGGTGCTATTTCTCAACTAGAGTAAATACATAAAGCAAGAATCACCTAGGCAGGACTAGTCTCCATGCACACTCAGAGTTCGTATGATGACAGATGGTACTTAAAGTTCCCTGGGTGCTCTGAGGGTCTCTAATCCCACTACTAACTTTTGGTGGCTCTGCTTTCATGAAACTCTTTATCATGTGTCCAGACACACGATATTATTTACAGGGTGTTTTTTTAAGTTTCCTAAGCTGCTGACCCAGAAAAGATCAGATCTCTCAAAACAGCAAGCAGTGTGTTCTTTATACTCTCATCTCTACCCTACCTGAGCATTGCATAGAACAGAAAAATACCTATTTACTAGTAATGTGTCAATAAAAAAAGGTTGGCATGATGGAAGATGACATTCTTTTCAAGATAAACTGATTTACACCACCATCTGAAACATTTTAGAGCAAGTCAGCCAAATTTTCACCATTGCACTTCTGCAGGTACGAGTGGGAATGTGCTTATTAGACTCGCTAAAGGAAAAACGGGAGAAGCAGCTCTTTGTAAGACGCTGAAGGGTGCATTCTGCTGCAGCGTTCTCCTCTAGACGATAGAGTTGATGGAAAACTGGCAGTAAGGGACAAACTGTGCCCAGTGACCATTGCCACTGTGAAGTGCACCTTATAATTGAAATTTGACTGCTCATGAGGCTCCCATAGGCCCTAACTGGCCCTAAATAGGAGCCTTTTGCATCATTTTCTATCATCATTGCTGTTTCCCAATATTTACTCGTCCAAAGATACCTTCTTCCTACCAGTTTGCACTGGTTAAACTACCCTTGTGAACAAGTACAGAGTTTTCCCTCAAAAGAAAGGAGAGCCTTTGAGCTTTTTGTTTTTCAGATTAGTGATTGATGTGTGTTTGACTTGTTTTCTGCTAATTATAGAAAATGTAGCTTTCTAGCTATGGTCTTTAACATTCTGAAATATGTTTTTCTCTGACGTAGAAATTATCTTTCCAGACTTCTCTGCAGAATCAGAGGTCATCTTGTAGGAAGTGATTTGTTGGTAGAGTTATTTTAAATGAGTGTTTCTTAATTAAAGCCTATTCTTTGAAGTTAATTTAGAATTCATCATTTGTGGTTGTTTTAGGGCTAGGCATGAAGTATATTTTCAGGGTTATACTAAGGAGCATTAATATTAAGAAGGAACTTCAGTCTTCTTGAACTAAATCTAGAGCTCTTTTTTATCTACTTTGTTTCATCTGGTAAGTTAACCTTTTAAATTTGGGAGAGCTTTTAAGGATTTGACCAGTAGGTGGTGTGGTATGTTAGCTAAAAGCTGATGAACCTTGTGCACACATACCTAGTGTTCAAGGATCATTCAACCAGCTTCACAGTCTGTATCCTCGGACCAGTTCAGAGACTGGAAGAGTCTTGTCTTGCTCCAGCCCCTCACTCTACAGCACTTGCTACTAAGCTATGATTAGAAAATGTTTAGCCCGGCCGGGCATGGCTCAGCGGTTGAGCGTCGACCTGGGATCCAGGCGATCAGGGTTCGATTCCCGGTCAAGGCACATGCCCGAGTTGCCGGCTTGATCAATGACTCTCTTATCATTGATACTCCTGTCTCTCTCTCTCCCTCTCCTTTCCTCTCTCTGAAATCAATAAAGATATATTTTAAAAAAAGAAAAGAAAATGTTTCATGCCAGAAATCTAACAACTAGGTTTTTTGTTTTAAAATACTAGACTCTGGCGCCTAGTCCACATAGGGCTTAGCTATCTAGAAATCTTAGAAGCAAGACTGCTTAAGACCTTACATGTCACATAATCCTTTTCAAGAACATTTAAGCTCAGTTTGGTGTCACTGTCTTTGTCCTTGGCCTGCTGGTTGTGGAAGAGAAGGTGATGCAGAGATTATATCAATAATAAATTGAAAGTAATTATAGCTAAGTAGCTAAGATTAATAATTTACTTCCTTAACACCATAGCTTAATTTACATTTAACCAAAAGGCAAGTTTGTTCGTAAAGCTGCTAGGGAGAGTCTCGCAGTTTCTCAAGTGTCATGGAGCAAGGGAAAGTTCTTCATTTTGGTTTGGAAAAGCCCTTAAGAGAAGGTAAGATTTTTCAGGGTTCCTTGAATGAAGGAATGAAGAAAGAGAGGCAAACTAGATGAGTAGTTGACTGTGTTTTGGGGATAAGATGTAGCTTGTGTGAGTACCTAGCTTTGGCAATGTTCATTTGGGTGTAGGAGTGATACTCATTCAAAAGACTTACATTAAGAACTTTCTCTGAGTGGTCCAAAGGGATGCTTTCTGCCTCTCAGACATGGGACTTCAAGTACAGTTGGGAGACTCGGTTGGTATGGAAACAGGTTATTTTTTGCTTAACTCGGAGAGGAGGAAGAGGGAGAGGATTGGGAGTGGAGGGGGAACGGGGGAGGAGGAGCAAGGGAGAGGGAGAGGGACAGTGGCCCAGCCCTGTTCTGTGTGAGTCGTGCTTGAGGGTGTGTGGCTTTATCTTAGACTTGATCCTGTCAGAGTAGGGAACCAAGTGACCCTAAAGCAGGAAATTGTGTGATGGCAGTAAAGAGTAAGGGGAGGGGGGAAGTGGGGCGAAGCAGACCAAGGTTTGCAGTAACAAAAAGGATTAACACCCACAGTGGCTGCAAATTGAGCATACATAAATGAAAGACTGCGATAAACTGAAAATGAATCCAGAGTTTCATGTTTGGAAGCTTAGGGATAGAATAACATTGTCTAGAGCAGTTTTCAAAATATGAAGTACCTGACTGTTTTGTTTTTTTAAATGTATCTATTGATTTCAGAGAGAGGAAGGGAGAGAGAGAGAAACATCAATGATGAGTCATTGATCAGCTGCCTCCTAAACACCCCCAACTGGGGATCGAGCCTGCAACCCGGGCACGTGCCCTGACCGGGAATCTAACCGTGATCTCCTGGATCCTAGGTCGGTGTTCAACGGCTGAGCCACGCCCGACTGGGCTGGTACCTGACTGTTTAGTCAGGGGCACTGACCTCTTTTCCCTTAGATTGTCAAATTAAAAAATGACAACAGCCAACAACATAACAATAGCTGTCAGGTGTGAGTGAATCAAAATTATACCTATTTTTCTTAGCAGATTGGCAAAAAATATGTTTTTGGTGTGCTGCATAATCTTAGTAATTAGCTTATGTGTGCCATGAGGTGAAAAAGTTTGAGATTGCTGGTTTAGAGTCATGAAAAATTCTGTCACTGAGCAGTTGTATTGTCCATGTTTGACTTCAAGCTAAGTGGGTAGGATTAGCATAAGATGAGTGAAAGCAATGAGTGGATGCTTAGACCATAAGACCTGTAAAGTTTCCTGCTGGTTTAGGATTAAGTAATTGAATGGTATATTGAATAGAAAAGTTCTGGGATGGACCGGCCACCTGCATGTGTTAGAGGCATGTACATTTAACCTTGGGAGCCCGCCCTTTTGCTTGTCTGCCCAGTGGGTTTCCATACCCCTTTCAGTTATTATCAGTCAGTCCTCTGATCCCATTGCCCACACACTCCTCTTATCTACCTCACGTCTTCCTTTTTTCCTTCGTTCCCTTGATGCTTTGCACTCCTTGTACTCACCTGTAAGCTCCTGAACACATCACCTCTTGCTACCCTACAGCACCACCCCAGCCAGCATTTCTACCCCAACATGTGTTTGATCTGTTCTCTGGTCATAGTTCCCATTCACCTGCCAGGCGTGTTAGAGACTCCAGGAATACTGATGGGAACCATGCCCTTGAGGACCTTACATTTTAGTTGTGAGAGAATTTTTTTAAAAGGATACATCATGTACCAGATTTTGAGAGGGGCAAGGATAGAGGAATGAATTGCTGAAACAGTGTCCCAGAGTGAATGAAAGGGGATGCCACATAGGGTGAGTTAACTTTAAGGAGCAAGGATGATGAATCTGCAGTAATGGGGGGAGGCAGGAAACTGAGGCCAGGAGGTCCAGAACTGAACTTGGAACTTTATCATGATAGAGAATCTCCTGGGCCTTACACAGTTGAGCACTATCTATAGTGCGATAAAAAGGATTTCCCCAATTACTAGCAGGTCAAAATGAGCTAAATTCTTAGACTGGAGCTGAGGGCATTTACAACTTTGTAAGGTTTATAAGCTGAGTAGCTGTGGGAAGGGGATGAGCCTGTACTGCACACTGTGCTGTCTCTTCCCCAGCCCTGGCCATGGGTCTCTGTGTCGCCATGATCGCCTTCGTCCGCCTACCCAGCCTCAAGGTCTCCTGCCTGCTTCTCTCAGGGCTCCTAATCTACGATGTCTTTTGGGTAAGTGTCATTTTCCTGAAGCTGCTGCTCTCCTTTGCGTTTGATTGGAGTCTTAAGCACTGAAGTCTGGCTGGCCAGGGTACCTCCCATCTAAGACCACTCCCTCCAGTCCTGAACTGTATGTGTTAAAAGGTAAGGAGGCAGCTAGTTGAGCCTTTGTTTCTTGAGATGTGTTGCAATAGATAACCTGTGTGTGATAGTTAGGGTGGGAGAGGGAGTAAAAAGACAAGGTGCTATGCCTCAAAGCTCGCTTGATATCGAAGTGTTCTGAGACCCTGCTCTTAAGAACAAAGAGGGCTGGTGCTGAAATCAGGTCACTTCCAGCTCCTCTGTTAAAGGTGACTCTCCACTCGGCAGGTGTTTTTCTCCGCCTACATCTTCAATAGCAACGTCATGGTGAAGGTGGCCACCCAGCCGGCTGACAATCCTCTTGATGTTCTTTCCCGGAAGCTGCACTTGGGGCCCAATGTGGGGCGCGATGTTCCTCGCCTGTCTCTGCCTGGAAAACTGGTTTTCCCAAGGTAGGACTGACAGACATCCCGGGCCTCATGACAGTGAATACATGCCTTCCTCTTCCTTGATGCATCTTTGTCATCAACATTCTAATCCTAGACTGGAAAGGGTTTGTGAGTCAGCATCTCCATCTTACAAATGAGGAAGAGAATATTGACTTGAACTTGCAAAGATTTATCACTAAGTGATACAGGTGCTGCTTTTTATTATTGATTAATGTTATCAAACAACCATATGTTACTACTGTTAACAGGAGATTCTGGATCTTTTTATGTCTAAGACATTTGTAAAAATATGTCAATGGGTAAATTATATAGTTCCTGGTAATACAGTCCTGGAAAAATTAATATGCTGCTTTAATCTCCTGTGTCTGGTAATAGGTACTTATTTGAAGTCTTAGCAGTGAATGTGTGACAAATAGTGACTTGCTTGACATTTCTAGAGATGGCAGTACTTAAGCAGATCACTTGTAGTCATCTACAAGGGGCTGGGTCGAAGACCTCTATTGGCAGTACTCTTGTGGTTTTTAATCTCTAAACTCTTAGAAACTAGTGTGCAACCAGTAGAGATTTCCATCTACCATTCAGATAAGTTCTTTCACTTCTTAAAGAGCTGATAGATGTTGCATAGGAGAAGAGACTAGGATTTTACAGTGTGGCATCCCTGACATGTGATACTGCCTTCCAGCTCCACTGGCAGTCATTTCTCTATGTTGGGCATTGGAGACATTGTGATGCCTGGACTCCTGTTGTGCTTTGTCCTTCGTTATGACAACTACAAAAAACAAGCCAGCGGTGACTCCTGTGGTGCCTCTGGACCCGCCAACATCTCTGGACGCATGCAGAAGGTCTCCTACTTTCACTGCACCCTCATTGGATACTTTGTAGGTAAGAGAGAACCAGAACCTGCATTTGGATCCCCTTTCTGGCTGTCCTCCTCCACCTGGAATTAAATCAGGTCTTCTAGCTGCAGACCCTGGATAGAAGGAGAGCAGTAACTGGTTGCTGTTACTAGACAACCACAAAGGAAAACACCCACGAGCCCATGAGGTGATAGATGCTGACTGTACTGGCCAGGCCAGTTCCCTGTCTGAAGAGCATTGTAGTAAGAGTATGGTTTGGCCTCAAAGTCAAGAACACCTGCCACATAATGATCATGGGCCAGTCTATATGCTTAATTTAAAGTCTTCAGCTTGAGTTTAATGAATGTCATATGTATTTCCTACTTCCTACTTCATTAAACATATTTCCCTTCATTTGTTCTGTCACCTCGGATGCTTCCTAGGCTAGTTTTCCTCTAGCCAGCTCACTTATGGGCAGATGGGAAGAGACATTGTAAGTGGGCTAGGATAGGGGAAAGGAGCACCTCTTTTGCCTACAGCAGCACCTCACTAATTCCATTGCACTTTCATAGACATGAGTTTGTTTCATTCGAGAAACTCCAAGGGGGCAGAGCAAATGGTATTAAGCCATCAGACAAATGGAGGCTCCAAAAGATGAAATGCCTTAAACCAAGGTTTTACATAGCCTTGTAAGTAGCAGAGTTGAAACTTAAACCCAGGTCTTTTGCCTCCAAGTCTAAAGTCACATACCACAGCAGACGGAGAGCAGGCACACTGAGGGCTGAAGTGAGGGCTTGAACCAGGGCACAGAGTGGGCCAGTCACAGGTCTTTGGAATTCTAGGTTTTTTTTAAACTGCTATTCTGTGTCTCTTTAACTGCTCGAGGTAGGTATTTTATACCCTACCCATTGGATGGAAATGTCACATTAGATTTACACAGTCTCGAGATGCTAAGACACATCCAGGTAACAGATTGTCTCCTCTCTCAGGGCTGGCCCCTTGGAGTTATTCACAAATGCTTCTCTGTCCTCATAGGTCTGCTCACTGCTACTGTGGCATCTCGTATTCACCGAGCAGCCCAACCTGCCCTTCTCTATTTGGTGCCATTTACCTTATTGCCACTCCTCACGATGGCCTATTTAAAGGTGAGAGAAGCAGTTATAAACTTGGCATTGATCCTGGACTTGGGTATGTATTCTTGCTGGAAATGGTTCTGTTTAACCCCTGAGCTCTTGATCTTGACAGTGGGGTTTTGTTCTTTTGTTTTCCTAACCTGATATTAACAACATCTTCCAGATTCTGGCAGCCACTGGCAGAAAATGCTAGTGAGTTAGACCACTACACCACCTGCTCATGGATAATTAACTGAAATCCCTAGAGCTCAGTGGCAGAGACTTCCTGCTTCTCTTAAAAGCAGCACCCCATTGTCCCTAACAGCTCTTTTAATACTCTGTGTTAAAGTTTGGCAGGAGGAGCAAGCAGAAACAACAGGGTCAGCACACCCACCTGACCTTCCTCCAGTGAGCTGCTCTGCCAGGCAGGCTTAGTGCCCTAGGCTTTCCAAAACTGGACACATAAAGTCTGCACAGAGTTCTCTCCTGCAGGGGACCACTTTCAGTACAGCAAACCAGATAGGCTGTATAGAGAAGACTAAAGAGCAGCATGAGTTCTCTGGTGAGCACCATTATTTACATTTCCTCTCCTCCTCCGTAGGGTGGGCAGGGGCTCTGGCCTGCCTGCAAGGCCTCTGCAGTGTATTCCTGGACACATCACTGGAGCCGCTCCAGCTCAGTAGGCCACTGCCCCAGACACCTTAAGCACCCGCTCAGCTCCTACCAACCTGCCAAAATCACCCTGCACCCACAGTCTCCACAGAGTGTACTGCTGCATAAAGCCACTTCTCCAGGATTGGAAGAGACAGCTATTTTCTCTAATTCATAGAAGCAAACATAGAAAGACAAAACAAAAAGACAAAAGAGAAAATAATTAAGGATAGTTTAAAGGGACCTCCGTGATAACATCAAATGTTCAAATATTTGCAAGATATAGGGATCCTAGAAAGAAGTAATGGCTGAAAACTTTCCTAACCCGGAAAAGGAAATAGACATCCAGGCCCAGGAAGCACAGAGGGTTCCAAACAAGTTGAACCCAAAGAGACCCACACAAAGACATATTGTAGTTAAAATGACAAAAGTTATAGAGACAGTTTTGAAGGAAGCAAGAGAAAAACAAGAAGGGAACCTGGAATAATTACCCAGCAAGGTTATTGAGAATTGAAGGAGATAAAAGTTTCCTAGACAAACAAAAACAAAAGTATTTCTTTAAACCAGCTTTACAAGAAATGTTAAAGGGTCTTCTTTAAGTAGAAAAGGAAAGGCCATAACCAGAAATACCAAACACCAAAGCCTCATAGCCAGATATTCAGTAAATACAGCAAGTTAGACAAAAGCTACTACAGAGGTTAAAAGAAAAAGTATTAAACTACAATAAGTAGTTTGGAGCTACACAACACAAAAAAATCTAAAATACAACATCAAGAACATAAAGCATGGAGAGGGAGTAAAAACGTACTCCTTATAGAATGTGCAGGGTGGGGCAAAAGTAGGTTTACAGTTCTTCGTATAAAAAAATACAGTAATTAATAAATAGTACAAGAATAAACTCTGTGCTTCATGTACTCACAACTGTAAACCTACTCTTGCCCCACCCTGTATTTTCACTTAAACCCCTATCAGTTTAAAACAGACTGCTCTAGGTAAAGAAGGCTACGCATGAACGTCCCGGTAACCAAAAACCTACAAAGGATACGAAGAACAAAGAGAAAGGAACCTAAACAGAACATTAAAAAACCAGCCAGACAGGAGGGAAGAGAAGAGACGAAGAAAGGAAGAGAGGACAACTGTAAGAACAGCGAACAGAATGGCAGCGAGTACATGTCGGCGACCACTGTAAATGAAAAGGGAATAAGTGCTCCAGTGAGGAGAGGGCGGCTGCATGGGTTAAAAGTAACAAAACCATGACCTAGCTCTGTGCTGCTCCCAGAGACTCCCTTCACATTGGAAGACAGGCTGAAAGTAAAGGGATGGAAAAAGATACTCCATGCAAATAGAAATGAAGAGGGAGCTAGAGTAACAATTTATATCAAACTAAATAGATTTTAAAACAAAAAAATGTGAAAAGGCAAAGAACGTTTCATAATTATACGGGAGCAATCCAAGAATAGGGTATAATCAGTAGGTGATTTTAATGTCCCATTCACATCAATGGACAGATCTTCCAGACAGAAAATAGTGAAATAATGACCTTAAATGTCATAGTAGATGAGCTCGACTTAATAGACATTTATAGAACATTTCATCCTTTCTTTCAAGTGCGCATGGAACATTCTCCAGGATAGATCACACATTCGGCCACAAATCAAGCCTCCCTCAGTACAAGAAGACTGAAATCGTAGCAAGCATCTTTTCTGACCACAGTGGCATGAAGCTAGAAATTAACTACAGAAACAAATGAAAATAAAAACACAACTTTTCAATTGGGATGCACCAAAAGCAGTTCTAAGAGGAAGTTCATAGTTCTACAGGCCTGTCATCTAGTAATTCCACTTCTATTTATTTATCTGAAGAAAACAAAATCCCTAAATCAAAAAGATCTATGCACCACTGTGTTCATTGCAGCCAAGATATGGAAGCAACCTACATGCCCATCAATAGATGAATAGATAAAAAAGATGTATGTCAATATACATAAGTCTGCATAATATTATTAAGCAATAAAGAATGAAATCTTGCCATCTGCAACAACATAGATGAACCTAGAGGGTGTTGTGTTAAGTGAAATAAGACAAAGACAAATACCATATAATCTCACTCATACATGGAATCTAAAAAAAACAAAACTCTGAATGAATAAAGTTTGGAAATAGGAAATGATAAAAAACTAGACTTAGAACATTACCTTATTTACAGGACTTCTGTTTTTAACTCCATTTTACAGATGAGGAAACAGACACAGAGGTAAATTAACTAACTTCCCTAGATCATCTGACTCATAAGCAATAGAACTTGTACCAGGATAGCGTTGGTAAAAGCCCCACCCTGCTCAAGGGGCCTTAGAGCTCTTCTGGTGAGTCCTTCCAAGAATGGTGGGTTACTGTTCAGTGAGTAAAATGTGAATGTTCTTTGATTCTCCACAGAAGCAGCCTGAGATCAAGAATCAGAAAAGACGTGTTGATATGTGCCTTGTGTTTAAACCTGTAACTTAGTCCAGTTCCTTCTTTCCCAGGGTGACCTACGGCGGATGTGGTCTGAGCCGTTCCACTCCAAGTCCAGCAGCTCCCGGTTCCTGGAAGTATGATGGATCACAGAGAGTGACCAGAATGGCCATCTTAGTCCCTTTCTGTCAACGCGTGGTTTTGTTTCCTCTTAGAGTTGGCCTGGTACTCGGAGACGTACCTGTTTAAGGAACTGACGTGTGATTGGATTTTGCGTTTGCAGGGAGCTTGTTTGCAGGAGCGCGGTGCTGGAGCCCTGCTCGGATCCTTTCTTCCTGCCGTTGTAGAGGTGGAGCCCCTCCTCAAGTGACAGGCCCTCCCCAGCGCTCCTCCTTCCCCATTTTTATGGATCTGCACTAGACTGTTACCTGTGGGGGATGGAGATGTGACTCTTTAAAACTGACAACGGCAAGGAGTCGTTCTATACCTTTTAAACACTAAAAGGATGAAAAACGTTAGCAAACCGAAGTTTCTTCAGTGAACCCTCAAGAACTTTGGGACCAGTTTCCTGTGGGGGATTCAGTTTCAGAGAACTGAGACAGAAGCTCTTCTGTCGTTATATTCTTCTTTCCTTTTTTTGGATTTATTAAATATTTTCTGTGGTGTGAAGTGACTTATTAAATCCACAGACATTGAGTGACTTCTTACAACATACACATAAGAACTGTTGTAAAGAGTTCATGTCCACCCAGATGTTGTGTTGGCAGTGAATGAGGGCACGGTTTTTATACATACACACACGCACATAGGTATATATGAATAAAGAAAACTCCAAACCTGCTAAGGTCATGCTGTGTAGCAGACGGGGGCTTGCTGTAATTGTTAGCATGTAGAGCCCTTGACTCGGGCTTCCTTGTATATGGATAAGCTGCTGTCCTTCCCTCCACGACTGAACGTGCAGTTAAAAAACCAGTCTAGTATTTGTACTGATATACTCATGGACTTTAGGGGACGCTCATTTGGTTTTGATCAGTGTAGCAAATTAGGGATGAAAAGACAAACCTTTCTGGCCCTTTATTTTGTTTCTCCAGGCTTCTCCCTTGCAGGGTTTTAGTCCTTTCTTCTGGAGCCGATGCATGTATTATAGCAGCAGGTGTCTGTGCTCTCTGATCATAGTAATGTACTACTTGTAAATACATTTTTCTATTTTCTATTTTTTTGTAATTTTTTTTGGCATTTTGTTTCATTGGTGTGCTGTATTTTCCATGCCCTCACTCCTTTAAGAAAAAAAAGGAAAAAAACACAATCCTGTCCTTGCTGTTGTGATTATAGTCTTGGTTTACCTGTGGGGACAAATGTCAAGTGCCCCTCTGAGATGCGCCCGACATTCCAGGAATCGTGGAAGGATCTGACCCTGGGCTGTGGGCTGTGCTGGAGAGCCGCGTTCCCGCGGTAACGTGAGCGCGTCCGCTCGCCTCTGCCTGAGCAGCCGGCCGGATGAGTAAGTGCCCAGAGCTCAGCAGCAGAGAGAGGCCTGGAGCTGCCTGCGTACCTGACAGCGGAGGCTGGGGAAGGGCTTGGGCCGTGATTTCTCCCGTAAGCAGGTGACCCGCCCGTCTTGACCTGTGTAATACGTGGTTCCTGTTGCCTGAGGCACAGTGGACGGAGGATAGAGCTCAGCGGGTGGCGCGCACAGGCAGTGCTTGTGCTTGTCGGGAGCGTGAAGCGGGCAGGGTGGTGCATTCCTCTGTGTGTCTTCAAATCCTGCTGAGGGCTGTTTTGTTTGTTGTTTTGTTGTTTTGGTTTTTTTTAAATAAATGACTCCTTTCTAGACTTTGTCACCTCATCTTCACTTTGGTTGTTGGTACCAGAGCTCCTGTCACCCTCCTACCTGCTCTGTCTGTACCAGAGACTAATGGGAAGACCCCGTCTCTCTCCAGACAGGGTCACCTGCAGCTCTGGTTCAGTCCTAGAGATGTCAGAACTGAAGCTCCTGTTGTCCACAGAACCTGAAACTGCCTCTGGATTTGAAGTGCTCACTGCCTGTCCGCGCTACTTCCTTGGCCCTCCGGGATGCCACTTGCTAGTCAGGGCGGGGGCAGGGGAGGCTTCCAAAATGACTGATTAAAGGCAAGTGCCAATAACGGTTAGAAATATCCTGGCAGTTGGTCATTTTAATTTTTCTAACTTCTCATACAAAAATTAAATTCCAGACAGAAGTTACATAATTTTATGTTCTCACTTCTGCAGGTTTGGGGGGGGGGGAAATACCCACACCAGGACTCCTGAATGTGATTTCGATTCCATTTGCTAGTCTTCAAAGTCCTTAAAACTTGTGCAGAGGAACTGCAGATTCCTTTTGTTTTAAATTAACCACAGTAGACACTAGACTCTCCCCCCCCCCCCCCCCCCCCGTCCTGGATGTAGCACCCTTTGGATGGGGATAGGGGTGGGGGTGCTGTTAAAGCACGTACTTTAGTAGCTCCTTACATGCCCCCCCCTCCCCCCCCATGAACCACGTCCTCTTATTTTTCCCCCGTTTCTCGGATACTCCTGAGTCGGGGGTTTGTGTGTCAGAAGCGTGCGTTAGGCAAGGCGCGTTTACAGAGTCCAGGACGGGCCCCCTCCCTCACCAGCCTGAGGTGCTTCGGCCAGAGGCTGCATGTTGGAACTTGCCCGCGCTCATAGTGACTCTTCTTTCTAACCTGAGCTAATGCAGATAAGACGGCCAAGTTTCTCTAAAGCCTAGCATGTCCCATTCCCGTTACTGCCGCCTCCGGATGACCTGTGGGAACAGGTCAGATTGGCAGCGCTGGGGGGCTGCGCTCTCAGTCGCCTTCGTAGCCTTGGCTAAGCAGGTGAGTTAGGTGAACCACACAAACAAAGACTAGTTCTCTGAAAGGGGGAGGGAAGGGAGTTCTGTTTTGCCAATAAAGTGTTAAAAATAGAATCTGCTGTGTCTGCATAGCCGCGCTCGCGATCCAGTGCTGCCCGTAGCCACTGCGCTCCGTGAAGCTGCCGCTGGCGTCGGGGTGGGAACGTGGCAGTCTGTCTGTACACGCCGCGCGCTCCCCAGGATGTGCGCGGCTCTCCCAGAAGCAGGCCGGGCCCGGGCCCAGGCGACCAGCCCGCCCGCCTCTGCCCTTCAGTGCGTGCTGGCCTGCACAGCCTCCTGCCTCCACGAAGTCCGTTTCTTTGGCAGCTTCCAACAGGGAACTCACTTCAAGCACAGTGGCCCCTCACGCAGGCGTCGGTCCTGAAATGCGAGTCTAATCATGCAACGCGGGCCGCTTCCCTCCTCTGGGGGGGGGGGGGGGACGCGCCAGGTAAGAGCTTTCGATCTATAAGTCATTTCCATTTCTGTGCAATTCATGGGCTGCTTTCTTTTAGTGAGACTGAACTCTTGACTTCCCGTGAGTGGGGAGCCTCTCCCAGGACAGCACTTCTCCCAAGTCTTCTGATGGATCAGCCATCCTTTTCCTCCTCAGCCTTCCCCTTGGGGTTCGAAGCCCTTCTCCATCCTCTCGAGGGCAGGCAGCCCTGTTTCAGCTTAAGCTGTGTCGGGCACCAGTGCCCCAGTCAGCAATGCCGCCCTGATCCCTCCGCCAGCGCGCCTGGGGATGCTGCAGCACTGCGTGCGGGGGGAGGTGGCAGCTGTCCCCACACACCAGCTTACTGGGTGACACAACACTGAGAGTGTGTCCAGAGCTTTGTTCCCATGACTCTGGGCCTTGGGTAGCAGAGCCGCAAATGCTCTTTCCCAGGACTGGGTGCGCCCGATGAAGAGAAGCTTGAGAGCCAGTGTTGGACAACATACACTGATCTCTACATAACTCGGGCTGGAATTCTTACTACTTAGAGCCAGGAGTTAGTGGGCGCCTTTTTTATTTTATTTTTTTAATATGTTTTTATTTCAGAGAGAAAGGGAAAGAGAAATACCAGCGATGAGGCACTGATTGGCTCCCTACTGGGGATCAAGCCCACAACCGGGGCATGTGCCCTAACTGAAAATCAAACCGTGACCTCCGGGTTCATAGGTTAACACTCAGCCATGGAGCCACACCAGCTGGGCAGTTTGCAGGCACTTTGTAGCTGTGGTTATGTCGGTGTGCTGTTGAGGTCTTAGACACTTGCGGTGTGAAAAAGTCATGTGGCACGCTCAGCCTCAGTTTATGGTTCCTTTAACTTGGATTCTTCCTAGTCAGTTCCCTAAGTTCCAATAAGTCTCCCGTTAGGTAGAACCTGGAACACTTGTCACTGGTTTGCAAGTGGACAGAGGCCTGAGAGAGAGGAGGCAGCGCTGGCTCCAGCCCCCACCGAGTCCTGGGACTCTCACTAGACCCAAGACAAAGAGGAGTGGGACCCAGCGAGGGAGAGGGAATAAACTTGAGACTGGGGGCCGGGAAATCTGCCAAGCTGTGGGCCGTGGGCTTCTCTGCCTCATGAGGAATGCAAGACAGGAAGTGGGTGACCAGAGGACAAAGTGGTGGAGAGAGGGCAGCAAGGTGGCCACTTGCCAGCATTCCATCCTCGGGATCTGGGTGCCAGCTCCTCTGCCTTGCCCACAGACCCGTCGCCCATCAGCCTTCTCATGAGAGTTTGCTCAGCCTGCCTGGGTTGTCTGGGGGACAACACGTGCACCAAGTCTTGGCGTTGGTAGTTGAAGCAGAAACCTGCTTTCAGTAAGGAGGCCGAGGCCTTGCTCGTACAGGGAGGAGCAGCCCTGGTCGGATGTAAGGAGCCACCTCCCAGAGTCCTGAGGGCCTTCCTGGAACCATTGTTAACAGGTCAGCGTAGGTCAGCTTAGGCCAGTGATGGTTGTGTCGCAACTGGTCTGAGCAGGATGCTCACAACAGCAGCACAGGGTGACCCCGGCACAGGGCAGAGGCCCAGGCCATTGGTCCTGTGAGTCCTTAACAGTTTGGTTGCGCAACACCAGTACCAACCTCTAACCGAATTCTGCAAACAAAACGATGGCCTTTTTTCTGACACTTTTGATTTTTTCCATGATCAATGCCACCTCTGCCCTCTTTTCCTTCAGTGCACCTCAGAGGCCGGCTGCTCGTTCTGAGGGAAAAGCCCCCGCCAGCCATTTGAGGGCCTGCACTCTCAAGCTCAAGGTTTTGCTTAAACACCCTTGGATCAAAAGACTCGATGGGCCGAACTCCCAGCCTATTTCAAAATAAAGAGCAGTGTCGTTCCCCAGCCTCTTGGCTCAGGTCAGTCCCCAAGACAGGAGGGACAGGAGCCAGGGCAGGCAGAGGGCAAGCGCCGGCTTGAGCGTAGCATTCAAGGGCTCTCCCAGCTCTGGGCCACGGTGGGGAAATCAGCACCGAGGTGTCACTGAGGAAGTGGACTGACACCTGCCCGAATGGCCCTGTCATCCCACGTGAGCAGAGGGATGGCCTGCTAGGACCTGGGAAGGGCGGCCCTGGCCTCCGCGCACAGCCGCCAGGACACCCCCCTGGAGAACGCGGCTGAGGACAGGAGCGCCAGGCCCCGCACACCGGGCGAGTGCGGGGCGGGCGGGAGGAGCAGAGCCCCGCTCAGGACGCTCGGAGGGCCGGGCGGGCCAAGCGGGCCCGGGGACACTGGATGGAGCGCGCCTCAGCCAGTGACGGCCATCAGAACACCTGGCACGGCGCCACCACCGCGGTCAGTTTCACAGAGCGCACCAGGCCCGCAGATCAGCTGGCGACAGGATAAGCTCCACACGCCGGCCGCCTCGCCCCAGGAAGCACGCGTCCCGACACACTCCGCAATTGGCTCTGAAACTTTTTTTGGTGGTGTTTTTGTTTAAAATCCTCACCTGAGGATATTTTTTCCTTTGCTTTTCGGAGAGTGGAAGGGGGAGAGAGAAACATCGATGTGGGAGAGTCAATGATGGGTCGCCTCCTGCACAAGCCCCGACCGGGGCCAGGGATGGAGCCTGCAGCCGGGGTACGTGCCCTTGGCTGGAACTGAACCCGGGCCCCTGCAGTCCGCAAGCCGACGCTCTAACCACTCAGCACCCCGGTTAGGGCTCCAGAACATTTCAAATCCAGCTGCTGGCCACAGCAAATGACTGTTGCAACAGCCGCTGCCTGGTCTTCCCCGAGCCAGCGTGTCCCGCGTTGGGGGCCAAATGGCCGGTCCTCTGGGGTTCTCAGTGAGGCTTCGTGACGTGCTGCAGGAGGCAGATTGTAGGACCCATTCGACAGACCAGAAGCCCAGGTTTCCAGGTCAGCTCACTGGCCCGGGCTTCCTGCCTCCAGACCCCAGCTTACTGCCCAGGTTACCAGAAGCTAATCACACGGGGCTGCGGGGCTGCTAAACTCGACTCGACGCTTACACAAGGGGGGAGCCCCTGTGACCGGGAGGCTGCGTCCAGGCCTCTCGTGGGGGTGGGGACCGCCACCCTGTAGGGGGCAGGAGCTGCGCACCCGGCTGCCCAGGGGCCACGATCCGCACAACGTGCCACTCGCTGCAAGAGGCGCCGCCTCGCACCGGTTAGGGACCCGGGACCGGGACCCAACAAACGCAACCTCCGCGGTACCCGCAGCAACCAGACTTCAGTGTTAAAATTGTGAATCCCCCCGCTGCTGCCATAGAACCACGACCCACGACCCTGGCCCGTGTGGCTCAGTTGCTTGCGTGTTATCCTGTGCACCAAAAGGTCGCCTGTTCAGTTCCCGGCCAGGGCATATGTCCAGGTTGCGGGTTCAACCCCCAGTCGGGATACATGCGGGAGGCAATGGATCGGTGTTTCTCTCTCCCTTCCTCTCTCTAAAATCGATAAAAATATTTTTAAAATAAACAATGAAACATGAAAACAACTGCTGTTCTGATCTCCAGCAGAGGTGGGCTGTGAGTCACAAAATCCTCCTGCTAAGAATAACTTCGTGGATAAAATCTTTTGAAAAGCCACGGAGAGGGTCCTGCCGCTCACTGTGGAGGGACCTGTCACCAACCCTTCCGCAGCCACAACTTCTCAACAAAATATATACAACAAACATGTTCAGGCAGCGAAGCGCAACCGAATCCCTGAGAAACTCAGCCCACAGTTGACAGCTGGAAGGGAGTGGAGGCGGCGAGTTGCCCGAGGACAAGCACAGCCCCACCTGGCACCACGCGGAGAACTTCAACAGAAACCCGCAAGCACTGGCTTCAGTAACAAAGGAAAGGGCTCAGAATGGCCCCAGACCTAAAGGCGAGGGAGTGAGCCCCAGGAGGGAGACAGGGAACCCCTCCTGTGTGTGCGCTGCTCCAGACTGGGACCCCTAAATGCAGGTGCCAGACTCCAACCAGCTGAAAGGGCCAAAGAGAAATCTCAGCTGCTGCCCGCCACGGGGAATCCGATTTAAGTCTGAGTTCAGTCAAATTAACCGCTTGCGAGGAAATGTGATCCATACTCAGAAGAAAAGGCAATGAAAGGAAACCGCCTTTGAAGTGATCCGGATGTTAGGATTAACACTCAAGATTTTTAAAGCAACGATTATATTCTGCCCAAGAATGTAAAGGAAAAATGCTTATAATGAATGAACGAATAGGAACTGTCAGCAGAGAAATGGTAACAGAAAGAACCAAATAAAAATTCTAGAACTGAAAAATACCTGAAGTAAATCCAATAGATGGGGTAAATAGCGCATTGAAGGTGACAGATTAATGGATGATTAAACTTGCAAAAGTGGGGGTGTAAACCTTCTCTGTCAAGAATCAGATAGTAAATACTTTTCGCTTTATGGGTCAAGACTCGCCATTGCAGCGCCGAAGCAGCCACAGCAAGTGCATGGGATGAGCTGATTCGGCCTGGGGCTGACCACAGCTCCCCAAGTCCTGAGACAGAGCAACGGACATCTAATGTGAAGAATGGAAAGAGAAAAACAATTGAAAAAATTGATTAGAGCCTCACTGATTTGTGGGACAATATTAGACAGTCTAACGCACGTAATTGTAGCCCCAGGATGAGAGGAAGAATTAGGCAGAAACTTTTTGGAAAAAGTAATGGCCCCATTTTTCCAAATCTGGGAAAAGTTTAAGAATCACAGCAAACCCCAAGCAGAAGAAATACAAAGAAAAAACACACCCGGGAACTTCATAGTCAAACTGCTGGAAACTAAAAATAGAGAATCTTGAAAGCAGCAAGGAAAAAATGACACGTTACATAGGACGACAATACAATTGTGTGAAATACTGGAAACTTCTCATCAGACAGCAGAAAGACTAGAAGACAATGTAATGACACCTTCAAAGGCATGAAAGTAAAACATGTCAACCCAGAATTCTACATCCAGTGAAAAGTGGTGAAATGATGCCATTTTCACATAAACTATAATTAAGAGGATTCATCACCCACAGACCCGCATGACAAGAATTACCAAAAGTTCTTCAGGCTCAAGGGAGTTGACGTCGGATGGGAACTCAGATTTACAGGAAGTTATGAGACAACCAGTATAGTAATTTCAAAGCAGCCCCAGCAATCTCTGCATGCAGTCCCCTCCCACGCTGCATCAGGACTGGTCTGTGTGACTGTCAGAATATGAAGTGAGAGTGTGTGATTTCCAAGGCCAGGTTATAAGAGACATTGCCATAGGTGTGAAATCTTCACAACCTTGGATTATGCAAAAGTTTCTTAAGGCACAAGCAACCAAAGAAAAAAATAGATAACTAGACGTCATCAAAATTGAAAACATTTGTGATTTAAAGGACACAAGAAAGTGAAAAGATAGCCCAAAAGAGTGGGAGAAATTATTTGTAAATCGTGTATCTGGTAAGGATTTGGTATCCAGAATATATAAAGAACTCTTACAACTCAATAATTCACTTATTTAAATAGGCAAAATATTTGAATATTTTTCCAAAGAAGATATGTGAATGGTCAATAAGTACATGAGAAGAGGCTCAACACCATTAGCCATCAGGGAAATGTAAATGAAAATCACAATGAGATACCACTTCACTCCCATTATGACGACTATAACTGAGCCACACCAGCCAGGGCCCCTAAGTATTGCTTTAATCAACTGTATAAATGACATTTCTCCAAAGAAACAAAATAAGTCAGGAAGGAGATAAACTGGAATCATAAAAATAATTCAAAAGAAGAGATGAGACAAGTAGAAAACAAATTGGTACAGTTAAAACCAAACGTAAATAATCACATTAAATTTAAATGTTCCAAACACCCCAATTAAAAAGCAGAGATTCTCAGATGGGATTTTAAAATGAAAGCCCAATTATGAGAAACCAACTGTAAGTATAAAGACATAGATTAAAAGTAAAAGGATGGAAAATATATCTATCATGCTAACACCAATCATAAGAAAACTGGAGTGGCCATGTTAATATCAAAATAGATTTCAGAACAAAGATTATTACCAAGAATAAAACAGATCACTCCATAATAATAAATTGGATAATTTATCAGAAATACATATTAATCCTAAATGTTTATGTAGCTAATGGTAAATTTCAAAATACATGAAGCAAAACCTGATAAGAGGTAAATCATCTAATCCACAGTTACAGTTGAGGGTGCAATATCCTCTCACTAACTCAGATCAAGTCAGTAGAAAAAAGCTAGAGCATAGAAGATTTCAACACCACAATCAACCACCCAGACCTCATATCTATCGAAAACTCCAGCAACAGGATACATATTCCTAAGTGCACAAGGAGCATTTACCAAGATAGACCACATTCTGAGCCATAAAATAAGTCAGTAAATGAAAAAGGGCTGAGGTAATACAAAGTATGTCCTCTACCGCAATGAAAGGGTCTTAAAACCAATAACAAAGATCGAGAAAATCCTCAAGCATTTAGAAACTAAACAACTGACTTCTAAATAACCCATGGATTAAAAGGGAGGGGGAATCAGAAAAAAATTAGAAGAAAACACCCAAAACATTTTGACATCGTGACAGCGCTTAGAGGGATTTATAACAATAAATGCTCACATTTGAAATGAAGAAAAGTCTCAAATAAATTACCTAAGTTTCTACCTTAATAAACTAGAATAGAAAGACCAAATAAAAAGTAAGCACAAGAGTAAATAAATATAAAAGCAGCAATATCAATGAAATCATATGTAGAAATATGACAGAGAAAAATTAAAGCAAAAGCTGATTCTTTGAGATCAATAAATCCATAAACATTTAACCAAACTGATTAGGAGGGGAAAGACACAAATCAATATCAGGAATTAGAGTGGGAACATCGCCACAGATTCTATATATATTAAAAGGATATTAGTAGAATATTATGAAAAGCTTTATGCCAATAAATTTGGGAATTTAATTAAAGTGGAGAAATTCCTTGAAAGACAAAACCTACAAAAGCTCAACGAAGAGGTAATAACCTGAATAGTCCTGTATCTATTAAACTGAATTTATAATTGAAAACCTTCCCACTAAGAAAACTCCAAGCCTAGGTGTCTTCAATGTTGAATTCTCCCAAATATTTAAGGAGGAAATATTACTAATTCTACAAATTTCTTCCAGAAAAATGGTGAGCAGGAACGACTTCCTCTATGGGGCAGCATGTCTCTGATCCCAAAACTTGAAAGACATTACAAGAAAAAAACTACCAGGCCCGTATCCCTCACAACATCAGACAGAAAACTTGTTTTAATTTTAGCAACTTGAACCCAACAACATATAAGAAGTACAATATATCGTGACCAAATGGCACTTATTTCATGAATAGAAGTTTGGCTTAACATTTACACATCAATGTCATTCACATCAACAGACTGAAAAAGAAAAAACAGATGCAGAAAAAGCATTTAACTAAATCTAACATTCATTCATCATAAAATACTTTAAGCAAATGAGCAATAGAACGGAACTTAATGGGATAAAGAGCGCCTACAAAAAAACCTGAAACAAGTATCATACTTAATACTGAAAGAAATCAGCAGAAAAGAGCGTGAGAAAAAAAAAGGTCATTCAAAAATTTGTTCTGGGTGTGCAGGGACGATTGGTCACGATGCCCCTGACACCAGAACAGAATTTTAAAAAATAAAAACTTTATAGACCAATCTTATGAATACATATGCAAAAATCCTACTTAAATATTTACAAATTAATCGTCAACAGAGCAAAATGGCAACCCATAGAATGGAAGAAAAGATTTACAAATCCCATATTTGATAAAGGATTAATACCCAGAATATATAAGTAACTCCTGCAACTCAACTGAGAAAGAAAAAACCCAAGCAACCAAATTCAGAAATAAGCAAAATACTTTGAATAGACATTTCTCCAAAGCAGAGACACGCGTGACCAATAAGCACAAGAGATGTGCTCGGCACCCTTGGTCATTAGGGAGACGCCGATGCAACCACCTCACACCCAGGAGGGTGGTTACCGTTAGACAGACAGACAGACAGAAAATGCCAAGCGCTGGGAGGGCCGCAGAGAGGCTGCGCGTGCTGGGAGGACCGCGGGACGGCGCGGCCACCATGGAAACCGGGGCGGCGACTCCCGAAGAGTGAAAAACAGAATCGCTGTGACCCAGCGACGCCCCAAAGCAATCGAAAGCGCGAGTCACACAGACAGTTGCCCCTCTACGTTCACAGCAGCGAAAACGCAGAAACGATCCAAAAAATCCAACGGATGAGTTAATAAAATGTATTACATACATATAAAGAAATATTTAGCCCTAAAAAGGAAGGAAACTCGGACGCATGCGACAGCCCGGGTGAACCCTGAGGACACCGTGCTAAGTGCAGAGCGCCACCCACGAAAGGAGAAACCCCGTCGGCTTTCCCCACACGAGGCCCCCAAGGGTCCGAGTCGGAGCCGGGAGGGTTCCAGCTGGGAGGCGAGAGAGAGGACGACAATGTACTGAATCGTCACTGAGCTGCACACTGAAAATGGTTAAAATGATAAATTTTATGTTATATGTATTTTACAATTTTTAAAACTCAACCAAAAATATTGAGGAAACCCCATGTTCATAAAATAATACTCTTCTAAATAACTGAAAGACAAAGGAGAGGCGCACAGTGGAATTCCGAAAACTGAGTGATAATGAAAAATACAATATATTATTAAATGAAGCTAAAGCCACGCTGGGAGGGACATGTATCACTTTAAATTCATTTCTTAGATAAAAAGACTGAAAAATCAATGAACATGCATCCCAGGAAGCTGGAAGAAGAACAGCAAGTTGAATTAAAGGGAAAAAGTCGAAGGAAACACAACTTTTAAATAAAATTAATTTTAAAGACACAGCACTGGGTATGTGACATGCAGCATGGCGACTCGACCTGCCCGTCTGAAAGCTGCTACGAGTAGGAATCTGTAGCTGGGCACGGTGACGGGTGTCAGCTAGCCGTGGCGGTGATTTCACTGCACCGTCCCAGTTCAGCGAGCCGCAGTCTTTTGCTCGCGGAGGGTCTTGCCTCCAGTTTGTAAACACGCAACATCTGTGAGGCTCAGTGCACGCAGGCGCGCCGCACAGTCAGCCACGCGAGCAAGCCGTGAACACCTGAGACCAAGAGCGCGTCAGTTATGCCTCCACTTTCAAAATACAAGAGAAAACAAGAACACGATGCTGAAAGTCAATCAAGTCAGAAGGTGGTTCTTTAGAAAAATTGACAAACCTCACAGTGATTAAGAAAAAGGTCAAATTCTAATAATTGCAGTCGGAAGCGAAACGGGGACTTCATGACACTAGCGCTGCCCAAAACACGCTGCGCGGGCCTAGACATGCAGAAGCCATCCGACGAACCTGGGCTGAGGGACAGCTACAGGGACAACGGGCTGATGCTTCGGAGTTCCAGTGTCATGACAAATTCAGTCCCCAAAACTGTCCTCGAGTGAAGGAGACAGAGACCTCTCGGCCAAACACAACATGTGATCCTGGACCGTGGAAAAAAGTTGCCGTGAGAGACACTGAGACAACTGGCAGGTTGCGAGCGAGGCCCGCGGGCGGCCGTTCACCACCAGGAAGCCTCCCAGCTGCCGGGCCCGACCTGTCGCGTGACTGCCCTTGCTAGTTTTATTATTTTTTAAATCAGACTTGCTATTTTGATTTTACACAGGAGAAAACAACGAGTAGATTAATTTCATTAATTAAATACAAACAGAGAAGGAAAGAACACACGCAGCCTGAGAACAGTGAGCTTTGGGGTTTTTCTTGGTTAGCAACAGAGCCGATCAAGATAGTCACAAGCCAGCCACTTCGCCCACTTTCGGATTCCCTGGAACGCCCCTTGTGTCATGCCGATGTCACCCGGTTCGTCTTTGAGCACCTCTTGCATCTGGCACAAGATGGGACTGGGTATCCTCGTACTTTCCCTGCCCAGACCTGGATTCAGCCATTTTTTTAGGGTCCCCACACTCCTTTCCGTTGGGGAATGGACAGTATTTAGAAGACAAATTCTGAGCGCTCGGGGGGCTCACTGCCGCTGTTATCTCTAGGCCTTTCCAATGGAGAGCGGGAAAATACGCCTGCGCTTTCAAGTTCAACGCCACTGGGTCGGTCAGTGAGCGATTGACTGTGAGGCTAATGAGCTCCTTCTAAGGTTCTACACCGAGTTATGCACTATTTCTAAATTTCCCTTAAAGAGACCCCCCAGAATTACATAAGCCTCACGTCTCACAAGCACTATCCATCGCTGGACCCCTGGGCCCTCACACAGGGCCTCCCTCACGTTCTGCAGCACAAGTCCTTATAATCTTCCTCCACAATGAAAACCTGATTCCCAAGACCAACCCCCCCCCCTTCCTCAAGGACCAGAATCAAGGCAAAAGTTCACAAATCCCTTTTTTCCATCCTGGGATCATTTTAAACAAGTGACCTGGGTCATGGTCCCTAAGAGGAGTCCAAGAGTCTAAAACAAATTTGCCCACTGACTTCAAATTTTTTCATTTCAATATAGCACCTTTTTAAAAACAATGTATTGGGGTGACATTGGTTAATGAAGTTATATAGGTCTCAGGTGTACACGTCCCTAACACGTCATCTGTGTGTTGTATTGTGTGTGCACCACCCCAAGCCAAGTCTCCTTCAGTGACTGTCCTTGTTCTTAGGAAGTCCACACCGGGCACAAGGGGACATCATGTCTGCAACCTACTAACATACCTCAGGTTCAAATGGACCCCGGGCAGAGTCCGGCACTTAGTTCTAAGCTGGAGGATCTTTAACTAACCGGCCTGCTCCCTGTCAAAGCTCAGGTCTGGGCCTTGACTCTCTCCTCCCGGGAAGACCTCTGACCCAGGAGAGCTCCTTGAAGCCCTTGAGTGCACAGGGCCTTGGCTCAGAGCCTGGGCCCTTCGGCTGTGAAATGGACAGTCTGGCCCTGAGGCTGTGGACAGAGCAAGGTCCACCCGAGAAGCAGACACCCGGCTGGGGCTGCCCCTTGGAAAACAGGCCCGTTCCCTGGGCTGGGCGTCTGCGTCCAGCCACTTGCCCTGGGAGAGCCGTGGCTCCAGCTGGCTGCCGTCGGCCCTTTGAGACCCAGGTGCTTTTCAGCAGGTAGGATGCCAAGTGGGCCTGAAGGCCTCTGGGCCTGGACGCCAGGCCAGGAGGGGCCAGGGCCCTGAGCAGGGAGAGCTGGATTCCCAGCCTGCCTGTCCCCCGCCTGGGACTAAGGCTCTGGTTGGGCTCCCTCTGTTCCCCTGTGAGTCCCAAAGTCCCCCCCTGCCTCCATACTACCTGAAAGAAGGGCCCAAAGCCAATTTCAACCACTCACTTGTTCCCTCACCCCCCTGGGCCAGGAGGTGTCACAGAGCCACCTGAACAACCCCTCCCTGCTGTTTGCTGGGGTCAGTGACTCAGGAAGTAACAGACCTGCTCCCAGGTGAGGTGGGTCAAACCTGGCTGTTCCTGGGGAGAAGCTCTGAACCCCACCTGACTCCCCCCACTTTCAGCTTGCACCTGAGCCCAGGGCAGGGACAGGGGCCCCCAGGAGCCCCACAGAGGGCATCAGCGGGGCGCTTACCTAGGAGGAGGTGCAGTTCACCCAGCGGTGGGCCCGACTCTGGAGCCAGCAGACGCTCCACGTGATCCCACCCACGAAAGGGCGTCATTATCAGGAGACCCTCACCTGTGCCCCGCACAGCGCCCCGCCCACTCGTGGGCGCCCGCCCGCCCACAGGCGGTGTAAATCAGGGCCTGAATTCCTGCGAGCAGCTCCTCTCTGCCCTGCACGGCCCTCTGCCCTCCATGCCCGGCTCTGGGACACCCAAGGCCAGGTGCTGGCACAGCAAGTGCACCAAGCGAGCCTCTTGCAAGGGAGCCTTTGCCAAGGCGCAGGGGCACTGCCCGCCGGGAGTCTCTGATCCAGCCAAGGTCAAGGCCAGCCTCGCAGCGCAGAGCCCTGGAGAGGGTGCAGTGGGCTGCTGGAGGCTGCTTTCTTGGTGGGGGTTGGGGAGCACACTGGGCCTGGCACAGAAATCCACATTTGGTGATGGCCGGTGTTGCTCAGTGCCCATTTGATGGTGGCTCCAAATGGGTCATCTCTCCGTTGTCCTCCCTTCCAGAGGCCTCACAGCCATGACAGGGCATCACCGACCTTCCTGCTCTGCAGAGGGCTGCCCATCTCCTTTGAAATGTTTGCCTTTTTCCTCTCTTTGCTCCCCTCCCTGGGCCACAGCGATTGAGAGCGTGGGCTCCAGCTTGTGGCACCCTGGCCTGAAGCCAGCCCTCCTGGTACCAGGACCCAGGCTCAGAGCTGGCCCACAGGGAGCACTCAGGAAGGAAGCAGAAGGGATGCCTCTGAGTCTCCACTTCCGCACATGGCGCCCTCTACAAGCTTTGCTCCTTCCCTGGCCCCCTCCTGGCCTACCTGGCACCCTTCTTCCTCCAGCTGAGGCCAGTGGGCACTCTCCCAGACACCCACCCTGGCGTACTGGACCCAGCTCCTTATTTGCCTGACCTGTGTCAACCTGCCTCTTCCTGGAGCTCTCCCTGGGCGGAGTCGGACACACGGACAGACACACACATGGTGGCGGTTGTCAGCCGAATGAAGGACCATCTTCCCTACCCAGCAGCACACGGCAAGGACAGGAGGTTCTGAGGCTCAGGGCCAGGTGTGCTTTATTACTTAGTTAGTTCCCACACTTGACTGTCCCAAAGCCCGAACCAGAACACCCACATGCCCTCATTTGTACTTTACAAAGAACAGGCCACCAGAGCCTCCCCGAAACAGCCCCAGAGCCTGAGAGCACAACTGCTAGTTCGAAAACTGGTCATCCTGGCCCCCACCCACTCCTCCTCCTGACCTCTGACCTCAGGGAAAAGAGCAGACACTGCCGAGACCCAGGCCCACCTGGTTTCCTGCTGAGCACCAGGGCCCATGGGAACTAGGGAGCCCCAAAGTGGTCACTTAGTCCTTCCCATGGCCCTGCCTTCAAAAGGCCATGTCCCCTTGGATGAAGAAAACCAGCCACAGTCGTGAGGGGGGAGCGACGCCAAGGAAGAGTTTGCGGATGGGTGTCCTAGACACAGGTCACCGACCCCTCTCCTCGCCTTCTCTGACACTTGCTCCCATGCACTATGGTCTGGGGCAGGCAGAGGTCCACACCAGAAGCGCTGGGGCCAGGGTGGCCCTGGTAGGAGGTAGCTTGGCCCCTGCCTGTCTCCCGGTGTCTGGGAGTCAGGGTTAAGGCCACGTGGCTCCCACTCCCTTTCCCACAGTCGTTAGCCAGCCCGGCTCTGGGTGGGGCAGTAGTCAGCCCTGATGAGGGGCTCAGCTCCGGTAGCTCTTGAGCAGGTGCCCTGCGACGACCAGTCTCTGGATCTCACTGGTGCCTTCATAAATCTCGGTGATGCGGGCATCTCGGTAGTGCCGCTCAGCTGGCATCTCCGTCACGTAGCCCATGCCACCCAGGATCTGAATGGCCTAAGGTGAAAAGCAGGGGCTCAGGAGACAGAAGACCCCCCCACACTAGGTAAAGACGGGCAGGATGAGCCACACAACAGGATGGGCTGGGGGAGGGGCAGCTGATACTACGACTCAACACCTGGGGCCTGGCCCAGGCACCACGTTGTGCTCTGGGGATACTCACCTGGTGGCTGATGGCAGTTGCGGCCTCCGATGCAGCCAGCTTGGCCATCGCTGCCTCCTAACCACAGGGGATGGTGGGGTCAGAAACATTACCTTGGGGGCAGCCCCTAGCATATGACCCCTCAGCAGGGGCAGGCCTTGGAGAGCCTCCCCTTGGAGCAATAGGAACTGGGACCCCACCCAGGCTTCTCCCTCAGTCCCTTGGCCCACCAAAGGGCCCATGCTGGGGGACCCCCTCCCAAGAGCACCTTGGTGAAAGGCTTCTTATTGTCCTTCAGCATGGCAGCGCGCCAGGTCAATAACCGGGCACTTTCCAGGGCCAGGGCCATGTCCGCCAGTTTGAACTGCAACAACCAGGCACCAGCCCACCAGTCAGTAGTTGCCCCTCCCTCTCTCCAAGGACAGGGGGGAGGAGACGGGAGCATAGGAGCAGGTAAAAGCTCCTCGTCTGCCCAGAGTTCCCTCCCCAGTGTCCAGGTTAGGCTCCTGAGTCTCCACCTTGTTACCTGGATGCCCTGGAGCTTGGTGAGGGGCGCCCCAAAGGCCCTGCGATTCTCGGCGTAGTTCACAGCACAGTCAAGGGCGGCCTGGGCGATGCCCAGCGCCTGGGAGGCAATGCCAATGCGCCCCATGTCCAGGGTTTGCTGTGGGGAACACCCCAGTCAGTAGCAGGCCAGCTGGGCGGCAGGGCCTGACCCAGGGCCCCACCCCGCTGCCGGGCTCACCATGGCTATCTTGAAGCCCATTCCCAGCTCCCCCAGCAGGTTGTCCTTGGGGATGCGACAGTCCTCAAAGATGAGGTTGGCCGTGGATGAGGCCCGGATGCCCAGTTTGTCTTCCTTCTTCCCCAACGAGAGCCCAGGCGTTGGCATGGGAACCAGGAAGGCACTGATGCCCTGAAAGAGCAGAAAACCCACTGCCTTTCCCAGAGGCGGCCCTGGGCCACGCCCCTCACGCAAACCACCCAGGCACGGCCCCGCCCCTTCTCCTGCCCTCAGGACCTCGGCCGTGACGCCCTCTGCCGGCTACTCCGGGGAAGGTGCAGACACCAGCCCGGAGAACGTCAGGCAGGGGAGGAAAAGGGGGGAGCTCCAAGGTGCGCCCGGACAAAAAGAGCTCCAAGGCCCAGGAGATTTGGATTTAGAAACTGAAATGACTGTAGCCCAGAGGTCTCACTGGCCCTCTCTGGGGTCCCCACCTTGTGGTGCAAGGCTCTGTCGGTGCTGGCGAAGACCACGGTGGCCGAGGCCTCCCAGCAGTTGGTGATCCAGGCTTTGGTGCCATTCAGGACCCACGAGTCGCCCTCGGCCCGGGCGGTGGTGGACGCGGCTCCCGCATCACTGCCATTCCCTGCCCCGCAGGCAGACTCGGAATCCAAGGCCACCTCCACCTCCCACCACCCAAGGACATAGCTGCCAACTCAGCAGTGAACCCAATCTCAACCCCCAGCTGGTGAGCACGACCAGGCTCCAAAGAGTCTGGGTCTGGGCCCTGAGAGGCAGCTCCCAAAGCATTCAGAATCGAGGGGGGCGGCGGGATAGTCATGCAGCAGCTTCAGGCCAATAAAGGGACCCCAGGGCCAAGTATCCCTCCCAGTTCAGCTGAGGTAACCACCCAAGTCGGCACAGGCCCTAGCTCCTGCCTCTCCGTGGGAGGCAGCCAGCTCCAGTCTGGCTCTTGTCACCCTGAGTCTGAGGTGAGGGGACAGGGAGACGGCTGTTTCACTGTGATACCTGGTTCACTGAGGGCAAAGCAGCCAATTTTGTCACCGCTGGTGAAAGGCGTGATCCACTTCTGCTTCTGCTCCTTGGACCCAAACTTCAGGATGGGCCCCAAGTAGAGGGACTGTGGGGACAGAGGGAAGGAGTCACAAGCCTTCAAGCCCAGGCACACCTGCCAGCCCATGGATCCCTCCGCAAGGGATCCTGTTGTCTCCAGAGCAGTAAAGACCAAGTCCAGAGGAGGTTAAGAGGTGGGAACCAGGGTCTGGATGTTGGGACACATGGCCGAGTGCCTGTTGGTCTATAGGAGTCCAGGAGGGGAACTCACATTGTTGACACTCATGATGACTCCAGTGGAGGCACATCCCCGGCTGATCTCCTCCATGGCGATCGAATAGGCCAGGTAATCAAGGCCAGCACCACTGAACTCCTCAGGCACGTCCATGGCCAGAAGCCCAAGTGCGCCCATCTTCTTCACCTGGTCTCAGGGAAGGATGTCACGGCAATGGCAGCCAGGAGCCAGTGCCTGCCCTCAGCACACCTCATTCAAGCGACCCTGTCCCACACTCTGCACTGGCTCACCTCAGTTTGCGGCCACAACCAATGAGCAGGCAGAAGGCACAGGACGCCTTTAGGAGCCTCCCAAGATGAGCAGCATGGCAGCATAGTACCATAGTGACCTTCTTTCAGTCCCTTAAGCATACCACACCACACACATTCCCTCTCCCAACCACAGGGCCTTTGCACATGTGGTTCCCTGTCAGCAATGACCTATATCAGCTAGGTATTATCTCCTCCTCCCCTTTGGCTCTCAGCTCAAGCACCACTTCTTGGGGCCGCCACTTCTGCCTTTACTAAGTCAAATCCTGTCATCACACACTCGCCGCACCTGTGCTTGTCCTCTGCAGTGATTCTGCAGCGGGAATGTCACCTATTACTGTGCTCGTTTTGAATAAGGGCTTCTCCCTGACCAGGAAGGCAGACTGTGTTTTTGCTCACCGCTGTATTCCCAGTGGCAGTGAGAGAATGCATGAACGGTAAGAACTAGGGATTTCTGATTTAGAGTAATGGTAATAGTAATGGTGAACTATCAAGCGCCTGTCTACAATATGCCAAACTCTGCGTAAGTGCTTCGTGTGTACCCTTTTGTTTCAATCTCTTTATGAGAATGAGGCTGAGTTACCCTCACATCACAGGTGAGGAAAACGAGCGTGTACAGGAGACAACAGATTGATGTTTCCCTAACATCAATGTTTCTCTCACTCTATCCCTCTCTCTCCCCCACTTCCTCTCTCTCTAAAATTCAATAAAAATATATCCTCAGGCCTGGCCAGTGTGGCTCAGTGGTTGAGCATTGACCTAGGATCCAGGAGATCACGGTTCGATTCCCAGTCAGGGCACATGCCCGGGTTGCGGGCTTGATCCCCAGTCAGGGGCGTGCAGGAGGCAGGCGATCAATGACTCTCATCATTGATGTTTCTATCTCTTCTTCTCCCTTCCTCTCTCTGAAATCAATAAAGACATATTTAAAAACAACAACAACAAACAAACATATCCTCGGCCCTAGCCTGTTTGGCTTGTGATTAGAGTGTCAGTCCGAGGACTGACGAGTCCCAGGTTCAATTCCAGCCAAGGGCCTATACCTCGGTTGCAGGCTCGATCCCCTCAGGGCTCACGTTAGAGGCAACCAGTCGTTGTGTCTCTCTCACATCAATGTTTCTCTCTCTCTCCCTTCCAATCTCTCTGAAAAGCAATGGGAAAAATATCCTCAGCTGAGGATTTAAAAAAACAAAAACCCCACGTGTCCTTAGGTGAGGATTAAAACTGGCACGAAAGGCCAAAAAGGTTTACACTGTCACCAGTCTTTTAGTCAACAAATATCTACTGAATATATCATATACCAGACCTCTTGCCAGGCTTGGGGATACAGTGGAACCACCTTAAACCTGTAACCACAAATGTCAACAAATAGAGAACACAATAGCATGGGAGGGAGCATTCTGACTGGGATCTGAGTCTGGCAGAAGACAGACTTGGGTGGGAGCCCTAGCTCTGCAGTTCACTGGCTCCATGACCTTGGGCACATTACTTGATCCTCTCACCAATTTGAGTTTCATCAACTGTATGTGTAACAGTAGTACCTTCACCTCATTGGACTGTTGTGAGAAAGAGATAAGCTAAAATTCCCAAGCACTGAGAACAGTGCCTAGCACATGGCAAGCGTGCTTCAGCTTTGAATATTATTAGCACAATGCCTGGCACATAGAAAGCACATTGACCATCCACCATTATTATTGTTATACCAAAAGTTAAATCCTGGCTACAGCCCTCATGCTGGACAAGGGAAACTTCCAGAGCATTTTCTGGGTCCTAAGATCCGCCTTAGGGTTCCCTGACCTGAGTCTCAGTGTCATTGGCTGTCACTGTCACCACTCATCGAGGAGGCGAGGGCAGACCTCCATCCTGGGCTGCTGAGGTTGGTACTCTCACCTGAGCCGCTGGGAAGCGGTGTTCCTTGTCTAGCTGGGCCGCGATGGGAACCAGCTCCTTCTCAGCAAAGTCCCGGCACGTCTGACGCAGCATCTGGTGTGTCTCGGGCAGTTCCACAGACTGGTAGATAGTATGCAACTGACGACGGAGAGCTGCCAGCAGGAAGAGTGGGGGTCAGTGAAAGGAGAACCCAAGAGGTCTTGCATATTAATAATAACATAACAGTGATCCCCAGTGGTTCTCAGGGATGGTTTTGCCTCCCAAGGGACGTCTGGCAATGTCCGAAGACATTTTTGGTTTTCACAACTGAAGGGGGAAATGGTATTGGTATGGAGTGACAGACACCAGGGATGCAGCTAAACATCCTACAATGCACAGGACAGTTATCTGCCCAAAATATCAACAGTGCTGCTGTTGAGAACCCCCCTAATAACTGTTTACAACGCTGGCTGAACACTGCATACACTATCCCCCTCAATCCTCAGTATACTGCCGATGATACGAGCACAGCTCTGTGACCTTAGGCGAGGATCTTAACCTCTCTGAGCCTGTTATATTCACTGTGGAGGTCAACAGTATTGAGTATCTGGGGATAAAAGGGTTGAAAAGGTACTAACTGTAGCTAAAGCACGTGGCCTGGCAGAGACGGCTCTCAAGGAGGGTTCCCTTTATTTTATTACTCGGGGTGACTGGGTCTCACCAGGCAAAGGAAGCCCTGGCCCTGGGTGTCACCACAGCTCCAGCTGGCTTGAAACGACAAAATGGGAAAAGAGGCGGCATTTCCTGAGTACCTGCTACATGCCAGGCACCGTATTCAGTGTTTTACACACCCTGTGATTTAACCCTTACACCTCTACGAGGCCAGGAACACTACGGCGTCGTCGCGGTCCTTGTACACACGGGCCAGTCGGGGCTCACGGCGGCTGTGTCTGGCCCAAGGTCACAGATGCAGAGTGTGGGTTCCGCCCCAGGCCGGGCTCCGTGGGGAGGGCGCGCCCTGAATCTCCGCTGGGGGCGAAGGCAGGGGAGGCGACGCCGAAGCCGCGGCGAGGACGGGGCCGGGGTTGGGGGTCCGAGCAGGCGCGTGGGTCGCTACGGGGCCAGACTGCGCAGGCGCGCGGCGCAACCGAACTGGGGCAAAGGTCACCCGCGCTCCCGAAGCGGCCCCACCTGCCCGCCTACCCGCCGCCGCGCAGACCCGGCTCCCAGGCCTCGGCCAGCCCGGGCCGCGGCCGCGCCCCGCGGAGCCCGAGGACACTCACCTCCGCGGATGGGGCCGCAGGCCCGTGCAAGCATCGCGGCGGCTGCCATGGAGGCCTGTCCACGGTAAACGGTTTGTCCTCGACTCCCGCCCGGGGCGCTTGAGTTCCGGCTGCGGGGGGCGGGGCCGCGGGTCACGTGCTCCGCCCCTCAGGCCTCGGGGGCGGGGCCTGCCCCGGCCCCTCCCGCGCTCCGCCTCCCGCCGTGGAGATAAAACCAAACCCTCGCACCCCTGGGAGGTGTAGGAGGTGGGTTCTGGTCCGTATCTAAAAGCCCATCTAGCCTAAAATGCAATTCCGCGACCTGTGCAGCTCTACATGCCTGCCCCCGCCTCATGCCCACCCTCACCCGGCTTGTTCAAGCCAAGGGGCCTTTGTTATCAGACCCCTCCGCAGGCGCGCTTCATTCAGACCTCACTCGCTGGAGCCTGCCCTGCCCCCAGGAGCGTTTCTCCCGCACACTCTCCACCCCATGGCTTGTTTTATTTATTTGTCTCACTTAGCATCTGAAATCTTATCGAGTCCCGCAATAAATAGCTTACGAACTCCGAGAGAGGCAAAGGGTCTTGCTCTGATGCTCAATCTTTAGGCCTAGGGAATTGGGTTGCTGGGAGGGAGATTCCCCTCCCCCCCTTCCCCCCGGAGGTTGTGAAGGTGGGGTGGCACTGTAGTCCCATCTGTCTCACTCCAATTGTCGGGCAGAGTCCCATGGGAGCAGGGGGCCCCTTCACCCTACCCAAGAAGCTATGGCAGGTTCACTTGCCTGGCAAGGTTCTTCTCTAGGCACAAGTTGAGATTCAGATTTCCACACTCTCCCAGGCACCCACACATCCCTCCAGCTGCCTTTCTCACGCCATAACTCAGCCAGCCATCTGTCCCCAGCACTGACTCACATGCCAAAAATGGTCTTCTGCTGCCCTTCCACTAGGTAAGGACACAGTGAGAAGACACATTTGCTGGTGCCTTGATCTTGCACTTCCCAGCCTCTACAACTGGGAGGTAAATTTCTGTTTATTTATTTATTATTTTAAAATATATCTTTATTGATTTCAGAGAGAGGGAGAGAGAGGGAAACATCGATGATGAGAGAGCCACTGACAAATTGCCCCCTGCACGCCCCCCTCTGGGGATCAAGCCCGCAACCCAGGCATGTGCCTTGACCAGGAATCGAACCTTAATCTCCTGGATCCTAGGTCGATGCTCAACCGCAAAGCTACGCCTGACCAGGCTATTATTATTTTTTTTTAATCCTCACCTAAGGATATGTTTTTATTGATTCGAGAGAGGAAGGGAGAGAGAGAGAGAGAGAGCTATCAATGTGAAAGAGAAACATCGATTGGTTGCCTCCTGCACCCACCAGAACTGGGGATCAAACCCACAACCTAGGTATGTGTCCTGACTGGGTATCGAACCTGCAACCTTTTGGTGCACAAGATGATGCGCCAACCAACTGAACCACAAGGGCAGTACCTCTGTTTATTTTTATTTTTTACCCTCACCCAAGGAATGAGGATATTTTCTCCGCTGATTTTTACAGAGTGGGAGGGGGAGATAGAGGAGACAGAGAAAAACACTGATGTGAGAGAGAGACATCGATTAGCTGCCTCCCACACACATCCCAACCAGGGGCAGGGATGGAACCTGCAACCCAGGTACATGTCCTTGACAGGGAATCAAACCCACCACCCTCCAGTGCTTAGGCCAACGCTCTAACTACTGAGCCATGCCAGTCAGAGTTGTTATTTTTAAAAAAATATTTTGTCTTCTGCCAAGGCCTTGCTCTACTTCCTAGAGATCAATCAAAAGATAGAACAAAGTCCTTAATATGTTACCTTTCATATGTAAGAAATGCTTAAATTCAAAAGAAAGCCTCTAGTCCACAGCCTTTCCTTCCCCCTTTCCCTCAGGTGCATTACTTTGCCCTTCTCTCTCCTAAGCTCCAAGGGCCAAACGAATGACTGTCTTTGGCAGGTGCTCTGAGGTCTTCCTCACCTTCCCATTGCCCCACCTGTGCAGAAGAGGGAAAAGCACAGGAGGAATAAATGAGTGGTGTTAGTGGACAGAGGCCAATAATTGCTTCAGATACCGCAGATCATCTAAACCAGACTTATTTTGAAATTGAATTGTTTGTGACCTTAAACATGGATATACATTTTATATTAAAGGTGTGCAAGTTTCCTAAGAGAGAGAAATCAGACAATGGCTGCAAGGGGCTGGTGTGGAAGGAGGGAACTGGCCACAAACACCGGGAACTTGAGGGAACTTTTTAGGATGATGGAAACGCCCTGTATCATGATTGTGATGGGGGGGAAGAAGACTGTATACATTTCTCAATATCATCGAACTGTACTCTTAAATGAAGTGAATTTTACTATAGTTAAAGCACACCTTAACTTTTAAATATGAATATAAACTTTTAATTCCCAAAGGCCCCAAGCAAAATAAAGCAAAAATATTAAACCTAAAGCCCAATACTGTTCCCCAATTACCCTAGAAACCAGCTATGCTCAAACTATTTACAGAAAGGCCACCCCCATCCCATACCTGCTCCATCCAGCAACACAAGAGGCCCAGTCAGGAGACAAGAGAGGGTACATATACTGTGAAAATCTTTTATTTCTGTCTCTTATGGTAAAATAACATTTTATACAAATAAGTCACCTAGTTTACTCTGGACATAAAGAAAATAAAAACTGGAATGAGGGAGATGCGCCCGCCCCTCCCCCAGGAGACTGTTGCCATCGGCTAACCCCTGCTCCACTGTAACCACATGCGACTGAAAGGTGATCAAAAATGCCCCTATGTCGGAGGAGATGCAACAGGACTCCGTGGAATGTGCCACTCAGGCGTTGGAGAAATAACAGAGAAGGCTGTTGTGGCCCACGTAAGGAGTTTGAAGTGCGTGCTCCCTCCCTCTCAGAAGCTCGCCTGTGCCTTTCCCTTCCCCTTCTTTTTCCCCCCAAATGTGTTACCCTTTTTTTAAAAACAGTATGTTTTTATTGATTTTAGAGAGTGAGGAAGGGAGAGGGGAGAGAGAAACATCAGTGATGAGAAAGAAACATCAACATCTATCAGCTGCCTCCTGCACGCCCCTACTGGGGGTCGAGCCTGAAACCCAGGCATGTGCCCTGACCAGGAATTGAACCAGGACCTCTTGGTGCATGGGTCGACACTCAACCACTTAGCCACACCAGCCCGGCCAGATGCTACATTTGCCTTTCTCTGGCCTAAGCTCCAAGGGCCCTTCTGCTTCTGTAACTTGTTTCCTGAGCCTACGTTGCCCAGCTGGCTCACTTCTAGTGTCTCTTATAATTTGGAAGAAAAAAAAAAAGAGTTTGACAAGAAGTACAACCCCACCTGGCACTGCATCATGGGGAGGAACCTCGGTAGTTACGTGACACATGAAACCAAACACTTCATCTACTTCTATCTAGGCCAAGTGGCCATTCTTCTGTTCAAATCTGGTTAAAACCCCCACACAACCAGTGATCCATCCAAAAATAAGGATTGCAGCCTAAATTCCAAATACCAGAGACTGAAATCTTCAGCCTTGCCTGAAGGAACACCTTGATCTTGAACCACTGTGGTGGTTTGTACAGGGCATTCTCTGTACTCATTTGTTGTGGTTATAAAACAATTAGCAAAACAGAAAAAAATAAAAACTGGAATGAGGATCTCGGGTGAAGGGGAAAACAGAGGGACAGATCAGGTCATTGATGTTTCTTATATTCTGTGAAAAAACAGATTTACAAGGGAAAAAATACTTTCACAACTTCAATGATGTTACATGATCCTTGTAAAACAAGGGATAAATCCACCTCCAGCAGGTCCTTCTGTGGCTGAGACGGTCTATCACATGGAATGTAACATAACAGCTCATGATTAGGCTCCCACACAGGTACAGCAGCACCCTCTGCATCAGGAATCCTCATGCACTGGCACAGTGTCTGTGCTGATTTCTAGGACAGACAGCCCCTACCCCCCAAACCTCCTGGTGACAATGGCCACCAGAAGAAAGTGACTTTACAGAGGAAAAAGAGTACCCTGGGAGCCTACCAGGGTGGCAGAACATACTAAGGCAAGACTCACCCTATTTGTACATTAGACACAGCTTATTGTATCCACTCCACAAATGAGATCCACTGCAACTAAAAAAATAAGTTGAAGATTCCCCAGTCACGGCCATTTCAAGAATCACCAGTTTATGTTAGACCCAACATTCCCAAATCACTGCCCTTATTTGGGATTCGGATGGCCCAACAATGATGGCTGTCTTCAGGAAATCCTACATGCCCCTGAAAACTACCTTCTCTGCAAGATAACCTGGAGTTAACACATAAGGAGAGGATAGCCGACTTTAGCCCAGAACTACTAGCGTTATTTCCCACTTATTCTTTAGAACACAGAGTAAAATAAACCAGGATCTTCTTTGGAGAAGCAAGAAGGGAATCTCAGCCCAAAGGCTTCACAGGAAAAGAGAGGTTCTCTCCCAGGCAGTTCCAAGGCGGAGGGAAAAGAGCAAAACAGGAGTGGAAGCAGGCCCTGTGGCACCAAGTGGGCCCCCCAGGAGCTGTCTCTCAGATGCCAGCTCTGAAAAGAGAGTATGGCCTTCTGTGCAGGGGCTCTTTCCCTCCCATTGTATCACCCACAAGATAACGGCCATCAGCAGTCCAGATTCCTTCCTAACATGGCCTCCTGTGCTGATTAAACTTTTGATTGGTTCAGATACTTTCAGAGAAAGTATGCCTTCCAATTCTCTGCCCAATTCAGGTACAAAAGCTTGACTTTCAAACTCACCCTGGTTAATGCCCCAGAGTGGTGGTGCTTCTCAAGATTTCCTGAGCAGCTAGACACAAGAATCCAGTCTCAGGTAAAGAACACCAGACCTCCAGTTGCAGAAGATGGCAAACCCTGTCCTACTGGGCAGCTTGAGCACTTGGCCTAAAAACGGTCCCCATGGAGACTAAGGCAAGTCAGTGGGGAAGAGGACCCAGCACTCTTCCACCCAGAGTGCCTGCCTCCTCTGCCTGCTGTTCCTCCTCAAAAAAGCGAATACTGCGGATAAGAATCCACAGTGTACAATGACACCGTCTGCCCTGGGACGCATTTCCAAGACACACTCTACTGAGCAGAGCTCTGGGCAGCTCCAGAAACCACATCCTAGTTGCTAATTAAATATCAAATAGTAGAAACTCTCCCGATTGGGCTTCTGTCACAGACGGGGGTTTCTGAAGCTCGACAGAACAATGGCTAGAGGAGCCACGATGAGAAAGAGGAGGACAGCAGGCAGTGCTGATGTCTGCCCGCAGATGGGGAGGAAATGAGGGCGAGGCAGCCTTCCCCAGCAGCATATGGGACAGAGCCCCACGTAAGGCACCTGGATTTGTAGTGGGCTCCAGTTCTGAGATTTCCCCCAGTCTGCAGGGTGCATGGTCTCTTCCTTCCCTCATTGGTTGGATCCAGTGCTGGCACACAAGGCTAACCGAGGGCTTTGCTGTTAGCATCTGGCACAGCATAGACTCTGGCCTGGCACAAAGCACTGGGTCGAGGTTCAAGACACTCACGCTCTAGAAACCAAACTGGGAGCAACACTGGTCCATGAATGCATAGGGGTTTCTGTGGCCCAGTGCTGGCCCTCTTTCCCTGGCCCCACACTTTGGGAAACAGCTCTCTTATCACAGTCACTGTGGCAGTGACAGTGACTATTACCACATACCTGGGACCTTCCTACAGATACCTTCCTAATCAATGCTAAATCCTGGCCACAGCAACAATCTTCCTGGAATGGGCTGAGCACCTAAAGCCACCCACACAGACAACTAACTGCAGGAAGGAGGAGGTGAGAGTCTACCCAATAAAGGCCTAAGGATAAAAGTAGCAGGATGTGCAAGAAGTTTTTCTGAAAATACATCTCTCTGGAACGGGTGAAACAGGCTAAGGGGTCTCACACCCAAAAAGATTCCAACTAGCAGTTTGAAGGATTAGATATGCATTACTTAGATCTGACTTGCCAGGATGGTTCCAGAAACTACTTCAGTAGAAAGGCAGATAGAAAAATCCTCCTAAATAAGAAATCTACAAAGAATTTTAGAGGCAAATTCCATCAAAAGCCAATCTTCCAGGCTATGCTGTGAAGAGAAAATTCAATGCCTCCTTTAAGCAGCTGCTGGTTCGTAGCTATACCAGCCCCAACGTGAGCCAGATCCGCGCCAAGAGCCTGAACTGTGCTATAAGTCTAACTGCACATCACATATGCTGGGAACACCACTGATATTTTATAAAACCTCCCAAAAAGAAGCCTGGAAAAAACACACAATGCGGCCTGCTCTGGCCTCAAGAGATGACGATTCCAACAAAACCAACACATTCTGTTTCAGAAGATACTCAAAAATTAGGAGCAGGAGAAGCAGTTAGCTCCTCTCTCCTCCAGAATAATAACAGGAAGGCACTGCCTGGATGAAACCTTGCTGAATCCCCGGGGGGACTGGCTGGGGATCGTGCAAGTCAAACAGAGAAGCAGGCCTCGCCCTAAAATGGACCTTTCAGTGTGGAGCCTTACCCAGCCCCAGTGCCTTACCTTTTGGCACCACTCCTCCCCTCCACCCCCTTTCAAGTTTCTTTCCATTTGGTTTACAACTATGCACAGGCTGAGGTCAGAATGTGCTGATGGCAACACCGGAAATAAGAGCAGATGCCTGGAAGAGGCTGACCTTGCAGCTTCCCATAGCACCCAGGAACCTATAGAAGAGCTCTAACCTGCAGACATGCCAGCCAGAGCCTCCTCACCCGGGCACAGCTCTGCCAGAGACCCAGACTCGTCAGGACAACCAGTAGGCAGCTATGACTACATGAAAATAACTTTCTTTTTTATCTGGATTTGAGAAATCTTATCCTAATCTTTTACTTTACTATATAGTACTGCTGTGACCTAAGAGGCAGGGGAAAAAAGGAAAGAAAAAATACTGGGGAAGGAAACACAGCACTACTTGGCACCTCTCTTGGAGCACAGGAAACTGCCACCTGGCCTTGGCTTCCTGGGGCCAGGTTCCAGGTGTGTGACATACAGCAGCTTTAACCACTTCCATGTGCCAGGACCATGGGCCGCAGCAAAGCACCTCCCCTGTCCAGTCCCACAGCAGTTACTGGCCTCCGTTATAGGCATAATCAGCCTTGTTGTGCATTATCAGCTTGTTGTCAACAAAGTAGAAGCTGTCAGAACGGGTCTCGTAGGGATTTTCAATCATCAGACGAACTGCAAGTCAGGGAAAGGAAGAAAGCAAAGACTTAATGCGTGAGTCTGCCCCACGTTCTAGGTGAAAAAAACCTTAGTATCCCCTCTAAAATGCATAAGCTGGTCCTTCTGGAATATGTGAGTGTACTGTCCCAGAATACTGAAGTCAGAACAGGGGGAGCCAGCCTTTGAGAATTGGGGACCACAGAGGCCTCAAAACTGAACCTGATACCCACTTCAACATACGGATGCAATCAACTCCTCAAAGGCCCTCCTTGGTCATCCCAGCCAGATTCTGAGTCAGCACCCAGGGGATGTGCTTACCATTCTGCCAACACGGACCACAGCAACTTATTTACTCAGTGCTCCTCTGTTCACCTAGACATTCTGGTCCAAATACAAAAAGCTGTGCCTCACTAGGCCACTGCTCACAGGCACCCCGGCAACCCGAGGAATCCTAGGTGAACGTGAGTGCAGGGGAACCGAGGGCAAGGAGCTTTCTCCAGAGATGGCTCAGGGTGTTAACTTGGAAATGTTGCAGCAAAAGGTCTGTCTTGGGATCCAGATTTAAATCTTATTTGTTCAGGCAACTGCCCAGACCTCTTTAACCGTGTGGGAGAGTCAAGATAATTAAACAGTCACTACCTCTGACCAGTTTGGAGTTAATGATTACATGCTATTTTGAGGCCTCTGGAGGAAATGTTATTTTCACCACAGTTCTAAAAAGGTAAAACTGATTGTTGAAATTTCTTGAAATCTACCCAGGCTAAAGTTATTTGGTTTATATGCAGAATGTTGATCTCTACACGCTTTCAGCTTATTTGATTTCAAGAGGGGAAGTTGTATTGCCTTTAGTAGAAACTTAAAATGCTACACATAATCTTTTCTTATAAGTGTCTACAAATTCCAGCCCATCTTAGGGAGCAGGGGTCAAGCTGGGTTCAGATTCCTCACAAACACCCTGCCCCACATTTCACAACCCTCATTTTACCCGGGAACAGCAGTGCCACATGAATAGAGGACCTGGTTGTCAGAATGTGACAATTTTAAGGACCTTCAGAGTCTGAGAAAACTAGTCAGAAGTAGATCCCTCCCCACAACCCAACTAAATTCCACCACTATTCACAGGATCCCTTGCACATCCTCAGTGTTCTGGGGCAATTTTCTCTAATTCCTAACAGGATGCTAACCTGAGAGTCAGGCCAAAGTCACAGAAACTGGAAGAGCCTGTTCCTTCCCTCTCACAGGTCCGCCTCATCCTTTGCCTCGGGTGCTCTCTGTGCTTTCCCCAGTCCTTCCTCCATACAACCACAGGATTTCTCTTCCTAAGACACTGCTTCCGCCATGTCACTCCTGCTCCAAAGCCTGTAACAGCTCCCCAGCTCCTGCTGAATCTGGTCTAACAGTTTCTTCATCAACCTTCTACTTGCAGGGAATGAGCAAGAGGAAGTCCCCAGACATATGATTCTATTTAGCCCAGTTTCACATCTAGCTGTGATTAAGGAAAAAGTGAGAGTGCCGAGTGCCAAGCACGGATGAGCAGAACACAGTGGGAAACCATGACTAACAGTGCACAGGAGAGGTGGTGCATCTAATCAGAGTCCCAGGGATTGTCATGGGCCTCCTCTTATCTCCCTCAGTCATGCCCTTTCCCACAGCAGGGAGATAGCCTGTGTTATTAAAACCTTCCACCCTCATATGGGCAGCGTCAGAGTTTGAAACATTGCACAGGAGCAACAGGAAATGAGAAGCCTGAGGTCAAATGACTAGAGATGGATGCATCATGTCACTATTTCCTGCCTCTGCAAAATGAGGGCGTTGGACCAGGTGGATTTCAGGGTTCCTTCCTTCTAGCCCAAGAATCTAGAATGCTGTACAAGTCGGAATACGTACTGACATCCTCAGAAAGCTGCGGAAACTCATAGATATGTTCACAAGTGTTCCTGCTGCTGGGGATGCAGAAGCCGAAATCAAAGTCAAAATTTTTCAGCAAGCGCTCTCGGAAATAGTGCCGTTCGATCATCCGGAAGTTTGACACAGGTTTGTCTCCCACGGTGAACTCCACCCTGCAAAATCAATCTCTGTGAGCCCTACTTTGTCCCCTCCCTCCTCTAAAGCCAACCCCACTGAGAACATTCTTCTCTGTAACCAAGCAGAACGTGCTCCCCTCAGGAAGTTCTGGTACTCACGTAGCCCCGACTGTCCGGAGGCGGAGAAATGCTGGTGTGAACTGATACCGGACAAAACGTCCCGCGCTGACATCCGCATCTCCGCCTTCCTCCTCCTCCTCCTCCTGGTCTGAAAGGCACAGAACCCTGAGCACCACCAGTCCAAACAGCACAACCAACTGTACCACCGCCAGCGGGACGGCCGGTATTTACTATTCACCTGTTATGTGCCAGTCCTGTGCTACAGGCTGCAGAGAAGCCTCACAACTGCCCTAAGAGGTATCACTATCACCACCATTTTACACATCAGGAAGCTCAGGCACAGAGAGGTTAGTAACATGTCCAAAGTCTCCCAAACAGTAAATGGAGGGAGCAGGGATTTGAATCTAGGTCCATCTGACTGAAGGCCTATTGACCAAGTTGATGTGTCAGCCACTAACCAAAAAAATAAGACTAAAGAAGCTGAGACTAATCAAAAGGCTCCTCTGGGGAATGCAAACATTTCTGACAGGTAGCAAAGACAAACCCCTAGAAAGGATTCTGTTTAAATGGAAGACACTGACCTACAGCCTTGGAGGACTGTACTTCCTTGGACTGGAGCCTATTCCAGGCCACACCAGGCCCAACACTGACTCCCTGGGAAAGGGTGAAGCAGACTGGCAGTGAACCAATGTGTGGGACCTGAATGAGGGTACACAAGGTAATGATGGTCTCTGGTCTAGTTCCAGGAAATGAAAGATTTGTAAAATGAATCAGAAAACCATTCTAATATGAACAAAAAGATAGTTCCCCCTACAAGCGACCCAGTGTCCAGCAAAGATATTTTCTCCAGGTCTAGGCTGAACATGGGTGCAACACAAGAGAAGTCTTTTTTAGCATCAAACATCTTTGCCTGTGACAAGCCCAAGAGCAACTGGGAAACCAGCTTGAGTAGGGTTTGTACCCAAAGACTCTTGAGCCCTGGCTCCAACCATGTGATTCAAAGAGAGTCAGACCAAACCTTCTCACGGATTCCAATTCATCCAACCAAGTGCTGCTGGAGGGAACTGACTCAGTGTGAGCACATTCTAAGTGAGTCAAGATCCTTACAGGTAGACTGGAGAGGTTAAACAGCAAAGTATATTGATAGTATCTGCAGCTGACATTCTTGAGACAGTTCAGTTTTGCACTGAAATGACTACTCTGAGCCCAGTCTAATTCAAATCCATACACATGAATAGTCCCAGGGTCCCTGAAACATCCTAAGTACTAAAACGTGTGGCTTAGGGATGTGAACTCCTCAGACCCAGGAAACTAGCTGGCCCTGACCCTCCCAAAGAAGCTAAGTACCCACAAGCTTGAGCTTTTAGGTGCCTTGATCAGCACTAGATGACGGCAGCATAAAAAACACTGGGTGGGATGAGGAGACCAGGGCTCTCATCTTGACTATGCAACTAATCTGAGATGGGACTTGCCCAGGAAAGTCTTCTGACTTACAGAATTTAAAGGCTCTTTCTGAGTAGCAAATCCGGTGACAAAAGCTTTGCAAAGACTTAATACAGCCACAGTTGATACCCTGAAGGGTTATCTGTGCTGGTGTTCTAACAACTAACTCCAGGGGGTGCTAAACCTCCAGTGATGTGCTCCAAAGACAGTGTGGTCCCCCAGGCAGAAATGAATCACTCTGAAACTGCATCACAAGCACAGGAAGCGCCTATTCAAGGCTAATTTAAGGAATCCCAAGGAGATGAGTTCATAGACCTGGGCTTTCTGTTCATCCAGAAAATGTGGTGGAGATTAAAATCCAAACCAGGTCTTACTGGGAAATATGAGACACTGTTCAAAGGAATGACAGTGAGAAGACAGGTGAAACTGCCTCAGGGTCTGGACTGGAACCCTCAGTATCAGCCTTCTAGTGTCCCCCCAAGACTCAAGGCTCAGGTGAGCTTTTCTCGTTACAGTTTAATTTCAAAGATTCTTTTCCTAAGTGGAGGTAAACTGGTTAAGACGAAAGAGCACAGGACCTCAGGCAAGTCACTTGGAAATTCTGGCCTCAGTTTCCTTATTTGTAAAATGGGGATAACTCCTCCTCCCAAAGGTATGAGGATTACATGAGCTGATTTAAACAGAAAGCCATGAGACACAGTAACCCACACAAACATCAGCCTCTCAACTCCGCTCCAAACCAGCATGCCAGGCAGACCAGGCTTTGGGAGCAGGTCATGGAAGTAGGACACACTGGAGTCCATGACACAGGGTGCAATGGGACACAACAACTCAAGCTCCAGAGGCGTTCTGCTCCAACTATCAAGTGGCCATTACAATATAGAGGCCTACCTGAAACACAAGGTTTGGCAATCTCAAAAAGCACTGTCCCTGTCTCCAAATCGCGAATTTTGAAGCGGGTGAAATCAATACTGTAGATGTTGTCTTCGGGTTTACATAAATAATCTGAAAATGAGAGAGACACATGCTGTTAAATAATTCTCCAAAACTACCACTCACTTATTTCTCAAATTTTGAGGCACACTGAGGTTTTTTTTCTTACACAGCTCTCTTAAAATATACACAAAAACTTACGTTATAAGCAAAAGTTGTGTGTGGAGATAACACTTGCAGAAACAGGAATAAAAAGGCTTTCTTTGAAAACACCTCAAAAATGGCCTACAAACCGATCTATCAACTTGGATGTCACAAAAGGGCACAATTTTTTTTAAACTTCATTTTAAAACACTTATGCTGATCTTATGGCTAATATAGTGTCTGTTCACCAAAATATCACAAAGTAGAGACTAGCTAACTTTTTCTGTAGAATCAGATCATAAATGATTTAGGCTTTGAAGCCACTCAGTCTCTATCACAACTACTCAACTCACAGACAACACGTAAATGAATAAGCATGGCTATATTCTAACAAAACTACTTATGGACACTAATATATGAATTTTATATTACCATGTGTTGCAAGATAGTATTCCCTTTCCCCCCTCAACTATTTAAAAATGGGAGAACCATTCTTAGCTTGTGGGCTGTACAAAATCAGGTGATGGGCCATATCTGCATGGGGAGCAGGACAGGCTTGGTGGTGAAGGTTTTGGGCCAAAGTGAAGTAGCGCCCACAACAAACTAAGCAGCTAATCAAAATAGCATCTATCGATCATAGAAAATTTCACTGATTTCTTTCTGAGATAACTCCTGACAGCATCTTCTCCACAAGTCATTCTGGTACTTTATTTTCTCTTGTCTGCTTGTGTTAGTTGTTTCATGTTTTGCCAGCTGTCTCTCCAGTAAGATGGCAAACTTGAGAGCTACTGATTATTCTGTAACTTCTAAAAAGGCTGAGATAGGTTCTGCATTTTTAGCAGGTACTCAGTAAATAACTTGAACAGAACAGACTTGAAGAAGAGTCACAAGCCCTGGCCAGTGTGGCTCAGTTGGTTGGAGCATTGTCCCAAGCACTGAAAGGTTTCAGGTTCGATTACTGGTCAGGGCACATACCTAGATTGTGGGTTCGATTCCCAGTTGGGGCACATACAGGAGGCAACCGATTGATGTTGTCTCTCACATATATGTTTCTCTTTCTTCTTCCCCCCTCTCTAAAATCAATGAAAATATATCTTTGAGTGATTAAAGAAAAAAGAAGAGTAACAAAATCCAGAGGTCACCAAGCTCTGACCTGTGGCTTTCTCCAGTAAGCTGCAGAGCACCAACCCTAAGCTCCTACACGGGACCTGAGTGCCCACCAAGAATGTTGCTTTGGGCCAGGCATTAGAATGGCCTACTTCATCTCTGATATCAGGATAAAGCATGAGGTTAGAAAGACCAGGTGATGAGCACTTCTGTACCTTCCGAGTCCCAAATGAAAACTGGGTGAGACAGAAGCAGCTTTTTCACAATGTTTCAATGAAAGTGAATAGAAAGACCTCCTAAAGATATACTCAGGTATGCAAAGGACAGTCCCAACCCAAAGAGTGATGAAAAATGGGGACATCAAAATGTCCAGAATCAAATTAAAACTATTTGAGGAGATGGGAATTCCCTTTCATCCAGTCTGGACCAAGGTCCACCCCACCCCCAGACTCCCACCCCCAAATTACTGGAGCTGCCACCTGCTCCCCAGGGTACACCTGAGCAGCCCTGGGCTGACAATTAAAGCAATTCAGCAGATAACACTATGGCAGCCTCAGATCCATCAAGGGAGAGCTGGTGCTGCAAGATTAGATGTCTGGAGGGGGGGGGTGGGGGGGATGGGCAGGGCAAGCAGGGCCTAACTGGGTGGCTGTAAATTCTTGGGGGTAAATAGCAAAAGATGCCAAGTCAGGGCCTGCCTTGGAAGAAAAAGGGAGGGGATCCAGGTTAGGGAGTGGGCAATGTATTTCTTCCCACCCTCCCTTATATCAATGAAAAGGTGTAGGATGGTTGCATTTTATGACAGAAACACATTTCTGAAACCCTCGCTTAATTCTTAATTCACTGCAACAAGTGTCAAAAGTAGGATTCACATTTCAGATTTTGTAAAAAACTGAAACTTTATTTTTGTTTATGTGGCACTGTTTTAAATTTGCATGAAATGCCACAGGCAACGTGTCTGAGGAAGGAAGAGCCCACCCGCACACAAAGGGGAAATGCTGGGACCAAAATGGGTAGGGAGCCAAAGCGGGCTGGAAAGGGTGGAGTGGAGGGAAACGCAGAGAAAACAGGTAGGGGTCTGGGCTGCAGAGCAGCGAGCAGACGGGGGGAGGGGGCCTGGCTGAGCGGGAACTTCACTGATGGCTGGAGGGCTTCCAGGAAGAGGCGGCAGCGGGCCCACTTACCAGGGTCCGGAGGATCCGGTTAAGCTAAGGGGCCCCCACCCAAGCAAGTGCAGCTGAGGCGGCGAACGGCCCGGCCTCAGCGCCGCCCGGCCAAGGGGCTGCCGGTGTGGCCAGACTCGGAGGAATGCAGTTACGCTCAAGGGGAGCCCCTTCCCTACCAGGTCTGGGTGACGGGGGGGCAGCGCGGCCTGACCGGCCGGAGAGGGGAAGGTGGCCGGGCGGACCCCGGGCCGGGCGAGCGGCGGGCTCCGCTGCAGGCTGCAAGGGGCCCGAGGCCCGGCGCGAGGGGAGGGCGCGGCCGCCCCGCACTCACTCTCGGTGACCCGGCTGAGGCGCAGGACGTGCTCGGGCCGGATGGCGTCCAGAGCCAGCAGCTCCTGCTCCGTGACCGCTGCCCCGAGGCCGTCGTCAGCCGCGTGGTGGGGCGCCTGCCGCCGCGCCTTGAGCCGGTTCAGGACGCCGCCGCCCGCCTTCTTCTTCTCCTCCTTGCCAGCCAGCAGCCCCCGCGGCCCAGCCGTCGACCCCGCGCCCGCCGCCTTCGGGTTCGACCCGCTCATCGCTCCGCCGCCAAGATGGCCGCCGCCTCCACAGCGCCGTAACTATGGAGAGCGGGGGCGTGGCCGGGGCGGCACCTGGGGAGGGCAGAGGCGGGGCCTGCGGGGCAGCCCTTCGCCAGCTCCGTTCCAGCCAGGTGGTGGGCCCTAGGGGTGCCTGGGGATTTAGTACCCTGTACTCTACCAGACCCCCCAGGGCACCCCAGGTGTTTTTTTAAAATACCTCGTACGGTCAAATGACTGTCATACAAATTGTGGACATCTTGAGAAAATGTTTTTTAATCTGTAGCATACAAGGTAAGTTTAAAGTGCTTGTTATGCAGAGGCAGCTTTTCCAATTACAGTCATTCCTAAACCCCTTGGGCTAGACACTGGGCTGGACTACAGGGAATATAAGATGAACAAGGTGAGGGATTTGCGGTATTGGGTAGTCTAGCTATTGACTGACACACAGCGTAGGTCCCCTATAGTGATTATTGACTGGATGAATGAATGAGTGAAGGAAAGCCTGAAGAGCACCCGGCTGTGGAGGAGCTCCCAGTTTTTTGGGGAAGACTGTGGAGTACATAATTCATTTTGTGACCCATCCTCTTGGCCAGCCCAGCAGGTGTGAATGAACCAGAGGACAAACCAGAGGGCTGACTGCTGTAAGAGGAACATACAGCAAAGGTGTTACCCGCGTACACAGGAGTGGTCTGGGGGATCAGAGGGAGGCTTCATGGTGGCTTCTGCATGGAACCTAGAAAGTTAACCATAATTTCACCAGCTGGAAGTGGGTAGGGGTGGGGGAATGCCGCCTTTTATACCCCAAGTGGCTCCTTCTCTAGGGATCCCTAATAGTGATTATTGATTGGATGAATGAATGAGTTGGAGGCCTGGGCCTGACTGATGCAGTGTGTCTGCTAAGTCTGATTTCACCTCTCAGTTAGGCTAGAGTGAAACTCTCCCCTCTCCCCATAGTCAAGTCTCAAGACTTGCTGGGTGTCTCTCACCTGATGGGAGGGCCTTGGGAGGGGTTGACAGGCCTAGCCTGGTTCTTGGACAAAATCCAAACCTGACTCCACCCCAGTTGCCCAGCCTCGTGGGATAGTATGTGGCCAAGTTCCTACATAAATGCTGTCCTGTCTTTCAGAGCTTACCACTGGGTGGCACTTACTGAACCTTTTGGGCAAATTTTAATAGATGTGTACAAAGAATTAAAGTCTTTCCCTCTGCAAACAACTCTTTTAAACCACTCAGCAGTGAGTGGTTACTAAAGAATTTCCAGAACTTTTAATATGCTACTTGATTGTGAATCACCAAGAGGGGGGCTTCACATGCATCCACTTCCCACTTACTTGCTCACTGGGTCTTTGTTCTTAGGGCACCAGGACTAGAGTTACGTACCTGGACCCAACTTTTCTCTTTCTAGGGATAACAAATGTATTAACCCCTTTACCTGCAATTCCACATCCAGGAACTTAGCCTACATGTAAGCACAAAGATTTTTTTACTGCAGTACCATTTGTAACATTTAAAAGTATTACCAGCAGAGTTGTGCAGCGGAAGCGTGCTGGACCCGTAAAATATTACCATCACCCTGGCCAGTGTTGCTCAGTGGTTAGAGCATCGGGTTCGATTTCCAGTCAAGGGCATGTGCCTCCATTGCAGGTTCGTGCCCTGACCCTGGTCAGGGCATATGCGGGAGGCAACAAATTGATGTGTCTCACATGGATGCTTCTCTCTCTCTCCCCCCTTCCTCCCTCCCTCTCCTTCCATTCTCTCTAAAAACCAATGAAAAAAAGATCTTCAGGTGAGGATTAACAAAATAAAAAATAAAAATAAAAAATTACCATAAATTCATAATTGCATTCATGTTATGCAGCTGTTAAAAAGAATGCCATCTATCTATATGCACTAGTTTGGAGAGATCTCAAAGATATATTAAGAGGGGCAGGAAAATAGAATCCCATTTGTTTAAAATAAAAAGTATATAAATATGCAGATGTGTATTTGTAACTGCAAAGGAAGGGGTTTAGATATAAAGTGTTAAGTATGGTTCCCTCTGGGAAGGAGAGCACTGGAAGGGACTAAACGGGAATTTATTCACTTGTGACACTATTTAGAGCTACTTCTGTACTATTTTATCACAACAAGCATAGGATCAAGGGCTGCTTGTGTATTTATATAAAAAGAATCTTAGGATCTATTTCTGGAAGGCAGAGGCTAAGCCAAAGTAGCCTTATTTTCTCTTAAAATTAAAAGCAACCTCAATCTCAATCACTTTTTTCTGTTAAAAAAAAAATTAAATAAATACTGCCATATAAGGGACTTGGGGCCTGTAGTCTCTCTAGTCACTACCTATGAATTGTGGTTAAAAGGAAAAGACTATGTCTTTAGGAAAACAGAAAACATAGAAAAAAGAAAAAATATATTTATATATCCCTTTTTTAAAAAGGCGTAGGAAAAATTAGGACTGGAACCTCCAATTTCCTTAAGGTATGTCAAAAGGCTCTTTTAAGAAAGTTTCTCAATGCACCACACAATCATTTGATAAAATTGTTGACAGAGATAATCTGGAAGACAAATTATATATGTTGTAAATTTGTAAATCAAGAAATAAAGATGAAAAAAGAATGCAAAAAAATTAAGTTTTTTGAAAAGTACATATACTAACACTCCATTTGAAGGAAAAAGGAAAATTGAGATTTACCACATTAAGAATAACCCCAAGGTTTCCCTGGGCTAGATCCTGGAGGACTGAAGTAAAAAGGCTGGCTTCCCTTTCACCCGGGCTGGGTGCTCTGCCAGTCCTATTCCTTCATTGTTTGTTTTCTGTGAGAGATGTGACAGTGCCTGTTTTCCAGGGCAGTCGGAGAGTACTCAGGCAGTCTGCCTCAAATCAGGCCAGGCAGGTGGGGCCTGGAGCTGGTGCAGCCAAGGTAAGCAAGATATCAGAGGGCTTTTTTTCTGCAGAGGCTGGAAGTTCAGTCCTCCTTCCTCCCCCTCCCTGGCCTGCACTGCATTAGTGAGTCCTGGCTGGGGGGTCAGGAATGCCCAAAGCTAATACTTTCCCTAGTACCCAAGTCACTTCTTTCCTTGGCTGAGGGCTATTTTGAAAAAGCATGAATGTATTATTTATATCCCTCCTGTTTCCAAACAGGACTTCTGGCATATTCCAAAGTCATATAGCACAAGATTGGTGAATGAAAATTCATGTAGCCCTGTCGGGGGCAGTACTTTCAAAATTTTAAAAGCATATACTGTTTGATCCAGTAATTCCTTAATGGAATTCTAAAGAAACATTTGCACATGTGCGCAATAAAAACATTTAAGTATAAACGTGTATATGTACATATATATTTAAATACATAAATGTATAAAAGATACACACCAAACTGTCACCCATGTTATCCTCTAGGGATTAAAGTAGTAGGAACAAGAAAGATAAGTTTTCACATTTTGCACACCATATAATTTTTTTTTAAATGTATTTATGCACTGGGTCTTAAAAAGTTACTTTCTTTGGCAGAGAAAGAGTAAAATAATAAAACTCCATGTAACCATCACTCAGCTTCATCAGTTATCTACATTCAAAAGATTCCTTTTAAAAAATAGTATGTCATACCCGGCCTGCGTGGCTCAGCAACTGAGCACTGACCTAGGATCCAGGAGATCGAGGTTTGATTCCCAGTCAGGGCACATGCCTGGGTTTCGGGCTCGACCCCCTGTGGGGGAAGTGCAGGAGGCAGCCAATCAATCACTCATCATTGATGTTTCTCTCTCTCTCTCTCTCTCTCTCTCTCTCTGAAATCAATAAAGACATATCTTTTAAAAACATGTTTTAAAAAAAATAGTATGTCATGCCCTGGCCGGTGTGGCTCAGCGGGTTGAGCATCAACCCATGCACCAAAAGGTCACCAGTTGGATTCCTGGTTGGGGTGCATAAGGGAAGCGGCCAATTGATGTTTTTCTCACATTGATCTCTCTTAAAAAAAAAAAGAAGAAAAAAGATAGTATGTTGTGGCATTAAGAGCACAGGTTTTGTAGTTAGAACTGAGTTCCAGTCCTCACTCTGCCACTTACCAGCTATGTGGCTCTGGGCAGGTCATTTATCCCCTGAGCCTTTGTCTCCTCATTTATAAGTCAGGCTAGTCACACGTCTTTCCTAAGGGTGTGAAGGGGAGATGAAAAACAGCAACAAAAAGCACTAGGCTGGTGCTAGGGACAGTGTGGACAGTGTCTCATGAATGGTCGCTAATGCAATGTATTTAAGCGGCCTGTTTCTCCAGGACCCCTTTTTCTGCTGAGGGGAGGCACACTGGACAGGGAGAAGCCATGGAGCTGGATTGGAAAGTGCAGCGACTGAAAAGAGCCCTCAAGTCGGAAGCAAGAGGAAACGAGCTGAGGACCAGGCATTGAGGAAGCAACAGCTGGATTCAAGTGGAAGCAGTGAGGAAACCCAGGGGAGCAAGTCTTAGTACAAGGCCTAAGCCAAAAAAGCAAGTGGGGTTATTTTTATCAATACAAGCGGCTAGCAACAAACAACAGTCAACTCTTGAGCTAGAGGACGGCAGTGAGGTGCCTTCCATCTCAGGTTGCTAGAGAGCAGAGGCAAGCCCGCTCCATGGCCTCCTAGCTCCACCTCCTTTCTGCCTTGACCCTGCACCACTGCTATAGCAACAACTTTCCAGTAAATGCTGGAAAAACTCATCCCTCTTCCTCTATGGGGGATGAAGCGGGGGTGGGGTACTAAGTATGAAGAAAGGTCCGACACACCGGCTCCGGCTCCAGCCAACCGGGAGCCTGATTTCCTTAGAAGATTAAGATCTGGACCCAAGGAGTGGTTTAACCCAACCCCCAGCACTTGGCCCAAGATCTTCTGTCAGACAATTTCCCTCCCTGCAACTCCCTAGAGCAGGGCTTCTTCAGGTCTCTTCCCCATTTGGCGGCTCATGCAAAGCTACTTGAAATAGTAACAGCTAAATCTGAATTGGTAAAGAACTCCAGTTATGGGTGGGCTCAAGCTAAGAAAGAAGCTCTGTGGGCCTCCTGGCTTATTTGGGTCCTGAGAACAGACTCCATCAACACTGGCCTCATTCTTAGAGCTGAGCACTGAATTCTGCTCTTTAAGGGATAACTGGGGGAGGTAGGCCAAACTCTCCCTCCCTCTGCCCAAACCAGCAGCCTCCATTCCTGCCTGGAGGAATACAGCAGGTAGGGTCTGGAGCCATTTCAGAGCATCATGGGGAAGCAGGAGGCAGTAGAGAGTAATGACTAAGAGCAACAGTACTCACGTAAAACCCCCAGCTCTGCCTTCTGCTAGCTGTGTGGCTTTGGGCGAGTAACGTCACCTCTTAAAGGCTAAAACCAACTGGTTTGTTGAAGATTAAACAGAGATAACATCTGTAAAAGCGCTTGGCACTGTGCCTATTCATTTCAAGGGCTCAAGAAAGGATATCTATAATTACTATTCTTACAGCCTTAAAAAGAACACGGGCTTTGCTGGCAGATAGACTGGGTGTGAGTCCTGGCTTGACCACTTACTGATTAGCCTGGGATAAATCACTGAAGCTTTTTGAGTTTCTGTACCTCAGCTGTGAAATGTGGCAGATAAATTACAGGGGGGAAATCCCTCCTGCTCTTTCTGCCCCTTCCCAAAGTATACTCAACACTGACAATACACCAGAAAAGGAAAAAGCAGAGAAAACAGTCCCATGACTTAGTGTGCTCACAGGCTGTGGTGGAAGCTGAGGGAAAGAGGAGAGGAGAGGTAGAGACAGGCTCAGTGTGCTTCAGGAGTGAGACGGTCATGGCCTGGTGTTCCAGTGAAAGTGGGAACAAAATGAAATGTTTACTTACTTATTTTTATTTTTTTAATCCCCACCCAAGGATATTTTTTTCCATTGCTTTTCAGAGAGATTGAAAGAGAGAAAGAGAGAGAGAGAGAGAGAGAGAAACATCGATGTGAGAGAGACACATTGATTGGTTGCCTCCCACACTCGCCCCAGCTGGGGCCAGGGATGGGCTGGGGATCGAGCCTGCAACTGAGGTATGTGCCCCTGGCCAAAATGGAACCTGGGACCCTTCAGTTTCCAGGCTGATGCTCTAACCACTGAACCAAACCTGCTATGGCTTTCTTTTTCCTTGAATGTGCTGTTGGGTGAACTGGCCAGGCATGGTTTTAGAGAACTTCAGTTCCTTAGCCAAACATCCAAGCAAAAAGAAAAGCAAGAGACACTTGGCTAAATGGACAAAAGCTCCTAGACTCGTCACAGAAGAACCCTGTGCAGCCAAGCGAACCCCTGGGTCTCCCTTTTCCCACCCCATCACCTCACCTCTTTGCAATCAAGTTCAAACTCAATCCCAACACAGAGTGTCACTGCAAATTGTTTATTAAAACACAAAGCAATGGACAGTGAAAAACATCCTGATTTTTTCTTTTTTGGTGGGGGTAGGGTGGGGCATGAAAGGGGTAGGGACAGGTGGACAGCCCAGAAGGAAAGAGAGCTCTGTCCACCCCTACTGCTTTCCCGGGCCAGCCAGGTTCAAAGCCCCTCAATCACATCTCACTGTGCCGCTGTAAATGCGTGTTGTGGCTACAGACAGAGTTCGTTTCACCTTGGCGGGGAGAGGATGGGAATCTAGAGTAGAAACTACAAGGGGCTACTAAGAACTTGACACTATTCCCCAGTACTTGGTACAGAGCAGAGCAGCCAGGACCAATCTGGAGGGGTGGGGCTGGCTTCTCCACAAACCAGGTTAATGGTTGAAGAGGCTGCCCTGAGCTCAGAATGGGCAGCTGATCCTAGCGTGGGAGAACTTGGTGGAAGAAAAATCCAAGGAGGAAACTGACCCAGGGTCAAATTTCTTTTCATTCCCTGGATCATGACACATCAGGGAAGAGAGGAGTCAAGAATGTCTCATTCCTAGATTTTACCGTACTGTCTCTCCCTGCCAATTCTCCCCTCCCACCTGGCAACTCGGCTCTCCTTTCCCAACAGTTGTCCTTTGAAAGAACTGAAAGCACACTTCAGTTTGTTGTTGTTTTTTTCTCATACTGAAGTAAAGCACTGAAGCTCAAAATAGAGGTGAGAACGGAGATCTGCTTTGCCTGGTGCAACGTGCCCCCATCTCACAAGACTGCCTGGATGTAAGAGGTGCCAAGGCCTTCTCTGCCAACTCTAACAGGCACTACTGTCTTCCTGGCTGCCAGCACAATCCTGGCTCCTTGTTTTTATACTCCTGGGGGGAACCCATCCCGAGATATCTATCCTGCTCTTTTCCTGCCATCCCAGCCAATCCCCAAATCGTCTGCTCTTATCAAAATGATTTGGCAACCTAAAGTAGGCTAGCCAAAAGGCAGCTGGGGAAGGCCAAACCAGATCGGCAGCAAGCCACCCATGTACAAAGAAGAAACCCGCCCTTGCTGGGCAGTTGACCTATTGGTGCCAATCTAGTCTTGTAACAAAATGAGGAAGTCTAGCCCTCTTACTCCAGGAGAGGACTCAATACAGGGAGTCCTAGCTTGGCCTGAAAGGGAAAAATTACTCTGAGCTCTCTGAAGCTTGAACATTAAGGCTTCTTTGCAATTTTCTTAGAGCTCTTTGATCCCTAATTACATCTTTCCATAGAAGAGAAGATTTCTTCTGAGATCTCTGAACAGATCCTCGGTGTTACTGGTTCTGCTTCTGCACTATCACTAGCCTTAGCTGAGGCTTCTTACCCCAGAGCCACAGCAGGAGGCCCAAAGCATATCTCCACCCCTTTTTAAACTGAAGCATCTATCAGTTTTTCATTTTGGAAAGCTCACCTGCTCTCCTCAATCCTTTTGGAGAGGGATGGAGGACAATATTACATGTTGCCACTTGATGCCATTAAGGCTCCTCAAGGAAAGAAGACACGAATTAGGTCAGAGCCAGCCAGCGAAGGGGAGGGGGGAAATGGGGTGGGGAAGCAGCCCCATGGCAGGGACTGAAAGACCCCTGCCCAGACCTGAATCTAGAGGGAATGCCCACCCTGGCTCAGAGCAGGAGAGGAAAAGGCACTGTGCTGACCGGGGTGGGTCTGTCCCCAATCCCTAGAGAGGGTAGAGAACCTGCTGATCCTTTCCCTGGGCTTCCCAAGGTGAGTCATTTTTAGGGAAAGGTATATAAGTGCTAGGAAAGGGAATATACTGCTGCTGTTTTCTGACTTTCAACTGAGATTCCAGAAACCATGGCCAGGCCTTCCCAGGAAAGGGTAGAGGCAGGATATGAAGGAAGAGAAATTTCTTAAAACGGAAGCTTCTCCAAAAAGATAAAGAAGTCAAATCATGATTCTGAAACTGGGTTAAACAATTCCCAGGCACAGAAAGAGGAAGGTATGCTTAACTCAAACTTTGCCCCATCTCTTTAAAGCCTAAGTGACCTCTCATGTGATCCCCAATTTCAGGCCAGTATCTCTTAAGCAAACAATGGGAACAAGAGAGTAAGATCACACTCTCAAACCAACAGGTGGCCCTGCAGGCCCTGTGGTCCTCCTGGGTGCCTACTACCACTCACACTTGAAGATGACCATCTTTCTAGTTACCAGAATTCAAGGTATCCACTGAGCAGCTTCTCCTTAACAGTGGAGATTTTTATGAGAAATGGGTCTGGTTTAGGGGACTGTGGGTCCCACAGATTGTTTCCTGGAACAATGTTTCAACATGAGTGAAGCCCAAAAAAGTTCCCTTAGAGGCCAGCTGGCCCCTGACCCAAATCAGAGCTACACCACAGATGCTCAGCCCATCTTCAGCAGACATTTTTGTGTGGTCCACCCAGAACAACTGAAGCCACACTTCTGGCAAAAGGAGTTCCACCTTGACTGTCTACTCTTAGCTTTGGCAAACTGGGCTCAGGGGGAGCTAAAAAGCCCTAGGAAAGAGTGTGGATCCAGCAGGGGAGCCCAGGCCTCCTCTCCTTCCCCACTCCTAACTGGCATCACTCATCACTCCCCCAACCCCAGTCAGACCTCTACAATGCATGCTCTCAGTCCTAGCACTAGCTCAAAATACAGGCATGGGAACAAACAGTGCAAAAAGCAAAAGATGAACTACAGAGTAATTCTTGACCCACATAATACAAAAATAAAAATAGAGTGCCCCATCCCACCCTTTTAACCTAAACTTCATGTACCTATATCATCTTGGAGTGTAAAAAAAAACACAAAAAAACCTTTCAAGTTCAGCATCATGAGCCAGCTGCGAGCAGCCCTTGGCTCCGGGGACTCTACCCCAGCCCCCAGCACTTCTTCCTGTTTCCTCATTTCCCCTTTAATTTTTGTCAGCCATAGAAAGATGTTCCTTCCTTTCAGACACAACCAAAGAGGAAAGTGCCCATCCCTATCCCTGAGCTCAGGGGAAAAGGGTGGGCTTGGAAACAGAGGCAGAAGCAAAGCTGCTTGGCTTACAGTACCGTTAGGAAATAGCCCCAGGAGCCAGGGTTTCCTTCTGAGACTCTGAGTCACTGAAGGGATGGGTTGAGGTGAGGAGGTGGGGATCCGTCCTTCCTCAGAGAGACCCAGGCAAATTAACAAGGCAGAATGGAGGCAGCAAGTCTTCCTTCCTCATCTTGTCAACTGTATTGGCAGTGGCCTGTGGCTTTGGGGAGTTGTGATGGAATGGGGAGCGAAGCCACTGTCAGAAGCCTAATTAATAGTCAGGATGTCCTCTGCCCCCAGGTAGGTGGTTCCAGGATCAAGGTTATAGGACATCTTTTAAAGCAGGGAGCTTTGTAAAGCACTCCAAAAAGTGTTCTTCCGATGGCAGCCATAGCCACAGCTGTCCAGCTGCCCAACTCAGTGCTCTAGCATGGAGGCCTAAGTTGCAGCTAAACAAAGGGCTGCAACTCTCAAAGGATGAAATGCTGGATTGGAGGAACTCAGGAAAAGCCAAAGCCAGGACATGAGCCCAAGGGCTACTTACTTTGTCACATAACAAGTAGTTCAAATAGATAGAGCTCTTTCAAAAAATACCCAAGAAGGCAAACTCAAAATTAAACATATTCTTTAAAAAATCGGCCTGGCCTGAGATTGAGATTCTTTGCTGCTCCAGCCCACGCAGAAGCGAATCCTGCTGCCTTCCATCCACAAAACTCCTTGTAGCTGGGAGAAGGGTGACAGTGACCAGAAAAGAAGGAAACAGGGAAGCTTTATTTTCTGCAGAAAATTTTCCAGGGAACTCAAGACACACACTTAGATGCTAAGGTTGGCTTCAGAGCTGCCAGGATTACGGCTGAGACTGGAAATCTTTCAGCCTTGTCACACCAGGAACCTGACTGCTACTTGGGTAGGAAAGTGAAAGGATAGAGAGGCATAGTATTAAGACCAGTGAGCAGTGTCACTGTGTCAGATATAGACAATCAGTCTAGTTCCCTGGGGCAGCTCTAGGCATAACCCAAAACTGGATGAACTGTGACATAGAAGGACATAGGAATAAATGAACATCAGATACTAGACACTCTAAACAGTGGTCAGTCACTTAGTAGGGCTCAAGTCTCTTGAGGTTGCTCTTAAATTATGCTAACATAAGCCTTTTCTAATCCAAAGACCAGAAGAGACTCTTAAGGTCAAGTGTTCTGTTGCTGCAGGCTGGAAAGCGTCTCTGTCCCCTGGCAGCAAGACCCTACAAAGGGGCCAGTAAAAGAACTGCTGGGTCAGGTCTTCCTGGCTGCTGGCTCAGAGATCCAGGGAGGGAGGTACCATCAGGGTGAAGCGGTAGATGATAAGACATTCAAGCAGAGGGAGTCCCAAGTTCTCATGTCTCCTTCCCTTCTTGGCAATAATTTAGTGAATGGTTGAGACAGAGAAGAGATTTCAAATGAGCCAGATTAAGAAACAAAAAAAAGAGAGAGAGAAAAAACAAGTCCCCAACAGGCACTGAAATCAAAATGATTTGCTGTGGTTACAAGTCAGAGGCAATTTGAGGACCTGACATAAACTAATTGTCTTGGATACCAGACAGTCCTCTAACTGGCACATGTCGGGGAGACAGCAATGATAAAGTTCAAACACTTAGGTGGAACCATTATTGGGCTAAAACCAGAAAGGTTTCCCAGTAAGAAAGTATCTACTTTTCTTTCTTTTTAAAAAACTCCCTTCTGTGTTCATCTTTATCATACAAATTATACAGCTTCACACACACACAAACCACACATACTCTCAATCCCAGGACATCTGGAAATGTATCTGGACATAACTTCAGAACATACCCAACTCCCAGAGCTGGTCTTCTCAGGTAATAAGATGACCTTTTCCCTGCTGTTAAATTCTAACCTAAAAAAAAGGTGTCTGCTCCAAGTTCAGAGTCCTTTCCACTAGGTATACAGACAAGGATCCTTGCACAGGCAGGACCCAGTTACCCTAAGTACCCTAGAGAAGAAAGAGGTGGCTGGGGCCAGCCACAAAGACAGGACTAGGACTGAAGCAGGTCTGGGACCAGGTGGTGAACGAGGGCTGCTCTCTACTCACTCTGCCTCTTTTTATCTCCTTTAATATTTTTGTGGTTTTTTAGTTTGTTTGTTTGTTTGTCTGTTTGTTTTTGTTAATCACCATGAAAAATACAGAAGCCAAACGAGCATGTTTGGTTTCTTTCCCACACCCCTCCACCCTGTTCAGGATGGTAATTTGTTCTCACAACCGGCAGAGGCAGAAGAGGGTTGGAATGAAGACTCCGAAGGCCACCAGGATGGGAAACATGAGGCTGCTGTTGTCCGAGGCATAGGGGTTGGGCGTGCGGGGCCCTGACTGCACCCGGTTCTTATTGGTCTGTCTTTTGAGATTAGATCCTTCATCGTATTCTTCTTCCTCTTCCTCCTCTTCCTTCTTCTCCAGTCCTGGGTGAGGCTGCAGCTTTGGTACATCTGACGCAAGAAAGAGGGGTACCTTTTAAGTAAGACCCTTAAAAGCAGAAGATAAGCCACAATAAAGAGATGCTATGACCTAACCAGGGTCCGCAGGAAGGAGCAGAAGTAGCAGAAATAGCTTCTGGCCTAGAGAAGGGCAGATTTCTAAAAACATTTGTCTTCTTTAGATTTAACTAAAAAGTAGGAAAAGCCCTGCATACAGGGAAGGCCACTATCTCCGCTTCCAGTCCTAGTTCTCCAGATCCCCAAGAGGACAGACTGGACAGGGACACTGGCACAGCACCTAAACTTAACCTTTTCAAATCCCTCTTCCTCCCTCCCATAATCCCACATTCCCTTTTGATTCACAAAGCACTGAGGAAGAGCTGACCCACAGGGTTCTGGTTCTCAGTGCATACTATCCTTCTGCTCTGTCTCTTCCTTAAGGACTGAGCTACAAATCTGTTGGTGGCAAGATATCCTCCTGGGTGTCATCATATCAGCATATGGGGGTGATCAAGACAACAGGATGAGCCCTGGCCGGTTGGCTCAGTTGGTTGGAGCATCATCCCATACCAAAAGGTTGTGGGTTCAATTCCCAGTCAGGGCACATACCTAGGTTGTGGGTTTAATCCCCAGTCAGGGTGCATACAGGAGGCAACCGATAATGATCTCTTTTGATATCTCTCTCCCTCTCTCTCCCCCTTCCTCTCTCTCTCAAATCAATAAATACACCCTTGGGTTAGGAAAAAAAAGAAAAAATACAACAAGATGAGCTCCTCAGTGCATTCAGGATGAGTTGGGGAAAGGAAGAGGTGGAATGGGGAGAAAAGTCACTAAGACACAAGCTTTCTCCATAAAAATCAGCCTGGGGAGCTGGCAGCCAGCATAATCTCAACCTTGAGAAAGAAACATACCCTGAGGCTGGATCACAAGGACAGGGAGACATTAATAAATGAACTTCTGTCCAGTGTGGTCTGGCAATGCTGTAATCTCTAGGAGCACACTGAAACAACGAAGAACTCCTCCTTTGGCCTCCCCCCACCCCCGGGAAATAGATATCAAAGAAACACAATAAGGACAAGTTTTAGGCAATTCCAAATGACTACAAGGGTCAGGATACACCAACAGGTACCATTATTAATCACAATTTACAATGAAGTTAAAGAAATTTGTCCAAAACCCAAAAGATAATTAAAAGGCAGCAACAAGATTTAAACACAGACCTTGCTCCAAAACTTACGGCCAGCACCATGCCACACTCCACCCCTGGCCATCTGACTCTGGAGTCTCCACAATTTGGCTTTACATAAGTTTTCAAAATAGTGAGCAACTAAATTATCCCCCAAGGGTTTTCTCAACATCCTTTAGCCTAAGTAAAAAAAGCAGATCAAAAAACAACTTACCATCCACTGTCCCAGCCATGATGTAGAGTGCACAGACTTTGGGATTGTCATAGTACCCCTAGGAAATGAGCAATAGTGGTCAGCCCCACACAGCAGCAGACATTCCCCCTGAACCCATTCTTCTGAACTCCTCAGCAGAGAGGGCAGAATAGGAGCATTACCTTGACAAATTCGATGTAGAGTTTCCCTGTGAAAGTGGATACCTCGCCCTGGACGCTCAGCTTCCCTTTTCTGATGCTCATAGGGATGATTTCATCATGAGCTGTGCTGTGCCCAACACGATCAAAGATATCCAAGTCCTTTACCACAACATGCCCATTCAATCGCACATCAAATACCTTCCAAGATGAAAAAGGGAAATGATGTCAAAACCATCAGCGTCACACCCTTTTAGCAGCTGGACAACATACACCCGCCTGGGCTCGAAGTTAAAAAATAGTTTAAGAAATAATAGGGCTGGATATACTCTAGGGTGGCTAGAGTCCTTTACCTAAGCCAAATCAAGTCCATGTTCCTTCATTGTCAAGGAGGCCTCATACTGGCCTTAGGGAACAAAGAATACAAAAAGTTCAACATGGAAAGAAGGAAATTCACAGGAAGGGAAGGAAAAGAACAAGGCTAAAAACAAGAAAGTGCTGATAGCCAAGAAGGGAGAGAGCGTGGAGGGCATTAACAGGATCAGGTTGTTGCCAAGAGCTGGGATTCTGGTATTGCCTTCTGTCACCAACCCCATGGCAAGTGTAGCCTCGTGAGCAATGGGACACAGCTTTTTAGGGGTAAAGGGAACTCAGCTTTTCCCTCAAAGCTCATCTGTTCCTCCCTTCTGGGAAGGCTTGTAAACCCTCTGGCCCATAGCAGAGGACTGTTCAAGAGTGGCAATGTCTCACTGGTCAAGGGAGGGGCCGGGACTGACCAGGCCTCACCTTCTGCTGGGACTGTGCAAAGTAGACCTCGGCAAATTTCAACACCAGCACGTAGTCCCCCTCCTCCTTGATGGGCACTTCGTAGCCAAAGGTCTCCTCATTGTACCGCTCAGTTTGATATAAGATCTGGTCCTCAGGGTTGGAACGGAGGATTGGCAGTTTCATGCCATAGTCAGAGGCTGGGGACAAAACACAAAGAGAAACCACATCAGAGGCGAAACATAAAAGAAAAGCAGAGACCCTAGAATCGCCAGAGGCATTTCCAGGGCAATGCTAATAACCCCCCAGTGAAGAGGCCAACCCCTCTGCACCTGGCTCCAAACAAGCCAGACACAAAGGCAAGACAGCCATTACTAAGCTCTAGTGAAATGAAAGAAACCAAACACTAATCACCCCAACAGCTCCCATAACCCTCATAGAGGAACTTGCTGAAAGTTTTTCTTTCAGAAATGACTTTTTCTCAACTGTACAGAGTGGTGGGAAGAGACCAAGTCTAACTCATTATTAGAACAAAGCACTATGCTACAGCTGCCCGGTTCCCTGCGAGGGAGCACTTCAGAGAAACCTCATAAAACAAGGGGGATGCCAGAAACTCTATAAGATGATTAAGTTCAAAGAATGTTTTTTTCTCATTTAGAAAAGCTCAGAGTCTAAAAAACAGGATATCTGTTAGGAAAGTCATTCTTCATTGTCTTTACCACAAATAAGATACCAGCTTTAGTTGCTTTGTATGGTTTTTTCATTCAAAAAGTTTGAAGGCTGGAAAGGAGAAACATGCTCATAAAAAGAGGAGTGTGATGCTCTCTAATTTCCTTTAGGTCCAAGCACCATACTTCTCAGACTCACAAAATTCAACCTCACCTACTCTCTTGAACATTCCCCCAGCTAAACAAAAAGAAGAAACTTCCTACTGTATCACCAGCACCTAACACGGTCCGTGGCACATAAGTAGGAATTTGATATGATTTGTTAAACGAACCAATGGCAACAAAGGAGGTGCCTGCAAAGCAGTGAAACCCTGCTCCTCTCTCTACAAGGCCAGAGCCATCCTAGCAGGGAAAGAAAATCCACCAAGGTTCTACTGACACCTCTGCCTTAAGATGACCAAGTTTTAGGGGAGCTACCTTTCCCATCTCAGGCTGACAAGCAATAAGGCAGGGTAGAAGTAAAAAGATAATTACCTTGGGTTGGTATCAGAACAGCTGAAAACCTCTACTGCCTCCAGTCCTCCCCCAAAACTTAGTAGACTATATGTGTCTTCCCTCCACTTAACAAACTGGGGGTCTTTTCCCAAACATAAGATACTACATTCCAGCCCCAGAGATGAACATCATGCTTCTTCCTTCAGAGAGTAGCCTCTCTGACTCCTTTATCCTGTAAACACAGTGAGGCTTTCCAGTGCTCCATCAATCTACTTTCCAAAACTAGTGACTTAACAATGATCTAGGTACACAGGCCTGTTCTCTCCTCTAGCTTGGAATTAAGATTTCAAGGCCAGCTTCCCATCTCACACAGTGACTCTGAAGACATCTGGCACCTAGATCCTTTGGGAAATGGCTAAGAGGGGCCATACCTGGGCATTATCTTCTAAATCACCAAAACTCCAAGTGAGAGAATCTTTTATCCAAAGGAGAAAAAAGAATAACTGAAAGACCCAATGGCTAAGGTCAAGCCCTCAAAAAAAATAAACATAACTGTTAGTTCCTGTAAGTGAACTGTAGCCTGAGATCAGATGGACCGATGAGACAATGCAACAGGAAACTCATTGCACTTTTGTCTTCAGACTTGTCGTCTTCCTATTTCTCCTCAAGAAATCAAAGAAGGGTAACTGAGTAGCACTACAAAGGATGTACTGCTAACATGCCCCCAGCTCTTTCCCAGGCTCACACGACATTACACTGGGGCATAAACCTATAAAGGTTAAAAGACTGCTATTTTCCTTTCAACTGAGTTCTAAGAATTTCCTTCTTCCATGAGGACCATGATCCTCATAAATTTGGAACATTGACTAGATTTGCTTTTTAGATACACAGAAAATTTTGTGCATGTGTGGGAAATCTTTTTTTTTTTCCCCTTGCTGAATGGAAAAAGTGAGAAACTGACAGTAATGTAATCTCTGGCAATCTCAGTCCCACAACTAAGAAAATTCAGCCATGTGAACAAAAATTTAACAACCTTGGAATTACCTTTAAACATCTGCCCTTAAAACCCAGTGGCTTTCCCAAGAGATTTGCCACATGAAAAGTTGAATTTGCCCAAGTCCCAAGAGATACAGCAGCAAAAAGGACTTTTTCTTCTCTCCTTTGCCTTTATGTATTCACAGCTAAACAGATTTCTCTAAAATACAGTGAAGTTGGCACAATACAACTCAGACAGCCAGAAAGGAAAGGGGCCAAGGGGCCTACATTATGTCCGCTAGTTCTTAGTCCTAGACAATGGAGTAGCCAGCCCAGGTTTTAAAGTAAGACAGATGTGGATTTGAATCCTGGCTGTGCCACCTACTATGTGATTCAGAACAAATTATTTTCTCTGGGTATTTTCTCATCTGTAAAATGGGGATAGCACCTACCTAAATTCTCTGTGAAGTTTCTGCTACTTAGAGGGCCCTCAAATGAAGCCTGTATCTTAGGTGACAGTACAGGTGACAGTATCGGCAGAATTCTAAACAAATCCTGTGGCCTTAAGCAAGCCAGAGACATCCTATCTTTCAAGCTCTTATCTCACCAAGGCCAAATCCTTCCCCAACCAAAAGAAAGGCTGCCGAGAAAAGGGTCTTCCTTAGGTCCACAGAATTAGTAATCTGATAGGCTCAGGCCCCTAACAGCTTTTTTCCCCTCTGCAGCCATATTCTGCCCTACTTTTAATTCCATGTAAAAGGTCATCAATCAAAGAAAAAGATAAAGACACTTTCACCTACTCTGGACAGGAGAGTTTTCAGATTCATATCACTGATTTCTAAAGCAAGAGAAGTTTTATTAGGAAGGAAAATAAGGCTCAGAGAGGTAAAGCAAGTTCTTCAAGGCAATACAAATGATTAGCAGGTATCTTTCTGCGAAGAGGAAATAGCCTCTCCTAAAACCAAGCCAAGTGCCATGCCCTCAGGCCAAATAACCAGGTCTTTTCTTCCTTAAAATCAAGAGGAACCCAGAATGAGCAAGTTAAAAAGAACCTAGAATATGCAGCATGCCAAAATTCCAAATTGAGCGCTTCTGAATCAGTCTTCCTAGTGGTACTTTCATCTATTGAAGCACAGAGGTTGAAAAAGCCTTTCCCATGCTGTCAGGATCTCCTATGAACACTAACTACCCTCAAGGCAAAAATGAAGTTCAATAAACATTATAAAGTGCCTTTGAAAGCAAAAGCCACTAGGTGCCCTGGGCCAATCACAGTTACATGAATGCTGAATTACAAAGACACTATAGAGAAACAGCAAGTTCAAAAGCAGGCCAAACCCTTATCTGGATTAACTTGGCAACAAATACCTGAATTCATTCAACATGAAATGGACTTTCTTTAGTGTGCTGGAAACAGTATCACAGGCATGTGGGAAAAGATAGAAGACATACAGCTCCTCCTGCAATCAGTGTGAATAGCTACATGAGGCATAGGTCTCCAAATAGCTGGCACACCCTTATCCAAACAGTGCCAGAGAAGAAAAGCAGTGTGAACAGCTGCACTTCCCTGGGTGGTGCCACTCCTTAGCACAGAAGAAACTAGAGAGCTGCCTCCTGAGAGTGGAAGCTTAATCACATCTCAGCCCCAGACCTAATGCCAGCAAAATGCTATTCCCAGGCACCCAAAAGTCCAATATTGCAACAGGCTGGTCCAAGCTGCATCGGGAAAGCATCTTTCCCTCTTCATCCATGTCTTAATACTGCTACAAGGTCCGAGATAGGACTCCGGTATACATGAGCTTTGGTAGGTCTCATGTAATTCTACTTGCTACAATAAACTCCAAAGGAACTGCAACCATGAGTCAATAAACCACAGACAGGGAGCCAGGTGATCAGGCCAAAACCCAAAAAACACCTGTACCAGCAAATTAAAACCAGGATTTCTGAATAAGAGGAGTAGCTGGGGACTAAACCTGTAAGGCCCTAACTTCTTCCTCTGCACAATGGACCTAAAAGAATGTTACCTATGTAAAGCCTGGTATCTGTTTAAGTAAAAGGAACCATCTGCCCACTGTCCTCACCACAGCTATCTCAAGAGACAAAGTCCACAAACGGTCTCTAGTTTCCTCAGGGCCCATACCAAGGAAGAAAGAGGAAGGGTCCAGAGTGGAGATAGCAGTGACCTCATGCTGTGAAGTCTGGCTTTGGTGGCTGTTACAGCTGCTGAAGACTGGAGCCCTGACTCAGCTGAACCCAGGCTACCGAGACCTAGTGCCAGGGCTAAATAAATTCCAAGACAAACAGAACTTCAGAACACAGCCCCATGTCCCAACACCCTCACGTATATGTAAGCCATCAACTCCCTAATATAACCAACTCCAGGACACTGCAATTACCCTGGAATAACTAAGTTAAACACTTTAGTCAAGGCAAGAGTCAAATCTGGGCATCGTGGAAAAAGGGTGCGAGAAAGTCCATCTCCTAGTTTTCTGGAGATGGCCTGTTGCCAATTTGGCAGCCTTTGAACCCAGCATACTGCATAAATCTCCCAACACATGAAGCAAGGAACTCCTTCTTAAACCTGTTTCCAATCCTACTTACAGAAGAAACAGAGTCCAGAGCAGATTTTCCCAAAGAGTGGTCTGGGGATGACCTACATCAGAAGCCCCTGATGCAGAAACCTGGGTTTAATTTCTTAGGTCTGGGGTTTGCATTTTTAACCAGCTCCCCTGGCAATTCTTCCACTTGGAGAACCGTGCAGCTCTGTAAAAACTACTATTGCTCAATCAGTTAAGTCAAAATAATTTCTCCCATAAGCTGGAACCACACCTCTCTGGACCACATAGGGTGAGCTCCACACACACTCAGAATATTCAGATCTTATATTGGCTGACCCGGCTGACACACCACCAGCCTCCAGTGCAGGATGGCTTCAATATAACCACCCTGTGGGGGCGGCCTGCAGCTTCTACATTTAAGCACACATAGTCCTCGCTCCAAAGGGGGGCGGGGAAGGAGGCTGCAATCAAGCTTTCCTGGCCCATTCTCTTCGAAGATTCCTTTCTATTCTGGCTAAGTATCAAGTCCCGCTCCTGCAGGAGTAAGGAGAGCGGCCGAAGTCTGGAGCCGGCAGGAATCTACCAGGAACTGACTTGATCGGAGGGAATCACTCGGGCCAGGGACACCGAAAACCTACAACCATGAGGCCTCGAGGTGGCAATAGGCCCGCCTTCGTCTCTACTTTTTCCCCAGCTCAGGTGGAGGCGATGGGTTAAGAAAATGCTGGATGTGAGGTCCAACTATAACTTTTCGCCAACTCTCTGCCTCAGTGGCTCTTGGTAGCCTCTCGAGCCAGTGCCAGGCTCTGAGCTGTGACCGGGTCCCTGAGGAAACTGCAGAGAGAAACTTCGCTCCAGAGACGTAGCCCCAGGGTCGAGGAAGGGGCTCAGGGCCCGCAGCTCCCAGCCCGCTGCGCCCAGCACGGCAGGCCGGGAACTCCGCGGCTCCGCGGGGGCCTCTCACCTCGGCCCACCCGGCCTTCCAAAGGGTCCTTGCGGAAGTGGATCCCGTGCACGTCCACATGCGCCTCGCCGCCCGCGTTGACGGCCCAAATAACGCTCTCGGGCAACCCGGCTCCCGCCGAGCCAACCACGCCGAGCAGCAGCAGCAGTCGCAGAAGCGCCACAGCGTCTCCCTCAACCGCCCGGGCCCCCAGCATGGCGGCCACCACAGCCGGGGCAGCCTCCGCCAACCGTCGTCCTCAGCCGGCCTCCAGGCCGCCCTGGACTCAGAGAAACAGCGCCACGGGCCGCTCTGCCTCAACCGCCGGGGACATGTCGTTCTCAGGCCTCCTTCTCAGCCACGGCGGCCGCCTCCCACCTCAGGACCAACCTACCCCGTCGCCCAGCCCCCGGCCACGATCTGCAGCCAATCAACGCCCGGTGCTCATTAATTACCCAACACCCCGCCGGGAGACGTTCGCTCATTGGCTGCCAGGAGCGGGGAAGGGCGTGGCTACTCCCAGGCGCCGGCCCAACCGTCGGGCACCAGAGGGAGCGCGCGCAGAGGCTCGGAGTTCGGTTGAAACGGTGTTTCAATACGGAAGTCGCGGGGTGCGGCGCTCAGGCGGCCCCGGAATCCCGCAGCTGAATAGGAAAGGTGGCCTAGGGAGGGACGTTTAGAATAGAGCGCACCGACACGTCGCCAGAACTTCCGGTGCTCCAGATCCTAAGACCGAATAGGCTCGAGAGGGGGCGTGGCCGAGTTCCCTCACCCTCTTTCTCAGGGAGAGGCATGAACATAAGCTCTAGTAGAAGCAGTGGACACCCTTCCGACCCGAGAGTCTTTCTCCCTGCGTGAGTTAGAGAACCGACCCTCCCATGCAGAGGCCACAGGCACAGATCTCCAGGGCAGAGTCCCACGAGGTCAAGGCCCCGCCCCCACCCCTTAGCGGGTTCGGGGCTGGTGGTAGCGTCCACACGGCCGCCCAATCAGGAGGCTCCAACGCAGCGGAAACGCGTGGCTCTGTGGGGGAGGGGCTACAGGCTACCCTGGTCTCCACGGCAACGGCCTGGGGCGGCCGCAGCGTGGGAGGGGGGCGCACGGCCAGGGCTTCCCCAGCCCACGCGAGGAGAGTCGCGGGCGGAGCGCAGCCTGGAGGATCCGCACCAGCCAGACCTGAGCTCCGTCTGCCCTCTTGACAGCTCACCCAGTGCTGACATCGGCGCTCCCTGCCCCTACTCCCCCTTTTCAGACAGAGAAACAGGCTCAGAGACCGGGGAAGTGTTGCCCAAAGGGTCACACAGCAAGTTCAGGGCACTGCCAGGACGAAAACCCATTTACCTATTTGTTCCACAAATATTTATAGAGACCCTACTACTAGGGTGGTCAGATTTAGCGGATAAAATACGGGAAGCCCAGTTAAATTTGAATTTCAGATAAACAAATGGGACATGCTTATACTAAAAAAAAAAAATAACTGTCTAAAATTCAGATTTAACTGGGCTTTTGCATTTTATCTGACAACCCTGCCTCCTGGGGGGCCAGGCAATGAGCTTTGTGCAGCAGTGAACAAAAACACCCTGGGCACCCTGCATGAGAATCAGAGTCCCACGATTCAATTAATTAGAACAACCAGGGCTATGAAGGAACAAAAAGGAGAGTATCAATAGGGTGTGTTTTTAGCCCTCCCCACACGCACCACAGAGGGTTTTTAAATGCATCAGAATTCCTTCCCCAGCCCCGAGGTCACACATGAGTAACCTTTGGATTGTCCCCTCCTAGGCCCGCTTTTTTCTCCCTGATTTGCAAGGATCTGGACTTGCTTCCTCCCACAGACATTTTTTCCCTCCCAAGGCCTCTCTGGGGCCCTGCACTTGGGTTTCTAATCTCACTCTCTTCTCTGAAAACTGTCATCTTTGGAAGAACCTGACGAGTTAGAGCTTGACTAGCCCTCAGAGCAGAGGTGATGGGGGCTTCCTATCCCCACCCACCCAGACAGCCCACCTGCAGAGCCCGTGTTCTAGCCACGTACTTCTCTGCCTCCGGGAGCTCACGTTTATTTTATCCTCAAGGCAGTCTAGTTCAGGAGGAAACTATCCCCAAAAATGGATTGAACCTTCCTCAAAAGGCCTTAACTTTAAGCCTTCTCTCAGCCCCCCAGATCCTTGGTGACCGGAGGAAGTGAACAAGATTCCTGACTAAGCCCCACTGGGCTCTTCAGGTTCTACACCTGCCTGGATTACCCTTGTACTGAAGAGCTTGGCCCCATTTTTGAGATTCAGCTGCTTGTGGATAAGGCTACCTTTCAGGTAAAATGAAATTTCTGTAATGTCAGTACATATCATTTATACATTTGTCCAAGTCCACAGAGTGGACAACACCAAGAGGGAACCCTAATGTCAACTAGCTTTTGAGTGATGATGATGTGTCAGGGTAGGTTCATCGATTGTAACAAATGCCCCACTCTGGTGGGGGGTATAGATAGTGGGAGCAGTTGATGGTGGGGGTAATGTGGGAACACTGTGTACCTGCTGTGAACCTAAAACTGCTCTAAAAAATAAAGTCTATTTAAAAAATTAACTTCAAACCCTTTAGCATCCTCTCTGGATGGAGTGACAAGAACAGACAGACAGAACTGGGCTCAGTTCCTTTCTCAGTGGCTTCCCCGCTATGTCACCCATTTTTTTCTCTAATCACTTCTCTCCTAAAATACAAATAAGATCATCCACCTCACCTTAGATACAAAAAACAAACTGATGGTTGCCAGAGGGGAGAAGGGTGGGTGTTGGACAGAAAAGGGAGAGGGGATTAAGAAGTACAAACTTCCAGTTACAAAATAGTCACGGGGTGGAACATATGATGATTTTGTGATAACTGTGGAATGTGACAGATGTTCACTAGACTTATTGTGGTGATCACTTTGTAAAGTATATAAATGTTGAACCAAGATGTACACCTGAAACTAATATAATATTGTATGTTAACTATAATTAAAATTAATTAAAATATATTTTTTAAAAAGATCACCCACCTCACAGTTGTTATAAAGATTAAATGAGATAGTTTCAAAATGGACATAAATTATTATTTTCTGTTTGTGGAAGAAAGATAAGCATTTTGCAGAAAGCTCAGGAAAGAATTTTTAAAAGATAAAATTTACCATAATTCCATACAAAATGGGGACAAGGCATGTAAATTCAGGCCCTGATGGAGCAGGTTCTCAATAACCATTGGTTCCCAGACATTTCATTCTCACAACCACCTCAAGAAGTTGGGAAAACAGAGTGTCCCCTTTTCACACATGCAAAGCTAAAGTTTAGAAGGGTTAGGTGATTTCCCCACACAATGAGGAGCCAAAATCGGGGAGGGGGGTTGGCTTCTAACCTACTACTTTTCCTCTGAGCCAGGCTACCTATCAGACACAGCTTGGTGGAAATCAGAGCTCCACCATTAATCACTGTGTGACTTTGGGTAAATGAATTCACCTCTCTGAGCCTCCGTTTCCTCATCTCTGAAATGGAGAAAATAACTGTACATACAGCATGGGATTGTGAGAAATAAAAAGGCATATTTTAAACAAGGGAAATAAAAATGACATGTTTTTAAAGCTAGCACTGTGGGACTCTTGAGCCCATAGCTAAGTGCTCAATAAACACTAGTCGTGGGTGTTTGGAGACATAGAGACTCAGATTCAAAGCCTAGCTCCACTTTTTAGAGCTGTATGGCCTTGGGAAAGTCATTTCTCTTCTCTGGGCCTCAGTTTCCTCATCTATAAAATGGAAATAAAATGGACATAAGAAGACTCACCATATGAGGGTGTTAGGAATTTAACAGAGTGCCTGGCTCATAGGAGATCCTCAGCACACGGTGACTATTAATCACATAAGAAGAAATAATCATAGCATGTAATGCTGGCACTTGGTAAGAAGCAAAGACCTTGGTGAAGTGTTCAGGCTGAGGGGTTGGGAAAAACCCTTCCACCCCAGGGAGGGAAAAGCCAAAGGGAACCAGAGTTCAAACGTGGAAAATGAACAGCTGCTTGGGAGCCCCCAGAGGCAGTTTCACCTTGACCCACAAAACTGAAAAGGGGTGGGTCTTCCTGTACAGATAAGGATCAGAAGAACAAAGCATGCTATTAATTAAGTCTTGACTATTTTAAGTTTATGGAATATTTTCCCCCTTAAAGATAAGCTCACAATAAAAGTTCAAAAGGTAAACACAGAAAGGGGGTGGAGGCCAGCCTTGCCTTCTGCTAAGCCTGCCCTGCCAGCCCTTGGACTCCAAAGTGGGTGGTCTGGTCCCCAAGCCAAGTTTCCTAGCCCAGGGCCTCTAGTGGTTAGACAGCAGGGGGACCAGAGCCACCCAGAGAGGCCAGGAACCACAATGTTGCCTGGTCCTGGCCCCCAAGTGAGCAACTTGAACCAAGAAAAACCTGACTGGGTCTTGAACTTCACAGGAGGGAGAATGGATTTGGCTTTTCTTTACTTCCCCCAGGAGGATATGAGTCACGGGGAATTAGCCAGCCAGGCCTACAGTTGCCCAGGACTAGGACAGAAACGTCAAGCGCCTTCCCATCTGGATGGCCTTGGGCAAGTCACTTCCCTTCTGCACTACAGTTTCCTCACCTGTAAATGGGGCAATGAGAATTTTCAGTCTCCGAAAGTTAGGTTGACCATCATAAGCACTCCATGTATGTTAGCCATTCTTATTATCACCCAGACTCTTTTGATTGTGTTCAGGACACAATTTATGAGATCGGGAACACCAAGGACAGTATTATCTACTACAGGTGCAAGCTTGGTAAGTCACATCTCCTCTCTGAACCTCAGTCTCCTCATCGGTAAAATAGGGTGAGATAAACAATAAAAAAGACGACACAAAGCCAACAATAACTCCCAAATAAATAAAGCAGCTGCTTTTTTTCCCACCAACAACATAGTTGGTGTTATACAAATGCTTATTAATTAATGCTTATTAAAACTCAGCCCACCTGGCATGGCTCAGCGGTTGAGCATCGACCTAGGATCCAGGAGATCGAGGTTCAATTCCAGGTCAGGGCACATGCCCGGGTTGCAGGCTCCATCCCCAGTGTGGGGCGTGCAGGAGGCAGCCGATCAATGACTCATCATTGATGTTTCTCTCTCTCTCCCTCTCTTCCTTCCTCTCTCTGAAATCAATTTTTTTGAAAAAAAAATAAAATAAAACTCAAGTCTGTGCAAACTCTTCTTTTTTGGAGAGTATATCAGTCATATTTAAATTTGGTTGCAATTGCAGGAAAAATTCTAAGTAATAGTGGCTCTAATGACACAGAAGTTTTTTCTCTCTCTCCTATTAAGGAGCCTGGCATGAGGCACTCCAAGGCTTTTGGGGTGGCTTCCAGAAGGTGTCAGGGACTCGGGCTCCTTGTAGCAGTTACTCCACCATCCTCAGTACGAACTTCTTCCTCATGGTCCAAAACGGCTGCTCAAGCCCCAGGCCTCAAGGCCACATTTCAGCTAGCAAAAAGGAGGGAGAAAGGCAACGGAGGCCAGGTCTCTCCCCCTAAGGACACTTCCCAGAAATTGCACACACCTGCTTTCTATTCATTAGCCGGAACTTGGGCACAAGGCTGCAGCTAGAAGCAAGGGAGGCTGGGAAAGGCAGTCTTGATTCTAAATGTCATAGAAACGGGGAGTTTTATTACTCAGGGGGTGGGTAGAACGTGTGTTGACAGAAACACACAGCAGTCTCTCTCCAGAGCTCCAGTTTCCGCTAGGCTTTGGTTCTCAGTGGCTGTTTCAAACATTTGTAGCTCCTAATACTAGTGACAACATACACGTGTATCTGACTGTTTAACCCACATCAGGCATTCGTGTCTGTTACCTGATTTGATCACTAAAACTCTTCCAGGCAGATTTGTTGTTGTTGTTGTTGTTGTTGTCATTGTTGCCCTTTGAACAGATGAGACACCTGAAGCTTCACTACTGGCTCAAGAACCCAGAGATTGTAAATGATTGATGAAGGACTGGAATCTAGGTCTGTCCAACTCCCAGTCCTTTCTTTCCCGTTCCAGGGTACTGCCTGCAACGTTGAAGCCCCTGCAGCACAAGGAAATGATCCCCAAAGACCGGACATTAGAGCGGAGGGAGAACCTGAAGTCAGGAAGCCGCCGGGGACAGGCCTGGAGCCCTTCCTGCACCTGACGGCAGCAGTCACAAGCGGCTGCCATCCTCTGCACCCCCGGGCTCACATTACCTGGCAGAGCTGGGATCAGGACCAAGGTTCAAATGATCACCAAAGCTCATGCCTCCCTCATGATACTCTGTCCTAGTCCCTTTGTCCTTGCTCTAGGAAAGACAGGCACCAGCAAGACAATGGGAGCAGGTGGCAGGCACCTCCAGAGGGGTGAAGGGATAGTCTGTTCCTGCAACCTGAGCCTCAGGCACAGCCAACAGGATCAGGGCCGCCTTGCAGGACCATTCTGTGGGGACAGTCACTCCCTGATCATAGAACCAGATCCTAGATTTAAGCTGTGATTATCTAGTCACTTAACCAGAGCTATTAAAGAATGTCACACCTGGCTCTCCCTTCCCCTTTCCTTGAGAGGGGAATTGCAGAATCTTGAGGACACACGGGAAAGAGGGGTAGGAAAATAGGGAACTGTGTGCCAGGTACTGTTCTAAAGGCCTCGAGTACACTGACTTGTTTAACCTATACAACCTATGATGTTATAGGTTGTTCTGATTATAGGTTGTTTAATCAGAACAACCTATAACATCATCCCCATTTTACAGATGAGGACACTGAGGCCCAGGGAGTCTTAAAACTTACCTAAGATGATACAGCTAGTAAGTGGCAGAGCTGGGATTTGAATCCAGCTGTCTGGCTCCTGAGCTCCCTTTCTAAAAAAATATTTTTATTGCAAAATAAGACAAACAGAAAAGCATACAGAACAAACATACAACTTAGTGAATTATTATAAGGCAAATACCCTTATATTTCTTAACACGGGTTAAGAAAGAGAACTTTGCCTGACACCCCCCTCTCTGTGCCTTCTGCTAATCACAGCCCCTCCCTCCCACTCTCTGAAAGCAACTGCTATTTGGACTTTTACAGGAATAATTTCCTTGTGTTTCTATATGGGTTTTTTCACCCTAGACACTGTTTAGTTGGGCCCATTTTTTTCTAACTTGATACCTCTTAAGTTTCTTTTTATCTACAAGTCCTCCCTCCATGTCTTAGTTTCTCTTGTAATTTATCTGTTGAATAGCCAGAGGCATTTGACCTGTGGGGTTTCCCAGTCTGATTTTGCTAATGGAACACTCGCAGCAAACTCAATATGTTCCGCTGTTCTCTGAATTTCCAGGCAATTGCCTGTGGGCTCTAGGGGCATGATCAGACTCAACTTTGAGCCTTTTGGAAAGACCCCAAGGGTTGTGTTCCTCTATCAGGAGCACAGAATGTCTGTTTTTTTCTGTCTTTTGACCATAGCCATGCTCTTAACCACATTGCTGCAGGGACAATTCTGGGCTGCCCTCAGCTGCCCTGTGGTTTGCCCCACCTTCTAAACCTATCTGCCCCAACGGCGAGCCATTGTAGGCACCAAGGTTTCTTGCTGCCTTGGGCCTGGGTCATACAAGAAGGCAGCCCCTCCCTCAGAAGTCCCACCTGACCCTCTCCACACTCCCAGGCCTGACGTGGAATCGGGCCCTGCCTCTCATGAGCATCATCTCTCTGCGTCTCCCTCCAGCCCAGTACACCAGGCAGATGGAATTCTGCTTCATTTCCCAAAGGGACCACATTCCTCCTTACCTCTGGGCCTTTGTTCGTGCTGTTCCCTCAACCAGAAACACTCTTCTTCTCACCCCCTCTAAGCACAGCTGATCCTCCAGGTCCTAGCAAATCTGTCCCTTCCATACCACCCCCACCCAGCCAGATTGGACTGGGCACCTTTTATGTACCTTCCCTCCTCCTAGGCTAAACTTGGAAGTAACCTAGTAAGTAGTACCACTACATTATACTTGCCTGTTTTCTAATATTTTCCCTCCTAGATTGAAGACAGGAACCCTGGCACCAGACATAATAGGTGCTCAGTAAATATCCATTGAATACATGCATGAATGAATTGAACTTTACAAGTTACAGGGAGGCAAATATCAGCTTAGTTTAAGAACTTTCAGACAATGAGAGCTCTTCTAAGATGACACACACCAAGCTCCCCACCAGGGGAGGTATTCAAACTGTTGTGCGGTGCAGGTCGCAGAAAGAATTTCTGCCTGGGCCCTGGCCGGGTGGCTTGGTTGGAGTGTCGTCCTGTACACCAAAAGGTTTTGGGTTTGATTCCTGGTCAGGGCACATGCCTAGGTTTTAGGTTCAATCCCGAGTAGGTCCACATATGAGAGGCAACCAACCAATCAATGTTTCTCTTTCTCTCTCTCTGCCTTCCTCTCTCTAAAAACATCATCAGGTGAGCATTAAAAAAAAAAAGAATTCCTGCCTGGGATAGGTCCTTCTAGGGAAATGAGTCTCAGTCTTGGAAAGTAACAGAATCCTTTTTTCAAATAATCTTCCTAGGCACCCCTAAGTATAAAACAAGTTCAAGGTGAGGAGTCTAGTCTCAGCATTGGAGGAAGCAGAAGCCCCGCCACGGGCCTCCCCTTGTCCCCAGCATAGGGTTTCCTCTGAACGGTGGCCTGGCTATATTGTCAAGTCACTTTATCAAAGCCACTGTGTCTCTTTTTTTAAGAGGCCATACTAGACCAGAAACGTCCCACCTAACACCTTCTCTCCCTATGGGGCACCCAGGGACTCATCCTGTGGGTTAACAGAGATGCCCATAGAAGCCCTCTTGAAGCCCCTCCAAAACATCGCATTTCTGAAACTGTAGATCTGGGGTCTCTGGGCAGAGCTAAGTGGGCACAGGAGCGGGCAGGGCTATAGGCTGCTGCGGGGCACAGAGCCAAAGGCTTAGTCTCAGAATTGGATTATTAGAGTGCATTTGGAGCTCTGAGCCCCACTGCCCACAGGCGACATGGGGATTACCCAGGCCTCTGGCAGGGGCCCACAATCTTTCCCACACTCCCTGCCAGGTCTGAGAACAAGGATTGTCCCTGGGCCGAAGCATATGGGCACGAGATTGTCCACCCACCTCCCACTCCCAGCCTTTAGCCCTCACACCCTCCCCCCACTGCCTGGAAGCACAACTGCCTCCCAGGTGTCTGGGATTTGTAACAGTATTATTCAAACTGGGGTCCACGGACTGGGCAGCATCAGCATCCTGGGAGCTTGTTAGAGATGCAAATTTGTGGACCCCACCCCAAATACTGAATCAGAATCCCCAGAGTAGGGCCCAGGTCTATCGCTTCACAAATCCTCCAGGAGATTCTTTCTCACACTAAAGTTTGAGAACCACTGGCTTGGAGCTGAAGTCCCTGGGTCCGTCCCACACCGCTGTCTGATTATGCCCCGTGCCCGTGAAAGATTCTGGGCAACCTCTACCCACAACCTTCTTCTTTGGGCTCCTTCAATCTTTCACTTATCTGAATTAATTACAATGATTCTAATGGGTTGTTTAATATTGCACAATTCCACTGCAGTATGTCAATAGCGACCCCTGGAGGTGTGCAGTGCAACGTGGACTTTATTATCACTTATCCCCATATTACATTTGAGGAAACTGAGGTTCAGAGAAGGGACATCATGACTGGCCCAAAGTCACACAGCAAATAAACCCAGAGCCTAACTACTCTACTATTCTGCTTCCTGCTCAGTGGAGAGGATGGCAGCTGTTTCTACATCTGTCCCTCACACACATTGGATTTCCTCCAGGGCGAAATCCTTGCCATCACTTCCTCAGGAAAGCCTCCCTCTCCCCAGAGAAGGCCAGGCCTCCTTACTCTACCCTACCAAAGGTCCCTGCTTTTTCCCTAACAGAAGTATCACAATTTGTAATCATATAACAATGTGATTATTCCACCTCTGTTGCCCTGGCCAGCGAGAAACTCCAGTGAGACAGGAAGTGGGGCAGACCCTCCCAGATGCTTACCAGTATCCATCCTTCCCTCCTATAGCAGGTCCTGGAATAACAGTTGTTGGCTGGGATGCTTAGGAACTTAACTCTATCAATTAGCCTCTGGTAAAACTGGTTTCACTATATGTTGTTTCGCTTAAAGTCGCAGAACCTATTGACAACATTGAGGATTAACTGTAGAACCTGACTTCATTTGTGGCAGCCATCAACCCAGCTAAATCACTACAACCCCGGGCTCCCTTTCAGCTAAGGGTACAGAGTTCTGGCTTCTGAGGTCAGTGAGGAAGTGGCTGGGAATCTAGTGGGTACTCAATAAATGCATGTTGAATGCAGGAATGTTCAGCCAGTTCTGGGCGTGCAGCTGGGACTCAGGAAAACGTGTCATCTAACCAGGCCCAAGAAGCAAAGACCTCCACAGCTGCCTTGCTCTTGGAAATACTTTTATTGGTTCCGAGATAACAAGGCTGAGGCGAGCTGGGATGGGCGCAGAGCTAAGGAGGGCAGCGAGAGGCTTTGCCCAGGGCAGACATGCTATGTGGGATCTGCTGGCGGGCTCCCTGGCCCACCCAGCCAGCGGCGGCTGGGTACATGGCACTTCGCGCCTTGCATGACCTCTGCGGGCTTGGCACTGTGGCCTCCTTGTCGGCGGGCACCCCCTTTCCAGTTGCAGGAGTTGTGAGTCTTTCACAGTGCGGAGGGGTGGGGTCCGGGGTGGGCACCTTCCCCGGGGTGCAGGCAGGCCCCGTCCACCAGTACATCCTGGGCTCTCGGCGGCGGCGGGGTGGGCGAGCTCTGGCTCCTCTGCTCGCCCCTGTGGGAGCTTGGCAGTCCTGGAGGGGCCCTCACGGCCTCAGCGGGACATCATCCGGACAAACTCTGGGAGAGCACAGGAGAAGGTGGGGAGAAAGCAGCAGTAAGGGCCCAGCTCAGGGCGCTGCCTCCAAATCTCCCTCAGATCTGTGTCCCCCTCTCCATCGCCACTGCTTGCGACTCCACGCTGACCCCCCACATCCATACGGCCTCTTCCAATCCATCTTCTACCCAGCAGCTAGCTCCAGCTTTCCAAGCTGCATATCTGACCCCCTTCTTAAACCTCTCGCAGATCCCCCCGGATAATGTCCCATATCCTGACATGACCTCAGGGCCCTCCCTGTTCTGGCCCCAGCTGACATCTCCAGCCTCACGTCTCCCCGCTCACCCCCAATCTTATGCTCCTACTACACAGCTCCCTTTCAGCGCCTTAGGTACCACTGGCTCCCTCTCCTTCTCACCTCTCAGCTTTCCTGCAACTTGCCGCCTCTCCCTTCTCTTTTTCCAAGTAGACTATTTTTTACAGCAGTTTTAGGTTCACAGCAAAATTAAACAGAAAGTACACAGAGTTCCCAGGTTCTCCGACCTCCACACAGGCACACCCTCCCGCATTATCAAATCCCCCCAGAGTGGTATGATTGTTACAATTGATGAACTGACATCGACAGGTCATTATCACCCCAAGTCCAGTTCACATGAGGGTTCACTCTTGGTGTTGCCCATTCTATGTTTTGACAAGTGTATAATGACACGTATCCACCATTATAGTCTCACACAGAATAGTCTCACTGCCCTAAAAACCCTCTGTGCTCTGCCTGTGCATCCCTCCTTCCTGCACAGCCCCCAGCAACCACTGGGCTTTGTACTGTCTCCATAGTTTTGCCTTTTCTAGAATGTCATATAGTTGGAATTAGACAGTATGTAGACTTTTCAAATTGGCTTCTTTCACTTAGTAGTATGAATTTAAGCTTCCTCCATGTCTTCTCATGGCTTGATAGCTAATTTCTTCTTAGCTCTGAATAGCATTCCATTGTCTGCACAGAACACAGTTTATTTACCCATTTATCTACTAAAGGACATCTTGGGGACTTCCAGGTTTAGGCAATTATGAATAAAGCTGTTATAAACATCCACGTGCAGGTTTCATTTGGATAAATATTTCTTCCTTCTTTTTCACCTGGTAGCTCCTTCTCATTTCTTAGGGCTCTATTTATTTACAGCCTCCTCCAGGAAGCCTTCCATAATCCCCCCCAGCTTGGCACAGGTGTCCCCTCTGCACCCCATAGTCCACTATATTTCCCCAAAAACAGCATGAACTATACTGTTGGCTTCTGTTTTCCTCGCTGGTCTTAGGCTCCTAAAGGCAGGGGTCGGGTCTCAGCACACAGAGGTATACAATACTTGCTGGTAGAATAAATGGGGGATGCTGGGCTTTCAGGGAAGGGCGGTCATCTGTGAGGGGCACTTACCTGGACACAGGACGTCCCGAGATGTTCAGATCTGGTGGTAGCAAAGCCTTCTCTCCAGCTAGCCACACTCTACTCAACCTTGAAGAACAGCTACTCCCCATAAAAGGCTTCCCAACCCTCTGTTCTGGGCACACTCTCAGGCTGGCACATACTCATCCTGCCTGTCTATTTAGAACTCAAATATCTGGAGTACAGAGTCGGTGTTTTACTGTATTTCCCCTGCGTCTCCTAGTGTGGCAAATGGCACCATGCACAGCGTTCTGTGTGTAAGTGGTTGAGATTCCAGACCTGGGTTTATGACACAGCTCTACCTCTTACTAGCTAGGCAATCCCAAGCAAGTTATATTACTTCTCTGAACCTCAGTTCCCTCCTCTCATGAGGTAATAATAGTGACTCCATAGAGTCGTTGTGAGAATTAAATGAGATAAAATATGTAAAGCTACTTGGCGCAGTGACTGGTACATAATAAGTGTACAGTAAATGGTAACTATTACGATTATCACTGATTCCTTAAAAATAACTTTCACAGAGCATTAGCTATGTGCCAGGTACTGAGTTATGTGGGAAATGCAGAGATAAAGAAAATGAGGTTCCTCTTCTGAAAAAGTTCAGAGTCCAGTGGAGAGACAACTGTAAGTAGCAGTTAGGAGACAGGGGAAAGAACAAGGGTGACCCTGAGGTGTTATGAGGCCCAGAAAAGAGGAAGTTCAGCCTGGAGAACCAAGGAAGAAGGGTTGAATGAAGCGTCCCACTGTTGGATCGTGAAGGATGGATAGAATTGAGCCCCAGTGAACAACAGAATAAAAGGCATTCTGATAAAAAGAGCAGTGTGTTCAAACGGGAGCCTAGCAGGTTCATGGACCACAAGTATTTCGGAGTAGCTGTAAGGTGAGGGGGAGTGAAGGAAAGGCAGGGGCTGCAGCTGGGGGGTGAGCTGTGGTCAAATCTTAGGGGCCCGAGTATCAGCTTGAGGAAGGTGGCATCCAGAAAATACCTTCCATGGGTGGAGGAACATGGGCAGACAGATGGAGAGAGATGGGTGGATGGAGGAGTAGATGGATCCCGATGGGGAAATGACTTTACAGATCTATGGATAGACCAATGGGAGTATGGGTAGAAACATAAGCAGATGGATAGAAATATATAAATGTCTGAGTGAATGTAGAGAAGTACAGATGCGTGGAGAGGTGGGCATGGGTAGATGGGTGCACGGAGGAATACACGGGTGACTGTACAAGAACCAGTAGATGCATGGGTGGGTAGATAAGCGCATCGGTAAGTGGTCCTGTGGATAATTGTTTAGAGATGGATGAGTGGATAAATAGGCACCTGGATAGATGAAGAGATGGATGGATGAATAGATAGGTATGGACAGAAGGATGGATGGATGGATGGATGGATGGATGGATGGATGGATGGATGGATGGATGGATGGATATAGATATGGGAGGCAGACGGGAGTGTTGTATGGATGGAAGGTCCACAGGATAGAGGAGTAGGGGATAGAAGGTTGGGGTGGATTGATGGTTCCATGATGGATATACAGTTGGAAGGCTCCCTGGATGGCCACTTTCTCTCCCACTTTCAAGCCCTACCTACCTTCAAAGTCCACTCGGCCATCCCCATTGAGGTCCACATCTCGGATAATTTCCTCTATGTCTCGGTGTCCCACCTGATGACCTAGGAGTTTCCTCATGGCCTCTCGCAACTCACTGGTGCTTATCTCCCCATCACCATTGGTGTCAAACTAGACAGGGCAGGAAGGAGGGAGAGGTAGCTGAACATGGAGACTGTCAAAAGCAGATCCCAAGGTTGGGCTCCTTCTCCAGAGCCATTGTGTCCCACCCCCCTGCCGAGATCCTTCTCTGTTCAAGTTCCTTCCCTGGTTTAGGACCCAGGGTTCAGGTTTCTTTTCAAGTTGTCATCGTGGGGTTGGGATTCTAACAACCTACCCACCCCCTGCCTGTCCACTGCCCATCACTCACCTCTCGGAAAGCATCTCGCAGTTCCTTTACTCCAATCATATCTGCCGTCTCAGCCAGGAGTTTAGGTCCCATTAGCTCCACAAAGTCATCAAAATCCACATGGCCACCCACTGGGGACAAAGAAAAGAGCTAGGTCACCCATCTAACCATTCCCCTCCTCCAATTAGGCAATGGCGAGCACTACCAACCCTCCCTGACCAGCCCAGAGCCAGGTCCAAGGTTTAACCAAAGGCCAAATGATGACAGAGAGGTGACAGTGGACAGGTGGTTTGTCAAAGAGTGGCGCAGAGAAGTGGCCAGGGGCTGATGAAGGGAAGAAGTCAGGAAGTGGACAGAGGTAGATATGGATGAGAGAAAGAAACATTAGGTCACAGAGACAGGCAAAGAACTTCAGAGACACAGACACACACAGAAGGGCAGAGAGAGAAGCAGAAGCCTGGGCGCCTGGCCCACGTGCTCCAAGCCTTACCCTGTGCAAACGGAAGCTCAACTTCCAACTGGCTCTCTCAGTAGGTACAAGTGTTGGAGACCTGACACCCAACGTGGTGTGTTCACAACAGCTTTCCACCAGTGACTAACAGGAGTTCGGGGGATAAACGTTTGCCCCAGGTGAGGGCTAGTGGGTAACTCTGAGGTGGGTGGGCTGCTACACTAACTCCCCGAGTTCTCCAGCAGAATTAGACTCTGGTCAGAGATAGCTGGTGGGAGAAGGCACCCTTTGCTGGCCCCTCCTTTTCCCTGCCTCACTTCCCTACTTAACACCCACTAAATAAACTACTGTCCTTTCAAATTCTTGTCTCAGGCTTGCTTCTGGGAGAACCCAGACTAAGGGGAAAACATCGTAATAATAGCATCATCTGTTCAACTCTCACTGTGTGCCAGGTATTGGGCTGTTTTCAAAATATTCCCTAATTGATTTCCTGTGCTTTACGCCCCCTGCTATATCCCTCATTTTCCAGGTGAGGAAACAGAGGCTCAGAGAGGGTAAGTGGTTTTCCCTGGGTCACAGAACTGGAAAGAAGTGGGCCCAGAATTTGAACCAGGGCCTGTCTGACTGCATAGAGCTGCAAAGGTGAGGATGGGAAGGGAAGGAGGTGCCCAGTGGAGGGACTCACGGTTCATGTTGATCTGCTGGGACAGCTCAATAAGCTCCATCTCGGTGGGCATGTAGCCCATGGTGCGCATGCAGTTGCCCAGGTCCCGGCAGTTGATGTAACCGTCTTTGTCCCTGTCAAATTCTCTGAAGGCCTCTCGGAGCTCTGGGGAAGGGAACAAAGGTGGACATTGTTGGGGGTGGGACCCACCAAGCCTCTGGGGCCAAAAGCAGCCATAGGGCCCACTGGCTTGGAGAGCCAGACCCGGGAGCTGCCCAGGACTATGTACAACTCTGACCCCTGGCTCTACAGAGGATGCTCAGAAACTTACTCGGCCCTGTCCCAGAAGCCGGGGGTCTCTACCTCTCTTCCCACCAATCTCCCTTCCCTCAGCATCCTGGATGGCTGGGTAACCCTTTCCCCTAAGGGGCCAGGTCTTACCTTCAATCTCTTCTGGCCGCAGTGATCTGTCCTGAAACAAAAGAACATGTTCTATTAGAGGGGCCCTGAGTCACAAAATGCCCAACCTTAGGGCCATGCAAGTAAGTGGCAGTAAGCACTGGGTGGGAGGTGGCGGGGCTGCAGCAGACCATGCCTGGACCATGTCCTTGAGGGGAAAATGTGCACCCCCACATCTCCCATAGCCATGGCAGATGCCCAGGGACCCAAGAGCCCCACCCAGCCTGGGCACAGAACGTCTGTGCCCAACCCCTTATTCCAGACACAAGAATGTGTCAGAGAACAGAGCTGGTCCAGAGGCAAAAACCTGTAAATGAAACTGGGTCATCGGGAGGTCACAACAGAGAGGAGGCCTGCAAGGTAATGGGAGGAGAGAGGGGCTGGAGGCAGAGAAAGCAGGGACTAGACAGGCAGCCTGAGAGAGAGGAGGGGGAGGCCCCGAGGGTGTGGAGGAAGGATTAGGGCTGTGCCCTGCTTCCTGGGCACTGCTCTACCTTCTCCATTTCTACTCCCATCCTATACTTTGCCCTGTCACAGGACGCAGCATAGGACCCTGGGGGCCACCAGTGCCTCTGGGGGCCGCCAGGCTCCAAAGCACACATCTAAAGCCTCAAGCAGTGCCCAGATCTCCTTGGGGAAATCAAGGAAACCTGGGTCTAGGCATCATAACAGATGGCAGAGAAATCTCTAAAGAGCAGGCCCAGAGGATCCATGGGGCAGCTCCAGCTGGTGAGGGGCCAGTTGCCTCAGGCCTGCCCAGGAGGGACACAGACTGGCACAAAATGGATGCTGCTGCCCAGCTGGATCTGCTTAGTAAGCTCCCAAACTGGTCCACGGGGCTCCTCCTCCCCAGATGACACAGTTCTCTGCTTTTGGGCAGGGAGGACATGGGGTAGGTGCGGTCACCCTGAGGAAGCACACGCCAGGTATGGGCACACCTGTCATGAACGGTGCCACTGTGAGCGTGAGGCATCTCAGCTGTGCACACAGGCTGTTCCAGCCAACAGGGCCAGGGAAGGTAGACAGTTGCTGCCCACCCACTCCAAACTGGCCCCGGGCAAAGGACCCCAGCTCTGGAAAATCTGAGAATCTTCTAGAAAGGGGCTACTGAGCAACATCTTGTGAGGCAAGCAGGTGTACAGGACCCGGTGCTCAGAAGTGGCTGTATGTGGCAGGACAGTGTTGAGTGTGTAAGTGTGCTCGGAACAGGTAGGCTGCAAGCTACCAGGGCCTCCAAGCAGGTGGCACTTCTAGCTGAGAGTAGGATTCATTGAAGGTATGTCTGTCTCTGTTAGATGACTGTATGGACTTCTGCTTTAAAAGCCTGTTACAGTGCACAGTGGGTTGTCACTCCATCACCTACCCAATCCTACCTCTGTCACCCAGTAGCTGTTACAAGTCAGGCTTGGTTCTTGTGTGACCAAAAAAGATGGGTTTTTTTTTGCAGTGCCCATACCCCCAATAAGTGACAGTGAGCAATATAAATGAGGATGTGCCCGCCCACACACACGCAGAGTACACTCGCTAGGACAAGTTACTTAGACATAACAAGTCCTTTCCCCTGTTCAGGCTCAAGCAGCCCCTCACTTCTCCAGGACCCAGCTCTGAAGGACTGGAGAGAAGTGAGGTGCTGTTGAGCCCCCCCGAAGCCTCCTCCATACATCTTGTATAGACAGAGTGAGGAAGCAGGAAAGGCAGGCAGCCTTTTGCAGTAGGCCTGTGGTCTACTGGCTGAGTCCTGGTGGCTGGCACTTGGGTCACACACTCCCCCATGCAGAGAGGTGGTATGTGTTCTGGGCTCTGGAGTAGAGTTGGAGATGCCCACCCATGTGGCAGGGAGACCATGAGCAACTTGCGGGGGGGCGGTCAGGTGGGAATGGAGCTTGGCCTCTAGAGTCAGACAGACTAGAGTGCAAAGCTCAGACCTGCTGCTTCCTAGCTATGAGACCTGAGCAGGTCACTTCTGTGAGCCAGTCTCCTCATCTGTAAAATAGGTTAATACCAGGACCCACCTTACAGGGCCTTTGGAAGCATACCATGAGACAAGATATGTAAAGTATTTAGCACATGGCATTCAATAAATGGAACTTACAAATGTTTGTAACACGATCATTGTTCCCCTCCTCCCTGGCTGTTCAGATTCCTGTAGGAGGCTGTCCAATACAGCAGCCACACATGGCTGTTTACATCAGAATGGGAATTAAACAGTGGCACTTGTAATGTGTCAAGTACTCAATAGCCACATGTGGCTAGTGGTGGCTGTATTGGACAGTGAAGATTATAGAAGGTTTCCATCCTGGTAGAAAGTTCTACTGGACAGCGCTGTGAAGTCAGTACTGTTGTCCAGAGCATAGGAGGTGCTTGAGTCAGACTCCCCAAGTCTGAATCCTACCTCTGTCACCCACAAGCTGTTACCTTGAGCAGGTTACTTCTCCAACTCAGTGTCCTCATCTGTAAAGTGGGGATAATATTACCTACCTCTTAGAGTTGCTCTGAGTCTGTCTTAAATGAGGCAACATACCAAAGCTCTTAGCACAGTGTGTGGCACACAGTAAGTGCTCAAAAAAATCCCCAAACATTCTCTGGCCTGTGTGGCTCAGTTGGTTGAGCTTCGTCCCATGCACCGAAAGGTGACAACTTCGATTGCATATGGGAAGCAGCTGATGTTTCTCTCTCACATCCATGTTTCTCTCTCTCTCCCTCTCCTTTGCACTCTCTAAAATCAATAAAAACATATATATATTTTTTAATCCCCAAACAATGTTAGCTGCTGTTATCATTTCTTGCTGGTGCAGGTAAACTCACCAGTGCTTTGCAGCCATGAGTGGGAAACTTTAGGAGTCAGATTCTCAAGTTGAGGATTTGAGGCGTGTCTGCTGGGAGACACATTTCTGTGTACAGGGCCCCTCTTCTTCCCAGCGCCTCCTCACGACCCGTGAAGCCAAGTGGAGCACGGCTCCACCGGGGCCAACTTACGTACAGGCTGCCTGTTCTCAGCGAAGCCCTTGCGCAGGAAAATGCAGGCAGGGCCCAGCAGGTTGTGCATGACCGCACAGTTCTGGGCCAGCATCAGGAGCGGTCCAGGGAGCTCGCCGCTGGCCGCCAGCCCCTCCTCGCTTGTCTGCACCACCCTGTAGCTGGTCATCTCCTCCCGGCGCATCTTCAGCCAGCACCAAGCAAATACAAAAGAGAGGCAGGCGTCATCTCCCTGCCCAACGGGGCCCTTCTGGCCCCAGCCTGGCTCTTGGTCCTAGAAGGGGCTCTCCTCAAGGTCAGGCCCTAATTGTCCAGCAGCAGGGTTCGGAGAGCCCTCAGGGTGCACGAGGGCAGGCATCAAATTGGTCCAACAGGTGGAGTCTCTGCTCCTGCACTGAAACAGATGCTCCAGGGAGAGCGGGGTGTGACACCCACCATGTGGCTTATGCATGTGCACACACACACACACACACACACACACACGAGACACATACTATGCAGAGAATCTCTCTCATGTGCATGCAGAGGCTCAGAGAGAAAAGCAGGCAGCGGGAGGCTTCTGCCCCAACCAATGGGAAGTTTTCATTGAGAGATTAATAGAATAAGGCCCTTTCCCAATGCTGTCCCAATGTCCCAGCGCAAACCCTGGGGCTAACTTCCCAAACTGACTTCTGACCCTACCCCCACTGGATCCCCACTGGAAGGCAGTGAGGACAATCAGAGCGGGCAACGTGGAGAGCAGGCTCGGCTAGACTGGAGGTTGCAAACAGGGGCCATAGCTAACATAAACGAAGCGGGCAGGTGTAAGAGGTGGGGACTGGGGCTAAACGGATGCTCATGTCCCCTCTTAAGAAGCAGCACTTCGTGACTCCAGCCCAACGTTGCCAGACCTTCTGGTGGGCAACACAAAGCATGTCTGTGGGTTGGATCCCACCCTGTTTGTGGCCTCTCTTTCACCCCGCAAGTCTCCCTTCCCCCTCCCGCCTTCCCTGGCTCCCTGCCTGGCCCAGCCTGCCGACTTCTGGAGGCTGAGGAAGGGGGCCTCTTTGCTTACCGAATATAGCTGTGCTCCCAGGCCCTGGCCAACCCTCCCGCCTCCCTGCCGGTTCCCATGCAGCTATAAAAAGTCAGCACTGCCCACAGACCGTCCCCTTAGGACAGCAGCAGCACCCAGACACAACATTCGATTCTGCCCCGGCCTCCCCAGGATGCCCGGGCCCCACACAGCCCAGCGCTGCATGTCTCGCTGCACTCTTCTTCCTGCCACATTCCTCTAGCTCAGGGAAGGTCACACCCAGGAGAAGGTCCTAACCTGGGGGCAGCCTGTCCTCCCGGGCCGAGGAGCAGAACAATCTGCCTCATCTCACCTTGCCCTCTCATGTGTCTTCTCCCCAAAGTCCCACACTAGACTCAACTCAGATTTGAGGTGAAGGACCTCGGTCAATATCCAAGTTCAGTGAGTGCAATTAGGGGTCAGTCTTAGGTAATCTCAGAACTTAAGGGATGTCAGATGGATCCACGACCATTCTGATTTTATCCCAAATGAGGTTCAGAGCCTCAGCCGCACTCACACAGGCTCCCAGAACATAGCTAGAGTGAGGGCAGAGCTAGAGGGACTTTCCTGAAGGAGACTGGCTCCAAGGAGGCCTGGGATTGCGCAGCGGCTTCAGCCCCGGACACGATCTCCAGAGATGGCTGTAGAGAGGCGGCCTTCTAGTTCTGGCTGACTCGCACTCAGCTTGGCTCAGAGTGAACACAACCCAGGAAGGAGGAGGCGGCAGGCGGCACAGACCTCCTCTGAGAGGCGGTTTTGAACACTGGCTTTGGATTCAAACAGTCTTGGGGACAATTCTGGCTCTGCCACCTGCTTGCTTTGCTTGGGCAGGTCACTTCACCTGTCTGTGCTCTAGTTTCCTTCTTTAAGCAATGGGGATAATCATGGCGACTCACAGGATTCTTGTGGGAAATAAATGAGCTAGTGCGTAGTGCCTGGAGCATGGCGAGAGTGGAATAAATGGAGTTGCCATGGTGATGACAATGACAATGACAATGACGATGACGATGACGATGACGATGATGGTGACAGTGATGCAACTTAAGAGACACCGCGTGCCAGAAGGCATTTACTTCTGGCTCCAGAGGAAGTGGGAGAATTTTGCCAGTCAGAAAAGAAGTGAGAAGGATGGGGAAGAATTTGCTCCCACGAAGTATGAACCAGAGGTGGCTGGGGAATTTCCACTGCATCTCTGATCATAATCCTGTCTGGCACCAAGTTGGCCCGGGAAGCTGCTGCTCTTCCCGGGCCAGTGATGGCACCTGACAGCCTGGCCTTGCCCTGCTCAGAGCCTGGAGCAGGCCGCCTCTCACCATTACCAGTTCCCCGACTACCACTCAGGAAGCCAAGTGGACAGCGGCCCACAGGCTGACCATGTCTCCTGGCACCGAGGGGACGTCTCCTGAGTGTGGCATAGCAACAGGAGGGCCCAGCATGCCTCATGACCTAACAGCTTTCTAACAACAGAAGCCGGCCAAGAGCCTGCGGGGCAACGCTCCCTGAAGGTACTCGAGGAGAGGTTGAAGGAGTGAGCATTGGTTGGTGAGGTAGGAGAGGGGACTGCCGCAGTCAGTGGGAATTTGGACCAGATGACATGTAAGGTCAGATTCAGAGATCTATGAATAACATCTTTAACAGCAGGAAGAAGAGAAAGGCAAAAATAAAAATAAAATACCAGCTCTGGATTCACACAGACTGGGGTTTAAATCCCAGCTCAGCATCCAGTGGGCTGTGTGACCTTAGCCAAAAGAACTATTTGGTGGAAAAGAGAAAATGAGGTAACAGAAATTGGATACATTGTAGATATTAAGGAAAAAGCAATTATTATTATTTTTATTTTTTAAAAATTCAAGAAATTTCCCTGGCCAAGTAGCTCAGTTGGTTAGAGCATCATCCCGATACACCAAGGTTGCAGGTTTGAGCCCTGATCAGGGAACATACAAGAAGCAACCAATGAATGCATAAATAAGGGGAACAACAAACTGATTCTCTCTCTCTCTCTAAAATCAATTTAAAAATTTTTAAAGATTTAGCCCAGCTGAGCGTGGCTCAGCAGTTGAGCATCGACAGAGGATCCAGGAGATAGAGGTTCGATTCCCAGTCAGGGCACATGCCCGGGTTGCGGGCTCGGTCCCCACTTGGGGGTGTGCAGGAGGCAGCCGATCAATGACTCTCTCATCATCGATGTTTCTCTCTCTCTGTCCCTCTCCCTTTCTCTCTCTGAAAGCAATAAAGATATATTAAAAAAATAAAATAAGTAAAAATTTAAAAACATGAAAGTGAATGCAATAAGTTTTATGACCTTTAACTCTATTCCATGGACTCAAAATCTCTATTTTCTTTTTCCTCCATCCCCCTTCTCAGAAAACCCAGGGTGGAAAAATTATGATTATGATGACAATACTACTAGCTAACATTTGTTGAGTACTATATTCCAGGCAGTGTGCAGAATACTTTATTTAGTTCTCACAATTACCTTATAAGGTGGATATTAGTATTTCCACTTGGTGGACAAAAGAACTGAGGCCCAGAGAGGTCAAGTAACTTGCCCAAAGTCATACAGTTGGAGACCTGAGAAGTCTGATTATTCATAGATCTCTGGGTGGGGTGGAGCCAAAGACAATTCTTGTTCTTATGTTCACCTCTTCAAGATCTGGACAAAACCAGGGGAAGGGCTTTCACCCTGTGGTCCTCTAAACTCATTCAGATCCATTTCCGTTTCTCTACAACAGCGTGGAGGCCACTTCTGGTGCAAAAGACTCCACTAAGAAGATGACAGATGATGGGGGGGTGCGCAGAGGAAACAGTCAACCCCCAGAAGGATCCAAGGAACAGCAGAGATGAAAAGGAATTTGATGTGAGCAGCTTAGCTAAATGAGGAAAGACGGTGAGCAGCAGAAAAGCCTGAAATGTCCCAAAGTGAGAGGCTGCCAAACTGACCGAGGAGATGGGATGCGGTTGGGGGCAGAGGTGCCATTAGCTAACCTGAGACTTTGGGAAAGTCACTTAACCTGAGTGGCAACTAAGTTCCTTGTCTGGAAAAAGAAAGCGCTGCAGGGAAAATTCCCTATCATCCCGTTGACCTTTAAATAATGTCTGTGAGTTTCTTCTATGGCCTGACCACGGAGGGCTAGAAATACAGGCAGAGCCCGCTTGACGCAAATCCCTGTAGATGCAAGCCCAGACTTGCGTAAAAGATGCTTCGGAGGTGATTACTTGCTTTCCAAAAGGAATTCTTGCGAAAAGATATTATCCTTGTGTATAAGCACTAAATCTGCTACAGAAAGTGACGTGTAGACACTTCTGCCCAATATCCTTTCTCAGTGAAAACAATTCTGGTCCCTGAACCAGCCTGGTCCTAGTTGAGATTCTCTGACCTGACTCAAGAATTAATGAGGGTGAAAGGGGATATCCTGCTTGGTTCCTTTAGGTGGCAACAGGATCTATTTCAAAACCCCCAACTCTGAAGGCTTAGAGATCACCAGAGAGGGTCAGAGGCCCTCAAAGGAGGCGAACAAGCCCTGCGTCCTGCTGAGGAGCTTTAGCAGCAGAAAGGTGAAAGCTCAGTTCAGCCCTCTTCCGATCCTGCCAGCCCCAAGCAGTCTGTCCACTCTGACATCCTAAGGATCCATGCTTTCCATTTTACATCCTAGGAGCTACGTGGTTCTTTCCTAAATCTTGTACAAATTCCCAAACACAGCCCCCCATGCAGCTCCAAGTTCCAACTTCAGCTCAGAGACTGGGACATAGAAAACTGCGATAGGAGGTAATCTGGAGGTCAGAACAGGGAAGCAGCTCTAGACAGAACCCACGGGAAGGGTGGCAAGCCTCAGATGCCCACCCTCTCCATGCCCAACCTCTGGGACTGATGGGAAGATGCCCAATCCCCCACCCCAGGTTTCGGCACTCCAGAAACATACCTTCCTTGAGAGATTTCTCAGTGGAGACTTGACACAGTTGCCCATCCTAAGCTGAGGCAGCCCCTCTCAGGATCCCTGGGTCCATGAAGGAGGCTCCAGGGGGCCTAAGAGACCTTAGTCCCGGGTCACTGCCAACCCCAGCCTCCCTCTGCCTGCGCCGCTCTTCCTCCAGGACTGATCTGAGCCCTCTCTCTTGCGCGCGTGCTCTCTCACTCGTCTGCCAGCTCCTGCTGATTTTTTTTTTTTTTTTTGGTGGATTGTGTATGTGTGTTCGTGTGTGGGGGTTTAACTTTCTGGGCACTTTCTTAAGGAGATGAAGGCAGGAGGGGAGTGTGCAGGGCACAGAGAAAATCGCCCAGAGAGCTGATGGCAGAGGGCAGCAGAGCTGGGGAAGGCTGCCAGATCACCTCCATCAGATTAGTGTTCAGTCCTCTTTGGTTCACCCCCCTTCCCTCAGCCCCTCCTCTCCCAGCTGCCAAATCTGTGGAGAGAGTGCCTTGAGGAGGGGGGCCCAGAATGGCAGCTGTAGCTGGGAATTAGGCCAGCAGACCCAGAAGGGGAATCAGGTTAGTTTGAGTCCCCAAAGCCAGGGTGCCTCCCAGCTCCCAGCCTGGTGTGTGCATTCACACACACACACACACACACACACACACACACACACAGGGACAAACACAAATCCAAATTGCCCCCTGGCGATTGCAGCTGGCCTGAGAGAAGGCAGCTCCAGCTGAGGGCCTGGGGGAGCTTGTGCCATCTCCATCGTGCTCCATCTCTCACACGCCTCGTCACTGAAATGGGATGAGGCTCCGGGGACTGGAAGCACAGCCGAGCCAACCGCAGTTAGCAGCAACTTCAGCTCCCTTCGGAGTGCGCAGTCTCAGAGGGCGAGAGTGGGGGCTACTGACCTTCTCCTCTTTCACCAGCTTCCTTGGGGTGTAGAGCAGAGAGGCCGCCATTACAAAGCAGTCTTTAAGGTCCCTCGATGAATTTTTTAGGTGACTGGCTCTTCCTCGTGGCTCCAGGTTCCAGCTTTGATGTCAGTTCATCTCTAGCCTCATATGTCCCATTGGAGATCTACAGCCCCAGCCAGATGACTCAAGAGAGAGAAGCGCTGCTGTTTCCCTGCACCCACCTTTTCCCAGCAGGGGGCACCAGATGTAACAACCCTTATACTGAGTTTTCAGTCCAGAGAGGCTCCTCTTCCAGGGACTTTTTGTCCAGTTTTGGGTCAGAACTCCCCTTAGGGAAGATGAGTGGGGGCGCTGCCCAGAAGGTCCCCAGAAGGTGCCACAGGCTTGCTCTCAGGGAGCTGGGGAAGGAAGTCCCTGGATAGCTCTTGACGACAGTGCTGCTGCTGCTGACGACATCATGGACATCTGAAGGGTTTAATCAGGCTAGTTATTTAGCCCTTTCGTTTGGGCCAAACCTCTGAAGGGGGATATAGAGAGGAAGGGGCACCCCCTGAGGACAGGAGGAGGAGCCTGGGGGGTTGTTTTTACCTAAAAGGCAGAAAAGGGGTGAAGACACGGGGAGTTGGAATTGAAAGAGCAAGCAGCCAATTTAAGTGCCTTCTTCAAAACCCTGTTCCTTGGAAACAGCTTGAAGCAACATCTCCTGGGGAGGTCAGGGGTCAGGGTCATGAAGGCGAGCAATGGACTCAGATGAGTGGGAAAGATCAGCAGGCCTGGGGTTGAGTCCTGGCTCTGCTGGCTTCTGCTTTCTGGCATTCCAGAGCTTCACTTTCCATGCCTGGAAAATGGGGTTTCCTCTCTCTTGCTTAAAAAGCGTACACGGCAAAGTGCATGGCACATAATAAGTCATTATTAAAAGGGAGAAGGAAATATCAATTGTCCAATATTTATGTGCCAGGCACTATGCCTGGCTCTGGGAACATGGGGAACAAGAGAAACATGGTCCCTGCTTTCTAGGAGCTTACATTCTAGTGGGAGGGCAAGAGATATTAAAGAGCTAGGGACACACTTATTTAATTACATTTCAGGTAAATGCTATGAAGGGGAGACGCAAAAACTCTAAAGTTGTGACTTAATTCAGGAAGACCAGGAAAGATTTGCAGACCAAAGCTAGAAAACTGACCATCTGCAGACTCTGTTGAAAAGCTAGGGCTCACAGATGATGTGTTATAGAATTGCACCCCTGAAACCTATATAATTTAAATAACCAGTGTTACCCAAATAAATTCTATTTAAAAATTAAAATTGAAAAAGGAGCTACAGGAGCAGATACGGAAGAAGGCAGCACAGTGTAAAGCAGACCTTCTCAGTGTTGGCTGCAGATTAGACCCACTGGGGACCTTCCCCGGAGATTCCAATTTGCTGCACATAGGTGGGCTCCGGACATTGGTGGTATTGGGTACTCCAGGTAATTCTAACCTGCAGCCAGTGTTAACAACTACTGACACAGAGCCTAAGAGCTTGGAATGCAGAGTCAGACTTAGGTTCAAATCTTGCCCTGCTGCCTAGCAACTCCTGTGTGACCTTGAGGACATGTTAATCTTTCTGAGCCTCGGTTTCTTTGTTGATAAAATGGGTACTTTAATAATCCTTCCCTCATAGGGCTTTTCTAAGGAGTTAATGAGACAATACCTGCAAAGGGCTTGGCACAGTTCCAGGAACCTAGAAGGTGCCCCTTCCACTGCCCAGAATTGGTCTTAAAGGGCCAGGTGCAGCCTCCATTCACCCAGCAGGGCACCCACTCAGACCTGGTGACTCCTGCCCCCTGCAGGCCATCCCAGAGCACAGCACTCGCTTGCCGGCCTTGAGAGACATCTGTCCTTGGAAACAGGAGACAGGACAGCTGTCTCCTATGGAAAAGTCACACACTTAGCCCTGGCACACTCTTAAAAATGTTGCTCACTTTGGATGTATACAGTTGGAGATGGGTGGGAGGTTTTGCTTGTAATGGAAAGTATAGACAATTAAATAAGATAATAAACCACAGCCCTCAACATGAAGCCTGGCACATAGTAGACACTCAAAAGTTCTAATATATTAAAGAATGTAGAATGTGGAATCCCAAGGGATGGATCTGAGGCACAGTTTACCATTTTCTAACCACATGGCCTTTATGAATGAGTCAATTTCTCTGCATCCCACTCTCTTTAATTATAACATGGAGATAATACCCAACCTTTCTACCTTGGTGGAATATGGTGAAAACCATGAGTTACAGATACGAAAATACGGTTAAGTAAAGGCTTTGCAAAGTAAGGTGTTATTTCTGCCCTCCTTTGTCACCTGAAAAAAATGATTGAAATAATAAACCCCTGATCTTAACTTGTTAATTAAAACAAGTCACGTACTTTGAAGAAGTCCAATCAGTCTTTAGGGAGGAGGGTGCTGCTACTAGCTTGGGTCTTAGGGGCAGCAAGGGAGTCAGAGCTCACTTAGGGTTCTAATGATCCTAAGGGACAGGGCTCCTGGTGATCTGGAAGGGGTAGCTGGCTTGACTTTTAGCAGAAAACTTTTTAAAGGGCTGAATGTGGCAGTTTCTCCAAGGAGCAAAGGCATCGCACAGCCCCACCTCCCCATCCCCCTTCACAGTGGCGGCAGCCCTGGGCCTCGGAAGCCACACTTTGAGTCCTGGAATGGCATAATGGGATCCAAGGGACGACAAGGATAAACCCATTGCTGATTATTCCTGATTAATAATTAGGTGGGAGGCTGGCTTTCCCTGGCCTTGATCAGTTCTATCGCCAGCACCTGAACTTGGATGGCAGCCCAACGCTAGGACTCTCAGGGAAAGCTGGGTCGTAACTTGAGAGGTTCTTTGTGGTAGCTTCAGACAAATGGGAAACACACTTAGGTGACCTCCCACCCAACCAGCATGGTGTGGCACAGGCAGGTTTTTCAGAGACAGGCAGGCCACATCCCAGTCCTGTGTGACCTTTGGACATGCCACATCCCCTCTCTTCAGTCTCTCTGCTCATCTCTAAAATGGAGGAAGAGTTCCCGGGTTGCTGGAGATAAGATCATGAGAAGATACTTTGTCAATTGTTTAGTGGGCTCTAGACTAAGGTCTCACGTACCCTTGTTGCTTCTCTAAAACAGCTAGGGGTAAATGCAGACATCCTGGGGGATTCTCTCTGATTTATGTTAACCACAAACTGACCTCCTCAGGCCCCAGAGGAAAGGCAATTGGGGCTACCAGCCCTCTCAGAGAGTGTAGTAGGGAGAGACATAGCTGGGCAGGAGTGAGTACTATACACAGTCTTCATCCTAGAAACATAGACCTAGCTAGTGCGACTAAATCTGTTAGGACTCTTCCAAGCTGGTGTGGTTCAGTGGTTGAGCATCATCCTATGATCCAGGAGATCATGGTTTAATTCCTAGTCAGGGCACATGCCAGGGTTGGGGGTTCGATCCCCAGCAGGGGGTGTGCAGGAGGCAGCCGATCAATGGCTCTCATCATTGATGTTTCTATCTCTCTCTCCCTCTTCCTTCCTCTCTCTCTGAAATCAATAAAAATATATTTTAAAAATAATAATCTGTTAGGACCCAAACCATCATAGCCTCCCCCGCCCCCATCTAAACTATAGGAGCTAAGAAACCTCTGCAGTCCAGAGGCTGGAGATATCAGTCATTCATTCATTGATTCACTCGTTAGGAGACAGGATCATAGTGATCCTACTATGTGCAAAGCAGTTTGGGAACTGGAACAGCATACCCAAATCAAAAGAGATGTCTCTATAGCTAGAAAAAGGGCAGAGCTGTGCGTTTTATTTGCATTTGCCTCCTCTACAAGGGGTGTTTTTTCCCCCCAAACTTAGGGTAAGGAGCAGAAAGACTGTCCTTAAAATAGTTTTCCAAGACCCAATGCCAAGAATTGCCCCAAGTCATGTCTATTCTGAGTTAATTTCTGATACCACATCTTCTCTCTAGGCTGCTGGGTGACATACCCATAAAGCCACAAAGAGAGTACTAGGAAAGGTCCTTTGTCATTCAGCTCCTTCCTTTAATAGTCTTCCTCACCTGGCTCAGAGACAGCTTTCAAAGTACAGGCCCTCATTCAGACAATTACTCTATACATAACAGTAATAACGTTAAGGAAGGCTGACCTTTTTGCAGCACCCACTCTGAGCCAGGCTATTTGACATAATTAATCTTGTATACCCTTGTAATAACTCTGCAAGGTAGTTTTGTCAATCTCATTTCTTGATGAACCCAGACCCAAAGAGAAAATAAGAGGCCCAAGGTCACAGCACTAGTCAATGACAGAGATGGGATTGGAACCTGCAGCTCTACTGTCTCCCAAGGGCCATTCCATGCTTTAGCCTTAAAACTACACGGTCTCCCTACAGGCAGTAAGGATGCTCTGTGAGGTCACTGGAAGAATCCTAATTCCTGTTCCCCCTAATGTAGGAGTCTATCTCCATACCTTCAGTGTCACTTTGAACACTGGCTCTCCCTGACTCAATTACAAATATAAGAAAAATGACCTTACACAGCCCTTGGTAGTCAGTTAATCAACAACAACAGCAATAATAATAATAACTAGCACTGGCAGAGCCTTTGGTCTGGGCCACACACTGGGCCAAGCTCTGTACATATCACCTTATCCCATTTAATCTCCCCAAAACCTGGAGAGGTACTATGATTGTCCCTACTTTGCAGATGAAGAAACAGCTTATCGAGGTTGAGTCACTTAAGATTAAAAAATATGAACTTGTAAGACGTGACAAATATACTTCCGCAGGGTTACAGTTTGCCTAAGCGGATCCTACCTGAAAATTTCTGTATTCAGAAGCCCATTTCCCCTTCTCTTGGTCCTAACCCTTTCTCTAAGGAAGAAATCTCAGTGCAAGAAAAGGAAAAGAAAGACTTATTCCCTTCCCTTGCAGGAGACTGGAGACTGACACAAAAGTCCCAGGCCAGGTTTTGTTGTTGTTGCTGCTGTTTTTCAAGCAGATGCCTTCGAGCTGTCAGCAGGAAGCCCAAACTGAAAGTGCCAGAGCTTTAAAGAAAAAGTCTGCAGCTCCAGAAGCAAGAGCTTCCAGAGAGAGGTAGTAAATATTTGATGGGGCCTTCCAGCCCTTCCTGACTCGGATGACTCTGGTGACATTTCAGAACATTGGGCTGGAGAATAGTCTTCATTTAATGACTGAGAAAGTAGAATGACAAAGGAAAGCAGGTAGCTGAGATGCTCTGAGCTCACCAGGGGCCCATGCAGGCAAATTCTGCAAGGCTGGAAAGAAAGGGCTCTTTTTCCAGGAACGAAGTCAGACCACCAGCAAACTAAATAACCAGAAAGAGAGTGATTCTGGGCCAATAACCTCCCCTTCCAAACCGCTAAACTGTAAGCTCCAAAATAGCCAGAACGCCAGCTGTCTTGGTCACTGTGGTCTCCCTGAAGCCAGGCCAATGCCGGAGCAATGCCCTAACACCCTGCACCTCCTCACTAATACATAAGCCACTGCAGTGAACTCCTCCCTCAACACATTGCCACACTAACTCTCACAACTCTGCATCCAAATCTCTATGCTAGAGAACTGTTTCCAGCTAACTCAGCTGGCTAACGAGGGCTCCCTGCAGGAACAAAGGCACACTGGTGCCCTATCACACCACCACAGCAACCCCGTGCAACCCAAATCCATGTGCAGCTGTCTTCATGTCAGACCTCCACCGGCATCAGCTGCTGCGAAGTAGTATTTTGAAAAGGAATGTGTAGATCTGAAGCAAAACACACAGGGCCTCCTTGGAATTCTGATCCAGCCAGGAGCTTAAAACAGCTTCTTTACGCTACATCCTTGCACAGAAAGGCTCAGCACCCCCCCCCCCACTGCTTCCCCTACACACCATGCTAGCAGCCTGATCAGAACTCTGCATTACGCCCCTCCTTGGCTGCCGCAGAACTGTCTCAACGCTGTGTCCATGAGTTTGATTTCATTATGGACTCAGAACTGGAGGACACCCTGGCTCTGCCCAGGAGTTCACAGGTTCCTTTCTGTCAAGCTCCTCTCCCCAGCAGCACACCCTCAAGCTGGATGATGACTACAGGGCTGTTTTTAAAGGGCAGATGCCCAGCTGCCTGGGACCCTTGAGAGAAAGGCCTAGAGGAAACCCAAGGAGCCACTGCTGACTCCTTAGTGACTCTTCTGACCCTAGAATGCACACCAACTCAAGCTAGGAGTCTCTGGGTATGATCCACATCCTCTGACTCACAACTGCCCACTGCCATCCTAATGGCATCCCTGAAGCGACAACCTCCTTAAAACACCCCAAAGTTCCAGTTTGAGCAATAGCCCCTCCATATACAGCCCCTCCATGCCTACCCAGACACTTCTCTCTTCTCACATTTTAGCTCTCCTAACTTTTCCCAGGTCTTTGTGGCTACTATAGGCAATGGCTAGGGTCCCACATCCCCAAGCAAGGCTGCGTACCCCAAGGTGCCCCACTCTTGACCCCAATACTCCAACCCCATTGCTCTCTGGTGGTCTTGGCCAGAGTCTAGAGGGGTGGGTTTGGCGCCACCTGCTCAGAGCGCCCCTCCGTGACCTCTGCAAATCTCCAGGTGGCCTGTGGAGGTCAATCCCTTCCAGGAACAGACCGTTCTGGCAGGTGGAAGGCGGCTGAGCGGTGGCGCCTCGCCCCGAGGCCCGGAGTGTGGACAGCGCACAGGGTGCTGAATCAGGCTGCGGGGAGAAGGAGCTTGGGCAAGGGCACGGAGCGGCAAGGGGGGCTAGGGGAGCGTGACCCGAGGGCCCCGGGGCGGCAGGAGGGCTGTGGGTGCGCAGCCGCGGCAGGGTCCCGAGCGCCTCTCCAGCGAGCGCGGACGGGAGGCGCGGCCCTTACCTGGCCGAAGGCGGAGCTGAGCATGGGGCGCAGCCGGTGGAGGAACGGGTCTGCCTCGGACGCGGCAGCTGGAGCCGAGACCCCGCGGCCCGGGGCTCGCTGCGAGCACCGGAGGCCGAGCGCCGGGGACAGCCCCCGTTCCCCCTCATCCCGCCCGCGGGCCAGCGGCAGCGGCGACGGGGGAGGAGGTCGGGACGCTGCGGCCGGCAGCGCCTCCCGGGGCCTGCAGTGCGCCGGGGGGAGCCCGCGGCGGTTTCCCCGCGCGCCCTCCTCTCGCGGCGCCGGCCGGCACAGGGGCCTCCGCAGACTGGGGTCCCCAGACGGCGCCGGGGTGCCGGGGCAGGTGCCGGGCAGCCGGCGGCTAGGCAGCCCCGGCCCCCGGGCAGGGCCGTGGCGGGGAACCCGGCTGCCCCCGCTCGTCGCCGCCGCCTTCAGCAGCGATGTCTTGGACTCGCTTTTGGCGATGTGCGAGCTCATCGCAGCGGGGCCGGCGTTCGCATGGCCCGGCGGGGGAGGCGCGGTGCGGCGTGGAGCAGGGCCCCCGGTGGGCAGAGAGCAGGGCGTCCGGCGGGAGCCGAGCCCGAGGACGCGCTGGAGGCGGGCGCCGTACCCCGGCCGCTTAAATGCGGCCCCGTCGCCTCCACCCATGTGATAGGGCAGCCTCTACGTCCCGAGTCCTGAGCTCCCAGGCGGCTGGCGGTGCAAATCTAGGGGGGGTGCCCGCCGGCTGTCCCCGGAGAGCCCACCCCCAGCTCCAGGCGGCCCAGGTACCGCTGCGCCCCGCCCCTTTCCCCGCCCAGCGCTCGGGGAGTCCCGCTTCCGGGCGGCCCCTGGCGGCTTAGGGGGCGCTGCGGCGCGCAGCAGGGAGCGCAAGGGAAGGGGTTTGGCGAAGGACCCCAAAGATGTCCAGTCCTTGGTGTCTCTGGAACTGCCCTTTAACATGCCAGGAGGCTCCTACAGGAGCTCAGAACCGCCAGAATCTCCACAAATGCAGGCGGGGTGCACTCCCCCGGGGATACAACTTCGGAACTGAGGATGAGAGAGGTGCAGTATACTAAAGACCCAAGGAGCATGAAGGCACTCTGGGACATCACTGCTTCCAGAATGACACGGAAGGACAGGCTCCACTCTGTGGGCGCTTCATCCAGTCCCAAGACCATGGAGTGGGACCAGGATGACCCTGGTAAGTCAGCCACAGAATTTTCAATTCTCAGAACAAAAGAGAAGTCAGATGGCTTCTGTTTTACCTGGATTTGCAGGGGCTAGTGATGACCCAGTCTCAGGCAGGACCCATTTGCTGCCCCTACAGCTCTTGTGCCCCCTCACCTTCATGCCCTTCTAGATGTCAGAGAAATGTTTGCTCTTGGTACTTGGTAGTCAGCCAGGGAGTCACATAGGCCTGGTTTGAATCTCAAATCCCAGCTCTGCCACTTACCATCTGGGTCACTTGGCAAGTGTCAGCAACCTCTCTGAACCTTGTTTACCTCTTCTATAAAATGCATATAATAATCGTAACTTCTTGGTAACATCCGATGACACCATGCACATAAAAGGCTCAGCCCAGTACTTAGAACAAGGCACACATGCAGTTAAGCTAGTTCCTTTCCCTCTGCATCTTATGAGGCCCCATATACCACTCTTGTTTAGTAATAGGGTACTTGAGATTTGAAGGGGGCTGGAGGTGAACTTCCCAGGCTCCTCCTCTTGTGGTCTCTGGCCCTGATGCCACTCATGCATGAAAATAGGGCATGTCTGGTCACCAGTCAGCCTTAATAGGATAGGTGGGCTACACTTCCCTTGGGCCAAGCATTCACACTTCTCCGCACTGTCTGCTTCTTTTACATACCCGGATGCAAGGAATTAAGAAAAATAGGATGGGCAGGGAAAGCAACTGCCCAGAAGCCAAAGTGAACAAGGGAAGTATGGCAAATTGTTCCCAGCTCACCTACTATAAGGGACTGAATTGCCATGTGAAGGTCAAATACTGAGGTGCCTATAGCACAAATACTGAGGCAGGCTGGGGTGCCACCGCCCTGAAGCCTCATCGCAATGTCAACTGGGATATGAAGGGTGTAAAAGACCCACCCTCTCAGGGTTTGGGGTCAATCAGTGTCTTCCTGTTCCAGCTTTAGAATAATCGGTGTTGGGCAGGATTAACAACAAATGTACATTCCCGTGTAAATCACAGGAGATAAAGTCCCTTATCAGAATCCCACAGGAGCTCATGAGAGGCAATGGGCTGAATGGGTATCATAAATCCCTGCTGTGCCACTAGAGGTTTCTTCCTGAAATTCCCTAAATATTCTTGGGCAAGACCTCTATCAGTAACTAGTTCCTGAAAATGTGAAGAACTGGTTACCTATTTTCTCTCATCACCTATGAAATGAGAGAAAATAAATCAAGATTGTGTTTGTGAAGCAAATGGATGACACACGTGCACACAGATCCTGGATATGTGCCAAGATTCCATTTGGTTTATAAAATGTGTTAATTTGGTCATTCACTTAACAGATATTTCTAAAACTAGGCACTGTATTAGATACTGAGGATACAAAGATTTAACCATTCATTCAACAAATGCTTGAGTGATTGTTATTTGTCAGGCACTGTCCTAGGTACCAGGGACATACACGGTGCTGAACAAAACAGTCTCCATCCTCAGCAACAAATAAACAACTACATAAATGCATGGAAAATTAATGGTGACAAACTGGTGGCATTTAGCTCTTTGAAGAGAAATAAAGCTGGTAAGAGAGGAAGGCTTAAAGGAGAGTGCTATTTTATTATTATTGTTTTAAATCCTCACCCAAGGATATTTTTTTCCATTGCTTTTAGAGAGAGACACGCCGATTGTTTGCCTTCTGCATGTGCCCCGATCAGGGCCAGGGATCAAGCCTGCAACCAGGGCACCTGCCCTTGGCCTGAATTGAACCTGGGACCCTTCAGTCTGAGGCCAATGCTCTAACCACTGAGTCAAACTGGCTAGGGCTGGAGAGCACCATTTTAGACAGTGATCAGGAAGGGCCTCTCTGAGAAGGGGACATTTGAGCAGAGACCACAATGAAAGAAGGGAGTAAGTCATGCATATATCCAGGGGAAAAGCCTTCCTGGCAAAGAGGAGGCAGTTCAAAAGTCCTGAGGAGGGAACATCTTGGCATATTTGAGGAGAAGGAAGGAGACAAGTGAGGCTGGACTGAGCAAGGGGGAGAGTGGGAGAGATGGAACTGGAGAGGAAGGCATGGGCTAGAGAGCCAAGGGCTTTGTTTTTTCCCCCCCAAGTCTGAAGGGAAGCCACTAGCAGGTCTGTGGTAGAGGAGTGGCATATGGTTGTTTACATTGTTAAAGGATCACTGGCTGCTTTGCAGCAAGTCCACTGTTGGCTGGCAGTGTGGCAATATGGAGCCAGTCAGGTGCTGTCACCTGGAACAGGTGAGAGAGAGTGGTGGCTGGACTAGAGTGATAGTGGGGGAGGTGGTAGGAAGTGATCAGGTTCAGGAGATATTTAAAGAACCACAGTAAGACCCAGACCCTGCTCTCAAGGAATTTGCAACAACAACAAAAGAATAAAATCCACCATAATATAATGGGAATGACGTGCTAGGTTATATGGAATCACCCATGCAGAACCTTCAGGGAGCTGGGGAAGGTTTAGAGAAGGTGACATTTGAGCTGCATTTCGAAGGAGGAGTGAAACTGTACCAGATGACTAAGGAAGGGAAAGGGAAGGTCATTTCAGGCAGAGGGGGCAGCTTAAGTGAAGGCTTGGGGGTCTGAAACTGCATAATGTACTTGGGAATCATTTAGTGGCTTGGGGAGGAGGGGTAATAAGGGCTGGAAGACAGGCCTAGAAAGGTGGTTGGAACCAGACTGTAAAGGATCTTGAAGGTGACATTCAGGCATTTATCCTTTATTCTACAGACGATAGAGTCCTTGAAGGTTTTATTAGTGCGTACAGGACATAAGCAGAACTGTACTGTTGACGATAATGCTGATTCACTGTGGAGTACGCTAGAAGGACACTGAAGACAAAACCAATTAGGAAATGAGGTTCATTCATTTAACAAAACCGATGGAGTGCCCACCATGCGGTAGGCATTGGGAACAGAGTGGTAAATAAGTAAACACAGTGCCTTTCTTTATGGATTTTAAGTCTGGTGGGGAGGTAAAGAGGACAACTGCAGAGGCTGGGTCAGACTCAGGAAATACTTCAGAAATACCATCATTAAGAAATAGAAAGTCTTGGGTGTGGAAATGAGAATGGGTTGCCTCTCTGTGAGATATAATGGGAGTATAGTTACTGCAAAGTGTCCTGCCACATAGAAACAATTTTTAAATAATGCTTTTGGGTTGTATATACCTTTATGGCTTTAAAAGCATTTTCACATAAAGCCTCTCGCTTGCCTTTAAATTATACGAGTTGTAATTATTAAGTGATTAATGTTATTGTTTGACTGTCTAACCTTGGGTGAAAGTTATGCTAAAGAAAGAGCTGTTTTGAAGATGCTGGAAAGACATCCCCACAGATGAGGGCAATAACATAGAGAAGATAGGCCTGGGACCACAATATCAGTCCAGAAAGAACAATGTGTTTAGCTGTCTTTGTCTCATTTCTCAGAGAATCCGTTCAGAAGGAATAAAGCAGGGTTAAGGACAAACTTCTTAAAATGTCCATGGATCTCTGTTTAATAGATCTCAGCTTAATAATGTCATGTCCCTGTAGCAAACTCCTTTAAAAACTGATCTTTCCTAACCAGGACTGTATGTCATGCTTAGAGTCTTTAAAGAGGTTGTGGAGCATTTGCACGGTGGTGCTTGAAGTAATTCTCCATGACGTTTCTGGTGTAGCTGGTTTCCTTTCTGCTATTGTCAGAATCAAATTCTGCACTAATCTCTCCCTTGTTTTCAGATGACAAAATCTCTCTGTTAGGTTTCAGAGAGCTGGGATTACAAAATGTTCTTATGGCTTTAAGTCCTCTGTAGTGATTGGGGAATTCAGGAAAGGATTGGATAAAATAAAATAAAAAAATGGGGGAGGGGCCGGGGACAGTCAGCGGACAGAATAGGGGAACCCTTTCCAGAAATCTGCCTTTGGACCCATATGTTCACCACTTAAGAGGATTCCAAAATTTTTAAAATAAAAAGGGATGTCGATTACGAGAATATATGCATGTGTCTAAACTGAACTCTACACTGAAGACTGTACGTCTCACTGTGTATAATTATAACTCAATAAAAGGCAAAGTCAAGCAAGCGGGATAGATAGAGCAAAAATAATACTGACAAATAGAGCCAACTACTCTGGACTGTCTTAGGGACATGAATTATAATTTTCAAACCAGAGCAGCCTCACTCCATTGGTAAGGGGCTCTGACAGTGAGGCCAAGGCTGTTAGAGGCTTACTCCTATGTAGGCCATTAGCTATCCATGGTTTTGTGGGTACAGTTTGTACCCCTCATCTGAGCTAGCAAGTTCTGTATTTGTTTCCCGGTTTCAAGGGCAAAGGAGAGAAAAAACGTAGATGAAGGAACTTCTATCCCCTACAGATGACTGATTGGTCAGAATTTACCATCCTCTTTTAAGAATAGTATATCTGGTCTCCAAATATTAGAATATATCGTCACCATCATTCTCATTCAGAATATTCCTCCCTTTCTTTCCCTAATCCAGGAGGTTCTCAGACTCTGAGATCTGGACTGGATGTAGGAAGTGATCGCTCCCCCTTCCATTACCCTTTCATACAGATGCCACACCCCTGAACTCTAGCAGTGTAGACACATAGGATCAGTGTACTACACACCAGAAGTCACCATGACATCCATGCAGTTTCTATTAGCTGAAATGCAACCCATGTTCAGATAACCTAATGATGCCCTAACAGCGGTGGCCTCCTTTATTATCTGTCTCCCCCACTAGACTGTATGTTCCGTGAAAGCAGAGACAGGGTCTGTTTTATTTACTACTGAGTACCCGGCACCTAACATGGTGACTGGCACCTAATAGCATAATAGGTGCTCAACTAATATAGTGAATGAACAAATTAAAAGAAGCAAAACGTTATTGTTTTTATAGAAATTAGTCCCCAGTGCTTGGGCTCAGTGGAGGGAAATGGAATTGAAAGAAGATCCTACATGGTTTGGTTTGGTTACCTCCTTCACACAGATAATTCCATTGTACAGATCATTCGGATGCTGAGTGACCAGCCAGCATAAAGGTACATGTGGCCTTTAAGGACCAGGCATGTTTTTTGCCACAAGCAGGAGGGTTCTATGTTTTAATTGCCTGGGGGTTCCATCAGAAATCGGAGTCAGCCAGCAGTGGGTCTGTGAGCAGGGCAGTTACATCTGTGGCATTCGGCATTGTGCCTGTCCCTGCACCAAGCAGACTTCCTGGTACTGCACAATTGGAAACAAAATGGGCTCGGCAAGGGAAGCTCATGTTGCTGCGTGGAAAGGTAATTCATGAAAATACCTAAAATAAGACCCTCTCATCAGACTTAACTATTAGCAGAGGGATGGCAGGCACTTGGGAGCTCAAAGATACAACTATTTACCCACTAATGTGGAAGTATTTCAATATTTTAATGACTGAAAGGCAATACCAATATTTTAAAGACTGAAAGGCAATACCAGAGCATGCCAGCTGATTTCTGGTCCAAAATAACAGTAGAAGTATATCCACCACAGGATGTCCAAGAAGCCTCTGCCTCCTTGGAAGTTGCCATTTCTGGGTTTTTACATGAGACCTATAGGCAATGTCTTTGCCTGGTCATCTCAACATTGGTTCTGGCCAACGGGGCCTTGCTGGGAGGCTCCTCGCCTCACAGAGTTTGGACATAATTTTCCTTCGGCAAGGGTGACATCACTGACCTGAAGGTGCATTCCAGGCAACTGCCCTATCTTGGGAACAATCAGGTGTGTGCAGGTACGTGACTCACTGTGGGAGAGAGGAATTCAGAGACCTTATCAAGCCGAGCTCTACTCTTCCAGCTTGGTCCCTGGACTGTGTGTAACCCAGCAACAAGGGTGTACAGGGGGGACCAGGCTGGATGAGGAAGTCGAAGGTCTGGAGCTAAAATCTCCGAGACCCTCAGCCTTTAATGGAGGAGGGCTTTTAGAAAAGATCTGGCAAATTCCCTGCTCTTTCAACTTCATTTTCTGTTCTCTTTTTATCTGCTTTCAGCATTTCCAATTAATCTTGGATTGAGAGCCCAAGGCAAGAAGCCAGTGGTGCCTGAGGAATGCTAAAGAGCAAACTGATCCGGGGAAACAAATGCCAGCAAGGGACCCCACAGCAAAGAGACAGACACTGTGAGCAACTCTCCTGCTACCATGAGGCTTGCGAGGCGTGTGCGCGGGTCTCCGCATTGGCACCATCTGCCGATTCCTCGGGAGGACAGAACAAACCAGCGAGGCATGAAGATTAGATTATGTAACGCTCGAGGATGGCTGTTTTCAAAGAGGAAACAAATGGAACGAATTGATTCGCTTGTCAGAGTCATGTCACTAAAGGCAACTCCTTCCCTCCTCTTCCAAGAGGGCCTCATTAAAGAGGAGAATGGGCCCTGGCCAGTTTGGCTCAGTGATTAGAGCGTCAGCCCACGGACTGAAGGGTCCCGGGTTCGATTCCGGCCAAGAGCATGTGCCTCGGTTGCAGGCTCCATCCCCGGCCCTGGATGGCTAGTGAGCCGGAGGCAACCAATCGATGTGTCTCTCTCACTCTCTCCCCTTTCCACTCTCTCTGAAAAACAATGGAAAAAATATCCTCGGGTGAGGATTTGGAAAAAAAAAGAGGAGAGGAGAATGGTTTCAGATTCAAAATATGGGAGACCACAATCAACTCCATTTCTAAGAGTCAGTCCAATTTCCAGAACTGCACTGATAGATCTTATTCTGGTCCCCTTGCCTGAAAAATGCCTATTTAACTACTACCTAAAAGGTACCAACATGGCATAACTGTCAGTTGTCAGCCATAAACAAGATTCAGAACCTGGGTGCTTTGCCTGAACTTTCTTGCTTTGGGAGGAAAAGCATCTGATTGAGACCAGTGGGGTCATATTTACTATTCAGAGCCCTAAACAGGTGCTCTGATAGAGTGGGGATGTGTTCTTAAAAATATATGCATCAGGAAGGAGATTCATTGCATTTCTGGGATTCTTTTGCCACTGCTGGGCTTCTCTCAAAATGCCTAGCACACTTTCTATAGTATGCTCGGTAGATCTGAAGAGTGAACCAACGATGACCCCGAACCTCCTGCCATAAGGCCATTCCTGAAGGTTTCATTGCCTCCCTAAGATACCAAGATTTAAATGTCAAGTCTTCATTCAACACGAAAATGAAGCCTACTGTACTGGATATTTTCCATTTTCCCCTCCAAATCCAGTTTCCATCCATCCTGCTCTTTACCCTGGGGTGCTAACCTGTCTCCTTTGCCCTCTAGCTTCCACTTGGGTACAGCCAAGAATTGGAGGGCAGTAGGAAAATGTCTCCCTGCCAGATCGCCTCAGGTTGGTTGTGTCTTTTGATAAAAGGTCACTGCTCCTTCGCAAGGCAGCCCTCTCCACACACAACTCTCTTTCTGGGTTCTGTAATTTCTTACAACCTTCAACTTTCAGATCTAGGAGTAGTGACGACTCTGGCTATTACTAGCCCCCTGGGTCCTGCACTCTCCCTGTGGTTCCCCTACACCCTACCCAACTCTTTATAAAACAGCCCTCTATTAAACCTTCCTTTAGTGATCCAACTTGAGTGTGCCATCTGTTTTCTTATACAAACCCTGACTGATACACCTACCACGTGTCAGTCTGTTCTCAGCCCCACACCACAGCTAAAAAAAAAGCAAAATTAATAATACAATATGCTACTACTTTATAGTTATTCTTAATGTTTACCTTTTCCCAAGGCTATAACAACAACTTAAAGATAAAACCGAATTCCTCTTTACAACATAATTGTGCGGTAGAGTGTGTATGAGCTAAATATAGTTCAGAGAACAAGCTTTTCCATGCCATCAAAATTCATGTTAACAACTATAAAGAGAGAACTGCAGAACTGATGCCCGTGGCTTGAGATTTTGTCAAAAACATAATCCAGTATTTAAATCAATCCCACAAATATTCAAACGCCTACTCTGTGGCCAGGAAGGAAGTGATCTAACAGTGAGGGACAGCATAGAAATGGGCTCAGACTTTGTCAACCTTGGTCTTGTTTTATGCAATAAATGTGCTCCTTAAAAGTTGAATACAAATTGTATGTCTATAAACCAAATACATTGTATGATCGTGGGGAGCTTACTACTTGAATAATAATTTTGTAAAATAATCGTTGTGGGGTTTTTAAAAATTTAATATGTTTTTACTGATTTCAGAGAGAGGAACGGAGAGGGAGAGAGAGAGAAACATCAATGATGAGTCATTGATCGGATGCCTCCTGTGCGCCCCCTGCTGGGGATCCAGCTGGAAACCGGGCACGTGCCCTGAATCAAACCACGATCTCCTGGACCATAGGTCTATGCTCAACCTCTGAGCTACACTGGCTGGGCTAAAATAACCACCATTTTACCTTTCAATCAATCCAGAGTTTTCATCTAGCCGGCGCACTTCAAATGAAATTTATATTCAGTCTGTAGGGAACATTGGTCTCCTCCAGTGCTCCTGGAATAGCAGAAATTGTGGAATTCAGAGGAAAGATAGGGGAACTATTTATAAACCCCACAGAGACGCCTAGGCAATTTGCATCTGTTAGCACATTTTATCCTGGAGTAACTACATATTCCACCTTTCCCTTATTTTCTACTTCTGAAAAGATAAAAAACAAAAAAATTAGTACAGCACTTGTGGAATTCAAATCCTTTTTACTTTTTGAACGAGAAAGCGAGGCAAAAATACTGTTCTGTGCAGGACTATGAAGATCACATTAATCCCCGGCTTCCATGGCTTCCCACTGCTCTTGGGCTCAAGTCCAAAATTCTTCACCCGGCCCCCGGTCCCGCCCGAGTCCTCGCCACCATCCAGGCTTCTTCTCCCCGCTTTGCACCCGCTGCTCCCAGGTCTGTCTGAAATCACTTCCTCTCCCGTCCTCCAGATTCACCAGACTCCCAGGGGATGTCCATTTCTCCGGCTGGGCCTGTGCCCCTCTATCCCTGGTGCCCAACGCCTGCCTGAACCAACCAGGAAGGTGCCGGCAGGGCCGCCCTGCCTGACGGCGGCCATTTTTACCGTGTCCTTGGCCGGGGTTCCTTCGCTTCTGGAGCCCAGCAAAGCCCCTCTCGTTAATGGAAAGGCCGAAGAAGACTTGTTAGAGATTCTAGAAGGTTTCCGCGTCCTCTCTCCCACCTGGGACGAATACCCTGGCGCCCCAGAACGCGGGGCTCCAGCCTAGGTGACACCAGAACAGTCCCAAGGGCCACAAAGCGAACAGAACGCGCCCCCAGCCTCGCACCTGCTGGCCGCGCGCACCCGGGCACGTGACTCGCAGGGGTTGCGCCTGCGCAGAAGGTCACTTATCACGTGATCTCACTGTAGCCTGGCTCTTGCGGCTGCGCATTTCAACCCAGGCTGCTTGAGGGCGGGAGGTCCGCGTGGGGTTGGGAGGGGGGCTCCAGAGGTCACTGGCGGCTTGGGATGTCTTGAGCACCGCCTAGCGGCAGGCATGGGAGTGAATTATTTCACAGAATATTCAATGGCTTCTCGTAGTAGGGATTGATGTGTCCATTTTACAGATGGAGTAACTGAGGCTCCAGTGGTTTTTAGGACTTGTCCAAAGGTACAGGTGATGCTAGTCCTGGGATGTGAACCCAAGTGTCTCTGGCTCCCAAATGCCCAAGCTCTATTAGGACGACACTCATCTTTCAAAAGTTTGTTTCCCCAAAGTGTGGGTGCCACTGGGAAGAAGTTCCCTCTCTCCTCCCCTAGTAACTCTAAGCCAGCTGCCTGCCTGGGGTCATGTCCTCGCTGTGTAAGTCATGTCCCCACTGAGCCTCAGTTTCTTCATCTATAAAATGACAGTATTGCCTGCTGCCCATCACTTATGAAAATTAACTTTTCTAACAAAAATGTAGTGATGCCTACTTGATGCCAGGTATTGTGCTAGGTAGGCCAGGTTGTGCCAAAACAGAAGAGATCAAGTAATTAAATGACATGGTATATGAACAGGCTGACAAACTCCAAAGCCCATTAATAATATATGTAATATGTTAGGTGATGGCAAGTGTCATGGATAAAAATTAAGCAGGGAAAGGGCATAAGGAGTGTATTGTACAGGTGTAATTTTAAGTAGAATGGTCAGGGAAGTCTTCACTGAGAAGTTGGCATTTGGGCAAAGACCTGAAAGAGGAAGACGTGCCAGGGATTGCTATAAAACCTGGACAAGTTTGGACCTATTTCCCATTAAGAACAGATGAGATCTAAAAATGGACCTGGCATCCCCATTAAAGCCTGCAGTTCTCCTGCGGACTTCCCTCACTGAAAGGTGGGCAGCTCTGCTGCGGGCTTCTCACAGCTGGCTCCTGCAGAAGTGGAAACAGCCTGTTACAGGTATGAGAATTCACAGCCAACAAGCTCTTCCTTTGCATCTCCAGAGCAGTGAGTGTTTCCATCAATTAGAGGAGGGTCTGCCATGCCCTTGGAAATTTCTACTTTTTGCTCCATTGCAAACAAAAAGAAGCAGGGAGACAGAAATAGGACCAGTGCTAACATCTTGCTGAATGTCCCATCTCAGTCAGGTTCCCAAACACATGTAGAGGCTCGTTCACACAAATGCATCTGCTCAAAGCCCCTAACATAGATTCAAGAGTGGTGGCACATTGCTACTCACAGGGTTAAATGCTGCACAGAGAAGTCTAGCCTGGGTGGAAAATATCAAGCCAGGCCTTGGCCAGCTCTCCTTATAGCAAATGCTGTGGGGAAAAATCTTAGGAGCTAAGATGAAGGGAGAGAGCCCTAGGACTGTCCAAACTGGGAGGTCCTGAGTCCAGTAGACATGCCTGTATCCCAGGAGGAGGAAACAGAGCTGAGGCCCTAAGGCAGGAACGTCTCCATATGTTCCCAGAAGCAACAAGGAGGCCACTGAAGTGAAGTGGGTGGGAGGTCAGGAGGAACAGGACCCAGATTGTGTATGAGCTTTGGAGACCACTGTAAGGACGTTGGCTTTTACTTGCAATGAGATGGGGAACCACTGGAGAGTTTGGGACAGAGAAAGGACATGCTCTGACCTAATTAAAGAGGCTGAAGCTACTGCTATCCATTCACTCATTCACTCACTCCCAGGTGCAAGGCACTGTGGCTGATAATACACTAGGCATCTCCAGAGTGAGCCACAGGCAGTGAATTTTGTGCTGATTGGAGAGTCCAGAGCAAGGTGAAAGGAGGCTCAGCCATGGCCTTCCGCTATCACTTACCCTCCCCTCCTCACCCAGGGAGAAGGGCCCAGGTATCTGCAGGGCTTCTTGCTCAGAAGGCTGCAAGAACCTGCAGGTTATAAATAGCATCTCCTTCGCTGGGAATCGAGCTGCTCCATCTGAATGAGTCAGAGGCTCAGAGCCGCAGCCCCCCCAAACTGCGGCTTCACTCTCCCCCCCCACACACACACACCACTCTACCTTGGACTCCCTTGCTGAGCTTTTAATCAAGGCTGGGCCTCTGCTTCTCACCATGACCCTCTATGGCCCTGCCACTTCCCCCTTATCCCAGGCTCTACCTCCTAGAGCACCAGAAAGCCTTTTGGTTCATTAGTTCTGAGGGACAGGATTGTGCACTATTTAAAAGCCCAAGATCTGCGCTTAGGCCTACCCGGATTTCAGTCCCAGCTCTTACTTCCTGGCTGTGTGGCCTTAGACAAGTCACTTCACTCCCAGGGTCCCCATTTTCCTCACCTACTTCATGTAGAATTAGTATGGGGGTTCAACGACATACCCACATAGAATGCTTAGCCCAGAGTCTGGCATATATTAACTGTTCAATTAATGGAGTGTCAGTCCCTGTGCTCAATTCCATTATAACCCAGAGAAGTGTAGTAATAAATAAGAAAATGGCAGCATTCATCTATTCTACTGAGTATCTACCATGTGCTTGAAGTTTGAGTTCCTGACATATAATGCCCTATCTCTAATCTTTAGAGACAAGCAGATTTCACTGTCTCCATCTTAGGCAGGAGGAAACTGAGACTTCAAGAGAATCCAGTGACTTGTCCAAGGCTATACAGTCCCAACGGAGGCAGAATCTCATGGCAGCAGAAAGGAATAACTATGTCCCCTGAGGCCCTGGGGGCATGTCCAGCCACTGCTCCTAGCCCACCCCACACCTGATGTGCCACTGTGAATGGACATGAAAAAGTAAATATGGGGTGGAGGGAGCAGGGAAAGAAGGGGAGAGGCAGGCAGGCAGGGGCACAAGGTAGCGCCGCTCCTCTAGCCAGCCCTTCCAGCACCTAAGGTGAGAAACCTTCTGCCACCTCCCCGAAGCCTAGACTATTCTCCTTTGGGTGACACTGAGTAAAACCCTCACCACCTAATGGCTCCCCCAGAGAGGCTCTGTTTAATAAGTTTTATATGTTACACACATTATTTAAGGATGAAGGTGATGGTGACAATTTGGCTTCATTGATCCCCTTTGAGCCTCCAGGGTTGTGTCTGATCATCCCCCGAAGCCCCCAGATTCCAAAGATCCCCTTAAGTCCCTTCCTCCACCCTGCTTGATGCCTCATCAAATAGTAGAAAAGGCATGCCCTTGGGAGTCAGACAAATCTGGGCTCCTTCCTGGCTCTTTTCCTAGCTGTGTGACCTTGGGCAAGTCGCTGCAGCTCTCTGGGTCTCATTCACTTCTCCATTCATGGAAGGAATGCCTATTTAAGCAATGTCTGCCGCGGGCCAGGCTCTGCTGTGGATGGGAGACAAAGCCTCTGCCTTCACGGGGGCTTTCATTTTGGTGGAGGGAGAGGAGGGACGTAATAGGCAAGCGAATGATTTCAGAAGTGGTATGTTCATGAAGAAAATGAAACCAGGCGGTGCGAGCATAGCTGGGGCGGGCTGGGGGAGCGCTCGTTTAGACACAGCGGTCAGGGAGACAGTGACGTTTACTCCGAGACTGAGTGATGAGCGGGCACACAGGCCTTGAAAGGAGAACGAGTTTGGTGCGTGGAGTTGGTGTAATGGGCCTGGAGCCAGCGGAAGGAGAGGGGGAGCAGATGAGGGCAGGAAGGCAGGCAGGGGCTAGATCACAGAGCGCCCAGTGACGGGAACCCCAACCTCGTGTGCTGCGGGCATTCCGTGAGAGGAGGCACAAATCTAGCCCAGGGCCTGGCATACAGTGGGTGCTCAATATTCAGAAACCGTATTATGATTATGGGCCTCCCTGCCCACCTCCACCGTCCAGGGACCCTCCTGCCCCCTGCCCTGCCTCTTCGCCCCTCTCTGCCCCACTGTCTCTCTCTGGTCCCTGGGAGGGGAAAAGACAAGGACATCCGCAAGTTTCACAGCAGGCGGGAGGAAGCCTTCCCCATCGCCTCTCTCCCCTTCCTCCTCCAGGCCCTCCCACCACAGCCCAGTGATTTTCCTGCCTTTAACAAGGCGATTTTATTAAACATCTCGAAAAAATATTCTCACTCCCTCTCTCTTTATTTATAAAAATCAACTTAACACCCTGCTCCTTTGTTCTATTTGGAAACTGGAACAGCCTGGTTTATATTTAGTTGAAATCCTGCTCCTTTCCCTGCAGATCCCAGCACAACCCGATGAGCTGGAGGGACTAAGGAAGAGGGGAGAGGGGCTGCGGGAAGGAGGGGGTGCTGTGAAGGTGCGATCCCCAGAGGCCCAGGTCTCAGCTAAGTTGAAAGGACCCAGAAGGGTAAGAGCTGAAGAGTCCTCTCAACACTCGGTGTGTCCCAAGCCAAGGCTCTGCCCATCATTCTGTCACTTTCTAGTCTGTTCAGATGTCCCCAGAAGTAAAGCAGGGAAGATAAAATATAGAGAAGACCCCAAATGGACCTAGACTTGGAAAGGCAGTATAAGGCCATCACTAACAGTGTGGGTCTGCATTCAAATCCAAACTCCCCTCTGCCTCTCACTAGCTGGCTGCCCTGGGGGAACTCAATGTGCTCATTACAGCGTGCAGCACATAGTATGTGCTTGATAAATGGTGGCTGTTGTTATTTATCACTGTGGGCTGAAGGAAACCATTCAACTCCTCAAAAAGGATTCCAATTCCAAGTCTCTACTCAAAAGCTGCTTCCTCCATGAAGACTTCCCAGGTTAAAACTCATCTCGTCAGCTAAGAGCACTGGGCTAGACACAGGAGCTCTGGAGACAATTGGGCAGGGCTACACAGGACCCCTGTGTGATCAGAGATGGACATACACAATTGCCAAGGGGAGTACCGAGTTCAGAAAAGACTTGAGCTCCACCTGGGCAAGGGCAGTTCTCCTCTGTTCCCTGCAGTATCTGTAGAGATAAGACAGCACCCAGAATATGTGAAAAACTCTTACAAGTAAATGGAAAGACAACCCATTAAAAAATAGACAAAGGAATTGAACAAATACTTCCCAAAAGAAGACAGGCAAATAAACGGCTAATATGCGTATGAAAAGATGCTCAATATTTTTAGTTGACAGGGAAGAACAAATTGAAACCACAAGATCCCCCTGCGCACAGATGAAAATGGCTAAAATTAACAAGACTGATTATGCAAAGTGTTGGTGAGGATATGGAGCAACCGGAACTCACATACACTCCTGGTGGGGCTGTAAAATGGTACAATTACATTGAAAAAGTTTGGCAGCTTCTTATTAAGTTAAATACCACTTACCATATGATTCAGAAATTCCACTCCCGGCTATTTACCTGAAGTAAATGAAAACATATGTCCATACAAAAACTTTTACATGATGTTCATAGCAGCTTTATTCATAATAGTCCCAAATTGGAAGGGGAAAAAATGTCATTCAATGAGGGAATTACATCAAGGGCTTGTACTATATTTACGCAGTAGAATACTACCAGGCATTAAGAAAGAATTACCAATATGCTTAACAATATAGACGAACCTCATAAACATTTTTGTTCAACAAAAGAAGCCAGTCACAAAATGAACATTCTGTATGGTTTCATTTCTATCTTTAAAAATAAAAAATAACTAAATAAATACACAACTGTGGGGAAAATAATCATAATACTTCCCTTAGTGTTTTGGTATTTTTGTTTGTTGTTATTAAATAACCTCATAGGATTTTGAAAGGATTAAATGAGCAAATGTAGTATTATAAACTGCGGTAGCCAACCTCCAAGGATTCCTGCCTCTTGGGATTCCTGCCCCCGGGGAGCCCCCTCCACTCCGAATAGGCTGTGTAACCTTAGGATACTGTCGAAATGGTGCTCTGTGGGTTTTGAGACTAGGTCAGAAAACTCACTGAGCCTTCTCCTCTCGAATCACTCTTTCTGGGGGAAGCCAGCCACCACATCATGAGGACTCACAGCAGCCGCAGGGAGAGGTCTGGATGGCAAGGAACCGAGGCCTCCTGCCAACAGCCAGCGCCAGTTGCCAACCCTGGGAGGGAGCCAGGTGGGGCCTTCATTCCAGTCAAGCCTTTAGATGACTGACTGATTGACAGCCGACTGCAACCTCAGGAGGGACTCGGAGCCAGAACCACCCAGCTGAGCTGCTCCCAATTCTTGAGCCACAGAAACTGTGTAAGGCAATAAATGATTATTGTTTCAAGCTGCTAAGTTTTGGGGAGGTAATTTGTTACACAGCAGTTAGTAACTAATACAAGCCCTGATGATAATAGCTAACACTTAGCGAGTTTTTCCATGTGACCTATTAGGACTAGGACTAGGTGGCTAGACCACTCACCTCCCTTTTCTACCCTGCTCTGTGCCCAAGGAGACTGGCCCATCAGACTCTACAATCTCCCATATTTTCTGGCTTCTAATCAGCTTTGGTCCCCAGGAGGAGATGGAAGGGACAAGGCAGAGGAAGGTCAGGATATTTATTCCTCTGCTCCCTCCCTGCAGGACACCTCAGGCGGGCTGTGTGTGTCCCTCAACAGAAGGTCACAGCATCTCTTAGGTGGCTCTGTCCGCACAACTCCTTCTGGGCAGTGAAACTGCTCCCTCAGCCCTCCCACTGTTAACTAGCCCAGCTCTGCACCCTCGTGATTTCCCTACGCCCTGCTCACACCTAAATAAGTCCCTTTATTCGCCCTTTCTCAAGTTACCCAATTTGAGCACGCCATCTGTTTCCTTCTGGGACCGACTGGCCACCCTGATTAAGATCCCCTACTTTAGAGAAGGGCATGGAAATTCGAAGAGAAGCGGAGAGATGACTCAGGGACAAACGGAAAAGCAACAGAGGCCACCCAGAGGTGTGCTCTGCAGGTAAAAGGCACTAACAGGTGCTTGTTGAACGAGTCAATGAATGAATGAATGATGAACGAGCCAATGAATGGCTTTGTGGGCACCGGGAGGGGTCATCTGCCCTACTTCTTTGAAGGTGGCAGGTGCTGGAACAGGATGTCACGATCTGAACTGCTTCGGCAAGGCAAGAGATGACCAGCCCCCCAGCCTGGCGCCGAGGTGGCTTCAGGAAGTCTTGCCTTGGGAGAATTAACACACGGGCCGGGACACCAAGGAAGCAGCCCCCCACCTCATGAGAGATGCAGGAGTTATTTTAGCAAAGCAAGCAAGGCCCGCGGGCGGCCCTGGCAGAGCGCAGAGCTGGAAGGGAGCGAACAGAGCTCCAGCAGAACCCACGCCCCGTCCCTGTGACGTCGGCCCCACTCGCTGTGATATAACAGGGCGGCACAGGGGGGAGGCATCCTGTGTCCCCTCGGGAACTCGCATCGTGGTAAAATCTATGCACCATAAAATTATCCTTGGGAATTTTTGAGCATCTTCCACCCAGGGGGACTGGAGTCCAACGGGAAGGGGGGGCGGGGGGCAGTGGCCAAAAATATTTGCGTCTAAATGGTGTGTGAGATTTTGCTCCAATCTGGAAAAGTCCTGAAATTGGAGGGAGGGTCACTGCTCTGAGGCAAAGTTGGGGGTCAAGGATTAGGAAGCAGTTGACATCTCACACTCTCACAAAGTAGGGGGAAGGCAGAAGCGGCTGTGGGGGAGGGAGGGGGGAGCAGGGGTTGGCCCTGGGGCCTGAGCTGAGGGCTGCAGGTGCAGAAGTGAGCAGTGGGGAGGCATCTAATGAACCGTGCAGTTGACTGGAGAGGTGTTTGCACCTGGGTGGGGGGGTCAGAGGCAGCCAGAGGGAGCCATCAAATCCCCCAAAATAACTCCTGCTTCTGCAGGAAGACTCTGGAACTAATCAAGGTGGGGATCATCTGAAATCCATCAGGGAGAGGTTGCTGAGAGCCCTTGTGTCTGCAAGCAGGGATTGCGGGGAATGAAAATGAACAAAAGATGTGGTTTGCAGTGAGGGGCTGCTGTCCTAGAAGACGGTGCCATCGTGAAGGTGAAGCCTTCCTAGGGCTTCAATCAGAGGGGTACCAGCAGCTACCCTCTGTTGAGTGCCTACTGTGTGCCCAGCCCTGGAGCACAATGAGCTAGCACCTCACATCTACTAGAATGGCTTTAATTTAAAAAACAACAAAAACAAGCTATCCTTCCATCTAGAACACTCTTTCCCACCACCTCTCTCTTCTGGCTAACTCTCCTTTGAGCCTCACCTCAGGTATCACCACCTCCAGGTAGCCTTCCCTGACCCTCCAAGCTAAGTTAGGGATTTCCTCACCACAGCAGCTGCCCCTGAATTGCTGTTGCCATTATAGAAACCTGTCTCTCTCACCACATCCTGAGCAACCTCAGGGCAGGGATGAAGTCTTCTCTGTGTACTCAGAGCTTAGCACAGACCTGGCACATAGTAGGCACTCAAGGAAACACAGAGGAATGGGGGTGGGAATTTGGTAGTGAGTGCTGGGGACCACCCCACATCTGACATGGGACTGGTGTGTGTGGGCTGGGGTGACAAATGCCAAGGCTGGGAATGTGGAGCCCTCCTCCATGGACTACACCAACCCCTGGACTGCACCAACTGAATGACTTGTCCATCTCCCCAGAAAAATAACAGTGTCATGCAGTTACTTGCATGAGCTATGCAAGCAGGCAGCCAGGATTTCAAATCCCGGCTCTGCTACCTCCTGGCGGTGTGACCTTCTGAGACTCACTCCCCTCATCTGATAAAATATGATAATGACTCCTCATAGGCTACCATAAGGAATAAATGAGATATACAGATACAAATGCTCAATACAGTAGCTGGCACACGGCAGGCTCCCTGAAATGTCAACTGGTCTCTTCTTTTCTTTTTTTTTTTTAATATATCTTTATTGATTTCAGAGAGAGGAAAGGAGAAGGAGAGAGAGAGGTAGAAACATCAATGATGAGAGAATCACTGATCAGCTGCAGCCCGCAACCCGGGCATGTGCCCTGACCAGGAACCGAACCCCGATCGCCTGGATCCTAGGTCGACGCTCAACTGCTGAGCCACGTCCGGCCAGGCAACTGGTATCTTCTTGCCACACTGTGAGCTACACTGATCCAGGCCTAGCACTGTACCTGGCACATGGCGGGTATTCAGCCAATGCCTTAGGAAAGAACAAGTGAGGAATCTGGTAAGAAAATCAAAATCAAAATAGTAATCAAAAAAATAATCAAAATCAATCATTAACTCATTCCATCTTCACAACCAACTAAAGGAGGTGGGTATTATTATTGTGCCCATTTTACAGGTAATTAAATTGAGGCCTGAGGGCACGCAGATCATAAGTAGTGGAGGCTGGATTTCAGCCCAGTCTGAATCCTTTAACCCTTTATCCACCACCCTATACTGCCTCTCAAAGCCCCAAGACCTGCCCCTCCTGGTAGCTTTGTTTCTAATCAGCTTTGTGATCTCAAGCCCATGAACCTCTCTCTGGGCCTCAGTTTCCCCACCTGTCAAGAGAGGATTGTAGGAGCCAGTGTTGAAAGGCACTTCGGGTTGATCTAAGAATCCAGACCCTGGCTGGTATCTGGTCAGTGCCAGTGACCTGCTGGCTAGCCAGCCTCAGCTGAGGCACACTTTCCATTGGCTGGACCGTCATCGGTAAGTCACTGCATACTGACAGCTACACTATCCCCCCACACTGGGGGGAGTCTGGCCTCTAGCTATTCCCAGCCCCCCCAGCCCCTGAAGGAAGCTAAGGCCACCCCCAGATGTCTATTCCTGTCCCTGGCCTAGCGCCGTGCTGGGGAAGCAACAGCTATTTTGAGCCCCTTCTCCCTCCAAGCATGAGCGGTGGGAAGGCGCTGGGAACATCCCGAACTGGGAGGCCGTCCATCGCAGCCTCCCTCTGGATCTGGGCCACACCAGCCCTGCGGCTCTGCCCATTTTTCCAGCCCTGGTTATGTGATCAGTACTGATCGCAACCACCACACTGAGATAACCCAGGAGAACCGATTCCAAAGGACTCCTGCTGGAGGTTAGAGCACAGGGTAGCTGGGCTTTGCCCTTCAGGGAGACAACTGGAGTAGCCACAGCTGGACCCACCATCCGGGAGAAGGACCTGCTCAGAGATTAAAATTGGGGGAAACAATGTTCAGGACAATGCTATAAAAATACCTAGCATTTAGCCCTGGCTGGTGTGGCTCAGTTGGTTAGTCATCCTGTGCACCAAAAAGTTGCCGGTTCAATTCCTGGTCAGGGCACATGCCCAGGTTGTGGGCTCCATCCCCGGTAGGGGACATTTATCTCTCACGTCCATGTTTCTCTCTCCCTCTCATTTCCTCTTCCTAAAAATCAATAAAAATATGTTTTAAAAAATACCTAACATTTCTTGAGCATTCAGGATGAGGCAGGCCCTGTTTTAAGCACCTGACATGGAGATAAGTTAATGAATCCTCACGGAGAGGAGACTGAGGTTCAGACAGGGTAAGTGACTTGGCCCAAGTCACAGAGCTGGTGAGTGGCTGAATTAGAATTTGATCCCAGGCAAGCTGGCTCCAGAGTCCATGCTTTAACCACTTTTCTCTCCTCTGAACCTTCCAAGCCCAGGAGATTAATATCAATTAGGAGATGAACACTGGCTTGAGAGTCAGTCCCCCTTTGCCATTCCTAGTCACGTGGCCTGGCCAGACCACCTGGGTAGCTCAGCTTCCTCCCTTGTAAAATGAAGATAACGGTAGCACCCACCTCCAGGGTAAAGGTAAGGATTACTAATAACATACTTTGGGGCCTGGAGCTCAGCAACTACTCCAAATTCTGAAACTAACATATGCACATGGTAAAATAAAATAGTTCAAAATTGGACGCAGTAAAAAGTGAGTACCCCCTCCTATTTCACACCTTTAACTCCTCTCACCGGAGGTAACCACCATCCTCAGCTTTTGTATCACCTTTTGGGAATTTTCCATGTGCATAAAGACAGAGAAGCTGCATGGGATGCTGGTTAAGGACATGGACGGCCTTGGCCAAACCCTGGCTACGCAGCGCACTAGCTATGTGAAGCTGCCTTTTGCTATCACAAACAATGCTGCGAGACACGTCTTCTTCACCTGTCATTTGGCACAAGTGCAAGAATCTCTGTGGGATAAATTCCTAGCGGAGAAATTGCTGGGTCAAACAGCAGTGCCCCTGTAATTTCGATTAATTTTTGGTTGAGCAAATCCTCACAGCAGGTGAGGAAAGGGGAAAGAGGTCCGCAGAGCAGTGAGGACAAGGAAAGAGGGAGATGTGATGTTCTGACTCCGAGGTCCAGGGAGGACCATGTCTGCCCCAGCAACCTGCAGGATATGGCAGCTCCCCAGGCCCCTGGCCAGGCAGATGGAGGGTTTAATTTTATCCAGATTGTCCCCATAAAGACTTTACAGGGAATTGGTTGATTGGATTAGAGGAGCAGGAGCCCCTAATGAGCAGTGGCTGCTTAAAATGTTAAAGCAGACACAACGTTTCCTTCACCACCATCCGCCATAGCAGCATCCAGGCTCTGACAGGGACCCCCTAGATGCCAAAGGTATCTCTGAATCGTACCCCAATTGGGTTTTCCTTCTTTGAACATCCTTCTTGGTCCCAGACATCCCAGAAGAGGCAGAGAGCAAGAAGTTAAGAGCACAGGTTTTGGGGTAAGACAAAGGTCTTTTGTAGACTGAAATTACTGTGTGACTTGGGCAAGTCATTTCCCTCTCTGAGCCTCAGCGAATAATAGGACCTGCCTTCATGGGGTCGCTGTGAGGATTAAATGAAGTTAAACACAGAAAGTGCTTAGTTCAGTGCCTGGCACATAGTAAGAGCCTAATAAATGGTAGCCCGTGAGATAAAGGTGAATAAAGGCAGCTACTCTCTATCCCTCCCCAGAAGGCCCTGGAACAAGGTGAACGGTTGTCGCTTCCCACCCCCATCTTACAGGAGCATTTTAGTAGTTGCCCCGACCACCTCTTAGGGAATGTTCCAGGTTTCCCAGTCTGTAAAATGGATTGTGTGTTTTGTTTTCAAGTAAGTTTCAAAGGCCTTGCCAGAATTAATATTCGTTTTTGTGTCTGATCCAAAAGCACAAATGGAGCGTGGGAACCCTCAGATGGGAAGAAGGGGAAGCTCGCAAAGGAAGTTTCCTAAGCCCCCCCCTCCCCATCCCCTATCTGTCTGATCTGGGGCCTTCCTCTGCGAGTCCCTGGAATAACAACAGCGAGGAGGAGTAGCCCAGTGATCCAGGCAGTACCTGAATGGGTTAAGAGCGCAGGCTCGGGGTCCCAGAGATCACTATTAGTCTTTTCCTGCAAGAGTTTTGTGCCTGCGTGAGGCTTCCTTTCCGAGCCTCAGTCCCCTTACACCTGTAAAGGGCGAGTGAGGATGGCTCTGTGGCCCCGCTGGGAGGGAATGGGGGTGACTGGCGGAGGGCACCTTCCCGGGCCGCGCACCGCCCGGGCGCACACGGGCCCCCGCCAAGCGGATCTCCCGCGGGGGGAGCCCGCTGTCCTCCACGCCTCCGCGGGCGGGCTCCCCCGCGGCCTCCCGAGCCGCGCGGCGGGGACCCGGGTGATTGCAAACAGCCGCCGACCTCATTAGGAGACGGGTAATTAGCGGCTGGCTGGCTCATTACCGCAGGGAGGGCTGCGCCTCGGCAGCCCCCCGCCCCGGCCTCCGTAATCCAAGCAGGAGGCCCCGCCTGCTCCCAGGAGGGGGGGTCCAGGCCCCAAGAGTGCTTCCTCCCAGGGGCTGTGCCTCGGGGGCGGAGATCATTCATTCAAAACAGCGTTTACGGGGCACTCCCTGTGGCAGGCGTTTTGCCCACGTTAACTCGTTTAAATCTTACACCCACCCACGACGGGGGAGCCATTAGTAGCCTATTACGCAGACCAGGAAACAGATCTAGAGACATGCATTAGCCTCCCCTCCCCGACAGCACGTGGCTGGAGAAAGACAAAGAGGGGATTCGAACCCACGTCCCCAGTCTCTCCATTTTACACCAAGTGGACAGGCGAAACCGTGCCCAGGGCATCGGCCTGTAGATGAGCGCATGGACCCTGGGTGCGAATTCTATCCTGCTTCTTACTGGATGTGTGAGTTTGATCTGAGCCCCAACTGCATCCCATAAAATGTTGGGACCAGGCGAGCCGAAGGCTTGGAAGCGCCAGTAGAGTTATTTTAGGGACGTGAGGGAGAAGGGGGAAACTCAGGCCCTCTTTCTCCGCTCACTGCGGGCCTCTGATGCTCCCTGCTGGCGAAAGGGGGACGCGGGCTAGAGCGTTTTCTGGGATAATGAGGTGGTTCTTGAGTGAGAAAGAGCAGACACTGGCCACTCAGGAGGGCCACTGCTCTTCTGCCTCCCTTCCTCCCACACCCCTCCCTTCCTCAGTACCCCTCCTTTAAGGTGGTGAAAAATGAGAGATGGAAAAATTGGGGACTCATTCCACATCTTGCAAATAATCAGTTGTGAAACCTGCCTCCCTGTATGGACCTCACAGGGCCAGCCAAGTCCCGTGACTAATAGGAATAGGTATAAAGACCTAGTCACTAGGCTGTGCATCAAAGTGCTGGGTGTAACAAGAAAATCTGGAACAAATTTAAAAGTCCATCATGGGAATACTGATAAATTTAACAGTGGTACGTCCAAAGAATACAATACTGTGTAGCTGCAAAATAATGTTGTGAAACACTTGACATGAAAATTTAGGCAAGCAAGGAGAGTGACTCTTACCGGCATTATATTGAGTGAAAGGAGCCAAACACAAATACACAAAAACATGCTGTCAGGTATTTATCTGAAATTTAAGAACAGGCAAAACTAATCTGTCAGAACAGAGGCTACTTCTGGGAAGGATTCTGACTAGGAAGAGGGCATGAAAACCTTCTTGGGTGCTACACATATTTTCAACAACTTGCTGACCCGTCATGAGTATACATGTGTTTCTGTGTCCAAACATTGCTGACAGGTTACGAGATAACTTGTGTCTGCACTTACATTAAGTAATTTTAAACACCTTGCTGACCGGCTTTTGTTTTTGTGGGCTATATCGATACTTATGGATATTAAAACAGAAATGTTTAAAACAGAATACTCAAATTGTATCAGCCATCAGAGTGATAATGTCAGCACACGTCATGTAATGTCCGCAAAACTTTACAGTCCATTGTGAGAGGTAAAAAAGGCAAATAACATCTTACTATTATGAAAATAATTTTGACCTCAGAGTCTCCGAAAACCTAGTGGTTCCTGCATCTCACTTTGAGAACCGCTGACACAGGGGGGAAATAAGGGGGGGGGGGGGACACACCACATAATAAATTACTCTCTCTCACTGATAGGATTAGAACTTATTTTCATTTGCTTCTTTGTGCTGTTCAGTTTTAAAAAATGGAAAATATAACGACCACTGTTTTTGTAAACAAAAAAGAGACAATACACTCATCTCCGTAAGACTGTTGAAAAGCCCAAACTGTAATAACATATTTGGCTGTGGGGAAAAAGTAAACCAAGCCCTAACCTGAAAGTCCAAGGGCCCGATTTCCTGTGTCAGTGCCCGGCCTGGAAATGCGAGTCCACCGCCAGCTTTAGGGAGAGGATGTGAAGTGCACACCCGACCGTAACGGAGAGAAAGTCGACATCCGAGGCCCCCGCCCGCATCCTGTGCAGCGCGGCAGCTGGGCGCGGAGCGCGAGCACCCAGCACAGCCGCAGCCCGCGCCGGCGCGCAGCCCGGGGACCCTCCCGAATCCGCGCGGAACCGCGCCCCGCGGACGCGGACTGGGCGGGGCTGGAGGGAGACTGACACCGGCCCGGCCTCTCAGCACCGCGGCTCCGCCTCCGATCCCGAATCCCTCTGAGTGACGCAAGGCCGCGGAGGCTCTCACCATTGGCCGCCGGCGGGAGCACCAACGCCCGGTTTGCGCCGCGAGCCGCCGGAAGCGGAGTCGCCATGGTGCGCTTCAAGCACAGGTAAGCGGCCTGCGGCCTGCGCCTCCGCGCCCTCGGCCCTGCTCTCACCTCCCTCTCGCCCCCCTCCCCAGGTACCTGCTCTGCGAAGTGGTGTCTAACGACCCCCGCTGCCGCCTGAGCCTGGATGACCGAGTGCTGGTCGGCCTCGTGCGGGACACGGTTGCCCGCGTGCACGGGACTTTCGGCGCGGCCGCCAGCTCCATCGGCTTCGCGGGTGCGAAGGTGCTGGGGAACCTGGCCGATGCCGGGACTTAAAGGGGTTGGGGGCTGGACAAGAAGAGCACGAGCGACCTACGGAGCTGCCAAGCCTGGTACACCATCCACGATGTGGTCCTTTGTAGGAGTCTGGGACCGAGCCCCGGGTGTGGACGAGTCCAAAGTTAGGCGGAGAGCCGAGAGCAGAAAGCAGTGGAACTTGGGGCAAGAATCCCCTGTACCTATTTGACAACGTTTATTGGGGATTGCTACTAATTTAATAGGATGGTTTGAATTAAATGAGGGGAGACGTGTATAGTTTAAGTTAGGTGACTGGTTACATTAATATCACGTGGAAAAAAGAACTAACCCTGAAAAGCCCTTAATAGGGCCTGTATAGAACCTACAGTTATGTACATGAGGAAGGAGAGGGCCCTTCCAACAGCACACAAATCTAAATTCATTCCCTCTTTTACCATATGCTCGAAGTGGAATCCTGGGGAATTATATGAACACAGGCACAATTCTACATCAGGTGACACTCAACTGGCTGCTACAAGAACCTAGAGCCTAGCTGCAGAGCCTTTTTTCAGCCAAAGGTTTTCTTCTGAGGAAGTTGGGTCTCTGCCTCCCCACCCCCAATTTATTGCGTTAACAAGTCAGTGAATTAAAACATTTAAAATTCTAAATTCATCAGTTGTGGGTGGTGTGCAAGGCGCTGAATATTGTCTAGCCCCCACCACCCCCACTTCCATAAATGAAATTCTGTCCTAAAATTTTTTCCCTTCAGGATTTTTTTGTGTCCAGTCCAAAGTGCCACTGCCTTGAGCAGTCTCTGGCACATAGTAGGCTCTCAGTTACCCTAAGACCTTTGACCTGCTGCTGAGAATCCAGTTTCCCAAAATGAATTTTTTTCCTGTTGTAGTGCGATACCTCAATGCCTACACTGGAGTAGTGCTGCTTCGCTGCCGAAAGGAATTCTACCAGCTTGTGTGGTCAGCTCTTCCCTTCATCACATACTTGGAGAACAAAGGACACCGTTACCCGTGTTTTCTCAACACCCTGCACGTGGGAGGTAGGGGTGCACGTGGTATGGCTGATTTTCAATAGGTAACAGGTTCAGAGTTCAGTCACAACTGCTGGGTTGGGTCTGTCTATCCTGCCAGGAACACGAGGCTTTCCCCTAGCTCTGAGTCTTTGAGGCGGACACCTTTCACAAACTTGCCCACAAAGCTCTTTCATGTGCCAGGTACAATTAGAACATGTCAGAAGTTCCTGATTCAGTACAACAGGAGACAGCTGTTGATCTTACTGCAGAACTGCACTGATGAAGGTAAGCAACATCAACCCAGTGTCCACTGAGCAGTGACTGACCTCCGGCTATCAAAAACATCTTTCATCCATGCTCTGCCTTTCTCCAGGAGAACGGGAAGCTATCCAGAAGTCTGTCGCTAGAAGCTGTTTACTAGAGGAGGAGTCGGGTGAGGAGGAGCTTTCAGATGGTGGTGAGGAAGCTGCTGAAGCAATGGAGTGAACCTCTGCAGGCCACACTGTGCCCAAGCCACCTCAGGACCTTCTATATTTCTAGGATCTGCTTTCTCCATAGTAAAGTGGATGTCAAAGTCCCTGACACATCTGATAGATTTGTGACTTTTGCTTCACATGCTCCTTCATCCCCCCAGAGTTTCTGACCCAGGACTTCTGAACCACTTCCTGTTAAGAGTGATAGGTTGAAGCTAAGCCCAGCTTATGCTCATAGTAGCTGATACTTTAACCTATTCCATAAGTATGTCTAGCTGACCTGAACTGAACTTTAAAAAAAAAAAGCTGCCCCGGCCGGGCAGCTCAGATGGTTAAGAGCATGGTTCCCAATATGCCAAGGTCGCAGGTTCGATTTCCCAGTCAGGGGACATACACAAATCAACCAATGAATGCATAAAGAAGTAGAACAACAATTGATGTTTCTCTTTCTCCCTTCCTCTAAGTCAATAAATTAAAAATAAAACAGAAAGCTCACATTGCTTGTGCAGGTAATTTATTGCAACTGTTTGCCTTCACATTCTACTACACCTAGAAGTTACTTATTAAGCAGCAAAAGAATTCACATCACTCCAATTTAGATCAAACCAAGGCATAAGACTACTTTAGGCAACAGAGGCAGTGGGCAACCCCACCGCTTTCAAACCTGTCCTGCTCTGCCTCCAGGTGTGCTGGACTCCTCTGTTCCTACAACTCAGGTCACTGTCACTTGAAACAAATTTGACTTATTAAAGGTTGGCAGGTCCCAAGGCTTCCTTAGTGACCGTTACAGCTTTCCTTGCCAAACAGCAGCCATGTGTGAGAGGCAAACCCTCCATCACATATGCAAGTGCAGCCTCGGTCTGGCCCCACAGCCTGGCCCTTGTCAGACGAAAAACTGCAATTCAAGCTGGGTATGCTAAATCCATTTTATTCCCATCCCTCTGTTTCTTTTTAAGAGAACTGAACAGACAGAAATGATTCAGCTATTTTTAAAAGACTCACTGATAGGTATGCTGAAACCATGACGCCCTGACACATGTTAGAGCAGAGCAGTGCTATTGAGCACTCTGGTTTGGGCTGCTTGTCCAATGGATGTTGAAGGGACTCAAACTTCTTTGGGGTTGAGAAAAACTAATTACACATGGGTCAAAAAGACTAACCTGGCAACAAACTAAACCTCGGCAGGAAGAGATCTCTCATGAGTGTCAATACTTTATTTTGGTGTAAAGACGGGAAGCTGGAAAATACACTGTATTTAAAATCTTGGTTCCCCCTCATGTTGTGGAAACCCCCTCCCCCCAGAACTAATCTGTTCAAACTCAAAAACTTAAAAATTACAGCAGCAAAACAAAAGCACAGAAAAAAGAAAACCAGATGGAGATGGTAGCCTGGGCCAGTAGTGTCACTTGGTGTGGACAACTGAGGTGCTGAACAGGAGCTTCTGTTTCTGTTTTTTTCTTTTCTTTCCTCCTTTGTCTTCTAAATGGAAACAGAAAGAGAGCTTAGCTTAGAATGCCATCCTCTTGTCCCCTGGCCAGTTTTCATTACTGAGAATGGCAGCTAAGAGCAGACTCTGGAATCAGAATGCCAGTCCTTGCATACTCTAGGTGTTTGTCTTTGAACAAGTCCTTTTATCTCCCTAGACCTGTTTCCTTGACTATAACATGAGAATTAGACCCATTTAATATGGTTAATAGGAGGAAAAAATCACCCCAACACCAGGGACACATAGGAAGCACACCACAAATGTTAGTGTTACTCTTATCTAATCAAGAATACCAGAGTGGTGGTAGGCTTCAAACCCAATTTCTGCATTTATGGGCCACCCTTCACCAGCTCAGAATTCCAGAATCTTTCCACTGCTAGAGGGGGAAAAAAAGAGTTCCTTAGAACTTCACATCCAGGCCTCGAGAATTAACCCAAGGTGGTAAAAAGGTCCTATGTGACATACCAAATGGAGTGTTAGCTGACACCAGAAAGGTGAGCCTAAAGGCTCAGGAAAAAGTGCCCAACTGATTAACAACATCTGCCACCAGATCCAGGCAGGAAGGCCAACCCTGCGCTGAGCACTCCCGTTCTTTGCCTTTACCAGAGAGGACATCTGAAGTAGCTGGCGTGTCCAGTTTCATGAAGGCAGCTTCGATAGCTTGGCTGAAGGAATTCTGGAAACTGGGCACAGGAACACGGTCTGAGTTATCACTCTCCCCGTCACTGTCCACAGGCGCAGGAGGGACTA